>NC_091771.1:27773702-30273702 GCF_029378745.1 Bos indicus | reverse complement strand
TCTTTCATAGAATCACACAGGTGCTGCCATTAACTCACACGTTCCCCTAGTTCTATACTTGGAAAGTCGATTTGGGACAAAAACATAGCCTTTGAGGATCATGAGTCTCCCTTGTCTGTTCCCATCTATTTGTTACAAGATAGCTGTCTGCTGAGTTGCTAACTTACATCAAGATCCATTCAAGCCACTGCCAAAGCATGAAGCACCTAATCAGAGCTCATGAGTATCTGTGGCTAACCTACCCCGTGCCTGTCTTCAAAGCAAGATAATTGGTGTTCACAGAGGTTTCCTAGCTGGCCAATAAGTGATGAGCCTGAGCTTCAGATCCAAGTCTGGAAGCCCCAAAGCCAGGGAGAAATGAAGGATTCTCACAGGGTTCACAGCCCACAAGCAACCTGGGGAGAAGCTGTATTTTTAACTATTTTGGACGACCTGGAAGAAAATGGAAGTCCAAGGGATGCAAAAGCCCATCTCAGATTCTGTGTGAGGCAGGAGGCAGATGCTTCCCACCCTCCCTGGGTAAAACAATTGGAGATTCATTCCCTATTGACCAAAACTCCAAGACAAGAATAGCAGGACAGTTAAGGGAGGAGGCTGGGCCCTGCTCAGACCACAGATTTCTCGTTCTCGGAGTCAGGAGACCTCCCTGACCACACATGTGTAGAAAGGCTCCTTGGAGGCCAAAGGGGAGACTTGTCAAGGGATGCTCTACCCAGATGCCTTTGCAGTAAAATCCCATCTTGGCCAAGAGATGCATGGGAATCCATGGGAGGATCCTAAGATATACCAAATATGAATTGTGAACCAGGCAAATCAAAATGACTGGCCAAAAGAAACTGGAAGAAATGCCCCACAAAGGTAATTCAAACGACCACGAGGGTGCGACTCAGGCACTCTCCCTCTGAGTCTGCCCGTGTGCCTATCCACACGTACTGTATTCTTTTCCTCTTAATAAATACTTGACTTGTTTCACTGCTTTCCGTCTTTGTGGCAATTCTTTTCTGCAAAGCCAAAGGGCCAGGGCCCTTGTCATTGACCACTGGTCTAGCGGCTAGGATCAGGTGCTCGCACTGCCGCGACCCAGCCCAAGCTCCGCTCCAAGCCGTTGCAGGCTGAGGCTACCCGAGACCACAGATGCTAATTAATAGCCATAAGTTGAAGTCACTGAGTGTTGAGATGGGGGTTTAAGGCATCAGATTTCCTGTGACTGAGACCTGGTGGGGAAGGCTCCTCCCACCTGGCTTGTTCTGAATCCTGAGCACTAGACTGACAGCCTGATGCACCTCCCACGAATGTGGCAGCATCTTTTGGATTTGGAGGTCATGAGAAAAACAGCCCTGCTTCTCACAGTACCCGCTCACCCCGCCTCCTCTCCCCAGCTGCCTATCTGGCTCTAGCAGTGACGGCTCTCAGGAGAGGGAATTAACAGTATAAGAGATCTGACATGAACAAAGATAAGACAAACATTGTGGGAAATGTAAGTTATATTAACATAGATTTAGATGTTGCTTTTACTCAAGTTCTTGTTTGTTTTTGTTTTTATTTTATTTTTGGTTGGTTGGTTGTTTTGTTTTCTCACCCAGCTTTGGGAGTTTCAGAGCTTGATTTTTATAACCTTGGTCACTGGGAGAAACTCAACTGATTCCTGTCACTTTAAACATCCTTTTCTCATCACAGCATCTAGAGTACATTTCCTCTTCTTTTTCAACATATCACATTTCTTGGCAGAAATCTCTAGCAGAAAGCACAAAAAATTTTATAATGAGGATAAAAATCAAAATTTCACACATCAGATTTCTCTTGTAGACTATTTCTTCCTGTTCAGTCTTACCCTATTTTAACTTTATTTTAGTGGCTAACAATTTAAAATTTGATTTCAGCATAGTCCACTCATTGTGCAGGGTTTTGGTGCCTAAGGGCACTTGTTCTCTGCTCTGACTTTAAAGTTTCTAAACGGAAACTTTGCCTGTGTCACGTTCCAGCAGCAGTCCTCTTTCCGCTCAAGTTCCCAGGGTAAACCCCAGAAGAACCTCCCCGCTTTCCATGTCTCCATTTCACTTGACTTCTGAGATTTTCCATTTTAAAATATGTGCTGTGCTCTTGCTTCCAACATAAATGTTCGTGATTGTCCTTAGGAGTAAAGGTCAAGTTCAAATCCCAGATACCAACACGCGCTGCAAGAGCCACAAGAAGAACGGTTCAGTGAATGACAAATCCCAGCCAGGGGGCACGAGGGGCTTCGCCACTTCCAGCCGAATCACCATGGTCCCCAGACCGTCTGCTTTTTCCCTGAAAGTGCCTTCCTGTCTCTGCTCAGTGACTCACTCCATCACAAATGTGACCCAGTTTGTTTGGCAAGCTGTGGATTTTTTTAACTCCTGCTGCTTTCCCTGGTCACGACTCTCTCACAGGCGCTCAGCGACTCCCTCTCGGCGTCTGTCTGGTCTCACCGCCGGGCTGGATGCATGGCTTTCTCCCCAGCTGTTCCCTTCCAGCCCTCTCTCCTCTCCCAAGAAAATCCATATTCCGTTTGTTTTTCTACAGCATTCTGGTATCTCCAGAGTCTCCTTAAAATAAACACTCAGCTCCAAGGGAAACAGCAGGCAGAACCCACGGAATTGTACCAGCTCAGGAATCTGCTCTGAAGGCAGAGTGGGGTGGGGAGCTGGACAAGGGAGGTTATCAGCGTTTAAGGCTGTCCATCATCCCCAAGAGACTTGGATTCACGTTGTCTCATTTAATGTCCTTGATCGCCCACGGCACAGGTGTAAATGGTCCTTCTGTTTCATGGTAGGAAAGTAAGGTTCAAAGAGGTAGAGAACCTGAACTTCCCTGGAGGTCCAGTGGTTAAGCATCCGCCTTCCAATGCAGGGAATGCAGGTTCAATCCCTGGTCTGGGAACTAAGATCCCGCCTGCCTTGGAACAACTAAGTCCAGGATGCAGCAAAGATCCAGTGCAGTCAAAAGAGGTGAAGAACTTGTCAATACTGAGAGTAAGAGAGGCCAGGAGCTGAACTTTCGCTTTTAAAAACTTCTGTATAATTTATATTCAGTAAAATACACAGGGACTTCCCTGGTGGCACAGTGGTTAAGAATCTGCTGCCAATGCAGAGGGCACAGGCTCAATCCCTGCCCCAGGAAGATCCCACATGCCACAAAGCAACTAAGCCCACACACCACAACTACTGAAGCCCATGCTTTCTAGAGCCCAGTAGGCACAACTAATGAGCCCTGTGTGCCACAACTACTGAAGCCTGTGTGCCTAGAGCCTGTGCTCTGCAACAAGAGAAGCCCCCGCAAAGAGAAGGCCACACACCACAACTAGGTAAAGCCCAGGAGCAGCAACGAAGACCCAGTGTAACCAAAAATAAAAATAAATAAAATACACAGATCTGCAGGCTGTTTGATGAATTTTGACAAATGTATATACTTGTGTAAATACCCCCCTAAAAGGACCTAGAACATCCCCATAACCCACAAACTCTGCACCCACACACACCCCTTTCCTAGGAAACCTGCCACCACCTTCTGGCTTCTCCACCCTAGATGACTTTGCCTTGAACCTGTCTTCTGATGCCAAACTCCATACTCCATGTTCTGCCCTTTTTCTATTATACCACGTGGGTCTTTGAAATGAACTCAGTCACACCCACCTGGCCAGCATATCTATAGACAGAGGACTGTGGGGAGCCAGGCCATAGTCTTTCAGCTGAAGAATTAGATGAGCTGGTGGAGGGGACCCCGGGGCTTGCAATCTGGTGGGGACATAGGGAGCTCAATCCCCAAACCACACAAAAGGCCTCCCTACCAAGTCCACGTGACGTTCGGCTCACTGCTCGCCACCACAACAGCACCTGGCACTTGATCTCCAGAGGGTTTCTGAAGGAAAATCATCGTAGGGTTTAAAAGAGAGGGATCAGAGTTCAGCTTTGAGATCAAAGACACCAGACTCCAATCTGGTGGAGAAAGATTGCCAGGAGAAATATCAACAACCTCAGATATGCAGATGATACCACCCTTACAACAGAAAGCAAAGAGAAACTAAAGAGCCTCTCGATGAAGGTGAAAGAGCAGAGTGAAAAAGCTGGCTTAAAACTCAACACTCAGAAAACTAGGATCTTGGCATCCTGTCCCATCACTTCATGGCAAATAGACAGGGAAACAGTGGTAAGAGTGACTGACTTTATTTTCTTGGCCTCCAAAATCACTGTGGACGGTGACTGCAGCCATGATAATTAAAAGACACTTGTTTCTTGGAAGAAAATCTATGAAAAACCTAGATAGTGTATTAAAAAGGAGAGACATTACTTTGCCAACAAAGGTCCTTATAGTCAAAGTTATGGTTTTTCCAGTAGTCACATACGGATGTGAGAGTTGGACCATAAAGAAGGCTGAGTGCTAAAGAACTGATGCTTTTGAACTGTGGTGTTGGAGATGACTCTTGAAAGTCCCCTGGACTGCAAGGAGATCAAACCAGCCAATCCTAAAGGAAATCAACCCTGAATATTCATTGGAAGGACTGACGCTGAAGCCCTAGTACTTTGGCCACCTGATGCCAAGAGTTGACTCATTGGAAAAGACCCTGTTGCTGGGAAGGATTGAAGGCAGGAGGAGAAGGAGACGACAGAGGACGAGATGGTTGGATGGTATCACCAATTCAATGGACATGAGTTTGAGTAAGCTCTGGGAGTTGAAGGACAGGGAGGCCTGGCATGCTTAAGTCCATGAGGTCGCAAAGAGTCAGACACGACTGAGCGACTGAACAATAAGACTCCAGTCCACACTTTCAGGATCTCCCCACTTCCGTGAGCTGCCACCGCGGTGTCTGGAGCCAACAGAAATGGGTAACACTCTGAATTTTTACACTCATGGGCTCTTCAAGACCATCAGGTACATCTGTCCACTGGGAGTTGTGTAGTTGGGAGCCTCTGTTTTGTGGGCGGGGGCGGGGAGGTGGGGGAGAAAAACTTGAAAGAAAGGAAATAACTAAAGCCCATTTGATTACGGTAAAGGGAAATCACTGAAAGTCGCTTTAGGTCAAATTCCTAACAGGTTTTCATTAATGAAGGGACACATGATACAATTAACCGTATCTGCTTATCTGCCCACAGTTCTACGTTCTCTTAGCAGGTTAACTGGTTTCTCTTGGTCTGTGTTTATACACAGCGGGCGGGTTGATCAATGTTTAACGGCTGATTCTCTGGGTGGGGACAACAGCCCTGATTTTGCAGCGTCTGCTGGTTTCTGCCTGGCCTTGACGGTGGGGTTGGGAGATAGGCTTCGTGATCAGGCCCCTAGGCCCCCCAACACATACAACACGTTCCACCGATGGAGCACATGTTTCTCCCCAGGTGGCATGGGCAAGTGGGGGTGGCAGGGTGGCCACTGCCCGGCATGCCAGCCATCTCCAGGATGAATGGTGTGTGTGTGGTGGATGTGGGGATCTGACTTCTGTACCTGCTCTCCCAGGCTCCTCCCCTAGTGGAGCCTTCAAATCTTCAAAAGACATATTGTACAGTCAAGGTTTTGCACAGGATGCCTCTCCTGGGCTGGACTTTCCAAATAAACCTTCAGAGTCATTTCAAAGTGCAGAATAAACATAAGCTAGCCCGAGATGAATTCCCACAAGTTGTCAATCCAGAGATTTTGAGCAACCAGCCTCCACTTTTCATTCCTTTGCCTGAATCACTAGCCAGTCTTTAATAAAAGTTTTTGGACTAACCCTAACCATCCAGCTTTCTTGTTTGGTTTTGTTCTTCCCCTTGGAAGACTAACTGCAGAAGAGCAAGCATGCCATCATTTCCTGCTCGCAGATGAGGATCTCCGGGCTGGCAGAGAGGAAGGGAGGCAGGAAGGGGCTCGGCCTCAACAGCCATTAGGAGCCGGCTCTAATAACAATTCCCGTCTGAGGCCCCCACCTGCCATCAACACCTCATCCACAAAGTGATGATAGTTGGAGAAAAGATTCCTGGATGTTCGCAGGTTTATAAAATGACCTGGGTGGTGGAAAGACTGTTCTCCTTTCTCATCAAATCGAATCAGGTCAGCCTAGTACCCCCCTCTGTTGGCATTCCCTGCACCACATAGTCTCTTAACCCCTTTAGCGAGTGCTCACCCTGTCCTCCAGAACTTGACCTGACTCTGCATGACCTTTCCCAGCCTCCCCTCCACTTCCTGTCCCAATGTTCCCCTTACTCTTTGCCTTCTGCGCCGCACGTTTCTTTCACAGGAGCACTGGCATTGCATCTGTGAGCCTTTGGATGACTTTACGTACTTCGAATCATTGTCTTGGCTTCCTGCTTCCTGTTAAGCCCAGATTCTTTCATGTCATATGGTCATTAATGGAGGGATTCAAAGATATCCTAGAAGAGGTCCCTGCCTTCAGTAATGCTGTAATCTAGGAGAGGGGACACCAATAGTAATATCAAAGCAAAATTGACAGCTTTCTCTCTGACAGGCTGTTTCCTTCAATCACCTTGAAGTGAAGTGAAGTTGCTCAGTCGTGTCCGACTCTTTGCAACCCCATGGACTGTAGCCCACCAGGCTTCTCCATCCATGGGATTTCCCAGGCAAGAATATTGGAATGGGTTGCCATTTCCTTCTCTAGGAGATCTTCCTGACCCAGGGATTGAACCCGGGTCTCCCACATTGTAGGCAGACGCTTTACTGTCTGAGCCACCAGGGAAGTTCTCAATCATCTTAGATCTCATAATAATCCTCGAAACAGACACTAATGCTATTCTCATCTGGCATATGTGATCACTAAGACTCAGAGAGGTCAAGTAACCTGCCAAAATCACACAGCTGGTAAACAGTGAATGTAATCACGACCTGGGAGTTCTGGCCCAGGTGATTCAAAAACTTGACCCCGTATCACTGTGTCACGTGCTTAATCGCTCAGTTGTGTCCAACTCTGTGCGACCCCATGGACTGTAGCCCGCCAGACTCCTCTGTCCATGAGATTCTCCAGGCAAGAATACTGGAGTGGATTGCTATGCCCGTCTCCAGGGGATCTTCCTGATCCAGGGATTGAACTTGTGCCTCTTACATCTATCTCCTGCATTGGCAGGCGGGTGCTAGCACCACCTGGGAAGCCCTGCGTCACATGCTAAGTATCAAGTAATGATAACATGAGGAAGGGAAAGAGCTGATGGCAAAACCAGAGCAGAATTTAAGAGCTGGGTGATCTTGCTGCTGCTGCTGCTGCTAAGTCGCTTCAGTCACGTCCGACTCTGTGCGACCCCATAGACAGCAGCCCACCAGGCTCCACCGTCCCTGGGATTCTCCAGGCAAGAACTCTGGAGTGGGTTGCCATTTCCTTCTCTAATGCATGAAAATGAAAAGTGAAAGTGAAGTCGCTCAGTCGTGTCCGACTCTTAGCGACCCCATGGACTGCAGCCCACCAGGCCCCTCCATCCATGGGATTTTCCAGGCAAGAGTACTGGAGTGGGTTGCCATTGCCTTCTCCGGGGTGATCTTAGAAGATGAGATAAAAACCAGAAGTGCTAGATGAGAACCTTTTCTGTGGGCAGGACTGGGCTCCCTGACTCCAGGGTACTCTGGCAGAAGCTGGAGCCATCTGTGATGTTTCGGGCGCATGCCAGCACCCAAAAGAAACCTCTGTAAGTCCTTCAGCTTTTGTGTGATGGTTTTAGCAAATGGCCTATGAGCTGAGCCTGGAAGGAAGGCTTCTTGTTGATATGAACGGAGGGGAGAAGGCATTTGGGGTGGCAAGAACCTGGGGATGGATCTCCAGAACCAGAGCACACAAGCCTTTCATTGTGACTAGAGTCCCCAAAGGCCACAAAGCATGCCCATCACTCAGGTCAGGAGTGTATATAGAAAAACACTGCTGCTGTTTGATAGCTAAAGAATCAATAAATGTGATCACTGAAGTGAGTGATTCTCAAACTATGCTCCTGAATTTATTCCAGAAACTAGACTCAGGAATTCTACTGGTAAAATTAAATAATTGCAGTTATTATCAATTTGCCCGGAGAATCCCATGGACAGAGGAGCCTGGCAGGCTACAGTCCATGGGGTCACAAAGAGTCGGACACAGCTGAGCACAGCACAGCACAGAAGCACCCAGGTGTCCCAAAGGCACCTCAACCTCAACATAAGTATTTGAAATTTATCTCTTAAATTTTTCTTCCAACTTTGGCAACCGCTACCCCTTATCTGCCAGTGAACAGTGATACAATAAAACAAATAAATGAGCAGAGCTAACAGAAATGAGCAGAAAAACAGAAATAACCAATTAGGCTTGGTATGACAGCCTGATTTTTTTTTTTCATAGACAGTTGGTGGTAATTTTAGATTGCATACATACATTATACAGTCATCCTTTCCACCCATAAAATTGTTCTTAGATCATTTAATAGAAACAACTACATCAATATTTCATGGTGTTCTACAAAGAGCAGGGTGGCTTCAGGGGCCCTCCTTTGCCTGCTGAATGTCTCGTGGCAGAGTGAAGACTGTATAATTACTGTACTGCCCTGCGGGTGAGAGTGGAGACATTCTAAGTGTGGGACAGCACTATTAGGCGGGGAGAGGACATTTAGAAGGGCTGATGCAACACGGTTCAGTTTAGGGATACAAAACACAAGGAGGATCCCAAGCCTCCTCAACCATTCCTTGTGATTCCCCCCACGGCATAAGCCCCCCCATCCATGAGGCTGTATCGGAATCGCCCTCCAGGAGCTTCCTCCAATGGATCCACACCGCCACCTCCCCTGAGGATAGCTCAGCCCCAGGTCTGTCTCAAGCCTCTGGCTTGTGAGAGTCTCAGAGGCCTGGGGGAGGCAGAGGCCACGTGTGTATGTGTGTTAAGTTGCTTTGGTCATGTAGCCCACCCACCGGCTCCTCTGTCCATGGGATTCTCCAGGCAAGAATACTGGAGTGGTTGCCACGCCCTTCTCCAGGGGATCTTCCTGACCCAGGGATCGAACCCAAGTCTCTTATATCTCCTGCATTGGCAGGCGAGTTCTTGACCACTAGTGGCCCCTGGGAAGCCCAGAGGAGGCCATGCACAATATGAAAGGGCCTTGCAGGCAATCCTCCCCCACCATCACCTGCTTAAGAACCTCTGCCTGGACCCCATGATCAAGACCTTTGAAGACCTCCCTCACCAGTTCACCTCCCATGTTCAACAGTCCTCGTGGCCAGCAGGGGGCTGTGACTCACGTCTCCTCCCCAAGCCCACCCTTCTCCCCTGTCCAGCAAGAGAACTAGCCTTGGGATACGATGTCCCAAGCCCTGAAAGAGGCCCCTGCACCTGGTCCTCCTGCAAAGCCAGCGTGAACCACAGCATCTCCACCCACTGGAGCCCAGTCGGCACCACGACCTTGAGCTACTCAGCCTGGAGCTTATGCCACCCCAGCCTCACGTGGCTGGAGTCCCCCCTCTGCACCCAGCTGAGCCCGCCTCTCCTCTGAGGTTTTGACCAGTCGCTAGATGCCGACAATACTGCTGCTGCTGCTGCTAAGTCGCTTCAGTCATGTCCAACTCTGTGCGACCCCATAGACGGCAGCCCACCAGGCTCCGCCATCCCTGGGATTCTTCAGGCAAGAACACTGGAGTGGGTTGCTATTTCCTTCTCCAATGCGTGAAAGTGAAAAGTGAAAGTGAAGTTGCTCAGTTGTGTCTGACTCTTCATGACCCCATGGACTGCAGCCTACCAGGCTCCTCCATCCATGGGATTTTCCAGGCAAGAGTACTGGAGCGGGGTGCCATTGCCTTCTCCGGCCGACAATACTGGTGCAGGCTTATGGGGCTGCCTCCGACCTGCTACCTAAAGAACCATCAGGCACCTCCAGCTCAACATATTCCAGACTGACTTTATCCTTTCCTCCTCTGACCCAGCTCTCTCCTGTAACTTCAGACTCAGCAGGCAGTACCACCCTCCACTGGGCTGCCCAAGCTAGAAGCCTGGAGCCCTCACTGAGTTCTCATTCTCTCTCCCCTGACCCTTCACCCATGGCTGATCAAACACTGAAACATCTTATCTACCTGGCTCTCCTATGATCACAGTCCTAGCTCAAGCCCTCACCCTCCCATCTGGATTTACTGTAACAGGTCTCCCAAGCTCAGCCTTTTCCTCGTAAATTCCATCCTTGGTAAGGCTGTCAGACGGTTCTATTAATATTTATTGCACATAAAGCAACTCACATAACCAATGACACCGTCATTTCATAGAGCCCCAGCTCCTTCATATATGACACAAGCCCCAATTTCACCACCTTTATCCCCTCCGTCACCTTCCCAGGTGGCACTAATGGTAAAGAAAGTGAAAGTGAAAGTGTCAGTCACTCAGTTGTTTCTGACTCTTTGTGACCCCATGGACTGTATAGCCCACCAAGCTCCTCTGTCCATGGAATTCTCCAGGCTAGACTACTAGAGTGAGTTGCCATTGCCTTCTCCAGGGAATCTTCCCAACCCAGGGATTGAACCTGGGTCTCCTGCACTGCAAGCAGATTCTTTACTGTCTGAGTGGTAAAGAACCTACCTGTCAATGCAGGAGACATGATTCCAGTTTGATCCCTGGGGTTGGGAAGATCTCCTGGAGAAGGGAATAGCAACCCACTCCAGTATTCTTGCCTGGAGAATTCCATGGACAGAAGAGCCTGGTGGGCTACAGTCCATGGGGTTGCAAAAGAGTCGGACATGACTGAGTGACTTCACTTTCACATTCACTTTCACAGAGCAGTCCTAGAGCAGAATTTCATGGAGGATGAACATGTAAAGCGAACTGCAGTACAGAAGCATTGGAATGCCCAGCCTTCTTCGAGGAAGTGTCAGTCATGGTCACCACCCACCCCACCCTGCCAAACCTGTACATCTGTATGGGCATCCCTTGACTATTAAGACAGCTCCCCATCTCTGAAACGGAGGCCTGGGGTAGGGGAGCTCGCACACCGCCCTCTTTCATTCTGCCCTGATCATCCTTCTCCCTTTCCACATACGGATTTACAAGAGACATCAGGCAAGACCCAACACCCCACCAAGCTCTGTTTCCAAGGACTTGAAGCCACTAAGGTGCTCTGTCACCTTAGACACACACACAGGTCAAGCGTCTCCTTTCTGCCCAGCTCTGCTCCCACGCAGTCCCCAACCCGCTTCCCCTCATGGCCTGAGGTGTCCCAACACTGGCTTGGTCCCATTTAGCAGCCACCTGGTATCATCTTTCCATCCCTGGACTGATGACTGGCTTGGCACCCTGCCAGATGTCTGCTTGCCCAACCTCCACGTGGCCTCAGAGAAGGAGCTGACCCTTCGAGAAGCAGACAGTACAGTCAGGCCTTCAAAGGGCCGCGCATACCTCTTAGCATGGTTTGGTGTCAGAGAGGAGAAACACAGCTTCTGGCATGGAAACCAGTCCTGTTCCCCCTCTCTGATATTTAGTTGGTATTTACCAAGTGCATGGCCCTCACCAACCATCTCACAAAGGGCGACTCAATGTCATGGGTGAGAACCTAGGCTCCATAGACCAAGTGAAAGTGAAAGTCGCTCAGTCGTGTCCGACTCTTTGCAACCCCATGGACTATACAGTCCATGGAATCCTCCAGGCCAGAATACTGGAATGGGTAGCCGTTCCCTTCTCCAGGGGATCTTCCCAAGCCAGGGATCAAACCCAGGTCTCCCACATTGCATGGCAGATTCTTTACCAGTTGAGCCACAAGTGAAGCCCAAGAATACTGGAGTGGGTAGGCCTATCCCTTCTCCAGCGGATCTTCCTGACCCAGGAATCGAACCGGGGTCTCCTGCTTTGGAGGCGGATTCTTTACCAACTGAGCTATCAGGGAAGCCCATAGACAAACCCGGGTTCAAATCCCAGGTCTGGCGCTTGGCGGTTGTGTGACCTTGGGCAAGTCACTCTCAGTGCCTCTCTGTGCCTCAGCTTCTCATCTGTAAAATGGGATGAGGGCAGCGCTGCCTCCGTCAGAGGGTGACCCTGGGGAATGAACGAGCTAATGCAGAATAGTGCCAGGGACGCTGTGGGGGCTACCCAAGTACCACTACCATCATGTGTGCATGCATCTCATCAACCCCACTTTACAGATGAGGAAAGAGGGGCCTGAGACATACGCCGGGCCGGGGCCGAGGTCCTCCAGATCCACATCCTCACCCCAAACGACACACACGGCCCTGATGCCTTCCACCGAGGAGCCAGGCCTCCGCTCCCAAGGGTTAGACTGGGCAAGACAGTCTGCATCTTCATACAAACATTGCTCATCTTGTTGGTAGGAAATGTGCTCCAAGTTAATTCAAAAGTAGGAAATGTCCCATACTAAGAAACAGTTCTTTATATGAAAGCTAAAGCAAAGGAACAAACACTCTTGCCAGCTAACACTCAACCAAGCCACTGCATGGGCCAGAAAATGATGGGGTAGCAGAGCAGGGCTCAGAGTTTTGAGTCTTGACTTGATGTTTTCAACAGACAACTCCATGGTCCCCCCCCACCCCCCGGCGCCCACTCCCTGGGAACATCAGAGACCTAGCATGCAGACCGCGCCTGCAGGTGGGCCCCTTCTCCTTCGGCTGCCCAGGGTCGTTTGGCAGGAAGCACGTTGGTGCCCTGGCGGTTTCTGGGGCCGCGGGAGCTAACTGCCAGGTTAGACTTCTGCAATTAGAGCCCCCAGGGACCAGCTGCCTGAACTAAGACATTGCTGCTCCAAGTTAGAAAGGGTCAGGCAGTACCCTTCTGCTGTCATAGCCGCTAAGTCATGTCCCACTCTCTGCAACCCCATGGACTGACTGCAGCATGCCAGGCCTCCCTGTCCTTCACTATCTCCCTGAGTTTGCTCAAACTCGTGCCCACAGAGTCAGTGATGCCATCCAACCATTTCGTCCTCTGTCACCCTCTTCTTCTGCCTTCAATCTTGCCCAGCATCAGGGACTTTTCCAAATGAGTCAGCTCTTCGCGTAAGGTGACCAAAGTATTGGAGCGTCAGCTTCAGCATCAATAGCCCTTCTAGTACAAGGGAAAACTCGGGATGGAAAAATTGACTTGAGTTCAGGCTTTGTGGTGACAAACAGTGAGATAAACAGGATTGCTGCAGTTGGATGATTAATGAAGCACAGGAGCCCTTGTGCTTGGCTTTGAAAGATTATAAATACATGAGTCTCATTGAGCACAACCCGTCGGTTACAAATTGCAAGTCATCTTTCAGTTGTCGTCCCTTCCCACCTCTTGTTTTGAACAGAATGAGCACACAACCTTGAACCCACCAGCTTCGGAGTCCCAGGCACCCCGGAATCTGCAGACACACCTGCACACAGACGGCTCTGCATGAGTTCAGTTAACAAGACGTTCAGCAAAGCTTTGACCTGCAACGTCGCTTCCCCTCACTGCACGCTTTGGTGTTGACTGGGAGGCTTGTTTCTGACTGCTCTGTGTTTAAGGGTTGTTACTTCATTAACATTTCTGAGATCCCATTTCTGCACATATCACCGGTCACAGAGATAAAGAGCTGTGCGGGCCATTACTTTTTAAAATGTAGTAGATGTACTTGTGTTTGGAGAAGCTTAATAATACTCTCAAGCATCCACTGTTGGAAGCTGCTTGCTTTCTGGAAGGGAACATTATACCTGAAAGATATGTTTGAAGAAAACAGCCATGTGGCGACGATCCACAGTATGCCAGGCCATTTGTGGTGAAATCATTATGTCCAATACAACTGGGGCTGCTTTGTGATTTCAGTCTTTGGTGTGATATATACCCACACACACCCCAACAGCAAGCATATATGCTCTGCAGCTTAAAATTTCAGCCTCAACAGTACAAAAGACACTTGAATCCTCTGTCTCAGACTCAGCCAGAGTCTGCATCTTCTAACATGAATTCCCTTGTTGTTGTTCAGTCGCTCAGTTGCGTCCGACTCTTTTTCGACCCCGTGGACTGTAGCCCTGCCAGGCTTCTCTGTCCATAGGATTTCCCAGGCAAGCATACTAGAGTGGGTTGCCATTTCCTTCTCCACGAATCTTCCCGTCCTAGGGATTGAACCTGTGTCTCCTGCTTGGAAGGGAGATTATTATTATTATTTTTTTTTTTACCACTGAGCCACCAGGGAAGTCCATAAATTTCCTTGTCTTCTGAAATTCAGGACAATAGATATTTAGTTTACCTGGGCTCACTGTAATTAAACTCAACTTCATGCTTCCCTGGTAGCTCAGATGGTAAAGAGCCTGCCTGCCAATTCAGGAGACATGAGACACAGGTTCGATCCCTGGGTCAGGAAGATCCCTTGGAGGAGCGCATGGCAACCCACTCCAGTATTCTTGCCTGGAGAATTCCATGGACAGAGGAGCCTGGTGGGTTTGCAAAGACTCGAAATGAGTCAGACATTATTGAGAGACTAACACTTTCACTTTTTACCTCATCTTAATTGGAAGAGAAATTTTCAAACTGAGAAAGCAGCCTCCCTCCAAGTTTACCCAAATATGAGAAAAGCACAATTTGATTGCTTTTGTGTTCATTCCTTTTCCTTAAATGCATCTGCCAGAATGGTTCCTGTTCTTCAAGCTGATCAGTTGAGCAATATTTGATCAGGTTCGCTTTACAACACATTTCTTTCTCCTCACTGTATTTCTCTCAAACAACTAAAGTATTAAATATTTCATAACCTGTGGGGCT
Organism: Bos indicus; assembly: GCF_029378745.1. NCBI lineage: Eukaryota > Metazoa > Chordata > Mammalia > Artiodactyla > Bovidae > Bos > Bos indicus. Next base: position 30,259,064 of record NC_091771.1, on the reverse strand, counting down.
TGCACCTGGCAGAGTGGCTCAGCCGGAACAGTCTAGCTTCACACAGTACTGCCCTTGCCAAGCGCTCCCTCATCCCCTCTCTTCTCCAGAAGGCTCTGTGAGTCAACAGATATACTACCTGAAGTGCTTCCTCTTTAGGGAGAAGCAGGCAAAGACTCCTGCCCTTATCCTGCTCTTGTTCACCGTCCCTGCGAGTTATGGGATAGAATTTCATCAGAAAAGGTGGGACAATTGACTAAACTCTGGTTCCAAAAGCAACCCACAAGAAACCAGAGTTGCAATGAATATCGCACGATTTTTTTTTGTTGTGTTCAAAGGCGGGGTGGACTCAAGCATGATCACCCACCCAGTCGCCTGGAAGTCACTCGTGTCCTCACCTGTGGTTTTATCCCTGCGTGCAGTCAGTCACCAGCTTCCCAGGTGGTGCTAGTGGTAAAGAACCCGCCTGCCAAAGCAGGAGACTTAAGAGACAGGGGTTTGATCCCTGGGTTGGGAAGATCCCCTGGAGGAGGGCATGGCAACCCACTCCAATATTCTTGCCTGGAGAATCCCATGGACAGAGGAGCCTGGGGGGCTACAGTCCATGGGGTTGCACAGAGTCAGACACAACTGAAGCGACTTAGCACACACGCATGCAGTCGGTCACCTCGTGCTGTTGTGTGTACCTCTCGCCAGCCTGGAATCCCCTGTGGTCTTTGCTCCCTCATCCCGCCCCCGAATCCCCCGCTGGGCTGGTGGTCTCTGGGCTGCAGTCCTGTCCCTCCAGCCACGCTGCAGCAGTAAGGGCTCCAAACTCGAATTTAATCAACTCTCCTTTCTAGTGGGCTCCCCACCACCCGCAAAATAGAGTCCCCGTGCCTTCACAGGGCGTGCAGAGACCTGCAGGACTGTGTGCTGGCCACCCCTCTTCTTCCCCACGACCACAAGCACCTCACTGTCCTGCAATTAGCTGTGTGTGTGTGTTGGACTCTCCCCTTCACTGTAAGATTCTGGTGGGCAGCCCTGTCTCTTTCAGATCCGGACTCCCAGTGCCTAACATGGGAAGAGCTCCCTTACTAAACGAGCATATAACCGAGAAAATAATTTTTATACCCTGCCTTATTCCAGACACGATTTGAGCTAGCAACTGAGGAAAGTTTACAATCTCCATCCCAATCAGATTGTAAATATACTGAGACGAGCACATGGGTTTGTGAACACATCAAATAAGCTAGGAGGTCTGTGACTACCTTGGGGGGTGGCAGGGCTTCACTACAAATGTAAATAATAGCTATCATTTGACCAATGTATCAAAAACTTCGTATTAAATCTTCACAAGTCTCTAATGTGGAGTTTTCTCTTCTTACAGGTGAAGAAGGAAAGGTTAAGAAACATGTCCAGAGTCATATGATCAACAATGAGAGAAGATTCAGTGCTAGGGACTTTTTATTTCCACATCCCAGGCTCCACCCACTGTGCCATGCCCGCTCTGTTTAAAGCTTGGCTTCTAACCCTGTGAGCGCTGCCAACATCTTAAAACAGTTTGCTTATGTCATGGTCAGCAAAGGGACACTGCAGCGTGGCCTTAAAGGAAGAGGTTAGAATTCATGCTGAGAGGTACTATTGCCCGAACCCTGATTGCATCTTTATTTATCCTCAACCCACATCTCCAGAGATCTTCCCCAGGGGCTCAGATAGTAAAGAATCTGCCTGCAATGTGGGAGACCCAGGTTTGATCCCTGGGTTGGGTAGATCCCCTGGAGAAGGGAAGGAGGACAAAGGGGTGACAGAGGATGAGATGGTTCGATGGCATCACTGACTCAATGAACAGGAGTTTGAGCAAAGACAGTGAAGGACAGGGAAGCCTGGTGTACTACAGTCCATGGGGTAACAAAGACTCGGACACAAATGAAAGACTGAACAACAACAACAATCGTACCTCCAGGCTCCTACTCACGAGCCTTAGAATCTTCTGAAAAGACACTGACCTAAGTTAGTCACCAGGCAACCTGACCATTGGCATCAATTGCCCAAAGGGTGCCTTGGAAATCACTGTGAGACCTGCAGGTGAGAGGGTTCGCTGCAAACCCCTCTGCAACTCCTCTGGGTGGTGGGATGTCAGGTCTGCTTTCTAAGGATGGAATCAGAGGCTGGAGAGAGGCAGCACACCTGGGTTCCAGGCTCTGAGGCTGAGGATATGGAGAGAGGATGTTTGGAGAGATGTCTCTGGGGAGAAACGCAGTGACTTAGATGACCGGGAGCCAAGTGGCCCCCCTCCTAGGTGGGCACAGTGTCTGGCAGACTTGTTGCCAACATGCTGCTCCCCTGGATAGCTAGCGTGTTCAAGGAGTCCACCTTATCACTGGAACAGGCAGAGAGAAGTCCCCAGCAGGGAGGCAGGTAAACCCTCCACCAAGACCCAAAAGCACATTGTAGAGGCGTGACTGAGGATAGCAGGTATGGAAAGGAGGTGGCAGGAGGGAGCTGGAACCAGGCCCTGAACCAATGAAAACTACAGCTTCCCTGGGGGTCCTCCAGCTTCCCTGGGGGTCCAGTGGTTAAGAATCTGTCTTGCAGTGCAAAGGACCCTGGTTCCATCCCTGGTTCGGGAAGAGCCCACATGCCTAGGAGCAGCTAAGCCCGTGCGCCACAACTACTGAGCTAGCTCCCTAGAGTCCTCGAGCCACAACTACTGAGCCCAGGAGCTGCAATCACGGAAGCCCACACGCCCTAGAGCCTGTGCTCTGCAACAAGAGAAGCCACCAGCATGAGAAGCCTGCGCACCATGAGGAAGAGTAGTCCCCGCTCGCTGCAACCAGAGAAAGCCAAATGGACTCATCCTCTATTGCTCTTCTCCAGAACATCCTGCTGTTTTGTCATCATTGATTACGTTCCTCATGGACAGCATGAGAGCAAGGACTGTGATTCTGCGTGCAGCAATAAAGACCTACCGCAGTCAAAATAAATAAGTAAATAAATAAATCTTTAAAAATATATTTAGCAGCCACAGCAGATGCTGCTCCTGCCTCACTCAAAACCTCTCCAACCTTTTAGGGAGACTTCCCGTGCGCTCAAGTCTGCAACGCTAGAGGTCTTCCAACTCCCCTGCCTTGGGGTTTTTGTAAGTAACCTCCCGGCTCAATTACCATAACAGCAGCGTCTTATTCCAGGTTGACTCCCTGCTCCAGGAGGCATGTGAGCGTGTCAGTGGCCTCCGGAAGCACAGAGGTGGGGGAGGTTTGGAGCCTGTCCAGCAGGAGTGACAGAGGCACTAATGTCTGGTCAGTCTCCAACCTCACGAGTGCTGAGTGGCCCAGCACAGCTTCCTGTTCAGCAGCCTTCCCCTCTGCAGCAGACGCAGTGTGGTTTGGGCAGCAACTACCTGCCCAGGCCAGTTTTGCAGCTGGACCTGGAGGCCCTGTCTGCAGCTCCCCTCTCCAGCACTCACCACCATCCTGTAACCCAGTGGTTCTCAAAGACAGGGGTCACTGGACCAGCAGTATGGGCAGGACCTGGGAACCCGTTAAAAATGTAAATTCCTGGGCCTCACCCCAGACCTACTGCCTCTGGCAGTGTGGCCCTGGAATCTTGGCTTTAACAAGGCTTCCTGGTGATTCTGATGCATACTAAAATTTAGGAATCTGTGCTACAAGCCAACAGCCTACAGTAACCACTTTGGCTAAAACTAACTGAAGTGGAGTCTGTTGTCTGCAACTTAATCCTGACTGAATCACAGTCCCTGCTCTCATGTTGTCTGTGAGGAACATAATCGATGATGACAAAACAGCAGCATGTTCTGGAGAAGAACAAAATAGGGGCACTTCATCCAGCAAAACATGGTGATCCCGCAACTATTTTTACTATATGTCCATCTCAAAGTTTTTGGACATCTACCCTCAATGGTTATACTTATTCCTAAATTTTATAAACAACACTTATTCCTAAATTTTATAAACACTCTATTAGTATATCATAAAACACATATAAAGAGAACCACAGCAGATGAGATTTTTAAATGAACAAATATTAATAGGAGGAGGGGAATAACCAGAGATGACAATGATGATGATGACAATAAATAACATTACTGAGCAACTAACATGGTTGTTTGGAGAAGGCAATGGCACCCCACTCCAGTATTCTTGCCTAGAAAATCCCATGGACGGAGGAGCCTGGTGGGCTGAAGTCCATGGGGTCGCTAAGAGTCGGACACAACTGAGAGACTTCACTTTCACTTTTCACTTTCATGCATTGGAGAAGGAAATGGCAACCCACTCCAGTGTTCTTGCCTGGAGAATCCCAGGGATGGGAAGCCTGGTGGGCTGCAGCCTACGGGGTCGCACAGAGTCGGACATGACTGAAGCGACGCAGCAGCAACATGGTCGTTTAGCTCTGAAAGCAACCCCCTAAAGTAGATTTATTATCTCCATTTTTCAGGCTGGGAAATTGAGGCTCAGCTGTCTCCTACCTAGTAAGTGGCAGAGCTATTATAATTATTTTCATATTTTTAAAATAAAATAACATGGATAAGACGGTAAAAACCATGCAGCACTTAATGACCTTATACTCCTATTAATAAGTGAAAGCGTTTTATTAGAAAGAAACTATAAACAAGCCTTAATGAGTCCTTTTGCAAATAAATGGATAAACTGTAGTGGTCCATCCCAAGGAATACTACTCAGCCATGAAAAAGGAATGGATTATTGATATACACAATGACCTGGATGAATTTCCAAATCATTATGTAAAGTGTAATAAGTTAAAGAAAAAAAGAGTCATACTATATGATTCCATTTCTATAAAACTCTAGAAATGGCAAATTAATCTACAGTGACAGAAAGGAGATTGAGTAATGGCCTAGGAATAAGGGGAGAGAAAGGGAGGGACAGACAGACAACAAAGGAGCTTGAGGAAACTTGAAGATGACAGATATGTTCATTATCTTGACCATGATGATGGTTTCATGAGAGAAGATATATGTGGTTGTATCAAATTGTACATTTAAAGTGTCAATATACACAGATAATTGTATGGTAAATACCCCTCAATTAAGCTGTTGAAAAAATAAAACAAAAAGCACACTTAATTTACATGGCAATTTAAAAAATGTTATTCACAATAACTTTTGCAAATTGATTGATTAAAATCACAGCGCAGCTATGATTAAAGCCCGGATCAGTCTGCTACTCCTGTAACAAAGAACCACAGACCTGGTGGCTTAAACAATAGAATTGTATTGTCTTCCTGTCTGGAGGCTAGAAGTTCAAGGTCAAAGTGCCAGCAGGGCTGGTTTCCTATGAAGCGGCTCCCTTTGGCTGCAGATGCCCCCTTCTCCCCGTGTCCTCAGAGTCTTCTTTCTGCGTACTTGATGTCTGTGTCTTAATCACCTGTTCTCATGAGGACATGAGTCATGTGATTACGGCCCTGCCTAATGGCCTCGTTTTCATTTAATCACCTGTTTAAAGACTCTGTCTTCAAATAGAGCCACGTTCTGAGATTCCGGGGGTTAAAGCTTCAACACAGAAATTGGGGAATAAGGTGCAATTCAGCTCATAACAAACCATGTCTCTGCATATATTACAGCACTTACCACACAGTTCATTTAGACACAGCCTAATTTCTTTTAGGATATTCTGGTCATGTGAATTGCATGATTCAAAAAGAGAGATTTTCTTTCTTTTTTTTTTTTCCAAGTCCTTATTGAATTTGTTACAGTGTTGCTTCTGTTTGATGTTTTGGTGGGGTCTTAGTTCCCCAACTAAGGCTTGAACTAGCACCCTCTGCTTTGGAAGGTGAAATTAATACCAGGGAAGTCCCAAGAGATCTTCCTGAATTAGCATTTTTATTAAGCTACCAAAAGCCATACTTGAGCTTTTGGTTTTGAAAAAACCCCACACAGACAAGAGATAAACAGGCGGGAGGAAATGTGATCTTTCGGGAGATGAAGAGGGTTGGGAGTTGGGGGACAGGGTTGGAGATAGAAAGAAGGCCTGGAAGTTATTCCTTTCAACGACATCCCGTAGGAAAGAGAAAAGAGACAGGATCACCAAATTGCTTTCTCTTTATCTCGAGTCCTGTCTTACCATCTGCCTGCCTGGATGGACCCACATGAAGTTTTTGTCCAGCCAGGTCTGAGACCTATTAGTCCGGGTCACTGGAGAAACACCCCAACCCACAAAGGAAAATCATGACTTTATGACTTAAATGACCACATTTCCAGGCAGAGCTCCTTCCTTGTTCTGAGGGCAAACTGGTAGCTGGCCAGTTTGTGAGCATTTGTGAGCCCCACTTTCTGTAGCTGCCAAGGGCAGGAAATTCAAGCCAGAGTCAGGCAGGTGCGGAGCTCCGGTGTGGTGGGAAGCAGGATGCTCGGCGGATAAGCACCTGCCAAATGAGACCTTCGTGTTTTTGTTCAATCTAATAAAGTTCAGTTTAGAAATGTGCACGGGTTTCTAGATTGCAAAGCATTCTTACTGGGTCTGTGATGAAAATGTCCTCTTTGGAGTGAGCCTCTTGGACTTTTATGTGCAGCTGGGGAGCAAAGATCTTTTTTAAATTTTATTTATTTTTCACTGTGCTGGGTCTTCACCGCTGCCCGGGCTTTTCTCTAGTCGCGGCAAGCAGGAGCTGCTCTCCAGTTACGGGGCATGGGCTTCTCACTGCAGTGGCTCCTCTTGTTGCAGAAGTGGGCTGTAGCACAGGTGGGCTTCAGGGGCTCCCGGGCTCTAGAGCACAGGTTTCAACAGCTGTGGTGCACGGGCTTAGTTGCTCCACAGCATGAAGGATCTTCCCAGACCAGGGATCTAGCCCACCAGGCTCCTCTGTCCATGGACTTCTCCAGGCAAGAATACTGGAGTGGGTAGCTACTCCTTCTCCAGGGGATCTTCCCAACCCAGGGATTGAACCCAGGTCTCCAGCATTGCAGGCGGATTCTTTACCATCTGAGCCACCAAGAAGCCCCAGGGGAGCAAATATCTTACCTCAGGCTTGAGGGGAACTGGGTATAAACTGATAACGTGAGTGTGACCTAAGCGTCATTCCTGTGGCTGTCAGATATGCACCCCAACCTTGTACTACACCTGAAAGAATCATAGTCCCCTTTCCAGAGGTTTCTTTAAAAGAATAGGTAAATGACTTGCATTTAGTTACATTTTTGACAACTTCCCATACGTTATTTTAATGCTGAGGTGGGAGGTAGAGGATCTGAGGAACCACTGTGTTGTTGATTTGGGGAAGTCATTTTGTCCTCTCCGGGTGTCCCTTTCTTTACAAGGAACTGCTGCCGATTCTTTGATTTCCACCGAAACCCTCACAGAGTAAATCAAGAGAGAGGAAGGCCTACATGATATGTGAGCTGGACTCAAAATCGAGTGGGCAACTAGAAAATTATGATTATTAAAGGATTATGATTTTTTACATAATTATTATGGTGACTGTTTTTGATTATCTACTACATGTCAAGCACTGTTGTAGACTATAATATATATAACTTAATTCTCACCACAGTAAGAAGTGAATAATAATAGTTACCATTTTTATATCAGTAAAATGAGGTTGGGGGAAATTCCTTGCCCAGGGACTCACAAATCTGAAGCAGCAAAGCTGAATTCAGATCAAGATTTGTCTGATTTAAAAGCCCACTCTTGCTTCTCCACCACTTCTCACTTTTCTGAAAAAAAAAAAAAAAAGGCCCTAAAACACATTTGGGATTGTATCTGAGTGCTGTTATTTGGTGAGTTATCTTTGTATGTCTATTCAGAACGAAAGGTCCTTAATACAGAAAGAATGGGTCTTTTTCTGGCTTTGGTTTAGCAGAGTACACAAACTTGTGTCTTTAAAATGTGACTTGAAGGTCTGTACCTGACTTAAGACATTGTACCAACATCAGGCTCCTGGTTTTGACAATGAACTGCTGTTATATAAAGATTGCAAGTGAAACTGAGTGAAGTGTACATGGGGATTCTCTGTACTATTTTGCAACTTTTTATGAATCTTAATCTAGTTCAGAATAAAAGTATTTTTAAAATGTTACTTGGCAATGATGATAAGGGACACTGTGGTGTACAGAAGAACAAAGAGAACCCGGGCCTCAGGTTCTAAAGCTGACCTTCAACAACTGCTCTGAGTGGCTCTGCAGAAGTCCCGTGTCCAGCTGAGGCCTGGAAAAGTCCAGATGGTGTCCAAGTCCCATGTGAGCCCCGAATAGTAATTTCTGTTATTAAATATATATATACAACATTATATACAACATATATATACAAATATATATATACAACATTAAATATATGTTCTACAGAAGTTATTAAGTAACCAGGTTGGGATTTGAACTCTTGATGACTGGGTACAAACCTATTTTCTTTTTAAAATACTGGTGTAGAAGTTGCACTGACTGCAGAGATGATTTTTGGTTGTTCTAATTAATTATAGTTGGTTGATATTTTTTTCCTTTCACCTTGTTAAAATAATTGCTAATTAATAAACTGTAAAACTAACACTTTGGATTTCCCAGGTCTGTCTCACTGTAAATAGAAGAAATTTTAAATCTTGATTAGGGAAAAAAAAATTCTAGACCTCCACTTTTGGATGTAAGAATATATATATACATCTAACTTGCTCCCTCCCGAAACACACTAAAACTATTGTAAAGAGATGTTTTAAAGACACATACCCCAAAGGACAGGTGGGACAAGAGAGGCAATGACAGCAACAAAATGACAGAAGCTGGGAGGCAGATAAGTGAATGACGAAGGACTGACAGGCCTGGAGCTGGCAGGAGATAAAGCTAAGGGTGAGTGCCCTTCACACGCCGGGACGCTCACAAAGCTCAGGCACCATCGGTGCCCCTGGAGATGGAGACACAAAGAGGGTGGCTCAAGGAAAGACTGGGTGAAAACCCCAGAGATACAGATCTCTAGACTGCTCCCCTCACTCAGGGCCCCTCGCAGACAGCTTTTCCCCTATCTGATCAGACTCTAGAGATTTCCCTCTCTTAGGAGTGAAAGATAGAAGCTGCAAGTGTCATGTCAAAACCAAGAAGAGCAAATGACTGTTCACACGATGACCGTGGAGTGCTGAGACTTCCCACCCTCCTCCCCCAGCCTAGCTCCCAGAACACAGAGCTGAAGCTTCCAGGCGGGAGGCTAAAGTTCTGCCATGGGGAATCTGACCAGGCCAAGAGAAACAAGCCAGAGATCCTGAAATTAGGGAATGTGCACAGCCAGCTCACCCTACAGGAAAGCTCACTCTCCACCAATCCAGCCTGGAGCTCAGAGGTTCCAGTTAGATTTTTCGGTTCTAACTCTATCATGAAGACAGATATAAACAAGAGAAAAAGGCAACTGGGAGATTACGCAGGGAGAAGAGAACTTTCCCCCAAATAATTAGTATCCTCAGAGACATGAGAGAGGATGTATGCAAAAGAAACAGAGCTATTTTAAAAAGAAACATGTAGAGAACAAACAGCAGAAAGAGCTTTGGGAATTAAAAACATGAACGCACAGATGACAAATTAAGTAAGAGAGGCAGGGAAAAACATTAGTGGGAAGTATCTCAGAAACCAGAGCAAAAAAACCTAAAACGTTAGAGAAAAGAAAAACAGAGGGTAAGTCTAGTAAGTGTGATGTTTAAATAATGGAAGTCTACGAAATAGAGGAAAGAGAAATAGAAAAGAGGCAACCAGCGACAAAACTACTCAAGAAGCTTTCCCAGAACAGAAGTACATGAGACTCCAGAATCAAAGTGTCCATCAAGTACCCAGCACAATGGATGAAAACGGACCGAGGAACATCACTGGGGAACTTCCAGACACTGGGATCAAACAAGACCCAACGGGTTTTCCATAAAGATAAAACAGGTCAAACACCAGGATCAGGAAACACACTGACCTCAGACTTTTAAGAGCAGAAAGACAATGGACAAAGGGTCCAGTTGTAGTAAGATGGTAAGCGGATCCTCCACCCAGACTCTCCTGTGGACTGCCCTTATAAAACCTGGAGAGAAGGACACAGCAGCTGTCTGAGGAATTAAAAAAATAAACAGGAGCAGGCAGACTGATGAAGACCAGAATCCAAAGTACCACCGAACCAGCAGGGCAGGCATCATTTTTTCCTCTGCAATATCCAGCTTTGACTTTCGGCAGTGTGATAGTTATGGCAGCCGCAGCCTGAGGTGCCATAAGGATGGAATATCACTCAGCAATAAAAAGGAACAAATTATTGATCCATGCTATAATAGCATGGATGACTCTTAGATGCCTTTGGCCAAATGAAACAAACCGGATCCAAAAGACTATTATATGTTTCCATTTATTTAACATTCTGGAAAAGGACATACTTTGTGTAGGGACAGAAAACAGGTCAGTGATCACTAGGCGACAAAGTACAGGGAGGGGCTGACCGTAAAGAGGAAGCTTCAGGGCATTTTTGTGATAGAATTATTCTGTATCGTAACTGCTCCTTGCATTTGTCAAAACCCATAGATAGACCTGTACATCACAAAGAATGAAATTTGCTATGTGTAAATTAAAATCAAACAAACAGGATATGGAAGAGAGCCCCCCCCCCAAAAAAAATGTAAGTGGTAACAAATTAACCTAAATGTTAACAATGAATAATATAACCACAGAGGAAAAGAGTGAAGAAAAAACTTCGGAGCTTTGAAGACAGTATTTAGCAGGGTAGTTGCAAGCTTAAGACAGTATTCCCCACCCCCTACCCCCGCCTCCCCCACTCTTGCAGCTCAGGATATGTATTAACTGAAAAAGGAAAAATAGTAACTTTACTTAGTCTGTTAGGCAGAGGAGGAAGGTAAACCTCACCAGTAATGAGAAGTCTCAACATCATGAATCTCTGGACATGATACACTGAGAAGGGCACATCCTTTCTGTTGTATCCTTGCTAAAAACTCATGGTGAACAGACACACCAACCCAAGTAGAGGGACATTCTACAAAATAACAGATTGGTGTTTTTCAGTAGTGATAAAATCATGAAAGTGAACAGGTAAACCCTGAGGAACTGTCACAGACTGGGAAAAACTAAGAAGTAACATCTAAACATGATGTGGGATCCTGGGACAAAAAAGGGGGCAGTTAGTAGAAAAACTGATGAGCTGCAAATAATAAACCCATAGTTTGAAGTTTTACACCAAAGTTAATGTCCTGGTTTTGATCATTGTACTATGATTATGTAAGACGTAAACATTAGGGGAAGCTGGGTGAGGGAATATGAAAACCCTCCATGCTATTTCCAGTTTTCTGTCTCGAATTATTGCAAAATAAAAGGTTTTTTTGTTTGTTTGGACCACGTGGCTTGCAGGATCTTTGTTCCCTAACCAGGGATTGAAACCTGGCCCTCCATAGTGAAAGCGTGGAGTCCTAACTCCTCCAGGGAATTCCCCAAAAAGGTGTTGTTGTTGTTGTTTTAAGTACGTACTGTGTTAAAATGTCATCTTACATCCAAAGCTGATCTGTCCCAGATAATCGCTGAGGTTCCCCAGGAACGACGTGCATGAGTGCCAAGTCTCTCAGGCATGTCTGATTCTCTGCAACCCTTTGGGCTCTAACCTGCCAGGCTCCTCTGTCCATGGGATTTTCTAGGCAAGAATACTGGAGTGGGTTGCCATGCCCTCCTCCAGGGGATCTTCCCAACCCAGGGGTCGAACCTGCAACTCCTGTGTCTCCTGCATTGCAGGAGGATCCTTTACCCACTGAGCCATCAAGGAAACCCCAGTAACCATGTGGATTTATAAATCACACGAGAGCTCAACACTAGTGGACATGTGAGTTGGTGTCCAGGATCCTCTTGCCCCTTTTTCTATATCAGCCAGTAGGTTTGGCTACAATTCCCAGGCCTTGGGCTTTGTTGAACTAGAAAAAGGAAGAGGAAAGGGAAGCGAATAGCCTCTAGGGTGGAAGCTGTCTTCCTGTGCTCCTCTAAGCTCCTTTATGCTCTGGCTCTCCAGCTCTCAAACCCCCAAGGAAGCTACTCTTTCACCGTGTCCTTCTAGAAGACTACAGGATGATTAGAGTGTAGGTTGGACGGGTGACGCCTGTTTATGCCCTCAGAATTTTTCAAACCATCTCCATGCTTACAAATCTGAGCTTTTATGTTACATTTGTGGGGAAATAAGCAAGCAGCTGCCAGCCGGTGGCAAGACTCTTCATGTTCAGAAGCTCCTCCGCGTAAGCAGCACATTAAGTCCTAAAAGGTTTTCTTAAGAGCACTGTTTGTCCTTCCCGTTGCCTGGGAGGAGTTTACCATTTGCAGCTCTCAGGTTTATATACTTCCACCAAACTGGAGGGTTTCAAAACCAAGCCTGTGCTGCTCCTCTGAGCTGGTGTCTGTTCTCCCAGGCATGTTTTCCCAGCACGTTTCCCAGGGCTTTTTCTGCGGCTGCAGTGCATTGAGAGAGAGGCCATCTGCAAAGACTATAAGACTCTCCCCAGCTGTTTCACAGCCACAACCCCACCCCACTTTGAAGTCAGGGAGATTCAAAGGGCCCTCGTACGGAGGAAGTATCCGTGGCTGGGGGCCAACGTTTCATCACTCCAGCCTCCAAGTCTTCAAACAAAGTCCTGGCAGGCTCCTAGGGGGAGGCTGGGAGGCTGTCCATGTGGAACCTCCCAGCCTGGACGCTCCCAGGCCTTTGGGTTTCGTCCATCACGCGACCCGTCTCTTGCTGGTTATCATTGGCTGTTGAGCCGAGGCAGCTTCAGACACTGCCTTTTAGAACCTTTCCTAACACTGAATGACTTGGTCCACTCCCAAAGCCCACGACATTCAGGATTTTTTCACTGCTTTCCATTTTTTTTAAATTACCTCTCGCTTGTAATTCACACTCGTAAATCACTCCTGGACATGACATGGGGTTACAAATGTTCATCAGATACCTCCGGCTCAGCATGAGCAGAGCAGGCACACTGCAAACCAAGGCAACTGTGGCCAAGACCCTGACCCTGGTCACTGGCAGCGAGCAGAGCCTTCTTAGGAGAGCACAGCTTTGCTGTAACCACGGAGAGGGCATCTGTATCTCCCACAAAGAACAAGGAGATTCCAAAGCTGGTGCTTGGTACACTGTTTCCAGAATCAACAGTAGCAGGAGGTGGACACAGTGATGTGGAAGGTTTGGGTAGAAATCTATTTATCTACATAATTAAAAAAAAAAAATCAGGGGCTTTCCCAGCAGCCCAGGGGTTTATACTCTATGCTTCCAATGCAGAGGCATGCGTGCATGCTGAGTCGCTTCAGCGAACCCATGGACTGTAGCCCTCCAGGCTCCTTTGTCCATGGGATTCTCCAGGCAAGAATACTGGAGTGCGTTGCCATGCCCTCCTCCAGGGGATCTTCCCAATCCAGGGACTGAACCATCGTCTCTTATGTCCCCCCAGTGCAGGGGGTGTGGCTTCAATTCCTAGTCTGGGAACTAAGATCCGATATGCTGTGCAGCCCAGCCAATAAGTTTTAAAATAAGGCCTAATTAAGGTAAGTAATTTAAAAACAAAATAGAAATAATCAAAAATTGGTTCAGAAAGTTTTTAAAGGGTTACACTGTTTAGACGTTTACTCTGTGTCAAGCACACGCATCACCTCACTGAATTCTGAGAACGATGCCACAATACAGGTGTTATTGTTCCCAGGTGACAGACTAGGAAACCAAGACACTGGTAAAGGAACTTCTCCAGAGTCGCATAGCTAATTAGGGGCAACGCTGAGACTCAAACCTGGGTCTCTGATGGCAGAATTCAACCACCAAGGCCTCTCAGACTCAGGGGCCTTGGGTTCAATTCCTGGTTGAGGAACCAAGATCCCAGGAGCCAAAAAAAAAAAAAAAAGAAACATTCTCTTCCATGCACCAAAGCCACTAATATGCATCATAGACATGATGACAGATTGAAAAAACAACAACAAAGAAATAAATAGTGGAGAAATGAGCGTGCTTCTCTCCTTAGGAATATGACCCTTTTCCTCACGACACTGTCACCCAGGAGTGCCTGGCCTGGGAACCCTGGGTCTCCCCCTGTGGTTATCTCTCTAGATGGCCTGACCCCACACCTGAAGAAGCCTCACATACTAAAAAAATAAAGATACCAGAACACATTTGCTGACAAACAAAAGGATAGAAGAAAGAAAAAGAACCCACACAACTGGAAGCTGACGGTGGTCCTCAACCGGGGGCGATGTGGCCCCCAGGAGACATTTGGTAACGTCAGAGGGTACTCTTGATTGCCAGAGTGGTGTGTCCATTGCGGAGTGGGAACCACTGGGTAGCAGTCAAGAGGCTAATAATCAATCCTACAGAGCACGGGGGGCGGAGGGGGGCGCCGGAGGGAGGGCCGGTGGGGGGTGGAGTCCCCACTGCCCTACCCCGGTCCAGCCCTCAGTGACAATGGTCTGGGGGAGGTGGGGCCCCACCGAAAGGAGCAGCAATACTCCTGAGCCGGTGTCCAGTGGGGGAGGATGAAGGGGCCCCACTACTGTCGGAAGCTGGAAGCTGGGTCAAACGGCAGCTCACTGGTAGGGGGTGGGGGTGGGGAGGTGACCACTCACATCACACTCAGGCTCCTCTTACCCGGCTAGTTCGTGCATCTACTGATCGTCAGAACCGCCAGCCTCCTCTCCCCAATAAACAACATGTTGGAAGCCTTTCCGAATTCAAAATACTGCCCAACAAGCTAGGCGCACGATCTGACCAGGCGACTTTCCGCTGTGCAGTGGTGTATCTCAAGGGGGTCCATGGGAGAGAGAGATGTGGCATCGAATCGACAAGATCGCAGGGGCCCCAGCAGGAGACAACGCCAGCGAAGAACGTTACCATCAGAGGAGGAGAGGGGCCCTGAAGGCTGGTCAGGAATCCTGGTCCCCACTTATGTGAGCAGAACAGGTGATCACGCTCTGCAGCGGGGAGGGAGGTGAAGGCCAAGCTACGACCCGATAGCGCTGCAAACGTATCTCCTCCACTCAAGGAACTAAAACGAGATGTGTGTCACATTCACTTCACAAAAAACTGAAGGTCCAAGTTCTGCCAGGGGCTTCCCTGGTGGCTCAGAGGGTAAAGTGTCTGCCTGCAATGTGGAAGACCTGGGTTCGATCCCCAGGTCTGGAAGATCCCCTAGAGAAGGAAATGGCAACCCACTCCAGTATTCTTGCCTGGAAAATGCCATGGACAGAGGAGCCTGGTAGGCTACAATCAATGGCAACTTCACTTCTGCCAGGAAGGAACCAGCCTGCAGCCAGACACAGCTGGTTCTGAGTTCCAGCCTTGAGACACTCTCGCCACGTGACTGCGGCCAGGAAACAATCTCTCTGGGCCTCCTGGGTCTCTTGTCTGCAGCAGGACTAATTATCAGCCACTCCTGAGGTGTGATGTGTGGAACAAGGCACGCGGTGGTGCTGGGCACAGAGCAGAGAAGGTACCGTGTTCTGCCCTCTCTACCTGCTTCCTGCACAGGCACGGGTGATAGAGATTGTTTTTCCCTGAGTGCGACTGGGAGAAGGGACCCTGGCCAAGGCTTTTTATTAAATGGAATTTACCTCGATGAATCATTCCATGCGAGATGTCCAGATAAGCAAGCTTGTCTCTAACAAGTATTTGTGAATCTAGGACCCAGAAAATGACTCCTTGAGACACACTCACAATGGACCCAGAAGCAGATAAAGCCTGAAGCTAATGAAAATGAAACTTCAGGCCTCTCACTTTCCAGCCCCCAGCGGAGGCCCAGGCAGCAGCCCCAGCCACACATTCATGGTCATTTGCTTCTGTAAACTTGGCAGTGGTGAGATACTATGACCTTAATCGCTTAAGATAGCTGCATCTTTCTACTCTGACTGCTCTTTGGCCATATTCCTCCTCTTTTTGGGTGACTCTGGAGTGGCCACGTTTATTCTGGGTCTGGCAAAGAGGAACCTGAGCTAAAGATACCTTTACTTTGGCTTAAGATAGATTTATAAATTTACAAACTATATTTATAGTTACTGAAAGCTGCTCTGGAGTAGGGAAGGTCTCCAGGAATGTTCCTACAGCTCCCTCCTCCCAGCCCCCCAGCCTGCATGGAGATGGGAAGGCTCAGATCCAGAGGGCGGGTCACAATTCAAGCATGTCCTGCGGGGTTTGGCACCAGAAGTGTTCTGGGCGGGGAGGAGAAGCAAGATTCGAAACAGAGCCAGAAGAGACCAGTCTGAAGCTAGTCTGGAGGAAATCGTTCCAATTGTCAAGCTTGTACAATTGTAGGCACACTTAAAGCTGATTAAGTGCTCAACAATAAAGTTCTCTCCTTTCAAGAAGATGAGTCTATCAAAGAATATACAGCCTCAAAATGCAAGTTTAAAGGATTTTAGAGGTGTGTCAAGCAAGCAATAAGTATTTTTATGAATTTTGTGATATTTCAAAAAAATATGTGTTTCCTGTTAATATTTGGCTGTGCCCAGTCTTAGCTGCAGCAGGCAGGATCTTTGATCTTCATTGCAGAACGTGGTATTTAGATCCCTGACCAGGGATCAAACCCAGGCCCCCTGCACTGAGAGCCTGGAGTCTTAACCACTGGACCACCAGGGAAGTCCCCTCTGATACTGTGATACCTAGTTTTCTCTCTCTAATTTTCTCTTCTCTTCACAAGGGCCTCTCAAACTGTAAAAGCTTCAGGCCCTACAAAAACTGGATCCATCCATTTAGATCACATACTTTCATCTTTTTTGAAGAGAGCAGAGTGAAGGAAAAGTGAAGAGGGAGTTAACTAAATGTCCTGCAATAACTATATTCCAGTGATACAGTGGATCTAGAACACTGGACATTTCCTTGTGTATTTGTTCCTCTGAAGAGAATTAAGTAAAATATCAATTTAAGCCTCCAGATTACATCAGTGGATTTTCTTTCAGGGCTGAGTCTGTATCGACTTTCCTGGTGGCTCAGACGGCAAAGCGTCTGCCTACAACGCGGGAGAGCCTGGTTCAATCCCTGGGTCAGGAAGATCTCCTGGAGAAGGGAATGGCAACCCACTCCCGTATTCTTGCCTTCCCCCACCCCCCAAAAAAGAGGCTCATAGAAATATTTAGGGACTTCCTTGGTGGCTCAGAGGTTAAAGCGTCTGCCTCCAATGCGGGAGACCCGGGTTCGATCCCTGGGTCGGGAAGATCTCCTGGAGAAGGCAATGGCAACCCACTCCAGAACTCTTGCCTGGGGAATCCCATGGACGGAGGAGTCTGGTAGGCTACAGTCCACGGGGTCGCAAAGAGACGGACATGACTGAGCGACTTCATGAGTCTGTATCACAGAGTGTTTTGGAAATGACTTTATATATAATGTGAAATAAAACAGGTAGTTTTTGTTTGTTTGTTTGTTTAAAGTGTTGTCAGTTTCTGCTGGGACCTTTTATCTATACATAGATTTCCCTCCAACCAAGATTCTAAACTCTTCATTCACTCCCACCATTGTCGCCTCTAGGCGAAAATCAAACAAACTCAGCTCGGTAATTCCAGTTTCTAAGAGTGAAAGTAACACGAGACAAGCTCCAGAAAGTGAAAGAACTTCTTTCTAAATTCAAAGGACTGAACAAGGAAACATTCAGGTGGGCAAGAGTCCTTGCAGTGTGTGTTGCAACCGCAGGAAGATTTAAAGGAGCCACGCTGGGGATGCTGGCTGGCACGTTACTGAAAACTCCAGAAGCGCCCAGGGGCTCCCCGTGCCCCTCCCCAGCCCTCCCCTCCCCGAACTCCACCCGCCCAGGAGCAGGAATTCCAGAAGGAACCGAAGAGGCGGGGATTTCTGCTCCTAAAGGATGCGGTCCTCCATCTCCGACGCTGGAGACCAGCGCCAGCCCTGCGGCTCGGCGGGCCGAGTCCTGGGAGCGGAGCAAAACCAGCGGGTACTTTTTGGCTCTCTTCCTTTCCTTGGATATACCTTCCGTTGCAGTCTTGCTTTTTTTTTTTTTTTTAAATTAAAAACAGAGTTTGTGTCTTTAAAACCTTCATTTTTTTTCCCCCCCTCTCCCCGGTAGTAAGCATTAGTTAATGATGGCCAGCCGGCTTCTGTGTCTTAGCACCACGTGACTGGGGCACGTGACTTGGAGCGGGCAGCGGTGGTGGTTCCTTGCAGTTGAATTGAAAAAAAAGATCAAGCTTATTATTGCAGGAAAGAGCCTGGGCAGCTCTTCGGGCAATGCGATGCCCGGGCGGGTTACACAACGCGCGGCTGCGCTGGGAGGCGTTTTCTAAAGAACACAGGACAAACACGGGTTTTATGGTTTCCAGAGCAGCGAGAGTCCATTTTCTGCTCCGAAAATGTAGGGTGAGCCTAAAGCAGGAATGCACCCAATTTCTCCCGAGCCACGTTCGTCCTTTACTGGCATGAGGCAGGAGGACCGCGGGGCACACAGATAACGCAGGAAAAGAGGAAGCCCAGTCCCCTCCTCAAGTGAAGATTCAGGATTGACTAAGTTGCCTTTCTCCCTCCTGAAAAAGTCTTCAAAATATGCTCTCCTCTATTTATACAGGGCTTTCCTGGTGGCTCACAAGGTAAAGAATCCGCCTCAATGTGGGAGACCTGGGTTCGATCCCTGGGTTGGGAAGAGAATCCCATGGACAGAGGAACCTGGAGGGGATGGGGGGAAGGGGGTTATAGTCCACGGGGTCACAAAGTCGGACGCGACTAAGCGACTAAGCACAGCATTTATAAAAACTAGAAATGACATTTGGAAATTCAAATTTTAAAGGAAGTGTTCATTTCACATTCCTCCTAAACCGCGCCCCCCCCCCCCCCCCCTCCGCCCCGAAGATTGCTAGAACCTTAGCAGTTAAATTCTGGTTCAGCACATCCTGCAAAGGAGAGAGCCCAAGAAAGATTAGGCTTTCTATAGGTGGAAAGAGCTGGGCGGGCCCTTTGCAGGTCGGGCTGTAGGTGGGCCTGGATGCAAATATATGCAATTTATCTCCAAAGGGCCCCACCCCTGCCCCCACCTGGAAGGTGCCACCCTGACTGTGCCCATCTCCTACTGTCCTCCCCGGATGCCCCTATCTGAAGATGGCCTGCAACATTTTGCTTTCTCTCATCTCTATCTAGGGTAGTCTTTCAGTGATGACTCAGTTACAGGAGAGAGAGATAAGGGAGGAACAGTAACCTTGGTTCTCGCCAACCCAAGGCCTTCTCGGAACAGTGCTGCTTTCGAGCCGCAGAGGAGAACCACAGTCACTTTCCCACCCAGGCCTGTTCTGGAACAAGAGGCAAGCCCTTCCCCAGCTCGGGCCAGACTTCAGTGATGCATTCATTCACTCCACCGATGTGGATGGGGTGACTCCTCCGCCTGGCACTATTCCAGGTGCTGAGAAAGCAGGAGTGAGCAGGCAGACACATCCCGGCTGCCTGGAGCCTGGCCCCAGTGAGGGCAGGTGGTCTCCCAGAGGCCAAACCCAGGAGTCCTGGTGGAGCCTCCTGCCACACCACCAGTGCTGGGACCAAGAGAGACCCTGCCAACGGATGCTTTGGAAATCAGAGCTACATGTTTGCTGACAGGTTGGTGTGATCCTGTTTCCTAGACACCTTCCAAGCCGGCACTGAGGAATCTTTGCTCAGTTTCTGATCCTGGTGGTCAAGAGTCTGTGTAGTATCATTATGGCTCGAAGCAGGACTACAAATACAACAGGGCTTCTGGGGTGTGATGGCTCCCTGAGCTGTAATCAAAGCACTGTGCCAGCCAGGCAAGCCTCGAAACCTTCCCTTCCCCGCTGGCCCACAGCCCTCCTTCAGAGGACATCTGGGCACCTCTGGCAGGAGCTGCCTGAGAGGCCAGCTGGTCCAGAGTGCCCAGGGCCAAGGCACAGCCTCGGGCAGCCTTCCAAAGGACAGGATGCCAACGCTGCTGGTATTCCTCCATGAGAGATGGGTACGAGCCTCCCGACTTGTCAGACCCAAGGTGGATCCGAGAACCAAAGTGTGTTCTGAAACTGGCAGAGCTTCCAACATCCTGAAAAAGAACTGGCTAGGGAACAGGTGCGAGAACCTGAGGGAAAGGATGAGCTATTACGTTCTTAGCAAAATTTTGATTGGACTCTTATGGACACTCAGTGAGCACTCTTCTCTAGAACTGGACCCTCTGTATCTGGAGGTTCCACATCCTTGGACCTAACCAACTGTGGATCCAAAATACTCACACACACACACACACACACACAAACTCCAGAGACTTCCCTGGTGGTCCAGTGGCCAAGACTCCGCACTCTCAATGCAGGGGGCCTGGATTCTGTCCCTGGTCAGGGAACTAGATCCCATATGCCGCAACTAAGAGTTTACATGCTACAGCTAAAGATGGTACATGCCACAACTAAGACCCAGTGCAGCCAAATAAATAAACATTTAAATATATATATATATATTCTATCCTTCTATAAAGCTTGTCAGTTGGTACTGGTGGTAAAGAACCCACCTGCCAGTGCAGGAGACATAAAAGACATAGATTTGATCCCTGGGTCAGGAAGATCCCCGGAAGGAGGGCACGGCAACCCACTCCATGTAGGTTGAAAAGTATTCTTGCCTGGAGAATCCTGTGGACAGAGGAGCCTGGTGGGCTAGAGTCCATAGGGTCACAAACAGTCGGACATGACTGAGGTGACTTAGCACACAGCACACACACATAAAGCTTATACTTAATAATTCTAAATAAACAGGGTCTTTTGAGCTGCTTGAATGGGATAGCCCTCATTTGGAAAAGCCACAGGCCTCCTTGGAAGAAGTTAAGCTGGTGATTAGAATGGCCAAGAACTGCTTTCTGAATTGACAGCTGACAGTTGCCATCAATAATTCATAAACTTACCAATGGGTCAGGAATGGGAGCTTTCTACTGCAGCTCCCTAGCAAACTCGGCCCCAGTGTCCTCCTTCAACAAGGCAGGCCTCAAGGAGGCTGAAAAGTCATTACAAAAAACTGAGATGACAAAGCTGTAAATAAGGACACTACCTAACGTCCCTCGCATACCGGCCCCATTTGGCTGTCAAGCAAGAGTGCTTACTTAGCTCTGTGCTTGTCATTAACAAACGTTTGATTTCCTGGGTGCCATTATTATTATTATTGCTTTATGGATAGCCCACTGACACAGCAGTCACATTTTCCATGTCCCAAATTAGGAACTTCTGGTGTAAGATTTGTATGGTTTACTCAGGCAGAGAGCAAGATAGATTATTTCAATCCCAAACTGTCTGGAAAATTCCAGGCTGTGTAGCCCTTCCTATGGGGCCACCATTGACAGACACTCTGACTTAACGATGAAACTTACCCAAGTTCCCGTATCTTTAGGGGTATGTGAAGGGAATGGTTCATCCAGCTAACACAATTCTCTTGAGGCCTCTTGTGGTGTGTACGAGCACCAGGGGAAGCCCAGGGTATTACGGTGGCAGTGAGGGGGCATCTCAGTTGGAGGGCTGGGCCAGGGAAAGCTGCTGACCGGAAGACGACTGGATATTGAAGGACAAGTGCAAGTCACGAGACGAAGTGAAGGACAGCAGCCCAAGATGAGGCATCCACGTGGGTACACCAGGCATGGACAGTCCTACAGGGCTGAGAGGCTCCCATCCCAGGCTGCCGTCCTCGGTAGGGTCACCAAGTAAAACAGAATTCTCAACACAACTCGGTCAATCAACTACACTTCAATTGAAAAAAAAAAAACCCACGGGGACTTCCCTGGTGGTCCAGTGGTTAAGAATCCATCTGCCAATGCAGGGGACATGGAAGATTCTACATGCCATGGGGCCACTAAGCCCGTAAGCCACAGCTACTGAGCTCGAGTGCCCCAGGGCCCGTGCTCCTCACCACTAGAAGAGTTGTGCCACGAGCAGCAACCAAGACCCAGTGCAGCCAAAACATTAATACACAAATAAGTAAAAAATTTTAAACCCATATAATTCTCAACTTTTCATGTTGTGCTTTTTTTTTTTCAGTCAACACTCCTTAAATTATGACACTGAACTCTCATGGGTATGGTCTGCCAAGCAGGTCATTCTGAGACCACATCACCCACCCTAGTCATGTTGGTAAGTCTCAAAGTTGCAGCCTCCCAAGTCCCTGGGATTCTGATACATGGGCAAAACACACCTTTCACCCCGTCTGGAATACTCTCTAGCTGCACAGGACAGAGTGGCAGGTGCCAGCGCTGGAGCAGAGAGTTGGAGACCAATTTCAGAGAGCCTCCTAGGCCATGCCAACAGGTTGCCACATGTCTCATAAGAAAGAACTGTCTGTATATTATCAAAATGTTCCATTTTCAGCTTGGTGCAAAAAGGACATATTCACGCCTGAATACTCATTGTTGAAAGGGATTTGCCAACCGCTCCCCCGCACTCCCTACCCACCCCTGGACGGTGCACAGGGAGGCATCGGTGGACACGTTGTTACTAAAACCCCACAGAAATGGAATAAGGTTGTACGTCACTTCATCAGCTTTCATCTAAACTCACAGAATAGGGTTTCTTGTTCCCTTGACTCTTAAATTTTACCTTTGGCCCCCTTATGTACCTAGGTTGAAATCCCAGATGGAGAGGTCTTGTTCAAGGGCAGAACTCTATTCTCAAGTCTCAGTTCCAAGATAAATACGTCTTTCCTGCCATGCACTTAGCTTCCAGAAACACAGCCGTGAGGAAAAATCTTCATGCACTGCAATGCCAGAGGCGCGATTGAACTTTCAAAGGGGATCGACTGCATCATGTTAGGAAAAGTGTAGAAAAAGAAAAGCGTCTCTAAAAGAAAATCTGAAATGCTCCACCACCCAAATTCATCCTAAGGAAAAGGAGGAGGAATGGAGGGGCTTTCATGGGGCAGCACGTTTGTTCTAGGAGGCTGTCTGTTCACACTGTGCTGGGAAGGGAGTGTGTCCAGCCATGTTCAAATCTACTCTTTGTAAATAAGACAACCAACACTCAGGATTCCAGTTACCATCACACCTCCAGGGCAGAAAAGGTACTGAAACATTTAAGAAAAACAAGAATTTACCTGCAATGCAGGAGACCTGAGTTCCAGAAGATCCTCCGGAGAAAAGAATGGCAACCCACTCCAGTATTCTTGCCTGGGAAATCCCATGGACAGAGGAGCCAGGTGGGCTACAGTCCATGGGGTCACAAAGAGTTGGACATAACTGAACGACTTTCATGTAATAATCACACACTAATATTATTCATGTCTTTTGGGGAAAAGTTAAAGGCCAGGACCCTAGAGACAGGTGACTTGTTGCAAATCCTAGTGGAGTCTTTCTGTTCCACAACCTTGGGTAAAGTAACTGACCTCTCTAAGCCTCTTGTTTCCTCAGCTGCAAAACAGAGGTGGTAAGTAGCACCTACCCCTTCTCCGGTGGTCCAGTGGCTAAGACTTGCAATGCAGGGGACCCCGGTACAATCCCTGATCAGGGAGCTAGATCCCATGCAGCTAAGAGTTTGCCAAAACTAAAAGATCCCTTGTGTTGTAGCTAAGACTTGGCACAGCCAAATAAATAAATAAATTTTCAAAGAAAAAACAAAGCAAACTGTGGTAATGGTTGCTGCTAAGTTGCTTCAGTCGTGTCTGACTCTGTGTGACCCCATAGACAGCAGCCCACCAGGCTCCCGTCCCTGGGATTCTCCAGGCAAGAATACTGGAGTGGGTTGCCATTTCCTTCTTCAGTGCATGAAAATGAAGTTGCTCAGTCGTGTCCGACTCTTCACAACCCCATGGACTGTAGCCTACCAGGCTCCTTCGTCCATGGGATTTCCCAGGCAAGAGTACTGGAGTGGGGTGCCATTGCCTTCTCCGTGGTAAGGGTTAAGTGAGTCATTCCACAGGAAAATTCAGGACTTATATTGGCAGATACTAAATAGCCAATAAATATTAACACTTATCATGGTTTGATTATTTCCACCAGGAGTCAGAGTCTCGGGTCCTGCCTGGGACATGCCAGTTTGCTTTGCAAAGACATACTTCTGCCCCGTAGCTAAAATTTCTGCCTCTCACCTCAGCCAACACCTTTAAATGCATGTTTCTAAGGGCCTCAGCGAGAGGGTGAGGATGAGTCAGCTACCAAACCTCAAATTAAAGTCAAGGGCAGCCTCTCCATATTTAAAAAGCAGCACTTGTACTATGAAATAATATGGATTCTTAAGGAAGAACCATGCCAGGATCATTCCAAATCCGACTTCAATAAAGATTTGTCAAGCGGAGACACAACATACATCACCATTCAAAATCCCCAAAGTCACACTTTGGGTTTCCCTGTTGGCTCAACGGTAAAGAATCCACGTGCCAATGCAGGAGACAGGGGTTCGATCCATGATCTGGGAAGATCCCACATGCCATGGAGCAACTTAGCCACAACTGTAGAGACCAGGCTTCACAAGCACTGAAGCCCGTACACCCTAGAGCCAGGGCTCCATGATAAGAGAAGCCACTGCAATGAGAAGCCTGCATACCCTAACTAGAGAGTAGAGAGTAAGCCCCACTTGCTGCAACTGGAGAAAAGCCCAGACAGCCACAAAGACCCAGCATGGCCAAAAATAAGCAACTAAAAACAAACAAACAAAAAAATATTTTTAAGTCACCCTTTGCTGAAACTTCAAATTGCTAAGGACGAGATTGATACTATCTTTCTAAAAATAGAAATCTCAGGGAAAAAAAGAACAAAATTAAAAAAAAAAAAAAAAAAAAAAAACACCTTACAAAGGAAAACCCAGCTCCTTCTATACCTGTTCATAGCTGTCCAGGCTTGCTTAACACTGAAGTACTGTTTAAGAAAAAAAATCCAAATCGGGTTTCATGAACTAATCTTCGTGGTTTATAAAAAGGCAATCATTCAGTTTATTAAATAGTGAGCAGCCGGACTTCCAATTTTAAATGCTGCTGCTCTGAATAATTAACGTGGAAGGAAAAGTTGAGACAAATCCTGAACTTTTTCTGGGCTCCCTTGCCCTTGTTTGCTTGCAGTGAGGCTCTATTTAATACCTTCAGCATTTGCTCTTGCCTTGAAGCAATAGACAAGTATGTGCCGCTCTGTTCTAAATATGGGAACAGCGAGTACAAACAGAAGATTGAAGATTGCTTTGAAGCTGATGTTGCCAGTGCAGAGCCTTCCCCAAATGCTGGGAGCAGGCAGCCAGGCCCTGCAGAGGGAGAGCGCTTCCTGCTTTTAACTGTAACATATTAATTCCAGGCGGTATCTGGTTAGACTGAAGGTCAAAAATCTGATTTTGACCTTAGTGCTCATCGGACTCTCATGGGAATCCTGAGAGTGGCTGAATAAGTGCTATAATATAACTAATAATTAATAATGATGATAATGTCCCAAGATTCTTGTTTGAGTGCTTTCTATCTCCCAAACAGATGCTGGGAAAGACTGAAGGCAAAAGGAGAAGGGGGGTGGCAGAGGTTAAGATGGTTAGATAGCTTCACTGACTCAATGGATATGAATTCGAGCAAATTCCAGGAGATAGTGGAGGAGGACAGAGGAGACTGGCGTGCTGCAGTCCATGGGGTCGCAGAGAGACAGACACAACTTAGAGACTGAACAACAACAACGATCTCCCAAAGGTTTCAAATCACTTCACAGACCAATTGTTTCACCTCCTATTGGCCTGTAACCAACTCAGGCATAGAATACTGCCCCACTGTAGAGAAAACAGGGCCACTAAGCCTGTTTAAGCATGAAGAAAGATACCCACTGAAACTTTAAGTGTAAATTTTAGGTAGGCAGTTTATAATTATCCATTGTAAGTCAGGCCAAGAAATGACGTTTAATACTCTTCTTTTGTGAAAAGCACCCAGGCAGCTTTCTTGACCATAAACAGACCTCAAATCTTCATCTCCTCTAACAAGTTTTCTCAGCCTTGGGACTATTGACATTTGGGACTGGATCATTTTCTGTTGTGGGGTGAGGTGGCATCTTGGGCACTGGAGGGGTTTAGCAGTATCCCTGGCCTTTACCCACAAGATGCCACTGACACATACACACACAGTTGTGACAACTGACTCTGTCTCCGTGCATGCATGTACAGTCGCTCAGTTATGTCCGACTCCTTGCGACTCTTTGGACCATAGCATGCCAGGCTCCTCTGTCCATGGGATTCTCCAGGAAAGAATACTGGAATGGGTTGCCATGCCCTCCTCCAGGGAAATCTTCTCGACCCATGGATCGAACCCGAGTTTCCTGTGTCTCCTGCATCACAGGGGGATTCTTTACCCGCTGAGCCATCGTGGAAATCAGACATTGCCAAATGTCTCTGGGGGATGAAGTCGCCCTCAGTTAAGAACCACACAGCTCTAAGTCAATACGTTTGCAAGGGAGGATAGAAGCTCCTGAATTATCAGGACCTTCCATTCCCACAGACTGCTTGAAGGATTCCTTGTGGAAAAGACACTCACTTGCTTTTAGGATTCAGAGAAACTTGAATTATGAAACAGGACTTTGATTATGAAACAGGGACTTGAAATTAGGTCTCCCATCCCCCTCCAAATTAAAGAAAATACACAACCCTAGACTATCAAATGCACCCTCCCCTGCATAGCAGGGGACCTCGTCCTGGCATGTGATTTCCCCCAAAGGGCTGTCTGTTGTAGGTTATAACAGGATAGTGCTCCAACGTCCAGACATCCACAGCTCCCACCCAGCTCTCAAATCTCCTAGGATCACAGATCCCCTCCCTCCTGGAATCCAGTCTCTGTCAAGCTGCAGAACTGCACCTGCATCCAATCACCTGAAGAAGCTGTGACAACACCAGCCCCTTCTCTGATCATGACCCCTGGCTGGGGCTCCTCATATGCCCCCATGGCACCCACAAAACCTCCTGGGACCTCAGCTCCAGGAGGGCTCCCCTACCGCCTGGTCCACATGCCCTCCACACCCCAGACAGTGGGGACCTCAAACCTTCTCATTGTATTGGGTTGGCCAAAGAGTTCTTTGGATTAGGGATTCTATTGTTCAATAAACGCCTTTCCTTCTTACTTAAAACCAAATGATTTTTTTGGCCAACCCAAGAGTCTATATCACGAACCCCCTCCCAGCTCACGTCTACAAAAATACATTTTATACTTCTTAAACTTTTTATCTTGAACTATTTTTAAACTTACAGAAAATTTGTGAAAATAGTACAGATTCCCATATATCCCTTGCTATGATCTGATTGCTGTGCTCCTACCCCCGCCCCCTCCACCAACTTCATGTGTTGAAACCCTCTGCACAATGTGATGGTATTAGGAGGTGAGGTTTGGGGAGGTGATCAGGTCATGAGGGTGGGGGGGCCTCATGAATGAAATTAGTACCTTATAAAAGAGGCTGGAGAGCTCCCTGGCCCCCAAGACACAACAAAAAGGCAGCATCTGTGAACCAGGAAGCAGGCTATCACCAGATACACAATCTGTCAGCAACATTATTTTGGATTTCCAACCTCCAGAACGGTCAGAAATACATGTCTGTTGTTTACAAGCCAGCCAGAACAGACTGGCTCCCCCTGGAAGAGATCCCCACCCAGCTTCTCCAAGTGTTAACATCTAATTGAACCACACTGCAATTGTCAAAACTGTCACCTACAAAGCCCACTGGGGTCCTGGGGGAAAATAAGATGGAATCTACATAATAAGGCCTAACCTCTTCTTTCATGCTTAATGCAGTTTCACTTGCCTGTGTCCAGCCATTTGCAGAGGGCTCGCACCTGAAGAGCTGCACGAGGGTTCCTAGTGAAGGCCAGCTGCTGTCAGACAACTCTGCTCCTGGCCACGTGCAGAAGCACCCTGAAGGCTACCATGATTCAAGATGGTGGAGGTGGCCTTGAGCAGAGGCTACGGGGCACAGCTGCACATGGGCAAGCCTCCTCAACCCCAACCACCCCCCACCCTCTGTGCTGCTGCTGCTGCTGCTAAGTCGCTGCAGTCGTGTCCGACTCTGTGCGACCCCATGGACTGCAGCCTACCGGGCTCCTCCGTCCCTGGGATTCTCCAGGCAAGAACACTGGAGTGGGTTGCCATTTCCTTCTCCAGTGCATGAAAGTGAAAAGCGAAAGTGAAGTCGCTCAGTCATGTCTGACTCTTAGTGACCCCATGGACCACAGCCTACCAGGCTCCTCTGCCCTTGGGATTTTCCAGGCAAGAGTACTGGAGTGGGGTGCCATTGCCTTCTCCGCCACCCCCTCTAGAGACCCTATAAAGCAGCCCCACCCTATAAAGCAGCCCCACCCCATGGCCTGCCAGCAGAGTACATCTTCTAGAGCCCACGTTCCCACCTGCCCGTTCCCTGATCAAAGGATAAAACTCCTTGGCTTCTGAGCGGAACTTGGTGGTGTTCTATTGGCTGGAAAGACCCAGCCAGGACCCTTGGGCCAGGAGGACTCTTGCTGTGGACAGTCTTGAGAGAGAGTAGGTAACAAAACCAGGAAATTAACATCTGTGCAATACTGTTAACTAAACCAAAGGCCCTGGTGGCCCAAACAGTTAAAAAATCCACCTGCAATGCAGAAGACCCAGGTTCCATCCCTGGATGGGAAAGATACCCTGGAGAAGGAAGTGGCAACCCATTCCAGTAGTCTTGCCTAGAGAATTCCATGAACAGAGGAGACTGCTGGCTACAGTCTACAGGGTCTCGAAGAGTCGGATACGACTGAGCGAATAACACAACAACAAAAAGGCCGCAGTTTTCCACTGATGTCCCTTTTCTGTTCCAGGATCCTATGAAGGATCCCCCATGGCATTTAGTTGTTTCTCCTCAGTCCCGGGAGTCTGTGACAGCGCCTCCACCTTCTCTTGGCTTTTAAGATCTTGAGGGATTTGAATAGTATGGGTGAGTTTTTTGTCAAATGTCCCTCAATTTTGGTTTCTCTGATGTTTATTCAGGTTGCCTTGAGGTTATACATTTTTGGCAAGAATGACACAGGAATGATGTTGTGCTGCCACCCCCAAAAACATAAATTTCAAAAAAACATAAATTTCAAACAGAAATTCCACAGAACTATATCTTTGCCATGTTAAATACATGCTGAGATTTTTCTATTATTGTTTGAAATGCTGGTTTCACAACCATATTGCTTCACAGCCATCTAACGGGTCAGAAAACACTGCCCTAGGCCAGCTTATGTTTGAGGCCCTCTCCTCCTCCTGCTGGTTCTTTCTTGAGTATCTTTCCTCTCTGAGACTCAGTGGCACTGCACTGACCAGGTTTTCTTTCTTAGTCTCTGAAGAGCTCTTCCCTGTAAATTTTGGCCTTTTTGCCCCACCCCCACCCCATGTTTACATGGTGGTGATGGGTGTAAACACTGCACATGTTCCATCCGATGATACCTTGCTAGACGTATTTCCTCCGTGAGTTGACCCACTCCTTCCATTCTGGCTCCACACAGGTGACCCCACCTCTGCTCTCCCACCCAGGCTCTGCCTTTCTGCTGCCTCTAGGAATTCCCAGGTGGGTGCCCTGCCCTCCTTTCGACAGGACGAAAATAACATTTATTGGGGGCTCTCCCCTTCTGATCCTCACCAACTGGATCACCTTCCCTCCATCCTATGCCTGTCAGCATTATATCCCATTCCTCCTGTCTTATTTTGGCCACAAGCCTGGCTTTCACAGTCTAGCAACTGGGAATGCCACACGGCTGGTTCCTTTGCTATCCCTGTCCTAATCAGGGCATTCTCAATTTAGAGAACACCACTTTAGAGAATACCACAATCACCTAGGGGGCTTCTTAAAAACTGATAGCTGGGGCTCACCCCCAGAGACTGTAATTTGGGATGTCTAGGGTGGGCCCTCAGACTGGCGTTTCTAGCGAGTTCCCAGGAGAAGGTGATGCTCCTTTGAGAACCACTGCTCTTACCACCCCAGATAGTAATTCCAGACTCCTGAGCACTTCCGGGACCGGGTGGCAGGCACTATCCCACCTCCCCAAACCGTCCAGGAGCGGCTCATAGAAAGCCAGGGTTTCCCGGACATGGAGGGCCCAGTCCATCCCCTTGCCTTCCAAGGACTCCAGTCTCCCCTACTCCACGGGGATTCGCTCCGGATCAGCAGCCCCCAAGGCTTTCTTCTTCTCCACCCTGCATGCAGATGTTTCTCCTAGTGCTTGGTGGTAGGAAAGGGGCGATTACAACTGCAAGGTTATTAGTCCTGCGTCTGCCAACTAGACGTGCTGAGGAAGTCCCAGGCTCATAGGAAGCTATTTTTCCTCTGTGCTCACCGCCCTTTGCCTGCTTCTTTTCATTCTGATTTCTAGTACATTCCGTCTTCACCTTGCACACCCTCCCGGACACGCTCAGGCACATGCACGCGCGCACACACACACACACACACACACACACACACACACACAGATACAAGCACTAGTTTACGGCTTTGCCTGCAACTGTTTGCCCAAGAGCCATCTGGTGAGCCTCCGTGAACTTAAACCGAGTGAGACCTCGCCCTGTCTTTCAGGGACTCGCTGAGTCAGGACAGCGGCTCTCGGGTTCTCTGTGCCCAGCCGTCGGTGCGGGGTGAGGGGGTGAGGGGCCCTGGGTGGCGCGAGTGGTTGAGGGGAAGGGGACAGGCAGCGGGTACCTCTGGGCCGCCCTACATGGGCACACACGTCTTTTAAAATCTTTCGGAAGAGATCACGCCGAGCCCTTGGAAGTGGGACCAAGGACAGGATCGCGAAGGGAGGGGGGCCGCAGTGCCGCGCCCGGCCGGCAGGGGTCTCCGTCCCGAGCCTGCTGTGAACTCGCCAAATGGAGGCTCCCGGGGCGGAGCGAGCGCGCCCTCGGCGCTTCCGTCCTCACCTTTGAGACACTTGGTGGCCGCACGGGTCCGGCGGGAGCGGGGCGAGGGGCGGGGGAGGTGGGGGTGGAGGGATGGTGCAGTGACCTTGTCACGTGGGGGAGGACGTGCTTTCCTTGCCTCCCGACCTGCCGGCTCTGGTTCCGGGCTCTACGGGCCTGACGAGCGAGGCCCAACAACCCAACGCACAGGACTGGGAGCCTGGCAAGCTGCACCCCGGTCTCTCCTCATCTTTCCAGACAGTGGCCGGGACCGGGCCGCTGCCCTGACATCTGTGCCCTTTGGGGAAGTTCTGTTTCCTAACCTGCCTCTTGTGAAAGAGGTCCATTTGTTGGGTAATGACAGCGGCCGAGGTGGCGCAGGTCGGGCCAGGAGCAATCACTTTATTCCTTCATCTAACAAGTGCCCGTTGGTCATCTCCGAGTGCCAGGCACAGTGTCCTGAATGAGCAAGGACTCAGACCCTGTCCTCACTACCCGGAAAGCCAAAGAATTGAGTTTTCAGGAGACCAGATGGACTTCTGGTGCCTATTACTTTAAGCATCCGGACCACGTGGAGGAAGAAATGCCACCCTCGAACCAAAGTGCGCAGTCTGTGCCCCCTTTAGAAGCCGGTTAGTGCAGGCTTGCGTTAACCTTTCGGACCTTTCACTTCATCTAATAGTAAAAAAACAAATAACACCTTGACTGACGGCTGACTTAGGGGCTGGGCCGTGCTAGGTGCTGCGGATACAATGGTGATTAAGATGTATCTGTGCCTGCAACCCACGACACAGCAGCGGGTGGGTAAAGCATAAACAAGAAATGGCCGGCTTGCCTCCTGGTCCAGGGGTTAAGAATCTGCCTTGCAATGCAGGGCACACATGGCCCATCCCTGGTAGGGGAAGATCCCCCATGTCCTGGAGAAACTAAGTCCTCTTGAAACAATTTTTAGCACAGCTAAAAATAATTAAAAATAAATAATTGAAATTAAAAAAAAATTGCAGTGTGGCTGGGACCCTGGTCCACTGGTTATCTGGATGCTACTGATTTATTACATAAGCACAAGAGGACCCAGAAGAGAGAGGCATTGGGGGGAGAGTCAGACCCACAGACCAACCCCAGTGAGGTGGAGTCCCACAGGAAAGCCACCATCTGGTGCTGATACTCAGGGACACTTCAGTTGTCCTGTATCACAGGACCAAGTAACAAAAGCATCCTAATTCCTGATTCTAAGTTTGCTCTGGCTTCACTCAACTCATTTCCCTTCATTCATTCCCTGGGAAGTTCCTAAGAAACTAGTATTCAGCAACCACATACTTGGCTTCCCTTCTCATGAAACTCATGAACCTGGCTGATGTAGGAAGAGAAAGAAGGTTCACTATTTCTTCTTCTTTTTCTTAGCTGCATCCTGCAGTTTGTAGGATCTTAGCTCCCCTACCAGGGATTGAACCCAGGCCCTCAGCATTAAGAGCTGTGGAGTCCTAACCACTGGACTACCAGGGAATTCTCAAGGTTCACTCTTAATATAGCTTTTATATAGCTCAGTTTTGGCTGTTGTTTTCCTGTGCTGAAATTATCTTTGGGCTCTCTTGTTCGCCTTTTGAGATATGTTTTAAAAATCCAGACTTCCAGGAAAGACTCTCTTTTTCTACATATTAGGTTAACAGAACACTCGCTGTGGGGTTCCAACCTCCAACGTTTCTAGGCAGCAGAAATCTCATCACACAGCCAGAGAAACAGTCACAAATTCCCATGACACACTTTCGGGCCGTATCTCTGCTCTTGGCCTGCTTCAGGGCTGTGGGAGGAAAGGCAGCGCTCCGGAGATCAGCCGGGAGTCACTTGGAATCCCTCCACACTGATATTTTGTGCCTTCTCCCCTTGAGTGAGAAACACAGAGTACAAGCACTGTTATATGTTTTTCTGTTTGATTTTATAAAAATACATAGACCTCTATGTTCCCTGTTCTCTGAGGGCTGCGTTAATATTCAACATTTAGTGCTGTAAAAAACGAAAATTTTGATTCGTTAAAGGAGCATACCAGAGTCTTGTTTACTCTTTTGTCTGTCTGTTCATACCAGGATAATTCCTGACTGACTACTTAAAGTGCCTGAGCAGTTACAAAGGGATCATTCATTTCCTTTCTCAGCTGTTGAGTGCTAAAATCATTCACCTTAAAACAGATGCCATGACTTATCTAGAAAGATACTCAGGAAGTAACATTTATGATGACAAGGGTGGTAAGCACATCGGACACGTGAATAAGAGAAATTAGGTACGTTTTGCTCATTCTTAGGATGGCCTCAGAGAACGACACACATTTCCCACATCAAAGCCCTCTCCTCGAAATCCCATGTATTCCCTTCCACGTTTCAGAAAATGAGCATCGTTCTACAAATCGAATCCCATTATCACCTGTGACACCTGTAACACGGAGAAGGTGTTCATATAGAAAAAGCTATTTCAGTAGACTGAATTCAAAGTTGTTTTCAATGACAGGCTGACCTGTGACCACCTCACAAAATTTTGGAGTGGAAACCAAGTCTTCAGTATCAGCGAATGCAACTTCCAGACAATATCCCTGGCAAGTGGCCTCCAAGTGTGAGGAGGTGGCAGCACGCTTCCAGAGGCAAAGTCTTTGGCAACAGTTCTTCCCTGGAGCCCGAGATTCCGGAAGCTCCTCTCCTCTGCGCCCACTCACCTCTCCAGCTCAGCCACGTGCGAAAAGCCTCACCAACGAAGTAGCTCCTTCAGTGTCTGAGTAGCTCTCAGAGGCTCTTCTCTTTCAGGTTTACAGTGCGTGCTCAGTCGCTCAGGTTTCCATTAAAGCCTTGCTTTCTTCATTGCACCTGTGCTTAGTCGCTCAGTCGTGTCCAGCCCTTTTCAACCACGTGGACTGTAGCTCTCCAGACTCCTCTGTCCACGGGATTTTTTCAGCCAGGAATACTGAGGTGGGCTGTCATTTCCTTCTTCAGGGGATCTTCCCAACCCAGGGATTGAACCTGTGTCTCCTGTGTCTCCTGCATTGGCAGGCCGATTCTTTCCCCTCTGAGCCATCTGGGAAACCCTTTTATTCACTGAGTCTGTTACAGATTGCTCATTGAGGTTTATCAGGACAGAGAGATGAAATTGGGAACCAGACAAGTCCCTAGCCCTCCTGGGACTTGTCTTCTACTGAGGAAGACAAGATACACGGTTAAACAAGTGAATGCATAATATTGTGGCAGGTAACAATAAAAGCCCTGATGGCAAAGCAAGTTCCAAGACCGGGGAAGGGGAGAGCTTCTTTAGGTTGGGAGGCAAGGGAGCCCTGATGAGGAGGTGACATTTGACACAGGCCTGACTGACCTAAGGGGGTGAGGCCTGTGAATGGGGGAGGGGAGGGGAGTGAGCAAAGGCCCTGCGATGATAAACGTGTGGTATGTGAGGAATAGAAAGGGGGTCGGAGAGGCTGAAGTGCAGTCAGGGGAGAAGGGTAGGAAGTGAGGTCTGAGGGGTAGCCAGGAGTTCTGTGGTCTTGAAAGGGCCTCGTTCTGCAGGATTGAGAGCAGGGATGTGATCTGATTTCAAGCCCTCACCCATCTTAGTTGCTGCCCTCTCTTTTTCTGGTTGGTCACAGTCTCTGTCAGAGGCAGTAACCCAGACTTGTCTCCAGTGTTCCAGGTGAAGCCTGACTTGAAGAGTAGAGCAGGGCCAACCCTCTTTAATTCTGGACATAATATTCCTCTTAATACCATCTAAGATCTCTCAGATTGCATTTTAGGAAGCCATTTATTGAATTTGCTATTTTCTTTGCACCTTCCACTCTTTTTTTTCCTGCATACTGCACTTTTTTTTAAAATTTTATTTTATTTTTAAACTTTACAATATTGTATTAGTTTTGCCAAATATCAAAATGAATCCGCCACAGGTATACCTGTGTTCCCCATCCTGAACCCTCCTCCCTCCTCCCTCCCCATACCCTCCCTCTGGGTCGTCCCAGTGCACCAGCCCCAAGCATCCAGTATCGTGCATCGAACCTGGACTGGCGACTCGTTTCATACATGATATTGTACATGTTTCAATACCATTCTCCCAGATCTCCCCACCCTCTCCCTCTCCCACAGAGTCCATAAGACTGTTCTATACATCAGTGTCTCTTTTGCTGTCTCGTACACAGGGTTATTGTTACCATCTTTCTAAATTCCATATATATGCGTTAGTATACTGTATTGGTGTTTTTCTTTCTGGCTTACTTCACTCTGTATAATAGGCTCCAGTTTCATCCACCTCATTAGAACTGATTCAAATGTATTCTTTTTAATGGCTGAGTAATACTCCATTGTGTATATGTACCACGGCTTTCTTATCCATTCATCTGCTGATGGACATCTAGGTTGCTTCCATGTCCTGGCTATTATAAACAGTGCTGCGATGAACATTGGGGTACACGTGTCTCTTTCAATTCTGGTTTCCTCAGTGTGTATGCCCAGCAGTGGGATTGCTGGATCATAAGGCAGTTCTATTTCCAGTTTTTTAAGGAATCTCCACACTGTTCTCCATAGTGGCTGTACTAGTTTGCATTCCCACCAACAGTGTAAGAGGGTTCCCTTTTCTCCACACCCTCTCCAGCATTTATTGCTTGTAGACTTTTGGATTGAAGCCATTCTGACTGGCGTGAAATGGTACCTCATAGTGGTTTTGATTTGCATTTCTCTGATAATGAGTGATGTTGAGCATCTTTTCATGTGTTTGTTAGCCATCTGTATGTCTTCTTTGGAGAAATGTCTATTTAGTTCTTTTGCCCATTTTTTGATTGGGTCATTTTTTTCTGGAGTTGAGCTGTAGGAGTTGCTTGTATATTTTTGAGATTAGTTGTTTGTCAGTTGCTTCATTTGCTATTATTTTCTCCCATTCTGAAGACTGTCTTTTCACCTTGCTTATAGTTTCCTTTGTTGTGCAGAAGCTTTTAAGTTTAATTAGGTCCCATTTGTTTATTTTTGCTTTTATTTCCAATATTCTGGGAGGTGGGTCATAGAGGATCCTGCTTTGATGTATAGAGGACTCTTACCAGACACTTCATTGCACTCCATACTGCACTCTTAAAGCACACGCCCCATCTGAGTATCTTCCTTATTCTCACCCTCATCCACCTAGGCCCAATACCTTCCAACATCATGGAGCTTCAGGGAACATCCTAGAACCCAAGTGGTAGCCTACTCAGAACACTGTCTTTACAGACACATCTTTGTATTTGTCTCATCCTAGTTCCATTTTACATGCCAGGTTCCAAACACCCTAGGCTTGTTTGGATGGCTTTGGCGGCAGCGGGGCCGGGGGGGGTGGGGGGGGCTGTCCAACGGTGGGATTACCTCTCTACTAAATTCTATCTTCTAAGACTTTAAAACATATTTTTGGACCCTAAAGAGATAGCATCTTAATGTATAAGCTGTCCTTTCCAGATTTCTTCAGGACGTCAGTTATAAGAAGACTATATTGCAGGAGGCTGAGACAGAGCCCTGTGCAAGTCAATAGAGACCTCTGTCAGAGTTGGAATGTATCCATTACCAAGACTTTTTGGGAAGTGATTGTTCAACCAGCTGCAAATCAGTCTAATTGGCCCTCTATCTACCCTACATCTCTTCATTACTCAACAAGGACACTAAAAGATTCTTGTCTAAGATACTGAGATGTACACACACCCACCACCTGACCTTCCAACCCAACCCTGATGTAAAACAAAGAAATGAAGTCCTATGTACACCTCACATTTGGCACACATTGGCATCTCTCTTTTGCCAACTCTGCACTTTTCCTCCTGGCCTGAGGCTCCCCTAACATCAGACATGGCCATACCTAGAAGCTTGCTTCCTTCTTTGTTACTGTAATTGTACAATGTAGTTTTGTCTTCCTAAATGCATTATACAAGCACTGAAAAGTTGTGCTAACGTGAATCATGTTTTAAGTATCAGTTCAGTTCAGTCGCTCAGTCGTGTCCAACTCTTTGCGACCCCATGAACCGCAGCACACCAGGCCTCCCTGTCCATCACCAACTGCTGGAGTCTACCCAAACCCATGTCCGTTGAGTTGGTGATACCATCCAACCATCTCATCTTCTGTCGTCCCCTTCTCCTCCTGCCTCAATCTTTCCCAGCATCAGGGTCTTTTCCAATGAGTCAGCTCTTCGCATTAGGTGGCCAAAGTATTGGAATTTCAGCTTCAACATCAGTCCTTCCAATGAACACCCAGGACTGATCTCCTTTAGGATGGACTGGTTGGATCTCCTTGCAGTCCAAGTGACCCACAAGAGTCTTATCCAGCACCACAGTTCAAAAGCATCAATTCTTTGGCGCTCAGCTTTCTTCACAGTCCAACTCTCACATCCATACATGACTATTGGAAAAACCATAGCCTTGACTAGACGGATCTTTGTTGGCAAAGTAATGTCTCTGCTTTTTAATATGCTGTTTAGGTTGGTCATAACTTTCCTTCCAAGGAGTAAGAGTCTTTTAATTTCATGGCTGCAATCACCATCTGCAGTGATTTTGGAGCCCAGAAAAATAAAGCTGGCCACTGTTTCCACTGTTTCCCCGTCTATTTGCCATGAAGTGATGGGACCGGATGCCATGATCTTACTTTTCTGAATGTTGAGCTTTAAGCCAACTTTTTCACTCTCTACTTTCACTTTCATCAAGAGGCTCTTCAGTTCTTCACTTTCTGCCATAAGGGTGGTGTCATCTGCATATCTGAGGTTATTGCTTTTTCTCCTGGCAATCTTGATTCCAGCTTGTGCTTCCTCCAGCCCAGCATTTCTCATGATGTACTCTGCATATAAGTTAAATAAGCAGGGTGCCAATATACAGCCTTGACATATACAGTAAACTTTTCATTCCATCAATTAAAAAAAAAGTTAGTTGCTCAGTCGTGTCTGACTCTTTGCAACCCCATGGACTGTAGCCCACCAGGCTCCTCCAGGAATACTGGAGTGGGTACCTATTCCCTTCTCCAGGGGATCTTCCCAACCCAGGGACTGAACCCAGGTCTCCTGCATTACAGGTAGACTCTTTACTATCTGAGCCACCAGGGAAGCCCAATCAATAGAGGTATTGATCATTTCCTTGAAAAATTGATCATTTCCAAATTGAAAACTCTTTTTGAAATACAAGTATAAAAACAAAAGAAACAAACAAAAAAAATGAAATACAAGTCTAATACTAATTTAGATTTTTGTTTACCTATACTCAATTTGCTCAAAATGTATAATATCTTCAAACACAATAATAACAGGCCAAAGCTGCTGTAACTTAAAACACATGATGTGATTCAATATCTGGCATGTGATGTCCTCCTGCCAGGAAATTCTTTAACCTCAGATATTCAGACTCAGTAAAATAAATAGTATTTTTTAAAATTGGTAGTTCAGTGAAAATAAACAAAAGCAGTTTCCACCTTGTTTGACATTGATCCTGAATTATTTTCAAGTCATCACTGTGCCCCCTTTTCAAACTAGATCACAAATCTTTTATATTTCTTTTATATTTATTGTTTAAAAGTCTGATTTATTTATTTAAAATAAAAGTTAACTTTTAAAAACAAGCAACACTCCTTTAAATATTCACATACTTCTTTTCCAAACAATAAATCAAAAATATAATTCCCTAAACTTCCAGACTTTGATTATAAACTTAAACATATCAAAATGTACATTAAAAGCATATCAGATTTTCTTGGTAGCTCTCTGCAGTAAGCTGAATGATGACCACCTAAAGATATCCGGTCCTAATTCCTAAATCTTAATAAATGTTACTTTTTAAGGAGCAATGGCCTTTGTTGGTGTGATTACAGATCTCTCTTTTTTTAAAAAAAAACAAAGGCCTTTTAGTCCCTTTAATTGGCTATATCTAATCTTTTTTATTTTAACTTTTTTTTTTTAATTATGAAAGTATGATAAAAATCACAGGAGACTTGGAAAATACAGAACAAGGTTACATACAGTTCTACTATATATTACAATTATTTTTTTAAGTAGATAAGATTTTTAGTTGGAATTTCAATATCAAACTCCCCAAAATTAACAGAATGAATATACAGAGAAGTAGGCAGATATAGTAGACCTGAAACGCAATATGAACCAGTTCAACATAATTAAGATTTACACATTTTCACAGAACAGTAGGATACAATCAGGGACATAAAGCAATGTGCAAAAGTTTCATGGTCTAAAGGTATTGAAATCCAGAATCTGTTCTCTTATCACCATGGAATTGTTAGAAATCACTATCAAAAGATATTTGAAAATAACCCACATATTTTCAAATGACATTTACCAAGAAAGATCTTTGACTTAGCCATCAAAAACTTCAATAAAGTCAGACTGCAAAAAACACATAGGGTGACTGCCGAGAAGAAAGCCTTTAAGTGAGAAATTAGTATCAAAATGAGAAATTAATAGTAAAGATACTTTAAACAAAATCCTATGTATCTAGAAATTAAATGTCCACTTTTAAACGATGGGTGTTAGATCACAAATCTTGAGGAGGGCAGAGGTCACGCTAGTCTAACCTCTTACACCATCACAGAGTCCAGCACAACGCCTGGAACATATATAATAGGGGCTCAATACATGTTTCCTGAACAGAAAAAATGAGCAATAACCCAAAGTTTGTGTACAAAAATAGTAGTCATTCACAGTTTTGCCCAGAATCAAATAGACATGCCCAATGCCTTCTAAAAGAGAAATTTGGGGGCAAAAAATGACCATCTCAGATAGATAAATAAGAGCAATAATCTCAAAGTGCATGTGTGCTAGGTTGCTTCAGTTGTATCCTACTCTTTGTAACCCTATGGACTGTAGCCCACCAGATTCCTCTGACCATGGGATTCACCAAAGAATACTGGAGTGGGCTGCCATGCCCTCCTCCAGGGCATCGTCCCAACACAGGGATCAAACCTGAGTCTCTATGTCTCCTGAATTGGCAGGTGGGTTCTTCACCACTAGCACCACCATTTTGGTCTCAGTACACCTTTACACTATTAAAAATTATCAAGAACCCCAGAACTTTTGCTTATACAGGACACACCCATCAATATTTTGGGCTTCCCCGGTGGCACTATTGATGATAGGGAATTTGTCACTCAAGAATTTAGGCAAATTCAGCCTCTAGAGTAACCCCAACTCGCACCTACACTGACCACTTTTCTATCAGTTCAGTTCAGTTCAGTTCAGTCGCTCAGTCGTGTCCGACTCTTTGCAACCCCATGAACTGCAGCACACCAGGCCTCCCTGTCCATCACCAACTCCCGAAGTTCACCCAAACTCATGTCCATCGAGTCAGTGATGCCATCCAGCCATCTCATCCTCTGGCGTCCCCTTCTCCTCCTGCCCCCAATCCCTCCCAGCATCAGAGTCTTTTCCAATGAGTCAACTCTTCACATGAGGTGGCCAAAGGACTGGAGTTTCAGCTTTAGCATCATCTTTCTATAAGAACATCTAATTGGAACGATTCCTAGGAAAGTCACCTTGGGAAGTGACTTTTCACTGCACTTCATTCTACTCTTTGGGACCCTCAGCCTGCTCACGGGCCTACCTGTGGCCACCTAGCTTGGATCAGGTTGTGTACCTGGTCCAGGCTGGGCCAATCGCATCCTCCCTTCTGAGAATTTGGTACTGGGCTGAGAACAACCAGTTGCTTGGCTACTAATCTCTGTAGGAGATATTAGTGGTCATAATAGTGGTCATCATAGAGGGATCATCTCCCTCCCGGCCCAGCTGCCCACCAAGAGGAAGAAACAAAGTCGACTGCAGAGAGAGAAGAGACAGGCATCAGGGACAAAGCTGGAGAGGGGTCCTGCCTGGCTGGGTGGCAGCCACCTGTCCTGGGCCTCACTGAGACATGGCTTTATCTATGTACTTCCCTTCCCGCTTCAGCCAGTTTAGATTGGTGACTTGCAACCCAAAGGTCTTAACTGAGGCAAAGACAGAGC
Organism: Bos indicus; assembly: GCF_029378745.1. Classification (NCBI taxonomy): domain Eukaryota; kingdom Metazoa; phylum Chordata; class Mammalia; order Artiodactyla; family Bovidae; genus Bos; species Bos indicus. The sequence goes on along the minus strand of NC_091771.1, from coordinate 30,218,421 downwards.
CAGAAGCATCCATGGGTCTTTCTTGATAGCCAGGTGCCTTAAAGGATTCTGGAGAGCTCTGCAGGCCCTAGGTACACATTTACTCTCTGAAGACTGGACCGGACAAAAACATCTTTCCAATCCAAGGCCAACGAGATTAGGAAATAGCATTTCCTAAAGCTTTCCAGCCCCCGAGGGCAAATGTACAGATGACTGCAGTTGGCAATTGATTCTGTGGGTTAGTATTTGCTGAGGGCACACACCCAGGGACTTGAGCGACAGAAATCCCCAGGTTCCAGGCAGGAGGCTGACCCATTAAGCTTCCAACCACTGGCCTGTCCTCCCTCCTCTTAAGTCGGCACTCACCGGAGCCCCAGCCCACCATGACCGGTAGGATGACCCGCTTTTAAAAGTGCCAATTTTTAGCAGCTGGAAACAATGAACATAGAGGGAGGTGAAGATGCCAGAGGATGGATTTCTCTCTGTGCGTGCATGCTAAGTCACTTCAGTCGTTTCTGACTCTCTGTGGCCCCATGGAATACAGCCCGCCAGGCTCCTCTGTTCATGGGATTTTCCAGTCAAGAATACTGGAGTGGTTGCAATTTTCTCTTCCTGGGTATTGTCCCAACCCAGTGATCGAACCCACGACTCCCACATCTCCTGCATTGCAGGAGCCTCTTCACAGCAAGGCCTCCAAGGATTTCTCTTTACCTATTTTCAAAAGATGCTCTAGGACCAGGGACCCATTCCAAGGATGTAACGCGACAGCCATGCAAAGCTGGTGGAGCTGGAGCGGCTGTGTGACAGTCAGTCCACACAACTCCCTGGGCCTCGGTTTTTACAGCTGCAGAATGAGGAGGTAGATGTAGACTGTATTTAATATCCTTTTCATCCTCAACTTTCTACAATCTTTGTGCGCTGGAGAGATTTACACAGAACTTCATCTTGTTTTTATTACTCGTAGTTCATCTTCCTCTGACAGAGCCAGCGGCAGCCTGTGCAGAAGTAAGTGGCTCTCTCTTCCAGGATAATTTAAGAGGCGTTGACAACCGCAAGCACCTTCCTCACGTTCTGTCACAGCCCAGGCCCAAAGCTTGCCCATCCCAGAGCCAGCCCTGGGGTCTGAGCACGGTCTGACAATTGTTGTCCAGTCACTCAGTTGTGTCCAACTCTTTGCGATCCCATTGACTGCAGCATGCCCGGCTTCCCTGTCCTTCACCATCTCCGGGAGCCTACTCAAACTCATGTCCTTTGAGTCGGTGATGCCATCCAACCATTTCATCCTCTGTTGTCCCCTTCTCCTCCTGCCATCAATCTTTCCCAGCATCAGGGTCTTTTCCAATGAGTCGGGTCTTTTCCAATGAGTTGGCTCTTTGCATCAGGTGGCCAAAGTATTGGAGCTTTGGCTTTAGCATCAGTCCTTCCAAGGAATATTCAGGGGTGATTTCCTTTAGGATTGACTGGTTTGATCTCAAGAGTCTTCTCCAACACCACAGTTCAAAAGCATCAATTCTTCGGTGCTCGACTTTCTTTATGGTCCAACTCTCACATCTATACATGACTACTGGAAAAACCATAGCTTTGACTAGAAGGACCTTTGTTGACAAAGTAATGTCTCTGCTTTTTAACACGCTGTGTAGGGTAGTTACAGCTTTTCTTCCAAGGAGCAAGTGTCTTTTAATGGGATCTGTTGATGGTCCCCATCAAAAGGCAGATACCTACATTCCGCATTGTTTCTCAGGGAGCGTATTAGCCTGGACTCCCCTCTGGATTCCCTAGAAACGGTACTGAGAGTGGGATTCGGCAGAGGTGCCGTGGCCAGAAGGGTCTGGAGCCCAGGGCACGGTGGTTGCAAACCCGCCTGGGCGGTCGAGTATGTAGGTAGCGAAGGCTCCAAGGCTAGATGAGGAAGCAGCTCTGAGTCAACTGCACTGGCCCCTGGCTGAGACAGGAGAGTGGTCAGGTCTCTTCTCCTCTTCAGGGTGCCCAGCGGGAAGTAGAAGAGTCTCCGATCACCCTCCACAGGCCCTTCCTCCAGTCAGGGAACGCCTGCCCTTAGGCCCCCAGAGATCATCCTGACAACAAGACGAGGGAAGGTGGCCACCCTGGAGACAGTGGCCTGATTCTGCTGTGGCACAGTTGCCCAGAACCACAGGTGCCCCTTGCATTGCAGGGGTTCATGGCTGCTGCCCGCTGGCCCAGTGGCACCAGCTTCCTTCCTTTCCTGGCTGTCTGCCTAAGAAGACACAGCTCACTATGGCACCCACCCACTCCAAAGACAAGGCTTGGGGAGAACGTCGCTGGCAGTCCAGTGGCTAAGACTCTGCGCTAACAATGCAGGAGTCCAGGTTCCATCCCTGGTCAGGGAACTAACTAGATCCTGCAAGCTGCAACTAAGAGTTCACATGCCTTAACTACAACCCGGCACAGTCAAATAAATAAATACACAAAAATAAATTAAAGAAAAAAAAAGGGCTTATGTGTCAGGTTGTACTAATCCCCATTTCTGGTGGCTTCCGCTCTTAAACCATAAAAAAGGAGAAAGGATAACCAGGAAGAGAACTTCTTAGTGCTCCTGTGGGGGGATTTATTTATCAATATGGGAGCTGTATGAAGTTTAGGAATAAATGAGCCATCAGATAGCACCCTGAGGTATTATTCTTCGACACAGCATCTTAAACACGGATTCCCCTGCACTGTATTGGAACAGATGTCACACATTACATTAGAGAACCAAGCTTCCCACAGACTTTCTTAGAAGGCTAGGCTTGTCAAATCTTTATCTCATTTGTGGGTGAGGATTAGGGTGTGTTCTGCTAATTTATGTGTGTGTAGATATTAAGTAGAAGTAAAAACAGCAACGGAAGCAAAAACCATCCTTAGCAGTGTCTTGAAATTTTCTGAAAAGAAACTGTGGAAGAGCCTGAGAGAACCAGATGTGTTTTATATTTCCTGGGGATAAACAGGAAAGGAACACACGTGTATGGAGGACCACAAGCATTCCATCACCACCTTTCTCCTTAGTCTCCAGAGCAAACATCTTGAAAAGTACCCAAAGGGCCAAAATTCCAGTTATTCCCAGGGGTTTTCCATGGTCCAGCAGAAGTTTCTGGGTATGTTGCATGAGTCCCATTAAACCTTCAAGTTTAACTCACCTTGGCTGGTTTCCCGCTACTGTAGATTTCCTTTGCAAGAGAACGGGAACTGGGGGGATTGAAGAACTCTTACTGGGTAGTCTAGCAATTCTGCACCGGGAAACCAGCCAGCCTGGGGCCTAGGGAATTTCCCTAATGAACCCCTGGGAGACTTGGGTTAACTGCAGGCAGGCATAGCTCCTCCAGCACTCAATCCAGAGACTCCTGCTAATGAAAGGTCTGCTCAACATCCTGGGGCTAAAGATGAACCGATTACCTCCACTGTGAAATAGGAATCTGCAAAGAATTCTGAGCACATACCTACCTGCAAATCTACCTGCCTGTCCTGCAAACAAGGTGTGCTAAAGCCGAACCTTTTGTCCGAACCAGCTAGGTCACAGTAGAATATGGGTTAGGAGTCACAGACATCTAGGTTTGAACCCTGGGTGGGCTATCAAGAGCTCTGTGACAGAGCCCAAGACACTCAGCCTGTCCCCTGCCTCAATGTCCTCGTGTGCAAATGGGAATAAAACAGACTCACACGATCTGGAGCTACTGAGTCTGAAGAAGTGGGAAACGAGTACGTGTGGCCTCATTTCTGCAGGCAGAAATACCACACACTTCTTTCCCTGGGGTTTCGAGGTCCGGGCCACCTGGTCGGTACACCGACCGGCCCCTGCAGCGCAATTCCGCCCTAAATTAGGACCCTCCATCCCCGGCCCACCGCACCAACTTGCTCCCCGCTCTCTCTTGCCTCCCTCTCTCTCCCATCTGGCGCTCTCACAACACTTTCTAAAACAGAAAGTACTACCGCCCTTTAATCCGTGCTCAACGTCAAGGGCAGAATCGTCACGAAAGTGAGCAGCCCGGCTTTCCGGGCGCGGACGGGCAGGGCTAGAGGCCGGTCCCGGGCAGCTGGCAGGGCCAGCCCCCTTTCCCCAGCCGAGTTCCAGATTCGGAGCCTGGGGACCACACTCTGCCCGAGCGTGTGTGCTACGGCCGACACCCGGGAGCCGCCCGCAGCCCTAGGGGGCCGGGGGCGCGGAGATCGGGGAGGAGGGGTGGGAAAGAAGATGGGGAGGGAGGAGGTGGAGGAAGGAGGAGGCGGGAGGTGAGAGGAGGAGGGGAGGGGAAGAGGCAAGGAAGTTGGAGAAAGGGAGGTCGGGGTAGGGGGGGTGGTGGGGGAGGGAGGAAGTCGGGGGAGGAGGAGTACGAGGCGGGGAGGGGGAGTACGAGGGACGGGAGGAGGGTGTGGGAGGAGGAGACTGTGCGGGGCCCGCAGACGCTTGCGGGGGGAGAGGAGGGGGAGAGAGGGAGGAGGGTGGGGGAGGAGCGCGGGGGAGGAAGGAGGAAGTCGAGTCAGAGGAGGGAGAGGGCGCGGACCCTTCCCCGGCGAAGCCGGAGGACGGGTGTATGTGGATCGCGAGCGCTGCTCTGGGACAGCGGACCCACTTTGGAAGAGTAGAGAAGGACGGCGGGGCTTTCCTGGAAGAAGCAAAAACAAAACAAAAAAGCAAAAAGCAACCACCACAAACCAAGCGCAGGCCGCCCCGTCCCACCCCGCCCGGGCCTCGGCGGCAGCAGCACCGGCGGCGGCGACGGGGACATCGGGGAGCGGGGACCGTGGCCCTCGGGGCACGAGGGGCGCTCCCCGGGGCCCGCGGCCTCACAGTCCGGGAACTGGGCTCCGTCAGACTTCCGGGAGGCAGGAGGCCGCTCTTCTCCAAAATCCACCAGATTCCTCTGATGCGCTTTTCTTAACAGTGGCAAACTACAAAAAAAAAAAAAAAAAAAAGTCATGAAAATAACTGAGAATAGAACCCGCCGACTTCACTTCCATGGCGGCGTTCTGTTGAGTCTTGAAATTCGGAGTCTTTGCGGGTGAGCCGTGTGAGCGCCTTTCTGATCCATCCACGCTGATGCGTGTGCGTCTCTGCTGTGTTTAACAGTGGGTGATGGTGACGTGGTGACATCGTGTGAAGTTGATTTGGTGATGATTTCTGCTTCGGGCCGGTTACCTTGCTTCACTTGATAACACGACGTAAACGCATACACGTTGCAAACGCGTTGCAAAAAGCAAAGCACAGAAGGAGTATATCCTTTTAACTCTGGCTTAAAATAGATGAGATGCCCTAAGGCGCTGCCAGCACTGAAAGAATGAAGGGTTAAAAGCAACAATTATGCATTGGTTCCTTCATAGTCATTCTCCATAAGTTAACATTGTAAATCATTAAATGAAAGGGACGAAAACCCTATTCGTTGTTATAAATTTACAGTTTTAGAAAGTGTGTCATTACATCATATGCGCTGAATCACATTATCAGGTCTGTATGTGAGAATTTCTGCTCTGAAATAGAGCAGCTTTAATGCTTAAGTGCCAAGAAGTGCTTCTTAGGAAATTTCCAAATGCAATCAATTAATACAAAACAGATGCAGTAGGGGGTGCTTACTAAAACTGAAGGCTCTTCTCCCAAAGAATGCACCCCATTTTTCCTTTCAAATAAGCTGGAAGTCATTCATTTTCAATTGGCCAATGAGGTTTGACGATCACTCTAAAATCAAAATGGGACATCTTTTCCATGGTAGGTTAATAGAAAGGCCCAATTCAGGTTACAAAAATGTCTTTGGGCCAGGTCTCATGCACCTGCATAAAATCAAAGATGCAGTGATGTGTGCTTTATCACATTGAACAGCAGCACTGATAGGATGGATGTTCATGGAAACAGGATGCCCAGACAGAGGTTTCACTGAACCACATCCTAGCTAATGCTTGCAGAGAAGTCCCTGGGAGGTAGGTTGTAGGCTGGTGCTCCATTCTCCACTCCTCGTTTTCCAGGCCTGTTTGTTTGCCCTTTGAAGTGTGTTTTAAACTTTTGAATTCGTTATCTGTATTAAAAATCAGGATATTTCACAGGGAAAGCTGGACTTTTGGCTTCTCTTTGAAATCTGAGAAGACCTGGAGCAGAGTGGCAGTGTCAGAAGTGACCGTTCGCGTGCCCACGAGCACACACACACACACACACACACACACCACTGTTGTCCTCTTAAGATACTTGTTTGTCCTGTACCCCGAGTTTTCTGATCCCGGACAAACTACTTCCATCTATTGTTCAGCCGTTTTATAAGGATCATTAAAGTCATAGGTGGTTTCGACGCTCTCTGTCTAGATCTAATGTATGTATAAAACCTCAAATTTTGACTTCCAGAAATTCATCTTGACAGATTCAGCAAATCAGAAACTGAATAAAGACAGACACAACGGAATGTCCTGACTCCTCCATGGGGCATTTCCCCCAAATGCAGCAAGACATAGGGGAGCATGTGGTCTCAGCAATTAAACTATGTACCTGCTAGGCAATGTTAGGCAAGTTATTTACTATCCTAACCAGCACAAGTTATTTACTATCCTTACTTCCCTGGTGGCTCAGATGGTAAAGAATCTGTCTGCAGTGCAGGAGACCCAGATTCAATCCCTTTGTCAGGAAGATCCCCTGGAGAAGGGCATGGCTACCCACTCTAGTATTCTTGCCTGGAGAATCCCATCCATGGAGAGGGGGCTTGGGGGCTACAGTCCATGGTCTAAAAGAGTCGGACACAACTGAGCAACTAACACACCAGCACGATTCTGTAAAGCAATTATACTGCAATTAAAAATAAGCAAATTTAAAATTTTAAAAATACATACTAAAACTACCCCTTTGAATTATTGAATATTGAGTTATTATATGTGAAAGAATTTTGAACAGCTCCTGGTCCATAGGAACCACCCCAAATATTAATTTCTCCTGCCCTTGGGATTTCAGTTACTAACACAGGTTCTTGAGAGAGAATTATTACTAGATTCTACTTTAGTAGAATTCAGCCTTTGGTACCTGCAGGAGATTTATCTGGAAACTTGCTTATAATGCTAGTTTCAGGGTCCTGCTCCTAAGATTTTTATATAGGAAGTCTCAAATAGGGCCCTGGGGTTTCACATATTAACATTTAATTCTGGGACACAAGTTCTCAGCCCTCAGTCTGACAGTCCCTGTCCTGGACTTGCCTTTGGCTTTCGAGGGAGAGAGGTGGGAATGGAGGCCTGGGCCTAGTCCCAGGCTGTCTCAGCCAGCCTGCTGGTCCTGCAGCTAGGCTGGAGCCCTCCCTGGATCCCTCTTGCCAGCTTCTGGACTCCCAGGCATTTACTGAGAAGCTGCTGGAAGCACCCTGAGCTGGCACCAAGCATGCAAGACAAATTAAGTGGTTCCTGTCCATGGGAAGCCCAGGGCACTAAATTCCAAGGTCAGGCCTGGCATTTGGGTTCCAGTTTCTGCCTCTCACTGGTGGCTCAGCCAGTGAAAAATCTGCCTGCAATGCAGGAGACATGGGTTCGATCCCTGGGTCAGGAAGATCCCCTGAAGAAGGGAATGGCAACCCACTCCAGTATTCTTGCCTGGAGAATCCCATGGACAGAGGAGACTGGCGGGCTATAGTCCATGGGGTCAAAATGAGTCAGACAGGATTGAGGGACTAACACTTCCACTTCTGCTGCTCCTACAGCCCAGCATGTAATACACACCGTTCCAAGTGACAGTGTTCCCAAAGATGCTCCCCAGTACCATCAGCACCACCCCTCCCCTCAGCACTGCACTCCACACCACGATAGAGCGACTTCTGCCTTACCCAAGGACACTGAGCACAGCACTGCTTAGCTGCTCATTAGATATTCATGGAATCTAACTTCTTTGGACAAATCTGTCTTCTGAAAGCTGGTTGATGTTCATTCACTCATCAAATATTTATGAGCCAGGAACTCTTCCAGAAACTGGGGATAATAGCCATGAGCCAAATGTAATACCCCTGCCCACGTGGAACTTCCATTTGAGTTGGGAAGAAGGGCCATATAAACAAGTGGTTTTGCATGCTGGTGCTGGGGGTTGCGGTCTGTAACATTTGCTGCAATCTTGTTTGCTCTCTCTAATACCTCCATTCCCTGCCAAGTGGCCTTCTTTCCCAACCCCAGTCTACACAACCCTTACTCGGCGGCAATTCTGTCTGAGGCCAAAGAGCAAACTGGTTATTTTATTGTGTCTTGAATCAAAGTGTCTTCTGCATATTTCCTCTAGGCGTGAACCAAGTTCAGCCATTCGTTTCCAAATGCCAGAAGCTTCCACAAAAAGTGAAACTTGTATACTGTCTTACAAAGTCTTAGGAAGAAGGCTTGATAGAAGCCTGGTGACTCTGCTGTTTACTTGTTTGGTCCTGTTATAATATTGCTTTTCTTTTTAAGCTTCTTAGCTATTAGTGAAAGTGTTAGTTGCTCAGTTGAGTCTCTTTGCAACCCCATGGACCCGCCAGGCTCCTCTGTCAATGGAATTCTCAAGGCAAGAATACTGGAGTGGGTAGCCATTCCCTTCTCCAGGGGATCTTCCTGACCCAGGGATTGAATCCGGGTCTCCTGCATTGTAGGCGGGTTCTTCACCATCTAAACCACCAGGGAAGCCCTTATTAGCTATTATACCAAATATAAAAGTAACTCTGACTACTTTGCATTCATATTCTGTAGCTTCATTTGAGTAGACTTTTAATAACTTATCAGTAAAAGGTAATCTTACCTTTAGATATGTGATTTTGCAGAGAATGTTTTGCTGCATTCTTCCTGAGATCTTTGTATTTTTCTGGGTCTGACACTTATTATAGAGAAATACAAGTCCATTTCTGTCATAAAAATGAGAGAGGATTTCAGTATTCTATCAAGTGAGTTACATCTGAAAATTCAGGTAAAGAAGTATAATTTTCATTTCTTCCCCAAAGAGGCAACTTTTTGTGAAAATGCCCCCAAATGTATTATTTCTATCTCTCCAAATGTGTATATTTTTATTTATTTTATTCTTCCCCCCACCCCCGCACTATGTGGCATGCTGGAGCTTAGTTCCCCAAACAGGGATTGAACCCACGCTCCCTATGGTGGAAGAACAGAACCTTAACCACTGGACTGCCAGGGAAGTCCCTGTATATTTTTATATCTGACCTCTATCTGGGATCATCTTTGGCTGTCAATTGCATACATTTTATCATTTCCCGAGTCTGTAAGACTTCCTGTTGAAAAATATGAACTGGGTCAGTGGAAATTCTTTGGGAAGCCAACTCAGACACCTAGGATTTCCTTTATGCTCTGAAGTGCAAGATAAACAATTTGATTTGGACATAATATCATTCTTTAGTCTGCCAACTGGTTGAATAAGCAGGTAGAATTAAAATGTGTTGGCCCGTGGATGATCATCTAGCAAGTGGCCAGTTGCTGTACTTCGCACAATTTCAGACTGCTCAGTCAGAACTGAATTTGAGAGTCTATATATGTGCACTAATGAAAGTGGCCATTAATAGATTCAACTACCATCAGAGCCACTGGAGTGTTAAAACCATAAGATGTGGCTACTCTGATATCAGAACTCAGGCTATCAGAATTATTATATCAGGATATTAACACATAGTCCAAATCAGAACCCAAAGTTTACTAAGAGAACCTGAAAGGAAAGAAATTGCATGCTCTTTTCCTTTCTAGTCTCCTTTTCTCCCACCTGGGAGTGCGGGTGGAGAGGCCAGATGGAATAAGAGTGAAAAATTTTAACACGTATCTATTTATTTATCACGCCAGGTCTTTGTCGCAGCATGCAGAATCTTCTTGAAGGCACACTGGATCTCCTGTTGTGGCACGTGAACTCTTGGTTGCGGCATGCGGGATCCAGTTCCCTGACCAGGGGTGGAACCCAAGCCCCTTGCTTTAGGAGTTCAGTCTTAGCTACTGGTCCACCAGGAAAGTCTCCAAGGGTGAAAATTTTGAACCTAGGCCATGCAAGCCGTGACAATAAATGTGAGAAATCTGCTTTTTATTTTAACCGACGTTTCCCCTCGGTGAACTGACATTTAGTGATTGAAATATCTGGAACGCACACCATAATTTGGGTGTCTTTAGGCTAAAGGTTGAGACAGTAGAAGGTAAGGTACAAGGGGCTCAGATGACACTTGTAAAGGGAACAAAACAGATGCAGATTTCATGGGCAAAATAAGGTAGCTTTTCCAGTTCTAGACCGTGCTGAGCTGCTCTGGAGTAAGGCATTGTTTATCAAGTCTAGGCTTTCATCCCCCTTAATAACGTTGTCAAGGGCTCCCCATTGCCTTTTCAGTGAGATGGTTAACAAGCACACTGGGACTCCTGCACTCACTGTTAGTGACTGGTGATAGGATTTCTCCTGTAGTTCAGATGTGCATAGATTTCTTCACTCTCCCACTCTTATGATGTTATTTTAGAAACTGAGCTGTTCAAGGTTGTGTTTGAACACTTTTTGAACAAGAACTTTAATTAAGCGATCAAAAAGCTTAAGCTCACAGTTTTTAATAACTGAAATCAGTGTCTATAATTTTTCATATGTAAAATCTATAGACACTATTATCAGCCTCGCTAGCTTCTTTTACTTTCAGCTTGTAGAGAAAGTTTTCCTTCTTCTTCAGTTGTCTTTTTCACATCTGGTAGGACCAGCTCCTGTGATTATCATCAGTTGGAGGAAACCCATACACCACAGAGGGCAAATGAACTCACCAAGTTGCCAAGAATTCTAGGGATTTTCTCTCTTCCCTAGTCACTGTCACAGCCAATGCCCCCCCCCCCCACTTTTTTCTTCTTTTTGGCTGCACTGGGTCTTAGTTTTGACATGTGGAATCTAGTTCCCTGACCAGGAATTGAACCTGGGCCCCCTACACTGGGAGCTTAGAGTCTCAGCCCCAGGACCACCAGGGAAGCCCTGCCAACGTCTTCTTGAAAGATGTATCTTCATTTCATTGCCATACTAGGTGGCTAAGAGTTTTCTGGTCAATTTGGTAAACTTTGGACTATATTAGAATTTAATTGGCTCAATAAAATGGCCAAAGGACCCTTATTTGTACATATGGATGATCAATGATACAGGCTGATGGTAGCGGGTGGGCCGATCCTCCTGTTAGTCTGGGGATGTGGGTGTGTGAGCTATTTTGCTTTTGTTGTGTGTGGTGAGGGCTACCGGTATGGGTACATTTCCAAACTGCCCGAGAAAATGGGAGAACATAATCAGAAAATACACAGCTCTAGCTGAAAAGGGAGCTTAAAGGAGATTGGACTGTTAAAGGGACTACAGTTGTATCACATGCAAAGCATAAAGCAGGGCAAGAACTAAGGCGGTTCCAACCAACTTCTACGATTATTTTATTGAATTGGAGAGACTATGACTACGGGGAAACTTTTGTTTAGAACCGATCATTGCCATGCAGTGATTACTAGCATTAGCTGGTATAAGGGTGCATTCCAGGCTGCCAGTGTGTGGAACAAGCTTGTTCAATCACCCACGGCACTCCCTTCCTCCTCTACCATTTTGTCTCCATACGAGCATCTAAGTAAAGACAGAAAAAGAGTGGATACTTTTAAAGTCAGCTTTCACCCAAACAGAAGAAAAAAATTTTAAATGTCAAGTGGGCTTAGATGTGGGTCTCGCCACTTGGGGGCATTTTTTTCACAGTTAGGATGGAGGTGGGGGTGGTCAGAGGGGCGCAAATCTACTTCATGAATTTCATCTCAGAAGCTGTTGCTGCTGCTAAGTCGCTTCAGTCCTGTCCGACTCTGTGCGACCCCATAGACGGCAGCTCACCAGGCTCCCCTGTCCCTGGGATTCTCCAGGCAAGAACACTGGAGTGGGTTGCCATTTCCTTCTCCAACGCGTGAAAGTGAAAAGTGAAAGTGAAGTCGCTCAGTCGTGTCCGACTCTTAGCGACCCCATGGACTGCAGCCTACCAGGCTCCTCCGTCCACGAGATTTTCCAGGCAAGAGTACTGGAGTGGGGTGCCATTGCCTTCTCTGTCTCAGAAGCTAGAGCTATCTTTCAAATAGACTTTTCTGCTTCCTAGTAACTGGACTGTAGATTTATCATGAGAAAAATTTTCTACAAGCTTTCCCGAATATACATATTTTTTAATTTTTAATTTATTTAGTTTTGGCTGTGCTGGGTCTTTGTTGCTGTGCAGGTTTTTCTCTCGTTGCCATCTTCCTGCACCAGGGATCAAACCCGTGTCCCCCTGAACTGGCAGGCAAATTCCTAACCACTGGACCACCAGGGAAGTCCCCTGAGTCTATTTTTATTTTCACTTTGCTGGCTTGGGAACAGTGAGTAAACACTAAATGATTTCCCTTCATCTAGATTATGGACCATTTGGTAACAGAGCTTAAGAGAATCCCCAAATGAATAAACACCTACTGCTTTTTAAATAACCAACCTTCAAACTGATTCAGAAACCACCCAGGCAGGTATTCTGAGTCCCTGTGTGATTCTAGACGTGGCGCTGACCTTTCTTCAGGCCAAAGGGAAGTTAATGTTTCTCCCTCCCATTAGCTCGTGGCGCTGCCTTGAGAGTAGAAAAAAATAGATATGACAAAGTCCAGTGCAGAATTTTTAAATGCCACAGGAAAAACCAGGTAAGAAGCACTCATCTTTTGTGAAATGTAGCTGCCATGTGAAAGACCCAGGGCACTCTGTCTTCTTGGCTCAGGGACACACAGATCCGACTTCCTAGAATTCAGAACCAAAAGTAGGAACGACACAGTGGAAGGTTTTAAGAAAGGACACAGGTGTCCTTTTTAGACCCATGAGGCAAATCCTGTTCTTTTCTGATGTCTCTGGAAAGAAACTGTAGTCAACATAAAGATGTCTTATTGTTGATGCTGCCAGAAAGAGAACTCCGTGTTCTCATGGCAAAACGTGTTTTCAGATGCAATTTCACCTCGAAAAGTGAGCACTCCTAAAGGAGGCTTTGGCTACGTGTCATTACAGGCTTTGGGAGGGGACCCTGGCTTTGTCTTTTGTCCTTCTCACCTGTTGCTCCTTCTCTAAAACATGCATACTCATGCCAGGCGAGGTCTCTTGCTGGCGGGACATGTACATGTGTACTCTGGGCTGGAGCGCCTGTCCCCGAGCATGAGTCCTTTGATGACACACCGTTGTCTGATGAGCCAGTTGGAAGCACCTTCCACCACTTCACAGACATGCTTAATCTGAAGTCGGCCTGGCTAGAATTCTAGCCACAGAGAGACTAAGACTTCGTCAAGGAGGAATTGTCTTAAAGGTCAGCAGGCAAAACTTAAGTGTTCATTTCTTCTTGATGCGAACACCATGCTAAACACAAAACCCCACAGAAGTAAGAAAATGAGAAATGGGCTTTGCCATGGATGCATCTTAAAGAGGTGATTAAGGTGCTGCAGGCAGCTGGCCAGCTGGTCTTCATGGAAAACAGGAGGAGGTGGAGAGGGGCTTCCCTCATGGTCCAGTGGCTAAGACTCTGGCTTCCAATGCAAGGGGCCCAGGTTCAATCCCTGGTCAGGGAACTAGATCCCACATGCCACAACTAACAGTTCATATGCTGCAACTAAGACAAATAAATAAGTAAAATAAAAGATATTTTTAAAAAAAGGAGGTGGTGGGGTGTGGGAGTGCATTCCCAAGTCATCCTTAGAGTTTAAGTCTGCCCCTCAGATGTGGGAATGTGCTTTGCAGTAGCTACCAGAGGTAGACAGAAAAGTTTAAAGGTTTGTTTGGGGTTGTGTTTGGCTGGTTGGTTGGTGTTTTGATCTTGCCAAAGTAGCCATCTGGTTTGAGAAACATAACTTAGAAAGCACCAATGCCTGCCTCCAGATTAAGGTACTCTTAGATTCCCATGGAAGTTTTGGAGAAGCAGACATTTAATTTGCTTATTATGCTTTCATGAGTTTATCCAACCGACTTCACAGAGCACCCATGATGTCCCAAGGCACTTGGCTTACTGCTGGAGACACAGCCTCATGGAGACCCTGATCCTGGCCCAGGCAGCCTCTGGCCCGTTCTCCGTGCAGGTTCTGCGCTTGTAGCTCCTGGTGAATTCACCCATTGTGAACATCAGAATCAGAGATCACTGATTTCTTGAACTCATCAACAACCTATTCTCACCCACAATGCTGTCTAGATATAAGAGATTCCAGTGACCTATTTTCAAAGACTTCATTTAGAAATACACTTGGAAAAATAAATAAATAAAAATACACTTGGAGGGTTTCCCTGGTGGTCCGGTGGTTAAGAATCCACCTGCCAATGCAGGGGACATGGGTTCGATCCCTGGTCTGCAAAGAGTCCACCTGCCTGGGGGCAGCTAAGCCGGTGTGCCAGCACTACTGAAGCCCGCATGCCTAGAGCCTGGGCTCTGCAACAAGAGAAGGCTCCACAATGAGAAGCCCTCGCATCACGACTGGAGAGCAGCCCCTGCTCTCGGCAATTAGAGAAAGCCCGTGCATCCAAAAAAATGATGATACATTAAATAAATAAAAAAAAATTTTAAATACATTTGGAAAACAAAAACTAAAACAGCAGACTTTTTAATTCTAAAATGAGGTGTGTTCCTGGGCACCTGTCTCTTTTAGGGTATCTGCTACAGCAGAACAGAAAAGGGGAGGCAGAGGGGAGGCCTGCTGGGGTCCTCAGTTCATCATCTCAGGATCGTCATCCTGCTTCTCCACCTGTGAGAGGCTTAGGAGGCCACCATGCACGAAAGGCCACAGACGCAAATCCAGCTGTCGCGGCTTCTCACAGTGTAAGCAGATAGACTCGATTTTTCACAGGAGAAAAAGCCTTCCAGATGATGAGACTAGCCAGAGCCTGGATGCGGAGGTCAAAGTCCAGTCTTGAGATGACCCCTCTGGGATTGGCCGTGGGCTCTGGCCAGTCACCTTTTGACTCTGGGCTGCATTGTCCTCACTTGTAAAACGAGAGCTTCGTGCTGGACGCCACCTGACAGCCCTTCTCATTCAAACCTTCTAGCATCTGTGAGAAAGGGGGCACCAGGCAGGGTGTTTTGCAATTTTAATTCGTTGATTGGGCAGTCCATCAATGACTGAAGTTGTTTCAATGCTGAGATTAGAGTAATTGTGGTGAGGCTTCGAGGTTAATGATTAACTAAAATAAATGAGCCATTCACACCTCTGCCAGCGATCTCCTTTCAACTCTCAACAGGAGAACAAACGGCAAACAGTGATGAATTAATTCACAAGCAAAGATTATTTTTGGCAATTAGAAGAGTCAGACACTTCTATTTACATATACCCATTACATACATAAATAGGTGTATACATTTATAACTGTGTATCTCCATGCTCCCATTTGTCATTAAATGTGAATTTCCCCCCAAATTTACATTTAATAAAATTATAATAGTATGTGTTATATTTACTGAGCACATATTATGCGCCACACACTGTTGAAGAACTTATTTACATTGTCAATAACCTCTTAAATAATAATCTATCTATTTATTTATTTTTGGCTGTGCTGGGTCTTCGCTGCTACCCACGTTTTCTCTAGTTGCAGCAAGCAGGGGCTACTCTCTAGATGTGGTGCGCGGGTTTCTCCTTGCTGTGGCTTCTCTTGTCGTGGAGCATGGGCTCTAGGGTGCGCGGCCTTCGGCAGTTGCCGCACCCGCGCTCTAGAGTGCCAGCTCAGTAGCTGTGGTGCACACTGGCTTGGTCGCTCTGTAGCATGTGGGATCTTCCTGGATCAGAGATCAAACCCATGTCCCTTGCATTGCAAGGCAGATTCTTAACCACTGGACACTAAGGAAACCCTGTCAATAACTTCTTTTCATTAATGTCTTCTGTTTCCAGTCTTAACACCCACAGTTGATTTCTCAAAATATGGAAGTTCATAAAGTTCACTGCAAACATCTCACCTGGCAGGCATAACTGTTTGAATGGAGAGAAACGATATTTCATAAAAAGGCCTCCAATTTTTCTGAACTTTTGGGCAAAGCCTTGCTGGACAGGCACGAATTTGATGGTGTTTATGTCTAGTGGTGGCGATTCTGCCTCTAAATAACTTTCTTTGGGAGAGAGAGAGAGAGAATCTTGGGGTTTATAGAGAGTGGGAAATATTTTCATCTCTACTGAGATCGGGAGAAAAAAAAAATCTCACTAAGGTTCAAGGAAAATTTTCCTGGCAATAAGGGCTATATTTGATAAGTTACTATGATACTTGAATCACAGCTTCTGGACACAGATTACAAAATAAATTTTTACAGATCTGAGACAATTCAGGTGTGGGTCTTTCTGGCTGGATCATACAATCCATACTAGGACTGAAACCTCATGGGATCACTATTTTCCTTCCTGCCTGCCCATGCAGAGCACCCAAGCAGTGATGAAACATTCAGTAGCATAAGGGACGTGTTTCATATTATGATGATTATAATTCTACATGTTTTCCCAAAATGTACAAATATAAAATGTGCTATGTTCTACTCATATGCTTGCATATGGAAAACAGAAATAAAAATTGTTTACTCTGGCTACAACAAATGTCATTCTCTTGCTTGGTGGCTTTTGAGTTCCTTCAGCCAAACCAAACACATAGCTTCTCAAGATACCAGAATCTGCATTTAATCCAGTAATGAGTTTCTCACTCCAAGTATCTCTCTCTTTTAATGACTACATTGTTAAATAAGAAATGGATAATGTCAACTTTCCCAATAGCAGCAGTAGTAGTTGTTGCTGTTTCATAAGTAATTTAGGAAAGCAACTGAAGCATAAAGAAGCTACATTATTTATTACAGCAGTCTCCTCTCCTGGACATTGTAATAATCTTCAATATTAATGCCTTCCTTACAAGTATATAGTTAGGAAATTGAAATCAAGGGGTTAAATTGATCAATTAAACAATTATGAAATGTTTTCAGGTGAATAGTTGATTTTATCATCAAACCAAAAGACTGCCTCGTTTCCTGATGCATTATTAAATATTTATCTAACATGTATTGATGTATTCTTAACTGTTGTAGTGCATTCATGCATGCTCAGTTGCTTCAGTCGTGTCCCACTCTTTTGCGACCCCATGGACTGTAGCCCACCAGGCTCCTCTGTCCATGAGATTCTCCAGGCAAGAATACTGGAGTTGGTGGCTGTGCCCTCCTCCAGAGGATCTTCCTGACCCAGGGGTCAAACCTGAGTCTCTCATGTCTCCTGCACTGGCAGGCGGGTTCTTTACCATTAGCACCACCTGGGAAGCCCAATTGTTGCAATGTCTTCTTCAGATGATTCGCTTTGAGAGTTATACACAGCATGATTCAGTTTTCCTAAGTCAAGTGCAAGCTTCAGTTCAGTTCAGTCGCTCAGTTGTGTCTGACTCTTCATGACCCCATGGACTGCAGCATGCCAGGCTTCCCTGTCCATCACCAACTCCCAGAGCTTACTCAAACTCGTGTCCATCAAGTCAGTGATGCTATCCAACCATCTCATCCTCTGTCTCATCCTTCTGACAAAACGTGGTCCACTAGAGAAGGGAATGGCAAACCACTTCGGTATTCTTGCCTTGAGAACCCGATGAATAGCATGAAAAGGCAAAAAGATAGGACACTGAAAGATGAACTCCCCAGGTTGGTAGGTGCCCAATATGCTACTGGAGATCAGTGGAGAAATAATTCCAGAAAGAATGAAGGGATGGAGCCAAAGCAAAAATAACACCCAGTTGTGGATGTGACTGGTGATGGAAGTAAAGTCCGATGCTATAAAGAGCAATATTGCATAGGAACCTGGAATGTTAGGTCCATGAATCGAGGTTAACTGGAAGTGGTCAAACAGGTGATGGCAAGAGTGAACATCAACATTTTAGGAATCAGTGCAGCCTTCAGTTCAGTTCAGTTCAGTCGCTCAGTCGTGTCCGACTCTTTGCGACCCCATGAATTGCAGCACGCCAGGCCTCCCTGTCCATCACCAACTCCCAGAGTTCACCCAGACTCACATCCATCGAGTCAGTGATGCCATCCAGCCATCTCATCCTCTGTCATCCCCTTCTCCTCCGGCCCCCAATCCCTCCCAGCATCAGAGTCTTTTCCAATGAGTCAACTCTTTGCATGAGGTGGCCAAAGTACTGGAGTTTCAGCTTTAGCATCATTCCTTCCAAAGAAATCCCAGGGCTGATCTCCTTCAGAATGGACTGGTTGGATCTCCTTGCAGTCCAAGGGACTCTCAAGAGTCTTCTCCAACACCACAGTTCAAAAGCATCAATTCTTTGGTGCTCAGCCTTCTTCACAGTCCAACTCTCACATCCATACATGACCATTGGAAAAACCATAGCCTTGACTAGACGGACCTTTGTTGGCAAAGTAATGTCTCTGCTTTTGAATATGCTATCTAGGTTGGTCATAACTTTCCTTCCAAGGAGTAAGCGTCTTTTAATTTCATGGTTGCAGTCACCATCTGCAGTGATTTTGGAGCCCAAAAAAATAAAGTCTGACACTGTTTCCACTGTTTCCCCATCTATTTCCCATGAAGTGAAGTGCAGCCTTACCCATCACGAATTCAGTGACTACTGTAGTGCGGGCAAGACTGCCAGGATTCAGCAGTGCCCTGCAGTAATGAAAACCAGTGGTAAGAATCCCACCTTGCCTGGTAAATTGGGCAGTTTATAGGTTAACTCAAAATGTATGGTTAGTAGAGGGGCTTCCCTGGTGGTCTAGTGGTTAAGACTGTGCTTCCTGTGTGAGGGGCACAGGTTCAATCCCTGGTTAGGGAATTAATATCCCACATGCTTCTTGGTGCAGCCAAGAAAATTTTTTTAAAGTAATACAATTTTTTTTTTAAGATATGTTTACAAAAAAAACTATGGCTAGTAGAGACGTGTCCGATGTGGATGTTGTCTGGAAGTTAGGCCATAGGGCAGCCAGAGTAAGTCAGAAGAGACACTAGTTCTAATATGTTTCTTTTCAGCCAAACAAGAAAGAGGCAAATGAATCAACAAAAAGAGCATAGGAAACTCGTTGCCTGGTTCAGCTATCACTTCTGTAGGGCGTTCCGCATAAAATCTGCACAGGTAACCCTGATTTCTCACCTGCTCGCCCAGAGAACATCTTGATTCAAAGAAAGTGAAAGTTGCTCAGTCATGTACGACTCTTTGCGACCCCATGGACTATACAGTCCTGCAAATTTTCTAGGCCAGAATACTGGAGTGGGTAGCCTTTCCCTTCTCCAGGGGGTCTTCCCAACCCAGGAATTGAACCCCGGTCTCCCACATTGCAGGTGGATTCCTTACCAGGTGAGCTACAAGGGAAGCCCATCTTGATTCAAGGAGTATGAAAATACCTGAAGTTTTTCAGTTTTTTCGGCCATCTTCATAAATGAGCATCACCTCTCAGAATTTCAGAATCTCAGAATGTTTTTGAAATTAATGTTTTCTGAAATTAATGATACTGTCATCCTCCTGATGCCTGCGGAATTTTTTTGGACTCTGTCCCTTACTGTCCAATTCAAGTACCACTCTCTGACTCAGCCTCCCATTCTACCTTCCCTGACCACCAACAGGACACCCTGCCTGCATGGCCATTTTGATCACTGTCCACCTCCTGTTCAGAATACACAGTGGCTTCCGCTTGCTTTAGCAACTGTGCCCTCAGCCTGACCCCTCGCTGTCTCCAAAGGCTGAGCACCTCTTCTATTCCTGAGCTAATCTATTTATTATCTCCCTCTGTGCTTGGCTTATAAATAAATCCTGAGCCCAAGTCTTACCAATTGCTATTTCCCCCACCCGGAAAATTTGCATTTCTTCCTCCTACCACACCGTGTCCTTAAGTCACGCCCATTGTTTCTTTTGCATCTGACTATGCTGGTTTGCACCTTCTCCAGTGGGGGGCTATCTGCGATGGGGGCATGAGGTCTTGAGAGGCCCCTCTCCATCCCCCTTGAAAGGTGAATAAGCACCCAGTGAGTGGATGAAGGCACATGTGAATGAATATTGGAATGGCAGAGGCTGCTCCGGTGCTAAAGTGACATTGCTTTTCAGTATAGAAAAAGCTAGCAATATTTTTCCAGCATGCAATAAAGAAAATGCTGTATTGAAGCAAATGAATATTTCTTAAGATTTTGTAGAGTGCAATAGGAATTGCTCTCTAAATGATGTTTGGAAATAGAAGAAGCTGAAAAGACAGTGGAGATATGAATGTGACTAATATTTCCCAACAGACAAGGAAGGGGATATAAATTTGTGATGGGAGATAACATACTGCCGCCTTCACACACCCACACACGGTGCGATCTTTGAGTAGGATTAGAAAAGCTTGATTCTGTAAGCCAAAAGAGGAGGCACGTCTAACTGATGAATCAGTTCAGATCAGTTCAGTCACTCAGTTGTGTCTGACTCTTTGTGACCCCATGAATCGCAGCACACCAGGCCTCCCTGTCCATCACCAACTCCTGAGTTCACCCAGACTCATGTCCATCGAGTCAGTGATGCCATCCAGCCATCTCATCTTCTGTCGTCCTCTTCTCCTCCTGCCCCCAATCCCTCCCAGCATCAGAGTCTTTTCCAATGAGTCAACTCTTCGCATGAGGTGGCCAAAGTGTTGGAGTTTCAGCTTCAGCATCAGTTCTTCCAATGAACACCCAGGACTGGTCTCCTTTAGGATAGACTGGTTGGATCTCCTTGCAGTCCAAGGGACTCTCAAGAATCTTCTCCAACACCACAGTTCAAAAGCATCAATTCTTTGGCACTCAGCTTTCTTCACAGTCCAACTTTCACACCCATACATGACCATTGGAAAAACCATAGCCTTGACTAGATGGACCTTTGTTGGCAAAGTAATATCTCTGCTTTTGAATATGCTATCTAGGTTGGTCATAACTTTCCTTCCAAGGAGTAAAGCGTTTTAATTTCATGGCTGCAATCACCGTCTGCAGTGATTTTGGAGCCCAAAAAAACTAAAGTCTGACACTGTTTCCACTGTTTCCCCATCTATTTGCCATGAAGTGATGGGACCAGATGCCATGATCTTTGTTTTCTGAATGTTGAGCTTAAGCCAACTTTTTCACTCTCCTCTTTCACTTTCATCAACAAGCTCTTTAGTTCCTCTTCACTTTCTGCCATAAGGGTGGTGTCATCTGCATATGTGAGGTTATTGATATTTCTCCCGGCAATCTTGATTCCAGCTTGTATTTCTTCCAGTCCAGCGTTTCTCATGATGTACTCTGCATATAAGTTAAATAAGCAGGGTGACAATATACAGCCTTGATGTACTCCTTTTGCTATTTGGAACCAGTCTGTTGTTCCATGTCCAGTTCTAACTGTTGCTTCCTGACCTGCATACAGGTTTCTCAAGAGGCAGGTCAGGTGGTCTGGTATTACCATCTCTTTCAGAATTTTCCACAGTTTATTGTGATCCACACAGTCAAAGGCTTTGGCATAGTCAATAAAGCAGAAATAGATGTTTTTCTGGAACTCTCTTGCTTTTTCGATGATCCAACAGATGCTGGCAATTTGATCTCTGGTTCCTCTGCCTTTTCTAAAACCAGCTTGAACATCTGGAAGTTCACGGTTCACGTATTGCTGAAGCCTGGCTTGGAGAATTTTGAGCATTACTTTACTAGTGTGTGAGATGAGTGCAATTGTGCAGTAGTTTGAGCATTCTTCGGCATTGGCTTTCTTTGGGATTGAAATGAAAACTGACCTTTTCCAGTCCTGTGGCCGCTGCTGAGTTTTCCAAATTTGCTGGCATATTGAGTGCAGCACGTTCACAGCATCATCTTCTAGGATTTGAAATAGCTCCACTGGAATTCCATCACCTCCACTAGAATAGGTTAGTCCAAAAGACAGCTCCCAATGGCCCACTGGCCATACCCCCAATTAAAGTAACTTCCAGAAATAATTCTTCAGATTGAATTATCTATGCAAATGATTTTTTTTTAATTTTTCTTTATTATCTATTTATCTGACTGCATTGGGTCTTAGTGTGGCATGTGGGATCTAGTTCCTTGACCAGGGAACAAGGGCCCCCTCATTGGGAACCTGGAGTCTTAGCCACCAGATCACCAGGGAAGTCCCTCAAAAGATTCTGTATTAATAATCTACATCAGGGTTTGGCAGACGCTCCATGGGCCAAATCCAGCCCACCTCCCACCTCTGAATGAAACACAGTGCACCCCTTCATTTTTGTATTGTCCATGGCTGCTTCCCACCATAAGGACCTGGCTGAGTAGTTGTGACAGAGACCCTGTGATCCACAAACTAAAAAATGGCCCTTCAGGGGAAAAGTTTGCAGGTGCTTGACCTACGTGATCTAAGGATATAGTAATTTGATCAGAAGCACCATTAACTTGCTTTCTCCAGTGGGAGTGTAATATGGTTGCATAGATTATTTTCTGAAATAAGTGAGGGATTCAGACCTCCCTTCCTTCTTACCAGCAGTAGACCTGGGGCCTGGAATCTGGTTGGCTGGCTAAGGGAGCAGTAACCTCCAGTTACCAAGGAGAGTAACCAACTTGCCCTGGTTTTCTGGGAATTGCCTTGGTTTTCAAACTGAGCCCCTTGTTTCAGGCAAATCAGGACAGTTAACCACCCTGACATGTAGGGAACAGTGTACAGGGTCTGGGGCAGACTGACGGGGTCAAATCCCACTTCTGTGACTTTATGCTGTGTAGCTTTGAGTAAGTTACTTAACCTCTCTGAACCTCAACTACCCTATTTGTGAACTGATTCTATTCTGAGGACAGAGTGTAAAGATTAAAAGACATTATACACAGAAAGAGCCCAGCATAGAATAGGCACTTATTAAATACTCATTCCCTTCCTACCCTTCAGATGATTATCAGCTAATATTTTTATCCAATCCTTTTTTCCCCAATCTTTAGCCAATATTCATTTTTTCATAAAATTATCAGAAGGGAAATTTTATTTTATTTTTTTTATTTATTCATTTATTTGGCTGCACCAGGTCTTAGTTGCAGCATGTGGGATCTAGTTCCCTGACCAGAGATTGAACCTGGGCCCCCTGCTTTGGGAGCTGAGAGAGTTAACCACTGGACCAGCCGGGAAGTCCCAGAAGGGAAATTTTAAAATACTGTTCTATGCCCTCTATTTTCTAATGATGTTGTTTCTTTGCCCTTTACAAATAAATATCCAAATAAACAAATAATTTGTACGGCAGTGAGGGAAGTAGCCCACCCATGCAAAATTGCCTGGTTTTCAATTTGATAACTGTTCTATATTTTAAACATAAACACCTGGAGACAAGTGATGGCTGAATTCTGTTTTGTCCAATTATGGATACATTCCAGGAAGGTCTGCTATACCCAGCCAGTTAAAGTAGCTTGTGATCGGAGATTCCTGGTGGTCCAGTGGTTCGGACCCGGTGCTTTCACTGTAGGGCCTCGGTTCAATCCCTAGTCGGGGAACAAAGATCCTGAAAGCTACACGGCCCAGCCCCCCTAAAAAAAAAAAGTAGCTTGTGATGCCTTGGGTCCATGACCAGATCCAGAACTTCTGGAAAACAAGATTCAGGGGCTTTTTCTAACCTGGTACTGTGTGCCTCTAATGGAGAATGTTGATAGAAAGCAAGCTGATGGAGGCTGTGAGTGCCACCTCACTCATGGTTCCTCTGATGGATCACTGTGACCCAAGTGCTAAGTGGACCAACACGCTCATTAATTTTTTAAAGAGGTTAATAATACACAGACAGTGGTGTCAAATCTGATAGCAACCTACATGCCATCTAAAGTCCCCGAGATGAGATCAAAGGGACGAGACACTATTAACCTAATTCCAACTCTCAGCATTTTGATTTAACATCCGGTGGGTTAGCAAATGTGCAAGATGGAATTCAGTAATGTGTATTTCTATAATAGTTTATACTTCCAATTACATTTAAAATCCTAGTTGGTCCCCAACAAATTCAATTCCTTTAACCTATAGTTATAGGACTTTGAGAAATAATTTTTTTTTACTAAAATAATTGGTCAAATCAATTCAAAACTGTCAACATTTAATTTAATATCCAGATTCTTAGTAAATGTACAGAGTGGAATTAAATAATGTGGACTTCTATGGTAATGTGTAACCTAAAAACTTCCAAATACATATACAATCCTAGCTGATTTCCAATAAATTCAATTTACTTGAGGCTGTGGCCATGTGATTTTAATGAATCAAACTTTTTAACCAAATTAATTGGTCAAAATAGCCAAAACTTATAAATTCCGTGAAAATGTCAGGGGATTGGCTGATTTGAATGGCTAATGCAGCAAAATAAGTCAGATTAGTAGCTCAGAATACAGACTGCTTTAATTTGATTTAAACTATAGACATCTGTTTGCCTTTTTGATTGGGACAACACCAAAAAGCACTAGTTTCCAAACTTGGCTGATTCTACATTAGAATCACCTGGGGAGCTTTCAAAACGTCCAAAGCCCAGGCCACACCATAGACTGTTAAATCAGAATCCTTGTGGGTAAGACTCGCGTCAGTCCCTTTGTAAGTTCTCCAGGTGACTGGGAACCACTGGCATCAAGTTCAAATAACTGGGGGTGAAGCCACCATAATATGTTTTGGATTAAAGTGAAAACCCAAGTTGGAGGAGAAAAGACTTTGTAGTAACATACAGTATATTAATAACAAGCAAATCATTTATTATATAATTTGTTTTGTTATATAAAAATAGTTCACTATTTACTGAGTTCTCACCAAGTGCCAAACATTGTGCCAGATTTTACATGGATTATTTTATTAAATTCTCACATGTGACCGAGAAGCCTTATGAAGCTGATTATTTTACCCATCTTACAGATGGAGAAATTGAGGCACTGGAGGTGAAATACTTGCTGAAAGATACACATCTAGCTGGTTGTCAGGTGAGGGCTGGCACAAAGCAGTGTGAGTCTGAGTCCAAAGCCTGGACTTGAATGATTTTTGAAAACCAGTGACTTGAAATTCTGGGCTCTGTAGGCCTTTGAACTTCACATCCTTATTTCTTTGCGGGCATTCCTTTGGGATTTTGTTGTGTTTTTCACTTTTGTTTCTGGATGCAAAAGCCTTTCCAAACAGTGCACAAAAGCAATTTCTGATGCCCCCTGGGAGGGAGGTTGCCTGACTTTATGCATATAATAGGCAGAGGAATTAATATTCCACCTTAGAGTTCCTCTCAGGGGAGTTTCTAGCAGACTTAAAGCTCTCTCAGGCCACAGAAAGAGAACCTGAAACAAAACCTCCATGTCAAGGAAACGGACATATTTGCTAAAGCATGTTTAAATTTTAATCTAAAAAGAGTAACAACATAATGGGGTTTTCCATTCACTGCAAATCTGGTTATTTCACAAAATCTTCACTTGACCCGTCAACCTGGATGGGTTTCTTTCAAGTTTTTTGAGTTTTGTTTTTGAGGCCTCCTAAATAACATCAAATAATATCCACTCAGTACCAGCTGAAATCTTAACATTTAGCTGATAAATGTTGACCGTTTTTGGTTGCACAATGAAAAACAAAAAGAAGAAAGATGAAAATCTAATGTCACGGTCATTGGCAGCCGTTTCCTGTGACAATTATGGCGCTGTACACTCATTTCTGAATGGTGTCTTCTCTGTCCTTTGCAAACAAAAGCTGAGAAAGGAGCTGAAACTACCCCCAGAAGTTCCCCCAGGACCAAGGCCAATCATCAGAGCAGAATCTGGGCCAATCTCAGCAGTTGTGTTTTTTTTTTCTTCCGCCCACTTACCTCAAGAGAGCAGTTTGTCTGTTTCCAAGGACCCGCCCACCCCCAGCAACTTCTGGGTGGGGTTCAGGCTCTGCCGGCAGCCCCCAGGCTTACTGCGCTGGTGGGACCAGCCGGGCTCCTGTCACCCAGACAGGGCAACTTGAACTTGACCTTGGAAGGGACCGGAAGTTCTTCTGGCAGCAGGCACCAAGGAGGAGCTGGGGGGAAGCGGCCTGTCCCTTGGAAGGCTGGGTCGTGGCAGCCCAGTGCTGCCAACTGTACCCACCTTCGAGAATCGGGAGGACCCTAGGCTCCAACAACGCTCTGCGCCCCCAGTGTCACCTCCCACTCTCCTTTGTGGGAGAAGAGCTGGGGGCGACCAGGACCCATCCCTGTTTCGACTGCTTGTGGGCAGAGCAAGGGGTCCGTTTAAATTTCCTTTTAGGCGTCCTTCTTAAAAGACTGAACTTGCGGGAATCCCCTGGAAGTCCAGTGGTTAGTAGGACCCGGCGCTCTCACTCCGGCCGTGCGTTCGATCCTTGGTCTGGGAACTAAGATCTTGCAAGACGCACGGTCAAAAAAACAAACAAAAAAAAGATATAAAAAGGTACTTGCCATGGTGCTGTCTAAATAAGACTTAGGTTTTCAAGTTTTAGGAGTGTGGCCAGAGGAGAATATGAGTCTTGTCGCTAGCAGGAAACTCAAGAGAAAAAATATTTTAAGGCGATGATGTCAAAAGACTGAACGACTCTCTGGGGTCAGGCTAGGCATCAAGACCCCCGAGAGGTGGAGTCAGCTCTGCGCAGAGAGGGGGCCCGTCCTCCCTCACCTCGTGCAGAACAGGGGATCCCTGGTGCTGGCCGTCGTGGAAGCGGGCAGCGATCGGGCTCCTCCATAGCCCCGGGGCGCACGGTGCTGGGGGCCCCGCGCCGGCAAGGCGGCCTCGGCGGGCGCGGGGCGCTCCGCGCGGCGGCTCCTGGCCCGGGTGGCGGCGGCTGGCGCGCTTCCCGGCGGCTCCCGGCCGCAGCTGCCGAGCTATTTGCAGCCTCCACATCCTGAGAGCCGAGACCAGGCCGCTCCCCGGGGCGACTGGGAAGCGGGAGGCCAGGCGGGGCCTTCCTGGATCAGGAGGGGGAGCCAGGCAGTTCGGAAATAGCGACCTGCAGGGTCGCAGGGGCTTTTGCTGGGGCTGCCCGGGGGAGTCCTGAGCCTCAGCCGCCCCCACGCCTCGTCAGAGCCCCAGAATGAGGGTCAGCAGGTGGGTGACCAACCCAGCTGGAAAATGAGCGAACTTTCCGCTGCAAGCCCCAGGGAGGCCTTTCCAGACGGTCCCTCCCACGCCCCCGCCCCGTTCTCCCACTTTCATCACTCACCTTTATCAGCATATCCTGAGCAGCAGCCGAAGTGCTCTTTCTTACGTGTTTACTTGTTCATTGTTGGCCTCCTCCAGGAACGTGCGGGCTCCTACAAAGTCCTGTGGAAGATGCCTGTCTGTTCCGCTGATCGCCTGTCTCCAGGCCCAAGGAGGGGTGCCTAGCTCCTTTGTAAGAGAATGAAGGGATCCGGAAAGAGAGGGGGCCTGCTGGACGATCAACGAGCCGGATTTCTCACCTTCCCATTCCGAGGAGGTGTTGTCATCAACCTTTAGAGAGAAACTGGATTGATTTAGGGGGTAAGGAAGTTCATTCTCCCTGGCTTTATATATATTTTCCAACCCACTGCTAAATGTTAGTGGTCTTTAGTGTCTTTATGTGATGTATACCACTTGTCAGTATTTATTTAATGTAATCTATGTCATTTAAAGAAGGTTAAATTATAGGGTAACTAGAGAGCGACAATAATATAATTTAAGCACAATCATTTACAGGAAGATTTCCGCCCTAAAACTTGGTTAAAATACATTTGAGACAGACACCGTTCAATTCATTGCACAAATTTGACTTTGTGACAGCTCCAACATAGTCTGTTGTATTTAATAAGAAGTCCTGCCCATAAAAGAAGATTTAATGACATTAATGAAATTGCCTTTATGTATTAATGGAACCGAAGGAGTCTTAACTCTAAAAGCAAATGTTCTTTAAACCTAAATATTTGATACTCAAGAAAATCAGCTGAGAAAAAACTTGTCGAAAGTGATGATTCTATCTGATAATGGTATCCACATCTGGAGATACTGTGAAAATTACTTTATGCAGTGGATAAATTAGTGTCCATTCTTCTCAAGGTCTCAGAGTTCATAACTTATTTTTTATACTTATAGTGAAATGTCCCCATTTTTTGGCAAGCTTTATCCCAGATCCCTCTAGGCAACTGGGAGGTAGGGTATATCAACTTAAATTTCTAGAAATTGTATCCTATTTGGCATTAGAACCCATATGTTAGAATTTGTAGTTTGCCACAGGGGAGAAAATGAGTTCACTCCTGAAGCACTTATTTAAGATCACACATGTGATCCAGCAGTCAAAGGAGCATCCGCCACCCTCCTAGGACTGACAGCCCGAGTGGAAAACCATCACCCCATCGTTTGAACGGAGTGACAGACAATTGTTTAATTTGAGTTGCATTCTGACTGCTGCTCTTATTAATGGAAAATGGAAAATAGAAATCTTGTGCAAAAGAACTTGGCTTGAAGGTCATGTGTCTAGACATAGGGAACTGGGAATCCAGCACCCCTGCCTGCAGATTTGGGGGGAGGCTGCCATAGTCCCACTGGGGATGTGCACCGACCTTAGAGGTGTTGGAGGTCCTGAGTAGCCCCCTCCAGGGGCCACAGGTACCCTGTTTCACTGGAGATTTGGGTCAGGAGAGGAAGGAACTAGCAGGATGGGCAGAGTCCACCTGTGAGGAAAGGAGAGACTTGGGATGTCTCATCACAGATTTTACAGATCAGGGGTAAAGGTCCCCAAGGGCTTCTTCCATACCTTGGACTCTCTCTCAAGGAAAGGACATTTGAGTGTCTGCCCTATTTTTACCATTTTATCATATGTTAGAAGTCATGCTAACTAATTAGGTAGGGGGCCACCTACACACAGTAAAATCATATGTTGAATGGTACAGTATCTTATACTTGTAGCAGCCACATTTCAA
The DNA here is from genome assembly GCF_029378745.1 of Bos indicus. NCBI lineage: Eukaryota > Metazoa > Chordata > Mammalia > Artiodactyla > Bovidae > Bos > Bos indicus. The sequence goes on along the minus strand of NC_091771.1, from coordinate 30,189,700 downwards.
TGAATAAAATTTCTTTTAAAATTCTTGTATAAAAAAATTGAAAGACTTCTTTATACTGGGTGAAAACTTAGATTTCAAACCTAATTTTGATCAGCTTTATCATGAATACATTTTGTGAGTTTATTCCTTAAAAGTCTTTCTCAGGCTTTCTCCTCTTAACTCTCTAAAGTGATACCAGATGGGTTTTATTCTGTTTTTAGCTAAAATTGGATCCTGGGAAAGAATCTAGTGTAGATATAAGAAGATGACTGTCATCTGACAATTTCCACTACTTACCTAACCGACTCCCTCCCTGGGTTTAAAAGAAACCAGAAACTTGATGGAGACCTGCATCCCCAAACCTTTGAGAGGAAGAATAACAGTTGTGTTTCCAAAAATTAGTAATAGCTATTCCTTGTAAGTGGATTGCAGTGCAATCACAAAAACCTGCCTATCTCTAGGAAAAAAGTTTCCAGGTCTCCTTTCACTGAAATGTGGCTCCAAAGAGCCTATTTCATTGCAAAGAAGGTGCTTTGACTGGGTGCTCAGCAGGTCCCTCAGTAAGGCAATGTCAATGGTTGTAATCAAAGTTCCCTAGAACTATGGAGGGTATAGGCCCTCCAAACCCATTAACAGGAGCTCCTGTTTACGTTCTTGGCCGGTTACCCTGCTTCCGTGCAGGCTGCCACCCTTGGCCCAAGTGTTGTCTGCTAACTTGCCACCAACAAGTCACTGGAACAGCGTCAGACTCCCAAACACTGTCCCAAGGTCCCGGGCAAGTCCACTTATTTATCGCATGCTTTCCTCTTGGTTTACAGCTTTACATAAAAAGAACTAAAGCACATACTAAACTCTGTCCTCAGCATTTATTCATTTTGTGGGTTATCTTTTCATCCTATTTGATGGTGGAGGCATGAAAGCTAATGAAGATATATTTTGAGGTTAACTTCTATTTGTACTAGCAGTTTCTAAATAATTTTCCCATTTAGAAAATATATTTATAGTAAAACAAAAGAGAAATGTTTTTAATGATGTTTTAAAATTTGTTATTAGTATTTTTGGCTGCATCACAAGGCATGTGGCATCTTGGTTCCCTGATCAAGAACTGAACTTGTATCCCCTGCACAGGGAGCACAGAGTCCCAACCACTGGACCATCAAGGAAGTCCCATTTTTATGGTTTTTTTTAAAGTGAGATTTTAAATATTATTAATAATAGCCTACTAAGACTCCTTTGGAGAAGGCAATGGCAACCCACTCCAGTACTCTTGCCTGGAAAATCCCATGGACGGAGGAGCCTGGTAGGCTGCAGTCCATGAGGTCGCTAAGAGTCGGGCACGACTGAGCGACTTCACTTTCACTTTTCACTTTCATGCACTGGAGAAGGAAATGGCAACCCATTCCAGTGTTCTTGCCTGGAGAATCCCAGGGACATAGGAGCCTAGTGGGGTCACACAGAGTCGGACACGACTGAAGCGACTTAGCAGCAGCAGCAGAAGCAGCAGCAGCAAGACTCCTTGGTTTTAAAGGTGAGAAAAAATTTTATTGGGCCTTAAAATGAAGACATAGCAAAAAACAATAATAATAAAACTATATCTCTGTTGTTTTTTCCCAAGTCAGTTTGATTCTTAACTGTTATTCTTTAAAAATTCTCAAGACCTTAACATTAAAAAAAAAAACCCTTCAAATATTAGATTTACAATAATGTATCTCTTACCTAATTTTTAAAAATAAAATCAATATTCTAATGGTTCATTATAATTATCTGTAGAAGCTCAGTATATATAAATTCATGATATAAAGTTTTACAATGTTGATCTCTAAAGTTTTGGTCCTTAAAAGAAGTGAAAAATTTATATTACTTTTCAGGTTTGATCCATATAGTGTAAAATCCAATACTTATCAATGTATGAAATAAATTCCTATGGGACTGACTAGAAGATAATTTTTTTTTATAATTAATCCAATTTTATGTTGACCTGTTGACCACTATTTGATAAGACATGTACTCCCTAGAAGAATTGTTGACCTGTGTCTCGGTGTTAAATCACATGTGAAAGCACAGTTAACTGTATTTAAAGAAAATAATTCTGATACAAATGACTAGTAAGTTTTGGAAATCATGTAGATTATTATGAAGAATACAACTAGATCCAATGAAATGAAAAGCAAGAAGCTCTAATGGTTTTGCAAAAATTTCAAAGTTTTTTCACCCATTCCAATTGACCCACACGTTCTCTTTTTGCAGTCCTGCAATTACTTAAATATAAAAGTGCTTTCTGTTAATCTTCAACCTGAAAAGTAGTAAAATAACAGAAGCATAAAGGAGAAGAGTCATTTCAACCCAACAGCTCTCCAGGTTTTTAAGGCTTTTAATCTGCTTGCTTTTGAAGGCTTACCCCTTTCACAATTTCCCCCACTGCTTTATAGAATCTTAGAAATCATGAACCTACATATCTCTTATATGTAAAATTGTCTCAATAGCCTTTTAAAAAGTTATCACATTTGGGTGCAAACTTGCTCAAGGCGGCTTGGTAAAACCAAATTAATCATTTCATTTCATTCAAAAACTGACTTCAAATTCATCCATTTAACTTTGAGGAATATGTATAACCTAACAAAATAATCATGGACACAAAAGTATGGGTACAAGAAAAGATGAGTCATCTTAGCCTTATTCAAAATACTTAAAAAATCAACAAACAAGGTCCTTCCTACAGAAGGAAAACACAGAGAACTTTATTCAATATCTTGTGACAAACCATAATGAAAAAGAATATGAAAAAGAGTGTATATGTATGTGTGCATCACTTTGCTGCACAGCAGAAACTAATCCAACATTGTAAATCAACTATACTTCAATAAAACTAACTAAAAAATCAGAAACCACACAAACATCTAATAAGATGGGATTGACTAGATCATTTATGGTATTTTTAAAATTAATTGATTTGGCTGTGCCAGGCCTTGGTTGCGGCACGTGGAATCTTCAACCTTTAGTCGTGGTATATAGGATCTAGTTCCCTGATCAGGGGTTGAAGCTGGGCCCCCTACATCGGGAGCTTGGAGTCTTGGCCACTGGACCCCATCAGGGAAGTCCTCTAGCAACATCAATTTAAAATACATTTGGCACAGAATGTATGATATTTTATATTTACTCAGTGGAAAACCATGGAGGCAGTAGAAATGATGCAATGCAGAGCACAATAAGAATATATGATGATAAAGTTAGTTTAATAAAGATTGTTTTCCGTAAAAGTCATTTTCAAATAGAATGTTTGTAAATATGTTACCATTTTTTTGTAAAACAAATATATATACCACAACCCAATTTGAAAATGGGCAAGGCGGACTTCCCTGGTAGTACAGTGGATAAGCATCCACCTGCCAATGCAGGGGACATAGGTTCGATCCCTGGTTCAGGAAGATTTCATGTTCTGCAGAGCAACTAAGTCTGTGCGGCCACAACCACTGAGCCTATGCTCTAGAGCCTTGGCTCTGCAACAGGAGAAGCCATGGCAATGAGAAGCCCGTGTACCACAGTGAAGAGGAGTCCCCACTCTGCAACTAGAGAAAAAGCCCAAGCACAGCAACCAAGACCCAGGGCAACCAAAAAATAAGTCATTTTTTAAAAAATTGGCAAAGAACTTAAATTAGTTCTCCCAAGAAGGTGTGCAAATGGCCAATAAGCACATGAAAAGATGTTTAGTATCGTTAGTCATCAGGGTAATACAGTCAATACCACAAGGAGATGCATGCACTAGGATGGCTATCACAGATATGCATGGAAAACAGGAAGTGTTGGTGAGGTTGTGGAGAAGTTGGAATGCTCATCCATTGCTAGAGGGAATGTAAAGTGGTTCAGCTGCTGTAGAAGAGTCATCTTAGCCATCATGGTCCCTCAAAAGATTAAACATAGAATTATCACGAGATCCAGTAATTCCATTCTTACATATGTACACGGAGAATTGAAAACAGGTATTCAAAACAATACATGAACGTGCATGTTCATAGGAGTACTGGTCAAGTGTCCATCAATGGATGAATGAATACATGAATTGTGATATATACCACCAATGGAATATTATTCAGCCACAAAAAGGAATGAAATACTGATACGTACCACTATGTGGATGAACCTTGAGAAGCAATGCTCAGTGAAAGAAGCTAGACACAAAAGGTCACATTGTACAGTTCCATTTATATGAAATACCCACAATAGGTAAATCCATGGAGACAATGCAGATTGGGTTTTGCCAAGAGTCAAGGGGGAGGGAGGAATTGATGGTACAAGATTTCCTTCTGGGGTGATGAAAATGTTTGGAACTAGTGGTGGTGTTGCACAACACTGTGAATGTACTAAATGCCATTGAATTGTTCATTTTATCTTATGAGAATCTCACCTCAGATTAAATAAGTAAATATATACACATATATTTTATTTATTAATCACATATATATGTGTTGCATTTCCCAAGTGGTGCTAGTGGTAAAGAATCTGCCTGCCAATGCAGGAGATGCAAGAGATGCAGGTTTGAACCCTGGGTCAGAAAGATCCCCTGGAGGAGGAAATGGCAACCGGCTCCAGTATTCTTGCCTGGAGAATCCCACGGACAGAGGAGCCTGGTGGCTATGCTCCATAGGGTCGAGAAGAGTCGAACACGACTGAAGCGACTTAGCACCAATATATGTGTGTTAATCATGTTACATATATAAAACTACAAGGGCGCGTAATATGTTAATTGTTGATAGAATTGTAGATTTTTGGTTTCTTGGTGGTTTTCTTTCAATGAATGTAAATTTTACTCACAATAACAGTTTTTCAAAAGAGATTGCAGTGCATTGCAATCCTTCCTTCTTCTGGAGTTCAGGTTGCAGTTCTAAGGACTCATACGCAGCACACATTCTTCTGGGGCTTCCCAGCCCTTTAGAATCAGGCAGCTTATCAGTTTCTACATGATTGACAGTATTTTAGTTTTGTTTTGCCTGTAAGTGTCCTGAGTCCAAGTAAACAGAAGGAGGAAGGCCAGAGAGGAGTCACAGGAATCACAGCAGTGTGCTGACTTGCTGGAACAATCGTAGCCAAGGCAGGGGAACCCAGGCAGAAAAAGAGTTAGGGAGGAAGGCTTCCAGCTGTGCCCCACCCCACCCCCCACACACACCCGGTTCCTGTCCTTACAGGGAAGGGGAAGAAACTCGTAAATTTCTTTGCACCTGCTCTTAGTCTGGTGCTGCTAGATTGTTTTGATACTGCTTTTGGTCTCTGAGCCAGCCTTTGAATTTTGGTGGGCCTCTACCGACTCACTGCTCTGTGCAAATGCACCAGCTGGACTCCCAAGAGCCTAGAGCCTTTCACTTCTAATGTGCTAGGACCCTACATTGGCACTATGCTTTACTCTTTGCTGTCATTCAGTCGGTAAGTCGTGCATGACTCTGTGACCCCATGTACTGTAGCCCACCAGGCTCCCCTGTCCACCATTTCCCAGAGTTTGCTCAGATTCATGTCCATTGAGTCGGTGATGCTATCCAATCATCTCATCCTCTGTTGACCTCTTTTCCTTTTGCCTTCAATCTTTCCCAGCATCAGGGTCTTTTCCAATGAGTCGGTTCTTCACATCAGGTGACCGAAGTATTGCAGCTTCAGCTTCAGCATCAGTTCTTCCATTGAATTTTCAGAATTGATTTCCTTTAGGACTGACTGGTTTGATCTCTTTGCAGTCCCAAAGCAATGACACCTCTTGATCCTCTTATAAAAAAAAGAAAAAAGACTTCTCAGCCTGTGTGTGTCTAACCCACTCACCATGCCCAAGTCCCAGACAGGTGGACTCCAAGTGGCAGAGCAAGACTTGAGGTTCCCTGAAAGTTAGGCGGGGGAGTAGGGAGGGGGCTGCCACATCCTTGCTGTGAACAGCCCCAAGTTCTTATTCTTCACAGTATTGAGTAACGTACAACTCACCCCCAGCCCATGCTTATTTGCTTTAGGACTTTTCTTACCTGCTTATGTTCAGAACACTTTATAGGATGATCCCTAGTTGAAACCCAGTGAAGGAAAAGTATGATAAAGCCTGTAATTGGAGATTCTATGTAATTCTAAGGAACTAGGCTTAATTCCACTTTAAAGTCTATTAATACAATTGCACTTATAAATGCATTTGCAGTATGCCCTTTTCCTAAAGTACCATCTCCAGCTAGGACGTGAAGCAGTGATCATTTTATCCCATTTAAGGCAGATCCTCAATATCCATTCCTCTTTTCCAAATAACCTATCATCTCCTAATGCCCAGAATCCGGCCCACACAATCCTTGACTATAGTTTTTCTCCGAAACTATTGGTTACAGCTTCTGTAAAGATTGACACACAACCTCTGCTAGAAAAATCCCTCCCCAGGTAAAGCTTCTGGATCCAAGATGCCAAAATAGGAAGTTCCTCATTTTCACACAATGAATTCATTATTGCAGTAACTTTATAGAGAAATAATTTGTTCAGTAGTGGAAACAGTCTAAATAGTCACACCCAAGGGTCTCTCATGTCTGATTCTACCTCGTGTTTGGGTGGCTCTGAACAAACAACAGTATTTCAGTATTTTAATTTCTCATCTTTTAAAAATGGAGAGTCTGTAAAGCAGTTATCCTTCAATTAAAAAAATAAAAAAATAATGCAACAAGGAAAAAAAAAGGGAGAGTCATTTCATAGAGCTAAAGAATAATCAGTAAAAAAAAAAAAATCCTGATTTATCTTAGAAATCATCGCTAAAAACTTGCACAGTAAGGATAGCCTTGGGGAAGCGGTCCTTTTGTCAGTATCTGCCAAATTTTAAATGCACTTGACTCGGCAATTCTATTTCAAGGTGTTCACTGTGGTAGTTAGGAATAGCAAAAAATAGCCAACAACACGAATGACATCAGTAATTATCAAATGTATTATGGAACATCATACCATGGAATGTCACTTGTATGTTTGAATTGTGTGACTGAAGAGAAAAAAAAGTACAAGAGTCTCTTTTTCACTGATTTTCTCACCACTGTTGATTGGCTTTCATTCTCTGCATCCTTGATCCTACCATTGTTCAAGCTGCCATAATTCCTCATATCATTCCAGATCTGTACTACTGCTTCCTCCTTTTCAGCCAGTTACATCTATAGATCAAACCAATGACATGACTCAGGCTTCCCTGGTGGCTCAGATGGTAAAGAATCTGCCTAAAATGGAAACCCAGATTTGATCCCTGGGTTGGGAAGCTCCCCTGGAAAAGGGAATGGCTACTCACTCCAGTGTTCTTGCTGGAGAATCCCGTGGACAGAGGAGCCTGGTGGGCATATAGTTCATGGGGTCGCAAAGTCAGACACTGAGTGACCTTCATTTTTACTGGCAGCTGTGATTCCAGACCAAAACCTACTAGAAGGTGTGGGCATATTCTGGAGTATGGCCCATTAAATTATGCCTGTCATCCCATGTCCTGAGCCAGGGTGTACTGTTAAATAGCAGTGTTCCTAGAGCAGAGCCGTTTTGCCTTGTTACTTACTCCAGGGACCAACTTGGCTTAGACCCAGGGAACTTCCCAAGTTCTGGCAAGTGTTAGCACTGTTCATGTCTTCGCTGTTAACAAGCGGGCCAGTGAACCAGCTTGCATCTCTTGTTGCATAGGTATCCAGAGTTTCCTAGCTTTTATGTTGTTTTAAAAGCATTTCAAGAGTCAATTTACAGAAAATGACAATGCATCAATGTGAAAAAAATTTTTTAAGTAAGTTACCACTTAACAGACTAGTTACTAGCCAATGGTTCACACTTGAGCAGCAGTTAATCCCAAGATGTAAACTGTAATGGGTTTGTGCTAATTTATAGTTATACCATCCTATGCAGAAAGTACCTGGCTGGTATTGAAAGAGGTATTTCAGGCACTTTGAGGCCTGTTACACTGAACAGACCTAAATTTGAACTTCTGTCATGGTTTATATGATGCCAAGCAAGGGAGTTGCCCACACTTTCCATTCAGAAATTTCTGTCTTATATTTCCAGTGCATCTTCAATACAGCTGGATACTACCCTAATGTCTAACAATACTGAAAAAATCCCCCAGGCTGTGAAGGAAGTATTTGCTGAACATCTTGTCACTCGGGCACTTTTCACCTTTTATCATTTGAGTCTTACCCCTGTGGTGCACAGGACACAATTTCCAGATTAAGAAAATTAATACAGCAAATATCAGTAACTGATAGCAAGGCCAAAAGGACAATCATAGTAACTAACCAGCCAATACCTCCCAACCTTTAGGAAAACAATTAGTTAAATCAGTATGCCAATTTTATCAATTTTTAAAATGCAGAAAATACTATAGTTTAATCTGATGTGAAGAAAATCTTTATAACCCATAGTGCTGTAACTGTTTCTAAACATTGAAATAGTTCCTCTGCGTTAACTTTTAAAAAACCATCTCCAGTTAAACAAGGGTTTTCCACTAAATTATTTAAATTGCCTCCTACCTCCCTTTATTTGCATTTTGGATACCAAAGTTTCAGGGTGTACTTTTGAATACTGAAGAGCTAGTATGTCTGAAGATTTAAGAGGGTTTTTGTCCATGTCTTCCTGTCAAGACCTGAATCCAGTTAGTTAACCTGAAAAAATCCTTGTTCCCATTCTCAACATCTCCTGCCACAATTACCCACTCAAGTTCCTCAGGGCAGAATTTATCCATTTAGGATTGCCTACTAGCAACAATTTCTATAGCTATAGGAAACTTGCATGTAAATCAGAGATAACGCCTTGTTCCTCTTGACCAAAAATTTGATAAATTTTGACAATTTCAGCCTTCCTTTGATGTCCTCTCCTTTAGCTTAGAAAAGGGAAGTTTAGATTTATAATCACTATTCTGCTTTTTACTTACATGTACCTTGCTTTGGAAAACTATCTTACTCAGTAGTCTGGAAGCAAAATTAGTTTTTTCCTAATTTATAGATAGCAGCCTGAGAACACATGGAATGTCTCATGGAAATCTTTTTTTATCAGCCCATTAACCTATTTATAAGGGTGAAGTGAGTATTTTTAAAAGGATAAACTTTGGCAGCCCTTACACTTAAAGGATGTTGCTAAGAGATATTAAGATAAAATATGTATATAACAAAAATCTTAAGTGAAAGCCATTTAACTAATATTTAAAACCTCTGCAATTATTAGTTTATTAGTATCATCCAGGACTCAGATGTTCAGTATTCCTCCTGAAATTACATAAACAAATGCAAATGGAAAGAATCCAAGTCAAAATTATATAACAAAACAGCACTCCATCACAAAAGCGTGTAAAATTACAAGAACGCTATTTTAAAACACTGGCACTTTAAGAGAACAATAATCTCAAAAACCACAAAATTGCCAAATTGTTCCCTAAACTGCTAAGCAGATAAACATATGACCCTAATGAATGAGCTGGAGTTTTGTAAAGAAAAGTCAAATTCAAATAAATCAGTTAATTCATACTGAAATACAAAGTGTCTTCCTCCCTTGTCTATTCGATTTATAAAGGGGCAAACCATAATACAGGAAGATATACCTGATTTAAAATGTGGTATATAACTTTTAAAGTCAGCCCAATTAAAAATACCTTTAACCAAGGGTCTCAAGTTTCCTAAACAATCTCTACTTGGATAAGCAGGAGAAGACATTTACAGCCAGCACTTTTTCCCAGAGCCTTTGCTGGGACAATCATCGACAAAAAAACAATATGGCAGTCTTGTATTTTAAGCTCACGCTTTTGGGGATACATTCTCGGGTCTTTAACGTGGGAACTGCAAATATAACTGCCATTACATGGTAATGGGAGTTAAAGAGTGTAGAGTCCTCATGTAAAGATTAGAACATACTTTTCTATTAGTCCTTCAAGGACAGACTTTCAAAATGCTTGATTCTAGTAATCCCGTGCTGTGAATAGATTGGTTACTCTTCACTTGGTAAATGTAACTGGGCTATGTGAAATCCGCTATCAACTGGTCAAGACTGAAGTTTCAGTTATGGATGAAAGGTGTCTCAATTCAACTTTTATTACCCTCATCATGGGTATGCAGGGTGTGCAGACAAAAGCTTTTTATCAGCTAACTATATGAAAGATAAAGTGTGATAATTCCGTGTGATCCAAAATGGGCAAAAGCAAAAGACTAGCTTCCCCTTAAGAAAAATTTCCAGACCTATGAAAAGGACAACAATACTAATAAAAAAAATTGTATTTACTTAGAAGCATTCAGAATGTCAACAAAACAGCTGCAACTTTTTTTCTTTTTCTTTTTTTTTGCAATTACAGAGTGGTATTCAGTTAACAGAACAACAATTATTCGTATAAGCTGCATCAGAGACAACTGAAGATGAAAAAACTACCATCCCCATATATAACTAATTTGTGCTGTGCACCAACAAGAACCTGCTTTAAATTTCCATGCCAATTTACAACCCCCATACTGTACCAGGCAAGGTTAGTGGCTATTGAAAATACCACCAGGACAGGGCTATCTAAAGACACATTCGGTAGTGTGTTAACTATACAAAAAAAGACACTGTACAGTTTAAAAACAAATCTTACACAGCCTTACATTTCAATTTTTTTTTCTTTAAAAGGAGTGAGTTGTGTACAGGGGGGTTAAATGCTTTATAGACAAGAAAAAAAAAAAAAAAAAAAAAACTGCGCTAGAACCAACTTATTCATCATCATCATCTTCTTCCTCCTCCTCATCCTCTTCATCTTCTTCCTCCTCCTCATCCTCTTCATCTTCCTCATCTTCCTCCTCTTCCTTCTTTTTCTTGCTCTTTTCAGCCTTGACAACTCCCTTTTTTGCTGCATCAGGCTTCCCTTTAGCTCGGTATGCGGCAATATCCTTCCAAAATAAAGGCAGGAAGAAAGTGGGACGAAAGACCAAACAGTTAAGTAATGGGAGAAATAAAAGTAACAGGCAAAACTTTATGGAAAAAACAAGGACTCAGATACACTAAAATACCATTTATCTGAAGATTCACACCAACTTGGACTTTCACAAACACTCATAAAAATATTATGAGATAACTAAATAAGCCAGAGCTCATGGTATGACATTGTCTAATATTTGCATTGCTATGCCTCACTGAAGTACAACTATATACCACATCCAAACTTTATTAAAACTAGAATGTAGAGACTGATTAAAGGGTAGACACTGCCACCTTCTGAATGCAAAAAAGCATTCTACAGGTTTATACTGACAGACCCTAATCCATAGCAGGAAATCTCTCCATAAAAAAAAAAAAAAAGTTATCTGCCACCAAGCATGCAACTAGGTTCAGAAACATCTAGAAATGGATATATTTCTCCAGAATGACTAAATAACCTAAAATCTAACTTTACTTAATATTTCAATTAAAAGTATAAGGGGAGGTTATAGCTTTTTCTGGTATCAATTTACTGTACAGATCAAAATATTTTAAACTTTCTAACTTAGTCAAGTTTTTAATATAAGGGAAAGAACATAAGTGTTTCAGGGTGTTTATGAACAATACAGATCTGTATTACTTGGTCCAGCCTATTTTTATGTTGTGTGCCTGAACAGTTAAAATAATGACATTATCTGATTCAAAGTGACTACCAGAATTTTCATAAATTCACATGGTGGAGAATAACAAAACCAGCTTAAGTGTATATGGCCCTTGCCCAAGGCAAATTGTGTTAAGTCAAACAACTTTAACAATTTATTTGATCTACATTCTTTGAAAGATGGAAAGGGACTTGCAGACTACAGCTAATGGTGCACTGAATAGTTGTTATACTCAACACTGCACCACACCTATTAGAAATCATAAAATAGGAAATTAAGCTGCAGTACCAAGTACAGCTGTTCATCTAACATCTGGCATACTCCTTCACCGCTACACCAAACCCGCACTGCTTACCTTTTCATACTTTTCCTTCAGCTTAGCAGCCTTCTTCTCATAAGGCTGCTTATCATCCGCAGCAGTGTTATTCCACATCTCTCCCAGTTTCTTTGCAACATCACCAATAGACAGGCCAGGATGTTCGCCTTTGATTTTTGGACGATACTCAGAACAAAACAAGAAAAAGGCCGAACTAAAAGGAGAGATTTAAGTTTAGAATTGCAGGTTTACCAACAACTGTGTTGTACTGCTATATAAAAGCCACTTCTAATTTCTACCACATATCTGACAGGGTATCATGTTATAAAATGCTAAATATCCCTCACTAGACTTAATTTACACAGTTATTTTAACTTACAACATTACTAGTTGAACATATATTATTTATTAGTGTTCCAAATGAACATTCTGCAATTACTTATGATTTCTCAAGAAATAAAAAAGAATCAAAACTACATTTAGGAGACATATTGGGTGAGGTCAGTATCTAATTTCACCGCTCTAACTAAAACTGCCACCCAAGAGAAATTTTACAAAATTTAAATATACCAATACCAGTTAGCTAAGAAACTTTGATTACAGACTGGAGATCCACAGGGTGGCTTGCTAAATTTGTCTACAATAAAATACTTCCTGAAAAATCAAAACAGGCAAGATACTTACGGAGGCCTCTTAGGTGCATTGGGATCCTTGAACTTCTTTTTTGTTTCCCCTTTAGGAGGAATATAAGTTTTCATTTCTCTTTCATAACGGGCCTTGTCTGCCTTTGCCATGTCTTCAAATTTTCCTTTCTCTTTAGCAGACATGGTCTGTAAAAAAAAAAAAATTGTAAACTTAAATAAGTTAACAAAATTTTAACCAATTGTGAAGTATGGAAATGAATAAAATGCAGTATCCTTTGCTAAATATTTAGTAACCTGTTCCGACATCAACACCCACATTTGCAAATTGTACCGAAGCTTTAAAAAAAAAAAAAAAAATCGCAATTTGGAATTCAGCCTTTATTGCCTACTCAGTAGGTTTTCAGCCCTCTTACCTTCCACCTCTCTGAGCACTTCTTAGAAAACTCTGAGAAGTTGACAGAAGCATCCGGGTGCTTCTTCTTGTGCTCCTCCCGGCAAGTTTGCACAAAGAATGCATATGATGACATTTTGCCTCTCGGCTTCTTAGGATCTCCTTTGCCCATGTTTAATTATTTTTCTAAAAAATAAAAAAACACAAGTTTAATGTTAACAATGAAATTTATGGCACCGAAGAGCACTCTAACTTCTTGGGGAGTCAATGAACAGCATGGCACTGGTTATTAAACACGGCCTTGGCAACAACCCCTCACAATATCAAAGAAAATGTCAGGGATCGACAATTCCTAGAAGAGTCTGCACCAACCCAATAAATGGTCCTTCAGTGGGATCTCAAAGAAAGTGTAGACACAAGGGTACACTCATACCGTATTTGTGAATTATCTCCCTGCATCTGTTTTGAATGTAATACCTAAGTGGTCATTAAAAATTTTTTTTCATGTAAGAAATCATTATTAATCAACAAACCCAAAGGTCAGAAAAGGAATGCTGCAGATTCATGCAGCTACGTAAGGAGTAGGTAAGAGCCAAAGTTGAGTAGACCTTTCCGGATTACGGGCCAGATTCCCCGCTCGTCTAAAGTTTTCCCCATGATTGCTTTAAAATATTCTCTTCTCGGCACAAAACTTTGCCGGGAGGAGGGACCGTGGAAGCGGCAGCTCGGACCCAGGCTGGGGGTGGGGTGGTGTGGGGGGGTGGCGGTGCTATTTGCGCGGCTGCCACCGCCAGGCAGCCTCGCTTCCTATCGGTTTGGCCCCGAGATGTATTTCGGTTCTGACTAAACACGTCCGGTCTGAAGTTTCTTCGAGTAAACAACGATGAGGGACAAAAGCCACTCCTGCTCGTGGCTCGGGCTGCCCCCCGCCCCCACCCGGGGAATATATATATACACATATATTTTTAAGCCCTGAAAAGTTGGGGCGCCGCGCGGGGCGGGCTTCGCACACCTTCCCGCCACCCGAGCCCCCTTACTCCCGCCCGCCCGCCAACTTCGGGGCCGCGCGCTGGGAGGCCGCCACCCCCCCGGGGCGGGGGGGGGAGCGGCGACCCGGCCTTCAGGCCCGGATCCCCGCGCGCGGGGCCCGCCACGTGCGCCCGCCGCCCCGCGCAGGCCCGTCGGCCTCCCCCATTTTGTCGGCTCGGCGGAGGGAGCAGCCCCGCTCGAAATGGGGGCTGGCTCCGCCCGCGGCCGCCGGGGCCGGCGCGCACGGAATGGCCGCTGCGCGTCTTCCCCGCCTGCGCCGCCGCCGCCGCGAGGGCGAGCGAGAGAATATGGCTCCTTCCCTTTGTGTGTGTATGTGTGTGAGTGTGTGCGCGAGAGTGAGTGTGCGAGAGTGAGTGCGAGCGCCGGCGGGCGGGGTGCGCGGCGCGCTCTGGCGCACACACTCGGCCATGACGGCCGGGGGGAGGGGCGGGGGGCGCGCGGCCGGACCCTCCCCCTCCCCCGTCCGCGGTGTGTGTGTGTGAGGTGGGGGCCCCCGCCTCGGGAGGCGCCCCCGGCCCACCGCTCCCCGTCTCCCTCCGCGCGGCCCGCCGCCCCCGCACTCGGGGGGACGCGGGGCTGGCAGAAGAGGAAAAAAAAAAGTTGCCTCGGAACTGCTGCGCCCAGCTTCCCCCCCGCCCGCGCCCGCCTTGTTTTCTCTCCAGCCAGCAGCGCCGGGCCGAGTCAGCCATGTTATCCAGCGAGCGCCGCGGCGCCGCTCCCCCCCGCCGCCCGGCCGCCGCGCCCGGCCCCAGGCTCGGGCTCAGGCCGGCGGGCCCGGCCCCGCGCCGCCGCCCCCGGCCCCGGCCCCGCGCCGCCGCCCGCCCGCAGCGCCCGCCCGCCCGCGCTCGCTCGCCCGCTCGCCGCCGGCGCCCGGCTCTGCGGCGGCCAATGCAGCCGTGAAGCGCCGCCCGCCCGCCCGGCGGCCCGCCGCCCCCCGCGCACGCCGGCCGCCCGAACGCTCGGCCCCGGGGGTTCAAAAACACGTTAAAAAAATTTTTTTTTAATGGAAAAAAAAAATTTTTTTTTTTTTTTTGAGCCAGTCAGCGCGGACGCCGCCGGGGGTGGAAACTCGCGGGGCTCGGGGCTCGCGGCGCCTCAGGCGGCCCCGGGGGCCGGGGCTCCGGCGCGGGGCAGGGCTCCCGGCGCCCGAGGGGAGGCTCGCTCCGTGCGCAGTTTCCCCCCACGGTTCCCCCTCATTTGCCTTTGTGTGGATCCTGACCCGCCGGCTCCCGGCCGCGGGGATCCGGCCGCCGCGCGGGCTGAGGAGCTGCCGGAGGCGCTCTCCCCGCCGCGGCGCTGCCCCGGACTCACCCTCCGCGAGGCACAGAGTCGCCCAGTGCCCGTCCGGCTCTCACTTGCCCCGGCGCTGTCTCTATGGAGCTCAATGTACTGCAATGGCTGTGAGAGCGGGAGCCAGACGCAGCCTCCTCACTCTCTCCGCTCTGTAACATTACTCTCCAGCCAGCGCCGCGCCTATTGGCTACCGCCAACTCACGGGGCTCACTCATTGGCCCGATACCTCCCATTGTCCTGACCAGAGCCCGCCTGCTATTGGCTGTCTCCGGGGACACGTCATCAAGGATTGAAACAGCGCGCAAATCTGAATGTGTGTGTGTGCCGGGCAGAGAGGCTGAGGCGGGAGAGGCAGAGGCAGAGGCAGCAGCTGCTACGGGAAAGCAGAGCTCTATGGTGTATGTGTGCATGTGTCTAACCCAAGCCAGCCCCACACCCGAGCGGCCGCCGGAGCGAAAAGGGCCTGACTTTTCCACAAGTGTCTCCAACTCCTCAGGCAAAAGAGACACCCACAGACCTCCCCCCCCCTTTCTCACCCCAAACTCACTTCCACAGCCGTTGAGATAAGAGGCCCCAGACTTTTAACAGACCTTCAAAAGTGAGAGCGACACGATGAGATCACGGTCCCCGAAAACCGGGGTTTCTGCTTGTGCAGAGGGGCGAAAGCAGCCAAGATTCGAACTTCTCAACCACATACGGTTGCATTACACTTTAGATCTCTGGAAAGGCAGGGCTTTTCCTATAAGAAAGTGACAACGATCCAGTCAGCCGCTTTTAAAACATCCCTTTTCTGGGCTCTTAAGCCCGCACCGTCAGGTTTGCAGAGCAGCTGAAACCTTGAGTCACCCAACAGGCATTTAGTTTCATCCTTTTTCTTGGTTTGCTCGAGTTTCACAGCTTGTCTGGAACTTTTTATTTAAATACAAAGCCCTGTCTTAACTTCCTGGAAATCAAACGATTCTTCCATGAAATTAAAGTACAGCCACTTCATTTCGATGCGGGGTACTCCAGCAGGAAATGTTTGGGAGGGCCTGCTAGAATTAGCAAATTCATTAGAGACCACATTTTTAACTGTTGGGCTGTTTTATTTGACTTGGTGTGGATTACTGTGATAATCAAACGAATCCTTGTGATGCTATCTTTCTTTCCCATCGCACCACTTAGTGCATCCATGTAACTGCTCTAGGGTTACAGGAGTTGTAGGTATATTGTTACCCGGAGGATTAGATGGAGGCAGAGAGTGCCCATGCCCAAATCCATAGGCTGTGGCTTCCCTAACCCACCAAGGTGGCTGGTTTTAACAGACAAACTTACATTATGTCTGTGAGGAAAATGTGCGGGCTCTAATAGCCAGTTCTGGAGACCATACGCTTATATCGCCCCTTTATGAAACTATTATCTATTGCTCTGTAGCCTGAGCAGACCACACCCCTATTCAGTTACAACAGACTTCCCTTTTTTTCACTCTCTAGTGGTATGTTTATACACTTGTAAACCCACCAGCCAATTCCTCCAAATTTAACAGACCAAAGTTAAATAATTTTGTTAGTTTTTTTCATATATCCCATGTAAACATCCATAACATAATATGCTTTCTCAAATTTATTAAGCTACATGAGAACAGACAGAGAGATAACCTCTCCTGACTATGATTTTAATGCTTACTCCTTTAAAAAAAAAAAAATACATAATTGCTATCAGGGTTTATAGTCTTGGTGAGTGGACAATGCATGCTATATGAACATGAAAAGAAATAATATTAAAAATATATAAACTAGTATAATGTGCTTAAAGTTATTGGTGTTTAAAAAAGCAAACATCTAAAGTTAACTTTTATACTGTTTTCATACATATATGCTCTTCTTTACTTCCCTCCATTAATCTAATTTTATGCTTTATTTAAATCTAGGTTATTTTAATTCTGTTTTATCTTCTCAATGACTATATTACAAAATATTCATGAGAATGATTACATTTTAGGGCATCCATGATATCAAAATTTGACTATTACTTGAAGATTGTACTATCAGTATTTTCCAGGAGCATTGTTGGGTTTGCTCTGGATCAACCACTTTTTTAGATACTTTTACCAGTTATTTCTAATAGCTTACTCCTTCCAGGGTCAGTTTATGGTCACAGAACAAGAGAACAATGGGCCCAACACAGGTTTCTATTTCAGCAGGATGCTATGGTAAGTAACAGGCACTGGATTTAAATATCAATAGACCTGGGTTCAGATCCTTGCTCTGCTACTTACTAGCTCTACAATCTCAGACAAGTTTTTTTTTTTTAAACTTCTTTGTGCTTCGTATCTTTCAGCTATAAAATGGAAGTTATCACTAAGTGGTTGTAAAGATTAAACTTATTTTTCAAAGATTTAAGATTATGCTGACCTCTTTAAACTCATGACTTAGAAAAACTCAAGTGCAATTAGCCTTGAGCTTTTCTTCATATTTTATTTTTATATGAAGGCAGTGGTTGCAAATTAAGCTTTTTTTTAAAAAAAATTCTATCCTCAAACAGTACTATTCCTCATTCAGTCTAGTGATGGTTGCTTCATTTACTCCCAAGTATATCAGGGGCCATGACACAAGGAAGGATATTAAGACCTCCACTTACAGGCACATTTCTCATATTTGCTTTCTGTGATACAAAGGGAGGAACATAAAAAGGAGAAAAACTTTCAAGTAAACCCTACAACTTCCAGCTCTAGCCCTGCAACTTTAATGTTCACTTATTTATGATATTAGACCCTCTCCTCCAATGTGAATCATCAGTTACAAACTGGCATATATTTTACTTTAGGGTTATTGAGGGTTTTATCCTAACTTACAGAGTTACCTAATTTAAAAAGCTTGATCACTCTCCATGCCCAATTTAGGCAACTGAATTTCATATCTTCATTAATGTAATTTATGCCCTTCCTGGAGCCAGCCTCTAAGATAGGTGAAGTGCCTCTCTTCTGGGATCCCATAATATTCTGTACATTAACTACTATGCTCACAATTGTAATTATCCAGTTATGTGTCTGTTTGTCCCACTGCACAGCACCCCTTATAGGCAGGAATTTTATTTTTGCATCCCAAGCACCTAGCAGGGTGCCTGACACATAGCAGGCACTGAATAACGTCTACTGAAGAAATGAATTAATAGCTGAAAGAGTACTTACTGCAAATTACTGTTTTAATCTTCCTCTTCCATCTTTGGAGAGAAACATTGGGGTATTTCTAAATCAGAAGGCAGGAAAATAGAATAATCAGTAATAAGCACATGTTAGGATACTAATATTGAGGATAGGTGTCAATGGCACCTCGTTCTTGTAACTTAAAAAGAGGAAGATGGAGTTGGGGGCTGGAGGGAATTGCAAATATAGACAGACACATATATTTGTACTATTTACCAGCTCCCAACTAGGCCAAGGTTATTCCTAGTTGGATACAATGAACTATGGCAAGCCAAATAAGAATTTATCACAGTAAACTGCAAGAATGTCTGCCCAAAGGTTGCTTCCAATGGGCATTTGAAACTTAACTCTAATGTAAAAAAAAAAAAACAAACCAAAAAGCAGACGGGGGCTCTGGATGTTTGGCTGCAGGATATTGATTCCTCCTCATACAATGAATCGTAAAGTCAAGCTATATGAATTCTCTTGTTGTCTGTCCTTCTCAAAAAGGGCCAGTTTCTGAAAAGGAGGAGAAACAGTAAACCAAAATGTCTGAGGAGGTCAACCAGACTAAGGATCCTATACACTTAAAACCTCTTTTTCCTGGATGCTGACAATACAGGGGAGGAATTCAGGAAGAGAAAACAGTGCAGGTTGTGAACTAGGACACTGAGTCCCACCACGTGTGGCCTCTGGTAGCCATTAAGGTGTGTGCTTGTTTCCCCAACTCTTGCTTAGGGGCTGTGATGCCTTATCTCACTTGTGAGGATGTTACAGGATTAAACAGATGGGCCAAAAGAAAGACCCAAGGAAGGCAGAGGAGCGGTGTTATTGTATCTGTCGGCGAGCATAGAAGGGAAACTTTGGCTGCTTAGTACTTCTGCCTAGGCCCGAGTCTTCTGTCCCAATGTGGCTTGCAGGTGGGGAAATTAGTGGTTTCAGCTGTGGGCAGATAGGTGGCTACGCAAAAAAAAAAAAAAAAAAAAAAAAACCACCACCAACAAAACAAAACGGTATATAAGCAAATTTTTGAGTGTTAGAGGGGCATGCTGGGCAGCTTGCAGGATCCTAGTTCCCCAACCAGGATTGAACCCAGGCCCTCCGGCAGTGAAAGGAATGGAGTCCTAACCACTGGACTGACAGGGAAGTCCTGGACACAAATTTATACCAACAATATCTCTAGAATTGGAATATTTCACTGGTGAATAAGGAAGAAAAATTACACCTTTTTAAAGATAAGGTGCCTCTTTTCTGGTTAGCCAAAGAATGGTATATATGAAGAGGGGAAACTCATTAGTAAGTTTTTATAAAATGGTGATCTAAATTCAGAAAAGATCACTCCTTTAGGTTTTGATCTCAAGAACCATGTCAACATGCCAAATTCAGCTGCCCTATTAGAAGTGCCGTAAACCTTGAGAACAAATGTCTTAGCACACCTGCTAGGTAGGATGGCTTATAATAAGAAAGACAGACATGGCGAGTGTGAGTGAAAATGTGGAGAAATTGGCACCATCATATACTGCTGGTGGGAATGTAAAACAGTGCAGCTGGTTTGCAAAACAGTCTGACAGTTCCTCCCAATAATATACCTAGAGTTACCGTGTGACCCAGCAATTCCACTCCTAGGTATGTACCCAAGAGAAACAAAAACGTTCACACAAAAACCTGCACGATTGTTCATGGCAGCATTATTTGTAATAATCAAAAAACAGTCCAAAGTTTCATCAACTGATGAGAGGATAAATAAAACGTAGTATATCTTTATGATTGAATATTACTCATTGATAGAATACTGACAAACATCACCACATGGATGAACCTGGAAAACATTATGCTAAGTGAAAGAAACCACATACATAAAACCCCACCTATTGTACAATTCCATTTATATAAAATGTCTAGAATAGGAAATTTATAAAGACAGGAAGTAGATTAGGGGTAACCAGGTGTGGGAGCCTGTGGGGAAGGGGGGTGATGGCTAATAGGTTTTCTTTTGAGAAGATGAAAATGTTTATTATAATAATGGTTGTGCGACTCTGATGATACCAAAAGTCATCAAATTGTATGTATGTGAATTCTGTCTCGATAAAGCGGTTTTTTAAAAACAGAATTAACATTTTATGAAACAAACACAGAGACGACGGATCGCTACCCATTTGTCAATCCTGTCCAGTACTTTCCTGCTCTTCCTCTTCATTCAGTGGAAATTTCTTCTATTAGTTGAATTATATATTCTGCGCTTAAAATGTATTTTTGCTACAAAATAATGTTAAAAGAGCATTGTTCTGGGGTACCTTGGGAGGTTTTCCTTGAGCTCCTAAGATGATATGTACTGTCGGCTGAGCCACGAAGCATCGGGTCAGACTGTGCAAACTGGCAGGCCTCTCTGGCTTCTATGACATGCAGATGCTCCATTTGGTCAGCACAGTGTTTTTTAAAAGGTGGATTTTTTTTTTTCATATTAAAAGAAAATCCAGGTTTTGAACAATCTGAGATCTGATCAGCTTGGCTCCACATGTAGGCAGGTGACGATGCTGTGGTCGACCCCCCTGAAGGAGGTGGGTGTTCTGTCGTCTGTCACAGCCCCACGGTTCCAAAGCACCTGACCTGCCTTCTCACCTGGCTGGCCCCTCGGACACCTGGGTTGGAAAGTCCTGAGCTGGGTCCTTAGGATTTCAGGACTACAACCTGTAATTCTGTAGTGTTCTTTGCTCAGAGGTTCTTCTGAGAAACACTGTCATCACACAGAACACAGAGTGGGAAACTGAGCCAGAGGTCCCTCAGGTGAGGAGCAGAACCATGTTTGGCGCTGTCACAAGTAGCAGGTACTCCTGATGAGAAACAGAGAGTCTGGCTGGCTGTTTGTCAGAGGCTGTCCTACAGCCCAGACAAAAGACTAGAAATTGAGCTTTATATACTGTATCTCTCCTGTGTGCTGGGCTATACAGAGATGATTTCATCTCATCCACACAGGATGAAAATAATTGTACAAATAATTCTAAGGAGGCTTACAGAGATCCCTTCAGTTGTCCAAGGTCACACAGCTAGTGAGAAAGTAACAATATCGACCCAGTTCTGACTCCAAAGCTGAAGTTTTCTCCACTAAGCCTCATGGCCTTTCAGTTACTAGCCCAGCTAATAAAATTTTAAAGACAATCACATTTTCCCACCTAAATATACCCCATATCCTCATGGGGATTTGATGTGAGTTTACAGCCTTGACTTTCAAGGTTTTTGAATAGGGCCCATACATTCTGCATATATAAATCTTGAAAAAAGTTTCATGAAACAATACCTAACATTGTGACGGAGTCTGACTCCTTTTCCCTTAAAATCCTGAATTTACTTGCAACCCACAAATAGGCCCTACAGTTTGCAGAACACTGCAATAAAGGTGGGAGTCAAGAAGCCCGTCTTCCATCAGGGGTAACGACAGCTCTAAGAGGCAAGTGTGGATGCTGCCTACTGATGGGATGGGACTGAAGGGAAGAAACGGCAGGGCAGCTGCTGCATCCAGGTACCTGCAGCCAGAGACCCCCGCACAGCCAAGGAATGAAAGTGAAGTCGCTCAGTCATATCTGACTCTTTGCAACCTCATGGACTGTAGCCTACCAGGCTCTGCGGTCCAGGCAAGAATACTGGAGTGGGCTGCCATTTCCTTCCTGCTGCCAAATCTGTGGGGCTGAGAAAGATAGGAGACAAGAAGGAAGACTGCCTTGCTCTCCCTGGAAGATCAAGACAAAAGCAGGCATTCCAGGCCTTCAGGAGAAGCAAAGAAGATGCTTGAACATCCCCAAGGCCTAGGGGAGAAATCCTAGCAGAGCCGATAAATATGGGGTTCATCACCTTGGATCTGTCTTTGTCAGAGGCCAGGCAGAGTCTCTCTTCGAGCAGAAGATAGCCTTACCTCCCCACAGGATAGCCTTTTTGTTGGGGAAAAAAAATAGCACCCAAAATGGCTTGTGGGGCTATAAATAGAAGGTGACCACCAATCCATACCTGTTATTCATGAAGGTGTTAAAAAAAATCAACAACAGAAAACCTGTGTGCTTTTTTCCCCAAAAGGTTGCTGTTGATCCTTGTTCTAAGGCTTCCTTTTGATTTCCAAGAACAGAAATAAGCAAGTAGGAAGGAGATAGCATGATTTAATATATTCTAGCATACTTACTACCACCAAATTGATAGTCACATTCTGAAACAGAACTCTGCCTGAGAAATATTCATGGCATTTGACCAATGATTTTGCTTCCAAAAAATACTCAGAAAGTAATCAGAAACAAGTAAAAAGCATGAAACATTTGAATATTAACTGCAGAATTATCCATAATGTGTCAACAACCTAGGTGCTCAATGAGTGGCTTGGCTTGGTAAACTGTGGGCCATTCTCATGATAGATTATCATTAGGCTACAATCTTATGTAACAGGAGGGAAAGGGGCAGGACACAACTTTTGAAAGAATAACATAGCCCAAGGACACAACACAAACCACATAAACCAATTAGAATCAAATGGGACCAAGACGGCAGACAAGACTAGGCCTTGATCCTCAATCAGCAAGTGAAATGACACACCCAGAGGGGCCTTGACAGTTCCAAGTGAAAGTGAAAGTGAAGTCACTCAGTCCTGTCCGACTGTTTGCGACCCTGTAGACTGTAGCCCACCAGGCTCCTTCGTCCATGGGATTCAGGAGTGGGTTGCCATTTCCTTCTCCAGGGGATCTTCCTGACCCAGGAATCGAACCCAGGTCTCCCGCATTGCAGGCAGACACTTTAACCTCTGAGCCACCAGGGAAGCCCATGACAGTTCCAAGGCACTGTCAAAACAAGGAGTGGAAAAAAAAAAAAAAACAAGGAGTGGGCGGTAGCCCAAATCCTGAAAATCTCCATCCCTTCCCCAAAATGGTTGGAATAATCCTCCCACTCATTAGCATATGAAATTACCCAACCTATACAAAACTAACTGGGCCACATTTTGGGGCCACACTTGCCCTCTCTGATGGCCCACACTCTGTCTGTGGAGTGCGCTTCTTTCCGAATCTGAACAAATCCACATCTTACCACATTCACTTTGTCTCTCAGTGAATTCTTCCTGGGATGAGACATCAAGAATCTGAGCTTCATTAGGTTTTGAAACCAGGTACCAGAGGGTTTTGGCTGGGTTCAAATCCCAAGCAGGGTTGATTCTAATTGGTTGATGCGGTTGTGTCCTTGGGCTATGTTATTCTTTGAAAAGTTGTGCCCTGTTACACTTCCACTGCAAGGGGCACAGGTTCAATTCTTGGTTGGGGAAGTTCCACATGCCACGTAGCGCACCCCCCCCACCCCCCAAAACAATTAGAAACAAAAAACCTCTAGTTTCTTAAGAGAAGAAACGTGCTAAAGAAGACTCAAAGATTTAGATCATTAAAAAAGAGTTAGGCCTCATTACTCTAGAAATTCTTCCCCCAAAACAAATATACAATCTATAATATATAAAAATCCTGAACATTTATCATAGCTCTAAAGGTAAGCTGTCTTGGCAGGGGGTGGGTAGGAGGGAGGCTAGAGGGAGTGGATGTATGTATGCATATAGCTGATTCACATTGTTGCACACCAGCATTGTAAAGCAATTATACTGTCACTAAAAAAATAAATAAAAGGCGTCTCCACTGTCATCTAAATCTGACCAGCCTGTTAATGCAGATCAGAATCAGGCATCTGCTAGAAGAAAACTATCAGTGTTTACATGGAAAAACTTTTGCCTCACCACTGATGTGTCTTCTTTAATGACTATTCGCTTGTTTCCCATAATTCAGTCCTGAGTCATCTTCTCTTTGCATCTCTGCTCTCTTAGAGACCCCAGGGACCAACTCCACGTGGAGTTTTAACCTCCATTTCTATGTAAATGACCCCAAGTTTCCCTTTCAGCCTTTGGTTCTGTCCAGGATCGCACTGCGTCCCAATGTCTCAAGCCTATAGGTCTGGTCCCAAAGCCACACTCCATTCTCATTTCTCTATTTGCCAACTTCCTACACCAGCTCCAATTCTAAGAGTCTCATTCCTCCCTTCTGCTTCCCTCACATCAAATTCTGTAACATTCATGTCACTGTACTTTTGAATCATCCCCCATCCCAATTTTTTTTTTTTTTTTTTCATTTCTATTGCCCCCAGCTGTAGTTCTGGCCTTTATTATTTTGTGGATAAGCATGGAGGCTTTGGAACCAGACACTCCAAAGGTTAAAATCCTGGCCTTGGCACTAACCAGCTGTGTTACTTTGGGCACAGTGAATTAACCTCTCTGAGCTTCAGTTGCTTTGGTAAAATGATAATGCCCCTTTCAAAGGGAAGTTGTGAGTTTAAATTAGCTCATATACATAAAGAGCTGAGCCTAGTATGCAAATTTCTTAGAATTCTGTAAATGAGCACCAGATGTTGGCTGTTTATTTCAGATTATTTCAAAAACTGGTATTATTAATATTTTCCTAACGCATAAAACTCCACTGCTTAAAAACTTTCCATTTAATTACATTTTCTTCCCAATTAACTGCCAAATCCTCACTGGGCCTTCAAGGCCTTTCGGAATCAGGCAAAACTTGTCCCCTTCTCTCTCTCCCACGGCTTTCCTAATTTCCAATCAAATTGGACCTTGTACTCTCCTACCTTCGAGCTTCTGGTCACAGTGTTTCTTTTGCTTTGGAATATCCTTCCCCCAGCCTCCACTAAATCCAACCTGTCCTTTAAAACGTCCCCAACTGTTTACAGTTCTCAACTTGAGCTTTTTCATTTGTGAACTCTGTCTCTTTTGGTTGTACCTTTCTAGTGGCTTTTATGGTGTTATAAATAGAATGGCCATAGATTATTACATATTTTATAACCTACATAAATACATTACACATTATGTTGCCTTACCTGTCTTTGTTTCTCAGCATTCTTTGCCCATCACAGGTATTTAGTAAATGATATCTGAATGTCAGGTGAGGTTCAGTTTTCTGTCCACACCTATCACAATGCTGATACTCCATTTTAATAAACTGTGCCTACAATTTCCTCCCCTTTGCAGAATAAATTACACTCTAGTATGCAGACTCAAGGTATGTGGGGCAAAACCTAGTGTTGTGTTATCATCTTGGTTGGTCAAAATCTGTGGGTGCTGGCAGCTTTATGTGGTTAAAGCCTATTCAGGTTGGTCCCTATTCTGATGGTTTGGAGCAATGGCTTTTATGAACTAGTGTTTTAGCAGATTTTTTTGTTTAGTTTTTACTGTGGGAGGTGTTGTTATAGTTCAGAAGCTTGCAAATATATATATATATTTTTTTTTTTTTTCAATTCCCAGATCTTATTAAAAGTCCTTAAAGTCAAAACAATACCACCAATAACTAATACTAATTGACTGTATACGTGCGTGTACGTGCTCAGTTGTGTCCAACTCTTTGTGACACTACAGATGGTAGCCCGCCAGTCTACTTTATCCATGGGATTTCCCAGGCAAGATTACTGGAGTCAGTTGCCATTTCCTCCTTCAGAGGATCTTCCTAACCTAGGGATTGAACCTGTGTCTCCTGCATTGTCACTCGGATTTTTCACCACTGAGCCATCAGGGGAGCCCAGTGGATTGTATGCATGCAGCAAATTTTGAGGTTAACGCAGTTTTGTTGTTGTTTTTTTTCCTGCATATTGCCAGTTATCACAAAAATTCATAAGCTCCCCCAAAATAAGTCCTTCCTGTGTAGCAAATTCATTTTGGCACCAAAATGTGTGCCACTGAATAGTTCAACAAATTCAATTCAGGTTTTAGATTTGGGTAAAGCCAGGTTACATTTGCATGAAACGACTCCAGTGTTACTGGGAGCAACGTGGGTGATGAGGGTTCCCTGTGTGGACCCAGCAGTGGTAGAACAGAAGTGGAGCAAGGTGGACCGGCCCTGCAAGGCCCCAGCAAGGACAGACCCTCCCCTCCGTCTTTCGGTCCCCCTCACGCTGCTAGGGCTCCTAGTACAGGGCTCTGCTCCCCCTCCCTCCACCTCCTCCCTCCCCTCCACCTCACTCCTCCCCGCCTGCTCTTTCTCAACAATGGCTCCTGCTTCACAAACACAGTGCTTAAAGCACCTAGTTCCCGGGATTTATACTTGCCAAGTGCTGTGGGGAACAAGTTTTTCTCAAGCCCAGGAATCAAAAGGCACTTATTTCAACACTTGAGCGAAAAATAGTAACTAAGAAAATCAATAATTTCATCCCAAGCAGGAGAATGGATTTTTATGAGGCCATCTCTATGGTTTCCTGCCCATCTTTTTAAAAAAGTATAATATTAGTCTCTTGAATCTTTTTTCCTCTTGTGTTTTCTTACCTTACCTAAAGAAATGTAAACTTTTTGCAGGTAGAAACGTATGTGAACTGGTAATCGCTCAGTCATGTCTGACTCTTTATGACCCCATGGATTGTAGCCCACCATGCTCCTCTGTCCATGTGATTTCCTAGGCAAGAATACTGGAGTGGGGAGCTATTTCCTCCTCCAGTGGATCTTCCCAACCCAGGGATCGAACCTGGGTCTCCCTCATTGCAGGCAGATTCTTTACTGTCTGAGCCACCAGGGAAGCTCAGGAACATATATCCTGACCTAAATATTATGTGGTAATAAGGTGTCTTCAAAAGCTATATGTTTCTTAAAGATAATTAGAAGACTCAAATAATATCTTGACGTGGCTATAAATTCCTTGATGGTTAAAAGTGAGCCTCTTATCTTTTTCAGTTTTTTTTTTTTTTAATGGAGCAAAAGAACACAAACGAGATTGGAGGAAGAACTGCTAGAGCAACAGAAGAATGCCAAAGAGGGGAAGGGAGACGCCTACCAGAGTAGAAGCCAGCGCCAGCGTGTTCCACTCTAAAATGTTTCTGAATCTATCCAACATCTAAGAAACGTGGCCCAAGGCGGGTTGTGAGCCCTAAATGCATGGGTGAGATGCTATCTAAATCCACACAGAGCAATAAGAAAGAATGTACATGCGTATCTCCCAAAGCAAAAAGATTGGAAGAGGACCCAAGGCAGAAGACTTGCATTCTTCTAAACTGAGATGCCGACCGCATCATTGCTTGGAACTCTTAAGATTCAAGGACAGACCAGATAAGTGGAGCCAAGAGAGCCTGTGAAGGAAAGGAAACCACTGTCTTACTCTGTTCCAGCTCAGTTCAAGTATTCTTAGTCTTAAATGTGCTACCAAAAACATACGATTGTCACAGTCATAGGTTAACATTTGTAGCTGAGAAAGAATCCACGTGAAACACTTGAAAGAACTCTTTTAGGTAAAACTTTCACTTAGGAAAGTTTCCAAGTTTAATCAGATCCCTTCCCCTTCCTCTGGTCTCTCCTTTACTCTCTGTTGTCTAAGAAATTAAAAAAAAAAAAAAAAGGACCCATCCATTTGTTAGTGAGAGAATAAAGGGAAGGGCAGCATGGAGCTTCTTCCATAAGAGTGAGAAGGCACATTGTTCAGGTGAAAGTGTCTGTGGATAGTAGGGGAGGGGGCAGAAACTAATATTTATTGGGCGTTTACATATGCTGCTAAGCTGCTAAGTCACTTCAGTCGTGTCCGACTCTGTGTGATCCCATAGACGGCAGCCCACCAGGCTCTGCCGTCCCTGGGATTCTCCAGGCAAGAACACTGGAGTGGGTTGCCATTTCCTTCTCCAATGCATGAAAGTGAAAAGTGAAAGTGAAGTTGCTCAGTCGTGTCTGACCCTCAGCGACCCCCTTGGACTGCAGCCTTCCAGGCTCCTCCATCCATGGGATTTTCCAGGCAAGAGTACTGGAATGGGGTGCCATTACATATGCTAGGCACCATAAATGCTTTGTATGTAGCGTGTGAAAGTGGCTCAGTAATGTCTGACTCTTTGCAACCCCATGGACTGTAGCCCTCCAGGCTCCTCTGTCCATGGGTTTACCTCCTTATAATTCTCTGTTCCTTGGAGTGGTTGCTACTTCCTTATTTTACAAAGGAGGAAGGTAAGGTGGCCTAGGCTGACCCAGTTAGCCCCTCTGGCTCCAAAGTCCAAGTCTTGTACATGATGTCCTGCATGGATGTCTCCTTATAGTCTCTGCTTTGGTACCTCAAACCCAACGCTCTCAAAAAAGACCCATTTCCTCCTTGGTTCCTCCCTCTCCCTAACTCCCAACAATCAACAAATCATCGAGTCCCATGGTCTCCGCCTCTTTCATCTATGTCTCTGGTCTACCTCCTTCCCTCTTTTGGAAGACCACCATCTTAGTTCAAGCTGTGGTCTCCTGCTTGGGTTTATTCCAACAGTTTCTAACTACCTAACGTCTCTGGGCCTCAGCCTCAGAAAACTCCAAGTGATTTTTCTAAAGTAACTAAGATAATACAATCATGGTATTCCCTGACTTAAAAAACCCTCCTATGACTTCCCACTGCCCTTTAAGAGAGCCTTCAAACATCTTAGTGGAGCGCCATAGTCAGCGTCTGCTGCCCCCTCCTGCCTGATGCCCCACCGTCCCCTCAATCAGGATGACCCTCCACCTGCCCGCCTCCTGCCTGACCTTCAGCTTAGATGTCTCTTGCTCTCAGAAGACTCCCCTTAGCGCCCACGCTAAGCACACGCTACTTCTGGCATCCTCACCAGGCCTATAACTGCCCACACACGTGGCCTTCTAGTCTACAAACCCCTCAAGTGCTGGGTGAGCTTTATTCACCATGTTTCTTGGCATCAAGCTGAATGCTTGGCCAAGGGGAGCCACTCAATCCATGAGTAAATGCTTAAACAGAGTGGGGAAAGTAATGAAGAGCCATGGGTCTAATCATGACTTTGCTACCAACTCCTGTATAGTTCAGGCTTCCCTGGTGGCTCATTGGGTAAAGAATCTGTCTGCCAATGCAGGAGATGCAGAAGACTTGTGTTCGATCCCTGAGTTGGGAAGATCCCCTGGAGGAGAAAATGGCAACCCACTCCAGTATTCTTGCCTGGGAAATCCCATGGACAAAGAAGCCTCGTGGGCTACAATCCATGGGTCACAAAGAGTAGAATACAGCTTAGCAACTAAACAATGAAACTCACATGAAAACAAAATGCTAATGACACAAACTATCTGTATGAAATAAGTAAGCTACAAGAATCTATTGTACAGCACAGAGAATGCAGCCAATATTTTATAATCACTATAAATGGAGTACAATCTATTAAAACTTTGAATCACACACACACATGAAATGCGAAGCTTTCCCATCCTTCAGGTGGGATCTGCATCTCACCCCTCACTCTCCATCCCCAGCCCTGCAACCCTCTCCCAGGGATCAGGATAAATATGAGAGGGTTTTTTTTTTTTTTTCTTTTCAATATTTAAAAAACTGACATGGAGGTGGAAATATATGGTATGATCTTTGATTCTGTAGAAGACTCTTCTTCCAGGTGATAAAGATCCAAGAGGATTAAACAGCCAAAAGATCTCATGAAGCTCACGACCGTGCAAAAAGTGGGAGATATGTATTCATGTGGAAAAGAGGAAAATATCAGGGGGCAAAGTCTCAAATGTATTTATAAGGTGATGGGCCCTGAACTCCTATTTATAATACAGGAAAGGCAACTTGGGGTAGACTGTGGGCAGCCCCCCAAAGACACAAACTCGGTGTGCTGTGGCTGTCACAAACCACCAGACTGTAGGGTAAACAGAAAACACCGTCACCCTGCCTTGAGTGTACGCTACTCCCTTCAGGGCTGAGGTCTGTCTGGAGATGGGTAACAAAAATAATCAAGAGCACTGTGAGTTTATAAAGAGAAAAGACAGTAGATCTGTAATTAGTAGAGCTAAAGAGTAAAGGAGGAGTACCATGTAGGGAATTCAATCAAAAACGCCCACAATGCAGGAGACCTGGGTTTGATTCCTGGGTTGGGACGATCCCCTGGAGAAGGAAATGGCAGCCCACTCCATTTTTTCCCCAGGATTTGCCTGGGAAATCCCATGGACAGAGGAGCCTGGCAGACTACAGTCCATGGGGTCACAAAGAGTGGGACATGAGTGAGAGACCACCACACACACACCACACAGGGTAACCCCACACACCTAGAAACAGCGGTATTGCCTTAAGGTTGAATCAAAGTGAGAGGTAGGGACGACTGTGGGTGGAAAGTGTCATACGATATTTTAAGTGCTATTTTCTACTTACTATAATATTAAGTAATAGTTTAAAGAAGAGTCATAGAGTTTTAGAACATGGTTGTAATCAGCCCCCAGTGTTTTAAATGAAGGTCCTGAGAAGGCCAAGGTCATAACATTCCGTTATGGCGGAGTAATAGAAAGAACCCACGCCTCCTGACTCTCAGCCTAGCTCATGCTCTTTTCTTGATTTAATACAAAAAGACTGTGACAGATGACTGAGACCCAAAGAATTAGAGAAGTTGGAGACAAGGCCTGATAAATAATGTACTGTTAAGGAAAACCAGAATCACGTGTGCAGTAACCCTCAACGTTGGAGGCTGACATGGTAGAGTGCAACAATGTTTTCTCACAAAATAGCCCTTTGTGGCACTGTTGGAGGCAGGAGACTGGCCTGGGTGACCTGCTGAGCTAAACCCATCTGGCTTTCTCACTCAGAGCACCTATCCGACAACACGCTGTCCACCAGGGCAGTGCCCAGGCTGCTTCCCACTGCTGCATTCCCGTCAAGGTTGGACATCCAGGCCAACTCCAGCTCCTCCAGGAATGCTGAGGTCAGTGGAATTCTACCAGCACTTGCCGGGTGGGGAGGGCAGACAGGTGCCAGTGGAAATGGTATGGAGGATACGAGGGCCAAACATCCCAGGAAATCCGACTGCTGCATCTGCTGGGAGCCTGGTGGTCAGAATGCTTGGAACCCAGGAAGGCTGGGAGCGGGAAGTATCTCGGGTATTCCAGTCCTCCCCTCTTGGCACTTCGGAAGCAAGAGAAAATAAAGCGGGGAAACCTGTTGGACTAGACCGTCAGGGCTGCTCTCCTGAAGTTGGCGGCCGCCACCTGCTAGGAGGGATCTGATGGTTTTTCCTTCTGAGCAGAGAAGACGTGAGGACCAGAGGGATCCGAGAGAGCGAGCGAGCTGCCTGTTTGCCAAGATGTGTAGGGAAGACCTGGGAGGTGTGAAGGAGCAAGCTTCAACCTAGTCCTTCCGGGCTGAGGTGACACCTTAGTTGTTGTTTAGTCGCTAAGTCGTGTCTGACTCTTTGCAACCCCACGGATGGTTGCCTGCCAGGCTCCTCTGTCCATGGGATTTCCCAGGCAAGAACACTGGAATGGGTTGCCGTTTCCTCTTCCAGGGGATCTTCCCGATCCAGGGATCAAATTCATGTCTCCTGCACTGGCAGGTGGATTCTTTACCACTGAGCCACCAGGGAAGCCTGGGGTGATGTGTACAAGTGCGCAAACAACATGCTTGTGGGAAGAAAAGGAAGCTGCTTGAACAGATACATACTTCTTCGGCAGAGGTATGCAGCTGAGGAATCAGATTCCAAAAGTTTGTCTCAGCAGAGAAAAAAAGAACCCCAAATGTTTCACCTTTTTATTCAAGCTTGTCTTCCTTCTCCTAGTCCATCTTATGTTAACGAAAAGATGTTCTAATGGGAGAAGTAAGGAATACCAGGAATGATGAAAGAGAAAGATCTGAGCATGAAGCTGGAGGACAGATAAATGCAGGTGAGTGAGAGACACGTGGGCGCCTGTGTGGGGGGACAGATCATGGCATTCTTCCCTCTAACACTGTGCAGGACGAGGGAGTGACTGTTTTCAACTCTGTGCATGTGTGCGTGCTTAGTCGCTTCAGTCGTGTCCAATTCTGCGACCCTGCGGACTGTAGCCTGCCAGACTCCTCTGTCCATGGATTCTCTAGGCAAGAATACTGGAGTGGGTTGCCATGCCCTCCTCCAGGGGATCTTCCTGACCCAGGGATCGAAACCCCATCTCCTGTGTCTCCTGCACTGCAGGTGGATTTCTTACCGCTGAGCCACTGGGTCAGGCCTTTTCAACTATGTACCTGTCCACTAATAACTTCTACCTCCCAGAGGCTAGCACTACGGGCTCACCAGGCCCACAGTAGGGTTTGAGTTTAGCATTTTACCTCTGTGTCTTAACCTGCAAGGAGTGGGATTAAATATTCAGCAAAGAGCAGACCACAGGAGTTGACTTTGCTGGACATGCTTCTGGGGGCGATGACCAAATAGGAATGCTCTTTTATTCCACATTTTTCTCTGGGAAGGGCAGAGACTCACGTGGCTTTATGCAGACATTTGCAGAAAAAAAATAAGTATTCCAATTGAATTCTGACTTGGTGATTTTGAACAACCTATATATAAACTTTGTGTAATGCAATATCTGAGACATAAGGTATTTATCTTTTCATTGTAAGAAAGAAGCTAAATTACCTTTTTCCTCCTTACCATTCCCCCTCCTCCTCCGTTTTTCCTTCCAAAAGTTGCCATATCTATTTTATTTAATGGTCTAAAAAGGTTGCATCACATTTGGTATTCCACAAAGAGGAAAATTATTAAAAAGTGAAGAAAGACAGCACTGCTTGCTTAGAAAATAAGATGTATGAACCATTAAGAATGGGAAAACACCAGCTACTATGGTAGAGAGAAGACATTTTTGCCAAATTTAGAACCTACTTGAAAATCACGGGTTCTAAGTTTAGAACTGAACTAAAAAACTTGAGCTCACATTGCATTTGGCATTCATTAAAAAAAATTCTAAAATACTAATTAAAGGAAAAAAATTATTCTCTTAGTAGTTCTAGAAGCAGGGAATTATTTTCAAACAAATTCTTTATTGGCTCAATAGACTGGCCTGCACTTAAAAAAGAAACACTTTTTTTTCTAATTAAATTTTCCTTACAAAATAATGATTTAAAATCAAGAGGAACAGCAGTTTGCCAAAGTCTTTAAAGAGCTACAGAACTGTTGGACCCAGACCTTGGACCCAAATAAATATACCAGGTGGTCGTACAAACTTCGAATTTATATATTAGTTGGTGTCCAAGATAGAAGCAATTACATCTACTGCTGATAAACTTTAACTAATAAAAACGCAATAACACTGGAAAATATCACTCTAAACAAAACAAAGACAAACACTTAACAGCATTATTTTTATTTTCTAGTTTAGTTGTTTAGTCACGAAGTCATATCTAACTCTTTTGCGACCCCATGTTTCGTAGTCTGCCAGGCTCTTCTGTCCGTGGGATTTCCCAGGCAAGAATACTGGAGTGTGTTGCCATGCTAAGCTAATTATTGCAACATCACTAAGAATTGGATCAGAATTGCTGCTCTGGTGAAGACTATAAAAAGTTTCAGACTCAAAAGGTCCAAAGTAGTAAAATGAAGAACTGATAGTGAGTAGACAGTGTTTAAAAGGCATCCACTGGCTTAACATGATTTCAGACAGCCAACAACTTTCATAGTTATAGAAAACTTAAAGCTGACTTGTGCCATCTTACACATGCATACACGGACACACACACACAGACACACATCTATAGATAAATAGATAATAGCCTGAGAACCTGAATTCACATAATTACACTAGAGGTTAAACATGAATATTCAGTGCAAATATTTGCCACGGCAAGTACTTAAAAACACAAAATTTGGGGGAAAAACTTGTTTTTCTTTCTGTTTATTGCAATGGAGTCTGAATACATTTCTGAGAGACCTTAGGGATCAGGCTTAGCAACTGGTGCATTTGACACTCTTCCTTCAACAAGATCATTTACTCAGCAGTTCAAAACCCTGTAACTTTAATTTCAGGCACTTTCAAAAACTCCTGTTGAAGAACATAAGATTAGTTCTTGAGGTGACTGACTTTATTTTTCTTACCAAGAAGGTGCAGTTTGTACTGATGGAAACAGGGTCAAAATTTTAAGTTGTAAAAGCAAAAAACACTGCATGTATAAGTGGAAAAGGACTTGTCCAGAATATATATTAGTTATATTCATTTATTTTTGCCGTGCTGGGTCTTCGTTGCTGTGCAGGTTTTTCTCTAGTTGTGGCGAGTGGAGGCTGCTCTCCACTTGTGGTGTGTGGGCTTCCCATTGTGGTGGCTTCTCTGTGTGGAGCACGGGCTCTAGGGTGCTCGGGCTTCAGTAGTTGCGGCACATGAGCTCCGCAGTTGTGGCTTCCCAGCTCTAGAGCACAGGCTCAGTAGTTGTGGCATATGGGTTTAAGTTGCTCCACTGCATGTGCGATCGTTCAAGATCAGGGATTGAACCCATGTCTCCTGCATTGGCAAGGGGATTCTTTACCATGGAGCCACTAGGGAAGTCCCTAGAATATGTTTTTTAATTTACTTATTATTATATAAACATAGTTAAGCAGATATTAAGTAGTCAGCAAAAACAAAACTGGGAGCTGACTCTGGCTCAGATCATGAACTCCTTATTGCCAAATTCAGACTTAAATTGAATAAAGTAGGGAAAACCACTAGACCATTCAGTTCAGTTCAGTTCAGTCGCTCAGTCGTGTCTGACTCTTTGAGACCCCATGGACTGCAGCACACCAGGCCTCCCTGTCCATCACCAACTCCCAGAGTTTACTCAAACTCATGTCCATTGAGTCAGTGATGTCATCCAACCATCTCATCCTCTGTCATCCACTTCTTCTCAGACCATTCAGGTATGACCTAAATTAAATCCCTTATGAATATACAGTGGAAGTGACAAATAGATTCATAGAATTAGATCTGATAGAGTGCCTGAAGAACTATGGATGGAGGTCCGTGACATTGTACAGGAGGCCATGATCAAAACCATCCCCAAGAAAAAGAAATGCAAAAAGGCAAAATGGTTGTCTGAGGAGGCCTTACAAATAGCTGAGAAAAGAAAAGAAGCAGAAGGCAAAGGAGAAAAGGAAAGATATATCCATCTGAATGCAGAGTTCCAAAGAACAGCAAGGAGAGATAAGAAAGCCTTCCTAAGTGATCAATGCAAAGAAATAGAGGAAAACAACAGAATGGGAAAGATTAGAGATCTCTTCAAGAAAATTAGAGATGCCAAGGGAACATTTCATGCAAAGATGGGCACAATAAAGGACAGAAATGGTATGGACCTAATAGAAGAAGATATTAAGAAGTGGTGGCAAGAATACACAGAAGAACTGTACAAAAAAGATCTTAATGACCCAGATAACCACAATCGTGTAATCACTTACCTAGAGCCAGACATCCTGGAGTGCGAAGTCAAATGGGCCTTGGCAAGCATCACTACAAACAAAGCTAGTGGAGGTGATGGAATTCCAGTTGAGCTATTTCAAATCCTAAAAGATGATGCTGTGAAAGTGCTGCACTCAATATGCCAGCAAATTTGGAAAACTCAGCAGTGGCCACAGGACTGGAAAAGGTCAGTTTTCATTCCAATCCCAAAGAAAGCCAATGACAAAGAATGCTCAAACTACCGCACAATTGCACTCATCTCACACGCTAGTAAAGTAATGCTCAAAATTCTCCAAGCCAGGCTTCAACAGTATGTGAACCGAGAGCTCCCAGATGTTCAAGCTGGATTTAGAAAAGGCAGAGGAACCAGAGATCAAATTGCCAACATCTGTTGGATCATCAAAAAGCAAGAGAGTTCCAGAAAAACATCTACTTCTACTTTATCGACTACCCCAAAGCCTTTGACTGTGTGGATCACAACAAACTGTGGAAAATTCTTAAAGAGATGGTAATACCAGACCACCTGACCTGCCTCCTGAGAAATTTGTATGCAGGTCAAGAAGCAACAGTTAGAACTGGACATGGAACAACAGACTGGTTCCAAATCAGGAAAGGAGTATGTCAAGGCTGTATATTATCACCCTGATTATTTAACTTTTATGCAGAGTACATCATGCGAAATGTTGGACTACATGAAGCATGAGCTAGAATCAAGACTGCAGAGAGAAATATCAATAACCTCAGATATGCAGATGACAGCACCCTTATGGCAGAAAGTGAAGAGGAACTAAAGAGCCTCTTGATGAAAGTGAAAGAGAAGAGTGAAAAAGCTGGCTTAAAACTCAATATTCAAAAAATGAAGATCATGGCATCTGGTCCCATCACTTCATGGCATACAGGCAGGGAAACAATGGAAACAGTGAGAGGCTTTATTTTCTTGGGCTCCAAAAGTCACTGCAGGTGGTGACTGCAGCCATGAAATTAAAAGACGTTGGCTGCTTGGAAGAAAAGATATGACCAATCTAGACAGCATATTAAAAAGCAGAGACATTACTTTGCTGACAAAGGTCCATATAGTAAAAGCTATAGTTTTTCTAGTAGTCATGAGTAGATGTGAGAGTTGGACCATAAAGAAAGCTGAGTGACAAAGAATTGACGCTTTTGAACTGTGGTGTTGGAGAAGCCTCTTGAGAGTCCTTGGACAGCAAGGAGATCAAACCAGTAAATCCTAAAGGAAATCAGTCCTGAATATTCATTGGAAGGACTGATGCCGAAGCTGAAGCTCCAATATTTTGGCCACTGGATGCAAAGAACTGACTCACTGGAAAAGACCCTGATGCTGAGAAAGAGCGAAGGCAGGAGAAGAAGGTGACAACAGAGGATGAGATGGTTCTGTAGGATCACTGACTTGATGGACATGAGTTTGAGCAAGCTCCGGGAGTTGGTGATGGACAGGCGTGCTGCAGTCCATGGGGTAGCAAAGAGTCAGACACGACTGAGCAACTGAACTGAACCAGATTTTATGTCATTCTCATAATAGCACCTGTAGCTCTCATTAAGGGACAGAGGTGAACATTTCTAAGGTGTGTGTCAAAATCAGAATATGAACTTACATCCCCAGCATCCACTGGCTCACACACTTCTGAATCCATGTTTTTCAACAAATCCTTCTCTCCTTGTAAATGAGCCACTAACACTGAATTTCATAGTCTCGTCTGTCTTCACTATTGCCCTCATTTATTGAAAATTCTTGTTTATAATGAAGTTAATATTTTGGACCATTGCCTTCTTTGCTCAGTCTTGATACCTAGATAAACAGAAGGAAATAAGAGAGAACCTCTGGATAACAAAAAGTATTTCTTGAACCTCTAGGAGGTGGGATGAGCACCATTCTCAGATGGTGGTTGATTCCATCTCTGTGAAGAATTTGCTTTTCTTGGACTACAGAGACAGAAAGGACCACACACTTGTGCCAATGCCAGGAACACGTGGCCAGTGACACTGGTGCCCTGGAAGGTGACTCTATTAGGCATGAATAGGAGCAAGAAAAAGCTGAGTGGTCCACATCCAGATTTCCTGATTGTCTTTGCAGAGACAGCTCCCAGACTCTTAAACTGTCTTCCAGAATTTTCAGTTCTTTTTCCTGTAATTTTTTTCCCACAGAAATAATACATGAATAAGTTTAGCATACAATTAGGGAACCCAAATACTTGGTTCCACTGGGCATTTGTCCAAGTCTAAACCCAAGTTTTCATATTTTCCTTTGCTTTATAACTGTAGGACTTGTCTATGATTCTAGCCCTATATCTATGAGAAATATGTATTTCAATCCAGAATTTAAGAATGGATGAGCAAACTAGACGGTGGTAGGTAGGCTTTCCTGAAGAGAAATGCTTTTCTCCGTGTGCAGGGCAAAGATATATTGCTGATAGTCAGCAAAACAAAACAAAACAAAACAATGAAATAGTTTCGATTCTCTATTTCAAACATCTCATTAGATACCTCCACCTTGAACAGAACAGACTCCAGAAAGAGACCCACATGTTTGTATACAGTTAACAACTGATTTCCAACAAGGATGGTGAGACAATTCAAAGGGAGAAAGGAAAATCTTTTCAACAGATTCTGCTGGAACAACTCCAAACCCATTGGGGGAAAAATGGACATTGACCCTTATGTCACAAAATACATAAGAATTAACTCAAAATAAATGATAAACCTAAATGCAAAACTCATGGGGTCACAGAAGAGTCTGATATGACTGAGCGACTAAATAACAACAAAACTAGAAAAAGCTTAATCAGAGGGGGAAAAATCTATTCCTTATTGAAGGAGGCAACAGTGTCTTAGAGAGGATACAAAAACAAACATTCATACGATAAACTGAACTTCATCAAAACTTTAAAATTTGCTCTTAGAAAGATACTGTTAAGAAACATGAAAAGATAAGGCACAGATTGGGAAAATATTTATAATACATACATTTGATAAAGGACTGGTGTCCAAAATATACAAAAAACCATTACAGCTCAGTAAGAAGACAACCAAGGTAATTTTTAAAATGGGCAAAGACTTGAACAGACACGTCACAAAAGAAATTATCTGAATGTCTGATAAGCATGTGAAAAGGTGGTCCACATCATGAGTCATCAAGTAAGTACAAATTAAAACCACAGTGAGATACTACTACATGCAATTAGAATGGCTAATGTTGGAAAATTGACAATACCAAGTGTTGATGAAGATATGGAACAACTGCTGGTACATCACTTTGGAAAACTAGGAGTTTCTTAAAACAGTAAATGCACACCTACCATTCAACCTTGTTATTCCATTCCTAGGTATGTTCCCAAAAGAAACACAAATCAATGTCTACACAAAGACTTCACTGGAATAGTCACAGTAGCTTTATTTGTAATAGCCAAAAAGCAGAAACAAACCAAATGTCGAATAACTAATAAATGGATAAACAAGTTGTGAAGTATCTATACAGTGGAGCATCAGTTAGTAATAAAAAGGAATAACTACTGATACAGACATGAGAGGGTCTGTATCTGTATGATATACAGTCCATGGGATTCTCCAGTAGTTCCCTTCTCCAGGGGATCTTCCCAACCCAGGGATCGAACCCAGGTCTCCTGCATTGCAGGTGGATTCTTTACTAGGGAAGCCCATGATATAATGTGAGTGGGTCTCAAAATCATTATGCTGGGACTTCCCTGGAAGTCCAGTATCTAAGACTCCGTGATCCCAATGTAGGGGCCTTGGATTTGATCCCTGGTCAGGGAACTAGAGCCCACATCCTGCAACTGAAGATACCACATGCTGCAATGAAGATTGAAGATCCCCACATGTTCCAATTAAGACCTGGCGCAGCCAAATAAATAAATAAAATATTTTTAAAAAAATGGTGGGCCTAGCTATTCTTTTCTGCTTGTGATCCAAAAGTGGTCAGTATCCCTCTTAAAGTGGGATGCCTAGGACAGTATATGGTCTTTCAAAAAGATGGAAGATCGGTTACTGGCTCCTTTCTTCTCTGCCTCTACTACTGTAATGTAGCCTGATGTGCCACTAACCTTTTTAGCTCCAAAGCTGATGTATATTAACTTGTAGTATATTCAAATATTCAGAGGTTTTTTTTCCCATGTAAATTCTAAAGACTCACTGGAAAAGACCCTGATGCTGGGAAAGATAGAAGGCAGGAGGCGAAGGGAACGACAGAGTATGAGATGGTTGGATGGCATCACTGACTCAATGGAAATGAGTTTGAGCAAACTCCAGGACTTGGTAATGGACAGGGAAGCCTGGAGTGCTACAGTCCATGCAAAGTGTCGGACATGACTGAGTGGCTGAATGACAACAACAAATTCTAATGACACCATCAGGCATCTGAAGAAGGGGTGGCTTAAAGGAGGAGGAGGGTGAGAGTGGAAGACAGGAGAGAATTAAGTACTTGTAGATTCTGCCAAGTTATTAAGTGTTTACTGCCCCTGATAGCAAATGGAGGCCATCTCCGCACCCACTCCTCCTTTCAAGGCCTCCTATCAGTTACTTACCAACTCCGTTCCCTAATAAGTAACCGCCTGTTCAACAGTCTGCCTCGGCACACAATCTGACGCCTGGCCTCCTCCTCCCAGCAGTGCTACCCCTGATAGCTACTGGGCACTTGTGGTGAGTGATTAGAAGCAGGGCATCTTGGCAATTGCTGTAGAACACATATACCCAGGAAATGCATTTATGTTAAAGTTCCTAGCAGTTCAGATGCTGAGCATCAGGTAAAAGCCTTACCAAAAAATACGCAGGGAACTGGATCAAGAAACCAGTCTCTTGGGGACTTCCCTGGCAGTTCAGTGGTTAAAACTCTGGGCTTCCACTGCAGGGGGGCACGGGTTCCATCCCTGGTCAAGGAACTAAGATCCTGTAGGCTGTGCAGTGTGGCCAAAAAAAGAAACCAGGTTCTTACTTGCCTTTTTCCATGTAGATTCTTCATAAAAGAAACATTGCATGTTTGTTGTTAGATTTTCTAAAGTAAAGTACAATATATTCAGTGGGTGTGGACAAGGATTGTTTTTCCAGGTTATTCCCTTAAAACTTCAAGTCATTTAAAAGGAAAGACAGCTGAAGAAGTTTTGGTACTTTTTTCTTCTATAGTCAACTTCAGGCTGATGGTCACTAAACACTCCTCTATTCAGACATCCCTTCCATCAGATCAGAGACCCTCCCCCTCTTAACATACACACCACCAGCAGTCTTGTCATTCTCAGAGCCTCCTCTTAGCAATTCAGAGCTAATATTCCTCCACATGGGAAAATCATCCCCTCTGTGTCATTCAGCCTTCTCTCCCTTCAATCCTAGACAGGGCCCATAAGGTCCTCGGTCACCTCTTCTTTTTCCAAAATTATCCTCAGGCTGTTTCCACTGGCTTTTCCCTCTCCTCCTTTACATACAACCAGGACCCTCCAATATGGAAAACATATTGGTTCAATACCACTATAACAATCCATCTCTTTTTTTTCACTCCCATCCGAACACCTCAAATGATTACTCAACATTTTTTCCTTCCTTGGATTCACCACTTAACGCTGTTTTTATTAGTCTGAAAACTGGTATCCTCCTAAGGTCAATAAGGACTTTTGAGTTGAACAAATTTGATGGTCTTCACTGGGGATTTATCTTCTCATATACTGCTCCTTGGGGCTTCCCAGGTGGCTCAGTGGTAAAGAATCTGCCTGCCAATGCAGGAGACATGGTGCAATCTTTGGGTCAGGAAGATCTTCTGGAGGAGGAAATGGCAACGATTCCAGTATTCTTCCTGGAGAATCCCATGGACAGAGGAGCCTGGTGGGCTACAGTCCGTGGGGTGACAAAGAGTTGGACACGGCTGAGCATGCATCATCGTACTGTTCCTTATAGTATTGGGAGTGGGATACCAGCAGGAGTGGGAGAGACTGGAGAGGAGTTATACCTGTTGGGAGAACTGTGGAGGTTGCTGGTGTGGTTTCC
This sequence comes from Bos indicus, assembly GCF_029378745.1. NCBI lineage: Eukaryota > Metazoa > Chordata > Mammalia > Artiodactyla > Bovidae > Bos > Bos indicus. The sequence goes on along the minus strand of NC_091771.1, from coordinate 30,148,163 downwards.
TCTGTGAGACTGTCATTGCTCACTCTATCCCCTTAGGGACAATTTCTTAGTGTAGGAAACCAGCAAATTCTTTGCCCTGAAGTTGGGGTCAAAAATCACCCCAACCTCTTCCTCTTTCCCACTAATTATAACTGAACAGCAGGTGCTTAGGTCTGAGAGGGGCCCATCGAGTCTCTGATCTCCACTCTGGGTGCTCTTCACCAGGAAGTCTCTCGTGCTCAAGAATTGCAGCTCTCACCCATCCTCAATCCTTAATTCTGTATCTTCTCCCTTTCTCTTTTCTTGTTTCACACTGAGTTTCTCTTGGTATCACTGTCTTTCACACAGCCTCATGGTCTGTCCTGGGACTGACCTTTTCATTACAAGGAGCATCCCCCAAACCACACTCAGAAACCACAATTCCCTTCTCTTGTCCTCACAGAGGCACTGAGTAGAGAAATAAGCCTTAATTAATTGGAGACTCTCTCTTCTTTAAAAGCCATCATTGCTAATCTCGAACTTCTCAGTGGAATGGAATCTTGAGAAGTCAGTCTTTTGGTTGTTGGTGTTCAGTCGCTCAGTCCATGCAACCCCATGGACTACAGCCTGCCAGGATCCTCTGTCCATAGGACTTCCCAGGCAAGAGTACTGGAGTGGGAAGCCATTTCCTTCTCCAGGGGATCTTTCCACCCCAGGAATTGAGCCGAGTCTCTCGTGGCAGGTGGATTCTTTACCACTGTGCCACTAGGGATGCCCAATCCTTTAGTTATGTCACCTTTAAATAATTATGTAGTGAGTTTATCCGAAGAATGCAGAATTCTGCCCCAAGCCACTGGGGTTTGCAGTCTGTGTGCCCATCATCCTAGCGTCACCTGAGTACCCTATACCTTGAGAAGCAAGAATGATATTCTAATAAAGGAATTTGATGGCTTAAAGAGCCACCGGTTAAACGTTAAAGTCTCCATCAGTACAAAAGCCAGGAGCCTTGGTCAAATTACATGCTTTTAAGTTAAACACATGGATGTGAAAATATCTATGAAAATCTCCATGCATTTTAATGACTTAGAGTTATTAACCTGAGGTTTGAAATCCTCTTCAAATGTGTACATTTTTCTAGTGCAAAGGTTCATCACTTTCATCAGCTCCTTAAAGGGTTTGTGGCCTCCAAAAGGTTTAGGAACTTCTAAGTTAGGGGAAAGATAAGATTAAAATCACAATATTATTATTTCATGTATTTCTAAATGTAATACATAAAAATAGCAAATAACTTCCATTTTAGCAAACAGCAAAAAAAATGTTGAATACTGTAAATAATCACAATATCATTAGTAACTATGTTTAAACACTAATATAGACAATATTTTTCTAGTATTTTATCTGTCGACAAGTATTTACCTGAATATACATAAAACAAGTTTATCAGGAAGAGGGAAGTTCATATACAGATTTTAACCTAGACTGAAAACTACCAATAGACTTATTTCCACTACTGTTTAAAAAAAAAAACTTCAATCAGGTAATTTAAAGGCAATATGAATACAAATAAAATCAGAATTTAAATAGTTCCTCAGTTACAGCACCTATTGTCTTACCCTGGATAAGAAAGATAAATTATTGTACCTGCTTTATAAAAGATCGATTAAAAGATACACTGTGGAAACCTCTTTCATAGTCAATTTCTGCAGCCAAAACCCAAATTCAGAGCCCCAATTTTTTAAGCCAGGCCCCATTCAGAGTATTCCAAGAATAGTTCTTTAACTACTGAAAAGCATCACTTTCATAAATGTGTCCTGGAAATGGATTTTTTAAAATTAGCAAGTTTGCAAGAGCAAACCTATCGTTATTGTACACATTGTTCTTTTTTACATTTGAAATGTGACTTATTTATCCAGTCATTCAACAAATATTTATTGAACCTCTGCTATATGCAGGCACTGCTCAAGGTGACAGAGTTATAGCAGTGAACAACACAGACCAGAAATATATAACACTACATAAACATATCTTCATTAGAAAGCATTCAGACACAGAAGCTCATAGGATTGAAAAAATCAAAGTTGTCCTCCTGGAGGCCTGCTCCATCTCAGTTCTTCTTCTGCAATAACTGCTACTAACAGTCCTTTCTCCAGACTTTTTATTCACATAGAATATCTTAGGTGGTAGAACAGCTTTACTGTACAGACTGTATATATGTATATACACAGAGGGAATTCCCTGGTGCTCCAGGGGTTAGCACTTGGTGTTTTCAGGGTTTGATCCCTGCTTGGGGAACTAAGATCCCTAAGAGCCAGCAGGCTGTGCGGTGCAGCAAAAACAAACAAACAAAAAACCACTTGGGTAAAGTGTACAATTCAATGATTTTGAGTATATTTGTAGTTTTGTGCAACCATCATCATAATCTAGGTAAGTGGATTTTAAAATTATAAATATATGAGTTGTATTATAATTTATTTTAAAATCCACTTACCTAGATTACGGTGTTATACAGGTATAAATATACATGAGCAAGGAGATCAAGCCAGTCCATCCTAAAGGAAATCAACCCTGAATATTCATCAGAAGGACTGATGCTGAAGCTGAAGTTCCAGTACCTTGGCTACCTGATGGAAAGAGATGACTCATTGGAAAAGACCCTGATGCTGGGAAATACTGAGGGCAGGAGGAGAAGAGAGCATCAGAGGATGCGATGGTTGGATGGCATCACTGACTCAATGGACATGAGTCTGAGCAAGCTCCGGGAGATGGTGAAGGACAGAGAAGCCCGGCGTGCTGCAGTTCACAGGGTTGCAAAGAGTCAGACACAACTTAGAAACTGAACAACAACAACAATTTTTCACTCAGGACTAAACCTGGAAGGTGTTCTCTCAATATCAGCATAGGCAAATTTTGCGATTACTTTCTGCAAAGAGAGGAGTGTGTCCTCTCTCCATCTCACTTGTCAGATTTCTCAGAAAAAGGCTGCTGACAATGGCAATTAGATATAACTGAGAATGGTAACCCTATGATTTCAACAGATGGAGAGAGCCAATACACAGAATGTCTTGAGAGTCCAAAAATGAACTGGGAAAAAAAAAAGGTACAGAAAATAATGTAAAACACACAAAAAGCTGGCTATTTTGAGCATCTTCAAATAATAACAACATTAATAGCTAACACACACACAGTAACTCTTTAAGTCCTCACAATTCCATGAAGTAGGTACTGTTATGATACCCACTTTACAGATGTGGAGACTAAGGCACAAAAGATCCTCTCTCCGCTAACTAAGCTGAAAAGAGGCTGTGTAGGGCTTCACATCCAGACAAACTGGATTCAGAGTCCACACTCTTAACTGATTTGATGGAATGTAGGGGAGGGGGATGGTTAGTGAAGGACAGGGAGTGGTTTAGGATAAAAGCAAGATAAAGCAGGAAAAGGGTTTAGCAGAGGGGCTGGTTCCTAGTGCTCAGTTGCTAAGTCCTGTCTGACTCTTTTGTGACCCCATGGACTGTAGCCTGCCAGGCTCCTCTGTCCATGGGGTTTTCCAGGCAGGAATACTGGAGTGGGTTATCATTTCCTCTTTAAAGGGCTCATAGCGAGCACACAATAAGAACAAACAAAATAAAATTAAAAAAAAAAAAAAACTATTATATTCTGTGCTCCGTCAGGTAGACTGTTCCTTTACAATTAGAAAAGTAACCTTTCTATAACCAGTCTAAAGGTTTGCTCAATTAGCTGCCTGGTGGCTCAGTGGTAAAGAATCTGCCTGCAATGCAGGAGATACAGGTTCAATCCCTGGGTCGGGACGATCCCCTGGAGAAAGAAATAGCAACTCACTGCAGTATTCTTGCCTGAAGAATCCCATGGACAGAGGAGCCTGGTGGGCTATAGTCCATGGGGTTGCAAAGGGTCGGACACGACTTGGTCACGACTTAGTCAACATCTCGAGCTGCTACCATGCTACCATTCATGCAGGGTGATGGATGACTCAGGCTTTCTTGGGGAGCCCCATGTATGACGCACAGGTACTGTGAAGCTAAAGAAGCTGAGCCCAGGGAGCCTATAGGAGGGAAAACGACAGTTGAGGTGCTCTGGAGACTGATGCTGTGGGAGCCACCAATAGAGAAATCAGAATGACTGAGGCAGTAAGGAAGCCTTGAGATAAGAGCCGAGAGGTGGGTTGGATGAAAGTGAAAAAGGAGAGTGAAAAAGTTGGCTTAAAATACAACATTCAGAAAACTAAGATCATGGCATCTGGTCCCATCCCTTCATGGCAAATAGATGGGGAAACAATGGAAACAGTGACAGACTTTATTTTGGGGGGCTCCAAAATCACTGCAGATGGTGACTGCAGTCATGAAATTAAAAGACGCTTACTCCTTGGAAGAAAAGTTATGACCAACCTAGACAGCATATTAAAAAGCAGAGACATTACTTTGCCAACAAAGGTCCGTCTAGTCAAAGCTATGGTTTTTCTAGTAGTCATGTATGGATGTGAGAGTTGGACTATAAAGAAAGCTGAGTGCTGAAGAACGCTTTTGAACTATGGGGTTGGAGAAGACTCTTGAGAGTCCCTTGGACTGCAAGGAGATCCAACCAGTCCATACTAAAGGAAATCAGTCCTGAATATTCATTGGAAGGACTGATGTTGAAGCTGAAACTCCAATACTTTGGCCACCTATGGGAAGAACTGACTCATTTGAAAAGACCCTGATGCTGGGAAAGATTGAAAGCAGGAGGAAAAGGGGACGACAGAGGATGAGATGGTTAGATGGCATCACCGACTTGGTAGGCATGAGTTTGAGTAAACTCCGGGAGTCGGTGATAGACAGGGAGGCCTGGTGCGCTGCAGTCCATGGGGTCGCAAAGAAACACGACTGAGCGACTGAACTGAATTGAAGAAATTGGGTTTTATCCTGAAGAAAATGCAGAGTCCCTGAAGGTGGAAGGGAGCAGGGAGGCCTGGAGGGGTTGCTTTGGAGGCTGGATGTGAATGACTCCGCCTCCAGCCAGGACACAGGCTCCACCCAAAATATCTGCTGCCATTCCCAGGGCGCTCCTTATCTTCTGCCTCATAAAGTTACTTGTCTTTGAGTTTCTCAATCACATTGTGGTCACTGCTGAAAATAATCTTCTATCTTGGGTTTGTGCTTACTATTGAAGCATCTTGTCATGCTGGAGAACTTCCCTTTTAAAAACATCAGAGACCTATGAGAAAGCTGGACAAAAAATGGATTTTAGAGACGCCCAAGGGAGTAATTTAAAAACAAGTATGATAACCGGCAACGCCCTGTCACATCAAAGTCAGACCTGAGTGGAAAGAAGAGCTTAGTCCAGGGGAAGGTCTGGGTTAGGTTTACAGGCAACTTCCTTACTGTCAGGGTAAACCTTTCAAAACACAACAGAGATTAAAAAAAGATGCCCTTTTGCAAGTATGCACAGACAGAAGGAATGAATTCTGATTAAAACCAAGAAAGGAAAATACCAGCTTAACACACAGTCCAAGGCCGGAGCTTGCAGTGAGAGAGGGAAGGAGAGATACAAATCAGCAATGTTCTCTTAAGAGAGCTCCTGCAATTTTTTTTTTTACATTGGTAAATAATATATGCTTATTTACATGAACTGGCAAAAATGAAGTATTGCTGTAAATTCACAATATTTCCAAGTGCCAAGTATTTTATTATATTTAGTATATCTCAACTTTTTATTATGGAAAATTGCAACCATGCAAAAGGAGCAAGGAGAGTGTAATAAAACATAGTGTACCCACTGTCCAGCTTTAACTAACACACAGCTGATCCTGTTTTCATTTGCACTCCATTTCACTGGATTATTTTCAAGCCATCAATTCATCTGTAATTCCCTCAGTGAGCACAATCATTTCATAGTCTGTTTTGGTTTTGGTTGTTTGCTTTTTTAAAAAAGGCTGAGTGTCATGTGGCATGCGGGATCTTAGATCCCCGACCAGGGATCGAACCTGTGCAGTGAAAGCACGGAGTCCTAACCACTGGACCGCCAGGGAAGTCCCTGTCATTTTACAGTCAAGCCTGCTTTTCAATCCCATCTTTCTCTTCACTCACTCCAGTCTACTCTGGGCAGTGATCTGAGGACAAGGGGACTGATTTGAGGAGAGAAGAAAAGTCCCCATAGAGATACCCAACTGTCCCAAAGGGAGAGGAGAAAGAGCTCTGAATCAGGAAAAGATCAGAAGGAGATGGAGCCAGGCCCTTCCCCAGCGCCTTCCCAGATGTGGGTGTCTGGGGCCTCCAGGAGCTGGAGCCGGGCCTTTGAAAGGCAGAGCCTCGAAGATCTGCTGACTTTTCTTTTTTAAAATTATTTGTTTATTTATTTTATTTTTGGCTGTGCTGGGTCTTCGTTGCTGCGAGGGCTTTCTCTAGTTGTGGCGAACAGGGGCTCCTCTCGAGTTGTGGTGCACGGGCTTCTCATTGTAGTGAGCTCTCTTGTTGCAGAGCACGGGCTCCAGGGCGCATGGCCTTCAGTAGCTGCAGCTCTCAGGCTCTGGAGCACAGAACCTGATAGCTGTGGCTCGCAGACTCAGTTGCTCTGAGGCATGTGGGGTCTTCCTGGACCAGGGATTGAACACGTGTCTCCTGCATTGGCAGGCGAATTCTTTACCAGCTGAGCCACCAGGGAAGCTCAAGGTCTGCTGACTTCCACTCTGGCCTCTGGACTGAAAAGCACACACTGCTCATCGTGGAGGGCTTTAGAAGGAGAGGAAGCCGGCACTGCCCGAGGACAGGTCAGCTGCATTCCCAGAACCACCCACGTGTGCTGCAGGACACACGGTACTAGGAGCCGACTGACTGAACCAACCTTTCGTGAAACCCTTTCTGTCCCCACTCCTCTTTCCACCAACCTACTGGCTCATCCACCCTGACTCCTTTCCTCCCATCTTGCAGGAGGATAAGTCCTTTTTGCTCCTGGTCAACGTGTCTCCTTTTACCCTTCGCCCTTCTGCCACATCCTCCAGGCTTGCCCAGGGGCCATTCTGCCTCACAACAGGCACATCTTTTGCGGCCCGCCAAGGGCCACCCACGCATCCACTCTCATTCCAGCCGTCCCCCTCCCGCCCTCCACACTCAACTGCTTCCCCAGCTTGCACTTCTCTAAAGCCTCGCCATCTTCAGGAAACCTTCTGGAATTGTCCGCTTCACACCCCCCTGTGTGGACTGACCGGGCAGCATTCGTGGGCACCCTCTCTGGGTGCCAAGTGTACCCCCCACTGGTTGCAGTGTGGGGGTGCACTTCTCTCTCTCAGGGGGCTGAGGCCTGAGGCCAGAGGCCAGGTCTTTATCCTGCAGCCCTGGCTCTAAGGGTGCTCACTCGGAAGACGCTCAGAAGTGTCTGCAGGAAGACAATGGGGACTCACAGATGAACAAACCCATCCCTGCTCTTGGGGTGGTGGTTGTTTAGCCGCTCAGTCGTGTCCAACTCTTTGCGACCCCACAGCCTGCAGCATGCCAGGCTCCCCTGTCCTTCACTGTCTCCTGGAGATTACTCAAACTCATATCCATTGAATCGATGATGCCATCCAACCGTCTCATCCTCTGTCATCTCCTTCTCCTCCTGCCTTCAATCTTTCCCAGCATCAGGATCTTTTCAAATGAGTTGGCCAAAGTACTGGAGCTTCAGTATCAGTTTTTCCAATGAATATCCAGCATTGATTTCCTTTAGGATTGACTGGTTTGATTTCTTGGGGTAGTTCCATCTATACAGAGGCCATTCTCCAAAGGTGAGGGGTTAGAGTGCCTGCCTACTTCCTGTTCTTTGGGAGACTGTCAGTCACATTCACCGAAGAACTCCAGATTCTTCAGCAGGATGTACGAGGCCATCCTGAGCCTCAGCGGCTCTCAAGCAGAGCTCAGAAGGGCGCCACCTCCCACTATTACATGAACTTCTCTTAGTGCCTGCTGAGTTCTCTCTTGCAGTTCTCTCCATTGCCTGAGATCTCAACTCTTAACCCCACTGGCCACTTGCTGCTGACCCTGGAAGACTCAGGTGCAATGTCGCCACCTGTGGGAAGCGTGCTCTGGCCCTGACCCTGGTGTCACCACTGGAATGGAAGATTCCTGGGATGAAAGACTTCTTTTTCATCTATGTATGCCCTGTCCCTAGTCATGAGCACAAAGTCTGGCACATCCAGAGGCCTCAATAAACGTCTGATGAATGACTGAAAGAGGGGGAAAAGGAGCTGATTCCTTCAGTTTCTGTCATTGCAGAAACACAAATTGACTCTTCACACCAATGGCTATGGACTGAGGAGACTACTATTGCAGTTTGAATTTTTGAGGCTTTAAGAATTAAAATTTCAGGAAACAACCCCACCTTGCTTTGCAAAGAGTAGATTAAGCAAATTTCTAGCAGAAGGTGACCCATCTTTCTCCCCTTGTTTAACCTCTGAGACATGGGGTTATCAGCACAGAGGCTGTACCTACACAACAACTAACACAAGCCAGAAAACTCACTGACTCATTGGATGTGGCACTGAGCCACTGCTCCCATATCCTACAGTACGAAAAATTTTAAATTGAATCTAAATGTGTCCCTTCCTATTCCCAGTCAGCTCCTAACCCATGGAGTTAGTTATACTAACATAATCCACAAAAATAAAGATTAATCTGTGAAAGCTGTATTTAATCCATAGTCTCACAGAGCTGCAAATGACCAAAAGATATTGCTTCTTAAAAGAAAAAAAAAAAAAAAAAGAACCTCTTTGACACCTATTACATCCTTGTACTCAATCAAAACAGTGCTCCTCAATTTTAGGAGTGCTAACAGTGCTCCTCCACTTTTGCTCTGAATATTTTCTAAAGGGATCCTGGCTTTCCCTCGATCTTTCATTTTAACAATCAGGGGTCAGAACTTGAATTTTCCTCTCAAATTTCTCTCAATTTTCCCTCCCTCTCAGTTTTCAATGATCAGAATATCTGAAAGTATTTTTTGCCCATGAATGTTTCATTAGTTGTGTTTTTTAGAAATCAGGCTGAGCAGCAGCACAACCATTCTGCTTTGCATTATCTTCCTGCTTCTCAGTTCCTGATCAGATGTGCCTTTCATACCTAAGATACACTTATGAATTAGTCTAATATTCTTAGTTTCTATTCAAACTCCAGATATCAAGACCTATTCTTATTTAGCTCTTGACCTCTGCCTGGGGTGGGGTGTGTATGTGTGTGTGTGTGTGTGATGATAATGAGCTAACAGAGGAATGTTAGTGCAAAAGTCTGGTATTCTCTGAAGAATTTGTTAGAGAAGATGCTGATGCTAGGTGATGAGACATCAGTAATAACACTTTCTTTTTGTTTTTGGCCACACACCTCTCAGCTTGTGGGATCTTAGCTCCCCAGCCAGGGATTGACCTCTTAGAGTGAGAGTGCTGAGTCCTATTGGACCACCAGGCAAGTCCCAATAATATCTTCAGTTTATGTAATGCTTTGCTGTTTCCACGTTCATTTGATCTATGATAAGACTGCACGGTAGACACGATCTTCCTCATTTCCCATAGAAACTGAAGCTCATCATTGTTAAATGTCATAACTAAGGTCTCTCTGGTCATCTAATCTGCTCTCAGTTTTAACTCTCACCTATAATAATAATTATTAACCTATAGCTAATTATTAACCTATAACCTACAGCTAATAATTCCAAATTGGGTTCATATCCCAGGCCTTTCCCCTGAAAGAGCCAAACTTCTCTGCAAAACTGCCTACTTGTCAGTTGCAACTTGTCACTTGCACCTACTCGTCATGTTGTCCACAGGCAACCTGAATTCACAACCGGAATCGGGCGGTCTTCCTGTGTAGGCTGAGGCACCAGAATCTATGTGGCAGCCCCAGGAGGAAGCTGGAAACCCAGCACCAGTGCCTTGTCGGGGTGCACCGCCAATTCCCGAGGAGGATTTGTTGTCTGAGCGCTTCTGTGAATGAATGAGTGAGCAGGGAGGGTGGGTCATCGTGGCTCTTCCCTCACCCTCAACCAGAAGATTAATTGGTCATCAAATCCTGCCATTTCTACATCATAAATCTCCCTCAAATTCTTTCCCCCTTAGAATCCCCACCTTGCCTCCCCTGCTGGATTGTGTCAGGGCTAAAATGAGATTAATACACATGAAAGTGTTTTGCAAAGAATAAACCTCTGGGGGTGCGGGGGGTGGGGAAGGATAAATCCTTCTGGAAGCTGTTACTAAACTTACTGGCTCCAGTTTGCCTATTCCTTTCAAGCTAAGCTTTTTCTGCCCTCCTGACCCCGTTGTTTTCTTTCTGCGGCTTCCACAGGCCCACTGCTCAGTTTGTAACCTAAATATTGCTGCTCTCTACACATGGGCTTAGCAGCTCAGCCATACACCCTTCTGTGTTACTTGCTTCTGGTTATTTCCTACAGTAAAATCTGGCTCCTCATTACATAGCTTTGGTAGCCTCTACTGCTTCTCACACAACCTCAGGCATATGTGCTAAGCGCTGTGTCGCTTCAGTTGTGTCTGACTCTTGGCAATCCCGTGGACTACAGCCCACCAAGCTCCTCTGTCGGTGGGATTCTCCAGGCAAGAATACTGGAGTGGGTTGGTTGCCATTTCCTCCTCCAGGGGGTCTTCCCAACCCAGGGTTCTTTAGCACTAGCGCCACCTGGGAAGCCCTAAGTGGAGTATAGGCATACAGTAAGTGCTTAATAAACGCTTGTTGATGCAGAGAGCTGCTCTCCTCCACACCCTTCCCTCCTTCCCACTATCCTGAGTTTCCCTCAGAATTCTATTCTTTAATCTTCAAAACTCCCTGCCTCTATCAGGAACATTTCTTCCTAAGAGATCCGAGAAAGGAAAAGAGTCTAGATGAGCCTACAGGTTGGAATTTTAAGAAGTTGCTCACTCTTCACTTTGTTAAATGTACGCAGTGAACCAGGGGGGCAGTGCCAGACTCTGACAAGCTGTTCACTGTGCTGGGATCATTGTTTTTTTATTTTTTTTTTAAGTTAATTTATTTTTTAATCGAAAGATAATTGCTTTACAGGATTTTGTTGGGTTTTTTTTGTCAAATCTCAAACTTGTTGGGTTCTGGATTTGGATGCAGGGGAGGATTCTGGTGGCCTGAGCGGGTGGATGTTGTCTGCTTCTTGCTCCCCAGGTCCCCTTTGCTCACACCTCTGATCACGCTCTGTCTCTAAACCACGTTCACTGTTTACTCCTGCTTGTTGAGCAGCAGCCACTTTTTAAAAATAATAATAATATTTATTTGAGCTTCCATGGTGGCTCAATGGTAAAGAATCCACCTGCCAATGCAGGAGATGCAAGATATGCAGTTTCAGTCCCTGGGTGGGGAAGAAACCCTGGAGAAGAGAATGGCAACACACTCCAGTATTCTTGCCTGGAGAATCCCATGGACAGAGAAGCCTGGCAGGCTACAGTCCATGGGGTCACAAAGAGTCAGATACGACTTAGCGACTAAACAACAGTAAGCAAAATAAATCAGATTTCTGAGGCTGAGGAAGCGTGTCAGGACCACAGGGAAGTGACCAAGGTAAACGTGCTCTGGGAAGGCCTCACGGTGGTCACTCTGCTCCCCTCGCGGGCACGGTCCCCTCATTGCTCCATGCTGAGTGCACCACTGGAAAACCACAGGGCCAAATACAATACTGTCTTCATCTGGATTCCATTTTCTCTCTAGCTACCCCAACTGTTGGCTCTCTAGGCATTTGTCATTTGCTCTACAGATGATCTCTTTCACTATTCCCTCCTGGTTTTACTCCCATCTCCCTCGAATCATCTGCTGAGGGAGTCACCCCAGGGGTACATCGTGCTTTTGTCCATCACAACATCGCTGGGTCTGCACGTGTTTGGATGTCTCTCCATATGTGGACATAATACAGATGATTCAATCTTGATTTGGACAATACTGAATTTTCCCTCCCTCCCAATGGCAATAGTGGTAACATCATCCCAGCAAACTGAATCAGACCCAGAAGTCATTCAAAATCTCCTCTTGTTCATGCTCTAGGTCTCATGGCTCAGCAGGTCTCCTCCATCCATTATGCCTCCACACTGTCTGCTCTGCCTCTCATCCCAGGCCCTTGACATCACTCATCTAGGCTGTGACGTGGCCTTCTATGAATAACTGGTACCCCTGCTCTCTTCTTGGTCTTCTCATCCTCCACTTGAATGTTAAACTTATCTTTTTGGGATACTCTGTCCATAGTATTCTCCAGCTTAAAATAGTCAATGGGGACTTCCTTGGTGGTTCCATGGCTAAGACTCAGCACTCCCAATGCAGGGGCCTGGTTTTGATCCCTGGTCAGGGAACCAGATTCCACATGATGCAACTAAGACCTGGCATGGCCAAATAAATAAATATTTTAAAAATAATAATAAATAAGGAAATTTTAAAACGAAGAAGAGTCAATGGATTCCCTATATATGGGATAAATCTGAAGTGAAAGTGAAAGTCGCTCAGTCATGTCTGACTCTTTGCCACCCCATGGACTATTCAGTCCATGAAATTCTCCAGTCCAGAATACTGGAGTGGGAGCCATTCCCTTCTCCAGGGGATCTTTTCAACCCAGGAATCGAACCGGGGGTCTCCTGTATTGCAGGCGGATTCTTTACCAATTGAGCCACCTGGGAAGCCCTTCCCTACCCTATGGCAATGATTTATTTCCTCTATACTTCCTCTTATTGTGAAGTCCTGAGGGCAGGGATTGTATCTTACTTTTGGTTTCCCTGAAGCTCAGTTGGTAAAGAATTTGCCTGCAACGCAGGGGACCCTGGTTCGCTTCCTGGGTTGGAAAGATCCGCTGGAGAAGGGATAGGTTATCCATTCCAGTATTCCTGAGCTTCCCTTGTGGCTCAGCTGGTAAAGAATCTGCCTGCAATGTGGGAGACCTGGGTTCGATCCTGGGTTGGGAAGATCCCTGAGAAGGGAAAGGCTACCCTCTCCAGTATTCTGGCCTGGAGAAGTCCATGGACTGTATAGTCCATGGGGTCACAAAGAGTCAGATATGAATGAGCGACTTTCACTTTGTTTCAGAAGGACCTAGCAAAGCGTCTGGCACAGCTAACAAAGATCTATTACACTGAATACTGAGGGGTTCACTGGCTTGACACTGGTCCTGGTGTCTCTGGCCAGTGAGTTCACCTCTCTAAATTCTGTTTCCTGAACTATAAAATGGGAATAACTACAGGATTTTTGTAAAGACTGAATAATATAGTACAGGTAAACAGCACAGGTAAAGCTGGGCTCCTAACTCAATAAATGTCAGCCATCGCTCTTAGTACCCCTCAGGGCCTAGTACAATTTGAAAAACCAACCAACCAACCCCTAAGCAACTTTTTATTCATGTATTCATTATTTTTAAAATTATTATTTAGTTTCATTTTTGGTTGTGCTGGGTCTTCATCGCTGCCTACAGGCTTTCTCAAGTTGTGGCAAATGGCGGCTACTCTCTAGTGGTGCACAGGTTTCTCATCTTGGTGGCTTCCTTCATTGTGGAGCACGGGTTCTAGGGTGCTGGGGCTTCAGTAGTAGTGGCACGTGGGCTCAGCGGTTGTGGCTCCCAGGCTCTAGAGCACAGGCTCAGTAGTTGCTGTACGTGGGCTTAGCTGCTCCAAGGCATGTGGGATCTTCCCAGATAAGGGATTGAACTCATGTCTGTTGTACTGGAAGGAGGATTCTGTACCACCGAGCCATGGGGGAAGCCCTCAAAGTGACTTTTCTAACCAGTTGATTCCACTGATGTCATTTTTTTCTTTTTTTTAAATCTCACCACACTGCATGTAGGATCTACCCAGACCAGGGATCGAAACTGAGCTCGTTGTATTGGGAGAGTGAAGTCTTAACCACTGGACTGTCAGGGCAGTCCTGATGTCACACTTCTATAAACTGAAAGTGAAGTCACTCAGTCGTGTCTGACTCTTTGCAACCCCATGGACTGTAGCCTACCAGGCTCCTCCCTCCGTGGGATTCTCCAGGCAAGAGTACTGGAGTGGGTTGCCATTTCCTTCTCCAGGGGATCTTCCCGACCCAGGGATTGAACTCGGGTCTCCTGCATTCCAGGCAGACACTTTAACCTCTGACCCACCAGGGAAGCCTAAAAGTGAGGACACAAGGGGGCACCCGGATTTGAACCGGGGACCTCTTGATCTGCAGTCAAATGCTCTACCCCTGAGCTATACCCCCTGTGACATTAATTGGAGCAGTCATTTTAATGTTTATATTCTGCTCATATTTGTATATCTAGCTCCTGGCTAATTGTTAAGGTTTGGGGAAAACTGGTATGTGTCTTTATACTTTGTGTAGGTAGAATTCTAAGATGATTCCATGTGACTCTCATCCCTGTGGGATCCTCTCCCCTACAAATGTGGGTGGAATCCATGAATGTGGGGTTACCACCACGATGAGTTATGTCAGATGACAGCTGCTGTCTTTAACAAAGGAAGCTTACCTGGTGGGGCCTGATTTAATCCTTTCGAATCATAAAAAGCAGAGAGTTTTCTCTGGCTAGAGGCAGAAGAGGGAGAGATTCAAAGCACAGGGAAGGACTGGACATGTCCTTACTGGCTTGACGGCAGAGGGGGCCACGTAGACCTGGAACCAGCCTTGGGGTCCACAGAGCAACACCCTACTGACAATCAGCAAGAAAAAAGGACCTTGGTCATCCAGCCGCAAGAAACTGGATTCTGCCAATGACCTGAATGAGTCTGAAAGTGAAATCTTCTCAGAGCCTCCAGACAAGAGCTCACGTTGGCTGATATCTGGATTTCAGCTTTGTGAAACCCTGAGCAGAGAACTCAGCTGTGCCTAGCTAGACTTTGGATCTATAGAACTATGAGCTAGGTGTTGTTTGAAGCCTCTGAGAAAATGTTTATTATGCAGCAATAGAAAGCGAATACCACTTTTAAATGCCTTAATTATTGAGCAAAACATTATTTAACATTATATTCAATAAATATTCATTGAGGAAACATTAATAATTGAAATAACTATCACAAGGTCAAAATGTCAACAGGATTTCTCTTTAATCAAAATAAAAAAAATTTTAACAAAGATCTTAATTTGAATATTTGTCACGCTGATTTTATATTTATTAAATTGCTTAAAACACATTCTATTCCAGAAGCAGTGTTTTACAAAACCTGAGAAGAATTACTTAAAGTAGAGATGTACCCAGAGACACAGTGCATATGCCCATAGGTACACTGTGGCTCGAGGACCTCAAAAATCAGTTGGTAGGATTATTTTGCAAACTAAGGTAATCATCAAAAGAAGGCACAGGCAAAATTTCTCTGCATAAATTACCATTATAAAGAAGAATTCTATATAACAAATATTTTCATGTCAATGCAGAAGGTCCTTGGAAACAATCTTTATGGATTTGTTCCTCCCCAATTTTTATTAAAAAATCTGGCAAATGCATACCCCCTGGAGATTCACAGTATGTATTACCATACTAACAACTTAAAGAAGTCATGGAGGGAATCTACCTATTTAATTTTTTTGGCCTTGTGACTTGCGGGATCTTAGTTCTCCAACTGCGGATCAGTCAAACCTGTACCCCCTGCATTGCAAACATGGAGTCTTAACCACTGGACTGCCAGGGAAGCCCTCCTAATTAAAAAAAAAAAAAAATACACCATCCTCCAGATGTATTTACCACAGAACCTTTGCTTTGAGAAACATTCTGACATCTTTCAGGAACCCCATTTGGGAAATGCTGACCTAAACAAAATTTTCACTTCCCCAGACAAAACATCATATCAAAATATTAATAGGGGAAGAAATGTTTCAGAGATTGAATTTATAAAAGATATTCAGGAGCCAGAAAGGTGTCTTCCCTCTTTCCCTATTGGCTATAGCAGCTTGTCACTTTTTTTTCCTAGAGTTAATACACTGGGAAAGTGACTCTTAACAACTCTATTAACAAAATACCTATTCAGCAAAGGAAATGTGCCAATGAAGTTTCTAGAATAGTTTAAGTGATATCCTTTATCTATTTGTGCATTACCAAAGTGGATATATTCCAGAAGAAATTGAAACAAGGTGGTTTCTGTCATCAAATACTCTACAATTTAATGCAGACGCTACTGACAAACACCTTAACAAAAGGTGTTTTTACTCAATGTTTAGTTAATGCTCATTGCTAAGGAGAGTAGAATAGGTTCAGGTTTTTTTTTTAAAGACTTTTTTATTTTATATTGGAGCATAGCCAATTAACAATGCTGTGACAGTTTCAGGTGGACAGTCAAGGGACTCAGCCATACATATACATGCATCCATTCTTCCTCAAACTCCCCTCCCATCCAGGCTGCCACATAACATGGAGCAGAGTTCCCTGTGCTCTACAGTAGGACCTTGTTAGTTATCCATTTTAAACACAGCTGTGTATATGTCCATTCCAAACTCCCTAACTATCCCTTCCCCTCATCCTTCCCCGCTGGCATATGTTCAGATTTTGGGGCTAGGATTCTCGTGCTTTGAAATACTATAAATGTGAAAAGAGATTTCAAGTACAAAATATGAAAATATTTTTTTATTGAATTTGAAATAGAGTTGTAATGGACTTCCAAAAAAGAGGAATAAGCTTAGGATTCTATCCACATTTTTGCTCTAGTTCAGGGGTTCTCAGACTTTATCAGGCTTCAGGAACTACAGAAGGCTCTGTCCAGCACAGATCGCGGGGCCTATCCTCAGAGTCCCTGGTCCAGAGGTGTGGGGGCAGAGCCCAAGAATTTGCATGTCTAACAAGTGATGCAGGTGATGCTGACGCTGCTGGTCCAGGAGGCCTATTTTGAGAACCACTGAGAATCTAGTGGTACTAGTTCTTGTACCCACTCCCTTGAGATTCTCACTCAAAAGATCTGGAAAAAGCTTCCTGTGTGGTTTTGGTGTATGCTCATCTGAGAGATCCTTTTTAGCTCTGAAGTCCTTGTATCTGGGGATTTCGGTTTAGGATATCTGTGTTCTGGTTCTGCACCTCAAATTCTTTGTAGTCTCTCCATGGGTATTTCAGCACACGGAAGTAAAGGCAGAATGCTTGGAGAGTAAAGGTGGAAGACAGAGACATCATTAGTTTTACAGTTGATTGGCAGAATTTATGGGAGGAGACAGTCAGAACACATAACTATGGATTCTTACTTCTCTTTGCTCCGACCTCCTACCCGTAATCTGGAAAATGCAGGGCTAACCGAGCTGACCATTAGTGTAATCAGAGAACGCTTAGAAGTCTGCAACTACCATGTAACCTCTACATCCATCTTCCTTTTCCTATCTCACTTTGCATTTGTTTAATTGTCTGTGATTTTAAGACAATTTAGATAAAGGTATTCCAGTAGAGCGATCAAGAGTCAGCTGGATTCCAGTCCTGGCTCTGTCGGTTAGTTGCTGAAGGACTCTGGAAGAGTTATTTAATATTTCCTAACCTCAGTTTCTCTTTCTATAAGGAAATCTTTCACATCATTGTTATTAGAAGCCAATGGGAAAATGCATGATAAGCACTTAGCCAGTGCCTGGCACAGAGTAAGTGGGCAGTAGCACACAACTCATATCACTAGCAAAGATTCTATGAGAGTCCTAGAACACGTATCAGTTTCACTCTTGAGAAACAACAATTATATTAAATATTTTCCTTCTTTCCTCCTTCCCCTCCTTTCCTATTTCTGATGGATGACAAGGTTGGCAGGGCTGGACCCTGGCCCCACACGGCTGGAATCACTGTAATATTTTTCACTGAAACAGATGTGTCACTTTCTATGTAGAACTTCCTGCCACTCTGAGGAACTACTTTTTTTTTTTTTTGGCTGAGCCATACAGCTTGTGGGATCTTGGTTCCTCAACCAGGGATTGAACCTGGGCCCTCAGCAGTGAGAGTGCAGAGTACAAACCACTGACTGTTGGCCTGCCAGGGAATTCCCAAGAACAGCCTTTAGTAAGTACCAAATAGTACCAAGTATAAGACCTCTGATTCTAAGATGCAACATTGTATTATACAGCACTCAGAAAGAAAAAAGGCTACCAACTAAACTATGAAATGATGCTTTCTTATCATTTACAATTTTTATTTTCCACTTTATGAAGCTGTCCTTAGACTTAGATTTTTAAAATATCTATCATTCTCTTGCAGACACAGAAAGGAAGAATACAGGCCAAACTGATTTCTAACATTCCTAAGGCATCGCCACATTCAGCGTCCCAGGCTTCTGAATGCTTGCTTGACTCAGAATCCTGTCACTGCCTATTCACTCAATGTCATCCTTTGTACCATCAAGGACACTGGCAATGTGGCATTTCCTAACAGAATCTGAAAGTACTGAAAGCTCTTGGGGCTGGACTCTGGCTTGCCTATTTTTGATTTCTACTTCAAGAATACTGCCAAGCACGTGGTGATTTATCATTTCCCCACTCCCTTTCCCATAAACATTTGGTTCCGAGGGATTAAAAGAGTGCTTCACTCTTCCTTCGTGGATTTTATTGCCAGCAACTGACACCCATTTTTCAAGTCTGGACACTGGTGTTTTTGATGTTCGTGGATAAGTATGCAATGACAACTGTAGCCTGGCCAACAGACTGTGAGAATCTTCATTTTATAAGAAGCATCTTGATTTCATATATGTTGGTAATAAGTCAACTAAGGTCTGAACTGATCCTTGCTAGAGTTCAGCTCTGTTTGGTTTCATTTGTAGAAAACACAGTAGTATTATTACTAATAGCCTTTGCATTGCACCGATTCCCCCCAACCCCCCCATAATAGCTTGAGATAAAATTACATAGTGTATTTACTCATTTAGTACAGAATTCTAGAATCTCCCTGGTGGCCCAGTGGTTGAGAATCCACTGTCAATGCAGAAGACAGGCAGGTGAACTAATATGCTTCTATTTTAGATTCTGGGACCATGGCACTTCTACACACCAGGCTAGTCTAACTTCAACATAGCTATCTGCTACAGAGTAAGGTCAAGAATGATGGTGGATTATTGGTAAAATACAGAGGGTGGGAGGAGTCTGGTACAGGACGTAGGACTGCCATATCCTTTTTGGTGATGTAACGTTACTGGTTTTCCTAAAACAGTAATAGCTAGTGAAACTTATTGACCTGAGATAGCTTAGTAAAATGAGTCTGATTTTGGGAAAAGGCCCAGTGGCAGCTTGGGAAGTACAGAGGCAAAAAAAAAAGTCTATAATTTGCAATGAAGTCTATAGATTTGCCTTCACTGCTTATAGTAAAAGGCTGCGCAGTCCTGGTTAGTTGCTCTTCAGCACATCTGTTTTTGGAATTGTAACACTAAGGAAGAATAATATTCTAGGTCTGTCTGCCTCCCAATAGGTATAGTAGATGGCAGCTTTGGTTGGTAAGGTGGATTCATAATTTTTAGTGTTCATAAAACTGAGAGACTGGAAGAATTTTTGCTTATGCTTACATTTTCTATTCATGAACTATCTCCTTTATGTATAAAAAAATCAATATTTTATGAAATAATCTCCTTGGAGGTTAAGTGCTACAGCAGTGCTGTTTTCCAGTTAGAGAAAATCTGCACGTTACTGAAGAGAAAAGGCCTTTAAACGAAGCTTTCCTTCCTCACTAGGAGAGTCTACTTCCAGTCACTGGACCATGAAACATTACTGGAGTTACAGAGTGCAGCAGGTTGACTAGCATGTGGTATGTCTACTGAAGCCAAGGTTTCTTTTCACAGTTCTTCCCAAAGATGTGTTACATTTTTAGTATACCAACAACAAAATGATGCTGCTGGCAGGGCCCACTCTGCAGATGCTGGAGTGCTGAAAAGGACTGGGGTAGAACTTCCCTGGTGGTCCATGGTTAAGAGCCTGCCTACCGACGCAGGAGACACAGGTTCGATCCCTGGTCTTAGAAGATTCCACATGCTTTGGAACAGCTAAGCCCATGTGCCACAACTACTGAGCCCACGCACTGCAACTACTGAAGTCTGCACACCGCAACAAGAGAAGACCACACACTGCAGTGAAGAGTGGGCCCCGCTCGCTGCAACCAGAGAAAGCCTGAGAGGCAATGAAGCCAAAAATGAATTAATTTTTAAAAAGAGGACTGGTGTTCTTTGCACATCACTGAGGTTGTCCTGATCACGCTGACAGTGGCTGGTACCTGTAGCTCCTGGCACTCCTTTGTTTCTGTTGTTTTTTCAGCAGGAAGGCAGTACATAAGCTCCAGTACTTCGGCCACCTGATGTGAAGAGCTGATTCACTGGAAAAGACCTTGATGCTGGGAAAGACCGAAGGTAGGAGAAGAAGGGGATGACAGAGGACAAGATGGTTGGATGGCATCATCGATTCAATGGATTTGAGTTTGAGCAAGCTCCAAGAAATAGTGAAGGACAGGGAAGCCTGGTGTTTTGCAGTTCATGGGGTCGCAAAGAATCAGGCTTGACTTAGCGACTGAGCAAGAACATAACAACTCCAAATAACCTATGTCTAACAACTTTTAATTATTATATTTTTCTTCCAAACCCTTTACTTTACTTTATGTAGTCTGTTTTATATTGTTTTAATCAACATGCATATACTACTTTGTATCTCTTTATTAATCTAACATTATAAAACTTTCTACTTTATATTGTTTTCATAAATGTTTTAGCTGCTGTATAATATTCAGTCATAAAGTGCTAAACCTTTTCCTATTGTTGGACATGAAGTTGGCTTCCAGGTTATATCCTTGTACCTAATGCCTTTTGTTCCCTTTTTTTAAAAAAAATTATTTCATTTTGAGTCATTCTCATGGAGGAAAATTTACAGTTACTGAACACCCACTGTATACCACAGATTTGATGTGAATTATTCACTATTTCTCCAGCTCTATTAAATTCCCATTTAGCAGGTCCTGCTAAAGTCTGTGATGGCTTGAGGGGACTTTGGGCAAGAAGTGAAGGTTGAGAGAGGGCGGATAAGAGAACAGCGATACTAGTTCCACCTACGGGCATCTAATTTGCATGTATCAGATTCCTCATCTATAAAATAGAGATAACTGACCTTTCCTGGTGGTCCAGTGGTTAAGACTCTGTGCTTCCAACGCAGGCAACATGGGTTCAATCCCTGATTGGGGAACTAAGATCCCACATGCCACATGGCGTGGCCAAAAAACAAACTACGGTGACAAAAAGCCCAAAACCAAGCAAACAAAACAGAGACAACAACAGTAACGACCTCACAGGGATGTTGGAAGACAGTGGCTACAAAGCACCTACAGAGCTTGACACACAGTGAGATCTCAACACTCCTGAGCGGCAACAACTACTGTCCCAGCCTTCCTGCGGCTGTCACGACTCAAGTCACAAGACAATACCCAGAAAGGGGGCTGGTCTGTCTGACACCAGAGCTCATGCTTCCCCCTGGCCAGCAGCCGCTGCTATACATCACACGCCTCCCCGCGGGAGGGCTGGGTCAGAGAAGGCCTTTATTCTCAGGCCGTTTCCACTGTGTTCCAACAGTTCAGAAACACCTGGCCCCGTTCTGCCCCAGCTTCTCTGATCACGATCAGTCTTGAAGTCTTTGCTCCCATGAGCCACTCGTTTCTGATCTCAGCATTTCCAACACCTCTTGCTGATGGTCCTCTGCTTTGCCCCCCACAGCCAGGCAGGCCTCTCAGCCGGAGAGATCACCGAGGGCCCCAGGGCCTGTGTTTCCAGCAAGCAGCCTGAGCGCTCAGAGGATCGTGCAGAGCAGGATCCACTGCGGTTGTGGACCAGATGTGCTGCCTTCCCCTCTCCAAGGAGAGGGGAGAGGGCAGGGAGGAGCAGGTACCCCAGACAGGAAACAACAGGACCCTGACTTGGGGGGCGGTGATCCTCGTGCTGGGGCCCCGGCCTCAGCCCCACGGGCTCCTGTTTTCTAGAACTGAAGCTTCGGTTCTGAGAGACTTTGAGGGCAGGGAGCGCTGGCAGAGATGGGAGGATGGACAAAGCCTTCGGCCTCCTCTCGCCTTGTGTGCTCGGTCGCCTCAGTCATGTCTGACTCTTTGGGACCCCATGGACTGTAGCCCATCAGGCTCTTCTGAACATAGGCTTCTCCAGACAAGAATACTGGAGTGGGTTGCCATGCCCTCCTCCAGGGGATCTGTCCATCCCAGGGATCAAACCTAGATCTCTTGCATTGGCAGGAAGGTTCTTTACCCCTGAGCCACCGGGGAAACCCTCCTCCTACCTTGCCCTTCAGCTAATGCAGGATGGAGCTGCTCCCCTTCCACCTAGGAGGTGATGGGGCTCCAGAGGAGTGCAGTTGGGGGAGTGAAGCCTGAATACTGGGTGAGAGCTCTCACCGCTGGGCCTCTACTCACCCTCCCCAGGTGTCCATGAATCTGAGATGGCTCAGAGGTGACTTGGCTCTATGGGTGAAACACAACTGTCTTCTAGCTCCTTCTCCTCCACGGACAGTCCCTTCCCGAGGACCACCATCACCATGTAGCATCCAGAGCTCCCTTAAATACTGCTGGAAAAGAGGCTGCGATTCATTGTGATATAAAAAGACACGGGACAGGAGATAAGCAGGTACCCTTTACTGAGTCAGGACCTGTGCCGGGTGCCGTGCTGTTAGGATCTAATGCTCAGACGAGCCCGCAACATAGCAGTATTCCATTCACCTGTGTGTGAATCAAGACTTACAAGTAACTTTAAAAAAAATTACACAACAGCCAAATATTTGGTGAAGTCAGGGTTCAAAGTCAGACACGTCTATTGATGAAAACCTCATGTTCTTCCCCTCACACTGGAACACCTTCTGAAGTCCCCAGACCTACACTCTCTCCCTGCCCTACTTCACACAGCAAAAATTTTTAAAAAGCAAACCAGGTGTTAATGGAAAAAAAAAACAAAAAAACTTTATTTAAGGTTGAGAAGAACAGTTTACAGAAACTGTCAGAGGATTTATGGACTCTAGTAAAACTAAATGGAGAAGGCAGACACTTTTACAGCATCTTATGGCCCTGTGATCTTAACAACCTGATCCCAAGCAGGGAACTCCATGTGCTGCAACACCAGCAACCAGGCAACTCACTTCCGAGGCTGTATTCTGCATAAAACTTTGGACTCAGGGTTCCCATCACTTGCCAAATGTGAACGTGAAATGTCCTTTTTCAGGTAGGGGAACGAGATGGGTGGTCTTGAACCCCTTATTCTCTTTCAAGACCAGCCACTGACTAACCAGGAAAGCCAGAGGGCTGGGATAAAGAAACCTACACCATTTAGAAGGGATAAATTAAGGGGTTCCCAGACCAGAGCCCTCTCCTTTTTAGAAATATAAAGAAATTAACTACTGTGGTGGGGGGGAGAGTCAGATCATGTTTACCCACAAAAGTACTAACACATTACCTTCCCTTGCTGGTGGGTTTACAAAAGCTGATGAGGTAACACTAGTTGCCAAAGGCTGACCAGAAGCCCCATGTATAGTCATACACATATTTCAATATGACTTAAAAAAGAAAAGAAACAGGGGACTTCCCTGGCAGTCCAGCGCTTAAGACTTTGCCTCCCCTGGTAGCTCATGGTAAAGAATCTTCCTGCAATGCAGGAGATGCCAGTTGGATCCCTGGGTTGGGAGGATCCCCTGGAGAAGGAAATGGCAACCCACTCCAGAATTTTTGCCTGGAGAATTCCATGGACAGAGGAGTCTGGCAGGCTACAGTCCATGGAGTCACACAGAGTCAGACATGACTGAGGGACAAACACTTTCACTTTTTTCCATTGCAGGCAGTGTGGGTTCGATCCCTGGTAGGGGAACTAAGATCCTACTCGCCACAAGGCATGGCCAAAAAAAAAAAGAAAAAAATCCGTAACAGAACAATGAGTTTCTTCTATACCAGTGTCTTTGATTACCTAATTCTCAGTAAGAAAAACATTTCACCTTGTGACCCGGCATGCATGCACACATATGCCACTGAAACAGTAGTGCGGTGACACAATACTTAAATGCTTGCTACATGCAAAACATTGTGGAATTTTCTTTCATAAAAAAATAATGCCATCAAAACCCCAGTATGAAAACTCTGCTCTATATCCTGGATAAGATCATCTTCATACCCTCAGGTGGGTTGCCAGAAAAAAAGATGAAAGTCCATCCAAATTCCTTACTCTCTATTCAAGTTCCTTCATGAGCTGCTCCCCTTTCACCCACTCAGTCTCAGCCACTTGACAAGTCTTCAGTCAAATCCTATCCTACGGCCTAGGCCAGGTTCAGTCCCGCCTCTCATTGTACCTTCACAGGGCTCACGTCTTTAAGTGAAAGCTCTGTTTATTGTAACCTCTAGGTTATCAGTGCATTCCTTACAGGCCCAGCTGAAGTGCAACCTGCCTTGGACATTCTGCCCTACACAGACCTCTTCCTTTTCTGTCCCTTAGCCTTTAATGTTGTGTCACGACATAAATCCTGTCCTGTGCTATCCCATGTGAGAGGCCAGGCCTCTTCAAAGACTTTGTGAGCAATCTGACCGACAGATTGATTAATGTGGCTGATATGATGCTTTATTCTATCTGGAAAGGATATGAACTTCATGGTAAGAACTCCTCACAGGGGACTTTCCTGGGGGTCCAGCAGCTAAGACTCAGTGCTCCCAATGCAGAGGGTCTGGGTTTGATCCCTGGTCAGGAGACTGGATTCTATATGTCGCAACTAAGAAGTCTGCGTGCCACAACTAAGATCCTGACCAAGAGCCTCCACTAAGACCCAGTGCAGCCAAAATAAATATTTAAAAGAAGAACTTATCACAGCATATTAACAAACAGAAAAATAAAGCAAGATTCCGGATCAGAGAAAACTTAAATAAGAGAAGAAGTTCAAGGTGGAGGCAAGAAACAAAGAACGTAAACTTTCAGATCATGAAGGTCCACAGAAATGTTGCAGCTAAACCCTGAATTTAGCCTGAAAGCTTCCTGACCACCAAAGGCAAAAGGGGATTAAGGACAGACATATGGACCAAAGGAAAAGGATAGAAAGCCCAGAAATAAACCCTTGCATAAATGGTTAAATGATCTTGAACAAGGGACTCAAGACTATAATGGGGAAAAAACAGTACCTTCAACAAATGGTGTCAGGAAAACAATACTGCCATGCAAAATAATAAAATTGGACGCTGTATACAAAAATTAACTCAAAAGGGATTAAAGACCTAAATGTAAGACTTAAGACTATAAAACTCCTAGAGAAAAACACAAGGGAACAGCTTCATAACACTGGATTTCTTGGATATGCCACCAAAAATTTTAAAAAAAAGCACAAGCAAAAAAAGCAAAAATATATCATCAAACGTATAAAGTTGTGTACATCAAAGGTCACAATCAACAGAATTTGCAAATCATATATTTTGTAAGAGGTCAATATTCAGAATATATAATGAGCCCCTACAACACAACCATACTAAAAATCAAATAACCTGATTTAAAAACAGGCAAAAGATTTAAATAGACATTTCTCCAAAGATAATTTACAAATGGCCAACAAGCATATGAAAAGACACTCAGATTCTCGTCATTATTAATCATCAGAGAAATGCTAATCCAAACCACAATGAAGTATCACCTCCCACCAAGAGAATGACTACTGTGCAAACAAACAACCCCCCCAAAAAAACCCCAAAACAGAAAATATCAAGTGTTGATGTGGAGAAACTGGAATGTTTGTGCACTGCTGGTGAAACTGTAAAATGGTGCACTCTCCATGGAAAACACATGACTCAGCAATCCCACTTCTGTGTATACATCCAAAAGAACTGAAAGCACGGCGTCAAAGAAATACTTTCATTCCCATGTTCATGGCAGAAGTATTCACAACCACCAAAAGGTGGAAGCAACCCAAATGTCCACAAAGTGTTGAATAATGGAACATGATTCAACCTTAAAGGCAGGCTTACTGACACCTGCTACAATGGATGAACCTTGAGGACATTACCCTAAATGAAATGCAGAAATGGCTGTCTGAGGAGGCCTTACAAATAGCTGTGAAAAGAAGGGAGGCCAAAAGCAAAGAAGAGAAGGAAAGATATACCCATCTGAATGCAGAGTTCCAAAGAACAGCAAGCAGAGATAATAAGAAAGCCTTCCTCAGCAATCAATGCAAAGAAATAGAGGAAAACAACAGAATGGGAAAGACTAGAAATCTCTTCAAGAAAATTAGAGATACCAAGGGAACATTTCATGCAAAGATGGTTTCGATAAAGGACAGAATGGTATGGACCTAACAGAAGCAGAAGATATTAAGAAGAGGTGGCAAGAATACACAGAACTGTACAAAAAAGATCTTCACGACCCAGATAATCACAATGGTGCGATCATTCACCTAGAGCCAGACATCCTGGAATGTGAAGTCAAGTGGGACTTAGAAAGCATCACTGCGAACAAAGCTAGTGGAGGTGATGGAATTCCAGTTGAGCTATTTCAAATCCTGAAAGACGACGCTGTGAAAGTGCTGCACTCAATATGCCAGCAAATTTGGAAAACTCAGCAGTGGCCATGGGACTGGAAAAGGTCAGTTTTCATTCCAATCCCAAAGAAAGGCAATGCCAAAGAATGCTCAAACTACTGCACAATTGCACTCATCTCACACACTAGTAAAGTAATGCTCAAAATTCCCCAAGCCAGGCTTCAGCAATACGTGAACCGTGAACTTCCAGAAGTTCAAGCTGGTTTTAGAAAAGGCAGAGGAACCAGAGATCAAATTGCCAACATCCACTGGATCATCGAAAAAGCAAGAGAGTTCCAGAAAAACATCTATTTCTGCTTTATTGACTATGCCAAAGCCTTTGACTGTGTGGATCACAATAAACTGTGGAAAATTCTGAAAGAGATGAGAATACCAGACCACCTGACCTGCCTCTTGAGAAATCTGTATGCAGGTCAGGAAGCAACAGTTAGAACTGGACATGGAACAACAGACTGGTTCCAAATAGGAAAAGGAGTACGTCAAGGCTGTATATTGTCACCCTGCTTATTTTACTTGTATGCAGAGTACATCATGAAAAACGCTGGGCTGGAAGAAGCACAAGCTGGAATCAAGATTGCCGGCAGAAATATCAATCACCTCAGATATGTAGATGACACCACCCTTATGGCAGAAAGTGAAGAGGAACTAAAAAGACTCTTGATGAAAGTAAAAGAGGAGAGTGAAAAAGTTGGCTTAAAGCTCAACATTCAGAAAACGAAGATCATGGCATCTGGTCCCATCACTTCATGGGAAATAGATGGGGAAATAGTGGAAACAGTGTCAGACTTCATTTTTTTAGGCTCCAAAATCACTGCAGATGGTGACTGCAGCCATGAAATTAAAAGATGCTTACTCCTTGGAAGCAAAGTTATAACCAACCTAGATAGCATATTGAAAAGCAGAGACATTACTTTGCCAACAAAGGTCCATCTAGTCAAGGCTATGGTTTTTCCAGTGGTCATGTATGGATGTGAAAGTTGGACTGTGAAGAAAGTTGAATGCCGAAGAATTGATGCTTTTGAACTGTGGTGCTGGAGAAGACTCTTGAGAGTCCCTTGGACTGCAAGGAGATCCAACCAGTCCATCCTGAAGGAAATCAGTCCTGGGTGTTCATTGGAAGGATTGATGTTGAAGCTGAAACTCCAATACTGTGGCCACCTATTGCAAAGAGCTGACTCATTTGAAAAGACCCTGATGCTTTTGGGCATCAGGGAAAGACTGAAGGCAGGAGGAGAAGGGGACGACAGAGGATGAGATGGTTGGATGGCATCACCAACTCAATGGATATGAGTTTGAGTAAACTCCAGCAGTTGGACAGGGAGGCCTGGTGTGCTGTGGTTCACGGGGTCGCAAAGAGTCGGACACGACTGAGAGACTGAACTGAACTGATTGAGTCATGCTGCGTACTTATTAAGCATAAACATTT
Organism: Bos indicus; assembly: GCF_029378745.1. Classification (NCBI taxonomy): domain Eukaryota; kingdom Metazoa; phylum Chordata; class Mammalia; order Artiodactyla; family Bovidae; genus Bos; species Bos indicus. Next base: position 30,120,344 of record NC_091771.1, on the reverse strand, counting down.
ATCAATGTCAAAAATAACAGAAACACTTATAAAATACATTTTTAAAGTACTAGAGCAGATGCTTATACCTAAGGAAAAAACTGATACCATAAAATGCCACTTAAAATGAATTCACTTGAATCAGGGCTAAATTTTGTAATAAATCTTTCAGGGAAAAAAGGTTTAATAACCTAAATATAATGAAAATGTTTATTTCATTTCAAGTTGATCAAAATTTATATTTAATTTCAAAAAACATGCCGGTTCTCAGAATAAACAAGGTGAATAAATAACTAACTTTCAAGAGTGTATTTTTCTAATGAAATGTTTGCTAGCACTCTCTACTTCATATTTTTTGAATTGCACAGCTTGATCATTGAAATGATCAGTTTTTCACAAAGGCAAGCTGATCAATTTTCCCAGAGCCTCCCAAATTTTAAAATATTACCATCATTCATTTTTGAAGCATGTTATCATCTTTATCAATTCTTTTATTTTATAACTGTTGGTCTACTCTTACCAGTGATTCAAGCTGTTTCCTAATATCACTTTCATAAACTCCATGATACTTCTCTATCTTTTCAAAGATTTGCATTTTTTCTCTGCTGCTGACTTGATGTACACCGTCTAATGCTTACAGCACTGTAGAGGCTGTTAGTGGCTTCCGTGTGTTAAGAGCAGAGAGGTGTCTAAATGAGGACTGACTTCCCAAATCAGCATTCCATTGTTTGCTAGTTTTTCCTGCAGGGACGCCGATGATGACAGGTTGGATAAAGAGACTCCTCTGTACAACCTTTCCTGTTTGGGCTTTCTCATTCTGTCCTCTCACAGAAGGATAACAAACTTTAGACCCTCGGCCTTGATAAGCTTCTAGTAGGATTTGATGGAGTTCATCTGAACCGGTGCTTTGTCAGCATGCAGGCGAGATCAGGGGCATCCTCTATGGTTATGTAGTTCATTCTGAAGGTTCAGAACTGTCAAGATTTGGAAAATAGTGTATATCCTGAAAAGGATAGGGAATTTCTTCTGAAATTCAGTACTCTGAGGAATCAAAGACTTCATTGAAAGAAGGTGTGTATCTGTGCGTTCCTACTTTCTCTAAGCCGGAAAGAAGAGAAACGCTAGTCACAAAAAGAGGAACATGAACACTGTTTCCCTTCATGATTATTTCAATCATTTGGGACTTTGGAAAAACAGGATTAACTGCTTCAGCAGGAAAACCACAAAGATGTTCTCATCTGGGTACCAAGCTTACTCGATCTTATCCTCTCACTTGTTAGAATTAATATACACTTTTTCTATTCCCCACCCCCAGAACTATGACCAGGAATATACTATGGGCAGAAGCTATGCAACACACTCAGTCTAAATCCACTCTTGCAATTATTACAAATAACAATTTAGAAAACAGAAGCACGTTTTAAATTTCATTTTCTCACATTGTGCTTTCCAGAACTGAATCAAAAAAAGTATACTCAGAAGTTTCCTTTCCGAAGGAAAACTATTTTCTCCAGCTAAATAGAAGTTACAGCAATAAACAATTTCACTGTGTTGCAGATGGACCAATTATTTTTCTTTTCATAATCAGTGTTTTAAAAAATCATCTAAGTAATGCATGTGTGTAGTGCATATATAGTATTGACTTCCTATCACAGGATATTAGGACTCAAACTTTTTTCCCACCTTCTTCCTCTTAGTACAAGGAAAGTCTTTCTAATCTCCTAGTAAGGTTTTAAAAAATTAAGTCAATATTCGTTATTTAGATTCTTTTCTTAAATGCGGAACTTTTATTTTCATTCAGCGTGCCCGAGTTACTATTTTATTTATTTTTAATTAGTTACTACTCAGCAGTGGCCACAGGACTGGAAAAGGTCAGTTTTCATTCCAATCCCAAAGAAAGGCAATGCCAAAGAATGCTCAAACTACTGCACAATTGCACTCATCTCACACGCTAGTAAAGTAATGCTCAAAATTCCCCAAGCCAGGCTTCAGCAATATGTGAACCATGAACTTCCTGATGTTCAAGCTGGTTTTAGAAAAGGCAGAGGAACCAGAGATCAAATTGCCAGCATCTGCTGGATCATCGAAAAAGCAAGAGAGTTCCAGAAAAACATCTATTTCTGCTTTATTGACTATGCCAAAGCCTTTGACTGTGTGGATCACAATAAACTGGAAAATTCTGAAAGAGATGGGAATACCAGACCACCTGATCTGCCTCTTGAGAAATCTGTATGCAGGTCAGGAAGCAACAGTTAGAACTGGACATGGAACAACAGACTGGTTCTAAATAGGAAAAGGAGTTCGTCAAGGCTGTATATTGTCACCCTGTTTATTTAACTTATATGCAGAGTACATCATGAGAGATGCTGGACTGGAAGAAACACAAGCTGGAATCAAGATTGTGGGGAGAAATATCAATAACCTCAGATATGCAGATGATACCACCCTTATGGCAGAAAGTGAAGAGGAACTAAAAAGACTCTTGATGAAAGTGAAAGAGGAGAGTGAAAAAGTTGGCTTAAAGCTCAACATTCAGAAAACGAAGATCATGGCATCTGGTCCCATCACTTCATGGGAAATAGATGGGGAAACAGTGGAAACAGTGTCAGACTTTATTTTTCTGGGCTCCAAAATCACTACAGATGGTGACTGCAGCCATGAAATTAAAAGATGCTTACTCCTTGGAAGGAAAGTTATGACCAACCTAGATAGCATATTGAAAAGCAGAGACATTACTTTGCCAACAAAGGTTTGTCTAGTCAAGGCTATGGTTTTTCCTGTGGTCATGTATGGATGTGAGAGTTGGACTGTGAAGAAGGCTGAGCGCCGAAGAATTGATGCTTTTGAACTGTGGTGTTGGAGAAGACTCTTGAGAGTCCCTTGGACTGCAAGGAGATCCAACCAGTCCATTCTGAAGGAGGTCAGCCCTGGGATTTCTTTGGAAGGAATGATGCTAAAGCTGAAACTCCAGTACTTTGGCCACCTCATGTGAAGAGTTGAGTCACTGGAAAAGACTCTGATGCTGGGAGGGATTGGGGGCAAGAGGAGAAGGGGACGACAGAGGATGAGATGGCTGGATGGCATCACTGACTCGATGGGCATGAGTCTGAGTGAACTCCAGGAGTTGGTGAGGACAGGCAGGCCTGGAGTGCTGCGATTCATGGGGTTACAAAGAGTTGGACACGACTAAGCGACTGATCTGATCTGATACATGTTTTATTTTATATATTTATATTTATATTCTTAAGTGTCTGTGTAAATAACGTTCACTGTGGTGTACCATCATGACATCTCCTTCCTTGTACATCTTCTGCTTTCGTTTGCTTCAATTTCTATGTGTCTATCACAACTTTTCACTCTGTTCTGCAAGAGAGTAAACCTGCTCCCACATCTCAGGCTACTCTTGTTCCTTTTGGACTGCTGTCCATGGTCTAGATTCACTGCCAAGCCTGAGGCTGACTATGTTTTTGGGCTCCTATTTTTTTTTTAACCATCATCTCCCTCTTTTCTGCCTTCTGGATCCTCTGTCTTCCCTGTTCTGTTTGTGAAGCGTATTTTCTAGAAACCTCCTGTGGAAGGGTGCATGGGTGGTAAATTTTTTGACACTGTGATTTGGTGGAATTTGATTGACATGCTGGAAATAATCTTCCCTCAGAACGTTATGTCCATTATGTATCTGTCTGTCATCTTGTGGTTTCCAACATTAAAGAAGTGGGATTATTTTCTGTCTTGATCCTTTTTATCTCTTCACTTCTACCCGGTTAAACTCAAAGCTTTTAGCATCTCCTCTCTTTCTGGTCTAAATTTCATTATGATGTGCTTGGTCATGGAACTTTCAGAAATGTAAGTTTTTTACTGAAGAGAAGACAGCATAAATTGTAAAGATCAACTTGATGAGTTTTTACAAAATGAACAAACATACTGTGTAACTGGGGCTTCCCGGGTGGCTCAGTGGTAAAGAATCCACCTGCCAATGCAAGAGACACACAAGACACAGGTTCGATCCCTGTGATTCCCCTGGAGGAAGAAATAGTAACCCACTCCAGTGTTCTTGCCTTGAAAATTCCAGAAGAGCCTGGTGGGCTGCAGTCCATGGGGCTGCAAAGAGTCAGACACAACTGAACAGGCATGCACGCTGTATCACCAGCACTTAGGATTAAGAAACAGTCTACTACCGAGAGCATGCTTCCAGCCACTGCTTCTTGCCCGAGGGGCAACCACTCTCCTTTCTTTTTTTCCTATTTTTAAAGATAGGTAGGATGTTAAGAATTTTTTCTTTTCCTTTTTCACATTTATTTTTTATTTATTTTATTTATTTGACTGTGCTGGGTCTTAGTTGCAGTAGGCGGGATTTTTAGTTATGGCATGTGGGATCTATTTCCCTGATCAGGGATCGAACTTGGGCCCCCTGTGTTGATTGGGAGTACAGAGTCTTAGCCACCAGGGAAGTCCCACCACTCTCCTAATTTCTAACATCATACATTAGTTTGCCTATTTGAAATTTTGTATAAATGAAATCAGACAACATGTACTCTTTTGCTAGTGGTCTTTTTTATTCACCATTAAGTTTGTGATATTCATCTATGTAGCGGTAATTCATTCATTCTTGTTCCACTATAGAACATACTAAACTTCGTTTATCCAATTTTAATGTTGATGGACTCTTGCTTGTTTCCATTTTTTGGCCATTACACATGATGTTGTTACAAAGCTAAATCTGGCCTTTGATGAACAGATGTAGGTACTTCTGTTGGCTGGCGTGATCTTCTTTTTCACTTTTTGCCTGGTGACTCTGTGAACGTTTTCAATCTGAATATTTGCCTTTTCAGTTTAGAGAAATTTTTTTTCTTATGTTCTCTGTACTATTGGGTTTCAGTTCATGTCTTTCTGTTTGTATTTATCCTTTTTGGCCGGGCAGCTTTTCCTTGGCTGCCTCATCATATTTAAGAGTGAGGCACTTAAAACCAGAGAGATCTGTGTGTGAGGGAGCACTTGTTGTAGGGTCATGAGATTGCCAGATACTGTAGGTGGACAACAAAATGTCAATTTATAGACATTTTTCTTTGGCAGGTATTTCCTCAGAAAGAAAGCCTTCAATCTCGGCTCCAACCAATAGAAAGGGTTGAGAGATCTCACCATTCAGGATGAAGTTTTCTTATTTTCCATGTTTCTCAGCAAGATACATCATCCTTGTTCTCAGCAGTGTTCGGTATCCATGAGTCTAGAGCACTGTCCAATATGGTAGCCACTAGCCACATGCAGCTAGTTAAATTGAAATGAACTGAAATTAAATGAGAAATACAGTTCCTCACATTGACTGTTTAGCCATTTGATGATGGATGACTCTGATATAAAACATTTCCATCACCACAGAAAATCAATTAGGCAGTGCTGGAGCGTGAGCCCAATATTTCATGTTTGGGGAGAAGTAGTTTCCTAACTATACTGCTGGATAAAGGGTCTAAAAATTTGATTACTTTTTATATAATTTTTTAATTTACAGTAATTCTTTAATTTTCAATCTCACCAAAAACTCAGTTTCAGAGGTACTCCAAGATCCCCATTTCTTGAAATCTGACTTAACCAATACTAAGAATCTGCCTGCAATGCAGGAGACCCCAGTTTGATTCCTGGGTGAGGAGAATCCCCTGGAGAAGGGATAGGCTACCCACTCCAGTATTCTGGCCTGGAGAATTCCATGGATTGTATAGACCATGGGGTCGCAAAGAGTTGGACACGACTGAGCAACTTTCACTTTCATTTTCACTTGGCCAATACTTTGGCCACCTGATATGAAGAGCCAACTCATTGGAAAAGACCCTGATGCTGGGAGAAGGAGATGACAGAGGATGAGATGGTTGGATGGCATCATCAACTCAGTGGACATGAGTTTAGCAACTCACGTGGACAAGAGAACAAGGACAGGGAAGCCTGGCATGCTGCAGTTCACGGGGTCATAAAGAGTTAGACAAGACTTAGTGACTGAACAGCAACAACAATCCCCACTGCAGCAAACACACTTGTAGGCAGTAGGTTTCAGCTTTCTACTGTTAATTACCACTTAACCATCTGTCTTCCATCTTCCAAAATGTATTTATACCTATTCTACTCCTTTACTATCTGTTTACTATACTGGTCTATTCCTTTACAATGCGTTTTAGGCAGGGAGCAGAAATAAACATGTTCTAACTGCTATGTTAAACCGGAAGTCCTCCTGAGAACGTTCTTAATGGGATTAACAACACAGTGAGTGGGTAAAAAGCAGTCTGTTGTTAAGCTTTGTCATGCAGGATTTCCCCAAGATTTGCTCCTAAATGTTACAGTTTTCATAAAATTTTATCGTCTCTGATTTTTAAAATAGTTTATTGCTTTATTCTTTTTCTGAATATTATTTGAGACCTTTCTGCAGGTAAGACACTCATTCTAGCTATTTTCTTACTTTATCTTTTCATTTCATGAAAAATATTGCTGCTGAACTTTCTTAGTGCAAGTTTAATAGTTATGCATAGGGTCGGGTTAGGGCTTTCCAGGTGGCTCAATGGTAAAGAATCCACCTCCCCAGCAGGACATGAAGGTGTGATTCCTGGGTCGGGAAGATTCCCCTGGAGAAGGAAATGGCAACCACTCTAGCATTCTTGCCTGGGAAATCCCATGCAGAGAGAAGCTAGGTGGGCTACAGTTCATGGGGTCACAGTCAGACACGACTAAATAACAGCAACATGAGGCAAGGTTATTTTCAGTTGACTAAATGTTAACATCCTTTACCCACAGCCTGAAGCAGAGCAAACCAGTTGAGCCCACCTATACAAGTTAGACCCTGGTCAACCTTGAGTTGTATGAGAATAAATAGATATTGATGTAAGTCACTGCGTTTGGAGTGATTTATTACAAGGCATTATTATTGCAATAGCTGCCTAATATCATGAGAAAAGAATCTTTACAAATAGGATTTAAGCATCTAGAAAAAAAAATAAAGTATTTGTGTTTAGGAAAAAGTAAAAATTCTCACTCAACAATGGAAAGCCCTTTTCTCATCATTTGTTGTATTTTATCTCAAGGCATTTTCCTAACAGAATTTGCCAGAGGAGCACCACTAGGTTTCAGGTTTGTAAATCGTGACATAAGCACTGGTCATGGAAAACCAGGACATCACAAATATTCTTTTCTTTCCACCAGGAAGGATATTTTATTAATAAGCAGTGACTAGTATGCAAATTACACGAAGATCTGTGTACCTCTTTCCCCAAAGATAAATTATACGCATTGTAACAAAAAGAGACTATGTATTGTTCGCGAAGTTCTTATGAGAGTAGTCGTTCTTTGCCCAGAATTACGCTTGCTTGCTTCTCGGTGTTTCCACTGACTTGTGAGAAGGTGTCACTCAGGACCTGGAGTTGTCGCCCCAGGGGACATATAAGAGTCAGAACACTTCTTCCAGGGAAGCAGCTGCCCGCAGAGCCGTGCTGTGATCGTGGACTAAATCCTCAGGGTCCCTGAGACTGAATGAACCACTGTTTTGGAAGTGCTGACCTTGGACAGCCATGGCCATTGTGCAGAGAACTGGAAGCGGTCACTATTAAGAGTCTCTAATAGTAAATAAAGGGGACAGTGTGAGCCCCTTTCAATGCTTTCTCTTTCGGTATCCCAGAATTTCAGTTTTACTGAAATCAAAAGAACTGGAGAAAGATCTGGCCAGACTAGGGCTGTATCCTTGTATCTGCTGCTACTGCTAAGTCACTTCAGTCGTGTCCGACTCTGTGCCACCCCATAGACGGCAGCCCACCAGGCTCCCCCGTCCCTGGGATTCTCCAGGCAAGAATACTAGAGTGGGTTATCCTTGTATCTGGCTGATCCTAAAAAAACACTTGAATGCATGCATGCTCAGTCATTTCAGTCGTGTCCAGCTCTTTGTGACCCTATGGATTGTAACCCGCCAGGCTCCTCTGTCCATGGGATTCTCCAGGCCAGAATACTGGAGTGAGTTGCCACGCCCTTCTCCAGGGTGTTTTCCTGACTCAGGGATGGAACTCAAGTGTCCTGCGGCTCCTGCACTGCAGGCAGATTCTTTACCAACGAGCCACCGGGAAGCTCAAAACACCTGAGTAATAAACACTATCTTGTGGAGCATGTGAGCTTAGATGGTTCGACAAGTTAATGTTCATATTTACTGGAAAGACTCCAAATGGAATATGTGTGAATACTATTTTAAAATTTCATGTTTTCTTTAAAACACTAAAGGGAAACTGGTTACAAAGAAAAGGGTTAGCACCAGTCCTATTACCACTGCAGGGACCTGTGACCCTTGTGGGAAGTCATACATGTTCACTGGTCCATATTTCATTCATGGATGTAAAAGCTGTGGAGTTCTGGCCTCACACTAGATTGTGCTAAATGCTAGGGACACAAGGGGGTGGCTCTCACAGGGCTTATGTAAAGTCAGAGGAGGAGAGCAGAGAGGTGTAATAGGTCTGTGGCTGAGTGGGAGGGGAGCACATGCTTTCCTAACAGGATGGGGGAGGGACATCAGGGCCAGAAAAATCTAGATTGAGTCCTGGTTTCTTCTGTGTTTCCCTGGCTTAGGGGGTCTCTTTCAGTAACTGCCTCTCATTTACCCACTTCCTCTGTTCAGCTTGGGGCTTCCCAGGTGGCGCTAATGGTAAAAAACCCACCTGCCAATGCAGGAGACATAAGAGACACAGGCTCTATTCCTGGGTCAGGAAGATCCCCTGGAGAAGGGCATGGCAACCCACTCCAGTATTCTTGCCTGGAGAATCCCATGGATAGAGGAGTCTGGTAGGCTGCAGCCCATGGGGTCGCACAGAGTCAGACATGACTGAAGTGACTTAGCATGCATTTGTTCAGCTCAGTACCCACCAAAGGACGGCTCCCTCCTCTAGGGACCTTCTGGTGTTACACCCAGGCAACCTCTCCCTTTGCCAGAGTATAAGCAATGTCTAGGTGAGCTTGGCTTCAGTACCATATTTATTCTGTCACCACTTCTCAAGGATAAGCATCGCTTCTGAGAGGAAATTTTACATGGAGAGTTCATATTATGTGAAATATAAAGGTTTCCTACTTTGCAAGTTATATGTAAATACACATTTCATGTATTAAGCTTACTAAGAAGTAGAAATACCTATACTTTTAAAACTGAGACAATAAACTAGGTGGTGGAAGACAAGTCACAAGTCTAGACACAGCTGTTAGATTTTAAAAAGTGCAGGTACTTTAAGTGGCACTACCCTGGCATGTGCTCAGTTTAGATTGCATGTCAACCAGCCCAACAGGTGTTAGGAGACAGATGTTCACCAAATGCTTAGCCCTCAGGGAGAAAACATGAACAAAATATAGAGCACATGCCCCCTGAGTATCAGCAACTGAAGAAAGCATTTTACTATCCACTGTCCTGATTTCTAAAAACAACTTCAAAAGTTTATTGAATCCTTACTATATGCCAAGCACTATCAGATATGCTGTTGAAAGATAAATAAACCCTGATGTATAAATCAATCTCTTAAATTTATCCATCATGGCTAAAGAAGTTCTAGAACTAATTTTATCCTTCACAAATCTTGCTTTTTCCTTCGGGTTTAAAAGATTCATAGAACTGAACCAAGTTGGCTTTCTCATGAACTTACTGAAATTGATTACCAAGCCCAGTGATTCTTCTGCCCTGAGGGAGTCTCAAAGTGGTCTTCTCCCCTTTGTCTTTGGCACCATTCTCCTTCAGGCCTACAGAATTTTGTCATCTGAACTAGTTCATGATTTCTTATGAACTCATTTTTCTGCCAAAATTTTGCGCTGTTCTAATTCATTCTTGTTAACCAGTGCTAACGTAATCACATAAAACGCAGACGGCGGGTGGCCACTTTCAGTGTCAGCCTGATGCCTTCAGGACACAGCCCAGACAGGCCCACGTGGCTCCCAGAGTCTCTGGCCTCGCTTGCCATTCCTCTCCCGCGAACATTCTGTGTTCTAGTCACATGTAACTGCTCGCAGTTAAAAAAAAAAAAAGTTTAGTGTGTGTGTGTGTGTGTGTGTGTGTGTAATTTTGCCATGCCAAGTGGCATATAGAATCTTAGTCCTCCTGCCTTGGTGTCTCTGTCACAATCTCAGATTGCTCCTCCTCATATTCTCCCAACCTCTTCCCATGGCCCCCAGTTGATAAACTTCTCCCTCCAATTTTTTTATTTGGAAAATTTCAAAATGTTTAGTACAATAAACACCTATACATCCTTTACTTACATTCTCCAATTGTTAACATTCTGCCACATCTGTGTTCCTTTCCCCTCAGTGCCCCCACCCACAGGGGTTTACTTTTGCCAAATCATTTGAGAGGAAGTTGCAGACATTAGGACACTTTATACTCTTAAACAGTGGCAGACTTTATTTTCTTGGGCTCCCAAATCACTGCAGATGGTAACTGCAGCCATGAAAGTAAAAGACGCTTGCTCCTTGGAAGAAAAGCTATGACCAACCTAGACGGTGTATTAAAAAGCAGAGACATTATTTTGCTGACAAACGTCTGTCTAGTCAAAGTTATGGTTTTTCCAGTAGCCATGAATGGATGTAAAAGTTGGACCATAAAGAAAGCTGAGTGCTGAAGAATTGATGCTTTTGAACTGTGGTGTTAGAGAAGACTCTTGAGAGTCCCTTGGACTGCAAGGAGATCAAACCAGTCAATCCTAAAGGAAATCAACTCTGAATATTCATTGGAAGGACTGATGCTGAAGTTTCAATACTTTGGCCACCTGATGCAAAGAACTGACTCACTGGAAAAGACCCTGATACTCGGAAATACTGAAGGCAGGAGGAGAAGGGGATGACAGAGGATGAGATGGTTGGATACCATCACTGACTCGATGGACATGAGTTTGAGCAAGCTCTGGGAGTTGGTGATGGGAGCATGGTATGCCGTAGTTTATGAGGTCGCAAAGAGTCAGACAGGACTAAGCGACTGAACTGAAATGATATTCTTAAACTGCTCAGCATGTTAAGTTCTAAAAAGAAAGCATTTTCTTACATAACCAGAACATAATGAGCACACTCAGGAAAATTAACATCAAAATACTAAAGTTTAATTGGAATATGCAGTCAATATTCAGATTTCTCCCAATTCCCCAACTGGCTATCATTCATCATTCAAGACTGAGCTCAAATCAACTACATGCCAATAAGGGGAACTTCTTTGGTTCAGTGGCTAAGACTCCATGCTCCCAATGCAGATGTCCACGGTTTGATCCCTGGTCGGGGAACTAGCTCCTACAGACCACAAGAGTTCATAGGCTGCAACTAAAGATCCTGTGTGCCATGACAGGATCCTGTGGCACAGCCAGACAATTATTTTTTAAAAAGTATACTCCCAATAAAAACGTTTTTAAAAATGACTAAGCTCTAGAAGAAGGACATGCCCTTCTCACACACACACTGCGTCAGGTGTCTCTATTCCTTGTTTTCACTGCCCTTTGCATATTTTTATGGAAGCAATTCCATAAAACACTATCACACTGTCTATTTCCTTTCTGCAGTATTTGACGCTCACTTAGACTCATTTCAACTTCTCTTGCACCCCACAAGTACCTGGCATTAGGATGAACGAATGAATGAATGAACATTCGAGATGCGCATTCTACTCTCTCATTTTAACTGGTCAATGTGTCTCACAGCCTCTGGGCGCCACTCACGTCTCCTCAATTTCACCACTTATTTCAAAAGCTTCCATGGTGCCCGTGCTGCATAGGCTTTTACTAGCCTTGTGCAGATATAACCTGACAGCACCTCGCTTTGAGCCTGGGCCGTGAACTCCTAGTTCTGGCCCCAGGGTTATGCTGGAGTGGGAGCAAAGGACTCCAGTGAGAACCATTTGGCCTTCAATCTGGCACGTACAATCTGGAAACCAGGCTGTGGAGCTCTCTAGGGCCACCCTTGTCCATTGAGAGACAGGAGCGCGTGGAAAAATGCTTCCCCCACTTCTGATTCCAGGGTGGCTCATTCTGAGGTATATTCTGTAAGGTGACTCAAAAACTCCCACAGGATCCAGTAGCAGATACTCAAGAGTGCGTGCGTGCTCAGTAGCTTCAGTCGTGTCCAACTCTTTGTGACCCCATGGACTGTAGCCCACCAGGCTCCTTTGTCCATGGGATTCTCCCAGCAAGAATACTGGAGTGGGTTGCCATTTCCTCCTCCCGGGGATCTTTCCAACCCAGGGACTTAACCCACATCTGTTACGTTTCCTGCGTTGGCAGGCCAATTCTTTACCACCAGCACCACCTGGGAAGCCCAGTAGATATAGATAATGGCTGCCATTTGAAGAGGATCCATGGACGGGCTTTCCCTCCTTGCTGGGGTCATTCCCCTTGTCTCTCACAGTCTGTTCCCTGGGGTCAATTCTCAAACAACTATCTGCACTCAAATCTTTGGGACAGTCTGCTTGCAGGAGTCCAGACCAGCACCGTTTTGGTAAAGGGACAAGAACACAGGTTTGGGAATCAGACAGATTTGAACCCAAATTTGGTCATTCACCAGCTATGATCTTGAGCTGGTAATTTCACTTCTCTCAGTCTCACTTTCCTCAGCTTATAATGAGGATAATAATACTTTGTAGGATTGTGATAATTAGAAATTAAAAATTTCTTCCTGGGACTTCCCTGACAGTCCAGTGATTAGGACTCTGTGCTTCCACTGCAGAAGGGAAGGGTTTGATCCTGGCCTGGTGGCACTAGTGGTAAAGGATCCGCCTGCCAACCCACTCCAGTATTCTTGCCAGGACAATCCTATGGAGAGAGGAGCCTGGCTCAGTCCATATGGTCGTAAAGAGTCAGACTCGACTGAAGCGACTGAGCACACAGCCTGGGTTTGTGATCCCTCAACTAAGATCCCACATACCGTGCAGCATGGCTTAAAAAAAAAAAAAAAAAACCTTCCCTTCCTCACATAGAAGGTGTGTGTGTATATATACATAAATCTGTAGACTAATAACAAACATAAAAAACCATGTTGGATATCTGTTCAGCCTAGGAACCATCTTCTTCCTTTCCATTTCTCTTAAAACTTAACACTCCCCCCACCCCACCCCCGCTCTCAGTTTCTTGGGTGTGGGCTCATGTGCTCACATTTTTACTGGGAAACTTCGTGATCCTCCCCTCTAACTAGAGCTGATTGGACTGTGAGTAGATTCTCTATTTCAGGAAACTGAAATTCAGACTTAAAAAAAAAATACGTAGTTAACTTCTCATGTGGCTTTAGCTATAAACCCAGGCTGTATGAATTGGTCATACTCAGCCATGTGGATGAAGAAGCACAAAAATCTAGTCTATAGAAAGAAGCAGGACTTCCCTAGTGGCCCGGTGGCTAAGACTCAGGGTTCAGTTCCTGGTCAGGGAACCAGGTTCCACAAGCTGCCACTGAGAGTTCGCATACTGCAACTAAAAACAACCCTTGTGTGACGAAACTAAGACCCAGCACAGCCAAGTAAATAGATAAATATTTTTTAAAAACAGAGAACAGGTTTTTTTTGTGTGTTGTTGTTTTTTTTTTTTAAAGGAGCAAATGTGAAGCATAGTGTTTCATTATGGTATGTCATGAAGCAGAGGAAACAAGCAACAGACAGGACTCAGAGCTTCCTGGAGTCTCGATGGCTCCCAGTTCCAGCGTCCATGCCCTTCTTGAGGCCCAGCTATATTCTTCTGTTTACATATTTTTTTTGCATTGGCTAATTTTAGTTAGTTAGGTTTATTAGCAACCAAAGTTTTAACGAATGCACTGAATATACTAATACCCAAAATAAATGTATAAGATCATTTTTGAAAATAACCACCCAAAATTCAGGAAAAGGCAAACCATGTTTCACAATATAATGTAATCTGTGTGTGTGCGCTCAGTTGCATTTGACTCTGCGACCCCTGGACTGTAGCCCTCCAGGCTCCTCTGTCCATGCAATTTTTCAGGCAAGTATACTAGAGCAGGTTGCCCTTTCCTACTCCAGGGGATCTTCCTAACTCAGGGATCAAACTCGAGTCTCTTGGGTCTCTTGCCTGCAATGGTAGGTGGAATTCTTTAACACTGCTGCCACTTGAGAAGCCCGTAACTTAGTAAATCTAAATTTCAGGAAGAAATTCTCAATGTGGAGGTGAGAAACTTAATAGCATCAATATCTTATAGGAATATGTTGTCTTAAGATTTTTAAAGCCTTGGGACCTCAGAAGTAGTCCTAATCAAAACCTCTATTCAGGGACTTCCCTGGTGATCTAGTGGTTAAGAATCCACCTTGCAATGCAGCGGATGCAGCTTCAGCCTCTGGTCAGGGAACTAAGATCCCACATGCCACAGAGCAACTAGACCCGACACAGCCAAATAAATAAATATTAAAGAAAAAAAAAAGCCTGTATTCATTACTATAAAACTACAGTCAAACCAGAAAGTATAGCGATTACTATGCTTGAAATATTTATCTGTATCTCACAAAATACTCCTGTTTGCTTATACACCTAGTGGGAAATGAGAATTATTCAGAAGAAAAATTCTACTTTCTCAACAGGAGAAGTGTAGGAAAGTTGCAAAGACCTCAGAAAAAAAGCAACTTTTATAAAGAGCTTGTCAAAAATCAGGAGGCACTAGCAAGTCTTCAAAGAGAGAACTCATTAAAACAATTTATTGAATTCTTAAGGCAGTCAAATTAATTTACTTACACAACAGATTAAAAACAAATTCATATTCTAATGTTTTTAACATCATAGCTTTTAATGATTTCATGTAAATATTTTAAACATGGATAGTTCAGTTCAGTTCAGTTCAGTCGCTCAGTCGTGTCTGACTCTTTGTGACCCCATGAATTGCAGTACGCCAGGCCTCCCTGTCCATCACCAACTCCCGGAGTTCACTCAGACTCACGTCCATCGAGTCAGTGATGCCATCCAGCCATCTCATCCTCTGTCGTCCCCTTCTCCTCCTGCCCCCAATCCTTCTCAGCATCAGAGTCTTTTCCAATGAGTCAACTCTTTGCATGAGGTGGCCAAAGTACTGGAGTTTCAGCTTTAGCATCATTCCTTCCAAAGAAATCCCAGGGCTGATCTCCTTCAGAATGGACTGGTTGGATCTCCTTGCAGTCCAAGGGACTCTCAAGAGTCTTCTCCAACACCACAGTTCAAAAGCATCAATTCTTCAGTGCTCAGCTTTCTTCATAGTCCAATTCTCACATCCATACATGACCACTGGAAAAACCATAGCCTTGACTAGATGGAACTTTGTTGGCAAAGTAACGTCTCTGCTTTTCAATATGCTATCTAGGTTGGTCATAACTTTCCTTCCAAGGAGGAAGCATCTTTTAATTTCATGGCTGCAGTCACCATCTGCAGTGATTTTGGAGCCCCAAAAAATCAGTCTGACAGTGTTTCCACTGTTTCCCCATCTATTTCCCATGAAGTGATGGGACCGGATGCCATGATCTTCGTTTTCTGAATGTTGAGCTTTAAGCCAACTTTTTCACTCTCCACTTTCACTTTCATCAAGAGGCTTTTTAGTTCCTCTTCACTTTCTGCCATAAGGGTGGTGTCATCTGCATATCTGAGGTGATTGATATTTCTGCCAGCAATCTTGATTCCAGCCCAGCATTTCTCATGATGAACTCTGCATAGAAGTCAAATAAGCAGGGTGACAATATACAGCCTTGACGTACTCCTTTTCCTATTTGGAACCAGTCTGTTGTTCCATGTCCAGTTCTAACTGTTGCTTCCTGACCTGCATACAGGTTTCTCAAAAGGCAGATCAGGTGGTCTGGTATTCCCATCTCTTTCAGAATTTTCCACAGTTTATTGTGATCCACACAGTCAAAGGCTTTGGCATAGTCAATAAAGCAGAAACAGATGTTTTTCTGGAACTCTCTTGCTTTTTTTTTACTCTCATGCATAGTAGGGGAGAGTAATAATTATATAACATGATTTTATAGGCTAATAAAATTTCCACTGAATTGCACATTTTGCCACTTTACCTTTTCCCCACATTTTCATCTTTATTTTTATACAGGCAGTGTTCTAATGGAAGTAAGTCCCCCAACCTTAATTTAAAAAAAAAGAAAATCCTTTGGTTGCTGAACATCAGTCTAAATAATCTCTAAGAATTTAATTCTTAATAAAATCATAGTGATCCTCAACACAAGTTCAAGGGCTATAAAAACTAATGCCTAGTCTGTATTATTTTGTGCTATTATTTATTTTTTATGTGTGTGTTGAGTCTGAAGTGCAAAGATCATGCTTTATGTCTCTTGTATGTGTCCAATGCCAAGTTGATTAAAGAATCCTGGGTTTACAGAATCACCTTGAAATTACAAGGGCTTTGGAGGTCATCTAGCCCAATCTGCTACCATCCTCCTTTATCAACAGCCAGCCTTTGCAAAAGGACTTCTAGGGGAAAGAATGCCTCGATGCCAGGATAAACAACATTAACCATGACAAAGCCAGTTGGTACACTGTATCCAACTCTTTGCAATTCCATAGACTGTAGCCCGCCAGGCTCCTCTGTCCATGGGATTCTCCAGGTAAGAATACTGGAGTGGGTTGCCATTTCCTTCTCCAGGGGATCTTCCGGACCCAGGGATTGAACCCAGGTCTCCCGCATTGCAGGCAGACGCTTTAACCTCTGAGCCACGAGGGAAGCCCATTTATTTGGCTGTGCCAGGTTTTAGTTTTGGCACAGAGGATCTTTGACCTTCCTTGCAGCATTCAGGATCTTTAGTTGGGGCACACAGGATCTAGTTCTCTGGCTACGAATTGAACTCAGGCCCCCTGCACTGAGAACTCAGAGTCTTAGGCACTGGACCACCAGGGAAGTTCCCGTAATTATTTCTTGTTGTTGTTTAGTCAGTCAGTCATGTCTGACTCTTTATGACCCCTTGGACTGAAGCCTGCCAGGCTCCTCTGTCCATGGGATTCTCCTGGCAAGAATACTGGAGTGGGTTGCCATGCCCTCCTCCAGGGGATCTTTCCGACCCAGGGATGGAACCCACGTCTCCTGCATTGGCAGGCAGATTCTCTACCACTGAGCCACCAGGGAAGCTCTTGCTAGCTCCAGAGAAGCATAAATTAAAACAGTGGGGCTTTGAGCAATAATACTAGTTCTCAGTGAAACATCAAGTCTATTTCCAGCAGCCACGGGCTATGGATTCTTCCTCCAAAGATGATCTGACAGAATACAATCAAATCTTAGTGTCCCACACATACTCCCAGTGTTAATCCTCAAAACTTGTTTTATCCTGGCTGCTATACCAAATCACCATAGCCTGGGTGGTTTAGACAACAAACACTTATTTTTCACAGTTCTGGAGGCTGGAAGCCCAAGATCAGGGTGTTGGCATGATAAATTTCTGGCAGAAGCCCTCTTCCTGCTAACAGCTGGTCATCGTGTACCCATGCTCACGAGGAGAAGAGCAGAGAGAGAGAGAGAGACGAAGCAAGCTCTCTCGTCTTATAAGGGCGCTAACACCATTAGTGAGGGCTCCACCTCCCGACCTAATTACCACCTATTACTATCACATTAAGTAAGGTTTCAGCCTATGCATTGTGGGTGTCCACTGCAGAACTACGGGTGTTCTCTTCTCTGTGTCCCCTAGAGCAATGGTTCCCAAAGTGTTACCCTGGACTGGCTTCATTGGCAGCACTGGGAAATTTGTAGAAGTGCAAATTCTCAGGCCCCACCTCAGACCTACTTCCTGAATCAGAAGCTGGCAGTAGAGCCCCACAGTGGATTTTAATAAGCCTCCTGAAGATTCTGCTGCATCATTCAAGTTTAAAGATCACCACTGCAGACTGGATTATGTCCTTGAGGGTAGGGACCAAGACTTGTTAAAAGTTGAAATCGTGACACACAGCTCATTGTTGAATACATAAATAGCCTACGCATTTCCCCAGAAAACTTGAATCTATCATTATGTTTTAAAATTAAAAATATCTTTTGAGTACTTCACTAGAAATAGGTGACTCTGTTTCTGGCATCTCTCCTAGGTGCAGTCACCCAATTGTTGTTGCTGTTCTTCAGTCACTAAGTTGTGTCTGACTCTTTGTGATCCCATGAACCATAGTACGCCAGGCTTCCCTGTCCTTCACTATCTCCCGGAGCTTGCTCAAGCTCATGTCCATTGAGTCGGTGATGCCATCCAACCATTTCATCCTCTGTTGCCCTCTTCTTCTCCTGCCCTCAGTCTTTCCCAGCATCAGGGTCTTTTCCAATGAGTTAGCTCTTCACAACAGGTGGCCCAAGTATTGTAACTTCAGCTTCAGCATCAGTCTTTCCAATGAATATTCAGGGTTGATTTCCTTTAGAATTGATTGATTGTCAGCTCCTCATTGCAAAACTCAGACTAAAACTGAAGAAAGTAGGGAAAACCAGTAGACCATTCAGGTATGACCTGAATCAAATCCCTTATGATTATGCCGTAGAGGTGACTAAATTGTTACCTTTCCATTATCTCTTAGATGAGGATTTCTCAACTTTGATACTATTAGCATTTGGACCAGATCATTCTCTGTTATGGGAGTCTGTGTGACGTTTGACAACATCCTTGGCCTCTGCTCACTAGATGCCTGTAGCATCTACTCAATTGTGAGAATCAAAAAAGTTCCCACACGTTGCCAGATGTCCCCAGGGTTTGGGGACAAAGCTATTACCTGTTGAGAACCACTGCCTTAGATCATTCTGTACCAATGGAGATGAGGTACTCACCTCACACCAGGGATGGTCGCTTTCTGTGCTCTTAGAATGGCTAGGGACGCACACAGGGGTGGGTGGGGGCGGGGTGGTGGTTTCTCACCTTGACAACAGTCATTTACAAAACAATGGACAGTTTTACAGGTTAAGGCCCTAGTCCCAGATGGCCAGAGTTTCAATGCTGATTTTCAGTGTTTTCTCAAAGAACAAATACAAATAATCTGTCAAAATTATGAAATGATGGCGCCTCCCCTAGTGGTTCAGTGGTTAAGATTCCGAGCTCTCAGTGCAGGGGTCTGGGTTCCATCCCTGGTCAGGGAACTAGATCCCACACACTGCAGCTAAGAGTTTGAGTGCCACAGCTAAGGATCCTGCACGCCACGATGAAGATCGAAGATCCCGAGTGCCGAAACAAAGACCCAGTGCAGCCAAATAAACCTATGTATTTTTTTAAAATATGAAATGATGGTCAGACTCAAACCAACGCGTACTCTTCCACAACACGGCACACCAAGGAGGAGTATTCATCAACGTGCTTGCCGTAGAATGCCTACTCTTAACACATGAGATCTAAATTTAGATAGCTACATGTGGAAAATATGATCTTTAAGACAGTGAAATGGAATTCCGTTTCAAAAAGATGGGCACCTGGAATGCTGTGAAGTTCTGCTGCTGCTTCAGTAAGGCAAAACTGAAGAAACTTTACAAAAATGTATTTAAACCCAAGACTCTATATCACTACTAACAGGAGGCTGAGGAGACTGTATATAAAAAGGCTAAAAATATCTCCATTTGAAAATAGCAGATTGTGAAAGAGTATATGACTGACAGATATTAAATATTAAGGGCATGACTAAGATGTGTATGCATTCGTTCACCAAAGTCTCACATTCAAAAAGGCAGGCAGTGCAGTGTGATGGATGCCTCCAGTTTATGCGTTAAGATCTCAGGTGCCCTAACAGCAGGCCCCTAACACAGGCTCTCACAGCCTTCACCAGAATTCCAAAGGACTTAGAGTTATTTGTGTGATTATTTGATTGTCTCTCTTTTCCTTGAACCCTGGAAACCCCATGAAGGCAGGGATTATATTCTACTCATCACTATAGCTCCAGGGTGTATATAGCTCAAGAAGTGTTTGTTGAATGAATAAATGAAGAAAGAGGGGAGGGCAAAGAAGCTACAAAGGAAAAAGCTAGCAAGGTGGGAGAAGTACTTGGGGCAAATTCGAATCAGGTAGATCAAAGGAGAGAAAAATCTAAGGGGGGTGATCAGCAGTGTCTAATGTCACAAAGGCTCACTGAAAGATAAAAGACAACAAACCGCTGATTGGTTTTGGCAAACATGAAGCTTGTTGGCAAGTCAGCAAGAACTATTTTATCAGTTTTCGGAAGAGAAGTTAATGGTAATGGACTGAGGACAGGAAGTGGGGATAGTCAATTACTGGCCACTCTTTCAAGAAACTTGAACCTGAAGGGAAGTAGAGCTGAGTCCATGGCTATAACAAGAGGTGGAGTCAGGCACTGTCTTTTCTGTGTAAGAGTCGAAGACTGGGTGAAACTAGTTAAGATAAAAGCCAGTATCAACAAAGTAGTTAGTTACAACACATTCCTGAAAAGCTTGGAAGGAACTGGATTGGGCTTAAAGAGATGGAGGCACATTTCTTCCCCTAAAACAGAAAATAAGGAAGACTGGGTGGGTTCTCATATAAGCAAATTTTTAAGTGTTGAGGAGGAGGCCCAGAAAGTTCTAGCATGATGCCCTCGTTCCCCAATCTCTATCCTCCTTTCAAAAAAATTTTTTTTTCTCAATTTTGGTCGAGCCTTGCACTTGTAGGATCTTAGTTCCTCGACCAGGGATTGAACCCTGGCCCTCAGCAGCGAGAGCTCGGAACCCTAACACTGGGCTACCAGGGAATTCCCCAACCCCTCCTTATTAATGTAAAACAGGTTGCAAAGTCAATGGCTAGGAGAGAGAACTATAAATAGAAAAGGATTAGAAAAAGTGCTAAAAATTTGGAGTAACTACTTAGACCAGCAGAGGTTGGAATTCATAAATTGGAACTGGCTTCAGGTCACAGTTTACATGTGGAACAAGAGACAGGACAGCAAGGCATTCAAAGAAATTAAAGATTTATAAGGATATATAAAGATTTATAAGGATAGCTAGAGCTGGTGTGAAGAGGGATGCATCTAGACAAGGAGGGAGGAGGAATGACTGGGTTTATTATTTCACACTGAATTCAAAGAACTGAAGTGCTTTAAGTAGGGAAGTGACAGATTTAAGAAGACTGAGAAGTATTTGCCAAAAAAAAAAAAAAAGAAAGAAAGAAAGAAAACCAAGGCGTTCTGGAACCAGGGGAGCCAAGAGAAGAGAGCATTTCACGAAGGTGGAAATGGCCAACGACTTCCTTGTCTGGAGCCCAGAATGAGGAGGCCACACTAATCTGGTGATATTAAATCCTAGAAGTAGCTGAAATTATCCAGCCTGTGTGTGTTGAATGAGAAAAGGGACCATGAGGGGCTCCTTAATGCTCTGGACATCATATGGGGCAGTGGTGGGAATACAAGAAAAGCTTCAAAGGAGACTGGGCAATGGTCACCAGAGAGGTGGCACTGGACTCAGGGAAGCTAACAGAAGAGGTTTCCAGAAAGAAGAATGAATCAGTGACAGTGAGATTGCTGCCAAACACTGGTGACAAGGAAATCTCTGAGGACCCTGATGAAAGTGAAGTCAGTGAAGTTGTAGGAAAGAAGACAGATTACATTGGATGAAGATGGAGAAGAGTGAGAAGTGTGTGTGTGTGTGTGTGTTTGTGTACAGAGGGGACTCTCTTCTAAGACCTTTAAGAACTGCAGTTAGAAAGAAGAAAGGGGAGTGGCCGGAAAGGAACACGTGACTGAGGAAGATTTTCTTTTTATCAGGCAGAAGATACTTAAGCATGTTGAAATGTTGGTGGGACGGATTTATAGATCTGAAGGGAGACCTTGTTCTTGGTGACAGTGGGGCTAGGATATGACCGATATGTTTAAAGAGGATAGAACTGCTCCTGGGGTTGGTTGGAGGAGGTGCTGCTATTGCAAAAGGAGGGGCTTAGTCCTGATGACAGGGAGCAAATAGAGGAGAATTCCTGCTTTCTTCTTTTTTTTTTTTTTTTTTGCTCTCTTCTATTAGCATCTAAACTACGGGATTTCAATAGGGTTATGGTTAGGAAGGTTTATAGAAGGCTTAAAATCATGAGATAAGCTCCAGAAGAGAAAAGGAAGTCGATTAGGCATTGATGATGTCCTGCATCTGAGCTGGAACTGGGGTGGACGTTCCAGTCTGCAGTCAGCTCAGCGCCCAATGCTTCAGGCTCCACGCAGCAGTGGGAGCAGGAAGTCTCCTGGTCTTGGATTCTGAGGGCAACTACTCAAGCACATTTCACTAGAACAAGGAAGATTTGATGCAAGGTCCAACTGATTCTTGCATTTACAGAAGCATCTAGAAGTTCTCTTGTTTAAAGAACAGGGGGAAATTCCCACCCATTTCATTCTGATGGAGTGTTTCCTACACTGCCTGCTGCTGCTGCTGCTAAGTCGCTTCAGTCATGTCCGACTCTGTGCGACCTCATAGATGGCCTCCTACCAGGCTCCTCTGTCCCTGGGATTCTCCAGGCAAGAACACTGGAGTGGGTTGCCATTTCCTTCTCCAATGCATGCAAGTGAAAAGTGAAAGTGAAGTCCCTCAGTCGTGTCCAACTCTTAGCGACCTCATGGACTGCAGCCTACCAGGCTCCTCCATCCATGGGATTGTCCAGGCAAGAGTACTGCTGCTAAGTCACTTAGTTGTGTCCGACTCTGTGCGACCCCATAGACAGCATCCCACCAGGCTCCCCCGTCCCTGGGATTCTCCAGGCAAGAACACTGGAGTGGGTTGCCATTTCCTTCTCCAGTGCATGAAAGTGAAAAGTGAAAGTGAAGTTGCTCAGTCGTGTCCAACCGTTAGTGATCTCATGGACTGCAGCCTACCAGGCTCCCCCGTCCATGGGATTTTCCAGGCAAGAGTACTGCAGTGGGTTGCTATTGCCGTCTCCCTACACTGCCTGGCCAATATTAATAATATTGCCTGGATATTAAATAATACAACATTTTCTTTCATTTCGTACCTTTTAGCCATGTGCTTCAAAGCCCAGGGGCTATTTTCCTGCAAACTTACAGTTAAATTCTAGTCAAAAGTAACCTGGCTATTGCAAACACTTGTGCAAATCTGTCTTGATATAAAGGAAAAGCAAAATCTGTATAACATTATTACTACTTGAATGCCTCTGTGACTGATTTTTTTTTTCATTTTAAATATAAACTTTTTTGTGAAAAGTATGCTCAATGTTTTTTTTCCCTTTCCCCATTTCCTTGTAAATACATTTCATTCTATGTGACTTGGTTTGGAAATAGTTAACTGGTACTGTAATTTGCATTAAATAAAAAGTAGGTTAGCCTGGGAAAAAAAAAAAGTAACCTGGGACATTCTATGTTAGAGGTGTCATTAAAACAAGTGTATATGGGAGAAATATATTAATCAATTGAGGATAAAGCCTGAGATATGGTTTAAGAATTTTATGTATCCAGTTCATTTATTAACAACTTGTTCATGCTTTATTAGCTGGCTTTTGACTCTATAACTGCACTCTTCCTTAATTTACAAGCCAGTAAAAGTTAAAATAGTAACTGGAAAACCTATCTTGCTTTTTTTTTTTATCTTGCTTTTCAATAAAGAGTTTATTTTAATAACTTCAGGGGCATTGTGCCCGAAACGTTTTAGCTGTGGAAATAAATTCAATTCACTTTTTTTTTTTTAAAAAAAGAATCAATTTTACTGAAGTGATAGCTTCTCAAAGGAAATGTAGACAAGTGATCAGGGACAGCACGTGCTTAAGATGCTAACCACTTCCCTGTGCTTATGAAGATGTTTTTCTTCCATTCCAAAGATGGCTGGTAGTAAATTTCAGTAGGTTTATGATAACTAAGAGTAATCATTTTTGCCCTACAGAAAGGTTCTGCTGAGATTTTTCAACTCTGGTCAGTAGAGGCAATATTCCAGAAGTCATATTTTAAAAATATCCTTAGTACACTCAGCAGTTTTTCAAATATGTGCTTTCATCCCTCTAATATTCACGATAGCAATTTATCAAATTGTCCTGATGGTATAAACAACTCTACTCTATGATGCCTCTGGGTGACAGAAACTGGAGGCAGAAACAGAAGTTGAATGCCTAAACCTGTAATCCTAAAACTCAGCATAGATCACTCAGTGTCAGTAGTTGTAGCGATTCTACTGCAAAATGAGTCAGTGAGCTCTAACACCCTGCTTAACTAAAGTAGAAAGTCTCTGAATGAAGCAAACTAAAATGAATAATGATAGCTGTAATAAATGCAGTACACAATTCTTGCTGGGCACGGTGGCATTCCTTTACGAAGATTATCTCGTAGTCACATTATTAACCTCACCTTAGAGATGAGAAAATTGTGGCTCAGGATGGTTACCTAAATTATACAAAAATCACAAAAAAAACGTGATAGAGTCTGGAACCTGAATCCAAATATGAATGGGTTCATACTAAGCTTCCACTTCTGAGTTTATATTAGGTCAATAAACTCACCTTTGGCCCTTTAAATTATTACTTGGCCCTGTGACCTACACAGGCAAGATTCACAAACCACATTTAAACGCCTGCTCCCCCACTGCCCACTGTTACTGTTGAGGCTTCTAGTATGTGGCCACGGGAAAGGCTATACACTTAGAGGTTTTAAATCTGAGGGCTTGAGAAATCAAGAAACTGAAAAGCAGGCAGAGCCTAGAGAAGCAGGTTCCCAGGTGACCTCCCAGGGCCCCGAATACATGTCCCTTAAACTGCCGGAATATTTCCTTTCACTTCATAATACTGTGTGAAATTCTGCCAAATTAGGACTTTATTTGGAAATGATCTCAATTTCTAATGTACGTGCAAATCACCTGGTGTGCGTGTGTGCTTAGTTGCTCAGTCAAGTCCGACTCTTTGCGACCCCATTGGCTGTAGCCTGCCAGGCTCCTCGGTCCACAGGATTCTCCAAGCAAGAATACTGGAGTGGGCTGCCATGCCCTTTGCCAGGGGATCTCCCGACCCAGGGTCTCTTGCATCCCCTGCATTGGCAGATGGATTCTTTACCATTAGTGCCACATGGGAAGCCCAAAACAGCTGGGGGTCTTGTTAAAATTTAGAATCTGATTCAGTAGGTCAGGAGATGAGCCCGAGAGATTGTGTTTCAAACAAGCTCCCAGGTTTATGTTTGTGTTGCTGGGCTTAGGACCACACTTAGAACAGCAAAAACGTAGAACAGAGGTTCCCAACCTTTTTGGCACCAGGGACTGGTTTTGTGGAAGACAGTTTTCCAACAGACTGCGAGATGGGGCATGGTTTTGAGACGATTCAAGGGCATTACATTTATTTATGCACTTTATTTCTATTATTATTGCATCAGCTTCACCTCAGATCATCAGGCATTAGATCTTGGAGGTCAGGGGACCCCTGATTTCCATTCTCTGGACGCCTGCCATGGTGTCTCATTTGGCCTAAACCTCCGCTTTGTATATAATACTGGGAGGGATGAGTTGGAAATTAGCAAATTAGAAGGAGGACCTCGCTCTCCTGTACCCTATTAGATGTGGGCATGTGGCTTAGGTCCAGACAACCAGAAACTTATTTCCAGGTTCATGATCCTCATTGAGGCCAAACTGCAAAGATGCAGTTTAGACAGTTTAGAGATAATTCCCAGCAAGAGTGACATTGAGAGTTCAGTGTCCATGGTGTCAGGGGCAGTGTCCTGTGCAGACTGCTTCTTGGCTTGCCTGCCTCACTCTGTCTGGTCATTTCCTGAACACTGTGGAGTGTCTGCCAGTTACATGTGCCTGGACATTGCCTTCAGCCCATAGGAGGGAAGCTAGGCAGCTATATAAGACATTCCTGCTTTCCTTGGGTCACAATACAGACTGGGGGGAGAAGCTCAAGCTATCAATATTCTGAATTCCAAAACTCAGCATTTTGATAAACGCAGTATAGCAGGAGTCAACATACCTTTTCTGCAAAGAGCCTGAGAGTAAACGTTTTAGGCTTTCCCAACCATAAATGGACCCTACTGCAACTACTCACCTCTGCCATTGGAGGGCATAAGTAGCCATGGACAATAGATAAACAAGTGAGCTATGTGCCAATAAAACTTTATTTGTGGGAATTTCATATACTATTCATGTGTTGTGAAATATTTTTCTCTTGATTTTTGTCCAATCTTTAAAAAGGTAACCACCATTTTTAGCCTGCAGGCCATACAAAAACAGGTTTGGCCCACAGGCTGCAGTTTGATTTCCAATGTCTTGAAGTGGTAGTAACTTGATGCAATTTATACCAACAAATTTTTTCTCCTTGAAACAGTGCGTTTATTTTACCAATAAAACAGGAAGTTAGTATCTACACAATCCAGCATTTAGGTGATCTGCTTACTTTCTCAATATTTTGATCTTTATGGAAATCAGTAATAGCAACTTAAAAGGTGAGCAGTGATAGACTGAGTAGTTGGCTGATTAAACATCTCCTAAAGAGGCCCTGGAACAGGAACCACAGACGTGCAATGCTCCTTTTTTGGGCAGCTTGTTATGCATACTGGTGGGAAATTTTATCACATACAGTTATGACCCTCTACCAGCCTGGGGTTTTCTTGAACTAACCATAATTTTAGGTGGAACTACTAGGATCAAATTCTAAGTCTCAGGTAAAGAGTTCTAACAATGCCCTTTTAAAAGTCACAAGTCACACTCTTATGGTGCACAAAATTAGGTGACTTCCTTATCTTTCTCTACTCAGCCCTTGCAGCTGATTTCCAGTGCTCCATTCAGACCAAAACCAAAAATGTCGAGAATACTAATCTTTTCCACTTACTTACTTGTTAACCAAATTTCCAATTCCATACGCCTGAGATACGGTAGGTGGCACTAGTAGTAAAGAACCTGCCAATGCAGGAGACATAAGAGACACAGGTTCCATTCCTGGGTTGGGAAGATGCCCTGGAGAAGGAAATGGCAACCCACTCCAGTAATCTTTCCTGGGAAATTCTATGGACAGAGGAGCCCAGCGGGCTACAGTTCATAGGGTCGCCAAGTCTGACATGACTGAAGTGACTTAGCACACACGGGGTCTGGTATATTCCTGCTACAAATGGGTTGACGGTAGTGAAGTGACTGAATGGGCTAATATATACTGAGACCTGAGGATGTCTTCTTCAGCTGGTGCTCTTAAAACATCCCACCATGGCTCTCAAGCCCAAATCACAGGCATGCACTTCTAGCACCCCTGCTTGTTCTTTACCCAAACAGAGTTAATAGGCTTCAGAAATTAGATAGCACTGACATACTTGGAAAAGAAAGGAAACTGGACACACCCATTTAGCAGTTCACTGCAGCTGAAGATGAAGACCTGCCAGGTGGGCAGAAGTTTTCTTTACCTAGAAAACTAATCTGCAGTCCCGTGCCCACACTGGCAGGGAGGCTCCAGTATTTCCACTCTGTGGAATCTTCAGGAAGTATGGTTTTCCCTTCCCAGTTCATTCTCCCATTCTCCTGAGTCTGGTTCTCTTACACAGTACACAGTGGTTGCATGGTGGTTCTCCAAAAATGTATGGTGGTGGTGGTTCAGTTACTAAGTTGTGTCCAACTCTTGTGACCCCATGGACTGTAGCCCGCCAGGCTCCTCTGTCCATGGGATTTCCCAGGCAAGAGCACTGGGTTGCCATTTCCTTCTCCAAAAAGGTGGTCCATGTCCTAACCCTGGAATTTGTGAATGTGACCTTATTTGGCAAAATGGTTTTTGATGATATAATTAAAAATCTTGAATGAGATAATCCTTAATTTAGAGTGGGCCCTAAATCCAACGGCAGGTGTCCTTGTAAGAGAGGCAGAGGGAGATTCGAGACAGACATGGGGAAGGGCATGTGAAAGACAGGCAGAGATGGGAGTGATGCAGCTCCAAGCCGAGAAATCCTGGCAACCCTGGAAGCCAGGAGAGAGGCATGGGATGTTCTTCCCTCAAGCCACCAGAGGGACCAACCTGCTGACACCTTGGTTTTGGATTTGTGGCCTACAGGCTGTGGAGAATAAACATGTTGTTTTAAGATACCGATTTTGGGGGTAATTTGTTATGGCAACATTAGGAAACTAATTCATGCATAAAAAAGCAAAAATGGTTCATCCTGGGACACAGCCAAGCTTAAAGTAGCAAAAACAGGTGGATAAAGGTTTGTATTCCTGTATTCAGCACAAGCATGTGCCTATGGTTATAGGAGCACAGGGATTAGCTCTTTTAAAATAAAGCCTTTCCCACCAGCTGTGTTGTATTCCTAATTTAATATTTAGAGATTATTTCCTTACTCCCTGTTGAAAAAGCTAATTTTTCTGAGAGAAGTCACACATTATCTTATGTTAAATCCACCAAGCTCCCTGTAAACAAGTCTAGTTCCTTTTTCATTTTTAGCTATTTAATATGCATTTCTGTGTGCTTGGCAGTGTACTAAGCACCTTAAATGCATTACCTTGTTAAACCTCAACAGTATTCTGTGAAGAAGGTGCTATTCCTATTTTATAGATGAGGAAACCGAGAAAACAATGTCGTTCAGGGGCTCAATTATCTGAAATGGTATATTTATTAAGTGGCAGAGCTGGGCTATGAGCTTCTGAGTCTGGTTCCCCAAGTTTCTGTCATTAATTACTATAGTGCCTTTCCTATACTGCCTTCACAGTGTGGTTTGATGGATAAAGAGCAGAAAAAGCACAGGTCACAAGACAGGGAAGGAATGTGGAGTGGAGAGGCAAAGAAGATGGGAAATAGAAGAAAGGTTCTAAGACACCAAAACCAAATCTCTGTACTGATACTTTAGAACTTGAATCAGTTGTGTTAATAAGGCCAAAGGTCATGCCTTTCACCTCTGCATGTTTTATCCTTGCTCAAGTCCAGAGAAAGCTTAGATTGTCTAAGCAGAGTCTGTAGCCATCCATGGCTCTCTAACAAGCTGCCAAGGGTTCACAAATGCATGGACTTCAATAGGAGGAATATGAACAGGGCAGAACAGGGATGATTACAGATGCACTGCACTCCCTGATGATGGGTGTTTGTGTTCCGCTCCTCCGAATTCATATGTCAAAGCCCTAATGTCCAATGTGAGATTTGGAGATCCCCTGAAGTAGGAAATGGCAACCCACTCCAGTACTCTTGCCTGGAGAACCCCATGAACAGAGAAGTCTGGTGGGCTACAGTCCATGGGGCTGCAAATAGTCGGACATGACTGAGAACCCATGGACATACCTTTGGGAGGTAACTGGGTCATGAGGGTGGAGCCTTCATGGATGAAATTAGTGTTCTTACCAGAAAGACACAGAGATCGTCTCTCTCACTGCCATATGAGGAAATGGCAAGACGGTGGTCTGTAAACCAGGAAGAAGGTCTTCACCAGAACCTGACCACGCTGACACCCTGATCTCAGACTTCCAGCCACCAGCAGCCGCTGGAACCATGAAAAATCAGTGTTTGTTGTTTAAACCAGTGGTAATTTATTACAGCAGCCTGAGCAGACCAAGACAATGGGTCAACGGTATTTTCTTTGTGTGTGGAGGAAAAAAGCACTCTGGTCTTGATGACTCACAAGCAGAGAGAGTAGGAGTGAAAAAGAAGTCTCAAGCACTACATAGAAACAAGACTTCTGCTTAAACAAGTACACTAATAATACAAGCAACAGATGATTCAATTCTCATTCTTTAAAAAAAAAAATCACCTGTGAATTTCTGTTAGTGAAAACTTTTAGGTACTGCAAAACTGCTTTGGTGCATAATTGGGTTCTCATTTTACTCTTAGTCTAAGGCAACTTTCCCACTTTGAACTTCTGCATCTCATTTTATGATCACTTAAGTTTTCAGAAAGCAATTTCAGTAAGTGCTTAACTTAATCAGTTTACAGCCACACAATGACACATGTGGCTCTACTAACATATTCTTCAGATAACTGGGTCTCCGTAAATCTTGATCCTTCTACATGGTATACTTCTGATTTTGTGTGTGGCTTTCTTGTCCAAGCTCTGTATTAAAATGCTCTGCTTCCTACACGTTTAGGGACAATGAGAATAAAAGCGGTTTTGGTTACTTCTTGTCTAAGGAAATTCATTCCCTGATTATTAAAAGCTTTTTGTTAAATGCCCATCTTTCTGTGCAACTGTGTTAGGTATTCTACCAAGACATATCAAAGAGGAAAGGCCCATTCTCCAAAGAGATAATTCATGTTTTCTTGAGTTCTGATCTCATGTAATTCTCTCTTCTAAAAGGCAAATTTTCATTTTCATATCCTCATAACATCTTTCAAATAAATTAATTCTCAATAAATAGTATCATGGATCCTTTAGTTCAAGTCTTGTTCAAAAGTCAGCCTCATGAATGTATGGATTCAATATAAATTAAATTTTCATAAAGTCAAATGTAAAAGAGCAAGAATAGCTGGAAAGTGGGAAAAATTCTATTCTGACTAGAAATGCACAGTCATAAGGAAATTTTTGGCATATATAGATAGACATTTTATTCTGTATTGTTTTACTTTTGATTATGGTAGAGAAGCACTCTTACAGGATTAGCAAAAATGACTGAGTTCTTTTTAAAGATAACAAGCACAAGAATGAAATTCAACTTTTAATAGATGGTACAGTCTTGTGGTTATGAAGCCACAGCAGATTAATGGAAAACATAAATCTAATCGTTTGGAGAAAAATAGGGTTGTCAAAGCAGAGAATAAAAATGGCTTAAGATTAGTTAAGAAAAATTAATAAATTTGAGTATTTTACAAGTATTACTTTATGTATTTTTTATATTATAGTAATAGTAGTTAATATTTACATTCACCCATTTTAGTGAGCTTATAAACATATAATATTTAAAAATTAATGGAAAATGGCTTCTATTGGCTCTCATTAAATTTGGTGTAACAGAAGTCTAGCAGTATGGACCAAGAGACTACACCTGAGGCTGTTTCTGTATTCACATGTTCCTGGATAGTGGATGTTACTCTGGAGGAAAGAATATAGCTTCAGGTCTAGTTCTGCAGTCTTATGGTGTGAGAGTGAGCATGACTTCAAGAACTGACCCTGAGTTAAAACTTAAAGGATGAATGTGATGTCACCTGGTATGAAACGATTCCAGGACTGTTCATGAGTATCAGGGGTAGGTGGTGTTGATAAATACTCCTATTAGGAAGTACTGAATACCTTTCTTTCCTCATACACATCAGCAACAGACTGCAAGGACATATCAGAAATAAAGTGTTCATCTCTAAAGGCCTTTAGAGACCTTTTGGTTACATTTTGTAAAGGCATTAAGGATTTAATTCTGAAGGCAATTCTAAATGCAAATTTTCCATCTTATATATTGATAGAAATGAGCTATTTACTATAAAAAATTTTTAATTAAGTAAAATATATAATTAGCATTTATACCAGCACAGGCAAATTTAGAATTTAAGACTTCACAATCATGGTAAGATTATTTTAATGCAACTCTGTTAATTAACTAAAATTTCCTTTAACTCTCACATCTGTCTTTTATTTCTCAAACATTTTTCTAGTATTTCACCAGAGCAAGTAATCAGAAGGATGTATCTTGTATCAAAGAACTCTGCTAATTCTTAGTAACTCTGGCATAAGGTTTAAGAGAAAGACAATGAAATTTTCATAAAGTTCTGCTTTCCCTAACTCCTAAGACCACTCTAGAGAATAAGTGTTTATGGATATTTTTTTTTAATTTGAATTGAAAGAGACTGGGACTTGCGTCATGGATTTTATCAAAACTTAAAACAGTTTCATTAGAAGAGCACAGAGGCCTCCCACACTCGTGGTCTAATCTCACAATTACCTAGATATCCATCAGCAGATCTCTAAGTACTTGTTCACTACAGATGCCAAGGTCTGACAGTTTCACTTTCAGTTTTCAGAATATCTATTGTTTTAGTGCTGTAAGAACGTCATTAGAACCTCTACAAAATAATTAGTTATAACTATGCCTTCCGTTAAATTTAGTACTAGAGAAATCTGGAAGACACAATTCATTAACTATGGAATTTGACTAAGAATTTTTCTGGGGGGAGGTGTGAATTTCAAATAAAGGCACGTCAGACTCAACTCCTCCTCCTGACTCTGTGGTGCAGGCTCCTCCAAATGGCAGCAGAAATGTATTACTGTCTAGAAATTCTAGAATGGTGCTAACATTTTATGGTTCTATAGAGATAAGGTCAAATTAAAGAAAGATACTCTAAAGAATATTATTATTATTTAAAATAAAAATGCTGTCATAACTGTTTACCAGGGTAACCTCTTTAGAACATTTAAGTTCTTTAGGATTTTCAGTATATTACTTAGATAGTAGAACTGTATTTTTCAATGTGGAAAAAAGTGCATTGTTTCAACATACGACATCTTTGGATATACTTCAACAAAATTAAAATATGCAATGATCAGACTGATATGCTGCTGCTGCTAAGTCGCTTAAGTCGTGTCTGCCTCTGTGCCAATATGCTATGATACAAATTTTGATTATGAACAAAGTATGATGCTTATATTTAAAAACTCAACTATTCAAAACTTCAAGCAACCACCGTGACCAAATTTAATATTGAAGGGGAAAGAAAGGGAGTCAAGTGGTTCTAGCATTTTCCATAGGGAAGGACTCAAGGATGAATAGTAAAATCAGTTATTATGTTCAAGACTGTCAGATATGTGGGTCTGGGACAAATGAGATATGTGGAATGGGAAAATAATGAATATAGCAACAGACACAATGGATGTGAGATATCCAAGAGGCCAGTGGGATATTCTTCAAAGTTCTACTCACAGGTCACTTTCCCTATGAAAACTTGCTGAATACTCCCACCTCCAAATGGAATTAATTTCTCTTCTGGGATCACACAGCACTCTGTATTTTGATAATATCATAATTATATCTTGTTTGTAGATATTTTTAGGATTGTACTATTTTATAGTTATTTGTCTTCATGTTTCTTCTGGGGCACCTTTTATCAGAGCTCTTTACAAGTTCTTCCCCAATCTCATTGCTTGAAGGCCCATTTTGTTTTTGTATTCCTAATGCCAATGCAGT
The DNA here is from genome assembly GCF_029378745.1 of Bos indicus. Lineage (NCBI taxonomy): Eukaryota > Metazoa > Chordata > Mammalia > Artiodactyla > Bovidae > Bos > Bos indicus. Next base: position 30,087,488 of record NC_091771.1, on the reverse strand, counting down.
GAGAGTCAACATTGTGTTGGCATTATAGATGATGCACAATAAACAACTGTTAGATGCATCCTCTTCTGATGACAGCACAATGTTAATATAACCCCTAGTCAATATTTCTTAATGTGTCGCTTAACGAACAGAATGCAATTATTTAATAAACATTTACTGAATATTAATTCCCAAGAACCATGCTAGGATCAGACTATTAAGATGAATATGATAAGCTCCTCATTCTACTGAAAGTCATGAATAATGAAGTGTTATAGATTATAAACTCTTCATTAGATGTCTTCAGTAGTGAGATTTCATATTTGGAATAACATACCATGGGTTGTGCCAGGATTCTGATCCCTCTGAAGCTATGCTCTGCCTAATTCACAATTTGGCTGAGGGCTGTCCTATGCAGGACACATTATTTTTATGATGCAAACTGCAGGCTACCCAGTCCTTTTACGTAATGCTTACATATACCCAGATTGGTTTATTTTCCACAAAGTGTTCTCTCTGTAATATGCATATATCATATAAAAGTTCTGTTAATGGCCAAGTACCCAAGTTGTCTCTGCTGGTCAATCACTTATTTTCTGTACAATTCTACCTTAATTGATATGCTAAAACCTACCAAAAATATAAACATAGAACAAGAGTATCTTTATGGTATGTATATATTTATTATTTTGAATGTTGGCTTACGCGATTTCAAACTATGAAGTGGGAAAAATAGTCTTTCTATTGTGTTACTCAATTAGAATTTAGAATTTGCATCTAATTCTTCATATGACAGGTTGCTCAGTGGTTAAGAATCCTCAGGCCAATGCAGGAGACGCAGACTTGATACCTGGGCCAGAAGGCTCCCCTAGAGTACGAAATGGGCAACCCACTCCAGTATTCTGGCCTGGAGAATCCCATGGACAGAGGAGCCTGGAGGTCTACAGTCCATGGGGTTGCAAATAATCAGACATAACTGAGTATCCATTGTGTTACTAGTCAAATTCATGCTTGCTTAGTTGATGATTTAAAAAAAGAAAAAGCCAAGACAGTGACTAAACCTGCTTTAGTTTTGTTTTTAAAATTTTGAAAGTGGTAAGTACAAACCAAAGGCAAATCATATTTTCAATAATAAGTGCTGCCGAGGATACACACTGGCACTATTGACCCCACTGACCCCACTGACATATTTGTGAGTCTAAAGGTTTACCTGACGTCATTTGTACCTACAACAGATTCAACATATCTTACAGATCAACCTACAAAACTGAAGTACTTGGCATAGTGCTTTTATTTATAATGAATATTCAACATAAATTTCATTAACTGAATTATAAGATGCATGGTCTGTCTGTTACCAACAGAAAATTTCACTTCGGGGAGTCCATTAGGCTGAAGGCAACTTTGAAATGCTGTAAAAGAGTGAGCTATTTCTCTCCAAAAGTAATAAAGTCTGACAGTTTGAAGCCTGTAATAAGATACTGACTTAATACTAATTTTCTAATAATATGATATTACTAAATTCCTAATATGGGGTTAGTCAATGATAGGAAAAACATCAAAAGGAGTCACATTCATAAATGTATGCCCAGGGCCTAACACGTAACCCTGGTAAAGTGCCACTTCCACTCTAAACAGAGTAGAAACAGAATCCCTGCCCCTAGGCCCCAATTTCCTTATCAGGATTCAAGGCCAACACGATTGGTCTCTCTTTTTCAAGTTTTAAGGGGCTTCCCCGATAGTTCAGTTGGTAAAGACTCTGCCTGCAATGCAGGTAGACCCTGGTTTGATTCCTGGGTCAGGAAGATCCCTTGGGGAAGGGACAGGCTACCCCACTCTAGTATTCCTGGGCTTCCCTTGTGGCTCAGTTGGTAAAGAATCTGGCATTTTAGGGAATTCCTTTGGTGGTTCAGTGGTTAAAACTCTGTGCGTCCAATGCAGGGAGTGCAGGTTCAATTCCTGGTTGGTGAACTACGATTCCCATGTGCCACTCAGCATGGAAAAAAATAAAAGTTTTAGACATTTAAAAATGTTTTAAATGTCTTCCTTCCATTTTGTCTTCCTTTGCCCAAATGCATACAATAATAAAATCTTTATGCTTCTTTCTCCATTTAGTGTAATTTTTTTTCTTTTAACAAAGCCACTTTTCAAACCCCACAAATTGATACATCATAAAAAGCACTGGCTTGAAGTCAAGAGGCTTGGGAGACCTAAATTCTAGCTCCACTTGCACCATGAAAGACAAACTCTAGGCTTTGTGAGGCTTCAGCTTCCTTGTTTCAGAATGAGAGGATTGGAAAATATTCTCTCTGGTCCTAGTAGGCAATAAAACACGATGATTCTACCATTATTCCCTTTTCTCACCGAAGAATACAAATCTGATGCACAAGAGGCTAAAGAATTTGAGTGTTAAGGATTCCTTGTTGCTTGAAATTCTCTCCTCCTTTAGCTTCAGAGTTGGATATCTCCTATTTTTTACCTCTCCCTTCACACTTTGTCTGCTTACCTCTTAAGTATTTTCCCGTTGTTTTTTTTTTTTTTAACTGCCTCTTTTCACTCCATATTTCTCTAGGTGGTTTGACGCAAACCGTGGCTTCAGCTCCCCTCAGATGCTGATGCCCCGCCTCACGTCACTACTGCCGACACCTGTTGGATGCTTCCCAGGTGCTTCTAGTTTACTAGAATCCCAACTGAACCGCCATTCCCCCAGATGCGCTTTTTCTGTGTCCTCTGTTTGAAACCTGAGTCATCCTAAATCCCGCCTTCTCCTTTGCTTTCCGCATCAACTCCATCACCAACTTTTTGTGCTGATTTTATTTCCTAAATATTTTCTGGAATTGTTAAGGCTGGAGTGTTTTATGCCCCGTCCCCGGCACTCTCCACACCCCACCATGGTGAAGCCCTAACTCTCAGGGCGACTGTCTTTGGAGACAGGGTGCCTTTAGGGAAGTAGTTAAGGTTAAATAAGGTCACAAGTGTGGGGCCCTGTTTGATAGGATTAGCGTCCTCCTAAAAGACCCCAAAGAGCTGGCTCTCTCCACACGAACACACATAGGAAAGGCTAAGTGAAAACAAAGCAAAAAGGCAGCCCTCTATGAATTACAAGCAAGAACCCAGAACCCAAATCTGACAGCACGAAGGTCTTCTAGTCTCCGGGGCTGTGAGAAGATAAATTTCTGTTGTGAGGCAACTCAGACTGTGGTACTGGGTTATGGCAGCCCAAGCAGACTTCCCTCCACTGGCTACCTGTACCCAGGGCAGCTCATCTCTTCCTATAGTCTGGCCATGCTCTCACCTACTCAGCAGCATCTCACTGTGGGTTAGAGTCAGATTACTGGGATCGAGTCCTGGCTCTGCCACTTGACTGTGTAAACTTGAGCAAGCTACTCAATCGATGTGTCATTAATATGAGAGTATTAAGAGGAGGATGGTTTCAACAGGTTGTGATACATGTAAGATGCTTACAACAGTGCCTGGCACATTAAATGCACTCAATGAAAGTTAGCTGTTACCATCCTCTACATTACCACACTAAGCCACCTCAACCACAGAGCGGCCCATGTCAGTCCACGGGCTCCCCACCAGTGACAGGATCAAGTCTAGACACCATAGCACAACTTCGGGGCTCCATACAAATTTGCAAGCTCCACCACAGCAACCCGGGTGAACCGAACCCGGGTGAACCGTCCACTCCTACTCTGGGCTCGCTCGTATCGCTCCTCACCCACCTGTACTCCAGCAGTACTGAATGCCACAGTTCCCCTTAGTTCCTTAATTCTCAGGACTCATTTCCTCTGCCCGTAATGCCCCTTGGCCTTCACTTCACCTGGGCAACTCCTACTCATTCTTCTGGATTCCACTTGGGTGTTCCCCCCTCACCACAGGAAGCCTTCACGAGCTCCTCAGCCTGAGTTTTGAACCTCTGTTTTTTTCATACTTTATACAAGGCTTTGTTACAACATTTCACCATTATAATACCAAGCTGACCAACTTGTTGGCTTTGTTTTCCACTAGACAGAAAACTCAAGATCAGAGAGCAGATTTTCTTTTTTGTACCACAGTATTTATTAATAACAACCTGACACACAGTTAACATTCAATGAATGTTTAACATTCAATAAATGAATGGAACTGAACTCTGGAATTTAGACCATCTTTCTCATACTTACCATTGCTATCTAGTTCAAGTTTTTATTTCCCATTTGAAGCAATGCAAAGAATTTCCTGTCTTTAATCTCTTTTCTCTTTACCATCCTTTAAGCAGCTGACAGAACTTAACAAAACACAAGTATCTTATCCTATAGATTCTAGATTCAAAACCTCTGGGCTTCTCACAACAAAAGAACAAAGTCTTTTCCTTAACAAGGCACACAGATCCTTCAATCTATTGATACTTCTCTGCCTCATCTCTTTATGCTTCTGAACCCTTGCTACATCGAACCTCTTAACTGTTGCTAGAAGTTCCACCTTTTCAAACCTCCTGCCTGTGCGTACACAGGTCCGCTTGCCAGGAGGGACCTTCTCTTACACCTGGAAAACTCCAATTCATTTAACATAACCTAATTTCTTATGTCACCTCTTATACCAAGTCTGTTTTGGATTTCTGCTGGGAGAATTAGTTGCTTGCTTCTCTGTTCCCACAGTATATTTTTTCTTCTGATATAATACTTACTAAAAGTTGTAACTTTGTCTTACCCTTTGAGCTCAAGGCCAAGGACTGAGTCATACTCATGTCTGAATATCCTAGGACCTAGAACTGCCTCTAACCTACAGTAAGAATGCCATGGGCTTCCCTGATAGCTCAGTTGGTAAAGAACCCACCTGCAATGCAGGAGATGGCACCCCACTCCAGTACTCTTGCCTGGAAAATGCCATGGACGGAGCCTGGTAGGCTGCAGTCCATGGGGTCGCACAGAGTTGGACATGACTGAATGACTTCACTTTCCCTTTTCACTTTCATACATTGGAGAAGGAAATGGCAACCCACTCCAGTGTTCTTGCCTGGAGAATCCCAGGGATGGGGGAGCCTGGTGGGCTGCCGTCTATGAGGTCGTACAGAGGTGGACACGACTGAAATGGCTTAGCAGCAGCAATGCAGGAGACCCCAGTTTGATTCCTGGGTCAGGAAGATCCTCTGTAGAAGGAATAGGTGACCCACTCCAATATTCTTGGGCTTCCCTTGTGGCTCAGCTGATAAAGAATCTGCCTGCAATGTGGGAGACCTGGGTTGGGAAGATCCCCTGGTGAAGGGAAAAGCTACCCACCACAGTATCCTGGCCTGGAGAATTCCATAGGCTGTTTAGTCCATGTTGTTGCAAAGAGTCAGACATGAATGACTTTCACTCACTCATTCAAGAACTCAGCATGTACAAACATTTAAAAATAAATGAACAAAATGGCTAGAAAAAATGAGATGGCTTAGAGTATCATACTGTCACACTAAGAATATATACTGAGTAAAATCATATTAAATCACTATTTTTCAAACTGTAGGTCATGATCTATTATGAGAAGACTTCAAATAACTGAAAACAGAAGGCGTTACATGCAACAGGGCTGGTTACTCATTCACACAACTTTGTTTCAGTTACATGTGTGTATGTATACTGGGTTGAAATGTAAAATGCTTTTGCCACTGTGGAGTGTGGTTTTAAAAATCAGCTTGGAAAACTGCATATGACCATGTCTTAGTTTAGTATGATTTATTTTTTGTGATGACCCCAACTCTAATATAATACCCATGATGGAGTTTGGGGAACATTCAATAACATGAAAATGTTAGGCAAAGTGGGTTCATAGCACAGCTCATGGTGATACCTTATAAAACTTTTCCTAAAAAAATAATAATTTATTATTAAATAAATAATAAAAATAAATTAAAAATAATTGTATTTAATTCAATTACTTCCTTTTACATATTTCAGTGTTTTATGTGGCAGTGTAAGGAAAGATAGTTCAGTAACCTTGTTAAAATCCTTAGACTGCCATTGTTGTTCAGTCGCTAACTCATGTCCAACCCTGCAACCCTATGGACTATAGCATGCCAGGATCCCCTGTCCTCCACTATCTCCCAGAGTTTGCTCAGATTCACATCCATTGAGTCGGTGATGCTATCTAGCCATCTCATCCTCTGCTGCCCCCTTCTCCTTTTGCCTTCAATCTTTCCCAGCATCAGGGTCTTTTCCAATGAGTTGGCTCTTCCCATCAGATGGCCAAAGTACTGGAGCTTCAGCATCAGTCCTTCCAATGCACATTCACGGTTGATTTTCTATAGGATTGACTGGTTTGATCTTTTTAGATATCACAGAATATTTAGAATCACCTTGGGTTCATGTTTGGACATTAGCTTTGGCTCGTTTTATTTATCAACTTATCCACTGATTCAAGTTAATTGAATCCATAAGAGTATAAATTTACAAACAATACCAATTTATTGATTTATAATAGGAGATACTAATTCCACCATAAAGGTTTATGAAGTATCTCATTCATGACAGGGAGCGAGGTATATATGCAGGAAAATGGATGCCAGTGGTTTATATTAGGTATCCTTTCCTAGGAGGAGGACATTCCCAGAAGACATTGCCTAGCACTACTCCTGGCACCTAACAGCGACATTTACCATCTCTTAGCTGAATAAAATTAGAGACTAGAATGACACCCAGAGGCAAGAAAGAGGGTTAAGCTGGAGAGACAATGATAGGTTTTTATCTATTTCCCATGTTTTCCATGTGGCTAATCACCACTGGTCATCATAATTGAGATATCTTTTCCCCAGAAACTACAGACTACCTAAAGACACTCTTCCTCCTCAGCTTTTCTGTGGCAGATGATGCACTTAAATCTACCTAACAACAAAAGTTTTTTTAAACAAACACAAGAGAGAATCAATCTTATAATTTACTTAGATGAGTGGATATATGGTGGCTCCTTCTGATCATATTCCATAAATAGCATAGTCCAGCTCTCATGAGAGCTGAATAGTGTAACAAGTTGGTCTTACAAAGGCCTAGAGAAAAGTTCAGCAAAGGCCCATGGGCGAAATCTTGCCTGCTGCTGGTTTTCATAAAGTTTTATTAGCACACAGCCATTCCCACTCATTTTTCTATTGTCAGTGACTGCTTGGACACTACAACAGCAGAGTTGGATAGTTAATGGCAGAGACTGCATGGCCTACAAAGACTAAAATATTTATCAACTAGCCCTGTTATTAGTCAGCTCAGACTGCTATAACAAAATACTACCATAGACTGGATGGCTTATAAACAATTGGAATTTATTTTTCATGGTTCTGGAGGCTGAAGCCTGAGCTCCGGGTGCCAGCTCTGGGGAGAGCCCTTGCCCCTGGGGGCAGACTGCTGACTTCTTGCTGCAACCTCACGTGGTAGATAGCAGAGAGAGGGAGAAGGCTCTTTGACTCTTTGTTGTTGTTTAGTTGCTCAGTCATGTCCCAGTCTTTGCAACTCCATGGCCCGTCGTCTGCCAGGCTCCTCTGTCCACAGGGATCCTCCAGTTAAGAATATTGGAGTAGGTTGCCAAGTCATTCTCTAGGGGATCTTCCCAATCCAGGGACTGAACCCATGTCTACTGCATTGGCAGGCAGATTCTCTACCACTGAGCCACCAAGGAAGGCTCCTTTGACCCTTACAATGGCACTTATCCCATTCATGAGAGCTCGATCTTCATAACCTCAACTAATCCTAATTACTTTCCAAAGGCCCTACCTCCTAATTCCGTCATGTGCAGGGTAGGGGTTTCAACACATGAGTTTGGAGGACACAAATATCCACAACAGATCCTTTACAGATACTTTGCCGACCCTTAGAGAGTACTAGTACTGTATGTTGCTAAGAGCATAGCTACATGTATTAGAAGTGAATGATCAAGTGATACGGTTACTAAACTATAATGGGAACTGAGGTTCCTAATCAGGACTCCTGCTTTGACAGAAGACCATCTTAACTCAACGAGGAGGGAGACACCTGCAGGCAAAGTCAGAATTTTCTGCAGGAAAAACTTTTGAGTTCAACACTTGAACAAGTGCTCAGTTATGTATTTAATCTGTTAACCATGCTTCTACAGATGGTTCTCTCTGGCAAAGACTGCTTTTTTCAGTAAGCCCCGAGACCTTCTGGGAGAAATAATGTCTCAGGACTTCCCGAAGGGAGCATTTTATGATTTGCAACAGAACTGCCATATCATGCCAGAACAAATGGGCATCACAGCTGGAGCCAACACAGCAAGAAGGTAGAGTAAAACAGACATGAGCAAGAGAAGTGAGGTGTTTATTTAGAACAATGGAGCTCTGATGTATGTTTCAATACATGGGGAGCTGGACATGTAAGTAAGAAGACATACATGAATGTCAGTAACACAATGGCCTCTGTTGATATTAATATAACTTATCTTTGTTTCTTTCATTTTGTAATCAAAACTCTTGAAAAATGTTTGAAAAATACACTATTTTTCAAGTAGGAAGGAAATTAATTTTATGATATCATTTAGTGAAAAAAACACATAAACCAAAATGGGAAGAAATGATGAAGAAATACTATCCAAGAAGGAAGGGACGTAACTGCTTAAATCAATGTTCATTGTCTAACATGGCACTGCTGAATATTCTGATTCTCTTTCCCTTACACCCCATATCCAACCCACCAGTACACTCTGACTCTAGCCATTTCCTACCATCTTTGGCTGAAATAAGAGTCTGAACTACCAGTGTCTCCCTTGGATGGCAGATGTCTCAACCTGAGTACCCCTGCCTCTGTTCCACACAGCATTCAGACTGACCTTCCTAAGCACAAATCTGATCATGTTCTTCCCTGGGTTAAAACCTTTCAATGGGTTCCTTACCAAAAGCTGCATCAAGTCTTTGCTGTGGCATGTGGCATCTTTAATCTTCATTGTGGCATGCAAACCCTTAGTTGTGGCATGTGGGAATCTAGTTCCCTGACCAGAGAACTAGAACCCAGGCTCCTGCATTGGGAGCGCAGTCTTAGCCCACTGGACTACCAGGGAAGTCCCTCAATGGATTCCTATTATGGAAAAACCCCCAATCCAAGTTCCTCACCTCCTAGTTAACAAGACTTAAATAATTTGAACTAACTCTCTGAACATCTCCTACCATTCTATTCTGAAATGAGTTCACATTCCTGTCATAGGAACCTTACCTTCCTGTTTCCGGCCAAACAGAATCTTGTCTCAAGACATTTATAACTTGTTCTTTTCTCTGACTCTAATCTCCTTCACCTATTATTCAGTCTTAATTTCAGTTACCTCAAAGAGGTCTTCCTTGACCACTCAGCAAAAGCAGTTATCTCAGTCACCCTCTGCTACATTTTCCTCACAGTATTTGCTTGTACCATGGCAAGTACTAAGTAGGACCACACTAGGTATCAGCGCATACTACTATACTAAGTACTATGTGCTTGCTGTCTTCCCCTCACCTTCTAAAATGTAAGCATTCCTTGAGGGCAGACATCATTTCAGTTCTGTATTATCAGTACTGGGAACAGTGTCTGGAACATACAAGTGCTTAATGCAATTTTATTGACTAGCTACAAAACATTCGACAGATCATTTCACTTTCTCAGCAAATCACATATGCTTTGAAATGTAATTAATCAAACACTGCTATTTGGTTAAGTATTTTCCAATTATTTAAATAAAATAGTTACTATTTTGGTCAGTCAGAGGCATTGCATTAGAAGTGTTTTATTTTTAGCAACTAGATAGCTGCTAAAAATGCTAACATTAACACACAGTTTCCAACGATGGGAACACCTGATACATGCAGTGTCCAGTCAGGTAGATTACTGAGGACTTGATATGTGACCAATGAAGCAAGAGCTGCATTTTTAATTTCATTTCAGTGAATTTGAAGTTAAATTTAAATGGCTACATGCAAGTACTGGCTATCAGGCAGGACAGTGCAACTCTGAACGTTAGATGTGAGCAAGCAAATGACAGACTGCTAAATGCTGTTAGAAAGAAGATGAAGTTCAAGGTGAACTGAGGCAGAACAGGAGGTTAGAGAGGGAGGCAGAAGCCATATAACAAAGAAATCCATTTTAAGGCAGAATCATATAAAATTTCCAATATTTGACCAGTTTTGATTTTCAATTTTATATACTATTATGTTACAGAATTTAAAATGCTTTCTAATCTCTATATAAAGCAAAAGGGATTTTCAAATTTAAGACAACCTAGTCAATTCCTAATTGATACTAAAAATATAAACAAGAAGTAACCTCGAGGTAATCTACATTCCATTTATAATCAGATTCAGAGCTTACCTTATGCTTCACAATATGGTTCTACTGTGGGCAGCCTAATAACTAAGGTAGTTTGAAAGATCAATTATATTTATATATTAATGTTAACAGATATGCAGATGACACCACCCTTATGGCAGAAAGTGAAGAGGAACTAAAAAGCCTCTTGATGAAAGTGAAAGAGGAGAGTGAAAAAGTTGGCTTAAAGCTCAACATTCAGAAAACTAAGATTATGGCATCTGGTCCCATCACTTCATTGGAAATAGATGGCGAAACAGTGGAAACAGTGTCAGACTTATTTTGGGGGGCTCCAAAATCATTGCAGATGGTGATTGCAGCCATGAAATTAAAAGACACTTCCTCCTTGGAAGGAAAGTTATGACCAACCTAGATAGCATATTCAAAAGCAGAGACATTACTTTGCCAACAAAAGTCCGTCTAGTCAAGGCTATGGTTTTTCCAGTGCTCATGTATGGATGTGCGAGTTGGACTGTGAAGAAGGCTGAGCGCTGAAGAATTGACGCTTTTGAACTGTGGTGTTGGAGAAGACTCTTGAGAGTCCCTTGGACCGCAAGGAGATCCAACCAGTCCATCCTAAAGGAGATCAGTGCTGGGTGTTCATTGGAAAGACTGATGCTGAAGCTGAAATTCCAATACTTTGGCCACCTCATGTGAAGAGTTGACTCATTGGAAAAGACTCTGATGCTGGGAGGGATTGGGGGCAGGAGGAGAAGGGGACGACAGAGGATGAGATGGCTGGATGGCATCACTGACTTGATGGATATGAGTTTGAGTGAACTCCGGGAGTTGGTGATAGACAGGGAGGCCTGGCGTGCTGCGATTCACAGGGTCACAAAGAGTCGGACACGACAGAGCGACTGAACTGAATGTTAACTGTATTTAAACTGCATTGGTGAAAAGCATCTGTATTCTTTTCCTCTCCATTTTTAAAATTTTACTATTTTTGCCACACTTGTGAGCTCCTTATTATTTCTGCTCACAGCTTGTGAGCTCTAGTTCCCTGACCAGGGATTGAATCTGGACCCTTGGCAGTGAAGGTACAGAGTCCTAACCACTGGATGGCCAGAGAATTCCCGCCTCTCAATTTTAAGTGAAGAAAAAATTTCAAAATTGGTTAGCTTATTTGAATGTCATATCAGAGAATTATTCTGATTAAAATACATATTTATCAATAAAATATTTCTCTTTGGTCAATATTCACCCGTACAGATGCCAGGACATATATACAATGACTTAAAAAAAAAATCTCCATCTTTTATTAGATTTTCTGATCTTCATGAATTCCTTTCTGATCTATAGGTGCCTTTTAAAAACCTTATTTCTGACAAAATAAAATCGCAGCTCCTCTGTTTTAGCCTGGTATTTAGTTACCGTCCTAGCAAAATATAATACAGAATTTAGGATACATTTTTATTTTTATATTAAGAATTACATGAAAATATCAATCTTTCAGGTAATATAATTTAAAGATAAAGAACATCTTCTACAATAGTACAGCCATATCCATTATCCTATGTTATATTTGAGGTAAGGACTTATGTTTAGTGGTACTATTAGAACTTATTACACTTTCAGCATTTTAGCACTTTATTTCCAAGTTTAAATTACAGTATTTTAGGCAGCCATGTATAATGACATTTCCCTACACCAGAATCACAAAGTTGAGTGGCTGAGGATGCGTTAGTCTTCAGATGAAATGAATTGCCTAAGATACTGCCACGTGGGAAGAGTCAGGAACAAAACCATAACTATGATCACAGCATCAGAAGGTTAAACGTTGTTTTATCTTCAGATTTTAAAAACATTTTTCATCTCAGAGTAATGTTTTAAGCCTTTACATTTGTAATACTGTTGGGAATAATGCATGCAAAAATAGATATACAATAAAAAATTTAGTGCTAATATTTTTTTAAAAAGTGAATTCCCAGGCATTTTATATAGTACAAAATGAAGTGCAACAATTCAATATTTTAAGCAGTAGAAGAAATAATCTAGCTTATGCCCCAGTCTCTTAAAGGGATTACTTACATTAAATTATTCAACATGATCTAGTCATTTTTAATACACTAGAATAGGTAAAAATGTCACACAACAGCAAGATAAGTTTTTCTAGCAGGTGGATGTGACTCTTACAGGAGCAACAGCAATTTCCTTTTGAATAGAAAAGGGCATTTAGGCTTTCCCACTCTGGTGTGGTTACAACTATCCCCAGGCAGAGGCTCCTCCTGACCTCTATGGCATGCCAGCCTCTGTGATCGTCTTTTAATATACAACAGGGCATACGAAGTCTGTTATATTCTTCTTTGTATTCCCAGGACTCACTCCAGTGTCTGGCAGATAATAAGAATTTAATAGTGTTTGTTAAATAAATTTAGCAATAGGTGGAAGAAAATCCTTTGTTTCCAGGGAAAGATACCACTGGCTTTTCTGGGGAGAGTTCATGATGAAGCTAAATAAAACCACCTAAGGTCATCCCAAGGCCAAGATATTTCTTTACTTTTAAAATCCAGTTGTTGAGTCAATCAATACTATTTACAGTAACATGAAAAATAGAAAACTCTCTTATTGTAAACATTTTCTAAGATTCTACAACATGTTTTGCTTTCCCATTTTGGCTTCTAATAATTCCTTTGAAACATGGCATCTGGTCCCATCACTTTATGGCAAATAGACGGGGAAACAGTGGAAACAGTGTCAGACTGATTTTTTGGGGCTCCAAAATCACTGCAGATGGTGACTGCAGCCATGAAATTAAAAGACGCTTCCTCCTTGGAAGGAAAGTTATGACTAACCTAGATAGCATATTCAAAAGCAGAGACATTACTTTGCCAACAAAGGTTCGTCTAGTCAAGGCTATGGGTTTTCCTGTGGCCATGTATGGATGTGAGAGTTGGACTGTGAAGAAGGCTGAGCACTGAAGAATTGATGCTTTTGAACTGTGGTGTTGGAAAAGACTCTTGAGAGTCCCTTGGACTGCAAGGAGATCCAACCAGTCCATTCTGAAGGAGATCAGCCCTGGGATTTCTTTGGAAGGAATGATGCTAAAGCTGAAACTCCAGTACTTTGGGCACCTCATGCCAAGAGTTGACTCATTGGAAAAGACTCTGATGCTGGGAGGGATTGGGGGCAGGAGAAGAAGAGGACGACAGAGGATGAGATGGCTGGATGGCATCACTGACTCAATGGACATGAGTCTGGGTGAACTCCGGGAGTTGGTGATGGACAGTGAGGCCTGGCATGCTGCAATTCATGGGGTTATAAAGAGTCGGACACGACTGAGCGACTGAACTGAACTGAACTGAACTGAATTGAACTGAAGTTTAACCTAAATTTTGCTTTGAGCTGATCCCTTGAATGGAATAGTTTTCTCACTTTAGAAAATGTAAAAGGATATTGAATCTAATCACAAGGAAACACCAGACAAATCCCAAACAAGGATCGTTCTTCTAAAAAAGGGAAGGCCTGTGTTCTTCCAAAATTTCAATGTCATAAAAGACAAAGTCTATGGAAATGTTACAAAAGAGACTAAAGATACACAACTAACTGCATAAACCTATACTCAGTCCCATACTGGGAAGGGGCAAAATGGCATAAAAGATGTTATTGGATCAAGTGATAAAACTGGAATAAAAACAGTGAAATATCAAGGTTAAATTGACTCAAGTTAACTGTAATTCTCAGGAATTACACACTTAAGAATTTAGGGATGGAGGGCTATGATGTATGAACTACCCTTGAATGATTTAGAGACAACATTGTGCATATAGACCCACACATGTGCACTGAGAGTGAACACACAGGAGCATCAAAGATAAATGATAAAGCTAATGAGACAAAAATCTTAATAGACAAATTGAGGTATAAAGTATACAGGTGTTGTGTTTTTTCAACGTATCAACTTATAAGTTTGAAATTACTTTCAAATGAGTAAGAACAGGTAATCAGAAAAGGACATTCTCTTTTTCTCCGTATATTCTTTCAAGGTAGCCAACTCCAACAGTCCTTCCTGGTTCTGCTGTGAGTCTCTTCTCCTGTCTGCTTACACACTTGTTAAGATGTCAATTCTCTTATATAAATAATTGTGTTCTTGTTTATTTTCATTGTTTAAACAATCTAACTTCTTTTTCAGGGAAACCTATAGAGAATACTGCATTTACTCCAAAATAAAATAGCAGAGGTAATTTACAACCTTTCTAAACAGAAACAACAGGTACAACCCAGGTGTTCTAGGTTCATCATATATAATTAAAAATATTTTCAGAAAACCATAATCACCTCTGTAAGGCCTACAAAAGTGGATTAAGACCTGAACTCTGTCATTTGGTAGATTAAAGTCTAATGGGAGATAAAGATATAACTATGATCGAAAAGAGAGTCAGAAACAACGAAGATGATATTTCTACCATTGCATAACATATTTCCCCAAACTTGGTAGCCTAAAACAATAAACATGTATTATCTCATAGAGCTTCTGTGGCCAAGAACCCAAGAGGACTCAGTGGCAGATAAGATGTAGGCGGGCCTCCAGTCATCCCAGGGCTACTAGGGCTGCAAGGTCTACTGCCTGGGTGGCTCACACACATGCAGACCAGTTCGTAGGGAGGAAGCCCGAGTTCCGCATCTCATGGACTTCACAGCGCTGCTCCAGTGCATGCAGAACATGGCAGCTGGCCTCCTTGGGAGTGAGCAATGCAAGAGAGCACAGCGGGAGCCGCAATGTCTCCTAGGACTTAGCCTCAGAAGTCACACACTGACATTTCCACAGTGTCCTACTGGTTACACAGGTCAACCCTATTTAGTACAGGAGGGGACATCACCAGGGCATGAGGTAACATGGGGCAGGGATCACTGGGGGCTGTCTTGGAAGCTAACTGCCACAAAAGATAGAAGATACCAAGGGAGGACAGAGAAGGTGCAAGTAACTCCATTCCCTTGGCTGCCAATGACAAACAACTATTAGGTGATTATCTCTGGGGTATAGTCTAAGTTTAGCTCTTCTCTGAGAAAGTATACCATAACTGCGACAGGGCATGTGACAGTCTGGCAATACCCTTCCCTCTTTTAACTGAGCGCATGGTAGAATGTATCCAAAGAAAGCTTCACGGTTGTTATACTCAGCTACTGGGAACCCACCACTCACACTTACTCCACTCCAGACTGGTGCATATTGGTCTCAGCCTGTCCAATTGTTTGCTACATGATCCTTAGTATGAAGTTAAATGCAGAACTGCCCCCAACCAACAGATACCTCAAATGCAACAGAGTCTTTCTCCCATTCACAGAATTAGAAGCGCAGAATCCTTGAATTACAGGGGATTTTACTGTTTAAAAATTGTGTATTCATTCATTCATTCTTAGTTGCAGTACACAGGATCTCTGATCTGTGTTGGAGCACTTTGTGTGGAATCATTAGTTGCAGCATGTGAACTCTTAGTTGCGGCATGGGTGGGATCTAGTTCCCTGACCAGGGATCAAACCTGGGTCTCCTGCACTTGGACTACTGGATCACTGGGGGAAGTTCCACAACGGATTTTAGAAAACTTCATCTCTTCTTTTAAAGAAATGGGGATGAAAACTACAAAAAGTGGATTGTCAATGGTAAAGAGGGAGTGAGACTTGTAGAAGAGTTGTAATGAGAACCGCAGGATGCATCACCTGCCCATAAATGCTACTGAAATAGGCAACAGAGATCCAGACCAAGGAACGTCCCCATGAGGTTCCAACCATCACCATGAGGGTATACTGAACACATACGCTTCCATTCTCTCTAGTAACCACTGACCTTTGGCAAACTCCTTCTCCACCAAATGTACAAAGGCGGCTTCAACCCAAAATAGTGCATCATGTGCTTGTTTTTCTAATGGAAATGTTGGACTAAGTCTGATCCACCTATAATTTATTGTTCTGCGATCAGTAGAAGGCACATAAAAGATGACTGGAATAACGCAGCTAGCATAAACAAGTACTATACTTGGTATGAACCTCATTACATGGTAATACACAATTGATTATAGAGTAATGAGGTTCATATCTAGTACTTGAGTTAAAGCCATCTTTCCCCATTTTTCCTTCAGTTACTCTCCACTGAGGAGGAGGGGGCTTCCTTGGTGGCTCAGATGGTAAAGAATCTTGCTTGCAATGTGGGAGACATGGATTCTATTCCTAGGTTGAGAAGATCTCCTGGAGAAGGGAATGGCTACCCACTCCAGTATTCTGGCCTGGAGAATTCCATGGATTGTATAGTCCAGGGGGTCACAAAGAGTCAGACACAACTGAGTGACTTTCACTTTCTAGGAGGAGGGATGCACATGCAAATTATCTGTGACTGGCAATTAAGTACTCTCAGAAGCACTAGTGCCTCCCATGTTATTTCCTGGGACATTCCCCATGAATACCCCCAAGGATATGCTGCTTTTCACAAAATGATTAACATCCAGTGTTAAATAGTTAAGGTACTTTTCATAATCACCAGGCATCACAGGCATTGTAGATCTGATAGCAGGGCTAAGTCTATAGAAAGCAGGGCCAAAGCAAGAGATGCAAAGTTCCAAAATGATGTCACGGGCTATTGCGTTTCCTTCTCTTTTTCTAAATTGGGCCGCTGCTGTTTCCTCACTGAAGGAGCTGGCTTCTGCAAAGTGAACAACACAGTAGCACCTAGCATAAAACAGGTGCCCCATAAACGCTCAGGCCCTCTCTTCTTTTTCAACTGGACTTCTGTGTTTTACGAAGACAGAAAAACAAGATGGAAGATTTTCCTGTTGCTTAGGAAAAACAACTAAAGCTTGTTTAGAGAATATACCTACAAATACAAAGTGAAAGAAGCCAGCTATCCGGTATGCGTGAGTGCTGAACGGCATACAGTAATGTAGGGCTGGGTGAAAAGGATTGAGAAGTGGAAGGAAAATCTTATTAAGAAAAGATTCCTATAACCCATTCCTGACTTCTCCCATAACAAAAATTTTTGGTTTTGAAATGATAAAAACAGCATGAAAAGGGCCCTGTATCAGTTTACATGGGCTGCAATAACAAAATACCACATCAGTGATTTATTTCTTCACAGCCAGAAGTCCAAAATGAAGGTATCAGCAGGCTGGTTTCTTCTGAGGCCTTTTTCCTTGGTTTACAGAGTTGCTTTCTCACTGGGTCCTCACATGGCCCTCCCTCCGTACACTGCACATCTGTGTCCTTATCTCCTCCTCTTATAAGAACACCAGTAATGTTCTTATAAGTAATGGATTAGGATCCACCCTAAAGATTTCATGTTAACCTAATCACGCCTTTAAAGAACTTATTTTCACATACAGGCACATTTTGAAGTACTGGGGGTGAAAAGTGTCAACATATGAATTTTGGCAGAGTTGGGGAGCCCAATTCAGCTCATAACAGGCCCACACATTGTCAGCACTCTTGTTTGCATTTATAGTGCAATGACTGCATCTCTATTTATTTACATGTCACATATGCAAATGAAGTAATACAGCATGATGATCTGAACTTATTAAAAAGCATCTCTTTTCTGCAGAAACCCAAATCTATAAACTGTACACAAAGTGTGGTGAGTCACTTGATAACCTGCCAGGGCTGGCTGGCCCAAGGTGGTGGGTGGACCACAAGGAGCACCAAAGGTCTCTTTCCTAATCAAAGCTTCCTCACTGGCTTGCCACAAATCCTAAAATCCTTCTATTCCTTCACTGGCACTTTGTTTCCTCTGAAAATGTAAACAATCTCTGGAAGAGTAATATATTAACCGATCATTAGCCACTAACATCTTAGGGTAGAAAAACTAAGATTGCAGTCTTAAAATATTATGAATTCTGTCAAATGGAATTTTATTACTGCTCAGCTACTGGAATGTTAACAACAGTCTTCTTTAATGATAATTCTAGTCTAGGCCATTCATGTTTAAAAAAAAAAAAAAAAGACGGTGAGACAAATATGTATAAAAACATTCCCTCACCTAATAAAGAAACCTGAGAAGAGTAAGGGGAAGGTGATGAAATTAACATTTTTGAGTACCTGCTCTGTATCATGTATTGTTATAAATTTTAGAAAGCAAATTATTCACTCTTAAAAATAATTCTATATAGTAGTATTAACTGCATTTACAGATGAGGAAATGGGCTCAGATAAAGTAACATCAGAGTTTGCTGATAGGTAAGGAGAGATTAAAACCCATGTCTGGTTCTGTGGCTTGTTTGGTGGGTACATGTGCTGAGCTCTAGTTTCCTCCTTTTAAAAATAAAGGTGACAACAGCAGATAACCCTACTTTTCATAGCACTGTTGTGAGGTTTATGTGAGTTGATGTACACATAAAACAGTGTGGTGGAAGACAGCAGAACTGATGTGCAGCTTCTGAGACTAGACCTTGTCGCCTTCTGCTCCGTCCCCCTAGAACACTTCCGCTGCCTTGTTAACAAGTCCAAGGGAGACTACAAATGAGGAGAGATAGCCTGGAGTCAGACAAAGGCCCAGCTGACACACAGCACCTTGGCCTCAGATCCTTCACCCCAGGCCAGCTGCCAACTCACAGCGCCTGCTCAAGTGGACCCAAGAGAATTTCAGTCACCTACAGAATCAGCACAAACACTAAAGCATTCTGGAAATCCACAGAGTACATCAGACGCTACAGACACTTAAGCATCCTACCATGCACAGGAAGGCCCACTCCTCCCCAAAAGAATTCCGGTCCCAAATGTCAATAGCACTGAGGTTGAGAAACTCAGTTACCTGTAATGCAATGGTGGCTAGGATTAAGATGGTAGTGGGGAGAGGTGGACAAGTGCTGAGATTCTAGATGTATTTTTAAATATTTTTAAAGTAGAGCTGACCATATTTGCTGAGGGATTAAATGGACAATATGAAGGAAAAAGAGGCATCAATGATGACACCAAAGTTTCTCACCTGAGCTATTAGAAGGATGAAGTGTCTTGTACTAAGACGAGGAGGGTGGTGGGAGCAGCAAGTAGGGGAACAAGAGTTTTGTTTTCATTTGTGAGTGAGAAGTAACAGATGGAAATTCAAGCATCAAGTTTTGGACATACTAAATTGAAATACCTATCCACTCAGCCATCAAGTGAATAAACTTATCAACCAGGCAAATGGATATGAGTCTGAAGTTCAGGGGCAAGGCTGGGGTTGCAGAAATAAACCTGGAACTCTTAGCATCTATACAGTATTTATAGCTATGGGACAGGCTAATGTTATTTAGAGAGCAAATGTAAAGAGAGACAAGATCTGAGCTCTGAGGCATTCCAAAGTAAAGAGGAGGAACCAGTGAAAGATACTAGTAAGATAAAGAAGACAACCTGAGGTAGGAGGAGGAGAGAAAAGAATGATCAACAGTGTCAAATGCCGCTCAGATGTCAAAAGGAAAAGGAGGGTTAAGAAACGATCAAATCCAGTCGCAAGGAAGCCAACACTGGTGTGGAAATGAACAGTTTTGGTGGGGCTGTAGGAATGAAAATCTGAGTGGCCTGGACTCAATACTAGCTATAAACAATGATCTGCTCTTTTGAAGCCTTTGTAAAGCTGAGTCAAGAAACAATAGTATCTGGAGGGGATTTTCTTTTCTACCAACTTATATACGCACATGCATAGAAAAGTTTATAGTGTGACAATTCCCTTATATCTACCAGAGATTCAAATTTTAACACTTTCACATTAGTTTTTCCTATATACATATATATACACACACAAACACACAAATACATACGTCTGAACATTGAAGATAACTTCAAGTCTAAATATCCTTCAGACACACCTCCTTACAAAAGCCTTTTCTCCTGCAAGAGTAATAACTATAAATTCAGTTCAGTCACTCAGTCATGTCTGACTCTTTGTGACCCCATGAACCACAGCACGCCAAGCCTCCCTGTCCATCATCAACTCCCGGAGTCCACCCAAACCCATCTCCATTGAGTCGGTGATGTCATCCAACCATCTCATACTCTGTCATCCCCTTCTCCTCCTACCCTCAATCTTTCCCAGCATCAGAGTCTTTTCCAATGAGTCAGCTCTTTGCATCAGGTGGCCAAAATATTGGAGTTTCAGCTTCAATATCAGTACACCCAGGACTGATCTCCTTTAGGATGGACTGGTTGGATCTCCTTGCAGTTCAAGGGACTCTTGAGAGTCTTCTCCAACACCACAGTTCAAAAGCATTAATTCTTCGGTGCTTAGCTTTCTTTATAGTTCAACTCTCACATCCATACATAACCACTGGAAAAACCATAGCCTTGACTAGACAGACCTTCATTGGCAAAATAATGTCTCTGCTTTTTAATATGCTGTCTAGGTTGGTCATAACTTTCCTTCCAAGGAGTACGCATCTTTTAATTTCATGGCTGCAATCACCATCTGCAGTGATTTTGGAGCCCAGAAAAATAAAGTCAGTCACTGTTTCTCCATCTATTTGCCATGAAGTGATAGGACTGGATGCCATGAATGTTGAGCTTTAAGCCAACTTTTTCACTCTCCTCTTTCACTTTCATCAAGAGGCTCTTTTAATAGCCATAAACACACTCAGAAAACTATATTCCCAAATATATTCTATAGCTAGGCATACTTGAATTTTCCACTGTGTTTTAAAGCAGGTTCCTGGCCCCAGCCCCCGGCCCAAACCAAGATTTAATCCAAGTCCATGCACTGCAATTGTTATCACGTTTCTTTGGTCTCTCTCAAAGACTTTGAAAAGATCTGTTTTACAGAATGGATTGGATGATTCCGTTATGACATTTAACTTGTTCTGTCCTGGAAGGGAAGGTTTTGAGGGTAGTTAAGTGTATTTATTGTTTTTGGCACAATATCCTAAAATTAACATTTCCCAACTTTCTGATCTCTTTCTCTGCAAAGTCTTTTAGTTTCAGAAAATTCTCAATTATTCCAAGATTTTTTTCATACTCAACTGAGCAAATTTCAGGGCTTATATACTCCATATTCAGAAAAAATATACTATCATCTCCATTTACTGTAAGAATTCATGGGAGATCTCATCTTAAAGCTAATCAGTACCCAAACCAAATATCATTTTATTGATTAATCATGACAAATTACATTTGGAAAGTAAAATGAAGTCTCTGAAATTTCTTTGCTGATTAGCAAAATAGTGCCTCCTTATACTTGAGGGTGAAAGCTGCTGTCAAATAATGCCTACGTGACTGGAAATTATAATAGCCAGATGAGTTTACTGGGTTGGTGCTGGTATGTTCTGTACATTCCTCTGTCAATATAGTAAACAGGTTAAACACAGATGAAAAATTTGACTATATTAATATTTGGCTTCTTTAACTGGTCATTTATGTACAAATTCTTTAAACAATTTAATTAATGTTCTTTAAGCAACTTAAAATGCAAATTGACACAACGTTTACAGCTAGAATTTCAAGGAACATTTATTGTTGCTGTTGTTCAGTCACCCAGTTTTGTCCGACTCTGTGACCCCATGGACTGCAGCATGTCAGGCCTCCCTGTTCCTTACCATCTTCTGGAGTTTGTCCAAGTTCATGTTCATTGCATCAGTGATGCTGTCCAGCCAACTCATCCTCTGACCCCCTCTTCTTCTACCCTCTATCTTTCCCAGCATCAGGGACTTTTCCAATGAGTCGTCTGTTCACATCAGATGACCAAAATACTGGAGGTTTCAGCTTAAGCATCAGTCCTGGCAGTGAATATTCAGGGTTGATCTCTCTTAAGATTGGCTGGTTTGATCTCCTTGCTGTCCAGGGAACTTTCAGGAGTCTTCTCCAGCACCACAGTTTGAAGGCATCAATTCTTTGGTGTTCTGTCAATTCATCTTAAAACATTTTCTGCCACAATCTTCAAATTATCATCTTTTTCATAGTGTTGGAAAGCATTAAAAATAGAATTTTTTATACAAATGAATTTTATACTCTTTAATTCAATGAACATAAATTCCCTCTACCTTGCATTGCAATTCTGTTAGCTTACAAAACTGAAACTATTTAGCATGTTATATGAGATTTAAATTATGATGAAATGAGTAAAGCAAAACAGTTAACGATTTTTAACCATTTTATTTCATTTACTTGGACTTTAGTGCTTTGACACTGGAATATTAATCAAATCATTGACACTTAGAGTGGTTTTCAATTCCTTTGGGTCTACAGACTATTTCAGTGAGGCAAATGACCTTCACTAGTCATCTAGTCCACCTCACCCAGATTACCACTGCAAAAAACCTTCACTTGAATAAATCAGAAATTGGGAATCAGACTTTAAGAAGCACTTTCCCTAAGACCAGAACCATATAAAGATAAAAATTGTAGCTATTATTACCTTATAGTAAGTCAGCCTGTAGCTCACTGGAACTTTCACAGACTAGCAGGAAGACCATGATCATACTAAGTAAACTTTAGACACAGAGCTGACAGGAGGGCAAGAACAACCAGTAGAAAATCATCCTCTCAGTTCTCCAGCTAGGATATTATACCGTAATATATACAAAAATACAACTCTTCCACACAACTCCCTTAGTACTTTAATAATTTTAATGGGATTTTAAACATTACTGAATTACTTGCTCTCATATGAAGCAATGTAAGGCAACAAAATCAAACATGTTACATATTTGCAGTAGCCGGTATGAGGTGGGCTCCAGTGGGCCCGGTCTCCTGCTGTTTACACCGTGTTCATCCCTCCCATTACATCAAGGTGGGTCTGTGCAACAGAGTGATGGGATGTCACTCTAAGGCTGTATTATCAAAGATATTGTGGTTTCTGCCTTTTTCTCAGACACCTGCTCTGGAGGAAAGCCAGCTGCCATGTTGGGAGGACACTCAAGCAACCACATGAGACCCTGAATTAGAACCACCCAGCTAAATCACTCCCAATTTCCTGATCATCAAAAACTGCATGAAATAATAAATGCTGTCTTATAGGCAGTTTTGGGAAAATTTCTTACAGAGCCAGGGATAATATTTAATAACATGTATTAATTTAACTGGTTGAAGTTATAAGTCTCTTTAACTTCTCATTTAGGTATTAAAAATCACATGTTGATGCAATGTAAGGTAGTTAAAAACAAAAAACAAAACTCACTAACAAATACCTACCGAGTACCATTGAGGGCAAAAAAGCTCTCTCATATTCCACATGAAACTTCATTAGGGTAATATTCATGCTGACCTCTAACTTCTCACTAATTCCTCCCTAGGTAGGAGGGAGTAACTGGTCTGATAACAAGTTTGAGAGAAGGAATTCTGAGGCTCACCTAAAAGTGAAGTGAAAGTGGAAGTCACTCAGTCGAGTCCGACTCTTTACGACCCCATGAACTGTATATAGTCCATAGAATTCTCTAGGCCAGATTACTGGAGTGGGTAGCCTTTCCCTTCTCCAGGGATCTTTCCAACCCAGGGATCGAACCCAGGTCTCCCACATTGCAGGCAGATTCTGTACCAGCTGAGACACAAGGGAAGCCCAAGAATACTGGAATGGGTAACCTATCCCTTCTCCAGCAGGAATCGAACCGGAGTCTCCTGCATTGCAGGCGGATTCTTTACCAGCTGAGCTATTAGGGAAGCCTACTTGTCTAATACTTGTCTAATCTCACCTACTTGTCTCCTTTCCACTTGCGACTTGTCTCACTGAACAGAGCTGTTTGTTCTCGTCTGCCCTCTGTCACACAGTAAATATAGTGGGACAAGCTCTACTCCTGTAGAAAGAGAAACATGAGGTTTAAATCTGTGTAATTCTGGAGTGCCACATTAGGGAGTTCATTGTTTCTGCAAACCTCAGACACATTTTCCAAACAACTTTTTCAGTAATTAACTTATATCAGAATCTTCATCTATCTGACTTCTGTGTCCTATTTCTAAACTGGATCCAAACTTCAGTAAGGGAAAAAAAGGGGAGGGGGCAACTTATCAACTTCTAAACTAAATACAAACTATTAGGGGTATTTTGTGCCCTTGTGCAGTGTATAGTCTATTTGGCATATAAACTAGAACACCCGAAAGGTTACATAATAAAGAATTACCTAACAAATATAAACTTTAAGCACGTAATTATTACCAAACATGTGAGAAATTATGATCATCTGTGAGAATCAGAACATCTGAAAGAGAAAGGTAAAAACAAAGACCTACCCCATGCCAAACCTATAAACTCAGGAATGGGACCCAAATAACTGCGCTTTTAATAAGTTCTCAAAACAATGCTGATCCATACGAATCTAGTCAAAGTGAAAGTCAGCTGCTCAGTCGTGTCCGACTCTTTGCAACCCCATGGACTAGCAACCCTCCATGCTCCTTTGTCTGTGGGATTCTCCACGCAAGAATACTGGAGTGGGTTGCCATTCCCTTCTCCAGGGGATCTCCTCGACCCAAGGACTGAAACTGGGTCTCCTGCATTGCAGGTAGATTCTTTACCGTCTGAGCCACCAGGGAAGCCCCAACCCAAGATATACATGGCAGGTGCAATGACTTTGGAAAAAAGGAGCCTGCTATGAGCTAGCAAAGGAAAGATGATAGCAAACAAAACTTGAAGCAAACTTTGAAAGATATACAGGGATGGAAGAGGTGGATGAGGTGGAAGAGGATGAGGGGAAAACATCTGCTGAGGGCTTCTTAACTGTAGACACTCTCCTATATATTACCTCGTTTGAGACGATTTCATTTCATATATGGAAAAACTGAGGCCCAGACAGATTAAATAATTTGCCTGAACTCATCAAACTAGTTAAATGACAGAATGAGATTAGCAGAAATTTTCATTTTAGAGATGAAATTGAGCCTCAAGGGGGTAAAATATGTCAGAAGTAACAAAATTGTAAAGGGGCAGAACTGTGATTAAGAAGAGAAGTGGCCAAGATGAAACCAAGTCTGTCAATCTAAAAGCTCTGCTGTTGCTGCTTTTAGTAGGTTGGGAAGGAGGTCTGTCTTGCTTAGGAAAACACACAAAAGAAGGAAAGCAAAAGCAGACTTAAAAAAAAAATTAGACCACTGCAAAACAGATTATATTTTAACTTGTTATACAGCCAGAGAATCATACATTAAAGGCCACCAGTGGCTTAAAAAGCACTCAAAAAATAACTGTTTAATCATTATGGTTTTGTCTCAATTGTTTAGTTTACTAAATAATTACTAACTGCCATTAGCAGTCAGTCAAGAACCAACTGTTAAGACTGATGACTTATCAACTAGTTGGAAAGCACCAAACTAGTCAAAACAGTCAAGCTAATTGTATAGCTAGCCTTAATCTTAGAAGTATAATGTTAAGGCCAGAATAATTTTATTAAAAATTGCTTTGTTGTTGTTTTTCAGTCACTATGTCCAACTCTTTGCGACCCCCATGGACTGCAGCATGCCAGGCTTCCCTGTCATTCACCATCTCCTGGAGTTTACTCAAACTCATGTCCATTTAGTCAGTGATGCCATCCAATCATCTCATCCTCTGTCACCCCCCTCTCTTCTTGCCTTCAATCTTTCCCAGCATCAGAGTCTTTTCCAAGGAGTCGGCTCTTCGCATCAGGTGGCCAAAGTATAAGAGCTTTGGCATCCATCCTTTCAATGAATAGTCAGGGTTGATTTACTTTAGGACTGACTGGTTTGATCTCCTTGCAGTTCAAAGACTGCTTTATGACAATGTTTTATAAGACTGCTTTGTGGTCCATGTTATAATTTTAAGGACTTTTAAAGTGAAAGACAGTGAAGATAAGTCCTTAAAATATTTGTCTCTATAAGGACGTCAGCTCCTCTTTTCTATCTCAAGACCAAAATAAAAATTAAACTCTGTAAGGCCCTTCCTGTAATTAATCATTTTTTCCTTCATTGCTGCTATACATCATTGCTTGTACAAATTTAGCATTTATTTCATTTTGCCTTGCATTAAAGCTGTTTGCTTAAAAACGTTAGTGCTTCTCTTTAGGGAGGACTATGCATCACCCACCTTTGTATTCACCTAGCGTTTAGCACAGTGCCTTGCACATTCAATAAAAGCTCAAGAAGATGAGTACATAAGTTATATATATCAACACATTTCCTGTATCAACCTTGAACTAACAAATATAAAAACACGGGGAAATACACTGTTGAAAACATTTCCATTTTTAAGCAGGTTTGGTCAGCCATGTAATTTGGGAACCACCAAAATAATTTATTTATCAACAAATATGCAGTATGTACCATGCAATGTATATACAACAATGGGGAAAAAAAAAAAACAAACAGATGTAGTTTTTGCCCTCACAAAGCTTACACCTAGTAGGAAGACAGACAATAGCATATAAGTACATGTTACGAAGAAAACAAACAGTAGGTGAAATGAGGAATTAGAGTAAGGATGGAGAGTAAGAGCAGCTTACATAGGTGCACAGCCTGACAAGCGAAATTTAAGCTGAAATTGAAGGGTGAGAGTCAGTTATGCAAAGAGGAGAATACTCAGCAGTGTCACACACTAGCAAAGTAATGCTCAGAATTCTCCAAGCCAGGCTTCAACAGTACGTGAACTGTGAACTTCCAGATGTTCAAGCTGGATTTAGAAAAGGCAGAAGAACCAGAGATCAGATTGCCAACATCCGCTGGATCATCGAAAAAGCTAGAGAGTTCCAGAAAAACATCTACTTCTGCTTTTGACTACTCCAAAGCCTTTGATTGTGTGGATCACAACAAACTGTGGAAAATTCTTAAAGAGATGGGAATATCAGACCACCTTACCTGCCCCTTGAGAAATCTGTATGCAGGTCAAGAAGCAACAATTAGAATTGGACATGGAATAACAGCTTGGTTCCAAATCGGGAAAGGAGTATGTCAAGGCTCTATATTGTCACCCTGCTTATTTAACTTATATGCAGAGTACATCATGAGAAATGCCGGGCTGGACAAAGCACAAGCTGAAATCAAGATTGCCAGGACAAATGTCAATAAACTCAGATACACAGATGACAGCACCCTTATGGCAGAAAGAGAAGAACTAAAGAGTCTCTTGATGAAAGTGAAAGAGGACAGTGAAAAAGTTGGCTTAAAATACAACATTCAGAAAACTAAGATCATGGCATCCGGTCCCAAGACTTCATGGCAAATAGATGGGGAAACAATGGAAACAGTGAGCGACTTTATTTTTGGGGGCTCCAAAATCACTGTAGATGGTGACTGCAGCCATGAAATTAAAAGATGCTTGCTCCTTGGAAGAAAAGCTATGACCAACCTAGACAGCATATTAAAAAGCAGACACATTACTTTGCCAACAAAGGTCCATCTAGTTAAAGCTATGGTTTTTCCAGTAGTCATGTATGGATGTGAGAATTGGACTATAAAGAAAGCTAAGCGCCAAACAATTGATGCTTCTGAACTGTGGTGTTGGAGGACTCGTAAGAGTCCCTTGGACTGCAAGGAGAGCCAACCAGTCCATCCTAAAGAAAATCAGTCCTGAATATTCATTGCAGACAATGCTGAAGCTGACACTCCAATACTTTAGCCACCTGATGTGAAGCACTGACTTCCTAGAAAAGATCCTGATGCCAGGAAAGATTGAAGGTGGGAGAAGGGGACGATAAGAGAATGAGATGGTTGGATGGCATCACTGACTCAATGGACATGAGTTTGAGTAAGCTCCTGCAACTGATGATGGACAGGGAAGCTGGGCGTGCTGCAGTCCATGGGGTCACAGAGTGAGACACGACTGAGCGACTGAACTGAACTGAATTGAAGGGCCTAAAAGTATGTGTGGGTCATGTGCTACAATGCCAGCTTCAGGGGAGAAGTTACTACAGAACATTCCCCAACCTTCTATTTTTCAATTTTTTTGCTGTTGTTTCTGCCAACACTTATCTGATAAGAATTCTCCTGCCTAAATTAAATTTAGGCAGATTCTCTTGCCTAAATTAAATGACAGCATTAACTCTGGGGAATGCAAGATTCCTTCCAAATAATACTAATTTCCTTTCAGTCCTTATGACTATTAAATTCATCTCAAAGTGACACCTCTTTCCCAATTAGGAAAGAGTGTTTCCTCTATATCAGCTTTCATTTTTTGATTTGAAGCCCTCCTGATTGCTAATCAACGTGTTGTATGATTACTTCAACAATTACTTATTGAACGTTATTCTGTCATCAGAAAAAATGCACTGCTGGCTTTCGGAACTGTATGTTGCTCTGGAATATAAGGTCACACAGCAGAAGAATTAAGATTAGAAATCCAAAATTTCAGCATCTGCTCTAGGGCTCTTCCTTATCTTCTGTCTTCTCATTTTGTGAGTGAAAATCAGAGCCAAATTAAGTTTAGGTTACATAATGGGCTGTCACCTTCTGTCTAAATTACAGTCTAAAAGTACAAAATAAGATCAAACTCTCATACTACTTTCTTGCGTGGTCACTACATGGCTGTATTCACAAATAGGTTGTGTACATCTCTATCACTGCACATATTACAGTATGCTAACTGTCCTCCTAACTGAACTGAATTCACTGAGTGCAAGAACTAAAATTTCTTATATTTTTAAGTATGCAAATACTGGCCCAAGTGTACTGCCAAAAATATTAATATACATTCACATTGCTTAACCAAAACCCAGGGACTGGATGTTTTAGAAACAAGAATTTCTGTGAACTAAAAAATGTCACAAGGCACACAAACCATTTCAAAACACCTTACATACCAGTGGCCAAGAGCAGCACCTCATAATCAAGCATATTAATATTTCTTCAGCAAAACATAATGGATAAATGAAGACTATATATACCTTTTTATTAGTTCAGGTTGCATTTTGCTCCCAAATGAATACTATCTCCAAGCTTAAAATGCTTTTGCTTTTCAAATCCTTTTGAATGTTGGTATTAGAGATAATATGGGCTGTATTCACAACAGTGCTGCTACAAGACGCGATTAATCACTTCGACTCTCATCTTCTGGATGAGACCAGAACAAGCAGTTATACCAGGCGGCTTTTATATCCCAAGTTTGGAGAGACTTGTTTTATCACTAAGGAATCCAACCTAGCAGAGAGGATCAAAAGCTGACAATGCGGGGGTGGGGGGCAGGAATCCTAATTGTACAATACCGTATTCTTATCAGAGCTGCTCATTAATTATTAATTTAATAAGCTAGCTCCCTTTGATTAGATCATGTTATTTTTTAATGAAAATGGGTAAATAAAACTCCTGTCCCATACGGCTAACAAGAGTATGGCGGCAGTCAGTTGTGAATTCTATGGGAAGATAACTGCACTTTTTGGGGACCAATGTTCATAGAAAGAGGGATTCCAAATATAATGGTGAGAAATAAGCAGAAATGTACACATTTTTCTCTAATTATAATTACTCTAATATAAACCAAGGGAAATTTTCTAGTCAACCTCTCCTGATTGACTTTTATATTATTAGCAATCTTATATAAAGTCTTACATGTTTTTCTCTACTTTTCACAAATGGAAAAAGCTCTGCAATCAACACCGAGCACACTAAAATCCATTCTTTTCTTTCCGTAACTCAAGCCCCACCTCCACTTTGCTTCTGTTACTATAAATTTTTTTCCTCGGCAAAATACCCAATTTGCACTGAAAGACTACAAATCAACTCTGCAGGCAACAATGTTTGATATGAATCAGTCTGGGGATGTTGATTTTCAATCTTAAAATTGTATGGACATTTTAACTGAATCAATTACTTTGTTCAATATATGACATTAACATTCAGCAAGTGTTTATTACAGAAAAGTGTATTCCATTCTAAAAACGGAAATACCAAGTGTGAAAATGAAGTAAATCTCCTTGAGTTTTGGCTACTACTTCAGAACGAAATACTACCTTCTCATATTTTCCTAATTCGTTAAAATAAGAAAAAGAAAACCTAATAGCTAGATCTTAACAAGTATATCCGCACGTTACTTACCTAGTACAACAACAAAAAAGGTGAACAAAAACTAACCAGACTATTTTTCAGTCTGGAAAAAACAAATTCCCTGTTCCATTTCTTAGCTATTTACATTCAGTAGTAACGAAAACTAAAATCCTTCTCACTGGATTTCTTGGTACAGGGGACTGATTTCCTCTATACTATCTTATCAAAACGATCATCATTAAATATTTAAATTACTTAGCTTGAGAGCACTTTAAAAAAAGCCCCACAGTCCAAAATGCCAGTGGTGACTATTCTGTAAGGAAATGGGTCAGAAACATGTTATTCTAGGACGCAGGATCAACCGAGCCAAGGACTCCTGGAATATGCTGCCCCAAGATTCAGGATGCAAGACTCAAGAAACAGCACGCGCGGTCATGATGTTCGTGAAGCCACAGGACCTTCCTACGAAAGCAGAGCCTGAAAACTCATCGACTCACAGAGAACTCCCCTTCTCTGAAGTTACAAGGCAGGGCAGCTGACAGGAGCGCGCTAGGAACATCTCGGCCCCTGACTAGCCAAGAATGGGGTCCCCGTGCTGCGGCTACTCCCCTTACCGTGAGAAGATCTGGGAGGGAGGAAAGGAGGAGAAACACCCAGAATCCCGGTAAAAAAAAAAAAAAAAAGGCCCTAGCCTCGCAGACTGGGGTTTAGGGAGACAGGGAGGGGCAGCTCCGTGTGTGGTGACCCTTTGTGAACAGGCTCTGTGGCAGCTCGGCTCTCACCGAGGCTTTCATGAGAGCGGACTATCGTGCACCCGCGCCGCCTGCCCCGACGCGGAAACCTCGGCGCTGCGGGCGGGCGCCGGCCAAGAGCCCCTCCATCGCACCCTCCGCCAGCTGTGGGGGCCTTCGCTCCTCGCCCGCCCGCCGGCCCACCCAAGTCACTCAGGGCGCGTCGGCTTTCGACCCGGGCTCGCCCGGCCAAGGCGCAACGAGACACGCGCCGGAATCTTTCCTTAGCGTAATCCCTCCGCTGCCGGCCGCGCACTAGTTTTAATCACGCCCCACTCTCCCCCGCCTTCCCCCGCCTGGCCGTCGGCGTCACCTCCGCCACCCGAGCGCTTTCCAGCAGCTTCCAGAAACGTCGCCTCCCCAAACCCAGCCACTCACATATGGCGGGCTCTTGCAGCCACCGGCCCCGCCCCTAGTCGTCGCCGCAGCTACAACTGCGGCTGCGGCGGCCGAGCGGAAAGCCACGCCTCTCTGCGGAGGCCCACCGGAAGTGCTCCCGTCTTCGCCTTCCCTGCCCGGCTGACGCCCTTTCAGGGCCCCCACGCAGAGCCGGAAGGGGAAGTGTTTCTCCGGGGACTCAAACCGGAAGCTGCTTTTCTAGCGGAGGGGCTCGGGGGGAGGAGCGGGCCGAGGAGAACGTGGGTTGAACGTCGCGCTCTGGCGTGTGAGCTCCAGTTGGAACGGGAGTTCCGAGCGACCCGGACGCGAGGAAGGACCGAGCCGGCGGCAGGTAAGAGAAAAGACGGAGTAGCTTCCTTCAGCTTCTGAAATAGGAAAAGCGGATGGAGCTGGGGTGATCTTTGGGGGTACTCTGCTGGTTGAAAGGAGGGGCTAGGCTGGGAGGGGGAAAGGCTTGGTGAATAAGGTGTTAGAATAGAGTACCAGATTCATTCGCTTGGACTCAGAGAGGTAAATGCTGAAGAGAAACCAGAGGTTCCCCTCACCGTACCCCCCCCGCCCGCCTCCCCGCTTCATAAGGAGCGTGAATTAACGGAACCCTGGTCTCCTCGGGTATCCAAGGTTGGGTTTTGAAACTGACGTCTCCTGGTCTGTGATTCGGGACGGCTGGCTTGGGTACCAGACAGGGCTGGGCGCCGAAAGCCAGCCCTAGCCCTCGGCTTCAAGTCTGTGTGGCCTCACCTTTGACAGCTTGCGTGCCGAGCCCCCTTCCTTGGAGGGAAAGCTTAAACGGGTGTAAGGCCTTCTTCGAGCAGTTGGTTCTCTAGGTTTCCCCATTTTGCACTGGGCTGTGACTTCAGCTTAATTGCTGCTTTCGCTAGCCCCAGGGCCAACTTGACGCTTTGATGCTGTAATTGGGTCCGTGCTGGGTTAGTACTTGACATATGGGCTTCTGGAGCGTCAGTGGCTCACAGAAGTAATGAAAAGGGTGGGGGTGGGGGTGGGGAGCGGCTCAGAAAAAAAAAACGCGGAGGGTGAAGTGGAGTAGACGGTAAGACTGGAAAGCCAGTGGTCTCACAGTGTGGTGGTATTTAGGTCTTAGCATTGCCCTCAGGTAACCCTGAGCGATTGAACACACACGCACGGAGCTGTCTGGACTTTACTGTAATCAGACTGGAATCATTACTTGATTTTAAGCTGAGCAGCGACAGACTCAGACTTGTTTTTCTTTAATAAAAGCATCACTTTGGCAGTGATAAGGAGTGGAGATGGAGATGAAGACAGAAGGGGTTTGAGATGCTTCCAAAGAACTGTCCACAGAATTTGATGACTTTGACTAGAGAAGCACTCAAATTTTCTAGTATGTGTGTTTGTAAGCATAGAGGTGCCAAAGTCTAGGATAAATAGAAGCAAAAGGAGCAGGAGCAGGTGGTTTTTTGAAGAGAGGACGATGAGGCCAGTCATTCAGGGATAAATTGAGTTGTAAGAACTACCCCAGGGTTTCCTATCTAGGACCAAGTAAGTTGTATTTGAAAGACTTGAATAGCCTACCTCTGGTTTGTTTTTTGTTTTTTGTTTTTTTAGCGAATTTTCTTTGGGGGCTTTTGCATATTCAGGATTTCAACCACCAACCTACCTGTTTTACCATTGAAATTCTTGGATGATAGGATCAGGAGAGCAAATTTGAATTCTTACCATGTTTTACTTTAGTAGAGAGAGAGAACCAGCCGGAAAAGTTTCCTTAATCCCTCAGGCAGATGGAAATTTTCAACAAGGAAGATTTGTTCCAGATACATGGCTTACCAGCCTTTTTTTTTTTTTTTTTTTTGAGAATACTGCAGAATGATCCAAGCTATGCTGCCTATTTTCTGCATAATGTATAAAATAGCACTAAATAGTAGTTAAATTTTGCTATGTGTCAGGTGCTAAACATTTTACACGCATTGCATTTAATTCTTAGAATCATCTAATTTTCCAAATACAGTTTTGAACCTAAAGCCGGTGCTTTTAGCCACTCTTGAATCCTAGAAGTTGGACTCTTCTGTATAGTTCCCTTCTGTGAGTAGGTTATAAACAGAACCAGCCAGAGTTAACAAATTGGTGTTGTCCCTGAGGAACTTAAAAGGAAAAAGCACTAAACTTGTTTTTTTACCCTTTTGGCAGTGATACTCAGTGGACTGAATTTGGCCCCCTACCCCCAACCCCACCCCCCAGGTTGGCAACATTTGACAGACATTTGGCAACATCTGGAGATAAGGTTACAAGTGAGGGGTGGGTGTTGTTGATATCTAGCAGTTAGAGGTCAGTGATGCTGCTGAACATCCCCTTAACCCACAGGACAGCCTCCACAACAAATTGATCTGGTATATGATGTCTGTAATCTTGTGGTTGAGAAATCCTGCTTATGAATGTTTCTTGAGGAATAGCAACATGAGATTCACTGATGTTTTTCTAAAGAGCATTTTTATTTTTGGAATTATTCCTTGGCTTGAAAGCTGTGTAAAGTATATTCCTCTGAAACAGAATAGCATAACTAGTTTCTAAAGTGAATCTGTGAGCCGCAGTTTCCCAGGAGGTGGTTGTCATAAGAATCATGGATTCTTAGATTTTGGAAAAACTTTTCTTCCAAGTGTTCTACAAATCCCTGTGAAGTGGTGATTCACTCTGCTCAGAGTTCTTTATCTAGTTTTCCTTGTATTTTAAACTACTGTTAACAATTACTTTACCTTACACTGAGTTCCAGTCTCATAATTTTGACTTGACTGAATGTGATTCTACTCTAGGGGACTACACTCAAAAAACACTTGTTACATGTGTAATTTGTACTATGACAGTGTTTATATTTTTGTTCTGTTACAAATTATTTAATGTAAAGTACATTATTGTCAGCTTTTAAGAAGTGGCACTGTTCTCAGCTGGTGCTATATTCTTGATAATTGAAAGCAGTAGGAATGTAGGGGGTTCTTTTTACCTTGTAAGGTAATAGCACAATGGATCTAGGTTTTGTAAAGTACTTTCTTAATATAATGTTTATATATTTGTTTTAAATCGTATATAGACTAAAAACTTAGGTTTTCAAACTCTGGTCAATGTAGTTAACTAATAGCTAACTCTATTACAAGTTTTGGTGTTTCCTTTTAAATGAGTCTACTACGAAGACTGGTCCTATTGCTGGTTTATGCCCTCTTCCCACAAATTTGCTAGATTTATAAATAAATTTAGGTATTTTGCTTTCACTTCAAAATAACAATTTTAGAATCTGTTTAACCTAGGGTATATAGTTCTCAAAATATACTTAATATATATCCATCTTCTAAAATAGCATAGCTCTTTTTCAGAGTAAATAGGATTTTTGTTTAATTGTCTATTGACTTTTTTTTTTCCAGGGTTCATTGAGAAATCCTTAGTGCTATTGACATGTTTCAAGGGACATAAATTAGCCAATGACTCGGAATGACGGATTCCCCGAAGAGTGGAAATGGTTTGCCAATGGTTGGACCAGGGCCTGATATAGGGAACTCTTCACTCCACATGGTGGGGTACTTGGGAAAAGTTAGTGCACTTATTTTTTGCCTCAGTGCAAAGTTGGTTTTTTCCCTCCTGTTTTTGAGACTTAAATTTGGTTTTAATTTTACCAATTAATTTCTAAAAAATTGTATCTTCCACGGAAATCTTACAGTAATGGCGAAAGACTGTTTCTGTTTACCTCTCTGTTTCTTTGATATGTGAAAGTAGAAAACATAGACCTTATGGTTTACTGTTTGAATATATCAAACATATTTTCAGTGGTAACTGACGTTACTTTTTCTCTTGCAAATAAAACTAATGCTATTCTTAACACCTACTTTAATATTTAAAACTAGAATATATTCTTTTTGGAATAATAGCTGTATTAAAGCCTGTATGGATTTCTTTTATTTGCTGTCTTTTAAGATATCTTGCCAGGATGCTTCTAGGTGAAAATTATTTAAAAATGTTCTGGTTACTTTTACATTTAACTTTTTGTAATTTGATAAAATCTGTGAGTGTCTAATTTACTTTTTTTCTCTTTTAGAATTATGATTCAGTGAAAGTTTTGTCAGATGGATATTGCCCTGCTTGTAGGGCGAAGGGAAAGTTAAAAGCCTTAAAGACTTACCGAATTAGTTTTCAAGAATCTGTCTCTTTGTGTGAGGATCTGCAGGTAAAGTATTAATCTTAGATGGTATCAAAGTTTTAGCCTTTTGCTTTTTTCTTCACTGTTTAAATTTGCGCTCATTTTGTAGTTTTTAGACTGTATGTTTTTTAATATGTAGATAATCAAAGTCTAGATCTGTCTGGTATGCAATTTTAAATATTCTCTGTTATTTTTCCATTCAGTTTCCTGAGTTATTACATGAAGATGTTAAGACTGTTAGAGGAGGGGATATATTTCAAGATTTTTTTTTAAACCTTTTGGGAGTCCTTTAGATGTTGTCACTGTTATCTGTTGGTTTATTAACTTTGGGACTCACTGAGAAAGTTATTAACCTCTAAATGTTATGTACTTAAGAACTCTAGAACTTCTTCATCTTGCAAAACTGAAATTCTGTACTGTTGAATAACAACTTCTCCCTGTAGCCCTGGCAACTACTATTCTAATTTGTCTATGAATGTGACTAATCTCTAGGTACCTCATATAAGTGGAATCATACAGTATTTGTCTTTTTGTGATTTTGCTTAGTGTAATGACCTCAAAGTTTATCCACATTGTACCATATGACAGGAGTTCCCTTTTTTAAGGCTGCATAATGTTCTACTGTGTTAATATGTATATACCACATTTTCTTTATCCACTTGTTTGTACATGGACATTTGGTTTGCTTCTACTTCTTGGCTATTGTGAATAATGTTGTAGTAAAAGTATGGGTGTGCAAATATCTCTTCAGGGTCTTGCTTTCAATTGCTTTGGACAACTTTTTGAATACAAAATTACCGCTATTGATTTTAAAGTGTTCTATATAATCTGACATGTGGTAGGATTAAGGAAATAATCTCAGGGTATAAAAGTTGAGGATCAAGTTGTTGATGGTGACTGCGCATCTAGTTAGTAATGGAAAAATGAAGAACTTGTCCTGTTAAACTAAAGAATTTCTAAATAAGTGCAATATTGGGAATGTAGTGTTCACTTGTATCAGATCAGATCAGATCAGTCGCTCAGTCATGTCCGACTCTTTGTGACCCCGTGAATCATAGCACGCCAGGCCTCCCTGTCCATCACCAACTCCCGGAGTTCACTCAGACTCACGTCCATCGAGTCAGTGATGCCATCCAGCCATCTCATCCTCTGTCGTCCCCTTCTCCTCCTGCCCCCAATCCCTCCCAGCATCAGAGTCTTTTCCAATGAGTCAACTCTTCGCATGAGGTGGCCAAAGTACTGGAGTTTCAGCTTTAGCATCATTCCCTCCAAAGAAATCCCAGGGCTGATCTCCTTCAGAATGGACTGGTTGGATCTGCTTGCAGTCCAAGGGACTCTCAAGAGTCTTCTCCAACTTCTCCAACACCACAGTTCAAAAGCATCAATTCTTCAGCGCTCAGCCTTCTTCACAGTCCAACTCTCACATCCATACATGACCACTGGAAAAACCATAGCCTTGACTAGATGAACCTTTGTTGGCAAAGTAATGTCTCTGCTTTTGAATATGCTCTCTAGGTTGGTCATAACTTTCCTTCCAAGGAGGAAGCGTCTTTTAATTTCATGGCTGCAGTCAACCATCTGTAGTGATTTTGGAGCCCAGAAAAATAAAGTCTGACACTGTTTCCACTGTTTGCCCATCTATTTCCCATGAAGTGGTGGGACCAGATGCCATGATCTTCGTTTTAGAAGATGCTGTATTTTAAAATGGAGGATTTAGTGCATTTCAGGTTTCCCGTGTAGCTCAGTCGGTAAAGCATCTGCCTGCAGTGCAGGAGACCTGGGTTCAATTCCTGGGTCAGGAAGTTCCCCTGGAGAAGGAAATGGCAATCCACTCCAGTATTCTTGCCTAGAGAATCCCATGAATGGAGGAACCTGGCAGACTACAGTTCATGGGATCATAAGAGTCGGACATCTTTCTTTTCTTTCTTTCTTTCTAAGTGCATTTCAGTTAGTTGTTGCTGTAAAATGAACCATCTCAAAACTTAGTGACAAAGTGACTTAATGGCTTCGCTCATGATTCTGTGGGTTGTCAAGGCCATTCTTACACTTCCCATTTTGTTGGCTAGTACAGCTAAATTTAGTCTGTGTGGCAGGCTGTGGA
The DNA here is from genome assembly GCF_029378745.1 of Bos indicus. Classification (NCBI taxonomy): domain Eukaryota; kingdom Metazoa; phylum Chordata; class Mammalia; order Artiodactyla; family Bovidae; genus Bos; species Bos indicus. The sequence continues at coordinate 30,049,970 of NC_091771.1, read as the reverse complement.
TGCCCTCTCCCAACTGGGAACTCAACTCGGGTAGTCAGCAAGAATCTCACTTCTTTTCCACAAGGATCTCTCCATAGGCTAATTGGGATCCTTAGAGTGCAATAGCCAGAACTAAGAAAGTATCTTCCAGAAAGAGGGCTGTGAGAGGGCAAGTCCAGTCAGCCAGTGCTTCAGGCCTCCGTGTGCATCCTGGTTGTTCGTGTCCCATCACAGCTAGTCACGTGGCCAAGCCCGAGGCTGTGGCAGGGGGCTGACCCTAGGGCCTGACTACCTGGAGATATAATAGTTCTTTAGTTCACTAGAGGCCACTGAGATGGCTGTCTACCATACCTGTATAGAAGAAGGCATGTTTTAAGTGAAGGCACACAGGATGTAGATTTCTTGCATCTATCTTATAAAATGTTTTGCTGGTGTTCAAGCTTAGGGAAAATTCGTTGGTTATTTTAGTGATTTGTTTACACTTTTGCTGTTTGGCTGAAATTGTGTTCATGCATGGTAAAGTCATTAAAATTCATCCAATTTGATTCTGAGACTCCATGTGGTTGTAAAATTGGTCCACTGATGTGCTCTCTGGTTAATAGTTTCAAACTATGTAACATAGATATTACTCTTGGCAACTTTTTACATTGAAACTACTTTTCTAGTTTTTAATGCCATGCAGTATACCTATCCCCAAAAGACTAGTACACTTATCATAGAATTTTAGAATTTTTAATTCATTCAACATTGGATTCTTTGTTAAAGCAAAAATATGTACGTTTTCCTTGTTAGCTTACCCTGGTGTAGCTTAGATTAAACCCTTGACTATTCAAATTAACTAGGAAAAAATTACTCTTTTGAGGACTAAATTTTTGATTAGTTGTTTATCCTTGTTCCTTCAAATTTAGATTGATAATATTATATACCCTCTCATATCAAATTAATGCTAACATTTTATACATATTTTTCATAACATAGAAATGGTAAAGTAAAGCTTGAGCTTATTTGAATTTTTATTTTTTCTTTCTAGTGCATCTATCCTTTGGGCTCTAAATCACTTAATAACTTATTTTCTCCGTGTTTGGAAGATTGTCACACTCCAAATAAGTCTCAAAAAAGAAAGATCTTGGAAACCAACTGTGAAGATTCACCTCTTTTAGCAGGTTCCAAAAAGACTAAAAATCATCGAGGCATTGACAGTGAACAAGTTTTGAACAGTAACCATAATGGAGGAGAATATGATGGAACCTCACCAGACTTACCTGGTTCACTGTACAGTGGACAGCAGAATCCAGTTAGGACAGCTGATTGCTGGGAGCAGAATGAGGCTTTGGAAGCTGATACTGTTGACATGGCTTCTGAGGAAGATGCTCCCATGGTTGATGTTTCTGGAACTGAAGGAACTCGCCCTCAAAATGAAAGGTGCACATCTGAACTGGAAAAACCACTGGAGAGCAAACATACCTCATTGTGCCAGACTTCATGTGTGCAGTGGAAAAATGCACATGCTCTGTGTTGGTTAGACTGTATCCTGTCAGCACTGGTGCACTTGGAAGGGCTGAAAAGCACTGTGACCGACCTGCGGTCCAAAGAGGAGTCCGTGTTCGGGCGGTTGTTTACCAGGTATAGTGAAGCCAATAAGCTTCTGCACACCAGTCAGCTGGATGGAGTTAAAGGTTAGTAATAACATTTTATTTCTCTTTAATTTTTAGAGAGACTAATATTGAACTTGTCTCATAGCGCGTGAAAAAGATGCCATTAGTACCCATTGTTCTGTGTCAAGACCTGGGAGCAGGGACCAAAGGGACATATCATGAAGCTTGAGATAATACCAGTTGTGTTATCATGACTGCCCAAAAGGCAGTCTTTTTCAAAAACTAACAGTAAGGAGTCTGTGGTTAAATCTTATCTGTTGGTCAATGGTGATCGACATAGAGTCCATCACAGTAAAACTTTGTAAGTTTTTGAGTTGCTGTAAAGTGGAATAAAGAAGTAAATAGATCACCCATAATCCCACAACTCTCCAAAAATCACTTCATAGTGAGGGATATATTTTTATTTTCTCATGAAATAGGATACCCAGGAACCACCTCCAACCCAAGATAAAATATTTGCAGTGATTTACATGTACCTTTGTGTTCCTCCCCATGCCATCCTCTACTCCCCCGAAGGTAATCATTATCCTAAAATGTGTTTTATCATTTCTTCTTTTTAAATAGTTCTTCCTAAAAATAAAAAATAAATAGTTCTTCCTACATATATATGGCTAAGTAATATATTGCCTAATTTAATGTTTTGAACTTTATTAAAAAAATATACAGTATATTTTTTCTGGGACCTTTTTTTTTTTCCTATAAAGATTTATCTGTAAAGCTGCTTGTATCTGTGGCTCACCAATTTTAATTGCTGTATAATATTTCCAGTTTGTCAAAATACCAGTTTGTAAGTATAGCAGTGCATTTATTCATCTATCATTGGGTTGATTCTTGCCATCATAAATACTGCTGCTGTGACTGTTTTTAGGCCAATCTCTCGGGGCCCAGGAGTTTGTTTCCCTTGGATCTACCTTAGGATAGACTCTGTCACACAGAATGGATAAAGGCTGATGGTTTTCCAGAGTGGTTGTACGAGTGTGTACTCCCATTAGCAATGTAGATGAGATCTTTCTCGTCCATATTTCTTCCCTTGGCTATTTTCACACTTGGAGATTTTTGCTATTTGAATGATATAAAATGGTCCTGATTTGCTTTTCCCCAATTTTAGAAAGATTGAATAGCTCTTCCTATATAGATTGACCCTCTGTTCCCTCTGTGAAGCCTGTTTGTGTCTTATACCTGTTTGTTCTGTTGTCATGTGCTTACTGATTTGAGCTTTTATACGTCCTTGTTGCTCTATTTATCTATGTCAGATAGCTTGCTACATCTCCCAGTTTATATCTTGTGCTTTTGCTTTTTTAAAGATGTCTTTTGATGTACAGAAATTGTTCATCTCCATTTTGTAGCTAGTAATGTTTGTGGCTTTAAAAAGAAATGTTTCCTTTATCCAAGATGAGAAAGTCATTCACCTGTGTTTTCACTGAGAAGTCACAGAGCTTTGCTTTTTACATTGAAATTCTTAGTTCAGTGAGAGGTAATTGGGTATGGTGTGTGGTAAGGGTTCATTTTTTTTCCCATTGCATAGCCAGTTTTTCTAGCTCCACCTTTTTCCTCAGGTGATCTGCCATGCCCTCTTTGTCATATTGCAGTCTGTGTAAGCAGTTCCTTAGCACTCAGTTTTGTTCTCTTAGTCACTTTGTCTCTGTACCAGTACCACACTATGTTAATTATTAGGGCTTTTTAGGTCTTGCTATCCTCATCTTTACTCAACTTGACTTTGATCTTGCAATCTTTTATATAAATTTTATACATTGTTTCCCCATCTTTGAATATTTTCCTGTTGCTGTACCAGTGCCAGGCTGTTTAAATTATTATGGCCTTTTGGGTCTTGGTATCTGGTAGGGGAGAATCCTTACTTTTATGCAGTTTGACCTTGGTTATTCAGTATTTTATTCATCTTTTACAAGATAATTGTTTTTATAATATAGTTGTAATTACATTTGTTCCAGCTGCATTACTGTTGATTGTAAGTTTTCTCTTTTTTTCTAGTGTGATCAGATACCAAAAATTCTGGTCAGTGCTCACTTCTTATTACAGGAGACTCCAGATGTTCTCATAGTGAAACACATAAGTAGTGTGTGATCAGGCTATATGAATTATTTACTTGTAAGAGATTTGAGTGAAAAGATCTAGTAGCCTAAGAGTACTTAGAATCAGGTGCATATGGGGGCTTTTACTCAAAATAATTTTAGTTAATCTTAGTTTCTTAATTTTCTTAGTTTTCTGTCAGTAATTTTGAGGACTTTTGCCCTAAAGAATGTCAAAAACATGGTCAGGTATGTGCCCCAAGATGTTCATTATAATACTATTTATAATAGTAAAATTAAGAGAAAAATCTTAAATGTCCAGTGATAGGGAATGGCCAATAAAACTATGGTTCAGTTGGAGTGTAATAACTAGCCTGCAAAGTTTTTAATGAAGCACATTTGTGTAAAAAAAGCAGAATGTGGAATTGTACAAAATTCGATGATGTCAATGAAGATCCCTTCATGCCCTCCTTCCTTCCCCTCCCCCCAAAAAAGATGTAGAAGGAAGGAAACATACCAAATGTTAGTTTTGGAAGTAATCATAATATTAAGAGTCCTTATAAATTTATCTGTTCCTGTGATCTAGTTAAGTTCAGTAAAAGTTATAAAGAGAAGATTAACTGATTAGAAGTTATTTTAGCATAAGGAACAATTGCATTGAAAGAAACGGCCTCAGATGTTTCAGAGATGGGCAGAATATTAACATGTAGCTCTTTAGCAAGGCCTGTGATTATTTGGGTGAGAAAAACTTTCACTGAGATTTTACTCTGGCAGAATGATGTTGAGCCAGGCAGTCAGTACTAACGATATTGTGCTGTTAAAACAGACTGAGGGAATGTATGGTATACTATGGGACTTCCCTGGTGGCTCAGATGGTAAGCATCTGCCTGCAATGCAGGAGACCCTGGGTTCGATTCCTTAGTCAGGAAGATGCCCTGGAGAAGGAATTGGCTACCCTCTCCAGTATTCTTGCCTAGAGAATCCCATGAGTACCCCGTGATGGGCTGCAGTCCATGGGGTCACAAAGAGACACAAGTGAGTTGGCTAAGCACATAAACACATGATACACTGCAAAGACAAGAAGAATTAAGGAATTTTGTAGTTTTCCGTTTTGTCTCTGGAAAATTTGTTGACTGAGAAACTTTCATTTTTGATAATGTGTTAATTGTCTGTGGAAAGATATAGGTTGATGAGAAATCTAATGTTCTATATTTTATTATTAGATGGAGATTGTAAAAAGCTTCCTTCAGAAATATTTGCAAAGATAGAGACCTGTCTGAATGAAGTCAGAGATGAAATTTTTATTAGACTTCAACCTCAGCTTAGATGTACATTAGGTAAGTAATTTGTGGAATTTAACTGTATTATTCATCTACTGTAAAGACATACTTACATCATAAGGAAATACAATACTGTTTTATTACTTAGGATGATCACATTCTTGGAAGGGAGAATCTGGGTAGAAATGTATCACTGGTTAAGTCATTCAAGGATGGAGTTGTTTTATATAAATATGCACGCATGTGTTCCATCCCTTCAGAGTGGATGCAGTTTTCAGAGCCAGCTCAGCACTCAGGGATTACACCATTGGCTTCTTTCCCTGTCCTTTGCCCCAGTAGACTACTCCAGCCACTTATCTGTTGGGTGGGGGAGTCATCCCAGAGGAGTCTTGTCCGTAAGATCACCAGAGTGTAGACCGAGGGGCTCCCATGTTGCATTTTGCGGCTATCAGTTCCCTCCTAGAGTGACCTGAGATGTTTTATTAAGGTTCCCTACTTCAGTTCCCAGTTGAATTTTAAAGAGTGGTTTCTTCCCCAGTCTGAATCAACACCCTGCTTACCCCTGCTCATTATAAATATTTGGAAGATTGTGTCTTGCTCTACTGCTGCTTTGGATGTGGATTTCTATATAACAGAGAAGGGATGTCTGAAAATTGTGCACTCATAGCAATTGGGCAGGCGTGTAGCTCTTCCTGTGCAGTAGCATCCTCTCAATGTGTCTGCACTATTCAATCAGCAGTGAGAGGGGCTACGTTAGTGCTTAAGATCTTACTAATGAAGCCTAACATTTGCTTCTGGGAGCACGTTGGAATCTTACAATGTGTGTGTCCTCATTCTGAATATTGACATGTATTCTAAACCATTAAAGAAAGAGAAATAGAATCCATACTGGCTTGGAATGTTGGTTACATTTTTAAGATCAGCTTAATTACATTTTAAGACACTTAATCATTTTCATTACTGTTTTTTTTTTTTTTTTTTTTTAATGTTTTATTTTATTTATTGGACACACAGCATGTGGGATCTTAGTTTCCCAACCGGGGATTGAACCCATGCTCCCTCCATTGGGAGCTCAGAGTATTAACCACTGGACCACCAGGGAATCCCCATTACTGTTTTGAAAAAAACACATTGTAAGCTATCCTCTCTGCTCTCCCTCCTCACAGTTTAAGAAATATTACAACTAATACCCTTTTTGTACTCTTTCCCAATTATTCCTTACCTCACCACAAAGGTAACTGCTACCGTCAATTTGATATTTCCTTTCCTTCATTGTATATATGTATTTTTTATTTTTTTAAGGAAAAAGCCAGTATTTTATGGTGTCTACTTATTTTTGTAAGTGTAGAGAGTAATTGGAGAAGGCAATGGCACCCCACTCCAGTACTCTTGCCTGGAGAGTCCCATGGACGGAGGAGCCTGGTAGGCTGCAGTCCATGGGGTCGCTAAGAGTCCGACACGACTGAGCGACTTCACTTTCACTTTTCACTTTCATGCATTAGAGAAGGAAATGGCAACCCACTCCAGTGTTCTTGCCTGGAGAATCCCAGGGACGGGGGAGCCTGGTGGGCTGCCATCTTCGGGGGTCGCACAGAGCCAGACACGACTGAGGCAACTTAGCAGCAGCAGCAGCAGAGAGTAATTTAGTCTTTGAGTGTTGTGTACCAGGATAGACAGACCAATAGAACAGAATAGAAAGTCCAGATCCAAACCTGCCTGCCTCCCCCCAACCCCACCCCCGTTTGGTTTCTTCCTAATGGTGATGGTTGGTTCCTGATTGGTGGGGGAGGGGGTTTGGGTGGGATTAGAGCCCTTCTTCACAGCACAATTAGAAAGAAACTTCCAGTATTCACATATTTAAAGACCTAAACACGAAAAGCAGAATTGTAAAACTTTGGAAGAAAATATAGGTCACTATTTTACTAGAGATTGGTGACTGCAGTTAACATCAAAGTTTGAAACCTCTGTGTAAAGATAGAACAAAGAAATAATATCCAGGATATCTTATGAAGAATTCTTGTACATCAGTTTAAAAAAAAAAGAAAAAACCTGATAGAAAAGTGGCCAGACACATTAATGAGTCAGTAACAGAAGAGGAAACCTGAATAGCTAGACAGCAAGGAGTCCCTGAAAAGTTTGCATCCTGATGAACAAGATACTTCAGGGAAATATGCAAGCTAGGTACAGACGGTCTCCATCTTTCAGTGGTCCAACTTTTAAATTTTTTCCCGTTTACAATGGTGTTACAGAGAGAAATGCAATCAGTAGAGACTGTGCTTTGAGTTTTGAATTGTGATCTTTTCCTAGACTAGTGATAAGCCCTATGATCCTCGCTTGTGATGCTGGGCAGTGGGAGTGAGCTGCAGCTCCCAGCCAGCCGTGCAATCACAAGGGTAAACAACTGATATGCTTACAACCATTCCAGATCCAGTCCAGCATCGTGCTTTTCACTTTCAGTGTAGTGTTCAATAAAGTGCATGAGATATCCAGTACTTTATTATAAAATAGACGTTGTATTCAGTGATTTTGCCCAACAGTAGGCTAATGTTAAGTGTTTTGAGCATGTTGAAGGTAGATTGGGCTAACCTTTGATATTTGGTAGGTTAGGAGGATTAAATGCCTTTTCAACTTAACGATATTTTCCATGATGTATAGGTTTATTGGAACATAACCCTTTCATGAGTTGAGGAAGATCTGTAGTTGAGCAGGAGTTCGGGTTAAGGCAATAGAGACAGAGAAACCACTTAATTTAGACAGGAGGTTATCAAAATTAGAAATAAGCTTTGGTATTGTACGTTTCTCTAACAGGATGCTTTAGACACCTAAAAGTGATAATCAAAGGAAAAATAATTAAGATAAATTTAGGAGTTATGTACATTACCTAAAATGGTCTGTAGTCATATAACTTATTCAATTGTGTTTTGAGCTCTTTTGTGATAGTTTGGTTTGTTGAGAACTATAAATTTTTTAGAGCTAAAGATTATGTTGTCATAATGCAATATAAATTATTTACTTTTTCACTTGATATTAGTTTCAACAGAGTAAGTAAAGGCTGATAACTAATTACAAACTCATGCTATACTACATACTCTTTATGCATATGATGTTCATTTTTAGGAGATTAATTTGTTATTTCTTCTGTTTGTGAAAAGTATTTTGTTTTGGATTTCTGTTCTTTTACAAAAATAGCAGTGGGACTATAACTTTTGTGACCACTGATACTGATGGAGTGGTGCCTAAGACCACTGATTCTCAGGCAGGAACATCCACTATTCTGCCTCTCAATACAGCCGACCGAGATGACTCCTCTCAACTGCGTTCCAGACAGCTGTAGTTCCAGGGTTGGGGAGAAGCGAACGTTGGAAGTGAAGCAGTCCCAGGGGGAGGGAGTTGATGGCAGGGCTCGGATTAGTCCTTGGGCCAAATCAGTAAGGCAGCATCTAAGCTCCCTGGAGAATAGAAAGGAGGGAAAGCAATTGGAGGATGAATGTGAGGAGAATCTAAGTCCTCCTCCTAACGTGCTGCTCTCCAAATTGGAAGACAGAATCCACAGTTCAGCTTTTGTTTTAATGACAACAAAATTCAGATGTTCTTTAGTTTTAAAGTTGTTGAAGTTTAATTGTTAAAAGATTAAGAAGAGTAGTGGCTGAGGAGTCTGGTCCTGTGAGCCCGGTGCGTCATGCCCTCACCAGTTTGTAGAACAAGAGAGTCAGAGTAGAAATGGCTTTTTTTCATGGTTTTGTCCAACTTGGAAATTATTATCCTACAGGGTTTCTCCAGTTATATTATTTTTAGCATCTGTACCAAACAAATCTACATATTTTTGCTTTGTTTTTATGATGCCTTAGAACTGTCACAGTTCTGAGGATTTCTTTTTTTCCCTGAGAAAAGCTTATCTGAGGAGACAGTATGAGTCTTCTGTATCTTTGTCTTAGGTGTTTTCATAAGTGTCAATAAGACAAATGAAAGATAGCGAGTGAGAATTAAAATGATGAGTGTTTTTAGAAAGTGCTTCGAAAACTTCTCTTGCCCAATTGTGAATAACTTACTCTGTCATATATACATATTCCCATATATTCATACTGTGAATATAGTGAGAAAAGACAATTTGTAATTTTTTTTCAGTTCATTATGAGCAATAATTTTTCTTTTTCTTCTTCAAGGTGATATGGAAAGTCCTGTGTTTGCATTTCCCCTGCTCTTAAAAATAGAACCCCACATTGAACAGCTCTTCACATACTCTTTTTCTTGGAATTTTGAATGTTCACACTGTGGACACAAGTATCAAAACAGGTTAGTGTTTCTGTTTTCTTTAATGGATTCATTCTGTTGAAAATGTCTCCAAGTAATGAAATATGAAGAAAACTTGCTTCCACTTGTAGCATTGCTGTCTTTACCCTTGATAAAATTTCCTTTTGTATATTGAAGTTTCTCCACTGCTAAAAGGAAAAAGTTGAGCCCCAGAAACTTTATTATTTACTTGCTTTTTCATACTAAAAGAGTACCAAAAATAATAATAATAATAAATAAACATGAATGGTTTGATAGATTACTAGAAGGAATTTTGTTACAAAGTTCTTTAGTGGGAAGTGGGGGCTAATGGTGAAGTAGCACAGTCCTCTGCCTCCCCCACTTCTGCTGGATTCCCCGCTGAGTAAGTATACCTCTTAGAATTCTTTGCAAAGCCATATGTGTTTTGTTTACTCCTATATCAGAGACCAGGGCTTTTGTTTGCTGGTTTTGAACACTGTGGAAACTTGATTTTAGGCTCCCAGAGTCTTGGCAGCAGATGTTAGAGGTAACTTATGCTCTCCCATTCCTTCCCTTAGTCCTATGAAAGAGCCACCACCAGAATCCTTCTACACGTGAACTGTCTCAGCTTTCTACTTCCCTGCTGCCTCTAGGTGAGGATTAGAGAGATCACGATTGTTGTACATGACCCTGAGATTGGTACTCAGGACGAAACATGGAGAAGAAAGAAGCTGCAAAGTTATTTTGCTTCCATACACCTACCATATAAAAAAAAAAGAGAGAAATTAGGTTTTGGAAGAGGAGTCAGGGAGAGAAAATTTATCAGACACAACACCCTTGCAGTGTCCATATATGAGAAAGTCACTGGCTGGCTGGCAATTAAAACATGACCACGCTGGTTCTGTTGGTCATTTATTCAAACTGTTACAATAGAGGTAAAATCCTTTCCTCTTTTATTGAATTCATCTGTTAGTAAACTAGAAAATTTGGAGTCTCCAAGTTACTGAATAAATGTATATGAAGAAATACTACTTCAGATATTCATTATCTTAACTGAGACTATTTTCAGGTATTTAGGGATTAGTCAGGGAGAGCTGAGTGTGAGAGAATGCTCTAGGAAATCCAAGCTGTAGAACCAGGAAGCATTTTTTTTTTTTAATCAGTTAAGTCAAAAGGACTAGAACAGAGTTCAGTTCAGTTGCTCAGTCGTATCTGACTCTTTGTGACCCTGTGGACTGCAGCAGACCAGGCTTCCCTGTCCATCAGGGAACAGAGTAAGACTTAGCATTTCACTCATACTTAGGACTTAAGTAACTTTGTATGAGTATTAGAAGAAGCATCTGCTTCTAGGTCTTCTGGCATTGAGTTCTATAAATTATCTGACTTTCTTCTCATTTAACATATGCAGAAACTGAAACTTGAAAGGGGTTAAATTGTTGCCTGAGGTGACAGACTAGTAAGTGGAACAACTCAGGCTTAGACTTTCTGTCCCCTCAGACTTTCCTGCTCACTGAGGTATGCTGCCTAATTTCCACCTGGGTCTTAAATAATACAAATAACAGAAACAAGCCTGAAGCCGACAGTCAGCTTGATGATAGCTTTTCCAGAATCTGTATCTCAGTTGTTTGACAGCTTTTCACTGAGCATATTCTCTGTGCCAGGAACTCAACAGAAATCATCTTTATTCTGGCCAAATTCAGACAGTTAGTTAGGGAAGTAACATGGAAACATAACAGAGGGCCAGTGACTTAGCAGTTATTTTGATCTGTTGGCTTTGAATACAAAGTGAAAAGTGCCTTTTGGAGCCGTATAGAAAAACCATGAGAGCTCAAGGGAGAGAATCCACCAACCACTTGCCCCCCTCCCTTTTTTTTCATTAAAGTTTTTTTGCTCTAAAAGTAAAAGTAGTTAGAGGGGAAAAGCTTAAAATGAAGTGGCATTACATTGAAACTTATTTTCACTTAATCTGGTGGAAGAATATCAGCAAACTTGTTCATTTGTGTGCTGCTGTTTTTAGTGCTAGTTTAAGAGCTTTTGACTTGACTTAGAAGATAGTTTCTGCAGGCAGTTAAAGACCTTGGAGTTGGGCTCCCTGAACTCATTTCATGTCTGTCGGGTTTATCATCTGATGTGTCTCGTTTTCCTCATCTGTAAAATGGGGATGAAAAGAGCGCCTGCCACAGGGATGTTTTGGTAGATGAGTTATATGTAGTATAACTCATATGCCTTATATGTAGTACCTGCTCAGGAATGTGAGATGTCATGTGGGGCATTAATGCTTATTTGCTGAGACAAACTCCCTTTTATTAATGAAAAATAGGAGCCTTTACTTAATATTTATCTTTGGAAACTGAGAATGTAGCAGAAATAACAGTCAGTGCGTTTGTTGATACCCTTATGTGGCTTTGCCTTTAAAATGTTAGCTTCCCTGAGAATTGATCTATTTGTGACAGCCTGTACTTACCTCACATATAAGTTATTTACTGGTATTTGTTGTTATTTATAAAAGAAGGTGGTGTCTCTTAGATAATAAATAATTGCTCTTTTAAAGATACTGTTAATTGAGTTGAATTGTAGTGTGCATCTGTAAAGATCATGTTTGCAGATGCTTTTGCTATCAAATATTCAGGCTTAAGTGCAAAATTTAGAACTCATGTAAACTGTGAAATCCGCATTTTTTCACAACTGATACTTATAGTTTAAAAATCAAAATAATTAATTGTTGCTATTCCCAAATATGTTTTTGTAAGTGCCCTTTTCATTTTTGGTTGTTAGTAATGGATAGCCAGATGGTGAATTTTTTGAGTAAGGATGAACTCTTAATACATTTGAAAGCCTTAAAGCAGTGGTTCTTCACTCGGGGCTCTTTGCTGCCCTGGGATGTTTGGCAGTGTCTGGAGATAGCTAGTTGCTGCAGCTGGAGGCTGTTACGGCGTCTTGTGTGCAGAGAGGCCAGGAATGAGGCCCAGCATCCTCCAGTGCACAGGTCAGTGCCCTCCAGCGAAGAATAACCCAGTACGAAATATAGAGCAGTGGGATTGCCCTTGAGAAACCCTGCCTTTAACATTTTCACCTCATAGCTGAGAAACTATAGATAATTAATGTGGAGCGTCCTTACAGAAAACTTTACTAGGGTAGGGTTAGGAAGGAACATTGACATAAATTTGCAGGAATAGGAAAGTATGAATAAATGAAAGTGCCTTCTGTTTTAGTCATTGATTTAAGGTAACATGAATGATTATTAACTTAATCAAAATTATGTCTTTTTTTTTTCTTAATAGATGTATGAAGAATCTGGTCACCTTTACAAATGTCATCCCTGAGTGGCATCCACTTAAGGCTGCCCATTTTGGTCCGTGTAACAATTGCAACAATAAGTCACAAATAAGAAAAATGGTATTAGAAAAGTGAGTTTAAATTGCCTTACTATTTTTAGAACAAAGTGAATGTGGATTTACTTTTTTTTTTTTCCCAATGTGTAGTATTGAAAGTGATGACTGCAACTTGCTTTTCAGAAGTTTGAGTTAGCATAGGTTTATGAATTGCCAAAGTGCTTCTCTCTGTCAGGAGCTCTGGTAAGCTGTTCAGGTGACACACTACTGCAGAGCTGACTTAGGGTAATTGTCTGACCCCACACCTACTATCTCTCCTCCTTTTTTTCTTTGTCTTCTCTCTCTTTTAAGTGTATTAAACTTCCATTTTCCTCACCTGTATCAAGTGCCTAGAGTCATTAGAATTCTGGGATTTCCTTAACCTGGTTTCAAGAACTAAGATGATTCAGAATGAGCCATAGGCTCATCTATCTGAGTTTCCATCTTCTCCCAGACTTCAGCGTGCTAATTCTTCATTCTTCTGTAAGCTTTCTGCTGCCCTTGAGCAGATATATCTTCATTATATATCACCAACCCTTCTGTTTTTCCTCAGTGGGCGGACTGATTAGAATTTTCTTTTTTGTATTATCAGAAGCTCCATCTCTATAAAAGCTCGCAGGTCAGTTCCATGTTCAGAGAAGGCAGTGGTACCCCACTCCAGTACTCTTGCCTGGAAAATCCATGACAGAAGAGCCTGGTGGCTACAGTCCATGGGATCGTGAAGAGTCGGACATGACTGAGCGACTTCACTTTTCACTCTGATGCATTGGAGAAGGAAGTGGCAACCCACTCCAGTGTTCTTGCCTGGAGAATCCCAGGGACGGGGGAGCCTGGTGGGCTGCCGTCTCTGGGGTCGCACAGAGTCGGACACGACTGAAGCGACTTAGCAGCAGCAGCAGCAGTTCCACGTTAGGCAGTTTCTCTATCTTTTTTGTTAATACACTCACACACGTACCTCCTCTGTAACTTTGTCCCTACCTAAAGGACATGTTTTGAGGTTTCATTTGATGTAGTAAAGAACCAGTGACATTAACCTTCTCTTCCCTTTTCCCAACGGCCTTGAATGTGCCAAGAAATCCCTCAGAACCTTTCCTAAAGGTTTAATTTTCACCCAAGTAACAAAATCTGAGTTAATCTACTAGTGCCAAGACCTAAAAGGAGAAAAGAACAGCGTTCCTTCTAGTCCATTTCCAGGCATCTGCTTTAAACCTTTAAGGTAGCATTCACTTTGACATTTCAGTACAGTGTGCCTTTGCCACCTTTTAAAATAGTTGAGGACTGGGGCTCTCACACCATCACCTGGGCCCCACCTGTGTTTAACCTCTCCGTGTCCTTCCAATGTGACTACATTTTTTGGTTAAAACAGTACTTCATTGTTTATTATGAGTATACATATATCCCTTCTCTTGCCAAGGAGTATATGTGGTTATATTTCATCTCTTTCATAGCTCTTTATTTTTCTTGGAGTTATTGATTGTGTTTTCATTTGCTTTGTTATATATGCATTGTGAATTTTCTCCGAATTCTTCAAATGCCCATTAATTTTCTAAACACTTAAATGCTTCACAGTTTTTAAATTCTCCACACTTGTGGCATCGCAGATCAATGTGTGGCAAAAAACAGAATTTATTGATATAGACAGTTTGCAGGACTTTTTATTTATAGTTACATAAAGACCAGATTATTCTCTAATAGATTGACAAGGGATAATTTACAAATTATCCCTTGTCAGTTTGGATAATCTACATTTTTGGACACTGATTCAAGTTTATTTCAGCTGAATAAATGTTGATAAGCTAAGTAAGTTTTGACATCTGTTTCAATACCTGGGAAAAGAGATATTCAGCATTTTTTTGTAAATCCTGAAAGTTCTGTTAAATTGAGTTATTTGAGGCCTATTCTGGGTTCTGTTCTCTGGTTTGTCATGTTACTGTAATGTATTTTTGAAATTACAGATGTTTTGAAATTTATAGTAAATCAACCAGTATGTTTTCTTTTCTACTTCCTTAGAAATAAACTTTTTGTAAGTAGAATTTTAACTTGATGGGTCTGTCTACTTCCTGAGAAAACAGAGAAATAGGCCAAATTATTAGCTTATTCAATTTTTTAAAATGTTTATTTGAATATTTTAGGTTTATTATTTTGTTTCACATATTACCTGTCCCATCTAACAAAAAAGCAGTTAATTTGGGCACTTGGTACCAAAGAAAATTCTCGAAGGTCTAGATTTTTTTCTTTTGATTCTGTGAAGTAGTTTTCAAGAGATTTTCTGTAAGCCAAAGCAGTGTTGCAGCTTACAGAGCAAGTTTTGTTTAATGGCCTGTGTTAGAGCTTTACTACATGATGGCCTCCAACTGTCACTGACACCATTCTGAGAAGGGTGTACTGTTACACACGTCTTCAAATGAGTTCTCCGTTTCTAATTAAGGCATACATCTGGAGGTTCTCAAGAAAAAGCAGTGCAATTGGCCTTGGGAGTGTTATGCGTGACTCACTTGCCTCAGACCATCTTTTGTGCAGCCAGATACATGGCATCACATCCATTTGACTTCTCTTGCCTTTCTCCCCTACAGAGTCTCTCTCGTATTCATGTTGCACTTTGTGGAAGGCTTACCCCATAATGACTTGCAGCGCTATTCATTTCATTCTGAAGGCTGTCTTTATCAAGTAACTTCTGTAATTCAGTACCAAGCAAATAATCATTTTGTAACATGGATTTTAGATGCTGATGGTAAGTGCTTAAACGTTTTTCTTTTATGATAATAGGCGTGGGGACTGAACTCTAGTTTGTTGTTCTTTTAAGACAAACGTTGCCTTGACATTCTTTTCTCTCTTCTTGTCCTTGCCTGTTAAAACCCTACCCCTCTCCTCTACCCCATCACCCTGCTTTAGAATCACTCCTCATGGCTGCCTTTGTTTGTTCATATCAGCATGTTTATGAGTATACACATGCATATGCATATGCTTTTTTAAACAGAGATTGAGGTGAGAGACTACTATTGGTTTATAGTTTGCTGTTTTTCACTGAATGTTCTTCCTGGGGATAGTTTGGATACATATCACAATATACTTATAAAAGCACTTTGCAAAAGGAAACTCATAAATACAGATATTACCTTAAAGTTTTACCCTACTTCAGAATTTACGGTGGGGATTAGAGTTCTCAATAACTTAAAAAAAAATTTGAAAAAAAATTTTAGTTTTCTAATTGCATTCTAGAGAATGAAAAATCCTCTTCAGAGAGAAGAGGTTAGGTGTTTTCCAACTTTGACAAATATATAAAAATTGTATGGTTAGCTTATAAAAAATGTCCTGTCTCTTCTCTAGAGCAGTGAATCAATCTCTGAGAGTTCAGCCCAAATAGTAATCAGATGGTTCTAACATACGTTTGTGGTGGAGATCCACTGACCTAGGTAAAGAAAATATTCTCAAAGTTTTAATGGTATAGGATAAGAAGTACTGGGTTCGGATTGTTTATAAGACTGTATCGATATAAACTTATTTAGCAGATAGTTTTGTTTGTGATTTTTTTTGGTGTTTTAGAGGGGGTATTTAATGTCTTTCCCTGTCATTGATCATCTCATCCCTACTTGACAAATGAGAAAACAGGAGCTTAGAAATAAGAGCAGACACCCAAAAACCTAAGCTTATATTTTTTTCCTAACCGCCCCCCCCCCAATAAAATAATCAAATGTTGGTACTTGAGGTAACAAGCTTCATTTATCTTGAAAATTCATATATATGAAAAACTTAAATCTATTTTCTGATATTGTTATATATATCAGGTGATACTGCACTCTGAATTCCAGAAGTTAAAGATACTTCTGTCTTGATTTTTATGAGCATTTTAGAAAAGAGTAAACACTGCCTCAGTTTTTCACATTTCTGGATGTTTGTCCATAACTTGTTATCCAAATCCAAGGACTTGACATTCGGCAGAGAAAAATGGTGACATAAGGATAAGGCCATGTTTTCAAGTTCTCTTTTGGTGGGTATTCAGTAATAATAGCAGTTAAAAAAGCCAGAAGAAAGTTACCTAGAATAGTGGTCTGTTTGAATGTCTAACCTCTCACTTTCACTCCCCATTCCCCAGGAAGTTGGCTAGAATGTGATGACTTAAAAGGCCTGTGTTCTGAAAGGCATGAGACATTTCAGGTTCCTGCTTCGGAGATACATATTGTTATTTGGGAAAGAAAAACATCCCAGATGACAGATAAAGCACCTGCCTGCCATCCACTTAAAAAGACTAGTGACCAGTATGCTTTCGGCGACGAGAAGCAAGTGTTTCCAGCAGCATGCTCTGCAGGCGAAGCTGCCTCAGCTGAACCGTCTTCAGGAACGCACCCCACAGATGTGTCCATGGTTCCTAATACCCTCTCACAGGATGAAGCCGTAGCTCCTGGACGTCATTCCCTTCCAAATCTGAAAGGTTCAGTTGACAGTGGTATCTTACCCTTGACACTTGAAGAAGTACAGTCCAACTCTGAAGGTTTCTTATTAGAACACAAACCTGTGGCAGAAAATGCAGGGGTTGTTGAAGCAAACACTTTGCAGTCAGAGGAGCCACTCATAGCTCTTTTAGTGGCCCCATGCGAGGACAAGCTTACCCACAACCAGCCAGATTTAAGCTTTTCATCCCAACTCTTAACTATGCCATCAGTACAGGTGTCTACAGAAGATACTGCAGTTACTCAGCCTGTTAATGACACTCAGGCTGGTGGCCTTATACAGCAAGTAAAGCCAGTAGACACTGAGGGTACAGTTGCCCTAGAGAGGAATGCTTCACTGAAACAATTTCTTGTAGCAGAAACGGAGAAGTTAAATCCAGAACAACATGTTACATCTCAGGTATCTGATTGGAAGGAAAAAGAAACCACAGCATTTTCTCAAACTGTAACAGCTAAGCCGTTACAGAATCCACCTCTGAAAGAGAATCAGAAGAAACCATTTGTGGGAAGTTGGGTTAAAGGCTTATTAAGCAAGGGTGTTTCTTTTATGCCCTCTTGTGTTTCAGCTCATAACAGAAACACTGTGACTGATTTGCAGCCTTCAGTTAAGGGGGCAAGTAATTTTGGTGGCTTTCAAACTAAAGGTTCAAGACAAAAGGCCAGCCAGGCCTCCAGGAAAGCTCACAGGAGGGCAGCTAAGCCGCCTCTGCTGAGTAACTCTCCTCCAAGCCATCAGTCACCAACCAGCACAGCTTCCCCTCCCCGTGCTGATGGCACTGGTGATTCGGAAGTCTGGAAGAGATGTGAAAGTGCCTCCTGTGGAGCTTACCTCAACCACAATTCTCATGGAAATGAAAATGGTGTTTCTTCACCAAACCATGGAGACACAATTGAGGGTCAGATTCATAAACTCCGTCTAAAACTTCTTAAAAAACTTAAGGCAAAAAAGAAGAAATTAGCCTCTCTGATGTCTTCCCCCCAAAACGGAACACTTCCAAGTGAACCTTCGGAACAGGTGTCCCATTGTGGGTCTCCAAATGACAGTGAGTCAATAGAAGGCTTGCTACAAGAACTGCAGCGTCAAATTGACATTGCCGATAATAAATCAGGGTGTGCCACAGTTCCCGGTGTTTCCCCATACGGTGGTCAGACGCATGAAGAAATTCTAGCAGAATTACTGTCCCCGGCCACTGTGGTTTCAACAGAGCTCTCAGAAAACGGGGAGGCTGACTTCAGGTATTTAGAAATGGGAGATAGTCATATCCCGGCACCAGTTCCCAATGAATTAAACAGTATTGCCCACAACACACATCTGAGGCAGGAGCATAATTACTGTAGCCCCAAGAAAAATCAGAGTGAACTTCAGCCAGATTCACTCACAAATAATGCCTTTATTAGAACATTGAACTTGGAAAGTCCCATGAAGACTGATATTTTTGATGAGTTTTTTTCTGCTTCAGCATTAAATTCTTTAGCAAATGACACATTAGACTTACCTCATTTTGATGAATATCTGTTTGAGAATTGTTGAGTGCTTTTGGCTCTTTTTAGTTTAATATTTATTACTACTATTGGAAAAATTTACTGTATTTCTAGGTAGTGTTTGACACACTGGCCTTGTCATGAACAAAATGTAAGCTACTGAAGGTTTTGCCTCTCCAGTATTCTTACCTGGAGAATCCCTTGGACAGAGGAGCCTGGCGGGCTACAGTCATGGGGTTGCAGAGAGTCGGACATGACTGAAGCGACTTGGCAGTAGCAGCAGCATGCCCATGAAGCCTGTGTTTCATAAGTTTAAATAATGATGAATGTGTTCTCCTTTTTGGCTTCATTTTGTGGTTGTAGGTGAATGAGGATTTGAAAATGTTAAAAATGAAAAGTAGTGTATAGTTTCTAGCAGTTTTACAGTTGGGTATACTAAATTTCTACATTTCAAATTTTAGTTTCGTTGGTTCAGGAGAAACACTAGTTGATACAAACTTAAGTGTCTGTATATGGTATGTGAGCATGTGACTGTTTTTGCTAGTGGTGCTGTGGTCTTAGATAAGAGCCTAAGCGTGTTTCTTGTACCAGTAGAGTGGTATAGAATGTAAACTTCCCCCCCATATAATTTGTCTCCCCTCTCTCTCCTTAAAAAAGATGGCAGGAAACTCATAACTAGAATGTTGCATAATGCTGTGATCAAAAAACGATCTATAAAAGGAAAAAGTAATGTATTTTTGTGTTGATGTGCTAAGAGATTATAAGTATCATCTTTCTTTCTCCCCTAAGATACTTATTTCTGTAGCCAAAGTGGAACACACCATCTAACAGTTATGTTTTGGCAGAAATAGCCAGTACATGTAAGGCTTGCATATGTTGGGTTCTATTATAAATGAAATGTTAATTCATTTAAACCTCAACGTTCCTATGAGCAAAGTACTCTTATCACCTTTAACAGTTAAGGAAACGCCATTGAGCTAATAAGTTGTAGAGCTGGGAATGAGTAGAGTGGTTACTACAACAATAAGAGGTACTGAATTTATATGTTCTATATGAACATATAAGGTTCCTTATATGAACTTGTAGCTTCATTTAAACTTTGGGTGACCAAACAGCACCTCCTGCTGTATTAATTTGAATTAGTAGCAGAATTACTAAGGTTTAAGGGTGGCCATCTTGGGGAAAGAATACTTTGCTAGGGACTCAGAACTTCAGAATTGATTCATCAAATTTACTTCCAAACCTCCCTCCCTTCCCTTTTTTCTGATTACAAAAGTGACATGTTTATTATAAGGAAAAACTGGGAAAATACAAGAGAACACCAAGATTTCAGAGTATTCATCTTAACATGTACTGATAATAACTACTGCAGACATTTTCATGTTTTTATGCATTTAGACTTTTAAGAAATAAAAGCTTCTGTCGTACCTGTTTGTTAATGATCTGTGTTCATGTTTAATGAGCATTTTTTCCATCTTTAGTTTTTGACACCTTTTGGATAGCTATGTAATGTTACATTGTATTACCACTGTTTCATCAATTTATATTTTGAAGTGATTTGTACTGTTTTGTTATTGTTAATTATACCTATTGACAAAAATTTTTCACAGATCCAGGTTTTATTTTCTGGGAGTGGAATTGCTGGGTCAAAGAATATGCACTTTTATTTTTGGTCTTTTAATAATGGCTTGAGTCGTTTTGCTGAATCCTCATCAGCACTAG
Source organism: Bos indicus (assembly GCF_029378745.1). Lineage (NCBI taxonomy): Eukaryota > Metazoa > Chordata > Mammalia > Artiodactyla > Bovidae > Bos > Bos indicus. The sequence goes on along the minus strand of NC_091771.1, from coordinate 30,029,755 downwards.
GAAGTAGCATTGGTCAGGGGAGGAGAACCTTGGCTCATTTTGGTTACATTTCCATGATGACTAGTGTGGCTGAATATTTACTGTAACTCTTAGCCATTTGAGTGTCTTTGAGGCATTGCTTATCCATCCTTCACTTGTTTTATTCACTCAAATATTTCTAGGTTTCTGCTGAATGTCAAGCATTGTTATAAAGCTGATATAAGGCAATAAAAAAATAATAATAAAAGGAAATTCTTGCGTTTCAGTCATTGCCTTTTAAACAAGAAGGTAAATGTATAATGTTAGGTGGTAATAGGAAATGGATGTGGTTGACTCTTGCTGTTTGGTAGTTCTATAAAGTTGCCGTGAACACTGCATTAGCAATTACTAAACCACTGCTCCTGGCGGGAGTACAGTTAGGTTCCTGTGAACCTCTGCTCACAACATCTTCATCATTTGATCAACAAATGATGTTTTTTGTGTCTTTCTGTTTAAAGATACCTTATGTAATAGATATTATTGCTTCACTAACGTTGAACACAGGCCAACAGTGCCTGAATGGAGCTTATCCTGCACACATATTTTCCTCCATAAGGCACATCACACCTTCCTTGAGCTTGGGAACAGGAGATAGGACTTGAGTACCACGCTTCAGGGCTATTTTAAACCACAAAATAACCAACAAAAAGCACAAAAGATGTCCATAAGATGTTGGGTCCATGCCAGCAGTCCTTGAAGTCTGGTCCTATCTAAGATGTACATGAGCATGTTCAGTTCACGCCAAGTGATCTGTACTGCACATTGAAGACCTTGTGGCACAGACCAGATGTTCTGTAAGGGACTCAGATGTTTCAGTGCTGTGTACACATCCACAGATGACCACAAAAGCACTTGCAGGTATTGACTTTGAGGGTTACAAATTTTAGCAAGTAGGCAAATTCACAAATACAGGCTAATAATTGATAAATGTCAGATGGTACTAAATGCTATGGAGAAAAGTGATGGGCAGATTATTTTAGACCAGGTGGACTTGGAAGGGGGGTGACATTTGAACAGGTCCTTCAGTGAAGTTAAGGAATTGACCATGTGACTGAATGAAGGGCATTATCTAGGAAGAACGAAGCCCTGAGGTGTGAGGGTGCTTGGCATGATTGAGAACAGGGAAGAGGCCAGTGTGAACAGTGAGCAAGGAAAGGAGAATTAGAACATCGGGTTAAAGAGGTTGGCAGAAACCAGATCACATATGGTTCCCGAAAATAACAGGAAGCCACCAGAAGTTTCCAAACAAGGGAATGACACAATCTAGTCAAGAGGTTTTAAAAGATCACTGGGGTTGTCAGAATGGAAGTGCTAGTTTGTGACAGTCTCAGTTCAGACAGCTGTGGAGGTGATAAACAGCTGGACCACTGTTGCATTTCAGAGGTGGAGCCAGCAGGTCAACTTGATGGTTGACTGCAGGGTAGAAAGAGGATGCAAAGAGGGAGCTCAGATTTCGTTGCCTGAACAAACACATGGGTGGTTCTGTCTACTGAGATGGGACAGACTCAGGAAGGAAAACCTTTAAAGGAAAGAATTTATTCAATTTTGGATGCGTTCCCTTTCCTGGGTGATCAGAAGATAGGGTTTCCTAGCTGGGAAGGCAAAACATCTGTGATGGTGGGAACTATAATCACTGATGCGCATATCCAGGAAGTGCACAAACAAGGTGTATGCTCTGTGAGTGAGCAGCTGCACCCGGAGTCGTATCAAGGCCAGGGAGCAAGATCCTCACCTTCGACCAGCTGGCCCTGGACTCCCCCCAAGGGCTGTGGCACTGTCCTCCTTTCTGGTCTTCTCAAGGGCGGGGAGAGGTGTACAGGCATTTCGGCAAGGCCTCAGGAACCCTGCATAGCCACACCAAACCCTTTGTACACTCCAAGGGCGGGAAGTTTGAGTGCACCAGAGGCCAACCGTGGCTACAAGAACTAACCCTTGACTCTGCTGCTGCTGCTGCTAAGACGCTTCAGTCGTGTCCAACTCTGTGCGACCCCATAGACAGCAGCCCACCAGGCTCCCCCATCCCTGGGAGTCTCCAGGCAAGAACACTGGAGTGGATTGCCATTTCCTTCTCCAATGCATGAAAGTGAAAAGTGAAAGTGAAGCCGCTCAGTCGTGTCCGACTCTTCGCGACCCCATGGATTGCAGCCAACCAGTCTCCTCCATCCATGGGATTTTCCAGGCAAGAATACTGGAGTGGGTTGCCGTTTCCTTCTCCAACCCCTGACTCTACTTTGTTATTAAAAAGATTTTGGATGCTAAAAAAAATAAAATTGGATGCGTTAAGTGTAAGATACCTATTAGACTTCCAAGTGGGGAGAATAGGGAAGTGGATCTACAGCACTGGGGCTCGAGAGGGGACTGCTGGAGAGACCCATCTAGAATGGCGAGTGCACGGATCCTATTTGATTCCATGATGTAGTGCGTGCCTGCTAAGTCGATTCAGTCATGTCCGACTCTGCAACCCTATGGACTGCAGCCCCCCAGGCTCCTCTGTCCATGGGATTCTCCAGGCAAGAATACTGGAGTGGGTTGCCATGCCCTCCTCCAGGGGATCTTCCCAACCAACCCAGGGATTGAACCCACGTCTCTTAGGTCTGCTGCATTGGCAGGCAGGTTCTTTACCACCAGCACCACCTGGCAGGTGGGGTCATTGAGGGAGTTAAAACAGCTCTGGGGAAAGAAGAGGGCAGTTAAGAGGAAAACCAGATGAGTGGTGTCCTGAAAATCAAGGGAAGAGCTGTCAGGGGAAGGCTGCCCACTGGCCAGGTGCCGCCGAGCAGTAGAGAAACACGAAGACCGAGACTTGACGTTGGCCTCGGCACCAGGGACGCCCTTGGTAACTTAGCCAGGACAGTTCAGTGCAGCTGTGAGGACAAGAGTGAATGGGTTCAAGCGAGAAGGGACGGTGAGAAAGGGCAGATACACATCCCATTCTTTTGGACCATTTGCTTGACACCTGGTAGGGGAATGATGCAAGGTCAAGGTTTTTCATGTTTTTAAGATGGGAGATGTTATCACATGTTTAAGTGAGAGCCCAAGGGTTCCAGAAAGACAAATGGATGTTGTAAATGAGAGAAGGGACAATTGCAGGAGCAGATTTCTCTGGGATGAGATCCAAGACCAGAAGAGGGTGTGACCCTAAGAGCTAGAAGAGTTTATCCATTTTAGTACCAGGGAAAACAAAGTATATAGGTACTGTCATCAGAAGATTTGAAGATTAGGGGATAAGGAGGGTCTTGTGATTCTTTTCTCAAGAAAGGAAAAGCTGTGGGCCTGAGGGGAGAGAGAGTCAAAGATGGAAAAAGATTTGAGTCTCCAGTGCTAAATGAACAGGACCATGCAGTAGGCTCGCTAGGCAGTGCTCAGAACCCTCCAGAAGTCTACGGTTGTAAACTCTACTGAGACCAGCTAAAATGGTTGTTTATTTTTCTCCAACCATGTGTGCGGCTCGGGTGCAGGACTGAGAATAGATGGGAAGTTAGAGTTAGCTAAAGTTAGAGGCTTTGTCAGACAAACGACACAGAAGAGAAAGGAGTTCAGGTTTTAGGCAAGAAAATGATTATAGTAAAGGATAAGGAGGGAGGGTTAGGAGGGACATGGGATAAGGGATGGTCATTCAAAAAGTGGTGGCAGACCTCCATGGACTGGAGGTGGGTTCAGAGAATGCTGGAGTGGGACTCATGGAGGAAGTAAGCTGGGTAGAAAGTGGTATGCTTGAACCTGAGCTTTCAGACACAGTGCACTGATCTGTGATGACAGGGTCTGAAGGATGACAAGGGAGGTACAAGGCCAAGGTTGGGTCAGGAGCTGAGGACAAGTGAGGAGACATAGGAACCAGGAGGCCAAGGTGGTGTGTGGATAGTCTCTGTAGGTGGTGAAAGTGAAGTGAAAGTGAAGTCCCTCAGTTGTGTCTGACTCTGCGACCCCATGGACACCAGGCTCCTCCGTCCATGGGATTTTCTAGGCAAGAATACTGGAGTGGGTTGCTATCTGTAGGTGGTAGAGGCATCTAAATGGTAGACTGTCTTTCTGGCCCTCTTGCTTTTTGCCTCCAGGAGATCCTCACCCCCCTTTCTCCCATCCATGTTCCCTCAAGAAGCACAGAAGAGACACAGGTGGCTGACAGGCACACCAGGACATTTCTGAGTAAAGCAGACCCCCAAAAGGCACTTATATAAATAACTTCTTCACAACAGCCAAGTGCCAAAGTGACAAGAAATCTGGTACTGGAGAAGTTTAATCAGGAGACTAAATGTAACCAAGAAGCAAGAGGTCATTGGGAGAAAAGAGGCTCCTATGAAATACTTCAAATCTCAAAATGAAAATGCGTTTTCTGTTTAGTTACTGCAGGCACTTAATAGCTGGGTCAAGCACCCTTCTTGCCAGTTTTCTCTATTATAACCTTCCCACTGGGTTTGGAGGCAGAGACGATCTAAATATGCTGAGAAGTTCAAGTGTGTCTACAGCTCACCTGATATTTAAAGCCCAAGATGACATAAGCCAGGCCTATTCAGAAGGATGGCAAAATGTTTGAGTTGTAATCTAGAGTCCCACGGATACAGACCTTGTCGTTAGCATAAAGCATCTCTGTGGATGGTCATTAATAGAAAAATTCTATCTTTAAATCTTTAATTCCATATTGAGTTCTTATCCATTGCAGATTGTCACCTCTGTACTAGTACTATACTGAATTCCAATTATCAGGTCAGCCTATATGTGCTAGTACAAGTGAATATATTAGATAATTAAACACAAACTATCATTACACTCAACGTGTACATATAATAATCTATGCTCTACTTTTTCAGCTTATTACTAAGGCAGTTGAGTATCTCCTTATTTTAAAGTGTGTATTTGATTTACTTGTTTCAGAATAACTAGTTTGAGTCATCTTTGACAGACAATAGTTTTTGGTTTGTTTTTACTGCAAAAAAAAAAAAAAGGCTCAATTCCTATGAGAGGGTGACTCATGATAGCAAATACGACAGTTTGCTGGGAGTCATTAACTCCCAAGGAAAGAAATGTAAATTGGTATCTGATGATGGTATAAATCCCTACAGAAGGGACCCTGAAAACATCAGTATATTAAAGCCCTTCACAGAGTACGTCCAGTGGTTCCAGAGTGTTAACAATAGAGCATGCATGCTCAGTCATGTCCGACTCTTTGTGACCCTATGGACTGTAGGTAGCCCACCAGGCTCCTCTGTCCATGGAATTTCCCCGGCAAGAATACTGGAGTGGGTCACCATGCCCTCCTCCAGGGGATCTTCCTGACCCTGGGATCGAACCCGCATCTCCTGCATTGGCAGGCAGATTCTTTACCCCTGAGCCATCTGGGAAGCCCCAACAATAAAACATTAAGTGTTAAAACCTCCAGGCAGCTCTTTTTGTCTCAAGTCCTTTATTACTAATTTTACAAATGTACTTAATTTGTCAGCAAGGAAAAAAAGGGAACTGGCTTCTCTTTGTGACTTGTCAATACTATTAGACTCTTCTAGTTCTTTGTGTTATCTTAAAATCTTAAGTTTAGTAACTTTTCCATATCTAAACACTTTGGATTTGACATGCTTTATGACTTTTATCAGTAATTAGAATACATATTGGATAAAATATAAAACAGGGCCAAGAACCTGCTCCAGAGGCTCTGTGACTCCCTTGGACGCTGTACATAAAAATTTATCAGTGAATGTGTACATTCTGGGGAGAAGAGCTTTAGCTTCCCATTCAGATTTTCATAGGGCTCTGTGAAACCCCAAGTGGTTCGCTGGAAACTCTTAAATAAATGAAAGTGCAAGTCGCTCAGCCGTGTCCGACTCTTTGTGACCCCATGGACTACACAGACCATGGAATTCTCCAGGCCAGAATACTGGAGCAGGTGGCCTTTCCCTTCTCCAGGGGATCTTCCCAACCCAGGGATCAAACCCAGGTCTCCTGCATTGCAGGCAGATTCTTTACCAGCTGAGCCATCAGGGAAGCACATCTTAAATAAATGAAGTTTAACTTAAAATGAAGTTAAACTTAAAAAAAAAAAAAAGGTTGTTTCTGAGACTAGGTTCTCAATGAACTCCATGGTGGAGAACTGACCACAGGTTAGATAAGCTAAAAATATGGACAATTTATAATTTTTTGAATTTCAAGTTTTCTTTAAGAATCCTCCAAAGTCCCACATCAAGCAAAGGCATCACCATTTTTCTGGGTCCCTCAGGCTTTAACCCTAAAGGAAATCAACTTTGAATATTCATTGGAAGGACTGATGCTGAAGCTGGAGCTCCAATACTTTGGCCACTTGATGCAAGGAACCAACTCACTGTAAAAGACCCTGATGCTGGGAAAGATTGAAGGCAAGAGGAGAAGGGGATGACAGAGGATGAGATGGTTGGATGGCATCACCGACTCAATGGATATGAGTCTGAGCAAACTCAAAGAGATAGTGAAGGACAGGGAAGCGTGGTGTGCTGCAGTCCATGGAGTCACAAAGAGTCAGACATGACTTAGGGTCTGAACACAACAAGCTTTAAATGTGGCCTTCACCCTCACACTTCCCTCCTGTTTCTGTCCCGAAGTTTCAACCAGTCTTCCCTTGAATTCATCCATGCCTTCTTTCCTTTACTCACCTTAGCCCAGAGCCTCACTGCTGCTCTTTTGACATATAAGTGTGTCTCAACTGTCCTCTGATCTCTTATTTCTTATTGATGCTATTGTCAGCCTGGCCACCAAAAATAGATTTCCTTCTGTCCTAAAACAGAAACCTTTAACAGTGACTCCTTTACAGAGTCAAGCCCAGCCTCTTCCCTCAGTCTTCAGGGCCCTTTCGCAAGCTAAGAACATTTTCACTGAACCCTAAGTACACATAGTCCACCCACAACCCCCGCCCACCCCCTCATCTTGTCCTGAAATCTCCCCAGCCTAAAATGTCCCTCCCCTGCCTTGTGCCTTGTCCAGATCTTTCAGGGTCATTTCAAGTCCTCCATGAAGACAGTTCAGCCCATCTAAGTTGCCTTCTTTCTTCAGGGCCAGGGGACATTTTTCTGTGTTCCTCATGCTGACCCTTGGTCATATGCATTTTTATGTGACTGTTGGCCTCTGTGAACCACATACCCAGGAAGGCAGGGATGGCTCTGGTCCTGAGTGTGTGCCATGGGACAGGCCTGTGCTAGGTGAGCGAGCAGTGTGAATAAAGGCATGGTTCCTCCTCTCAAGAGATCACAGTCCCTTTTAGGGGACAAGTAACTCCCTGGTTGCAGGGTGCTATGATGAATCGCGGAGGACGGGCATCTATATCAAATGGAAGCAGTGTTGGGGAGGCTTCCCCAGGGGTAGCTTCTCAGCAGATGTGACCCAAGTAAGCAGAGATGGGGAAGGGCACGCTGGGCAGATGGACAGACATCTGGCCAGGAAGAGGGTGTAAGGCAGACTGGACCTTTCAAAGAACTCCTGGTTAAGTGCTTATAACCTCTAAAAGGTTTCATTCGGAAACAGGGTGAAGGGAATCCTCTGGATCCTAAAATGATCATTAATATGGTCTCTTCCTTCAAGGAGCTTAGAGCCTAGTGTAAATATACTCAGCTTCAAAGTGGAAGGATCCGTCACTTCAGTTAACAAAATATTACAGCTTCTTCATCTTGAAATGTGAGACTCAATTTGAACAGTCTGTAAATGATCTTATGACATAATTCCACCTCCACCCCCCATTCTCTTGTTTCCACTGTAAGCTATCCTGAAGTGTAGATGGAAAGTCTGGAATTTCCAGGAGCTTCAGAAAGGCTCCTAGCTAAGAACATTTGGGTGGGGCGGGGGTAGGGGTTGGGGGGACGGGCTACTGTTATTCTGTCTGGAATCCCACCAAAAGTGCAATGTTGTGTCTTCTTCCTGAGGGCTCCTAACAAGGCGGTGGAGGATATTTTATCATCGACAGTAACTTGATAAATAGTTGTCAGCCAGCATTTGTCAAAGCATTCCCTAAGAGACACCCTAGTGAGATAGTTTAACAGTTCCTTCTTCTGGGTCTCTAAAGTCTATTCATGGTAGGTACATCCCAGAGAAAAAGCACCTACCTACTGAGCACCAAGTGACCTCAGTCTTGGCAGGAATGAATTACAGCCTCATGTTATCATATTGTCATGTGGTTCCCTATCTTTATAGAAAATCGTATGTATACAGTGTTAATGTCAATTACTTCTCAATAAAATCAGAAAAAAATAGGAAATCGTGTGTTAATCATCTGCTTGAAAAATATTCGCGTCTTCTGTGCGATGAGTTGAAAACACGTCGTTTGAGATTTTTTAACAGGAACCTCTACACTTTCTAATTTCAGGAAAAATTCTGCTGGGAGTCTAAACAAAGTGAACAGTTAAGGCCTTTTGCCTAGATTGAAGTCCTGGGTCCAAAAGCTAGATAGAGCACAGCTTAATTCAGCCCACAGTGGCTTGGGATGAATTGTGCCTCCACAGTCTGAGATGTCTCCTCTTGCCTGTTTGCATCTGCACGGCTCCTCCAATCTTTCTGGCTGCACATAAGGCAAAATTGCATAACCACTTTGCCTTTCGGCTGGTATCAGGTTTTCCTAGAGAAACCAATGGTTATTTATTCATTCACCTGCCAATGAGCAATTGCGTGTTTGGGGTTTGTTTTTGCCATTGCAGTGTCTGCTGTTGATGAACAAGGTGGGGCAGGTCTCCTGGACCATGGGTGCACGTTTCCCCCACATACTCGTTTGAACTAGAATGAGCAAACCACGCCGCAGCAGCGTCGCTCCCGGATTCACCGGCACCGAACACCATTAACTGGACGTCGTCTTCCTTTGTCCTAGAAGCGTCGCAGTATCGCTCCATTAAAAAAATCTCCCTGTTGCCGTTTTAAAATGAATTTTCCCATAGAGGAAAAACAAAACGCTACCGTCCCTGGGTGGGCTCGAACCACCAACCTTTCGGTTAACAGCCGAACGCGCTAACCGATTGCGCCACAGAGACCGAGCTATCGGGGCTGCGCTGCGGTGTGTACAGATTTCCGCGGCCGCAGAGGCTCCCTAGCTGCCCGGGGCGTTGCCTCGCGGGCACCTCGGAGAAGCGCGCCGAGGAGGCGGCGGGAGGAGCCGGGCGGCAGGCGGACATTCGGGCGGAGCCGCGGGGGCTCCTCGGGGGGCAGGGCGCCGCCCGCAGACCCCGCCCCCCGGAGCCGGCCATGGCCCCGCCCCCTGCATCTGGCCCCGCCCCCCGGAATCGGAGCCGGCCCCGCCCCGGCGACTCGGGGGTCGGCTGCGCCCCCTTCCCTCACCCTGTTCGCGCGGGAAGGTGGCGGCCGCGCGCGGTGACCGTGACCGCGACCCCGGCGACAGGGCGCCTGGACGCAGGGGCTGGACCAAGTGAGGTCGCCCGTGCTCCCTCGCCGGAGCTGAGAGGAACATGGATTTTGCCCCCAACCACCAACACCCTCCCAAATTATGACACCACAGATCCGCGGTGTGAATTTGCCATATGCAGTTCTGTGCTTGGTGCATGGAAAGATTTTTCCACCTGCAAGAACCACTGTTTGCCCTCTTTGGGTGGAGGGGGAGGCTAGGGCCCGCGCTGAGAATGCATGGTTTGGGGGACATCAGAACGGCCTTTATGGAGGGAGTGGCAATTCGGATACGCCCTGACGCTTGAAGTGGTCACTGCAGGCCCCCGGCTTTCCCTGACTTCTGCACTGAGGCCTTGGAAGCCCCCTCACCCCCGCCCGCCCCGCTCCACGGAGGAGGGGAGTGCGGGCCTTAGCTTGGTGCCACACCCTGAGAACTGCCTGAAGTCAGATCTCTAGAGCTCCTTTGGGCTCAGCTCCCCTGTGCCCTCAGCGCACCGAAAAGGAAATTTCACTCTAGCTCTCCACGTGCCAAATCCAGTCTAGTGTGTGTTCCTGTTTCCGTTCGGTTTACCTGGGAGGGGCCTTCCTCCAACTCTGGCTCCTGCTTTCCTCTCCCATCCCTCCTCCCTTCCTCCTAGTTCTTCTTTTCTCATCATTTTAACGGTGTTTGTTTTTAAAGCACACAGTTCAGTGACAATAATACACTCAAATTGCTGTCAACCATTACCATCACCCATCTCCAAAACTAAAACTCTGCACCCAGTAAACACTCCTGTGGAGTATGTGTGTGCTCAGTCGTGTGCTCAGTGACTCTCTGCAACCCTGTGCACTGTAGCCTGCCAGGCTCCTCCTTCCATGGGATTCTCCAGGCAAGAATACTGGAGTGGCTTCCCTTTTCCTGCTCCAGGGGATCTTCCTGACCCCTGGATTGAACCTGCATCTCTTGATTCTCCTGAATTGGCTGATTTTTTTTTTTTTTTTTAAACCACTGAGACAGCTGGGAATCCCAAACCTGGCAACCACCATTCTACTTTCTGTGTCTAGGAATATGGCTACCTTCGGTCCACTCTGGAGAAGGCAATGGCACCCCACTCCAGTACTCTTGCCTGGAAAATCCCATGGATGGAGAAGCCTGGTAGGCTGCAGTCCATGGGGTTGCTAAGAGTCAGATATGACTGAGTGACTTCACTTTCACTTTTCACTTTCTTGCATTGGAGAAGGAAATGACAACTCACTCCAGTGTTCTTGCCTGGAGAATACCAGGGACGGGGGAGCCTGGTGGGCTGCCATGTATGGGTCACACAGGGTCGGACACGACTTAAGCGACTTAGCAGCAGCAGCAGCAGCTGGTGGAATTGTACAGTACTTGTCCTGCCTTGTTTCACTTAGCATGTCTTCAGAGTTCATCCACATTGTTACATAAGTTGAAATTTCCCTCTCAAGGCGGAATTCAACCCTAACCCTTTTTAAGGCTGAGTCATATTCCGCTGTGTGTATGCACTACATTTTCTTTACCCCTTCCTCAGTTGATGGACGCCTGGGTTGCTCCCACATTTTTGTGGTTGTGAATAATGCTACAGTGAACACAGATGTGCACGTATCTCTTTGAGTCCTTACTCTTATTTCTCTGGGGTAACATATCCAGAAATACAATTGATGAATCATATGGCAGTTCAGTTTTTAATTTTTCATACCATTTTTCACAGCAGCTGCACATTTCACATTTGTCCACCAACAATGCTCAGAAGTTTCTATTTCTCCACATCCTTGCCAACACTTGCTGTTTTCTTTCCCTCTTCCTTTCTCCTTTCCTTCCTCCCTCCCTTTTTTCTTTCTTTCTCTTTCCTCCCCCCTCCTTCTTCCTCTCTCTCTCCTTTCTCCCTCCTTTCTCCTTCTTCCTTCTTTCCTCCATCCCTTCCTTACTTTCTGTAATAGCCATCCTGATGGAAGTGAAGTGTTCTCATTGTGGTTTTGATTTGCATTTCCCTAGTGATTAGCACCACCAGGGCTTCCCTGGTGGCTCAGAGGTTAAAGCATCTGCCTGGTATGCAGGAGATCCAGGTCCGGAGACCCGGGTCCAATATCTGGGTTGGGAAGATCCCCTGGAGAAGGAAATGGCAACGCACTCCAGTACTCTTGCCTGGAGAATCCCATGGAGGGAGGAGCCTGGTAGGCTACAATCTATGGGGTCGCAAAGAGTTGGACACGACTGAGCGACTTCACTCACTCAGTGATTAGTGATGTTGAGCATATTTTCTGATCCTTCTTTTGGGTTCTCTGACCCTTCTTCTGCTTGCTTCCTTCTAGGTAGAGCCAGCTTTGCTTCTCTTAGGAGAAAGCTCTGAGTGATGGAGGCCAGTTTCTGACAAAGGGGGTAGGGAAAGACTAAGGGAAGCTGCAGAGTTGAGCCTGTGCTGTGCAAGGAGAGGAAATGAAGGAGGAATCTGCTGAGCAGGACTGTCTAGAGACCTTGTTTTGTTTATCTGTGTTGGGCAACTTTTGGAGTCAGTTATGTTTGATCTGGTTCTGTTTAGGAAAACATAACTGCCTGCTGTCATGTTTAATCTGGAGTTCATTTATGTATATGGTGCTTATGCGTGGCCTACAGGTGAAGAAGGAATTGGTGAACTCCATCTTGGAATTATTGGAGCAGATTAGGTTTTCCAACCTGCACCTTTAAAAGTTAGCTTTTTATGCTAATTTAATGGAATTTTCCATTTGCACTTTCAGTTTCTCCTCAGGGACTGTGAGACTTCTTTTGGCCACCTTGCAGTGTTTACAAGGATCTTAGTTTCTTGACCAGGGATTGAACCTATGCCCCCTGCAGTCCTAACCACTGGACCTCCAGGGAATCCCCAGGACTGTGGGAAATTCTAATTTAAGTGTTTAAATGATGATCCCTATCCCTCACCACCCGCTTGTGATTCCTCTTAGAAACACAGTGATACCTTTCAGATGTATAAGAAATAGAATTCTATCTTTCTGTGATTCCGTTCAATTCCTCTTTTGATTTCCTGTTCTGCTGCTGCTTAAGAAACAATCTCTGTCAATTCAGGATTCCCTCTATCCCCTTCTCTGGAGTTGTTTCCAAGTGCTGAGGATTTGGTGGGCAGTCCTCATTTGCTCCTGAGTCACATGTGCACACAGGTTGCTGAAAAGGCAGTTTTGCTACTATTGAGGGTCCCACTCCTTTCCCCATTGAGGGAAAAGACTCTCTTGTGAAATTGCCTGTTGCATCATCATTCCATATAGTCACTCCTGGCACAATGCTGGCACTCCTGTCTGCTTATGGGATCTGTTATGGACTAAATGTTGTGTTGCCTCAAAGTTCACATGTTGGAATCTATTTGCCACTGTGATGGTATTTGGAGGTCAGGCCTTTGGGAGGTATTTTGGTGGGGATGTCATGAATGGGATTAGTGCCCTTTTAAGAGGCTGGAGAGATAGCTCCGTCTTTTTCCGTCATGTCAGGGTACAACTAGAGATCAGCAGTCTGCAATACGGAAGGCCCTCACTAAAGCCTGATCCTGCTGGCACCCTGATCTTGGACTTCCAGGCTGCACAACTGTGAGAAGTCCATTTGAGTTGTCTGTCAATCACCCAGGTTATGGTACTTTGGTACAGAAGCCTGAGCTAAGACAAGACCTCAAACTTCTCTTTTCTCATCAGCCCCACCCACACACCCCCATGTCTCCAGCCCCAGACTGTGGGATGTTCAATGGTTTAAAATTTTAGAGGCACCTGCATAGAAGGGAAACAAGGAAATAACCACTGAATGTGCTCGAGTCCCAGCTGAAAGTTTAAAGGTTTTCTTTCAGTCATACTTGTTTGAAAATATTATCAAATTTTCTCCATTAGATTGAGCTCTGGGGTGTCTCTTGCTTCATATTCTTGTGAATACAATGGTTTTCTGAAGAGAAGGTGGCATTAAGGGACCAGTTATGTTTAAGTAATTATAGGTACTTATCTAACTAGAAAACCGGTGTTCCAGAAGCTAGGTGATTGTGTCCATTGAAATGACACCCTCGACTAGAAGCTTCCACTAAGAGGTAGGGCCTCCAAGGACAGAGATTTCAGTCGACTTTGTTCTCTGCTGAATCCCAGCACCTGCCACGGTGCTCAGCACACAGCAGGTGCTCAAAGTAACTCCATGCAGAAGAGATGAGTAAATGAAAACAACAGCCTAAAGGAAACTGGAAAAAATATGCGGAAAAAATTAACTTCCTAACACACATGGAACAACAGTTCCAAATAGGAAAAGGAGTCCGTCAAGGCTGTATATTGTCACCCTGCTTATTTAACTTCTATGCAGAGTACATCATGAGAAACGCTGGGCTGGAAGAAGCACAAGCTGGAATCAAGATTGCTGGGAGAAATATCAATCACCTCAGGTATGCAGATGACACCACCCTTATGGCAGAAAGTGAAGAGGAACTCAAAAGCCTTTTGATGAAAGTGAAAGAGGAGAGTGAAAAAGTTGGCTTAAAGCTCAACATTCAGAAAACGAAGATCATGGCATCTGGTCCCATCACTTCATGGGAAATAGATGGGGAAACAGTGGAAACAGTTTCAGACTTTATTTTTGGGGGCTCCAAAATCACTGCAGATGGTGACTGCAGCCATGAAATTAAAAGACGCTTACTCCTTGGAAGGAAAGTTATGACCAACCTAGATAGCATATTCAAAAGCAGAGACATTACTTTGCCAGCAAAGGTTCGTCTAGTCAAGGCTATGGTTTTTCCTGTGGTCATGTATGGATGTGAGAGTTGGACTGTGAAGAAGGCTGAGCGCCGAAGAATTGATGCTTTTGAACTGTGGTGTTGGAGAAGACTCTTGAGAGTCCCTTGGACTGCAAGGAGATCCAACCAGTCCATTGTGAAGGAGATCAGCCCTGGGATTTCTTTGGAAGGAATGATGCTAAAGCTGAAACTCCAGTACTTTGGCCACCTCATGCGAAGAGTTGACTCATTGGAAAAGACTCTGATGCTGGGAGGGATTAGGGGCAGGAGGAGAAGGGGATGACAGAGGGATGAGATGACTGGATGGCATCACTGACTCAATGGACGTGAGTCTGAGTGAACTCTGGGAGTTGGTGATGGACAGGGAGGCCTGGCGTGCTGAGATTCATGGGGTCACAAAGAGTCAGACACAACTGAGTGACTGAACTGAAGTGAACTGAATATATAAAGAAGATTTATCAATTAATATGGGAAATACCTCTTTAAAAATTTATTTATTTATTGACCACACCATGTGGCCTGTGGGATCTTAGTTCCCCAACCAGTAATTGAACCCAGATCTTTGGGAGTGAGAGCAACAGAGTCCTAACCATTGGACCACCAGGGAATTCTCAAAAACTACCTCTTTACAACTCAACTTAAAAAAAGGGGTGGGGGGCAAACAAAAGTTGAGACATGAGCAGAAGATTCTGAACTTACAAGTTATCGAAATTAAATGAAGTAAAAATTTTCTTTTTCTCAAATAGCAAAGCAGAAAAAGAGATATTACTAAAATTTTTATCAAGGACATCATTAGGGTCCACTGTTATACAGCACTGATCAAGTAAACTTGGGCTATTATTTCTGGATAGTAGATTGGTAAAAGAAACACTGAACAATGTCTAAATTCTATATTTAGAAATCTGTCCTAAGAAAGTGACCAAGGATATGACCCAGGTTTTAAGTATATCATCACAGTATTATTTATGATAGTGATAAATAGGAAGGAAGTGGCAACACACTCCAGTATTCTTGCCTGGGAAATCCCATGGACAGAGTAGCTTGGTAGGCTACAGTCCATGGGTTCACAAAAAAGAGTTGGACATGACTTGGCAACTCAACAACAGTAAAACAGGAAACAACTTAAATGTCCAGCAACAGGAAAAAATGATAAATTGCAGTATATTGAGAAAATAGAATATTAAATATATAGACATTAAAAATAATGTTTTGAAATATACAGTCAGTCCTGGTAAGTTGTTGTTTAGTCAATAAGCCATGTCCGACTCTCTGTCACCCCATGGACTGCAGCCCGCCAGGCTCCTCTGTCCATGGGATTTCCCAGGCAGGAATACTGAAGTGGCTTGCCACGCCCTCCTCCAGGGGATCTTTCCGACCCAGGGATCGAACCTGCATCTCCTTAGTTGCAGGCGATTCTTTACTGCTCCACCACTGGGGAAGGACATAGTCTTGGTAAAGTGTTACATTAAAAAAAAAAGCTACAGAATCCTATAATTCTAAGAATAGTATTTTCAAAGAATGTTTGACAATGGGCTATGATGAAATGTTAAGTGAAAAGGTCAGATGAAGAACTATGTCACTGTGATAACTCACAGCTGCATATTCTATGTGTCTCATGCTATTAGACACGCTTATATATAACATCTCATTTTAGCCCATAGCAATCCTGTGGGGCAGACATCATTACTTCTTCTAATTTTGCAGGTGGGGAATGGGAGCAGAGAGCTTCTGTTCAGGTTCTAGAGCTTGTGAGTGTAGAGCTGGGTTCCAGACCCAGACTCACGTTCCATCAGTCACACTTGTAACTTGACCCACACAGCTTCTCACATTGCCTATACAGTATGAGCACAAATTGTGTGTGTGTGTGTGTTTATACATGAGTAGTGGTTATGGGTATCTCTGAATGGTGATTTTAATTTTCTTCTTTCTCCCTTTCCACTACTTCCTCAAGCATTTGCAGCAAGCAGTACTTATAAAGAGCCAGTGATGAAAGGTGGCAGAAGCAGTTTCCTAAATTGCAGATAGAGGGTGGTAGGTGGTTATTCTTGGCCGATCTTCTCCGTCTTGGGGCAGAGGAGTGCCAGCCTGTGAGGTGGTAATGTGCATAGTCCTGTGTCTGCACAGGTGGGTCTCTGCCAAGCCCCGTATGCCCATCAGCTGGTCTCTTTTCTCCAACTCTTTCACCTGCCTCAGAAAGAGTGTCTGAGGGACAGTAGATTCCTGTGGGGAATTTTACAATGTGCAACTCTTTAGTAATGAATATGCTTTCATTTAAGAACTGATCCTTGAAATTTTGGGCTTCCCAAGTGGTGGTCGTGTTGTTCAGTCGCTAAGTTGTGCCTGACTGTTTGTGACCACATGGACTGCAGCACACCAGGCTTCCCTGTCCTTCAGTGTCTCCGAG
The DNA here is from genome assembly GCF_029378745.1 of Bos indicus. Taxonomy (NCBI): domain Eukaryota; kingdom Metazoa; phylum Chordata; class Mammalia; order Artiodactyla; family Bovidae; genus Bos; species Bos indicus. Next base: position 30,013,255 of record NC_091771.1, on the reverse strand, counting down.
AGTTTGCTCAAATTCGTGTCCATCGAGTCAGTGATACCAGGTAACCATCTTAGCCTCTGCCTCCCTCTTCTCCTTTCACCTTCAGTCTTTGCCAGCATCAGGATCTTTGCAGGTAGTTCAGTGGTAGAGTCTACCTGCCAGCATAGGAGACTAAGTACGATCCTTGGGTTGGGAAAATCTCCAGCAGGAGGAAATGGCAACCCATTCCAGTATTCTTGCCTGGGAAATCTCATGGACAGAGGAGCCTGGTGGGCTACAGACCATGAAGTCACAAAAAGTTGGATACAACTTAGCAACTGAGCATGCGTGCACTTGAGATTTTAGATCACTTCTACATTCTTAAAAAAATTTTTTTTGAACTGATTTTTTTTCTTCTTTTACAATGAATTAATTTCATTTAGGAAGGATAACCCAACCTATAGGGGAATATTAAGACTTTAAAAAATTTGTAAGTTTAGTATGAAATATTTAATGCATTTAGGGCTGCATGGAAGTTAGCAGCTATTTATTGAATCTCATAAGGAACCGGGTTAGTTGCTTCAAAGATTTTCCTTCTTTCAGAGACCTTCCAAGACATCAGTCATGTCCACAGATCATTTTAATCTACTTTGGCAAGTAGGAGATCTATTAAAAAGGTTCAAGGCAGTAAGTGAGAACCAGGGGTAAGTAATTAAGGCATCTGAGGCAAGAGTCTGGAAAATCCCATGGATGGAGGAGCCTGGTAGGCTGCAGTCCATGAGGTCGCTGGAGTCAGCCATGACTGAGCAACTTCACTTTCACTTTTCACTTTCATACATTGGAGAAGGAAATGGCAACCCACTCCAGTGTTCTTGCCTGGAGAATCCCAGGGACGGGGGAACCTGTTGGGCCGCCATCTATGGGGTCGCACAGAGTCGGACATGACTGAAGCGACTTAGCAGCAGCAGCAGCACAGGCAAGAGTAACCAATGAGCGATCAGTAAAGAGCCTTGGGAGGAGCTGGGTCCTAGGTTGATCCTTGGCAAGATCCTTTAGATGGTGAGGAGAGGGAGTGGAGTTGTGGACCGTGAGAATGTATGATTGACTCAATCAAAGAAGAATATTTACACAGACCTTGGTAGGACATGAAGAAAGCTAAGTTCCAGTCTGGAGGCCCTTAAATATCCTGTTGGGGGCTGGCGTGACGCACTCCGCCCGTGGCAAAGGTCATGAGGAAGGAGGCTCGATGCAAAGACGGGATAGAGCCTCAGGAGTCCCCCTGGAAATTCTCGAGCATCTACCCCCATAACCAGAGCCTGCCTACTTTACTACTTTGTGCTCTCCCCTACACCTCTGACTTTACGGGGGTCTGTCCCCCACCACCTCTTTCGGAGAAGGAGTTAACTTAGAGCTCCAGTTAATAATAATTCCTGGATGTGATAGGAGTGTTTCAACCTACAAACTCCTCTGAAGGTTCTCTAGCCTGCTTGACAGGCTTGTCCGGCCACATGTGATTGCTCACAGCCTCCCAACCGTGAGAGGCACGAGATGCTTTAAACCTTCTAAAAACAGGTTCTTTAGAGAAGTTAGAAAATTATTAGTATAAGTATAGTGGGCTGATTAGAAATTGTATTGGTGAAGGGTTTTTCATTTGTTGAGCCAATGTTTGTTGCTAAGACTCCACATCCCCTGCCCTTATACACATTAATGAATATATTAATGAATATATAGAAGAAATAACCTTTGATATAAATCACGTTAGACCTTAGGCCAAGTAAATTCTTTCCTTAACTAAAACCCACTACACCCTCACCCTATAGGAATGTAACTTTATTTGTGTGGCGTCTGTTTTAAGAATAATCACCCTTGGAGAAAAAAGTGTTCTGGTTGACTGACCACTGTCACAAGGAGAGGGTCATAAATTGTCAGCAGGCCCCCCTGGCCAGAAGATGAGGTAACACCCCTAAGACCTCTGTATACATTTGTATGAAGCACCTGACTTTAATAAAAGTCAGGACTTCTGTCCCCACGTGACTTTTGTATAACATCTCAGTGTATAAAAACAGACTCTGGAAAATAAAGAATTGGGATCAGTTCCTCGAAATACTGGTCTCCCCATGTCTCTCTCTCTCTCAAACTCTGGCTGAGTCTCCATCTGGAGCGTGGAACTCGCCATGCTTACTAATTATGCCTGGGCTTCTAAGATCCGACCGGGGAGGCCTCAGTGTCTCCTCTCCTTCGGGAGAATGGAAGGACGCCTGTGGCCTACGTAAGTGGTGCAAGCTTCTTGTCTTGAAGTTTTATTGGTCTCCCTCGTAAACCAAGCTACTCAGCCTCTTTTCTCCATTGAATTTTCCTACTGAGCTATCCTCATTCTATTACTCTTTATATATTTGATGAATATTTAAATAGTTGCTGACGCCATCTCCCCTTTGAATACCCTGGGTCAGCCGGGGCTGACCCCAGCAATATCCGGTTAGAAAGTTTGCATTATTTTTTTTAATTTTATTTTATTGTTGGAGTATGATTGCCTTATAAGTATGTTAGCTTCTTCTGTACAACATGAATCAGTTATATGTATACAGGGGTCCCCTCCCTCTGGAGCCTCCCTCCAAAAGTTGGCATTATGAATAATATTGTTCATAAGAGTATTGTTCATAATGGTAGAAATTTTTAAATGACTTAAACATTCATCAAAGGAACAATGTCTGAACTAGCATGTTCTATGTATACAGTGAGGATGCACTGAAAATTTTGAATGAAAGAGATTGGATAACAAGGTGATGAGGAAAGTTAATCTGGCAATCAAAGGATGGGAGAGAAACTAGTGGGAAACCTAGTTAGGAGGCTATTTTGATACACCAGCTGTGAAGTGAGGAGGCCTTGTTGGGAGGGGGTGGTGGAAAATGGAAAGGAGACTCTAAAATATTGATTGCTTATTTATTTGGCTGTGCACTAGGTCTTAGTCGTGGCACGTGGGATGTTTGAACTTTGTGGCATGCAGGTTCTTTCATTTGCGTCATGCAACCTCTTAGTTGCGGCATGTAGGATCTTAGTGCCCTGAGCAAGGATGCAACCCAGGCCCCCTGAATTGGGACCATGGAGTCTTAATCCCTGGACCACCAGGGAAGTCCCTCGACAAAGGTTTTACAAAGGGAAAAGCAGTGGGATGACATTGATAAATTGGAGTTATTGACTTGGTGCCATAGATGGCAATAACTCTGGCATTAAGAACTTTATTGTGCCGCAACACCCAATGATTACATTTTTTAAAGAAAGAAGTTCCACAACTCTCCTTACATAATAGATGCTCAACACAATTTTTGACTGTGTGGGCTGTTCTAGGTGCCTTGTTCTATTGCTGTAGCCTTCACTAACAAGGCTTACTTTCTGCTTTCTAAATATTGCTATGTTTAAGAATCCTCTTTCTCAACTGTATCTCTTGTGAAGAAGAATGGTTATTTTTGCTAGTATATTACAGAAGGCAAACTTCCAGGAGAGGAGCTAGGATGTAGAAACTTTTTAGTTAAATTAAAAAAAATTTTTTAGCTTTATTGAACTATAAGAGAGAGAGATATATCCATTCATCTTTTGACAGACATGTAGTTGCTCTCATGACTTGTCTATTGTGAATAATGCTGCAATGAACATGGGAGGGTAGATATCTCTTTGAGATCCTGTATTTAAATCCTTTGGATATATTCCTATAGGTGAAATTGCTGGGCTTTATGGTAGCTTCCTTGATGGCTCAGCTGGTAAAGAATCTGCCTGCAGTTCAGGAGACACGGGGGACGCAGGTTCAATCCCTGGGTTAGAAAGATCCCTTGGAAGAGGGTATGGCAACCCACTCCAGTATTCTTGCCTGGAGAATCCCAAGGACAAAGAAGCTACAGTCCGTGGGGTCACGAACAGTCAGACACGACTGAGCGACTAACACTTTCACGGTATTTGTGTTTTTAATTTTTTGAGGCATCTCTATACTATTTTCCAAAGTGACTGCTCAAATGTATATTCCCACCAACGGGGCACAGGGGTTCTCTTTTCTCTACACCTTTGCTAACACTTGTTATGTTTTGTCTTTTTGATGATAGCCATTCTAACAGGTTCAAAATGGTATATCATTGTGCTTTTTGATTTGCATTTCCCTGATGCTGAGTGATATGGAACACATTTTCCTATATCTGCTGGCCATTTGTTTATCTTCTTTGGAAATGTTTATTCAGGTTCTGTGCCTGTTAAAAAAAAAAGGTGTGTTTCCACTTGGCTTCATTAGGACAAGTGGTAGCACCACCTTTTACATGTAAGTCCAATTTTGCAATAAAAGATTACTTATATGGGCATAGGGCTTATCCAAAATAAATTAAAAGTTGGATTTGTGAAATTTTCTAGAGACCAAGAAACTACAAATAATTCACTTATTCAGTCAATATTTACTGAATCATTACTGTGTTCCCCAGGGAAGATAGAAAAGTCTCCTTAGGGTAAGAAAGGATTTCATTAACACAACACAATAAATATAAACATAAAATAAAGAGTTGATGTATTTGATTCTAATTAAAATGCAGAAGAACTTTTGTTAAACGAATAAGCAAAAAATAAATAAATGTAAATGACAAACCATGGTCTGGAAAGAATTTGCAACTCATGTAACTAGAAAAGCCTTAGTATCCAGAATTCATAAAAATACCTCCCAATCAGAAGACAAACAACAAAACAGAGAAACAGGCAAAACATCAGTGGAGAGGAAACCAATCATCAATAAACTTGTGAGAAGACACTCAGCTCTTCTAATAACCTGGGACACACAGAATCACAGTGAGATGCTGTTTCACACCCAACAGATTGGCAGAGCTGAGGAAGCCTGACAGACTTGGTGTGGTGGGAGCGCTTGGTGCTTTCGTCTGCTGTGGGTGGAAGCTGGGGGCACACGCCCTGGAGAACCGTTTGTCAGTATCCTGGTGACACTGGATAGACTCACTCCCTCCAGCGCAGTTTTTCATCCTAGAGATGCGTAGACAAGGATGTACCCAGGACGACTCCATCCAGTATTGTTCACAGTAGAAGGCAATGGCACCCCACTCCGGTACTCTTGCCTGGAAAATCCCATGGACGGAGGAGTCTAGTAGGCTGCAGTCCATAGGGTCGCTAAGAGTCGGGCATGACTGAGCAACTTCACTTTTCACTTTCATGCATTGGAGAAGGAAATGGCAACCCACTCCAGTGTTCTTGCCTGGAGAATCCCAGGGATGGGGGAGCCTGGTGGGCTGCCGTCTATGGGGTCGCACAGAGTCGGACATGACTGAAGCGACTTAGCAGCAGCAGCAGTGAACTGTTTTGTTTATTTTATTTAAATAAACAACAATGTATTTAAATAATTTAAATTTAAATAAATAAATTGATATATTTAAATATTAATATTTAATAAGTCCTTGGTGTACAAGTGCACATATAAGTGTACATATAAGGTGTACATATAAGATATACATGTAAGTCATTGGTGTACATATAAGTCCTTGGTGTACATCATTTTAGTTCAACATCTCTGTGCACTCCAGAGTGATCACTCGAGTCTAGCTACCTTCCATCACCATGTGCTTGGCCTCCTTCACCCATTTTTCCCACCCCACAACCCCTTCCCCTCTGATAACCCCAAATCTGTTCTCTAAGAGTTTATTTTTATTTAATTTCATTTATTCATGATATTAGATTATACATATGAATGAAATCTACATATGAGAAATGATAAAGTATTTATCTTTCTCCATCTGACTGATTTCACTTAGTATTTCACTTATACTATCAAGGTCAACCTGTATTGTCACAAATGGCAGGGTTTCACTTTTTTTGGCTGTGTAGTATTTCCGCTGTGATGTGTGTGTGTGTGTATCTTACATCTTCTTTGTTTATTCATCCCTCAGTGGACACTGAGGTTGTTTCCGCATCTTGGCAATGAACACAGAGGTGCATATATCTTTTCAAACTAGTATTTTTGTGTTCTTTATATAAATACTCAGAGGTAGACTATCTGGATCATATGGTAGCCCTATCTTTAATCCTTTGAGAAATCTCCATACTGTTTTCCACAGTGGCTGTACCAATTTACATTCCTACCAACAGTGCATGAGGTTTCCCTCTTCTCCATATCCTCTGCAACATTTGCTCCTCCTTGTCTTTTTGACAACAGTCCTTCTAGCAGGTATAAGATGCTATCTCACTGTGATTTTGATTTGCATTTCCCTAATTATTAGTGATATTGAGCGTCTTTTCATGTGCTTGTTGGCCATCTGTGTGTTTTCTTTTGAAACATGTCTATTCAGACCCTCTGCCTGGATTTCATTGGGTTGTTTGTTTTTTGTTTTTGAGTTGTCATAATAGTGCAGCATTTGAAATGACTCAACTGCTCATCAAAATGATGGTGGATAAGTAAACACAGTATATTTAAACATTGCAATACGGTACGGAAGCTTTAATAATGACTTGGGTCTTTATCAGTGTATATCAATTTTAAAATGTGACGTTGCACGAAGGATAGGTCCATCATGGTTGTCGTTCAGTTGCTCAGCTGTGTCCGACTCTTTGTGACCCTATGGACTGTAGCACGCCAGGCTTCCCTGTCCTTCACTATCTCCTGGAATTTGCTCAGACTCGTGTCCGTTGAGTCAGTGATGCCATCCAACCATCTCATCCTCTATTGCCCTCTTCTCCTCCTGCCCTCAATCTTTCCCAGCATCAGGGTCTTTTCCAATGAGTCCACTCTTCGTATCAGGTGGCCAAAGGATTGGAGCTTCAACTTCAGCATCAGTCCTTCCAATGAATATTCAGGGTTGATTTCTTTTAGGATTGACTGGTTTGATCTTCTTGAAGTCCAAGGAACTCTCAAGAATCTTCTCCAGCACCACAGTTTAAAAGCATCAATTCTTCAGAACTTAGCCTTCTTTATGGTCCAACTCTCACATCTGTATACAACTACTGGAAAAACTGTAGCTTTGACTATGCGGACCTTTGTCAGCAAAATGATGTCTCTGTTTTTTAACATGCTCTCTAGGTTTGTCATAGCTTTGCTTCCAAGGAGCAAGCGTCTTGTAATTTCATAGCTGCAGTTACTGTCCGCAGTGATTTTGGAGCCCAAGAAAATAAAGTCTGTCACTGTTTCCATTTTCTTCCCATCTATGTTACCATTTATATAAAAGTAGTAAATAGACAAAGCAATGCTATATATTATTTATAGATATATTTACATGCGATTATAATATCAGACATGCACAGGAAAAATTAAAAACATAAAACAAAAAATTTATCATCTGAACCATTTCTGTGTTCAATACTGTTAAGCATATTTGCCTTATTGTGTGAACAGCTCCACAACTTTTTCATCTTGAAAAACAGAAACTCTATACCCATTAAACAATACCTCTTCATTCCCCAGTCCTCCCAGGCCCTGGCAACTACCACGTTACTCTCTGTTTATATGAATTTGCTTCCGGCTCTTCATATGAGTGGAATCATAACAATATTTGTCCTTCTGTGACTGGCTTATTTCACTTAGCATAACGTGCTCAACATCCATCCATGTTGTAGCGTATGTCAGAGTTTCCTTCTTTTTTTAAGGCCGCATTATATGTATATATGTATGTATATCTGTATAGACCACATTTTCTCTATCCATTCATCTGTCAGTACATATTTGGTTTGCTTCCACTTCTTGGCTATTGTGAATAGTTCTGCAGCGAATAATGTGCACTGGGCGTGCAGATATCTCTTTGAGATCCTGCTTTGAATTCTGTTGGATAGATACCCAGGAGTGGGGTTGCTGGGTCATATGGTAGTTTTATTTTTAACTTTTTGTGGAAGCTCCCTCCTGTTTTCCATAATGGCTGCACCATTTTACGTACCTATCAACAGTGCACGAAGGTTCTACTTTCACTCCATCCTTGCAGACACTTGATATCTTTTGTTCTTATTATAGTGACCCTCCTGAGTGTGAGCTAATACCTCGTTGTGATTTTGATTTGCATTTCTCTGATAATTAATGATGTTGAGTATCTTTTCGTATGCTTCTTTGGCCAACTTGTATATCTCATTGGGAGAACTGCCTACTGGTCTTTTGCTTCCCACCTTTGGAATTTTCATTTAGTTTTTTGTTGTTTTTGGTTGCGCCGTTGTCTTCGTTGCTGCATGCAGGCTTTCTCTGGTTACGGCGAGTGGGGGCTACTCTCTAGTTGCGGTGCGCGGGCTTCTCACTGTGGTGGCTTCTCTTGTTGCTGAGCACAGGCTCTAGGTGTTCAGGCTTCAGGAGCTGCAGCTCACGGGCTCTAGAACCTGGGCTCAGTAGTAGTGGCGTGCAGGCTTAGTTGCTCCACTGCATGTGGAATCTTCCCGGACTAGGGGTCAAGCCCATGACCCCTGCACTGAGCAGGTGGATTCTTACCCACTTCACCATCAGGGAAGTCCCTGCCCCCTTTTTAATTGCATTCAGTTCAGTTGCTCAGTCATGTCCGACTCTGTGACCCCATGAACCGCAGCATGCCAGGCCTCCCTGTCCATCACCAACTCCCAGAGTTTACCCAAACTCATGTCCATTGAGTTGGTTTTGCCATCTAACCGTTTCATCCTCTGTCATCCCCTTCTCATCCTGCGCTCAATCTTTCCCAACAACAGGGTCTTTTCAAATAAGTCAGCTCTTCACATCAGGTGGCCAAAATGTTGGAGTTTCAGCTTCAACATCAGTCCTTCCAATGAACACCTAGGACTGATTTCCTTTAGGATGGACTGGTTGGATCTCCTTGCAGTCCAAGGGACTCTCAAGAGTCTTCTCCAACACCACAGTTCAAAAGCATCAATTCTTCAGCGCTCAGCCTTCTTCACAGTCCAACTCTCACATCCATACATGACCACTGGAAAAACCATAGCCTTGACTAGAGAGACCTTTGTTGACAAAGTAATGTCACTGCTTTATTGTTTTTGTTGAGTTGTATGAGTTCCCTAAAAATTCTGGATATTAGCTCTTTCTCAGATATATGATTTCCTAATATCTTCTCCCATTCTGTAGGTTGTTATTATTTTAACTGATCTTTGTGTTTAAAATATTTCATAATAATATTTAATATTTACATGTATTTATTTATTTGGCTGCACCAGGTCTTAACTGTGGAACACAGGATCCTCAGGATCTTTAGTTGTAGCATGCAAACTCTTAGTTGTGGCACGTGGGAGCTAGTTACCTGACCAGGGATCGAACTTGCACCCCCTGCATTGGGAACATAGAGTCTTAACCACTGAACCACCAGGGAGGTCCCCCATCTTAACCAGTTTTAAACGTACAGGTTAGTAGAGTTGTATGAGACACACACACCCAACACCTATATATATAGAAGAAATCCTGAAACTCCATACTGAGGTGGTAAGAGAGGTAATAACAGAGGTAATCAAGGGCTGTGATAGGTGCTTGTTGATTTGTTTATTTATTGATTGTATCTACTTTCCAGTTTTACTATAATAAACATGCACAATTTCATTATCAGAAAAGTAAATTGCAAACATTAGTTTTAATTTAAAAAACTGAGTCCACGCCTCTCCTCCCAAGGCCACACCCTTCCTGCTGTCCAGGGGTGCCCTCCCTGGCACCACCTCACTATGTAGGAGGATGTAGTCCACACCACAGCTGCCGGCCTCAGCCTGTGGGGCCTCTCTGGGCAGCCTGTGACCCTCTGCTCTGGGGTTTTGCTGCACACACTCACTCCCAAGAGGACCAGATGGCCACCTTGCCTTGGACATGGGTGGTGAATCCCGGAGTGTGGCCGGTTTCACAAGGCATGTAGGATCTTAGTTCCTCGACTAGGGATTGAACCCATGCCCCCTGAATTCAGAGCATGGAGTCTTAACCGCTGGGCCACCAGGGAAGTCTCACCATGAGGACCTTTATAGGTCCTGTTAGATGTCAGCAGGTAGTAACCCAAAGTCTTTAACCAGATTACAGCATCCCTCCAATGCTGTCTTAGCACACTCCTTTCCTATGATCGTCTCCACATAGTATTTTATCACCTTTATTGATTTGTCTTAATATAATACACGGGCTTCCCAGCTGGCCTAGTGGTAAAGAATCCACCTGACATTGCAGGAGATGTGGGTTTGATCCCTGGGTCAGGAAGATCCCCTGGAGAAGGAAATGGCAACCCACCCCAGTATCCTTGCCTGGAGAATTCCATGGACAAAGGAACCTGGTGGGCTACAGTCTGTGGGGTCGCAAAGAGTCAGACACGACTTAGCAACTAAACAAAAACAGCCATGCAATACGCATATAAGAATATCTTCTCTTTCTAAATGTTTACATTTCTTTAATTGCTGTGGAGCCTGCGAATTGTGTACTGTGGTGATTTACTCTGCCAATAAACATGCAACCCCTACCGTGAGCATGTTTTATTTGTGTAATAGATCAAAATAAAAAATAAACACAGAATCCGCTGACTATGAATAGGTACCAGGATGAGAGAGGTGGATGAGATACAGTCCCAGGCTTGAGCAGCTTGCAGTTTGGCTGGGAGACTGGACGGGCACTTTAGAAGGATTAAAGTAATAAACGTGTTTATGAACTGCTGAGTGAGTGCCCCAGAGCACAAAAGCTGAAGGTGCTTCATGCAGGAAGAGCTCAAGACTAACACAGGTGATAGGACTGTCATTATTGTTTAGTCCTTCAGTTGTGTCCGACTCTGCGACCCTGTGGACTGCAGTCCTCCAGGCTTCCCTGTTCTTCACTATCTCCCGGAGTTTACTCAAACTCATGTCCTTTGAGTTGATGATTCCATCCACCCATCTCATCCTCTGTCGCCCCCTTCTCCTCCTGCCCTCAATCTTTCCCGGCATCAGGGTCTTTTCCAATGAGTCAGCTCTTCTCATCAAGTGGCAGAGGTATTGGAGCTTCAGCTTCAGCATCAGTCCTTCTAGTGATTATTCAGAGTTGATTTCCTTTAGGATTGACTTGGTTTGATCTCCTTGCTGTCCAACAGACTCTCAAGAGTCTTCTCCACCACCACAATTTGAAATCATCAATTCTTTGGTACTCAGCCTTCTTTAGGATCCAATTCTCACATCTGTACAGGACTACTGGAAAAACCATAGCTTGTATGGACCTTTGTTGGCAGAGTTATGTCTCTTCTTTTTAATACTCTGCCTAGGTTTGTCAGGGTTGTGGTTTAGTCGCTAAGTTGTATCCAACTCTTGCAATCCCATGAATTCCTTTTGCCAGGCTCCTTTGTCCATAGGATTTCCCAGGCAAGAATATTGGAGCCAGTAGCCATTTCTTTCTCCAGGGGATCTTCCCAACCCAGGGATCGAACCCACATCTCCTGCATTGCAGACGATTTCTTTACCACTGAGCTAGGTGACACTAGTGGGGAAGAATCTGCCTGCTAAAGCAGGTTTGTCATAGGTATCATCCATTCAGTGATACGAATAGATAAAGTTATTGCATGCATTTAACATTCACTCCTTGTGTGGTGGGGTGTATCTCTGGGGAAGGGGGATGGGAGATGGGAGATGGGGGCTCTGAAGAGCAGTGGCTCCTCAGACTGGTTTTCAGGGAGGCTAAGGAAGAGGGGGTAGTCGTGGGGAGGAGGGCAGTGGGAGTGAAGGGGAACATGGTCACCTCAGGCCACCTCCTCTCCTCTGTGAGCCCTTCCAGTGTGAGGGTTCAGTCTGCATTCTTTCAGGATCCATTCCAGGACAAAGAAGGCAGGAAGAAAGCTCCGATCAAAAAGATCCAAAGGGAAATGTACTTTACATGCATAGCATTGTTTCCGCTGTCTTCCCAGATGGAGTGTCTCCTAAAAAAGCCCATTTCTCTGACAACGGTTCTAAAAGGGAGCAAGCGGGCTCTGCAGCAGACGGCTGCATCTCTCTGCATCCGCTGAGCAGACCCTGTTCCAGGTGCCTCCTGGCTTCCGTCTGACAAGGAGCGTGGCTCATGTCTCAGCCAGGAGTGGTTTTTTTTTTTTTTTTTTTTTTAAAGAAAGGAGGCTCTTTCCTCCACCCAAGTCTGCCGGCCTTTCAGAGACTCTAAATTCGCTTTTGCAAGTCACGCTGGGGTTAATGGTTCTTGCTTGCCACCACTGAGAAATCCGAGGTCTGTCTGGCAAATGCTGAGCAGACAGTTTGAAAGGACCACTTCCTGTCTCGTGCGTGTGTGTGTGTGTGTGTGTGTGTGTGTGTGTGTGTGTATGCGTCTGCTGGAGAGGAAGGAGGGAAACCTCAGAAAAGCCGGCCCCAAAGTAGCAGCTGTGTGCACCGTCCTGTCTGGCTACTTCCCCAGTGAAGCCCAAGCAGGGGAAGAAAAGCCAGTGTTTTGAGACAGAATGAGCAAAGGAGGGGGGCATTGAAAAGAGCAGAGATCCCAGGAAGGGAGCAAGAGGGGAGGGAAGGGAAGGTAGGAGAGGAGGGGGCAGGGTGGGGAGGAATGGAGAGGAGGACAAGCAGATGGGGAGAAGGGCTCCAGAGACTGGGAGACAGCCCATCTTATTGGAAGAGAAGGGTGTCCTGGAGGAGAGAGGGCAGGAAACAGAACCCAGCCTGGCACGTGGGAGCCAGCAAGGGCCACCTTTCTCATTTTACCGATGAGGAAACTGAGGCCTGGGGAGGGGAAGTGGTTTGTGAAGGGCAGGTCCTGGAAAGACTCATCTCCCTTCTCTCTCTCTCTCTCTCTCTCTCTGTACTTCCTCACCTCCCCTTCTGTCTCGAGTCAGTTCTGATGGACAGGCTGGTTGGAAGCCCTACACAGATGGGCCTGGGGAAGCCATATAGCCCAGGAGGGTTCCCAGGTGAGGTTCGAGTCTTGATTCCAGGTCAGAGAAGGGAGATCTTTAAGCTCTCTGCCTTGCTTCTGGTCGTCTCCCTCTGAGCTGTAGGGGGATGTCTGGGCTGGCTGCTGTACCTCCAGATGAAGATCCTGGAGAACATGAAGCTGAGCGTGAGCTGGGGTGTGTGCAGAGCTTGGGGCCCCCACAGTTGTGCAAGTGGGTGCTGAAACTCTCCATCAACCCTCTGAGAAGATCCGCACATCTGTTCTCTAACTTTTCTGTTTAGCATCCTCACAGGGACCCTCAGAACTAAGAAATGCAAGCCCCTGCTGTTTTGCTTGGTTTCTGTCTTCCCCAGGAGTTTCAGTTCAGTCGCTCGGTCGTGTCCGACTCTCTGTGACCCCATGGAACACAGCCCGCCAGGCCTGCTCCAGGACCACCCTGTCTATTTGAGGAGTTCATCTCGGTGCCCCGTTACACCTGCACACCAGTATTTTTATCTCTACCTTTCTAGTACCTTAGCTGGCTCAGCCTGGATTTTGGTTATGCGGACCTCTGTCTGCTTCCTTCTCTGGCCTGGTCGTTCTCCAAGGCTGAGAGGTGCCCATCTCGTTCATACCCATACGTTGCCCACCTATGTCAGGGCACAGATATTGGATGTTTGGGAATTTGAAAACAGCTGTCAACACAGAAGCATTTGTTATGAGCTCTCCAAGAGTCCCGAAGGGTGGAAAGAAGGGACTTGAGTGTTGGCAATGGAAGGTTATTCTAAGAACGGGTGTGGCAGGAATGACAAATATAGCCGGTGGACAGCAAGTGGGAGGACAGAAAGGGGAAGGAAGCAGAGACACAAGCCCACAGGGCAGCAGTCTCCACACTCACCCGTTCCCCGCCCCAAGCTCGCCTACTGTGGACGTGCAAACCCCAGCCTCTGACCGTCCTGCCTTTTGTCTGTCATTCTAATGCTGGGTCCTTGAAGAAGATCTTTTGCTTAAGTTCCACCAATACTCTGACTTCGGATGTTTGGTAGTAAGAGGTCATGGCCCTTGCATGCCGTCCTACTAAGATAAAAATAAATACATCAATGGTAACAATTTTTCTTTCTTGAAAGTTCTTTCGTAGAATTAAAAATTCCCTTGATTGTTCTGGCTTTAACGTCATCTTTGACTCTTAGGGATAAGGTTTGCCATTTGATACAAAATAATCATGACACAGGGCTTCCCAGGTAGCCCAGTGGTAAGGAATTCGCCTGTCAATGCAGGAGACACAGAAGACATGGGTTTGATCCCTGGGTCGGGAAGATCCCCTGGAGAAGGAAACAGCAATCCACTCCAGTGGACCGAGGAGCCTGGCAGGCTTCAGTCCATGGGGCCTTAAAGAGTCAGACACGCCTGAGCGACTGAGCATGCCACCATGGTGCACGTGAGTGTGTACCTGTCTCGTTACCCAGCCACGCACATGGGTATTGAGTTTTGACATCTTCTCCTGCCCCATGTTTCTGCCTTCACATCCTTTACATGTGCTGGTGTTTGGCAACCGCAGCCCGGATCTGGTTTCCCAGGAATTTTCTGGGAGGAGTGAACTGGCTCTTGGCTCTGGGATGGGGCCCTGGGCCAGCTCAGGGGAAGGCTGCTGTTGTAACATCTGGACAAGCCCTGCCTGGGGCAAGAATCGCCTCTACCTGCTCTTCCCTTTGTTCGAGCCCCCTCTAGAAACGTGAGGATTTTCTTGGATGTTTCCTAAACACCGATCCTCATTTGTTGAAATGTGCCCCAGGGAAATTTTTCTGAAAGTGGAAACAGTCCATAAGCTCTTCTTCCCACAGAAAGTGTGTGGCCACCCTCTCCTCCACCATGGGACGTGCAGGTGTGTTGAGTTCTCCTAAAGATGGCCCAGGACCCTAGACACACAGTTCTCTGCGACCCCCTGGATGCTGGCTGGAAGCCTCTCAGCCACCCCACCCCCATCCCTTTCTCATCATCCCTTCCTCCTCTCCTGACTGGCCAGCCATTCCTGTTCTCCAGTGCCCTGCTGCAGAGGAGAGCTTCCCTCTTGTGCTGGGCTCATCTTGCCTGCAGACAGACAGAGGCTTCTGTGTGTCCAGAGTCCCCTCACAGAAGAATGCACCTCCACTGAGACGCAGTCTGGTCCCACCTCCTGGTGACAAGGAGGGCACCACTTCCCTGTACAAGGCTTCCCGCTGGGCCCTGGGTTCTCAAGATGTTGCACCTTTCCCTCCAAATCATTGTTGTGAAGACTGGACAGGGCTCAATGGTGAGCTCCCTTCCCAGTTCCCCGCCTTGTGACCCTGGAGGGGTATGAGACCCAAGTCACGAATCTCTGGTCTCACAACCCATCACCATGCTGTAGAGTGGGTGGACATTAATTCCAAGGATGCTGTTGACTATTCCAGGGACTTGAACTTGACTTTTTCTGTGAAGGTGATTTCTGCAAGGAGGGGAACAGAGAGGACCAAGTTCCCCCAAATTAATCTTTATGCTCAATTATTGGAAATCCATCCGTCCTGCATCGCTTCAGTCATGACTCTTGGTGACCCTATGGACCCATAGTCCTCCAGGCTCCTCTGTCCATGGGATTTTCCAGGCAGGAATACTGGAGTGTTTTGCCATTTCCTTCTCCAGGGGATCTTCCCAACCCAGGGGTCGAACCTTCATCTCTTAGGTCTCCTGCACTGTCAGGCAAGTTCTTTACCACCACCTCCGCAGGATGCCCCCCAGTTACTAGAAGGGAATGTGTTAAAGAAAAAACGTTGGCTGGATGTTTTACTGAACTGTTGTATGTTGGAGCCAATATACAGAGGTAAACGGGCCGCGTTGCCAAAAATTCATTTCCCTTCAACTCACCCTATGACTCTTGGAAAGCCCCTTGTTCACACGTCTTGGGGAAGGACAGCGTGATGCTCTCGTCTGTGCAAAGAGGAGGGTGTTGGGGGCGTTTTTGGGGGCAGAAGTCAGAAAGTTCTGGGGATAATTTTGATGTTTTTTCAAGCTAGTAGACAGTGATCTTACCTTTTCATGGGAATCAGGACATAGTCTAAACAATTCTGGCATCTATGACGGGACCATGAAAAGAAAGGGAGAAGGAGATTGAACCTGTGTTGAACCACTGGTGTGTCCACGCTTCTCCAAGTCCCTCTCTCTGTCGGCTGCAGAGCCTGAAATGAGGGTTTCCTCCTGCCCCTCCTCCACACTGCTCTCTCCACGTGACTGATGAGGCCGTTGTCAGGACCCATCTGATAACATATGTAAAGTGCTTAGAGCAGCGCCTGGCACATGATAAGGGCTCAGAAATATTAACTCTTCTTATTACTAATAATGTGACATATATTTCTTCAGCAGGGTAGTGGGTCCATGGTGTTCATTTTATTAAGCTTCAAAACGTGCATATATCTTACGAATCCTTTTTATGTGTATCATATATTTTGCATACATTAAAACACACGCATTAAAAATAAATGAGCATTTATGAGGTTTGCTTTAGCAATCATGCGTCCCAGGGTTCCAGGGAAGCTATGAAGGAAAATATTCCACCTGATTACTAACCCATGTGCCAAACAGCAGGACTGCCCAGGTGTTCTTATTCAGGGATCAAAAGAAATATGGTAACAATAAGAATAGTCCTGATTCCCTGGGAATTAATTTGAGCATGTTTTTGTTTTTTTCCTTTTTTTTTTTTTGCTTAGAAGATCGGTAGGGTCTAGATTCCTTGGAGCCACTAGCATTGAATCACTGGTGTGCCGATCCTCTCCAGGCCAGCCAGCATGGTCCAGAGTGGGGACATCCAGCCCTGGGCAGTCCAAGGGGAGGACTGGCCTGCTTGCTTTCCCAGAGAGAGCACACTGATGGACTTTTTACCGAGAGAGCTTCAATGTACCTTTGATCCTATTTCCTTTCCTGGTTCTCAATTCCCTGCATAGAAAGAGGCAGAGATTGGCATGGATATTTAGTTCTGTGGATCAGGGAATGATCCAGATCTTGCTGGATGAAAAAGACACAGCCTTTGCTCTCTGATGAAGTTTGTGGAGGTTACTGTGCTCTCAGCAGCTCCTACAGCTGAAGCCAGAGCCCTGCCCCGCACACGCTGCAGAAGACCGTCTCTTGAATCATTGCTGAAATTTGCTCCTGCGGTGCTCCTGGCTGTGTTGGAGTCATCTCTGCACACTCTTGTCTCCTCCCCTGGATTACAACAGTCCTAACAGGAGAAACTCTCTTGTTTTTCTTTGAATCCCCGCAGTGACTTCCTCAGCATTTTTTGAGTGCATAAATGGGTGAATAGGTGAAAGAATGAGTGAATGAACAAATAGGAACCATCACAAAAAAAAAGGGGGGGGGGCTGAGAATTAAGTGGAAGGACTGGGGCATAAAATCTTTATAAAATCTTATTCTAAAATACTTTCAGGAATATTCTAAGGCACTGAGTTGACAGAATAGAGATTTTTCAATGTGGGGCCACCTGTCTGATCATTTGTGAGAATTTATCAATGTTTCACTCGACTGGAAACTCTGAGGAAACAAGAACCATGTCTGTCCCCAAGAGTTGGCACCTAGTAGGCACATAGTACAAAGTCAAATGAAATAGTCTCTTCCCAACCAGTAACCCTGGCAGGAAGAAAGACACATTCAATCCAATGCCACACAGTTTTGTATAGAGCATCTTCTTCAGATATTTTGCCAAGAATAGGTGAAAATGTGAGTGTCATAGATTCTCTCTGTAGGAGTTTTCAATCTTTTGGTGGTAGATGCATTTGTACCCAACTATAATACAAGGTGGAGCTTCCCAGGTGGCACTAGTGGTAAAGAAAATCTGCCTGCCGATGCAGAAGTTGTAAGAGATGTGGGTTTGGTCCCCGGATCGGGGAGATCCTCTGGAGGAGGGCATGGCAACCCACTCCAGTATTCTTGCCTGGAGAATCCTATGGACAGAGGAGCCTGGAGGGCTACAGCCCACGGGATCACAAAGAGTTGGACACGCCTGAAGCAACTCAACATCCAAGCACATGTAATACAAGACAGAGCATGATAAGCCCTGTAACAGAAGTAACAGTGCCCTTGAACCAGGAGTTTATCAAAGCTGGTGCGCTATGGGTACCTTTATGGAACAGTGAGTTTTGGTGGGACCGGAATGATTTTGGCAGCCAGGAGTGGAGGACGGTCGTTTGGAGTGGCTATACCATGCAGGGTGCACAGGACAGAGGCTGAGGGTCAAGTTGGGAGATCATGGTAGCTGGCCTCCAAGGTGGTTCCCAGTGATCCTCGGCTACAGTCATTCATGCTCTTACTTAAACAGTACCCCCTACACCGTGTGAGGGTTGGCCTGTGTCACCAGTTAAATATAGCAGAAGTGATAGTACGTGGCCTCTCGGACTAGGTAGGTTATAGAAGATGTTGCCACTTCCCATCCTGGAAGATCCCCTGGAGAAGGGACAGGCCACCCACTCCTGTATTCTTGCCTGGAGAATCCCATGGACAGAGGAGCCTGGAGAGCTACAGTGCGATGGCAAAAGAGTTGGCTACGACTGAGTGAGTAACACAGTCTAGCCAAGTGACGGGTCCTCTGAGCTTAATTCCCTCCTCTGTAAAAAGGGCGTTAACAGTAGGGTTTTGTCCGTGTTGAATGAGGCACTGGATGCAAAGCACTTGGTGAGGCGTCTGGTGCATTTGCATGTGTTAGCTCTTATTATGAGGAATATTCTATGACCACATAGCTGTCCACGTGGCACTGGCCAGAGTGAAGGTGGTAAAGGCCCCCTTGTGCACTAGGGGCAGGGAACATCTCCTGAGCCAAAGGCCTCCCTGTCAGCACACACAGAGGAAAAGGCAGCAGAACCTCCGGGGCCTGTTGGCAGAACGGGGAGACAAGGTCACGCTAATGGGGTGAGAAGTGGTCTGGGCGCCCCGCCCTGGGGGCCCCTCCTGATGTGAGCCTCTGTGGAAGCTGCCCTCATGATGGGAAGGGCCCATCGATTAAGATGTGTTTAGAGCCCAGAACATTTGAAAAGCTTCCCATCGACCTTCCTTCTGTCAGATGTTAGCATCCCTTTCTGCTCTTGGGCTTCTTTTCAGGAACTAGGGTTCAGGCAAGTCGCCCTTCGATTTCGAGGGTGATCCCTTCCTGACCATCAAATCCAGCATTCTTATCCAGTGATAAGGGAAAGAAAAAACTTTGTTCACAAACAGGAATGTCTGCATCAAAGGGCCTGAGCATCAGTGTGAGGCTGAGTTGGCAGCAACATCTGCCAACTCATGACATCGAGCCCTCTTCCCCAACCCCCTGCTCCGTCAGAGCCGAGCTGCTTCCAGGGTCGGAGTCATTGGGTATGTGGCATTGGGGTGATGGGAGCTACCAGCCTGGGGCGAGCAATTGGCAGGGGCCAGGGGAGCCCCAGATGGAGACACGCTCCTTGGTCAGTTTCACAGGGCCTGGGCTCATTTTCATGTTTCCCAACCATGAGCAGACCTGTGGGGCTACAGTGGGGGCTTGAGGTCATACCAGGAGGTGGGGGAGTCAGGGTGGCCCTGGCTTCCCAGTGCAGCTTCCAGACCTCCTGTGAAATCCCTGGGTTTTGAGGTTGCGACAATCCCCTCCTCCGATGTTCCTGGCTGTCCCCCAACCTTCCAACTCTTCCTCCCCTAAGTTCACCGCTCATGTGGCCATGGGCTTCACAGTCTTCTCCTACCCCAAGCTTCTGCCCTCTTCCTGAGTGACAGCAGCATGTTTTGGACGCCCTCAGCCTGGGCAGCTTTATTTCTGTGCTCTGGTTGCTTCTTGATTTTTTTTTTTCTTTATTCTCCCTTGCCATCAAGTTGCCCCTTCTTACTGTTGCCATGGTACCTGCTTCCAGCTGTTCCTCCTCCTGGTCAGTGCAGGAACCCAATGCGCTTGGAGTCACGTTGTCCTGGATCCGAGGCCCATCTCTGCTCTTGACTGTTTGCGTGATGGTAGGAAAGTGATTGAAACTTTGCAAGCCTCCGTTCCCTCCTCTGTGACATGGTTACGATAAAGAAGGGTCCCTTAGAGTTCTTTTGTAAGGATTAAGGGTTATAATGTATATAAAGTGCTTGGGACCATATCTGGCACCCATAGAAAACATCCAATAAATGTTAGCAATGACAGTTATTACTGTCATAATTCTCTAGGCTCCAGCAAACCTAAGGCTAAGGTTTCAGCTTTACCGTGTGCTTGTGTGACCTCTCTTACCCTGTGTTCTCAGCTCTAAAATGGGACAATAATGCCTCTTCGTAGGGTTCTTGTCAAAATTAAACAATGTGCTGCTATTGCTTCTCTTAGCTGCTTTTGTTCCCAAAGCCTCATGCTCCTTCCTCCTTGTCTGCTCCCTGTAGGTGTGGACTTCAGAGAAAGAAGCATTACAATCCTGCATACAATGACCAGGCTCTTTAGGGCATTTCAAAGAGTCAGATGGCATTTACTGAGTATTCTCTGTTAAACCTGCTCGAATGGTTCAGGGTTGTTCACTGTGCGGTTAATGGGCAAGTTCCAGGCGAGTGAGAAGTGACTGTTCGGGATGTTTTGTTCATGAACTCCTGTCAGTTCTAACTTGAGAATGTGATTCAAGAACAATAGCGCTGTGGTTCAGATGCTTCGATTTTTCTCAAGGATGCTTTTAAAATATGTGCTTGTACTTGGAAAATGTGATTGGTATTTTTTTCTAACTTTATATTACAGATTTTTTTTCTAACTTTATAATATGACAGAAAATCAGATGCTAAGCATTATTGAAGCCTTGGCCACCTAAGAAGATTTCTAAGTGGTTCTCAACACCCCTCATCTACAATTTAAATTGTAATATCTCTCAGGATATGTGAGAACATCTGTTTTTCTTCTAATGCAGTAAACATATAAGGGTCCCTTGGGATATCTTTTAAATAGACTTAATGCAACATTCAGGAATGATAAGCAAAATATAATCACAGTCGTAGGGAAATGTGAACATTTTATATCAATAATGTTGGAACTTTATGTTTAATGCAGTGTTAAAAGTTGACAATTAAACGTGTAGGAGTCAGGAAATTCAATTAAAATGATCACAGTAATATGAATTTAGCCACATTCTGTATTAGTTATGAAATCCATTTAACACCACAAACAGTAATGTTTTCAGCTAGTTTATGCGAAAGAAAAACAGGAACAAAAACACCTTACTGCTATACTCTGTTAATGTGGTCAGGCTAGTTTTGCCAGAAGAAGAATCTTAGCTTTTGAATCTTTGAATGCCCAGTCATTTAATTTGAGTTCTATATACTTGCGTGGTGCATAATTTCTGTCACAGTATACTAACACATATATATGGAATTTAGAAAGATGGTAACAATAACCCTGTATATGAGACAGCAAAAGAAACACTGATATATAGAACAGTCTTATGGACTCTGTGGGAGAGGGAGAGGGTGGGAAGATTTGGGAGAATGGCATTGAAACATGTATACTATCATGTATGAAACGAGTTGCCAGTCCAGGTTCGATGCACGATACTGGATGCTTGGGGCTGGTGCACTGGGACGACCGAGAGGGATGGTATGGGGAGGGAGGAGGGAGGAGGATTTAGGATGGGGAACACATGTATACCTGTGGTGGATTCATTTCGATATTTGGCAAAACCAATACAATATTGTAAAGTTTAAAAAAAAAAAAAAGAAAAGAAATGTCTTCGAAAGAAAGAAAAAAAAAAAAAAGAGACAACAACAGACAAAGGAGTTTTTCTCTCTTCTGTCTGCTGCTCCCTAATGGAAGGGGGAGTCTGCAGCCTGAGGGCCCCCTCCAGGGAGCAGAAGCATCATTCTGACTTCTCTCCCCACTTCTCTGCGGGCACCGATGCGCTTTGGTTGTGGGGGGTGTATTTCGGTGTGAATGCGGTACCTCTAATCTAGAACTGGGAATCCCCTGTGGCTGTGTATCTAGGGGGAAATGAAGCTTGTAATTCAGTTCTCCAGCCATCACACTAGGCTCTTGGACTCTGTTTAGTCTACTCCATACGCCTTCCTTCTGCTAGCTGGGCACACCTCCCCCCACTCCTCCTTTTATCAGGACACCATAGGAGATGAGCATCCATTTTTAGTACATGTACATCTGCATCAAGTCTAATTTTTGCTACATCTCAGTAGTACTGTCAGGTGGATCATTTGGGAGCTGTGATGCTTATCAAAATTCGCTCAAAAATAGCCAAAGTCAGCCAAGCACTGGGGCCTTCAGCTATGCACCCAAATGACCCCTGATGAGGGACCATAAGAATGATGATAGAGAAAGGGTCTCGAGAGGAACTTCTCAAGGAGTTGAGTCAACCTCTCATCCAGATCCAGAGTGTTGTCAGAAATCTGAGAATCACACTTGTTCTCTCATCCCTACCCCACATCCCTCACTAAACCTTATCAGTTCAGTTCAGTCGCTCAGTCGTGTCAGACTCTTTGTGAACCTATGAATCACAGCACGCCAGGCCTCCCTGTCCATCACCAACTCCTGGAGTTCACTCAGACTCACGTCCATCGAGTCAGTGATGCCATCCAGCCATCTCATCCTCTGTCATCCCCTTCTCCTCCTGCCCCCAATCCCTCCCAGCATCAGAGTCTTTTCCAATGAGTCAACTCTTCGCATGAGGTGGCCAAAGTACTGGAGTTTCAGCTTTAGCATCATTCCCTCCAAAGAAATCCCAGGGCTGATCTTCAGAATGGACTGGTTGGATCTCCTTGCAGTCCAAGGGACTCTCAAGAGTCTTCTCCAACACCACAATTCAAAGGCATCAATTCTTTGGTGCTCAGCCTTATCACAGTCCAACTCTCACATCCATACATGACCACAGGAAAAACCATAGCCTTGACTAGACAAACCTTTGTTGGCAAAGTAATATCTCTGCTTTTGAATATGCTATCTAGGTTGGTCATAACTTTCCTTCCAAGGAGTAAGTGTCTTTTAATTTCATGGCTGCAGTCACCATCTGCAGTGATTTTGGAGCCCAGAAAAATAAAGTCTGACACCGTTTCCACTGTTTCCCCATCTATTTCCCATGAAGTGATGGGACCAGATGCCATGATCTTCGTTTTCTGAATGTTGAGCTTTAAGCCAACTTTTTCACTCTCCTCTTTCACTTTTATCAAGAGGCTTTTGAGTTCCTCTTCACTTTCTGCCATAAGGGTGGTGTCATCTGCATATCTGAGGTGATTGATATTTCTCCCAGCAATCTTGATTCCAGCTTGTGTTTCTTCCAGCCCAGCGTTTCTCATGATGTACTCTGCATAGAAGTTAAATAAGCAGGGTGACAATGTACAGCCTTGACGTACTCCTTTTCCTATTTGGAACCAGTCTGTTGTTCCATGTCCAGTTCTAACTGTTGCTTCCTGACCTGCATACAAATTTCTCAAGAGGCAGATCAGGTGGTCTGGTATTCCCATCTCCTTCAGAATTTTCCACAGTTTATTGTGATCCACACAGTCAAAGGCTTTGGCATAGTCAATAAAGCAGAAATAGATATTTTTCTGGAACTCTCTTGCTTTTTCCATGATCCAGCGGATATTGGCAGTTTGATCTCTGGTTCCTCTGCCTTTTCTAAAACCAGCTTGAACATCAGGAAGTTCACAGTTCACATATTGCTGAAGCCTGGCTTGGAGAATTTTGAGCATTAATTTACTAGCATGTGAGATGAGTGCAGTTGTGCAGTAGTTTGAGCATTCTTTGGCATTGCCTTTCTTTGGGACTGGAATGAAAACTGACCTTTTCCAGTCCTGTGGCCACTGCTGAGTTTTCCAAATTTGCTGGCATATTGAGTGCAGAATTTTCACAGCATCATCTTTCAAGATTTGAAATAGCTCAACTGGAATTCCATCACCTCCACTAGCTTTGTTCGTAGTGATGCTTTCTAAGGCCCACTTGACTTCACATTCCAGGATGTCTGGCTCTAGGTCAGTGATCACACCATTGTGATTATCCGGGTTGTGAAGATCTTTTTTGTACAGTTCTTCTGTGTATTCTTGCCATCTCTTCTTAATATCTTCTGCTTCTGTTAGGTCCATACCATTTCTGTCCTTTATTGTGCCCATCTTTGCATGAAATGTTCCCTTGGTATCTCTAATTTTCTTGAAGAGATCTCTAGTCTTTCCCATTCTGTTGTTTTCCTCTATTTCTTTGCATTGATCGCTGAAGAAGGCTTTCTTATCTCTTCTTGCTATTCTTTGGAACTCTGCATTCAGATGCTTATATCTTTCCTTTGCTCCTTTGCTTTTCGCTTCTCTTCTTTTCACAGCTATTTGTAAGGCCTCCCCAGACAGCCATTTTGCTTTTTTGCATTTCTTTTCCACGGGGATGGTCTTGATCCCTGTCTCCTGTACAGTGTCACAAACCTCATTCCATAGTTCATCAGGCACTCTATCAGATCTGGTCCCTTAAATCTATTCCTCACTTCCACTGTATAATCATAAGGGATTTGATTTAGGTCATACCTGAATGGTCTAGTGGTTTTCCCTACTTTCTTCAATTTAAGTCTGAATTTGGCAATAAGGCGTTCATGATCTGAGCCACAGTCAGCTCCCAGTCTTGTTTTTGCTGACTGTATAGAGCTTCTCCATCTTTGGCTGCAAAGAATATAATCAATCTGATTTCGGTGTTGACCATCTGGTAATGTCCGTGTGTAGAGTCTTCTCTTGTGTTGTTGGAAGAGGGTGTTTGTTATGATCATTGCATTTTCTTGGCAAAACTCTATTAGTCTTTGCCCTGCTTCATTCCGTATTCCAAGGCCAAATTTGCCTGTTACTCCAGGTGTTTCTTGACTTCCTACTTTTGCATGCCAGTCCCCTATAAGGAAAAAGACATCTTATAGATACTGTTTAATAGCAGTAGCAGTGTTAGTCACTCAGTCGTGTCTGACTCTTTTCGACCCCACAAACTGTAGCCCATCAGATTTCTCTCTCCGTGGGATTCTCTGGGCAAGAATACTGGAGTGGATTGTCATTGCTTTCTCCAGAGGATCTTCCTGACCCAGGGATTGAACCCAGGCCTCCTGCATTGCAGGAAGATTATTTACCATCTGATAATTAGCTCTCAAATCCAGCAACTTCTGCCCGATTAATTCCATTGCCACCACGGGAGTCTGGTCGTCATCTTTTCTCCATAGATATCTGGAATGGACCCCAGCTGTTTTCCCGTGCCGATGCTGGCTCCTCCAACTTGTTCTCTACATTGTGGCCAGTGTGATCGTCAGAACTTCAAATCCAGCCATGAGACAATCTTTTTAACATCCCCCAGTGGCTTCTCTTTGCCTCCAGGATCATTTCAAACCTCGTTGAGGGCACCTACATGGCCCTTTGCCGTGTGGTCCCCCAGGCCCTCCCACACCACTTCTCCTTGGTGGTTATGGTGTTAAGCACCTCTTCATGCACTTATTGACTATTTGTCTGTTGTCCTCTGTGAAATATCTGTTCAAGTCATTTACTCATTTTAAAAACAAGTTGTTTATATTCTTATCACTGACTGAAATAAGTTCCTTATATATTCTGAATACTCTGAATATACAGTCTGATCCTTCATCAGATTTATATATTGCACACATTTTCTCCCTGTCTCTGTGTGGCTTGCCTTTTTATTTTCTTAATGGTCTTTTAAAGTGCAGAAGTTTTCAATCTTGATGACATCTAATTTATTGATTATTTTCCCTCTTATCTAGTTCACCATTTTTCTGTTTTATCTAAAAATTCTTTGCTTTCCTCATTCACAAAGACTTTCTCCTATGTTTCCCTCTAGAAGTTTTATAATTTTAGTTTTTATGTTTAGGTTAAAGACTTATTTCTAGTTATATTTTATATGATTTGGGGATGGGGTCAGGGTTCATTTTCCCCACATATGAATATCCAGTTGTTCTAGTACCCTTTGTTGAAAAGACTTTTCTTTCCTCATTGAATTTGTTTGTCAAAAATCAGCTGAGCATATGTGAGCATCACAATTTTCAGTGCTGTTAGAACTGAATATTTCCAAGTTGGGTCATACTGTTTCTGATCTCCTTTCCCTGGAGAGTTTATAAGGCAGATTAAGCTGATACTTGGGTGACAAAACCTATGTCTAACATCTGTTTTTGTGCACAGAACACAGCATGATATCTTCTGCTCTCACGGGCTGTTGTTGTTCAGTCGTTCAGTCGTGTCTGACTCTTTGCGACCCTATGGACTGCAGCATGCCAGGCTTCCCTGTGCTTCACCATCTCCCGGAGATGCACAAACTCAGTCCATTGAGTCAGTGAAGCCATCCATCCATCTCACCCTCTGTCGCCCTCTTCTTCTCCTGCCTTCAATCTTTCTGAGCATCAGGGTTTTTTCCAATGAGTCACCTTTTTGCATTAGATGGCTGAAGTATCAGAGCCTCAGCTTCAGTATCAGTCCTTCCAATGAATATTCAGAGTTGATTTCCTTTAGGATTGACTGGTTTGATCTCCTTCCTGTCCAAGGGACTGTCAAGAGTCTTCACCAGCACCACAGCTCAAAAGCATCAATTCTTTGGTGCTCAGCCTTCTATATGGTCCAGTTTTCACTTCTGTTCATGACTACTGGGAAAACCATAGCTTTGACTATACAGACCTTTGTCGGAAAAGTGATGTCTCTGCTTTTTAATACGCTGTCTAGGTTTGTTATAGCTTTTCTTCCAAGGAGCAAGCGTCTTTAATTTCATGGCTGCAGGCATGAGTTACTTGCTTAATTTTAATTTTTAACTTCTGCTTCTACGTGTTTCCTTGCACTGATATTATCATCCTGTAACTTGGGCTTCTAGAGAACTGAGGTCATATCTGTCCATGTGATTTTGATTTGTGAGCCATCTCACTGATTGCCCTGAGCACATATGGACTTTCATCAGGAGCACTGGGGTTGCAGCACACGCACTACCCCTCAGTTTCCTCACCCTTCAGTGGCATGAGGGTTCCTCTCTGTCCAGCTCAGTTCAGTGTGGAGCCACAGGCTGTTCATGTAAAGAAAGGCCATCAGAAAAGCAAAAATAAACAAATGGGACCTAATTAAACTTAAAAGCTTCTGCACATCAAAGGAAACTATTAGCAAGGTGAAAAGGCAGCCTTCAGAATGGGAGAAAATAATAGCAAATGAAGCAACTGACAAACAACTAATCTCAAAAATATACAAGCAACTCCTACAGCTCAACTCCAGAAAAATAAATGACCCAATCAAAAAATGGGCAAAAGAACTAAATAGACATTTCTCCAAAGAAGACATACAGATGGCTAACAAACACACAAAAAGATGCTCAACATCACTCATTATCAGAGAAATCAAAACCACTATGAGGTACCATTTCACACCAGTCAGAATGGCTTCGATCCAAAAGTCTACAAATAATAAATGCTGGAGAGGGTGTGGAGAAAAGGGAACCCTCTTACACTGTTGGTGGGAATGCAAACTAGTACAGCCACTATGGAGAACAGTGTGGAGATTCCTTAAAAAACTGGAAATAGAACTGCCTTATGATCCAGCAATCCCACTGCTGGGCATACACACTGAGGAAACCAGAAGGGAAAGAGACACGTGTACCCCAATGTTCATCGCAGCACTGTTTATAATAGCCAGGACATGGAAGCAACCTAGATGTCCATCAGCAGATGAATGGATAAGAAAGCTGTGGTACATATACACAATGGAGTATTACTCAGCCATTAAAAAGAATACATTTGAATCAGTTCTAATGAGGTGGATGAAACTGGAGCCTATTATACAGAGTGAAGTAAGCCAGAAGGAAAAACACCAATATAGTATACTAATGCATATATATGGAATTTAGAAAGATGGTAACAATAACCCGGTGTACGAGACAGCAAAAGAGACACTGATGTATAGAACAGTCTTATGGACTCAGTGGGAGAGGGAGAGGGTGGGAAGATTTGGGAAAATGGCATTGAAACATGTAAAATATCATGTAAGAAACAAGTTGCCAGTCCAGGTTCGATGCACAATACTGGATGCTTGGGGCTAGTGCACTGGGACGACCCAGAGGCATGGTATGGGGAGGGAGGAGGGTTCAGGATGGGGAACACATGTATACCTGTGGCGGATTCGTTTTGATATTTGGCAAAACTAATACAATTATGTAAAGTTTAAAAATAAAATAAAATTAAAAAAAAAAAAAAAAGAAAGGCCATCAGGTTGTGGCCGGGGAAGGAGACATGACACTTGGACCAGGCTGGCTGGTTCTCTTGGCAACTATCTCCATGTGACATCTGTAACAGGCTGTGGCTTGGTCTTTGCTCCTATCATTTATTGTTCAGGTCAGTATTGGTCTGAATATCCTTTAGATTAACTGAAATTAAAAGAAAGTGCTTGACTTAGAGAATAGGCTTATGGTTGCTTGGGGAAAGGATGGGGCACAGAGATAGCTAGGGAGTTTGGGATGAGCATGAACACATTGGTATATTTTAAATGGATGACCGAGAAGGACCTACTGTAGAGCACTGGAAACGCTGCTCAATATTATGTGGCAGCCTGGATGGGGGGTTAGGGGAGAATGGATACATGTATACACAGGGCTGAGTCCCTTTGCTGTTCATCTGAAACTAGCACGTGTTTTGTAATCAACCCAATACAAAAGTGTTTCTTTCTTTCTTTCTTTTTTTAAGAAGCACTCTGTAACCACTTCCTGTGTGTGCCTACAGACAGACCTGAGCTATATCTCCGTGCTGGTCTAGGGGTGGCCTGCACCCCGGGAGCATTCTGCACTCTCTCTCTCACACCCAACATCTATATGCAGGGAAGTCCTCCTCCTAATGGACGCTGAGGGCAACCTTGGCCAGAGAGCAAAAGGAAGAGACGTCATGAACCGGCAACACGCCGCTCGAGGTGAGATGAAGGATGCGAGAGTGCTCTTGTCTGTAGTGGACCAGTGTTGCCATGGTGACGGAGGCGCTGATGCTAAGTGGATGAGCAGCAGCTCCCGTGGATTTTAAAGGCAGCTGGTCAGTGCCAGCACCTTCGCTGAATTGCTGCCCCCCCTGAGTCACTGCTTGGCTCTGGCTGTCCTGATCTCTGTTGACAAATGGTTGTCCTTCACAGTCACACTACTAACAGTGCTCTAATTAATGAACGTGCTAATTATTCTTCGAAACTCCCAGCACATTTGTCTAACTAACCTGTCACACGAGGATAAGTTCAGCGTCTGCATGAGCGCTGAGGGCACTGAGGACAGGGGTCCAGGGAGCAGAGTGGGTGGGCTTACAGCTGGGGAACAGTGGGCTGTATCTGTTAAATTACCTTTACTGAATGGTCAGGTGTCCAGGGAATACACTATTTCCTGCAAAATGTATACGTTTTCCTTTCTTTTCTTTAAAAAAAACATCTCTTTAGGGATTGAGCAGCTGTTGGTCACTTCACTAACCCCTGAAGGGGTTGCCAAATAAGGATGCAGAAGGGCCAGGAGCCCTGAGCTCTGGAGGCTATTCCAGAAGCAGAATTCAGCGTGGTTAGAACCTCAGATGTTGGAGCTAGACAGGCCTGGATTTGAATCCCAGGTCTGCTCCTTACTTCCTGTGGTTTAACGCCCCTTCACCTCTGTCTCATCTTTTGAGCAATGGGAAGGATAGTTTGTCCCCAGAGGGGTGTTTTGAGGAGAAAATGCACAAGCTAGGTCCCCAGGACATGGCTACACACTGCCTTGGGTCCTGGACTGGGTCTGGTCTGGTTTTGGCTGGGCCAGGGCCTGTTGCAGGCCTGGAGACTGTCCTGTTAGGAATCCGGAATCCAGCTCGAGCCCCGTCCCCTCTCATGCCCCTGGCACCCCTCCCTTTTTGTTCTGTCTCAGCAGCTCTCTATTGAGATGAATGGCATTTCCAGAGGCTTCACCTCTGATAAGTAAGTGCTCCTCTGCAGCTGCAGCCAGAATCCTAATGTGCAGCTGTAATTTAATGGCCATCTCGGCTAACTATTAAAACGCTCTCTTCCCGGGTGAAGTGGACTCACCCCAGTGGCACATGTGCCCCATCCAGGCAGGGTGACTCCAGGAGCTCAGATGTGGGGGCGGGGGTCCCATCACAGGTCCCTCCTTGCCTTCTCAGCTTTCTAAAGTGGGGCTGGCTGGGCATCCCCCCACCGACCCTGTTTGTGGGGCTCCTGAGGCTTGGGAAACCAGCAGCAGAGGCTGCTCCTTCCTGCATTCCTGGGGTCTGATGAGGTTTGCACAAGAGCCCTGGGCAGACCATGTAGGACTATGTTGATACCATGTCTGTGTGCCTGCAGGTCTTGGCACAAACTTACCCACCACAAACATGAAGGAGATTAGAATAAGTCTTAAATACAGGAGACTATAGGCTACAGAAACTTCTTTAAAGCTGGGCATTTTAATGTGGGATTATGAGTCCTGAACAGTCTCAACAGGACAGTAGACACACCCAGCACTCCTCACCCCCCCCACCCCCGACCCCTGTCTTTCTTTAGGGAACAGTTTCCCTTAACCACAGGAGACTGTGGAAACCCCCAGGTTCTCTCAGTTTTCTGCCAGCTGGTTGTCCCAGCAACCCCACGGACTGTAGCCTTCCAGGCTCCTCTGTCCATGGGATTTCCCAGGCAAGAATATTGGAATGGGTTCACTGAGAAAAGTCAGTCCTTTACAGATGACAGAGCTGTAAGATATAAAACTCCAGAGGTAGAGGTGGAGATATTGTCCACTGTGTGGTCTGCAGAGCGAAGAAGGCTGGTAATCTATAAGCAAGTGGAGAGAGAGAGAGACTGAGACAGGAAACTTCATCTGAGAGGCCCAATCTCATCTCTGCTCGCTTCAATGCTTGGCTGTTTGGTTCCATGGAGTCTTTGAGTCAATAAAGGCTTCCCTTTTGGCTCAAGCTAGCTAGAGCTGAGTTTCTATTGTTTGCAACTAGAGAACTTTTCAAGGGTCTGACCTTCACTTCTGATGCACTGTTACTAAAATAGGAGGAGTCTTAGAAGGGCCAACTTTATGGAGGCAGACCCCTTGTCGGCTGGGACCCAAGTGTTCCCTGAAATTTACACATCAGATCCCATTGAGGTGAACACATGCCTTTCGCTAGTGCTGAGCCCCTAGACAATCAAATCATGTAATGACTCCACGTGGTGCAAAGTGTTCCAGGTGCTTGATTCCTGGGAGCATTGTGAACTGGCTCAGGGCTGCCCTTGTAATTGGCCTCTGTGCATCCAAGCTCCACACGCCACCTCCAAGGCCCTCTTTCCCTCCAGCCAGCTGCAGCCACTCAAATACAAGGCCTGTGTGATCTCTTCCCTGCACCAGCCTCTCCCACAACGAGATGAAAACCCCACCACCACCAAGTGGAGTGGTCAGCGTTCTCTTTCAAAGTGAGGTTTTGATAAAACACTTCTCTTTATCACTGCCAAATAGATGTTGAGTCTGGGATGAAGATCACAGAATCTTGCATGTTCTGTGTAACTTCTGAGTGGTTGCTGTTTACAGGGAGAAACCTCCTGTAAAATAACAGGCACTGCCTACTTCACTCAGCAGGTTCCCTCTTTTACCTTTTCTCTACTCATCATTATGTGAAGAAGATTCCAGGGGAGCATCTCAGTAATGACCTCAGAGAAGCCAGTTGAGGTGTTGAGCAATCCTTCCTGTGTGGAGGTTTTCCTTGGGAGTCACCTGTGACCCTCTTTCTGCTCCTTATTTTTTTTTTAATAATTTTATTTATTTCCTTATTTTATTCTTAGCTGTGCTGGGTCTTCCTTGCTGCTCAGGCTTTTCTCTAGTTGCTGTGAGCAGGGGTACTCTCTAGTTGTGGTGTGCAGTCATCTCATTGCAGTGGATTCTCTTGTGGAACACAGATCTAAGGAGTGTGGCCTTCAGTACTTGTGGCTAGCGATCCCTAGACCACAGGCTCAGTAATTGTGGCGCACGGGCTTTGTTGCTCCGTGGCATGTGGAATCTTCCCAGACCAGGGATCAAACCCGTGTCTCCTGCACTGGCAGGAAGATTCTTTATCACTGAGCCACCAGGGAAGGCCCCTTGGTTTAGTTGTCATTCTCTTGTTGCTTGTTTCCCATAGAAACATCATCATTTCTTCATTCGTTCATTCATTCATCCAGGGCTTAGGAGGCTGCTACTCTGGGCTCTGTCATGTGTCAAGTATTTATTTTCCTAGGAATTCAAAGAAAGAAAGAAAGAAAGATGGTACCCTGGACACAGACCTTTAGGTGCTCCATGAATAAAAAACAAGTTTCACTTTTTATTCCCTTCCTTCTCTACTCCTGAGCCCTGCTTCTTCTGGCAGGAGAGGCTGAGCCCGGGGCACTTCGGTGGCTAGTTTTTAAAAAAAAAAAGGAAGCAGAAGAAGGCCTGTAATTGTGCTGGGACCTTCGGAAATTCTAATGATGAAAGGCAGAGTCCGGCTCCCACTTCCCCTTCCTGCACAGTGCGGGCTTGGGGTGCCAGGGAGCTGAGCGGTCCTGCTAGGAACCCGAAACAACCATGGACCAAGAAGCCGTGGGCAATATCGTCCTGCTGGCCATTGTTACCCTCATCAGTGTGGTCCAGAATGGTAAGGGAGGCCCCTCCCTTGGGGTCTGCTTGGTGTCTCAGTGTTTGAGAGTCAGGCTTACACACTTGTATGTTTGTGTGTGTATATGTGTGTACATTTTTTTCTTATCTGTATTTGTGTCTTTATTTGACTGTACAGGGATGCGTGGACTTCTGTGTGAACTGGGAGTTTTCCTTCTCCCCATCTTTCTTTTGCTTTAATGGGGATGATTAATCACGTCTGTAGAGCTGGAGCAGCAAGTTGGTTGTATAGAAACTATCACTGAAGTGTTTGCAATCAGCAGTTTAACTATTAATTACTGTGGCCAGTTGGAGGGCAGGAAGCCTGAAAGCGACAATCAGATATATGTTCACCCAGATACAGGGTTATACCCCATGCAGCGGGCTGACTTCAGCACAGTAGGAGTTACCTGTTATCTGTACGCTAAAAAAAAATAAATCTGGCCAGTGTGAGGGGGGACTTCACTTTTTCATTATTTTACCTCTGTATTGCTTTTTTATTTCTTTTGATGAAATATGTTCTTTGCAATACTTCCTTTTCTTTAGCAATGTGTGATTTTTGAAGCATTCTTTGGTAGACATCATGTACTTACATAGGGGAGAGAGGGTCAGAAGGATTTCCTTGTTTGAGGGTTGCCTTTCCATTAACCCTGTGCTGTGCTTTCGCTCAGTCGTGTCTGACTCTCTGCGACCCCATAGACTGTAGCCCACCAGGCTGCTCTGTCCATGGGATTCTCCAGGCAAGAACACTGAAGTGGATTGCCATGCCCTCTTCCAGGGATCGAAACCAGTTCTCCTGCATTAAAGGCGGATTCTTTACCATCTGAGCCACCAGGGAAGCCTAAGAGTACTGGAGTGGGTAGATTATCCCTTCTCCAGGGGATTTCCATTAACCCTGGTGTCACTTAACCCAAGCAAGGGACCTAGAACTGAGAAAGGCAGGACAGGGAGGAATTTCTCTTTAAATTCCTAAGTTAGGACTGTCTCAGACTCTTTTTATCAGCATGGCTGGTATCTTTGGGATTTACAGTTTATGAAGACAGAGAAAAAAAGGGGAAGACTTACTCTGTAACTTAACGGTAATTTCTGAGTGTTCATATACTGTTGCTGCTAAGTCACTTCAGTCGTGTCCAACTCTGTGCGACCCCATAGACGGCAGCCCACCAGGCTCCGCCATCCCTGGGATTCTCCAGACAAGAACACTGGAGTGTGTTGCCATTTGGAAATGTGGGTATTCATTCAATTTGGGATATCCTGATATTTTCCCCCAGCTTGAGTGTGGCCTTAGGTTGGTGGTGAGCCTTCTGGGCACAGAGTGAGGCTCCCCATGGCCTCCCGGCGCCAGAGAGACCAACTTTGCATACTCCAAGTCTGTTTCCTCTGTGGAACAATACTTGGCAGCTTTCTGACCTGAACATTTTCATAGTAAGTGTCACACAACAGAGCTGCAGCTCTGATAGGGCACGAGTGGCTCTGGGTGAGGCTGCCATGTCCCCAAGCCACTGCTGTTTCATGCGGGTGCCATGCTGGGGCTCTCTTAGTCTCTGTAAATCTCCAAAGGATCATTCATTCAACCTGCATACTCCCAACGGGGACTCTGCCTGGTCTAGGAAGGGTCCCGCATCCATGGGGATGCAGCAGCAAACAGGGAAACCAGGTTTCTGCCCCCAGGAAGTGGGAGGGTAGCAGGAGAAGATGGGTGGCAGGAAGCAGGAAGCCTGCTGTGAAACCTCGAGTCCCTGTAGGGCAGTTGCATGGGTGCTGGTCGTTCGGGTGCCCCCTCCGGCCCTCCCTGATAGCCGTCAAGATCGGTGACAGGGGACGGGAGCCAGGGTCCCCTCAGCCGCCCATGCAGAGGTTTGCATCCACCCTGAGCTTCTGGCCCCCGGTCCAGAGCTGAGTAGAGGGACGCCGTGTGGTTCTCCCCGTGAGAACAGAGTCTCTATCCCTCCCCCGAGATGCCCCGGGACCTGGCCCTGGAGTGTCTGATGAGTCCTGGGCTCTTCTGTAGAAGCGCAGGGAACCCTGAGCAGACTTGAGGTGATGAGGTTTCTAATCATTTTTGGCAGATGAGATTAGGTCGTGGGGAGGAGAGAGGACAGATGGCCACATGTTTGAGCTCTAACCACAGTCTTTCGGCTGGTCATCTTGGATAGGTGACAACGGGACCCGATGGCCTTGTGATATGGTCCCGTGAGCTGATGACGCTTCCTGGGGGGAGGGAGTCGAGAGTGAACCAGCTCTTGCTTTGGGCTGGAGACTTTTCATCCTGGACACATTGTTGATTGGGCTTGTTTGTGGCAGTGTGGACAGCATGGCGCCCATGTCACAGCCTCTGTTCCTCCCCATCCCCGGCCCTGTGACCAGCAAGGGCACTGTGTGGACAGAGTGATTTTGCAAAGGTTGGGGCAGTTTTGAAGCCACAGAAGGAGTCCTTGGCGCCCTTCAGAGGCTCAGGATCAGTCTCTGAGGTACAGATCAAGGCTTGCTGGTCATGCTGAGACCACCTTTTAACTCTGTTCAATGTGCTGGTGCAGGGGAACGAGAGAAATTCAAGTGACTCGGGAGATAACACCTCTACTTGTTTTAACCTTGAGCTTTTAGGCAAGCACAAAGGTCCAACCAAGGTCTAGAACCTCTCTTTGCAATTCTAATTAACCTCGAGGTTGCAGTCAAAAGTCTACCTACCGTATTAAGTGCAGAAAATATGCAAAAACTCTGCCCCCACCCCAGTTACATTTGAAACCCTTCCTGTTAGCTTTAGGAATGATTTACATGCTGTTGCCAGGCACTGTGTACTTCGGGTTTGTCCCAAGACAAGGAGTTTCAGCCCCTGCGTCTGTGACAGTATGAGGGTGAGGGGGGCGCGCTCTGGCTCCCAGTTCCCAAGGGGAAAGGCAGAGCCCACCGGCCCAGTGAACTTCCTCCTCTGCCTCCCAAACGCTCAGGAGTCATCAAGATGGTTGAACCCAAGGCCCCCTCCCAGCTTGATCCAGCATAATGCACGTTTGGGAACGCAGACCACATTTAAAGTTTGAGCGACCTGGACCACAAGTACCAAAGCCTGGTTTCCCAGGTCGTGTAGACAGGTGCATTTCCTCTGCGTAGCATCCAGAGGGCCTCCCACTTCTCAGCCAGGGTGCCAGCAGCTTTGACATGAAGCAAACCTGGGAAACATGGCTTTGGAGAAGATGATTCCCACGGGAAGCCAAACTAATTAGGATGGAGGGGAAGAGAGTGAGCTGAGGGGAGGGACCCAGGGCCTTGTACTTGGAGACCTTGTGAATAGTGACAGCAGAAGTCTAGACCGCATCCTCAACAGCCCCTGCTGAACACTCCCAGGACGGAGAGCTCACAACACACTGGGCCCACTCTTCCCGTAGTCAAGTGTGTTGAGAATTTGCTTTGTGTCATGTATGGTGCTTCCTGCTGGTCATAACATGATCTCATTGAATCCTCGCACCCTATGAAATATTTTACTATTATTACTCTTATTTCACAGAATAGCTAAGTGGAGCTTAGAGAGCTTAGAGAGTTAGTTGGAGATTCCAGAGTCAGTAGTGGTGAAACTGGGATTCAAAGCTACTTCAAAACGTGGAAGTTTACACAATGTGTGTTGTCTTGGATTCACTCATTCAAACACTCACTGCTCAGGAAGTTCTCTGTTACATTGAACTGAAGCCTGATGCCCTCTAATTTCTATCCACTGGTGCGTCTGTTCTTTGGAAAAGCTTAGACTGTGTCTGCAGCTTCTGTGTTTCCAAAGTCACCTGTAATATCCCTGATTCAACATATCATTTCTCAGCCGACTTGGTTTCCAGAGTCCCTAGTCATCAGATTACTCCTTCCCACCCCACCCACCACCAACTTGCCATCTTCTTTCTAAGATGCAGGTGGGTGTTTTTCATGCAAGAAATCTGTTCCCGAAATCCAGACACCAGTTCTGTTCAAATGATGGAGGTGTGAGCTATTCTTGTGTCTCACAGGGCTGACTCATACTAAATGAAAATCTCAGAATCTTTTTCTGTGATCCTGAGAAAGTTATTCACCTTCTCTGACCTGCAGTTTCCTCAACAGAGAGGTGGGGTTCTAATCCTGTCCACGTGTGGTGGCTGAAGGTGTTGCCTGAGATGATCCTTGAGTCGCTGGCAGAGGCCAGCATGAGGTAGTTTCTTGGTGACCGTTTGCAGCCTTCTCCCTCTGGTCTCTCTCCGTCCCTCTGGTTTGGCCTGATGTTAGCAGCCAGCCAAGAGCAGTGTGTGAATGCTCTCTGTAAGCATAGTTTCTGTAACATGGTCAAGGATATGGAGTATGGAGTGTCAGTATTTGGAGGAGTGGACAACTCTTTCAAGTTTAGCTTGGAAGGAAAGAGAGGTAGACCCTAGTGGGGGTTCAGGAGAAAGGCAGGCTTGTTTTTGTTTTGTTTTGAGGTTAGGAGAGATTTGAGCATGTTTCAAGGGTAAAGATTAGGAGAAAAACAGAGACCGAAGATTTACAAAGTAGGGCAAACATCGATGAAGCAAGACCCCGAGAGGCTGGCCAAAGCATGGTCAAGGTCGCAGGTGGAGGACTAAGACTTAAAAAAGAGGAAGGAGCTGTTCTTGGGCAAGGAGAGGAAGAAGAGAGACAGGCTGAGAGAAGGAGGGCCCTGCCGTGCAGCTGGTTGCAGAAGTAACCTTGGACTTTCTTAATACTGTCCCTGCTTATGTGTTCAGAGGCACGAGCATCACCTTGGGTTCTGGAAAGACAGTGATCAGAATTTCCACTGTATTCTCTGGGGAGAAGAGACAGCCAGAGCAGACAGTTGGCTACTCAGACCCCACATTGCTGATGGAGTCCCTGCAGTGAGCTTCCATGTGATAATAAGAGGATGAACACACTCTCGCATGCCCAGCTGGACTCGAGTCCCAGCAGCCCCCTGCTCCCCAGTGGAGGGACGGAGAAGGTTATTTAACCTCTCTGAGCCACAGTGCCCTTGTCAACAGCATGGAGATGTGCTTCACAGAGCATGGGTCCGGCGTCCACTGGAGTGCCATAATGAAGCCAGCCCTGCAGCTCTGCCCGGTGTGGGCACAGCCCTAGGGGAGGAATGTGCTTTCACCAAAAAGCAAATCACGGAGGCTTTTATCCACGGACACAATGGATGAGGCATCCTTTTCAGGTCTTTTCGAGGAGGCTAATGTGAAGCTGATAAAAAGAAATCCTGTGAGTGAGATACCTGACTGGCACCCTTTTTCCTTTTTTCACTCTTGAAATAGGAGGAAAGGAATAAAATAGGAGGGATGGGAGAGAGAGAAAGAGAAAGGGGGAAAGAGCGAGAGGGAAGGAGAGACTGTGTTCCCCCCCTCCCCATCATCCAGCCTGTAGACAAGACAGACTCTGTCTCCCCAGCATCTCTGCATCCCACAGCCATCACCCTCACCAGCTCCCTGCTGTCTTTCCCCCTGTCCTGGGTCTCACCCCTGTACGCCCTCACCACGCTAAGACAGAGTGGCTTTCTGGCAAAGTCATTCATCAGCTTACACCTGTCTGTAACTCCATGTTTCCTCAAGATGGCAATAAATTCAGAAGTTCTTAATGTGGCTCTCCTCAAGGTCATGGTCACGCTGCTGGTCTGAGGGCTACATCCCTGCCACCATCTGCTCAGCCTTGGCTCACTTACCACTTTTTCCTTGAGGCTCCTCCTGGCCACCCTGACCAGCACCCCCGGAGGCCCCTGCCCTGCTCCGCCTTCGCTTTTGTCCACAGCTCGGCACACCGTGTGATTTTAATTCTTGCATATTGTTTACTGTGTATGGTCTGTCTCCTCTCCTTGTATCCTCGCTG
This sequence comes from Bos indicus, assembly GCF_029378745.1. Lineage (NCBI taxonomy): Eukaryota > Metazoa > Chordata > Mammalia > Artiodactyla > Bovidae > Bos > Bos indicus. Next base: position 29,975,162 of record NC_091771.1, on the reverse strand, counting down.
GAACATAAGCTCCTGAGGCCAAGGCTCTGTGTGTGTGTTTTGTTCTCTGATACAAGCTGAGTGTCTGGCACACGGCGAGTGATAACAGAGAAATGGCATTGAAAGAGCAATTCACTGCCTGCCTCTCTTCGGCCTCATTTGTAATTCTGCTTCTGCTAAGTCGCTTCAGTCGTGTCCGACTCTGTGCGACCCCATAGACAGCAGCCCACTAGGCTCCTCTGTCCCTGGGATTCTCCAGACAAGAACACTGGAGTGGGTTGCCATCTCCTTCTCCAATGCATGAAAGTGAAAAGTGAGAGTGAAATTGCTCAGTCGTGCCCGACTCTTAGCAACCCCATGGACTGCAGCCTACCAGGCTCCTCCGTCCATGGGATTTTCCAGGCAAAAGTACTGGAGTGGGTTGCCATTACCTTCTCCAATTCTACCAGGTTAATACTCCCCATTACCACCCCCCACCCACCATCTCCCAGTCAACTGGATGTACTAACCCCAGAGGGTCTTGCTGCTGGACCTCTGCGTATTCCATTCCGATAGAGTGAAGTGGTCTTCTCAGCTATCTCCGGCCCCCTCCATCTGCTTGTCCTTCAGGTTTTATCTTACACGTCACTCCCTCTAGGAGTCCTTCTGTAACCCAAACACTGAATTTTTACCCCTCTTTGACCCTCGATGGCTCCAAGTTCTCAGTCTCAGCACGCGTCTCTCTGTAGGCCTTTCTTTACTTGGTTGTCTATTTCTTCTGGTGGTAGCCTCCTTGAAAGTTGGGGGTGTGTCTTGCTCACAATTGCCTCACCAATACCAAATGTAGCAGTTAGTTGAGAGTAGCTGCTGAATCGGAGAAGGCAATGGCACCCCACTCTAGTACTCTTGCCTGGAAAATCCCATGGGCGGAGGAGCCTGGTAGGCTGCAGTCCACGGGGTCTCTAGGAGTCAGACACGATTGAGTGACTTCACTTTGACTTTTCACTTTCATGCACTGGAGAAGGAAATGGCAACCCACTCCAGTGTTCATGCCTGGAGAATCCCAGGGACAGGGGAGCCTGGTGGGCTGCCGTCTCTGGGGTCACACAAGAGTCGGACATGACTGCAGCGACTTAGTGGCAGCAGTAGCTGCTGAATACCTTTGTGCTCAGTGACATTTGATGGAGGACAATTAGGGCTGTTTAGAGGTTGAGAGAAGGAAACATTTAATGTTCCAGGAAAAATATTAAGATACCAGGCTCGGGATACATTCTCATTATAAATCCAAACCTTTCCTTCTGGCAGGGTTCTTTGCCCATAAGGTGGAGCACGAAAGCAAGACCCACAATGGGCGGAGCTTCCAGAGGACTGGGACGCTGGCCTTTGAGCGGGTCTACACTGCCAAGTGAGTCCAAACTCTGACACTGCTCTTTGACCCAGAGTGGGCCTGGGACAACCTTCTGGAGGCTGGGGTGTGGCAGGGGTTGGGGGTAGGTTCCAGGGAAGCTTGAACTTCACCTGGGAGACTTTGGGGGTACTTTTCATCATCTTAGCAGGTGCTGGTGTCTGAAGAGAGGAAGCAGAGGTGTTGGGGGTGGGGGAGTAGACCTACAGCTCCTGCCTGGTCAGGAAACCTCTCAGCCAGTCATTCAGTCACGGAGTTGACCAATTTCCTGGGGGGTTAGTCCTGAGGTGCCACCGTGCAAACCAGCCATTACTCACCAGCTGGCATCAGAAGCAACAGGCAGGACTGGCAGGCAGCTGCCTGCTGCCCCACGGACACTTAAGCCTGGTCTCCTGGAGCGACCAGGACAGAGAGCATGAGGGGACTATGTACTTGCTTTTATATCTCTCCTTCTTTACTTCTGCAGGGAAAAGTTGCTAGAAAACACCTGAACAACTCCGGGAAGGAGGAGGGATGCTATTTGGGATGCAAATCTGAACGGTGTTATTCAAATACTCATTTTTCCTCTCTGTCAAATGCATTTAGACAAAGGGTTAGGCATCAGCCTGTGGTGGGCTTTTCCATGCCTGTGACTGGAGGCTTGTTAGGAAGGGCAGCTGTAGCCCCAAGCCGCCAGGGAGCTGGCCTTCAGTCTCGGCTTGGAGGTGACTTTGATATTCCCCAGACAGCCTTCTAAAACGGGGCTTAACTTCACAGCTGCAGTCATCTTCCACAGTGATTTTGGTGCTCAAGAAAATACAATCTGCCACTATTCCCACTTTTTCCCCATCTATTTGCCATGAAGTGATGGAACCAGATGCCATGATTTTTGGTTTTTTGAATATTAAACTTTAAGCCAACTTTTTCACTCTCCTCTTTCACCCTAATCAAGAGGCTCTTATTCACTCAGTGCTTCACCCCAAATGGTAGATCTTTAAGGGGCTCCTGTCCTTTGGAATTATTACTGTGTTCATAAGCAGTGGAAGTTCTGGGTGTCCAGAGTACCTAGTGAGTCAGCAGGCTTTGTTGGTTCCCCCACGCCCATATCCCAGGACAGGATACATTGGTTTCTTATCTTTTCTACTTGTCAACTTCTCCAGTAAAGAATTTGTGACCATCAGAAAGACATGAAGGCCCCTGTGGCCAGGGACACAGCCCAGCCTCCCTGGGGGCTCTGTAAGGGACAGACCAAAGGCTGGTCATTCTAGGGTTCTCAGTGGTACCAACTGAATCGCAAGCCCCTATCAATTTGAAGGTTGATATTTAGGAGAAAAATCATGAGACGCACATCAAGAAGCTGCCAGAGAAAGATTCTAAGAAAGGAATTTGGATAAAAGGCCAAATGTATTTTGAAGATTACATTTTTTTAATACCTTTTTGGCTGCACTGCACAGCATGTGGGATCTTAGTTCCCTGACCAGGGGTTGAATCTGCAACCCTTGTATTGGAAGCGCAGAGTTTTAACCACTGACCTGCCAGGTAAGTCTGAAGAAAATTGCATCTTTGAGTTTACTTCTGTAGTTTGAATTACCTTAGACCACTGGTTCTCAAACTTGAGTGTGCGTCAGAATCACCTGGAGAGCTCTTTAAAATCTTACTGGGCAGCCCCCAGAATTTTTAATTCTGTAGGTCCAAGGAAGGCATTAACATTTACATTTTTAAGAAGGTCCCTGGTGATTCTGATACAGCTGATCCAGGGACCACACCTTGAGAACCAGTACATTAGACCATCGACTGTTGGAGCTTAAGTGGATCTCAGAGTTATTCATTATTCGTCTCTTGGTTTTACTAGTAAGGAATCCAAGTCCAGAGAAATTGCTTTGCCAATGACGAACAGCTGGTTAATGTCAGGTTGGGGACCAGTCCTCATCCTGTGCCCCTCCCGCTTTGTTGCATCGCCCTTTCCCTGTTCATCCTTCTGGGTCTTGTTATGCTGTGTCTCCATGGATGTCTGGAGAGATTGTCCTGATCTCAACTGAAGCTTTTCAAGAGCACACTCACTATTTAATTGAGTGCAGGCATACCTCGTTTTATCATACTTCACAGATACTGTGTTTTTCACCAGCTGAAAATTTGTGGCAGCCCTACATCGTCAGATGATGGATAGCATTTTTTAGCAATAAAATATTTGTCATTAAGACATGTACCTTGTGTTTTAGAGATCATGCTATGGCGCACTTAATGGGCTGCAGTGTAGCATAAACGTAACTTTTATGTGCACTGGGAAACCAGAACATTCCTGTGAGTTGTGTTACTGCGGTGTTTGCTTCGTTGTGGTGGTCCGGAGCTCAACCCATGCTATCTCCAAGGTGTGCCTGTAGGGTTGAAGAGGTAACAGTCCTGGTTTTAGAGTCGTATTAAGTCCTGGCTTTGCTACTCTGTAGCTGGGTGACCCTGGGTAAGTTATCTTCAGCTTCTCCAAGATTCAGTTTCTCATCTGACACATGAGAACATTGTGGTAGGCAGAAGAATGACCCCCAAAGATGTTCACATCCTGATCCCAGGAACACGTGAATAGGTTATGTTACATGGCAAGGGGAGTTAAGGTTGCTAAGTAGTTGAGTTTAAATAAAGAGACTATTCGGGGTTATCTGGGTGGAACCAATGTCATTGCAAAGGTCCTTCAGAAGTTCAAGAAGAAGGCAGAAGAGCTGGGGTTGCAAAGATGTAATCAACCATGGCTGGCTTTCAGGTTGGATGGGGCGCTGAGCTAAGGAACACAGGTGGCCTCTAGAAGTTGGGAAAGGCAAAGAGACAGAAGCAGTGCATCTCCAGAAGGGATGTAGCAATGCTGACATCTTCATTTTGGTCCATCGAGACTGACTTCAGACTTCTGACCTTCAGATAATACATTTGTCCTAACCCTCTGAGTTTGTGGCTACTTGTCTCAGAAGCCACAGGAAACCGTGCAGTTACTGCATGTACTGGCAGGATTGCCGTGAGCGTAAAGGAGACCAGGGGTGTCAGACCCTGGCGCAGGGGCCAGGGCTGCGCCCTGACAAAGCCATCAGCAGGATAACTCCCTGAGCACCACCTTTGCCGAATCCATCCTGGCTCCTGTAATGTGGGGGCTAACCTGTCCTTGCTCAGCTTGGCCCACGTGTCTCAGCTGACTTGTGTGTCTGACCTGAAGGTCTACTTGGAGGGGCCTACTTGGTCGGGTCCCTCTCTTGACCCCATCCTGACTGCCACCCAGCCCTGATGTCCGGGTCACTCACTTTTCAATTCTAAGAAGTGCTTTGGCATAGCCGGGAGCAGGACCCCTGCCAAGGAGAATCCATCAAGAAATGGCTTCACCGGGGAAGGGAGTAGATGGATTCCAAGCTTGTGTCTGCTCTACCTGCTGTCTGTTTCTGGAGGTGAGAGGAATTATGAATGGAGTCCATGCCTTGTGAGACGTGAGCGCGTGTGTGCCAAGTCACCTGTCGTGTCTGACTGTGTGACCCTATATGAACTACAGCCTGCCAGGCTCTTCTGTCCATGTCTGCTAGGCTCCAGGCAAGAATACCAGAGTGGGTTGCCATGCCCTCCTGCCGGGGATCTTCCTGACCCAGGGATTGAATCCGCATCTCTTATGTCTCTTGCATGGTAGGCGGGTTCTTTACCACTAGGGCCACCTGGGAAGCCTGCCTTGCAAGACAGTGATTATTATTTGGGGTTTCAGGTAATTTTCAGACTAAACTGCGTCCTCTGATTTTTTCCCCTTGTTTATTTATTCTGCAGCCAGAACTGTGTGGATGCCTACCCCACCTTCCTCGTCATGCTCTGGAGCGCCGGGCTTCTCTGCAGCCAAGGTAACCTGGGCTTTTCTCCTTGTGTGTGCTCGCTCCAAAATGTGTGTCACCAAGAGGTGCGAGTGCAGGCATTTTTGTTGAAAAGACTTTGTCTGCCCTCCAGCTCCAGTCTGCAAAGCTCTGGAGAGGTGAGACCCTCTGGAGGTTGTGAGCCAGCAGGCGGGGTGCCGGCGCGGGGCCCGGCGGCAATGCATCGCTAATGCTGGCTCCCCGGTGGCTGGTTGAGAGCGGCTGCGCTGACAAGGGTGGTTTCAGGCTAAATGTGACTCAGAAGCCTTAAGCAGCATGAGCTCAGACACAAGGGCATTCTGAATGAGAGCGTGAGGTGTCTGTTCTGGGCAACCGTCATCTGGCTGACTGCTCATTGCCTTCTGCATGGTGCTCCTCCTTCCGGCATGGGTCGAGGTCTCCAGCCTCCCTGGTCTCCAGCAGCCCACAGTCTTGACTTCAGCAAGTTGGATTCCCAGAACTGATTTAAAATTAAGTGGAAACCGAGTGGTATTTTTGGTCCCCTTTGGAGACTGGCCTTGTGTCTGCTGAAGGTCTGGTATGACCTGGCCGGCTTCCACGCTGTGGCCCAGCCGTGCGAGAGAAAAGGCTGCCAGTGTCCTGTGAGAGATGATTTCATCCTTATTGTGGTCACTCACGCAATAAAGTAGGTAAAGTGGACACTGTTGCCCCCTGTTGTTACTTTTGAGGACCCTTTGATTCAGGGAGATAAGTGATTTATTCAAGGTTGCTCAGCTGGTGGGTAACCAGCTGGGACGGACTCCCAGGGGTTTCAGGATAAATCCTGAGTTTTTCACATGTGTCCTCTTACTTTATTCATTTCCATAAAAATATACACTGAACACCTACTATGTGCTAAGCCCTGTTCCCTGGATACACAGCAGTAAATAAGACAGAGATAGTGGCGAAGCACACAGCAGATGGACCACAGAAAATAAATGAATGGATAAGTTCGTTGCCAAGAGTGAGACACGCCATGAAGGAAGAGAATCAGGTGCAATGAGAGAGGAGAGAGGTGAAGGCTGGGAGCATAAACCACTTCAGGAGCACGACGTGATCCATAAGGCTGTCAGGAAACGTGTCTTAATCTCCCACTTTCTATCCTCAGTTAAATAAGAAACATGTCTGGCATCACCTGGAAAATGAAGCCAAACTACACTTAGAGTAGGAGTTATGATTCCTTTTATGTCTTCTTAGATGATACTTGATAGAGATGAATCTGGAGTTATTCTGGTTGGATAAAGGGAGTTGAAAAAGGTTTCAGGGCCTGGAAGTAAGCATTTTCTGCCAAAACAAGTGTTGGCATTGCCAGGAGAAGAACGATCAGTCACTCCTGTTCGGTGTAATAGTCATTTCCTATAAATATGGTAGATTAGATAATTTTTCAGATGAAAGGAACACCAGCCTAAACCCACCACATTACAGAGAAGGAGCCCAAACTTCAGGGGAACCTGCTCAAACCCAAGAATTTTAGGGCCTGGTTTTGAACGCACGACATTCCTCCTGGTGTTTCAAGCAGCTCAGGTCCATGCCAGGGGCAGGCACCGACCCCCAAATACGGGCAGTGAGTTCAGTCACTTTGCACCCTGATTTCTATCAGCTCATGTTCGGTTCAGTTCCTGGTGACAGAAAGGTGGGCCAATAAGTTAGCTCAGAGCCATCTGGAAGGGACCAACCAGGAAAATCCTTGTCCAAGACAGCTGTGAGTTGTCACAACTTTGGAACCATCAGAGAAGAGAGGATTGGAGACCCGAGTACCCAAAGTGCCTGGAGTGCTACCTGACACATAAGTGCTCAGTTAATGCGCTTTATTTGGTATTTGAATAACGCTGGGGAGGAGGGGGGGCGTACTTTTGTTTCACCCTCATAGTAATTCCTGATAGGTAGGAAAAGTGTAATCAGCCCTTTGTCAAATGTATTAATAGAATGAGTTAAGCATTAGCTCCTGATTGTAACAGTCCTGGTGGGGCTGGGTTATCAACTCTTGGCTCCAAGCGCTCAGGACTCCATGGGGCTGTTTAACTTGTGTGTATTCCTCACAGTGTTGGAATGCAAAGGGCATTTCTTTCCCTGGAGATCTTTCCTAAACCGTAGCAATTGTTCAGAAAACGTTGAGCATCAGGATTCCCAGAGATCCACAGGTGAAGGGTGTACTTTGTAAGGACCAGCTTCAGGGCAGGGCTCGGGAGCAAGTCTAGCTTTCCTCCTACACACACACACATGTACGCGCACCTACCAGCTGACAATCTTACACAAGTCCCTTGACGGCTGGAATCCATGTTTCCACATCTGGAAATAGAAAAGACCATACCAAGACTTCCCTGGTGGTTCAGTGGCTAAGGATGCGCCTGCCAGTGCAGGGGGCACAGGTTTGATCCCTGCTCCAGGAAGATCCAGCACACTGCAGGGCAAGTAAGACTGTGTGCCTCAATTCGTGCGCCTGAAACATGAGAAGCCACCACGATGAGAAGCCCATTCACTGCAACTAGAGAGGAATCCCCACTCGCTGTAACTAGAGAAAGTCCAGGTACAGCAAGGAAGACCCGGCACAGCCAAAAATACAATAAATACATAATAAAGTAAGTGATGGTACCAGTCATGTGAAAAGGATTCAGATTAGATGACGGGTATGAAAAGACTTTGTATGAAACGACACTGTGATGCCAACATGAGGTAGCGTGACTATTCTTAAGGCTCTCAGGATGCTTCCTGTCCCTGGCTCTTTGCTGAACTTCAGCCCTGACTGGCAGAAGCTGAGGCCTCTGCTCGATTTTGCGACCAACACTGATCACCTATTGGCTGTATTAGTACTGGGTTCACTTAGTACTTAGTTTTGGCGTCTAGGACGCTAACACGGGTGTTGTCCTTTCTCCTCTTAGTTCCTGCTGCCTTTGCTGGGCTGATGTACCTGTTCGTGAGGCAGAAGTACTTTGTCGGCTACCTCGGGGAGAGAACTCAGAGGTAGGCCGCTGGGACGGCGTAAGAACCACGGAGGGAGTGGCACTTTCCAGCCGGAAGAGTGGTCATTCAATATTCCGCTGACCGGGAGGGACCACGAGGGGTTGGAAGGGGAGGGCGACTTCAATCCCTCATCCTTTTTCCTCCCTGAACTTTGCTGGTTCTGGAAATACAGCTAGGGGCCTTGACTAGTTTTTCCATTAAAAAAAAAAAATTCCTCCACGTGGTGCTGGGCTCCCAAAGGATGCTTTAAAAGCATGCCTTGCAAAACCACAGCCTCTACTCCCACCCTGCCACATCTGGGACTTGAATTACATCCCCCTGTCTGGCTTCCCAAAGCCTGCTGCGAGTGAAGCACGCCATTGTTTGCTTAGGGGAAGGAGAACTAAAGCTTGCACCTGGTGATAAGTTCTCTTGAGTAACAGACATCAGGGACCTGCGGAAAGAACGTTGAGAAGGTCAGACACGTCTGCCGGTGGCGGACAGAGGCAGTGTAGGCGACGACTGTCCTCTCCTTAGACCTGGGTTGGGAAAGCTGGGTTTTAGTAAAGTAAATGATGATACTTAGAGAAGAAAGTTTCGAGTTACAGTTTGCCACCAGTTCTGGAGCAATCAGAATCGCCGATGGGTTCCAAGGGTGGGGAAGATGCTGCCAGGGCTGCTGCCCGCGTGCTGGCCCCAGCGCCCACCCAACTATTCCACTTCTTGTCCCTCTCCATGTCTCACAATAGCGCCCTCCCCCCACCCCTGTTTGATTCCTGGATTGGGAAGATCTGCTGGAGAAGGGATAGGCTACCCAGATTCTTGGGCTTCCCTTGTGGCTCAGCTGGTGAAGAATCTGCCTGCAGTGTGGGAGACCTGGGTTCAATCTCTGGGTTGGGAAGATCCCCTGGAGAAGGGAAAGGCTACCCACTCCAGTATTCTTGCCTGGAGAATCCCACGGACAGAGGAGCCTGGTGGGCTGCATTCCATGGGTTGAGAAGAGTCAGACACAACTGAGCAACTTCACTTTTACTTTGTGGTGGATAAGGCCGCCCAGTTCAGAGAGCCTCCTCCTTCACTTGATCTTAGCCAAAAGGCCGAGAAGTGATCAGAGAGCCCTCTTCAGCGGCAACAAAGGCAGTGACATCCCTGGAGAAGATGTCTGGGAAGAGTTAAAGACCCAGAGAAGCGCCTCCTTGAGGGCGCTACACCTCGAGTCCTTAGAAACATCCTGCCCAGACCAAGAACACCACTATTTCATCGGGAGGCACTCCTGTTTCATCCTTCACCGCAGATTTATCTTGAACAGGTTCTGAAATAGCTTCACAAATCACTTCCCCTCCTTTCTGTAATGAACATATGGTGGCCTCATTCATGTGATAAATCTGACTCACTACAATATTTGACTTTTAACAATTTAATTTCTCTGAAGCCTCTATTCTCTGGCTTAAAAAAAAATAGACTCCTTTACTCTCTTTCCACTTCTTTACCAACATTAGCAGGTAATTCTCGTATTTGTCTTTGAGGCTGCAAGAACAAAGTGCTCCATGCAGACCAGGGTGTTTAAATAACAGATATGTCTTTTCTTATCGTTCTGGAGACTGGCAGCCCAAAATCAAGACAATGGCAGGGTTGTTCTTTCCTGAGGTCTCTCTCCTTGGCTCGTACTTGGCCGTCTTCTCCCTATGTCCTCAAGGGTCTTCCCACTGTGTGTGTCTATGTCGTAACCTTCTCTGTAAAACATTTTTTAAAAGGTATTATTTATTTTTGGCTGTGCTGAGTCTTTGTTGCTTCACGGGTTTTTCTCTAGGTGGGAGCAGGGGTTACTCTCTAGCTGTGGTGCGTGGGCTTCTCATTGCGGTGACTTTTCTTATTCTGGAGCTCAGTTCAGCTCTAGGGTGTGTGGGCTTCAGTAGGTGCGGTGCTTGGGCTCAGTAGCTGTGGCTCCTGGGCTCTAGAGCACGGGCTTGAATAGCTGTGACACATAGGGTTAGTTACTCCACAGCATGTGGCATCTTCCCAGATCAGGGATCAAACCCATGTCCCCTGCACTTGCAGGTGGATTCTTTACCACTGAGCTACCAGGGAAACCCTGCTAACCTTCTCTTTAAAAAAATTATAAAATCACTTTTATTGGCTTCGTGAGATCCCAGCTCGCCTGACCAGGGATCAAACTTGCACCCCCTGCATTGAAAGCACGAAGTCTTTTTTTTTTTTTTTCTGTTATTTTTTTTTTTATTTTAATTGGAGGCTAATTACTTTACAATATTGTGGTGGTTTTTGCTATACATTGATATGAATCGGCCATGGGTGTACATGTGTTCCCCGTCCTGAACCCCTCTCCCACCACCCTCCCCATCCCATCTCTCTGGGTCATCCCAGTGTACCAGCCCTGACCATCCTGTCTCATGCATTGAACCTAGACTGGTGATCTATTTCACATATGATAATATACATGTTTCAATGCTATTCTCTCAAATCATCCTACCCTTGCCTTCTCCCACAGAGTCCAAAAGTCTATTCTTTGCATCTGTGTCTCTTTTGCTGTCTCGCATATAGGGTCATCAAATTACCATCTTTCTAAATTCCATATATATGTGTTAATACCCTGTATTGGTGTTTTTCTTTCTGACTTACTTCACTCTGTATAATGGGCTCCAGTTTCATCCACCTCATTAGAACTGATTCAAATGTGTTCTTTTTAATGGCTGAGTAATACTCCATTGTGTATATGTACCACAGCTTTCTTATCCATTCATCTGCTGATGGACATCTAGGTTGCTTCCATATCCTGGCTATTAGAAACAGTGCTGTGATGAACATTGGGGTACATGTGTCTCTTTCAATTCTGGTTTCCTTGGTGTGTATGCTCAGCAGTGGGATTGCTGGTTCATAAGGCAGTTCTATTTCCAGTTTTTTAAGGAATCTCCACACTGTTCTCCATAGTGGCTGTACTAGTTTGTATTCCCACCAACAGTGTAAGAAGGTTCCCTTTTCTCCACACCCTCTCCAGCATTTATTGTTTGTAGACTTTTTGATAACAGCCATTCTGACCAGCGTGAGATGGTACCTCATTGTGGTTTTGATTTGCATTTCTCTGATAATGAGTGATGTTGAGCATCTTTTCATGTATTTGCTAATCATCTGTATGTCTTCTTTGGAGAAATGTCTTCTAGTGCTTTGGCCCATTTTTTGATTGGGTCGCTTATTTTTCTGGAACTGAGCTACAGGAGTTGCTTATATATTTTTGAAATTAATTCTTTGTCAGTTGCTTCATTTGCTATTATTTTCTCCCATTCTGAAGGCTGTCTTTTCACCTTGCTTCGAGTTTCCTTCATTGGAAAGCATGGAGTCTTAACCACTAGACCACCAGAGAAGTCCCTGACCTTCTCTTTTTATAAGAACACTGGTTATAGTGAGTTAGGGTCTACCTAGTGTTCGCATTTTACCAGTATCACCTCTTTAAAGACCCTCTTTCTAAATGCAGTCATCTAAGGTACGGGTTTAGGCCTACACCATATGGATGTGGGGGCAGGGCACATACACAGTTCTGCTCAGAATGCTCTCTTGGGGACCACACTTTTTTCCCTAACAAAGAGCTAGAATGGGTCACTTCATGAGCAGGACTGTAAGCAGGAAACCAAGGAGAGAGGAACACACTGGCCAAGGAGCAGGGAGCTGTCAACTGGGGGTGCCTCTCAGATCCTGCTGTGCCTGCAAGTCCCAGGGGGAGCTTGTCCACAGTGTGGGTTCTGATCCAGTGGACCTGGGCATCTGCATTTCCAACAAGGTCCTGTGCTGCTGGTCCATGGAGCACTGTGAGGAGTGAGGAGGTTGATACTCAGCTGTGAAACTATTTTCAAACTCTTGACACAGGAAAACTAGGAGTTGCATCATGAACCTTTGGGATCCCTTTCAATAAGATAAAATTTCTAACATTGAACCTATGGATACCACATTGTACCCTCTAGATTATAGCAAGCAAGGGCCTGGCAGCCTTAAGGCCCCTGTTTAGATGAGTTGGCTGTTCTTGGGGAGCCCTCCTGAGTGCCAAGGAGTCCCCTTGCTGGGGTCTTTACTAACAGCCTCAGCAACTAACAGCCTTGGTGATCCAAGGGGCTTCCCTGGTGGCTCAGACAGTAAAGAATCCTCCTGCAAAACTGGGTTCAATCCCTGGTTCGGAAAGAATCCTCTGGAGAAGGGCATGGCACCCCACTCCAGTATTCTTGCCTGGTGAACTACAGTCCATCGGGTTGCAAAGAGTACAACACAACTGAGCAAGTAACACTTTCACTTTTCACTTGGTGTCCCACTTGGCTGAACTTTCAAAACATACCAGTGCTGCAGGAATTAACCATCCAGAGCCATCACAGAAGGATGCTACAGAGGAGGGGAACCAGGGCAGCTGCTGAACACAGCGGTGTGGTCACGTGTCACTGGAGAGATGCCCCCTGACCCCAGTGGGTGCTCTGTGCAAGCAGTGCAGGATTTAGAGCCTGTGAGAGAAGGAGACGAAATCATCCAGTACCAAAAAGTCTCCCTTCCTTGATTCACTTCATATGTAAGGGCTCGCCTTCCAGCCCTGGAGGCCAGCTCTCATTAGTGGGAACTTGAGTTATTCCCAGGCAGCCTCAGGAGACTGAGCCCTTGGATGCGAGAGCATCTCTTAGAATCCAACAGGCTTCTTGGTTCATGTATACCATCCCTTCCCACACAGAGGCACTGAAAATCCACATTACACACAGCTGCCAGCATGGCTCTTACAGGCACTCCTGAGAGGGTCTTCGTGAATCCATGGGTTCCTAACACCCGGTCAGAACCTCGGCTACCAGCGGAAGCCACCACCTTCACTCCATCCAGGAGCTGGCATTCCCAGGGCACAGAGAAACCAGAGAGCAGAGCCCTGATGGTGATGGGTTTAAGGCTCTTTTTGCTTGGTTCTGAACTAGATTCAATGACTAATACTAGCTAAGACACCCACTCTAGTGTTCTTGTCTGGAGAATCCCAGGGACCAGGGAGCCTGGTTGGCTGCCGTCTATGGAGTCGCACAGAGTTGAACACGACTGAAGCAACTTAGCAGCAGCAGCAGCAGCTAAGACATGTCCATCCTTCATATGAAGTAAATGGAGCATTCTTGAGTAAAAGGAGGTATCCTTTCACACACACACACACACACACACACACACACACACACACACAAGTCGCTCAGTCGTGTCTGACTCTTTACGACCCCATGGATTGTAGCCCACCAGGCTCCTCGGTCCATGGGATTTTCCAGGCATGAATACTGGAGTGGGTTGCCGTTTCCTTCTCCAGGTATCCTTTAAACCCCATGTATTTCAAAGCGATAATATTTTGTGTTAAATTGGCGTCACTTGTGCTCTTCTCCAATTTTCTCTCTCCTTCCTTTCCAGCACACCTGGTTACATATTTGGGAAACGCATTATCCTGTTCCTATTTGCCATGTCCCTCGCTGGGATACTCAACTATTTCTTCATCGCCCTTTTCGGAAGTGACTTTGAAAACTACATCAAGACCGTCACTACCACCATCTCCCCTCTCCTTCTCATCCCTTGAGTCTCTGCTGAATTCCGGGTGGGTGTGCTCAGCTAATCGATACCTAGAAGCCATTTAAAAGAGGCTGTAAATCTAATGACCTGCTGGGCTTTGCAGCTTGAGTGAACCTCGCTTTTCCTGGAAGAGGAAATTTTCACATCAGCCTCAGCCTCTGAACAAGGCCGAGGCCCCACATTTGCAAATTCAGATCCCTTCTGTGTGTTTCGTGACTTATCCTGCTTTCTGAAGACATTTTGTGACCCAGTTTATGTTTTCCTAAAATAAAATGCAGACATATGTTTGAGGCTGGTGGTTGAGTTTTGGGTGGGTATACTGCTACATTTGAATAACTAGGCGCTGTTTTCCTCAACCTTAATGATGATAATAAAAAATATGCTATCTACACACACACACACACACACACACACACTCCTGGAAGGTCACCAATGGTCAACTGTGAGTATCTCTGGGTGAAGAGATTTCGGATATGTTTTTTACTCTCTTATTTATATTTTTACATATTATTTGGAAAATTTTAAGGAGCAAATAAATACCACTAAACAAATGAATAAAACACAACTGAAGACTGCCTTTTCCAAGATGCCTTCCCTAACTCCAGATTGGTCTAATGTTGCCCCTGACCCTCCATAGCACCCTGTGCATGTCTCAATTGCAGCAAATTCACACCACAATGGCAAGCTGTTTCTTAGTCTGCACCACTGGCCCCCACTAAATCATCAGCTCTTGAATATTGTGCTGTGCTCAGTCTTTGGGGCCCCATGGACTGCAGCACGCCAGGCTTCACTGCCCTTCACTATCTACTGGGGTTTGCTCAAACTCATATCCATTGAGTTGGATGATGCCATCCAACCATCTCTTCCTCTCTCATGCCCTTCTCCTCTTTTTCTCAATCTTTCCCAGCATCAGGGTCTTTTCCAATGAGTCTGCTCTTTGCATCGGGTGGCTACAGACTTGGAGCTTCATCTTCAGCATCAGTCCTTCCATGAGGGGCCCCTCTCTGAATAGGAGGCAGTGTGGCATAGTGACCAGACTCTTCAGAGTTCCAGCCCTGGGCTGGACCCCTGCCCCCACATCCTCAGTCCTGAGCCTCAGCTTTTGCATGTGCTAAATTGGGGTAATAACAGTGCCAGACTTAGGAGGTGCTGTGAGGAATAATGAGATAAAGCAATTGATTATGTTTAGCACGTAGTAAGTGCTGAATACTATGATCTATTATTGTTATATTTATTATTGGAATGTTATTGTATTCATTTTCTATTGTGGCATAATGAAATCCCACACATTTTATGGCTTAAAATCACATACCTTTCATTGCAGCACTATATACAATAGCCAAGACATGGAAACACCATAGATGTCCATTGACCGTGAATGGTTAAAGATGATGTGGTGCATATATACAATGGAATATTACTCAGCCATAAAAGGGGCGAATTTGAGTCAGTTCTAGTGAGATGGATGAACCTAGAGCCTGGTGTACATAGTGAAGTAAGTCAGAAAGAGAAGGAAATGGCAACCCATTCCAGTATTCTTCCCTGGAGAATTCCATGGGCAGAGGAGCCTGGTGGGCTACAGTCTGTGGGGTCTCAGAGTTGGACAGGACTGAACAACTAACCCTTTCACTTTCACACATCAAAACAATAATCTTGTGGATGCTGTTGACACTAAGTTGCTTCAGTCATGTCCTACTCTTTGTGACTCCATGGACTGTAGCCCACCAGGCTCCTCTGTCCATGGGATTCTCCAGTCAAGAATACAGGAGTGGGTTGCCATGCCATCCTCCAGGGACTCTTCCCAGCTCAGGGCTCAAACCTTCATCTCCTGTGCTTCCTGCACTGGCAGGCAGATTCTTTACCACTGCATCACCTGGGAAGCCCAATATTGTTAATATGTTGTGTTAAATAAAATGTATTAGTAAAATTAATTTCACCTATTTCTTTCTACTTTTCTTAATATAATGACAAAAATTTTAATTACATGTGCAACTTGCATTGTATTTCTATTGGACAGCACTGATCCCGAGGTTCTGTGGGTGCTAGCAAAATCCCCCAACTGAAAAAAACTGCTGGACCTCATCCCAAGCACATGTCTCCGGGTAATGATTCCTGCAGAGGATACTGAAAAATACACTGCTAAAATTGTCACAAGAAGCAAAGGGATCCTGCCTAAATCTGGGAAAGAGTTCTTTGAAGCTTGTTACCATACAATCATCAGAGTGTTTCATTAAGTATTTCTGATCACAGATGTGGTGCATGATTAAAATATCATTTTTCCGGTCACCCTAGAGGCGAGGGTTATCTGAATATGGAGAGCAAAACAGCTTGTGGAGCTGTTGTATAAATGAAATTACTAGAAAGCAGTGCACTCGATTGCATATTGGCTTGGGGGCTTATTCTTATTAAAATGTTTAGGTAGCAGTTTCTGTTCATTTCTGCAGAATTGCTCTCCAAATTAAAAACTTGGCTTGGCACACCAATAGACCAGAGTCCCAGGGGAGGTTTATCCTCCTTTTTTCTTGTTATCCTGGCCTAAACGTTTCAATGCTGGGCTGATAGGTAGTGCAGATTGACTGTACAGAGCAAATGTATTAAAATTTACCACAGCCCCTCAAATTGGCACATTCCCGCTTGCCTAAAGAAGTCAGCACAGACTTCAAAGAAATCAGAAAGTTCTATCTATGGAAAAGCAACAACTCTGTCTCCCTTTGGATAATTTTTGAAAACAATTTTTAATGGAAATTGGCCTTAATGGTTGAAGAAGTTTGCTGCAAAGAATGGACTTGCTATTAATAGACTGGAAACCATAAACATAATGAAAAGAAACACAAGACTTCTCAGAATTCCAACTAATAACTGCTCAGCCAGTCAACAAGAGGGGAAAAAAATGATTTGGTGTGTGATTACTTGATTCTGTATTTATACGTTCGGGTTCTCATCATCAATGCTATGGCCACCTGGACGTGGCCACATCATCAACTAGAAAGGTCGATTCTCACCTGGAGCCAGGAGACCATGCCCAGCGGGCACACAGCCTCCCTCCCCCACCCCAGTTATATACTCACTGATGCACCCAGCCAGTGACAGATGAAAAGAGTGTTGCTTACATGACTGATGCCATGAGGCTGGAGAGGCTTGTTATTTACAGCCTCTGAAAAAGGCTGGGCGGGGCGGGGGGAGGGTTGGAGGGAAGTGTGTGTGTGTGTGTGTGTGTGTGTGTGTGTGTGTGCATGCGTGCGTGCCCAATAAGAGGAAGACAACCACAACAGTGTTCTGTGATTTAGCTGACACACCCTTTCTGTCACCCTTTCGATCACCTGGTTAATGGGGACCACAGAGAGCAGAGTTAATGAGTGACCCTCGTCTCATGTTAACCCTCTGTTTCAAAGCCTTTCCTCTCATGAGTTCTCTGCCTTCATTCTTACATGTGGTGGGGCTGTTACTAAGACAGGAAGTGGGTCTCCAGGAAGCTGAGAGTTGTTTTCTGGAATGTTCCACCTTTCCTTAGTAAGGGATTCTCAACAGGCATGTTATCATGAAACAAGTCAAATAAATCTCTGAGCACAGGGCCTGACTTTGATAAAATGCTAAAAACAAACAAACAAATACATATATAAGCCATTCTTCGTTATTCTTTTCACTCTGTTTATTGTTCTGTTGGAAGCATTTGAAAGCATGGCACAGAAAAACTCCTACCATTGAGAGATGTCAGTGTTTGATTCATTCAGACATGAAACAGGAGAAAGGAGGAAAGAAATGCCATCAAAAGACAGGAGAGAAAGAAAAGAGAAGAGAGAAAAAAATCAATATAAAATGAAAATGTTAAGAGACACTTTAAAGCATTTGAGGAATACGGAAGACGTTGCTGAGAGCCATTTACACTTAGAGCTTCATGCAACACCCAGGGAATAGATACTGGTGTAACAGAGACTCTTAGTCTCCAAGAGCCTACCTTTTAATTGGGGGAACAGAATTGTTTATGAAAAGGTGGTCCATAGTTTAAGCTATAGTGGGTAGGATCAAAGAGGAGGTGGTGACTGCCGTCCCAGATAGTCACGGTAGGGAGGAGGGAACCCAGGAGGACTGACTGTGGGTTTGTTGGGGGAAATGGTGCTCTGCTCTGTGGTGAACTAGAAGGATCCACAAACCATCAGCTTACCTGGGTACGTCTTACCAGACCCTGGAGATTGGACTCATCTAGTTTTACAGAGTAGCTATGATCTAAGATGTTTATATATTAAGACAAACATGGATGGATATATTATGTTAGGAATGCACACTTTTGTGTGAGTTCTTAACATAAGACACACATTTTGAAAGCAACATCTCCTTCTTTGTACTTGAGTCACCCTCCTCTGTAGTTAAGGAGTCTATAGTGGATATGTTTGAGAGACATTAGTCTGTGAACACAGGGAATCAGCAGAGATAATGAGTAAACCATTGTGACCAGAGAGAAAGATTTCCTGAAAGGAAGGTCCATGGGTTAGGTCGTGGAGACTCAGTTGCCAGAAACTCTGTGGGGTCTGGATGATCTCAGAGAGTTGTTGAAAAAGGGTTTGTTTGTTTGTTTGTTTGTTTGTTTAGGAGAGAGAGAAAGAGGGAATGATGACTTGTGCAGAGTTTTAATAGAATAATCTGGCTGGTTTGTAGAAGACAACTTGAAAAAAGAACCAGCCAGACATGGGAGGAGAAACAAGCTGGAAATAATCAGTAGGTAAGGATGTCAATGGAGAAGGCAATGGCATCCCACTCGAGTATTCTTGCCTGGAAAATCCCATGGACAGAGGAGCCTGGTAGGCTGCAGTCCATGGTGTTGCTGACGTCAGACATGACTGAGCAATTTCACTTTCACTTTTCACTTTCATGCATTGGAGAAGAAAATGGCAACCCACTCCAGTGTTCTTGCCTGGAGAATCCCAGGGACAGGGGAGCGTGGTGGGCTGCTGTCTATGGGGTCGCACAGAGTCAAACACGACTGAAGTGACTTAGCTTAGCTTAGCTTAAGGATGTTAATGGGCTTCCCAGGTGGTGCTAGTGGTAAAAGAACCTGCCTTCCAGGGAAGGTAGACGTAAGAGACTCAGGTTCAATCCCTGGGTTGGGAAGATCCCCTGGAAGAGGGCATGGCAACCCACTCCAGTATTCTTGCCTGGAGAATCCCATGGGCAGAGGAGCCTGGTGGGCTGCAGTCCATAGGGTCATACGGAGTCAGACAAAACTGAGCACACACAC
The DNA here is from genome assembly GCF_029378745.1 of Bos indicus. Lineage (NCBI taxonomy): Eukaryota > Metazoa > Chordata > Mammalia > Artiodactyla > Bovidae > Bos > Bos indicus. The sequence continues at coordinate 29,956,213 of NC_091771.1, read as the reverse complement.
ACACACAAGGGTGTCAATGGTCTAAAGGTGAGATGGCACCTGGACTAAGATGATAGCTGAGGGGCTGGAAGATGTAACATTATGAATAAAAAAATGGAATCCATGGATGGTGAAATGAGAGCAGGGAATGGAGAGGGAGAATAAAGAGCTCCTGGTTTTGAGCTTGGATGAAAGAAGACACACAGTTCAATTAGGTCCCTGTCATTGCCCACCACATTCCAGGTCTGAGTCTAGGTGCTGGGCATCAGCAGTGACTAAGAGACAAGACCCCTGCCCTCAAGGGATGTTCATCCCAGTGGGAATCTTAAAGACTTGAAGGGGTAGAAGAAGCATCAGAGCAAAGTATAGGTGTTACTCGCTCAGTCGTGTCTGACTCTTTGCAACCCTATGAACTGTAGCCCACCAGGCTCCTCTGTCCATGAGATTCTTCAGGCAAGAACACTGGAGTGGGTAGCCATTCCCTTCTCCCGGGGATCTTCCCGACCCAGGGATCAAATCCAGGTCTTTCGTATTGCAGGCGGATTCTTTACCGTCTGAGCCAGCAGGGAAGCCTGGAGTATAATGGGTCACAAAAGCCCAAGAGGGGGCAGTTTCAACTTATGGTTGTGTGTAAAATTGTCATGAGAAATAAGCATCAAAAGACATTGGAAAGCTACTTATAATAAGGAGAAATGAGAATCCCTAACTACCTGATCATCACCTTGACGACGTCTTTATCACTCTCTCACTGTGAGCCAGGGGCTGTGCATGTGCTCTGCAGGCCTGATCTTATTCAATCCTTTAATAACCCACAGGTGAGGACATCTGCCCAAGGATAAATGACTAGAGAGGAGCACATCTGGGAGTCAAATTTGTCTATCTTATCTTAAAGCTATTATGGGGAATTCCCTGGTGGTCCAGTGGTTAGGACTTTGCACTTTCACTACCAGGCCCCTGGATTCAACTTTGTTGGGGAACTAAGATCCCACAGGTCTCACAGTGGGGGTAAAAAAAAAAAAAACCCAACTATTGTTAATTGAATTTATCCAACAGGGCTGAGCACCACTCCAGTAATTTGTGTTTATGATGTCACTGAGATATTTAAGGTGGGTGAGAGTTAGCTATATCCTCAGACCCCATTATCATGTTATTAAGAAAACAATTATCAGGCCAAATCTGGACATAAGTACAGACTTTTATTAAAGTTCTGTTGGAAGCATTTGAAAGCACTTGAAGTATAGTGGTTCCCTGACCTCCACTATCTCCCGGAGTTTGCTCAAGCTCCTGTCCGTTGAGTTGGCATTAGGCAAGCAGAAATTTTAACCAGTGGCAGCTCACAGGACCGTCTTTGGCCTCAGGGCCATCCCTATGGACATGACCCCTGGCTGTACTGGACACTATAGCGTGGATTGGGAGCACCTATACAGGTTTTTACCCAGCCTTCCAAACTGGAATACCTTTAATTCTACCATCAAGTCTATTTCTGACATTCATCATGTAAACTAACAAGTCTCTCATTTTTGCCAATTAAAAACTCATTTCTGACATTCACTATCTTAATTCACAAAGCCTCAGGTGATGCTGGAGATGTGAACAGCCGACAGCTTTCTGATGTTTCCAGCTGGCCACCCCCTGAGGCTGAATTTTCTGTTAGAGCAACTTAACACTCTGAGAGTTAAGGCTTCAACTCATCCAAACTCATGTTTCCATTCTCAGTGTCAAGCTCTTTTCAAGTAACTTATGGATGCTGAAAAACAAACTCATGCTCTTAACTGCTACTCTGTAAAACCTACCATTTAGGTTTTTAAAAATTGATAGAGATAAACTATAAAGTACCTGTATTATTTTTTTTGACCAGGGAATCTTAAACTCATAGCCCAGGTGAGAAACTAACAGATAACGATGACCAGCTTTTGTTATGGGCAAGGCATTGCACTGAGAGCTTCATATCATTGTTGTTTAGTCGCTAAGTCGTGTTTGACTCTTTTGTGACCCCATGGACTGTAGCCCACCAGGCTCCTCTGTTCGTGGGATTCTCCAGACAAGAATACTGGAGTGGATTGCCATGTGCTCCTCCAGGGGATCTTCCTGTCCCAGGGATTAGACCCTTGTCTGTCTCCCGCATTGGCAGGGGGGTTCTTTACCACTGAGCCAATGAGGAAGCCCAGAGAGGTTCAGATACATCTGTTCATGTAATCTTCAAAATCAATAGATGAGTGAGGTGTCATTAACCCACACCACTTCACAACGGAGATGAATCTTAGAGAGATGTGATCCTGATCTCAGAACTGATATATGTGTTTTCATGGTCTGGATCTCCAGGGTGGGAAAGTTTGAAAACCCTGAAATTATGCTCAAAATGTGCATCTGTGGACATCTGTGTTGTTCATGTTGTTTCTGGTATGGCTTCCCAGGTGGCTCAGGGGTTAAGAATCTACCTACCAATGCAGGAGATGCAGGAGACACAGCTTTGGTCCCTTGGACAGAAAGATCCCCTCGAGGAGGGCATGGCAACCCACCCCAGTATTCTTGCCTGGAGAAGCCCTTGGACAGAGGAGCCTGGCGGGATACAGTCCATAGGGTCAAAGAGAGTTAGACATGACTGAGCACACACCCTGATGGGGGTTGGCAGGGGCTCGGTAACGGTCTATGACTTTGAAGAGGGTCTTCAAGGCTTTCACCACAGGGTCTGAATCGGTTCAGCCAGGATCCAGCTGCCCATTGTAAGTCATCTTCCTAATGGAGGCTCGAAGCCGATGCTTCATTTCCTCTTCCGCAGACAGACATATTGAGCTGGGTCTTTTAGTCTAAAAACCCAGCATCGTTGTCCTAATTTATGGAAAATATGTCAGGTAAGAAAAATCACATTCATAAGAAGTCAATTGATTCTTTGTATTTCCCAGTGTAGGACCTTACTCAAAGAATGGGATGGCCCCTCACAGGTGAAAAACAAAAACCCAGGTCTTTTTCTTACTGTTTGTTAAGGAAATGGGCTTGAAGGAATTTTCCTGATAATGACCTTGCAATCCTTCCAGACCTGATAGGGATTTCTAACTTTATATGGTTCCTGCCTGTTTGAAAAAAATAACCTATTCCCATATTTATTTATACCAAAGCAAAATGATTATGTTTGCCTTCCTTTGGTGAGGTATTGACAGAACAGATAATTGAGATATCTTACTGTCACTAAGGGCTTCCCTGGTGGCTCAGACGACAAAGAATTCACCTGCAATGCAAGAGACCTGGATTTGATCCTACAGTCAGGAAGATCCCCTGGAGAAGGAAATGGCAACTCACTCTAGTATTCTTGCCTGGAGAACCCCATGAACAGAGGAGCCTGGTGGGCTATAGTCCATGGGGTCAGAAAGTGTCAGACTCGACTGAGCTACTAAGCATGCACTGTCACTAAAAATCAAACTGACTTGAAAAAGAAGACAAGTAGAAATAGAAGAAGTAAACTTTTTGAAAAAGTACTTTATCCTTCTATCTTCCTTCTGAGGTCTCTTGAGTCTTCCTGAAACAGTATTTCAGGAATTAGTACAAAAAGAAAATATATGGTTTCTTTGATCTCTTCTCAAGTTACACACATTTATCTTAAAAATTGCCTAAGATTTTTGTATAGAAAAAGGTGTAAAAATTTTGCAAAGACTTGAAGCATATTGCCCAGCAATCCACCTTACCACCTGGCTTATACTCTAGAAAAGAGGCTAAAACAAAGTAAATGCCTGACTGTCCTTTGAGGCTCATCGACCCCTTATACCAAGAATTCCTGTGAACACTGGAGGTTTGCTCCTTATAATATGAAGATTTGGTTATATTAATGCAGAAATTCATGAATTTCCTACTCTAATACTGGGTATGTAGAATTGAAAACTATTTTGGGTTAGTAGATCAGACCTGAGAGAGAAATTGGTGTGGAAATCGATTTTTCCAAAGCCTCCACATTTCAAATGCAAAACTGCTTTTATCTGGTTACTTCTGGGGAAATAACAGCTGGGAGGTAATAAACGGGAAGAGACATGGAGATATCTGGGCTCCATGTTGGCGCTAATTCCCCTGCCACCACCAGCCCTAGGGAATGCTGGTCCTGAGTCTGAGCTCCTGGGAAAAGTTTCCTCCTACAGTCAGCCCGTGGCCAGTAGGCATCAGGGTCACTTGCTCAGGTTGATGCTGCTTCATGCACATCCTCTTGATCCCCAACTTCCTTGGGACCCTCGGTCCCTACACATATGTGAACCCCAGCAAAAAGGGAAACATTTCAGGCTGAAAGACAGTAAGATGGCCTTTCAAAATGAATGGCTTCCTCCTTCTTCCCACACTTAGAGCATTTCCATTCCCCACTATGTCTCCTCTAAGTATTTCATTTCTGTTTATACCCAAGCTCCACAACTAGATTGTAAATTCCATGAGACAGAAGCCTTTATCTCGCCTTTCTCATGTGTTATTTCAGCCACAAGCTGTGAATACAGCAGACACCCACTGAGTACTGATAGATTAATTCCTTCCTTTGATGTGGCAGGAGATTTTGTGCATGTTGTATTTTCCTTAGCAGATGGAAAGCTTCATGAGGACGGGAAGCATGTATGAATCATTTTTGCATCTTGTACAAAAATCCAATTTAATTATCTATCAGAATGAGTGGAGAGACTGCAATAGATAAGGAAGTGATGAGTGGACCGAATTGAGGGAGACTGTACCAGATCAATTTCTAACATTGTGAAATGGGGAAGGGGTGGTTTTTAGTTTTTCTTCCTGGCGTGGGAGTATTTCCCTGACGTGGTTTGATCATGCTCGTCTCTCCGAACACTTTCTTCATTTGACTTTCTTCTTGCTTCATCCTGCCCCTCCCCAGCCTCTGCAGGGTTGGAGGTTAGCTACTCTCAAGAAGCAGAGCTCAGCCTGGGGGGAGAATCTACTGGATGTACTCTTACATCTACGCAGAATTCCTTGGTGTGCTTATTTACATTAGTCAATTACTAAAAAAAAAAATTTTTTTCCTACCAAAAAAGACCCTTTCTTTTAAAAAAAGGAAAACCCGGTTTAAATCTCCAATTTCCCCCATCTCCACTTAGCACATCCATAACAAAACTCCTGATGTCCCCAACCCTCAAATCACCTCCCCTCACCCCACCCCACTCCCATGGTCCTCACCTCAGTAAATGGCAACTCGGTACTTAATTCTCAGGACGAAGCCTTGGGATTACCTTCCACTCCTCTTTCTCTTATTCTGCACATCCACTCCTTAGAAAATCCTGTTGGTTTTTACCTTCAAAAGAGAGAAAAACTGGGCCACGTTGTCCCCTCTGCCACCTCCACTCTGTTCGGAGCTTCCACTGTCACACTGTAGACTCCTGACGGCACAGACCTGGTCTGTTTTGTTCGTCTCTGTATCTTCAGTTCCTGAAACACTGCCCGGACATAGTAGGTGCTCAGCCACTACTGAATGGGTAAATCTCTTCCCTGGATGTTTGCAGTAATCCCTTAACTCTGGATTTCTCAACCTTGGCACGACTGACGTTTGGAGCTGGATAACTCTGTTGGGGGGCTCTGTGTGCAGTGCAGGAGGGTTGGCAGTGTCCCTGACCGATCCTCACCCAGCTGCCAGCTGTCCAGTCCCCTCCTCCCCAACTTGATGACCTAAACCTGTGTCCAGATGCTGTGGGGTGTCCACTAGCGGGGCAGAACCACCGCCCTGGCCCGTCTTCCCCTTGCATGCTCATCCCCTGCAGTCCCTGAGTAGCCAGAGTGACTCTCGGAAACTGTCAGTCAAACCATGGCTTCATGTTGACTCAGAGTGAAATCCCAGCACCTCATGGCACCTGCAAGTCCTCTCTCTTCCCTGACCCCGGCCCTGCCCCCTGCTGCCCTGTCTCAGACCCAGTCCTGCTGGTCTTCTAGACACACCAGGCACGTTCCTGCCTCAAGACCTCACCACTTGCCATCCCACAGGCTGAAACCCTGCTCTTGGGCTCCCTCTGGAGCCTGTGGAGCTTCTGTCTATCCTCAGCTCCTACCCCTCCCTTTCTCTGTGCCTCTGCTCTTCTCGCCGCCTCTTCATAGACAGATGCTCCCAGAATGGTGCCTGGAGGTGTTCGGTGTTGGGTGAGTGGCCATGGATGGGTGGGTGAACACTGGAGACAGTTGTTCTATCCCAGATCCCCCTCTGGGTGGGTGAGCACTGGAGACAGTGGTTCTACCCCAGATCCCCCTCCACCTTCTGTCTTTGGCTCGCTCCTAAGTCTTGCCAAGTCAATCCCTGGTTCTGTTTCCTCTTGACTCTGAAATATGACGAGAACTCAACAAACGGAATCAAAGAAAGAACACAGACGACCGAAACCCTCACGGGGAATACCTTCCAGAAACCGGGTCCCTTTGTGTCCCCCCATACCATGTGCGTGCTCAGCCGTGTCCGACTCTGCGACCCCATGGACTGTAGCCCGCCAGCCTCCTCTGTCCACAGAATTCCTTAGGCAAGAATGCTGGAGCAGGTTGCCATTTCCTTCTCCAGGTGATCTTCCCAACCCAGGGATCGAACCTGGGTCTCTTACATCGCCTCCGTTGGCAGGCACGTTCTTTACCTCTAGTGCCACCTGGGTTTTTGTGTCCCAGGATTTGGGTTTATTTGGAGTCATCAGCACAGCTTAGTGAGTGTGGAGGTGGATTGCCAGGGTCTATCCAGTCATCCTCTGACCCCGTGTGTGCTCATGGGCAAGGACATCTTCTATCTGTGCCCCAGGCCCTAACCTCTGACATGGGATGATGACATGACAGAATTCCCAGGGCGGATGTGAGGATTAAGGGACTGAATCACACATGTAAAGTGCTTAGCCAGGTAGTGAGCCCTGGATAAATACTTGTTCCAAGTCTGTGTATATGAGGATTTGGTGCCTGGTAATAAGACGAGCTTCCAAAACTTTCTGCAAAACCTTCGTTCAGTCAGTCTACAGGTATTGACAGCCTGCCATGTGCCATGATGTTCCAGGTGCTGGGGAAATGAGTCAAATAGGACAAACAGGGTCCCTGTCTTCTTGGAGTTTGCATCCTGTTTTGAGGATATAGCCAACAAGCAAATAAACAAAAAAGATCAGATGGTAGTAGGTGCTATGATAAAAATAAAACAGGGTGATGGGGGAGAATGGCTGCTGCTGCTGCTGCTAAGTCGCTACAGTTGTGTCCGACTCTGTGCGACCCCAGAGACGGCAGCCCACCAGGCTGCCCCATCCCTGGGATTCTCCAGGCAAGAACACTGGAGTGGGTTGCCATTTCCTTCTCCAATGCAGGAAAGTGAAAAGTGAAAGTGAAATCGCTCAGTCATGTCCGACTCCTAGCGACCCCATGGACTGCAGCCCACCAGGCCCCTCTGTCCATGGGATTTTCCAGGCAAGAGTACTGGAGTGGGTTGCCATTGCCTTCTCAGAGAATGGCTACCTGTATATGTATGGCTGAGCCCCTTTGGGTCTCACCCGAAATGACCACAACATTGTTAATCGGCTATACTCCAATACAAAGTAAAAAGTTTAAAGTTTGGAAAGAAAAAAAAGTAAATAAAAAACACCAGGGTGATAACATGGTGAGGGATGAAGGGAGAGAGTTGCTTTAGGTTTCATGATCTGGACAAATAACTTCGAAAGGCAGTTTTTGTGCTGTTTTCTGCATGACAGCAAGGTAGGAGCCAGGCAAACACCGGGGTGTCAGGATTTTCCAAGGACAGTAGCCAGCTCATGGAGAGCCCTAAGCAGGGGTGGAGCTTCATGTATTTGAGGAGCAGAAAGAAGGCCAGGGTCAGTGGGGTGGGTGGAATGAGGGTGATGGGGCGACTGGGAGGGAATAAAGTCAGAGAGACGGAGTCAGGGGGCACCAGAGACCACAGTAGAGGGATTGGCTATTTTGTTCAAGGGCTGGGGACTTACTGGAAGGTTTATAGCAAGGAGATGGCATTTTCCAAAGGCTTCTCTGGCTGCTGGGTGGGGAACAGACTGCAGAGGGGCACACGTGAAAATTGGGGCTCCCACGGGGCACCGTGACAAGGAAAGCACGTGAGTGGTGGGCGCAACGAGGGCGGAGGTCCTGTCTGTGAGACGCTCAGAGGCTCTCAGTCCTGTCGTGGACAGGAGGCGTCAGTGACCGGTGAGGCTGTGGCACAGGTACCCGACTTGTCCTCTTGACCCCGAGGGAGCCGGACTTAGCCCTTCCGGCCTCTTGCCTTTTTTCTCCCCAAGAAAATTTTTTAAAATTTATTTCCTTTTAATTGGAGGATAATTGCTTTACAATATTGTGTTGGTTTCTGCCATATATCTGCCATGAATCAGCCACAGGTATCCATATGTCCCCTCCCTCTTGAACCTCCCTCCCACCTCCCACCCCTAAGAAGATTTCCAAGTAAAATTATAATGTGATCGGCATCGGGAAAAAGAGTGAAGCTAGACTCCCTTTACTTCTAGAACCTTCTCCCATGGCTCCCAGGACTAATAAGAAAATAAACTAAAATAGTGTTGAATCTAAAGGGAGAAAAAAGCATCTTTACAATCGCTGACCAAGAATTCTGTGCTGACAATGGATTTGTTTATTAAATAAATATCAAAAACTTGACAGTGACAACTACATGTAGAAAACGTGTAAGAATCGTGAAAAAAATACACAGAGACTTCTTCCAAAGGTTATAAGCAGAAAGGCTGCTTGTTCTCCCCATTTTATAAATTCTATTCTGAATAAGAGTGTACGTTTCACATTTAATAAACAGTAACTGGGTTGGAAGGATTTCTTTTCTGGATCTAGTAGTGGTGGTGGTTTGGTCGCTAAGTCATGCCCTACTCTTGCGAGCCCATGGACGGTAGCCTGCCAGGCTCCTCTGTCCATGGGATTTCCCCCTAGTAGACCAAAGGCCAAAGGGATTTTTTAGTTTTGTTTTGATTTGGTTTGTACAGGCTTCCCTGATGGCTAAATGGTAAAGAATTTTCCTGAAATGCAGGAGACCTGGGTTTGATCCCTGGGTTGGGAAGATCCCTTGGAGAAAGCAACGGCTACCCACTCCAGTATTCTTGTCTGGAAAATTCCATGGACAGAGGAGCCTGCCACACTACAGTCCATGGGGTCACAAAGAGTCAGACATGACTGAGTGACTTTCACTTTCATATGAGGTTTTTTTTTTTTTTCTGTTCTAATTTACACCACTATTTATAGACCAGCCATTTTGTGTACTTAGAATACTTTCCAAAATTCAGGGAAGAGGTCCAGTGGAGTTTCTAGACGTCTTCTGCTTTCTGGCTCTTGAGACAAAGTGAACCGCTGCTGATCTCCGAAGCAGTGGTCTTTGATCAGCTCACGTCAGAGGTCTCCCCCATTTGTCCCTATAACATCGCTTATTGGGCAGCCAGGATGAGGGTTGTCAGGTCAAATACAAAAGTTCAATTTGAATTTAAGATTTTAAAAAGTGAATAGTATTTTAGTATAAGTGTGTCCCCAACATCACAAGGGCAGATAATAGTCATTTATTTGAAATTAAAATTGAACTGGGCACCCAGTCTGTGCTCTTATTTGATTAAGTGGCATCTTGAGCCGTGCTTGCAGCTGGGTGGGAAGCATTCCCGGCAGCCGCAGACACTCATGCCACGTATCTGCTGCCTCCTTGAGCCTGTCCATCTCTGCTCACCTGCTCTTCTCTACCCAGCTGGTCTTGCCAACATACAGCAAGAGGCTGTTGTCACTGGAGTGAGCAACTCTCTCTCTTTACCATCCTTCTTGTGTCTCAGACTCCCATGTCTATATTTAGGACATTCCTTCCTTTTCTGCCCTGTAATAGAAGCCATTATATATCTATCCATCCACCCATCTATCTATCCATTCATCTGTTTATCCATCTACCCATCCATCCATTCATCTATCCATCCATCCATCTATATATCCATCCATCCATTCATTAATCTATCCATCTATCCATCCATTTATCCATCCATCCATCCATCCATCCAACCATTCAATAAGTATTTACAGAACATCTTCTAAGTACCAGGCGTCATGCAGCAAAGCCGTAATGTCTCTGGGGACACATTAGGTGAACAATGAATGGTCTGTCTTGGAGCTAACTTCTCGGATGCAGCTGTTGTGAAGAACAGAGCAGTTCTGATCCCAGCATCTCTGGACCTTTGCAGGTGAGTCTGCATACCTCAGATGCTACCAGTTGCCCTGGCACTGGTCCTGTGAAATGGAGTACAGAGACCCTGAAAGCGCCCTATCCCATTGTATCAGTCAGGGAAGGCTACTTGTATCAAACAGACCTCAACATGTGTAGTCACACGAGAAGCTTGCTTCCTGTTCAGGTAATACTCTTGGGCAGGGGCAGAGGTTGACAGGCAACCCAACTCAGCACAGTTATTCAGGGGCTTGGCTTGGCAGAGTTCTTCCCTCTTTATCAGGTCAGTGGTCACTTCTAAGCTTGCCCAGAGTCATCATCATTCCAGCCAGCTCGGAGAGCATGGTGGCATGCATGGGAGACTTTGAAGACCCACTTTGGAAGAGGCTCACATCACTTCTACTCAGATCCCTTAACTACTAGCCGCATGGCCATGCCTAGTTGCAGGGGACGCCAGGCAGTGTGTGCCCAGGAAGATGATTGGAACATGGATTTGGTTAACTTCTCTAAACCTTGGCTTCCTCATCTATGAAATACTCCACTGATGTTCCTCAAAGTTGGTTGACAAAATCTCTGCTGGGACCCACTGTCTGCAGGTCTGACAACAGTCCCTGGTATCCCTTCCCTGATGTCAGACCTCCCTACACCCTGCCAAAGCCACTCTGTGGGTGAAGGAGAACTGAGCCCTGTTCTGTTTCCCCATCCTGCCTGCTTCTTGGTTCTGCCCTTTTCAACCTGCTGCTGAGACTGAAGACCCTTCATCTAACTCCAGCAGTGCATTGACTGGCTGGTGTCTTGGGAACGTTGAGTGCCTTTCTCTATAGAAGCAGCTGTAGGTGGGGTGGTTAGATGCCCACCAAAGCCCAGCCCCCATCTTTTGGCCTAAGGGGTGGGCTGCAGGGAGGCCCTGGCACCTGGGCAGTTCCCATAGCAGCATCTCAGGAGGCTCAGCAGCAGGGAGTTGGGGTGGAGTACAGAGTCCCCCCCACCCCCGCCAACCACCAAAGCTTTGTGAGTGGCTGGTTCCCATGGCAACTGTGGGGTGGCCTTCACAACAGCCAGGAACTGTGGCCCTGGCTAGAAGCTGAGTAAGCCCGGAGCCGCCTGTGGCCACAATGTGCAGGGCGCCTTTCAAGCCAGGCTGTTTCCATTACCAGCAGGCCCTGAATAGCTCTGTTTCTGTCTCATTGAAAGAAACATTTACTGAGCATCTGTATGCCAGACACTGTTGTGGGTGCTCAGAACTGAGAAGAAGATGGTCACTGGCCCTTTTGGCAGGGCTCCCGGCCTGGAGGGGTTGTTAGACAAACCTCCACGCAGAGGAGCAGCGCCCATGTGACCCAGGCAGGAAGGAGTGGGTGGGAAGACTCTGGGAAGACGAGAGGCAAGAGGATGAATAGGTTTCAGGAGGAAAGAGGAAGGTTTGGTCTAAACAGCACCTTCAGGGCTTCCCTGGTAGCTCAGTGGTAAAGAATCAGCTTGCCAATGCAGGGAACACAGGTTCGATCCCTGGGTTGGGAAGATCCCACATGCTGTGGAGCAACTAAGCCCGTGCACCACAGTTATTGAGCCTGTGTTCCAGAGCCCAGGAACTGCAACTGCTGAAGCCCACGCCGCAACTACTAAAGCCCACGTGCTGCAATTACTGAAGCTGGAGCACCCTGGGAAGCCTGAGTGCCCTAGAGTCTGTGCTCCGCAACAAGAGAAGCCATTGCAAGGAGGCTGTGTGAAGAGATAGCTTATTAACAAGGCCAGGTCCAGATCTTCTGTCCTCCGGAGACTGGAATAGTGTTCTGCTCGGCTTCTCCACTGGGCCATCTTTCCACCCCTCACCTGGGTGGCCCTGATGGTTAAATGTCATCCCTAGGGCCACTTGCATCCTCTTCACCTACTGGGCCTCCGCCTGGAGTGGCCACTGATTGGACAGTGACCACAGGCATTTCAAGCTCGAGTTCTTTGTCCTTGACGGTAGCATCTCACCAGAGCGTCCCAGGTAGCAGGTGAAGGTGGATTTGTGTGCTTTGCATTTTTCTCTGCACACTTTGGGTTCTTAATAAATGTAGTAAATTCCCAAGCAGGGCCCCCCAAACTCAGTCTCATAAAATGCAGGCTTGTGTTATAATGGGGTATGTGGAATGAGCAGGCGAGCTTGGTGCTAAGGGCAAGAAATCAATCACCCCTCTCTCTATAGCCATCTGATCTTCCATTATGGGAGACGTGTTATCTTGGGACTTCATTATGTATGGAATAAAGACATCTCTGCCAAGTGCAGATGGAGCAAACTCTATCTGAAGATCTTGCAGACACAGTTAGTGTGTGATGAGAGATTCAGAAGGTCGGGTTCGAGCTGGGGAGGTGGTCCTGGGGAAAGTCCCGACCTCAGTACTACACTGGGCCTGTGCCCTGAGCCAGGTGTCCGTGGGTGGGCGCAGCTGCCTCTGGTGCCCACCGGCAGAGCCCTGGGGTCAAGCAGTGGAGGTGTCGAGCCCCCAGGCCAGCAGGGAGCCCCTCAAGGACAGTGCCTGGAAGCCCCTCTCCCCCAAGTGCTCTCCTCCATCCGGCAGGCCTCCTGGATCTCATCAGGCCACAGCTGCCTGGCAGCCTGGACGCAAGAGCAGAGAGTGGCCTGGTTCCCATTGCTGGAGTGCTGAGTCGGCCTGTAATCATTGTCAGAGGGCACATTCCAGGCCCGTGGTTTAAGAGGAGAGCACACTTCTGTCTATAATTGAGGAGCCGTCCCCCTCTGGGTGTTTAATGCTTCTCTGAGGCTCAGCACCACTCCTCCTCCGGTCTAAACCTGACGGTCCGGCTTTGATTTCAGACACAGGCTGGCAGGATGCTGGGAGGGGCATGGGGCCCCCTTCTCCCCTCACTGCCTCTCCAGTTTGGATCTGCCTCCGATCTTAAACATGCAGATGTGGCCAGATGAATGTGCACCATGTGGATTCCCCAGGGAGCGCAGGACTCTGCGTCTTTGCTGAAAACACCCAATAAACCGCTGGCCTCAAGGCTCTGTTGTTTCAGGGCAGGGATTGAATGTAGCCCGCTTCAGCCTGCCAGGGTGCCTCTGACCACATCACTGCTTGCGGTCCACACAGACATGACTCCCTGAAGCCCCAGAAGGCAGCAGAGGCGGGTACAGTCTGCTCTTCGTGTGCCGGGTGGGTTCTCTGCAGTAAGCACTCTGCTCTGTGTACCAGGTGACATGGGGACCACCTGTCACCAGGGATGGGGAGGCAAATGAGCTATAGATCCCAGCCAGGCATCCACTCACCCATGGGAGGCTCTGAAAGCTCACTGGCTGGGGTTCAGGGTGCACCCTGGCATGAAAGAAAGAGTCTGTCTGAGTGCAGTGAACACTTCTCTAGGTTACAGCCAGCCCAGTGGTAACAGCCAGCTATCCCATAATGAAGCGCCGAGAGAATTTCTATCGGTCAGAGAGCCAGAAAATGAAGGCCCGCGTGTTAAACGGCTTCACTAAAGAGGAGATGCGTGTTGGAGCTACAAGGAGGTTGTGTGGTCCCTGGGCTGGGCTGACTCACGCTCGGAGGGCGGCCTTTGAGCCAATGGACACATGCGCAGCCGGCCAGCCGGCCACAAGTCAGGGCTGCTCCTGGCGCTCAGGAATCTGGGGTCAATTAGGGATCCATGGTGCCAGAGCATCTAAAACAATTGCAGACAGCAGCGCAGGCTCTGCTGTAACAGCAGAGGAATGCAGAGTACACGGGTACAATCGTGCGGTCCCTAAAGGAACGTTCCCCCTGCTCCCACTCCCATCCTGCAAGGCCTTTTTCTCCACGAGCAGGATTGCCTGTGGCTAAGTCTGAGCCACTGGTCCGTACAATGACCACCAACTCCGTCACTTACCCTTTGCCGTGGGTGCAGAAGTCACAGTCATTTAGGGGAGGCGTCTGTCAGCTTCAGAAGGGCCACTGATAACTCTCCTCCTCTGATTTCACCCACATGGGATGTCGTTAAGCTAGAGGTTTCTGTGATTCTTTGACCAGAGTATGAGGTATTTATTTGTCTCTGTTGTGGTTTCGCATTGCTGTGTCAGCTGTTATCTCCGTGGAGGGGGCCGGATTTCCAAGGCAGACTGACTCAAGGAAGTGGAGGGTAAGTGGGGTCGCTTGGCAGAGCTCAGGGGCAACAGGACACAACCTGCACACCCAGGCGGCGACATCTAGGAGATGTCACTATTATTTCTGGTGCACAATTTGGGGCATATTTCGGCAGCTGAGCACCCATTCAATTCACACTTCCCAACACGTGAGGTGGGCTTGGGAAGGGGTCATCCCAAGCGAAGGCTCAGAAGACAGGCAAGACTTTGCTTCTTCTCATCAGAATCCGACATTGAAATAATACATTCAAGCTCCTGTTTTATAACTGGGTCAAGACTCAGTTATACTTGGTTATAAATAGGCAGTGCTCAGTATCACGAGTGTTATTTCAATTTGCACTTAGTGAAACATTTAGTATTTACCAGGAAAGATGAAAGGCAACAACAAGAAAGATAAACCTGAGATGACTCTATGACCTCTTGGGAATTCTAGGGTTTGCGGTCCGTATGGAGGTTGACAATCATGAGCTTCCTTTTCCAGCAAGGAGTTAGCATGTAGAATTGAGATCAGATGTCAGATTTCCCCATTCTTGAAGTCCATCCTACAAATCTTAATTCAGTCCAATGGAGCAAGTACCATTAAGGCAAGTCTCCGTCTTACAGTCAGACCCATAAGTGATCCTAACACACTGATCTCATCCTGTTACTCAAAAACCCTTTAGCAGGCCACCCAAATGCCCTCAGTGTGAAGCCTTGGCTTCAGGTAGCTTTCAGGCCCTACAGGACCTCTGCACCCAGCCTGCCATCCCCACCATCCCCGGAAATCATTGGGGCTCTGCTGAGCTGCTCCCTACAATCCCCCAGCTGCCAGCCTCTGGGAGGACCAGCCTCCAGGCTGAGAAGGTTCTTCCTTCACCCCTACCCCCAGCTGTCTACATCCTATACACCCATAATGGCCAACTCATATTCCTTCCATCTTGACTTCTTCCCCAGTTTCATTCTTTTGCATGAACCTGGTGGAATGGTAGAATTTCTCCACCATTTACTTTTTCTTTTTTTGGCTGCACTGCTTGGCATATGGGAATCCTAGTTCCCTGACCAGGGGCTGAACCCACTCCCCCTGCATTGAAAGTGCAGAATCTTAAACACTGGGCCACCAGGAAAGTCCCCTCCACCATTTACATTTAAACTCTCTCAAACAGGAACTTCTGTGATTCGTTTAGACTGGGCATGTATCTGGTTGCCCTTTGAAGACTGTACTCCTTGAGGGTCACCAGCAGCTATGTCCTGTGGGCAGTGTCCTCAAAGCAGGAGAAAGGGCAAGGGGCAGAAGGTCTAGGATCCAGTCTCTGCTGTGGGACCTTGGGCCCATTCCCCACTCTATGGGGTGTCCCTGGCTCCCCGACCTGCTGCACCCTCCCCTGGTCTGCCTGGTGGCCTCTGCTGTCTGCTGTTTATAGCCCAAGACTCACATCATTAGACCTCCCAGTAAGCTCCAGTCTCCTTCCTCTGGGTCCCCTCCCATCCTGGGCACACCCCTAACTGGTCTTGTCACCCGTGCTGGCTGGCTTTGCTATGCTGTCCGCCTCCCCGTTTGTCAAGAGCTCCCAGATTCCTCTTGGGTCCCCGGTGTTGCTGCAGGGCCTGGTATCCGGCAAAGACGTAACACAGCTCATTTCATGAATATGAGGTGAATCTGCTTACCTCACAGGATGATGGTGGTGGTTTAGTTGCCCAGTCGTGTCCAGCTCTTTGCAACTCTGTAGCTCTCCAAGCTCCTCTATTCGTGGGATTCTCCAGGCAAGAATACTGGAGTGGGTTGCCATTTCCTCTCCAACCTCACAGAATAAGATCTCCCAAATAAATAACAATGAAATAATAATTCTATGATAATAGCAAAGAGTCTGATATGACTGAGTGACTGAACTGAACTGAACTGAATAGCAAGTAACAAAAGGGCTTCATATTTGTTACGTGTCTCACCTGACAGCACAGTCCATGAGATAAGGACCATTGTTACTTACATCATAAAGATGCTTGGATTAAATCATAATGCTGCTGCTGCTGCTAAGTCGCTTCAGTCGTGTCCGACTCTGTGCGACCCCAGAGACGGCAGCCCACCAGGCTCCCCCGTCCCTGGGATTCTCCAGGCAAGAACACTGGAGTGGGTTGCCATTTCCTTCTCCAATGCATGAAAGTGAAAAGTGAAAGTGAAGTCACTCAGTCGTATCCAACTCTTAGCGACCCCGTGGACTGCAGCCCACCAGGCTCCTCTGTCCATGGGATTTTCCAGGCAAGAGTACTGGAGTGGGGTGCCATTGCCTTCTCCGTAAATCATAATAAGTCATCACAAACCCAGTGGCTTGTAACAATACACATCCATTACCTCGTGGTCCTAGACGTCAGAAGTCTAAAGGCAAGGTGTCGGCAGGACTGCAGTCATGAGTGATCTGAGGAGAATCCATCTCTCGCTTTATCCAGCTTCTAGAAGCTGCCTGTGTTCCTCGGCTCACAGCTATGTCCCTCCAACTGCCGGCTTCCCTCACCTCATCTCTTGGGACTGACCCGGACCCCCAGCCTTCCTCTTACAAGGATCCTGGTGATGATGCTGGGTTCATCTGGATAAATCAGGATTATCTCCATCTCAAAATCCTTAATCATATTTGCGAAGTCCCCTTTCCCCTGTGAGGTCACCTAGTCGCAGTTTCCAGGAATTAAGAAAGGGGCATCTTATGGGAGCCATTACTCTGCCAACCACAATGAGGAAACCAAGAAATACAGAAGCAATTCTGTGGAAGAGTGCTAAGTGTAAAGCATTTTGTAAGCAGGGGATTATAATAGTGTTGCTCATAGCATCAAGCACTTGGGAGATATTCAATTAACACTTTGAAGTGGAAGTGATTCCTTTAAAGTAAAGTGAATTGTCCCAGCATCTATTAAAGTGCCTGTTTGAAGATTTTAACATTTAGTTTTCCAATCTTGCAAAATGATCTTTGAATTCTAGAATCCTAGGGTCTTTTTATTCTCATTTTATTATGATCTTGTGAACATTAGGTTATCACTTAGTTCTTGCTTATTCCTTAGGCGATCTCTGTGAGGCAGTGTAACCTTATTTACCATCTGAAGAAGCAAAGTCATTCTATCTTTGAGTGAGTCAATACCGCATTAAGATTGCAATGAAAGCAATGATCAAACACTTTCTGTCACATAATATGGATTGAAAATACACAGTCTCTCTTTCCAGGCCAAATCCCATGGACGGAGGTGCCTGGTAGGCTGTAGTCCATGGTGGGGTTGCTAAGAGTTGGACATGACTGAGTGGCTTCACTTTCACTTTTCACTTTCATGCATTGGAGAAGGAAATGGCAACCCACTCCAGTGTTCTTGCCTGGAGAATCCCAGGGATGGGGGAGCCTGGTGGGCTGCCCTCTCTGGGGTCGCACAGAGTCGGACACAACTGTAGCGACTTAGCAGCAGCAGCAGCATGCATGCATTTGGGCTTCCTTGGTTCTCAGATGGTAAAGAATCTGCCTGCAATGCTGGAGACCCAGGTTTGCTCCCTGGGTCAGGAAGATCCCCTGGAGAAGGGAATGGCTGCCCACTCCAGTATTCTTGCCTAGAAGATCCCGTGGGCAGAGGAGACTGGCGGGCTACAGTCCATGGGGTCACAAAGAGTCTAAGCGACTAACACTCAGTTTTCACTTTCATGCATACATTTATCTGCCGTTTGGCATCTATAGGGTGTCTTTCATGCACCAAGCCCTGGATGACATACGCGAGGAGCATTGATGGACATGAGAAGTTCCATCCTCTGACGAGCTTGCAGTTCACAGAGGAGGACAAATGGACAAACATGCAATTATGATGCCACACGAAAGGAGTATAAACCAGGAGGGAACTGCAGGCTGTACTCCTCACCAGGGGTGTCCAGGGAGCCCAGGTACCAAGACGTGTAAGAAGGAACTGTGGATGTAGATGTGGCTGTGAGCGATGCCAGGAACAGAGGTGGAAGGGTCTCCTGTGGCTGGCGAACCCTGAGGTCTGTGAGGAGCAGAAGAAGATGCCCAGGAGGGAGTGGGCATGGGGGGCAAGATGTGGGGGAGATGAGGGTGAAGTGGGTGCCACCTCTGACAGTTTGACTGCATCGGCTCTGTACACTGCGCATTGTCCTATTTGCTTTTGTCCCTGATGTCTTTCAAGCCTTTTAGTCTTAATAAATGCATACACTGAGATAATACACAATGTGTTTGCCCAGGGGTACCCAGGAGGCATCAGAGGTTTAGCACTGACCTGGGAGACACATGGAGGCGTCCCCACCAACACGAGCCTTCTCTCTAAGTCTCTGAGAGTAAGTTACTGATGAGGCTGCAGGGTTAAAAAGGGCTGCACCGGTTCCCTCTCTCCGTCAGTAGAGCTCCCGACTTTGGCCTCATCTTCAAGCCCCTTCTCTCAGCAGATCATTTAACCTCTCTGAGCCTTCATTTCTTGGTGACAATAATACGCATTCCCTCATCTCTTGTAAGGATGAAAAGATCCAATACAGATGGTCCCCAACTTACGATGTTTCAACTTAATGATTTTTCTTCTTTCAGTTCAGTAGCTCAGTCACATCTGACTCTGCGGCCCCTATGGACTGCAGCACGCCAGGCTTCCCTGTCCTTCACTATCTCCCGGAGTTTGTTCAAACTCATGTCCATTGAGTCGATGATGCCATCCAACCACCTCATCCTCTGTCGTCCCATTCTCCTCCTGCCTTCAATCTTTCCCAGCATCAGGGTCTTTTCCAGGGAGTCAGCTCTTTGCATCAGGTGACCAAAGTACTGGAGTTTCAGCCTCAGCATCAGTCCTTTCAATGAATATTCAGGACTGATTTCCTTAGGATGGACTGGTTTGATCTCCTTGCAGTCCAAGGGACTTTCAAGTCTCTTTTCGTCTTTACAGTAGTGCAAAAGCGGGATGCATTCCATAGAAACCAGTAGAAATTTTGAGCGTGGCTCAAAATTTTTCTGAGCTAGTGATATGCGGTGCGGGCCTCTCTCATGATGCTGAACAGTGGCAGCGACCACAGCTCCCCGTCAGCCATTCGATCCACTGACTGACAGACTCACAACTTTTCCAGACCCAGACAGTCCCTCTGCTTTTCACTGTCAGTACAATGTTTGATCAATTGCATGAGATATTCAACACTTTGTTATGAGACAGATTTAGTGTTTTGCCCACCTGAAGGTGATGTAAGTGTTCTGAGCACGTTGAAGGTAGGCTGGGCTAAAACTGTGAGGTTAGGGTACTAAACGCATTTTCGTCTTAAGATATTTTCAATTTACAATGGGTTTACCCAGACGTAACCCCACTGCAAGTCAAGGAAGATCTGTATATGTAAAGTTCCCAGCTCAGTGCATGCCTGGAGCTTAACAGGCACACAAGAAATGTGCCAATCATTGGAAAATTGTGCCCAAGGGAAGCTTTAATTACAGTTCCTTTTTCTCTCTCCCAACTCAAGGATTTGCTTCCAAGACAATTAACAGGCCACAGAATTCTGCCACCTCTCAGCTGCTGCTGATAGCCAGCAGACTTCTGGAAGGGTCTCTCGAAGTGGGGACACTCAGGCAGGTGCCGGCGTGTGGCTCCACGACTCCATGTGCATCCAGATTGGTGACCATTACACAAGACATGTGCTTAAATATTTACTATGCACAGAGTCCCCCCAGCACGGCGGGGCTCAGGAGAAAGTCCAAGAAGCAAGACAGCTTTGGCATCAACCACTCCTCGCCTGGTGGAGCAGATGCCTTGACGGGAGGCATTGTCAACAGACGGGGCCACTGTTGCTTTAAAAAACTAACAACAATTATCGCCCCTCAAACTCAGGAATAAATATCAGGCGTGACAGATCGGATGTCAAACGTAGGCAATTAGAATGGCTCCCTGGTACCATTTCACTGAGTATTCCAGAACGTAAGTTCCTGGCGTGGATGCCTGGTGAGAATGCTACAGGCAAGGCGGGGGAGGAACAGACATGATTCAGCATCATCTCAATGCTGCAGGAACATTCTTGTAATCACTATTATTTCTCTTTTTAAAAAAATGTATTTATTTTATTTGGGGCTGTGCTGGGTCTTCATTGCTGTAGGGCTGCTCTCTAGCTACTCCCTGCTGGCACATTGGCTTAGTAGGTCCACATGTGGGATCATCCCAGATCAGGGATCGAACCTGTGTCTCCTGCATTGGCCGGCAGATTCTTTAGCTCTGAACCACTAGAGAAGCCCTCTTATTTCTCTTTTACAGAGAAGAAAGTCTCTGGCTCAGAAAAGGTGAGTAATGTACCCAAGGCCACCCAGAATGAGAGGCAGGGCCAGGGTTTGGCCTTTGGCTCCTGGCCTTTAAAGCATGCACAGAGGAAAGACTCATACAAGAAGAGCGTCCCAACATCCTTTCGAAAGTCTCCTTGAGAACACAGGCCTCAAGAGCCACCTGGGTGGCCTAGAGGCCCTGGTTTTACTTGACAGTCAGAGGAAGGAAATTCCGTCCACTAAAAGCAGCCCCGATCCTCAGGCCTCTCTGTCAGTTTCCTTCAGAGATGGTCACAGCAGTGTGTTCAGGGAGGCGGACAAGATAGGGCCAGAGCCAATGCCAAACAGGCAGCCAGGGGGACCACGGCCATTGCCAGGGTAACCAAAATCTGCACTATCGAGGGATTTCTGGAAGGATTCGATTCTCTCTTGGAGCCTATCCAGGAACATCGAGTGAAAACAACATACGAGAAGGTTTCAGAGTTGGGAGGGGAGGCAGGTGCCACCTGCGGACTGCTGCATCCAGAGGGCACGCCTCTGGGGGCCCTGCAGCCCAGGGAGCCCACATTTCTGCACCTGGAAGGAAAGTCTGCTCAGACTCTCATGGCAATCCAGGAGGGCAGCCTGTTTCAGGGGCCTGGAGGCCGGTGCAGAAACCCTTTAGGTCTCTTCCCTGTATCACAGACCTGGGGCTCTCCAATCCTGGGAAGAATCTGACTTTGTAGGTAGGGGGGCTGGTGGAGGTGGGGAAGGGGCCGGTGGTGGGAGTTGGGGGCTGGTGGGGGTGGGACTGGTGGTGGGAAGGCTGGTGGGGGTGCTGGTGGTGTGGGTGGGCTGGTGGTGGTGGTGGGGGATGGTGATAGAGGGAGACGGGGGTGGATGGTGGTGGTGGGCGATGGTGGTGGTGGTGGGGGATGATGGGGGGGATGGTGGTGGTGGGGATGATGGTGGTGGGGGATGGTGGTGGGGGGGATGGTGGTTGGGGGTGGTGGGGGGGGATGGTGGTGGTGGGGATGGTGATGGTGGGGGATGGTGGGGGGGATGGTGGTGGTGGGGATGGTGGTGGTGGGGAATGGTGGTGGTGGGGAATGGTGGTGGTGGGGGTATGGTGGTGGTAGGAGATGATGGTCGGGGGGGATGGTGGTGGGGGGGATGGTGGTGGTGGGGGGTGGTGGGAGATGGTGGGGGGGATAGTGGGGGGGTGGTGGTGGTGGGGATGGTGGGGGGATGGTGGGGGGGGATGGTGGGGGGGATGGTGGGGGGGCTGGTGGCAGTGGCGGGACAGCATCTGCATTTCTCCTGGTGGTTGGACGTGGGAGGTCTGAGGCCGGATTTTGAAAACCACTGCTTTTCCTGCCAGCACAGCTTCCTCTGCAGGCCCTCTGACTGCCCAGAGTCTCAAGGCATTCTCCAGAAAGGTGTCCACACTGGAGTCCAGAGGAGTCTTCCCTGGGTTCATGGGTGAGCTGTGGGGGCCCGTCAAGGCTCAGGGGGAGGGTTGTCCCTGTGACTCTGCTCAAGTAGTCCCCCCGTCCCAGAAGAGTGTCCCCCTGGAGTGGGCGGCCTGGGCTCACCCAGAGATGGACAGACAAGAGCTCAGAGCTGGCTGGCTCCCTGTAGCCCGGTGGCCCGGAAAGGGTTAAGGGTCTGCCTGGAAGCCTGGATTCCAAGGAGTAATTTGAGCCCCTGGAAAACAGGGCCTTTTCTGTCTGGCACTCTGGCACCCCAGCTCTGGTGCTTGTCCCCGGGGCGGTCCAAGACCTCGAGCCTCTCCTCCTGCCTTCCCCCTCGGTGAGGGAAGAGATTAGCCGGCACTCCCCACCCCTGCCTCCCGCCCCAGGACAAAGAATGCACGCACAAGAAGAGGGTGCTCCATCTACACAGCACTCCTGAATGTTCTGGAGTAGAAAATAAACATGTGTGTGAAGTAGTGACTGAGAGAGGCAAAATATGTCCCTTCAAAGCAGGAGAAGTCTGCCTCCTTCCTCCTGCTTCGCTGTAGGGCCTCTGGCTCTCTTAATCTTGCAGCGTTATAACTGCTATTTTGGTGACTGGTAGAAAACTCTTTCTTTAGGAAGGGAATTAATGACTGAAAATTTAGTGCTTTGTAAACACAGTGCGGAAAGCATCCCCCCGGGCTCGCCTTATTCCTTGGCAGGGAGGGAGGCTGGACGGGAGAATAAATGGTTCCAGCCTGTGAGAGGCCCCCACACCAAACGCTGTCTGCTTCTCGTAAAGCCCAGCCCCACAACACTGGGGTGCTCCAAACCCTGAGAAAGGAATGTCAGAGAAAGCAAAAGAAGCAGGGGGAATGAGACCCATCCATTGAAAAAAATACCAAAAGGTGAATTTTTCTAAGATAAATGCATATTTCAGTAAAAATGTATGTCCTTGGCAAATCCAGCTTTTGACCTGAATTAGAGGAATCTGTTGTTTACAGAGCCCAAACCCGCAGACTAATTGTTCCTTTAAACTTTTAAGGCCTGGCCAGTGACATAAAACCCTTGGAAATAAAAAACCTCTCAGGACAAGCCTTCAGCTGTAGGCATGGGAATTGTGATGGTAGGGCTGTATCGCTGGCATGGATACAGCAAGTCACTAACACGACTGGGCAGTGGGGAGGGTGGTGGCTCATTTGACAAAATAGCAGCCTTCCAGGCGCTTTCCCAGAGAAGTTTCCTGGGCCCCAAGATCTTTCTCCTTCAAAGCTGCCTTTCCCACAGGCTCGCCTTTTCCTGCCTAGTTACTTCCTCCTTGAGAAAAGTACCTGGCAACCTCGTTTTAGCAAATGTTCACATCTCTGAAAGTTAGCCAGTCCCTCTTGGGGCTTCAGCGTGGGGGTCTGGGGTGGTGGAAGGGATAGGGTGGAACTGCCCAGGTCTGATCCAGGGGATTCATTCATTCTTCCCCAGCATCTTGGTTTGGTTGAGTAAACTCATTTATTCTTTGAACAACTGTATTGAGTGCTGAGTATATTCGGATTTTTTTGGTTGAATCCTTGAGATTTAGGAATTGTCTCAATGCTTGTCATAGCAACAGCAGCCACAGAAGTCTATGACTTTGGGGATGTCTGAGTTTTTCAGTCAGCCTGCCACGACTTTCTGTTTCTTCCTGTTTCCACACACAGCACCAGCCAGACTAGTGAAATGGTATTGCTGGGTGTCTTCTGGTCCTTGGGGTTCAGAATGATCCTTCCTATTATTTCAACATCATAAGGAATTTCATAGATTTTTGAATCTGGGAACTGTGTATAATAAGATTGTAAACCAACTTAAAATTTTTAAAAATGAATCTGCTATCCAAGTCCTCTGAGAAATAAGAACATGCTTTATGAGGTCAGGAAATCAGAGGAATTGGGCTTTGAGATCAGCTTGGATCAGAGGAATTGGGCTTGGACAGCAAGGAGATCAAACCAGTCAATCCTAAAAGAAATTAACACACTATTCACTGGAAGGACTGATGCTGAAGCTCTAGTACTTTGGCCACCTGATTTGAAGAGCTGAGTCATTGGAAAAGACCCTGATGCTGGGAAAGATGGAAGGCAGGAGGAGAAGGGGGTGACAGAGGATGAGATGGTTGGATGGCATCACCGCTCGATGGACATGAGTTTGAGCAAGCTCCGGGAATTGGTGATGGACAGGGAAGCCTGGTGTGCTGTAGTCCATGGGATCACAAGGAGTTGGACACAACTGAATGACTGAACAGCAACAACAGTTGCATACCTAAGAGCAAAGTCTAGAAGAAACAGCTTGGAGGTGTCCATATTAAAGGTTAAGTAGAATTAAAAGTGCTGGTAAGTAGCTAGTTTTGGAAAAATACCACCACACAGGCAGGCTGGCAGAGAATTTTAAAATTCTCTTTTCTTGCAAAAGATTACAAGTACTCAGGAGCCCTTTTGACCTAATGTTGTGCCACAGAAAGATTACATCTGATGTCTTATTTTATTTTATTTGCATTTTGCTCTGTTTCGCAAAGGATTTAAGGGAGTTTACAAAGGAGACACAAAGTATAAGCTTAATATACACTGAAAATAGGAGCAAGGGAAAACAGAAAGATAAAGATAAGGGTAATATACAACGGAGCCAGGAGCTGTGCAGATTTATAGACTTCCCTCCAATGGGCTGCAAGTTTGGCACTAGGGGTTGAAGAAGAAAGGGAAACGGATGGTTGTTTAACGTGAAAGTGATCAATTACTTCAGAGACCACTATGTTTGGAACCAAGGAAAGACAGGCATTTCTCCTGAGGGCCTTTCCTCGCCCATGTGTGTAATGTAGTAAACCACAACCTTAATAGCATCCTGTACCTGACCTCGCCTCAGATAGTTCAGAACCGAGAAACTTGCCTAGGACTTCAGTTCATTTTTTTTTTTTTTTTTTGGTGCATAGTCCGCTCCCAAATATCCTATCAGTTCAGTTTAGTTCAGTCACTCAGTCGTGTCCGACTCTTTGCGACCTCGTGGACTGCAGCACGCCAGGCTTCTCTGGTCTATCACCAGAGCTTGCTCAAACTCATGTCCATCAAGTCAGTGATGTCATCCAACCATCTTACCCTCTGTCCACCCTTCTCCTCCTGTCTTCAATCTTTCCCAGCATCACGGTCTTTCCCAATGAGTCAGTTCTTCAAATCAGGTGGCCAAAGTATTGAAGTTTCAGCTTCAGCATCAGTCCTTCTGATGAATATTCCGGACTGATTTCCTTTAGGATGGACTGATTTGATCTCCTTGCAGTCCAAGGGACTCTCAAGAGTTTTCTCCAACACCACAGTCTGAAAGCATCAATTCTTCAGCGCTCAGCTTTCTTTCCCTCTGGAGAAGGGAATGGCAAACGATCGCAGTATTCTTGCCTGGAGAACCCCACAAACAATATGAAATACCCTATATCTGGGCACATACTTCTTCAATTTGGATTTGTGACTTTGGCCTAGATGATGGAATCTTCAAGAATCTGCTCTACAGATTAAGTAGACAGGATAGAAAATATCCCCAGTGATCGTATTTTTTCAACTTCCCTATTATAAGGAACATCCTGACAACAAGAGTGTCCACGTGAGACTCATAAGAAAAACGGCTTTGAGGCAAAGATCACCCGATCTGTGGGGAGGATTGGACAAGCCCCCAACCTTCAGCCTGCCTGGGGAGGGGATGGGGCTCCCCCGGATCCAGACACACAACACCCATCCCAGGTCCAGTCTGCACACCACGGAGACCAGAATGGGCGGTTTTATATGTTTACACGGTAACAACCCTGTACTCCATCCCTTAGATGTTTTCCTCCCCTGTGATCACATGGGAGCCTGGTGGGCTGCCGTCTATGGGATCGCACAGAGTCGGACACGACTGAAGCGACTTAGCAGCAGCAGCAGCGGTCACATTTAAATGTGTTTAATTGATGCTTCTCCATGTTAGAGGATAAATAAGCCGATCCCTTTGATAGAAGCCTGGAGCTTTCCCTAGGAGGAGGGCACCCTGAGATCAGCCTTCTCATTCAAGGACAATTAAACGACCGGTTTCCTCGCCAGGTGCCCGGGCTCCCGCGCTCCGGGAGTAGGAAGGGCGGATACGCCATCTAGTGGCCGCTCTCAGAGCGTCCCCCACGGGCGCGCTCCTGACGCTCCCGGGGCTCCTGGATTGGAGGCACCGGCATCGCAGGGGTTAACCAAGAGCTTGGGCGGGATGGTCTGCCGTTCTCCTTCCAGCCAGACTGAGCCTTTCCACTAAGAGGGTCGCAAAGGGGCCTGGGCTGGCCTGGGCAAGAATCCTGGTTAATAAAGATGCGGCGTATCTTCCCTCTCTGACTCAGACCCCTCCTCTCTCTGCATCCCTGGGCTACGTGGTCTGTTTAGCCTGGGACGCCCCTGCCAGCACCGCAACCCCCACCCCTTCTGCACTCTAATGCTGGCAGCTTTATCCTCGTCCTCTCCTGTGCAGGGTTCCCTGGCAACTCAGAGGAGCTCCACCTCGGGGTCTTGGAGCTCAGGCTGACCCTTCCTACTCTTCCAACATCATCTGTTGTTCAGTCGCTCAGTCGCGTCCCACTCTTTGAGACCTCATGGACTGCAGTAAGGCAGGCTCCCCTGTCCTTCACTATCTCCCAGAGTTTGCTCAAACTCATGTCCACTATGATGCCTCCCAACCATCTCATACTCTGCCTCCCTCTTCTCCTCCTGCCTTCCATCTTTCCCAGCATCAGAGTTGATTTCCTTTAGGACTGACTGGTTTGAGCTCCTTGCAGTCCAAGGGACTGTCAAGAGTCTTCTCCAGCACCACAGTTCCAAACCATCAATTCTTCATCACCCAGCCTTCTTTTTGGTCCAACTCTCACATCTGTACATGACTACTGGAAAAACCATAGCTTTGACTATACGGACCTTTGTTGGCATCATAGGTTTTTGCAAACAAGCCCCAGGAACCATTTATAATAGGATTTCCATGAGAAGATGTATTCCAAATTCCAAACAACCTACGTGTATGAAACTATTTGTAAGATAAGGACTTTCCTTGTCTATAACTTTTGCCATCCAGTACCCACCTCCCCCCAGTTCTGCCAGGTCAAGATCAGGACCCAGGACTCTGGGACCCAGTATTTACCAAGTCAGAGGTGAGGGGCCCCAGTTTGGCTTAGACTGGGCCACTTGTAGGATTCAGATCTGCCGGGGCAAATCTGGTGGGCTGTGGAGTGGACCAGCCAGAAGCTGTGTGCAGTGGCCACTCAGGACACGCAGCGGGCAGAGCGATGCATGGCCTGGATCGCTGTCCGGAATGGACATGAGGCCCAGTTACCAGGAGCACGGCTGGCTGACGGTCTCCAGCTGCCCACTCCTCCAGGCCGTGCCTTGGCTTCTAAGCCTGATTGCACACGTACCCTTCTCAGGGTGGCCCAGACCAACTTCAGAGCAAGGCTGTGGTCCAAATGCTGAGCACCGGACTCCTCTCCATGGTGGGCTGTGCCCCAGAAAACCTCCCGAGAACCAACCCCCCTCCACACCCAGCCTGGCAATGCCCCTCTCCCTTCCCACAGGAGTCACTGGGCTGCATGTCTGACTCTGGCTCTGGGTCTGGAGGACCAATGCAACAGATGGCCCGACTCTGAAGAAGCTGGCATCCTTGGCATCTTGGGGCTCTTGGCCCCCATTTGAGATCATGACTATAACTGTAGGGGCCTTCTCAGGAAATCCACACCCACACCCACCCACCCACACACACACACACACACACACACGTGTGCGTGTGCGTGTGCACAGGCGTGTGTACTCACTCAGTTTCACCAAGTGCATACCTCCCAGGTTATCCCAAGGACTTTTGAGTCAGGTTGAGAACCCCTGCCATGAAGGAGGGGAGAGGGATGGAGGAGGTGAGAGTGGGAGTTGATAAGAGAGCTTCCGGCATTGGCAGAGAAGGCTTAATTCTAATTTCTGCCTCGGATGTGACCCTCAGCCCTGCCTCCTATGAGCTCATGGACTCTGCAGATGAATCGGAAGCCAATTCCCTTAAGTGCTGTGCGAGGCCCTGCAGGCAGGCTGCCCGTCCGGCCCCGTCCGGCTGGCTCTGGCACAATGAGGCCTCAGAAAACGGAGCTGGGCTGGCCTTGCAGCTGCCCACCTGGCAGGGGCAGGGGTGGGCACCGCCTTGTCTGGGGAGACCATCACGCCCACTGGGCCCTGGAGACGAGGTGTCAGGCACCTTTGAAGGTGGACATCACCAAACAGAGTCCAGCTGGAAAGAAAGAAATGGCAGCTCAGTAGTGGCATATTCCAGGGCCTCCTCCAGAAAGTCCCTCTTCCTGAAATCATTGGGGTGGGTTGGCAGGGCGATAGGTGCTCGCCATGAGGGGGTGGAGAAAGGAACCAGCAAAACAGGATTCTTCAGGAAGGCCAGTGGTGCTGTAGGACTTAAAAAGACACACACACAGCATTTATTATCCATCAGGCCCCACTTAAGCACTGACATATAGCACCTGATCTCATTCACACATAACCTCGGGTGACAAGGCCTATCCTGAGTTCCATTTGACGCTCTGTGCATCAGAGAGGTTGAGCAATCTGTTACAGTCACACAGCTAAAAATCAGCGGAGCTGGGATTTGATCCCAGGCAGTGGGGGGTGGCAGGGGCGGGGGTGGTGGTCGTCTGTGTTTTTAATCTCTGTTTTAGCTCTGTGCTCCACAGAGGTCAGGAACTTGGACGTTGGTGCCACATGGCTCCGGGTATATTCCCAGCTCCCCCTCTTACTGGTTGGTAGATGTCAGTAGGTTTCAGGCCTCTCCATGACTCAGTTTCCTCAGCTGGGTGTAAAATGACATTAATCCCACCGCACAGAGATCTGTGAGGTCCAGATAAGCTACACATGTAGAGGGATTTTGCTGGCACCCAGAAAAACGCTCGGAGTGACATTGCACATATACGAAGTCTACGGACATATGCCAGACACAGAATTCAAAGTGGCTTCTTCAAAGAAACTTGTGTTCCAAACCGCTCAGGCCAGCCAAGTCCCAGCAGGCCTTGAGGTTCGGAGGCCTGGGGCCGCCACGGAGCTGAGGAAGCCAGGCATATCTTTCCCCATGGGGCTCTTGCTGGGCACGGGGCCCGCGGCGCTCCTGGTTGCCTGGTGCCCTCCGTCTTCAAAGGGTTTACGTGCTGGGCGTTTGCCCAGCCCCTGCTCATGCCTACCAGTGCTTGAATCAATCAATAATTCCCTTGTTTCCCTGGGAGACAAGGGGTGTGTGGAAAAGGCCCAGGGGACCCTGTCATCTGCCCAGCTGTCTGGAAGGTTGGCTGAGCCTGGGGAGGAGGGCATGGGCTGCACCCACGTGGGTCTCGCCTGCTTTCCATCAGCCCAGCCTGGGGCTTCACACCACAGAGTGGTTCCAGGGAGCCCTGCTTGCTTTGGAAAAGGACACCCTTCCAGGGAGTTTAAAAGCCTCTGATTAATACACATTTAACCAACGTGACACTCTTCTACTACACATGCTTGGTGTAAAGCAATATGTACTCATATTCAGGAATATCGAACCCCAGTTCTACAAGAGAGAATGTGGTTTTAAGACTGGGGAGGTTGTCCAGGGGCTGCATAGGTGTAGAGTATGGGGCGCAACCTGGGGATAAAGCAGGATTTTTTGAAATGAATTTTTACTGATTTATAAATGATGTGGGTATTTGTTTTAAAGTAGGATATGAAGCAATTAAAAGCACAATGTAGTTTCACTTTCCAATTTGCATTCCATCAATCAGGATCCCCAAATACTCAAAAGCCTTCAATGAAATGTTTCTAGAATAAACCTAAAATTTTAATCTTTTACTTCTCATTTCAGAATTCATTAGTCTTATCTCCTTAGAGGCTTCCCCCCCTCTTCCCCGGCATGGCATGGCATTAAGAGCTGGAGAGTGTAGTCTCATCATCTAAATCAACTTTATAAGCCACCAGTGGCTCTGTCCTCACTTTAACTGGAAGCATGAACCACTTGCCAGGACTGAAAATGTCATTTCACTGCTTGACTTCCTTCTCTGTCTGCAGCATCAGAACTCAGGTCACTTTGGGACTTACCTAGTGATCCAGTGGTTAGCATTCCACATTTCCACTGAAGGGGGCACACGTTCAATCCCTGGTCAGGGAACTAAGATCCTGCAAGCTGTGCAGTGCAATAAAGCAAAACAAACAAATAAAAAAGAAACAGAAAAACCCAGATCACTTAGCATCAGATATAGCAAAAAAAAAAAAAAAAGGAGAGATGGTTTTTTTCCCCTATACAAATTTGTATAAGTATAAAAATGACGTGTGATTAAATCTGTTAATTTAATGAAAAGAGCACCAGAAAAGTTTATTAAAAAAAAAAAAAAAAAAACTGCCCTGAAGTTTTCAGTTTTTGTTTGTCAGCTTTACTCAACAAATAGTAAGTGTTTATTATAAACCAAGCACATGTCTAGCCATGGGGTTATAACAGTGAACAAAATTGACAAAAATTCTGCTTTTCTGCAGCTTGATTTTAGAATAAGCATATCTTTCAAGAGACTGAATGAATTTCGGAGTGTTAGGGTAGCAGTGTGATGGAAGGGCTCGCTGGCAAGGCCTTTCAGAGGTGGGGGGAGTGTCTGAGTCAAGATGTGGATGCCAAGGTGGAGGCGGCCACAGATAGTGGGATGGTAGGCCGCCTAGGGAGCAGAACGCACGTGCAAAGGTGCGGAGGTAAGCGTCCACACAGTGAATCCAAGAACACAAGGGCCTCCAGGCTGGAGCAGGACGAAGCGGCCATCAGGGTGATTAGCAGGGTCCCAGGGAGGGGTTGGGCTTCCCTGTCAATGCCTTAGGAAGCCATGGTGGGACATTTGGCTCTTATGAGAAGGTATGAGAGGTGGTGGGAGGTCAAGAATTGTGGGAGTTTTCTTTCCTACCATCTGTGACCTACTGCCTCGACAGTGGTACTCATAGTCCCCTGGTGAGAGCTATTGCTGGACAAGGCTGCCAGTCCCCATGGGGCTGTGTGACCACCTGGCTTATGGAACCAAGTGGAGCTGTGTGGGTCACTGTTGACCAAGTGGGTGACGTGTCCAGGTGTCTTCCCACAATCTCTTGCTCATCGGGGTCACCTGGCAAGCCAGGTGTTGAAGGTGGAAGTGTCATTTGAGAGAAGGATCCTTGAGAAACTCCTTGGAGAAGAAGATTCATGAATGAGAAATAATTCTTGCATTCATTTGAGCTTCTGATATTCGGGGGTTATTTGTTAAAGCAGCTGGCCTATTCTGACCGATACAACTGCCTGCTCTGAGTAGACAGAAATCTCATGGATAATTGTAGTAGTAAATAATCCCCATGTGATTTAGCCAGTAATTAGGGCTCTGGCCTGACGAAGTCTTGTGTGGACTCCGAGAAAGAGAAGCAAATGGCTTTTTCTGTCTACTCCATGATAAGGATTGTTAATGAGAATCAAAATGGCCAGGAGTCTGAGAACAAAAAAACAGGAGACATGAAAGCCCTTTAAAAAATGCACAAATCGAACAACGAAACCTGAGAACATCACTTAGCCCAATTGTAGAGGGAACTGTGAATAAGAAAAATAAATCAGTGCAGTGACTGTGGAATCAGGCATCATCTATGCAGCAAACATTTAGTGAGCACTTGCCATGCCCAGGACTCGGTCCACCACGGAGAACAAATCAGACAGGGTGCCTCTCCTGAAGGAGATTACAGTCCAGATGTAGAAGATGGAGACAAAACGGAATACACAAGATAGTGTTGTTTTTGTTCAGTTGATAAGTCATGTCCGACTCTTTGCAGCCCTATGGACTGCAGCACAGTAGGCTTCACTGTGCTTCACTATCTCCCAGAGTTTGCTCAAACTCATGTCCAGCAAGTCAGTGATGCCATCCAACCATCTCATCCTCTGTCATCCCTGTCTCCTCCTGCCCTCAATCTTTCCCAGCATCAGTCTTTTCCAATGAGTCAGCTCTTCGCATAAAGTGGCCAAAGTATTGGAGTTTCAACTTCAGCATCAGTCTTCCCGAAGAATATTCAGGGTTGATTTCCCTTAGGATTGAGCGTTGGATCTTCTTGCAGTCCAAGGGACTCTCAAAAGTCTTCTCCAACACCACAGTTCGAAAGCATCAATTCTTCAGCACTTAGCCTTCTTTATGATTCAACTCTCACATCCATACGTGACCACTGGAAAGACTATAGCTTTGACTATACAGGCCTTTGTTGGCAAAATGATGAGTCTGCTCTTTAATAAGCTGTCTAGGTTTGCCATAGCTTTTCTTCCAAGGAGCAAGTGTCTTTTAATTTCATGGCTGCAGTCACCATCTGCAGTGATTTTGGTGCCCAAGAAAACAATATCTATCACTGTTTCCACTTTTCCCCCATCTATTTGCCATGAAGTGATGGGACTGGATGCCGTTATCTTAGTTTAAGTGAAATAATTGTGAGTTCTATCAAGGGATTTAAAGGACTAAAAAAAAAGTCTGAAACAGAAAAACTATGGGAAAGTGTAGAGGAGAGGGGAGAACTCTCCCCCCAGGGCCAAAGAGAAGAGAAGGGTAGACTATAGGCTGAGCAGGGTGGAAGTCAGGACTGGGAAAGCAAGGAGGGTGGAGAAGGGGAGCCTGAAGCATTCTGGGTGCAGGAGGCAGTCTGTGCAAAGGCCCTGAGGCTGTGGTTGTACACGTTTCAGCAGCTGAATAGAGACTATTGTGAGGCAGGGTGGGGGTGAGGAGGGGAATGAGATGAGGTGGAGAGAAAGACAGGCTGGATTAAGCAGGGCCTGGGCCCTTCTGAGCATTTTGACCTTTATTCTCATTTCAGTCTCCCACTGCTTCCCGGACTTTCTGTTTAAAAGGACCCACCCCCGCCTTCCTCCAGACACTCTGCGAGTTTCTTTCCAGCCTCTTCTGAGTGGGTGGCTGTCTGCCCTAGTCTGAGCGCAGCCCAGTGCAGGCTTCATTTTCTCCACCTCCTCCAGCTCCCCGCTCCAGCCCCAGGGCATGGCTTCCGGCCACATTAAAGGCAGGAGCTGGGCTTCTGGGGAGTCGGACCTGGTCATCGCTGCTGGAGCCTCAGCCTCCAAGGACCAAAGTCAGCCCACCCATTGCTGCCAGGGAACTTCACATCCCTGAGTGCTTTTGGGACCAAAGGAAACACACACAGAGA
Source organism: Bos indicus (assembly GCF_029378745.1). Classification (NCBI taxonomy): domain Eukaryota; kingdom Metazoa; phylum Chordata; class Mammalia; order Artiodactyla; family Bovidae; genus Bos; species Bos indicus. The sequence continues at coordinate 29,923,127 of NC_091771.1, read as the reverse complement.
GAACACCCTCCTTCCAGGGTCCCATCCTGAAATGAGGGTGCTGGACCAGGTGCTGGAGAGCAAGGAGGGTGAAGAAGGGGAGCCTGAAGGATTCTGGGTGCAGGAGGCCGTGTGTGCAAAGGCCCTGATGCTGTGGCTGTACATGCTTGAGCAGCTGAATAGAGACCATTGTGAGACAGGATGGCAGTGAGGAAACCACAGTGGGGGTGTGGGGTAACTACAGAGGAAACTGATCAGGGGCCGCCCTGGTGCCCCAAAGGGCAGGGCTGGAGCTGCCTGCCCCTGGAGGAAATAATGCCTAGTGAGTGGCCCTGGCAGGGAGTGATGAGGTCAATGCCAAGGCGTGACCAGGCCCTGCCCTGTGGGCCTTCTGATACCAGTCGGCAGAGGCTGAGCTCTGCCTGGAGGAGCACTCACATGATGTCCAAACCAGTCGTGGTCAGATAAGCCACGCTACTGCTGACAAGCTACTGCTGACAAGCTGCTGCTGACAAGCTGCTGCAGCGGGGCAGGTGATGGCCACAGGGCAGGTGTGGCACCTCCATGCTCCGGCTCCTTCCACCATCCTTCTTCCCACCCCAGAAATCCATCTTGAGGACTGATTCATCAAAGTTCTGTAGACTGGCTGCCTGAAGACGAGGCTGGGAACCCGGGCGCTCTTTCCTGGCAAGGCCGCTGCCCTGTCCATTGCTTGTCGCCTGACTTCAGCAGAAATCCACAGCAGAGGCCCAGCCCTGCTCCGGCACCCACACTGCAGATTTCAGAAGCACAAGTAATGGGTCTAAATTGACAGGCTTTCATGAAAGCCCCCCTCCCCCGCCCTCCACCCAGCCTTCAAGGGCACAGCTGTCACGGGTCATGTAAAATGTACGTAGCTTGAAAATACAGTTTTATTTGCTTGACTAGCAGCCTGGGTGCGGATCGTCAAAGACTGGCTTGGGCTGGAGAATTTCATATGAGAGTCTATTCAGCCAGGACTGCCAAGCTAGATACGTACTAATATTGCAATTTCCACTCTGGACTTCAGGTCAAGATTAATTCAGTAAAAAAATACAATTTCACAAAATAGTAGACACTTTCTGAGTTAGAGAGTAGGAGGGATCCAAGGGCATAGATGAGACAGGGGGTGACTTCTGCTTCCCAGGTGGCACTAGTGGTAAAAAGCCCACCTGCCAAAGCAGGAGACATAAGAGATGCGGATTCGATCCCTGGGTTGGGAAGATCCCCTGGAGGAGGAAATGGCAACCCACTTTAGTATTCTTGCCTGGAGAATCCCCATGGACAGAGGAGGCTAGCAGGCTATGGTTCATATGGTTGCACAGAGTCAGACATGACTGAAAGGACTTAGATTTCTTCTCCATTGCATTGTTTTGCTCCTTTGTCAAAGTTCAATTGACTGTGAAGAATAGCAAAGAGAGATAAGAAAGCCTTCCTCAGCGATCAACGCAAAGAAATAGAGGAAAACAACAGAATGGGAAAAACTAGAGATCTCTTCAAGAAAATTAGAGATACCAAGGGAACATTTCATGCAAAGATGGGCTTGATAAAGGACAGAAATGGTATGGACCTAACAGAAGCAGAAGATATTAAGAAGAGGTGGTAAGAATACACAGAAGGACTGTACAAAAAAGATCTTCATGACCCAGATAATCACAATGGTGTGATCACTGACCTAGAGCCAGACATCCTGGAATGTGAAGTCAAGTGGGCCTTAGAAAGCTTCACTACGAACAAAGCTAGTGGAGGTGATGGAATTCCAGTTGAGCTATTTCAAAACCTGAAATATGATGCTGTGAAAGTGCTGCACTCAATATGCCAGCAAATTTGGAAAACTCAGCAGTGGCCACAGGACTGGAAAAGGTCAGTTTTCATTCCAATCCCAAAGAAAGGCAATGCCAAAGAATGCTCAAACTACCACACAATTGCACTCATCTCACACGCTAGTAAATTAATGCTCAAAAATCTCCAAGCCAGACTTCAGCAATATGTGAACCGTGAACTTCCAGATGTTCAAGCTGGTTTTAGAAAAGGCAGAGGAACCAGAGAACAAATTGCCAACATCCGCTGGATCATGGAAAAAGCAAGAGAGTTCCAGAAAAACATCTATTTCTGCTTTATTGACTATGCCAAAGCCTTTGTGTGGATCACAATAAACTGTGGAAAATTCTGAAAGAGATGGGAATACCAGACCACCTGACCTACCTCTTGAGAAACCTATATGCAGGTCAGGAAGCAACAGTTAGAACTGGACATGGAACAACAGACTGGTTCCAAATAGGAAAAGGAGTACGTCAAGGCTGTATATTGTCACCCTGCTTATTGAACTTCTATGCAGAGTACATCATGAGAAACGCTGGGCTGGAGGAAGCACAAGCTGAAATCAAGATTGCCGGGAGAAATATCAATAACCTCAGATATGCAGATGACCCCACCCTTATGGCAGAAAGTGAAGAAGAACTAAAAAGACTCGATGAAAGTGAAAGAGGAGAGTGAAAAAGTTGGCTTAAAGCTCAACATTCAGAAAACGAAGATCATGGCATCTGGTCCCATCACTTCATGGGAAATAGATGGAGAAACAGTGGAAACAGTGTCAGACTTTATTTTTGGGGGCTCCAAAATCACTGCAGATGGTGATTTCAGCCATGAAATTAAAAGATGCTTACTCCTTGGAAGGAAAGTTATGACCAACCTAGATAGCATATTCAAAAGCAGAGACATTACTTCACCAACAAAGGTTCGTCTAGTCAAGGCTATGGTTTTTCCAGTGGTCATGTATGGATGCGAGAGTTGGACTGTGAAGGAAGCTGAGCACCGAAGAATTGATGCTTTTGAACTGTGGTGTTGGAGAAGACTCTTGAGAGTCCCTTGGACTGCAAGGAGATCCAACCAGTCCATTCTAAAGATCAGTCCTGGGTCTTCATTGGAAGGAGTGATGCTGAAGCTGAAACTCCAATACTTTGGCCACCTCATGCAAAGAGTTGACTCATTGGAAAAACCTCTGATGCTGGGAGGGATTGGGGGCAGGAGGAGAAGGGGAAGACAGAGGATGAGGTGGCTGGATGGCATCACTGACTTGGTGGACGTGAGTTTGAGTAAGCTCCGGGAATTGGTGATGGACAGGGAGGCCTGGCGTGCTGAGATTCATGGGGTCGCAAAACGTTGGACACAACTGAGTGACTGAACTGAACTGAACTGTGTGGGTTTACCTCTAGACTCTCTATTCTATTCCATTGGCCTGTTTACTTTCTTACCAATACTACATTGTCTTGATTACTGTGGCTTTATGGTAAGTACGGACGTCAGGTAGCATCAACCTTCTAACCTTGTTCTCCTTCAGTATTTTCTTGGCTGTTTTGGATCTGTTGCCTCCCTGTAAAAACTTGAGTTTTTAAAAAATCAGTGTTTTGATACTCACAAAACATTTGATAGAATTTTGATTGAGATAGCATTGAATCTATAGATCAAGTTGGGAAGAATTGACTTAATAATATTGTCTTATGCATTTATTTGGATTTTCTTTGATTTCTCTCATCACATTTTGTAGCTTTCCTCTTACTAGATCCTTTATAATATTGTGCTAAGATTTATACCTAAGCATCACATTTTTGGATGCAAATTAAATGGTATTGTGTTTTTAATTTCAAACTCAATTCTTCATGCTGGTGCTGATCCATTCATTTTTTAGAAGTCACCAAATGATGATATGCTATTTCATCTTTTCTTCATTAGCTGACCAACTTCTATATTAAAAAATACCCCTATATTTAAAAATACCCCAACTCTGGGTATTCAGAGGAATGGGTCCTTCGGGAAAGGACATATTTTTATGTGATACTGTAACTATCATTATGAAAATTATTTTATATGTTTGAACCTATCACATTTAGTATCCTTGTGTGCTCACGTACTAAGTCCCTCAGTCGTGTCTGACCCTTTGCGACTCTGTGGACTGTGGCCCGCCAGGCCCCTCTGTCCATGAGATTTTCCTGCTCCCTTAGCGCTGGGGGCCTTTTCAATTGATATCTGACTTGACCTGTGGCCTCTGATGGTGTCTTTCTTTCCTTCTATGACAAGGTGGCCCAGGCTTATCTTATACACGTCCTTCCTCTGATCTATAACCAGCCATTTCTCCAAAGAGCCCAGGTCCTTTTTAGTAGGAAATGGTGCTTAGAAGCCACTGAAATACATGCCAGTCTTTTCAGTGGTGGGAGCTGGCAACTGTGCATTTCATTTGTTTAAGATAAAGTATATCATGAGTTTATGCTGATACATTCAATTTAGAACAGTGAGGTTTTCACTCGATACCATTGGTTTTGTAGCGTTTTGCTTCCTTGCATGCTGTAATTGCTTTATTCCACAGTACACATACGATGGTCTCAGAACATAATTCCACTGTTACCACTGACAATACATTTATTGAAAACAGTTTAGTTGGTTTTTTTCTTCATTTCTGGCCCACGTCCTTAGGGTATATCCTGTTAGAGATATACAACAAAATATGGTGGTTTAAAATTTCCTGGTATCATTTCTGTTTGTGTGGTTATGCCACCAAGAAGTCACGGAGTGAAGTTTATTTGTTTCAATTTGAAGCTGCTTTTGAAAAATTTAGGCATTTAAAAATTGTTACGCCCACTTATCTTTTCATATTTCTGCCAGTTTATCTTTGGAATGAATTCTTAGAGCTGGAATTGCTGCTTCAAAGGGCAAATACATATGTAATTTTGCTGGATACTGCCAAATTCCCCTCAGCAGGGGTGTACCGTTTTACATTTTACTGGCAAAAAGAACCTGACTGCCCATCTTAAAGGTTCAGCCCTTACATTTATAAAGCATGTCAGGATGTGTTAAGTGTACTCTTACAACATATTTTCTTTTATCCTGGTAACAACCCCAGACTATTGCTTTGTATGAGTTTTGTCTGAATTTGGACCATCCCTGGTGCAGAGCAGGGAGGGAAGCAGTCTTGACCCTGGGCTAACCTCAGCATTCCTTGGTTTAGAAGACGTTTGCTCCTGATGCTGCGGTCTTCCCTCAGTGTGTGGAAGAGGGCCATTGGACACAGGATGTTCTAGGTATCGGAGTGTGTGTGTATTAGTCGCTCAGTCATGTCTGACTCTTTGTGACCCCATGAACTGTAGCCTGCCAGGCTCCTCTGTACATGGAGTTCTCCAGGCAGGAATAATGGAGTGGGTTCCCATTTCCTTCTCCAGGGGATCCTCCCAACCCAGGGAGTGAACTTGCGTCTCCTGCATTGCAAACAGATTCTGTACTGCCTGAGCCACCAGGGAAGCCTGCTGACAATGCCAGTGCAGTTGCCGAGGTGGCCTTGATGGTCTTGATGCCTCTGCAAAGGTCATGTGACCCGTGAGGCCTTTGCTCAGAATCGTCCAGCTGAATGGAGGCTGCTTGATTCAGGGAGGAGCCACTTCTCCATGGTCCAGCCACATGCTCACTTACCATGGCTTGGCCTGGGGATTCCCTGTAGGGCTTCACACTCCAGGCCCTCCACTCTCATGGGAGCACTCCTCACCTGGGCTGCACGCAGGACTTTTCCATCCTCCCGCCTTGCACTGTCTGCAGCTCCCTTGGCCCTTCCCTCTCGGGTCACACCTGTGTCCTTCCCATCACATCACAGGGCCATGTGTCTACATGTCTCTGCTCTGTGCACTTGCCACTCCAGTGGCTTTCCTGACTCCAAGCATCCCTCACATCTCAACTCAGGTAGGTCCCTTTCTCAGCCACACCTTCCCTGAGCCTCAGCTTAGACCAGGTGTATGGTCACTTGCTCTCAGAGAGCCATTCCATCTGTGCAGCTCAGGATTATCCATCGTGTTATGTCATCACCCAACCCCCTGTGTCTCCCTCACTAGCCCAGGGCTTCATGAGACAGGAACTGTGTCTTTTTTTACCATCGGACCCTTAGACATTTGCACTGTTGTATCTGGCACAACATGCCTGCCAGATCCATGCTCATTGGGTGAATAAAGAGACTGAAGCGCCTCCAGGAAGGGCTTCTGATGTCTGTGAAACTCACCAGGAAAATTTAAAATACCCAGCTCTGGGAAAAAGTATACATTTGATGCTACAAAGTAGAATACTAACAGAAAAGAATGGTCTGAACCTTCCAAGCTGAATATACTCGGGAGACAGGGTCTTGTTTAACAATGAGTCTGACGTTTGCTTTCCTGTAGGATTGTGACTACTGTAACTTGACTATAAGTGTGATTAGCCCTGGTGTTTGGGCCTTACCTTTTGCACCCATCAGTTTTCTTGGAAGTAAATCTTGGCTCCTAAGCTGTCATTGAAATGGATGCTGAAATTGCAAAGACATCTCGGTGATAATGTGGGATATTTAGGACAGAGCTCTTTGGTGTGTGCTGTTGTGATGTCTCTTCTGCTCGGTGTTACTGTGTTTCCATGATAATTGTTGGGCTGGTTATTTGTTAAAAAAACACAAACATGCACTTCAGAGAAGAATTCAGGGCCATTGTGTGATAACATGCTCTAAGCAGAGGATGATGAAAACGCTGAGATTTGCTCCCAGCAATTCAGAACTAATCCTGAATGAATACCAAACTAGGTCAGAGAATTAGGTCTACGGAGAATAAGTACCTCCTCTGAGCCATTAAGACCTTGGAAACCCATACTGCTTCTGAATGGGAGGAACTAGTTCATTTCCACATACTGTGATGACCTCAGGGAACCTCTGGCAGATTTTAGAAATATCACAAATAAATTGAACTCTGGTATCCTGGATTAAGCAAGGGTCAAGAAGACAGTGGGTTGACGTGGAGCACATGTCTTATACGTGTATGTGGGCTGGCCAGGGAAGAATTTGCAGCCTTCGGTTTGAGCACGTAACTCCCACTGACAGTAATAGGAATTGAACATCCAGACCAAGAAAGCAAAATGTAAACCAATCCCCAGGGCAGGGTGTAAATTAGCCACATAAAAGAAAATGGAACCAGGGATTCACTAGGTGAGTCTAAGAGGAGGAAAACATCTTGAAACATTAATAAGCCTCACCTATTAAAAACCGGTCCCAAACCATCCTCTCAGTCCTCCTAATGCTGACAGATATGGCATTCCTCTGCGAGCAGTGTGTGTGACCAAGGAAATACACCGTTCCTGGTTTTCACGCTCAGAACATCTTATAAACAAATGGGCATTTTTCAGGAATTGGACATACCAACTGACATAGCTAAACAAGGGAAGTCAGTACATGCATCTCGTTTAGCTTCACTTCACTGAAAGCTTCAGCTCCCCACTCATCTAAACAAAAAGAAACTTTCTCATGTTCATTCACCAGGCTCTGCTGACGCCATAAAGGCAAAATTCAATTCATTTTGGCCAGATTTTGACCATTTTGACTCATTTAGGAAGTCAAGGAAGTAGAAAATACTGGGTTGATTCCTTTCTCCTGTGAATTCCTCAGGTCACCTCTTAGAGGGATTTTTAGCCACAAATCACATCTACTTCCCTGGTTATTATATGCCTACCCTTTCATCCTAATCTCACAAAGGGAATGTCTTTGAAATAAATCCAAGTGGGTAGTTCTCAAACCAAGCTGATTAATAGAATCCCCTGGGGAACTTAAAAAACGTACAGATTCCTGGATCCCATCCCAGATCCACTGAATCAGAGAGGGGTGGTGGGGCCAGGAGCAGAGGTTCCTTGGGAGATTTGACTGCAGTCAACCTGGGCCAACAATCAGGAGAAACTCCAGCTTCTATCCCAAGGGAAGGAAGAAAATAATCATAGGGTCGAGTTTTAGAGGAAGGACAGTAGCCTCTGTGGCTGCAGCTGAGTTATATCTCTAAGTGCAGCTCAGTTATGTCTCTAAGTCCAACTCAGACCCTCCTAAGTCCTGAGAGCATTTCCAGGCCCTTTACTTGGAAGCGGTCTTGGTCCAGGGTGTGCCAGTTTTACTTGAGTGGCTCTGGGTAGCTGCCTCCTGGAAGGATCATTCTGCTCTGTTCTCTTGCACTGCTTTCCCCAATCCAGAGTTTTCCAAGGCCCAGCCAGAGATCCACCTCTTCCGTGAAAGCAGCAATGACTACATTAGCTTCTTCTCCCTCTGAGTACCCCCTGGGCTAGTTGGAGGCATAAAATTTAACACTTGGTTGTTTTCTAATTGCTTCTGATCTATTCTGTTCCCTCACCCTATTATAAGCAGCTCAGGGCTGGAGACCATGCTTCCTCATAATGTCTTTAACAAGGCTGGCTCACCGTGGTGGCCTCAGAGCTCCAGACTGGCCTGGAGTTAGCATTCCAGGAATATCTGTTGAATTAAGGAATTTGCTGATGGAATGCTTTTTGGAACATTCAGTAAGAAAACCACAGCCATAAAGCAAATCACCTGTAACATGCTCCATTCTGTCCCATTCAATCAGCATTTAGCAGACATGTGCCCACTGCCTCCTGTTCTGTCCTAGGTGCTGGGGATACAGCAATGAACATCCCTCGCGGTGCACCAAGTGCTAAGTTTTAAAGGAGAATAAACTTAAAGCTCTTGAAATTGCTCTTACAGTCCTGGAAACTATGAAAAACAGGACACAGACCAGTTCATTAAAAATCATATCTCCCAGGATGGGATAAGAGAGTAGCATGGAAACATATACACCACCATATGTAAGTTGATAGCCAGTGGGAATTTGCTGTATGACTCAGGGATCTCTAACCAGGTCTCTGTGACAACCTAGAGCAGTGGGATGGGGTAGAAGGTGGGATGGAGGGCCCAGAGGGAGAGAACGTATGTATACCTATGGCTGATTCATGTTAATGTATGGCAGAAACCAACAAACTTGGTAAGCAATTATCTTTCAATTAAAAAAAATTTTTTTTAAAGAAGTTAAAAAAAAAAAAAAAAAGAGAATCATATCTCTAAGAAACGTAGGACAATCCAGTGCCTGTAATTGGGTTTCGCAGTATTATTGTTCAAAGTAGCCCAATGACCACTGAATCTCTTCCCTTTCAAAGCCCTCCTGATCACTTTTTCAGAGTGAGCAAGACCTCTACAGCACAGGCATTGCTGCTCGTTTTAGGTCTGGTATATTTCACATTGAAAGTTCTGCTCATTAGCAGCATGAACAGAACAGGGTCTTGTCTTGCCCATTGGTCGTTGGTGTCCTCTAATGCCGTCTCTTCGTGTGACAGAATTCTAGAGCCAGTATGTCAAGACTTCACTCTGGAAAAGTTGATCTGAAGCCATCCTAGACTTGGTGATTTGGGTCTCAAGGGAAAAAGGTGTTTGTCTTGCAGAAACACATTCTCTTTTTCTATGCAAGGTGACTTTGTTTTTTAAAACGTGGTGAATCTGTCCGTCCCTCCTGTTCTGTGTTTGCCCTGTTGTTCAGTTGTTGAGTCATGTCTGGCTCTTTGCCACCCCATGGACTGCAGAACACCAGGCTTTCTTGCCTTTGCTATCTCCCAGAGTTTGCTCAAACTCATGTCCGTTGAGTTGGTGATGCCATCCAACCATTTCATCCTCTGTTGCCCCCTTCTCCTCCTGCCTTCGATCTGGCGAAAGTATTCGAGCTTCAGCATCAGTCCCTCCAAAGAATATTCAGGGTTGATTTCCTTTAGGATTGACTGGTTTGATCTCCTTGCTGTCCAAGGGACTCTCAAGAGCCTTCCCCAGCACCACAGTTCAAAAGCATCCATTCCTCAGCACTCAGCCTTCTTTACGGTCCCCTGTAAGTGTCATCTTTTGTGTACACGCCGGCGTCAGCAGCCCCAGCAACTCAGCCTGACCCGCCGCCCCTTCCTCCTCTCGGGCTCAAGGTAATTACTGAACGAACTGATAGCAGCAGGAGCAGCCCACAGAGATTTCTACCACCAAGCAATTAGGACCAGAGAAGTTCCACAGACCATTAGTGTCACTTTGGGGAATAGTATTTTACAAACATCGCGGTGGGCACTTGATCTGAAGTCCCATATCTTTTCAAGTAGGAATGAACATCAGAGAAAGAGAGGAAGGGATGGAAACGTGAGTGAGAAAACAGAGGGAGAGAAATTCATGCAGACAGGGATGAGGAGGAGAGGTGGAGAGAAAAAGAAACAGGTTAGGCTAGAGCAGTTTTCCATTTATCAAAGGAGACAGCCATGGTATTCACTTAAAGGATCAATGAGCTGTTTTGACCCTGCAGCTGTCTCTGTATAAAAGATGATTGTCCCATGGGAAGGCAAGTTGCTGTGCAAATAACAGCACCGGTGTGTCTCCAGTCAGCTTCCCCAGGTTGGGAGCTGTTTGCCCCCAGGCTGCCCCTGAGCCCCCGGCAGGTGACTTCCTATAACGGGGCACCTGGTGCTTCATCTCATTCCTTTCTCTGGACTCCAAGTCATTTTTCCCAGCAAATGTAGGTTGCTGAAGATTTGGTCATTACTTTGTGGCATCAGTACGATGGATTCGGTTTCAATGGATGGTCTATCTCATGATGTAGGATGGAAGACAGGCTCAGAGAGGCAGGAAAATACCTTGTGTTCTCCTACCATGCTCAAAATACCTTTGGATATATCAGTTTTCTGGTTTCCTTGAGTAGAGGTGCTGTTGTATTCCACCAAGGCAGGAGTCAGACCTGTCCCTGGGAGTCCAGAGTGGATTTCTGATTTGATATTATTTTGATTTCTGGACTTCTTGCTTTGATGACTTTAAGTAATTTCTGTTAAGAGCAATTATTAAATGACAAAATAAACAAGATTTCATTTGGAAACTTTTGTAAAACCTGATGATGAAACAGGTTTCCCAGGTGGTGCTAATGGCAAAGAACCCGCTTGCCTATACAGGAGACATAAGACACACAGGTTCAATTCCTGGGTTGGGAAGATCTCCTGGAGAAGGGAATGGCAACCCACTCCAGGATTCGTGCCTGGAGAATCCCCAGGGACAGAGGAGCCTGGCCAGCCACAGTCCATAGGGTCGCAAAGAGTCAGACATGACCGAGCGACTTAGCACGTCCACAAAATGAGAAAACAAATCAGAAAAATAAAATGATGGCAGTCTGTGCAGAAATTTTTGCTTTAAAAATTGGTCACTCTGACAGACCCAGAAATCTTGAGCTACATATGCCCACCTTGGCTGGCTATCTATCTAATCTATCAACCACCTATCTATAGCTATATCTTATCTATCTAAACTATAACAGTTCAGTTCAGTCACTCAGTCGTGTCTGACTCTTTGCGACCCCATGAATTGCAGCACGCCAGGCCTCTCTGTCCATCACCAACTCCCAGAGTTCACCCAGACTCACGTCCATCGAGTCGGTGATGCCATCCAGCCATCTCATCCTCTGTCATCCCCTTCTCCTCCTGCCCCCAATCCCTCCCAGCATCAGGGTCTTTTCCAATGAGTCAACTCTTCGCATGAGGTGGCCAAAGTGTTGGAGTTTCAGCTTTAGCATCATTCCTTCCAAAGAAATCCCAGGGCTGATCTCCTTCAGAATGGACTGGTTGGATCTCCTTGCAGTCCAAGGGACTCTCAAGAGTCTTCTCCAACACCACAGTTCAAAAGCATCAATTCTTCAGCACTCAGCCTTCTTCACAGTCCAACTCTCACATCCATACATGACCACTGGAAAAACCATAGCCTTGACTAGACGGACCTTTGTTGGCAAAGTAATGTCTCTGCTTTTGAATACGCTATCTAGGTTGGTCATAACTTTCCTTCCAAGGAGTAAGCATCTTTTAATTTCATGGCTGCAATCACCATTTTGGAGCCAAAAAAAATGAAGTCTGACACCGTTTCCACTGTTTCCCCATCTATTTCCCATGAAGTGATGGGGAAGATGCCATGATCTTCGTTTTCTGAATGTTGACCTTTAAGCCAACTTTTTCACTCTAACTTTCATCAACAGGCTCTGTAGTTCTTCTTCACTTTCTGCCATAAGAGTGGTGTCATCTGCATATCTGAGGTTGTTGATATTTCTCCTGGCGATCTTGATCCCAGCTTGTGCTTCTTCCAGCCCAGCGTTTCTCATGATGTACTCTGCATATAAGTTAAATAAGCAATATACAGCCTTGATGTACTCCTTTTCCTATTTGGAACCAGTCTGTTGTTCCATGTTCAGTTCTACTACTGTGGGCAGGAACCCCTTAGAAGAAATGGAGTAGCCATCATGGTCAACAAAAGAGTCCGAAATGTAGTACTTGGATGCAATCTCAAAAATGATAGAATGATCTCTGTTCGTTTCCAAGGCAAACCATTCAATATCACAGTAATCCAAGCCTATGCCCCAACCAGTAATGCTGAAGAAGCTGAAGTTGAATGGTTCTATGAAGACCTACAAGACCTTTTAGAACTAATACCCCCCCAAAATGTCCTTTTCATTATAGGGGACTGGAATGCAAAAGTAGGAAGTCAAGAAACACCTGGGGTAACAGGCAAATTTGGCCTTGGAATACGGAATGAAGCAGGGCAAAGGCTAATAGAGTTTTGCCAAGAGAACGCACTGGTCATAGCAAACACCCTCTTCCAACAACACAAGAGAAGACTCTATGGACATCACCAGATGATCAACACCGAAATCAGACTGATTATATTCTTTGCAGCCAAAGATGGAGAAGCTCTATATAGTCAGCAAAAACAAGACTGGGAGCTGACTGTGGCTCAGATCATGAACTCCTTATTGCCAAATTCAGACTTAAATTGAAGAAAGTAGGGAAAACCACTAGATCCTTCAGATATGACCTAAATCTAAACTACATATCATCTATCAATTACCTATCTATATCTTATCTATCTAATCTAGCAGTCACCTATATGCATATCTTACCTTATCTAGCTAATCTTCTTTATCTAATCCATCAATCATCCACCCGTCTATGTATCTATATATGCATGTATCCATCTATCTGTCATCTGTCCATCATCTGTCATCATTTTTCTAGCACATGTTTGCTCACAGTCTCCCTAGGTTTTGGGCAATTCTGCACAATGTCCTCACACCACAGCTTAGAGTCCAGTATCGGTTTATGATCCTTAAGGTTATGCATCCAGACTGTGAGTTTGTTCCTGTCTTTAGGCTTCCTGAAAATTCTGAGAGCTGAGGCCCAACCAGGTTGTGCTAGAAGTGCCTCTGCTGGGCATGGTCAACCTACCTTGTCTTGGGAACAACCTGTTAGTCCCCGGCTTGAAAACAATTCTGCTCGTGAAGTTGCCGCAGACAGGTTATTCTCTAGCACGATGCCCGTAGCAGCCCGCAGATGACATCTGGGGCAGGCCCTGTGTTAGCTCTTGCGGGCACCCTGGATCCACTGGGGTCAGTCTGGGGTCACCTCCCTGCTGCTCTGGCTCCAGGGTGTGGGGAACCACATGGCTCCCAGCTGGAGCTGGGCAGTGAGCTCTCACTGCCATACCTCCCCTCCACAGGCTCCAACATGAGTTGGATCCCTGGGTCCCCTGCCACTTAGGACAGTCAGCTTGATGTTGGCTCCTTTGTGCCCAGGGCAGGTGCTGCCCCATCACTGGCCCTTCTCTGAGGACGACTGGCTTTCTTTCCACCCCTAGGCTTCCATAGGGTGGAGACAGGAACCATGTTTGCCTTTGGAAGTCGGGGGGTGACAATCAAACTGCTCAGCACCTGGGTTTGAGACAGCCCTGAACCACGTGGGCTCGTCCTCCAGAAATCCTGAGGTCTAGCACTGGTGGTGGTTGGCAGGGGGTGGACCCCAGGGTAAACCCAGCCTTGGCCCCTGGGGTTGGTGAGGTAAGCCTGGGGTTGGGTAAGATTTGAAGCCAGTTGTTGGCACAACTGAAAATTGGAGCGTGCTGACGGAGGTGGTCTTTCTGGCTGTTCAAGGAGCTTTGTGCTTTTCTCTCCCCCCGCTCCCTGGGCACATGGGAGGATGGCATTTTCTCATCTCGCTGAACTCGGGCATTTGCGTGCAAGTGGCTGCGTTGCTTCTGAGGATGAGTTTTAAAAGCCTAGGCTGTGCAGCACCCTCTCCCTTTGCCATGGCAACTGGCGATGTCCTAGATCCTGGTCTCTCCCTCCTGCTCCCCCTCCCAGACTGGGTCCTGGAGTGAGGACATGAGTGGCTGGCATAGGGTTCGTGTGACATCTCAGTGTGACCCAGCCCGCGGGGACCGCGGCACTGACCTGCCCCTATCTTGGCCGCTGTGGGGACAGGCAGGAGACAGCACAGTTCCTGTCCCCTTGTGAGCCCGCAGTTTCTTCTCCTGAGCACATGGACAGACATCTCTGCAGGGGTCAGAGGGCATGTGAGAGTGTGGCAGCTGTGGCCCTCCATGTACCCGCTCACCCTCTTCTCTGAAAACTTAGATGAAATACTGTTTACTCCATGAAGTCTTCCATAAATAGGGTAGACAGGTTTAGCACATAAAAACCCAGGATGCACAGTTAAATTTGCATGCCAGACAAACAATGCTAAACAATGCATCGTTTTGCTAGTATAGGTATGTCCCAAGCAATATTTGTGACATACTTACACTAACAAAATGATGCATTGTTTACCTGACATGCAAATTTTTTTTTCAAATCTTCTTTATTTTTTTTAGTTAAAAAAAACTTTTTTTTACCGGCACCCTGTGGCATGTAGGAATTTAGCATCCTGACCTGGGATTGAACCTGTGCCCCCTGCATTGGACGGTAGAGTCTTAACCACTGGACCACCTTGGAAGTCCTTGACATGCAAATTAAATTAGGCTTTTAGTGTTTTATCTGGTAACCCTCTGTATAAACCTCTTTCCTCTAAACTACGTAGCATCTGTTTATCACGTCTGCCTAGTGTTGTAATAACTGTGACCCCACTTTGTCCTACTGGGCTTTCAGCTTCTTGAGGGCACACGCAGATTTGATGCACCTTTGTATCTCCCGAGGCTCCAAGCAGTGACACCCACCCCAACACACACACACACACACAGCACAGGTATTCATTCAATGAAACAGCTGGTTTTGATACAGCAAAAGGCTTTGACAGGACCTCAAAGCAAAAAAAAAAAAAAAATCAATAGTGCAACGTATTAGACATTTCTGTTCTTTTCTGTTTTCCTGTTTCCTTCCAAAGGCGAGGAGAATCTAGTGTTTTACATCCTGCCACAAGAGTGGTTCCAGCAGCTAGAACGAAAGCCTGGCATCTTTTTCAGGTTGTGCTCGTCTTTCCCAGCAGACCCTGTGCAGGAAACTGACCCATTCCTCCAGGGACCTCCAGGCACCCCTGGGGTCCCTACACACCGTGGGAAGGTGGCAGCAGTGCTGTGTCCCAGGGCTGGAAGCGCACGTGTCTGAAAAGTGAGCATCTCACAGAGGGTCACGTGTCCAAGGGCCTCCCTGGGACTCCAGCAGCTAGGTGACCCCCGAGCCACCTCTGCTGATGCAGGTTCCACTAAAGACCCTTGGGAATGAAGCCACAGTGACCACATGGAGGCTGCTGGGCTGAGGGTCCTGCTGGTCTCCTCCTGATCAGGGTGCCTTTGAAGGGGCACACTACCCCGCTTCAGCGGTGTTAAGGTCCCTGCAGGTGTACTTCCGCCACTTAGAGAACTGTCACGGCCAAGACCCTCTGGTCTTGGCTGAATGGTGACCTGTCTCTTCCTGCCGAGCCTGGGCTCCGGGGTGAGAAAGCACATGACTTCTCCATGCTGCATCTGTTCATCCTCCAATCACAGACACTTCATCCAGCATTGAGGCCCCACCAGCGGGCTGTGTCCCCCCCCAAGCTCCTGGGACCTTAAGGGGAAGAAGGCAACTAATCCAATTTTCAGAGTCTTAAGAAATTTTAGACTAAGACTACAGCCAGCAGCAGATCCCGCAAACCCAGGTCGAAGCCATGAATCTTCAGAGAAGCTTATGCCCCCAGTGCCTCCCTCCATGTTGCAACATCTCCCCCAGAATCATTCCAGTTCGGTTCTCCCTTGTCTCCATAACAACCTGTATCCCAGAATAAGTGGAGAGAGAGCCATGATTAACAGAACTGGGAGGAGGGTGCTCTAGGTGTTTCTTCATGGGGTTTCTTCTCTTCTCGGAGGCCCTGGATGTGTAGCTCTTGTATTTAGCCCCCAAAAGGCCCCAGTGGATTGAGGGGACACCAACATTCTTAGCACTTAGGTCCATGCAATGCTGTCCCATAGCCAACATCGATACAATGTGTGGGCATAAGGCGAACACGAGAACACACAGCCTCCAGACAGAATGGGGTTGGGGGAAGATGGAGCTCACATCACCCACTAATCACCAGTTCTCTCCTCTCACACCTACCCCGTGTAATCATAAAAGGATGAAAGCAGTGATGAGGTCATGTGACCTGGTGGAATTAGCATTAAAGAACTCCCAAAGGAATCAAGCACACTATCCAAAAGACCCAAAAGGGCAAGGGGGAGGTTCCTCCTGCAGTGTGGCCGACATCCCCGCCCCACAAAGGCCCAGGGAGGGGGTTTAGGGAGCTCTGCATACGCAACAGGGAGACGTGCGGGAGCACAGACACCCCCAGAGCAACCCTCGTGAACAACCGGCATGAAGAACCCCCACGGAACCCCTAGCCTTAGCACAGCGCGCAGCATGCAGCATATACTTGCTGAATGAATGAGGAAGGAAGGAAAGAACGAAGCAATGCATTTATCCCTTTTGTTCTTTTCCTTCCTGAGCTCACCTGTCCTCGACACAGAACAGGACTCATTCAGAAGGTGAGGGCAGAACGTGGTGCGGGGAGAGGCACCCAGGATGCATGTCCCTACGGGGTGTTCACCCACTCCCACTCAGACCCTGGGACCCAGTTTGCCTTTGAATTTTCATTTTCCTCTTGGCATCTTGCAGAGACTCCCTGGTCTCTGCCCCAGGTTCAGCCCTAGCACAGGTCAGACCCATCCCCCTCAACGTCCGTGCAGCACCCTCTCCCCATTATAAGATACAGAAAAACTTTCTACAGGAAAGAGGCTTAGAGGCAAAAAGGTCCACATGCGAGCACCACGCATCAGATTGCTACAACACGAATACTAGGCTTTCTGTCCTTGAAAACCCTCTTGGTCATCACCGCCAGCTCCTGCTGTGGTCTGCCCTCATGTCACCTCCCCACCCCTCTGTCCTCTCCTCCAGTTTCTTCCCACCCCAAACTCCTACCCACATGAAGCTGTGCCCAGGAGGGCTCACAAGGGCGACGGGCAAACACACACAAATTAAAATACGTAACTACAGGCTGTGATAAGGATGATGAAGGAAGAGTTAAGAAAGCTGAGAGAATACCAAAGCGGTGCTGTGCGTGTGTGCGTGTGTGTGTGTGTGTGTGTGCATGTGTGCGGTTGTGTAAGCAAAGTCCAGGAAGACTTCTTCATGGAAAGTTGACAATCTCTCAGCCAGGCTGCCCTGAGCAAAAGAGGTGATAACAGCCAATCCCCGAATTTCTATGGCGCAGCCCATTAAAGTCTGACTTCTCTCTCACGTTAAATCAGCTGAGGTTCTGGGCGGCTTTCTGGCAGCTGTCCTCCACATGTGGCTCAGGGTTTAGGAGGCTTTGATCTGACGGCATCGCCCTGTTAACTTGTCTCCTGTGAGCATCGCACGCGGAGCGGAGCGTGGAGGAATGCGCTCCTCCCTTAAGGCGTCTGCTGGGGCGGGAGTGGGGGGTGGTGTGTGTGACACATATGACTGGCCACAGCAAATAGCACAGTCAGGCCTCATCTCAAGGGGATGCGAGCCCAGGAGAGACAATGAGAAATCTTGGTGAGTGCTAGTAACATCTACCAGGATTGGGGAGAAAGGCGTTCTGGGGGGAAGGAGCTCAGAAATGCAGGTGGGGTGGGATGGGTGGATGGAGGGTAGAGAGCAGAGGTGAAGTGGTGAGAGTTGATTAAAGAGGTGGTCAGGGCTCAGGTCCCATAGAGGAAGGGTGTGCGTTCTACCCCATCCTGTCCTGTTCTATTACATACAACGGAAGGCTTTAAAGCAAGGAGTGTATGATTTATTGTTTTAAAAAGATGGTTTCGGTTATTGTATGGAGAAATGAATGAAGTGGCCTTTGAAATAGTCCAGGCTAGAAATGATAATGGCTAAGAGCAGGGTGGAGAGAAGCAGTGTAATTGAGAGAAAACTTGGGGGTTGAATTGATGGAGTTGGGTGATGGTCACCCTGTGGAACAGATCCCCACACTGTGGCCCCCAAGAGGACCTCAGGTTCAGCCAGGCTTAGAGGAGGACTGTTCAATGGCGTTTTAAAGAGCGTTTGTGACGCTCTTTATTATTGTCGTTATTCTAACATACCACTGACACATTTGTTAGCCGTTTAGGCTCAGAGCTCCATAGAACCACAGTATGTATGTATATATCCCCCAACTCCCAACCAAACTAATACCTTTCCTGGCCTCTGTGACTCTGTAAATGAAGTCAGCATAGCTCAAACACAGGGAGAAAGATGGAAAAAGCTTGCTTTTCTATTTAATTCTAATTTGCTCTTCTGAGAAGTGGTGTGTTTTTGTGAGAGAAATGGGTTGCCTGGGAGATACGGTTCTCAGGCCGGGATTTCAGCTGTCTGCAGAGTAACACGGACATTCTTTAAGATGTTCTCGGACAATGGACTGATGGAAAAGAGGCGGCAGCCTGGGTGTGACGGCCTGGCATGTCTCCGCCGTGTATGCCCACGGCACAGCTCATCACACAGACGCCTGAGTGGGTCGAGGTGCCCACAGTGACTGCCCTGGGACCGCTCTCTCCCCAGGAGTGGCAGGTGGGGGTTCTTGCCAGCTCCCAGCTGCAAGGTTTCCTGTTCACTCAGCGAGCTTGGACCTGGGCCCTGGGATCCCGAGCTGTGGGGTAGCGGCTCCTGTCTGGGCTGGTCGTGCGAGCGCTGTGGACTTGGGGCAGGGGAACCAGGGCGACTGAAGGGACACGTGGTGAAGTGAGACTGCCGCCCGTAGTGGTGTTTCATCTCTGATCCCGGCATCTTGTGTCTGTGAAATGTCTTAGCTTGAAGGGGAGGTGAAATCTCAGACCTTCCTCAGATCTTGACCTAAGAAAGCTCTGCCACATCCAATTATAACTGGTGTGAGCTACAAAACACTGAACAAGGGGACCTGGGCTGAACTCAGAAAGATTCCTAAACACTGTGGCTTTTTTGCCAAGGAGACCAGCGCCTGTTTCCTTAGGATCTAAGGCTGTTGGGCATAGATGGCATGAATCTGAAAGAAAGAGTCAAAATGTAATCAGAATACATCTCCTTCTGCATTCCTTGTGATTACAATGTTTCTGACCCTGAAGCCGCTTGAAAATAGAAAAACAGCCTTAGCACATTGCTTCAGCTTCAGTATCTTACCTAAACCTGTAGTAGTGCTATAAATAGGCCCATTTTACAGAAGAGGAGTTGAGACTCACAGAGATGAAGCCCCTTGCCCAGATAGAAAGGACCAAAGTCCTCCTTTTGTTAAGCTGAATATATTGTACATGTGTACCACATTTTCTCTTATCATTCATCTCTCAACGAACCTTTATGTTATTTCCATATCTTGGCCCTTGTGAACAATGGTGAACATCAGTGTGCAGTTATCTCTTTGAGATCCTGATTTCAACTCTTTTGGATAAACACCCAGAAGTGAGATTGCAACTCTATTTGCTATTTTTTGAGGAAACTCCATACTGGTGGCCGCAGTGACTGTGCCATTCTGTATTCCCAGCACAGTGTATCTATACACTAAGAGTCCTGCATCCTCACCAACATTTGCTATCTTCCTTTTTAAAAAATAATAGTCATCCACACAGGTGTGACGAGATATCTCACTGTGATTTGCATTTGCCCTTCCCTGATGGTTAGTGATATTGAGCATCTTTTCATGTACCTATTGGCCGTTTGCATGTCTGCTTTGGAGAAATGTCTATTCAAACCCTTTGCTCATTTTCCAATGAGGATTTTTTTGTTGTTGTTCTGGGGAGATTTGTTCTGTTTTGTTTTGGGTGATTTTTGTTTTTCCTACTGAGTTGTAGGAGCAAATCTGATCTCTTCTTATGCCTGACTCTGCGTCTTGGTGTCATGACCTCTTGCCTGCTGGTGAAGACTTCTAACTCATCTCCTGGTTTCCACTTTTGTCCCCTTCAGCTTATTTTCTTCACACCTCCAGTCCAGGATGACCCTGTTAAAACATAAGTCAGATCTGGATCCTCCAGTGTTCAGAGAACGCCCATGGCACCAGACCTTCTTACTCAAGATAAATAGCAAAGTCCTCAAAATGGGCCTCTCTGACTAAACAAACAAAACAGTCTGGGTTTTGCTGTGAAGGAATTTTGTAGATGTGGCTAAGATCTCCTATCCGTTGATTTTAAGAAAAGGAAATTACCCATCGTAAGATGGGTGAGCCCCATCCAATAAGTTGAAAGGCCTTATGAGTAAAAACTGAGATTTCCTAGAGAAGAAGATATTCTTCAGAGTATCAGCTCCTGCCTGAATTCCCAGCCTGACTCATGGCTTCTGACTTGCCATCCCCCATAATCATGTGAGCCAATTCCTTAAAATAAATCTCAATATATACAAAGGATGCATCTATAAATAGAGATAGAGATAATCTCCTTCTCTGGAGAACCCTGATCCATCCTTTAACAACTCTATGGTTAGCTCCATTTTACAGTTGAGGAGTCTGAGTCTCAGGTCAAGTTAGGGTATTTACTCCAAGTCAAAGTTAGTAGCGCTTCCCAGGTGGCAACTCTCCTGCCAATGCCGGCATTTAAGAGACTCAGGTTTAATCCCTGGATCAGGAAGATACCCTGGAGAAGAACATAAAAACCCACTCCAGTATTCTTGCCTGGAGAATCCGAGGAGCCTGGCAGGCTACATGTCCATAGAGTCCCAATAGTTGGACAGTCTGAAGCTGTCCAACTTCAGATGACTGAAGTGACTTAGCATGCACGCACACACAGGCGGTAAGAGGCAGAGCTGGGTCTGTTTCCAAAATCTGTGGTTTAAGCACCATATTCCAAGGCCTCACCAGGGTGGCTGGAATAAAAGAAGTCCAGCCAGGGAGTCCTAGAGAATGAGTTGTTGTTTTGTTTAGTCAGTCAGTTGTGTCTGACTCTTTGCAACACCCCCATGGACTGTAGCCTGCCAGGCTCCTCTGGCCAGGGGATTTTCCAGGCAAGAATGCTGTTTCCTTCTCCAGGGGATCTTCCTGATCCAGGTGTTCCTGATCCACGTCTCCTGCATTGGCAGGCGATTCTTTACTGCTGAGCCACCGGGGAAGCCTGGAGAGATGTGTGCTGGAGTGTATATGTCAGCTCTGTAGTTATTCCTGGAGGTGTCCCAGCAATTTGTGTTGAAGACAACTCTTGATTCTCAGAGTGCCAGTTCTGTCACGACCTTGACGTTGCGAACAAACCAGTTCTGGCTGCTGCTTGATGCCCTCAGCTCTTTTGGCCGCACCTTACCGTGTGTGTGTGTGTGTGTGTGTGTGTGTGTGTGTGTGTGTGTGTGTGTTCTGGCCAGCTGGTCTACCTGCCTTTCTGTGACCACCTGGGCCTGGCCTCAGCACACCGGTTCCCCACTACAGGGTGACTGCTGTCTGGCCCATCCCCCCAACATTTCTGTCTCAAGGGAAGGACCATGTGTTCATTTCACTCACCAGGGAGCCCCAGGCATGTGGCTCAGTGCTCAGCACGAACTGCTCCCCTGTAAGCGGTGTTGAAGTGGTAAATGGCTGCTGTGAATGTTCCCACTCTGCAGGGGGATTGGAACTTGTCTCCATCATCCATTGCCAGGAAACTGCTGAAAAGGGGCCAATAGCCCTGTGACCTGAAGTTGTGATGGGAGCAGGTCTCAGATTTCAGCAGTGGGACAAGCTGCCAGTGATGAACAAGCAGCCTGCCGCTGCCCATTCTAGGTGAAGACCTTGCCTGGGGCTTCCACTGGCCAGGAAGGCAGAGACTCCAGAGAAACCAACCTGGGTGGTCATCGCCTAAGAAACCCACACCTGCTGCACCTCCGGTGGAGTGCGCTGTCAGAGTCAATAAACGAGAGACGGATTTGGAAAGGCCTGTCAACGCATATGTAACAAGGGCAAAGCTGTAGAAAATGAGCATTCCCTTAGACTCAGTAAACATCCGCAAGACAGGCAGAGACTGGCCCTCAGGATGGAGTGGGCTGGGCCAGATGGGGGTGGGGAGAGCTGGGTGTTTGTCACAGGACTGGCAGGCTGTCACCTAGAGCCGGCTGGCGAATTCTGAGTCAAGTGATCTGGTGTAACATGTAAAATCGTGCTACTGGGCAAAAAAAGAGCATTGACTTGGGATTTTGATGATCTGGGCAAATTCTTGAACCCTCAAGGCCTTGATTTCATTGTTAGGGTAATGGTTATCAGGGGCCTCCCTGGATTTCGAGTCAGGATTGCCTTGAAGCTCTGCTCAGACAGTGTGGATGTCCGAAGTCCTTGCTGACTTGTTGCAAAGCCCTGGGGCCTCCACCCTCATTCTCTCTCCCATTCCCATCCTGCACTGTCTCCCTCTCACCAGACAGCATTCTGGATTGCAAACTTAGCATCTTTGCAGACCTCTAAGTTCTGGGCACACAGTTTCATAAGCATTAGAGTGGTAACTGACAAAAACTCTCCTCGTTCTAGTATTAGCTGGCCATCCAGAACCTTCTTCTCAACCAGACCTCAACCTTGGCCACTATCCTGTCCTTGCTGGGCTTCCCTTGCCCTGTCTTAACAAGAATCCTGTTAAGTTAGTATAGTGAGACTCCCCCTGTCCTTGATAACTGATCCAAGATATAGCATTGAATTCCTCATCTCCCACCCTTGATACCTGACCATGCTCGCCTATCTTCAGCTAGAATCCTGCAAGCCAGTTTAGCAAAAA
Organism: Bos indicus; assembly: GCF_029378745.1. Lineage (NCBI taxonomy): Eukaryota > Metazoa > Chordata > Mammalia > Artiodactyla > Bovidae > Bos > Bos indicus. The sequence goes on along the minus strand of NC_091771.1, from coordinate 29,900,347 downwards.
GCCCTTTCCTTGATGTCTTCTATTAGTCTTCCATCCACTTACCCCATCACTCTTCTTGTTGCCTATAACCCCCGACTTGTCTTCATGTTGGGAGCTGAGCCTGGTCTCTCTTCTATTGCAATAGTCTCAACATCTATTGCAATAGTCCAGAATAAGTCTTCTCTATAATTTTAAAAATAATTTTATTTATTTATTTATTCCTTATTTATCTTTGTTATTTCTTTATTCTCTCTTTATTCTTACTTATCTTTATTTATTATTTATTCTTCTATTTATCTTTATTTATTTATTCTCCCAGCTGTGCTGGGTCAGGGATCAAACCCGTGTCTCCTGCATTGGCAGGTGGATTCTTTGCCACTGAGCCACTGGGTGACCCGAGGCCCCTTTAGCAGGTGCTCAGTATATATTTGTATGAGAATCATGCTTTGAATGACTTTTAAAACCTACTTGGTCAGAGATGGGTGGAGGATATCAGAGAAGTCTGGTTTGTATTTATCTACTGGGGACCAAAAACCTGGACTCTGAGAAAACTTGGGGGGATCTAGGGATGTGGTCATTGGGCTTATGGAATTTCTGGACTCAGGAGCAAATAAGAACATAGCTAGGTTGTCTACTCAGCGAGGTGTCTCACTGTGAAGGGCCCATTGTTTCTTTTTTTATATGCTTATTATGTGCTTATTTGGCTTACATGTGGCACACAGGATCTTTGCTCTTCATTACAGCATGCAGGATCTTTCACTGTGGCCTATGAACTCGTAGCTGTAGCATGTGGGATCCAGTTCCCTGACCAGGGCTGGAACCTGGGTCCCCTAGGTGGGGAGCGTGGAGTCTCAGCCACCAGACCACCAGGGAAGTCCTTGCACTGCGTCCTACTCAGGAGTCACTGGGGATTATCAGTGTCCATCACCGGTTCATAGACCTAAACAAGTCTCCCTGTATCTCTTCCCTTCCCATTGTTGCTATTTTTGTCAGGGAGGCATTTTCTCTCCATCCTCCAGGTTCTAAGTCCCGATGTGGCCCTTGGGTGGTCCTTCTGCCTCCTCTTCCTTGGCTTGTCAGTTACTCAGTTCCATCAGTGCTTCCTTCAGCCTTGACTTTGGGACCTGCTCCTTCCTCTTTGTTCCCACACTCACCACCCACTCCAGGTGCCTAAATCTCTGAAGATTATGTGAAGATTCTCCTGATTCTTCCACTTTTCAGCTTCTTCTCTCTCCAATCCATTCCCATTTTTTTTTTTTGCCAGTGTCATCTTCTTTATAAAAACACTACTCTCGCTTGTCATCACCATGTTTTAAATCCTCGGGTACTTCTGAGGTGGTAGCTCAGATTCACACCTGGCCTTTCAGAAGTTTTAAACAGTAAAAGCCGAGTGAGGTGCTGGCTGAGTGTATTTTCTTCTGGGACCCCTTAGGGTGTCCCTGTCCACCCTGAGCTCCACCCCCCCTGCCATCAGTGGGCTCTAAGCACAGCTTGCCAAGACATGAGACCCCGTAGTAAATTTGGTTAGCCTGTGAATGGGTACTAGACTGGTGAGCAGCCAGCATGTATGGCCTGGCAGAAAGACCTGCCCAGTGGGAACAGTTATGCTGGACAGAGGTCACTGCACCAATCTGGTCCTTTCCTGGGAGTCTAACTCCAGACAGGGCAGTGGAGGAGAGTCAGTAAGGGGCTGAGCCCGAGTCAGGCAACCTGGAACTGCAGTGGCAGCCACAGGGGTGGATGACCGAACTGCTCAAGCCACATGAGGTCCTGAATGATCCCCTGGTGTCATAACCATGCATGTCTAATTTTCTATATCCTAATGCTTTGATGTCTGGGGCTTTGCAGGCCCTGCAGGGAATGCCTCTGCTAGGCTTAGCCAAGACCTAGAGTTGCCAAACGACCCATCCAAGAACATGCTTTCTGAATGCAAACCAACAAACCCAGAGCCCATGCCCCGCCAATTCTTTATGGCTCTCACACTCTGCCCCAGCCACTAGTTCCCTGTCCCAACCACCCCAGGACACCCACGGACCACACACCTCGGGACAACTCTACAGCCCAGGGGCTGCTGAAATGATTCAAACCAGCCAATCCCAAACCCACTCAGCCCTCCTCACCTGCTCCTTCTGCATACACCACAGTACAGGCTCCTGTCCCTGCTCCCTGTTGCAACTCCTCCAGCCCTGGTGCTTCCCCGTGAGGCCCTGTGTGCTGTGGTGTGCCCGTCCTCTTAGGAACTGTGAGTAATAACCTATCCTTTCAGTGGAAATCATCTTCTGATCTGTTGCACTTGTGTGTGTGCTAAGTCACTTCAGTCGTGTCCAACTCATTGTGACCCTATGAACTGTAGCCCACCAGGCTCCTCTGTCCATGAGATTCTCCAGGCAAGAATACTGGAGTGGGTTGCCAGGGCTCTTCCTGACCCAAGGACTGAACCCATGTTTCCTGTATCTCCTGCACTGATAGGCGGGTTTGTTTCCACCAGCACCACCTGGGAGCCCCTGTTGGACGCACTATCCCTCAGTTTTTCTGTGAATAATCTGGACCTTCAAACACTCTGTTCCCACACCCTTCTCCTGTCTTGTGGAGCTCAGCACCGTGGCTGTCCTGCTCTCCTTGGAGACAGGACTGTGTCCTGCCCTCCTGTCCTTACCCGTCACATCTTAGATTCAACTCCGTCACTTCAGGTGAATTAAGTGACTGTTCCTTGCAGTCTAAAAATACCAACTGCAGAGATTCCAGATCTGACCTGTGCCTGCTTCTCCTGCGCTTTCTCCTAGTGTGCTTCTCAGACCCTTCAGCGGCAGCCACACAGGGTGCTTTCTTATTCTTGAACGTTCCTGCTTTCTACACTGTGTTCGTGCAAGGTCTCCATTAGGAATACCCTCCTCCTCCCCTCTGTTGGCTAAGTCTACTCTTCCTTCAAGGTCCAACTCCAGTCTCACCTCTCCTTTGAGATTTCCTTGACTTCATCATTTCCTTGGACACCTGCACCCCCTACTGCCTGGGACATTTATAGGACAGCCCATGCCCCTCACACGGGCAGCACTTGCCCCTCAGTGTTCTGGAGCTATGTCTCCCTAAGGTTCTACATTCTCTGGATGCAGAGAGCAGATGCTTGATTCTGTGCAATGACAGGATGCATTTGATAATAACTACATCCTCCAAGCAAGAGAGGTGGGTTTGATCCCTAGTTGGGCAGACCCCCCTGGAGGAGGGCATGGCAACCCACTCCAGTATTCTTGCCTGGAGAATCCCATGGACAGAGGAGCCTGGTGGGCTACAGTCCACGGGGTTGCAAGAGAGTCGGACACGACTTCACAACTAAACACCACCATCAGCACTTCCATCCTCCACATCTTCCTTCTCACTGCTGCTGCTGCTGCTAAGTCGCTTCAGTCGTGTCCGACTCTGTGCGACCCCAGAGACAGCAGCCCACCAGGCTCCCCTGTCCCTGGGATTCTCCAGGCAAGAACACTGGAGTGGGTTGCCATTTCCTTCTCCAATGCATGAAAGTGGAAAGTGAAAGTGAAGTCACTCAGTCGTGTCCGACTCCTAGCAACCCCATGAACTGCAGCCTACCAGGCTTCTCCGTCCATGGGATTTTCCAGGCAAGAGTACTGGAGTGGGGTTCCATTGCCTTCTCCGCCTTCTCACTGAGTTGAGGTATAAAATTCCTGGATGTGACAACAGGTGTCGCTGTATTGAGCAGGGTCTGGCTGGGAGGAGAAGCCAGAGATCTACCTGTTCACCTCTCCATCCTGGCCTCGACCACCTGGGTGGCGAGGCTGCCTGCTCCCAGCTTTCCCAGAGAAGACCTGCCTTCTCCTGTGACTTTCTGACACTCCAGGTGAGCTCCTTCCCTTTTGTTTCCTCTCGGGCCTGGGAGGGAAAGTGAAATGTAACTAAAATAAATGAGAAAGGAACTAGAGGAACTAGAGGGGAACTGCAGGAGGCCAGGCATGCAGGGACTCTTCCTGCGAGGAGCGCGGGGCTGGGGCGGGAGGCCTGGAAATCAAATGGGTCCTTCACAGTTCAGTCTCAGGCTGACTTGTTTATAATAAAAACATTTGGTTTGACTTCCACAGAATCCAGCCTATGATGCAAATGCTTAAGCGTGTTAGCCCACATTCCTTGTCGTCCCCAGAGAAGTTCTGTTCAGAAAGCGAGAGGGGTGGAAACAAACAGTTCCTGGGAGTGTCTCCAGTCAGCGCCCTTGCATTTAGTCTGAGCCATGCAAATAATTTGGATGCTAAAACTCAAGCCCTACGTGGACCTTTTAAATGACAAAGCAATTATGTGTGTCTGAGGAGACAGACAGTGTCTCTTTAAACGTTCTTTCTGTTCCTCGGGTGTGTTGTAATCAGCAGATGGCCGGCCCTACCTTCCCCAGGGCCCCCCTTGCAGCAGACTCTTCTAATAGCTAATATCCTGCAGCGACCAAGGCCATTAGAAGGATTAAGCCATTACCCTCCTGTCCAGCAAACACACAGCGCTCACAAGGGCCGCCTTTTCCTCTTCGGTTGTTGTTTTCATGGATGAATCAGGGCCTGATGATTGGTTGAAAAATCATAACAGGGAGGGCAGAGGGTTATGGTCATTCTTTTCGAGGACACCTCCCTAATAGCCTTGGGATTTGAAGGTCCTTTGTTAGAAGAAGGGCAGGAGTCAGTTTTGTGGCTCGAGCAAGCTCTGAAAATACAAACAGCAGTCAGACCTGTGCCCTCAACTCCGGAATATCTCATCCTCAATTTCTCGAGCATCAGGGTAAGCCTCTTTGCTCTGCCTGTTCACACAGCCAGACTGGCTGGGTTTGTTCTGCTCAAGACAAACCACCAGCCCAGCCCAGAGCCACGTCGCCGGCTCAGGAATACTCTGAAATATTGCCACCCAGTGGCACTTCCAAGGCATAACAATTTACAACCAGGCAGCAGGGAACCGGGTTTCAGGAGCTGAAGGACCCAACCGAGAGGAGGCTGTGAAAACTGGTCTAGAACAAGCTTCAGAAAAGCATCCATCTAAGCACAAAAGCAGGGAGCTAGTTTGGAACTGGCCACATTGGGCAGGTGATGGGAACATGGGAAGAGACACTTGGGATATAAAGAGAAGAATGAGGGTAAAGACCTGGTGCGGCTGAGCTGTCTTTTTCCAAATGGAAGAAATACACACTTTCTCTAAGTGGGAGCTGGAGAAGGATGACAGGGAGATGAATCAATGGAGCATCCTTTGGAGTCGGCCTCAATTCAGATGACTCAGTCTCTCACATGTGTGGGTTTTTAAGGATCCTTGGGCTCTACTGATTTAGGGGACATCACCAGACTTGTTTCTTTACACAGAGAACAAGATCTCTAAATCTCCCTGCAGCCCTAACATTGTGAAACTTTATTATCCCAGCGAACTAGCAATGCAGAAATACAGGCAATATAAGCCGTAGGCAATCCATAAATCATGGGTGTCTGACTTCCAAATGCAAGATGGGAGAACATAAAAGATGAATCCATTTTCACCTCTCGATGACTCCCTGCTGGGACAAAGCTTGGAAGGTTTCCCTGCAGGACGCTGGGTGAGTTTCAGTAAGAACCTACTGTCTCACCTCCCAGCATTAGCAGAGGAAGGCTGGCTTCCTGGGATCTGGATCCTTCTAGCACTTTCTATGGGGTGGAAAAGAGGTTGAGAGAGATTGGATCAGAAGGGAGGCTCCACTCTATTAAAATGGAAGCTAAACTAGAAATGAAAGAGTTAGACATTTGATGTGCATATGTTCAGTTGCTTTGGATGTGTCCAACTCTTTGTGACCATATGGACTGTAGCCCTCTGTGATCCTCTGTCCATGGGATTCTCCAGGCAAGAATACTTGAGTGGGTTCCCATACCCTCCTCCAGGGGATCTTCCCAACCCAGGGATCAAGCTCATGTCTCTTTCGTCTCCTGAAGTGGCAGGCACATTCTTTACCACTAGTGCCACCTGGGAAGCTCTAGGTCACCCTTTTCAGTTATATTTTTATTTTGCTTCTTTCAGAGGGCAAGCTATTCCAAAGAAGTCAGATTCTGCTGGCTGCAGCATAAGAATGCAGGTGGGAGGGAAGGGAAAGGCATTCAGACTCCTCTAATCTTATCTGATAGCTCTCAACCAGCCTCCGTTTTCAGGATTTCTTGGGAAAAGGCATATGCGATCACGATTTTAAAAAACCATTGGAATCCCTTTCCAGCCAAAGTCTGAAAGAAGATTTGGGTTCAGGCTCTATTTGAAGACACCCAGGTTGCACTTTCCCCTCAGCATTTAGGGTGCGGCGGTTTCTGCTTATCTAAAGTGCTCACATTGCAAATACGAGCAGCAGAGCCGGGGATTTAAAAGTCTGTCCTGATGGGAATTTGAACCGAAATATTCTGCCCACTGCCACTTTATAAGCTGGGAATCATCAAGCCGCTACAAATACCTTGAGGGGGCCTTGCAGTTGCTCAACATAAATCAGCAGAATGACAGGCAATTGACTTTGAAGACAGCTCTCACATGGCTGAGTGGTTGGAGCTGCTGGAGACCGATGAGGGCATTTTCCTGTAAACATGACTGTGATTAGCACCGGAGTAAATAGCCAAACGGGCTCTGTCAGACCCCAGCCTCCTGCTCTGGATTTTTCATTAGGCAGAAATCATCGAGTGATCCTGTGTAGCCAAGTTGGTGATTCTGAGAAAGAAGCTTGTGCTTTAATACCTGATGAAACCTTTTGATTTCCCCTGAAGGTAGGTAAGATCACTTGATCTAGCTGTGTTTTTCTGGAGCAATAAAATGTGTGTGTGTGTGTGTGTGTGTGTGTGTGTGTGTGGTGTGTGTGTGTGGTGTGTGTTCAGTTGCTCAGTCATGTCTGGTTCTTTGCAACCCCAGGGAATGCAGCCCACTGGGCTCCTCTGTCCATGGAATTTTCCAGGCAAGAATACTGCAAGTGAGTTGCCATTTCCCTCTCTAGGACATCTTCCTAAACCAGAGATTGAACCTGCGTCTCCTTCATCTCATGCATTGGCAGGCGGATTCCGTACTACTGAGCCACCTGGGAAGCCTGGAGGGAAAAAATAGGAGTATGGAAACCAGACCCTTCACGGCAAAAGGAATTCGGCTTGCGGTCCACACTCCACCTAACAAAGTTCGGCACAGCTCAGATTTTGGGCAAGTGGAAAGTGCCCCTTTGAAAGTCTGGCCTTCCTACTGCCACCTGAGGTCACCTACTCACAGCCCTGGGGAGGTCAGGAAGATGACATCAGTAGCTAAGCTGGCTGGGGGCCGAGGCCACCTGCAGTGTGCAGGACCCTCCCAGGGAGGCCGGCTGACCCTGCTCCAGCCAGGCTTTTGCCAGTGGAGGCAGAGAGCCTGGGGTTGGCATACCAACTGATTTTTCAAAAGAAGCCAGAAATCGGGATTTTCATGAAACACTATGTGTGCCAAGGCAAATATGCCTACAGGCCAACAGCAACCTCTGGTGAAAAGGGAAACCCTCCTACACTGTCAGTAGGAATGCAAATCGCTGCAGCCACTGTAGAAAACAGTGTGAAGGGTACTCAGAAAACTACACGGAGTTGCCACACGGGTCCAGCAATGCCACGCCGTGCATATACCTGGGCCAAGCTATGACTCGAAAGATACACGCACCCCTGCGTTCATAGCAACACTATTCACAATAGCCAAGACGTAGGTGCAACCTAAATGTCCATCAATAGATGCATGGGTAAAGAAGATGGGGTATATACACAAAATGGAATACTGCTAAGTCACTTCGGTCGTGTCCGACTCTGTGCAACCCCATAGACGGCAGCCCACCAGGCTCCCCTGCCCCTGGGATTCTCCAGGCAAGAACACTGGAGTGGGCTGCCATTTCCTTCTCCAATAAATGGAGAGGGGAGAAGGGACCATGAGAGGACTGAGCCCCCAGACCAGAGGCCCAGTGGAAGGGGGGACTGGGAAGAGACCTGACAGGGTGCATCTCAGAGAGGTGGTGGGAGGAGCCCACAGAAGGAGTTTCCTGGGAGCCATCAGAGAAACAGAGGACGTGGTTCTGTCCTCGAGAGGTTTCCAGTGTGATGAAAAAGCCTAAAGAAGCACTGGCAACAACCCAAGGACTTCAAGACGGTGGGTCCAGAGAGGGTCCAGAGAGGAGTGTCACTAGAGCCCGGACACGACGCCAGTAGGTGCTCCTGGGGGCTGAGCGCGGTCTGAGGTCATGGAGGTGAGAACAGTGACAGCAGAAGTTTGGGGAGTCCACACAGCTCAGTGGCCCACACTGTCGGGGGGGCGGTCTGGGAGGGGGCCCTGGGGGGCTCTTTGGGGTGGAGTCGTGCATGTGCCTTCTGTCTCAAGGGCACTCCAGGGTGGCATTTGCTTGCTCCCTGCTGAGCACTCTGGGGCCCGAATGGTGAACAAAGTCTATAGACCCCCATCTCCCAGGAAGGCAGCAGTCTCTCTCTGCCTGTTTAAGACTGACAGCAGCTGCCACGGAGGCTGAAGGGTGGTGGGGAGCCCAAGCGCTGGGAGGAGAGCTGGGGCCTTGGCGTCACTGCTTGGTGCTCCGTGATGGTGCAGGGGCCGGGGCAGGGGCCAGGACTGGCGGGAGCTGAGGACCCCGGCATATGGATGAAGGAACACGGGGAGGGATGGAAAACACCAGAAAACGAAGAGAGATGTTTCAGAGGGGAGGTAATATCTCGTCACAGGAGGCAGTCGTTACATTTTTGCTGAAAGGGAGAGGAACCCACTAGAAGCGGCCCTGAGCCTGCCCTGGCCCTTCACTCTGTGCGGCTGGGACCCTGCCTCCCTGGGGAAGTGGCAGCTGGGGGACACCGTGCTTTTGGGAAAATCTAGGGGTCTTGCATGGGCACACTGGATGGAGACACAGGCCGGAACCGCGTGGCAGGGACCTGCCCTCCCTGAGTGTCGGCCACACCCACGGAGGTCCTGCCAGGCAACCCCCATCCTTCCCAGGCTGCAGTGAGGTCCCAGGTGGGGAGGCTCCCCAACCAGCCTCTGTTCTGTGTCTCCCTTTGAACTTGAACCCCACAAAGGCAGAGCCACAAGGACACGGCAAAAGGAGCATGTGCCACTGCAAAGGGCAGGGGACAGGCCCCCCGGCTCTTCTTGCCAGGCCACCCGTCACGTCTGAAGCAGCCGTCTTTGTTCTGCACGTCCTGTCTCCCTTCTCCCACATGAAACTGCTCAGGAGCCACGTCAGCTCCCAGTTCCGACTCGGAAAATATAGCAGCACACAATATGTTGTTTTGGCAGAAAGCTATGAATCTGAGTATGGAATGTCTGTCACGGGGGCCCATCCAATTAACTCACTTGTCGGGAAATCAGAATAAATCGTTGAGAGGAGTCTCTGCTCAGACCTGTATTTCTTCCTCATTCTCCTGGTTCAGCAGGTGTGGTCCCCCAGGCCAGGGCGATTCAGGGCGGAGGAGGACAAATACACATCTTCCCTGTGGTTTTCCGCTTCGAGGGAAGAAAGGGGCACTGTTTCCTTGCATCTCAGACCCTGGAATTCTGGTGAACGGTTTATGACCGTGGTGGGGGCAACCCGAGTCCCAGGCTCACTGCTTTTGCTCAGTCTGAGACAAGGCCTGGGCCTGACCCCAGGAGGTTTTCTCCCTCCTTAGTTTTCCCTCCGTGGCTGGTGGTCTTGGCTGTAACCAGAGAGGAGGGTGGGATGGAGGGGACGGCCAGCCTGACCAATGTGCCTGCAGGGGCTGGGACCCCTGGATGTTCCCTTGAAGGGGACACTGGTCCCACCCCCACCCCCCAGTTTGGGAACTGATGTGGCCCCCAGGATGGGTTTTTCAAGTGGCTCAGTGGGGAAGAACCTACCTGCCAATGCAGGAAATGCCAGAGATGTGGGTTCGATCCCTGGGTTGGGAAGATCCCCTGGAGGAGGAAATGGCAACCCACTTTAGTATTCTTGCCTGGAGAATCCAAAGAAGAAGATCCTGGCGGGCTACAGTCCTTGGGGTCGCAGAGTCAGGCACAACTGAACGCACACGTCTCATGTGACCCCAGGGTAGCCTTTTTTTGCAAGAGGATCTGCTACACAGGCTAGGAAGCTCTTGAGAGAGAAGGCCTCTGAGCGCATGCAGGTCATTCTGTGTGGGTTCCCCAGAACCCCGGGCCGGTGCTTTCCCAGTGCCACGGTTGCCCCGAGGTGATTTCAGGGTGTTCAGCAGACATAACTCTGCACATAGACCGGCTTCCTTTGAGCTTCCTCCCAGGGCTCTTTGTCTTTACATCCTTGCTAAGGTGGAGGTGAAGTCCAAGGCCGCTCAGCCTGGCGCCTGCATCCCTGAGTTCTGAAGAACCTAACGTGATCGAGTGTCCCACAGCCACGGGGGCAGCCCTGGAACCAAGCTTCAGCAGCCTCACGGCGCCTGCACTACCTGTCCCCAACCTGGAGCTTCTGAAAAGCGCCCTGCCACCATCCTGGGCCACCTGTCCCTGGCTTCAGCCCCCCGCATGGCAGCCTTGCCTTCCCAGCATTCACACACTCGGGTTTTACATCCCTGCTCCCCCCACAGTGGTGCCAAAGCCCCATCCCAGGCAACCAGGCGAAAGTATTTTCTTGACCTTTGCTCTTGGAGGCAAGAACCCTCCCCCACCCCCCGCCATAATGAGGACCCAGAAGAAGCAAAGGGCATCTTGTCAGCAGCGCTGCAGCCCAAATTCCGCATTCTGGGCATCAGTCAGAAGTCAAAGGCTCCTTCTTCAAGGGCTGCAGACTAAGTTAGCCTTTGTGCTGCGGTGTTGCTTCCATTTCAAAGTCTCCACCAGCGAATCGCGTGAGTCATTCCTGGAACCTTCAGGAGTCTCCATGGTGACAGGCTTGAGTGGGCCCAGGGAAGCCAGCATTCACTCCACTTTCCAACTAGTTCCTCTTCTCTGATTTTTTTTTCTTCTTTTCTGTTCTTTTTCAATAGAGACTGTGGCTGAGGCTTTAGCTTTTTTGTTTCTTAAGCAAATCATAAAATGGGAACTCTCAAAGGTCCTTTTCTATTTTGTCAAAAAACGTTCTGTATAAATATGTATTCTTGTCTCTACCTGCCTTTGTTGAGGCCATAAAAAAAAAACAAAACAAAAACTATACATTTATGGGTTTTTTGCTTTTTTTTTTGTCTAGTGTTTTAAGAAAGGGTCTGATTTTCCTGTTTATCTCAATGAAAAAAGGCTCTGGACAAACCTGGAACAGAGAGGCTAGCAGCATCAGCCCCAGTGGGTAGAATGCCTTCTTAGTCCATAGGCCACACAGCAGAGGTCGACCAGAAATCTGAAAATACCACCCAATCATGATTTCCAGAGATGTGCCTCCAGTTCTTTTTCCATGATGCTCAGGGCAAACGGTACTGTAGGCCCATTAGGGAATAAGCATGGACATCACTATCTTGGTCATAAGAATTTTAGCAGGAATCTAGGGGATTTCTTTTTTTCAAAAATGACTAAGCATTAAAACTTATCCCCAGTGTAATGAGCACTGATCAACCTAAATATATTTATATAATTTTGTGGGGTGCAAATCCTCTGTCACAGCAGTATGTCACCTGAACACAATCACATCTGCAGGTGGCCATGAGTTTGCAGCACACGACCGCCGGAATATGGGCACCTGAATGCTGCTGCCTCCATCGTCCCCTCGGCTGTGGCAGGACACTCAGCCCCCTGAAGCTCTCCCACCATCTCTGGGGTCTCCAGGGCCATCGCCTGTGTGCTCTGCTCTGTAGGTGCAGCCAGTTTCTGTAGCGGTTACCAAAGGCTCGGTATGCCAAACCTTTGTAGGATGCTTGGCAGGGGGGGATGGACAATGGCCTTCCCTGCTGCATCGGCCCCTGACGGGGTCCTGAAGCGAGGCCACTCGGACCTCCACATGCCAGCCTTCCAGTCACTGCTTGGTCTTCTCCCATCACTTTGAACCCAACCTTGACTCCAGGAGCCCCGCTGAGTAGAAGCTGTGTCTTTGGAACTAGAATTTCTCTGACCGTTGAGGCTGTTCTCATGGGTCTTGCTAACTAAGTCTTCCTCTGGTTTCTTACATTTGGGGTTGGGGGGAGGGGGGGCATGGTCACAGAGACTTTCCAAAGGGTAGTATCAATAATAAGCCCTGAACTCTGTCTCAGAACTGTGCGTGCACACATGCAGCGTTTCATAGACAAACTCTGAAGTTTACAGATGTGGGAAGTCAATGCCTGGGCCTCTGGGTAAAAATCCTGCCGAAGGAGGAATTTTCTAGCAAGAATTTTCATAGCACTGCTTTGGTCTCTGGTCCAATCCAACTCACCAGTGTGCCAGACACCCCCAGTGCAGCTGAACCCCTGCTGTGGGTGCACCCAGGCCTTCGCTGAGGATCTTCACACATGCACATGAATTTCCAAGTCCCTTATTCCACATATGCTGTCTATAAATAAGCATGTACAAGAAAGCATTTCCTACTCAAGCCTACTCTTCAGGGCCTCTTGTAAAGATGCGTCTGGCTCTGTGTGGAAAGGCAGAAAATCCAGGCTGCATGCCAAGCCCAACAGCCCAGGACTCCAGCATTTGGGGTTGGAGGATCCAAAAGATACGTGTGTGGGTCCTGAACTGGCTTGGATTTTTTTTTTTTAATCACACACACAATTAATTTTTCTATTTTTCTGCCTGTTATTTTCTTTGCCGTGAAAAAGCTATTTCTAAAGTAAATTTTTTCTATCCTCTCCCTGCCCTGAGTGGACTTCCCTGGTGGCTCAGATGGTAAAAGCATCTGCCTACAATGTGGGAGACCCGGGTTCGATCCCTGGGTCAGGAAGATCCCCTGGAGAAGGAAATGGCAACCCACTCCAGTATTCTTGCCTGGAAAATCCCATGGATGGAGAAGCCTGGTAGGCTACAGTCTGTGGGGTCACAAAGAGTCGGACATGACTGAGTGACTTCACTTTCACTTTCCCTGCCCTGAAATTTGTCCTCAAGCTCCAAATGTTGGGAGGGTGCTTGTATCCATCTCCCAGGACTGCTATAACAATGACCACAAACTTGATGGCTTGAAACAACATTTATCCCCTCACAGTTCCAGAGGGAGACATCCAAAATGGAAGAGCTGGCATGGTCGCAGTCCTGCGGGAGGCTTCAAAGAATATCCCTTTCTTCTTCCAACTTCTGGTGGCTCCAGATGTTCCCAGACTCCAGTCTCTGCCTCCATCTTTCCATGCCTTCTCCTTCTTGCTGCCTATCTCTCCTCTGTGTTTCTCTCTCTCTTTTTAAAGTTTATCATTTCAGTTTTTTAAAAATATCTATTGATTTGGGTGTGTTTACTCTTAGCTACAGCACGCAGGATCTTGGTTGGGTCATGTGGGATCCATCATCGCAGAGCACAGATTGTCTAGATGTGGCACACAGGGTCCAGAGGGCACTGGCTTAGCTGCCCCAGTGCATTCAGGATCTTAGTTTCCTGACCAGGGATCGAACCCAAGTCCCCTGCCTTGCCAGGTGGATTCTTAACTACCAGACCACCAGGGAAGTCCCTGTGTGTTGCTTATAAAATCATTTACCACTGGATTTAGGGAACACCTAGCTAATCCAGCAGGCTACAGTCCATGGGGTTGCGGAGTCAGACACAACTAAGCAATTAAGCACGAGCACAAGCTAATCCAAGATGACCTCATCTAAAGATCCCCATCATAATTACTGATTACCTTTGCAAAGACCGTTCTTCCAGAAAAGATCCTATCCGATCCCTTTGGGGCCACCACTCTAGCCCCTATGGTATGGTTCATTAACATACCCAGGATCTCACGGTACCTGGCCCATGGTCATAGCCCAGGCATCTATGCATTTGTGTTTGATGGTCTGGAATTGAACTTGGCACCCAGGTATTCTATCTGTCTGATCCTGAATAAAGATGGTTTGTGCTGGGATGAAGCTTAGCGTCTTCAGCCTTCCTTGACTATGAAAATAGCTACTGAATGAATTAGAGCATATACTTTCTTGCTTTCCCTGAGTGATTTCTGACAGAGTATTTGATGCCATTGTTTGCACCTACTACATTTAACATGTGCAGGAATTATCTGGGAATAAAATAAGTTTGCAAGCCTTTTTTTTTCCTCCCCTGAGGGTCTTCTCAGATCCTTAGCATCTGAAAATAAGTTGAATTTTATTTATGAGAGAACCTTTTCTGCATATATTTAATAACATTTATTAGGATAAAAGAGCTACTCATTTAGAAGAGTGGAACTGTATATTTTCATGTAGCTGATCTCATTGGTCATCTGGCATTTCACTGACACCTAATATTTGAGTTCGTTTAGATAATACACATAAAAAGGAAGTGATCAGCCTTTTCTTTCCTTAAAAATACATAATATATGCCATAACAGAGCATAAATGAATATATGATTTCCCCCTACCCTGGAGAGTCAAATTTTAGGTTTCAAATATACCTTGACGTCTCGCCAACCTCCCTACCTGGAATGGTTTTATTTGACAAGGTTAAAGTTGGCGGTGAGAAGTCTGGCTTTGCCAGCAGGAACTGTTGAAAACAACGTCTCCCTATGAATATAATTCCCACAGTACATACCCTGTGATTTCACGCGGCTGGTCATATTTTATGAAGTGTTTGGAATCTGGAATCCAAAATTAGGGCAGGTCCAAAGTCATTGTTCCCTACTCATAGTGTAAATGAGTTCAAGTTGCTTTATTTGTGGTTTTGGTTACACGTTCTTTTAAATATAAGACTTTAAGGGGGGCTTTATTAATATTTTTGTTATCATTTACTCACCTTTCAATGAACAAACAACCAAAGAATCAGAAGAGAGACGGAGAGAAAGCGGGTTCATTGCCTCAGTTGTCACATCACGTGCTTGGGGAACAACAGAAACACACAAGCCAGACGGCCACCCGATCAAAGCACACTGCCCAGCACAGTCAAGTTTAAAACAGGAGTGTTTGTGGTGAGGCTTGAAGTTTAAGATGCATTAACATCAAGCCTTTCAACTTCACATAGTAATAAACCCCAGCAACAACACAGCATCAATCAACTAAATAAGGCTAAAAAAAAAAGCTCACACGTACCCCCAAGGGAATCCCTGTAGACAGATTCCATGTCCAAGTTGAAAGGACGATTAGAATTGCCCCCTCCTTGTCCTGCCCTCTGCTCTGTGAACACTCTGCAATTTTCTTTCTTTCCTGAAAGTGTTTTAGCTCATCTACAAATAGTCTGGCTCCTCTGCAAAAACTGGCCAACTTGTCTACCACAATTAGTAAGTCTCATTGTTTCAAAGTTACTGTGTGTTTGATTTTTAAGCTCCCTGACAACTCTATGTGGTTTCAATTAACTTCTTGGAATACAGTTGTTTTAAGCTCAAAGGTTTCTGGATAAAAGTTAGCACTATCAGATTGTGCCAATATGTGTTATAAGCCTTTGGTAAGCTTTTTCCTTGCTCTAACTGGCTGCGGATAGACAGAAGGCTATTTATTTATCAAAGCCTGGCTTTTCCTGTATATCTTTCTGATAGATACCAACTGAGATTATTTTGTATTAAGTTGGGCCCAGACCAAATAAGGTGTAGGAAGAACAACTGACTCTAGCTTTCAAAACTATTTTTGGTTGCAATCACTTACAAGTTTGATATCTGAGACCCATCTTCTTTACAATGCTTAGCTAGTGTTTGTGACACAGGTTTTTAAAAAACACAGTTTCTTGAGCACTTTCAATGCACCAAAGTGTTGGGCCCTACCTGTAGGCTCTTTGAACTTGCCAGATACAGAGTAGCCATATGATTCTTTGTCCATGAAAGTGGATGGGAGGTGGGATGCCAAGATAGCTGGTGTAAACCAGGACATCCTGACAAACAGATACACAGGGTGCCTGCAGACAGATTGAAGTAGACCCCCGCTGGGTCACTACCAAGGGCTTTTGAAGGCCCTTGTGTGGGCTAGAAACATTGCCAACCTTCACCTGCTGGTCATTCTCATAAATCCAGGCATCTTCTCTTCTGGAATCATCCATTACTTCCTCCTTGGTCCATGGGTCTCAGTAACCACTTCTGGATCCCAGGACACTTGCACCAGAAGCCCTCCTTCTCCAGAGAGTGTTCCCAGACATCTTTCCTGTCTCCATCCATGGAGATACTAGATCCTAGTGATTGTTTGAGACCTAACTCAGTGTTGTCTCCTGTGGGCAGAAGCAGGCAGGGAGTGTTGTGTTACCTAAGCCCCCACAGGGCTGTATTTGTGTCCTTCTCGGCAATGGCACCCCACTCCAGTACTCTTGCCTGGAAAATCCCATGGACGGAGGAGCCTGGTAGGTTGCAGTCCATGGGATTGCAAAGAGTCGGACACGACTGAGAGACTTCACTTTGACTTTTCACTTTCATGCATTGGAGAAGGAAATGGCAACCCACTCCACAGTTCTTGCCTGGAGAATCCCAAGGACGGGGGAGCCTGGTGGGCTGCCATCTATGGGGTTGCACAGAGTCAGACACGACTGAAGTGACTTAGCAGCAGCAGTAGGACACTTGTCTCTTCAATTTTGTTACAATTTATGCGCAGTATAGCATTCTCTGATGAACCAAAAGGAGGGACCAATCAGAAAACCTGAACTCTGCATCCCTCCCTGGATTTGAGTCCCTCCTCTTAGCTGCTTCTCATCTTAATTCTGATCTTTTTGGTGTATTCTTTTCTAAAGTGAGATAAAAAGCAAGCATACAAGAAGGTTGAAAGCTTTGTTGAACTTGGCATTTGCAAGGAATAGACTCCCATTATTGCTGGATTTGAATGCTGGCTTCTCCAAGAAGAGCTGTGCAATCTTGGGCCAGTCACTTAACCTCTCTGTGCCTATAAAATGGGAATAATAATGGTTCCTACTTCCTAGGGCTGTAATGAGGACTGAGTCCTCACAGAACAGAAAATGATGATATTAAATACCCAGTATGTTGCAGGAAGGGGGACCCTTTCCAGGGCCTGAGAGCGGGCTCTTATCTAACATTTCAAAATGAATTGTCCAAGGAAATGCACATACTGACAAAGCAAAAGACTATATTGGGGCACCCAAATGGACTGCAGGAGGGTGAGGGAACCCAGGAGGACTGCTCTGCCATGTGGCTCGCAGTCTCAGGTTTTATGGTGATGGGGTTAGTTTCCAGGTTGTCTCTGACCAATCATCTTGCTTCATCCATATTGATCTGACTCAGGGTCCTTCCTGGTGGCACATGCACTGTTCAATCATGATGGACACTGGCGCAAAGGATTCTGGGAGCTTAGTAGGACATATAATTGGCTGGTGCCTCCTCCCTCCTTCCAGCTTCTCCTGCATTCTCCCGGTGAGTTTCAGCACTGTGTTCCTTATCGGGACCTCCTGTTGTGAGATAACTCATGCACGTGGTTATCATCATGCCTGGCCAAGGCAAGTGGTTTCAGTCAACGGTTCCCTAACAACTATCTCAGCTTTTGTTATTGCTCAGATTGCATCTTCTATTTCTTGAGTCTTCATTCATATTTTCTTAATTGCATTGTAACTGAAAGAAAATCAAAGCTATCAACACATGTAATATAATGAAGTCTGATGTCCACTGGAGAATCATGGCCTTAATGACCCAAGGGCACCTGATGTGACATAACAGTGAAACTGAGGGTTGGTTACAACAATGAAGCAAAAGCAGACCAGGCCACCTCCTACCCTGTCACCTTGAGGTCAGAGAGTTGAGGTGCTGGGTGTCTGCCAACATGTAGAGTAGGAACATGACAGTTCCTACCTCACAGGCTTGAAGCAAAGGTCAACTGAGTTAATGCATGTAAAGCGGTTGGCAGGGCATCTAGTGCATAAAGGCACTCGGTATAGATTGGTTATTGTTCCCAGCATCTGTCCTGGAACTCAAGGTGACTATTGTTTGGAGACGTGTCAGGAGAAAGTGTGCTCATATACATCCTTCAACCGTGGGAGAACCTGTGTATCTCCACCAGGAGAAATTTGACCAGAAACTGAGAAAGCAGAGCCCCTCTTTTTATTACAAACACTCAGCATCTCCTCCTCTGTGAACATCCCCTGAAGGGATGCCAACATCGATGGCTGGAGAGCCATCAGGTTGAGACAGATACAGGAGTGATCATCAGCAACACAAGAGGGGACAGATTAAGGCCGATAAGTCACAGGCTGGAAACAGACACGAAATCTGAATTAATCACAAGGAGAAGATGTGACCTCTCAGAGACTCTGCTAGGAGGAAGGAGGTCAGAGCTCCCACAGTGTGTCTGGGTTGGGGGCTGAGAGCCAGTGGGTTGCCTCTAGCATGGTTCCTGCATCCCGCATCCCTAGATTGACTCAGACTCTAGTGGTCCAGAGAACTAGGGGTTATGCACAACACAGAATCACATTCTCTGGGAAGAAAACCGTTTCCACGTGCATCTGTACCTAACTCATACATCTGTCCTGTTCTAAGAATCCCTATGGAAGGGAAGGCCATCATTTTTTCTTGCCATTCCATGCCAATAATTAGCATTTTTTCTTTCTGTTTATTCTTATAAATGCCTTTTCCTTCCTCATCTATACTCATGGACAGAGAGATAGCTAAGAGGGTTTGCATTCTTCTACAGCCAAGCACAACTCAGAGAATTCAAAAGGCACAGTTGCCCTCAGCTAATTTTCACTTGGATCGTAACCTCTCAGTCTATCTCACTTAGACTCTGGATATTAAAGTACAAATAAAGCTTTGTGACCTTTAAGCAAGGCAGCAGCTGCTCCTCCACCCTTTCCCCTGTGGTTTTGTCCATTTCTGCAATATCCTTATTTCTGGACTTCAAACCTCTTCCCTAGCAGGGAGGTGACTAATGTTAAAAGCCACAAATTACACCATGGTTTGCTAGGCACACCAAATGCTCCCTTTGAGACATCCTTTCAAATGGAAATATCTGTCCTCGGAATCAAGGTTAAATTTAGTTAAAGACCGAGGTCCCGACTTGGTCCAGATCCCTCTTCAATCCTGGCCCCTTCCCCTCCCCAAGGATGTGACGAGAAAGATTCCAGAGGTGAGCAGGCTGGTGGGTCTCAGTTCCATGCAGAGGGAATTCCAACAAGGGTGGAGACTGATGCAAGTGTGGCAGAGGCATGGGCTTACAGCTCTTGAGGGAGTTCTGCATAGCATCATTTCTGCTCTGATGAAGTAGATTTCAAGGGCAGCATAGGGAGGGGCTGCAGTGGGAGGTGGGGAAGCAGTTGCTGTTCAGTTGCTCATTCATGTTCAACCCTTCGCAACCCCGTGGACTGCAGCACGCCGGGCTTCCCTGTCCTGCTCTAATGAGGAGGCAGTAATGAGAACTTTCATTCTTGTTCTCCAGATTTCTCAAACCAAACTCTACTCTGTGCTATCATCTCCCCCTACCCTGCACCCTCCCATCCTCCCCAACACACAGCGGTCTGAGTGATAGCTCAGGCACTGAGGCTGTCATGATTCCCAAGTTGATGACCTGGAGGAGGCCAAGGGATGAAGGGAGTTCAGGGCGGGTATAATCACGGTGTGGAGACAGCGTTCATAGCCTCCACCCCCTCAGCCCACCGAACACTCCTGACTTAGCCCTGCCTGGCACTGCCCGTGTGTGCTGTGTTAAGTTGCTTCAGTCATGTCCGACTCTTTGCAACGCTATGGACTGTAGCCCTGTGGACTGTAGTCTGTCTGATGAACAGGCAGAATCCCATCTGTCCATGGGATTCTCTAGGCAAGAATACTGGAGTGGGTTGCCGTGCCCTCCTCAGAAGGGTTGGCTACTGACTTTACAGGCTTCTGTTGTGAAGCTGGAATCCTGGCGTCCTGACTGGTGGGTTGTGGGTGGGGAACTTCCCCTCCCTGTGTCTTCCGAGGTTTCTGTCCTTGGCCACGGGAAATAGGAGGCACCATGAAGAGCATACTAAAGTTTAATATCCTTTTTACAACCAATTTTTGTTGCTGACACCTTCCTCTCAGAACAAGACATTGATTCATGACTGAACAAGCCCTACACAGAGAGAGAGAGAAAAAAAAAACCTCCTTGGAGTCTCTCAGTTGATTTCTGTTTACAAGAATGGATGGTTTCCAAAGGCTCTTCAGAAAATGGCTGAAAGAAGTCAGAGCAAAAAAGTTAATGTTTTTATTTCTGTCTCTTTCTCCACGGAGGAGTTTAAAATTCTTGCTTTGGGCCATATGGAGTGGATATTCCAGAAGGAAATTATATACAGCTCTCTGTTTCTGCTCAAATGCTTTTCACTTTGTCAAGTGGACCCTTTGAAGCAGCCTTCTACTTACCTCAGATTTTGACTTGAATAATTGTTTAATTGCCTTTCAGTCTACCCGAGATAAGGAAGCCTGTCTCAAAATTGTATAATTCTCTTAACCAAACAATAGGCGAACCACCCAGAGCAGTTTTCAAAGAAAGAGAAGAATTCCTTACATATGTTAAGCATTTTATTCTTTGCAAAGTGCTTCGCTCTGGAGTGTTTTGTTAAATTGGATAATGGTATGAAGCGCTGTGTAAAGTGTATCACGTAACAAAAAAGATTTTATAACTATATGACTGTTATTTGGAGTAAAATAGTGAACTATGTCACTGAATCTATTAATTATCTTACTTATCAGAGTCCTATTTATGTTTCTATAACTTTATATACATCATACACTTTATTCATGCCTCTCGTTTTTTCCAAATATTGGGTTTTTTTGGGTTTTTTTAGTTCACCTGGGACTATAAAATGGATTTCAGGCAGCATTGTTGACTGACTCTTGCTTCACATTCAGCTAGCAGAGCAGTTAGTTGGCTGCATATTCATCATCCATTTCCCTCCATTTTCATTCTCTCTTTTACCGGGGGAATCCATGAAGTTTGGAGTAAGTCAATTTCACATCCAGCTTCAGGTTTGGGGCGAGCAGTCTAAAGCCAATCGGTGCCTTCCATCCCTCTGGACACAGAGTGGGCATGTGACACAAGGAGGCCCAATCAGAATGAATCTGATTTTTACAGAGTGGGCATGTGACATGAGGCCCAATCAGAATGAATCTGATTTTTACAGAGTGGGCATGTGACATAAGGAGGCCCAATCAGAATGAATCTGATTTTTACAGAGTGGGCATGTGACACAAGGAGGCCCAATCAGAATGAATCTTATTTTTATTTTTTGGAAAGGCTCGGCAGGGATGCTTTCTCTTCTCTTTGAACCAGAATGAGGAAGTACCATGCCTGAGAGCTCCTGGAACCTACGGGAGACCATCAAGGGAGTAAGCCTTAGAATTTGACACGAAAAAGGGCAAAGTGAAGAACTGGAAAGAAACTGGATGTGACATTGTTGAGCTACTGGATCAAACCTTGTGTGAAGCTGATATTACCTCTAATATTTTCAGTTACTTGAGCTAACAAATTTCCTTGGTGGTTTAAGCCATTTTGAGTGAGATCTTCTGTTACTTGCATTCTGATAGCATTTATTGATGATATATTAATAGACAACTAAACAGTTTACGAATCATCTTATCCTGCTTCATTCTCACAACATATTCAGAGAAGCTGTAATTCTTCTCATCTTATATGAAGAAAGGACCACGAAAGCATTGCCCTAGGTTAAACAGATGGTTAAGTTAAAAACTTATGTTAGGACAGGCAGTGTGCTGTATTCTCAGCATCTTTTACCATACTTGTCAACTGGGTAGAATAAATGTTGAATAAATAAATTGAAGAACAAAACTGAAATAGTATAAAGAGTAATAATCTTTGTTCAAGGGTGATATGGGGAGAGGTGGGAGGGAGGCTCAAGAGGGAGAGGACATATATACCTATGGCTGAACCATGTTGATTGTACAGCAGAAACCAACACAATATTGTAAAGCAATTATCCTTCAATTAAAAATAAATTTTAAAAAAGAGTAATAATCTTTGTCTTAATTATTCATTCCTTTCCCCCCAAAATATTTATCAAATGCCTACTATGTACCAGTCATGAGGATACACGTTCAAATGAAATACTCTTTGTGCCAGCATCTCCCATGTGAAAAAAAAGAGAAAATCGTTGAAGTCTTTCTTATTCTTTTTCAAAAATTTCAAATTGTTAAGAGATTATTTAAAAGCCTGCAATGATTTGCTAGAGACGAATCTTTGTGTTTTAAAATCTCTTTTCTGTAGCTCATATCCATGGTTTCTGCCTCATTGAACTCAGGAGTACATACCTCTCGGGTAGAAAGAAACGTCAGTGGTTGTATGTTGTAAGAGCTCTGTGCAGCTGAAGATTTCACAAATACTGAATTACAGTCTCCTCAAAGTCTGAGTCTCTTTCTGACAGTTTGTTAGAATGTCCGTTCATACAACTCTCCGGGGAACCATGAAGACGGACTTTTCCTATTTTAGTGTATGTCATAGTAGATCAGCAGTCCATACTTCATGGGAGAAGGCAATACATGGATTTGAAACTCTGTTAGATTTTAGAGTAACAAGAAAGTAGAAGGAAGATTACCCTGCGGAAATGAGGCATTCACCAAGTAGTCAGGAAAACAGCCTGAACTGTAATTCCCCAAGGACAGAATATGGAACAGAAAAAAGACACAACCAAGAAATGTAATTCCTTAATATCTAATAGAAACCTCAGAGCATTAAATCACAGAATTGATGATGAAAATTGTTTCATGATTTAAAGACTCAGCAAGGTTTTTTTCCCCTTTTCCTGTCCTGCATGAGAGTGGAGAAAAGAGAAAGCTGTCTGTTAAATGCCATTTCGTAGGTCAAGTTTAGGAAAGTCAGCCCTAAGTAGTGAGTGGAAAGAGAAAACCCTTTAGAGGGAGATTGGGTTCAAATCCCCTGACAATTCAGGCTGGTTACTTAATCCTTCTGAAATTCCTTTCCTCACCTAGAAAACAGTGATAATATTTACCTTAACAGGGTGTGTGGCAGTCAGATGTGAAGTGAAGTGAAGTCGCTCAGTCATGCCCGACTGTTTGCAACCCCATGAACTGTAGCCTGCCAGGCTCCTCTGTCCATGGGATTTTCCAGGTAAGAATATTGGAGTGGGTTGCCATTTCCTTCTCTAGGGGATCTTCCTAACCCAGATATCAAACCCCAGTCTCCTGCATTGCAGTCAGACTCCTTACTGGTGTATACCAGGCATGCAGGAAATGGTAGCTGGTTTTTTTTTTTTTTTTTTTTTTGTACTTTTTATATAAGGAGGACAAACTCGGGCTCATTAAAAAAGTGTTGTCACACTTCTTGCTTTTCTTATCAGAAAAAGATTTCAGAAAAGTGTTCAATAGCACAGAAAGGAAAAAGCAAATGAAGAACGTGTGGTACTTTCCAAAGCGCCAAAATTTCTTACCCCAAATTCAATCACAGCTGCATAATGAGGGTGCAACACAGCCCTCGTGTACCTCTTATTGCTAAATTTACTACCTCCATCTGAGAAAATGAGAGAGCCTTAGTTCACATCCTTGAAAACCACCCGAAGTGCCTCATGTTTCTGGTAGTGTTCTGCAGGAACCTGAGCAAACGAACGATAAAATAGATGGATGACTGAGGATTATTCACTGGGTTCTCGGAAGCCTTTCAGAAACGCTGAAAATGGTTTTGTAACTATTTACTCATGAACTTGTGCTGTTTCCCCTTGGGTAATGTGTCTCTGAAGCTGAGTCCACGTCAGCTGTCAATGGCATGATTTATTCCTGTTAAGGACCAAGGATAAAGCAGAAGGGTGGGTGGCTGTGGGCTCACCCTCCCCCACTCCTCCCACACTACTCCCTCCCCCTTTCTCTGGGGATGAATCCTGGTGCAAAGTTACCAGGTGTGGGTGGAAACTCTGAACAGAACCCAGAACACGGAGGCTGAAAGGGATGGCCCCACCAACCACTTCTGACCTATCCCTTATCTGGATTATTCTGATTTGGAGAAGGAAATGGCAACCCACTCTAATATTCTTGCCTGGAGAATTCCATGGACAGAGGGGCCTGGCAGGCTGCAGTCCATGGGGTCGCCAAAAGTCAGACATGGCTGAGCGACTGAGCATACATATTCTGATTTAGAGAAAATAGCAAGGTGAGAGTTTGCAAATATTGAGCAACAAAAGTGACAGTCTTGCATAACACTAATAAATTTGCCATGAGGTTTATGGAGAATCAAATGGAAGTTTTTTGGGTTTTTTGGTGTGTGTGTGTGTGTGTTTTAGCTGAAATATGTAATAATAAGAAAGTGAAAAGTGTTAGTCACTCAGTCATGTCTGACTCTTTGTGACCCCATGGACTATAGTCCACCAGGCTCCTCTGTCCATGGGATTTTCCAGGCAAGATACTGGAGTGGGCTGCCATTTCCTTCTTGGAGCATCTTCCCGACCCAGGGATGGAACCTGGGTCTCTTGCATTGCAGGCAGATTCTTTACCATCTGAGCCACCACGGAAGCCCATGTAATAATAACTACTTCTAATTCTTTAAATTATAAAACTTGAATTTTGTTTGTTTGCTTTTAGACAGCATATAAAGTCAGTTCTGTGATATCTAAAGGCATAAAGTGTCAATTCACATATTTAAGCCATGTATTTATGCTATAAAATCCCAAATGCCTCCCTGCTCTGGGCTTTTGTAAGCTTATTGGTCATTCAGAATTAGGGAATCTTAGACTTGAAGATGTCTCACTTCCCAAAGTCTTGAGAGGAATTCTCAAACCTTTCTTCTGTGTCTCACACCTTTCACATCTTCAAGTTGAATTCGGTTATAATTATGTACACTGCTGTGTCACTTAATACTTTTCAAAATACATACAATCTCAATCACAAACAGAGGCTATTTCATCATTTTCAGTTTTTGGAAGAGAACACTGATGTTCAAAACAATCAAGCACGTTGGATGATGATCGGTCTATTTAATTACTGAATCTGCAGGAGAAACCATACATATTAGCTGCAAGTTGCTTGATATAAACTTAATTTTCAAATGTAAAAATGAAATTGTAAGTATTTTGGGAGAAAATAGATTGTTGTAACTTGAGAGATGATAGTAGAGAAGGATTTATAACAATGACTTTTAGGACAAAAATCATAGTGGAAAATATTGCTGGATTTGAGTACTTAAAATATACATGCACACAAAAAACTTCTCAATGATAAAAAATATACTTGGATATGCTTTGGGAAGGGGACGACAGAGGATGAGATGGCTGGATGGCATCACTGACTCGATGGACGTGAGACTCAGTGAACACCGGGAGTTGGTGATGGACAGGGAGGCCTGGCGTGCTGTGATTCATGGGGTCGCAAAGAGTCAGACACGACTGAGCGACTGATCTGATCTGATCTGAAAGACAGATAATAAACTTAAAAATATAAGGAACATTTTGAATATATAAAGAGTGGTTACAAACCAATAAGAATACATATGTTAACATGGACATAAATAGCAAATTTCCAAGGGAAAAATGAAGTAGCCAATAAATATAAACAAAAATGTTTAACCTTCCTGTTAACAAAATAAATAAAAATTAAAACAATAAAACTCCCCTACCTTATGGGGGAAAAAAAAATGGAATAGGATGAAAGTATCCAGTACTTTCAAGAATTTAGGAAAAAAAGTCACCTTCATACTATGCTACTGGAAATTTAAAGTGGTAAAACCTGTTGTAGAATAATTCAGCATTATGTATCAAAATCCTTTTAAAAAGGCATAGCATCTGACTCAGTTTCAAGCAATGAATTCTAGGCAATATTAGACAAGTTGCCAAAGATTTAAGTGCAAAAACTTGGCAGTACCTTTTTTTTTAATAATAGTGAGAAATGAGAAACAACTTAAAATACTGACAATAATTATAATATCGTCATTATAATTAACCCGTAAAAAGAAGGGCTACCAAATGCCATGAATAGTTTGATGTAATTTTATTTAAGATAAATGCGTGTATATATTAATGAATATGCGCACACACAGCAGTGCTAGTTCCTGTCTTAATTCTTTACATATAATAACTCATTTAATCCTCGCTATGGGTTTTCCAGGTGGCTCAGTGGGTAAAGAATCTGCCTGCAAATCAGGAGATGCAGGAGATGTGGGTTCAGTCCCTAGGTGGAGAAGATCCTCAGGAGGAGGGCATAGCAACCCACTCCAGTATTCTTGCCTGGAGAATCCCATGGACAGAGGAGCGTGGCGGGATACAATCCATAGTGTTGCAAAGAGTCGGAAACGACTGAAGCGACTGAGCACACACACCACACGCAGTCCTCAGTACAACCCTGTCAAGTGGGTGCTGTAAAGAACTCTGCTTCACGAAAGAGGAAACTGAGGCAGAGAATGAGGAAATTGAGGCAGAAAGAGGGGAGCACATGCCTGAAGCCACACAGCTGGTGAGGGCAGAGCCTGATTCCAGACCAGGTTGTGGGGCCTCAGGGAGCCTGGTCCACGCATTCATTGGCGCTTGGCACATTACCTTAACTACCTGTGCAGCTACACTGGGTGAAAAAGTGTGTTTTACACACTCCCTTTACACAGGAGAAAGAAAGGCGTCACACATTGACCAGTGCTTACCTCTGGATGGGGGAAATTCCAGAGGGGAGACTTCCGTGTATTAATTTTAAAAATCAGATCAATGTCTTCTGATTTTTCCGCGTTTAGCACACATCGCTTACTGGTAATGGAATTACAAGTTTTTCAAAGCTGTGGAGTTGTCCAAAGAGATAAGGAAGTAGCCATTCTCCCCCTCCTTGGGCTGTTCTGGTAATTTACAGGTCAAAACAGGATTAAGGAAGGGCAAGTTTTCCTAACCCCCGCCTCTGCTAAGCCCTTGATTGTAAAGCCTCCCAAAGACACAAAATGTCTTGTTTTTTTTGTTGTTGTTTGTTAAATTTCACTTCTTTCTGAACATTCTGTGCTGGGCCTTTTTTTTTTCTTCTTCTTCTTTGAAAAGGATTACTGCACTAGGGCCCAGCATTCCAGAGGCCTGACGTTGGGACCGGCAGCTGGGTCCCTCTTCCCACTGCTGTCAGCCCGGCATCGCCAAGATCCTTATTATTTCTGCTCCGCATTTTCTCAGAATCCCAGAGGTGAGTGGTGAGAGGAAAATTCTCATTTTTTGTTGTTGACTCAAATCATTTTGGCTCTTGAGATTGTAACAAATACCAAGGGGCCTGGAAATAGTGCAGTGTTTTCCAGTATTAAATTTTTTAAAAAGGGAAAACACACCCGGGGTTGTTTTCTCTAAATCTGTGTTGGCTTTATCAACGCGGAGGTGTGGCTGGCTGGATTCTCCGGTCTCTGGAGATGGAGATGACAGTTCTCTGGGGTGGGGCTTGTGCGCCTCTCCCCCACCCCACCCCACCACTCCCCCACCCCACTTCCCACCCCATGCCATCCCCCACCTCCCACTCCTGCCGCCCTGTGCAAAGGGCTATGCACAGAAATGAGAAGGGGTTAAAGTGACTCCACTCTTTCACTATCTCAGGGCTGGCTCATTTAGTTACTTTCACGCAGGCAGAGTTCACAAGGGTCCGAATCAGGGTCTTAACCCAGGTCTACCCAAGTGCCAAGTCTGTGCCTTGACCATTCAGATCAGAGTCTAAGACTGGAGGTAACTATTGACTCTGTGGAGGGTGAAGGTCTACTTCTCACTCTCTCCCCCAACCCTAGAAAGCACCAGGGCCAAGGGGCTCAAGCCGTGTTTATGGGATGAATGAATGACTGGGTGAATGAATGCATGGACCAAACTACCAAAGAAGGCGAAAGTGGCCATGAAGTCAGGTTACTTTTTTTAATTTGAGAGAAGTGTTTGGGGGGTTGAGGGTTTGGGTTTGGGGGCTAGCTTTTATTCTCTAGTGGTCTGGAGTCTTTTCCATGGCTGAGGGGTGGTGGGTAGCTCTGGAGAGATTGTGGGAGAGGTGGGGGGCAGAGAGTTGCCTCCAGGAGAGGGAGGTGCCCTGGTGAGGGAAACTCACTCCAGACCCCAGTCTGGACCCCAAGCAGAGACTGGCATGTGTTCTCTGTAAAGGGCCAGGCAGTAAATATTTTATTATGTTCTAAAAATAAATATTTCTTTTTAATTGAGGTAATGCTGGTTTACAACATTACGTAAGCTGCATATGTACAGCATTATATTCCCACGTTGGATGTAAATATTTTAGGCTTTGAATACTCAGAATTGGCTTGGTTCCAGGTCCCTGGAAGCAGGGAACAGGTCTTAGGCGTCTTTGCCTCCCAAGCACCTAACCCAGGCAAGCCTTCAATCAGCGTCTGTAGAACTGAATTGGCCCTCTGTTCTCACACTTGGTTCTCATCAACACAGTGCTCTTCTCCAGTCATCTCCCTTCCTCCAGCCTCTCTCCTGTGCTAGATGCTTCCGGCTGCCACATCCTAACCCACATTTGCCTCATTGCCCACATCACTGAGTGCCCCACCAGCAATTAAAGAGGTTTTAACCAAAGCTCCAAAGAACGTAACGGGATGAACCAACTGGCCTGGGTAGGCTTGCCTGTGAACTCTGCCGTGGAAAGGGAGTGTTTATTTGGGCAGACAGTGAGCTCAGAGATGAACACAGTCAGAGCCCAGTGAGGTCAGCACACAGTAAAGGAGGTAAAATTTTCCATTCTGGCTCAGCCATGACTAAAGTTGTCAAGAATCAGTGCAATAACTATGAGTTTGAACTGCTTTGCATGAGTAAATCTCTTTGCAAATCTGGGCTTTTATTTTCCCATATGTTCTTAGTTTAGCTCTCATAAGACTTCAACAGATACAATAGAAGAAAAAGTGATTCAAAGCATGCTCAGCAATTTTTTGTCCATTTATTGAGCAAACACTCAATAGCACGTATTCAGAGTCAGGTACCATTCTGAGAACTTTATGTATAATGACATGACGCTGCCTTTCATTCACTTATTCATTCATTCAATAAAAATAAATTGGATGTGTTCTGTGAAACCACACTGTGCTAGGAATGAAAAAGGCATTGGATACAGTTTTTTGGGGGTTTTTTCCTCTCTCTCTCATGGGTTTAGTGGAAGAGACAGACAAGGAAATCAGTGGCACGATGCCTGGCCTAGGGGCACACACAGCGGGTATCATTTGTCCTGGGGATGAGGAGGAAGCACACGTAACCTGCCCTGAGGAGGTGATATTTAAGCCTGAGCTCAGCACTGATGGAAAGCCAGCCTGTGCTCTGGGGAGCAGCAAGCTCAACCCCACCAGCCTAGAGCAGGGGGCCCAGACCTGAGGCTGAGGTGGGGTCTCAGTCTGCTCGGGTTGCCCTACAAGATCCCACGGACCGGGGGAGCTGAAACAACAGACATTGGTTTTTCTCACAGTTCTTTAGTCCAAGGTCAAGGTGTCAGCAGTTTAGTTACCTCCTGTGTTCTCTCTTGGGCTTATAGATGTTACCCTCTTGCTCTGTCCTCACACAGCCATCCTTCTGGGGGACACCATTCCCATTGGATGGGGGCCCCTCCCTAATGTAGGGGAAGCAACACAATTCATCTGAATGCCATAAGGTGGAGGCGGGATGGGGGCTGAGGCCAGCGTGGCAGTTACTCAACTAGTCCAGGGGAGAGTGATACAAAGTGAAGTGAACAACTGCAGCAGGCCTGGGGAGAAAACAGGAGATTCCTGGGATTTGCAGCAGAGCCTGCAGGCGGAGGCAGCCAGTTGGCGGGGAGGATGGGGCAGAGGGACAGTGTGGGAGGGTGTGTGGGAAGGAAGGAAGCAAGAGGGTGGGATGACTCTGAAGTCTTGAACTGAAGGATGGTGATGCTTCCTGGAATGAGGAACAGGGGAGAAAGAGCAGGTCTGGAGTAGGGAAGGAAGTTGATGAGTTAGAAGTGCCAGTAGAAACCCCCCGGGAGAGTTTAGTAAGGAGTTGGGGATGTTGGTCAGAGAATCTGAAAACGAGTCTGGTCTGGAGCTAGAGATTCGAGAATCATCAGTGAAGTTGGGGCTGAGGATCTGGAGCCAGGATTTAAACCAGGTCTCCCAGGTAAAGAGAAGGTGGCCAGGGACAGAACCCTGGGACTCCGGAAAGAAGTGGCCCGAGTAGCAGGAGGAAGACCAGCAGACGACGGGGAGCTGGCATGACCATCCGTGCTCTGCTAACAGATGCGGTGACAGCATCTCATGTGACTCTTACAGAAGTCTCCTCTTATAGGCATAAAGCAAATTCTTAAAGGGCACTTATTGAAGGCCAGGCACTGTTGACAAGACTTGGCGGTAGTTCATCAAACCCTCACAAAGTCCCACCATTTACAGAGGAGGAAACTGGAGCAGAGAGGAGCCAGATGCTCAAGATCACAGCTGGACATGGAATTGGAATCCAGGTGATAAGGCGGCAACAGCTGAGCTAGGAGTCACGTGACTGTTCTGCCTTCTACCTTGCATGGATTTTAAGAATGAGGAGGTCAAACACCAGAGAGGTGAAGATGACAAAGCCAATAAGGGTCAGCACTGAGTTTTAAACTAAAACCTAGCACTATGCACTGTCTGTGCAACTTCTTCACAAGCTAAGGGAGGGAAGAATTGCAGCAAAAGTGTTGTCTAGTGAGATTAGGACAGAAAGCATCTGTTAGATTTGGCAGCATGGAGATCACTGGGGAGTCAGGAAGGTCAGTTACAGTGGTGTGATGGGGTGGAGGTCTGGTGGTAAAGTCTTGAAGAGTGAATGGTAGGCAGGAGTTTAGATGGTCCTTTCAGGAAGTTTGACTAAAGAGGGAAAGTGAGAGATGGGAGAGCAGCTAAAAAGAGAGAGATAAAAATGCTCAAAAATTATTTTTTTGTTAAGAGGGGAAAACTTGCTTGTCTTTGCATGCTGACAGGAAATCCAAGGATGGGGGTTATGCTGGTGGAGAACTGGCTTTCAGTCTGCTGAGTTTGGTTAATTGGAGTCAAGCTCTCTGGGTCTGGATGACTTGAACCTCCAAACCTTAGGAACTGAGCCTGTGAGCCGGTGACGTCACCCCAAAGGGAGCATATGGGGATGGCAAGATCTTGATTGTCTTGCTTGAACTGCAAACATAGCCACAGACTCACCCATGGGTTATTGTTCTGCTATGAACAGTCTTCTAAATTTGAATGATAACATCACATCGAAACTTTTATCTTCATTTGTAATCTAAGAACTACAAATATAGATAGCTGAGGTATCAAACCCCTAGGACCAAATATTGGAAACCATGAGAATTTACGGCTGGTGAGAAGACAATTGGGTACAATTCTTTTGGAAAACAATGGTACATGTTTCAAGAGCCTTGTGTATTGTTATATCACTTATCTCAATAATTCCATTTCTGAGAGTTTGGATTAAAAATTTAATGTGCAAGGATGTTCATTGCAGCATTGTTTATAATAAGAAAAAACTGGAAATAACATAAGAGATTAAGAGCAAAGAAATGTCGAGACAAACTATAATATATCCACTTGATAAAAAAACAGTGGCTTAAAATAATACTTACAAAAACAATTTCTGAAACATTATATATATATATATATACACACACATATACATATCAGTTCAGTTCAGTTCAGTTCAATCGCTCAGTCGTGTCTCTTTCTTTTTGACCCCATGAATTGCAGCATGCCAGGCCTCCCTGTCCATCACCAACTCCCGGAGTTCACTCAAACTCACGTCCATCAAGTCGGTGATGCCATCCAGTCATCTCATCCTCTGTCATCCCCTTCTCCTCCTGCCCCCAATCCCTCCCAGCATCAGAGTCTTTTCCAATGAGTCAACTCTTTGCATGAGGTGGCCAAAGTACTGGAGTTTCAGCTTTAGCATCATTCCTTCCAAAGAACACCCAGGGCTGATCTCCTTTAGAATGGACTGGTTGGATCTCCTTGCAGTCCAAGGGACTCTCAAGTCTTCTCCAACACCACATATACATATAAATGGTCTTAAACAAGAAAAGCAGAATGAAAACTCTACTGTATGAACACAACTGTGTAAACAAGCCAACAATATAAAAAAGACTGAAGATATCTTTGCTAGACTTGATTATGTTTGCCTGGTTAATACTTTTTAATGAAAAGGAAAGAACACATGAAAAGATCTAACTCTCCACTAGTTAGCAATGTTTGGTATTACAATGAATGCTATTCTTTTCTGTTCACTTTTTGATGTCTTTCTCTGGCATTCTGATAGTGTGTAAATTATCCATTAAGAAATGCAGGTGTTTGAAAATGCATGAAATGAAGCCTCTAGATAACACATCAGGAAAGTCTCTTTAAAATATTTTTATTGTGTCCCACATCATTATTCTGTGCAAAACAATATATACTCATTTGGAAAATACAAAAAATTGGAAAATCAGAGACTATGGAAAAACAAAGAAAAATCTCATTGAATTCTTCTTTTCAGGTAATAAGTTGTTGATATTTTACTGCAACACATTTTGATGGACTCCCTGGGCTGTAACCTGCCAGGCTTCTCTGTCCATAGGATTTCCCAGGCAAGAATACTGGAGTGGGTGCTATTTCCTTCTCCAGGGGATGTTCCTGACCTAGGGATTGAACCCAGGTGTCCTGAATTGCAGGCAGATTCTTTACCACTGAGCCACTTGGGAAGCTGGGAGAGCTGCTATGTTCATCTTAACCAAATGCATACAACCCTGACACATAACACGTCGCCTCTCAACAAAGCCAAACCATTCGTAGAGAGTAAAAGTTGAAGGGTGATCAGTAGTACTGAACTTGGTCCATGTGGGGATGGATGGAGCTCTGCCCTAGACATGCTCTCATTGACCTGATAATTGGGAAAGCAACTTTTGGAGTTGTTATTGCTGTTGCTGCATCAGAGACCTGCTACAAGCAAAATAAATAACTGGGCTTCAGCAACAAGTCTGGACATGGCGGCAGAAAATGAGCTGTGCCGATCCCTACGTTTCTCTATGACTGGAGGAAACGGCCCTCCTCTATTTATTCACCTTGGAATCGTCAGCAAACCGCTGGCCCTGGAACATAGCAGGTGCTCAACACACATTTGTGGAAGTGAGCTAAAGGCTTGGGTTCAAATTCCTACCTTCTCACTTATTGGTAGATGTTCCTAACCACTGTTCCGGCTTTGATCCCTGTCCTTGAGCTAATGGCTTTCAGATTTCAATCATTAACAATGTCTTCTCTCCAAAACTCCAGATCCCCCTGCTAACTGCTTACTGGACTTGTCTAGGTGGTTGTTCCATAAGTAGCCCCAATAAGGATGTTTCCTCCTGTACTCATCAGTTCCTGCTGCTGTTGTTCAGCTACCCAGTTGTGTCTGACTCTTTGCCACCCCATGGTCTGCAGCACGCCAGGCCTCCCTGTTTCTCACCATCTCCCGAAGTTTGCCCAAGTTCAGGTCCATTGCATCGGTGATGCCATCCAGCCATCTCATCCTCTGATGCCCCTTTCTCCTTCTGCCCTCATTCTTTCCCAGTATCAGGACTTTCCAATGAGACAGCTGTTTGCATTAGATGACCAATATACTGGAGTTTCAGCTTCAGCATCAGTCCTTCCAAAGAGTATTCAGGGTTGATTTTCCTTAAAATTGACTGGTTTGATCTTCCTGCTGTCCAAGGGACTCTCAGGAGTCTTCTCTAGCATCATAGTTCGAAGGCATCGATTCTTCCGTGCTCCGCCCTTTTTACTGTCCAGCTCTCACACCTGTACATACTGATCGGATTCCCTTCCAAATCTGCTCCTTCTCCCACAACCTCTGACCTCATTACTGTTATCACCCTCGAGGTACCCAAGTGAGAAACTAAAAGCATCTTTCTACTCCTTTGCCTCGCACTTTCGTCTTCTGTAGATTAGCTCATGAAATCCTGCTGACTCTAGTTAAAAAATGTCCCCAACTCATCCTGGCATTTCTATTCTCACAGCTGCTATGTCAGACCTTCATTAAATCTTACCTAGACTACTACATCAATCTCCTGGTCTCTTTGCCTCCAATCTTCCTGTTTCAAAACCTCTTCTGTATGGTCATAACCGAAAGCATCTATTTAAACTCAGGCATAATTATGCCACTTCCCTCCTTCAAAGCACTCAAAGGCTCCTCAGTACCCTAAGAATCCTAATTCTTAGACAATTCAGACAACCTATTGTTATCTGGCTCCACTTTCCCTTTCTGGTCTCATCCCTTACAAAACTCACCTTCTCACCCTAAATCCTGGAGGCAAAAATGGCAACCCACTCCAGTTTTCTTGCCTGGAAATCCCCATGGACAGAGGAGCCAGGTGGGCTACAGTCCATGGGGTCACAAAAAGTCAGACACAACAACTGAATAACAAAAACAGCACCCTAAATAGGTATCAGCTTCTTTGGTCACACAATTTTCTACTCTCCCCCTAATTTCTCCTTTGCATACGGTTGGTCCAGGATCTTCTAACTTCTTATTAATGATGCTCTGATCCTGTATTCAGAGTCCAGGCCTTTGGTCACCTCCTCTGAGAACCCTTCCTGGGCCCTGCCAGGTAGAATCAACCCCTCTCTTGATCTTGCCCTCATCCTTGGTCCATACATCTAGTACAGCTCTCACCTCCATCAAGTCCTTTTTTTTTGGTGCCTGGTGGGCAGCAGTAACTACAGCAGTGTTTGGGGTGAGAATGAATGAACACCTGAGTAGGGTGTGGTGGGTCTACTCCCGGTGCCACCTCCCTGTCTGTGAACACAATCCCAGGCTCTGGGTCTCACCTAACAGCCTCAGCCTCCCCATACCTACCTCCTGCGCAGTGATCCCCAGGCTTCACCCTGTGAAAGAACGCCCTCAGGTGCTTGTTTCCCAGGCAGATGCCCCCTTCCTCCTGCAGAAGATTGATTCGGTATCAATGCCTGCTGGACAAATTAGATTTGCTCAGGAAGACACAGCCATAAGGACAGATTATAGGGACTCCTGTCTGCAGGAAGGAGTGAATGGAGCTTATTTATATTTTAAGATTCAATGAGATGTGACAGAAAGACCTTATTTCACATGATTAAACCTATGCAGGGTCCTGGTGGGGGCACATAAAGACAAGTTAAAGATATTTTCTAAGTTCTACTCAAACTTTGGGAAATGGCTGAGAGTCAGTCCTAAATTACAGTACTTAGGAAGTCTTCCAGCATCTCAGCACTAGACTGGACTCTCTTCCCATAAATTCAGGCTTATCCTCAACAGAGATTTTCATTCAGTGTCCTAGGATTGCTGGACTGCTTGCTTGTCTACCTCTCTATTAGTAAGTTGAGGCTAGTGGTAGAGAACCTGCCTGCCAATGCAGGAGACATAAGAGATGAGGGTTCAATCCCTGGGTCCAGAAGATCCCCTGGAGAAGGAAATGGCAACCCTCTCCAGTATTCTTCCCTGGAGAATCCCATGGACAGAGGAGCCTGGTGGGCTACAGTCCACAGGGTTCCAAAGAGTCGAATTCGACTGAAGGACACACACACGCTAGGAAAGCGCGGGGCTTATGTTTATTCATTCTACTTTTCTCAGAATTTAGCTTTCTTCCTGTCTGCTAGTATATGTTTTGGCAATAGTTGTACAGTTAAACTGAATGGGAAAGCCCTCCTTTCATGCCTTGCACAAAACGAGCCACACCTAACTCTCAAATATATCTCCACATTGAACACCCGGAGATGTTCCAGGACTCGAGGGGCTCAGCCTCTGGGGAGGCAGGGGAGGAGAGGGCCTCTGGGTCCCTTCGGTTCCCCACCTCCACCCCCGCTCTGGACACACTGCTCCCCGTGGTCTGCCGTGCCAGAGAAGCAAGGAGAACAAAGCGATGGAATCCACGGGGGATTCACGAAGCCATTGTGGGAAAGTGACACGATGACCAGTGGGATTTCCACATAGAAGGGAATCCAGGCGAAGCAAAAGCTGAGCAGGGGAGATTCACGGAATAATCTAGAAGGGAAAAAACAGCAAGGATAGGAGACGGTGGTTGGCATCTGACTCCTGCTTGGGGGCGGGACATGGGAGTAGAGATCAGAAATCCGGCACTGCCCCAGGCCCCAGGGCCCCAGGGCCCCAGGTGGGGAGCCGGGAGAGGGATGCATGCCTCGCTCCAACCCGTGCGCGGAGGTGTGGTGCCTTGGGCGAGCTGCGCGCCCTGGCTCCCACCCCGGGGCCTGACCCCGCAGCCTCGGTGGACGTTTCCCTCCCTCCTGGCACTGTCCCCGTGGCAGTGTCCCCTGGCAGTGTGTGTCCCTACCCCCACCCCCTTCGCCGACAGTGTCCAGGCAGGGGCGGGCCCAGCCCCAGGCGTGGAGCGGCGGACCCCAGGGCGATGAGTAAACCCTTGGCCGCGAGCGGGCGCGGCCGGGAGGGAGCGTGCCAAGTCCTGAGATGCTGTGACGCGCCCGCCCGGAGTGTCTGGGGTCGTGCCCTAGGGCCGGGAGGGGCGCGGCGCGGGATAAAAGGGCCGCGCGGCGCCGGGGCCGTTTTCTCGGCACGGTAGCCGCAGCTCTGCGCTCCTCGCCGGCGGGAACCTGAGCGGCGTCCCGGGGTCCCTGGCGGACCGAGTCGGGGCACCAGCGCCTCCCCGGGGGCCATCAACAGCGAAAGCACGAGCCCGGCCATGGCGGGGCTGGAGAGCGCCCCCGCGGCCAGGCCGAGCCTGACATCCATCTCGTCGGGGGAGCTGCGCAGCCTGTGGACGTGCGACTGCGAGCTGGCCCTGCTGCCCCTGGGCCAGCTGCTGCGGCTGCAGCCCGGCGCTTTCCAGCTGCGCGCCGACCAGCTCGTGGTGCCCGCGCCCGCGGAGCCCGCCTCCGCGCGCGGGGGCTTCAACGTCTTCGGAGACGGTTTCGTGCGCCTCGACGGGCAGCTCTACCGCCTGAGCAGCTACATGAGGAGGTGGGTGGCCTCGCCGCGCACCCCAGCCCGCCTCCTGGTTCCCGCCGAGGCCTCCACGCTACCCACCCCCATCCCCATCCCCATCCCCATGCCTCACTTCCAGAGATCCAGCCTGGACCCCCACCCCCCATCACACTTATAGATTTTTCTCATTGTTAACATCACCCAGAGGTGCGGAGCTCCCCCTGCCCTGGCTTTTTCTGCCTTTTGCACCGACATTTCACAGCTGTCCAAGCCGCCCATAAGGGTGGTAGAGGGTGGGCAGGGAGGGGAGCTCGGAACTGGCTGATGATTCTTCCTTTCTGGCTCCTTAACCCGGTCAAATAAGCTCAAAGTAGAGGCACACCCTTGCTAAGCAGAGACTCACACCCTCGCTTTAGCCTGAGGGGGAGGGGCGGGGAGAGGTTGTTCTCTTCTGCGCTATCAGCTGGATCCAGAGGGGAGACCCGGTGAGAGCAAGCGGAAGTTTACAGTTTCCCATCTTTAGCCTCACTGCCTTTTCAAAAAAAGAAATTAATAAACCGTGTCTGAGAAGGAACCAAAGCCTGTGAAGTCCAACCCAGGGACCATGTGGGCTGTTGAGCGGGCAGTTGGCTGTCGAGTGGGCAGTTCCATTCTGGGAAGATGAGTGCAGTGTGGCTTCCGGGAGCAGAGCTGGGGCCAAAACAACTTGGTGGAGGGTCACAGAATGTTTAAGTGCGGTGGCAAAGTGCCTGAAGCACTTCCTAGGGGACTTGAAAGCAGCAGGATTGAAGCCCATCTGAGGCGGGCTTTGGGAGGGCAAAGGAGGACGAGTTTCACCCTGGGATCTGCTGGGGTCTCTTGCTTCCAGAGGTTACCCAGTGGCTCCAGTTTCACCTGCGGGGTGGGGAGCTTGCTTTTGTGCTGTGGAGCTGGGTATCAGGAAGCGGGACAGGTTGATTCTGAGATGAGTAAGCAGACATCTATTAAGCTAGAAAGCCTTTGCTCCAGGGAGAGACAGCAGCCCCGGGCACCCTATGGGTGGAATAAAGTCAAGAGGGGCCAGCAAACCAAAGGAGATATTTAAAATGCCTTCTTCAAAGCTGCTGGGGAACACCTTGCTTTTCCACTCAAAAGATAGTGAGGGCTTTCACTGAGCGCCTGATACAGGATTCCCCAGCAAAAATCTCTCCCTTTCTGAGCGAATTGAAAATTCCAAGCCATAAGCAGGGGATGGTGGTAGGAACTGAGCTAGAAATCAGATTTGCAGAGATTTTAAAAAAGAAGATAAGCATTGTATTTGAGAACAGAGTGTGAAAAATAAAAATGTCCAGAGTTAATTGAAGCTACAGGTTAGGTCTTAGGCAGTCCTTACTCCCCTGATCTCAGCCAACAGCGCTGCAAAACTTGAACTGGTATTGAAATCTGGTTGTTAAACTCTTGCTTTGAACACCTCCTCCATAAGGGAAAATTAAAATTCCCCCGGCAGTTTGGAGTCCAGAATAAACAATGACGAGGTAACAGAGACCAGGGTGCAAAGAAGAATCAGCAAATACAAGGTTCTTATGGGCTAAGCAATAGCACAAGGGCTTTTGTACCTGGGAATGGCAAGGTGTATCTGAGAATAATTCGGGAGGTGGAACAACCTGCCTTCCTCTTGGGGGACAGACCGTGGCAGGTGGATGTGCAGTCCTGAAAGAGGACTGGGAGGGAACCTGGTCTGAACAGAGGGAGCCTTCTAGAAAGAAGGGGAAGACAGTTGTGGGCGGCAGTGAGAGGTTTTGCCCTCATGGATCAGGCGTGAGAGACACAGTCAAAATTCAGGTGTCTGAAGTTGCTGCTTCTCAAACTGGCACAGATTTACCCAGTTGTCTTTGGTTTGAAGATAGATGCAGCTTCCTGTCTCAAAATAGTTGCTCTTGAGCTATCGTTCACTTCTTCCTTTCTTCTTTCCTTCGGTGATCTCTAGCCAACTTAACTGAAGAGGAATTTGCATGATTTACTCTTTCCCAGTAAGTTCTAGCACACTTCTAAAGATCCCAGAATCAAGCGCAGAATTCCCACCCATGTTACAAATGAAATTTGCTCAGGGTACCAGGTGTAAATTACCATTAACTATCACACACGCATACACACAGCTTTCCCTTTTTTTTTTTCCTATAATGCAGCCTGTTAGTGGGATGTAATGGCCAACGTTTGACAAAGAGGAGCTCTAATCCCTTATTTTCAGTAGTCCTCTAGCATGTAAGAGGCTGCTTGGGAAAAAAGCAAATACATTTTTCTTTAATGTTTACTTGAGTCTCAGCATTGGTGCCAAGTATTTCACAGCTATTGTCTCACAAAAGCTGGCAAAGTTGGTGCCATTGTTTGTTTCTCATTTTTACAGATGAGAAAATTAGGACTCAGATTAAGTAATTTCCCTGGGTGAGATGCCGGTGAACTGCAGGGCCAAGGCCTCTCAGCAGAGTTGTCTAACTCTACAGCCCAGGCTGTCAGCTAGCTGCTTCCAACCTGGAATAATTCTGACTTCCTCTGGGACACAGCAGCACGCTCATAGATTTCCTGAACCTCAAATAAATGACTGGGATTACATCAGCCAGTACACATATAATCAGCCTAAAAGAGAAAGTAAGTCCAGCGGTATGAAGGAAGCCGCTGAAAGTAGTGCTGTGACCTGCTTCTGCTCAGATCTGAGCATCTCTTAGCTGAGTGATGGTCTCAACCCCCTTGAGGTGAGCTGCCTGGGGCAGGAAGTGCAGGGGAGGCAGGGAGGAGACTCATGGGGGTAAAGTCAGGGTTGGATCATACTTAGATTGTCACTGCGGGGAGTGTCAGCTCCATCCACGGTGGGTGGGAGGTGCCTGGGCTCTGTCTGCGGCCCAGGCCCACTTCTCAGAAGCATCTCCGCATGGAGCCTGGCCACCCTTACTGTTGTGCTCAGTGGGCTCCTGACACGACCAATCCTCTGCTCTGGCCCCAGGTCTGAGTCTTGGATTTAATGACCTGCCCAGGATAGCAGCCCCTTATACAGGACGCATAGTGGTATTGATGAAGTAATAACCTCTCATGTGTTGAACTATGGTTTTTATGGAATTCAGTTTAGGGTAAATGTGGACACCTGATGCAAAGAGCCCGCTCATTAGAAAAGACCCTGATGCTGGGAAAGATTGAAGGCAGGAGGAGAAGGGGGTGATAGAGGACGAGATGGTTGGATGGCATCACTGACTCAGTGGATGTGAGTTTCAGCAAACTCCAGGAGATAGTGAAGGACAGGGAAGCCTGCTGTGCTGCAGTCCATGGTGTCACAAAGAGTCAGACACAACTGAGCGACCGAACAACAACAACAAAGTGTGGATAAGCATGAGTGCTGGGCCAGGCTGCCTTGGTTTGTACCCTGGTCCCGCTGCTTACTAGCCGAGTGACTGGGGAAAGTGACTTCATCTCTGTGACTCAGTCTCCTCAGCTGTAAACTGGGAATAATAATGCCACCAACTTTATAAGTTGTTCAGAATTAAAATCTGTTAAGCCCTCAAGATAGTCAGTGGCACATCTTCATCACGGGACCAATGTCAGCTTATGTTCTCATCAAGCAGCCCCAACGCCAAATGCTTCACATGCTATTTTTTCAGCCTCCTCATGGGGCACCTCTTGTCTGCCAGATTTTATAGGTGAGAATATGCATCTCAACAAGGTTAAAATATTTGCTGAAGTCACAGAGGCAGAAATCAAACCCATATGGGGTGATTCAAAAGCCATGAGCCACAGAACTTCCCTGGTGGTCCAGTGACTAAGACTCTGAGCTCCCAATGCAGGGGGCCTGGGTTCGATCCCTGGTCAGAGAACTAGATCCCGTGTGCCTCAACTAAGGGTATGCATGCTGCAATACTTTTTAAGATCGGGTGCAATTAAAAAAAAAAAAGCCACGAGCCATTGCTGCTTTCTTCCTTGGGAGCCTAGCTTTGTCCTTCCAGCCACACTCCAGTCCTTGCAAACACATACCTGCAGGCCTGGATGCAGCTACCCACAGTCCCCAAGGCTTAGCTAAGCCGTGACTCCCTGCCCCGACTGGGGCTCCCATCTCCTGCTTCTGCCCACCCATTGGCAGTCTATTTGGCCTGACAGAACAACCCTTCTGCTATACCTGACTCAGCTCAGTAAATGATTCTAACTTCAGGCTCTTGGCTTTGCTTCTTCTTATTTACATCGCTAGGACATAGCCCTGTGGACACAATAAGCAGGGCACTGTGCAGTCCTCTGGTCTGTGTGTGTTTGAATGATTAATTAGTTTGTAAGCCTCTGAATAACAGGGGTTGTGTCCTAGGCCAAAGCTTCTCAAACTTTTAATAAGCTTGCAAGTCTCCTGAGGAGCTTGTTAAAACAGATTGTAGATCAGATACAACTGGAGAGGGACCCAGAATTTTGCAGTTTTACAAGCTCCCCTGTGATGTCAGTGCTGTAGGTCCAATAATCAGACTATAAGCAATGAGGTCTTAGTTGTGAATCTTTTCATATTGAAATGGTACCTTTTTTTAGCCCTCTCCTAAGGGCTTCTGTATGCTTCTAGAAAGCAAGACTATTTTCTTTGTTAGGGCCCCAGTGCCAAGCACATAGTAGGTGCTTTGTTGTTCAGTCACCAAGTTGTGTCCAACTCTTCTCAACCCTGTGGACTGCGGTATGCCAGGCTTCATTGTCCCTCACCATCTCCTGGAGTTTGCTCAAACTCATGTCCATTGAATTGGTGATGCCATCCAACAATCTCATCTATTGCCCTCTTCTTCTGCTGTCAATCTTTCCCAGCATCAGGATCTTTTCCAATGAGTCAGCTCTTTGCATCAGGAGCAAAAGTATCAGAGCTTCAGACTCAGGATCAGTCCTTCCAAAGAGTATTCAGGGTTGATTTCCTTTAAGACTGACTGCTTAATTTGCTTGCAGTCCAAGGGACTCTCAAGAGTCTTCTCCAGCACCACGGTTCAGAAGCATCAATTCTTCAGCACTCTGCCTTCTTTACTGTCCAGCTCTCACATCTGTACATGACTACTGGAAAGACCATAGCCTTGACTATATGGACCTTTGTTGTCAAAGTGATGTCTTTGCTTTTGAACACACTGTCTAGGTTTGTCCTAACATTTGCTTAGTCATTGTTTATTGCAGAAATGAATGATTGAACATGCATATCAATGATTAGAGCCACAGACATTAGAGTGATGAATTGGAAATTTTTGTTTATTTCACAAGAGTCGGGCAGAAGAAGAAGGTGAGATGATGAACCAAAGGAACTGTTTTGAGTGTGTAGGGGAGGTTTTGCATAAAACTAACAAGTTGACACTGGAAAGAATGTCCTTGTAAGCTTTTGCTTAGTCACAGCAAAGAATTGTGGAAGATATTAGCAATCTCTGGGCCTTTTACACAAGGACTATCCAATATATTCCTCTTTTTCTCTATTCCTCCCTACATATTTTAGAAATGAACACACACACACAGATGTGAGCGTGCGTTTGAATTTCTATTTGTCTTTGAGTATTAACAACAAATTGTCAGTTGTTGTTTAGTTGCTAAGTTGTGTCCAAATCTTTGTGATCCCATGGACTGTAGCCCACCAGGCTCCTCTGTCCACGGGATTCACTAGGCAAGAACACTGGAGTGGTTTGCTGTTTCCTTTCCCAGGGGATCTTCCCGACCCAGGGATTGAACCCAAGTCTTCTACATTAGCAGGCGGATTCTTTACTGCTGAGCCATGAGGGAAGCCAGTTTAAATATTCAGGGGCCAGGAAAATTTGGAGTGACTTTTGAATCATTCCAAGATGATGTAAAATCTGAAGGAAACTGGAGAAGAATAGGTATCTTTGGGGTGGGTGATCTTAGCTATCCCTGATTTGCTAGAAGCAAAAATTCTATGTTCTTTCTTGGTCCCATCTTTCAGATATTGCCTTCATTAAGCAGTTCCCTTTAGCTTTCCAAACTAAAAAGATGAGGAAAGAAATTGGATCAAGGAAGGGGAAACTCTTACTTATTTATTTTTCAGAAACTTATACATAGTCTTCTTTTCCTGGTAACTTGAATGAACACAGCCCTGGCTGTGCATCAGAAGCTTACAGAATTTCACCCTAGGGTCAGCGGAGTTGGCCAGAATTAAAGACACTAATAATGTTTGTTGAGCATCTACTATGAGCCCACGTCTGTATGTCTATGTTATTGGCACTTCATTACATCATCAAATGGACGGTGATTCTATTATATCCCTTTTATAGATGAGGGGACCGGGTCAGATGGGTTAAGTAACTCACTCAAGGTCATGATGAGCTGTGGCTCTGGGACTGAGTTCACATAGCCAGTTAATCAGGATACAAATTAAATCTTCTTATTTTGAATCACTATGCTTTCCACTGCGGCTTCCCTCATAGCTCAGGTGGTAAAGAATCTGCCTGCAATGCAGGAAACTTGGGTTCAACCCCTGGGTTGGGAGGATCCCCTGGAGAAGGAAATGGCAACGCACTCCAGTATTCTTGCCTGAAGAATCCCAAGGACAGAGGAGCCTGGTGGGCTACATACAGTCCATAGCGTCGCAAGAGCGGGACATGACTTAGCGACTAAACCACCACCACCACCATGCTTTCCCATCACAGTGGATGAAAGCCAGGTGTAGGAAGTTCCAACCTAGGAGCATTCTGGGGCCAGGGTAAAAGCACTGAAGAAATCAGAGTTTAAAGCAGCTCTCGTCAACTGCTTCTCTTCCCTAGGGATAACTTCAGCAAATATAATAAATATCCAGGACACAGGAGCAATATCTGCATTAGCAGTTCAGAAATATGCATAATGAAAGATGAGATAGCTAGTCTCATCAGACTAAGGTAGTCTAGTCAGGCTCATCTTAAAACTGTTAGCTGAATGTCGGGTACTTGAAGACCTGTGAGATTTAACAATGAGGTCCTCAGTCTGTTTTGTATCTTAGTGACTTGCATATCCAAATTTCATACCAGCAGGCCTCTGAAGGGCAGTGTCTGTGCATATGTCTGAATTCAAAAGGGATGTTCCCATTTATTTATTCCACTGTGATTCTGAGGTGTTTAACAATTGGACCATATCTGGGAGGCTGGGAATGGATTAACGTAAGGGGATATTTCTTCTTTGCAACCTGGTTTCAATAGAGCGTTAAGCAGGGATCTTGCCACAATCTCGTCTGTAAATTCTGTTATCAGAGCTCTCTCGTGAGCAGCATTTTCTCACATCTGTGGTACAGCGATAACTGGCACTGCTCTGTGATGTGTTGACAGCCCGGGTAAGATCCTAAAAGTGTCTCTATATCATCAAAGGAAGATTAAATGATGTTGAGAGTCATCTTATTATTCAGGATATCTTATTAAATTCAGGCTCCAGAAGAAGTGACTCATGTTTAAGTTATGCATTTAACTCAACATGTGACTCTCCAGAAGACCCCCCTTCCCCTCCCTCCTCCCAGTCCCTCGACTTTGATCAGGGTTAGTAGCATTCAGAAAAAGCCTCTTCCGCGGAATTCTGGAGGAAACCAATTATTTTCCCAACCGGTGATTGTTTCCAAGTTGAGATTTTTATCTTTTCCCTGCCAACGATACCTCCAATGAGACAATCGATTTTAGGCAGAGGCAAGTGGAGCACTGTCATTTGGGTAAGTCCAGGCTGCAGGCTTTCTCAGTGTATTACACACGCATGCACGCACGCACGCACATGCACGCACGCCCTAGATAGTGACCGTAAGACTGGCTACTGAGCGCAGAGGAATCACCTTGAGGGAAACATTAAGTGCTTAACTGACTATCGGAGAAGGCGATGGCACCCCACTCCAGTACTCTTGCCTGGAAAATCCCATGGACAGAGGAGCCTGGTAGGCTGCAGTCCATGGGGTCGTGAAGAGTCGGACACGACTGAGTGACTTCACTTTCACTTTTCACTTTCATGCATTGGAGAAGGAAATGGCAACCCACTCCAGTGTTCTTGCCTGGAGAATCCCAGGGACGGGGGAGCCTGGTGGGCTGCCGTCTATGGGGTCGCACAGAGTCGGAGACGACTGAAGCGACTTAGCAGCAGTAGCAGTAACTGACTATGAATTCACTTCATGATAATCAAGGTGGGGAGAGTGTGAAAATTGCTTTGGATGGATCACAGGTGGTACTC
Source organism: Bos indicus (assembly GCF_029378745.1). NCBI lineage: Eukaryota > Metazoa > Chordata > Mammalia > Artiodactyla > Bovidae > Bos > Bos indicus. The sequence goes on along the minus strand of NC_091771.1, from coordinate 29,855,520 downwards.
CCAGCCCAGCATCGTGCATCTGTCTCTCTGATGTTTACTCCAGTCAGACTTGGTCTTTGCTTCTTTTGCTATAAGCTTTTCCTCTTCTTTCTCCCTCTACCCTGTCTCACACCCTCTGAAATCACAGACCTCACTGGCTGGCCTCTCCTCACCTGCTTCCCTGGTCACTCTCACCTGCCTGTGTTAGGTCCTTGACAGCCAAATAGATGGATGGCAGAGGGGGTGGGGAGCACAGGGAGACCCCTGTACTGCTGCCCTGCGACCCCACCCCCACTTCCTGGGCCCTGAGCACCTCAGCTGCGTAAGGCACAGGTCAGCACCCAGGCTTAGTGAATGAATGAATGAGAGAGAAGGAACCCAGCAAGGGGCATTCCCTTCTTCCTTCCTTCTCCTTTGCTTCCTTTCTCCAGGACCTTTTGGCAGTTGGTCAGCTGGGACAAAGAAGAACGGTGACATTGCCCTTCAGGGGCCCGCTTACCCCATGCTCTCTCCACCCTGTTCTGCCCAGGAAGGGTGGCGGTGGGGGCAGGGGGTGGGGAGTGGGGTGGGGGGCGGGCGGGGAGGCATGGAGGAAAAGCCATGCAGATCCCAGTCTGCATCTGTGTTCTCTCACCCAGTCCATTCCATGGCTCCCTCCTTCTCCACCCCAACCCTCCTCTCCCCAACTCCTGTCCCCTCGCATCCATACCCCTGAACAGGGACACCAGCCCCCCCCTCTCGTTGCCTGGATGCACCAGCCTGTGTCCCCCTCACCCATCACGGGAGCACCCCCCTAAACACCATCCCCACCTCCATGCCCAGGGTTGGGAGGTGGAGGCTTCATTAAAAGCCTGGTGAAATAGAAGGCAGGAAGCATTCCAGGTGCTCCATCGGGGGTCAGGTTTTAAAAGCTCTCAATATCAGATCTGACAATCCCAGAAAAAAAGATGATGACACAGATTTCTAAGAGACAGAGCTGGAGGCAGACGAGCGGAAGCTGTGTTTTCCTGACTCGGGGGTAGATAAATTCTCCCACTGCTCTTGACCCAGGCTTTGGTCTGGGTCTCCAGCTCCAGCCCCTCTAAGCAGGTTGATGGGGAAGGAGGCTTCGGACTGTGTGGCCAGAGCCCCCCAGCTGCAGGTGGTCCCAAGGCGGTGATTTTTCAGGTCAGGTTCTGGAAGGACCACAAACCAGAAATGCAGGAGCGGTCTCTGCCTGGGACTAGAAGCCAACACACAGCCCTATAGCAAAAGCCCCCCATTCACCCCACGCAGACCTCATAGCGATGCCCATCAGTGGGGAGGCCACCCTGTCTTGAAGAGGGCTCAGGGCAGATGCATCCCCCAGCCCGCTGGGTACCTCTCAGCCCACCCGTGTCCACGCCGCTTCTGAACTTGGGTTTGGCTAGAAAATTAGCCATCTTCTTGAAAGAAGCCAATTTACATCTGTCTTCTTTTAAATCAACAATGCAGGTAGAGACACAGAAAGGCGGCTTGGAAAATGTGTAGAGTAGGGAGAGGAAACTGACATGCTGGAAGACACAGTCAAAAAGCAAAAAGATCTTCCTGGGTTGAAATAATGAACTAAGACCAAGGAGGCTAAATTGAATAGGGCCCTGGGCAGAAATCCTACATTAGTTTTTTAAAACTGTACAAGCTCACAATCGGGGGAGACGTGAAGTAGTTCATGTGAATATTGCATCTCTGGAGGGGGCTGGGTTTATCTCAGGATTAGAAAAAGGAAGAGAAAAAGAGAAGGAAAGGAAAATTTCAGATCCATCAGTTAGGATGACTGCACTGGAGAAGACCTTGAGAAGTCCACTTATGAAGGATAATTCATTCTCAATTCAGGGATACATAGTGCTCTGGTAGCACTATCTTAGGGGCTTCCCAGGTGGCTAGTGGTAAAGAATCCAGTTGCCAACACAAGAGATGAGGGTTTGATCCTTGGATCGGGAAGATACACTGGAGAAGGGCATGGCAACCCACTCTGGTATTTTTGCCTAGAAAAATCCCACAGGTAGAGGAGCCTAGTGGGCTACAATCCATGGGGTCACAGAGATTCAGACACGACTGAGTGGGCACGCGTGCACACACACACACACACACACACACACACACACACTGCTGTCTTACAGCCCAAAAAGATGGTAGTGGTCATCATTTGGTAAAGGCTGCCCCTGAGAGCTGAATGCTGGTGCCAGGCTCCCCCAGCCCCAGGCCACCTTTGGGTGGCATGTTGATCTGTCTGTCAACCAGGGGAGGGGGAATTACTTATTTGATATAAGATATGACTGCCTCCCCAAGAATACATTTTAGAGGACTTCCCTTGGAGGGTCTGTGGATATAGCAGACGCGTGTCCAGTACATGCCTGTCCTGACTTCAGTGGAAGGCTACATAGCATTTGTAATCATCTCTGCTTTTTTCACAGATATGTGGAACTGACCAACTACTGCGATTATAAAGACTACAGGGAAACTATATTGAGCAAACCAATGCTCTTCTTTGTTCATGTACAGACCAAAAAAGACTCCTTGAAAGGTAGGTGTATAAAGTTTGGGTTTGGTTCTGCCTTTCTGGGCTGTGGACTGTGGCCTGTTGATGAGGCAGAAGTTGGACGTGGAGAAAGCAGAGAGGGTGTCAGCTTGTGCAAGGCTGGAAGCTAGATGGGTTAGGCCATCATCGGAGGCCTGCAGAGCATACCTCTAAATGACCCTGCGGCAGAAGCCATCTGTCTCTGAGTTTTCTTTTGTACTTCCTGTCTTGGCAGGAAGTGATCTCTGAGCCTGAAGGGGTTGCAAAAATGACTGGAGTGATGATGATGATGATGTATCATACTGTCTGCTGCTGCTGCTAAGTCGCGTCAGTCGTGTCCGACTCTGTGCGACCCCATGGACGGCAGCCCACTAGGCTCCCCCGTCCCTGGGATTCTCCCGGCAAGAACACTGGAGTGGGTTGCCATTTCCTTCTCCAGTGCATGAAAGTGAAAAGTGAAAGTGAAGTCGCTCAGTGGTGTCCAACTCTAGCAACCCCATGGACTGCAGCCTACCAGGCTTCTCCATCCATGGGATTTTCCAGGCAAAAGTACTGGAGTGGGATGCCCACCCCGTATCAAATACTCCTGTGAGGAATGAGCTAATGTCAATAATTGGGCAAAAACCCTGTGGGGCATGTCATCCAAAGGAGAACATTTTTGAACCTGAAAACAGGAATTGTAATAATTATGCTGGGACAAAGGTATAAACTAGAACTGACTCAGGCATAACTAGGATGCCTGGTCATCCTGCCTATGTGGTACTTATACCACCCCCATTTTATAGATGAGATAGTGATAGTGAAAGTCACTCTGCTGCTGCTGCTGCTAAGTCACTTCAGTCATGTCCGACTCTTTGCGACTCCATGGACTATACAGTCCATGGAATTCTCCAGGACAGGATGCTGGAGTGGGTAGCCTTTCCCTTCTCCAGGGGATCTTCCCAACCCAGGGATTGAAGCCAGGTCTTCCGCATTGCAGGTGGGTTCTTACAGATGAGAATCCTAGTTTTCTCTCTCTGTCTCTCACAGATGAGAAAACTGGGATAAAGGAAATAAATGTTATTTGCAAAGCTTGGTCTGGACACCAAGGGGGGAAAGGGGGGGTGGCATGAATTGAGAGATTGGGATGGATGTATATATACTATTGATATTATATATAAAATAGATAACTAATGAGAACCTACTGTATAGCTCAGGGAATTCTACTCAGTGCTCTGTGGTGGCCTAAATGGGAAGGAAATCCAAAAAAGAGGGGAGATATATATACGTGTAGTTGACTGACTTTGCTGTACAATAGAAACTAACATAACACTATTAAGCAATTATTCTAAAATAAACTTAATTTTAAAGAAAATAAAAATGCTTGTAGATGCTTTCATGTTTCATGCTGTGGCCTTCAAATTTCAAAGATATCCCTTTATTGTTTCTTCCAGGAAATCAAACTGATAGCGACTAAATTAACTCAAATTCCTATATAAAAATATCTCCATTTGCCCGTCTTCCTCCTGCTCAAAGTAGTATGTGGAGAGTCACGAGCATAAGTTCTGTGAAAGCGTTAGAATTTCTTAAACTTACTTCTAAAATGTTCTTATTTAAAAATGAGTCCAAGAGAGTAAGAATGGGCCTACAAATTCCAAAGAGACTTCCTCAAACACGCCCTTCCTCATTCAGATTCTTAGAGCTGATTCTCTGCTCATCTTGTTCGGAGTCATTCAGATCCCCTGCTCACTTCATAATTCAAAGTCAAGATGCCCTTCTCTGCAGGAGAGGCCAGGAACAGATCACAGTGTAACAAGGAATGCTTGTTAGCGCATCTGAGCCCTTGATGTCATTTGGCTTGCTGGTGACCGGAAAGCCAACAATTCTCTAAGAAGTAGGTCTAGGTCACAAGTGCGCCCTTGTTTTTGACTTGTGCTTCCTCATTTCTAGAAAGGACATACGCGTTTCTTGTGAACACAAGGCACCCCAAGATAAGAAGACAGATAGAGCAGGGGATGGACATGGTCATTTCCTCAGTGATTGGAGAAAGCTACCGGCTCCAGGTGAGTTGGCCTGTGTTAATCCACGGCTGCCAACACAGAAGGGGGTCTGGACATTGCAAGCCAGGATGGAGTCCCTAAAGCTTAACTCTCACTTAACTGAATCCAGACTGACATTTTCTATTGCTGCATTATCACTACCAATAAGGTGAACTTAGTTTCTAGCAACTTCTGAGAAATGGGGTAAGAATAAATATCAGTTTGACCAAGCAGTTCAAGGTTTTTACCTTGAACTTGATGGAACTTATGCAAAGGTAAAGATTTGTTTGTTTGTTTTTAAATAAAGACACCTATTTAAAATTATGTCAGAAAGAGAAATAAAGGGTGTGATATTTTGGACATTTGGACAGCTGTTAATTCTATAATATAACTATGGTAATGTATGTCTATAATATAATGTTATAGTTATATCCATGTAATTAATTAAATGCTTCTTTCTCTTTCAGTTTGATTTTCAAGAAGTAGTAAAGAATTTTTTCCCTCCAGGAAACAAGGTTGTTAACGGAGAAGATTTGAGCTTTGCGTATGAATTCAAAGCCGATGCATTGTTTGATTTCTTCTATTGGTTTGGGCTCAGCAATTCCACTGTAAAAGTGAATGGAAAAGTTCTAAATTTGTCAAGTACAAGTCCAGAAAAGAAGGAGACCATTAAATTATTCCTGGAAAAAATGAGTGAACCTTTAATCCGAAGGAGCAGTTTTTCTGATCGAAAATTCAGCGTAACTTCTAGAGGTATGTTAAAAATTCTCAAGTTGGGGCTTCTCTGGTGGTCCAGTGGTTAAGATTCTGCACTTCCACTGCAGGGAGAGAGGTTCAGTCCCTGATCAGGGGACTAAGATCCCCCATGCCATGTGGAGGGGCCAGAAAATTTTTTTAAAGGAAAAAATAAATCTGACCTTTAAAAAAAGTTTTCAAGTACCCCCAGAATGATAGTTGAAGGGTAGAATAATATCATGGGAGAAAAGAATCAATTAATGGAAAAGGAAAGGCCTCTTGATAAAGGGGAAATATAATATCACATTTTTCAGAAAGAAGTGAGAAACATTTACTACCAAAAGGAAATATAGTAAACTAACACAACACTGTAAATCAACTGCACTCCAATAAATTTTTTAAAAAAGAATATAATGACTTTTCCTTTTAGGCTCCTTAAGGTTTTCTCTCAGTGGTTTCACTGTGCAGCATACTCAGAAAATAATTTTAAAATATATTGTTAACATAAATACATGTTAATGCTCATTGAAGTATTTTTAACAATAATTTAACTAAAGAAGAATGATGTTTTCCTGATGTGCATATTCAGGGCAACAGAATGTTAGGGAAACGTGTTGGTTAAGGGAGGAAGACACTTGGTCGAGACATCCATCTTTAAAAATGTTTGAGGGCAAAAAAAAAAAAAAATGTTTGAGGGCTTCCCTGGTGGCTCAGTGGTAAAGAATCTGCCTGCCAATGCAGGAGGCACGGACTCCACTCCTGGTCTGGGAAGATCCCACATACCTCAGAGTAAGCCCTTGCGCCACAATATTGAGCCTGTGCTCGGCAACAAGAAAAACCACTACAATGAGAAGCCCTCCCATCATAACTAGAGAGTAGCCCGCACTCACCACTAGAGAAAAGCCCATGCAGCAACAAAGACTTAGCACAGCCAGAAAATAAATAAAATCAATAAAATTATAAAAAATATATTTGGAAGGTTCTCCAGGGCTTCTAAGACTACTAAAGAATAACCCTTGAGACTTCTTCTCTTAACAAACTGCAGGTCATATCTGGTGCGTTCTGGATTTTCTATCCAGTAGCTCCTCCCCAGGATTTGGCAAGACTTTTCAGGTAGTGTGGCTAAGGCAGTGACACCAGTCAAGTCTTGTCTGGATTTGTCTTCTGCTGAGCCTGCCCTCTGTCCCAGGCTAGTCTGTGCTGAAAGGCAACTTCCTTGAACCAGTACTCTTGCAGCTAATTGCCAACAAAGAAAAACACTCCAACAAGCCAAAAAATCCACCAGTCTCTATGAACTGCAGTTAAAAATTTTTTTAAAGAATACAGATGCTTCACTAATTGTTTTCCATGACAGTTGCTTTCTTCCTGTGTTTCTCGAAAAAATGCTTGAAGTGTGTATTAATTGTTTAGTCACGTCTAACTCTTTGCAACCCTGAAGACTGTAGCCTGCCAGGCTCCTCTGTCTGTGGAATTCTCCAGGCAAGAACACTGGAGTGGGCTGCCATTGCCTTCTCTAGGATCTTCCTGACGTAGGGATCGAACCCAGGTCTCCTGCATTGCAGGCGGATTGTTTACCGTTTGAGCCACCAGGGAAGCTTCAGATCAGATCAGATCAGATCAGTCGCTTACTCCTGGTTATTTCTTATCCTGGAAGCAGCTTCCCTCTGTCTCTGTGTCCCTCCCTCCCTCCTGCCTTCCCCGCTCCTCCCCTTCTCCCTTCCCCGTGTTGCTTTATGTTCTCTGTCTGGGTGTTCCTTACAAAGATGCCTTTATGTTCTGTCCCATCGCAGCCATGTGTGGTGGTGGGGAGCAGGGTTTATATGCTCATCCTTTTGGGGAAGGTTACCTTGCCTGGTTGTGCCCACACCAGATGCCCGGTCCTCCCTTGGACGCCCTCCAGCCTCACCCCCTGGCCAGGGCAGCCTGGGCAGGCTTTCTCTGTTTCACCATCACTCTCTGTCCTGCAGGCTGCATCCACTGGTTATCCCAGGGACACCGAGGGGCATGTGAAGTTGGATAGTGCTTCCTTGCAAGTTTACTCTGACCCAGCCCTGAGGCCCCCTTCCACTCCAGAGTGGGGGAGGGAGGATTCCTCAAGGCTCATTTGAGCCATAATTATGCACCTTAGGTGGTCTAGCCACAACACATCAGTGGCCAGGCAGGCATCTCCACTGGCTCTGCCCTGGTGATCAGTTAGTCTCCTTCTCAGAAACTGACCTTTGTCCTTGGCATCTGGTCCCCACCTGTGGGCCTTCTGTCATCAAGTGAGAAACGGTACCTGCATGCCCAGTTTATGGAGAGGCAGGTGACCATCCGCGTCCTCTTGGTGAACAGCAAGTAGCATGTTTCTGTCTTTTGAGTTTTTCTGGGGAAGCCAGGATTCTCTGTTCACATTGAAATGTTTACATTGGATGTTGTGTGGGTTTTAAGTACTGTTGGGTTTTGGTTTACCAGAGATGGTAATAATGCAGGCCCTTTTTACTTTTTTTTCAGGTTCAATAGATGAAGTTTTTAATTGCAATCTGTCACCCAGATCATCTCTGATGGAGCCTCTTGTGGCAGAATTGCCATTTCCATGCGTTCTGGAATCTGAGGAGACACCAAACCCATTTATCTGATTGGGCTGGATGTTCCGCAGTTCCTCCTACACCCCAGGCCTGTGCCAGCATCGAGGGCTAAAGGGACGTGAGAGAGTAGGGAGGCGGGTACCTCCATATCCTCTCCTCTGACAGGCCCCTTCCTTGCATTTCCAAGGGCGATGCCTTGGCAGTCTGATGCAGCTGACTTCAGGATGGGAGGCTTTGGCCCCACGGCTGGAAGGTTCCTCTTCTTTGAACGCTTCTGCAAAGAGCCAGAGGGAAGCAGCAGGCATCATACCCTGGCATACCCTGGCACCACATACCCTGGCATCCTGGGGGCTTCCCAGGAGGAGCCATCTTACCCAGGTTTTGCCCCAAGATGCTTCCTATTTCCAGGTTTGGCCCTCTGCTTGGGGACATCCCTGTCTGAACCTAAACCCAGCAAGTGTGAGGTTAGCAGTGCCACTGTCTTGCAAACCTGGCTCAGCAAAAAGTCCAGGACATCTTTCTCCAGAAGTCAAGTCTGTCTTTCATCCTGCTGGTGGGATGAAACCTTAGGACAAACAGCGGAGGTGAGGCTTGACGGAGGGCTGGCCAGGCTGGTAGGATTGCAAGCCTGCCCCCGCTGCCTGAAATCTGAACTCCTGTGGCCTCCCTCTTAACAGAGTGGCCTGTGCAGAGAGAGGCCAGGTGATGCGATACCACACATGACGGGAGAAGGATAATGTATGTGGCCGTGTCCTCTCTAATAAAAGCACATAATGTCAGCTGGGTATTTTATAAGCTTTTAGCAATCCTAACACTAAAAGCAAAATAGAAGAAAGCTATATATTATCATAATACATTGTAGTCACATCAATAACATTTTTCATCTCATAGCTACAGTGGAGTTCTTCAAAAAGAAAAAAAAATCATCCTATCTACATATAAAAACCTTCATGAATGAATTGCTACATAGGCTTCTAATGAGAAAGATTTGTGGGTCCCAAGTATAATTTTCTTATCCTTTTAAAGAATGTTCCTGTATGATGCATTTTGATAGCACCACCAATTGTCCTTTCGTTTGTATTTGAAATGGTATGTGCCATATTCGTGAAATTAAATGTTTCCTTAGCATTCAACATAGAATTGATTAAATTTGTGACCAAGGTGTGTGACCATTCCATCATGCTATGCAGGTGGTATGTTGGCCTTGTAACTTACTAACTTACAGTAAGAATTGTGGTTTTATAGCTACTTTCTCAGGAAGAGCCTTTTGGGGGACTTCCCCAGTGGTCCAGTGGTTAAGACTCTGTGCTTCCAATGCAGGGGGCGCAGGTTTGATCTCTGGTCAGGTAACAAGGATCACGCATGCTGCAGGGCACACCCAAAAATAAACAAAAATTTTTAAAAAGAAGAGCCTTTTTTGAATAACAAGTCTATGAAGTATTTGGAGGAAAAAAAGTGATACTGATGTTTCAGAAAATGGGAATCTTCCTTAATAACAGAAAATGATAAATGTTTATTATTCAAATTCAGTGCAAAATGAAGAATATTAACAATCAAATAAGTTTTATACCAGAGCAAATAAACCTTAGGTGGATATCCAATAGTATATACTTCCCAAAGGGAATAGAAACTCTATTCACAAAAATTGACAAAGTCCATTTTTTGAAAAGCCATCAGTCATCACTCCAGGAATGGACTAAAGATCTAAAAGTTTTCTTTTATCATTAAAATTTGTTATCATTTGACTCGGAACCAAGTGCATTCACTCATTCGATATTCACTTAGCAAAGTTCTATCCACGGCCTTTAAGGAAATACGTATGTGTGCTTAGCTGGTCAGTTGTGTCTGACTCTTTGAAACCCCATGGACTTAGCCTGCCAGGCTCCTCTGTCCATGGAATTCTCTGGGCAAGAATACTGGAGGGGGTTGCCATGCCCTCCTCGAGGGGATCTTCCCGTCCTAGGAACTGAACCCAGGTCTCCCACATTATAGGTGGATTCTTTACCATCTGAGCCACCAGGGAAGCCGAGGGCTGGTGAGTAATGGTGCCTAAAACATAGCCCTTGCTTTCAAGGAGTGTCCAGTCTTGTAACAGACAGGTGCTCAGCTAGTAAGAACAATAGTATCAGTGCTCAGGGACACATTCAAAATTGAAAGCATCTAAAATGCTTATGATCCAGTTTTGGTGATAAAATTAATGACGGTAAGTGTAAAATTTAGTTTTAAAATAAACATGTAATGATTGATTTATCCAAGTGACATTACAGAAGCTCTCAGTGAAAGAGTCACTTTAAGCTATTAATTTGTTCCAAAAGAATGCAAATCCGGACATTATCTACAGGAGGGAATTTTTATCTTATTACCTCATGGTTAGAGTTTGAATTTTGGCCAAAGGATAACACTGCCTAACTCGATTGCTTACCTTAATTATCAGCTCAAACGTCTTCTGTTTCAAGTACTCTTATCTTCAAAGAGCAAAGTTATACCCATATTTAAGAAATTCAAAAGAATGTGCATCAATTTCTGAACAGAGTTTCTAATGCATTTCAAAGATGCTTTAAGCAATAGCAGTGTCATTATAATAAATGATTACTTTGAAGAAGAGAACATTCATTTGGAAGGATAAATGCTGGTCCAACAGATTTTAAATGAATGTTCACACTTGATACTCATGGCTTGAATAAACTTGAGAGAACCAACAGTGTAAGGCATGAATAATTACTCTTAAGAGTTCAGAGAAGACAAAAACTCAAGAATCAGAAGACAAGAGAGATGGCCCAGGAGGGAGGTGACATGTATGTACTATTGACAAGGTTTTGATAGAATCAAAGGTCTGAACTTGCTGTTACGGCTTTATTTGAATAAAATGTGAGTTTGGTGAGTGGCAAGTTAGAAGCAGAGCTTAGAATTTACCCTGTTAAACTGGACTGTCCTAATAGAGACTAGTATGGGATTTTCTTTTCTGGATTTTTCAATGGAAGGATAGCAGTCATTCTTGGATTGCTTAACCACAACCCCTGTTGGTGGCAGATAGGAACCAGGTGACCTCAGGAAGACCTGGACCTCATTCTGCCCCAGGCCATCCTGGGCCTCTGGCTTGCTGGCCTACTTTGCAGATTTAGGAATTGCCAGGCCCCACAAGTGTGGGAGCCAATTCCTTAAACTAAGTCTCTCTCTCTGTACACACACACACTATTGGTTCTGTTTCTCTAGAGAACCCTTAATAACACAGAGTCCATCACAGAAACTGAGGAAATGTTTTACAAGGCAATCAATCAGCTAAAAGAGAAATGGCAGTATTTTTTTTTTTTTTACATGAAGAGACTTGAATAAAAATAAAAGCACTGCATACCACATAGTAACTGGAAGTCTTTTGCCCAAATACAACAAGCAAGTCAGAAAAACCCCACTCATCATATTGGTACCCAAAGCACTTGGCATCGCTGAAGAATATCTGTGACCTTTTCTGGGCTTTTGGAAGCAGCCACCAGCCGAGTCTCCCACCAACTCTTTCCCACTCCCTCTCCAAGCTTGCATCTCGTGTCAACCGAAGCAGAGCTCCTCAGGCTGGAATGTGCCCTGGAATCTCTTGAGGGTGAGGCTGCAGATCCTGATCCAGGAGGTCTGGATGGAGCCTGAGCATCTGTGTTTCTAACAAGCTCCCAGGTGATGCCAAGGCTGCTGGTCCCGGGACACGGTTCTAGATCTATCCATCTCAAATGTCGTGAATCACCTGCGGGTCTTGTTAGAAAAGCAGAATCTTACCCTCTCCCCACCCTCTGCCCTGACTTACTGACTCAGAACCTGTGTCCTCACCAGATGCCCAGGTTGTGGCAGACATGCTCAGTTTGGGGATCACTTCCTGGCACATCTACTTCCTCCAGGCTGGGGCCCCATCCACCCTCCCTGGAGGGTCAAGTTCTCTCTTGTGGCTCCTTAGCCTTGGCCTATGAACTTGGTTACTCTTCTCTCCTTTCAGGTAATAACCCTCCACCTGACCCATTCCCTCTTCCCCCACTAGACTCTCTTCTCTTACATGGGCAAAATTCAAGTGTTCGTTCCTTGCTGTCTCCTCCCTCCACCACCCACCCCTGTCCTTACTTCTTCATCTCATGCTTCTTCTGGCCATGTGCATGGCAGACAGAAATTGATTGTAATCATTTAAATTGGTAATAACCAATTAACATTTAACCCATTCGATGCAGCTACTCTCAACTGGTTTTGTGTGTGTGCCAAGTCCCTTCAGTCGTGTCTGACTCTTTGTGACCCCATGGACTGCAGCCAGGGAGAATCCTCCGTCCGTGGGATTCTCTAGGGAAGAGTACTGGAGTGGGTTGCCATTTCCTTCTCCAGGGGATCTTCCTGACCCAGGGAACGAACCTGCCTCTCTTATGTCTCCCGCATTGATAGATGGGTTCTTTACCACTAGAGCCACTTGGGAAGCCCCCATTTGGTTTTGATCAATTCAAAACTCTTTCAAAGGCGTATTGGAAGACTCAGTGTCTTAGTTTCTGTGTGATTGACTCACTTTGGCAGGGGATATGGAACCTTGCCTCTCTTACTCCTGGAAAAGAGGATTTACTTAAACTGATCCTTCACACTGTTGCCTAATCCACTTCATTCTCCTCACATTCAGGTGGAGCCCAAGTTTCCCAGAGTGGCTGCTGGGCCTTCTGCTAGGCTCTCTCCCTCCTCTTTCATAGAATGGCAACACCAGGTTCTCAGGGGTTTTGAAGGACACAGGCCAGTCCCCGCTTCTGGGGCCTCACTCAGCCTTTGGGCGCCACTCCCTCTTCACCTGGTTGCCTTCTGAGTGCCCTTGGAAGCTTATTCAGTCGCTCACTTGTGTCTGACTCTTTGCAACACCATGGACTGCAGCACACCAGGCTTCCCTGTCTCCTGGAGTTTGCTCAGACTCATGTCCATTGAATCAGTGGTGCCATCCAACCATCTCACCCTCTGTCGCCCCTTCTCCTCCTGCCTTCAATCTTTCCTAGCACCAGGGTCTTTTCCAGTGAGTCAGCTCTTTGCATCAGGTGGCCAAAGTATTGGAGCTTCAGCCTCAGCATCAGTCCTTCCAGTGAATATTCAGGGTTGATTTCCTTTAGGATGGACTGGTTTGATCTTACTCTCCAAGGGAGCTCAGCTCAGTCAATCCTTTTAGGTTGCTTTCACTGCCTCCCCCCCAGCCCCCCTACCCCAAAGCTCAAGTAATAACCCTTAATGCCTCTAACATACATCATACGGCTCACTTCTGGTGCTTAGTATCTATTATGGGAAAGAAGAAAGGGAAACATTTCTACTTAATCCTTGAATGGAGTTGCCTCAAGTGAAAGTGAAAGTGAAGTCGCTCAGTCGTGTCCGACTCTTTGTGACCCTATGGACTGTAGCCTACCTGGCTCCTCCGTCCATGGGATTTTCCAGGCAAGAATACTGGAATGGGTTACCATTTCCTTCTCCAGGAGATCTTCCCGACCCAGGGTTTGAACCAGGGTCTCCCGCATTGTTGGCAGATGCTTTACTGTCTGAGCCACCAGGGAAATCTCTAGTTGCCTCAAGGAACCCAAATTCAAAGGCAAGAAGAGCACTGTACTGCTCATGATGAAATGGACCTGTAAGAACCATCCATTCTGAAGCAGAAATGAAAGACTACAAAAAGGAATGAAGATCAGAAGAGCAATAAGACAAAAGAGCAATACCATAGGTGTGTATGGTTTTATGATTTATCAAGTATTGTTAGAATTATTCGTTTCTACAGCCCAGTGAGGTGGGTAGTCGTATATTCACTTTACAGATAAGAAAGCTGAGACTTGGAACTGTATCTGCTTTGTGCCCAAGGCCCCCAGGTAAAAACTGACAGATCTTCTGGCTCTCAGTTCAGCGTGTACCCAACCCACCCCACCCCTTGCCCATTTCACAGCCTGCCTGGAGAAGTCAAATATAAGATATTAATAAAAATTCACTTTTAAAATTCTATATACTCACTCCTCTATTTTTAAAATATACCTCTTTTAAATTATACTATGCTAATGAGCTCTACTATTTCCAGACAGTAATCTGTTATTGGGTGTTACTTGCTTAATTTAGACTTCACTACTAAATCTTAATTTAGATGCATTCCTTCTAATACCATAGAAGTCTGTGTGTCCCACCATTCATTGCAACAAATTTCAGAGTCTAAATGTGTTATATTCATTCCATTACATGGATGGGACTCTACTCTCAGAAAATTCTTATTTAGCACTTCATTTTTAGGCTAAAAATGAAGAACTTTTTTAGCACTTGCATGTAAACATGTTTATCTAAGGTCTGTGTTAGAATAACTCCTTGAAAGGATAAGGGATTGTTGTAAATTGCTGTTTAAACGTGGAGCTGGCAGTCTCCAATGCATATTTACTGTTTTCTCTTTGCACCGAAGTGGGTAACCCATGCTAAGTCACTTCAGTCACATCTGACTCTTTGCGACCCCTGGATTGTAGCCTTCCAGGCTCCTCCATCCATGGACTCCTCCAGGCGACAATATTGGAGTGGGTAGTCTTTGGCATCTCCTGTATTGGCAGTCAGGTTCTTTACCACTAGCGCCACCTGGGAAGCCCTAAGTGGGTAATGATAGAGAAAGTTGCTCAGTCATGTCCGACTCCTTTCCACCCCATGGACTATACAGTCCACGGAGTTCTCCAGGCCAGAATACTGGAGTGGGTAGTCTTTCCCTTCTCCAGGGGATCTTCCCAACCCAGGGATAGAACACAGATCTCCCTCATTGCAGGCAGATTCTTTATCAGCTAAGGAAGTAGGTAATAGCTGTATCCTAACTTGGAGACATTCAATATCACTAAACTGCTAGTATGTACCAGATTACCAGGTAGCTGCCAATAATATAAAACCCTCTACATTCTGTGAAAATGCTAACATACCTGGGGGAGAGAGACACAGTCCAATCTGTGGGGACAGAAGAACAGTTAAATCAACAAGTACAAAACACAGTTTTTGGTGCCAGGAACATGGCCTGGAGAGGAAAATGGGGTCCCGCACATCCCTGCTCAGTCCTCTTTCCAAGCACACTTTCCACCTTCCCACTGTCCCCTAATTCCTGTGCTGGGGTCACCAGTTTGATAGCATGGACCTATCTCAGAGACTCTGGCTCTAGTTCCACTGGCACACATGACTTGTGATTTTGTCTTCTTGCTTGATTCCTACTTCCTCTTGCTCAGATCCTGCAAGATCCCTGACAATTTAGCCTTCATTCGCTTAAGCTGAAAACTGCGCAAAGATGAACATCTGCAGTTAAAGCCGGACAATATTACTTTCTTCAGTCTAATCCCCTTTTGCTCCTCTTCCCAAATGTATGACAGTGCTCAGGAAAGCTTATTGCATGAATTACACAAATACACAAAAGTAGGGTATCCACGGCACTAGAAACACATCTTTTTACCATCGCACAGTGTCCTCAGCCGGCCTGGTGAAGCGCTGAGCACCTCGGTGCACCGGAGATGAGCTGTCGGGACCCTCCTGCGTCTCCATGGCGACGCGTCACAAAACAGCCTCCACCGCAGCACCCAGTCGAGCTGGTGGAAAGCGCCCCGCGACGACGGCCTCTTGGAGCAAGAATGGCAGAGCCGGGGCCGGAAGATGCGTGCCCTTCTCAATATGGCAACAAGAGACGGCCAAGTAAGCCTGCGGACCCTGCCACCTGGCCCGGCGAGGTTCGGGGGCGGGGTCTCTCCTGGAGCTGGGGTACCTAGGGCGAAGGCTGCCCAGGTCTTCAAGATACCGCGATCTTATGGATGGAACTCAATTTAAATAGAGGCTGGGAATTCAGGGAGAATGAAAGGGCCTTCATGACCTTGCCTCTCCCCAGCCCTTCGCCCTAACTCCTGCCAAACCCCTCCCTAAAACGCTCAGTTGTTTAAACGCCCCGTGAAATACCCAGAAGGGTACAAGGCAAAGGGAGGACTGACACCTTTGGGAGAACAAGGCTAAAGACAAAGACGAAACGGTGGTGGGGAGCTCTGAAGAGAGCAGACCCAGGGGGAACCCTGACCCCAGGCAGGATCTGAGAAACAGCCCAGAAAGGGGGGCAGGGCTGAAGAATGCAGAGACGCGACCCCCAGGCGCATAGGCAGCAGAGGCTGGGAACTAGAGCCTTTAGTACTGGCTTCTAATCTTCGCATCCCTTTCTTTCAAAGGGATCTTGTATCTAACAGAGGCAGTGCTTTTAATACTAATTCTGCATGCAAATGCTGCGGGTTTACTAACTCAGCTTTTTGTGTCGGTGGAGGGAGAGCCACTCTAGCTGTGATGCTAGTGGCGTGATTACTGTGTAGTCAGCTCCATCCTGGCCTTTCTCATGGCAATAATAACCCACTGCAGCCCTCTAGCTGGGTAATTGTGGTTCCCTGGTGGCTCCAGAGCAGTGGGGATTGTTCAACTGTAAATTCCCTAGGATTGCAGTCCCGGGAGAATGAATGAAATGTATACTTTCATCCCATTCATCCCTTTGTAAATTACAAATAGCAGATGAAAAAAAAAATAATACAAAAATATTTACAACACCGAGTTTCTCTGTGGTGTCCAGGCAAACAGGAGAGGCAGAGGAAGGTACATGTTTGTGTGTGTGTGTGGGGGGGTGCTCCTCACCAGGATCTCCCCCTTAGCATTCCCCTTGAATCTCATCTCCCTATCTAGCCATGCTGTCTTGGTTTTTTTCACTGTCTGCTCTCCCCTCTCTTGTCTGGGAATGTTTCGATCCTCCAAGGTGTATCCCTCTTGGTTTACATACTCTGAGTGGCCACATCCTGCCACAGGGCTTCAAGTGCCAATTCATGGCTCTCTAATCTTTAGCTCATAAACTCCTCCTCAATCTCAGACCAAAATATTCATCTGTCTACCACATGCCATTGGATGTCACAGGAGAGCCTCAGACTCATGTACAAAATTACACTCCTTGTCCTCCTAGACACAGAAGTGCAGTGAGGAGGATCCCAGCTGCTCAAAGTAGAGGGGAGGGCACTGACACCTCAAGGTCATCACCAGGTCTCGTTGATTCTGCCTCCAAAGTGCCTCTTCCCCTGGGGGAGTTTGCCCCTTCACACCCAGTCCCAAGTCTCTAACAGTCACTCCATGCTGCTCCATCCTCCACTAATGGAAGGGTCACCCTCCAAAAGGTGGGTCTGATGTGTCAGTGCCCAGGTCTGGTCTCAAAATAGGATGAGGTCGATGATGACCACCGTGGGCTTATTGCTATCGAACTCTTACTATCGACTGGGCTCTTAAGTGCTGTATTCGTTCCAAAGGCTATCATAAATTAACATGAACGGGTCGCTGAAAACAACCGAAATTTATTTTCTTACATTTTGGAGACCAGAAGCCTGAAATCAAGCTATTGACATGGCTGCACCCCCTCTGGTGGCTTCCGGGGAGAGTCCTGCCTTGCGTCTTCCAGCTTCTGGTGGCTGTCGGCACTCTTGACCTGTGGCCCCATCACTCCAGTCTCAGCCTGCATGCTCACAATGGCCTCCTCAACCTCCCTCTGCCTCTCTCTTATGAGGATGTTGAAATTGCATTTAGGGTCCAACAGATAATCCAGGATGTTCCTCGCCTCACATCCTTCCTTGCGTCTGCCAAGAGTGATGGGGCCTAGGTTGGTGTTGCTTGCTTAGAAAAAACTTCCTGATTTCTCTGTCAAACTCAGAGCTTCAGGCTCAGTGATGGTTCTTTAGAGAGCAGCACCGCCTCACAGTTTTTCCCCACTTACTTGTCTATGCTTGAAATTCTCTCAACAAAGAGCATTAATTCTGCAATTGGAATAAAATGCTTTAAAGTGTAAAGTGAAGCAGGAGAATCAAAGGATAATGTCATTTCTAGTATGACGGGATCAGAGAGTAGACAGGAGTCTGCAAGCAGAGGGACAGAGCATGACAGGAAGGGGCTAAGCCTTTCATTAGATTAGGGGAGCCTCAGGTGGAGGTGAAACTCACCAAATGTGAAGAGATCATTTCACCCCGGTGTTAGTGAAATGTAAAAAGCCACAGGTAACTGCCAAGCTATGAAGGAGCAAATGACCACTGAATTAAAATTTAAAACTATATTCCCAAGTAATTTGGTGATACTCTGTTGGCAATGAGAGGTTGGGCAGATCAGTTCTAGGGTCTGCCAATGCAGGAGACCTGGCTTTGATATCTGGGTTGGGAAGATCTCTTGGAGGAGGGCATGGCAACCCACTCTAGTATTCTTGCATGGAGAATCCCATGGACAGAGGAGCCTGACAGGCTATAGTACATACGGTTGAAAAGAATCAGACATGACTAAGTGACTAAGCACAGCAGTGAATTCTCTGTCCACACTCTCCTGGGTCTGCCAGGGGCATTTGCCTTGTAGGTGGTCCCTCCCTCCTCCTGGAAACTCCTTTTTCCTTCCGCCATCCACAGCCTCCTGGTTCTCTGCTCATCTTACACTCTTCTCAGGCTCCTTCTCCAGCTGCTCCTCATCTCCCAAACCTCTTGATATTGGACAGGCCTGGGTTTCAGCCTTTGGACATCAGCTCTTCTAATGACACTCCGCCCCTTGCTGAGCTCACCCACTCTCACAGCTTTACAGAACATCTATACCATACAATGGGATTCCCTGGTGGCTCAGCTGGTAAAGAGTCTGCCTGCAATGTGGAAGACCCTAGCTCGATCCCTGGGTCACGAAGATCCCCTGGAGAAGCAAATGGCAACCCACTCCAGTATTCTTGCCTGGAAAATCCCGTGGACAGAGGAACCTAGTGGGCTACAGTCCATGGGGTCGCAAAGAGTGGGACACAACTGAGTGACTTCACCATACTATACAATCTTGCGCAGTCATTACAAAGAATGAATTGGAGCTGCAGCAGACGAGGGATTTTCATATCATGCTATTAAGTGACAGATAGAAGAGATACATGAAGGTTACTTTGTGTAGGATGAGCCTGTTTTTGTAAAACGAAATAGGACTAAAGCCCAATACATTGGGATTTCCCTCGCAGTCCAGTGGTTAAGACTCCACACTTCCAAGGCAGGAGGCATGGGTTTGATTCCTGGCCAGGGAACTAGATTCCACATGCCATGTCATATAGCCAAAAAATTAAAAATAAATAAAGAATAGGGGAAATTTAAAAAATATTTTACAAACCAGTTTATTACCGAATTGATGTACATATATATCAATCTGTATATGATTATGTCTGCTGGTCTGAAAGTCTGGAAAGAAACAGGCACAACTGTTAACCTGGGAGGAGGGATGGGTGAAGGGTGAGGACAGTATGAGCAGGAAGGAGTACGGAGAAGGGCTCCAGGAGAGAACCTGACTTGCAAACTATGACCCCCTTTGTGTAAAATCAGTTCATGCCTTTACAGATGTATCCAATATGATGCATGAAAAGTCAGGCATTAAAACAGTGATAGTGAGTGCATTAAGATGATAGAATTTCAGGTGAACTCCCTTTATATTTTTATGTATTGCTCAAATTCTTGAAAACAGCCAATGTGAATTCTCAAGGAAAACAATAGACTTATTCGAGTAACTTAAAGGAGGGCTTCCCTGGTGGCTCGGTGGTAAAGTATCTGCCTGCCAATGTGGGCGACATGGGTTGGATCCCTGGGTCGGGAAGATCCCCTGGAGATGGAAATGGCAAACTACTCCAGTATTCTTGCCCAGGAAATCCTATGGACAGAGGAGTCTGGCAGGCTACAGTCCATGGGGTCTCAAAGGATCAGACACGGCTGAACACAGTTTTATTTAGGGGGGAAACTCAGATGATTAAATTGAGCTTCCCTTCTTCCCTGGTGGAGCTTACAAGTTGGCCTTCATTCCTTTAGACTCTACATTACCACTCAAAATGTTTGTCTCTTGCAAAATTGTGTTAAGTATTGAAATAACATTTGATCAAACTATGCTGTCTGCCACATTTAAAACCAGTTTATTGTGCTCTTAGCAGGTGATACCAGTTGGGATTCTTATGCCACCACGATGAGGACTGCATTCACACCTAAGACAGGAACAGCACCTGCTTTGTTTCGGTACCTCCCTGTTCGTGCCACATTGATGTACACACTTGAACTTGTTCACCTGTCTTTTATTATTCAGAGTCCAAAACTGATAAAGAGTAGTCAGAGAAGGCTTATAGAAAATGCATTCAGATAAGACCCGATGCACACACAGGTCTCCTCCAAGCGTCAGAGAGGGTTTTCACCTTAAAACAGTATCCCAAGCCCCTATAGGGAGATTTAGAAATTTAATACACGGATCCTTCATAAAGCCACTGTGTGTCATGCTTTACAACAGAGTCAGTATATAGTTAATATAATTGTGCTACCCAAACATGGAGCATGAATTGAGTCCGTTACCTGGTTTATAGGAGGTAGGCAATAACAACTGAATGAATGGACAAGTGAGGAATTGTTAGCACTTCCAGCCAACTGTAGTCTCAGAAGGTCGAACAAGGTCAAGGTCCGCTTACCTTTACCTTCACCCCTCCAACTATTGGTTCCTAAAGCAATATTGCCTTGCAGCTTCTCCCCAGCTCCACCTGAACCGAGGGTGGTGGGAATTTCTCTCCATCAGCTGCCCCTCTAAGCTCGCTGGTGGGTGAGCAAGGGTGGGGCTGCCATCTTTCATGGCATCAGTGATTAATGGGAAATCAGCATGGAGGACCCTCCCTTGCCCGTATTTACTCTGTAGATTGCTTCCAATGTAGAGGATCTTTTCACCTTAGAAGTGCACGTTGTTGAGAAGTCCAATGGAATACTGGCCAGACTGCAGCAGTGCAGTCAGGCAGAAATGGGTTCTGAGCTGAACCTCAGCACCCTGTTCTAATTAGCCCTTATTTTCTCTGCTACCTTAGACAAGTAACAAGCCCAGTTTTACTTCGGCTAAAAGTTTTAAGGTTGGCAAAGTGGGAATGATGACTCCTGACTAACGTGTTTGTTCTGAGGACAAGTTGAACACACTAGTCTCCTGGCTAGCATGAAGAAGTTACCCCCCAGATTTCTGTTCATTTTCCCCCAGCCTAATATTTATGACAGACTTCCATAAAGCACAGGGCTGCAAGGCTCTTGATTTCCGAGTTGCTTGCTATCCCACTGAGTCACATTATGTCCCCTACGGGGAGATTTACCATCTGACA
The DNA here is from genome assembly GCF_029378745.1 of Bos indicus. Lineage (NCBI taxonomy): Eukaryota > Metazoa > Chordata > Mammalia > Artiodactyla > Bovidae > Bos > Bos indicus. The sequence continues at coordinate 29,834,541 of NC_091771.1, read as the reverse complement.
GTAACGGTTGTCTGAAGAGGAAACATTTGGGATGAAAGCCAGAACCAAATGGGTACTTATGGAGTCTAGATTAGTGGTCTTCAAATTCACGTCTTTTTAAAGTTCACAGGAAAGTTCTCATCATAAATTAAAATAGCTGTAAAACATAAAACTTCCAACCCATCCTGAATATTGACATTTTAAAACAAGACCATTAAATCGTTTCTTTACATATAACCAGTGAGTAATCTAACCATCTTAGCAAATTGATGCTCTCTGACCCTTTAAAAAATATATACAAACAAGCTCTTCTTTAATAGATTATTTATTTCGTTCTCTTTCCTTCTTGAACTCTTACTCCCAGTCCACTTCCTCCATAGAATTTTACCCTGCTCTAATATATTTTGTGTTTGAAGGCAATTTATTGATCACTCCATTATGCCTCTTTGCAACTGTTTCAGTATATTAATTGAAATTAATTTTTAAACATGTTATATGACTCCAAGTATTGAGTTATCACATTATTTTTAGTACAGAATTGCTGAAAGCAATCAACACATTACAAATTGTTGATAATTACTAAACACAAAAAGTAAATTTTTTGGAATTGCATCTTAATGAGATAAATGGGGATGTTTTGTTTTCAATTACTTTATGTCTCCATATTTGAGTGTTATTATTTTTGGAATAAGACCACACTCAGCATCAATTTTTCCTGCTTACTTTTTTTATTTATAAATGCTCATATTGAGAAGACTTGTTCTCATAATTAAGTAGATGTGAATGAAAGGAGTTTTAGTGAAGCATTGCCATTCAATACTCTGAACTCTTAATGGGTTTTATGGCAAAATCACAGGTGATTTTTAATGATTGATTGGCTGACAGCTTGGTTGGGTACTCCTTCACTTTTATTGAAAGCAAATAATTAGATGATTTGTCATCCAGTTATTGAGTTATTCCCTATCTCATTTTCTGAGACATGAAAAGGCATGTCTTAACAAATGATTATTAAATTACGTCTGTTACTCCTTCACTTGGAAGAAACTTATTTCATATTATATACTCAAAAAGGACTTGGAAAATAGGAACATTAATTTCAGTAAATGTTTTCCAATATGATATTTTTTTTTATCATTACATACTTTAAATCTATTTTTATCCAAAACTTTGAGCTGAAGATTTAACTCATGTAATTTACACCAGGCTTACCTAGCTGGTAAAATCAGTCATTGTCCAACCAGCAAGTGAAATTAGGTTACCTCCTGTCAAAATAAAACCTGGCTACACTTATAGTTCAAATAAATGTTAAAATATGTTTTGAGAAATATTATGAAAACTACTGATAAATTATGGAATGCATATTTTAGTGAAGATTATTAAAAGTAGACAGGGGAAGTGTAAAGTGATTTAAGTCTAATATGATTAATTATATCCAAGTAATAAAAATAATACAGTGAAATGTATAGCTATATATGTAAGCTATCTTTGAAGTGAGGAGTATGAAAAAAAAAATGAGGTTTCTTAGTTAAAAATGTTCTCATGTGTGCAGAACTCTGGTGCTTGACTTCGGCAAATAATTAAATAATACCATGCATAAAAATCAGAAACAATTTAATTGATTTCTTTAGATACCAAACAAATATTTACTATGCATTTAATGAAAGAAAAAGTTATATAGGTTAGCATATAGTTATACTTGTAAAGGAGAAGGCAATGGCACCCCACTCCAGTACTCTTGCCTGGAAAATCCCATGGATGGAGGGCCTGGTGGGCTGTAGTCCATGGGGTTGCTAAGAGTCAGACACAACTGAGCGACTTCACTTTCACTTTTCACTTTCATGCATTGGAGAAGGAAATGGCAACCCACTCCAGTGTTCTCGCCTGGAGAATCCCAGGGATGGGGGAGCCTGGTGGGCTGCCGTCTATGGGGTTGCACAGAGTCAGACATGACTGAAGCGCCTTAGCAGCAGCAGCAGCATACATGTAAAATTAATAGTATGACAAGCTAGCATATACTTTCATGTATTAAATATTTTACATAATAAAATAAAATGAGGATTGGCTATATTGAAGTAAATGTTTTATAATACATATGGGTTAAAAAAGTAGATTTAAGTATCTTATTGAATGACGAATAAAAAAAATCTGAAAAAAGATCACAAGATTTTCATGTACCAGTTTTATACAGTAAATCTTTAAAAATGTGATAGTCTCAGAAAGATTCCAGTTACACTGAAAAGAATCAGCATTGACATCCTGTACTGTTTCATCTTCACAGAGATGCTCTTCTTTCCTGCTATCGACATATCCTAGGGACGTTTTTAAAAGCTGGAAAAATGCTTACATTTAAAGATGTGAGTGAAAGAGCCATTTTCAGCAATCTATATTCTCTGCTCTCTTAGAAGCTCTCCTTAGAGAGGGATGAACATTTGATAGTTGTTAGGAAAGGGAAAACTAGCTGTTACTCTCAGCCACACCATCTACAGCATACCTACATACAGGACATCCCCACACAGGCCAGAATACTCTGGTTATAGTCCCACCCTTTACTCTTGACCTAGAACAGCAAGTCCTGGGTAAGTGTATGAAATTTGGGTTACAAGAGGGTTCCCTGAAAGCACTATAATGAAGTTTCCCTTTGCCAGGCACCCTTCTCATGGTTGGCAGCTTACACCCCGAAGTATAGTGATGAAGAAGAATGCAGGGAGCAAGAGATGGGAGATGCGGGAAAGACCCACATAGATATGCAGATTTGTACTTGGGGAGACACATTAGGAAAGAGTATACTGAGAAATGCAGATGTGCAAATCGATTCCTTTAAAGTAATCTGTTCTGTGTTCCCTTTGCAAAAATCTTCATGTACCTTTGATGACTTCGGTTTGATTTAGGACCACAGTCATGCTTGCATCTGCTCATCTGAATGACAAGTGAAACAGTCCAGCATCCAGATGGATCCCACTTTCCAGATGTTTGGTTTCTTGCAAACATAACCTGAATCTAACCCATTCCTCCTTTTTTTTTTTTCTTAAGTCAACATGAAATATTTTAGACATAGAAAAAGGAATATACAATAAATTCCCAATTATCATCCAGCTATAATAATCAACAACACATGGACATTTTTAATGTATATCCTCCACTTAGCCTTCCCACTCAATAATACTGAAGCAAAATCCAGGCATTATATCATGCTAATTCTAAATATTTGGGCTTCCCTGATAGCTCAGATGGTGAAGAGTCTGCCTACAATGCAGGAGACCCAGGTTTGATCCCTGGGTCAGGAAGATACCCTGGAGAAGGGAATGGGAACACACTCCAGTATTCTTGTCTAGAGAATCCCAAAGACAGAGGAGCCTGGTGAGCTACAGTCCATGGGCTTGCAGATAGTTGGACACAACTGAGTGACCAACACACACACAATTCTAAATATGTTTTTATGTCTCTCTGAAAGATAAAGACTCTTTAAAAATATGTAACAATACCATTATGTCACCTAAAACAATTCCTTAATCTCAAATAGCCAATCAGCAATAAAATTTCCCCCAATTGTCTCATAATTAAAAAAAAAAAAAGTTGCCTAGAAATTGAATCCAGACAAGGTCTATGCATTGTATTATCTTTATTCACTTAATCTACAGGTTTCTCTACTTTTCTTTCTTTTCTTTTCTTTTTTTTTTTGAGAATTTCTTTGTCAAAGAAGCAAGTTATTCTTCTGGATTTTTTTCTGACTCCACCCTCATCATGTCATTTAAAAACATCCTCTTTTTTCATATATTTCCTGTAATCTGATATTCCAAAGACTTCATCTGATTCAGGTTGGGTATTTTAACAAAAATATTTAATAGGTGTTTTTTTGTGTGTATATTCACAGTGGCAACTACTGATCATTTCATTATTTCAGTAGGGACTTGAAAACCATTGGTATCCTAATTCTTATATTTCTTCCTTTTATTAACTGGAATACTTTTCATAGAAACTTTTCTTTACCAAGTATCTGGTTACACTGAACTACTTGTTTATACAGAAGAGTACTCAGTTCTTTAAAAAAAATTAATTTAAAACTTTAATGAATTTCAGATTATTCTTTTAAATTTCATATTAGGACTCCCATACTTTTGTTAAGGGCCATCCTAAGATACAGGATTGCTTTGTTCAGGGAAACCTAGATATTGAATTATTTCTGGCATCAAGCCTTAAGCTAGCCAATCTTTGAAAAATTATTTGACACGTGTACTGTTGTGAAATTGTTATGTAAATCTTAGTTTGGTTTCTACTCTTTTCTTATAGTCAGAAAAGTACCAGAAGGCTAGGATATACATATTCACTTGGTGATCCTATTCCTAATCAAACACAGTACAATGATGAGTATGTCTGGAAACCATATTCTAAAGAGGATTCGATCAATGTTGGGACTTCAAGAGGAATCAAGAACCACAGATCTTACCCTAGTCAGGTAAGATACTATCTACATATCTTTTGACTTTAATATTATATCCATAATCCATAAGAATGAGAGTTTGGATATATCCCAAAGGTCCTTCATCATCTACAGCTATGGTCCTTCTTAGACTATTTTTTGCTCACTTTCTCACAATTATTTCTAACTACTTCTCCCTTATCCCCCTAAATAAGAAATATTTTTTAATTAAAGTGGAATTCATGTAGCATGAAATTAACCATTTTCATGTAAACAAATCACTGGCAATTGCTATTCATAATGTTATACAAACACCATCTCTATCACATTTCAAAATATTTTCATAATCCCAAGAGGAAACCCTGTACCCATTAAGAAATTACTTCCTATTTCTCTCTCCCCTTGTCTCTGGCAACTATCAATCTGCTTTCTGTCTCTATGGCTGATATTCTAGATATTTTATATGTGGACTCGTACCATATATGACCTTTGTGTCTGGCTTCACACTTAGCATTGTTTAAAAACATCATTTTCAAAGTTCACTCACATTGTCGCATCTATCAGCACTTCATTCCTTTTTGTGGTTGAATAATATTCTATTGTATGTATATACCACAATTTGTTTATCCATTTATCTATTGATTGACATTTGGGTTGTTGCCACCTTTTGGCTGCAGACTCCGCCTGCACTGCAGGAGACCTCGGTTCGATTCTTGAATCAGGAAGATATGCTGGAGAAGGGATAGGCTACCCACTCCAGTATTCTTGGTCTTCCCTGATGGCTCAGCTGCTAAACAATCTGCCTGGAATGTGGGAGACCTGGGTTCGATCCCGAGGTTGGGAATATCCCCTGGAGAAGGGAACAGCTACCCACTCCAGTATTCTGGCTTGGAGAATTCCATGGACTACATAGTCCATGGGGTCACAAAGAGTTGGACATGACTGAGTGACTTTGACCTTTTGGCTATTATGAACAAAATTGCTATGAACAGGTATGTACAAGTATTTGTATTTGGTATATGCATTCTCAAACCATCACAATTTATACTATTTTGATTATCCAGAATGCTCTTCTCTTGTCCACCAAGGTAACTCATAGGCTTAGTTTAAAAAGAGCCAGCTAGAATTCCTTCTCCACTAAATGAAAGTAGCTGACCTTCTCTCTGTTTTCTAGGTACTGTGTACCCTTCTCGCATCATAAAAGGCAAAGCTCAATTGTAGCAAAGGATTTCATTTATTGGGTTTCCACATGGCATGGTGCCACCTGGGATGGAGCCACCTGGACATGTTCAATGGGTAATAAGGTAGTAGAATTTGATGGTCAGGTCAGTAGAATTTAAGGTCAGGATTTGATGACTGAAATGATGTAAAAGACAAGGTGGGCAGTGAAAGAAGGATGCTGTTTCTGTTTTTACTTGGATGGCTGGGTCTATGCTGATGCTATTTACTGAACTGGAACTTTCAGGAGGACCAGGTTTGGTGGGGAAGGTTTTAGGGGAAATGTGAGCTCAGTTGAAGGCATGTTGGGTGAGGATATGTCCAATAGGCAGTTGAATGCACAAATCTATGACTCGAATGGAAAAGGTGAGCTTTAGATGTAGACTTTGGAGTCATTAGAACACACACACATGCCCCATTTAATTTGGTTCCTCATGGCACCCACATATAATCTATTTACCTCTTGAGTATTTTCCTTAAGATTTATAATTAATGCCAAATAGTTACAATATTACACTGTATATGTATACATATGACATACACATACATACTGGACAGCATTTATTTTCCCTTTAAGTGTTATTGAAGGCTCTCAACAAATGGCAGCCAGGGTGGCAGGGTGTCCTGTGCTGTCTCAACCAATAAGAGCCAGAGTGGGAGGGTCCTGTGCTGTCTAAGCCAATGAGTGTTCCTTTGCCAGCCTGTAGACTCTCCCATCACCTAAGTTGAGAGTCTATTGCATTATTTACTCTTCTGAGGCCTCTCTGCATTTTTGGCCCATTGTTTTGCTTCACATCCCACATTCTATGCATCCAGAAACCTTATATACCTATAAAATATATTTAGAATATGATCACTTCTCCCAGCCATATTTTCTTGTCTTCCACATGAAAAATGAAAGAAATGACAAAGCTCCATGTTATAGCTGGGTCAGATGATGGCTCTGCAAGACACTGCAACTTCATCGTGGTAGCTGGGTGTAAAGAACTCAAAAGAATGTGTATACAAAAACACTTCCCAGGTGGCACTAGTGGTAAAGAACCCACCTGCCAATGCAGGAGATGTAAGAGACCTGGGTTCAATCCCTGGGTTGGGAAGATCCCCTGGAAGAGGAAATGGTAACCCACTCCAGTATTCTTGCCTGGAGAATCCTATGGACAGAGGAGCCTGGCGGGCTACAATCCATGGGGTCACAAAAGTTGAACACAACTGAAGTGACTTAGCACATACATACAAAAACACATGTGTTCTTCATTCCATAAGGTGAAACCCTGTGGATTTTCTTGAAAATTGTGTTTGTATCCATAGGACTTCTTTCTCTGGACACTACCTCAATCAACAACCTCATTAAAGAGCTACTTTCCTTGGAAAATTGCTGCATCAATGGAAGAAGTTCGGAAGGCAATAGGAAATCAGTTTATTTCCATCACAAAGAGAGATTTTGTGGACCGATCGATGGGTAAACGTTCATTTTTCTCCTTTCCCTGGTAAAATGTTAGGCACCGGAGTCTCCATGGTGAGCAACACAGATGTGGTCTCTTCCCTCAAGACACTCACAGTATAGACGTGGAGAAAGGCAATTTTGCAAACAAGAGTTGACCTAGTGAGCACCTATAAAAAGGTGCATGTTGTGGGAAATGCGGGGTTCTGTGGGTGCACAGTAGGACATCAGCCTAACACTGGAGGAAGAGGTCAGGATAGGCTTCTTGTGTCCAAAGGACAAGGATGAGCCAGGAGAAGATGATGGGGTTGAGTTAAGCCTTCTGTCTTCAATTATTTACTGCTGGTTTACCATTTTAAAAACTCTTATGTTAAAATTCCTTTTATTAAACTGATATGTGCATAGAGTGAAATCTAATAGTTACCTACAGGTTCACAGTGAAATAGCAATTCCCTGACCCCTCCCCCATCCACTCTCGGTCCTACTCCCACTGACTATCAATTTCCATCCTTTCAACTATTTATTCTTATGGGATCCTCTGTATTTTAAAATCATATCCTCGCACTACTCTTTCTGATTCATCAGTCTTAGGCATTATGATGGACTTCAGTTATAGTAACTGAGGATGTGGTCCTCCTACAATTCTTTCTCATGTCCCCTCCATCCATCCTCTCAATATAAGTATATTACAAATTTGGAGTTAATGCCATTGCTAGTGTTTATATTATAATTATGATCATATGATATATTATAATTATGTTAACACTGCTTGGGCTTCCCTGGTGGCTCAGTGGTAAAGAATCCATCTGCCAAAGCAAGAGGCATGAGTTTGATCCCTGAGTCAGGAAAATCCCCCGGAGAAGGAAATGGCAGCCCACTCTAGTATCCTTGCCTGGAAATCCCATGGACAGAGGAGGCTGGCAGACTATAGTCCATGGGGTCACAAAGAGTTGGACACGACTTAGAGACTAAATAGCGGCAACAACAAACACTACTGAGCCAAATGATATTTTATGGGTATATTTCCTTTTAGTTCTCTTTTGCTTTTTTTACCATTCAGTTCAGTTCAGTTCAGTCACTCAGTCGTGTCCAACTCTTTGCGACCCCATGAATCGCAGCACGCCAGGCTCCCTGTCCATCACCAACTCCCGGAGTTCACTCAAACTCACGTCCATCGAGTCGGTGATGCCATCCAGCCATCTTATCCTCTGTCGTCCCCTTTTCCTCCTGCCCCCAATCCTTCCCAGCATCAGAGGTTTTTCCAATGAATCAACTCTTCACATGAGGTGGCCAAAGTACTGGAGTTTCAGCTTCAGCATCATTCCTTCCAAAGAACACCCAGGGCTGATCTCCTTCAGAATGGACTGATTGGATCTCCTTGCAGTCCAAGGGACTCTCAAGAGTCTTCTCCAGCACTACAGTTCAAGAGCATCAATTCTTCGGCACTCAGCTTTCTTCACAGTCCAACTCTCACATCCATACATGACCACTGGAAAAACCATAGCCTTGACTAGACGGACCTTTGTTGGCAAAGTAATGTCTCTGCTTTTGAATATGCTATCTAGGTTGGTCATAACTTTCCTTCCAAGGAGTAAGCGTCTTTTAATTTCATGGCTGCGGTCACCATCTGCAGTGATTTTAGAGCCCCCCAAAATACAGTCTGACACTGTTTGCACTGTTTCCCCATCTATTTGCCATGAAGTGATGGGACCAGGTGCCATGATCTTCATTTTCTGAATGTTGAGCTTTAAGCCAACTTTTTCACTCTCCTTTTTCACTTTCATCAAGAGGCTTTTGAGTTCCTCTCCACTTTCTGCCATAAGGGTGGTGTCATCTGCATATCTGAGGTGATTGATATTTAATAATTAATTCTTTTAAAATGCTTAGTTTTCTATGTGCCTGTCACACTCACTAAATCCATTTTTACCTGGTCCAACATCTCAGTACATCGCCTTCTGCTGTGCCTGGTGTCCCTGAATCCAGAGCTTCTTTGGTTCAGTTTTGCTCCAAGAACCTGTCTAGGAAGGGTAATCATGTGACTACCATGAGGTCAAGAAGGTGATTCAGGGAATTCTAACCACTCTGTATCCAAGTTTTGACCAAGATCACCCATTTTCTGCCCTGAGCCTCCATACCAGCCTTCCACTGAACCAATTCCCTCTGACTTTGAGCCTGCTGCAGTTTTGCTGTGTGGATTAGCTCATGTGGATTTGCTGTGTGGATTTGCTGTGTGGGTTAATTTTGTTAACCCCTTCTGCAGTCCCTTCATTTCAGCTTTCCCTACTTTGCTAACTCAATTGCTGCATCTCTATTTGGTTTCCATCTTCTAAAAATGTGTTAACCTCTCCAATCTGCTCTCAGTCTGGTCAAGTGTGGGGAGGGAGGAGTCATTTGCATGGTTGCCATCCACTGGGTTTCATAGGAAGCACTGCTAATTCTTTTACTTCCAAACCTTTCCAATCTGGTCTCTGCCCCATCTGGTCATTGAAGCTACTCTTGTCAACGTGCCCAATAATCTGGCAGCATGAAATGTCAGTGGCTGCTTGCTCCTTCTTGAAACAAGAAGGAGCAAGCGGCCTTTGAACTTCTGTGACACCATACTCTCCTGGTTTCCCCTACTTCTTTGTGTCTCTCTCTCTCTCTTTTTTTTTTTTGGTCTTTTTTTCTACTTGACTTCTAACAGAGTTCCTTAGGGTTCCTGGTTCCTTTATAAAAGCAACTCTCCATCATCCCGAGGATTTCTGCATTTGTATCTCTTCCTCAAGTCCTTCCTTGGGCCCCTGATTTTGTGTATTGGGGGATCAAGTAGAGGCCTCATTAGGGTTCCAAGTCATCACCTTCTTCTTCCCCTAACACTGAACTTTGTGTATCATCTACCGACCCCTGCAATTCCTTCGCCACATGGCAGCCAGAGGCTCTTTCACAGTCTAAACTGGATCGAATACCTCTGCTGCTTCTTTTCACTGTCTTCCTTTGCACTTTGAATAAAATCCCTGTTCCACTTCGTTCTCTTGGTTCACAAGGCCCTGCAAGCCTGGCCTGGCCCTTGCTTTCCCTCTCATTCACTAGTCTCCAGCGACATGCGCCTTTTTTCAGTTCCTTTAAGATTGCAACCTCTTGCCCACCTTTGGTCAGCACTCAGCCTGTCCCCTCTGCCTGAAAGGCGCGGTTTCATTTTGTCACTCTCTCGACTCCAGCTTAAATGTCACCTTGCCTGTGAGACCTTTCCTAGATTTATCTGAAGAGGCCTGCTGTCATCTTGTTTGCCCGTCGCCTTTGCATTCTGCAGTCATGTGTTGACTGATTCTTGTTTCCTGTTGTTTGTGCTTTGCTCTTTCCTCCATGACTCAGTACGCCCCCCAAAGCTCTTATTCACTCAGGGCCTAGTACAGCATGTAGCCTCATTCCCTGTAAATATTTGTTGAGTGATGGAGAGAATCTTTGGGAAGTATACTTTCTGAAGCTGGATGGGAACAGAATCAAAAGACCTCCATACTTGCAGATAAAGGGTCATGGAAAAACATCTGAAATGTCAGCCTTCTTAAAAGATGTCTTTAAGCTTCCAATTAGAGTTGTGCTCTCTGCAAGCACAAATTACCATTTCCCCATGTGTGGATAAATACCCCAGACCTGTCGAGACTCCCTCCTAAATCTCTCGCCTCCATCTGCTTCTTTCCCTCCCCACGGCCCCTGCCTTAATTCGGGCTATCATCATCTATCTCTTGGATAACCTCTAATCCACTCCCCTCTCCAACTTTGTCTCCTCAAGTCCATGTCCATACTAGGGTCATAGTAAGTTTCCAGATGTGCCAATTGACATCACTTTCCAGCTTAAAACCCTTCAGTTATATCCCCCTCCCCACCGTTATCCCCAGGATAAAAGCTAAGTGCCTTAAGGTGAGTGCTATATAATCTGGTCCTTGCCCACCCCCTCAGCGTCCTCCAGCCCCTATGACTGCCCCCTACCCTCCAGTTTTACAATGCCTCCTGTAACCTTGTGCCCTTTGCCCTCTGCCTCTTCTGTGTGAAGACTTCTCCCTCCTTTTATTTTTAGCCTATCTGTCCATGTGTGCTCAGTCACCAATTCGTGTCTGACTCTTTGTAACCTTATGGACTGTAGCCCCCCAGGCCCCTCTGTCCATGGGATTTCCCAGGCAAGAATACTGGAGTGGGTTGCCATTTCCTCCTCTAGGGAATCTTCCTGACCCAGGGATCAAAGCCATGTGTCCTGCGGCTCTTGCATTGGCAGAAAGTTTCTTTACTACTGAGCCACCCGGGAAGCCCTATCTCTGTCCGTATTTGAAGTCTAAATGTAAACTTCATTTCTCTCCCAGGAGACTTCTCTGATCCTCCAGATTTGGATCAGCGCCCCTCCCATGTTTTTATAGCTCCTGTTCTTTCCTCTTCCACATCATTTATCAAATAATATTGTGATTCCCTTTTATGTATCTGTTTCTCTAATACTTTAAGCTTCTGAAACACAGAGACTGTGTCTTGTCTTTGAATCCTCATTATTGAATTAAGGCCAATGAGTGAGAAGCAGTAAAAGGGGCTTGTTTACACATTCAGGCTTGAGAACTTGGCTTTGAGGAATTAGAACAGAACTAGCTTTCACCTGGCTATAGATTGAGTGCCCTTGGTCTTAGTCATTTTGAACAGTCCTTGCTGTGGATTTACAGGGGCCTTTCTGCAGCCATCATGTGCTGTGTGTGTAAGTTGCCTCAGTCATGTCCAACTCTGTGCAACTGCATGGACTGTAACCTGCCAGACTCCTCTGCCCATAGAATTCACCAGACAAGAATACTCAAGTGGGTAGTTATTTCCTTCTCCAGAGGATCTTCCCCACCTAGGGATCAAACATCATGTGCTGTGCTTAGTTGCTCAGTCATGTCTGACTCTTTGCAATTCCATGGACTATCTCAAAGGGGAAGTTTCTCCCTTTGGGCTATAACTACTCTGGTCTCACCTTTGTGGAAGTGTGAAAGAGTCGCTCAGTCATATCTGACTCTTTGTGACCCCATGGACTGTAGCCCACCAGACTCCTCTGTCCATAGAATTTTCCAGGCGGGAATACTGAAGTGGGTATTCATTTCCTTCTCCAGAGAACTTCCTCACCCATGGATCGCAGCTGGGTCTCCTGCATTGCATGTGCATTCTTTACCAACTGAGCCACCAGGGAAGCCCTATCACCTTTACCAACTGGAAAAGAAAACCAGTGGGAATTGGTCTCCTGAGGCACAGGGATAGTCCCTCGGGGTGGGGTTGGCACTGGGTCAGGTTATCTTCTCTGTTGGGACTTCAACAACATTACGGCTGCACTTCAGCACTCACATGGTGTTCCTCAGATCCTTCTGTATCAGCAATTTCTCCCAATAGTGCTGAAGGAACTCATTTATAGGAAATTTTACAAAGACTATAAAACCATTAGTTAAGGATTAAGAACTAAGAGTTACTGTAAGCATATATCATGTAGGCAGTCACTAGAGTGTGGTTCAGATTAATTACTAATACATAGCAATTACATTTCTTTTTTCTCTTTTGTTCACTCAATTTAGTAAATATTTAATGAGGTCTATTATGGTGATATGTACTAAGGATCAATGAAGACTTACTCTTTCTCTTCAAAGGAACTCAGAGTAAATCCAGAGCCTGATTTTCGTCATTTCTGGGTCTTCATCTCCAGTTGCTCTATATGGACAAGTCTCTCAAGACCCTTCACAGTGTGGATCCTAACCTTCCCCTCCTGCTTCACCCTCAGCTACTGTTCCTCCCTACCCTGCATTCTTCACATTCACACCAACTAGACTGCATTTGATAAATGCACCGTGCATTTTAGCTTCAGTGCTGACCATTCGTCAAAACACACCTTCTGCTGTGTCTGCCTTTCTTTATTTTTAATTGAAGTATAATTGCTTTACAGTATCATGTTGGTTTTTACCAAACATCAACATGAGTCAGCCATAGGTTTACCCACGTCCCCTCCCACTGTATCTGCCTTTTGATTCTTATCTTCCTTCCACCTCTGGGTTTCTTTTCTTTTTCTTTTTTTAAAGATTTTTCATGCAGACCATTTTAAAAGTCTTTGTTGAATTTGTTACAATATTGCTTCTGTTTTTTATGTTTTGGTTTTTTTGGCCAGGAGGCATGTGGGATCTTAGTTTCTTGACTAGGGATCGAACCTGCACTCCCTGAATTGGAAGGTAAAGCCTTAACCACCGAGCTACCAGAGAAGCCACTCCCTCTGGGCTTCTGTAGCACCTTATCCAAAGCTCTGAGTCAGTGATTCTTAAGCATATGGGAAGCTTGTTCATAATATAAGTGCCTGGGTCCCTCCCACATCTAGAAATTCTCAATGTCTGGGATGAGGTTCAGCAGGTATATTTTGGCATAACCTTCCTAAGTAATTCTGATGTATTATCTCCATTTGTTACAGTTGCAAGGTATTACATTCTGTATCTATGTCTCCTGTCTATCTCTTTCTCATCACACTCATTTTAGGTTGTCTTAAGGTAGAACAATGACTTCATTATCTCTAACTTTGGCACAGAACACATGTAGGAACTGAAAGCATTTGCTTTTGAGTTGTAGCTAGGAAAAAGGGCTAGACATCTGCAACAAATGGGAATTTGTTTATTAATAAAGATATTAGAGATGTGAGTCTGAGTGAACTCCGGGAGTTGGTGATGGACAGGGAGGCCTGGCATGCTGTGATTCATGGGGTCGCAAAGAGTCGGACATGACTGAGTGACTGAACTGAACTGATTAGTAATTCACAAAAACTGAGTTATATAGATGGTACTTACTAGCAACAATACCAGACGGTTGTCCAAAATATCTTAAGGAGTGTCCTGATTTTGGAGCCCTAGAGTTTTCCCTTCTCTCTAACCTTGTCTTCTCCTCAGGCAGTTTATGAGGTCATTATGAGGGCCATTGAGTACCCATGTCCTCTCTCCCTGCAACATCTAAATTAAGAGACACCATGTAGTGAAACCCTTTCCCACTGTGCTGTTCTGGACGGAGATCATTCTTTAAAAAATCAATATTAAACTGCTCTTGGGTGCCAGTAGATGACATCACATATTGCTTGATATACAATGTACATTGGAGTCTATTTCGAGAAGACCTATTGAAAAACTATTTTGGAAGAAGAATCAAGGTTAGTGTCAGTAGTAATTAGCACTGTTGTGACATTGCTCATGATACTCCTATTTTTAATATTTTTGTTCTGATTAAGGCTGGTGTTGTGTGATGTGCCTCTGAACCAACATTTTGTAGCGAGAATTAGGGGTGAGCTCATTCTAAGTAAGATGATGTGATTCTCTACTTCATTAATCTGGTAATGCTTGTGGAACTTGACTTTAGCTAGTGCGTCAGAGGTTTTAATGATCATATTAGTGAATATTTCTTAGCAGTTATTTCTAAGAATAATACTATTATGACCCACTAATAACAATGATCTGGCCTAACCATCCATCAGTAAGGTCTTTTTTGAGTGGTTCTTTTCTAGGTAATGGGGATGATGTGTACTGCCCATCTAAGGTTGCTGGATTGGGCAAATAAAAATACAAGATGCTCAATTAAAACTGAATAATGATATTGCATTAGTGTCTCACTTGTGTCTGACTCTTTGCGATCCAATGGATTGAAGCCTGCCAGGCTCCTCTGTCTATAGGATTTCCCAGGCAAAAATACTGCGTTTGCAGGCAGATTCTTTACCATCTGAGCTACCAGGGAAGTCCTAATAACAGGTAAAAAATGAGTACTTATACAGACACAAAAAATTATTCATTATCTGAAATTCAAACTTAACTCCACATTTCCATTGCAAGGGCCTTGTGCAGCAACCAAAATAGCAACTACAACAAATTTAACTGAACTCCTATATTTTATATGGCAACCATAGCCCTGTCTAAAATATCTCACTCTGCTTCCTAACCCCAGCCCCAGAGCCTAGGCAGGACTACTGGAGTGAGGTGTGCTGTCTGAGTCCATGAAGCAGAAACAAAGAACACTCCTAACTGATGAACAGTATATTCATTAGAAACTACTTCTGATCATTTTAGCCTATGCTTCCTGTGCCTGATAAAGCAGAAAATTACTTCTTGGTTGAAATGTCCATAAAAAATACATTGACCATACCTCTAAATGCAAGAAGAGACGGTTCTGAGTGTGATAAATTGGAAGCTACTGCCAGAAGCAAAATGGAATGAAAATATGATGCTATTTAGAAATACCTTACAAGGAGTAATTATTGCCTTCCATTTGTACCTCTGCCCCAGATCAGAAGGATAAACAGCGTTCTCAGATGTTTCTAGAATGGAAAAAGTTAGTTCCCCGACCAGCAGACACAGAATTTCGACGGAATTACCAAATTCCAGCTAAAATTCCTGAGTTACAGGATTTTAGTTTCAAATATGGATGCTACTCGAGCCTACCCATTGCTTCTCAAGGTCTAGGTGAGTACACCTGTAACTTTTTAAAACAATTTTGTAGACTCTTCTTATTCCGAGATTCCTCAATACATTCCACAACACATTTGTGGGACCTGGCGAGTCCCACAAATAAAGGCTGGGATTCTCTGCCCAGTGACAGCTTCTTGTCTTTCCTTCCCTTGCGTCTCTCTAGTCCCTTCTGTGCTGTTCAGCCACATGAGGAGCCAAGAGCGCACGAAGAAGCAGTCCATCTACCAAAGTGATTACGGGAAAGCCTACCTGGATTTCTTGACAATTCTCAACTCATTCAGCCCCTCTCAAGTCACAGAGTACCTTCAGGGTGTTTCCTACAAAGGTAAGATGAGGTCTCAAGTTACTATTCGATAAATTACAGGTCATAATAATACGTGGCTTTCCACCAAATAGAAACTTTCCCAACTTCTAGCCCGTGGTGTTCAATATATATGTATGTGACTACAAAAAGGTGGCACAGTGGTAAAGAATCCACCTGCTATTGCAGGAGATGCAAGAGATGCAGGTTTGATCCCTTGGTCAGAAAGATCCCCTGGAGGAGGGCATGGCAACCCACTCCAGTATTCTTGTCTGGAGAATCCCATGGACAGAGGAGCCTGGAGAGCTACAGCCTGTGGGGTCACGAAGTGCCAGACATGACTGAGCATGCATGCAACATATATAGTTTTGTGTAAACCTCATCCCATTGAAAATAAGTTTTTATTCGAAGAAGCCCCAGTGAATATATCCCCACTTATTAAAAAGAAAACATCTAGCTTTTCACTTACTTCTGATCTCACTTTGCTGTGGTTGAACTGCTCCAGGGCGACTTCTCTTTTTCTTGTGGTTAATTGATTTCTCCAGTGGAAGTCTGTGCTCTCTCACAGCTTTGTTTTAGTTTGTGTAATCTTTATTTCCTGTTTGGTGCTTTTGTGTGTGTGTGTGACAGTCTTCTTAGGGTACATGCAAATCTTCATGTAGCTCATCCTCAAAGAGATAAATGTCATTCAGGACTGGTTGGGTCACTTTCTAGGACACATATTCCTATATCACCAAACTAACATGTTATGTACATTATAAAACATTCAAAGTTCAATGTGGGATCACAAAAACAAATGCAAACTTAGGTGGAAAGTAACTCAGCTGCGTGCACACATACACACACACACACACCCTGATCTCTAGCCCTCAGGTGGCATTCGTCACACTGAGCACAAGGACAGGCAAACATCACTTGCATGCTTTCTTTCTCTTAGTTTTGGCTGCACAGATGGTAATTTCTAGGAGTGACAAAGCTTTATAGCTCCACCACGTACAATTTAAAAATATGTAGTTAGTATTAGGGGACCATAGATGTTCATAAACAGACAAGACTCCTTCAATTTCCAGATGAGGAAATGGAGGCTGGGGAGAGAGGGGCCTCCCATGATCAGTTATCACTCAAAGACTGCAAAGCCTACCAGTACTGGTAGGCAGAAAAGCAACCCTGGCTTTCATGTAACTTTTGGAGCAATAGTTTCTATTGTTTTGTTTCTCATCGCATCACGCAGAACAAGCACTGTCTAGGTGCTTCACATATAGCATTCTTCATCCGTTCCAACACCTGTGCTAGGTAAGTATCAGTACCTTGATTCAGAGATGAGGCAACGAATAAATAGAGATGACACATGTGTGCTCAGTCATGTCTGATTCTTTGCAACCCCATGGACTGTAACCTGCCAGACTCCTCTGTCCAGGGAAGTTTCCAGGCAAGAATACTAGAGTGGCTGCACAGAACAAAAGCCTAAGTCTATTTCATTCCACAATCCATGCTTTTTCCAGGAAGTCTTGCTGATCCCTTGAATATTGTTTGCTCTTTTTAGTCAATAATTACATTCAAGAGATGTTGAATATTGAAGAGTCTTTTTAGCTATTAGACATAATAGCTTTGATTATCGTGATTCTTTTGGTCTCATTGAATTCATATTTAGAGTACTATTGTCAGGTATTTGTCACCTTAGAAATTTCTCTATTTAGCCCTGAAATAGTTAAGTGGAAAATTTCATCCTGTTTTTCTTCATAATTTTCAGAAAGGCAGATTCTTGATCGCTTTATTCGCTCCTACTGTGATGTGGGCCAAAGGACGGATAAAAAAGAAAAGTAGTTCAAATGAAGAACATCTGAAAGTAACTGAGTTCTTTTCTCAATAATCAAGAAAAAATAAGATCCA
Source organism: Bos indicus (assembly GCF_029378745.1). Classification (NCBI taxonomy): domain Eukaryota; kingdom Metazoa; phylum Chordata; class Mammalia; order Artiodactyla; family Bovidae; genus Bos; species Bos indicus. The sequence continues at coordinate 29,816,833 of NC_091771.1, read as the reverse complement.
AATTGTTCTGAATTATAATTTCATCATGACTTGGTGTAATTTTGTTTGTTTTCTTTTTAAACAATAAAATCATTTAAGGCTGAAAATCATCCCTTGCCTCCCAATCTATTCCCACCCAATTTTAACTGCATCCAGTAGGTTTTGATATAATGTTTTTTCGCCATTCTCTTTTGGATACTTACTTTGTGTCTTCAGTTCTGGTTTCCTCTTTGAACCAGGAATTATGTGGAAGAGGTTTCTTAATTTTTCAATAATTAGGGGATGAAAAAATTCATTATTGTTGATTTTGAATTTGAAAGTTAAAAAAACAAATCTCTGCTTTTGGAAAATTAGCAAACATTTTTTATGCCAAGTATAAGAATGATTTGTGTATTACATGAATAGCGGAAGAAAAAATGTATAGTTAATTTTATTTTTAAGCCACTTCTTTGTCTTAATTGTATATTTTAACTGTCATATTCTGAGGCAAAAAAATTAAAAACATTCCACAATAGAAGTGTTTTCATCATGTCTCCTAGTATTTCTGGGGTTTTTGCTACATACTTTTGGCTCCTATGTTGTTTATCAGTGCTTATGACTTACACAGAGCTTCTTCATTTTCCTATTACATGTTATTCTTCTTTGACCATGTTAATGGTTTTGATCTTGAATTATGTTTTAATTTATATTCATGTTGCCATTCATGCTGGGTTTGTTTTTTCTGTGCATTTACTTAATTCCAAATTTCTCTCTCTCTCTCTTTTTTTTTTTTTTTCCTGTTTATGTCTTTCTTGGAGCACCGGGGATGTAGCTGTGGCCCACGAGTAATTTCATATGGATTCTGTCTCAGTTTAGTGTGTGCAGTGGGACTTCCTGTCCTCCCAGTACTCTCCAGAGCATGGCCCATATTCCATCAGGATCTTGAACCAAATATTAAACACTGAAGAGCCCTTTTTTCAATGAATGTTTATTGAACACCTTTTATGTGCCAGGCAGGGTTGTAGGTCTTGGGGATACACTAGCAGTGAAAAGACATGCATGGAGCTTGCATCATGGAGAGAGGGACAGATCAGAAACAAGTGAAAATGAACAGGAGAATTACAAAGTGTAAGTGCTACACACAGCATAGGGCTTCCCTGGCCACTCAGATGGTAAAGAATCTGTCAGCAATGCAGGAGACCTGGGTTCGAGTCCTGGCTCAGGAAGATCCCCTGGAGAAGGCAACCAGCTCCAGTAATCTTGCCTGGAGAATTCCATGGACAGAGGAGCCTGGCAGGCTACAGTCCATGGGGTCACAGAAAAGTCACACACACGACTGGGTGACTAAGCACGCATGCACACACACTCACAGTGTAAGCAGCGTTGTGATAGTCCAAGGCTCCTGTAAGGAGGCCTGGTTTAAGCTGACCCATTAAGAAGAGGAAGGGCCAGCCATGCCAAAAGATGAGCAATAGCTTTCCAGGCTTGGGGAACAGCAAGTCATCCAAGTAAGAAATATCTTGAAGTGTTTCTCAAAGTGTTCTGGAAAGAGTCAGAGGCAGAGTGGCTGAAGCATAGTCGGCTGGGGACACGGGGCAGAGGGTCTGTCAGACAAAAGAGGTCAAGGAGGGGGAGTCAGATCTTGCATGGAGAGAGTGTCGTTGGCTCTTGACAGCATGGGCTCTCTTGTTCTCGCTTCTGTGTTCCAGAATAGTCAATAAATTTATGCTAGTACAAGTTGTGTATCCCTGTGAACATGGTTTGGTTTTATGTTAACCCACTTCCTCAGACTGTGCTAACAAAGCTTCGCCTGAGGCTGAGGGTTTCATCTCTCCAGACGTGTTATAGCTGTATCTTCAGTTTTCCACTGTCCTCCTTTCCACAAAGGTCCATCTAGTCAAAGCTTTAGTTTTTCCAGTAGTCATGTATGGATGTGAAAGTTGGATTTAAAAAAAAAAAAAAGAAGGCTGAGTCCTGAAGAACTGATGCTTCTGAACTGTGGTGTTGGAGAAGACTCTTGAGAGTCCCTGGACTGCAAGGAGATCAAACCAGTCAATCCTAAAGGGAATCAATTCTGAAGATTCATTGAAGGACTGATGCTGAAGCTGAAACTCCAATATTTTGGCCACCTGATGCTAAGAGCCGACTCGTTAGAAAAGACCCTGATGCTGGGAAAGATTGAAGAGGGCTCCAGTCCCTGGGAGTCCCAAATGGGATCACTGACCTCTTTTTTAAATTTTTTTGGCCAGGTTGCCTGACTTATGGAATCTTAGTTCCCCAACCAGGGATTGAACCTGGGCCCTCAGCAGTGAAAGTGCAGAGTCCTAACCACTGGCATGCTAGTGAATTCCTGATCCTTGACTTCTTAAATGATTTTTTTTTAATTTATAGATATTAAAGTTGACTCATTGTGCTGTGACATTCTATGGGCTTTTACAAAAGCATAGTATCATGTGCTTATTATAGTATCATACAGAATAGTTTCGCCAGCCTAGAATATCCCCTATCTGCATGTAATCGACCCTTCTCCCAAACCTCACTTTACTTCTTCGGAGATAGTTTTGGTAGTCTAAGGGCAGCACAGGCAAGAAAAGCCTATATCACCTCCATTGCCTGCAGCAGACAACCTGCTGGCCGACAACCAGATGGGTTGCCATCCATGTGGCTGGAGACAGGAAAGCATCCTACCTCTAGAACTGCAGAACAGGTAAGTGACTGCCACCCTAGAACCACAAATGCTACTTAAGCACAGCATTGGAATGCACTGTTTGATAGACTTTTTCTTTGGGCACCATGGTAAACTGAAGTATCACCCGCCATTTCTTCATGTCTCTCTGTCTCCGCATTCTTGGCTATGTAACTTTGCAACCCCTCCTACTAAAGATGGGAGGTGTTTCCCCAGACTTTGACTGTGAATTTAGTCACGTGACTCGCTTTAACCAGAGATGTTAGCAGACCTAAGTCCTGGCTGCCCACTGATCCCAGGAGGAGGATGAGAGGTGTGGGGAGGAGAGCTGCTGATATGGTCTGTTTGCATCTTCCCAAGATTCTTCTGAAAATGATTGCAGCCACAAAATTAAAAGACACTTGCTCCTTAGAAGAGCTATGACAACTATAGCATATTAAAAAAGCAGAGATGTTACCTTGCCGACAAACGTCCGTGTAGTCAAAGCTTTAGTTTTTCCAGTAGTCCTGTATGGATGTGAAAGTTGGACCATAAAGAAGGCTGAGTGCTGAAGAATTGATGCTTCTGAACTGTGGTGTTGGGCAAGACTCTTGAGAGCCCCTTGGACAGCAAGGAGATCAAACCAGTCAATCCTAAAGGGAATCAATTCTGAAGATTCATTGAAGGACTGATGCTGAAGCTGAAACTCCAATACTTTGGCCACCTGATGCTAAGAGCCGACTCATTAGAAAAGACCCTGATGCTGGGAAAGATTGAAGGCAGGAGGAGAAGGGGATAACAGAGGATGAGATGGTTGGATGGCATAACTGACTCAATGGATGAGTTTGAGCAAGCTCTGGGAGTTGGTGATGGACAGGCAAGCCTGGCGTGCTGTAGTCCACAGGGTCACAGAGTCAGACATTATTGAGCAACCGAATGACAACAATAACAAAGATTCTTCTGTTGAAATCCTAATCCCCAAGTGATGGTATTAGGAGGTAGGACCTTTGAAGGTGACTGGATCTTAAGGCAGAGCCCTCATGATTGGGATTAGTGCCCTCATCAAAGAGACCCCAGAGAGCTCCTTTCTGCCACACAAGACACACAGAGAAAAGATGGCTATCTGAAGCAGAAAGTGCTCACCAAACACCAGACCTGTTCGTGCTGTGATCTTGGCATTTCCAGCCTCCAGAACTATGAGAAACAAATGTTTGTTGCTTGAGAACTACCCAGTTTACGGTATTTAGTCATAGCAGCCCAAATGGACTAATACAGTTACCCTAGCTGATCTACCCTTGTGACCCACAAAGCGAGAGATAAGCGCTTTCTGTTGCATGCCACTGAGATTAGTATTGCGATGGCTAACAGCACTAGTGGTAAAGATTCTGCCTGCCAATGCAGGAGGTGCAAGAGACTCAAGTTCCATCCCTGGGTTGGGAAAATCCCATGGAGAAGGAAAAGGCAACCCACTCCAGTATTCTTGCCTGGAAAATCCCATGGACAGAGGAGACTGTCGGGCTACAGTTCTTGGGGTCCTGAAAAGTCAGACATGACTGAGCGTGCACACACACACAGACACACACACATACACAGAGGTAACTGATAGGGGCACAGTATTTATTTAGACAAAACTTCTCTGAAACCCTCAAAATGAAAAGCTTGGTAGAATCCATTTTCCCTCTTAAAAATATTAAATCTGATCACCACTGACACATGTGCTTAAATAGAGATTGTTTTTTTAAGACAGGAGAGAGTGGTTGTGGTCCTCTCGTATTTTAAAATCTGCGAAGGCATTTTAAACCTTGAACACTACAAAAGTTCTCATGAGGCCAGTGGCCACGCTTATTCTAATGTGCCAAAGGATGTGAAAGAAACCTTTAATATGGTTCCTTTTTTCAGAGCAGATTGTCAAGACAGATCAGTCAATGTACATGATGTGAGTTAATTATGTAGCACCATTACCTTCACTATTGTATTTCAAAGAGAGCAGTGTTTCAACACAGAAAATGATTCTGAAATTTTTTCTCTTCTGGTATCCCCTGATGGCTCTTTTAATTCTTTCTAACCTCCTGCAAACCTCACTACCTACCCCCAGCTACACACACACACACACACACACACACACATCCAATCCAAAAAAGTATATATAGCAGATTTCCATGCTTTCCCAAAACATCCATTCTTTGTTTTTAACCTCTTGAAAAAGCTGTTCTATACATAAGTTTAAAATTGTTCTGTTTCATTAAAAAAATGCTTTCACAAATAGAAGAGTAGAAAAATAATATTACTTTAAACTGAAGACAGGACTTCCCTGGCTGTCCAATGGTTAAGATTCCGTGTTCCCAGTACAGGGGACAGGAGTTTGATCCTTGGTCCAGGAACTAGACGTGGCACAGCCAAATAAATAAACGTTGTAAAAATAATAGAGTGGGTTTCATATATGTATAATGAAAAGTGAAAGTCACTCAGTCGTGTCTGATTCTTTGTGACCCCATGAACTGCAGCCCGCCAGGCTCCTCTGTTCATGGGATTCTCCAGACAAGAGTACTGGAGTGGGTTGCAGGAGCTTCCTGACCAGGGATCGAAGCTGGGTCTCCTGCACTGCAGGCAGATTCTTTACCATCTAAGCCACCCCGATCTCCCATATATACAATACACCATGTAAATATATAATATGGTGTTGAATTCAGGAGTAGGAAGAAAAATACAGCCAGCTGAGGATAGAGAGGCATGAGAGCTGCTGTTTTAATGAGGGTGGTCGGGAAGGCCTCAACACTGCACTGAACCCGCTCGTGACAGAAGTGAGGGAACAGGAGAGAAGCTTGTGGCTGTATGGAGAAAGGACTTTCGGTGAGAGGGAGCAAGGGCAGAAACGCTTCGTGTTCTAAGAGAAGGCCAAGGTGTCCCTGGGGGAACGAGGGGAGAGCAGTAGGAGATGAGGTCAGACAGGGAGAAGGGCAGGTCAGGGAAGCCTGAGGTTATGAATTTTACTTTGGATGATATGAAAAGCATGACAGATATTTGAGCCGAGGGTTAACATTGTCCAATTTCTGTTTTTAAAAGATCACTCTCTACATAGAATATTTTGTACTGGGTAGGCTGAGTGACAAAGAATTGATGCTTTTGACCTGTGATGCTGGAGAAGTCTCTTGGGAGTCCTTTGGACTGCAAGGAGATCAAACCAGTCCATCCTAAAGGAAATCAGTCCTGAATATTCATTGGAAGGACTGATGCTGAAGCTGAATCTCCAATACTGTGGCCACCTGATGCAAAGAGCTGACTCATCGGTAAAGACCCTGATGCTGGGAAAGACTGAGGGCAGGAGGAGAAGGGGATGACAGAGGATGAGATGATTGGATGGCATCACAAACTCAATGGACATGCACTTGAGCTAACTCCAGGAGATAGTGAAAGACAGGGAAGCCTGGTGTGCTGCAGTCCATGGGGTTGCAAAGAGTCAGACACAACTTAGCAACTGAACAAAGGGGCAGAAATGAAAACAGGGAGACCAGTCAGGATGTATAGCCAAGGTCCAGGTGAGAAGCATTGTGGTTTGGACTTAGAGGTGTTGGTGGAGGAAGTGAGGAGTAGCTGGAATCTGGAGACACTTCAAACGTAGAATCAGTAGGATTTGTTGGTGGACTGGACGTGTGTTTGGGAGGGGTAGGGGAGGAGATGACTCCAAGGGTTTTTCCCTTAAACAACTGGAAAAAATGGAGCTGTTATCTTAGATAGAGCAGTTGGAGGGGGCGTGAGATTGGGTAATCAAGAGTTCCATTTTGGACTGTGGAATGCACCCAAATATAATTACTATTAATGGCAAGATGATAAGGGGCTTCCCAGGTGGCTCAGTGGTGGTGAATCCACCTGCAATACATGAGATATAAAAGATGCGGGTTTGAGCCCTGGGTGGGGAAGATCCCCTGGAGGATGGCATGGGAACCCACTCCAGTATCCTTGCCTAGAGAATCCCATGGACAGAAGAGCCTGTCAGGCTACAATCCATGGGGTCTCAAAGAGTCAGACATCACTGAAGTGACTTAGCATGCAAGATGATAAGACAATATTTTTAATATTGGAGTTATTTTCCTCTTTGTTCACTGTCTGGTATTGTCTCCCCACCCCACCTCCCAGCTTCATGTTAGCATCAATTACCTTCTCGTGTGATGGGATTAACACACCCGGGGAGGAGGGGAGAGAGAAGGAACGTACCCAGGTACTCCAGTTACAAATCCAGGCCCAGTGAGGCGCAAGCCAGCACCGCGGGTACAGCTCATCAGCACTGGCTGCTCCCAGCAAGAAAGTAGCAAGATTTTCTTCACCTGGCATCCTACTGATCATCAGTAATTGCCCTTGGGGGCCAAGCAGACATCATTCTAATCAGTACAGGAGTCCCTGACAGGTTTGGCTGCCTGATGCCATGAGCTGGAGAAGACGAAGAGCAGGTACTGCTTTGGGAAGGTTAGGAACATCTCATGCTGACAGGTAAGAAAACATTCTCTTCGTTCTTTGCTTTTCTCTTTTTTAAAATATTGTAGAATTTTCTAGAATTCTGCTTAGAAGTACAGGCAGAGAGCTGTTTGCGGTAAAAATGGGTATTGGGGGCAGGAGGAGAAGGGGACGACAGAGGATGAGATGGCTGGATGGCATCACCGACTTGATGGACGTGAGTCTGAGTGAACTCCGGGAGTTGGTGATGGACAGGGATGCCTGGCGTGCTGCGATTCATGGGGTCGCAAAGAGTCGGACACGACTGAGCGACTGAACTGAACTGAACTGAATTACATTGTCAAGGAAGCAGGTTTTGCTCTTCAGAAGGAAGGTAAAGGGAAGTTGGTCCCATTCATTGTGGAGCCTGACCACATGCCCCCCTGCGGCCTGGCATGAACATGGGATGCAGCAGTGCCCCAGGCTTAGTCAACTGACTGTTGCTATGGAATTTTGTCCCTGCAATCAGAGGCTCTGCCTTGATAACTTAATTGCACTTAAAAAAAAAAACAAAACCCTTTAATTTGAGTAAATCCTGAGAATATCATGAGGGCTTTTGATTAATGTAAAATTAAAGCTCTTTCAGAAGCATTAATTGAATAAAAAGAACACTATTCAAAGAGTTTAAAGGACAGCCCAAACCATTTGAAGATATACAGTCATTATCTTAAAATCTGGTTAATTAAGGTACTAAGTGTCATCAAACATTTTGACTTCAGGGACTTTATTTGTATTTAAATCTCTATCTCATTTCTTGTTGTCCTGACCCTTCGATATCTATTTCTTTCTTCCTTATGTTGCCCTATTCTGAATCTTTTCCAAGTTAGGTGAAAAATAAACTCTAGACTATTTTCAGCTCAGTTATTCTCAGCATCCTTCCTACTGACCAAGTGTGGATAACATGTCATAATTAAAAGTGATCCATTTCTTCTGAGATGACTGAGATAAAATATGCTTTTAGCTTGGCAGAAGAATTTGGGTTTTGACTGTTGAAAGAAATAAACTGTAAGCATAATATTAAATTAGCATTGAGTGACAAAGAATACACATAAAAGATTGGCAAATTGCTATTTCCCCCAAATAAGGTGAAAGAAACCATTAAGTTCTGATCTGAATATCACCCTCAAGCCCTTGGCATAATCATACTACTAGAGGTCATGAGTCACCTTGCTCTGTTGTGTGAAACCATGAGTACTATCTAGGATGCTTAGAGCTACACACAGGTCATGGAAGACCCACCATGCCTAAACCTTTAGAAAAATGATTATCTTGAAAAATAAATCTGTTGCTAAGGAGAGCTCCAAATTTGGTCAATCCAACAATTCAAAGATGTCACTTAACACAAATATTCTTTGCATCTTCATTGTTTGGGCTTTGGGGCTCACATTTGTCCTGGTTGCAAGATGGCTGCAGAGTCTCCATCCAGAGGCCACATGTGAGGCAGGAGAGGAACTCTGTTTTCTCCTTTCCTTCACTTTTCAAAAGCATGAGAACTTTACCCAAAGCCACCCAGTGGACTTTCACTCACACCTGATTGTTGTATCACATGCTCATGACTAAACCCAAACCAGCAAAGAGAGTGATTACCATGGATGTCTTAGGCCTCACGATTCACACCTGCCCCTGCCCCGCCCCCAACAAAACTGGGGAGGAGACCTGCCTCTCATGAAGGGCATGACCCCCAAGACCCAAACAAAGCAGAGTTTCATCAGCAGCAAAGGGTGGGGGAGATGGCTGCTCGGAGGGAATGACAAGCAGACACCAACATTTTCCACCCTCATCTCTGGTTTTCTTCCTATCTCCCTAGCTGCACCATTACAGTCCTCATCCTTACTCCTCTTCTCTCTGCCTGTCCTTGTAATGCTGGGGTCCTTATCACTCAACTGGACCCTCTTCTCTTCCCTGTGTTTGCTTTCTGCTCAGTCTTGTGGTATTAAATGCCATCTACATGCTAAAAAAAGAAAGTGAAAGTGTTAGCTGCTCAGTTGTGTCTGACTCTTTGCTACTCCATGGACTGTAGCCCACCACACTCCTCTGTCCATGGAATTCTCCAGGCAAGAATACTGGAGTGGGCTTTACATCTGTGTCTCTTTTGCTGTCTTGTATATAGGGTCATCGTTACCATCTTTCTAAATTCCATATATATGTGTTAATATACGGTATTGGTGTTTTTCTTTCTGACTTACTTCATTCTGTATAATAGGCTCCAGTTTCATCCATATCATTAGAACTGATTCAAATGCATTCTTTTTAATAGCTGAATAATATCCCATTGTGTATATGTACCACAGCTTTCTTATCCATTCATCTGCCGATGGACATCTAGATTGCTTCCATGTCCGGCTATTGTAAACAGTGCTGCAATGAACATTGGGATGCACGTGTCTCTTTCAATTCTGGTTTCCTCGGTGTGTATGCCCAGCAGTGGGATTGCTGGGTCATATGGCAGTTCTATTTCCAGTTTTGTAAGAAATCTTCACACTGTTTTCCATAGTGGCTGTACTAGTTTGCATTCCAACCAACAGTGTAAGAAGTTTTCTTTTTTCCACACCCTCTGCAGCATTTATTGTTTGTAGACTTTTTGATAGCAGCCATTCTGACCAGCGTGAAATGGTACCTCATTGTGGTTTTGATTTGCATTTCTCTGATAATGAGTGATGTTGAGCATCTTTTCATGTGTTTGTTAGCCATCTATATGTCTTCTTTGGAGAAATGTCTGTTTAGTTCTTTGGCCCTGGACTCTGAGAAGACAAGGATGGGATGATTTGAGAGAATAGCATTGAAACACGTATATTATCATATGTCAAATAGATCACCAGTCCAGGTTTGATGCATGAGACAGGGTGCTCAGGGCTGGTGCACTGGGATGACCCTGACAGATGGGATGGGGAAGGAGGAGGGAGAGGAGTTCAGGATGGGGAACACATGTACACCCATGGCTGATTCATGTCAATGTATGGCAAAAACCACTACAATATTATAAAGTAATTAGCCTCCAATTAAAATAAATAAATAAAATAAAGAATACTGGAGTGGGTTGCCATGCCCTTCTCCAGGAGATCTTTGTGACTCAGGGATCAGACCCAGGTCTTCTGAATTGCAGGCTGATTCTTTACCACTTGAGCCACCGGGGAAACCCCAGTCTACATGCTGGCAACCCTTCCAATGGATATCCTCTGTCCAGACCTCTCTCCTCTGAGCTCCATGTTGGACATCTAACTGCCCACCTGACAGCTCTACATGTCTCAGAAGCATCTCCAACATATGAGTATAAAACTGAACTTTTCGTTTTCTCTCAAACCAGTCCTTCCCCAGGTTGTTCCATCTTAGTAAACAGCACTTCTACCTGCCGTGTGTCTCAGAACAGATGTCCAGGAGTGAGGCTTGACTCTTACCCTCCCTAACTGCCTGTCACAACCGTGCTTCTTTTATTCAACAGGGCATCTAGCACTTCACTACTGCAGTAGGTGTCCAGCCCACAATAGGTGCTCCACAAATGTTTTATGAAAATGATTGAGTGTGCTTGTGTGTACATTCCTAGACTGAAGAGTGGAAATGTAGAAGTTTATAAAGAGCCTGAGGGTAATAACAACCCAAGCTGTAAGATCAAAGATAAAAGTGTTCATTTAGGGACAGATTGAAAGGAACATTGACAGTGCTTTCTGAGAGTTATCAAGACACTCTTTTTCTCTAATTCAGACACAAGCCCACTGATCTTTTGGCAGGACTTCCACGAGCACTAAAGGAGTAGAGATGAAACCTTCCAATTTACTTGGAGCTTCTCCCAGGTGCACTGGTCTCCTCATGACTCCTGATAACAATGCCACTGTTGATGGCACAATGCACAATGAGAGACCAAAGTGAATTAAAATTGTGATGCATGATGTGCATTTTCTCCCTAAAGGCTTGTGATCAGTGGCAGCTGAAACAGAGAGTGAGGGATGTTGTTCTTTTCTTTTCCAACATTAGTGACACTGATGGCCATGATGTTGAAAGGATGGAAGATTGTAACAGTCAGCTACTGCTGCGTAACAAGCACTTACAAAATCTTGGTGGCAGTGAGGATTTATTTCCCAGACATTTGCAGCTTGGCTGAAGTGGCTCCTCTGGGCTGGGTATGGCTGGGGTAGGGCTTCAAGCCTTCAATCTGGCTGCGTTTGATGGTGGAGGGGTGACTGTTCCACATGTATTCTTTCTGCGTCCCAGCTGAAGTGGCAGCAGCTACTCAAGGGAAATTCTCCTCACACTGATGACCGAAAACACAGAAGGGTAAGTGAAAACTCTTGAAGCTTCTTAAAGCAAACGTTCAAATCTGGCACACTGCCACTTTGCTAATTAGTCAACACAAGGTATAAGAGTCAAGGGCAGCACACAGTGCTTTTTGTGGGATGATCTACAGAGCTACAGGGCAAAAAGCATGGCTACTGGGAGGAGAGGCGTATTGGAACAATACTTTAATCTGCCTGAGTATATACTACACTTCAAAGAAAACAGAAGAGAAAGCTTGGGTTCAGCGTGAATTGATCAAGTCCAGGGTGGGGTTGCATCTCCCTCTGCTCCTGTCTGCTTTTCAGTGTACTTCAAACTATCCCTTATGGCCCCTCTGAAAGGGACTACCCACTATTAGCTCCGTCCCTTCCAAATCCATTCCACCTTTTAATCTCTTCAGTAACAGCCAGACTACTTCCCGGGACGGTGCCCTGGATGTTGATTTCATAGGATGGTTGTTATGAGAAGCATTTCATTTCACATCTGCTGACACAATTTGCTGTCTCTCTAAAATTAAAAAAAGGGGAGGGGGGGAGAAAGAGACTCATACTCGGATGGCTGTAAAGGATAATGAGTAATTTATTCAGAGCTATATACAAATCAGACGACTGTCTTCCAGACAGAATCAATAATATAATTTTAAGCCCACACGCATTTATAAATGCAAACGCGCCAGTGCAGCTGGGTTGCCATGGGCAACTGGGGCATGCCAGCTCGTGATCTGAAACAGGCCCATGTCTCCGAGCCTGGGAAGCACATTCTGCAGACAGACTCCAGGGGAGCAGAGGATGTTAGTGTTGGCTCTGATCTGGCCGCCCCACAAATGCACTCCTGTGACAGTTTGGATTTGTTCTCGTCTGAGCTGCGCAGTTTTAAAAAACTTCTATTTGCACAGGACCTCTTCGGTATCCTTCTGTGTATGTGTTCAAGTAGGCTGGAGGATGGAGCAGGGAGAGTATGACAGAACTAGAGGAACAAGAAACTTCACCCGTATCTACTGTCAGCAAAGGGGGTATCCAGGTCAGAGTCTGGGAGCAAGCTGGTTGGTCAACTGGAAAGTGGATCCAGTGGGTTAGTCTTCCCCAAAAGAGGGCCTGACCACTTGTTGATGTATGTTGGTTGGGGGAAAAAAAAGCAAGAAACAGGAAGGTATCAAGAGGAAAGAGAAGGTGGCTTGGGCAAATATAAGCACTGGGAGTGGGGTGATGGGTGGGTAGGTCCCGTTAAAAGAGCTAGGGGGAGGGGCAGGCACACGGGAAGGACCCATGGTGATTTTACTTAAATATGGCAATAGAAAGTGAAAGTCACTCAGTCATGTCCGACTCTTTGTGACCCCATGGACTATACATACAGTCCATGGAATTCTCAAGGTCAGAATACTGGAGTGGGTAGCTGTTCCCTTCTCCAGGGGATCTTCCCAAACCAGGGATTGAACCCAGATCTTCCGCATTGCAGGTGGATTCTTTACCATCTGAGCCACCAGGGAAGCCCAAATATGGCAACATAAAACCTAAATTCATTGTCAAAGCAGCCTTAGTCAGCCTGGGCTGCCGTAGCAAAATACCATCAACTGGCCGGCTTCAACAACAAACATTCATTTTTCACAGTTGTGGAGACTGGAAGCTCAAGTATGGTAGGTCCTGGCTGAGGGTTCTCTTCCTGGTCCATGGACAGCTGACTTCTCGTCTCCTCACGCTGTGAAAAGACCTAAGTTTACACGCCTGCCACAGTGGGGAAGTGCCTCAGGCATGAACAGTGTGAGCTGAAACTCTTAGATGAGACTAGCACCAGATGTTCCTGGGCTGTGGAGAGACCTGGAAGCCTCAGGGCTTGTGTGAATTGGAGTGGGAACCCACCAGCAGAGACCTTTTGCTTATCCTTTTTTTGGTGAGAACATTTAAGTTATTCTCTCCGAGCAAATTTCAGTTATATTAATTACAATACAGTGTCAACAACTGAAATCACCAGGTTTTCCATTAGATCCTCAGATCTTATTCACCTTATGATGAAAAGTTCACACCCTTTGACCAACCTCTTGTCTGTTTTCTCACCCCCAGCCCCTGGTAACCACCACCACTCTGCTCTCCATTTCTATGAGTTTGACTTTTGTTTTTAGATTCTACATGAAATTGACACCATGCAGTATTTATCTTTCTCAGTAAGGCTTATTTCATTTAGCATGATGCCCTCCGGTTTCATTATTCATGTAGTTACAAATGACAAGATTTCATTCTTTTTTAAGGCTGAATAATATTCTATTAAAAAGATATATAATATCTATGTGTGTACACAAATATGTTATATATATATATAATATTTTCTTTATCCATTCATCCATCAACACTTAGATTGTTTCCATACCTTGGCTATGGTGACCATGCTGCTGTCAACTAGGATCTCTTTGAGACAACGATTTATTTCCCTTGGATATATATATTCCAGAAGTGGAATTGCTGGTTCACTCTATTTTTCATCTTTTGAGGAACCGCTATACTATTTTCCATAGTGGCTACACCAGTTTACACTCCCACCAAGAGAACACAAGGGTTCCCTTTTCTCCACGTACTTGCCAGCACTTGTTATCTCTTGTCTTTTTGATAATAGACATCCTAACAGATGTGAGATGAGGAGAGTCTTCAAAGCGCAGCAGAGAAATCATAAAAAGACTGACTACCTCACTTTACCAACACAAAAATTAAAGTCACAGAAGTTAAATGATTTGTCCAAGGTCAGAAAACCAGAGAGCGGCAGGTGTGGGGCAGTGGGGAGCCACTGGGCTTCAAGCAAAGGGACGGGGTGAGAACAGAAGGCTGCAGGAAAGTGGATCTGGAATCCAGAAGGGTCAGGGATGAGAGCAGGCAAAGTCAGGGAGATCCAGACATCAGCTGGGTTGGGGTCATGATAACAGAGAGTAACAGGAGCACAGATTGACTTGGTGACTCGGGATGGAGAGGGAGAAAGAGGAAAATAATGACTGAGCTTCTGAGTTCGAACAGTTTGTCAAATGGTGCTTGTTTCCAGGAAAGTGGAGTAGAATCATAAAGGACTCAGGCTCTGAGGCTGGTTCAGGGTGGGGTCATTCCGAGGAAACCAAGCAGGAGCCGTGTATGGCAGGCTGGAACCAGAGACAGGAGGAGAGATTCTGCAGCCAGTGAGGGCTGCCCTGGGTCTTTAGAAACAGAGAGACTCTCACCTCCGCCTCCCAAACCTTACTGGGTGAGAATGGAAGTCTGGCTCCAGAGTTTGCCCCTTGCTTGGATCGCCTTCCTTCTTAAATCCTCTGGCCTTATCTTTCCTGTTATCGGCCCCAAGCTCGGATCCCTTGTTAAGCTGTGTGCACAATCTCCTCTGAACATGGGCTGTGCACATGGGCTTCAGTGACACTGAAGCCCATTCACATTTCTGTATGAGAACAAGGCACCCTCCACCCAGGTCTTCCCTGGGCCCCTCACCCTCAGTGACCCCTGTGGTGACCTCATTTGACAGTGGCCCCTGCAGTGATGTGTCCAGACCTCTTCTGTACCCTTGACCTCCATTTTTTTTTTAATTTAAATTTATTTAATTGGAAGCTAATTACATTACAATATTGTATTGGTTTTGCCATACATCAACATGAATCCGCCACGGGTGTATACATGTTCCCCATCCTGAGCCCACTTCCCACCTCCCACCTCCCTCCCCATACCATCCCTCTGGGTCATTCCAGTGCACCAGTCCCAAGCATCCTGTATCCTGCATCAAACCTGGACTGGCAATTCGTTTCTTATATGATATTATACATGTTTCAATACCATTCTCCCAAATCATCCCACCCTCTCCCTCTCCCACAGAGTCTGAAAGACTGTTCTGTACATCTGTGTCTCTTTTGCTGTCTCGCATACAGGGTTATCATTACCATCTTTCTAAATTCAATATATATGTGTTAGTATATCCATTTCTAATTGCTGGTTGGACCTCTCTCCCTGGATATCTTAACAGGAGCTACAATTCAATATGCCCCCAGTGGAATGATTTATCTTAAATTGCGGGTCATTTTTCCTTTCTGTTTTCCTGATAGCCTCTTCCCATTCTTGTCATCCAGAATACTGGTCCCATCTCCCCCCAGCCTCCAGAGTCATGGAAGTCTGTTACCAACCCCCCTCCACAACTCCATTCCCACTGCTGTCTTGGTTCAGGCCTCAGCAGTTCTCTTCAAGACTCCTGCAAACTGTCCCCATCCCTCCCAATCTCTCTCCTTCATGCTGCAGAGAGAATGGTTCTTCTTCATAGGCTTGTTGAGATGGCTTTCCGTTTCCTTGAAGATGAAATCCAGCCTCCTAAACATGACATACACTACATACACAGGGGTCAGGAGCTGACACCCATTGTTTTATTTGCTCTATCTTTTCCTGGAAGCCACTGTCCCTCTAGTCTGCCAAGAAAACTAATACTTATCTTTTTGGTGACTTCTCCTTTGAGAAGCACCTCCCTACCCTGACTAGCCACAGTCAAGTGCTTCCTCTCTGTTTAATGCCAGGGCTCCAACAGACTTGACACTTATCAGAGTATTAAAATTATTGGCTCCCCTGTCAGCCCCCTGTTTTGTGTTAATGATCCCAACATCTAGCTCAATGTCTGGTATAGGTCATGCACTTAACAAGAGTAGATCAAAGTGAGAGAAGGATGAAGAAATGAAACAGTGTTTCATACCACCATGCCACCATTCGTTGTCCAGCTGTTCAGTCGTTAAGCTGTGTCCAGCTCTTTGCGATTCAAAGACAATTTGTTCTTTCAATTTGGCTTTTTGGAAGAAGCAGAAATCCCCTCAAGGTGAGTCAAGCCAAGGGGCTTTGTGGTGGGGACACATATGCAATGACTGGGAATCTCATGGAAATCTTAGAAGGGGAAGCTGTCTCTAAACTGGGCCTTCATGAAGCAGAGTCGGGAGTGGCTTGGACTCAGAGGAGTCCTTGGGAGCCAAGGAGCAATAGCGCAAAAGCTCTACTCTGGAGCCTCCCTGCTCATATACCTCGGCTCACTCCACTTGTCTGTGCTTTTGTCTGTCCTGCCTCTATTTTCTGAACATTTTCCCCATCATTTCCTGAACGCTTTTCAAAAGTCCTATTTAAACACTGAGAGAGAGACTCACACTGACCAGCTCATCCTTTCAACAGTCCTTAGGTTGATGGACATCTTTTACTCTTCATCTAATCAGCTGCGTGCAAGAGTGTCAAGGGTATTTGATCAGCATTTTGTAGGATAGAACAAGGCAGGATCAGCCTTAATAACAACAATAATAGCTAACCTGTCTGGAGTACCTACTGTGTGCCTTACACAGCTCTAAATACTTGGCATACATTATAACATTTACTTTACTTTTTACCCTATGAGGTGGGCACAACTTTTTCAGTTGGGGAAATTAAATATTATAAGTCGTGGAGCTATTTCTCTATGCTCCACCACCCCGAGAAAGGTTGTGTCTGCAATGCTTCCATATCCTAACCTCGTCTATCCTCTTCAGCCCCTCACCCTGCAGAGATTTATGCTCTCATTTTAGTTATCCAAAGAGCTTTGTTTAAATGTTTCATGGTCCAAACAAAACCATCCCTACTCTTTCTCCCCTCCCCCACTTACCCAAATCCTGCCCCACTCACTTCACCCCCAGGTCCCTGCCCTTCTCTTCACCTGACCCCAGAAAGTCTCATTTGTTGGGTAAGGCCTGCCGTTATTAGAGGGGTCTTTCCTCCAGAACAGGTTTTATGTTCTTCTGGTCACAATAGAATAAAATTTCAAGGCATTAAGAGTGAGAGATTCTTCAAAGGGTTTCACAGTCTCTGAAGATTCAATTCCTACATGCAGCTTCCAGGATGCCAAAAGGGGGCCCTCTTAATCATCCAGTAATCCTCAACCCTGATGAGGACCCATGGTCTTCCTACATCTGGGCCTCTGAGCCTACATCTGGGCCTCTGAGGGGATAGCCATTCTACCTTTTTGTTCCTTTTCCCAGAGCCCAAATACAAGCCCAATTAATTGAAGTTTAGTTCAGTTCAGCTCAGTCACTCAGTTGTGTTCAACTCTCTGCGACCCCATGGATTGCAGCAAGCCAGGCCTCCCTGTCCATCACCAACTCCCAGAGTTTACTCAAACTCATGTCCATTGAGCCAGTGATGCCATCCAACCATCTCATCCTCTGTCTTCCCCTTCTTCTCCCACCTTCAATCTTTCCCAGCATCAGGGTCTTTTCAAATGAGTCAGTTCCTCACATCAGGTGGCCAAAGTATTAGAGTTTCAACTTCAACATCAGTCCTTCCAATGAACATTCAGGATTGATTTCCTTTAGGATGGACTAGTTGGATCTCCTTCTAGTCCAAGAGACTCTCAAGAGTCTTCTCCAACCCCATAGTTCAAAAGCATCAATTCTTCAGTGCTCAGCTTTATAGTCCAACTCTCACCTCCATACATGACTACTAGAAAAACCATAGCTTTGACTAGATGGACTTGTTGGCAAAGAAATACCTCTGCTTTGTAAAAAGCTGTCTAGGTTGGTCATAACTTTTCTTCCAAGGAGCAAATGTCTTTTAATGTCATGGCTGCAGTCACCATCTGCAATGATTTTGGAACCCCCCCAAAATAAAGTCTGTCACTGTTTCCACTGTTTCCCCATCTATTTGCTATGAATTGTTTGGACTGGATGCCATGATCTTAGTTTTCTGAATGTTGAGTTTTAAGCCAACTTTTTCACTCTCCTCTTTCACTTTCATCAAGAGGCTCTTTAGTTCTTCTTCACTTTCTGCCATAAGGGTGGAGTCATCTGCATATCTGAGGTTATTGATATTTCTCCCAGAAATCTTGACTCTATCTTGAGATTACAAACTTCTTCTGCCTTATTTGGCAACCAAAGTGATGAGTTTCTCCCTAACCTCTATATTAAAAAAAAAAATCCAATAAACAAGATCTTTAAATCAAGGAAATTTAAGCAAGAGTCTAGAAAGTGCTACTCCCAGTGCTACTCTACAAATACAGAAGGGAAAAGTAGTTTTTTTTTTTTTTTAATTTCAAATCTGTTATTGCTTTTGTTTCCCTAAGATGGAAACATGGAAAAAGCAGCCATCCCAGGCATCTTTGGGGCTTTCCTGAGCAGCCCCAAAACAGTGTTGTCAAATTAATAGCAATTAGAATCATTGCTTAAACAACTTGTCATTTATATCTAATTACCATGCGCTACAATAAAAATTATGACAGATTCATTTTGTTGTAAGCTTTATTTAATTACAATCATTAACTTCCATGTTTTTGTCTTAGGTTACTGTTTACTTGTTATATATATTGCCTGTTCAGAACTGAAAACATTTAAGAAACTAGTAGCTCTAGGGCTGTATTGGGGTCTCTCTCTTTCTTAAAGTAGAGTGGTAAAGGCTTGCTGCTTCTGTCTTGGTCAATTTGTAAGAGTCCTGTGGGATGCAGCCCTTAGCATGCAGCAATTGCTGTTGGCCAATACTCTGCAGCCCAGTACCCTTAGTGGCCCTGCTCAACCATTGGTTGGTGCCACAGTGGCCCCTCCCACGAGAGACCAACTGTCAGAGAACAACCATTAGTGGCCCTGCTCAGTCACTGGTCAGTACCACAGTGGGCCCCTCCCACAAGCAACTGTCAGTGAACAACCATTAGTGGCCTGTTCAGTCAACTGTAGGCAAAGTGGTTGTCCTCAGGCGAAGAGTGAGATTAGAGATGGATCCTGGCTTCTCCTGGGGCTCACCCTGCCTAGGGCGTGGGTGGCCTAGGAAACAGGCCGAAGGTGGTGTTCTGCAGGGCTCCAGAGTCCTCACCAAGGCCGCCCACTGGCCAGGCCCAGGCCCTGAGGTGGCAGTGAACCTGTCCCCCATCCCTGCCTCTGCCCCCTCATGGAAACCACTGTCTGCACAGAATGCGGTCTGTGGGATTGACCCCTGCCTCTGGGCAGCCTGAGGAGCCTGTGAGAGGGCTGTGTCCCGGGTGTCTCCCTCCTTCATGGACGCCGTTTGGTCAGGGTCTGGGGACGTGGCCCTGAGGGAGCCGCCAGCTGAGATCTGCCTCCTCTCAAGCCAGGACGAGACCTCAGAGAATGAAAGTCGTGCCTGTCATGCCTGAGGGCCTGGTCGTTTCTCCTCAGAACCAGGAATAACACTTGTTTTAGTGCAGATTTACAAGAACATCATTACCTGACCAAGACTTGACCTCAGGAAAGGCTCCATGACACCAAGGAGTTTAGACACCTCATCATGCCCCTCCCTCCCCCTTCCTAGAAAAGGGTTCTGCTGAGAGCTTTTGGGAAGTCTGGGGTTTAGGAGCTGAGCCACCTGTCTCCTTGGGGGCCCTACACGATTTAAATCTTCCTCTGCACCAAAAGCAGACATTTCAGTATCTTTTGGCCCCACTGGGCCATGGGGCACAGAGGCTTGTGTTTCAGTAACACATGAAGGCAGAGACCCTGCCTCCACCCTCTAGTCCTTTCCCCACTCTGGGTCCTCCTCTAAGAATGTGGCTTCTCAAAAGGGAAGGAGACCCAGGGTGACCGGGCAGCACGGGTGGAGTGGGACCCAGTTTCCTGACCAGACTCGGACTGACGGGCCTGTGTCTGGGGATGGGATCAGACCAGCATCCTGACCGAAGCCGCCATCCTGGGGGAGCCAGTCACACTTTGGGCTCAGACCTGCCTCGCAGAACCTCGGCCTTCAGGGGAACAGGGCCTGCAGAATGCAGATGCCCCGTCCTGGTTGCTACGGGCCTGGCTCACTGTGCAGAGGATGCGCAGCTACTCGGTGGGAACTGAGGACCCAGCCCGGTGGAGGATGCCGCCTCCCCACGCGGATCTGGAGGGGAGCCTGCAGGCGGAAAAGGTGAGGGAGGGGCGAGCGGATGGCCTTGGTAGGCCAGGCGGGCTGTGGGGCAGGGCTGGGGACGGGGCTGGAATCCCCTAGGGCCCGTGGCCAGTGACCCTGTTTAAAGTTGGGGTCCATATGGGGGATGCTGTGGCTTCCTCCCAGGGAAGACCCATCCGGACCTGCCCCCTGTTCACTGGGCCTTAGCTGGCCCTCGGGGTGGGCACACACCTCAGGGAGCTTCACTATAACCGGTTGGGGTCAGCCTCTCCATGTCTCTTGCCCTGCCTTTCAGTGTCTATCAACGTTTTCCTTCTTAGGTCCAATTCCTTTCCAGTCTCGTTCTTTGCCTTCCACGGTCACAATTGCCTCCCTGGATTCATGCTAATATGTTAAGAGTATGAATAAATTCCATTTAATCCATTTCATTTGAGTTTAATTTGGCAAATATTTATGGAGCAATAGCACATACCCAGCCCTAGAGAAAAACTCCAATTTAAACAAAATACAGCCCCTCAAGACTTTACACACCCAGCACGGTTTTTCCTCAAAGGAAAAATGAGATTTTTAAAATTTTAATAATAATTTATTTATGTTAATGTTCTCTGGAAATCTAACAAGCACAGGAAATCAATGATTTCATGATTACTGTTGTTTAGGATGAAGCTAAAGAAGGTAGTATGTACAAGTCTATTTAAAGAAAAATATTAAAAGAAATGACAAGAATCTGTGCAGGTGATGCACTCATGACTAATTGTTAGGAAACAGAAGCTCAATAATAGAGAAAGATGTGTATCCAAAGGTATGTACCCCATCCAAAGGGAGGGGAAAATTACTTATGGCTTTGGGGATAAGGAAGGCGTCAAGGAGGAAGTGTCATATGAGATGGGCCTTCAAGGATCTCTCAGAGTTTTTCTAAGATTATATGAAGTGGAGGCCACCCCACATAGAGGAAACTGCACACTAAGCCACACAAGTGATTAAAGTAAACAGGGTGTGAA
This sequence comes from Bos indicus, assembly GCF_029378745.1. NCBI lineage: Eukaryota > Metazoa > Chordata > Mammalia > Artiodactyla > Bovidae > Bos > Bos indicus. The sequence continues at coordinate 29,795,615 of NC_091771.1, read as the reverse complement.
GAGCAGGAATGGGATGAATGCTGGACAGTGAGGTTGGAAATAGATGATGAGGAGTTAAAAATTAGGGACTTCCCTGGCAATCCAGTTGTCAAGACTTTGAACTCTCACTGCCAAGGACCTGAGTTCAATACCTGGTTGGGGAACTAAGATCCCCTAAGCTGGGTGTTGGGAAAAAAATTCAGTTTTGTTCTTTTTGCTGTTATGACCTATGTAGGTAATATATCAAAAGAAGCTTTCCTCAGAGTGTGGATCGTCATAGTGAGGGGAAGAGTAGTTGATGGGTTAGGAGGCTGATTTGTTGGAATATGGCTGGCATCTGAAACAACGACAGATAGTAATATCAGAGAGCATCTTCTGAATAAGCACAATTCGTGCATTGTGAAACTTTTGTTACCTAAGTGTACACTGAGTCATGATGTCAAATGGATCAGAAAAGTCTGAAACGAGCTGACCCCGTGTGATTAGACTTCCCCATGTGATGTCACCTGTAGTGCAGGAGACACAGGAGACTTGGGCTCGATCCTTGGGTCAGGAAGATCTCCCAGAGGAGGAAAATGGCAACCACTCCAGTATTCTTGCCTGAAAAACCCCGTGGACAGAGGAGCCTGATGGGTTATGAGTCCAAAGGGTGACAAAGAGTCGGACATGACTGAGCGACTAAGCATGCAGGCTTGAGAAGACTCTCAGCTTGTGAGGACCTTCACGAACAGTCTATCCGAAGGGTGACAAAGAGTTGGACATGACTGAGCGACTAAGCATGCAGGCTTGAGAAGACTTTCAGCTTGTGAGGACCTTCACTAGAGTCGGACATGACTGAGCGACTAAGCATGCAGGCTTGAGAAGACTTTCAGCTTGTGAGGACCTTCACTAGAGTCGGACATGACTGAGCGACTAAGCACGCAGGCTTGAGAAGACTCTCAGCTTGTGAGGACCTTCACGAACAGTCTGTTTCTGGTCACCTCTCAAGTCTGCTCAGCCACGAAGGTTCCACTCTCACCTTCACTTTGCCTACCAAACCCTTTCTCAGTCTTCCAGGCTTCTGTGAGGAAGTCTCAGGCGTTGTCAGAGGTTGTGGGACATTTCCTGGTTAAGGGTGAGTTTTTCACTGACTGCAGCCAGCTGGGTTGATGCTCCTTTGCTGACTGGAATAGCCAGCTTGGAGCCTGCAGTGACCCAGGCCATACTACTTGTGGCCAGGCAGCTGCCTCTGAGGCCTGAGGCTCCCTGTCGCTGTCTGGGAATAGTGACAGGTTCTGGAGCTCCTGGCAGGAAGTCTGTGTGGGCTGGTGCAGAGTCCAGGCTATGCAGGAGCATGTGGGATGCTGCCACTTCAAAGTAAGAGGCATGGCTTCAATGACACATATTTAAATGAGTTGTGGGAAAACAGGCACCCAGCAGCTATTTTTAATTTGTGTTAAAACTAAAAGAACCAGAGCTGCTCATAGAGTACTGGCTTTGGATACAGGAGATGAAGACTTTTTCAGCTCTACCATGGACTTCCTTGGTGAACTGTCTTCTCCCATCCTCAGCTTCCCCACAGTAAGGATAACGGGTGACTGTTGGGGTTCCAAGACCCTTTCCGGCTCCGTCCTTCTCTGTCTCTTTCTCCATCGCCTTGTTCTTGGTACAGCTTTGTTGCTTGTTCTTATGTTCTCATCTCTCCCTCCAATGCTCGTGGCCAACAGAGCAAATCCATCCTGGCTTTTCCTGCTGAGAGCCTCAGAATCCTTCTCAACACAGTACTCGACCACTGCAGCTGATCTGCTCTGTGAGCACGTGCAAGGTCAGCTTCGCCACTCTGGTTTGCTAAGGCTGGCAGAAGCATTTCTCCTCTCTCTATTTTTTAACCACTAAGAGGCCATAGAATCTACCCAAGCAGCTGGAAAAGCAGTGAGGTATTCATTTTAGATTAATTTACAGAAGCAAACTGGGAAATGCTTGGGCTGCTCCTTGCAACAAATTTGGATCTCTTAAAAGCTTGATTAAGCTGTAGAATATCCCCGTGGTAGGAAGTCTTTAATACTCACTGAAGGAAGGAGGAGGTTTGACTCTTCAAATGGCACCATACTTTTAGCCTTATAACGTATAATACCTCCAAGTAAAGTAAAAGTAACCAAGTAAAGAGGAATTCGAAGTTCATTTTTACAGGACCAGCCACTTGGGTTGAAACAATTCACTCTGGTTTTTAGACTCTGTGGAGAAGAGACATGAGTGACGGTGGCCATTAGAGGTCTGGAAGTCCACGCCCCTCCCGTCTACCCATCTGCCCGTGTTCTCTCGGGAGCTGGCCAGGGACCCCGGGCAGAGGCGGGCAACAGAAAAGAAAGCCAGTACCAGGCCCTGGTGCCAGCGTTTGCTCTGAAAGTTAATCGACCTCCCTGTGCCTTAGCTTCCTGATCTGTAAAATGCGGACTCTACTAGTATCTCCCTCACAGAGTTGTTACGAGGATGAATGGAAAGCATGCATGTAAAGTACCCAGCAACGGGCACGTAATAAGCTCAACGAAGGTTAGATGTTAGTGGCAGTGCTGCCTAAGGCTACATTAATTGAAGTGGAAGCCACTTTCTAATCTTCCTGCTCCTTTTTGTAATTGTTCAGTTGTTCAGCTGTGTCCGACTCTTTGCGACCCCATGGACGGCAGCAAGCCAGGCTTCCCTGTCCCCCACTGTCTCCTGGAGTTTGCTCTAACTCTTGTCCACTGAGTGGAGTGGTGCTGTCCAACCAACTCATCCTCTGTCACCTCCTTCTCCTCCTGCCCTCAATCTTTCCCAGCATCAGGGCCTGTTCCAGTGAGTCGGCTCTTCACATCAGGTGGCCAAAATATTGGCGCTCCAGCTTCATCAGTCCTTCCATGAATATTCAGGGTTGATTTCCTGCTCCTTAAATGGCTAAAAAGACAGTCTTTTTTTTAAGCCTCGGTTTATTGTGGATTTTAAAGTTTCTGGCAGAATCACACAGGCCTTTTTTTTTTTTTTTAACTCTTCTTCCCGTGGTTATGATCTTGTGTTACACAAGAAAAAGGCTGCTTTCACAATGTAGGCTCCCTGGAGAATGCCCTATAGCCCCACTGTTTCCTCTTCCTTAGGACCTTCTACCATGGGAGCCCCTAAATTTCAACCTGGAAAACTCCTCAAATCTTCTGCAATTACCATCTCCTTTAGAATCTTAAGACTACAGGATTGTAACTGTCTGTTTTCTGAAGCTATAGAGACAGCAACTCAAGGAACAGATTTTCAAAAGGATACTTTATTCGATTAATTAGTCAATTCCCTTGTCGTAGATGTGAAATTACCCCTAAACCATCCAGACTGAGGAGACTCTACAGTGAGAAGCAATGAGCTGCTGGGGTGGAACAGTAGGAGTGCTGATTTGCATTGCAAATAAGCAACCAGCAGGCAAACGAGTCCTTATGGGAAAGCCACTGTTACCATAAAAACTGCTTGCTTTGGGGAGACTGCAGCGTAAGGACAAACAGAATCAGAGCTCCATGAATCCTCCCCAATACAGGATCTTAGAGAATTACCCAGGTAGCTCTCTCCGAAATTGCATATGGACACACCAAAATGCATTGCTGGGCAATAGATAATATGTTTAAAACGAGACTCCACAATTATGGACTGAGTTATTTATGGTTGTCACTATAACTATGATAGTTTGGAAATAAAATAGTCCGGCTTTTCTCTGTTTTTATTTGTAGGAAAACAAGTCATTCAAGCTTTTTAGTGATACAATGTGACTGGCTGTCGATGGCAGTTACAAATTTTCAAGCCCTGCCAAGCACAGGAGTACCCAGAAGGGACATATGTTTTCTCTGCTTTGTGTTCCAAATCTGCCTTAAAAACATGCAATTAAGTGAAGGCCTGATTTATATTTTCAAGGAAAAACACAATAATGGCTCTGTTTTGTAGCTGTATTTCTACTGCTGCCTTTTCAAAAGAAATTGGCTAATGATCACTGGGTCTTTGCTCTCAGTCATGACATATGAAAATTTGATGAGGTCTGTGAGATTTAAGAACTGACTTCTTAAATGCATTGGAAATTCAGTGAACATCGTTTGGTACTGCCACCCTGGAAAATCTTCTGAGGTTAGAGTGTTCACTCACTTCCTTATTTTTGTGGACAGTGGAAGAAGGGAGGCAAGAAGCAGGTGTATTTGTAACCAGGAAGCAAAGATGGAATGGAATGACCAGGATAACAAAGAGCAAACCTTGGAAGGTACCAGAGTCTGTAGGTGTGTCAGGAGAGTAAGCAGGAGGCAGGGTGAGTAGGACATTTGGGGAGATGGAGGGATGGCTCTGGGGAGAAGTTATGAAGGGGGAAAGCAAGGCTTTTCAGTCACATTTTATACTTAATTGAAAATTGCTGTAAAACCTTTTATAAATTATATAGTCACCAGCTTTGATTTCACACCCTTCTTTACTATTACTAATGATGGCATTCACTTTATTTTCTCAGAAGGATTTCTAGTAAATGTAAGATGAGAAGATGAATTAGTCTCTCTCTGGATTGGAGAGCCCCCTCCTGGGAAGGAGGCAATTTTTTGTTATTTGTTCCTTTTCAGTAATGGAGGCAGAAAAAGACGAAAGGCCAATTTCACATAATAAGGTGGTTAGTGGACAGATCATGATTATGGTATAGATTTCAGGAAATTTTGAAGCTAAGGAGAAAAATTATCCAGGAGCACTAGAAAGACAGAAGTTATGCAGTAAGGATAACAATAGCAATATGTTCTGATTGCTATGTACAAATCCAGAGCCACCACTTTCTAGGAATATGTTTTTAAGATTATAAATTTGAGAATAAGTGTCTTATGTAACACATAGACTCATAAAGTATATTGTATCTTAAATATAATTGTAAAGGCTTAGAGAATACAATATGAAATTTTTAAATAATATAATGTTTTTCCCATAATAGTCCAACCTTATGGGGAATAATTTTCAAATCTTTAAAAATTGTTTCACACAAAAGACACATGTACCCCAATGTTCATCACAGCACTATTTTCAATAGCTAGGACATGGAAGCAACCTAGATGTCTATCAACAGATGAATGTATAAATAAGCTGTGGTACATATATACAATGGAATATTACTCAGCCATAAAAAGGAACACATTCAAGTTAGTGCTAGTGAGGTAGATGAACCTAGAGCCTATTATGCAGAGTGAAGGAAGGCAGAAAGAGAAAGACTAACATTGTATATTAATACATATATATGGGATCTGGAAAGATGGTACTGATGAATCTATCTGCAGGGCAGCAATGGAGATGCAGACATAGAAAACAGACTTGTGGACACAGGTAGGGAAGGAGAGGGTGGGATGAATTGAGAGTAGCATTGAAACATATACATGACCATATGTAAAATTACATCACCAGTGGAGATTGCTGTATGATGCAGGGAGCTCATATCCAGTGCTCTGTAACAACCTAGATGGGCGAGATGGGGTGAGAGATGGGAGGGGGGTTCAAGAGGGAGGGGATATAGATATACCTATGGCTGATTCAAGTTGATATATGGCAGAAACCAAAACAATATTGTAAAGCAATTTTCCTCCAATTAAAGATAAACACATTTAAAAAAATTGGCCCTCTGGGAGTCCCATCTGGGGTGGAAGATTAGAAGTCACATGCTCTTAGAGGGCACTATCTTCTTGTTTGGTCTTGTGTATGAGCCTGGTACACTCACTGCTTTTGTGGATGCTGGAGAAGGCTTAGTCTAAGCAAGCGATGAATTAATTCAGGGTAGTATCTTTTATTGGGGAGGAGAAATAGCCCCTCAGTTTGATGGAATCATCCTTTACATGTATTTGAATACTGTTAGGGTCTTTCTCTTGGTCAGTTTTTTTAAACATTACCTCCCAGGTTCCGGCCTTGCCAGAAGAGCCTTACAGGGAAATTTTAAGTGGAAACTACAGCTGGAGTGTTTTCCCATTCTAGCGCTAGGGTTTCCAATTTTGTTCCTCAGTGAAAGCAAGTTCAAAAGTAATTATTGAGTCATTTAAGACAGAATTTGGCAGGTGTTTCAATTTTACAAGATGGTGGGTCTCCCTGTAGCTTTGGTGTCAGCCTGAGTTTTAGGGTAAAGGCCACCACCCTGGAAACTTGAGGTGATCACAGAAATTTCAGAAGATGATCCTATCAAGGAAATGCTGATTTTCTGCTTTGCTATCTTCCTCTGGCCTCGTGAGACAGTGCAAGAACATCAGAGCTTAGTTTGGCTCTATCCACTATGACAATTTATTCATTCTTTATAAGCCAGAAGTTTAACCATTTTTATTTATAAAGGCCAAACTCTTTGTGAACCTATGGACTGTAGCCCACCAGCCTCCTCTCTCCATGGAATTCTCCAGGCAAAATATTGGAGTGGGTTTCCATTCCCTTCTCCAGAGGATCTTCCCAACCCAGGGATCAAACCCAGGTCTCCTGCATTGCAGGCAGCTTCTTTACTGTCTGAGCCACCAGGAAAACCCCAGGCAAACTGTTGAGATAATAGTTATAAGACTGGAGGGTGAGATAGAGGCATTCTCTGGGAGTCTGTTTATTGAACTAAGGATGGCCTACTTAAGGTTAATGAAATTCTCTAACACCAAGAGTACCAAGAGTCTCTGGCAATAGCTTCAGAGAATTTACCCCAGAAAAAGGGGTCAGTTCCCCCAGGGTCTCCTCCTGGTTCAGCCTAGATGAGATGGGCCGGGGAGCAGAGGATGTGACACAAGGCAGTTCTGATGCGCTAGGCTCCTGAGAAGGAAAAGAGCATCTTTGGAATATGATCTGGCAAAATATTTTCAGTCTTTCTTTTCTGGTATTAGTCCAGTTCCTGATCTTTTCTCTCCCAAGTCAATGCCTGTCCTCTTCTTTCCTTCCACCACCTTGCCACCTCTTCCTTCCAGCCCATTTGGGCCAAGCCTGCCCCATAGCTAGGGGCTGGGGAATCAGCTGAATTGGAGTAGGGACTGGAACAATGAAAGTTGGAATAGCCTATGTGTTACTCACAGGCTCAGCTACCCATTGGCCTCCCATAGAGCGAGGAATCGTGGGTTTCCAGAAATTGCATTTTATGGGCATTCTTATTCGCATTATATGTTTTCAACTTATTTTCTTTTTGTTTTGGTGAGATAGAACATCAAGTGACTCCTGAAGAGCTACAGCACTTAAATGCACTGTTTCAGGTAGGAACTGAGTAGGTGAGCTTTCTGATTCTCTTTTTGATGGTTTATTTTTCAGTGAAAAGTACAATCCTTTTAATTCCTATAAAATAGCATTGAAGAATAAATTCTCTGTAATTGTCACTTCTTAATGGAATTAGAAACAAATTGTGAATGCATCAGAGAAGTGAAAAAAAGGGATAGCATGTTCGAAATTGACAGAGTTCAAGGCAGGTCCAATTAGACGTTCCATTCTTTGGACTCTTGCTCCCAGACTAAACAAAATGCAACTTGTTCATAGCTAATTATTCTTTTTCCCTCCTAGGAGTATGAGAAGAGAGGAAGACAGCTGCTGGATATGGAAACTTTCAAATGCATAATGAAGCAGAGCATGAGGTCACAGAAGAAAGTAAATGGGTTTTATAAATGTTGGATCATTGAAACCACAGTTAAAACTTCAACTGTAGGAACCAATTAGGCTTGATGATCTATCTGCACAATCGCTCTCAGCTCTGAACTGTGATTTCTGCTACGATCCAGCTGACTTACTGAACAGTTTATATGGGAAAATATTTCTAAATTACTTAGTATGCTAGGCCAACAAGACACTTAGAGACTTTTCTGGAAAAGGAGAAAAAGGCTCTTACTAGATCACTGGTTCTTTGTATATATGTGCTCAGTTGCTTCAGTCGTTTGACTCCTTGTGACCCGATGGACTGTAACCCGCCACACTCCTCTGTCAATGGGATTTTCTAGGCCAGAATACTGGAGTGGGTTGCCATTTCCTCCTCCAGGGGATCTTCCCAACCCAGGGATCAAACTTGAGTCTCCTGCATCTCCTGCATTGGTAGGCGGATTCTTTACCAATGAGCCATCAGGAATATGGGTTGTTCCCAAAGAGTTTGGGCATTTTTCCCACCCCCAAACTGCTGGAATTAGGATTTTAAATATTCTCTCTGCCATCTTAGTTGCCTGGTTTTGGGCCCAGAGTATGAAATCTTATTGAATATTTTGGTCTGTTCAGGCTATAAAAATGCCATAAAAAGAGTGGCTTATAAATGACAAGCCTTTATTTCTCACAGTTCTGGAGGCTGGAACAAGGTCAAGGTGCCCAAAGTCTCTGGTGAAGGTTCTCTTTAAGGTTGCAGACTTCTCATTGGATCCTCCCAGGGAAGAAGGGGCAAGGGAGCTCTCTGGGGTCTCTTGCATAAGATCCAAATCCTATTCTTGAGAGCTCCATGTTCATGCCCCAAGCATTAACCTCCCAAAGGTCCCACCTCCTAATACCATCTCACTGGGCATTAGGGTTTCAACATATGAACTGGAGTGGGACACAAACATTCAAACCATAGCAATGAATAGGCTATATTCATAAGATAAAATACAGGCTATGTCAAGAGAGGCTGCTTACACTCTACTTTCTAAGGTTTCCTTGCGTCTTAAACTGTAAAAAAAAAAAAAAAAAAATTCAAGGTAAAGTTCTACAGTCTTGTCCCTGGAGTTTGAACAAAACCCCACCATTGTCAAACTGTAAGTGGATGAGGTCCCCAACACCCCTTCTACGTTACAAAGTGTCCAGTTTTGATGGCTACAGTAGAAGTTTAAGTGTGCTTAGAGTTTCATCCGCTGTGAAGTGATCATTAAATAGCACCTGCTGCTGCCGCTAAGTCGCTTCAGTCGTGTCCGACTCTGTGTGACCCCATAGATGGCAGCCACCAGGCTCCCCCATCCCTGGGATTCTCCAGGCAAGAACACTGGAGTGGGTTGCCATTTCCTTCTCCAATGCATGAAAGTGAAAAGTGAAAGGGAAGTCGCTCAGTTGTGTCCGACCCTCAGCAACCCAATGGACTCCAGCCTTCCTGGCTCCTCCATCCATGGGATTTTCCAGGCAAGAGTACTGGAGTGGGGTGCCATTGCCTTCTCTGAATAGCACCTACCTTATAAAAAATATCTACTCCATAGGCATAATGTTAAACAAAAAACTTCTGCTGGATAGAGAGAGGAGTGTTTTTAATAGATTTTTATCAGATGTTTTAGATATTAACACACTGTAAATGAACTATACTTCAATAATATAAATTTGAAAATAAATATATAAATTATCAGGCGTTTTAACAATGTCCCAGATCTTTTTAATCAAAGCAGTCTGATTACCTACATTTTTAGCATGCCTGCCAGCCTAGTCAGTCATCTCATTCTCTTCTCCTCTGATTCATCCACTAACTCAGTCACTCATTCTTTCAATAAGTATTTACCTGTGGCACACAGAGTCAGCCAAGACGTGGTCTCTGCCCTCAGGCAGGTCAGAGCTGGCCTAGAATTCAGTCTGGGTGCTGTGGGAACATCTAAAGCAAAGCAGGAAGCCCGGAAGTTCTCCTGGAGGAGATGAACCCCGGGCGGAGTTTTCAGGGGCCCGATGTGAAGGGTGAGTATTTCTGATATGGGTGGCATAGAGGAATGGTGGTCTCACACCAAGCCCTGTGGTTGCCTTGGGGAGCAGAGAAAGTGATGCTCTATTTTCCTATTTCCGTATCTTCCCATGTGCTGTTTCCTTATCTAGAATGCTTCCCTCCCATTTTTTGCCAGAGTAGTAATCCTGTTTTCTGATTTTTCTTTATATTCCCAGAATTCAGGACCATGCCTGGCACGTACAGGTGCCCAAATAAATGCTGCTGAATGAATGAATGACTTTAAGGCAATGTGGTCATCGTGGACTCAGTTGAGTATGTCCTAGCAGAAGGAGAAGGGGATAACAGAGGATGAGATGGTTGAATGGCATCACTGACTCAATGGACATGAGTTTGAGCGAACTCTGGGTGATAGTGAAGGACAGGGAAGCCTAGAGTGCTGCAGCTCATGGGATCACAAAGAGTTGGACACGACTGAGTGCCTGAACAACAGCAATTTTCCTAGAAGTAGCTGCTGCTTCTTTTAAGCTGATATTGGTCTGCAGTTTCTTGTAACACAGAAGTTATCTTTTGCACTACATTGCTGACTCACCGTAACCCCAATAGACAGCAAATGCCATGAGGCCAAGTAAGGTATCTTTCAGCTCTGAAGCCGCCACATCCAGCACAAAGCTCGGCATACCACTGGTGCTCAACAAGCGAGCAATGTGAGGCGGCAGTGGTCCAGTGTCCCTCACGGAGCCGTGCTGAGAAGGCGGTTCCCCGGGCAGGGGCCGAGGCTGTTCATGTAAACACAGGCTCCCTGACTCAGCTCTGGCTGATGGAAGGAGCTGGGCGTCTCTGGGCAGAGTCACAATGATGCAAGGCCAAGGGGTGGTCATGTGACAGCTGGTGCACTGCCTGAGGGCCCACTCCCACCATGGCCCTTGCCTGCTGGTGGTGGCCAGACAGACCCATGCGTCTCCTGGACTGTTTTGTGGCAACGGGAAAACCGGGTGGGCAGCCTGAGCCCGGGCAGTGATTGCCCTCCTCCTGAGCTTTTTTGTTTTCACTTCCGTCTCTGGTCCTAGTCTCTCAGGAAGCCACCCCTCTGGGTGTTTTCATTCTAAAAGTATTTGTTACAAACTATGTGCATGGTAAGAATACACAGAAGAACTGTACAAAAAAGATCTTCACAACCCAGATAATCACGATGGTGTGATTACTCACCTAGAGCCAGACATCCTGGAATGTGAAGTCCAGTGGGCCTTAGAAAGCATCACTACGAACAAAGCTAGTGGAGGTGATGGAATTCCAGTTGAGCTATTCCAAATCCTGAAAGATGATGCTGTGAAAGTGCTGCACTCAATGTGCCAGCAAATTTGGAAAACTCAGCAGTGGCCACAGGACTGGAAAAGGTCCGTTTTCATTCCAATCCCAAAGAAAGGCAATGCCAAAGAATGCTCAAACTACTGCACAATTGCACTCATCTCACACGCTAGTAAAGTAATGCTCAAAATTCTCCAAGCCAGGCTTCAGCAATATGTGAACCGTGAACTTCCTGATGTTCAAGCTGGTTTTAGAAAAGGCAGAGGAACCAGAGATCAAATTGCCAACATCCGCTGGATCATGGAACAAGCAAGAGAGTGTCAGAAAAACATCTATTTCTGCTTTATTGACTATGCCAAAGCCTTTGACTATGTGGATCACAATAAACTGTGGAAAATTCTGAAAGAGATGGGAATACCAGAACACCTGATCTGCCTCTTGAGAAATTTGAATGCAGGTCAGGAAGCAACAGTTAGAACTGAGCATGGAACAACAGACTGGTTCCAAATAGGAAAAGGAGTTTGTCAAGGCTGTATATTGTCACCCTGTTTATTTAACTTATATGCAGAGTACATCATGAGAAACACTGGACTGGAAGAAACACAAACTGGAATCAAGATTGCTGGGAGAAATATCAATCACCTCAGATATGCAGATGACACCACCCTTATGGCAGAAAGTGAAGAGGAACTACAAAGCCTCTGGATGAAAGTGAAAGAGGAGAGTGAAAAAGTTGGCTTAAAGCTCAACATTCAGAAGACGAAGATCATGGCATCTGGTCCCATCACTTCATGGGAAATAGATGGGGAAACAGTGGAAACAGTGGGTGACTTTATTTTTCTGGGCTCCAAAATCACTGCAGATGGTGACTGCAGCCATGAAATTAAAAGACGCTTCCTCCTTGGAAGGAAAGTTATGACCAACCTAGATAGCATGTTCAAAAGCAAAGTTATGACCAACCTAGATAGCATATTGAAAAGCAGAGACATTACTTTGCCAACAAAGGTTCGTCTAGTCAAGGCTATGGTTTTTCCTGTGGTCATGTATGGATGTGAGAGTTGGACTGTGAAGAAGGCTGAGCGCCGAAGAATTGATGCTTTTGAACTGCGGTGTTGGAGAAGACTCTTGAGAGTCCCTTGGACTGCAAGGAGATCCAACCAGTCCATTCTGAAGGAGATCAGCCCTGGGATTTCTTTGGAAGGAATGATGCTAAAGCTGAAACTCCAGTACTTTGGCCACCTCATGTGAAGAGTTGACTCATTGGAAAAGACTCTGATGCTGGGAGGGATTGGGGGCAAGAGGAGAAGGGGACGACAGAGGATGAGATGGCTGGATGGCATCACCGACTCGATGGACGTGAGTCTGAGTGAACTCCAGGAGTTGGTGATGGACAGGGAGGCCTGGCGTGCTGCGATTCATGGGGTCGCAAAGAGTCAGACATGACTGAGCGACTGATCTGATCTGATCTGATCTGATGTGCATGGTATTGTCTTGTTGCCATGGTAATGTCTACACTGGAAGCCACACCCAGGAGTGCAGAGCTAGTCTCCTTGGGAGCATGACTTAGAGGGAACTGGGCTGCCCTTAGTAAACAGCCAGGGTCTCTCCTCATGACCCCTACACTGACACTGGGTATGGACTCACCATGGGGCGATGCCCTGGAGTCTCAGAGATCAGGCATCATCTCTTTTTCTCCATTTTAGTGTCATTACTGTGCAAAGGCAAACACCCCTGAGACTTGTAAGAGAAAAGCCAACATCTCACTCCCCAAAATAGACATAAAACCTAACCATCTCCAGTGAAGCTGCAATTATGGAATCCTGGGTTTTGAGAGGTCACTTATACATAACCTCTTCAGTGCACAAATTCTCTTTTCTGTGAGCCACGAGCCAGCATCTGCTTGAATACCTTAAGTCAAAGGCAACTTCAGCTAAAGGTAGCCCATTTCCTATTTCAAGGTTGGAGAGCTCTGACCTTAATTTTTTTCCCTTTATGAACTGCAAGTGGTCTGTCTTGACTTTCTACCCATTAGCCCAGTTTCTAATCTTTTGAACCACTCTATAAGAATACACAGAACTATACAAAAAGATCTTCACAACCCAGATAATCACGATGATGTAATCACTCACCTAGAGCCAGATATCCTGGCATGTGAAGTCCAGTGGGCCTTAGAAAGCATCACTACAAACAAAGTTAGTGGAGGTGATGGAATTCCAGTTGAGCTATTTCAAATCCTGAAAGATGATGCTGTGAAAGTGCTACACTCAATATGCCAGCAAATTTGGAAAACTCAGCAGTGGCCACAGGACTGGAAAAGGTCCGTTTTCATTCCAATCCCAAAGAAAGGCAATGCCAAAGAATGCTCAAACTACTGCACAATTGCACTCATCTCACACGCTAGTAAAGTAATGCTCAAAATTCTCTAAGCCAGGCTTCAGCAATACATGAACTGTGAACTTCCAGATCCCTGACACACACGGAAAGTATTTAGAACAAGGACAGCCACAGAATAATTTTTCAACAAATACTATCATCATAATCATTAATGTTTCCCAATTTGTATCATATAATAATGAGGAGCTGAGACATCTGCCAGTGAAATTCTCTGCCATTGTGCATCAGTAGCCTCCTATTACTCTAGGATGAATTAAGTTCTAAAGTGACAAGTTAAGTCATGTTCACCTCTATTCAGACCTTGGACCAATCCCCTAATCAAAGCAAATACCAGTGTTTTCACTGTCGTCTGATTTGAAAGGGAATAGTCAGGATTCCAGGGAAGAGAAGGAAAGACTGTAGTGAAATAGGGCTTTGGGGGAAGTGGAGAGAAAATGGAGATGTTCCTAGGCCTTTTGGGCGCTCCCACTCCTTCCCTGTGACCCCTGGTCTGCTCTTCCCTACGTGCACTGCTGAGATTTGAAATGAAGCCTATGTCCTGGTGTGTCAGAACTGTGCAGTCAGACTGACATGGACTCAAGTCTCAGGCAAGACACTTACTAGTTGCTTGATCTGTGCGTACGTGTTAGTCACTTAAGAAAGTGAAAGTGAAAGTCAGTGGTGTCAGTGGTGTCCGATTCTTTGCGACCCCATGGACTGTACAGTCCATGGAATTCTCCTGGCCAGAATACTGGAGCGAGTTGCCATTTCCTTCTCCAGGGATCTTCCTGACCTGGGGATCGAATCCAGGCCTCCTGCATTGCAGGCAGATTCTTTACCATCTGAGCCCCCAGGGAAGCTCCTGTTTGATCTTAGGCAGATAGTTTAGTCTTTCTAGGTTTGAGTTTCCCATTTTGTAAAACGCGAACGATAGTACTTATCTCATCCAGTTATGGCAAGAATGGAGATGAAGGTCCACTTTGAGTGAAACGATATGATCTCACTCACCACCACCATCATTATCATCTTTAGAGAGACTGGGCAGCGAAGTGAGCCCAGACACTCAGTAGCACACTTCTAGCCCCAGCCCAGCTAGTGCACCCCAGTCATTAGCCCCAAGTTTTTGGCAGCCAAGTTCATGCCAATGACCTACTTCATAATATTTACCTCACGTCCATGCCCTGATGATAAGGAGAATTTTTGAAAGCCAAAAAGGCAGCAGACATTTAATGAACATTCCCTTCTTCCCCAGGATGGCTTCTGCATGTATTTGCAGCTAGTATATTCAGAGCAGGCTGATGCTCGGGCTCGACAGCAAAAGGCTTCCTTCCAGCTGCCTGCTGTGCTGTAGGGGCTGTCATACGGGGGTCCCGTGCTGCACATTCTTGCTGCGCCTGATGACACCCTAATCATGATCAGGGAAGATGGAGCCATTTATTTCTGGTCCCTGCAGCTGAAGTTGAAAAGAAGAAAGTGGGTTTTTGTATGTGATTCTCATTTGATAAGGATGCTGAGTGCTCCAGTTTGATTTTATTTGCTATTTTAAACTGCTCCTTGAGTGGCATGATTACAGAAATTGTGTCCTTGAATATAATATATTCATGCTGGATTTTGCCAGTCTATGGGATGCAAATATGATCTGTATATGTAGGACAAGATAATTCTTCATTCCACTGCTAAAATCAGATGGAGTGATGAATTACACATGATTCCATCATGTAATTTATCATGTCTTAATGAATGACAAATGGAAAAGAATTTTCCGTTTTTCTCCCTGTTAATGGTTCTTTCAGTTTAGGTAGTTCTGAGAGAACTTACTGAATCACAGAATCAGAAATTCAGAAGGCAAGAAGCATTTGGGAAGTACACTTAGAAATAACAGTGAGCCATTACAGAATAGAGCCCTTGTCACTGCTCAGGTTCTATGCTGCATGCTGGGGACAGACACCCATTTCCGCCCTCAGGAAACTTATCACCCACCTAGTAGTTACACAGCTAAACTATACCCCTCAGGCTGCCAAATAAACCCTCCCGAGAAGTGAAGTCGCTCAGTCGTGTCTGACTCTTTGTGACCCCATGGGCTGTAGCCTACCAGGCTCCTCTGTCCGGGATTTTCCAGGCAAGAGTACTGGAATGGGTTGCCATTTCCTTCTCCAGAGGATCTTCCCGACCCAGGGATCGAGCCTGGGTCTCCCACATTCTAGGCAGATGCTTTACCGTCTGAGCCACCAGGGAAGGAGAGAATAAACTCAGTGCCTCGAGTCTGTGTAGCAAGTTCTCTATAGAGGCAAACCTTGGTTTACTGTGTTCCACAGATACTGTATTTTTTATAAATTGAAGGTTTGTGGCAACCCTGTATTGAGCAAGTCTATCAAGGCCATTTCCCCAACAGTATTTGCTCACGTTGTGTCTCTGTATCCCATTTTGGTAATTCCTGCAATATTTCAAACTTTTTCATTATTATTATACCTGTTGAGGTGATCAATGATCAGGGATCTTTGATGTTACTATTGCAAAAAGATTACTACTCACTGAAGGGTCAGATGGTGGCTAGCATTTTTAACAAGAAAGTATTTATTTATTTTTAATGGAAGTATAATTACTTTACAGTACTGCATTTGTTTCTACCAAACATCAAAATGAATCAGCCATAAATTTACCCATGTCTCCTCCCAAGAAAGTATTTTTTAATGAAGATATGTACATTGATTAAAAAAAAAAAAATTTGCACACTTAATAGACCATCAGCATAATGTAAACATAACTTTGTCTGCACTGGGGAACCAGAAAATTCCCATGACTCACTTCATCACAGTGGTCCACAATATCTCCAAGATATATCTATACTTGAGGGCAAAAGTAAACTGAAGAAAGCTCTATAATGTGAAGTATGTGTATTACGGACAAGAGTGCCTTGAGACAACTGAAACTGTCTTATCATTAAAAAGCTGTATTTTTGTACATTTCCATCCTTCTACCCTTTAGGACAAGCCCATTATTCGGAAGTCCAGGTGGGTGACAGATGTTACCATCATGCCCCAGTACAACAAACTGATCCTAGGGACTGGGTGAGTGTCTTTGGCTGTTCAGCTGGGAAAAGAATCATCATTGGTCTATGAAATTCACTTCCATGTGTGGGTTTACACAGACATATTCATGTTTATGATAATAGGATAAAGAATGAAGCCCTTAAAAAAATATACTAGAACTCATACATCATCAAAGCTGCTGTGCAAAGAAAGGTATCCGTTTGTCTGGCCAATTGCAATGATATTGTCATTGTCTCAAATTGATAGTCCTCTTCTGGAATACTTCCAGAGTGAGAAAAAAATGTCATTACATTTTAGCACCCTTTATTTTAGATTCAAAATAATACAGCTATTTTATTAGCCACCAAAATTCAGTCCAAAAGACTTTGGACTGATTCAAAAAATAAAATCCACAGTGAAAACAAACTATACTCGCTGGTGGAGAGCCTCCAAAGAATGGGCCTTGGAAGAATGGCCTCAAGCTGTGAAGGAAGATACTGAAGATTTTGATCAAGGGCAACATAAAGATTGAAGGCAGGGGGAGAAGGGGACGACAGAGGATGAGATGGTTGGATGGCATCACCGACTTGATGGATATGAGTTTGAGCAAGCTCCAGGAGTTGGTGATGGACAAGGAAGCCAGACAGGGAAGGGAAGCTGCAGGGAAGCCTGGCAGGGAAGGAAAGCCTGCAGGGAACCTGCAGTCAGTCCATGGGGTTGCAAAGAGTCGGAAACAACTGAGCAACTGAACTGAACCGAACGTAATGAAAGTAGGCTTCCCTGGTGGCTCAGCCAGTAAAGAATCCACCTGCAATGCAGGAGACCTGGGTTCCATCCCTGGGTCAGGAAGGTCCCCTGGAGAAGGGAATTGCTACCCACTCCAGTATTCTTGCCTGGAGAATTCTATGAACAGAGGAGCCTGGAGGGCTGGAGTCCATGGGGTGGCAAAGAGTCGGATACGAATGAGCGACTAACACTTTCAAAATAATGAAAATAAATGTGCAGCGTCCTGGACGGCGCTTGAGCAACCTCAGTAATGCGCCAAGGCAAAGGCGTGTGCAGCTTGGTGGGAAGGAATTTTGGAAAACTCCAAATTAAGGCAAAAGCAACCAGGGAAGGGTGAACTGTGATGGGAGTGGTGGGTGTGTCCAGGCTGAGGAATTAAACTGTTTAGCATGGAGTCTTGGGCTCCAAAATCACTGCAGATGGTGATTGCAGCCATGAAATTAAAAGAGGCTTACTCCTTGGAAGGAAAGTTATGACCAACCTAGATAGCATATTCAAAAGCAGAGACATTACTTGCCAACAAAGGTCCATCTAGTCACGGCTATGGTTTTTCCAGTGGTCATGTATGGATGTGAGAGTTGGACTGTGAAGAAAGCTGAGCGCCGAAGAATTGATGCTTTTGAACTGTGGTGTTGGAGAAGACTCTTGAGAGTCCCTTGGACTGAAAGGAGATCCAACCAGTCCATCCTGAAGGAGATCAGTCCTCGGTGTTCATTGGAAGGACTGATGCTGAGGCTGAAACTCCAGTACTTTGGCCACCTCATGCGAAGAGTTGACTCATTGGAAAAGACCCTGATGCTGGGAGGGATTTGGGGCAAGAGGAGAAGGGGACGACAGAGGATAAGATGGCTGGATGGCATCACCGACTCAATGGACATGAGTTTGGGTGAATTCCAGGAGTTGGTGATAGACAGGCAGGCCTGGCGTGCTGCGATTCATGGGGTTGCAAAGAGTTGGACACGACTGAGCGACTGAACTGAACTGACCTGAGCATGGGGCCGGGGCCGTGGCTAGATGAAGGGGCGGAAGTTGAATGTGGTTCCCACCCCCCTGCCTGACCCTCTTCAGATTCCTCCCTCCACCTCCGACTCCTCCCAAACCCAAACTTGCCTCCTTTAGCAGACCCTGGTTCCCTAGGCTTCAGTGACGTTAGCTAACAGTTAATATAACCCCACATCATCCAGGCTCTCAAATACAATTAAATTTAATGTTAAGTTTAATTATTAAAACATTAGCATATTAATATTACTTATATAATTAATATCAACCATTAAAAAACAACAAATTTGGATTTCTAAATTCAGCCCTGTTTGATTTTAAAAAGCGTGTTCAATAGCTTTAATTACTGTGTCTTTTACACACACAGAAATTCAGAGATTAAAGCAGTAACTTCCTAGAGAATCTCTGAGCTGGCAAATGGGAAAGTAAGGCAAGACAAATGACTGGAGGCAGTGAACCACTCTTGAGCTGCATGGCAGGTGGAAAGGAAATGGGAAAACTACGTTAATCACTGACGGCAAGCAAGGCAAGGCTCTGGAATTTGCGGAGTGACCCCCCCCACACACACACCCACACACACATGTGTTCCATGTGAGCAGGCTGAAGCAGCAGGCTGTTTTTCTTATATCCACGAACTTCTTCTTTCAGTCAGCTCCTGGGTGGACAAGCTAACTTAGGAGGAAGGGGTTAAGGACACAAGTTAAGGAGGACTGAGCGGGGAACTGAGTCCCTGACCCTCCATTGTGTGGCTCTAATCATCTTCATTATTAGCAGCAAAAATCAGTTCACGTTTTCGAGCACTTAAGAAGTCCCATGTACCAAGCTAACTACTTTCTCACATATCCTCTCATTTAATCCCAGTAACTCTCCTGTAAAACAGGTATGAGCCCCATTTTACAGACGAGGGAACTGTGTGATGAGCTGGGGTCTGATGTCCCAACTATTGGCGTTCAGAGCCCATGTTGTTGGAAACTGCACCAGCCTCCTGATGGGGAGTATGGGTGCCATGACCAGTTCAGAACCCGATGGAATTGATGTCCCCAAAGGGTGGAGCTGGAGAGGAAGCCTCCAGCTCAGCAAGGGGCCATGCTCAGGAAGGCAGGTGTTTCACGGGTCAGCTGTTTCTGTTTTGTGGAATCTGTGCATTATAAAAAATGCTCCATATAAAAATCAAGTGGGAAATTTAGGTTTACTCCAAGTGTGCTTCATCTCTGAACAGAAACTGTGAAATCCAGCTGTATGAACTCTCTAACTTGGAGCCGTACTGTCAGATTGGTGGCCTGGACGCTGTCCCGCTGAAACTGAACTACTGGTGAGAAAGAGGCATCTCCAGGGCCAGGCAGAGTGCCTCTCCCCTGAGCAGCAAATCCTTCCTTCTCCCTCTGTGGACAGTTACGTACACTTGTGTTCTATCAGTAGGCGTCCTGGCTGCCACGGAGCCTGTCATGCCTGTGTCACTTGTCACAGTGGTGCCCAGAAAGGAGGGGCCTTCCTGCATCTGTGGAGGAAAGGGAGGCCCAGAGAGGCGATATGGTTTCTGTTGATGAGATTATAAATTAATCTATGTTTTAAATGTGGCTATGTTAATTTTCCTGAAACCCAACTCTGACCTTGTTACTCTGCTTTTGAGTGGTTGCCAAGTCCTTCTCCAATAATATTCACACCTTTTAGTGGCACCCAAGCCTTCCCTCCCCTCCCCACTGCCGTTCTAGCCTCCCTCTGCACTGGGCCATCAGGGCCAACCTAAACAGAGACCCTTCAGCTCCGGTCAGTCAGGTCACTGTCCGGATGCTCTGGATGCTGTTCCACTCTCCAGCCATCCTTTCATCATGTTTCTAATATGCACCTGACCTAGCTGGATATGGGGACACATATGAATAAGACACGGTTCCCAAAAGCTCTCACTGTCTCACAGACATGGCGGGTTCTGCAGAAATCCTACCATTCTTTATAGCCCAAATGTTATCTTCATGAAGTCCCCTGAATCTGCTTCTCACCCAGAAACCAAGTGTCCCCCTGGAAGCATCCCTGGTCTGTGGTTGTGGGGGCCCTTACAGACATCACCAATACAAAGCCCTGAGTAGCCCATGGGTGGCACCCACGCTTCAGTCTTTGCCCTGTGCTCTCGGGCACCTGCACACAGACTGGTCCCTAGTAGGCTCTAGAGAAACACTTGTTGAATAATCACGTCAGAAATCTCTTACTGATTTCAAAAGGAGGATCTAGTTTTATTTTGGCTTTTCTGTCCCCCGCCTTGCTTTTCTTGCTGCTTGATGGTTTTAGTAAAACATATCTTTCATTCAGTTTTCTTCTACCTATCATTTTGTATATTGAGAAATATAGAGAAAAGTTGATGGATTTAGAAGGAAGTAACTGAAAAGCAGACTTGCAGCAGACTGTGTTCCTGTAGAACAAAGACAGACCCCTTCCCCAGCGCCTCTCCTGCACAGGTGTGGCCCCTCCTGAGGCCTCCTTCCTCTCCAGAGGGAGGGATGTGTACACCCCACCCCACCCCCGGAGGTTAGGGTAGGGTAGGAGGCACTGGAGCGCTGGGGAATCCAGGTGCCCAGCCTACAGTGAGGGCATCGCCATAGTGAGTTGGCTTTTACTTAAGACATCTGAGAGTTGCCTGAAAATGATTGATTGTGTTAGCACTGCTTTCTAGAAAGGCCACTTTGATGAGAGAAGAAAAAGGACACCCTTGAAAGAACATGTGCAGGCCCAGCGAAGCAAGTATAGCTCAGCCTGGCTGTGTGTGCCTCCTGCCTCCCGGATCCTGGGCCAGACCCCAGCTCCCCACATCAGAGGATGCTGGGCTCCTCCTGGGTAGGTCAGAGCCTCTGGGGAAGGCAGGACTTTGTTGTGGACTCAGATCTCAGCAACTTCACTCATCTCTGGGGACACTGTGGTCCCAGGACATCATGAAGACTTTGTTCTACCCCACCTCTCTTGGGGCTTGGAGCTGAGGGTGGGGATGAGTCTTTTGCTATGGGCTAGGGATTCAGAAACTGAACTCATAGGGCACCCAGCCTCAAGGGGAGCACAGCCTGGTGAATGTGAATGTGTAAATCTGCTGGGACTTCCATAACAAAATGTCACTGGGTGCCTTAAACAACAGAAAATAATTTTCTCACAGTTCTGGGGGCTGGCAGGTCCAAGATCAAGGTGATAATCCCTTCTGTTTCTGGCCAGGGCCCTCTTCCTGGATTGCAGACAGCCACCCAGTCGCCTTCTCACTGTGTCCTCATGTGGCCTTTCCTTGGTGGGTTGCATGGGGGCGGGGGGAATGTTGCTCTATGGGGTCTTTTAACCCTATCACAAGAGCCCCACCCTCATGAACTCATTTAACCCTAATTACATCCCAAAGGACCCACCTCCAAATACTATCACATTGGAGGTTAGAGTTTTAACATATGAATTTTGAGGGGACACAAACATTTTATCCACAATAGTGAATATTTACTGACTTGGGTTGTACATTCTATCAGTCACCTCTCCCTTAATGAGGGTGGGATGGAGCAATGGCATTGGCCAGGTAATCAACCAATGGGACAGTTTGTTGATGATATCATTCTCTGAGAGCTTCTCCATTGGACTAGGAATGAGGTTTAGGATGCCACACTCTTCTGACATGGAGACTAGTTTTCTTTTTTTTTTTTATTTCACCAAGATTTAGCTTCTGTGTGTGGGTGCTCATTCAGTCATATCTGACTCTTTGTGACCCCATGGACGGCAACCCTCCGGGCTCCTCTGTCCATGGGATTTCCCAGGCAAGAATACTGGAACGGGTTGCCATTTCCTTCTGTGGGGATCTTCCCAACCAAGGGATCGAACACGCGTCTCCTGCATCTCCTGCACTGACAGGCAGATTTTTTACCACTGAGCCACTGGGGAAGCCCATTTAGCTTCTAGACACACTCAAAGGAAAACCGATTTGGAACAACACTTATAACTGGCATAGACTGGACCTGGGTGTGTGTTGTGGGGTGGGGTGTCTCTGTGTTGCCCTAAAACCTTCCTTAAGGATTGTTGACTTGTTTCCTTGCTGAATTCTTGCTAAGCAGCCAGAACATAAACTTTGCATTTTATCTCCATTTCGTCTCACCACTGCCTCTCACACCCAGACCTGATCACTTAGAGCGATATTGGAACCAGCACAGTATTTATCATAATTTCCTGGGCAAGTAGGGTTCTGATAAGTACAATGATAGCTAGTTATAGAGATTGAAGGCTCCAGGAAGCATTAATCATGGTGTCTGAGTGCATTTGTGGGAGCACATTGTAGACTAATTGCCGTGTGCGGAACTCCCTCTGTTATTACCTTTAATATACAATTTCACATACAACTTCTTTTTTGTTGCTTTCAAACCACTGCAGACACACTCAAAAGTACGTCTTAGCTTTAACATTTTTAGCTATAAAAGCAAAATAGGAAAATAAGAGAAATATTTCTGCTGAGTGATAAATGTATCTGCCTAAGAGATCCCTTAGGTCCTAGAAGACATTCAATAGCTATTTTTTACTAAACAGATGAATACATAAAAAGTATTTTTTTAATCTCAGCTTGATCTACTGCTAATTCATCTACTAACTTAGGGCAAGATATTGTCCTCTTCAAATATAAAATAAACTAACAATAGAAGAAGGGGAGAAGAAAACCACTTAGCTAAGAGATATGACATTACTACCCGCAGAACATTTCTCGGAAGAAAACTTTATCACACCGAGGTCCTTTTCCTTCTGTTCCTAGTGTGTTGAGAGTTTTTATCATGCAAGAATGTTGAATTTTGTCAAACACTTCTTCTGTACCTATTGAGACAATCAAGTGATTTTTATCCTTCGTTTTGTTGATGTGATGTATCACATTAATTGACTTCTGTGTCTTGAGCCATCACTCCTTTCAGTGTGCTGTTGGATTTGGTTTGCTGGTATTTTGTTGAGGATTTTTGTGTCTACATTCATCAGGGATATTGATGCGTTGTTTTCTTTTCTTGTGGTGTCTCTGTCTGGCTCTGATATCAGGGTAATCCTGGCTTTATAAAATGAGTTTCAAAGTATTCTTTCCTCTTCAGTATTTTGGAAGTTTTTGAGAAAGAGTGGTTTTAATTATTTTTTAAAGTGTTCAATAGAATTCACCAGTAAAGTCATCTGGTTCTGGGCCTTCAATTAAATTTCTGTACTAGCTATACATCTGGTCAGACTTTCTGTTTCTTCGTGATTTAGTCTTGGTAAAATTTTATGTTTCTAGGCATTTGTCCATTCTTTTAGGTTACCCAGAGTGTTGGCATATAACTTTCACAGTTGTATTTCTATTGTATCATTTGTGATGTCTCTTGTTTCATTTCTAATGTTATTTATTTGAGTCTTCTCTTTTTTCTTAGTTAATCTGGCAAAAGTGTTATAAATATTTTAATCTTTTCAAAAAACCAACTCTTAGTTTTGTTGTTTTTTGGTTTTGTTTATTCCTTTTCTAGTCTTTGTTATTTCCTTCTGCCAACTTTGGCTTAGTTTGTTCTTTTTTAAATAAAATTTTTTAAAAAGTACTTATTTAGTTATTTCTTTTTGGCTGTGCTGGGTCTTCGTTGCTGCATGGACTTTTCTGTAGTTGCGGGAGCCGGGGCTCCTCTCTCATTGCGACGTTCAGTAGCTTCTCTTGTGGCTCTGGAGCACAGGCTCAGTAGTTGTGACTTTACAGGATTAGTTACTCTGTGACATGTGGGATCTTCCTGGACCAGGGATTGAACCTGTGTCTCCTACATTGCCAGGTGGACTTTTTACCACTGAGTCACCAGAGAAGTCCTGTTCTTCTTCTTTTCTTTTAGTTCCTTGAGGTTTAAAGCCAAGTTGTTGATTTGAGATCTTTCCTCTTTTTAATGTAGGCATGAACATCCCTCTTAGTACTGCTTTCACTGAGTCTCATAAGTTTTGATATGGTGTATTTTCATTTTTATTTGTCATGAGGTATTTCCTAATTTCCTCCTTTACTTCTTTTTGACCCAATGGTTGTTCCAAAATGTGGGTTCCCCCCCCCCACATATTCATGAATTGCCCAATTTGCTTTCTGCTTTGATTTCTAGCTTCATTTCATTGTTATCCAAAAGATACTTAATATAATTTCAGTCTTCTTAAATTTGTTAAGACTTGTTTTGTGGCCTAAATGGTCTATCCCAGAGAAAGATCCACGTGTCCTTGAGAAGAATGTATATTCTGTTGCTGTTGGGTTAAATGTCTATGTATGTCTGTTAGATTTATTTGATCTATAGTGTTATTCAAATCGTATGTTTCCTTACTAATCTTCTGTCTGGATGTTCTATCCATTGCTGAAAGTGAGGTATTGAGGTTTCCTACTATTATCATGGCTTCCCTGGTAGCTCAGCTGGTAAAGAATCTACCTGCAATGCAGGAGACCCTGGGTTGATCCCTTGATTGGTAAGATTCCCCTGGAGAAGGGAACAGCTACCCATTCCAGTTTTCTTGCCTGGAGAATTCCATGTACAGAGCAGCACATTGCTGTCTATTTCTCCCTTGTATTCTATATTACTTTATTTATATCTCTATTCCAGGAATTATCACTCTCTGTCTTGTATTCTAGTCAGCTGTGTTCATTCACTCAACAAATACTCCAGAAGCACCAATGTGAGCTAGACACCGTTGTGAGTGCAGGGAACCCTTCACAGTATAATATATATAAGATTTTCTGCCCCCAAGGAGTTTTCATTCAAGAAGGAGAGATTGAGAATAAATAATAAGTTTTATAAATGTACAAATGATACAGTATGTTGAAAGGTGTTAAGTGCTGTGGACTTAAAAAAGGGAAATAATGCCAAGGATATATGTGTGTGTGTGGTGAGAGTAGGATGGGGGAGTTGTTCGTTGTAGTAATCAGTAAGGTGGTTAGGGGAAGCTATAGTGAAAGGTGACCTTCAAGCTAAGACCCAGAGGGAGCAAGGGAGTGAGCCAAGGAAGCCAAGGGGGATACCTGGGAGACAGCCGCGCAGACAGAGAAACAACAGGAGTAAAGGCCTGAGGAGGGCATTGCCCCTCACGCTGCATGCTCAGGGACTCGCAGCATCTGGTTCCTGGCCCTCTGCCCTGCACCCAGACACCATCACTACCAGGCTTCACAGCCTGTTTCTCACTAGACCTAATACAATGACATCCTAGGAGGCAGATCCTTCCTTCTGTTGAGTCTTCATTATACCAAGCTGTGTGACATATACTTTTTCTTCCCTTGATTTTTGCAGTAGCTCCGCCTCTGGTTCTCCAATTCCTCCAGCCTTCACCCTCCTCTTCCCTCTTACATGTTGAGAGCCCTTCAAGTGCTACCCCTTGGCCTTCTTCTTTACCACACTGTCTCCTTAAGTATTGTCTTTTCTTTTTATGGCTTTGGCTATGATTTAAAATTACTTCTTGACCTCTGTCCTCTGAATGCTAGGTTTGTCTGTGAGTGGGTATCCTATAGGCCTTTCAAAACTGAAGTGCCAAAATGCAACCTCCCTGCCCCCAGATTCTGCAGTGCTTCCAATGTTTTCTGCTTTGATTTTAGCCTCCATTTCATCATTTGAACTGCGAACCTTGGAATTCCCTGTGGTTGCCTCCTCTCTTCCTCACCTTCTACTTCCAAACACTGGCCACTTCTTGTCTCTTTCTGCTCTCATTTCTATAATCCTTGTCCCAGTGTGGGTGGGAACAATTGCTTACATGTTCTTGTTGCTTGGCTCACAGCCTCCAGTCTCTCCTCTTTGTAGCTTGGTCCACAAACTCTGGGAAGATTTGTTTATGCTCTGCTTACAATTTTGAACAAATCTCAATGGCATTTTGCCAGGATCCCAGTGGATCAAGGCCTCTTTGAACATTGATGCTTGTCATATGATCTGCATTCCCTCCCAGCTTCTTTGAAGGACAAAGTGATCAGCATCACCATTGTTTTCTGGTTTACATCCAAGTTGATGTTAAGACATTGGTTGGCTCTCTCAAGAGATGGTTCATCCCCAAATGGCATCCGCATGGACCCCAGAAGAGACTTCTCACATAAATGACAGAATCCCAGCCATGCCTCAGTGCTTTAGTACAATCAATTTGATTCAGGTCAAGCATACACTGAGTAAAAACAGCCTGCCTTCTTTCCTTAGCCGAGTTACGAATTGGGAGCATTGATGATCCATTCTCTTTTTTCCTGGAAGGCTGATATATAGAGAGAAAGAATCTAGCATCAATAACTACAGACACATTCAGTGATCTCTTATCTGACTGTTCTTCCTGTCTTTTGCCGCCTGAAAAAGAGCACTGATGGGTCCCTTGTGAATAGCTGTCATTGGCCTCAGTCTCCCCATCACCTTTCATAACTGAGACCCCATGATCATCTCCATTTTGAAGGGGGAAACCAAGAGATGTATTCTATGCATCATCCTACTGTGACCCAGAAGGAAAAAAATATGGGGATGGTAAGATCATTAGGATTTAGAATGCCAAGACTTGTCAGAAATTGACTCACTTATCATGAAGCTTTGCAATTCATCAAAGATCAAAGAAATGAAGTCTGAAGCCAGTCCAAGCACAGCTAGGTACTTCCAATTTCCTGGTTTCCCTGTCCTTGCCAGCAGCATATGGGGAGTTTACCCTGGGTCTGAGGCCCTGTCCTAAGCATTGTGTGAATGCTTCAGGTTATTAGATGTGACAGAATGCTCCCCTGAATCGCTGGGCTGCAATTAGTTGGATAAAACTACTCTAAACCTAACTCCTAAATGAAACGACAGTCTTGCTGCCCTTGCTGAGATTGAAACACACAGATTAGCTTGAAACATCTCTAGAAAGGGGGGAATTATTGATCCTAAATTGGGCCTTTTTTGCATCTTAAAAAATCAGAGATAGCCCCTTTGAAAAACTCTTTCTAGATTGTTATCACCCACATCTATTGCTGTTATTGCAGCACAATGAAATGTTTCAGATGCCTCGAATTCCAGGAATCTGGTCTCTTGCCAGAGCTGCAGAGTGATATGAATAATTTCTGGGCTCTGATACTCGGGATGGATGTGTTTCTGGGATTTTTTTTTTGGCAGAAATATCGAGTCTCTCTTTTAGAGAAGTCAGTGACTGCATGCTTTAAGGCAGGCTCCATGCTTCCTTTCAGGGTAAGCAATAGCAGAGCAGAGATTTCCACTCAAGGCAACTCTTTTCATTTTTCCAAGTCTTGTTGGAAGAAAAATATATCAACATCCAGGGGCAAAGATGTGTGAAAGATAAGCCAGTGGTACACAACAGTTTATTTCTCCTGATTTTAATGTACTTAGAATAATGTAGCAAATGTGAATCTTAGTCTGTAACTTTGGATATGAAAGAAATATAACTCACTTTACTTTTCAGAACTCCAGTTCTGTTTTGAGCACCCACACCATAATATCAGTCACTACAGGGGTTCCACTGACATGGTGCCTGAGTTTGGGGGTCCACTGGTGGGAAGCCTTCATCAAGGCCCCTTTGGGCCTGAGGCTGTCTCATACATAAGACTCTGCACTTGGCTGCAGGTGGCATGTCTACCTGGAGCTCCACACAGCTACTCCTCTCACATTGCTGGGGAACCACAGTTCCCTTTGGCAGCCCCCTGGATAGCTGGGCTGTGTACCTACAAGAACCCTCAGCCCTCTCTTCCTCCCCCTTCCTTGTGGTTCTTCTGCTTTTCCTTTTGTTGTTCAGTTGCTAAGTTGTGTCCAACTTTTTGCAACCCCATGGACTGCAGCACACTAGGCTTCCTTGTCCTTCACTATCTCCCAGAATTTGTTCAAACTTATGTCCACTGAGTCAGTGATACTGTCCAACCATCTCATCCTCTGCTTTCCCCTTTGCCTCCTGCCCTCAATCTTTCCCAGGATCTAGGTCTTTTCCAGTGTGTCCGCTCTTCGCATTAAGTGGCCAAAGTATTGGAGCTTCAGCTTCAGCATCAGTCCTTCCAATGAATTTGTTGTTTTTCAGTTGCTCAGTCACGTCCAACTCTTTGTGACTCCAAGGAATGCAGCACATCAGCCTTCCTTGTCCTTCATTATCTCCCAGAGCTTGCTCAAACTTATGTCCATCAAGTCAGTGATGCCATCCAACCATCTCATCCTCTGTCATCCTCTCCTCTTCTTGTCTTCAATCTTTCCCAGAATCAGGGTTTTTTCTAATGAGTCAGCTCTTTGCATCAGATGGCCAAAGTATTGGAACTTCAGTTTCAGCATCAGTCCTTCCAATGAATATTGAGGGTTGATTTCTTTTAGGATTGACTGGTTTGATCTCCTTGCTGTCCAAGGGACTCTCGAGAGTCTTGTCCAACACCTCAGTTCAAAAGCATCAATTCTTCAGCACTCAGCCTTCTTTATGGTCCAACTCTCACATCCATACATGACTACTGGAAAAACCATAGCTTTAACCATGTGGACCTTTGTTGGCAAAGTAATGTCTCTGCTTTTTAATATGCTGTCTAGGTTTGTCATAGCTTTCTTTCAAGGAGCAAGCATCCTTTAATTTCATAGCAGCAGTCACCATTGGCAGTGATTTTGGAGCCCAAAAAAATAAAGTCTGTCACTGTTCCCAGTTTTTCCCCGTCTATTTTTTCCTTTCCCTGCAAGCTCAGGGAGGATCTCCTTCAGTTCTAGGAGAAATCTTCCTTCTTTTATGCTTCCGCCTTCCAGGCCACTCTGTCCCCACCAGGACCCTCCTGCTTGCCCACCTTGCTCCAGGCCTTTGCATGCATTACTGCTCTCTGAACACAGCAGGGACAAATGCACCTCAGGGCCTTTGCATTTGCTGTCATTACCCCCAGGAGTGACCTTCCCTTCAGAAATCCATGTGGCTCAATCCAGTGTCACCTGCTTCTCCAAGAGGCCTCTCTGACCATGAAAATACACTCTTCCACCCCAAGACTCAGATTTACTTAATGTCCTCACCCTGCCTTATTTACTTCCATAGCAATTAGCATCATCTGACATGTGATATATTTATTTGGCTATTTATTTCTTACCCCCCCCCATTAGATATGAGCTCCACCATGGCAAGAGTGTTCTCTGTTATATCCCATCAGCATAAAACCACACTGGCCACATGGTATTATAATAACTATTTGAGGAATAAAGGAATGAATGGCTTGGGGCTGCCTAGCCTGGTACAGTCCCTGGGCGAGTTGCCAGCCTTCGTTCAGCTGGATGACAGAGCCAAGAGTGGGCGAGGAGTCACCCTGCATTTGGCTGGCTGGGCGACCGAGGCTCCAAAATCAAGGAGGCCAAGGGCAGTGGGGAGAGTGTATCTGGAGCACTTGGACCGAGGCAGGGAGCCCAGTGGCCTCCAGGTGAGGCCTCCAGATCTTGGCTGGGACTCAGAGGCCAAGCACGCAAGGGTGAGCGAAGGCCACCCTGGGGAATGTGGGCGCAGCATGCAGGCCAGACCCACTGCATCCAGCTAGAGCTTGACTGTCTTCTGGTCCACATTCGTAGAGACAAGTATGGGAGATGATCGCTCAGAACTTTATAAAGGGTGCTTTCTAAGTAAGCCCCTTCCACATATGTGTTCTCAGGCACTATTTGGGTGCTGCGGACACAGCAGGGGGAGAAGCAGATCAAAAGTCTGCTCTCAGGGAACTTCCGTCCTAGTGGAAAGAGACAGGCCATAAGCTCAGTGAGGAGTGTGTTAGGATGTGAGAGCAAAGGAGAAGAAATACAGCACAGAAGGATCTAGAAATTATGCGGGGGTGGGGGGATAGGGCAGTGCTCACGGGCACCACTGGGAGGGACTTGAGGGAAGAGCAACAATGAGGTACAGGGGTTACAGGCGAGGCCGGAGCCTGTGCATTAGAGGTGGGGCCTGGGTTTGCTGGGAGTTGAGCATGGCCAGCCTGGAGTGTACGATTCATGCATCAATGGCAAAGATCAGTGTAGCTTATTATAGGCCCAACACTGCTCTGAGCACTCACGGCATGTTAGCGAGTAAAATAAGCAAGAACCTTTGCTCTAGTGGAGCCTGGCTTTCAGATAATAAACCATCAACATAATAGATGATTACATAGGGTGTTGGAAAGTGGTAAGTGCTGAGAAAGAAGCACAAGGGGAGGGCATCAGAAATTTGAGGTGGTCAAGGTATGCGTGTTGAGGGGCGTCAGAGTCATCAGAATAAAGAAGCGGAGTCAGAGCTCAAGGTGTCGGATGCACTTGCTCATGTGTAGGCAATAGGGGCCGAGTCCTGGGTGTTCAAACCTGGATGAGCAGCGTCAAGTGCATGCAGTGGCTAGAAAGACGAGGACCCAGAATTTCCACTGGAAGTCACTGCAGTTTTGTCCAAGGTGGACATGCCAGATGAAAATGCTATTGAGTGGGAACAGGAAGAGAGAAATGGAGACAGCAGGATCAACCCCTCTTTCAAGGAATTTTTCTGTAAAGGGAAGGAGAAAAATGGGGTGATAGTTGGTAGGGCAAGCAGACTGAGACAAGTGTTTTTTATCCTCTCCAACGAGAGTAATTAGAACCCTTTTTTGTGCTGATGGGAATGATCCAGAATATCAATGGTGCAGGAGACAGAGGGGAAAAATGCTGAACAGCAGGCAGACTGGGTAGGCAAAAAGGGATGGGATCCAGCATGCATGTGAAGGGCTGACCCCGGGAGGAACCAGGGATGCAAAGGAAGCCTGAGTGGATGGGTCCATACGCAGGTAAGTGTGTGCATGTGTGCTGGGATCTGATGGAGCCTGTTTTCTTTGTTTGTTCATTTTTAATTTTTGGTTGTGCTATATCTTCATTGCTGTGAGGGCTTTCCTCTAGTTGTGAGGGTTACCCTGTGGTTGCAGTGCGCAGGCTTCCCAATGTGGCGGCTTCTTTTGTTGCAGAGAATGGGCTCGAGAGTATGTGGCATTCAGAAGGTGGGGCACACGGGCTTAGTAGTGTGGCTCCCAGGTTCTAGGGCGCTGGCTCAATAGTTGCAGCACACAGCCTTAGTTGCTCTGTGTCATGTGGGATCTTCCTTGACCAAGGATCAAACCCGTGTCTCCTGCATTGGCAGGCGGAATCTTTACCACTGAGCCACCAGGGAAGCCCCAGTGGAGCCTGTTTTAAAGGTTTCCATTTTCTTGATAACTCAGAAGCAGGATCTTCATCTGAGAATGGACATTGGGAAGAAGCATTGGAGATTTTCAGAGAAAAGAGGAAGTGTGAAATGGTCTTGAAAAGTGGGAGATGAGAATGGCTGCCAGGAAGCACTGAGAATTTATTTGTGGTTTGTGGTCATGAATTTCAAGTCAGACCACTCAGCAGAGTGGTGTGGTTTATCGCCAGCCACATTTTCATGTGAGTGCATGCAGGGGGTGGGTGGAAAGTCAGTTTGAATCAGGGATGTACTTTTGCCAAGAAAGAACAGCAGCAACAACGAGAGAGTTGGGGTGTAAAGGAGGAAGTGGTTATAATTGACTGTGGAATTTAAGCCAGATATGAAGGAAAATAAGGCATGGAAGGGTCAAGGGCAGTGAAAATGTGTTAGGACCAATGGATTGAAAGTCCAAGAGTTACAGCTGGAGTACAGTGCAGATAAACTGGGAAGACTGGAGTTTGAAATGGAGATTTTGCAGGGGCTCCGGGTATGACTGAGGACAAAATCAAGGGTACAACCGTGGCTGTGAGTGGCTTAAGTGTGATCAAAGTCAAGACGATTGAAACGGAGGGGAAGGAAATGAGACACCAGTAGACTGGATGGATTCTTCATGACTGATATTCAAATCCCAAGATTTATGTGCTGGGGAGAATGATAATGTGTGCAAGGAGTTGAATTTTATTTTATATTTTATATCTTCTGTAGAAATAAAAGGTATAGAGAAAAATTGGGGGTCTAAACGAGTCTTTTTATAACTTAGTGGAGAACCTCTGTTCTTTGTCTTTTTGAGGGACGTGCAGGATTTTTTTTTTAATTTATTCAACTGCCCAACTGTTCTTATTTCCAACATTATACAGGGGTTGAACGGGTCTTTCTTGGGAAAAGGTATGGCAGAACTTTGCAGGTGAATATGGCTTCGTAAGGGGCTTCCCAGATGGCTCAGTGGTTAAAGAATCTGCCTGCAATACAGGAGACACAGACGCAGGTTTGATCCTTGGGTCTGGAAGATCTGGAGGAGGGCATGGCAACCCATTCCAGTATTCTTGCCTGGAGAATCCCATGGACAGAGGAGTCTGGCTGGCTGCAGTCCATGGGGTCGCAAAGAGGCAGACACGACTGAAGCAACTGAACCCATACACAGGTACATGTCTTTGTAACAGGAGTATCTTGACCGTGAGGAACTTGACTCTTTGCTATCTTTCTCGATTTTTCTCTAAGGAAGAAATTGATTGGTAGATAATTGATTATTCCCAGAAATAACCTTAACAAGAAATGTGTGAGATATATCTAGAGTGATAACAACCTTTCTGCACGTGCATGCTAAGTTGCTTCAGTTGTATCCAACTCTTTCTGACCCTGTGGACTGTAGCACACCAGGCTCCTGTGTCCATGGGATTCTCCAGACAAGAATACTGGAGTGGGTTGCCATGCCCTCCTTCAGGGCATCTTCCAAACCCAGGGAGTCTCTTACGTCTGGTGCCTTGGTAGGCGGTTTTTTTTTTTTTTACTACTAGTACCATCAACAGCCTTTCTTTAAAAATGTAAAAGAAAGACCAAATAAAAGGGAAGCCATTTTGTTCGTGAATGGGAAATTTTAATATTGTGAAGATGTCACCTCTCCCCAAATTAAATGTCAATTTCAATGGAATTCCAATGAACATATCTAAGAGATTGTTTTGAAGCTCAACAAGTTGATTCTGAAGTTCATCTGAAAGAGTAAATATGTGAAAATAGCCCCCCAAAAATATTGAAAATAAATAAGGAGGTAAGATTGGAACTGCTGCTGCTGCTAAGCCACTTCAGTTGTGTCTGACTCTGTATGACCCCATGGACTGCAGCCCACCAGGCTCCCCCGTCCCTGGGATTCTCCAGGCAAGAACACTGGAGTGGGTTGCCATTTCCTTCTCCAATGCGTGAAAGTGAAAAGTGAAAGTGAAGTCGCTCAGTCGTGTCCGACTCTAGCGACCCCATGGACTGCAGCCTACCAGGCTCCTCCGTCCATGGGGTTTTCCAGGCAAGAGCACTGGAGTGGGGTGCCATTGCCTTCTCCAAAGATTGGAACTACTGGATATCAAAGCAAGCTGTTAAGTTATAATAAATGAAAGAGCTAGTGCAAAGGAGAGACAAATAGATCGATGCCAGACATGCACACAGGAAAAGTAGTATCTGATAAAATAAGTGTTTCAAATTAGTGGGAGAACAGTCTAACAAATAATTGTTAGCTATTTATTAGGGGGAAAATTAAGTCCTTAAATCACAGGATACATAAAAATTAATTCAAAATAAAGATCTAAATATTTTTTAAGTAGATACTAGAAGAAAATACAAGAGACCATGTTAATAAAATGAGGGTGAAGCAAAGTCTTTTGGAAAAGCAGAACTCTAAAGACAGAAGTCCAGAAAAGATTAATGGACAGATTTGCCGGCAAAACTTGAGGAATAGTCTGTGCAGTAAAAATACTCAAGTGTAAGAATTTTCAGGATAGGCAAAATATACTTATTTGTGTTTTTGTTTATTAATAACTACAATGTTCAAAAGAGGATTTGGGGACAGTTACAGCAATGAATATAGAATAGAATAAAAGATACAACATGTGCACATGGATGAATGAAGGTGATGGATAAATGTATAGGGAGACAAAATCAGTGACCAAAATACACTCCATAAGACCCTAAACAATTCTTAGAAATGAATAGCCTATTTTTCTTTGAGTTTCCTAAAAGCCAGAAAAAAGAAGGAAACAACCTCCATTGGCCACTTGGTAGGGTCTATAAGATATCAATTAAGGTGTTTAAGACACATACAGATTTCTGATACTGACACAGGAAAGAAGTGTGTCTCTTGTAGGTTCCTTCTGTTTCCGGAAATAAGAGTAATAAATTAATGTAATTCAAAGTGACAAATTATTTTTTAAATTTAATGTAGCCACTTATGGGGACAGATGGTTACTAGATTTGTGATCATTTCATAATGTATGCAAACGTCGAATCATTCTGTAGTACACCTGAAACTAACACAATATTGTATATCAGCTGTACTTCCAAAAATATGTCATGTAGCCACATTATGTAGCCACATAATGTCAGACAAGCCTTCATTGCTATTTCCCAGATACTGGCAGGCCTCCACCTCATGTATCCACTCAGCCCCTTTCCTGGTTTGACAAGAAATCCAGCCACACCAAGCATTTAGTGATTTTTGTAGATAATACTGAGATTTGAGGGGTCACTGGGAAGGGTAACACACTCAGGGTCTTGCCGCTTTGTTGCCCACTGTCCATACGCCCTCCTCCTACTCTTTCTCAGCCCCATCATCCCCCCTTCCAGCCAACTCCACCCACTCTCACATCTTCATCCGCAACTACGTTCTCTCCCTCTGGCCCTGGCACCAGCCGGTGGGCACCCTACCCTTGAAGCCAGCCATTTACCCAAAGTGGGTGGTGCAGCATTTCCCCATGAAACTCTGGCCACTTCCTTCTTGGACACCAGGATTAGGGAGCCAATGCTCCTTCTTCCCCACTCCCTCCAACCCCCATCCGATGGGGGAGATGCTGTCCATGTCAGGCAAGCCCCTGCCTCTCCTTCCAGGCTGCCCACTGTGGTTTGGAGGTCTGCTGACCGAGAGGGTTCATCAGCCCAAGCACCTTCTTTCAGCTAGCTCTCAGCTCTGGCACTGGCTTTATAAATAAGTTTCTTATTTTAATTATGAACCTACACAGTGGAAGGAGATGATTAAATGAAGAGAAATCTGAAATCACTTCTGATCTGGGTGAAGTAAACAAGTGTCTATGTCTAAGGCTGTTCTGCAAATAGAACATAAGTGTGACATAAAGGACAGTCTTCGGGTCCCCCTCCCCCGAGCTGCTGTTGTGCTCCATGTCTGAAAGATGTTTTCTTTTTTCGTTCTTTGCTCTAGTTACGAGGATCCTGACAAGTGCCTGCTTCTCTATGGTGATGATCAGGTAGGTGTGCAGGGCAGGAGGGGGCATGAGGGGGCAGTCTGGAGTGATTCAGGGGCCAGAAGACCATCTGCTGTCCTTTCAGGGAGGAGCAAGGGGGAGGGAAGCGGGTGGGAGAATCTGTTTCTGGAAGGCGAGGTGCAAGTGGAGGAAAGAGAAGAGGAAACACGACGTTATGGCAAATGCATAAAATTCTGACAAGTAGCATGTCTGAGTGCCGGCCTCGGCCTGGTGCTGTGCTTGCGTCTTCAATCCTCACGCCACCGCCATCTGGCGCTGCTCTTACTGTCATCTGTGATAACGGGGACACTGAGGCACAGAGCAGTCACGTGGGCTCTCCAGCTTACGTGCTGCTAGGAGGCGACACAGCTGGGATTTGAACCCAAGCAGTCTAATCCCAGCCTGCATTTAACCACTGTGCTTTACTGGCTTTCAAGTAAAACGAAAGGGATGTTCCAGGTAAATGTGTGAAGAAACAGGGCTGAGGAGGAAGGAATCACTCGGAAAGCTTTAAAGTCGGAGCACAGCAGGAAACACACGTCTGGTTTAACTCCCATTAGGCAGGGGAGGCTCCTGTTAATCAGGGCTAAGGAGAAGGATCCAGGAGGGAGGAAGCCTTTCTCTGGATTTTGCTTCGCAATTAGAAATAAGGTTTAAATGTAAATTCGGGTGGGAGAGGAGACCAAGTGATGTAAACATAACCTAGGTGGATGGTGTGATGTCCTAGAATCTTTTTGAAGAGCATGTTGGAACAGAACAAAGACGACCATCAGGAGGGTGCCAGATACTTGGATCTGGGGTGGGACTGAGGAATAAGGGAGAGGGACCCTGGCCAACTCTGAAATCCAGCTAGTTTCCATTTCAAACTCTGCCTATATGTGGCCTTTCTATTTTCCCTAGAGCCTTTGAAGGCAGATTGTTTTTAAAAAACTGAGCAGCCAAGAGAGGGCAGGTGGGTGATTCTACAGAGCCTCACTGCCCAACTCCAGGGGGCGCCATTCACACAGACTGCAGCACGCATGGTCTGGATCCCTGAATACGCACTGCTGCAGCTTCCCAGGCCTGGAATTCCCCGCAGTGGACACTGGTCCAGGGATGGGATGGGAGAGCGACCCACCCCACACTCACCCCCACCATGCTTATCCGTGCCCCTGTGGTCACCAGCCCCAGGCAATTGTTAAATTCAGCTCCCCGGCTCTGTCTGTCCATCGCGCTGCAGTCCTGGGTGCGGTCCAGCCTGGTGACTGGCAGCAGTCCAACAGAAGCCAGGGAGGCAAAGCCAGGGCCCCATCCAGGCAACACTGCCTGTTCATTATAATGCAAGTTCATTGGTAAAAATGCAAATGATCCATTTCACTTCATCCTCCTGACAGACTGTGCTGGTAGCAATAACGGGCTGCTCCTTGCACCTGTCATCACTGCGGCACTGCTCACTTTGTGTAAAAGGCCTGCCACACTTCAGGTGTATATATAGCAACCGTCATTAAAGCTGCCTGGGGGAAACCCGATCATCCACTGCCCCCTAGTGGACCGGAAGTGAATGACCCCATAGACTGTTCCTTTGATTTAGGTTCCAAGCAAATCAGAGTTGCATTTTGTTTCAGGAATAGATTGCAGAGTATGCTGCTTTAATCCTTGTAGCTCGTGGTTATGGTTCTTAATTAACAGCACTTTAATAAGATAAAGTGTCAATCATGGATGGCTCTTTGTGGAACTATATTTGAATGTTTAAAAGTCTGGACATTTTTAAACAGTATTGAGCCTTTGCTGGATGTTCATTTTTTAAAAAAAAACGAATTTTCTTTAGGCTGATAAAAAGCTTACAGTGAAGATATCATTAAGGAGCTCACCTTGCCATCTCACAAAATTATGAGTTGTGCCCAAGAGAGAAATTAGTTTATATATGAAGCAGATGCACTAACTCTTGCTGTTGTATCACGTAAGGTCCCCTAAGCACCCTTTGTCGGCTTTCAAGGTCTTCACATCTTGCCTACTTCTTGATGGGCAAGTATCCTTGGAATCAGGGACACAGTCAGCATAAAGGAAGCTACTGAGACAAAGACAAGGGAAACCTGGTTTATCACCGTCATACCACAAAGGCTGTCTTGATGAGTGACTGACTATTCTTGGGCTTCTTTCTTTGCTACCTCTCATCTAGGATCATCTTTAGAGTATATCTAATGATCATTTAGATATACTCGTCAGTGTCGTGTTCAGCATACTAAGAAGCATGGTTTTTTAATTTTTTTAATTGAAGTATAGTTGATGTACTCTGCTGTGCCTATCTCTGCTGTACAGTTATACACATATGGGCATTCTTATTTTTATATTCCTTTCCATTATGGTTTATCACAGGTATTGAATATAGTTCCCTATGCTATACAGTAGGACTGTGTTGTTTATCCATCCTATATATACTAATTTACATCTGCTAATCCCAAACTTCCAATCCTTCCCTACCCACCTCCCACTTGGCAACCACACAACTGTTCTCTATGTCTGTGAGTCTGAAGAAACCTGTTTCTTAAGGAGGTGAATGATCTACTTTTATACCCTTTCTGAGCTATTTGAGTATTGTAAGGACTTGAACAGATTGGCGACTATCTTGAAGTTCAGTGAAATTATTTCTCTGAAGTTTTGGCATATCTACTGCTAGAATATTATAGATACTAGAATAGCTCCCTTTCCATAACCTGGACTCTTGCCACAAAGACCTCCATTAACAAAGTCTAGGCCAGTTATGTCCAAAGCCATCTCTTCTAGACACAGATTAGCTTCTTACCTGTGCATCTAAAGCAATGCTAGTCATGTGCCACCCTTGGGAGAACTGAAAATAATAGTCTCTTGAATCGTTTTCTGTGCTTATTGGTACAAATGAGGAAACTGGGCAGTTACCTCAAATGGTTACCTAAGAAGTGGTATGTGGGTGAGATTAGTATGGGGATAGTGATAAATTCCCCCCTAGGACAGCCCTATTCATTTAGCTCATTTATTTCGGACTGACTCTAGGGTAGACATAGTCCTGATGATAGGAAATCTCTAAGAGAGAAAAGCGCTAGTAAAGAAGCTTTGGTGTGCAGACACAGAACAGAACTCAAATTTTTCCATGTCTGTGTAGATCAGAATCCACAGTAAGTGAAGTGCTTCGGAGTTCTTCCTAAGCAGACTGTAGTTTTCCTGAGACTGTCACAGGAAGGGCTGCTGGTGATTCATCAGGTTAAACTTTTCCTCCTTAGTCAGAAAAAAACAGCTGTCCAGCATGGAAGCCCAGAGGGTTCTGGGACCCAGAAGGAGGTGGTGAGAGGAAGCAGGCTTGTTTACTGACTGGTCAGTACGTTCCAACCGTGAAACTTCAATGGCTACTGAAGAACATAGTGAAAGCCTCAACCCATGGAAACTTTCAATCCAACAATAAAAATTAAATAGGCTTGGGGTAGAACTTACCAGAGAGAAATAGGTCAGTAGAGCTGATTCCTGTAGGTCCTCATATCAGTCCAACGAAGCTCTGTGGCTGCCTCTTTTATTAAAGCTGGGCAAGATGCCCATCAAGTGGTTCCATTTGATTTTGGCTGACCTAGTTTAAATCAGTCAGTCAACATATCTTGTGGACCCAGAGGTCCCAGAACAAGGTGGTCATCTGGTCTGCCCCCCAGCCTACTCAGCCAATATCTTTGATATATCATCTCTAAAGAGGTGCTTGAGCCAGGACTGAATTAGGTGCTAGAGGCAGGGAGATGGGAACACAGAGTGGGGTCGTAGGTGAAAGCTAAGAATGTTCTTTCATCCACATTGGAAATTTGACAACCTAATTAGAAAATCCAAAGTCAAACACATGGGAAATGATTATGAAGTACTTTGGCCCCCTGATAGGAAGAGTCAACTCATTGGTAAAGACCCTGATGCTGGGAAAGATTGAGGGCAGGAGGAAAAGGGGACAACACAGGACGAGATTGTTGGATGGCATCACTGACTCAATGGACATGAACTTGGGCAAACTCCAGAAGATTGTGAGGGACAGAGAGGCCTGGCGTGCTATGGTCCATGGGGTCACAAAGAGTCACATATAACTTGGCGACTGAACAACAATGAAAAAGAAGACGTGTGGAACTCATCCAGTGTTTCTGCTCTCTGACCGTATCCTGGTGCTTCCTCCTATGACGATCCCCTGCCTCCCTGCATGTGGGAGGTGGGTGAGGTGGTGCAGCCGGCGGAAGTGCACAGTGAGAGCCCCCACCTCTGGCTGGCTGTCATTCAGCCAAGAAGCCGGCTTTCCTCGGGGCTGCACACACGCCCTGCTACCGCATCTTCTCCAGCTGGCCTCTGGCCAAGCTGCCTCATTGGTGATACCAAGCAGGTTTTATGTATGAGTTTCAAAGCTGCTGTTGCTGCAGTAAGTGTAACCTGGCCTTTCATGTCTCAGTCTAGACAGATGCAGGATTGAATAAAGGCTTCCTCTAAGCCCTGTGTCACATTGGCCATCTGGAATGTAGCCGACCACTCATTTAGCAAATTGCTCTGTTTAAATGCAGCTGCTGTGTCTCAGTGTTTCTGCTCCTAACACAGATCGCATGATTCCTCTGCCTTCATTTGTCTAGACGTTCCTCTCAATCTGCCTGGGAACTGAAAGAGCCTGTTAATGTATGACAAGGCACTTGACCTGCAAGATTTCCAAGCCCAGGAGGAGCATTACTTGTTGTGCTGGGCCATCCTTTCCTCAAAAGCAAGGGCACCTTGCCTGTGCTCCCCGTCTTAATGAAAGCCACCTTTATTAAGAATCCCATTAAGCTCCACAAGGCCCAGCTATCCAACACTGTAAATGTTACCCTTTAGAAATGCATCCGGAGGCCCGGTGCAGGCAGCTGGCCCAGGAGCAAGTCGGGAGGTGGCCTCAGACCTCAGATCTCTGTGGACAGAAGGGTGTTGTTTGTCAGCCTGCCGCCTCTCCTTTTGGAAAGAGGGATTACAATCATTAGCAGATAATGTCAACAAAGCCCCTGAGATGTTTTGAATAAGAGTTGGAAGCAAAATGATTTCAGACTAGCAATGAGCACTGAGTGCTCAGGTTTGGTTTTTTTTTTTTTAATACCTTGGTTTTCTTTTTTCCAAAGGAAAAATAAAAAAGGGGACCACCGAAGCTAAGCGGTTTGTTGTCCGTATGTCACTGGTCACTGTAGCCTGGTCTTTATTGTCATCTGCTATTTATCAAGCAAATAATCCTGGTGTGACCACTGCTTTCTTCAGCTGTTTAACTCGATGGGGGTCACAGTATCTTTAAGTCTAGAAGCCGCAAGACAAAAGAAGTGAGTGTTTATTTAATAAATACCTGCTCCACCCTGAGCTGGGCTCACTGGAAAAGAAAAAAATTGTACAATAAATGATCTTTTCCATTGAATCCTTTGGGAGATGAAACAAATACAGAGTATTTAGCACAGGACGGTTGAGAGGTATGTGGGCTTTGGGATCAGACTTCGTGGGTTCGAATCCCGGATGCAGTATTAGGCAAATTCACCTTCTGAACTTCAGTTTTCTCATGTGAAAAACTATGTGGGCATTTATCTCTTGGGGTTATTTTTAGGAGAGATTGAATCAATTTTGCACAGTGTAAAAATTCGACAAACTTTCCTTATGGTAGTTAAAGGATATATGTTCTTGACTATGTATACTAGAGAAATTCAGAGGGAATAAAGAGCATTTTGGATCGGGGGGAGTGAGGCAATCTTAATAGATTAGCTAGATCCTGAAGGAAATATAACTCTGGGTAGAGAGAGGGATCTGATGTGAGCAAATCATAGAGATGAGGGCAGAGTAAGAGGTGGGACTGCTGGTGGTCCAGAGGGAAGAGCTCCCATTTTGCGGTGTCGGGGTGGAAATGTGGACTGAATGAGGGGCCACACTGATGGAGGATCTTGAAATTAAGTGAAAGAGTTTTTACCTAGTCTAACTGGTAGCAGGGACCCTTCATGGTAATCTTAGCAGGACAGTGGCAGAGAGACAGTCATGGGTTAGAAACACTCGCCTGGTGCCAGGAAATCAGTGGTTAACTGGATAAGTCAGGACTGGGGAGACAGAGTCCAAGCTCTGTTCTGGCCCAACAGACAAGGGTTAAATGGAGGTGGCCCCAGGGTGGATAGGGTGGGATAATGCTGGTGCTCTCTTCCCCACGAGACAGACCTGATGCCTAGGTAGACACCAGGAGGGAGAGAGAGGGATGGAAATAGCAAGAAAACCATTTTTGTGGAGCACGATTTCTGTGTTGGGCGTCCTCAGTCCTTCTCACTTTATCCAGTTCCCAGCATAGGTCCTCAGGGCACCAAGAGACTCATAGGCTCCAGGGACCACACAGCCTGACAGAAAAGGGGCAAAGGGCAGCTGTGTTCCAGCCGTCGGTGTGGTTTATACACGCGGAGAGCGTGACATCCTGCACATTCAGGGTCGTGTGGGAAACTGTGATCCCTGCTCAGGGTTTGGGGTAGAGAGGCAGACGTGCACGTCGC
This sequence comes from Bos indicus, assembly GCF_029378745.1. NCBI lineage: Eukaryota > Metazoa > Chordata > Mammalia > Artiodactyla > Bovidae > Bos > Bos indicus. Next base: position 29,754,004 of record NC_091771.1, on the reverse strand, counting down.
TGGCTTAGGAAGACAGCTCGGCTGTGATGCTCCTGAAGCATGAGAGAGTGATGGAGGGCATGGGATAGCACTTTGGAAGAAAAGAGCAGACGGCTAAGATCCCAACCTTAGGGACACAAGGAGCTGAGAGGGCCTAGTAACCAGCAGCAAATAGGGGAGGAGGGGTGTCCAGGAGGAAAGAGCTCTTTAGTAGCCAAGCATCCAGGGAGCTCAGGGAAGGTGAGAGACCAAGACAGTTCCATTCAATGTATTAGAAAGGGAGCCTGTAGTGAGAAAAATGTCAGTAGAGGAACAGGGAGGCAAGCCAGATTGCAGGACTCTGAGGAGGGAACGTGAAGGAAGACAGTGACACATGAACTAGGAGGAGAGATGTGGAGAGAGGGCAAGAGGATACCATGATTTCCTGAAATAAAGTGAGTTTCTAAATCATACTATAACTGCAGGGGAAAGTGACAGAACCCAATAACAGTAATGTAATTCTCATTAATAGATTATGTGCTAGAAAAATCTTACAGAAGACACGTGACACAGAATTTTTGGTGTATGTCATACTAAGGCTAAGAAAAAAAGAAAAAACAGCATACTGGGATTCTTTTTGTATCCAGTCTGAGCAAGAAAATGACGTTACCTACCGTGAACTTCACAGACTGTGATTTAAGACCACAGCCTGATCAGACACTGATCTACCTGAGCTCAGAGACCACATGAAATGTAATAATGCCTCTCAGGACTTCTCTTACCCTGGGCATACCATTCAAGCTCTTCCTGCCTCAGTCTACTCATCTGTAAAATGGCAGTAATAAAATCACCTACCCTAGAGGATCATGTTGAATATTTAATGGATAAGGCATGCAAAGCAGCTAGGTAGAGAAGTGTGTGTGTGTGTGTGTGTGTGTGTGCTCAGTCATGTCTGAATCTTTGCTACCCCGTGGACTGTAGCCCACCAGGATCCTCTATCCATGGGATTCTCCAGATAAGAATACTGGAGTGGGTTGCCATTTCCTACTCCAGTGTATCTTCCCGACCCAGGGATCAAACCCGAGTCTCCTGAGTCTCCTACATTGGCAGGTGGGTTCTTTACCACTGAGCCACCTAGCCAGAGCAGTGCCTGGTGCTTGTTCAAGGAGATATTTAGTCGTGGAACACTGGGACGCTATCAACAGAATAGCAGTGTCGATTTCGCATGAAGGACAGCAAGTTCTGCTGTTCTGCGTGCCTGGGTGCTGTTCCAGTGTTTTCCTCCGTGTCAGATGCTGCTCCCAGTGCAGGTCAGTATGACACGCGTCCCACAGTGACCAAGGTCTTCCAAGCACACTGTCAGGCGCACGAGGGAGGGAGCTCCCTGTGACCCCAGCCTGAGCACTGGGACAGGGGAGTCTTGTCCAAGCTCATGCCTCACTCAAGGTTACACAGCTCCACTTGCTGGATATGAAAGCCCATCTGTGTGGGGAGAAACAGAGATGCCTGAACACTATCCACTCCCTCTTAAGTGGAAAAAGATCACTTGTTTCTGCTGAGAGAACCACAAGCTTTTAGCGTGTGGGAAATAAATGGAATGTGTTGGCTTTTTACTTCTGAAGGGAATTTATTTTTCTTCTCTTTTTTAAACTGTGTTGCAGGGATGTGTGAGCATTCTGTTTTTGGCTTCTGTCGGTGAACTATTAAGGTAAATATTGACGTTTAAGTCTAATTTCTAAATGAAGGGGAATAACACGTTTTTTTAAAGCAAGGACATAATCTCTTTATGTAACTGTTGCCATGGGGTAAGAGAATAAACCCAGAAAAATGCTCTTAAGATAGCTTAGGGTTTGGCTTCGCTTTTTCTTCTTTCTAATTTTCTCTTTCCCACCCCCTACTGTACTCATTTGTCTACTCTTCTCTGACGTTCCCCTCTCATGGATACCACTATGGACCTCTGAAGTGGGGACATTTATTCATTCATTAAGAAATGTTTCCTGAGGATACATCAGATCATTCTGCTGGGTTCAGAGGACAGAGCAGTGAAACCAAAAACTGGTCATGGAAAAAAGTCAGGATGGACATTTCAACGAAACAGAAAATCTTCAGAGAGGATGGCGCCTGCCACCTGGCAGGAGCTCAAGATCTGGCTTCAAGAGAGGAAAGTGGGGTGGTGAGACACACCATCCCAAGCTCTGTCCCCCTGGCTTGGCCATTGCCAGACCCCACGGCTGCCTCAGTGTCTTCCTCCATAAGCCAGATGGTACTGCCTGCACCGTCCTCTCAGAAGGGGTTCTGAGGTTTGAATGAGGTCATTCAGGTATATCCAGAAGGAGAGCAAGGAAAGTTAATCACCAGGCTGATCTGACTGAGGTCACACCTTAGGTTCCTCACAAGGGGGAGGTCACACCCCAGGTCCCTCTCAGTGGGGAGGCGACACCCCAGGTCCTTCTCAGTGGGGAGGCGACACCCCAGGTCCCTCTCACTGGGGAGGCCTCACCCCAGGTCCCTCTCAGCATGGAGGCCACACCACACCCTTAATCCCTCGAGGAAGACATCACTCTAGATCAACTGTGCTGTCACTGTTGGTGGCTGAGGACCTTGAGAAAGTACCTCCGTTCAGCCTGTCACCGTGACACTGGGGGCAGAGAAACTTGGAGGTGAGAATAGTCCTGGCGGAACGTTTAGAGGCCGTCACACTCTCAGGTGTGGTGAATCCAGAGGCAGAGCAGGCACGCAGAGGTCTGCAGACATCCCCAGTCACCAGCAGGCCCTCCACCAACACTGTCCCCCAGACAGACATTCTAGAGGACCCCTGACACATTCCCACAGCTCCCCCAACCCTTCAGAGACACCTTCACGTTCACCCCATAGGTGGTCTGTAGATATCAGTAGTCACACTCACATTTCGCCCCACGTTTCCCGCTGTCACCCCACAGAGACTTTGTAGACACCTGCACATATTCCACAAACACTTCAAAATATACCCCCAAACCCATGTCAACAGCCCTCCACAGGTCTCCCACAGATTTCCCACACAGTCTCTAATTTCATCCCACAATCTCCCAAGTAGACACTCAGGAGTTCCCTAGAAAGCCCCCTGCCCTCTACACTCGACAGGCCCGGCACAATCACCTCTAATACCGCTCACAGGCCAGACCACACCTGGCACCCTGCCCAGACCCCCTGCTCATGGACAGCCACACATCCAGAACCGAGGCACAGGCACACACAGCCTTGTCCACACACACACACACACACACACACACACACACACAGGCACAGCTCAGACACACAAGCGTGTCCACCCCTCTCCCTGCACTACCACTCCATCTTCACAGACACACTCTCAGGCTCACCTCACAGAAACACTCCCCCAGACCCGTGAACACGGAAGCTCACAGGCCCAACAAGCACAAAGACACAGACACCCCAGCTATCTTCCAGTTGTCATCTTAAAAAATCAATAACAGTCCTTTAAAAGTTGTTTAACAACTGAGAATATGGTGTGACCCTCTCTGGTGCTGGGGAAGGGGACAGAAATCCCCTGAAATGAGGTCAAATGGTGCCCATGAGAAAGCCAGAGAGGAGACACTTCCCGCTGTGCCCTTCAAGAGTGGCCAGCACTGCCCCGGGGCCCAGGTGTGACTTCTGGGACCTTCTGGTCCCTTTGTCCCCCAGGGGCCTCGTTCAGGAGACAGTCTGTCCTGACCTCTTTCTCACGGGAGACTTCGTCCTGCTCCCAGAGACAGCTTTCCTCCCACACAGCCCTTTAGCTGGCCTCCTCACAATACAAAAGCAGAAGAAAAAAGAGGTGATGCTCTAAAAAAAATCCTCAAATTCTCTTAGAAAAATAGGCGCTTCCACAGAGGAGTAGATTGTGGTGGCTGCTAGCAGGAGGAGGGGAGAGACAAGGAGATCAAAAAGAAAACCAAGAGGACGGATAAAGGGATTAGGATGCAAGAAATAGCTCAGGCCAGCTGGTGGCCATCTGGGGGCTGCGGGGAAAGGGAAGAACAAAGTTGCTGAGTTTCCAGCAAGTGGGTGCAGCTTATCGTGAGAGGAGGTTACTGCTTTGGGGAACAGGAAAGAAGCCAGAGCCATTTAGAAACAGTCGAGTGGTTTCCCTAAGGACTGGATTGCAGGTCTAAAGTAAACTAGTTAAGGGCATCATCATTTAGAGAAAAGTCAGGAGACGTCTGAGGTATGGTGCTATAGAGACCTTGTCTCTGGTTGTCAATGTGAAAATGGACAGTGGAAAATGGGAAAGAAACTTAGATGTACCTCAGATTAGACTTTTTTTAAAACCTCAAATAAGATCCTAAGGATGGTCAATGACTATAGGATAAGTCATAAATTATTGTAATCAATTATTTTGCTTTTGGTAAAAATTTTAGGTAAATTGAATGTATTTTCATAGAGGCTGTATATAGATAGGGCTTCCCAGATGGTAAAAATTTCGCCTGCCAATGTAGGAGACACAGGTTCCATCCCCGGATCAGTAAGGTCCCCTAGAGAAGGAATTGGCAACCCACTCCAGTATTCTTGCCTGGGGAATCCCATGGTCGTCTATAGTCCATGGGGTTGCAAATACATCGGAAAGAAATAAGTTATAAAATCAATATGTACTGGGCAATATAGAAAGACTGGTTCCACAGAGAGCTGAAGGTAAACTCACTGTGTCTTTGTCATCCACCAAAAATTAACATGTCTTCCCCTTCCTCCTGATCTAATGTTGGTACCACCGAGCTCCCACATCCAAATAATTGGTCACCAAGTCCTGACAACTCTGTTCCCTTAATAACTCTAACAGGGACCCTGCTTTCTTCTCTCCCCACGGTCACTGCCCCATTCAAATTGTCATTGTCATCACAGCAAACCCTTAACTGGCTTCCCGAGCCCTAATATCACACCCCTGTACATCAACCTCCATATTTTCATAGGGCGGTTTTGTAAAAAAAGAAAAAATCTAATTTCTATTCATTCTGTATTCGTTCAAGGTGCTAGGTATACAAAACAAAGACATCTGCCCATAGTTTAACAGGAGGAGAAAGACAATAAACATAACATTTTATATGATACCTTGGAAAGTAATAAATGCTGTGGAGAAGAGGAAAAAAGAAGCAGTGTACAGAGGGTTGAGAGTACCGAGTGTGTGTGTGTGGTTTTAAGCAGTGTGGCCAGGATAGGCCTTATAGAGAGGTTGGTATTTACTAACAGGGGAGGGGAGGGGATGAGCCCCATGCATATCTGAAGGGAGAGCACTCCCTGCAGACGCAATAGCCAGAGAAGTGCCCCCTGGGGGAATGACCTGGAAACCTTAAGGAGGAGCATGGGCCAGGGTACTGGAAGCAGAGTGGGTGCAGGCTGAGCGGCAGGCATGAGCTCAAAGAGCGAGGGGAGGTTGGTCACATGGGGCTTGGAGCAGGTGGGTCTGCTGCAGGGTTTTGAGCAGTGGGTGACATGCTCTGACTTCCATACTGAACAGTCACTCTGGTGATGATGATGTCAGACCAGGGGCAGCAGCTTGTGAGAGGCCATGTTCTCTCTGTCTTTCTCAGAATCCTTCAGTGACTCCCCTCAATTTCAGATAAAATCAAAACTCTCATCTGTGAGCACTTCAGGATGGGGACCTCACTTCTTTTTCCAGATTTGTCTCTTCCTGGCACTTTCAGCCCCCAAGCCCTGCCATGTTCTGGTGGCAGATGGGCTTCTGGCAAGCAACTCATCTTTCGTGGAACCAGGCACCCGTGTAGGTAGTTTTCCCTGCTTGAAGACAGTGCCCTTCTGGGCCTTCACTGAGCATCTTCTCCTCAGGGGAGCTTTTCTCTCTTCTTGGAACCACACATCCCCAAAGCAGTCTATGTGTACTTCAATGATTGGGATTATAGCCCTGAGTCAGAATGTTCTGTCCCCACTCTGTCTCTCTCACCAGACTGGGAACTTCTACAGGACTGAGAATAGAACTCTTATTTTTGAGTCCCTAGTAGACGTGGATGGATGGTTGAATGGATGTGTTGGGGGAGTGTGTAATTTCCTCGGTTCTGTCTTGTCACAACAAAAATTGGAAGCAACAGACGGACCAGCGTTACAGCCCTTGGACGGACCAGTGTTACAGCACCATGTTATAGCTCAGCTTTATTTAGGAAGTAAAGGAAAATCCATCCTCGAGGCGTGAGGGGATGCCTACTCAAAAGACGGAAAGAGAAGAGAGGCCCTGGCCCAATTTTGGTTCCTCTTTTCATGTTTTTTCCTCCTCCCCTGGGGCCTGCCCTGTGTAAATTGGACCAGCCAGGAGTGCTGTTTGTTTTACCTGAGGTCCTCGGACCTTCCTTTGTTCTATTTTCGCAGGCTTTTCCCTTCTTTGTCTTTTAACCACCGCCATTTTGGACTCTTTTTTCCTATCCTAACTATCTAACAGATGGATGGGTGGATGGATGCTGGCTCTTTCATCAGATCTTGAATTCTTGGGTTTTGTTTAGAATCAGTTAAGCAATAAAACTTGAAAACTGACTGTAAGACATTAACTCGCTAACTTCTCCATGGAGGATGTGGCTGAACTTGAGAGCGTGTTTGCACATCAGCTACACATGATGACTGATGATGAATGATGGCTGGAAAGTTGCATATAAGAACAGTTTTTATAAATTGCACCTAATTTGCCCATTGACCAATATAATTTCGGACATGCTTTACTTTCTTGTTATGCTATTCAATTAGCAGTAGCTCATGCTGTAACTTTTAAGTTCCTTATCTTTAACTCATCTTTCCCTGCCAGCCACTGTCAGATACATCATTCAGCTGAAAATGATTGACTTCTGTTAGCAAATACGGAGGAGAATCCTTTTAGAACATGAGGGTCTTTCCACATACCTAAGTACCTCTCAGCGCCTGTTGTTTTCTGGTGTTGGCCCTGTCTAGTTTGGGTTGGGATTTAGGGTCTCCATTTTTATCTTGAGAAATGCTGGAAAATGCTGACTGTATGTGTCAGAGCAGAAGTGGATTTCTTCCCCACCACCTGCTGTTTTAGGGAGGTCCAGGAAGCAGTTGACAGTGACTAGACACTGACTTCTCATCACCTATAATCTTTTGATGACAGAACTAGAAGACAAACTTTCCCCCAGGTGTCACCTCTTCACCAAAACTCTCCCTCCACAAAATACACAGTGGGCTACACTGGAAAATGAAACAATAACGAAAGCACGTTTTCTCAGAGATATCTGGATATGAACATTACTAGATTAAGCACAATGTAATCAGAGTTTTAAATGAGTGGGAAGGTCCCAGGGAGGCACCTTATCTGACTTGTGACCACCCAGAGAAGCAGAAGCCTCTCTGCCACATCCCAGAGAGGCAGACTTCCAAACTGGCCTGGTGGCTCAGTGGTAAAGAACCTGCCTGCAATGCAGGAGACCTGGGTTCCATCCCTGGGTCAGGAAGATCCCCTAGAGAAGGGAATGGCTACCCACTCCAGTATTCTTGCCTGGAGAACCCCATGGACTCAGGAGCCTGGCGGGCTACAGTCCACGGGGTTGCAAAGAGTCATACACGACTGAACAACAAAACTTCCCACTTTTTGACAACAACTTCCAGGAAAGGGGAGCCCCTGCCTCACAAGACAGCCCCTAAAGCTGTGGATTATTTCCAGATATTAGAAAGCAGTCCCTTAGGTGACTCCAAATAGGCCTTCCACACTTCCAGGAAGCAGAGTAGGCTGAATTCATGCACCTACTTTAATTCCCTCCTAAATAACACTGGTCTCAACCATGGAAAAGGGATTTTTTTTGTCCTGAAGGCACAGTCCCACAAGGATGGGGTGAATGAGAGGAAACGGCAGCAATAAAATTTGCAAGTTGGAAAGCAGATAAAACAAATGGTAAGTGACTTAGGAAGCCCCAAAACACTAAATACTTGAGATCAACTCTGGGAAAAACTGACAGCCAGTTCATTTCATAAGACAGAACCCACATCCTTACCCCCCAGGCCCAAGAATTAGCAGCACTGCCTCCTAGATCGCTGACAGCCGTTCTTTTCCCTTCTAGGTATGAAACAACAATAAAATGCCATTATTATCTTTGGAGAGACAAGATGGAATCCATTAAATAAGAAGATGCCAGTACAGAGGAAAATCCAGAGGGGAAAAAAGAATTCTTGGAAATTAAAATTGTGATTTTAAATACTTAATAAAATGGTTGGAAGATAATATTTTCCCAGGAAGCAGAACAACAACAACAACAACAATAAAAAAACAGAAAAAAGTGAAATAAAGAGAAAAGATTAACAAAAACCATACAACCAGTCTGGGAAGTACAATATTCAAATACTATGCACACAAAAAGAGAAAAGAGAGGGAAGAAAATAATCCAATAGTTTAAGAACATTTTCCAAAACATTGAGAGCAAAGAGAAGATTTTAGAAGTGTCCAGAGGAGACAAGTCAGCTCACCATGCAGAGGATCAGGACTCAGTAATGGATTTGAACTTCACCACAGCAGATCTGGAAGCTAGAAAGCAAAGCAGCAGTTCCTTCAAAAATGGAAGGAAAATTGTCTCCAGTGTGGTATTCTATATCCTGGTAAACTATTACTGAAATTTGAGGGTAGAATAAAGTCATCTGCAAAGATGTAAAGTTTCAAAAAGTACTTCCCATATAGGTATCCTTCTCAGGAAACCAATGAAGGATTTTCTCTGTAAAGTGAAGGGGAAAACTGAAAAGAAGACGTGGGATAGGAAAACAGGAGATGCAATGAAGCAGAATAGCAAATAGCATCCTCAGGATGATGCTGATGGAAGGACCTGAAGGGCAGCAGAGTACATCACCCCAAATATGCCTTTTTGCCATAAGGATTATTTCAGGCTGATTATTTTTAAGAAACAGCAGGCACAGGAGGAGCTCTGAAAGCCAAGTAGAAGTTACCTTTTTGTAAGAGCATTTTACATTTATAAGGGGAATCTCCATGTGTACGGGTGTCTTCCTGGCATGCTGCAGTCCATGGGGTTGCAAGAGTCAGACATGACTTAGTGACCAGACAACAACAACCTCTCTGCACTGAAGGGGAGGATGACCAAATCTCTAGAAAGTCGTGTGAGTGGAGAAGATGATGACTTAAATCTAATGACCTTACCATTGCTTACTGTGTTTTGCCTGATAATCTCCCATAACGGGCTCCCTCACACACATCTTCTTTACCTTTAGCTGAAGATGGTGTTTAAGGCGATGGCTTAGGCCATTTTGGGGAGTTATTCAGTTTTCCTGACTATCTCCCATATATACATGTTCTTTTACTTGTTTGGTTTTCTCCTGCTATTCTGTCTTCTATTAGAGGGAAGGTCCCAGCCAAGAACCTTGAAGAATTTAAGAAAAATTACATTTCCTCCCCATCCAGACCTGAGATTGCAACTGTGTCCCAGGCATAAGGGTGGCCAGGGCCCCTCAGAAGATGAAACCAATGGAATGACTATCTGATGGAGCCAAGTATCTTGAGAAAAGATTAAGATGGTTGGTAAATACGAATGCTAAGTGCTCAGAAGTCTAAGCAAATGAAAGTCCAGAGTCATAAGATAATATCCCAAACTGAAAAACCAAGAAGAAGCACAGCAAGCATGCTATTTAGAGACAGGGAATAGATACCACATAGTCACCTAAAAGAAAGAAATGTGGAGGTTTTCAGGGATGGAAATGAAGAAAGTGGTCAGGCTTCTTAAACTTGTAGAACTATTTGATTCTTCAAACAACTGCATATAACTTTGTTGTTGAGTTGCTAAGTCACGTCCGACTCTTTTGCAACCCCATGGACTGTAGCCCCCCAGGCTCCTCTTGTCCATGGGATTTCCCAGGCAAGGATACTGGAGTAGGTTGCCGTTTCCTTCTCCAGGGGATCTTTCCAACCCAGAGATCAAACCCTTGGCCCTTACTGCATCTCCTGCATTGCAGGCGGATTCTTTATCACTGAGTATACAACTTAAATAAAAGTAATTTTTAAAAAAAAAAAAAAAAAGGAAAAGAAAAATAAGCAAAACATAAAAACATAACTTCCCCCCAAAATCCACATTTTCAAATATTGAAAATGACTAGATTTTCCCTTCTCTCAGGTAAACTGTTCTATTTTTCTCAGCCATCCTTTATCTGACTTCACTTCAAGATATCAGGTCATCCTGGCCTCTCTTCTGGAGAAAGGCATCACACAGCCCACCAACACTCTACTCACTGGCATCTTATCTTCCACTTTCAAGCCATGTATTCCTCATCCTTTCTCTCTCTCTCTTTTTTTTTAACATTTATTATTTACTTGGCTGTACCTGGTCTTAGTTGTGGCATACAGACTCTTAGTTGCAGCCTGTGGGGTCTAGTTCCCTGACCAGGGATTAAACTGGGCTCCCTCCATTGGAAACGTGGTGTCTTAGCCACTGGAACATCAGGGAAGACACTCCTCATCCTTTCTTTACAAATTGAGGTTTAAATCTAAACCCAAGGCTTTCATTCTTGCTAAATTTCATTTTATTGATTTTTTTTTTGCCTCCTAATTCTATTTGGTTAAAATAATTTTAAATACTGATAATACCACCCAGTAGATTGGCATTCTCTCTCTCTCAGCTTTGTGTCATCAATAAATTTAACAGTATTTCTCTGAATTTATCCAAGTCTTAGAAAAGATCATTGAACCTGGTACAGTGAGAACAGGGTCCTGAGTCACTAAACCTTCCCCAGGGTGGCATTCACTTGACATTTACCTCGCACTTTGCTTTGAGTAGAGGTATTTATTCATTTGCTCAAAGATGTAATGCAAAGACACTTTTGGGAGAGGCATGGAAAAGAAAAAGTACTGGTAATGATTCCAGGAATTATGCCTTCTAAAAAGGCACAGCAGGACAGTTCATAGTATCCCTCAGTTGCATTTGGATGAAAGGGAATGAATTTGTTGGAGCTTTGCCGTATAATGGATAGAGAGCCCCCCGCCCCGCCGCCCCAGCCACACACACACACGAGTACTGCTAGGAATTAGGGTCCCACATGTCATAAGCCTTCCACAGCCATGGAGCCAGGATACTGTGCCCTTGTGGAGTGTGGAGAGGTGCCACACTTCATCACTTCTCAGGGGACCTGGATTGGGGGCAAGAGTATTGAGGCTCCAGTTGCAATGACAGCCTCCTCCAGGCTTCTTTGGCAATTCATGCTGGTGCTTGGATAAGTGTTAGATTATTTTTTGACAAGCTGAAAGATGAAGTTCAAGGTGAACAATTGACCGATGACACAAATGTACTCAAAACCATAAAGGCAGCACCACACAGAACTGTTACTCTGATCTAACTAAACCAATTTCAGAGTAGATGAAAAACTGATAAAGCAAAGACTATCTAAATCTCCCCCTGTAGATGCCTTCAAAAAGGAACAGCTTGTGTCGTAAGTATCCCAGGATATCTATCTGCTTTATGCTTGGTGGAGATTTTTTAAAAATACGTGATTTTTGTCTAAATTAAGAAAATATTAGTGGGTAATTCTGAAACTATTAACAAAATGAAAAATAAATCACAATCAAGTCCTTGTTTTAAAAACTTTGTCCTCATCAGTTAATTTACCCACAGGAGACTGAGTTCATGTTTCTAAGCAGTAATTCCTAAGCATTTAAAGATTTTTCCTAAAGTTTTATCTCTTGAGGTGTGAATGCATGTTTTAAGTCAGTTACCTTTGATTACTGAGTACCATCACCATCTCCTTAATCTAAGTCTGTGAATTTGGCCGATTTTTCTCTTCTGACCTATTTTCTGTCATGAAAATTCCTCCCCAGAAATAAATGTATCCAGAGAAAGGTAACATTGATGATGAATGGTATTATGGAGCGGTTAATGGAAGTGGGTCAGAAAAGTTCTTATCTGAGGGAAATTTAAGAGAAGATTAATTGACAGTAAAAGCTAGTTGCAGGATTCTCAAGGTACCACAAAGAAACATTCAGGCTGAGGAGACTTATTATTCACTTTACTGTTGGAGAGCAGGCACTTCTTCAAGTAACAATAGCAGACTTTGTTAACTGCTTCTCGAAAGCTGCTTTTTAAAGAGAGAAGTTCCATTAACCAGTGAGATCAGAGTTTGTTATAGAAGCCAAGTGAATCTGAACTGTAACAGAAATCTTAGAAAGACAGTACCATGGGCAAAATGGAGATTATCGAGTACTCAGGATTCGTTTCTGAAGTGCCTGTAATCTGAACGCAAACACAGATGGGCAATGGGTCTTGGGAGTTCTGAAGTGTGGGGACTGAAATCTACTCAGTCTATAGTTCTCTGACTCTTGGCTTAAGAGTGTAGGGGATCAGGGGGCTTGGATGGAAAGTTTGAGAAAACTCAGAAATAAAGAGCTTCATCAGGCCAAGACAGATGAAAAGGTGTGTCCAAGACATGAAGAAGTTCATAATGAACCCTGACAGAAGTTCATTTGGAGAGGAAGTGAATGTTCATGTAGACTGCCCCTGAGCACTCTACAGCGTGAGGCAGTCCAGCAAGCATGATAACCAAACTGAGAGGGAGTGCTCAGCGATCACCAATTTAGAGGGTCTCCTGTTGCTTTGATAGGACTGCTAATTTGTAAAAAATTCCCAAAAAGTAGCTTTTTAAATTTTTATTTTTGGCTGCACTGGGTCTTCGTTGCTCCCCGTAGGTTTTCTCCAGCAGTGGAGAGGGGGGCTACTCTGTTGCAGTACACAGGCTTCCCATTGCAGTGGATTCTCTTGCTGCGGAGCACAGATTCTAGAGTGTGCAGGCTTCGACTCACAGGCTCTTCAGCACCAGCTCAGTAGTCATGGCACAGGTCTTAGTTGTCCCTTGGCACATGCAATCTTCCCAGACCAGGGATCTGACCGGTGTCCCCTGCACTGGTAGGTGGATTTCTTTACCACGGGACCACCAGGGAAGTCCAAGATATAGCTTTTGAGTATACTGAAATTTTCAAGTTTAATACTTGGAAAATATTCAAAAGTAATGAGCAATTTAAATGAAAAAATGCACTGTCATACTAGCAATTAAAAAGTGCAGAGAGAACTTTACTATGACATAACCTATAATAATAATAAAACACTAGATGAAAAAAACAGTTTTGGGACTGCTTTGGGAAAGCCAATGCACTTCTGTAATTGCTAGCAGTATGTATTAAAACATCTTGCCTACAGTTTTCAGTGATACATAGGTCACCCCAGGTTCCATCTACTTTAATATTTTCAAGGTCATCTGAATAACACCTCTGAGCTCTAAATAGTTCCACAATTCTGGGGCTTGTTAAACTGTGAGAACATCAATTGTAGACTGTTGTGTAGAGTTATCTACTAAATATGCTTCAAGCTGCAATCAGGCTGCCTAGGCTTGAATCCTGTTGCTGCCACTTACTAACTTTGGCAAATTATTTAATACCTTTCTGTGCCTCAGTTTCCTCCTTCTGAAAGAATAATAATAGAGCCTTAAAAAGGGAATAGTAATAGTGCCTATCTCATAAAGTTAAGGAGTAAATGAGTTGATATATATAAAGTGCTTAGAACACTGCTTAACACATACTAAGCAGCTGATAAATGCTTGCTATTACAGAAACATAAAAAACAACTAACATGATAAAGGAATTCTCTTTCTTTCATTAAAGAAATATCAGGATATAGATGATTGCTGTACTGGTTTAGCTTATCAATGGTGTCATCACTCACCTCCAATCTCCATCATGTCACTTCACCATCTTTAATACGCTGGCTTTTTGTCCTTCAGCCCATGGCCTCATGGTCTCAGAATGGCTGCCATAGCTCCAAATATCTCACATCTCAACTGTGTTTAAAATCAGAAAGAACAATACCATCCAGGGGAGAGGGAAAAGTGAGAAAGAAAAAGAGACTATTTCACATTATTTTCACATTTTATGAAGGAGCAAAATATCTTCCCAGAGTGCCTCAGTTGATTTCACCTGATCTCATTGGCCAGAACTGAGTCTCAGGACATCCCTGAAATCAAGAGCTCTGTCTTGGCTTTTTTTTTTTTTTTTTTTTCTTGGCTGTGCTGGGTCTTCATTGCTGTGCAGGCTTTCTCTCGTTGCATCTACTCTTTAGCTGCAGTGCATGAGCTTCTCACTGTGGTGGTTTCTCTTGTGGAGCATGATATCTAGGGTACTTGGGCTTCATTAGTTGCTGCACATGGGCTCAGGAGTTGTGGCTCATGGGCTTAGCTACTCCACGGCATATGGATCTTCCCAGACTAGGGATTGAACCATGTCTCCTGCTTTGGCAGGTGGATTCTTTACCACTGAGCCACCAAGGAAGCCCTCTGCCGTGGTTCTGTTGGCAGAAAAAAGGGGAGAGAGTGTCTGTTAGGGAGACAACCATGGGTCCTCCACAGTTAATCATTCCTGTTATACCAGCTGCTTTGTTCCTGCTTTGGCTGTGGGAAGGATGGTGTGTCCCTCAGAGCATTCGTGTGAATTAATCAATGATCACAGAGCTCTTGTAACATATGAGACCACTGCTACCACTGCTAAGTTCTTCCCATATATGATAGGAAGATGATCAAGGCCCACTTCTTTTGGAGATGGACCTTGACCTCAGTATCTTCTTCTTAAAGGCTGTTCAAATCCTGACTAGAACACACAGAGGTACCCAATTGAGTCCCTGCTCTCTACTGAGCCTCGTGGGGCTCCAAAGGAAGCATCCTGGCCTTTGGGTTGTACATACACGGATGAGAAAATAAGAGCAGCACACATCAAGCATCAGTTCCATGCTCAACTCTCCTGGAGTCCAGAAAATGGAGCAATCAAACGGTCTGGCATAGAGAGAGGTTCCCATGGAGGAGTTATTGAGGTTGCAGTGAATGAGAAGAATTTATGAGCAAGGGAGAGGAGGGTCATTCCTGATCACAAGGCTAGACTGTGAAAAAGCTCCTGGATGGAGTCAGCAGGACATGGGAGGGATATTCATTCTTTTTATATTTTTAAGGATCTAAAATTTATTTATACACACTTTGTTCAACAGTGTAAACTTTGTGTGGAGTATGCTCATGATTCCCATTCTGCATACGAAGAAGCTGAGGCTCTAGGGTGGTCCGTTTGCTTGAAATCATAATAGAAGAATGAGGGGGAACATTCATTCCTATTCTTTTGAGATTTTTTGTTTTCTCCTTAGAACTTGGAAGAAGCTGCCTGAAGTTGAGAACGTGCCAAACATTAACCTTAATAATGCTGTGAACTCTCCAAACGTAAGCTATATCCTCTGGCAAGCGCACGGGGACTCGGTTACTCAGGTAAAAAGAAGAAGCAAAAGTAACTTGCAATGTGCCACACTACGTCTTTCTGCAGGGGTGTCACACAAGCAATCAAATAATAGTGTGTGTATTCTTTAACAAGTCATCACTGGTCCTGAGGTAACTTTATTAACTTAGCTAAACACAAAAACAAATGTCACATGATATACCCAGAATGGCCCAAAGAATGGTTTCTAGAAGTAAGTGAAAATCATTAATCTGAACTTGCTTGCATGTTTGTTCTGGGAGTTTCCACCCGAGATACCCAATGGGTCTGAAGACAGTAGATTGTTCTCCTCCATCTTGTAGGAGTGAGACTCACTCAGATGACTCGTGTCTGAGGACCCACAATGTGACTACAGACTTGAGAGTTGTTCCCTGAGATTTCTACTGGCTCTGAGAACTTAGTATTTCCCTAGTGTGTAAAAAAGCAAGACTTTGTCCTGTATGTTAAGACAGCCCAGTCTAACCAAGAAAAATGAAGAATGTGTCCACATAAGAACTTGTTCCCGAATGAACGTTCATGGCAGCATTATTCACAGTAGTCAAAAAGTAGAAACAATCCAAATGTCCATCAACTGGTGAACAGATAAACAAAATCTGATATGTCTGTACAAGGAAATATTATTTGACAATAAGAGGAATGAAGTCGTGATACAAGCTGTAATGTGAATGACACTCAAACGTTACATCAAGTCACAAAAGATCCCAAATTATGTGATTGCATTTATATGGAATGTCCAGAAAAGGAAAATCCATGGGGACAAAAAAGCAGATTAGTGGTTGCCTGCTGCTGCTAAGTTGCTCCAGTCTTGTCCAGCTCTTTGCGACCCCACAGACTATCGCCCACCAGACTCCTCTGTCCGTGGGATTCTCCAGAAGAACAGGGATGAGGAAATAGTGGGAAAATAGGGAGTGACTGTTAATGTTAAGGGTGTTTCTTTTTCTTTTTTAAAAAAATTTTTTTGCCTGGGTCTTCATTGCTGCCCACAGGCTTCCTCTAGTTGCTGCAGACGGGGCTACTCTCCATTGTGGTGCATGGGCTTCTCATTGCGGTGGCTTCTCATTGTAGAGCACGGGCTCGAGGGTGCGGGCTTCAGTAGTTGTGGTACACAGGCTTAGTTGCCCAGCAGGGGTCGAACCCAGGTACCCTGCATTGGCAGGCAGATTGTTAGCCACTTCCCATCAGGGAAGTCCTGGCATTTCTTTTTGAAGCGATGAAAATGTTTTAATATTGAAAATGGTGATGGTGCACAACTCTGAATATACTAACAAAATGTGAAATTATACACTTTAAATTGAAAAACAAAGAAAAAGCCCAGAAGCCAAACAGAGTGGACATGCAGAAGGGAAAGCAGTGGTCCTTCGGGATTGATGGGGATCCTCCCCTGGGGGAGAATAAAGATCCCTCGTCTCTTTATAAACACGTCAGGTTGAAACTAGGTAGTGAAGATGTTTAATAAAGAAGATTAATGTAAAAAAAGAAAGATCGGGAATGTTATTGGGTGAATGGAAAAGAATCAAACATGTGCTAAGTGAAAAGGAAAATTAAAGGGGAAGAAAAATCAGACCGGGAAAATCTTGTCTAAAAGATTAAACCAACAAAGTTTCAAACATAAAGAGAAGAAACTAGAACACCATCCTGCAGTAGAAAGGAAATGTGAATTAAGAAAGCTAGGTACAAAAAAGAAAACAGTAATCTGACTGAACAAGCACACGCAAAGTTGTAGTGTAATTCAATGTATTTCTCGAAAGCAGATGGAACCAGGTTCTTTTTTCCTTCAATTTGTTTGAGGTACAGTTTACCTGAGGGCTTCCCTGGGGGCTCAGTGGTGTAGAATGTTCCTACAATTCAGGGGGCCTGGGTTCGATCCCTGGGTCAGGAAGATCCCCTAAAGAAGGGAATGGCTACCCACTCTAGTATTCTTGCCTGGAGAATTCCATGGACAGAGGAGCCTGGAGGGCTACAGTCCATGGGATGGTAAAGAGTCGAACACAACTGAGTGACTAATACTTTGTCCCTACTAGGACTTCTGCAGGTGGAGAAGGTGGCCTGAGAGGAGAGGAACTCCTCAAATCCCTCCCAACCTGTTTCCTTGCCCCCCCAAGAGTGGCCCTGCCCTCCCCACCCCCAACCCCACCCACCGCCACCCCCATTCAGGGTCCTGCCTGAAAGCTCTGCCTCCCCATCCCCAGAGCACCTGCCACTGAGCCCAGCGCTTCATTTTCAAAGGCTGAGGAAAAGAGGTCATTACCCTTCCCAGTATGACGCAGCATAGCTTCCAACTCAAATCTGATTTACGGCGAAGGACACACTGCTATCTTTATGAAACCCCTGCGGCTGTGCAGGGAGCATTCTGATTTTCTTGGAAATACCTAAACGAGGTAGTAGAAACTTGGGCATAGTCTATCAGACAGGACACCCAGGAATTGCTTGCTCCTGTACTAGTCTTGAGCGAGTATAAAGCCAAGTGAGCCCCCTGTGAGCTTGTCACCCATCACGCCGCCCACACTCAAATGTGGTTCTGTAAAGTCGCACCTGTCCTGTGACCAAGAGGCTCCTTTCTCCCTCTTGAAATGTGTGTTGAAAGAACACCTTAGATATTGTTATAGACTCTTACTTGACCTGGTATGTGATCTTCAAATTAACATTTCTTTTTTTCATTTCTAGCTGAACTACTATGATTCTATCAAAGCTGTCATTTCAAGCTCCAACCACGAGCCCACTGCTCTAGTCATCGGTACTGCTTGCCCTTCTCTTAAGTTTCCCGTGTTCCCTTTTTGTGTGTCAGACCCTTGACTTTCTCCCACCTTTAGAATTTCTACATTGCAGCAGGCATCCCACACTTGGATAATAACTCCCAGTGAAGCTCAAAATGGGACATCCTCCCACTGCTGAGTTTTATAAGCCTCACTCTCAGCTGCCGGGGAGGCAGAGGGAGGGTGGGCAGGCCTATCCCAGCCTTCGCTCATACCCAGAGCTCAATCCATATTTGTATTTGTTGGGTTGAAATAAAAGCAAAATCCACTTTAGGCAATCTCAGGCCATACCATTTGATCAGCCCTAAGGTGTTACATGATATTAAATATACGGTGGTATCAACATAAAACAGTGGTCTTGGGGGCATTTGTATCAAGTAGGATTTGGAATATTTTAAGAATTCAAAACGCACACTTGATATAACAACTGTCAGCAATGGCAAGAGGAAGACCCAGAACTTGAAGGCCTTTGGATTTTTCTGGAAGCTGGCCTTTGATTAAGTGAATTCAGAGAAAGGAGAACCCCAGTCCCTATCCACCTGTTCCTTTTCCAGGCCCAGATGCACAGCAGTCTGGGCGTGGACTTGACCAGACTGATCTGGGGTCTTTGGAGTAGGAATCTGACAAGCCTGTGCTCTTCGCATGGGAGTCATTTTGTCTGGGCCAACCAGAGGATGTATATCCTGGTGCTGGATGAACCCCAGGAGATTGGCTGATTTAGGTTTGACCCGGGAGCCAGTCTCTTCACGTGGACCATTCCCTGGAGACCAGCTCATGGTCTGACGTAGATGCAGCCTCTGACTGGTCCTGGGGCCTTCTAACTAGAACAATTACTGCCAGGCCCCGCACTAAGCTCCTTCCATGCTTGCTTTTATTTAATCCCCATCATGTGCTCGCTGCTTAGTGCTCAGATGCTCAGTCATGTCTGACTTTTTTCAACCCCATGGGCTGCAGACTGCCAGGCTTCTCTGTCCAAGGGATTCTCCTGGCAAGAATACTGGAGTGGTATGCCATTTCCTCCTCCAGGGTATCTTCCCGAAGAGGGATCGAACCCAAGTTTCTTACATCTCCTGCATTGGCAGGCAGATTCTTTATCGTAACCTTGTGAGTAGATCCCACTACAAGCCTCGTCTCACAGGTGAGTAAGCTACAGCACAGAATAAGTAACTTGTCCTCAGATATTGTTCAGGGACTTTTCTTTTTTTTGTCTGCCCTTGAAAAGAGCTGCAGGGCACCTGTGTACATGTCAAGTCCAAGAGGTATCCTTTAATCACAATAGTATATTTTTTTACTTAATTTTTTGTTTCTATTTTATTCTATTTGAAATAATTTTTCCTAATAACTTGGCACTTGAAAATCTTCTTAATTCTTCACACTTACTTTGTTAAACTGCATTCTTATTTTGTGAAGCTCTTGAAAGCATGTTGAAAAGCCTTATCCACTAATTCAGTGTCACTGTCATCGTATTTAATTTGTCAAGGTGATACTGGTGATGATTCCTTACACGTGCTTGGCCCTTACTAATTTATAAAGAATTTTCACATTCATTTCTCGGTCTTGGCTGCCCTTAGGGGTCTTCTGGGGTACTTCATCAAATCTGATTACTACCTGGGTCTTGCCCTCAGAGATTCTGACTTAACTGGTCCCGGGGTGAAGCCTGGGCATTGGGGCTTTTGTGGCGGGGGTGGATTCTGCTGATCTCAGTTGCAACACGCAGCCTTCTCCAGTCGCAACATGCAGGCTTTAGTTGCTCTGAGGCACGTGGGAATCTTAGTTTTACAACCAGGGATCAAACCTACATCCCCTGCATTGGAAGTGAAGTGAAAGTCACTCAGTCGTGTCCGACTCTTTGTGACCCCATGGACTATACAGTCCATGGAATTCTCCAGGCCAGAATACTGGAGTGTGTAGCCATTCCCTTCTCCAGGGGATCTTCCCAACCCAGCAATCGAACCCTGGTCTCCCACATTGCAGGTGGATTCTTTACCAGCTGAGCCACAAGGGAAGCTCAAGAATACTGGAGTGAGTAGCCTATCCCTTCTCCAGAGGATCTGCCCAACCCAGGATTTGAACCGGGGTCCCCTGCATTGCAGGCGGATTCTTTACCAACTGAGCTATCAGGGAAGCATTGGAAGGTGGATTCTTAGCCACCTGACCACCAGGAAGTTTCTGGGCACTGGGACTTCTAAAAGTTCTCCCAGTGATTCTAATACGTGGCCAAGATTAAAAGCACTGTCCAAGGACTGTGGCTGAGGCACCAGTATTTTTTAGATACTTCCCAGTGACTTTAATTTGCAGCCAAGGTTGAGAACCACTCACATGTATTTATTATTTGATCTTCACAGTAGGAGGTAAGGTATACCTGTGTGCACTCCCATTTTACAATTTGAGGATACATAAGTTCAGAGAAGTTTGCCTATCAGGTCACTTAGCTGGAAGAGGTAGAATTGTGCCTCGACTTCAGTTTTTCTGACCCCAGTGCCAGTATTCCACCTTTCATTCCCTAGACTTGGACTGGTAAGGCCCTGCCCCTCAGGTCCTGGGACTTGTTTGGGGACAGCCTCATTTCAAAAGGACAGGGAAGCCTGGTATGCTGCAGTTCATGGGGTCACAAAGAGTAGGACACGACTTAGTGACTGAACAAAAACAATGACATTTCCAAAGGAGACTGTGACCCTGGAGCAAAATAAATCTCTGAATCCTCATCATCCACCGTAGGGTGGTGAGAAAGTGTTAGCTGGCAAAGGCTGCCTTTGATCTCTGTGATCCCTGGGTGGGGTCCCTGTACACCTGGGCAGCAGCAGCAGCATTTCTACATGAGGTCGTCTTTCATTTGCTGCAATGATCTTCACCTTTCCCTCTTGACCGTCCTAAATGCCCTCTCTCTCTTCCTCCTAGATCCGTCCCTGGCCCCACTCCTGGGTTTTAAGGGCCTGATTTCACCAAGCAATGAATTTGTAATGAATACAGTATTTAACACTGTCTTCAGCGATTCAGAAGTCAGCCACCCACGTCATGATGAGTCTTTCTTTTAAGAAGCCTTTCAGCTGAGCTGTGCCTGAGCATTTCTGAGCTTTGCGAAAACTGAGATCTTAGGGTTTTTTTTTTTTTTCCTCCTTTCCTGTAGAATCTTGTTTCAGTGGCCACTGAACATCTTGGAGAATCAGTAATGAGTCATGTCCAAGGTCTCCACCGCCTGTGAAACACCTTCTTTCTTCTTTTTGACAGGAATCTGACAGGAACTCCATCCACCTCTGATTCACAGCCTTGGAACTCATATTATCTTTCAAGGAAAGCTCCCTTTATCAATTTCTGATTCACTGACATTTAAATCACCAAAGTGTTACCAAGAGATGTGCTATAAGAACTTTCTTGGGAATTTTCATTAGACTTTCTGGGAACTAGGAAATTATGATTTTCTAGAACAGTAATGGATATGAATCTTAAAAAACTGAAAGTCAGCCTTCAGAAACTGCTCAGAATTCAGTGTTTGTTATGGCAGAACAAAATTCAATGAAAGAAGGAGGGTCTCTGGGTTCCAGCCCCAGCTCTGCTACTCACAGAGCTGTGGCCTCAGGCCCTGGTTCCCTCTCCAGTTCAATAAGGAAGTTGGATGCGAGGGTCTGTCCCGCTCAGATCTGAAGATCCTCATTCTCCTGTGAGACCCCTGTCCATCCCCTCCTCCTCCTCACATCATGGAAAGCAGGGGCCACTGCAGTTGCTGACAGCTCTAAACCAGTGTGAAGTGTCTCTAGAGACCTAGATAACACTAGTGCAGAAAGAATTACTTCACCTCAATCCCCTGTCCACATTGTCAGAGTTTCTGTGTGTGTTAGGCATTTATGATGTGCCTGGGATGGGACTAGGATGATAATGTGGGCGAACCTTTGGAGTAAAATTCCTGGGAAGGGTTGTTTCTACTTGCCCTCTCTTTTCCCTGTCCTTCCAGTATTTCTAAAACCCACTCCAGCCTGGCTTTGTCCCTGCCATGCCACCAAAAGCACCTTTGTAAGGGCCACCAAATGCCCCTCTTGTTGCTGAGTCAGTGACCCGTCCTCATCCCACTTGTTCTCTCAACACTTGAAGCTGCAGGTCACTCAGCTTCCTTCCTGTATGCCTTTAAAAAATATATTTATTTATTTGGCTGCACCAGCTCTTAGTTGCAAGCATGTGGGATTAGTTCCCTGACAGGGGATTGAACCCAGGCCCTCTGCATTGGGAGTGTGGAGTCATAGCCACTGTACCACCAGGGAAATCCCCTGGTGTTTTGGCTTGAGAGATCCAGCCTCTCTTGGTTTCCCTTCCACCCAGCTCTTTGCTGGATGACTTCTCTGACTCCCTTAGTTGCTCCCTCCATGATATAATGTCCAAGACCCAGAATTTGATCCTCAGTTCTCTTCTCTTTCACATCTGCATCACTCTCTTGATGATGTTATCAAATCCCAAATGCACATCCCCCTGAATTTCAGTGTGGTATTTCCCGCTGCCTTGGACCTATGTCTAAAGGATCTCTCCAACTAGGGTATCTCATAGACATCAAAGTTAAGCCCAAACCTGAATCTAGATCATCTCCCTCAGGCTGTCTAGCTCATCTCAGTTGGCTCTAAATTCATCCCTTCAGTTGCTTGGCCAGAATCTAGTAGTCACCCTTGACTCTTCTCTCTCTCTTTCTCTCTCTCTCACACACACACAACCCATCCTGACCTGTTGATCCCACCTTCATTATACACTCGGAATTTGGCTGCTTGTCCCAGCCCAACTACTACCATCTCGTGAAAGTCACTGCCTTCTCTTCCCTGGGCCACTGTTTCCATCCTGCCCCTGCAGACTCCACGCATCAGCCAGAGATATCCTGTAAAACGAGAGGTCTGATCTGTGCAAATCCTGCAGTGGGCGCTCGACTCCCTCAGTCAAAGCCAGGTCCTCCTGAGCCCCGTGTGTCAGCCCAACCCTTACATCTCTGGCTCGGTCTCCTACTTCCTTCCCTCAGTCTCTCTGTGCTAGTCATACAATCTCCTTGAATTTATTTAGGATCTTTTCACTGCTTCTTCTCTGCACCTAGAAAATTCCCCCTCAAATGCCTGCATTGCTCACTCCCTCAGCTCTTCGAGGTCTTTGCTCAAACTTCTCAGTGAGGCCATCTTGTCCACGTTATTTTATAATGGAACAGCCCAGGTGCTGCCCTCAGCATTCCCTATTTTTCTTACCTTGTTCTGCCCTTGATTAATTCCATGCATTTAATCACCTCCTAATATAGTATATGATTTATCTATTATGTTTGTTGCTTGTGGTCTGTCTTCATCAGAAGACAAGAGCCTTGAAGGCAGGAGTTTTGTCTGTGTTAGTCATTGTTTTGTTCACACTTAGAATAGCACATGGCACATAAGTATGTGCTCAATAAATATTTATTTAATGGATTTCTTTGTGAAGTCAGAGTACATAACAAATCCATCTCTCTCCCAAAGCAGTGCTCAAGGCCACACACAGCAGGAAAGCTAAGATTCTGTAGTGACAAGCTTGTCGAGTGTTTCCTCCTGTGCCCTCTCCGCCCTCTCCCCACCCACCCACCCCCTACACACCCCCACAGTGTCCTACACCTGTGTCACTGCTCAGTTGGATATGTATGTGTCCCACACACTCACACACACACTCTTCCACTGTGCTATAGGACTCACCCCACCCCACCCCTAAATGGTCCCTAGAGACAGTAATCCCATCAGGAAGAAAGTAGATGGTTCACACCAGCCCACAGTCCCCTTCAAATCAATTCTAGCTTCTATTTCTGGTCTGTCCCCTTCCGCAGCCCCTAAGGGACCGCCCTTTACATACTCCTGAACTTCAAAACTCAGCTTCAGGTCAGCCATCTGTCCCCAGACAGGATCACCTCCAGCAAGAGGGAAAAACCTTAACAGGAGAGACCAACATGGCACAGAGGCTCTGCGTGAGGCAAAGGAAGTGCTTTCAAGTGCGTTTGGTCCCTTGCAGTGAAGGAAGGCAGGAATTGCTTGCTTGTTTTCATCATTCATGAACATGAAAGGGGACATGTCTTGGTCAAGGCCATAGACAGACCAGGCTGGGCCTCGAACCCAAACCTGAGCAGCATTAGGTTCCACCTAGTGACGGCCGATCTGTGGGCTCCTGCCACACTGAAGAAACAGATGGAGTGAAGGGAAGGAAGTACAGGGAGGGATAAGCAGGAGAGGCCACCTCAGAACAGGAAGAATAAGGATCTGAGCTCTGCAGAGGACACACTCACCTCAGTGCTGACCCCCTGGGATGCGCTAAGCCCGTGACCATGAAAGTGGCCTGTGGGTCAGCCCTGACACTAGCAGCTGCAGTGACAGACAGAATTCACCAGGACCCCAGCACCTCAAGACTTAGCTGCTACTTAGTGTGCTGAGATCTGAGCCCTCCTTGAATCTGCTCTCAGTTTCCATGGTGACTGCTTAAACTTTTCATCTTCCTTCTTTCAGACCTTGGGGGAGAGCAATGCTCTCTGGTTTCCATGACAACCACTTAAACATGTATCTCTTTCTGGCTTGGTTGGAAAAGAACTGCTAGAGATCATGCAAATGAACTGGCTGCTCTCCCTTCGCTTAAAAAAATTAAAAATAAAGTGATACACCTGCTTAGATGTTTCAGATCTCTGCTCACAACAAGAGGGGTGAAAGTGTTGAACTGGTGTTTGTGGAGGGTTTGCTGCATTGCTTTGACATTTCAAGTGCTCAGATAACGCAGGCTCACGCTGTCATCTGAAGTAATTATGTACACTCAGCACTTGTCCTCCCCTCCCCTCTGCCTGGCAGATGAAAGAGCTGCAAGTTCAAGGCTGTGTACCTTCCCTGCTGCATGCTACAGCAGAAAGGAAGGATGGGGCCAGAGGGACCACCCGACCCAGCCATTGGCCACTGTGGGGAGGAGCCATGGAGGGCAGCGTCTTCACCTCAACTCACTGTCCACAAACCAGCCAGGGCTGACTCTGGACTCGGGTTATATAGCCTCAAATAATGGGGATGTCAGAGACCCCTGTTCAGAAATGACTCTGCTTCCCTGTTGGAATTCAGGGAAAGGAGAACAGCCACGGGACTCTGAAGCAGAGAAGCTCTGAAGTGGAAAGAGGGGGGCTCCCTTCCCCCAACTGTGACACCTGCCCGTCCTCCCTTGCACAACACGCCCTAACCCAGAGGCCCTGAGAAACAGCCACAGACCGAGCTAAAGCGTGTTTTAAAACTGGTCACCAACAAGTAAAGTTCTGGCGATATCCAGTGAAAAATGGAGATTTCCCACTTCTGTGGGAAAATGGGCAGGGCTGCCTCACGGGGGTCCTCTGAGCTGCAGTAGCACCACGCCCAGGAGGTGGAAGCCTCCAGTCGCCTTGAGGGAACTTTCCTGAGTAGCATGTTCTCCCTGAATCCTGGAAGAAAGCTGAGTTGTAATTTGTGCTAGCAGGTACAAGACCCAGACCAAACCGATAATCCTTCAGCCAGTTGCTGAAGTCACAGATGATGAAAGAGGATTCTTACTTGGGGGTAGAGGGATCGGGAGGGGGTTGGGGAGATGGGTGAAGACAGTTAGTCTCCCACCTTCGTCCTCCAAGGTCCTTCAGGCTCCTTGGACAAGGCAGAGGTCAAGGGGGAAGTCAGGCAGGTGGACGGGAGAGGCACTGGTGAGTGTATTTCGGATTTCCTTCATGATCATCTTCTGGTGAGACTATTTACCCCCTCGGGTCCTAAGACTCTTTAATCAATAGGAGTTGATGAGAAGAAGCCAGATGAGGAATACAGGCAAGGCTGTATTGGGATTTGTGCTACAGCAGGAGGAAGCAAAAAGAAGTCACAGGTGCCTTGCTTGCTCCCCAGGAGGGGGCAAGCTGGTTCCTTAAACATGGTGAGGGTGGGGGCAGATGGGCAGGTCGGGCAGGAAGGGTGCCCTAGGTGGCCTGCCCACCCCCCTGGTAGTGCTGTGTGCAAGGATCATGCACAGTACCCTACTTTTGCTCTCCCCACCTCAGAAACAGTGGTTGGTTTGTGGCCTTTTTGTATCTTATAATTCATAATTGCCCCGATTGGGCTTTCACGTAGTTATTTTGGGCTTTCCTGGTGGCTCAGTGGTAAAAAATCCGCCTGCAATGCAGAAGCCGCAGGAGACGTGGATTCAATCCCTGGGTTGGGAAGATCCCTTGGAGGGCATGGCAACCCACTCCAGTATTCTTGCATGGAGAACCCCATGGACATAGGAACCTGGTGGGCTACAGTCCATGGGATCGAAAAGAGTCAGATACAACTGAAGTGACTTAGCACACATGCACTGACTTAGCACACACACACGTAAGTTATTTTTAGCCCCTTATAGTTTCTTGTATTTTTGTTGCCCGAGGAGACTTTTATCTAGATGCAAGAACTCTAGTCAAGGGTCCTAGGTCCCGGCCTGTCTCAAAATCAATGTCTAAAGCCTGCAGGAAGGCCCTTGATCATTTCTGTGTGACACTTCTGTGTGATGCTACTATTTTATTCTATTCTGTGGATTCATAAGCCCAAAAGTCATTTGAGTAATTTGACTCGAATATCTGTCAGAATAGTTGTAAATGAAATTGGCTGATTAGTTAATGAAACCTGGAGGCCCTGATCTAGGAGTCAGATGGTGCTTCCTTGGCTCCAATGTGTTCTTGATGACAAGTGTTTAACCTCTCTATGTGTGAGTTTCCTCACCTGTAAGGCAGCAGTAAAGGTGCTTACCCCACTGAGTTTCTTTGAGGCTCAAACAAGATCATGTATGGGGAGGCTCTGGCCCAATGCCTGGCACTCAGTAGAGATTTGGGGAAACCTTGCGTTTCTTACAATATCATTTTCATTCTTCAGACTATCTATAGTTTAACACCTGGGGTAAAAATGAAGAAAACACTGTCATCACTGAAAATGAGCCTGAGATCTTTCAAAATTAGTAACTTGTCCAAAAATTGACTGATCATGTTGAGAAACTGTTTTGCTTTTCTGTGAATATTTTTAGGGTGCACTATGGGAACAACAAATGTCAAGCAAAAGATGAAAGAAATAAAGGATGTTGGGGGAAATGTCAAAGCAGGAAAAGACCAAGCATTCCTCGGTTTGCCCCAAAGGCGAGCAGAATGTGATCAAACGGTTTTCTGCATCCACAAAGGAGTCAAGGCATTTACATTCTGCAAGGGAAAGAACTTGCTGTTGACAGGTGGAATGGATCGGATAATTAGTCTGGAATCCTTATCTGCCTGGGTAAGTTTTCATTCTCTCTCCAACCAAGGGTGCCCTTGACCTCATAAGTACAGGAGAGCAGGATTGAGGATCACTAAAATTCCCCTTTAATTTAACAGCCCCTGTCCAAAACTGATCTCCCAGACACGCAACCCAGGAAATCTCTGCTTGTGGCTATTACAAAGTCATTTTGGGGGGTTAATAAGCAACTTATTTAAAATGAAAATATCTTGCAAAGACACAGAGATCGTGTAGAACCATCATTCACTCATAACTGGAAGGATTTTCTTTGATCAGATTGCTGTCTTCCCTACAATGAATGATGATCAGTTGTAGAGAACAATTAGGGATTTTGGTCTCCAATCAGTGTCCTTTCTGTGCACCTCACTCAGATGGCCCTAAGCTTACCCTCACTTCTCTGCGGGAGTTGTGTAGCCCCATCTAATTTAAGGACTCCACCACCCCTGAAATATAGCAGAATTGACCTTAAGAAAACAGGGATTCTTCTGGAAAGCCTGGCACTGGGGTAGCCAGGGTAGCAAACTGTTTAATCAGAAGAGCAGCCTGTTGCCATCGCCCCTTCAGTGTGTAATTATCATACTCCTGAGAGTGCCCCTCCAACCTTCATGTGGGTCCCTGCAGAACGAGTCTCAGAAATGCTTTCTTGAAAATAACAGAAACTGTCACTTTACTGAGCACCTACTTGGTACCAGGCACTGTGCCCCATATTCATTCTCTCTAATCCTCACGTCAACTCCATTTACCAAGGAAGAAACTGAAGCTCAGAGGAGCTGAGTAATTTTGGGGTACTAATGGCAGAATCAGGATTCAAATGCAACTTGGTTGCTAAAAGCTATGTCATTTCTGTTGACAAGTATTGAAGAAGGAAGGAGAGGAGGAAAACGGGAGTTGATATGGGGTTTGGAGTAAGAACCAGTCACCTACAGAAAGCCCAGGTTGTTGCTGAGCCTCTGCACAGACACCAGTGAGGCCTGCCAGGTGACCCCCGCCCCCTCAGCTGCTGGGCAGTGCTCCAAGGCGGTGAGCTCACGGGTCCAGCCTCTGTCCCGCCTCAGTCCCTTTCTGGCTGAATGATCCTGAGCAAGGGCTGCAGCCTCCAGTCCCTCTTTGGAAATAACAAGAATATCCACTCCTGGATGAGTAGTAGTAGTATTTGTTGTTCAGTCAGCTAAGTCGTATGGACTGCAATCCCATGGACTGTTGCCCACTAGGCTTCCCTGCCCTACACTGTCTCCCAGAATTTGCTCAAACCCATGTCCATTGAGTTGGTGATGCCATCTAACCATCTCCTCTTTTGTCGTCCCCTTCTGCTCCTGCCCTTTGTCTTTCCCAGCATCAAGGTCTTTTCCAATGAGTCAGCTCTTCACATCAAGTGGCCAAAGTATTGGAGCTTCAGCATCAGTCCTTCCAGTGAATATTCAGGGTTGATTTCCTTTAGGATTGACTGGTTTGATCTCCTTGCTGCCCATGGGACTCTTGGGAGTCTTCTGTAGATTAGCAGTACAGATCGCAAATGAGACCATCCGTATAGAGCACTCAGTGCCATGTCTGATGCCTAATAAGAAGGAAAGAAATGGAAGGAAGGAAGGGAGGAGGAAGGAAGGAAAAAAGAAACATGATTTTTCTACCCACTTCTATTACCTTAGCCTCCTGTTTGTCAGAAGACTGAGAAAAATTTGCTTACTTCCCAGTGACATGGTTATAAAAAGACACTGTTCTCTCCCGTCAACCTCAGCCCAGCATCCCTTCTCCTTACCCCTCACCCTCCCACAGCACACGCAGCCCTGCACCCTTCAGGGCCCTGCGATCCCTCAGAACTCCTTAAAATAAACTCTTATTAGAAAGACATTCACGCCAGATCTGAATCCTGCATAAAGCAACAACCTGCGTGGAGTCTCTTCCAACCCCACCCTGCGCTCTTCCAAGCTTATTCCTTTTATAGCGGTATTGTCAGCCCTGGGAGAAACAAAGCCCAGGGCTTCATCTCACACCGAGTTGTGTTGCTATAACTGCATATTATCTGCTTCACTCCTTTTATCACACAAGATATATACGCACGTCGTTTCAGAGGGAGACATAACCCTCCTCAGGCTGAATAGAGCTGCCAGATCCGGGCCAAGTTTAGTCTTGCATTTTTATTTAGAAGCCTCAGCTAGAACTGCCTGGTGTTCATCTGTTCTTTTTCCATTCTAGAAAACCAACAGGTATGCTGAGAAGCCACACAGCTCCAGTGATTTACATCCATGTGTCTGCTGAGGATAACAAGATATTTTCCATGTCTATTGACAACACTATTAAGGTCTTTGCCCTGTTATGTTTTGATGTGTTATCCAATGCGGTTTCAGACAGAGAAGGTGTTCCTTTCATGTTTTCATTCCTCTCTCTGGAGCCTTTGGGGCCTCTGATTAGAAGATGCTCAGATGGCATTTCCTTCCATGGATCTGCTTTTGAAAGGGAGAATAGGCAAGCAGGGGAAGGGCAGGCTCTCCGAGAACTTTCTATACCTGCTGTTTTGTTGGGATGAGTAAACGTTATAGCACTGAGCCCTCTGCTTACACTCCATTCAGAGATTCCTTGTGAGAATGCAGGTTGGGGATGGAGAGGGGGAGCTGGGGACAGATGGGGACAGAAGGAGTCAGCAGTCCTTTGCCTCTAGAGGTGATCTTCTTGTCTTGCAGGACACATAGAGCAAGTGGGCCCTTTCTGAAATGCTCTCTCTAAGGCTTAGAATTTAAACCTTTCTGGCCCTGGCAGAGGTAGCAACATCCCTACCTTCATTTTGTTTGCCTTCATACCTCTTTTTATACCCAGGGTCCTGTCTGCCTCTAAAGCCCAGTCACTCTGTTATCTCTGGAATACACAGTTTTATAAATTAAAAAAGAAGAAAAACCTCACTGATTTGTTTCATCCATCACCTCATATGCTTTTCCAGTGAATATGACAAGTTTCCATGGCTCATCCACCTTCTTTTCTGGACTGTCACAGGGCCAGAGGATGGGTGTTTGGAGCAATGTGAGTTGCTGGAACCTCAGGACAGAGATCATATTCACTGCAGATACATAAACCAGCTCACTGACCCCTCACATAATAAATGATTGATAGACGCTGAGCTGAATTGTGTCTCTTCAAAATCATATGTCAAAGTGTTAACCCCCAGTACTTTAGAATATGGTTGTATTTACAGATAGGGCCTATAAAGAAATTGCTGGGTTTTTGCTTAGTCACTAAGTCATGTCCAACTCTTTTGCTAAGTAATGACCAACTCTTTGAAACCCCATGGACTGTAGCCTGCCAGGCTCCTCTGTCTACGGGATTTATCAGGCAAGAATACTGGAGTGGGTCACCATTTCCTTCTCCAACCCAGGGATTGAACCCAAGTCTCTTGCATACCCTGCATTGGCAGGCAGATTCCTGACCACTGAGCCACCAGGGAAGCCCCTATAAAGAAATACTGAAGGTTAAATTAGGTCATATTGGTGGGCCCTAATCTAGTATGACTGATGTCCTTACAAAAAGAGGAAATCAGGACACTCAGATTGAGAGGCAACCTTATAAGGACACAGCAGGAAGATGGTCTTCTGCAAGCCCAGGAGAAAGGTCACTGAAGAGTCCATATCTTTCCATGCCTTGATTTTGGACTTAAATCTCTTACTTCACGCTGTACAAAAAGGTTAACTCAAAATGGATCATAGACCTAACTGTAAAAAGAGCTACACCTACCAAACTCTTAGAAGAAAACATGGGAGCAAATCTTCATGACCTCGGTCTAGGCAATGATTTCTTAGATATGGCATCAAAAGCATAAGAGACTAAAGGAAAAAGTGAGTTGATTTCCTCAAAAATAAAAACTCGTGCTTTAAAGGACAATATTAAGAGAGTGATTAGACAACCTACAGGATGAGACAAAATACCTGCAAACCATATATCTGATGAGGGACTTGTACCTAGAATACAAAGAACTCAGTGCTCAGCAATAAAAGCACAGATAGCTTATTTTGAAATGGGCAAAGGACTTGGACAGAAAGTCCTTTAAAGAAAATATTCAAACGGCCAGTAAACACAGGACAAGATGCTCAACATCATTAATCACTATGAAAATTCAAACCACGCCCATTAGGATGGCTAACATTAAAAGATAGATGATAACAAATGTTGGCAAAGAAGTAGAGAAATTGGAACCCTTGTGGATTGTTGGTGGGAATTTAAATGGTACAGCCACTTTGGAAAACATTTTGGTAGTTCTTTCAATGTTAACCAGAAAGGTAATATATGACCTAGCATTTCCACTCCTGGATTTATACCCAAGAGAATTGAAAACATCTGTTCATAAAAATAATTACATATGGATATTCATAGCAGCATTCATGACAGCCAAAAAGTAGAAATAAACCAAATGTCCATGAACCGAGGAATGGATAAACAAAATCCGATCAGCCATACAATGGAATATTATTCAGCAACAAAAAATGGAAATGAAGCACTATTATAGGGGACAGCACAGAAAACATGAGAAGCTCTAAGTGTTACGTGAAAGCCAGTCACAAAGGGCTGTGTACCGTATAATTCCATTTATATGAAATGTCCAGAGTAGGCAAATTCAGACACAGAAATGAGCTTAGTGCTTGTCAGGGGGTGGGGTGAGCTGGGAATAGGGGGTAGCAATTAATGGGCATGGGGTTTCCTTTTGGAGGAAGGAAAATTTTTTGAAAGTAGTGGCGATGGTTGCACAACTCTGTGAATATGCTAAAAACCATTGAACTGTATGCTTTAAAATGCAAATTTTGTAGTATGTGGATTAAATGTCAATAAAGCTGTGTTTTGTTTTGTTTTGTTTTTAAAGAAGAGAGCGAGTGAGGAGTCAAGGATGACACCAAGATTTTAGGTCTGTGATAAGGAAGGTGGTGGGTGAGAGGAGTATAATGTCAGGAGCCCTGTTGCGGATGTGCTGGAGAGAGTCGTCCTGAGAGAGGGGAGATGCAAGAGCTGGAGATACAAATTTGGGAATCAGCATTTAGATGGAATTTTAAGCTGTGGAGTAGATGAGATCATAAAGGGAGCATGCTTTCCTGCTTAGTTGCATCCAACTCTTGGTGACTGTTTGGACTACAGCCTGCCAGGCTCCTCTGTCCATGGGATTTTTCAGGCAAGAGTACTGGAGTGGGTTGCCATTTCCTTCCCCAGAGGATCTTCTGGCCCGGGGATCAAACCCGAATCTCCTGCATCTCCTACACTGCGGGCAAATTTTTTACCTGCTGAACCATCGGGGAAGTCTCATAAAGGGAGCCAAAGTGGGCAAAAGAGAGAAAAGCTCTAAAGACTGAGAACAGGGGCCCTGTGACACTCTGGGATTTTCCTGTTTGTGGGGTCCAGCATTGCTCCTGTGTAGTGAGCTTAGAGTCCATCTCATGGCAATGAAGAACATATTTATATAAAATTAGGTGTTGAGATCACAGTCAGGGATACAACCAGGACCCAAACTCAATTCAGTCCTCCAAGAAAAACTGATTAAAATGGTGAGATTTATGGACTTTAGTTTTTTATTTTGAAAATCAAATTCATCCAAAGGCATTCTCCAGGGCCACAAAGTTGGAGATTTCATATTTTTAATTCACTTTTTTTTTTTTTCAAAACTTGCCACCATCAGATAATCATAATTCTGTATGTGAGGACACGTCTTCTATCCTATTTTTTTTCCTAGTGCCTCTCCATTTTCTTCCAATCTAAACTCATGATGACAAGATTAGCATCTTGCCTGTGATGATTCAGGCATATTGAATCACTTCCCAAAGTGTGTTTAAAATATGTTGAAATCCTATCTTGGAAATAGGGTGTGTAATTTATTTCAGAATATATTATTCCTATCAAATAAAAACTAATCAACTAGGAAGCAAACAGCTAAATTTCTAGCATGCCTGATCAGATAGTCTTCATTCTTTGGTTGATTTTTTTTTAGCCCAAATATTTCATGTCTGTAAATCATGGGGACCCACAAAATGTTTCAAGAGTCTGCTAGTTTCTGGCATTCTCTAAAGAAGAGCAAAGTGATTGATTCAGATTTCCATTTTCACTTGTTATTTTTTGTGCATTTAATATTGCACACCACAAACAAAGCTGTTTTATGTCAACAAGAATTAGGGTGGAAAGAAAGCTATTTCTTGGAAGGAAGATAGCATGGTGTGTCAGTTAAGGTAAGGCTTGCCACTGTAACAGATAAACCCCTTTTTTCCATAGGTTGAAACAATGTAAATTAATTTCTGTCTGTTGTAAAAATCCAGCACCAGCGCTTCTGGTGAGGAGCACTTTTTCTCCCTTCAAGAACAGAGCAGTCAGGACCTTGCTGGCAGTCCAGCCATTAAGACTCTGTGTTTCCATTGCAGGAGATGATAGTTCAATCCTTAGTCAGGGAAGCAAGATCCCGTGAGTCACACAGTGCAGGCAAAAAAAAAAAATTAGTGATGAACAATAATAGCATTATTCTAGCCATATTATACCATCTTCTAGCACTCCATCTTTTATTAAATGTTTAGATTCCTTAACACAAATCTATAAGGCAAATGCTACTATTATTCTCCCCATTTTACAGATGAAGAAACTGAGGCAAAGAAAATGTAGTTATTTGCCCAACACCACACAGTGATTAGGCAGTACAGCTGGGATTCCAACCCAGGGACGGGGGGTTACGCTCTCCTCCAGTAGTCACCCTGAGGTTTCTTGCCTGTGTCCTCCAGGGATGGGTTTTAAGGATCAATAGGAAGAAATGGGGGCATATCTTGGGGGCAGCAGTAGCTCTGAGCCACAGATCAGACCCATACTGTGAGCCCCCACCGAGGAAACTGTGTCTATGGAAGAGAAGCATCTCCTGGTGGGAAAGTAGAGCAGAACTCTGGGGAGTTTAGCTGCAGTTGCCGGGCAGCTTCATCCTGGCAGAAGGGCTCAGGACTTTGGTCCCCACTTCATGCTTCCTTGTGTGTGTGTGTGTGTGTGTGTTAGTCACTCAGTCGTGTCCGACTCTTTGTGACCCCATGGACTGTAGCCCGCCAGGCTCCTCTGTCCATGGGATTCTCCAGGCAAGAATACTGGAGTGGGCTGCCATTTCCTTCTCCTTAGACAACTACTCTTCCTTTGGGGGAGTGAGAGGAGGGACAATGCGTGAACTTTGCATAAGCCTAAGAGATCCCCCCACAGTTGATGGCTTTGGAAACCCAGCAAAACAGGCTAGTCAAGAGCTCTGATCACTTTTTTCTCACTGCCTCCTCAGATCTGGGATCTGGAGACCAACAGCTGCTTGTTCACTGCCTCCTCCAAAGCCAGCAGCATTCGGGGTGAGCCCGGGGCCTGCCTCTGTCTCCCCGGTCCCAGAGCCCTGTATGTGGCCGCTGGTATCCTAGCACTTCTGCACCTGAGGCTGAGGTAGGAGGGTGTCCTCTGGGCCCTGGCAGTCAGCTCTCCAGAAGGTCCTGCAGAGCTCAGTGCAGCTGCCTAGGACCTTCTACCTAACAATTCAGAGCTAAGGACTCTGTGGGAGCCCCCGGCTATACGCCCCACACCCTAGAGCACAGTGTACATCTGGTGAGCTCTCCCTAACATGCCCGCTGGTAACTCTGACACCACCTCCCTATATCATCCTGAAGACTGAGATCCACCCCTTGAGCCTGTTCCACCCACCAGCCCACCCCCATAGGAAACTGTCCTACAAAGCCCGGGGCTGCTTACTCAGTCCTAAGGCATCGGCCTACTTGTAGTCCCACCGTCCAGCAGTGCCCATACCTGAAACCCCTGTCCCTCAAGCAGGGCAGCCTCTCTAGGACACAGCGGGCACTGCCAGGTCATCACTCCAGCCAGGCCTGGAAGGCAGGCTCTTCACTCAAGAGGCCAAAACAACCAGCTGAAAAATGGGAGCATCTCTGAGTCAAACTGCTGTTTGTTCTACATGGTATCACTGTGCAGAACAAACAGCCTGTCGGGTTGATTTTTTTAGAGCAAAGTGTCTGAAATTCCACCTCACGGCAAAAATAGCCTCTTCTCTAGCACCAACACTTGAATGCCAGATACTGTCTGCCAGTCCCCGCTCCATCTCTGGGGAGCTTGTGATGTTGACCAGGTCAGCCAAAAGCCTCCTGCGGTCTCATCTGTGACGTGTGGAGACCCTGCTCCCCAAAGTTCTAATCGTCCTTATGCCAAGCCCTGCTTTGCCCACACTGAGACTCTTCCAGCACTAAATCTGAGGTTGCGGGTCCCCCAAATCTCTGTCAGTGGCCCAGGCTTGGGGCTGACCATCGCAGGGCACTAAGGAGAGTGACGGCTGGTGACCAACGTTCGGTTCTTCAGTGTCCACTGCATGCCAGCCTTTTACCTCCTTCCCCGCTCTTTTTCCTCACAAAGTTTCTATAAAGGATTCCATTTTACAGATGAGGCGATGAGTGTAAAGGGATTGGGTGGCTTAAGAGGCGAAGTCCAAGGACGCGGGTGAGCCCTATGCCCCTGGGTGCCAGTGGGAGGCACTCTGCAGGGCCTCCCAGGATCTGGCCTGGCCTTGTCCCTGCTGTGAGGGGAAAGCACTGCCATTCAGGCTTGGGGACTCAGAACGGGATGATACAGTTTGTTTGTGGGAAGATGTGCGTTAATAGGGAAGGAGGTCCACCTTGCAGTTTCATGAAGTCACACTCCTTGTTGCCCCATCAAGGAGACATGGCATCAGTTCTCACGGTTAGTGGCTGCTCCTCATTGCAGACCCGTCAGGTTATGTGAGGTCCTGGGCTAAGGACGTCACGTCGGCCCTCTTTGTCCATGGGTGCTGCATCAGACATTCAACCAACTGGAGATGGAAGAAAAAAATTATTTCAATTCCAGAAGTTTCCAAAAAGCAAAAGGACCCCCAAAGTTGAATTTGCCACATATGGCAACTATATATGTAACATTTAAATTGCATTGGTTTTTATAAGTAATTTGGGGATGTTTTAAAGTATATAAAAGAATGTGCATGGGTTATATGCAAATATTATGCCATTTTACATAAGGGACTCGAGAACCTGTGGATTTTGGTCTTCTTGGGGGTCCTCAAACCAATCCCCCCCTAAGATACTGAGGGATGACTGTATATATGGCTTCTCATTTAATCCTCAAAACAATGCTTTAAAGTAGATACCATTATTCCTATTTAATAGATCATAAAAGTAGAGTTCTGAGCAGCTAAGTGACTTGCCCAAGGTCACAGACCCATCATTTGAGCTCAGGACCATCCTCTTAATCAAAGTAATCGACATTTCGTCCCGGGTATGCATGTTGTGCCCTCGGTTCAAGTTTTCATCCTCTTTCTCTCTGTTTTTCATGAACAAGTTCTCCCCATGAGCCTCACCCAGTGGTTTCCCACAAGGAGCCCGTGGTATGCTGCCGGTACAACCCCACATTCAGGCAGGTGGTCAGCTGTTCAGAAGCATCTGTAAGTATCAAGCGTTAGTCTCTTTAGCAATGATGTGCTTGCAAGCGCAGCCCCACTGTCCTCACCTTCACGGGGCAATCTGTCTCTAGAAGTGAAAAATGAGAGGTTCAGGTCTGCTCTGCTGACCACCTGTAGTGTTTGGACACTCTTCTGTGAATGCTCACAGGGATGGAAGAGCCTACAGATTCTGCAGGGCTTGCAGTGTGAGCTATTTGGAAGGACAGTCTGTCTGGTCCTATGGAATGGTTAAGACTTCATGGCAATGCTCTTGTGTGGATGATCAGTGTACCCCTAACCCCCTGCAACTCTAGTCTGGGAATGAGGGTTCACAACTTGCCGTCTACTTCCCCTCTCACCAGAACTCGTGAGGACCCCACTGGCCCCATCCTGGAGGACCTGAACAGTGGCTGGCCCACAGGAGGGGCCATAATCAGCAATCATTGCTCCTTGAACAAGGAACTAGAGCACGGAAACACGGACATCCCACAACTTATGTTTTTCTGTCCTTGAGGCAATGGGAGGGCACATCCCAAGTACACTGGTGCTGCTGAAATGTTCTGAAATCTTCTAATATTAGTTCAATCACTTACTTTATTACTGACCTAGGCTCTAACATTGCAAGTGAGTGTCCCTGGCAGTGTGGCTGTGACCTCTTCCCTCATTCCTGCCAGAGCCTGGTGCACCCTGTCTTTAGGATTTACAGCATCAGGAGCATCACAGCCCGGACACGTCCTCTTCCTATTCACATTCACTTCAGCTGCACTCCCAGCATCTCTTCTTGATAAGCTTCTGCTCCAGAGATTAATGGTCACCATGGTCTTATTAAGTACCAAAAGAAGTAAATTACCTGATCTCTTGGTCAAAAAATTTTTATGATGACTCAGTCTCAGTTCATCTCAAAGAAATTGGGTTCCTGCATAGTTGGGTTCCTGCATAGTTTGGGTTCAAACTTACAGAGAAGCATTTATCCTTCAGATTTGACTCCAAGGAAGTCAGTCTTATCACCCTTCTCAGCGTTCTGCACATTCCTGCCCCTGGGTCTGTGCAAACTTTTCCCATCCCCACCCTGGAATTTCCTTCTTCCTGCTCTTTTCCTACGCGCACCTAAGCAACCCTTCAAGGTCCAACTCAAGTCCTGTCTCCACCAGGGAAAATTTGCCTTCTCCACCCTGACTTGTGTGGGCACCTCCCTCTTCCTGATCACTCCCTGAGCCTTCTGTACGGTGTTCTGCTCTGTTTCATGTGTGTGAGCCTCACCTCTAAACAATTTCTTCAGGTGTTTGAGGGCAGGAATCAGAGCACCTATGTTTCCCTCTTCTTTCCTTCTTAATCTGTCAAAAACCTTCTTATTCTTTAAGGCACAACTCAGACACCAGCCCCTGTAACAGTCCTAGATCCCCTCCCACATCCAGGCAGAATGAATGGCTCCATTAGTGTTTGGGCTCCTAATTCTATGCTAACACAGTCTGCCTCCCTCAATGGCATTATATTGATATGCAAGTCTCCCCCAGTGGTGGGTGGTAAGTAGAGGTTAAGTTGAGATATAAATACTCTACAATTATAACTGTATGTATTAGGCATATGCTAATCAATCAATCATGAGAAACGCTGGACTGGAAGAAGCACAAGCTGGAATCAAGATTGCCAGGAGAAATATCAATAACCTCAGATATACAGATGACACCACCCTTACGGCAGAAAGTGAAGAGGAACTAAAAAGCCTCTTGATGAAGGTGAAGGAGGAGAGTGAAAAAGTTGGCTTAAAACTCAACATTCAGAAAACGAAGATCATGGCATCTGGTCCATCACTTAATGGGAAATAGATGGGGAAACAGTGGAAACAGTGTCAGACTTTATTTTTCTGGGCTCCAAAATCACTGCAGATGGTGACTGCAGCCATGAAATTAAAAGACGCTTACTCCTTGGAAGAAAAGTTATGACCAATCTAGATAGCATATTCAAAAGCAGAGACATTACTTTGCCAACAAAGGTCCGTCTAGTCAAGGCTATGGTTTTTCCTGTGGTCATGTATGGATGTGAGAGTTGGACTGTGAAGAAAGCTGAGCGCTGAAGAATTGATGCTTTTGAGCTGTGGTGTTGGAGAAGACTCTTGAGAGTCCCTTGGACTGCAAGGAGATCCAACCAGTCCATTCTGAAGGAGATCAGCCCTGGGATTTCTTTGGAGGGAATGATGCTAAAGCCGAAACTCCAGTACCTCATGAGAAGAGTTGATTCATTGGAAAAGACTCTGACGCTGGGAGGGATTGGGGGCAGGAGGAGAAGGGGACGACAGAGGATGAGATGGCTGGATGGCATCACTGACTCGATGGACGTGAGTCTGAGTGAACTCCGGGAGTTGGTGATGGACAGGGAGGCCTGGCGTGCTGCGATTCATGGGGTCCCAAAGAGTCGGACATGACTGAGCTACTGAACTGAACTGAATCAATCAATTAATCAATTCAGTCACTGAGTCGTGTCCGACTCATTGCAACCCCATGAACCACAGCATGCCAGACCTCCCTGTCCATCACCAACTCCCAGAGTCCCAAACTCATGTCCATTGAGTCAGTGATGCCATCCAACCATCCCACCCTCTGTCGTCTCCTTCTCCTCCTGCCCTCAATCTTTCCCAGCATCAGGGTCTTTTCCAGTGAGTCAGCTCTTCGAATCAGGTGGCCAAAGTATTGGAGTTTCAGCTTCAACAAGGGTCCTTCCAATGAACACCCAGGACTGATCTCCTTTAGGACAGACTGGTTGGATCTCCTTGTAGTAATGCTGCTGCTGCTGCTAAGTCACTTCAGTCGTGTCCGACTCTGTGCGACCCCATAGACGGCAGCCCACCAGACTCCTCTGTCCCTGGGATTCTCCAGGCAAGAACACTGGAGTGGGTTGCCATTTCCTTCTCCAATGCATGAAAGTGAAAAGTGAAAGTGAAGTCACTCAGTTGTGTCCGACTCTTAGCGACCCCATGGACTGTAGCCCACCAGGCTCCTCCATCCATGGGATTTTCCAGGCAAGAGTACTGGAGTGGGGTGCCATTGCCATCTCCGCCTTGCAGTAATAAACACCCCTATACTTACTGAGTTAAATTATTCATTTAAGTATTTGCTCACCTTGCAAATCTGTTGCTGTGTGGTCTTTGTAGCATAGTCATGCCCATCATCACAATCCATGACATCTAGACTCCATTGCCCAAGATCTTGATAAGGCCTGAATTTATGAATACCACTATATCACATTGTATTCATTCATTTGTATAAACTGAGCACTAGGGACCACCAAATTTTGATGCCTTTGAAATGCTTATAAGCTGTACAATGAAGATTAATAGAGTTCAATTAAATGTTTACAATATATTACTTATGAACTGTAACTTAACACATGCATAGTTACATGTAATACCAAAGTTTATCAGAATAACAACTTTGGGGACTTCCTTGGCGGTCCATTGGTTAGGACCCTGCTTCCACTGCAGGGGGCACAGGTTTAATCTGTGGTCTGGGAAATAAGATCCCACTGTGCCATGGCAGTCAAAAAATATTTTAAAAAATTTTAAAGATTATTTTCATTCAAAGAGTGCTCAAGAGATGAGGCAAAAAGAAAGTAACTGCAAGACTGGAACAAGCTGGACTGAGCAAAGCTTTAAAGCTGAGGGTTTATATATCCTTCCCAGAAAATGTGTCATCTTTTCTCTTCAGCTTTGCTTTGGTGGTAAATGAATTTGGCTGCTCAAAATTCAATTCACACCTCTCTTCTCTGAGTTATATGGTCAGGAGATTTTTATCCAATGCTTCTAAATTTTCTGATCTTCTCAGTCAGTACTATGGACTGAATTGTGTTCCCCTCAAATGCATGTGTTGAAGTCCTAATGCTCGGTACCTCAGAATATGGTTGTATTCAGAGACAGTCTTTAGAGAGGTCATCATGTTAAACTGAGGCTGTGAGGGTGGGCCCTCCCTAATCCAATCTGACTGGTGTTCTTATAACGAGAGGAAATTTGTACACATAAAGAGATACTGGGGTGCAGAGGCACAGAGGAAAGACCACGTGAGGACTCAGTGAGAAGGTGGCCATCCACAAGCCAAGGAGACAGGCCTCGAAAGAGACCAAACCCTGCTGGCAACTTGATCTTGGACTGTGAGAAAATGCGTCTGCTGTTTATAGCCCCAGTCTACAGTATTTTGTTATGGCAGCCCTAGCTAACGAACTGGAGAAGGAAATGGCAACCCACTCCAGTGTTCTTGCCTGGAGAATCCCAGGGATGGGGGAGCCTGGTGGCTGCTGTCTATGGGGTCACACAGAGTCAGACACAACTGAAGTGACTTAGCAGCAGCAGCTAACGAACACACTCAGGTGAGCCAACTTGTATTAATAAAAGTACAGAAACCTTCAGAGTAAACGCATATCTTTCATATCTATGACACTAA
Organism: Bos indicus; assembly: GCF_029378745.1. NCBI lineage: Eukaryota > Metazoa > Chordata > Mammalia > Artiodactyla > Bovidae > Bos > Bos indicus. Next base: position 29,712,917 of record NC_091771.1, on the reverse strand, counting down.
ACCTCTAAATGTAAATTCTCTCTAATTTGATAGCCTGTCTCCAGCTGCTTTTTTAAACTTCCTATTACAGGTGGTGAAAGTATGGGACTTTGAAACGGGAAGACTGTTGTCTGAAATTACTGGGGCTCATGGCAATGCTGGAATCACCTGTCTGACCTTCGACTCCAGTGGAAGAAGGTATGTGCTTTCGTCAGAATCTTCTACTGTTAGGCAGGATGACCCCTGACTTCCGTCCTGATGCAGGGTTCTGCTTTTTAGGCTGGTTACTGGGGGCAGAGACGGCTGTCTGAAAATACGGAACAACAACAGTGGACATTGTCTGCACACTGAAACACGCTGAGTCACCTCCTACCAAGGGTCCCCATGAAATAACGACACACGTTAGGCATTTGGGGCACATACAGGAGAAATCAAATGAGACAGAGTCTAGGATGCATGGAACAATGTTCTATCCTTTCTCTCTGGTATTTCGTTGCCACTGACTCTAAACTACTGGGCAGGAGGGACATACTTCACATATATGTTTGTGTTCCCATCTATAGCCTGTGCATTTGTTCCCTCACTGCCTGGTATAGACCTGAATTCTTTAAAAAGTTTAACCTGGAACTTCCCTGGTCGTCTAGTGGTTAAGAGTTTGCCTTCCATCGCAGGGCATGTAGGTTTCAATCACTTGTCAGGGGGCTAAGATCCCACATGCCTCATAACCAAAAACCCAAAATATGAAACAGAAGCAATATTGTAACAAATTCAACAAATGCTTTAAAAACAGCCAGGCTCCCCTGTCTATGGGATTTCCCAGGGAAGCATACTGGAATGGGTTGTCATTCCCTTCTCCAGGGGATCTTCCCAACCCAGGAATTGAACCCAGGTCTCCTGCATTGCAGGCAGATTCTTTATCCATGAGCTACGAGAAAAGCAACCCCCCTTCCCCGCCCCCCCAAAAATCTTTAAAATATTTAATTTTTCTAAACATTTTAAATATCACATAAGTCAAACATCACAAAGTCTAGATGAACTTAGATGAACAAAAAGCAAGTCTTTTTTATGTGTCATTGTGATCTTTTTTTCAAGTTTGCTTATTCCCTTTGTTCACGTGCTAGGTCTATTCCTGGTAAAATTTCCACAATTCTGGCCTGTGAAGCTATGAGGAAGATCAGAGGCAAATGTTCTTCAACTATCGGAGGATATAAACAAAGTCCAAGTAAACAAGATAGAAACTGCTCAGTGCCACGTGTGTGTGGTCCCTAGTTTTGCCTTTGACTTCGTGAATTTGTTGCTGGTTCACTGTCGATAAGTGTCAGGCACTCTGCAGGAGAAGGTGAGCCTCTTCCCGCAGCTGAGCCAGGGCTGAATCAACCTTTTAGGGCAGTGAGAGCAGCATCAGCTGTGTTTTGATGGCTTGGAAAGACACCTGCCGAGGTCCAGCCCCGGCTGATCCAGGGAGTTCGAAGGGGAGACGGCGTTGGTGAATACACTGGCTTTAATTAGATATTAATTAGAGATATAAAGAGTAATAGAATAAGGATAGCTCAGTAGGAAAATTCAGTGGAGAAAAGAGGCTGAGTAGCTTGGTTTACGCGGGAAACCAATAAAACTTCAAGACAAGAAGCTTGTACCACTTACGTAGGCCGTAGGCGTCCTTCCGTTCTCCCAAAGGAGAGGAGACACTGAGGCCTCCCCGGTCGGATCTTAGAAGCCCAGGCATAATTAGTAAGCATGGCGGGCTCTGCGCTCCAGATGGAAACTCAGCCACAGTTTGAGAGAGAGAACAACATGGGGAGACCAGTATTTCGAGGAACTCATCCCATTCTTTATTTTCCAGGATCTATTTTTATACACTGAGATGGTATACACAAGTCACGCGGGGACAGCAGTCCTGACTTTTATTAAAGTCAGGTGCTTCATACAGATTTATACAGAGGTCTTAGGGGTGTTATATCATCTTCTGGCCAGAGGGGCCTGCTGACAGTTTATGACCCTCTCCTTGTGACAGCGGTCAGTCAACCAGAACACTTATTTCTCCAGGGGTGATTATTTTTGAAACAGACGCCACCTTCCAAAGGTACCAGATAAAGTTACATTCCTATAGGGTGAGGGTGTAGTGGGTTTTAGTTAAGGAAAGAATTTACTTAGCCTAAGGTCTAACATGATTTATATCAAAGGTTAATACTTATTTCTTCTATATATTCATTAATGTGTGTAAGGGCAGGGGATGTGGAGACTTAGCAGTAAACATTGGCTCAACAAATGAAAAACCCTTCACCAATAAAATTGCTAATCAGCCCACTATACTTATACTAATAGTTTTCTAACTTCTCTAAAGAACCTGTTTTTAGAAGGTTTAAAGCATCTCGTGCCTCTCACGGTTGGGAGGCTGTGAGCAATCACATGTGGCTGGACAAGCCTGTCAGGCAGGCTAGAGAACCTTCAGAGGAGTTTGTAGGTTGAAACACTCCTATCACGCCCAGGAATTATTATTAACTGGAGCTCTAAGTTAACTCCTTCTCCGAAAGAGGCGGTGGGGGACAGCCCCCCATAAAGTCAGAGGTGTAGGTGAGAGCACAAAGTAGTAAAGTAGGCAGGCTCTGGTTATGGGGGTAGATGCTCGAGAATTTCCAGGGGGACTGCTGAGGCTCGATCCCGCCTTTGCGTATGTCGAGCCTCCTTCCTCATGACCTTTGCCACGGGTGGCGGTCCTCCCGCCGGCTCCCCACAGACACCTAACTGTGGTCTGAAAACCAGAAAGTAAGTGTTGAATTTTCCCCAGTCATCAGTTGGATTGAGCCAACATGTGTAAACTGATTCAAGAGCTAATATAGAAAAAAAATTTTATCTTATTTACTTGGACTTCATTTATACTCTTATGTACTTGGATTCTTAGTTGATAATATTATCTTTCTAGATGGAGACCAAGGTAAAGTCTGTGATTGCACCTACTTGGAAGTGAACCAAAATAAGTGAGTTACATTCAGCTTGAATATAAGAGAGACAACTTTGAATATTTGGTTGGGTATCCTTTTTGACACAAACTTTGTCCTAGGGAAGGATACTAAAGATAGTAAAGGGAATTTTCCAGAAGGAAATGTGTCAAAGAATTCCCCAAACTGTGGTTGCTCCCTGATAGCAATTTAGGCAACTTGTCTCTTCCAGAATATTGGAAACAATTCTCTTCACATTTTGATAATAGTCTAGAGGTAGAGATAGGAAACAGTGCGTCTTCCACCAAATGCTTTATCAAGGAATAAATCACAAACTAGAGTAGCTAAATTCAGCAGCCATAAGTCAAAGAATAAAAATCCAATAAATTCCCTCCTGAACATGAAAGTGTTAAAAAGCAGTACTTGATCCATTTCTATTTGCGTCCTTGCCTCCATGGTTCAGCCAGGCTCTCGGGACCGAGTAATCCTCAGAAAGGCAGCTGCTCATGGAACAGACCTTGGGAACAACAGAGTATCCTGTTTCTGTTCCTAATCCTTTAGGAGCCAGTTAAAAAACTGACCCTCATTTACCAAATCATGTTTTATCTTGCTCTTCATAAAAAAACAGAAGAGGTGACTTTCTTGCTCTCCTCATTTGTCACATGAACATGGCAAAATCAAGCCACAGTGCTGATTCCATGCAAAAATTAAGCAAATGATAAGCTTAAGTATCAAAATATAGCCATCTGTTATTGTTCTAGGTGTATCAGAGCAGTTGGATGGGAGAGAAGAATAGATGTGTACTTTGTAAGTGAAATGTACAGAATTATGATGTTTTCAAAACCCTGCTTCAAACCGATATGCATCTCCCCACCCCCACCCCCTGCTGAATCTTTTCTCTCTAAAAACAGATTTTGGAGAAATTCTTTATACCTCTATCTGGTATAAGCCAAGCAGTGATACAGAAAAAAAGTGTTTCCTCCTTCCTTCTCTCCCCTTTTTCTCCCCATTTTTCCTCCCTTCTTCCCTTTAAAAAACTTGAGTTTTTCTCCTTCGGTTTCTTTAGTTCTTTTTTATGGGAAGAAGTATGACACCACATCCAGTTCTATGTGTGGGGGTTTTCCCAGCAAGCCATTCTGGTACCAGCTGGTACCCTACAGTTCTGACCCTGTCTGCCTGGGGAGAGCATCGGCTTCCATGGGGCAGAGTTCCCTCTTCCAAGACACAAGACTCCCGCCCCTCCACTTCAGACACCGTCTGCAAGTCCTGTCCAACTGCCTATAGACTAGAAGGTCCAACAACCCTCTCCTTGGATTATTTTCGTTTTCTCGAGCATTACACAGAATTTAGAGAAATACTTTGTTTAATGGATTATCATTTTACTACAAACGGATATAACTCTGGGACAGTCAGATGAAAGAGATCAGACAGTGAGGTATGGGAAAGGGCAAGGAGCCTCCCTGGTCTCATCACTCAAGAAACTGCAAGGTTTTAGCAACTCTGTGCCAGAATGTGGACAAAGCCCAAACAGATAGTTCTTATTATAAATCACGATATCACAAAGTCCTGGGTATAAAAGCTCTTGGGAGCAGAGAGGGCATCTCCGGGGATCCAAACCAGGCTAGCCCCCACAGCTGCAGCTCCTCGCACCCTGCGGGTCTCCTCACCCTCTGTGCAGGTGGCTGTGCTCCCCTCTCCCTGCAGGGGCTTCCAGCTTCATCTCTGATACCCTCACCCCTAACTGAAGGTTTAACCAGACTGTCAACTCTCTGGCTCTTTAAATTCTTCCTTCTCTCTCCCATCTTGTCTTTATTCCCTGTGAAAGTGTTAGTAAGTCAATCGTGTCTGACTCTTTGCAACCCCATGGACTGTATCCTGCCAGGCTCCTCTGTCCATGGAATTCTCCAGGCAAGAATGCTGGAGGGGGTTATCATTTCTTTCTTTGTGCCCCAGTCCGTCTCTAAATGAGAAGAGGAAATAAATGCCATCTCCAAGCATCTCTGTGGGAAAAAAATTCTTTTTTATGACTTACAGTTGGGAAAGGGAATTAAGAGACAGGGGAAGATGAAAATTCTGACTTAAAACTGCATTTTAAATCTACCTGCGGCATTTTATTTCCCTTGCTTGCTATGTTGATGGTCCTGAATTTCCAAAGTTTTTAAACATTATAAGTTCTTTATTCATTTGAAAGTATGCTGTATTTCACAGCCTAAGCCCAGCATCCTCAGATGATCTGCAACATGACTACCTGAGAGGTCTTGGCATTGAATTCGCCCTTTGGTATTATAGATTCCTGGGCTGATGGCTTTTGTTTTAGCTCATGCAATAGCTATGGTTCTTATTATGGAGGTGAAGCTATGCAGACCATCCAAGGAGAGCTTGTCAGTTGGCATATGATTTGCTGAAATGCAATCACCCAAACGTCAGGAGTGGATTGCTTTTTATTCCCACTAGCACTAGGGGAATTTGCTTTGACATTTCGAAAATCTACATCACTGGTGGAGTGAGGGGTAGGGTTGTAAAATGTGCCAGCACCTCTCTCTGAAGCTGTGAGTGTGTTGGCAGCTCATTTTATTGCCGGTCGTCTCCTATTTGGCTTTGGATGCAGGACACACCGTGTGGCTTTCATCACTTCCGGAAGCCACAGCCACACTGGCAAGATGACTTGGAGAGCCCTGGTCCACTGTCCGACTCTAAACCCAAACAGTGGCACTTGATGGGGATGTCATTCCCTCCAGAGGCTCACCCTGAGTCCTCTGGGCCTGCCCAGGGTGGTCACAGCATCTCAAGAGCCTCCGGTGTGGTGGGACTCGTGATTGGGTCCAGGTAGAGCCAGGAGCCCTGAGCTCCAAGCAGCTGCTTCTGCTCCACAGGAGGGATGGCCTTTGCTGTTTGGGGCATGAGGCCCAGGAGCAAGTCTGCACAGCTCTACTTGAATTCAGCCTGGAGTCCTATTGTGCAAGAGTGGCAGGCCAGGACCTGCTGGGGATGACTTTCTTCAAGGAAGCATCCACTTCCTGCTTCTGCTCCAGTGCAAAACCACAAGCATTCACCATGCCATCCTTGGCTGGCCAGGGAACCTAAGCAATGACGTTCCTGCTGCCCCATGGCTTGTTAGGGGCCCAGAACCAGGGAACGTCTTATAATTCTTATTAGCACTTAAACTGCCCCCAACCTTCTGCAGCTTCCCAGAGCCAAATGATCTCCCTCAAAACTGTCTGGATTCACATTGTTGTAGTACAGCAAAGATGGATACAACATTGTAAAACAGTTATCCTCCAATCAAAAATAAATTTAACAAAATGTCTGGATGTCAAGCCACTAAGACAAGTATTAAGAAAGGAAGGTCACTGTGCACAAGCACTTCCCATCAGCCAACCCCACCTTATGCCCTGCAAATATTCCAAAAGCCACAAGTCACTAGAATACAAAGTCATGAAGACAGACCTCATCTGCTTTCTCCATTGTATTCCCACGGTGTAGCTCAGTGCCTAGCTTATATTAATAGGCTTTCATTCAACCAACATGTGTCAAACATGCGCCCAGCCTGTGCTGGTCACTGAGATTGCAATGATGAGCAAAGTGGTCGTCACATGGTCCCTGCCTTTATGAAGTTTGCAGGTGAATGATTATTAAGTGAAAGAACAGAGTTTGCATAAAATGTCCCTAGGAAAGCCACAGCCACTGTAAGGGCAGAAATCATGCAGGAGTCAGGGAAGTATTAGTTCATCCAAATATTTATTCATTCAGTTATCAATTCTTTCAACCCCTACTTATCAAGCACGGATATAGTGCCGTCCTTTGTGGGTAGGCACACAGGATACAAACATGAATTAAGTGTGATTCCCAGCCCAGGGTCTCACAGACTGGAAAGGAGATAAACTAAGGAAGTAATCATTATACGATGTGACAGATGATGTAATAATGTATGAAATACTAGAGAAACCCAGAGATGGGAACTACCAATTTTGCTTTAACATCATGGAGGATATTAAAAGATTACTAGGATTTTTCTGGGAGGCCAAGTAGGAAAAGGCAGTCTGGATGGGGGAGATGAGGAGAGGCCTGTCTGGAAGCAGGAGAAGCATGTTGTCTGGAAGGACTATGAATAGTCTGACGGGCTGGAGATTCAGGTACAGGAGGGAAATGAAGCTGGAAGTTAAACCAGAGTCTGAAAGCCATCCAAGGCATGAAACTGCATTCCACAAGTAGTGGGGACCGTGGAGGGAGAATCTCCAGACACCAGTGCTCACAGACCTGAGAAGGAGGTGAGATTTGGAAGCAGACTGTCGGGAGGAGAAAGTCATTGACTTTCTCTCCATGTGTCCTTCCCATCACCTTCCCAGCTGCTTTCAGGCAGAAGGAACATCTTAGCCGATAACAGACAGGTCCTCAAGGGACACTCTGCAGGAAGCACGTGAAGACAAGGGAGAAAGAATATCATTTACAGCCCCAGGAGAAGTTGTCTTCACAGGGGAACTGCACTCCAGGGAGAAAGTTTTAACTTTCAACCTTCAACTGGAGAATAGTCAGGCACTCTTGGAGCTCTGCAGCTCTGGTCTGAAAAACAAAAGCATTTTTGTTGTGTTTCTTGTCTTTCTTAAGCACGCAGATACCCAAATCTTCCTTTCAAGGAGAATGGGTAATTCCAGTTCCTAAGGGCACTTGTAGGCCACACTGGGGGGCAGAGGGGAGCCCTGGAGGAACTGAGCTGAGGGACTCCACACCCTGGAATTTAGACCTGGGGCTCATGGGAGGCCAGACCCCCTTGGCCAGTGCTTGGGTTCCATTGTCACGTTTCCATCAACGTCAGCCCCAAAGAGGGCTCCTTGCAAAGAGCCTCCTTGCTAGCACTGGGGGTGGTAAGGAAGCTGATAGATGTAGCACTTCCCCGGGGAAGGTGATGAAACTGACACAGGAGGATGCAGCTCCTCTCTGGCTGATGTGGGCTGGACCACCAGGTTCCAGGGGTAACCGCAGGAGGAGCGCCTCTTCCTCCTCTGTCCAGGCGTCAAATGCAGGCAAGTGAGCTGTGGGTGACTGGGGATTGGGTTTCTCACTTTGTCCCCTTCTCTCTTTCCTAGAACCATGGGCACAAGGAAGGCATCCTCTGTGTGGCTCATTGTCCACCTTCTCTCCTCGCCACCTCCAGTTATGATGGGGGGATTATCATCTGGAATGTCATCTCAGGCCATGTGTTCTGCAAGCTGAATTCCCCCAGCTCCTCTGATGGCACAGAAGATAGGGAAGGTAGGGGTGGCCTCCATGGCCACTCTGCGTGGACCCGGCAGGCTCAGGCTCCTGGCAAGTTGTCTAAAGGGAGCTCATCTCTGGAATGCTTCCCAGTTATAAGGGAGTGGCCTGGTTTCAGGTCTTAACTTGTGAGATGGAGATTTTCAGAGCTGGGGAAGGCAGGAGCGGTGGGGAGGAGCTTGAGAGTTCAGCTAGCTCAGTACACATCCCCAGGCACCTGTCCCTCAGAGCCCATCTCACACACACCTGAAACTAACATAGCATTGTAAGTCAATTACGTGTTTGTGTGCTTCAGTCATGTCCGACTCTTTGTGACCCCGTGGACGGTAGCCCACCAATCACCTCTGTCCATGGGATTCTCCAGGCAAGAATACTGGAGTGGGTTGCCATGCCCTCCTCCAGATCTTCCCAACCCAGGGATCGAATGGGCGTCTCTTATGTCTCCTGCATTGGCAGGTAGGTTCTTTCCCACTAGCGCCATCTGAGAAGCCCCATTACTTTATACTACAAAACTCCCCACTGTCCCACTGCACTCTTCCCAATTCTTCTGCACTGGTCCTAGTTCTTCAAGGCTCTCTCTTTGTTGTCTGCTAATGTGATCACGGGTCCATTCACTCACTTATTCATTCAAAGAATACAGACAAGTTCCTGCTATGTGCCAGGCCTAGTGCTAGGTCTTGGGCTGATAATCGCAACCCTCTCTCCCCAGGAGTCCTGAGCCATGTGGAAAACACACGTGGGGAGATCCACTTATCTATCAGTTCCACTGCTGGTGCTGCTGGACTGTAAAAGTGGCAGGAACCCAGAGCCACACAGGCAGCTTCTTACCACTGCTGTATCCCCATGTCCAGAGTCCAGCTTCATCCTTCCGAAGTGGCCATCTGCAGATGCTCATCAGCCAACAGCCAGAGGTCCCACTCCTCACACCCATGGGCCCCAGCAGGGGACACACAGACAGAAGTGCTGGGAATTTTTGCATAAAACTGGGGAGTTCCTGCATCTCCAGAAGCCAAACCAGCCCACCCTTAGAGAGCCATGACCTTCAGACTACGATCCCTGCTTTAGACATGTGATGACTTAGTAGCCAAGGAAAATCTCCAGTGACTCCTTGGATCAGAAAATATGTGTGAGCCGCTCCCACGGCTCACAAGGGAGCCCATAGGAGTTGTGTGCCAGAGGCTAGAGAGAGATGTGAGACCTGGTGCTGTACACACCGAGGGACTCACAGTCTAAATTCAGGCACAAGATGTGATGCTCAACAGGTTAAATGAGGATAAAGCGATGCAGTCAGCCTGCTGTGCTTGAGAGGCGCTCCGGAGGGCAGTGGTTAGAAACCGAAACCTTTGGACGCCGTGAGATTAAAAAGAAATTCTTACCTGTAGATTTATGATCCTGTCTATTTCTAGCCCCTTTGCTGCATATAAAAAAAAAAGACCCTTCTGTGAAGCTGTTTCTGAGAGTGCCTAAGAGTTTAAAAAATCTTTGGGGAAAAAGTGGTGGCATTTCCTTCTAAAGGTTTATTTTCATTGCATTAAATTGAGAATTAAGTCACTGGCCAAGAATGCAATGTTGACCTTTCAGCCAGCAGTTCTAATTTAAAACCCTCTTTGCAGCAACATTTATTGCTTCAAGTTATGTGGCCATTGGTTTTTGAAAAACTCCTCTTCTCTCCAAAAATGCAAAAGCCAGCCCTAGTTCCTAATTATTCACATTTCAACAGTGCAAAAAAATGCACAAATTAGGTGGAAGGATGTGAAAGTTCCTGTGGCCTTCCAGAAAAGAGCAGCACTGGCTCGGCCCGAAGGTCAAAACAAAGCACGGTGGTCCTTTTCACATGGGGTTGGTTAAGAGACTGCCGTCTTATTTGGAAAACCATCTGGACAAGTCTTCTGAAGTCATTCTCAGTGGAAAGGGGAGCTAAGAGAGAAAGGCAATTGTGTGAGCAAAGCTGATGAGCTGAAAATACATTCTTTCTGCCAACTTTTCTACATTTTAGCTTCATTCTCCCCTTTGAGAACTGTTATGTCTTCTCCCACATCAAAGAGAAAGAATTTGAGAGTGAAAGAGAGAGAGCAAGAGATTTCAACCAGGCTAAAATCCAGGAAATTTGTGAGCTCTCTGGAAGGCTTTTTCTTCTCTTTTTCTTATTGTAGTAGAATACACATGGGCTTCCTAAGTGGTGTTAGTGGTAAGGAACCTGCCTACCAATGCAGGAGATTTAAGAGACATGGGTAAGATCCCCTGAAAGAGGGCCTGGCAACCCACTCCAGTATTCTTGCCTGGAGAATCCCTGCCCGACGAGCCTGGCAGGCTATAGTCCATGGGGTCACAAAGAGTTGGACACAACTGAAGTGACTGAGCACACACGAAGAATATACATAATACAATATATACCATCTTAACTATTTTTAAGTGTACAGTTCAATGGTTTTAAATACATTCATATTGTCATGCAATCATACTCTCCATCCTTCCCCATAAATTTTCTTGAAACTAAAGGTCTTTATCTATCAAATAATGCCTCTCCCTTCTCCCTTCTCTTCAACCCCTGGCAGCTACTGTTATACTTTCTGTCTTTATGATTTTGATTACTCATGAAAATAGAATCATACAGTATTTGTCTTTTTGTGACTGGCTTATTTTCCTTAGCATAATGACCTCAAAGTTCATCCATTGTAGCATATTGCTGTTTCCTTGCTTTTAAAGACTAAATAATATTCCACCATTTATATATGCCACAGTTTGCTTGTCCATTCATCCATTGATGGATAGTTGGGTCGCTTCTACATTTTAGCTATTGTGAATAACATTGCTGTGAATATAGTTGTACAAATATCTCTTCAAGATTCTGCTTTCAGTTTTCTGGGGTATATACACTGAAGTAGAATTGCTGGGGGAAAAGTGAAGTGAAGTGAAAGATGCTCAGTCATGTCCGACTCTTTGCGACCCCATGAACTATACAGTCCATGGAATTCTCCAGACCAGAATACTGTAGCGGGTAGCTAGCTGTTCCCTTTTCCAGGGGATCTTCCCACCCAGGGATCAAATCCAGGTCTCCCGCATTGCAGGCGGAAAACTTGAAACTGAACTGCTGGATCACATGGTAATTCTATTTTGATATTCTGAGGAACCACCACACTGTTTCCCCACACTGGCCCTGCCATTCCACATTCCCACCCACAGTGTACAGGGCTCCAATTTCTCCACATCCTGACCAACACTTGTTTTCTGTTTCTTCGATAATAGTCATCCTAATGGATGTGGGGTGGCATCTCATTGTGGTCTCGTCCTTTCACCTGTTTATGGCTATTTTATATCTTTTTTTGGAAAGATGTCTGTTCAAGTTTTTTTGCCCTTTTTAAAAAATATATATTTAATTTATTTGGCCGCTTTGGGTCTTAGTTTTGTCATGCATGATCTTTCATTGCAGCACACAGACTCTCTAGTTGTGGCAGACGGGCTCCAGAGTGCATAGACTTCAGTATTTACAGCGTGTGCTGGCTTAGTTGCTCCAAGGCACGTGGGATCTTAGTTCTCCAACCAGGGCTTGAACCCACGTCCCCTGCATTGCAAGGCAAATTCTTAATCAGCAGACCACCAGGGAAACCACCCCCTGCCCATTTTTGAATCTGATTTTCTTGTCGTTGCTTCTTAGAAGTCTTCTTCTAAGAATATTAGTTCATCACCAGACAAATGATCTGCAGATATTCTCTCCCATTCTGCAGGCTGTCTTTTTACTCTACAGATGGTGTCTTTTGATGCAGAAAAAGATCAGTTTTCATGAAGTCCACTCTGTCTATATTTTTCTTTTGTTACCTATGGTTTTTGGTGTCATATCCAAAAAATTATTGCCATGTTCAATGTCATGAAGCTTTTCTCCTTTGTTTTCTTCTAAGAATTATCTTGTTGTAGGTCTTCCCTTTATGTCCTTCATCCATTTTGAGCTAATTTTCACACAGGGCATTAGCTAAGGGTCCAGACTTGTTATTTTGCAGGTGGATATCCAGTTTTCTTGGCACCATTAGTGAAAAGACTGTCCTTCCTCCACTGAAAAGGATCTTGACACCCTTGTCAAAAATCATTTGACCAAAAACATGGGGGTTATTTTGGGGCTGTCTGTTCTATTCCATTTTTCTACCATCTGTCTGTATACCAGTACCACCCTGTTTTGATGACTGTACGTTTTGTACAGTCAGTTTTGAAATCAGGAAGTATGAGAGCCCCCAGTTTTATTCTTCTTTTTCAAGATCATTTTGGCTATTTGGAGGTCCCTTGAAATTCCATGTAAATTTTAAAATGAGTTTTTCTATTTCTGCCAAAAACGTCTTTGGGATTTGATAGAAATTGCACTGAATCTGTAGATCATTTGGTGTCGTACTCTCATTTTAACAATATTTTCTTCCAATTTATGAATGTGGGATGTGTCTCCATTTATTTATGTCTTAATTTCTTTCGACAGTGTCTTGTAGTTTTCATTATACAAGTATTTCACCTCCTAGGTAAACTCCTAAGTGTGTTATTCTTAATGCTGTTGAAAATGGAATTTTTTTCCTTATTTACTTTTCAGATTATTCCTTGGTCATGTATACAAATGCAACTGATTTTTTGTGTGTTGACTTTGTATCCTGCTTCTCTGAGGAATTCATTTATTGGTTCTAAGAGACTAAGGTTTCTTACTTAGGGAAACTAATAATATTTACTTCATTTGTAAGTAATAATATTTATTATAATGAAACAACATTTAATGTAATTTTAATAAAATATTTAAATAGTGTTTAATAATAGAATTATAATGAACATAATAACAATATGTTAATAATTACATAAATGACATGTTTGATTTTATATGTCATTTTCCTGAGTGCTTTTAATGTTTTATCTCACTTAGTGCTCACATTGATCCAGAGAGATAGGTGTTCTTGGACCCATTTTCACAGATGAGGAAACTGAGGCTAGAGACTTAACTAACAGCCATTATAACCGTTACCATTTGCTGACTGTCCCTGTGTTCTGAGTACCTTAGTTTCAGTATCTCCATTCAGCCTCCACTGCAAAGCCATGGAGCACAATTCCCATAGAGTCTCTAATTTAATCTTCACTGAAACTCTGTGAAACAGGAAGTATTGTCTCCCTATCACAGGTGAAGAAAACAGGTTTAGGGAAGTGAAACGCTCCCCGAGCCCACACATGGTTAAGTGGGGAGGCTGTACATATGCCCATTTCCCAGGACTCTGCAGCCTCCCACCCAAGATGAAGTGGGCAAGTTAGGGGGGTTATCCTTGCTGCCCCTCCCCCTACTCATCATGTTCCCTCCCGCCACCCCGGAAGTCAATTCCCCAAGAGCTGGATAACCTGAGTGTAAGGTGATCCTTAGCCCAATCACTGACTGTGTCCCAGGCAGGGAGGACACCATGTAGGTGGCCCTCCATCTGCCTCTGAGAACCTTTAGCTCCCCCAGGGACAACCTTCAGTCCCTCAAGGACATCCCTCAGCCCCCTAAGGACAAACACAGAACCCAATATCAAGGGCATGGGCTTTGGATACAAACACATCTGGGTTTGAATGTCAGCCCCTCCGCTGTATGACCTCAGGCAATGCGGTTCTTTCAAAACCACACTCTCACTGCTTGGTAAAATCAAGAGACTACGTCTAACTAGGATTGTTGTGATCGCTGAATACGGTGGTGCTGAGACGTGCTTAGTTCCAGGCCTGGCACGGGATGTGTTCTAGGTGGGTAATCCGACTTGTGACCGTGGTCCACCCGAGGCAGGCCTGAGTCTGCCATGTCCACTGTGGCTTCCCAAATGCACAATGCAGCGCTGAGCTCAGAGTCAGGCCCGAACAAACTGTTGAACAATGACTAGCCTGGGTCGTGGGTGTCCTATGGCGCTAGACAAGGAAGCTGCTGCTGCTAAGTCACTTCAGTCATGTCCAACTCTGTGCGACCCCATAGACGGCAGCCCACCAGGCTCCCCCGTCCCTGGGATTCTCCAGGCAAGAACACTGGAGTGGGCTGCCATTTCCTTCTCCAATGCATGAAAGTGAAAAGTGAAAGCGAAAAGTGAAAGTGAAAAGTGAAAGTGAAGTCGCTCAGTTGTGTCCGACTCTTAGCGACCCCATGGACTGCAGCCTACCAGGCTCCTCCATCCATGGGATTTTCCAGGCAAGAGTACTGGAGTGGGGTGCCATTGCCTTCTCCGAGACAAGGGAGCAGCAGCTCTTTATTTCACTCCAGCACCTACTCCATTGTTTACATGAGAACTTTCCTTTCACCTCCAGTCAAGGCAAGTCACCCCAGAGCCCACAGACGCAAGGAGGTGAGATGAAGAAGCTCCCTACCCATCTCCTAACACCCAAACAGCTGTGTCTCTTGTGGTTCTTGGAGGTTTGCATCTAAGTAGGTCTGCAGGACTTTTATGCAAGAGCAAATTTTGAGTTCTATGTGCTAAGCTCTTGGAGACATTGGAGATAAGTGGGGAAAAAGACAAATGTGAGCCCTGTGTTGATGGTGCTTCAAGTCCAGCAGGAGGAGTGGATGGTAAGGAAGCAGGGAGGTGGGTTTAGAAGTTATTCCAACACCCTGAGAGACAGTGGAGGACAGAGGAGCCTGGTGTGCTGCAGTCCATGGGGGCCACAAAGAGTCGGACATGATTAAGCAACTGAACAGCAACTAATTCCCATCCAGGAATTCTAGAGAGTGGGAACCTCCTAGGAAATACCCATAGAGCTCCAGGCAAAGCCCCCGACTGCCCTACCATCTCTCTCAGCCCCTCCCTCAAGCCCTAACCAAGTTCCCCATCCTTGACTCTCTAAAAGCCCTAGGGTCCTGGGGCAATGCAGGGTGCCCTGGATTGCCTTCACATCTGACTTTACCCCCCAGCCAGGCTGGGCTGCTTCTCAACCAGCGAGGCCAACTGTGCTCTTGTGTATGCCTCGACCGCTTCAACCCAGGTCCAGGGGCAGATCTGAGACTCTGGGGCCCCGGGGCAATCACCAGAGAGGACGAGAGGAGAGCTGGGAGCTGCGTGAGGAGCACAACCAAAGCCCTCTCCTTGTCTCCAGGCCCAGACAGAAGTGTCTCCTGCCTCGCCTTCCTCAAGACTCAGGCAGCCAACTTGGAATCAGCCTCTGCTTCGCTGATGGCCAACGGTCCCCAAGGTGAGAATGGAGCCCACACTGGCCGTCGGCTCGTCTCTAAGAAGCGGCCACTGCAGGCCCGGGTTCCAAGAGGAAGGACCTCCCAGGCATTCAGGACTCGCCAGGCACTCCCTGGCCGACTCAGCCTAGCCTTCCAGCTGGGGGACGGCAGCTTCCTCCCAGTCGAGTCTCCCTGCCTGCTGCCTCCCCAGAGGTCCCTGGTGATTCCTGCAGGGACATAGGGTTCACAGGATGTCATTTAGTGAGGTTAAATAAACATCAAATGTTTATTTAGCCAGGGAGGGGCAGACTGCCACAGCACCCACGGGAGGCCTGAGAAAAGAGCTGAGAGTCATGTGATGGGGGTCAGCCTGCAGGGATGCAGTCATACCCAGCCTGTTTTGGCACCAGGGACCAGTTTTGTTGAAGACAGTTTTTCCATAGACTGGGAGGTAGGAGATGGTTTCAGGATGATTTATTGTGCAGTTTACTTCTATTATTGTTACATCAGCTCCATCAGGCATTAGATCCCGGAGGCTGGGGACTCCTGGGGTAGAGGACGTTTCCTGAGGCCACTTCCACCACTAACTAGCTTGGTGATGTCACATAGATGACAGGACCTCTGGCTTCGGTGAACTGTAAGGAGTGAGCCAGTGTCCTGCTCCAAAGCACAGGAATTTTATTTTAAACAGTAAGTTAGAAGCAGCCACCTGTGTTATTCTGATTGCAAGAGCCCAGGTCCCAGGGCATTCGGTTGTTTGTAGTCTCCTCACTAGAGAAGGAGACTGCCTCCCCACTCGGCTGCCACTCTCAAGGGGACCGCCTCCTCCCGATGCCTGACCTTGGCCCAGCCCCGAATCTTCTGGCCTGTTGGCACCAGGCGCCCTCCACCCTGGGCATCCCTTGCTTCTGCTTTACCTGTCAGCAGCACAGGACCCCCTCCCCTAAGAGAAGAGGAGGATCCCACAGTCTGTGATTTAGGGAGCTCCTGAGACAAAGAGGTATGCACAGGCTTGCTGTGAACACCCACCGGCAAAGCACTCAAGAATTGTGACTGTTAGGCCAAAAGAGGTCCCAGAGAATTCCTTCGACTAGGCAAGTCCCACAGTGTGTTTAAAAGATATGCCTACACACACAAGTGCCTGTGTGCACACATATGCACACACATTAATTGTTGCCATAGCACAAATGTCCATATCTTACCTCCACAGCCCAAGGAAGCCTCCTCTGTCAGGAAGGCTGCCTGGAATAATGGAGAAGCGAGAGGCTATTGAGACATTTAATCCAAAGCCTCCAAGAGGAGCTCCTTCCCCAGATACACACAGATTGATCATTTAGCTGGTCAGATTAAGCCAAGCAACCCAGGCACCACCCTAGAGTCCTGAGACTGCAGTGCCTCTCAACAGAGACTCCCAGACTCTGACCAGAAGCTCCAGAACTGCAAAGCACCAACACCCAAAGGCCCTCCCTTCTGCTTCCCTACTCCCAGGTTCTGTCACCTTCTGGAGGCTGTTTGGTTGGGCCCGTCCCATTGCAAACTTCACTCCTGTAAGTTGGGTAGTGGGTTGGAAATAAGTTCCATACCTTATGTTTGGGTTGACTTGTTTTTAGACACTTAAGTCGCTTGCTCAGTCATGTCCAACTCTTTGCGACCCCATGGACTGTAGCTCACCAGGCTTCTCCATCCATGGGATTCTCCAGGCAAGAATACTGGTGTGGGTTGCCATTTTTGACACTAGCCTGTGTCGAAAAACTAGTGTCTCTCTCATTAAGGAGAATGTATTTCACTTGCCATTGTCTGACAGGTAAGCTTTACCATTGATGGACATGTGTGTCTGTCTGTCTGTGATGGACCTTGTGTGTGTCTGTGTGCATATGTGGTGGACTCCGTGTGTGTGCATGTGTGTGTATGTAATGGGCCCTCTATGTGTGTGTGTGCATGTATCTGTGTGTCTGTCTCTGATGGACCCTGTGTGCGTGTGTGTAATGATCCCTGTGTGTACGTGTCTTCAGTCCAGAGACAAAGCCCGGGTCAGCAGCATGGTGGTGACAGCGGGAGATGCCTGTGCTTACGTGGCTGACCAGCGTGGCTTTGTGCACGTCTATGACATCGAAGAGTACAGCCTGCAGGGACAGGAGCTGCAGCCTCCCACGAGTAGGCATGAGCTCTCCACGTGAGATGTTATGATGAGCATTGCTTCAGTTTTAGTTAAATATTAGATTAAATAAAATTTAATGTTTTTCTAGAGAAAAACATTTTCATGAAAGTATTCAATATTGGCAAGGTGAGAGGAAAATGGCACTCACGCTCTTGGATGGAGGGTGAGTTGGTATATACTGTCCGAAGGGCGCGAAGGGCAAGTTGACAATGTGCATTAAAGCTTTGAACCAGCAATTCTACTTCTAAGGATTTGGCCAAAAAAAAAGAGTAAGAAGCATAAACAAAGACTTAGTTATAAGGTTGTGAATCAGCATATTGTTTATAAGAGAGGCAGAAGAAAATAGAGGAACCAAACTGTCCAGTGTTAGGGGAGTAATTAAATATGTGATGGTACAGAATATAACACATTGAAATATCATTGAGTTATTGTGTAAGGATGCCATATATGAAAATGTATTTATAGGGAGACTATTCGTGACAAAATTGTTCAGTGAAAAATTAGGTCACAAAACAATAATGCAACCCTTGTTAAAACGAAGACATATACGGAAGATTGAAAGTCTGGAAAAATATACATCAAGGATGTAACAAATCCTTACCTCTTTGTACATGAGGTTTTGAAAAGTGAAAGTCACTCAGTCATGTTCAACGCTTTGCGACCCCATGGACTATACAGTCCACAGAATTCTCCAGGCAGGAATACTGGAGTGGGTAGCTTTTCCCTTCTCCAGGGAATATTCCCAACCCAGGGATTGTACCCAGGTCTCCCACAGGCAGATTATTTACCAGCTGAGCCACAAGGGAAGCCCATATTGAGGTTTTAGTTATGCTTTTCTTTTCTATTTTTTTAATATAAATTTATTTATTTTAATTGGAGGCTAATTACTTTACAATATTGTATTGGTTTTGCCATACATTGACATGAATCCACCATGGGTGTACATGTGTTCCCCATCCTGAACCCCCCTCCCACCTCCTTCCCCGTATCATCCCTCTGGGTCATCCCAGTGCACCAGCCCGGAGCACCCTGTATCATGCATTGAACTTGGACTGGTGATTCGTTTCACATATGATAATATACATGTTTCCATGCCATTCTCCCAAATCATCCCCTCCTCCCTCTCCCACAGAGTCCAAAAGACTGTTCTATACATCTGCGTCTCTTTTGCTGTCTTGCATACAGGGTTATCTTCTTTTTAAAAATATGTCTTTTCTAATTTTTCTGGAGATATAATGCTTTGGTAATAACAGAATATGTTTAAAGTGTTAAAAGCCTTTCATACAGTTGTAGAAATGCTCATGTTTAGAAAAAAAATTCAAGAAGCATGATAGAATATAAAATGAAAAGCAGTAGTTGTTTCTCTGACCTCCTCCATCACCCAGCCTGACTTTTCTGCATCCTAGCAACACTATTAATGAATTTCAATTTCCTTCCAGAAAGTTTCTATGCATGTCTATATATATAAAATATATACAGGAGCACATACACACACACCCACGATACATACTTTCAGGACTCATCTTTTCCTTTGTATCTTAGCCAGCTTTACATATAAGCATATTTAGGGGTTTTTCTTAGCATATTTGAATGGCTATATAATATTTCATTAAATATATTTCTGTAAAGCCAATTTAGAGGCAAATATTCACCTACCTCCCCTTATTCACTTTTTCCTGTTCCACCACAGGAGAAGTTTAAATGCTTAAGTGTGA
The DNA here is from genome assembly GCF_029378745.1 of Bos indicus. NCBI lineage: Eukaryota > Metazoa > Chordata > Mammalia > Artiodactyla > Bovidae > Bos > Bos indicus. The sequence continues at coordinate 29,693,735 of NC_091771.1, read as the reverse complement.
GAAATTGGAATTTAGAAGTAAGAGTGATTGGCCTTGCATTGGTCTTTACTCTGAGTACTGGGAACATAGCTTTCACCAGGCTGTATTAAAAATTATTTTTTATTACTTTCCCACTCCTGCAGGCTTACCAAACCCTAAGTGCTAAAGGAAACTATCGGGTGAGGACCTTGAACAGGCCCCATTTTATATATCTTTGGAGCTGGCATAGGGTCTTGCACATAGTAGATGCTTGATAAACTTGTATCAAATTAATGTAGCAAGACCAGCGACTTGTCACACCAGTACCTCTCTCCTTGCTGGACACTCATCCAGCTCCGACCCCAGCCTGCAGTGGCTGTTGCCCAGCATCTAGCATCAGGGTGGGCTTCTCCCTGCTGGACGCTCACCCAGCTCCCACCCCAGCCTGCAGCGACTGTTGCGCAGCATTTAGCATCAGGGTGGGCCTCTCTCCCTGCTGGACGTTCACCCAGCTCCGACCCCAGCCTGCAGTGACTGTTGCCCAGCATCTACCATCAGAGTGGACCTCTCCCACCGCACTCAGCTGTGTTCTTTCCTCTGCTTTAGATGTGACATTCTGGCGGGCCCATGTCAGCATGGTGACATCGTGAGTACCATCTATTTTAGAGTTTACGAATGTATAACAGAGTCAAAATACTTTTCCCAGCTTTGAGTAAATGGATTCTCTCAGAAGCCTTCTGAATTAACCAGAAGACAAGGGCAGTGCTATAATTCTGCTGCTGTGAGAACTGGATGTTTATGTTCCCTACACAGAGTAAAGGAAGAGATCTGAAGTCATTTTTCTTATAAATGATGATTGTTTTCCTTGAATTGATCCACTATTTTAGTGTAAGTGTAGATGCTTAGTATGTTTAAGATTTTTTTCACTGGAGTTAAAAGAAGTCAGTGCTGCCATGGGGCCTGGACCCTGGTCAGAAGTTTCTTCCAACCCGTTAGTGTTCCCACAGACCCATCAGTTCCCACAGTCCATGAAATGCTTCCAGTATATCTTGTCTGCTATCTTGGGACTGGAGTTGGGGCATCTGAAGGGGGTGTGGCATGGTAGGAGGCAGGGAGAGTATGGTACCGAGAATAATCCAGGAGATGAACCTGGCTTCTATATTCCAGCTGTAAATAATGGGGTATTGACGCGTTGAGCGTTTCTTGCTGGGGCAGCCTCAGTGCATCTCCCTTGCCCTTTCATCTCATTACTTTGGAGCTGATAGAAGAAGAAGAGCTTCTGCTCTCATCCTCTCTGGACCACACCGTGCGCCTGTGGAGCAGGGACGGGGCGTTCATCGGTAAGGACCGTCCACCTGGCTGGGGCCTCAGTTGAAGTCTCCATTGGGTCGTGAATTCTCTGAGGTCTAGGGTGTTGGTCAGATTAGGCTAACATGATGAAATAACCACCATAGACCGGGCCACTTAAGCCACAGAATTTTGTTTGTCACGTGTGTGCTACCCTGGAGACTGGAAGTCTGAGATCAGGGTCCCAGCATGGTCAGGTGCTGCTTAGGGGGCTTTTCCTGGTTTGCAGATGAGCTCCTTTTATGGACACCTTTTGCTGAGTCTTTTTATGGCCCGGGGGCTTCCCTGATAGCTCAGTTGGTAAATAATCCACCTGCAATGCACGAGACCTCACTTCGATTTCTGAGTCAGGAAGATCCGCTGGAGAAGGGATAGGCTACCCACTCCAGTATTCTTGGGCTTCTCTGGTGGCTCAGCTGGTAAAGAAAGAATCCACCTGCAATGCAGGAGACCTGGGTTCGATCCCTGGGTTGGGAAGATCCCCTGGGGAAGGGAAGAGAGTTACGCAAGAGTTAAAAGAAGACAGGTTACCTCCCATCTTATGCTTACTGTTTGCCAATTTACTTTTCCAGGGACCTTTGGGCAGAGCAGCCCCTGGGATATTTTCACTCCTGCCTCCTGGAGCCACCCTAGAGTGCCCCATGAAGTCCTGACAGATCCCCAGAGCATGCCTGCTCACCCAGTGCTAGAAGGAGCTGTTCCTGCCACGTGCAGAGGAGAAGAGCAAGACAAGGTGGTGGAGGGCAAGGCCAGTGCTGAGGTTGGTCCTGGCACATACAGTTCACCTGGGCTTGCTCATAGCTCCAGGCAGATTGGCACCGGTTATAAACTGCACCCTGAAAGGGTCAACGCATGACCCAGAGAACCAAGTCAACTCAGGAATAAAAGCATATCCCAAGATCCTTCTACTGACCAGGGCCAGGGGGCTTACTGGTTCATCTGGGGGCAGTTGGAGCTGATCTCCCAGCATCACTTGACTGTCCCTCTTTCTCACCAGCAAAAAGGTTGTTGTCTGTGGCCTTGGAACACAGACAGACTCAGCACCATGCTCAATCCCCTGTCACATCAGAGAGACAGACGCTGAAACTGCAGCAGCACACAGTCCCCATTAGGAAAAACATTTTAACACAGGGCTTCCTGAGTGAAAGGAAGGAATAATGGGTTCAGTGCCTGGGTCCATGAAAGTCAATGTCAGAGCAAGAGATGGTGAAAAGACCCTGGTAGATGCAGTCTTGATTTAGAGCTCAGTGAAATACACGAATTTCCAGGAAATGCTTGCCCTTTAATAAACTGAAAAAAAGGTCATTTCATGAACTATTGCTCACTGGTTATGTTACAACTCAAGGCAGAACACCTGCTTTGCCCACAAAATAATGTGTCTAGGATTTTGTATCTGCAGCCTCTTGGAATACTGATCACACAATGGATCCTCATCACTGACTTCTTCGTAGAGACACACTCAACGTGGGGAATAGAGGGACCAAGCATGCATTGATCAAGAAAGCCTTCTGCCTTGACAAGGGCTCCCTCATTTCCCCATGTTGTTCTCATGAGCTTAACATGGTGCTTTCATAGCTCCAGGGAGGCTCAGAGTGCGTCTACATGGTACTATTGGCCTGTTTAGAAATACAGTCATTTTGCTGTGCATTTGATATAGAGGGAAAAAAATGAGTTCATTAATTTAGATAGGCCCACAATTTGGAAACTAAAAGCGCAGAAAGGGGTGGGAAGAGAGGAAGGAAGAAGCAAATGAGGGAAATATGCTGATCACCACAAAATCCAGGGTCCATGCTATACAGCACAGCAAACCTGGAGAAAATCAGACTGTGATGCAGGAAGCATCAGGCAGAAGGAGAGAGCGGGGATGGAGGAGGAGGAGGAAGCAGGAGAAGGGGAGGCGGAGGAGAGGAAGGATACTCAGTTCAGCACAATCCAAACGCCCAACTCCTATGATGGGAAAGAGGGTCAAGCAACAGACTTCACGAGTGACCTTGATCTTGTGTAGGGAAAGCTGCTTCAACGTTTGTAGTTCTGTCCAGCTTGACTCCAAATGCCTCAGGAAACACTCTGTAAATTCTTTACAAGAAAAATGAACACACACACACACACACACACACACACACACACACACACAAAGAACCTGAGGAGCTCTTACATAGTATATCTGGAGGGGATGTCCCGGGCAGTCCAGAGGTTAAGACTCCACACTTCCACTGCAGGGGGCATTGGTTTGATCCCTGGTCTGATCAGGAAACTAAGATCCCCCATGCCTCGAGGCACAGTCAAACAAAAAACAAAGCCCCCCCCCCAAAAAAAAAAAACCCAAGAAGCAAAGTGTTTGAAGCGCTGTTTATGAGTTAGGGTTAACTAAGGTCTGCTCTGAAGTTCAACTTCATTAGCTCTGTGAGCTCCAGGAATCACTTCCACTGATTTGTAAAATGAGGAGTGGGGTTGGCTGATTTTCCAGTTTCATTTCAGCCCTAAACACATGTTTCTCTGCACATCTATTTTTATTGGATTCTGGATGTCTGGAGTGATTTTTCCCAGCATACCAGCCTATTAAACACAACCACAAACTAAAATAAGTTGACTGAATGCAGAAAACAATTTACCTGGAAAACATCACAAATGATTTTGAGAGTTGAGTGAAAGCTCAGGGGAAAATGTTCTTGTTATCTCATGGATTCAGCCAGCCAGGGTCTTGTTCTAACACAGAAACTCCATGTAACTGGAGTTAAACTTGCTCCCCGTCACAGTGTGGTCCTGGGTTCCTCTTCCCAAATCTGCTCCGTCTCCTTCTAGCCTGAAAAGACCTCTGATCCTCGCTTTCCAGGAGACTGCGTCCTTGAAGTGAAGGAAGACTCCTGCGGCGGGGATGGATTCGGCAGTGACAGGTGAGCCAGGCTGAAGGTGAAATAAAAGGCAGCCTTTCCTGGCTGAGGGATCCAGGCCACTCTGTCATCATCATGAGTCATCTGTCCCTAAGCCCCACAGCCTGTGAGTACAGCAAGGTCACAACTCAAATCTCACCAGTTTGATGTCCTGCCTGCTCAGCTCAGGACACTCTCAGAAGTCCCTGTGTTGTCTGGCCATCACGTGCAGTCAAGGGCTACCTCACAGGGTTTTGTCTTGAGCTTTGTGGCTATCGTTAACTGCCTACCAGGCTGTGTGAGGCTGGACCATCTCACTGTTCCTTCCTTGGGAGCTCCGTGCAACCCCTGAGAGGGTGGGGGGTCTGGGCCTGGGCTTCCAAAGCTGGGAGAACCTGGGGCACCACCTTCTCCCCAAACTGGAGCCTGGTTTCTAAAGAGAAGTAAGGGGAGTGAATAACAACTCACTCCAGTTCCCCAGGCCCCACACCCGGCTTCTTGAGGGCCCATCACCAAGGCAACTATAGAAATGATCCCTTCAGTGTTCCCTGCCACTCCTCTCATCACGGGGCTAAGATTAAGGTCGTGCACCTGCATGAGGGATGACGCCTGCCCCCCACCCCAACGTTCCCACTTTCTCGGTGCAGCGGCTCCGTGGTCATGAGCCCAGGCCCCTTCTATATGCTTCTGCCCCCTCTCAGCTCTGGCTTCCAGGTTCACAGTACTGTATGGTCCAGACAGCTGTTGGGGCCTCCTGCTTCCACCCACACTCCAGGCAGCGGGAAGAAATGGCATGCAAATCAGGGGTCCACGACAGAGAGGGTGCATGTTCCAGTCGGATCAACCCCCTTTACTGACTTTTCCAGGATGTCCTGAACACTTCTGCTCATGTCTTGGTGGCCAGAACTTAGTCACATGGCCACATCTCCCTGCAGGAGAGGCTGGGAGTTCTGTAACTAAGGAGGAAGGCAGGAGAGGATTAGGGTAGATAACTAGAAATCTCTGTTCTGGGAGGTCAAATAGTTAAATGCTCTGGATGCCATCAGAGTCAGAGGGTATCATACATAGAAACATGATTCATCATGCATTTCACAACAGAGTCGTGAATTTAAAGTTTTATTTGGGAAACCACTTGACCTATCAGAATGTGTCATGGGCTTTGGTTACAGTCACAGGTGTGTCTTTGAAAACAGTGTGACCTCAGGTGAGACTCCCTGATTGTACAATCAACTCCCTGAATGTACATCTGCAGATCTCCCAGTGGGTCTGTGGTCTCATGAGATGGTGAGTGTTGCCGGTGTATTGGAGTCTGAGACTGGGACGGAAGGGGGACCCTCAGGGGTTTGAGGGTGTGGCATCACCGACAGCATCTTCCTTGATGGTGGCAGCAGGATCATAGACATCCTCTATATACCTCCCCAGGACCTGCTGTGGTCTTAGGGGCCTCAGAGTGTTAGCCTGCCCTGGCTGCTGTGACAAGATACCAGAGACTAGGCGGCTCAAGAAACAGACATTTACTTCTCACAGTCCTGGAAGCTGGAAGGCCAAGTTCATGGTCACCACCAATTCCGTTCAAGGCGCAGGAGGGCCTTCTTCCTAGCTGGCAGGCTGGCACTTTCTCTGTGTCCTCACAGGGTGGAGACAGAGCAACCTCTATCCCCTCCTCCTCCTGTGAAGCCACTAATTCTATCAGAAGGGCCCCAGCCTCATGACCCCATCAACTCTAATTACCTCCCAAAGGCCCCGCACCTCCAAATACCATCTCATTGGGGGATAGGGCTTTAACATGTGAATTCGGGCTGGGACCCAATTCTATCCAAAGCACTGAAAGTGCGGTGGGCTGTCAGGTGGGGAAAGACTCCACAACACCATAGACAAGCAGCTCCCACGCAGCAGGAGGGGCCAGGCACACTCTTACACTCTCTTGCTTCCACCCTTTCCAGGTAGAGACAGCAAGAGAAGTCGGCTCTGAACTCAGAGCTGGTTCTGATTCTCAGTCAATCTTCAGTGAGGGGCTAAATGAGTGGAAGGGAAAGTGGGAGATGTATGCAGTGAGTGAGGCCAGAATGGGGCTGCTTGGAGGGCCCCAAACAGGAGGCTGAACGGCAGAAACCCTCTCACCCAGCTGGATCAATACCAGTGCTTGTCGGGTTAATTTAAAAATACAGATTTTAAAGCAAGGGGCCATTAAAACATGATATGTACATCCTGTAAACATTTTACTTCGATTTGCAAGAGTAGAACGTACAGTCATCCCCAATCTTTTGATGTAGGGCCAAGGCTTTTTCTTCGCGTAAGAGGCAAGTTCAGCACAGTCTGCCATAAATGCATTATTTATCGTTTTCAGTTTCTGCTTTTTTTAAAGTAGAGCTAGAACTTAAAGATATTTGCAAAGCAATGAGAGAGCACTAGACTTCTAGTTTTTTATCTTTATAATTTCCCTCAAGCTTTAACAGTTGTCTCATCTATCCTCAATTCAACATGACCCTTCATCTAGTCTTTTCCAAGTATTCATCTTAGTTTTCACAAAGTTCTTTCACACTAATCTCATCAATTTTCATTTTGTTTAAATACGTTTATGATCACAATAAAATGTACAACTGGCATTCACAAGTTTGGGAGCAAACACAGCTGATTCTTGTTAAGTACATGACTCAACCCCCAGCCTTTGGGAGCAGAAGTACCATCTAGCAGACGTGAGTGTCTAGAGCATTCTGTGGGCATTTCGCAGGGTGTTTACAGAGTCAGTCAGGCCATCAGTTCAGTCAGCAGAGTGTCCACCACACGTGATCCCCTGAGCAGCAAGGAGTCCCTAGAAATCAGATGGATGCTTTCCGTGGAGAGCTTGGCCACAGCACGGAGGCCAGGGAGGGAAAACGTGGGAGGAGGCAGGTGGTGTCTTCATGCTTAGTCTCCCAGGTTAGCGTTACCTCACCTGCCCAGCTCCACCTCCATGCAGCCCGACCTCCTCCAACAGCACCGGCCTCCTCCAGGGTCAACCCCTGTCCAGAGTCTTCCACCAGGCCCATACCTGACAGCAAGGTGGGGAACTGCTCCATGACTTGGCTTCATCCTCACAGGCTTCTGGGGACGCACTCCTTTTTATCTTTAATTTTATTTTGTATTGGAGTTTAGCCAATTAACAAACAGTGTTGTGATAGTTTCAAGCAAACAGCAAAGGGACTGGGTCATACAGGTATCCATTCTCCCCTAAACTCCCCTCCCATCCGGAATGCCACATAACATTGAGCAGAGTTCCTTGTGTATACAGTCGATCCTTATTGATTACCCATTTTATTTCACTTCATTTTAGTTTTTAATTTTTATTTATTTTTGGCTGTGCTGGGTCTTTGTTGTTACGCATGGGCTTTTTTCTAGTTGTGGCGAGTCAGGGCTACTCCCTAATGGTGCGTGGGCTTCTCACTGTGGTGGCTTCTTTTATTGCAGAGCACGGGCTCTAGGGTGTACAGGCTTCAGTAACTGTGACATGTGGGCTCAGGAGTTGCGGCTCCCAGGCTCTAGAGCACCGGCTCAATAGTTGTGGCTCATAGAATTAACTGCTCCATGACATGTGACATCTTCCTGGATCAGGGATTGAACCCATGTCTCCTGCATTGGCAGACAGATGCTTTACACTGAACCACCAAGGAAGCCCCTGGTTATCCATTTTAAATACAGCAGTGTGTACATGTCCATCCCAAACTACCTAACTATCCCTTCCTCCCATCCTTCCCCTCAGTAATCGTAAGATCATTCTCGAAGTCTGTGTGGTACATACTCCTTGTTATCTTCACCTACGATGAGGAAACCAAGCCTTAGGGATGAATTGTGATTTGCCTAAAGTTAAACCACTGGTCAATGGGAAGGCAGGAACATGGCCCCACCGTCTGTCCACTCCCCCACAGTGAAAGGATCAGGCCTTGGAGAAGGGCTTCTGTATGAGCATAGGAAAGAAGGAAGTAGAAGCTGTTGGCAGTGGGCAGATTACTGTGGAATGAGGACTCCTCCCCAGAGGGCAGGCCTGCGTGATGGCGTCAGTGTTACTTGCTGAGACACACCAGGGCCAGGGTTCCTGGAGTGAACAGGGGTAGAGAGGTGGCCAGGAGTAGGCACTTTCCAGGCTGTGCAGGGTGAAGTGAGGCCAGGAGAGACAGACGGGGAGACCACCTCCAAAACACACACCAGGAGGCGAGTGGGTGACGAGGACTGCGCCTGGAACTCAGGGCTGGAGACACCGCTGGGCTCCCCAAGAAGCTGTGGGTGCTAACAGAGCAGGGTGGAGGGAAAGGCCAGAGAATCAGTGATCGGATGGAGAGTTGTGCCTTAGAGACAAACCCTGTGCTGGTTAAGATTCCCCGGGCCCCGATGGGCCAAGTATGTGCTAATTTGGTCTCAAGGTTTGTGAGAAATTGTCACTAGAAACTGTCAGTGAATATTTTAGGAAAAGTGTGTTCAGCATTCACTCTGCACTGTTTGCTGTGCTCCACTCTGCTCTGCCGGGCATGGGCCTGTGATGGGACCCTGGGATATAGCCAGGAAAGCAGAGGAGCCTGTGCTCTGAGGATCTGTGCTCGGGAAGGCAGAGGGGTCTCTGGGCTCCGCCCCTACTCTGCCTGGATCTCCCTGAAGGCGTGTGCAGAGCATTGTGGGAGCACCAGTGGCAGGGGTCGAGGAGGCCTCCTGGAAGAAAGGAGTTCACACTCAGACCCTGAAGACGGGTAGGATGCAGCCATTCCAAAGGAAACCCTAAGAGAAGGAAGAGCTGCTACAACACAGGTGGGCCATGAGGACATTGTGTTCAGGGAGATAAGCCAGTTATAGAAGGACAAATGCTGTGTGATTCCACTTACACAAGGTTTCTAGAGTGGTCAAACTCACAGAAAGTTAAAAAGTGGAATGGTGATTGCCAGGGGCTAGTGGGGAGGAGAAGGGCAAATTCTTTTTTACTGAGTACAGAGTTTCAGTTTTGCAAGATGACAAGTGTTTCAGAGATGGACAGTGGTGATGGTTGCACGACCATGTGAAAGCACTTAACGCCACAGAGCTGTGCACTTAAGGCGGCCAAGATGGTAAATTTTATGTTCTGCGTTGTGTTAGTCGCTCAGTCATGTCCAACTCTGCAACCCCATGGACTGTGGCCCACCAGGCTTCTCTGTCCATGGATTCTCCAGGCAAGAATACTGGAGTGGGTTGCCATTCCCTTCTTCAGGGTATCTTCCCACCCTAGGGATTGGATCCAGGTCTCCTGCATTGGAGGTAGAATTTTTTACTATCTGAACCACCAGGGAAGCATATTTTACCCCAATTAAAAATTAAAGAGAGAGAGAGAAATAAAGGCAGAGCATGGCCCCAGGCAAGGCAGAAAGGGGAGCTTCTGGGAGCTCTGAGCTGGGTTGGCACAGAACTGGGCAAAGGTGACGGTGGTAGAGACCTGGACATGAAAGGAAGGTGTTTGAGAAGTGGAAGTAGATGGCTTTTCAATGTGTTCAGAGATCAACAGGAGGAAAGACCTGGTGATGGGCGGTCAAGTAGAAAGAATCAGTGTTTACATGTCTTTGCAAGTGGACAACATGCTTTGATGATGGGGCCCACAGTGCTCGACCCAGGGCTTACGTGGAAGCAGGGGGCAGCAGTGAGCCCCCAGGTGCCTGAGGAATCTGCACTCACCTGCTTCCTTTCCTCCAGGCCACCCTTGGAGCAGAGCAAGCCTCCCCGGGGCACACCTGCGCCGGGGACCCCCAGCATCTACCAGAGCCTCCGGTGCCACCAGGTCCCCTGCCTATCAGTGCTCCCAGAGAAGCTGGATTTGTCCATCCTTGGCGCAGATACGTTTAACTTAGATTTTCTTACACAAGAAAAAGAAGGAAGTGAAGCTGCCCAGAAAGCGTACTGATCACATAGCAGTTTCCTCATTTGAGTTCTGAAGAAACCAGCCTGCTGTTTTCTTTCCTTGGCAAATTCTTCTTCCCCGGTTAATCAAGAAGTCTGACTGAGATTAAGCTTTGCCCGACAGGGGCCTAAAAAGAACAAAACAAGAAATGATTTCAGCCAACACGGGCCTTTTCCCAAAGCAATTAGAGCTTGGACTTGAGCAAACAAATCAGATTCAAGGTCTTCCTTCCTCAGAAGCCATTATTCCATGGAGTGAAGATTGTCCAGGACAAATGGGTCCTGAAACAGCTCCCCTAGAACCCTGAATATCACAACAGCAGCTGCCCACGGCTGGGCCGAGGACAGCAGGAGAGAGAAGGGAGGTGTTGAAAAGTAAATAACAGCTTTGAAAGCCTGCTTTGTGCCAGGCAAACCTTGGTTAAGATCTTAGATGGATCATCTCGCTCACTCCTAATAGCACCGTCAGGAACGGATGCTGTTATTGTCCCATTATTCCAACAGGGACACTGAGACTCCAGGAAGCAAAGTGATTTGCCAGTGGTTCACAGTCAAGTAAATGATACAAGGAAATCAGAGCCCAGGCCCCTGACTATCAACAGCAGTGACTCTCGGAGAAGAGGGAATAACATCGGAGGGCCAGTGGGTCTCTCCTTTCCAAGCATGGCCTTAGAGCAGTCACTTCAGAGCTGTGAGCCATCTCAACAATAGTAGGAAAAGAATAACAACACCGCTGCTGTCGGTTACAGAGCGCTGATCTCTTCATGGACATCATTTAATCCTCAAAGCCGCCTGGAGAGGGTATGTCTGCACTTTACAGATGAGAAAATCAGTCCTCAGAGAAATTAAACACTTTGCCCAAAATCACACAGCAAAGGGATAAAAGCCCTCAAAATTCAAACCTAAGTTTGGCCCCAAGCAGTGGATTATTAATCTCTACTCTGACTCAGAGCCATCATTTTACAAAGACCTTGTAGCAAAGAGAGCCCACAACAGCACAGCTGGGTAGCCTCCTGCCCGCCTCCCCAAGTCCAGCATGTTCTAGGACCAACTCACCTGCCTTGGGTCAGCCCATGACCTTACCCTTCTCAGAGGGGCAGGACGGTGCTGTCCTAGCCAGGCCCATTTCACTAGACATGGGCTCTACAGGACCAAGGAGAAGCGTCCCCCCAGAGCTTATACCTACTTTTAGACCATGCTGCAGATCTCGGGAATTTGAGATCTCATGCCCAGGTGACCCCAAGTCCACGTTCGGAGCCTGAGCAGCTTCCCCAGGACCTGTCCATCCACAGAGTACTACTCGGTCCCAGGCTCTCAAGGTGGCTGAGGGACGGTGTTTGCTGGGTGCAGACAGATATTGGACATTCTGGCTGGGGAGTGCCTGCATATTCATGCTGAGGTCCTCACAGTGCAGGGATAAGGAGGGCCAGCCAAGGGCTGGGACCCAGGGGCCGACTGTCCGTGCGTTGCCATATCCGCCATGGAACTATGAGGACCCCAAGAATTCTACGTCCAAACTGGCCTTCTGGGGCATCACAGAATGGCCAAGGTAGAAAGACCGAACACTCACCATGTGTTAAATATTTTATTTAACAGTTTGTTAACTTGACACTTAATGTTTAAAAACTAGGTCTCCATCTGTACTCTTGTCCTGGATCCCCCAAATACTAGGGGCGAGATTGCCCTGACTTCCTGTTCATTTATCGGACTCCTCTAACCCCACACCTCAAAAACTTGGGGACTTCAATCCCCCTTGACAGACCATCCTTGCCAAGACTACTGGATCCTCACTGGGCACTTTTTAGGAATCCCAGCCCTGCCTCCACCCCCACCATGACTGACAGTTCACATGTGTCTGAATTGCCAGCTGCTCTGCTACCAAGTTAAATTGTCTGATTTCCCCCAGGATCTTTCTGACCCAATCAGCCAGGAATCCAGACCTGGGCCCCTGCAGCTCGTGCTTATGGAGAACCTTCACATCAGTGAGGACTTACCCACAAGGAAATCCAAGCTAAACAAACTTAGGCCAAAATATATATATATATATAGACTCCTAGAACTTCGGGAAAAACTATGACTAGGAATTTAAAAACCCCATCAGGACTGTCCTTTCAGCTCTCGCCCCTGCCGTGCTGCCTGTCTTCTCTCTGCACACCAGTTCCCTCCACGTTGCAGGAAACAGGGCCGCAACAATCTCCAGGTTTAATCTGCAGCCTTAGCTTCATAGAGAGACGGACTTCGAGTTCTCTCAGGTTCCAAGTCCCAGGTTCCTAGCAAAGGCACTCGCTGGCAGATCCCCAGGTCTGCACTTACTTCAGCCTAGCCAACTGAAGTCTGGGGCTGGTTCCTTTAGAATGGCTCTTCTGGGGCTGCCCCGATGGTTCAGCAATTAAGACTTTGAGCTTCCAATGCAGGAGACAAGGGTTTGATCCCTGATCAGGGAATTAAGATCCCACATGCCACTGGGCCAAAAAATTAAAATTAAAAAAAAAAAAAAAATAGAGCCATGGGGATGAAAAGGCCCTGCGGTCACTGTTACCCAGAAAGAAAAGAAGAGGACATTGGGTGCACAGACAGTCCTCTGCATGTCCCTTAATGTCTATGATCAAGTTGCATTGTCTCGGACTATGAGACTGTTTCTGTCTGCCTACCCCTTCCCTCCCCATCCCCCTCGGTCTGCTTTTCCTTCCTTCCTTCCTAACCTGGGTTTGAATTCTGAGTTTTCTCCTTCACACTGAATCCAGGCTCCAGAGGCACAGAGGGGACCCAGTCCCAGCTCTGGCATCAACTTGCTAATGGGCCAGAGCAAATTATGACTTCATCCTTCTGCCTTAATTTCTTCAGCTGTTAAAAAGGCAGTGGGGGAGCAGACAGGTTTCCCTACTCTGTTTCTAGATCTTTGAGCAATCAGACTAACTTGTCCAGACCTCTTTTTCCACCCTACTTTTCATAAACCTTTAAACTGGATTTCTATTTTAATGAAATATTCATTTTTAATCCTTGATTTTTGAACCAGAGCATTTAGAGTTTAATCCTCAGGGTCCTAGCCTGCCTGCCTGGTACTGTTTTCAACTGAGAGCTCAGCGTTGTTTCGCTGAGGGCTGTGTTGCCTCTGTTAACTAATCCCATGAGGAAATAACACCATTATACAAAGTCAGCGGTGTTCAGAGCGAAACCTATCTTATAAATCAAGCCGAACAGGATTCCAGATGCCGCTTCCAATTGGTCTGGCCTTGTTGGAAGAAAACAGGGCAAAGTCATGAAACAAAGGAGTGAACATCTGACCTTTGTCTGTCCTGGTTCCTGAGTGGGGAATTGCCTCCTCCTCCCCAGATCTGACCCCAAGTTTGTGAGCCTGACAGTCCTGGTGTGAGTGACCTGCCATCAGTGATGAAGGCTAGGCAGGATCCTGGTCGCTAATCAGTGGTACCATAGGATTAGACTGTCTTCTCTCCTCCTGTCTGGACAACCCAAAGGAGCACTTCTTGGCTAAGCCTCAGGACACAAGCTGTTTGTTTTTTCCACCCCTACTTGGTAGAAAATAGGGCCCCATCAGGACTTGCGGGAGGTCAAGTGATTAGCACTTGGAGCTTCCACTGCAGGGGGCGCGGGTTTGATCCCTGGTTGGGAGACTAAAGTCCTGCACCGCTGCATGGTGCGGCCAAAAAGAATGAAAACAGGGGCCCATCAAGGAGGGACTGTGGTCTTTTTTCCACTCCAGATGCTCAAGGGGAGCCTGGCTACAGTTCCTGAAAGCGTGGTCCGGTCCCTCTGAGATTCAGGATGGGGCCAGGATCATTCTTCTAGATCCTGGAGGCCACTCTGTGTTTCCTGAAACCTGACTGCTTGGGGGCCCCTTCCAGGGACCATCATCATCTTCCCTCCATCCCTCACACATTACCCCCACCCCCGCCCTTGCTGAGCTCAGGTGAAACCTGGGCCCACCCTCCCCTCGGTTTCAAGAACCCCAAGAGAATATTTTGTAGCTTATCACACCTTCCTGGACCTCCCATCCTAAAACTCACCCATCAGCCTCCCTTCTTCCTTCTACCTCCTATTTGTGGACTCTCACGAAGAATGATGCCATCTGTGTGCATCTTTATGACAATCAGAGATGTTACTAGCTTAATTTTCCTAGACAAAACCAAAGCAAGCACACTGCATCTGGGAGATGTCTCTCTGGTGAAGCACAGGCAGGAAAACATTGCAAGAAAGATACAGGCAATATTTTTTTCTTTCACGGTGGAGCACTGTATGAACTGAATCATGGCCAGCCACAGATAACAAGTTCCAATTCCTGGAAGCTGTGAATGTGACCCTATTGGGAAATAAGTCTGTGCACGTGTGTTTAATTCAGGCTCATGGGATGATTTTACTAAGGATTTTCCAGGTGGGTCCCCAAGGCCATTGCCAGGGTCCTTATGAGAGGCAAAGGGAGATGGCAGGGACACAAAAGGGAAAAGGTGAGGGAGAAACAGAGGAAGAGAGGGAACACAAGCCAGGGAATGCCTGGAGCCACCAGAGGCTGGAGGAGGAAAGGGAAATTCTGCCCTTGGAGGGAACCGGGGCCTACCAACAACTTGATTTGAGACTTCAGGCTTCCAGATCTGTAGGAGAATAAATCTCTATTGTTCTAAGCCACACAGTTTGTGTTTACTGGTTACGCCAGCCTCAGAAATGAATACAGACTCCAAGGTTTCTAGAATGGAACATGGTTTTCCTTCTCAAGAATGTGAGAAGCCCTGGCGGTCCAGTGGCTAAAACTCCATGCTCCCGATGCAGGGAGCTGGGGTTCAATCCTGGTTGGGGAACTAGATCCCACATGCCGTAACTAAAAAACAAACAAACAAAAAATCCTGTGTGCTGCAACTAAGACCTGGCACAGCCAAATAAATATATATTTTTTAATAAAAAAGAAGGCAAAGAATGTGGTATCTGGCCAGCACCTGTTATTTCATTTATTCCTTTAGTTAACATTTCACCTATGCATCAGGCTGTACCCTAAGCTCTGGAGGACATGGATAGTATAAGAAACTCTCTTCCTGTCTTAGGAGTCCATAGTGCACTGGGAGAGAGAAATGTAAAGGGATCACTGTTGTTGCTATTGTTTAGTTGCTCAGTCATTCCTGACTCTTTGTAGCCCCATGGACTGAGCACACCAGCTAGACTCCTTTGTCCTTCACTATCTCCTGGAGTTTGCTCAGATTCATGCCCATTGAGTCAGGAGCAGACACAAAGGGAGTTCCCCAGGGAGAGTTAAGGGATGTTGGCAGGAGGTTTGGCCAGGATTCCTGGGGAGAGAGAGGTCTAGGGAGGGAGTAAAGGGGTCTGGCTGTGGGAGGTGGGGCCAGTGGGGTGTGTGTGTGTGTGTTTCCTCTTCTGGGAGCTGCAGCCCCCTGTTCTGAGAAGTGACCTCCCCTCCACCCCACCCACCGCTTGCAGGGCAGTGGCCGAGCTCTTATAGAGCCCACCCCTGAGCATATTTGGTCCCCAGGAGGGTCCCCATCACAAATGTTCTCTGGACTCTTTGAGACAGGGAGGTGTGTCTGCTGGGGGCTTCCCGTCCCACCGAGGAAGCAAGACTTCAGCAAGCACAGTGGGGAAGGGCAGGGGCTTTGTGTTCTGTGTTTCGCAAGCTCTTTAATGATGCACCATAAACCTGGAGGCCTGCTTAGTGTCGTGAAGGCAACGGCCCCTCCAGAGGGCCCAGGGCTGCCGGGCAGAGAGAAATTCCAGGAAGACAAGCACTCCTGGTGAGCGTGACCAGAACACATTAGCTGTTCGTGGGAAGTGTGCAGACCAGTTATGTGCAGGACACACACCTATGTTCCATTAAAACAGTAGCAATTGTCAAGCAGAGATCTTCTATTCTAGTTTTTAAATAATTAAAATTGTTATGTTATATGGAGTATAGTTGGTTAGCAATGTTGTGTCTGTTTCAGGCGTACAGCAGAGGGATTCAGTTATGCATATACAAGTATCTATCCTTTTTCAAATTCTTTTCCCATATAGGTTATTATAGAACACTGAGCAGAGTTCCCTGTGCTATACGATAAGTCCTTGTTGGCCTAGATCTTATTTTTGTGGCTGTTAAGCATTGGGACTGTTTATGCCTGGTCATATATTGCGTCCTAGTGGAAGAAAGTTTATGACCTTATCACTGGATCAACCCAGTGGCTTTTATAAAGATGTAATTTAACAAGTACATTCTACAGATTTTATATGAACCTTTTGGTTGATGAGCCACATGTAATGCTGCTTTTGTCTATTTAAGTGGATACAAGTACTAACAAAAATTATTTGATAAAGACCATCTGCTAGTTCTTCTAATAAAGCTATCCTTTAGGCAAAACGTTTACATCTAGTACTGCTATTTTTGCTGTTGTTTAGTTGCTAAGTCGTGTCCAACTCTTTGCAACCCCTTGGCCTGTACCCTGCAAGGCTCCTCTGTCCACTGGATTTCCCAGGCATGAATACTAGTGCGGGTTGCCATTTCCTCCAAACCTGCATCTTCTGCTCAGCAGGCAGATTCTTTACCACTGAGTCACCTATAGTATTGCTATAAAATGCCCCAAATTCTGAAACAAGACTGGTTTCATTTTTAAAAAGTGTTGAGCAGATTATGACAACCAAATGAAGCATATAATCCTTGATTGTATCTGGAATCCAAAAAAATAGTTGTAGAGGACATTTGGGGGACATTGAACCTGATAATACTATCATGCCCACAAGAGGGTCCTCAGACTTGAAACCAGACTTGCTGGGAAGACGAGGTCCCTATGCTAAGAAGCTTTGTGGTGAAGATGTTGGGTGAGTCTTGCAGTGACTGGTCCTGGGTTCAGTGCACTAAGCTTTCAACTTCTCTAAATTAAAAGGTGGAGCATTAAAAAAAAAAAAGAATGCTACTCTGGGACTGTTATCATTTGAAAGGAAAAGAAGATTATCAAAGCGACTCTTGCAGAGAAGGTTTTTATGTTAATAGACAATCCACCAATTCTGACAATCACCACATCTTTGGAACTGGGAAGATATTGTCCCCTGTTTATGGACTGTCAAGTCGGCGAGATTCCCCAGAGACATCTGTGACCCCCCATCTGGCTTTCCGAACATTCCTTGGCCTGGAAGTGGTTAGCAGAGAGGTAGCCCTGGGCAGTGAAAGCAGATGCTGCGTTTCCACTAAATCCATAGTGAGTGGCTGGTTGGTTCACCGAGCAGGAAGAAAGGCATGAGCTGACTGCCTGTGTCATTTAAAAAGCCACACTTTCCACAGAAAACATTAAAGGGAAGAATTTTTTTAAAAACTGGTGTGTTTGTGTGTGTGTGCAGTGGTGGGAGGTGAGGAGTAAACAGGATATACACTGACAGTGGAAAAGAAAACTAGCAAGGGCCAGACAGAAGACAGAGCCCTCCGGTCATGGCTATGGTAACCTTCACCGGGTGTCTGCCCTGCGTCAACATCACCAATTAAAAGACGCTGGCTCCTTGGAAGAAAAGTTATGACCAACCTAGACAGCATATTAAAAAGCAGAGACATTACTTGACCTACAACGGTCCGTCTAGTCAAAGCTATGGTTTCTCCAGTAGTCATGTATGGATGTGAGAGTTGGATCATAAAGAAAGCTGAGAGCAGAAGAATTGATGCTTTTGAACTGTGGTGTTGGAGAAGACTCTTGAGAGTCCCTTGGAGAGGAAGGAGATCAAACCAGTCAATCCTAAAGGAAATCAGTCCTGAATATTCATTGGAAGGACTGATGCTGAAGCTGAAACTCCAAGACTTTCGCCACCTGATGCAAAGAGCTGACTCATTGGAAAAGACCCTGATGCTGGGAAAGATTGAAGGCAGGAGGAGAAGAGGACAACAGAGGATGAGATGGTTGGATGGCATCATTGACTCAATGGGCATGAGTTTGAGCAGGCTCCAGGAGTTAGTGATGGACAGGGAAGCCTGGCATGCTGCAATCCATGGGGTCACAAAGAGTCAGACACGACTGAGCAATTGAACTGAACTGAACATCACCAAACACTTTTCTCCTTTAATCCTCACAACCACTTCACAGAGAGACAAACCCATCTCACAGAGGAAACTGCCCTGGGAAAACCAACGCCAAGGCCGTGCTGAGTGTAAAAAGTGGAGCCAGAACATAAAGCAACGAGTGCTTGATGAAAAAGCCACACAAACACTTACTTTACCATCCAGTGTGTGTGTACGTTAGTCACTGAGTCGTGTCCAACTCTTTGCAACCCCATGGACTGTAGTCAGTTAGGCTCCTCTGTGCATGGAATGCTCCAGGCAAGAACACTGGAGTGGGTCACCATTTCCTTTTCCAGATCTCCCAGCCTAGGGATCAAACTTGGGTCTCCCGCATCACAGACAGATTTTTTACCATTTGAGCCACTGTTCAGTTCAGTTCAGTAGTGTCCAACTCTTTGCTACCCCATGGACTGCCAGGCTTCCCTGTCCATCACCAACTCCCAGAGCTTGCTCAAACTCATGTTCATCGTGTCAGTGATTCCATCCAACCATCTCATCCTCCGTTGTCCCCTTATCCTCCCACCTTCAATCTTTCCCAGCATCAGTATCTTTTCCAATGAGTGGGTTCTTCTCATCAGGTGGCCCAAGTATTGGAGTTTCAGCTTCAGCATCAGTCCTTCCAATGAATATTCAGGACTGATTTCCTTTAGGACAGACTGGTTTGATCTCCTTGCAGTCCAAGGGACTCTCAAGATTCTTCTCCAACACTACAGTTCAAAGCATCAGTTCTTCGGTGCTCAGCTTCTTTAGGCCAACTCTCACATCCATACATGACCACCGGAAAAACCATAGCTTTGACTAGACAGACCTTTGGCAGTCAAGTAATGTCTCTGCTTTTTAATATGCTGTCTAGGTTGGTCATAGCTTTTCTTCCAAGGAGCAAGAGTCTTTTAATTTCATGGCTGCAGTCACCATCTGCAGTGATTTTGGAGCCCCAAAAAGTAAAGTTTCCCCATCTATTTGCCATGAAGTGATGGCTGGAGGAAGCCCAAGCTGGAATCAAGATTGCTGGGAGAAATATCAATAACCTCAGAGACAGATGACACCACCCTTGTGGCAGAAAGTGAAGAAGAACTGAAGAGCCTCTTGAAAGTGAAAGAGGAGAGTGAAAAAGTTGGCTTAAAGCTCAGCATTCAGAAAACTAAGATCATGGCATCTGGTCCCATCACTTTATGGCAAATAGATGGGGAAACTGTGGAAACAGTGGCTGACTTTTTCTGGGCTCCAAAATCACTGCAGATGGTGATTGCAGCCATGAAATTAAAAGATGCTTACTCCTTGGAAGGAAAGTTATGACCAACATAGACAGCGTATTAAAAAGCAGAGACATCACTTTGTCAACAAAGGTCTGTCTAGTCAAGGCTATGGTTTTTCCAATGGTCATGTATGGATGTGGGAGTTGGACTATAAAGAACGCTGAGCACCAAAGAATTGGTGCTTTTGAACTATAGTGTTGGAGAAGACTCTAGAGTCCCTTGGACTGCAAAGAGATCCAACCAGTCCATCCTAAAGGAGATCAGTCCTGGGTGTTCATTGGTGGGACTGATGTTGAAGCTGAAACTACAATCCTTTGGCCACCTGATGCGAAGAGCTGACTCACTTGAAAAGACCCTGATGCTGGGAAAGATTGAGGGCAGGAGGAGAAGGGGAGGACAGAGGATGAGATGGTTGGATGGCATCAGCGACTCAATTGACATGGGTTTGGGTGGAGTCCGGCAGTTGGTGATGGAGAGGGAGGCCTGGCGTGCTGTGATTCATGGGGTCAAAAAGAGTCAGACATGACTGAGCAACTGAACTGAACTGATGGGACCAGATGCCATGATCTTAGTTTTCTGAATGTTGTTGAGTTTTAAGCCAACTTTTTCACTCACCTCTTTCACCTTCATCAAGAGGCTTTTTAGTTCTTCTTCCCTTTCTGCCATAAGGGTGGTGTCATCTACATATCTGAGGTTATTGATATTTGTCCCAGAAATCTTGATTCCAGCTTGTGCTTCATCCAGCCTGGTATTTCGCATGATGTACTCTGCACTAGGGAAGCCTAACTGCCTTCTAACTCAGCTGGAGTCAAGACTCAGTACAGAGGGGGTTGTTTCCTGATTCTCTGCACTTTACTGATTTTTAATAATAAAAGACAAAACCATATTTGTAGGAAATGTCTGGGATGGAGGATATGTTTGTACAGAAGTTGTTGGGGTGAGGGGTGGTAAATATCTATAGCCAGTGAGAAAAGGCTAAGTACAGAAACACATAAATGGATAAGCACATCAGTTTATCCTTCAAATACAGCATCAATGATCATAAATGAAACTTCTCGTTCTTAGGGCTGAGATGTCAGTTATCACATAGGACGGCTCACAGTCCAGTGGTCCTTCAGTTCATACATTACAGTCATCTGGATGCTTCGTTCCCATCCAGACCAATTCAGTCAGAATCTCTGAGGGTAGGTTTATATTTTTATAAGCCGCTGAGAAATTCTGAAACACAGCCAGTATTGTGAATCACTATTTCTAATATAACGGTCAAAGAAAAGGCAAGCTTGTTTCTTGTTCTTCAAAGGAACAATTGCAATTGTCAAACAAAAGTATTCAATAAATAATTCCTCGCCTCCTTCTGATGCACTGATATTTTACTTTTTTTTTTTCCTCTAGGAAAGATTCTGATTTTGATCAGGTTTGAAAACACCAGATTAAGAATATTTATTTAGTAAAGAAAAGCTGTAGTGTTTCATGTAAGTACAGAGTTGGAAAACTGGGTACAGCCTGGTGAAAACACAGCAAATGCTGAACATGATTGACCTTTACAGGTAATTTCAGATAAAAGATTTGGAGAACTTAACATTTAGAGTCTTCAGTGAGGATGAAAGTGTGTGTTGACGGTGCTGATCAACTTCTCAGCCTGGGTAAGTGCATGCTATGGTCACTCTACTACCACATACAGAAGAACGTGGGCTTTGGAGTCTGTCAGAAGTTCTGATTAACCTTTTAACTTGGTCAGATGACCTTTCACCTCGCTTTCCCACCAATAAAAGAGTTGGGAGAATTATCATGACCCCTGAGGAAGAGCACAGAGCCGGCTCACTAGAATGCATTCAGTAAGTGCCAGTATACTTCCTTCTCTTTGTGTAGGATTTTGATGTCCAAAGCCACTTTCCCTAGAGCTGAAGTCCTCAAGGGACAGGGTCATTTGTGGTTGTCTCAACAAGGGCTTCCAGTGGGTGGAGGGCAGGGATGCTGTTAAACGTGCCTCAGTGTTCAGGGTGGCCCCCACAACAAAGAACTACCAGGCTCATACAATCCACTGTTCATAATAAACAAGCAGAACACATCGTGCAGCACAGGGAATCTAGCCAAAATGTTGCAACCTTAAATGGAATGTAAGGCGCATATGTGCTCAGTCATGTCTGACTCTTTGCAACCCCATGGACTGTAGCCTGCCAGGCTCCTCTGTCCATAGGGTTTTTCAGGCACGAATACTGGAGTGAGTTGCCATTTCCTACTCTAGGGCATCTTCCCAACCCAGGGATCAAATCCACGTCTCCTGCATTGGCAGGCGGATTCTTCACCCCTGCATCACCTGGGAAGCCCCAGGGTAAATGGAGCATAATCTATAAACATTTTGAATCACTATGTTGAACACCTGAAACTAATATTGTAAATCAACTATACTTTAAAAATTCAAGTTAAAAAGTCCACGATGAACAAAATATCCCATTTTTACATAAAAACAAGTTGAGTGTTAAATTTTTTAATAATTACCCAGATTAAAATATCAATAGAGCTGAGGCTGAAAGACCCTGCCTTAGAGGAATCCACATCAGAAACAGACTCAATTTACGTTCTCTAGATTTGGATGAGGAAATGGAGATTCAGAAAAGTTACGCGATCTGCCTAAAAACCACAGTGTTGGAGCCAGTCGGGGTGGGAGCAGAAGTTTAGATTCTCGGATGAAAAACCAAATCTTTTCCTACCCCCAAAATGTGCTCTGTCCACTATACTACCACTAGTCCTTCACAGAAAAATTAAGGGGCCCATGTTATACTACAATTCTAAGAAAGTAAAACCACCAGTGACCAGCAAAGCTAAATTTATCCTAAAGTTTTCAGTTACACTACACATGCTTATATTGTTCAAAGACCACATGCAGACTCAAAAACAATTGCGCTCAGTTGCTTCAGTCGTGTCCGACTCTTTGCGACCCCACAGAGTGTAGCCCTCCAGGCTCCTCTGTCCATGGGATTCTCCAGGGAAGAATACTGAAGTGGGTTGCCATTTCCTCCTCCAGGGGATCTTCCCGACCCAGGGATCAAACCTGAGTCTCTTATGTCACCTGCATTGGCAGGCAGGTTCTTTACCACTAGTTGTCTTTTAGCAAGCACCCAGGGCTAGTAAAAATTAGACCACAACAAAGTCACTGCGCATAGCAACAGCATAGGGGAACTTTCTCATCATCCTGCCCACTAGGAGAAAACGAATCTCTCCAAACATTAAGACTCAGTGTTCCCCATAAAACTATGACATGACTGTCTTGTGCTGATTACATAAAGTAAGATATTCCTTCACAGCAAACACAAGCAAGACAGAAGTCTGCATGTAAATTGACAAGTGGTTAATATCAAAAAAATTTTCTCAAAAGCTGCTCATAAAAAGTGAGTGGTCATTGATCACATTAACTGTGAAATTTATTTTTACTTTCAGAAAGTCTAACTGTCCACAGGCTACTTCATAGAGGGGTATATTACATTTCTTTTTGATAAGGAATCAAGGACAATGGAAATCAAATCAGTTTTGGGGACATTACCCAAGAAAGCAAGTTAATTGTGGCTTTACCAGTGTTTAAGATGAACCATATTCAATGTTCAAAGTTCAACTACTAGAATGACTAGGACTGTTCCAGAAACAGTCCTCAAGTGACAATCTAAAGGAAAATTATAAAATCTACTCCTTTGTTAAATAGAACATTTATCCAAACTGATCTAGGTCCTGGGGATTCTAGGTGATTACTAAGTATGATATTAACAAGTACTCAAAATAGTCAACGTGACAATGTGTTCACCCCACAGCCAAAAATGCGGTTCTGAGGCCTGCAAACTATAGCAAGTTGAGCCATTTTTTTTTTTTTTGAGATTCTGCTTCGTATTTATAGAAAAGTGATGCTACAGAAAATTTCTGACCATTTACAACTGGGTAGGTACTTTCTCCATTATCACAAGGCGCTATTTGGGTATAGATAGAAGAAAAAAAGTTTTTCCATTCATACTTTTAAAAATCTTTATGAGCTTCCTTATTGTACAGAGAATTGTATTCACCTCTCAACGGGTAAATGTATACCCACTGAATGTATGTTAACATGCATTAAGACAACATAAGAAAAACCATGAAAACCCATAGATTAACATATAAATGTAAGGTTCCAGACGGCAAGACTTAAGATATTACAAAGTGGTAAAATGTTTAACTACCTGGAGAATGGTTAAGATCCTTATGAAAGAAAGTGAAAGTGTTAGCTGCTCAGCCGTGTTCAACTCTTTGGGACCCCATGGACTGTAGCCCACCAGGCTCCACTACCCATGGGATTCTGCAGACAAGAGTACTGGAGTGGGTTGCCATACCCCACTTCTCCAGGGGATCTTCCTGACCTAGGGATTGAACCCATGTCTCCTGCATTGCAGGCAGATTCTTTACCATCTGAGCCACAAGGAAGATTAAGAACACTTCATGAAAAAACTGATGTTTAAACATTACAAATGAGAATGAATATTCCATTCATGGAACACTAATGAGCAAATTTAGAGTGTGAAAGTTATCACTGCACAAATGAAGACATGTCACTTAGGGTAGAATGGCTGTCCTGAGTGTAGGCTTTACACTCTGATCAACTTCCTATGTGATCTTGTCAATTTACTTTACCTCATGGGTGGCAGCAGGTAGATGAACTCCACTGCCGGTGAGGGAGGGGACTGCTGCACATTGGTGTGCAGTGTGGTTGTCAGTTATCCACCCTACGTATGCAGGCCTTCTCCCTACCCAACCCTCAACACAGCCTCAGTTTTGTCCTAAGTTTCACTGCAGCAGTGTTTAGCCTACGATAAAGCCCACCCATACTGGAACCAGTTAAAATATTTTTATGTATGTATCTTTTTATAATGGGACTCAGTATTACCAACAGTGAAGTGGTTTACACCTGACCAAAAATTCCCTGGTGGTCCAGAGGTTAATAAAACTCCGTGTTTCCAATGTAGGGGGTGTAGGTTTGATCCCTGGTCAGGGAACTAGCTCCCACATGGCACATGGCCAGTCCAAAAGAGTATATGGAACACCTGACCATTTTTTCCAAATCCTCTGATACACAGAGCTTTAAAAGACACACACCACTTTCAGGAGAGAAAGGCTGGAAGAACCACCATATGAGTTTGTTTTTCTGGGTGGCAGATGAGTTATATTTAACTCTATAGTTTTTGTAATCAATATATGCTACTTTTTGATCAGGGTGGGGATCATTCTTATTTACAAAAGAAATAGCGTATGTAGGAAACAGCAAAGAAGTTGGGTTTTCAGTTTGTATCATGCTGCCCCCATCCCATTTTTAAATTAGTGACAAAACTGTTTAGAAATGACACCGTAAGATGAACTTTATTTTAAAGCTCATAAGAGGCTTCACAATATCAGTTACAAACAGAATCAATGTTTCTTCCACGGCGCACCTCCACATGACAACGCACTGTACAACGAGAGAGACTGTAAAGGTTTTGTTCTGCATGCTGCGAACACATTTCACTAGCTTTTGCTTTTAGTCAATGGATTTTTAATATAATTAATACCAAAGCAAAAGTCATATTCTATTGGACAGAATTAAATTTTAGAAAGCCCTTATGAAATCAGACTTAGTCTTGTTTATAAACATCCACACCCACACACATGCTGCAATGGAGAGCAAAATGCAAGAAAACTACCTTGGCAGGAACAAATGCTTAAAGAGTTTAATCACAGCCCTCTTGAACAAGCAGTACACTTTATTTTCTCCAAAGACAAAAGTCAATTTCATCCTCAGTGATGCAAATGGTAATACTGCACAGAAGCTTAGTATGAATTCACAATTCCACAGGAATCTGAAAGTTACCAAGGCAATTTTCCCTTTTAGGATCATAAAGACTACAGACTTAAGCTTCTTCTTTTTCCATATAATACACAAAATTTCCAAACATCCTTAAAAAAGAAAATATAAATAGTCTCAGTATGTCATGTAGAATCACATACTATGGCAAAAATATTTTATTAATTGAAGGACGAAATTAGTTTCATGTCATCTAGTCCAAGTCCATATTAATGGAACTCTTCTCGTTAGGGTAACATTCTCCATTCTGATGTGGAGGTTCAGCACTGAAATTGTTTTTGCCGTCTAAGTCCTCCTCCTTTTTATCAGTACTCGGGCCATTTGGAGTTCTTTCCAGTTTGGGCGATTCGATTTTTGGTTTGGGTTGTGTTACGACAGGTTCACAATTATTATTCAACTCCTAAGAAAGGAAAACAAAACTAATAATCAGGCTAACTCCAATGTTTTCAATTACTTTCCTACATACTTAAACCAGTATTTTTCAACCAACTCCAATCATACATATCTCCAAGACTTCTACCTGCTCAGTACATTTGCCTAAAACTATAGCTTGAAGCCTGATCTAGATATGTAAATATTCATCTACAATGTGTCAGGGACTTGCTAACTATTCAGTTTATTATTAACCCATTTACTCCTCATAGCAATTATTAAAAGGTATCAATGTTCTTGCCTGGAGAATCCCAGGGACGGGGGAGCCTGCTGGGCTGCCGTCTATGGGGTTGCACAGACTCGGACACGACTGAAGTGACTTAGCATCATCTCCTACAGAGGAGACGTTAAGTAACTTAACCTTAGGAACAGAAAAAGTAGTGAGCAAAGAGCTGGAATTCAAGCTTATAGCCCATGACCTCAAAGGCTCATGTTAACCATCTTTGTGTTTGAGTATTCTTCCAGACAGAGCGCCTTCCTTGGTTTTCTTACCAACTTCCTTCAAGCCTCATGAACTCAGCAAGACGGTCCCTGATAAAATACCAACCTGGGACTCCCCCCATCACCAAGTTTCCTAGTCCCTTTTGACTATTTTTTCCCCTTGGCATTTAACACAGTCTGATACCCTTCCATACTTATTTATCAGCAGGTGACCTCCACAGGAGTAGGGACTTTCCTTGTACACTGACAGTTTAACTCCTAGAACAACAGCTGGGCACATGGTAGAAGCTCAACAAATGTATTTGTTGAACTAAATGAAGAAATAGAAATTGGAAGAAACTTACAAGGCCTTCCCACATTTTGTAATATCAATAACGAACCATTAAGAAATCTGATCTTGGGATGAGGTAAAAAGATTTAGAAAAAATGGCTATTTTTAAGGTTCAAATCATTGCAACCAGAATCCCTAAGAAACCACAGCAGTAAACACTAGACAGTGACACTCACCTTTATTTTTGCTCTAATTTCCTGAGCACATACAACAGGATCTTGATCAAGACTCTTTTTAGCCTGAGCACACATGACATTATTCATCCACTCCATCATTTCATTAACAGACTTCTCAACCTTTTTCATTTCAGACTCATCAATATGGTTGTATTTCTCATCCTAAATAGAAAAACATGGCCATTCTGTAGAATCAAGTATTTAACAGTAACTAACATCTAACTGGACCCAATTTTCCATGAAGTTCAAATCTATCAATAACTCCTCGTCTCACACACCAAAACCTAATTTCTGACTTAAGACCATTTGTTCACAATGAAGACTCCTCCACTTAAGCAGCAGCTTGTAAATCCAGGGTTCATGTCCTCACTGGGTACAGAGACTTACATTATTTCTAAAGTCAGCTGCTATCTTGGCATAGTGCTGCAGCCTCTGTCCTAGTTCTTCAAATATTTTCGGCCTTTCTTCAGCTTCTTGAAACCGAACTTTAATTGGAGTGCCGATTTTCTAAAACCAAATGTGATAAATTAATATTCGCAGTAATTATATTTTAGAAGTCTACAGTCTGAAACACAAGTACCACTTTCCAGAGGAGAGAAGCGCCTACCATTAATTCTTCCAGCTTGTCAACATACGCCTGCTTAGCCTGGTCCTCCCCTTCTTCATAGAGCCAGTTCTCAGTCTCTGTGAGCAACCTCAGAAACTTCTGATGATCCTACATACGGAACATGAAAATCAGTATTAGTGCCTACATTACTTTAAAAGCTTTCGTGACAGAACAGTCATCCTCAGAAGTATTCAGTATCAAGCTCATCTGATTTCCAGATGGCAAACCTGATTACCTGGATTCTCTTCACTGAAAAACATCAAGGTGCAAAAACATGCCACAGCTTGCTCCAGACAGTGTTTTACACAGAGGAGGGGGCTAGGCTTAGGCTAGTCTCTCTGCACCTAAGGATGTTTGAAAATCTGTGGTAAACTGCTCTTATGGACTTAAAATAAATTTTAGAAGTTCAACTTTGCACAATTTGACTAAAATGTCATCGTAGAAGAGCAATTTTCTTCCTATTCTCCGAAACAATTAGGTTTTGATTAGTAACTTCCTACTCACTTCCACAATCACCAAATACTGAAAGGGAACCAAGCCAAGTTGCTAGTTCAACCACTGCACACAACTGCCATTCCTAACGAACTCAGAAAGTATGTGGTTATACTCTAGCTGTAGGTTGAGTACAGTTATACAAATCCACTCTGGATTTCTATAACTAGCCCAATTTTTCTCCAAGGCCCATCTTCCACAGACATGCTTCTGCTCTGGGATTTATGGTCCCTGACAAACTCTGGAATGACTGGATGAACAAGTCTTATGGATAAAGCAATGACAGAGCAACCAAGGCTCTGAGGTCTTTGAAAATAAGGATTTTCTCCTATTTATGCTTCTACCTCCCCAATAACTGTGATGTTGCAGACTATGAATAAAAGTGCTGACAAGTTCTTTCTTCAATGGTAGAGAGTAAAGTCACTAGGATAATCCAGTATAAAACTGCACACTGCTAGTTAGCCTCTCTCTCTTTCCATGACTCTGTTTATATGATTTCAAGTTATCTGTTTTCAAAAAGCTCAAGTTACACAATCTAGTAGAGATTTTAAATGTCAAATTTGGTATTAAGCACTTCAAAGTGAGATTATCTGAATAAACACAGCCCTAAACACACCTGTTCGCATATGAACTTTTCGTATGGTCCACACAGCTTGTCCCTGAACTCGTACACATACTCCTCCACCGCATTCTTAGCGTCGTTTCTCTCCTTTTCCAATTTATCCTGCATTATCATCTTACCCTGTCCAGAAACAGAAAAGGTTAATTCCCATCTTCTGCTAAATGCAACTGAATTTTAACTATTTAGATTCTGGAATTAATAAAGTCAACAATTATACACCCCCTCAACCAAAAATCAGTTTTAATAGTTCTAATTTATATCTCATAAGATTCTTCCAACAATTCCTATGAAGTTCTTCATCTTCTAAACACACAGAATGAGGGTTTTTTTGTTTTTAACATTATATAATAAATTTTAGAGGGCTTCCCAGGTGGCACTAGTGGTAAAGAATCCACCTGCCAATGCAGGAGATGCAAGCGATGCAGGTTCGATCCCTGGGTTGGGATGATCCCCTGGACCAGGAAGTGGCAACCCACTCCAGTATTCTTGGGAAATCTCATGGACAGAGAAACCTGGCAGGCTACAGCCCATGGGGCCACAAAGAGTTGGACACAACTGAACGCAATACATTATGTAACTTTCACAATTCAGATTAACATTAAGGGAACAAAAATTATCTACTGTTTTTATACAATTTTGTTTGTTTTATGTAGTTACATGGTTGTTTCCTACTGGGATTAATACTGACCAATGTGTAACGGCCACACAATTTTGCCACCACATTACTGGTGCTAATGGTAAAGAGCCCGCCTGCCAATGTAGGAGACACAAGGAACGCAGGTTCAATCCCTTGGTCGGGAAGATCCCCTGGAGGAGGAAACGGCAACCCACTCCAGTATTCTCTCCTGGAGAACTCCACGGACAGAGGAGCCGGGCGGGCTACAGTCCATGGGGTCGCAAAGACTCAAGACAGGACTGAAGGTACTTAGCATGCACAAACATATTATTTATCAAACGGAAACAGGGGTTTATTATTAAATTTCTAAACACAATAGTCCCATCTCAGTAAAGGAAAACAGAGTTTCAATCATTTCACCTATCCAAACTACAGAGAAGTACAATGTATTTTAACAGAAATATTTAGTGTGGCCTGACATACCAATGGTATTGTGCTCTGTGCTAGAAGATACCAGCACTCAATTGCTTCACAAGAACCTGGGCAATCAATTTTACACCAAGCAGAATGATCTATGATACAGATTTCTTTAATAAAGTTGCAAAAATATTAGGGGGAAAAAAACTTGCTAAAAATATTTAACTAAAAACCATTAGTTTTTGGTTTCATTCTGCCCCTAAAAGTTGTATAAAAGAATTATAGCCATTTACCTAACAGGGCCAAACAAATAAATATATTCCAAAATAAAAATATTTAAGTGAGGTAATTACCTCTGTTTCAATATACATGTTCAGAAGGTCTTTCCCTAACTGCCAGACCAAGTTGGCTTCAATAGGCAACTCAACATTCACCACCTTTATTTTGGGTTTTTTAGCTTCTGGAGGTTGGTCAACTTTCTTCTCATTAGCCTTGGGAAGAGGGGTTAAAAAAAAGAAAAGAAAAGAAAAGAAAAATTCTTAAATAGTTCTTGAATAACAGAAATATCCCTATCATACTTACTGAGGACTCAGGCAAAAGTGAAATCCCTAAAATCATAAAGCTGCAAGAATGTGTAAAATCATCTACCTCCTACCCACCCATCCATTTTAAATCAGGGCTGCAATCACACTTATACCTGCCATACTTCCCCCTTCAGGAATTCACCAGAACATTTTTCATCTCAAATTTAATCTCTCTGGCTAAAGCTTTTCTTCACAGGTCCTTAACTTTCTAATCCCTTTAAGCGATGTTTGCAACTTGGCAAAGTCAAAAATACTATTAAATTACCACTTCTTTAAATTATAGTCTATAATCTAATAGTAACCACAGATAAGACTCTGACCAGCTGCTAAGCATGTCAGGATCAACTCTATTCCTGTAATATATATTTGAATCCCTATATTCCAGCTACAATTATCAGTACACTGATGAGTGCCTTTTAAAATTCCCTGAATTTGGATATTATATACACACACATGTATGTGTGTGTATACATCCATCTCATTTCTACTATCTGCCTTTGAGTTGTACCACTTCTCATAAGCAACTCTGCAAGGTCAAAGAAAAGTTTTTACAGTCTTAGAACAGTAAATGGAATGATGTAGCAAACACTATGTTTACTGTTAAGTTTTTCCAAAATACGTAAATACAGGGCTAAAGAAGTAAGTATCTCCTATGGCCTTTAATTTTCCAAGATGTTCTTAGCATTTTCATTTCTGCAGGTTCTTCTAGACACAAATGACAAACAGCACAACTTTAGTGAACTCAGCTGTAGACCAGATGAGGAGAAACCAAGGGGCATGTAACATGCACCCTGACTGGCTGCGATGGTAAAACAGCAACGGACGAGCCCACGAGGCACGACAGGAACTGACACTAGGTAGCGTGGGGGAGTCATGAAGGATGCTAAAATTTCAGACCCTCTATAAAAGAAACTGGGACTTGAAAGAGGCTCAATGGCTTGACAATCACAAGGACAGAGACTGTTTTTCAGACGTGTTTTCCAGGCTTCTGTTTCTGAGTTCCTGAGAGATCACTTGTCTGTGAAGTGCTCAGAGCTGGGTCACGAGGAGGATCCTGTCAGCCAGCCTGCCGCATCCCTGTCTTCTCCCCTCCAGTGAGCACGAGAACTCCCCCACCACCCCCACAGTATACTGTGCATGCTCTGGGGTCACGAAACCCAAGAAAGAGAAGTGACACCTACACCTGGCAGAAACACAGGCGTGCAACAGATACCGAGAGTCAAATGGATGACAGCCACAGGTATGGAGGTTAAGTTGGGATAAGACTCGCAGTACAACATTAAACCAACTGCTGACAAAACCAACGTATCACAAAACGGATCCGACATGGCATGGACAAGGGACACTCCAAGGGGGTGTGTGGTAACGCCCCAACGGGCTTGGCACTAGTGGTCCCACGTACAGCTAGGAACAGGAGACGCCACCCAGGGTCGTGTTCTAACAGGTATGGAGCCCACTGGCAGGAGCCAGTCAGTGCTCAGCACTAGGTGAAGGGGATGAACACTGAAGTTAAGGAGCCATCGCTGCCGGACCATCCACACCCAGCTCTTCAAGAGCAGGCGGCAGCTTCTCTGAGAAATCAGAATCAGGACCCCCGAGGGGATCAGTCAGGGCATGGGAGCTTAAAACCAGATACTTTTACTAAGAGTAACATGTATTTGGACTGCAATGGACCATTCGGTAATTCATTTGAAGGTAAAGAATTCTATCCTCAGAATGAGAGAAAACCAAACTTCTAATGAAAGACTAATTTACATGCAACCTGCACAAAGAACGAAGTTCTGCAAAGCACAGATCTGGAGTAACAATGGAAACTTATTACCAGATCGTTGTAATTAGTTTATATAAATTTGACAGGCAATTTAAGAGGAGAAAAAAGTTGTACTAGACTCCTATAGCCCATGTATTTATCATCGGATGACTTCGAGTGAAAACCCATCAGCAGCACTGACACGTGTCTCTTTCGGACGCTGGCACTGCAGGCACCTGCAGCACTAGACAAGACAGCAAAAGCTGCGCATCCGCCCCTGGGTGCCTGGAGTGGCAGTTACTCAAGAGAAGCTTTCAGGTCCAAAAAGTAGAAGAGTTCAGCTGGAGTACCTCTCACTGGTTTCAGTTGAAAAACACAGAAAATTAACAGGAGAGAAAAAATCCTACATAGAATAAGGTAACTTGGTGCTTGCTCTTGAAACTGCAGATTGAATGATATCATTAACGATCACAGGTTGCAACATTGTCTAATGGAATGAACTAGAAGAGTCACTCACTTTGTCAGCATCTGGGATTTTGTTTTCTTCTGAGGTAAGTTCAGGTGAAGGGGGAGACTGTGAGGTTTGATGACCATCAGTTTGTACCTGGGGCTGTGTTCCAGCTTCATTGTTGTCTTGCTGGATATTTTTCTGAAATGAAAGCCCAGGCACAAAGGATGTAGAAAGCAGGTGTACTTGTATAAACTGAAAGCTTACAGGGCACCAAAGACAGTACACGCAATTTCCGAAGTCTTAACAGGTGGGGGGAAAAGATACTGAATAAAGCATAACGAACAAGTATTTGAAAACTTCTTAGATATTGTAAACCTGTAAGAAATTCTTTGAATGATAACAGTTAGTAGTTAAATAACACAAGTAGTAGGCATTCTGACTGATGTGATGACAACATCTCTCCTTCAAGAAGCTCCCCTCTAGCACTGCAGAGACATTAATTCTCAAAAGCAAATAGGTTTACTCCAGGCCTCTCCCAAAAATAAGCTCCCAAAACCTAACTTCACCAGCGGCCATCACACATCTCAACATATCCGCCTGTCAGTGGACTGAGGAGTTATATAAAATAGCCAACAATCCATCACCTGGGAGCTCATCACTCCAGTTTAGAGACGGAAGACCCTCTCTGTCTCCACTCTCTTTCCGTGACCCAACAGTCTACACCTCAAAAAAATCCCAGGAAAAGAACAAATGCTACATGTTAGTGGATGCCTCAATCCCCCAGTAAATCAGAGCTTGTTATGATCTTATCCCATCTTAGGGAGAAGCCTAAAGCATTCTAACTTTAATGACTGAAGTCTCTCATTAATTTTCTTCCAGATCTCATTAATTTTCTTCCAGAGTCTCAAGATCCTAAGGCAGACACTGAAGTACCAGAAGCAAGGCATTGCTGGTGTATATACATCTAAAAGGTACTAAGAGATTGGATACAACAGGCATTAGAATAATGGTGTCTGTAGCCAGATGAGAAAGCACTGGTGTGTGGCACTGGTCATTTAATTCATTACACTGAAGTTTCTCCTGATGAGAACAAAGCTAAGGCTCAGATGCTCCTGTTCCTTAAATGTTCTAGGAATGGTCACAGTGGTTAACAGTTCTCTGACCACAGGGATGTCACACTTGCTCATAGGAACTAAAACACTGTAACCGCCTACCTTACCTCTTCATTTAAGCTATTTCTGGTTACTGTCTAGAAGTAAACTGTAAGAGCTCATCTATTTTAAAGTTTCTTAAAATTCTTTGGTTGACCATGCAAAACTAGCACTTAGGCTAATAGAAGTCCAGTTAACATCATGAAGAATTAACAACTTTCTAAACTCTAGTCGGATACTGCACTTCCTTCCTCTCACAACCCAGAAAACCATGTAACTACAAACAAGTTAGAAAATACCAAAACTGATTTTTGCCATATGACTAAAAAACAAACCAAACAAAAAAAGTTTTAATATCTGCTATATATTTCAATGAACAGTTCTTTAGTCTTTTATTTCTTAATCATCATCAATCAGCATTTGACTTCTCAATGTGTGGCCTAGGTCTTAAAAAATATAATTCCAAGAAACTTTGCCCACTCTGAATCGAATTGTCACATGCTGGTTCAAATAAAGCTACACAGAATTTAATCACAGTCCACCAAACTCCAGGCTGTACATTACCATCATCTAGTAATCGCTACTGTCATCATTAATGAAAATTTTAATTATCATGAAGAAAAATACACTTTAATCTTTTCCTACCCATCTCTTCAGGCTTAGAATTAAGTCAACTATATATTCAATCTCAAAGGCTTACCTACAAACTTACCTCGGCATCTGGGTTTTCTGGTGGCCTCTGATTCTGACAGTCCATGTCGGCTTCAAGAGAAGACACTTCGTTCTCCTCGGCTGGGATCTTCTCCACCATAGACGCTGTAGAGATGGTGAAAATGCCATGGGTATTGACTCGTACTTTGACTTTCACTCGAGATTTTTCTCCATCCTTCTGTGCTGAAACATTCTGAACAATGAAGCGGCCTACAGCAAAAAGAAATCGACAATTTCAGAACCAAATCTAAATCTATCACACAGACAAATGCTAAGAAAGACTGCGATTCCAAAATTCCATTTTCTCTACCAAGTGAGTTAGGCTTAAGTCCTTTAGTGTATACCAGAAATATAACCTTTTAAAATAGACTCATAAGTACAGTTTACTTATAATACTTGGGATTAGTCTTAAAATGCCATGAAACCTTCCAAGGCAAGGGCACTCTCACGACTTTCTATTTAACACTTCTGACACAGACACTGTGTGAGACACAGACCAGCCATCCTCGCCTCCCCCTACCCCACTTTACAGGGGAGCACAACCTCAACATGAAAATCCCAAGTATGCGGCAAATGGTATCAAGCGCTTGCCTCATTCTGATTCTGTAGGAACTTCAGGGTAGGGTATACTGTTTTCTGACTGATCTAAACATTTTCTTCTGTTTCAAATAGGAGAGGTGAGATAAAACCTGTTACCAAAGCCTAAAATTATGATGCACTACAGAGCAGTTCCAGAGCATGACCGAGTAGAAATCAAGAGTGGTGACTCTGACCCAGACTTCCTGGGCTTGAATCTTGGCCCTGTGATGGCTGTAAGTTACTTCATCTATGCTTCTTTGAGTTCATAAGGGTTTATGGTGAGCACTTACTACGGAACCAAGTGCTACGTGTTAGTTATCACCTCTACCAACAGTATTGTTACTACAAATACCACTGAAAAAAACGAAGTGTTTTGAACCTATTATGTGCAAAGCGCTACATGGGATTTAATAGTCTTGTATTTAAAGTCCTGTTTACACAAACACACAGAAAGTTAGATTTATTTACTAGGTCAGTGAAATAGGTTGGAATAGACCTTCATTAATTATCAAATCACTAGGTTCAGGAAGTAACTGTCGTAAGATCCAGTTAAAGAAACAGCATTAACCAGAGGGTACTCAAGATGACTCACAGGAGAGATATGTAAGATGGCTCTGTAAGTCTGTGCAGGCTTTTCAGTTTTGGTGACAAAACGGCTAAAGAGCTTAGATTTTATCCTCCGTTGAATGAGGACTATAATTCAGCCTGTCAAAATTTTAGTCTAGTCTATATTCAATGATTAAACTCTCTATCAACAAATACAAGAAAAAATTATTTTAAAATATAAAACCCTCCTGTGTCAGAACATTTTCAGTTTTAAGGATTAAGAAAGAAAACATAACTGGCCAGGTCAGACTCCTTCCAACAATTTCACTATGAAACGGTGCTGGGCAAAGGCGAGTCCCAACAGGCCCTAGCAATACTAGCATTTTACTTGGGAAAAGAGATACAAGAAGATGCCTGTAGGTCTCTCACAGATTTTCAGTGTCACTTTGGGCCAAAATAGATGGACAGTGTCAAACTTCTCAAAGAAAAATGTACCCAAAAAATGTATTAAAAAAAAAGATTACAATACAAAGGTAGCTTTCGGAGATAGTTTCAACGGTTTCCAAGCCAGGTTTTAAACTGAAGTAATGTTCTGCAAGTAACATTTCACTCAGAGGAAAGGTTAATACTAAAAGTAGGTGATAATCTTCAAGTACAGATTGTATCAGAAAAGGAAAAATACTCAAGTGTCCACACACACACAAGTCATTTCATCTCTTTAGGCCAGTTTAGTCATGAATAAAAGAAGAGACTTCCCCATCTTCATTATTCCAAATTGAAACCGTCCTCACATTTTCAGTTATGTTCCACTTCACGTTTTCACTGCATTCCACTCAACACTGCTGAGAGCAGAGTGTTTAAGTTGGTACACTAAATCTTCAAAAGCATAAATACAATTAATTGCTTACCTATTTTTGCTTCTGGATATGGAACTCCTTGAGGATCAGAATAGAAAGCTTCCAGCTCAAAAGGCCCACTTCTTAAGAACGTGAGAACTTTGGAGAAAGGAGCAGCGTGGTTTCTACTGAACACTTCATGGACACTAGGAGCAAAGCAAAGGTACTCAGGACTTCCAGGGTTCCAGCTCACCGTGCTACACCAACAGAACACAACCTAAAAGCTGTATCAACCCCATCTCACCAGGCATAACCCAAAGTGAGAGAAGTAGTTTGGTAAGTTTGATTGCTAAAAGACCTCAGTTAATCAAACACTCTACCGTCAATGTCATACGTTCATTTTTTTAATATATATTAAAACCAAGTATCTGAATATTATTTTCTCCTACTTACCCTTCAGCATCTTCTGAATCGTGGCTCCAGACCAGAGATATTGGGAAAGGAACTGCATCAGTGACAGAAAATTCTCTAACTTTAAATGCTGGGGAAAGGATTGCACACTTAAAAAAGAAAAAGAAAAAGAGATTATCATGAGCACATGAAAAATTTCACTCAGCTTCTAACATAAAGATCAATTCAAACAGGATGGGTAGGTTCAAATTCAAAACTGCTCACAGTGTATATATATATGTCTTATTCATAAAGTATCATCCAAACACTAGATCTAAAGATAAATAACAGGGGCATTCACTAGATAAAAGAGAAATAACACAACAAATCATCCAACACTGGAAGATCCTTGTGTCCCCACAGCCTTATTGATTTATTGAAAAGTAACTCCCTGGTGGTGTCTAACTGGGCACAGGACTCTGCCAGGATGAGATCAAGCAGAAGTGGTTTGAGGAATGACTCCCAGAGAAGATGCGAAGATGGTACCTGCAGCGCACACCCTCTGGCCACTGCTTCATCTGCATTGAGCGTTGTGCTGACATCTTTTCCAAAGAATTTGGCGATTTTTTCTTTCACGGCTGGAATTCGTGTAGTGCCTCCAACTATCTCGACAGCACTCACATCCTCTACTTTGAGCTGAGTTTGTTCCATCAACAAATAAAGGGGAACTTCTATCTTCTGCAGTAAGTCAGCACAGAGCTCTTCAAATTGTGCCCTTAGCAGTTAAGAGGAAAACGTTAAGAAAACTGATCTTAAGGCCAATATCCCGTCCTACTTTTTAAATAATTCTTATCAACCCAACAAACTTTTTTCTTCTCAGACACCCTGAATTCCACATGGGCCAGGTTTAGCCATACCATAATTAATAACTTTTTTCCCTAAAAATACACAAAATCCAGATGCAGGAGGGAGAATGAAAAGAAAATGAGTAACTACAGAAGAAATCACTTTTAAGATTTCCATTTTTAGTCCTTAATGTTTTATGTGATCCCATTTTCATTACAAGACATTTTTGGCCCAGAAATAATACTAAAAAGACTTCACTATGAGAACACTTAGCACAGATCTTCTTAAAAACCCTCTTTGCAGAAGCAATTCTAGTTCTAATGATGCTGACAGTCTTTCCGGTAGTACAATCTTGAAATGTGGGCCAAGGCTCAGAAGACCTCAGTTAGAACTGACACCCGGACTAGAGTTTCAGCAAGAAGTTCCTTCTATTTAATTTGTCAGAATTTGAGACACACCTGTTCATCTTTCCAGAAACGTCTTTGTCATTCATGAAGCACTCGATGTTCAGTGGTAGGTCTGTGCTGTTAGAGCTCATCAGCTTTTTCAATTTTTCACACTCCTGATACAGACGAAGGAGTGCTCGAATTTTGGATTTTGCATCCAACTTGTACTTAGTTTTAAATTCTGCACAAAAATGTTCCACTAACTTTGCATCGAAGTTTTTTCCTCCTAAGAAAGGATCAAAAGCTGTTCCCAGTACCTAATTTAGTTAAAACAACAAATAATCTGGTTATTTTCAATCATATTTGTAACCAAAAATTTAAATGTTGCTAACTCAATCAAAGACTAATAGGCTCAAAATTTCTATTTAAACTACAACATGAAACCCAAGTCAATTAGGATGTATGTCATTATAAAATCCAAATGAAATGCTACATCTCTATGATATTTTTAATTCTAATGATTACATAGAAGATAATCTTAGAAAGTTTTTCTTTCCTAAGCAAGAAAAATTAAGAGCATGCTAAGACAACTGCATTGTCTTTATGGAGATCAACCTTAGGAACAATTCTCTGTTAATAGCTTTATCCCAAACTCTTCATTACCCAAGAAGCTCAGTAGCTTAAAGTAACAACAATTGTCACACATTACTATCTGGGTCACTTAGTTCCAATTTATGACCTTACCTTCAATTTTCCCTTGTTAAAGGCACAGGCAGAGACTTGAAAAGCTGAATGCCCCATATCAACAAAAACCACTATTCGAGGTTTCTCATCCAGGCTTGGGAGATCCTGCTTATAAATTCCATAATTCAAAGCAACTAAAAGGAAATTAGTATGTTTCAATACTTTGGTTCACATTCTTTCAGTAATTTCATAGTTACTGATATAATTACACATGCAGGGAACCTGACTATATTTCGACCAGTTCAAGGTGAACACATTTCTTTTATATCTGACTTCATACTTCATCCCTTTTAAATACATGAAGAGATGTGACAGAGAAGACATGTGTAATACAAAAACAATGGCATGTAAACCACAAGAAACCACACACAGACAGTATCAGACTCGTTACACAATACTTACATTTGAACCACAACCTGCTAGGAGACGGCTTATCCAAAAAAATTTAAGAATTTAATGTATAACTATACCAACTACAGTTCCTACCAACTGGATTCAAGGCAAATAACTGATCTACCTTAAACAGTCTATGGTTTGCTTTTTATGAATTTTGAAACCACTGTGGATATTCAAGAACACATCTTTATCAATACTTTAAGAATCCTTAAAATATCTATTAAAAATATGCTAAACAAAGTCTTATTTGCTTTGCTTGAATACACTAGGGTGTAACTGACTTTGAGTCCATCCTTAATCACAATTAACTGACACCGGCGCTAATGAACACTTTGCTCCCCATCGACTCATTCCTAGCAAAGTGCCCAGCAAACGGCACGGCTTAAATCAACATCTGACATAAGAGAAACGACCGACTCCCAACTACCAACAATTGGGAAACATATGAGGGGAAAAAAAGTTTTCCACTAAATCAATAGTTGAGGTAGTTCTAAAACCCCATAATAAGGTTGTGGGAAAACTTGTTTCTCAACTATAAAACCAATGTAAGGAAATAAAAACACTAAACCCAACACAACTAATTCAAAAGATTAAAAATATATATACACAAGTGTTTCCTAATGAAAACAGATTCATCCATTTGACAAAGTTCCAACTTCTGATTAAAACAAGCATCTGAAAGACTAGAACTTTTGCTTTCAAATCTGTTTTTTAATAGGTGGTATTTCTACATGAAGTGTTTGATAACAGGACCACGTGTGTCTTAACTTTAGTTTCAACAGTATGTTAACTTTTATACAAAAACAGTTTTTTTCTTACCAGCTGTCATGTCATTCATGAGTCTTAAGCAGTTTAAGCCAACAATCTGCGCAGCATCTAAGACAGATCGCCTCTCAGCATCTGTGAAGAAAGAAGGGACCTGCAAACAAGAAGGGAAAAAACTTTAACTTACCTAGAAAACCAAAATACATACAAATCCCTCACAACCACCAGCAATCAATTCACAATAGTCCAGCTAAACAGGTGCCTAGCCATGTCATGAAAGAGAAGAAGGACTTTAGATTAAGTTTCTGGCGAGTTCTTTAACTTTAAGAAACAGTAACTACTTTTGAGAAGATTGCCCTAAAATTTTAAGTATCAGGTTTATTATAACCAAATTTTAACCTGAAATAAAAACTAATCAAGATATTCATAAGATATATTACCAATTCTTTAAATCTAACAAAGTTTTACATTTAAGTGGAAGAAATACTACTTCTAAAGTGGTCGTATTTCTACTGACATTTGGAAATTATTCTGCTAAGTCATCATCAAATGTAATTACACTATAAAGACTACAGAAATTTAAAGATAATACAAAGTTAATTCTAGCCACTGCCCTTTGATTTGCTATTCGTTGGATTTAAGCATTAGTAGATGGGGTACCTGTTAATTCAGCAGACCTGAATTAAGGTTACAAAAATGCAACTTTTTTTGTCAAAGCCTATTGATTTTTTTAAGAGGAAGAACAAAAAGCAGCTCAAGGGATAGTTTCTAACGGTGCTGTCTTCTACCTAGATGAACCCTTTTGATCACTTTCTAGGACACCATTTTAACTAGCACATTCTTCCAGAAGAGCATCTAATAATACATTCACATTATCACTTAACTGGAAAGTACCTAAGAAAAAACTTGGTACAGGAGCTTCCACATTTTATCCCTAAGTATCTATAAATGCTTCGGAAAGAGTGCCAAGAGCAAAGGTCTCTGCTCACCTTTCCAATCAGAACCCTACTTTCTGCAGTTTTCCATATGAGGTTATTTAAAGGGAAGTGGGGGAGGAGGAAGGACCACTGACTCAAAACTATAACTTTGTGCTAAGTCACTTCAGTCATGTCTGACTCTGTGGACTGTAGCCCGCCAGGCTCCTCTGTCCATGGGGTTCTCCAGGCAAGAATACTGGAGTGGGTTGCCATGCCCTCCTCCAAGGGATCTTCCTGATCCAGGGATTGAACCCACGTATACTGCAGTAGCTGGTGGGTTCTTTACCACTAGCGCCACCTGGGAAGCCCCTCTCTAACAGCATTTCTCCAAGATATTCCTTTAGTAGAACACTTTCTGTCCTACAAGAGAAACTTCAGCCTTTCTGCCTCTCTTATCTCAGGATTCTCTCATATCCCAAGGTGCATGACCATAAAGGCTCCTGATGGGTCTGGGCAGGTCACCCTGCCAATAAAAGAGGGTTCCTGTCCACTGTAAATCCTCCTGAAAAACTTAATTATCAACTGTCCATTGAAGTAGTGAGTTTACCAATGCTAAAAACCTGGGTTCTGTCACTACTGGTTGGTTACATTTTATTTTTAAAGATATTTTTTATGTGGATCATTTTTATTTTTTATTTTAATAAAATATTCTATTTAACCCAACGTATCCAAAATATTTCATATTCTTTATTTTATATTAACTCTTCAAAAGCTGGTGTGTATTTTATGCATACAGCACATCTCAGTTTTGACTAGCTCCTTCTCAAGTGCTCAGAAGCCATGTGTGGCCACTGGCTACCATACTAGAGAATACAGATTTAGAATCCTAGTAATTTAAGGATATAAGAACCTTAAAGTCATTTAATCTTTACCATAATAAACTTCTGATTTTCACCACATGAAAATTCTAACCCAGAAGAATAAGTAAGTTACTGACTCAGGTCAAATGTTAAGTTCTCTTTTCAGAGTACATTACCCCATAATTTTTCCATTTATTGGACATCTTTAGGGACCATCAGGCATATCACCATTTGTGAAGTATATACTGGAAGACTTGATAAAATTCTGCTAGCAGTTCAAAAACATTTAAGGCATGAAATCTTAATTTTGAGTGATGTAGACCATTTTTAAAGTCTTCACTGAATCTGTTACAATACTGCTTCTGTTTTAGGTTTCGGCTTTCTGGCCTTTAGGCATGTAGGATCTTAGCTCACAGAACCTGCACCCTCTGTGCTGGAAGGTGAAATCCCAACCGCTGACCGCCAGGGGAGTCCCTAGGTAAAAGTACTGCTCACCAAGAACTCACTGGTTCCCATGTGTGGGTGAAATCTCTCATGGATGTATACAATTGTCTCTCAATACGGTGACTAACTTTTCAGAACATCCTCCAACTTGATCGGCCAGTCTATATTTTCAAAAAGCCCAACAGGAGATTTTGATATGCACCACCACACAAAAAACTTTGCAACTTCTGGCTAAAGATAGCATTCAAACCTACTCTGCAATGCTGCTCAACACTGCAGTGATACAGTGCAGCAGAATTCTGATCTCTGGTAGTAGAACAGCTTTCACACATTTAATACTAAAAAGTAACACGAAGAAGGCAAATTAAAATACAACACATTGCCTTGCTGAATTCTACTTACTGAAATAACACAATCTGTTACTGGCTTCTTGAGGTTGTTTTCAGCAGTTTCTTTTAACTTAGTCAACAGCATGGCTGTGATCTGCTCCACACTGAACAGATGTTCTTCATCCATGTACATCACCTGTGTTGAGGAAAGAAAATGCTCTCATTACTGCAGTCCTCAAAGCTACACGCTACTAATATTAATGTCCAAACATCATTACATATTCTCTTCCAGAAAACCTTTATTGTTTTGGCTGTTTAAAAGGAGGAAAGGGAAAAAGAAAGAGAAAGTGGATAGCAAAGCAAAGCAGAAGGAAAAAAGAAATATTCTTGCCCAGAGATGAAGAGGAGAAACGAAGCTGGGCACGTTTTCCCTACCCAAAGTACTAGACCAAGCACTCTAGACAGCAGTGGAGTCCCAATCTCACCGAAGAGATGAATCACGGAGACAAACATGATTTTGTGTAGATCATAAGACAGGAATGCCTCTGTAGTTTAAAAAAAGGTTTCTGCTTGTATTACACTAGAGCTCTCCAAACAACTGCGAACGAGCTACAGTGAACAGACTGCTTTTGATACGACAACACAATTTAGATTTCTTTAGACACCAGAAAGTCTACATTTTTCTAATTGCCAAGATGTTATAAGAAACACAAACTAAGTTTTATAGCAGTATATACCATCCGAGTTAATTCTTCAAGGATGATTTAAACATAGACCCATAGTTTAAGAAAAACCAGATAAAAAATAAAAGACCACCTTGTCCAATTAGAGAAACCGAGTTAAATACTTACTAAGAATTAAGTACTTTTCTCTGTAGATGAACTGAACAGTTTCTTAGTAAGGAATCTAATGTTGTTCAATTAAATTACCTTTATTCCAACTCCACCATTTTTCATTGGAACCAGATCGTAACTTAAGTTTTCCTTCTCCTTTTGAATGAAGGGGTCATTGAATGCTCGGCCATGAAACCTCTTAAAATTAGACACTGTATTGTTTGCATGAGTGATTTGCTGGAAAAGAAAAAAAAAATTAAATTCTAATTTCAACATCTATCACTAGCTATAGCAATTAAAAAGCAAGTCACTTGTTCAACTCAAATCACCAGGATATAAGTAACTTGCCCAAGAGCCCTGAATTTCTCCACCAATGAATACACTTTATTTTCTCTCCTTTTCCTACAGAAATGCCAGGAGGGAAGCAGTGAGAGGAATACACACACAGGCTTCCAAATCTGCAAGATGAACTCAAAGGTAATGAAACTATCAACTAAAACTCTGAACAAGCCCCAAGAACTTTATGTATCACTTTATTTCATTCCTTTTCTCCCACTGAACTTGTTTTATACCTAACGAATAACTGAAAAAGGGTAATTAGAAAGCCCTAGAGTCCAATCACGTTTTTCTAAAAAGGAGTTAACTGTTATAGTCTATTAAGTCGCTAAGTGGCCAGGATAAGTTATTCTGAGCCACAAAATGTATGGATTGCTACTTTTCCTATCAATAGCATGGAATATTAATAATCTATACCAAAAAGCAGAAAAGGTAATGATAGACAGTGGTTCCATGGTGTAAGGCTGAGCACTCTGGACTCTGAAAAGGTAAGGATAATTCAGTTTCCATATGAGGAAATGCTTT
This sequence comes from Bos indicus, assembly GCF_029378745.1. Classification (NCBI taxonomy): domain Eukaryota; kingdom Metazoa; phylum Chordata; class Mammalia; order Artiodactyla; family Bovidae; genus Bos; species Bos indicus. Next base: position 29,650,016 of record NC_091771.1, on the reverse strand, counting down.
CAACTAACTGTAGGTATTTTTTATGGTTAGGCTCTGGATATACAAAAGTCACACTTGATAGCATACTTCACTCAAAGATGTCAGCAGTGGGAATCTTATTTAAAGCACAAAAATAATTACAATAAAAGATGGAAAACTAAGACTTCTAAAGTGACTAGTTTGCGAACAGCAAAACAGTTCACTGTTTACTTCTGTCTCTGATCTACTTCTTATAAAGGGGAAAAATACAGCTTGGCAACACAAGCTTTCAAATAATATGGAATATTTCAAACAATGGAGATTCTGGAACTGAGATGACAGATGTCTAGTACCCTACAGGCTAGATCGAAGCCTCAGTGGATTCTCCTTGTGTAACAATGCAGTGGCTCTCAGGTCTGGGATGTGAGTCTTCTCTACAGCCAGCCAGGGAGGCTGCTACCTCACCAGTCTCTCCCTTCTGAGTAGGTCACTCTGAGTGGCATGCCCATTTCTCTTCCCTGCTCTTTTCTTTCATTCCTCTCTTCCAACCAGCCGTGACACAGAATTCCAGCGTTTATTAGAGTTTTGTTTCCTTTGTAGCAATACTATTTTTTGTATTTAAAAGAATTTTTCAACCTTTTTTTAATTATGTAAATCTGATGTATAACCTTGTGTAGGTTTAAGGTATACAAAGCATGTTTACTCTGGTATGCTTACATATATAGGACTGCTTTCAGTCCCCTTCTTAGATTTTCATATTTATTTTTTCTCCCTAACCCCCAAAATTCGTTATAATGTGAGCCCTAAATGGGAGTCACATAGGTAAATTGTCAAGTCCTCTTAATAAGTAAAATTAATTCCAATAACTTATTTAGCCTAATATATCTAAAATACTGTCATTTCAACATGTACTCATTGTAGAAAACTGATGAAATGCTTTTTTTATTTCATTTTAAGCCTTCAAAATTGCATATATTTCATACTCTGCATTTTAACCCAGATTTTAGGCACATCTCAAGTGCTCAAGAACCGTATTTAATGGCTACTCTATAGGATACCACAGGCCTAGACAACAAGTTCTCCTTAATTACTAAGTAACTTGAAAATGCTCTTAAACAACAGAACTTCTTAGAAGTTCCTTCTATAAAAGGAATCTTTAACTCTTAAATGAGTATCATGAGAAACTTCACATGAAAGAATTTCATGTACCTCATTTTAAAAAATCAAATGTCTTAGAAAATAGGATACACATTAAAAACTAAGGTTGGAGAATTACAGAGTTAAAGTATATCTTATTCAATAAAACAAAAGGAAGAGAAAAGGAAAATAAGGATGTAAGGGTTCATAAGTGGAGTAGGAAATGGCAACCCACTCCAGTATTCTTGCTTGGAAAATTCCATAGACACAGAAGCCTGACCGGCTACAGTTGATGGGGTTGCAAAGAGTAGGACACGACTGAGCGACTGAACATACATGCAAGGGCTCATGAGAATTACTTGCATTATAGTCCACAAACACAAAAACAGATAGGCTCAGGTATTTCATATTCTTGTATGTTTCTGAGATTTTATTTTTAAAACGTCTTCTTTTAAAAATGATCAGAATCCTCTTGAACATACCTGACTTTTGGCTGCAACTCCAATTGTTCTGTTTTTTGATCCAAATGATATGACTGATCTAGAAAAGATGAAAAAAGCCCATGTTTCACAAATGTTTCTTAACTGACACGAGGAAAATTCTATATATTTCCATTTTTAGGCAAGGGGGACACAATTTAGCACAAGTTTGGAGTCTAAAGCTTTGGTCAGCTCCTCTATGAGGGCCCAACTTAACTGCTCCTCTGAAAATCCTATTAGTGGCCGCCATACTCCCACTACTCCAACCCCAGCTCCCACTCCAGACTGCTCAAGGCTCAGAGGACATTTTCCAAGAGCACAAGTACCAGCATAATTCTCCAGGCCCCAATGGTTAGGAAGTGGACATTTACTCTGAAAATGATTTGAACAGTTACAGTGTATTATTATTAACTTGGTCCTAGACACCACTGACAAAAATATGGCAGTTACCAACTTCATAGAAATCTAAACATCACTATCCTACCTACTGCTGTTCTAATAAGCCATTTGACTCTTCAGAAAATTTTTATATAACGAGAAACAAGTGGGCCTCAATTATGCTTCCGGAATTTAAAAGCACAAAAGAGGGTCCTATACAGAAGACTCTACTTGAGCAAGTCAAGTAAAAATGATGCAGAGCAAGTACCACAACAGAACCAAGTACAAATGCTGAGCAAAATGACTGAATAATCAGTGACATTTTAAGTCAGCTTTTAAGAGATGAAGTGACTTGTAACTGAAATAGCCTTCAGAGCAGTGGGAACAGAATGGCAGCACAGAGCAGAGACAAGCACAAGAGTCTTGTCAGAAGGATGGAAGTGAATTAGGTTTCAGATTAGAAGGCGGAAAAAGAGTAACTGCCATAGGAGCAAAGTGGGAATACATTGAGGGCATTAAATACCAAGCCGAATCAAATTCAAATTTGCTATAATAGAGACATCTCAGACCTAAATCATCTGAGCAGGTGCTAAATAGCCTCCGAAAAGCCAGAGAACTGTTGGGGCAAAGGCTGGACCTTTAAGATACCTTCTGAAAACAGTCACTCCCAATTCAAAGCAAATATACAGTTGGCCGACTAATTTACTCATTTTCCAAGGGGAGAATAAAATTAATTTCACCAAACAAATTAATAGTAGCCAATGCAGTTGAGTCAAACATCTATTACATAAAATATTAAACTCCAATACTGCCCTCCGCTTGTATTTTTTGAGAGACACATCTGTCATCTTTAGTTTCACAGTGATCTCTATAACCACAAATACAAATTTTTTCCTGCAATAGCTTTGCTTCCTTTTATTGGACGAAAGAGAACAAAGATATAAACTGCCCCTAGGCATGAAAACCTGAGATTCTTTTTCCTTACTATATACTCCAATCAGAGACGTTGGCACAGCTAAAGAAGACTGTAGATTTATAAAAAGGTTGATGCATGAGATGCTTAAGGAATAAGTCTTCCTATTGGTACTGACACTGTCTCTGGGTATTTTCTCATTTCCATTCACTTTTATAAATGTTCATCTGCACTCAAATATTGATAGAAGCCCAGTCATTTCACCTCTGGGCTCAATGCTTCATTCCTTATACATTATATTCAAAAATTAAGACCCTCTCCAAAAAAAGTTGCTTTTTAAAACGTTACCCTTTGCCCACCCCATGCCGCTGTAGAATATACCGTTTAATTCAGTGACAACATCCAGTTCTAGTGCACAAGTGTGCAATTTTTATTTTCTCTTATTTAAGCTGTGCAAAATTAAAAAAAAAAAAAAAAACTAGAACACGATTCCTCTATAATGGCTTTCATAAAACGAGCAAAAAGATCATTTACATCTTTCACTAATGATCCGAGCGTAAGAAGATACACTCATCTATCAGAGCAGTGAGTCTGTGGTCGCTAACAACAATCCACTGGCTCACAGCACAAGCAGCAGCACACAGGCTCTGGAAGCTTCCAGCTCATTTCGAGATTCACAATGCGGAAGAAAAGGCTCGGCAGCCCCAGCTCTGCGGTGCGCAAAGACAGGCTAGGAAAGAGGGGGACGAGCTGGGGGCGGCTCAGCCAGCTCCGAGAAGCCGGGTGGGGAAACGGGGGCGGCCGCGGAAAGAGCTGGCAGAGACTTCTCGCCAAGAAAAGGGAGCCAAGTCTCCGGCTTGGCCCCCGACCGGCTCCCAGGAGGAAGCCCGCCCGAAGTGACCACCCCGGGGAGACTCGATCCTCGGGCTTCCCTTGGCCCCCGCAAATCCCAGACACCCCGTCTCCGATATGCGGCTGCAGGCGCCCTCCCCTACCCGGCGACCAGGCAGCCCGCATCCCGATCCCCACTGAGGGGAGCACCGCTCCCAACACCGCGCTCCGTTTGCCGCCGGCGTTCCGCGGCCAACCACAAGCCTGGGTTCCCCGGGACCCCCAGCACCCGCCGGCTGCCCCCCCTATCAGGCTCCCACTTACGGGGTGCATCGATCGCTGAACTCGTTGGCGATGGTCTCGATGCCCCCTGCCCGGGCCACCGCGATATAGCAGCTCTGCGAGCCCACGTCCAGCCCCACCACCGACATGGCCGGCTCTCGGTCCGCCTCCTCCTCGGCTCTATATGAGTCTGGGTCTGCGTCCTCCTGGCCGCCGCTTCCTGCCCCGGCCGCGCTCGGCTCCCGTGGGGTCCGCTCCTGTCACGCGAACGGACGGACACACGGACAGTCTGCCGGTCTGGCGCCTCCGGCTTCCCGGGGACAGTGGTGGTTCGCAGAGCAGTAACCACAGGAGAAGGCGGCGCTCGGTGTCCGCGAGTCGCTCCGCAGCTCGGGCTGCCGGCCCGGATATTCCGCCGCTCGCTCACCGGCGCGCCGCTGAACTACCGACCCAGAAGGGGAGGTCCCAGAGCCTCAGCCTTATGTATCTCACTGATCAGAACTTTCCAGAATCTGCGGCATTTACTCACCGGCGCCTCCACCGGCCCCTCCACGTGCTACTTCCGCTTCCTTCTTCTCGAGCCTTCTCGAAAGATTCTACCCAATGAGTGGCTGGTCCCTCTGGGGACGGCCGCCGTTGCCATGGCAGCCAGAAAGCCACTCCTGCGCTATTGGCTCAAGCTGGCCAGGCTGACCCGCCTACGCCCCCGCCCGCCCTAGCTAGAGGCTCTTTGCCGTCCTAATAAAATGGGCAACGAAGAATGACTCGAAAAAAATCGTAATCTTCGTAATGTACAAGTGGGCGATGGTGTCTGACCCTTAGATTGGGAGAGGAGGCTCAGGTGGCGGAGACACACCCCCCAACTTCTGCGGAGACCCGAGACCCCCGTCCACTGGGGAGGCTGGCCAGCTGTCACAGAGCATTTCGGGAACCGTAGTCCAGCTGGGAGTCAGTGTCGCCTTGCATGCTGGGATGTGTAGTCCTGGTCGCGGTGCGTGCTGGGAGCCGGCTTTGTCTTGGGAGGCTCTCGGGAGAGGCCGTTGTTTCTCTGCTGCTCTTGCGCGCTTTCTCCAGCTACAGCGTTGTTTTGTTTGCGTGCTTGTTCGGTATCCGCTTCTATTATTGTCTTGATTACGCCACAGCTGGTGAATTATGAATTAGAAGAAGAAATTTGCGTTTCAACTTCTAGTAACAATCCTAGAATTTGTGTTAAATGCTCTTGTATTCACCAGCGGCAGGACATTGTTTTGTGGAATAAAATATCAGCGTTTTCGTTTTACTTTTTATAAGCGAATTTTAGGTGTGGCGTAATTTGCAAAGCTATCTGTGGTACCACTTTCTGCTTAATTTTGCTCCATCTGACTTGAACAGACATTATTCTGCCCTGCCACTCCCAAGCCAAAATGATAAGTTTTGCTTTTCGCTTGGTCTGAAACAGCTTTTGTTTCTTTCCCTGAAAAGCTATATCCCTGTTACTTATTTTTTATTAGAAGGTGAGCATTAAAAATGGGGGGAGGGGGGAGTGGCAGTTTGCTGCTATTATCGAATCTTTTATACCTTTCGGTGTCTTTTTAAGTTTGCTTTTTGCCGACTCTCAGATACATAAAGATATATGAAATAGGTAGAAATTTAGACCTGAAGTTAGAAAAATTAAGAGTAAGGCAGTCTAGGGGAGCGGGGAGGATATATGTAATCTTACACCCATTCACCTTCTTGTTTGGCAGAAACCAATGCAACGTTGTAAAGCAATTATCCTCCAATTAAAAAAAAAAAGGCAACAACAGTGTGGCGGTCCTCTAGAGACAAGACTGGAAGGCCAAGTTTACCTTACAAATAAAGTCAATTGTACCCGTTGGCTCAGACAAGCTAGATAATGTTACATGCTTCAGTTAACTCACCTTCAAGGTGGGAAGAATTTAATAAAAGTGATTGTATTCATAAATTTGAAAGTACAGTTAGCTATATTTATTTTTTGTTATTTTTTGTTTTGCCTCCCCTACCCCCTGCTTTTTTTTTTTCTGCATATCAAAACCTTATATTGAAATCCGTGGGGACTTTCTTGGCTGTCCAATAGTTAAAGACCCCTCTTCCACTGCAGGGGGCACGGGTTCTATCCCTGATCAGGGAACTAAGATCCCTCTTGCCACATGTCATGGCCCCCCAAAAATTTTTTTTCCCTGGAATCATAGCACTTTTGAACAGAAATAGAACTTTGAGATTTTTTTTTCTTGGTCTGCTTCCCACATTTATATGAGGAAACTGTTGTGCAGAAAGGAGAAAGGAACAGTTCTCGGTCTTTGGAGCCAGAAGAATTTGGATCAGGTTCAAATCCTGGGCAATACTGATATGCTTTATAATATAGCTTACAATACCACCAGGCCTCCTGAAGGTAGACTTTATAGGCATGAATCCTGGCCATATATATTTCTCAGTAATTGCCAGCTCTGTGACCTTGAGATAATTACTAAGCCTTCCTGTGCCCGGCCCTACAGGATATGTGTAATGATTAAAAGGACATGTTAAGCACTAAACATACGTCATTATTGCTTGGTTTTCATTTAATATTCTTCATATTCTCCCTTGGGCTTCAGTTCAATATGGGTAAAATGGACATATACCTATCTTTTTGGGAGTTTGGAAGGGTTAGATATAAATAAAGCATCTAGTTTGGTAGTAGATATTCAGTTGTTGTTGCTTAGCAGCTACGTCTTATCTAACAATTTTGTAGCCTCCCAGGCTCCTCTATCATGGGGTTTCCCAGGTAAGAATATTGGGGTGGGCTGTCTTTTCCTTCTCCAGAGGATCTTCCCAACCCTTTTCTTCTGCACTGACAGATGGATTCTTTACCATTGAGCCGCCAGGGAAGCTCAGATATTCAGAAAGTTGTAGTAGTAATGCGGCTGCTGCTAAGTCGCTTCAGTCATGTCTGACTCTGTGTGACCCCATAGACGGCAGCCCACCAGGCGCCCCCTTCCCTGGGATTCTCCAGGCAAGAACACTGGGGTGGATTGCCATTTCCTTCTCCAATGCCTAAAGTGAAAAGTGAAGGTGAAGTCGTTCAGTCGTGTCCGACTGGTAGCAACCCTATGGACTGCAGCCTTACCAGACTCATCCGTCTATGGGCTTTCCTAGTCAAGAGTACTGTAGTGGCTTGCCATTGCTTTTTCTCTGTATTAGTAATACTATTCAAGAAAAGCAAGTGCCAGAACTTTGAGCTCAACTCATACTGTTGATGCTGAGTTGTACATTTGTATAGCCCTCTTGTATTTAATCAGCCCACTTATTTATTTATTGAAACAGGTGAATGAGTGGGGGCCATATGAACCATCATATGTATTATCTAATGATGCATTTATGACATGCTTGAAATCCTTATCATTTTTATTACCTTACTGTATTTTATTTATTTTGATTTATTATGTTTTTTATATACATACAATTTCTCACACTTTTTATTATAGTGTGAGAAATTTTAGAATGAAACCAAATAAAAGTAATCCCAACAGATTGCTGTCATTGTGGATCCAGAGGTAAACAAGGAATGAAGGTGACTTTATCCTAAGTCTGCTGGTGGCTGCCACTGCAGTTACTGGGTTTTTTCCCCCATATGTGTCTTAAAGAACAAAGAGGGTTTTCAAACCTGGAAACAGAAACAGCTCCCAAAGAGGAACAATGATGAGGACTTCCTTGGCAGTCCAATGGATAAGACTCAGCACTTCCAATGCAGGGGGCATGGATTCTATGGCTGGTCAGGGGACTAGGATATCACATGTTATGCCACATGGCAAAAAAAAAAAAAAAAAGATAAAACAAAAATTCAAACATTAAGAAAAGAAAAGCCCAAATCAAAATGTCAAAAGATAATGTGCAGTAGATGTAAAGGGCTGTGACAGACTTCCTTGAAAGGAAGGAAGAGATGAGCAAAGAGTGGATATATAGACAGAATAATATACATGAAAGTGCTCATGACTTTCAGCTTTTGATGTGAGCCAGTACATTGTGGTCTCCTCTGTATTCAGCAAGCTGCCGAGTGCTAGAGGTTACAGAAGAAGTATCAAAGTTGTTCTAAATCAGGGTGCCTTTGGTAAAGCTTCTCTGTAATGTCAGTACCTGAAATCTTGTCCATTTCAGTCTCTTTCAGTATCTGCTTTCTAAAGGGTATATTTTTTTTCCTTCTCATACATTAACTTGAACTTTGTTCTTTAAAAATTAATTGGTACTCATAGATTCTATTTTGTCTTGTTTTTAAGTCCATCCTAAAGGAGATCAGTCCTGGGTGTGCATTGGAAGGACTGTTGTTGAAGCTGAAACTCCAATACTTTGGCCACCTGATGCGAAGAGCTGACTCATTTGAAAAGACCCTGATGCTGGGAAAGATTGAAGGCAAGAGGAGAAGGGGAAGACAGAGGATGAGATGGTTGGATGGTATCACCGACTCAATGGACATGAGTTTGGGTAAACTCCGGAAGTTGGTGATGGACAGGGAGGTCTGGCGTGCTGCAGTCCATGGGGTCTCAAAGAGTCGGACACGACTGAGCGACTGAACTGAACTGAACTAAGTCATGTTAGATCACCTAAAAATAGAAATACATGGAAAAATTCTGAAGAAAACCAAGACTATATGGGTTTTTTTTCTTCTAACCTACAAAGGATCATCATATTTTATAACAAATGTGGTGAAGCTAAAACTTAAATCATGGGATAATGCTCATATCTGTCCCTCTAAGCTCTCTGAGACCCGGTTTCCCTGGAGCACACGAGGCCTTTCACATGACCTGGAAGCTTCTGTGCTTGTCTAGTCTATAGAAATCTCTTCCTCAGGTTCCTGGCTAGGCCAGCTTCTTTTCACTCTTCAAGGCTCAGTATAAATCTCATCTCCCACAGAAGTTTCTGAATGCCAACCTATAAGCACATCACCCTTCCCCAAGGAATACCCAGTGTTTGTTTAGTTATTAAGGTGAACTTGGCACCAGAGGGTAGTCACTATTTGGCTTGAGCCAATCAGCACATTCATTCCTCTCAACCATAGTCATTGGTTCAAGGGTAAGCATGTGACCTACTCAGCCCAACCAGGTGACTCTCAGTACCATCACTTAGAAAGTAGAGATGGGGGAACTTCCCTGGTGGTCCAGTGGCTAAGACTTCATACTCCCAGTGCAGGGGGCTGGGGTTTGATACCTGTTTGGGGACCTGGATTCTGCATGCCAAAAATAAGAGTGTGCATGCCACAACCAAAGATTCTACATGCTGCAACCAAGACCCAGCACAGCCAAATAATTTTTAAAGGAGAAAGGTAGTAGGGATGGGAGCCTTACCTCTCTGCCCTATCCATCTTTGTGCCCTCCACCTCCTCCTGTTTCCTCCAGGCATGATCTTGTGAGGTTATGATGTCACAGTGATGTTACCATCCTCAAAAGGAAGCTGCAGTGTGGAGTTGGATAGACATTGGAACCAGGGGTCTAAGCCCACCTCAAAACCCACCCCACCTCTGCTTTGAGTTCCATGAACCATACATTTCCTTACAGTTTAAGTCAGTTTGAATTGGGAGTTTGTTACCTGCTGACAGGCTTCTCTGGTGGCTCAGATGGTAAAGAATCCACCTGCAATGTAGGAGACCCAGGTTCAATCCCTGGATCAGGAAGATCCCCTGGAGAAGAGAATGGCAACCCACTCCAGTATTCTTGCATGAAGAATCCCATGGACAGAGGAGCCTGGTGGGCTACAGTCCATGGGGTTGCAAAGAATCGGACATGAATGAGCAACTAACACTTTATCTGCTGACAAAAATATCCTAATCTCTGTAAGGGAGGGCTTCCTTGGCTCTATTATCTGAAGTGTCTCCTGCTTACCCAGTTATCCTCTATTGTTAATCCATTTATTTCCTTTCCAGTGTGTACCACAAGCTGCAATTATCTTGCTTATTTATTTATTCATTAACTAATTTTTTTCTTTTTCAATTGTATGGCTCAGAAAGTCATGACCTTGTTTCTCTTATAAACTTATTAGGGAAAAGGGATATGTATCAGTTTTCCTGTAACACAGGCTTTTTTCACCTGTTGACGTATTAGACCAGATAATTCTTGGGTGTGTGTGTTGGGGGGGGGGTGTCCTGTGCATTATAGGATGTTTAGGAGCATCCTAGGCCTCTACCCACTAGATACTAGTAGTAGCAACTCTCCACCCCACCCCACCCCAGACTGTCCGTGATTAAGACCCACAGCTGTAAGATTTTATTTAAGCTTCATTGGTTCAAAAAGGACATAGTCATTTTTTAAAAATATTTATTTGTTTTATTTGGCTGACCTGGTCTTAGTTGCAGCATGCAGGAGCTGGTCTAGTTGTGGCATGCAAACTGTTAGCTGCAGTGTGTGGAACTGAGTTGCCTGATCTAGTTCCCTGACCCCAGGGATCAAACCTGGGCCCCTGGGAAGCACAGAGGCGTAGCCCCTGGACCACCAGGGAAATCCCCAAAAGGCATAGCCTCAGGACATGTTTTTGAGAGAAAACAAAGCAATGTTTGATTTCTGAACCACAGAGACTAAGAGATGGGAAGAATGATGACCTCATTATGAATGAAACAGGCAACGTCAGCTTGTATTTGGTTCAGTAGATGAGGAGGGGTAGGCTGCCCCCCATTTAGCTACAGGACATGCTGGTTGTTGTGAAAACGTGACCTGTCCACTCCAAGGTGTTCATTTTGACTGCAACTGAGAAGTATTTTCGTGATTATAATTATTTCCCTCAGGCAAGTATGTATAACTCACCACCTTTCCTTTCCTTAGTTTTTCCTTGCTCTTGAAGTAATAATTTGAATGCTTGCACACTTGCTGAAAATTATTAAATAATCATTTCTGATTACCTTAACCATTCTGCTTTACTAGAAAAAAAGAAAGAAATTTAGCGTTTGAATAACCAGGATCATTGCGGCCTTACATTCTCATTTTTCACCCTGAAAACTAAATTCACATGCCATAAATAGATCCCTTTTTCTCTTTTCTTTGTTTCTTCAACACGTGGGAGGAAAAGCAAAGGAAGAAAGAGGCGCCTGTGTCTGCTGTGTTCTGAACTGTAATGGGGTCAAGTCTTAAATATGAGTCATTTTAGTACAGACTGTTTGGATTTGCCTTGTTGAAAGGAAGCACCTTCCTTTCAACAAGGAAATAACCACCAAAATGTTGGTGGTGTTTTTTTTTTCTTTGAATCAGATAAATTCTGAAACCAGGATATTTCTGTGCTCCAGAGATGTTAGCATTTATGATGGATGCCATCGGTGGATGGCACGTTAAGTTCTTGAACCCAAGGGTGTATTCAGTTCCTCCCAATGAATTAACAATCCACTCAGGAGGGTGGGAGTGGTAAAGTGAATAGCATTTTTCAGGATTTGTTTTTATCAGTCATGTCGGGCTATTCTTACCTCGTTTGTACCACATGAAATGAAATCCCACCTTCAAGACACTTTGGAAGAGCTGGCCACCTGATGGCAAAGTGAAATCTTGGCAAGAATGGATAAAATCACTAACAGTCAGTTGTCTCATGGTGGACAACTAGAAAAGTGTGGAAGAGAGAACTAAGGGTCATGCAAATTAAAATTACTTTGTGTGCTGTGCTTTGTCACTCAGTCCAGGGGATCTTCCCAACCCAGGGATTGAACCCAGGTCTCCCAAATTGTAGGCAGATTCTTTACCAGATGAGCTACCAGGGAAGTCCTTTAATTCCCTTTTAATTACAAAGCATAAAAAGCAAAAAGGGTATTTCTTACAATGCCAGTGTTTGTTTAGTTATTAACAACAAAACCCTGGCACCAGAGGGTGGTTACTGTTTGGCTTGAGTCAATCAGCACATTCATTCTCCTTGACCATAGTCATTGGTCAAGAACACCAGGCTTCCCTGTCCTTCACTATCTCCTGGAGTTTGCTCAAACTCATGTCCATTGAGTTGGTGATGCTATCTAACCATTTCATCGTCTGTCATCCCCTTTTCCTCCTGCCCTCGATCTTTCCCAGCATCAGAGTCTTTTCCAGTGAGTCGGCTCTTCGCATCAGGTGACCAAAGTATTGGAGTTTCAGCTTCAGCATCAGTCCTTCCAATGAATATTCAGGGTTGATTTCCTTTAGGATTGGCTGGTTTGATCTCCTTGCTGTCCAAGTGACTCTTGAGAGTCTTCTCCAACACCGCAGTTTGAAAGCGTCAATTCTTCGACACTCAGGCTTCTTTATAGTCCAGCTCTCACATCCATACATGACAACTGGAAAAACCATAGCTTTGACTGGATGGACCTTTGTCAGCAAAGTAATGTCTCTATTTTTTAATATGCTGTCTAGGTTGATCATAGCTTTTCTTCCAAGGAGCAAGCATCTTTTAATTTCATGGCTGCAGTCACTGTCTGCATTGATTTTGGAGCCCAAGAAAACAAAGTCTGTCATGGTTTCCATTTTTTCCCCATCCATTTACCATGAAGTGATGGGAGCGGATGCCATGGTCTTAGTTTTTTTGAATGTTGAGTTTTAAGCCAGCTTTTTCACCCTCCTCTTCCATCCTCATCAAGAGGCTCTTTAGAATGATGAGGCACTCCAAAATTATTGCACCTTCCTTCTGGCTGCCTTCTCCATCAGCAAGCGCAAGGTTTAAGGTATGTTCAGGGGAGCAAATGCTTCCAAAAAAAAAACAGTATTGCTCTTAGGAATCTGGTATTGCTGACTAAGGACCCTGAAACCAGCTATTTAAATTGTGAAATGTTAAGTGTGTTATTCCTGAGGCAGTTTGTAAATTGCTATTTTTTTTTCTTTTCTTTTTCTTCTTCTTTTCTGGGGGGAGCCTCACCACAAGGCTTGCAGAATCTTGACTCCCCGACCAAGCACTGACCCTGGCAGTGGAAGCACTACCTCCTAACCTAGATTGCTGGGGAATTCCCTGTAAACTGTTGTTTTTCATTAAACAAAAAATAAGGACACTCCACAAATACATTATCGCACTTTATTTTATGCTACCAAAATGTCTCCTCTGAGGAGTTCACCATTTATCAACTCTTTTCATTTTTTGACGGTATAAATTCTTCGCCTTTGTCAATTAAAGACACTCGTCATCCAGCTCTACAAGGATTCAGTCATTAACCACTGCAGTTTCTGACCTTCAGTACATCTTGAAAGTTCAGGATAGAGATCAGGATGAAGCCCTCTGTGCTCTGGGAGAACTGGCAGAACAGACCTTAAGCACAGATATTTTTCAGGAGAAAATTTCATGAACCAATTTCTTGCATCTTCTCATACTTAGAAAAGCACTAAAATCATTAAGGTATCTGTGCCTAGTGACTAGCAGTAACCTTTTATCTACCAAGATATGTGCTTAGTTGCACGTCCCCCTTGTTGAAAATCACATGAAACAGAGCAGGACCCTACGGTTCTCCCCACCCTTCCCATGTCTTCAGCCTGCCTTTTGTGTGTAGATAAACTTTAGCCAAAGAATAACTTTAATCAGAGAAGTGAGAAAATGCAAAAAAAAAAAAAAGGAAAACATTCCAACAAGATTAAATAATAAGAGTTTAGTCATTAAGCATAGTCAAGCACTTTCGTCCCTCCTAAGGGCTACAGATAATATTCTGAGCCATGTCCTGTGAACTTTCTTATGGATACTGAAACCCCCATCAGGCAGAGAAATTAACTACATGATGACAAGACTGGACACGACATAGCTGCCACTATTCTGAGAGCCGGCCTCAAAGAAATGGGAGCAAACCGACCCCGGAACTAAAGGCTAACTGTACTTAAAACAGGATGCTGCTGCTCAGGCCACCGATGACTAATTTCAAAATGACTGTCAGAGCTGACTGTGCTGTTTCTGCATGCAGCCACCTCCCTCCAACTATAAAAGTTCTTGCCCGGATTGTCTATGGGAAGGATCAGCCTTTGTGCAGGAGTCCATGGACTCCACTGATGACAGGCCTCTAAACTAAAGCAAACTTTCCTTTCCACCAGCCAGGCCTCTTTATTGGCTTTTGAGCTGTGAGTAGCCGGCTCCCCACTTTTGGTAACATGCTAAACTCCCCGCCTTTTACCTACTGGGAGCCGTTCCTCAGAGCCCTCTGAGTGGGTGGCTCCTGGGCCTATATCGTCCTCAGGAAGCCCCCAAATAAAACTGAAACTCATAGCTCTCAGGTTGTGCGTTTTTATTTCCGTGGACACCTTTGTCTCTGAAGGGAGGGAACAGAGTCAGCCCAAGGCAAAAAGGAAAGTCTGTCTGTAGCTCCTGACTCCTGCCTTTCTAAACCTCTCTCCAGCCTCCTCACCTACTATGGGTTGTATCTCCTAACTGTCCCAGAATGTAGGTCCCTGACCACCTGTGCCAAGGTTCTCAAGCCCCGTATACATGTCCTGTTCCCGTCTGATTTTTTCTTGGCCTTACAAGGGCTTGAGGGGCCGAACCGGCAAAAGGCAACCCCCGTCCCATCTTACAGCATCAGCTATTAAAAAAAGTGCCCCCTTTCTCCTAGAACAAACCACAGCAGACCGTTTCCCCCGCCTCCAGCCCTACACCGGCTTTGTTTCGTCTTCCAATGGTGAGGTCACCTCCTGAGGAGAAGTAAGACCAATCTCGGCTTATTACCACTGGGGCAGAGATGAAAGAAAGGACGTTTTTGTTTCTCGAGAGTAAAGAAGCCCCAGCCTTACTGTTGTGACCTATGACATGTCCTTGAGGATGGTGTTTGTCCTTGAACAGAATCAGAACTCTTCCTTGGGCAGAGTAAAGTGTGTCTATGAGTAAGGAAATGAGGCGATGCTTGGCTGCGAAGTGGGGAGAGGGGACTCCAATACTGAGGAGTCCTGGGCTATTTCCAAGAAGCGTTCCATGTACCTTGTTGACTTTTTTTTCTTCTTTTTTTAAATTTTATTTTTAATTGGAGGACAATTACTTTACCCTTGTTGACTTTTTTCAATAAGATTGGGGCTCCGGGACATTCATCACGATGCAATAAAACTGATCTGGTCAGACCTTTGTGCTTTAAATATGTCTTTACAAGTTACATAATGAAAATGCCTGCTAGTATGTAATCTGACGTGTTTTCTCCTAACTAGTTGACTCTGCACTGTTAGCTTCACCTACAGTGGACAAATACCTTCCTCCTGCAAGGCCTTCACTTCCACTTTGGACTAGAGATGTGGGGATTAAAGACCTGAGGCCTTCCTGCTCTCAGGAAGCTAAAGCAGAAGAAGCTCTTAGAACAAGGTCCAGAGTCTGGCCAGCTGGGCTATGGATTCAGTGTTACGGTGAGGCATTTCAAGAAAATACCCTAGGCCCTGTGTCTAAGGTCTTTCTTTGAGATTGGAATGAAAACTGAGCTTTTCCAGTCCTGTGGCCACTGCTGAGTTTTCCAAATTTGCTGGCATATTGAGTGCAGCATTTTCACAGCATCATCTTTTAGGATTTGAATAGCTCAGCTGGAATTCCATCACCTCCACTAGCTTTGTTCGCAGTGATGCTTCTTAAGGCCCACTTGACTTCACATTCCAGGATGTCTGGCTCTAGGTGAGTGATCACACCATCGTGATTATCTGGGTCATGAAGATCTTTTTTGTATAGCTCTTCTGTGTATTCTTGCCACCTCTTCTTAATATCTTCTGCTTCTGTTAGGTCCTTACCATTTCTGTCCTTTATTGTGCCCATCTTTGCATGAAATGTCCCCTAGGTATCTCTAATTTTCTTGAAGAGATCTCTAGTCTTTCCCATTCTATTGTTTTCCTGTATTTCTTTGCATTGATCACTGAGGTAGGCTTTCTTATCTCTCCTTGCTATTCTTTGGAATTCTGCATTCAGATGGGTATATCTTTCCTTTTCTCCTTTGCCTTTCACTTCTCTTCTTTTCTCAGCTATTTGTAAGGCCTCCTCAGACAACCATTTTGCCTTTTTGCATTTCTAAGGTCAGATGAATCTGGGGTAAGAGCTGGCATTTACAGCCTCTCGTGGGCAAATTACTTAATCTCTGTGAAATCGTACCTGAAATGTGGCTAGGAAACCTACCACACTGTGGTTGTGTGGAGACCAATTAAGTAACACAACACAAGCAAAGTGCCTGCCAGCAAAGGGAGCCCGCTGAACGGCAGCTGTGGTTGTTACTGCCTTAATGACCTAATCTCCTGTCACCTAAGACACATCCTCGCTTCCTGCCTCTCAGAATCCTGCCCCAGCACAGCATGCAACAACATGTAGTTTCCCTACCCTCATCTTTCACACGGAGAAGGCAATGGCACCCCACTCCAGCACTCTTGCCTGGAAAATCCCATGGACGGAGGAGCCTGGTGGGCCGCAGTCCATGGGGTAGCTTAAGAGTTGGACAAGACTCAGCGACTTCACTTTCACTTTTCACTTTCATGCATTGGAGAAGGAAATGGCAACCCACTCCAGTGTTCTTGCCTGGAGAATCCCAGGGACAGGGGAGCCTGGTGGGCTGCCGTCTATGGGGTCACACAGAGTCGGACATGACTGAAGCGACTTAGCAACAGCAGCAGCAGCAGCAGCATCTTTCACAGGGTGCCACCTCTGTGGCATTGCTGCCTAGACAATCAACTGTCAGGGATTTGTGTGCAAGGTACTGCCTCTGGGGATGAGGAGAGAGACCACACACCCCAAGGCCAAGCAACCCAGTCCTCCTGCACATCATGGGAGAGGATCCAAGACTGGCAAAAAGCCCCCCACATCACAATAGGGTTCTTACAATTTTAACAAATAAGCAAACGTTCAAATTTCAAATTTTATTTTGCCTTGTGGTATACAAACCTGCTCATTTCTTCCTGACAACAGTTATAACAAACAGCAGTAAAATGAGCCTGAAATGGATATGAACTCATTTTGCTGGAAATAGGCGATGACCTAGTCCCATGTTTGATTTGCCAGCCTTGGGACCTCTCCAAACACGTGGTGTGAAGACGAGGTATTAGTCCAGTTGCCTTGAAGGTCAGGTCAGCGAGCACAGAGGAAGAGGGTGCAGTTGAAGGGATCAGATGCTCCGCAGGTTACAGGGTGCTAAATGATGGGCTGAGATGCTCAGCACAGATCCATCTCTTCCACGAACCAGGATTCCAACTGTCATACACTTTAGTCCCTTTGTTACTTACACCCTAGAAAATATTCCTACAATGTAATACATGCTTATGTATGTATATATATATATATATATATATATATATATATATATTCATATATATATGTATCTATTTTCAGAGTGAGAGAAAACAGAAAAAATAAGAGGAGACTTTTGACTAAGGAAAAAAAAGTCACAGATTTCAAAAAGTTCGATAGATCTGTGTTAATATCGTCACAGATAATTCAAAATCAGAGAACTAGATTTTATTAGGGAGTTTTAAATGCCTCCTTTCTGCTGTTGAGAGATTCCTAAGAATATTCTGAATGTCATAGATTTTAACTTTGTCAGTGTCCTGGAAAGATTTTTTTTTTTTTTTAACATTTAATTGTATTACATTTCTCTTAAAGCCCTTTCCCCACTGTTATTTTCTAAGACATTTCATTTCTGCTTCACAGGTCACTACGGTGATACTGATACATTTTCTAAAGGACTATTACAACACCATGAACTGCATGGACTAGTCAGCCACCCTGCTCAGCACTGGAAATGCAGACATTCATCCATTCATCCAACAAATATCTGTGGAATTCCTTCCAAGTAAAGCCATTGTGGAAGACTGCTAACAGTTGATTCAAAGATCATTATCAACAAAAAAGTTTTTGTCTGCCTGCTGGGGCAAGGGATGCAGGGAGGAATAAGTGAAAGGCTACAGGGAAGTACGGGTGGAACCAAGGACTTAGGGACCAGAAAGAGAGCTATGCTCAAACCTCAGTCTTCCTGTGCGACCCCAGGAAGCAGGGTAAGCTCTCTGATCCTCAGTGTCTTTATCTTCAGAATGTGGATCCACCATCATTCATACAACGAACCTGCCCACTATGTCCTAAGTACCGGTCCTTGTCAAATTCATTTACTTACGCTCTCTCGTTAACTGCTGACCCCAGTGCTCCGAGACAACTGGCCATGAGGTACTCAACAAATGCTAATTTATGTTCTCCTGTCCGTCTCACCTATATATTCATTTAATAAACTTTGAACCAAGCCCTGTGCTAGGAAGCCCTTGGTTTAAAGAAAAAAGAGATAAAGTCCACACCTCAAGCTTCCCAATCTAGTTGGAGACACAATCCATAAACCCATAAATTATCCAGTAATCATTGTAATGAGAGCACTGTGCATGGAACCTTATTGGGAATGGAAGTGAGGCACCTAGCCTGGCCTGGGGCTAGGGTGTTGGGTCGGGGAGGAAGCAGGTGGCCCTGAGCTGAGGTGAGGAGACTGGAGGAGGGATCCTCCCTCTTTCTGCCAGATGTGGAAGAACCAGTACTTGTGAGAACCAGCAGGTTCAGTTCAGTTCACTTCAGTTCACTTCAGTCGCTCAGTCGTGTTTGACTCTTTGCGACCCCATGAATCACAGCACACCAGGCCTCCCTGTCCATCACCAACTCCCGGAGTTCACTCAAACTCACGTCCATTGAGTTGGTGATGCCATCCAGCCATCTCAGCCTCTGTCATCCCCTTCTCCTCCTGCCCCCAATCCCTCCCAGCATCAGAGTCTTTTCCAATGAGTCAACTCTTCGCATGAGGTGTCCGAAGTACTGGAGTTTCAGCTTTAGCATCATTCCTTCCAAAGAATCCCAGGGCTGATCTCCTTCAGAATGGACCGGTTGGATCTCCTTGCAGTCCAAGGGACTCTCAAGAGTCTTCTCCAACACCACAGTTCAAAAGCATCAATTCTTTGGCGCTCAGCTTTCTCCACAGTCCAACTCTGCCTTGACTAGACGGACCTTTGTTGGCAAAGTAATGTCTCTGCTTTTCAATATGCTATCTAGGTGGGTCATAACTTTCCTTCCAAGGAGTAAGCATCTTTTAATTTCATGGCTGCAGTCACCATCTGCAGTGATTTTGGAGCCCCCAAAAATAAAGTCTGACACTATTTCCACTGTTTCCCCATCTATTTCCCATGAAGTGATGGGACCAGATGCCATGATCTTCGTTTTCTGAATGTTGAGCTTTAAGCCAACTTTTTCACTCTCCACTTTCACTTTCATCAAGAGGCTTTTTAGTAACTCTTCACTTTCTGCCATAAGGATGGTGTCATCTGCATATTTGAGGTTATTGATATTTCTCCCAGCAATCTTGATTCCAGCTTGTGCTTCTTCCAGCCCAGCGTTTCTCATGATGTACTCTGCATATAAGTTAAATAAGTGGGGTGACAATATACAGCCTTGACGTACTCCTTTTCCTATTTGGAACCAGTCTGTTGTTCCATGTCCAGTTCTAACTGTTGCTTCCTGACCTGCATACAGATTTCTCAAGAGGCAGGTCAGGTGGTCTGGTATGCCCATCTCTTTCAGAATTTTCCACAGTTTATTGTGATCCACACAGTCAAAGGCTTTGGCATAGTCAATAAAGCAGAAATAGATGTTTTTCTGGAACTCTCTTGCTTTTTCGATGATCCAGCGGATGTTGGCAATTTGATCTCTGGTTCCTCTGCCTTTTCTAAAACCAGCTTGAACATCTGGAAGTTCACGGTTCACATATTGCTGAAGCCTGGCTTGGAGAATTTTGAGTATTACTTTACTAGTGTGTGAGATGAGTGCAATTGTGTGGTAGTTTGAGCATTCTTTGGCATTGCCTTTCTTTGGGATTGGAATGAAAACTGCCCTTTTCCAGTCCTGTGGCCACTGCTGAGTTTTCCAAATTTGCTGGCATATTGAGTGCAGCACTTTCACAGCATCATCTTTCAGGATTTGGAATAGCTCAACTGGAATTCCATCACCTCCACTAGCTTTGTCCATAGTGATGCTTTCTAAGGCCCACTTGACTTCACATTCCAGGATATCTGGCTCTAGGTGAGTGATCACACCATCATGATTATCTGGGTTGTGAAGATCTTTTTTGTACAGTTCTTCTGTGTATTCTTGCTACCTCTTCTTAATATCTTCTGCTTCTGTTAGGTCCATACCATTTCTGTCCTTTATTGAGCCCATCTTTGCATGAAATGTTCCCTTGGTATCTCTAATTTACTTGAAGAGATCTCTAGTCTTTCCCATTCTGTTGTTTTCCTCTATTTCTTTGCATTGATCACTGAAGAAGGCTTTCTTATCTCTTCTTGCTATTCTTTGGAAGTCTGCATTCAGATGCTTATACCTTTCCTTTTCTTCTTTGCTTTTTGCTTCTCTTCTTTTCAAGCTATTTGTAAGGCCTCCCCAGACAGCCATTTTGCTTTTTTGCATTTCTTTTCCATGGGGATCGTCTTGATCCCTGTCTCCTGTAAAATGTCATGAACCTCAGTCCATAGTTCATCAGGCAGTCTATCTATCAGATCTAGTCCCTTAAATCTATTTCTCACTTCCACTGTATAATCATAAGCAGGTTACTGCTTCTGAACTTCGGAGAAGGCAATGGCACCCCACTCCAGTACTCTTGTTTGGAAAATCCCATGGATGGAGGAGCCTGGAAGGCTGCAGTCCACAGGGTCACTGAGGGTCGGACACGACTGAGCGACTTCACTTTCACTTTTCACTTTCATGCATTGGAGAAGGAAATGGCAACCCACTCCAGTGTTCTTGCCTGGAGAATGCCAGGGACGGGAGAGCCTGGTGGGCTGCTATCTATGGGGTTGCACAGAGTCGGACACGACTGAAGTGACTTAGCAGCAGCAGCAGCTGTTTTTCTGGAGAAGGCAATGGCAACCCACCCCAGTACTCTTGTCTGGAAAATCCCATGGACGGAGGAGCCTGGTGGGCTGCAGTCCACGGGGTCGCTAAGAGTCGGACACGACTGAGCGACTTCACTTTCACTTTTCATTTTCATGCATTGGAAAAGGAAATGGCAACCCACTCCAGTATTCTTGCCCGGAGAATCCCAGGGACGGAGGAGTCTGTTGGGCTGCCGTCTATGGGGTCGCACAGAGTCGGACACGACTGAAGTGACTTAGCAGTAGCAGCAGAAGCTTCTGAACTAAGGAAGGAATAACAATGATGTAAAACTACAAGCACATCGCAGTGAAACATACTCTCTCTGATGACGAAAATGCAAGAGTTCCAAGGAATAGCAATGGCTCTTCAGGAAATGGATCTGACCAAATAAAACCCATATGGTCAGACCTTTGTGTTTTTAATTAATTAATTTCTGGCCGCTCAGCATGTAGGGTCTTAGTTCCCTGACCAGGGATCAAACCGGTGTTGTTTGCAGTGGAAGCACAGAGTCTTAACCATTGAGTGGCCAGGGAAGTTCTTTTGTGTTTTTAAACATATCCTCACAAGTTACATAATGAAAATACCTATCAGCTTGACCTTTTTTTTTTTTTTAATCCTTCATGTTCTTATTCAGAGTCATCTGGATGAGCTCCATTCACCTGGCTTTTAGAAGCGTGATAGAGTCACATGGTTGGCAGAAGCTTCTAAAGTTACCAATACGGCGCTTGTGTCCTGACTGCTTCTGGAGGAGGTAGCCTGCCACTCTCCTGACCTGGCCAGTTACAATACCCCAAGCCAAACCCAGTGCCCACCCCAAGCGGGACCAGTGAATGGAATTCAATGGGCTCACGGCAGACACAGCATGGCCGCATCTGGGAGAGGAGGTGAGACATGAAAAAAAACCCTCTGTCAAAGCATGTGTGCATTAAGAGCAAACCCAAGTATATCTGAGACTAGAGGAGTGGGAGTCAAAGTGTAAATAAACTGTAGAAATGAGGATGCTTGTGCAGAGAGTAGAAATCCTAGAAATGTGAATTTATTCTCTTTGCCACCCAGGGGAGCCAGAGATTCATGAAAATCTTACACAGAGCTGCCTAAGTTAAGAGCCAGGGACTAAAAATGCACTATTTCAGTTTGGGCTTTTGCAATTGTAGGCAATGAAAAAACAACTAACCAACAAAAAAAGGAGAATTTATTGATTCACATAACTTAGAAGTTTTGACGTGTGTCTGGTTTGGGCTCAGCCAGCCCCAAGGGCTCCGGTGCGCTTGTCACGGCCTGCCCCATCCTTCTCTGTCTCCCAACTGAGCTTTGCCCCATGATGCTTTCCTGCCATCCTGGGCCTTCCTCACTTGGGAGCAAAGCCAGGCCCAGCTCCAGGGCGAGCCAGTATGTACTGCTAGGAGAAGGAGAGAGGTGGGTGTTCTCATGTTTTCCAGATAACCTCCAAGGTCCCCCTGAGATAGTTATTTTGTATTTCATCTTCGTTTTACAAACAAACCTCAGGTGGATTAAGTAATTCTCCGAACTGTTAAGTGATTAACTGGTGGCATGCATGCTCAGTCATTCAGTCATGTCCAACTCTTTGCAACCCCGTGGACCATATCCCGCCAGGCTCCTCTGTCCATGGAATTTTCCAGGCAAGAATACTAGAGTGGCTTGCCATTTCCTCCTCCAGGGGTGGAGGGAGGGGAGAGGGGTGGGGGTGGGCGTGGACACAGGAGGGTGTGAGGTGCTTTTAAGTAATTCCTCCCTTTCTTCAAGCACAGCCTAAGTCATAAAATCTTCTGTAGAGGTAAGTCCCAAAGAATGGAACAGAATTTTCATTCCGTGGGAGGCACAAGTTATTATCTGGTGTAGAGCAGTTTGTGGGGATGGAGTGGGCGAGGTGAGGCTTCAGAAGTGTGGACGGGACAGCTCGCCTGTCAAAGACCACACGGAGCAGAGTCCAGCTCTCCGCTGGGGAAGTGGGGCAGAGGTGGCGGCGGCGGCCCGGAGGCTGCTGTCAGATGCCAAGGCTGACTGACCTAGGAGGCTCTCTTACCTTCTGGGGACTCACAGCCTGCAGATGCTCATCTCCCTGTTAGTTGGGACCAGGTTGCTATATCTTGCGGAGGTTGGGGGAGCGCTGCCTTGAGTCCAGTAGAGGTGGGAACAGCCAACCAAGATGACTTTCAAGCCAGTGAGGGCAGGGACTTACCCGTGATCCCCGTGGGTGCGGGTGGGACACACTTCCCATCCTGGTCAGGGAACTAAGCTCCCCCAGGCTCTGTGGCAAAAAAAAAAAAAAAAAAGCCAGTGGGCAGAGGAGAGGACTGACTGGAAGAACTGGAATTAACTGTGTGTAGAGTGACTGAACAGGGATCTAGAGGTCTCTAGAAAGCAAGGATTTTTTTTTCATAAGAAAAGCTGACATTCTAACTTCTCCTTGAAAGGGGGAGAATGTTCAGGAGGACACATGTCATTCTTCAGTCACTCAGTTGTGTTCAACTCTTTGTGACGCTATGGGCTGCCAGGCTTCCCTGTTCTTCACTATGTCCCGGAGTTCGCTCAAACTTCTACCCATTGAGTTGGTGACACCATCCAACCCTCTCACGCTCTGTCGCCGTCTTTGCCTCCCGCCCTCCGTCAGCCTCTTCCAATGAGTCGGCTCTTCGTATCAGGTGGCCGAAGTAGTGGAGCTTCAGCATCAGTCCTTCCAGTGACTAGTCAGGATTGATTTCCTTTAGGACTGACTGGTTTGACACTAGGTAATGGCAAATGAGGGAACGTTCAGAGCGCAGGTGACTTGGAGACAGATGAAAACTGAAGCCAGGCCTGGCTCTTGAAAATTTAATCCATCTGTGACTTGACTCTAGTTATTGTAAGAGCACAGCCCAAGCCTTACAGTAATTGGTTTTATGCTACTGGGGCGTCTTTGGTTTCTTTTGATTTTACCTGAGAATTATAAACTATTGTAACTTATTTTAGTTATGAAAAAGAAGGAAAGAAAAAAAGATTGGGACTTCCCTGGTGGTCCAGTGGTTATACTCTGTGCTTCCACAATGGGAAGCGCAGGTTCAATCCCTGGTTGGTGAACCACGATCCTGCCTGCCGTGTGATGTTGCCAAAAATTGAAAAAAGGAACAGAAAAATGATGCACACAAGACTTTTGTGAGTTGTGTTTGCGTTGGTAATATTTTGGATATCCAGCATTTCCAGGTCTCATCCTGACTTAGTCACTTCCTTCAGTTTCTGCAGATAAAAGTTCATTGCGAAGGGGACCCCATTACTATGAGGCTCTTGCTTTAAACTCCAGTGTAGAAATCTATCGGTGGTGGAGGAGACCCGTTTACTTTGGCCAGCAGCAGACCTGAGGGGCAGCCTGGGCTTTCCCCCCAGCCTTGATCCGCACAGATTTACTGCTTTACTAGTCATTCAACACTCTTTGGGTGTCTACTACATGCCTGGCACTCTTCTAGGCACTTGGTCCTCATCAGTAAAGGATACACAAAAATTCTTACCCTTATGGAACTTATAGCCTAAGATAAGAAGGCTGACCCAGAAAAATGACAGCCTGTGGTAAGCACCATGAAGAAGACTGAAGCAGAGTAAGGGGGGAACGGGTGGTACAAGGACGTGTGTATGTGTGTGTGATGCACGCATGTGTATGCACTCCTACTTTAAATAGGGTGGTAACACGTGAGCAGAGGCCTGAAGGAAGGAGGGAGTGACATACAAATATGTAAAGGAAGGGATTCTGAGCGGAGGGAACAGTACACGCAGAGGTCCCGGGCTGGAAGCCTCGTTGGCATGTGGAAAGTGGAGCAAGAAGGCTAGTGTCCCTGAATGGAGTGGCCAGGGCAAGAGTGACAAGTGAGGGGGTCTGAGAGGCATTAGGTGGGATTACGTATGATTGTCAGAGTCCTCATGGGCCACAGGATGATCTTTTATTTGCCCCTGAGGGATGTGTAAAGCCACTGGAGAGTTTGAGTAGAGAAGTGACAGGAGACTCAGGACTCTCAAAGGACCGCTCTAGGTGCTCTGTGGAGTCCAGACCAGCGCTGTGCAGTAGAAATATAACATGAGCCACAAAATGCGAGATATTTGGCATTTAAAATTTTTTTCTAGTAGCCATGGTAACAAGTAAAAGAAACAGGTGGAAATATTTTAATGTATGTAACTTAACCTAATATATCTGAATTATTAAGAGTACAAGCTGTGATCACTATAAAATTACTGTTGAGGCTGTTAACATTTTTTACGTACTCAATCATCAAAATCTGGTGTGTGTTTCACTCTTACAGCATCTCTTTGGAATAGTCACACTTCAAATGCTTAATAGTCCTTTCTGGCTTGTGGTTACATAGCCAAAATTTGGTCTCTGTACTCTCTCACCCCCGTTCCAAATTGAATTTTGAAACAGTTTTGCAGGGGAGAAGTAGAAAAGAGTAGCTTTATTGCTTTGCCAGGCAAAAGGGGCCACAACAGGATGATACCCTCAAAACTGTGCCCCAAACCTGGAGTTTTATAGTAATGGTTCAAGGAGGGCGTGATCAGCTCGTGGGCATTCTTCTGATTGATTGTTAGTGAGGTAATGCGACTGTGTGTGAGCTCAGTCGTGTCTGACCCTTTGCAACACCATGAACTGTAGCCCACCAGGCTCCTCTGTCCATTGAATGCTCCAGGAAAGAATACTGGAGGGGGTTGTCATTCCCTTCTCCAGGGGTAATGGGAGTCAGCATCATCAGCCTTCTGGTTCCAACCCGTTTGGCGTCTGCATGCTGGTGGGCAAAATACAGTTAACGTGTCCCACCTAGCGGGGTGTTTCTGTGTCTGCAAAACAGTTCAAAGATACTGATCCATGTGTCCCTTGAGGGGAACCATGACCCTTCCCCAAGGCTCCATCATTGTTTTTTGACTCCATTGTCTCCACATCCCCTCCCTTGCCTAATTAGCACCTGTTTGAACCCACCTGTTGGAACTCAGGGATGGTCCTGGAGGCTGAATGAAGACAGTTCTTGCAGTGGTGCAAATAAGAGAGAAGGGTGAATAAAGATGAGGCTGGGGGCATAAACACTCCAGGGAGGAGCAATCTAGAGAAATCATAGCCGCTCCCTAGCGCAGAGGGTAGAAGTTGATCTATCTCCCAACCCTGCTCCCCGTAGGGAGGAGGAACTTTACTGGGAATAACTCCGGGTCTGACACAAAACACTACATTAGAACAGTCCAAAAGTAGACGTTCGGCTTGGGCTGAGCATTGTAATCCCTTCCTCATCACACTCCAGCACCAGGAAAGCCCCACCATCTCTTGATCCCCTAATTATTTTGGAGACATTATTAACATAGTTGGTGTGCTCGACACACTGCCAAACAAACTGAAACATTGGAGTCTGGAGGAGAGAAAGGTTTATTACAGGGCCACGCAAGATGAGGTGGCTCATGCCCTCAAAAGCCCTGGGTTTCCCAAGATCAGATCAGATCAGTTGTTCAGTCGTGTCCGACTCTTTGCGACCCCATGAATCACAGCACGCCAGGCCTCCCTGTCCATCACCAACTCCTGGAGTTCACTCAGACTCATGTCCATCGAGTCAGTGATGCCATCCAGCCATCTCATCCCCTGTCGTCCCCTTCTCCTCCTGCCCCCAATCCCTCCCAGCATCAGAGTCTTTTCCAATGAGTCAACTCTTCGCATGAGGTGGCCAAAGTACTGGAGCTTCAGCTTTAGCATCATTCCTTCCAAAGAATCCCAGGGCTGATCTCCTTCAGAATGGACTGGTTGGATCTCCTTGCAGTCCAAGGGACTCTCAAGAGTCTTCTCCAACACCACAGTTCAAAAGCATCAATTCTTCAGCACTCAGCCTTCTTCACAGTCCAATTCTCACATCCATACATGACCACAGGAAAAACCATAGCCTTGACTAGACAGACCTTTGTTGGCAAAGTAATGTCTCTGCTTTTGAGTATGCTATCTAGGTTGGTCATACTTTCCTTCCAAGGAGGAAGCGTCTTTTAATTTCATGGTTGCAATCACCATCTGTAGTGATTTTGGAGCCCAGAAAAATAAAGTCTGACACTCTTTCCACTGTTTCCCCATCTATTTCCCATGAAGTGGTGGGACCAGATGCCATGATCTTCGTTTTCTGAATGTTGAGCTTTAAGCCAACTTTTTCACTCTCCACTTTCACTTTTATCAAGAGGCTTTTGAGTTCCTCTTCACTTTCTGCCATAAGGGTGGTGTCATCTGCATATCTGAGGTTATTGAGATTTCTCCCGGCAATCTTGATTCCAGTTTGTGTTTCTTCCAGTCCAGCGTTTCTCATGATATACTCTGCATATAAGTTAAATAAACAGGGTGACAATACACAGCCTTGACGTACTCCTTTTCCTATTTGGAACCAGTCTGTTGTTCCATGTCCAGTTCTAACTGTTGCTTCCTGACCTGCATATAGGTTTCTCAAGAGGCAGATCAGGTGGTCTGGTATTCCCATCTCTTTCAGAATTTTCCACAGTTGATTGTGATCCACACAGTCAAAGGCTTTGGCATAGTCAATAAAGCAGAAATAGATGTTTTTCTGGAACTCTCTTGCTTTTTCGATGATCCAGCGGATGTTGGCAATTTGATCTCTGGTTCCTCTGCCTTTTCTAAAACCAGCTTGAACATCTGGAAGTTCACGGTTCACATATTACTGAAGCCTGGCTTGGAGAATTTTGAGCATTACTTTACTAGTGTGAGATGAATGCAATTGTGCGGTAGTTTGAGCATTCTTTGGCATTGCCTTTCTTTGGGATTGGAATGAAAACTGCCCTTTTCTAGTCCTGTGGCCACTGCTGAGTTTTCCAAATTTGCTGGCATATTGAGTGCAGCACTTTCACAGCATCATCTTTCAGGATTTGGAACAGCTCAACTGGAATTCTATCACCTCCACTAGCTTTGTTCGTGGTGATGCTTTCTAAGGCCCACTTGACTTCACATTCCAGGATGTCTGGCTCTAGGTCAGTGATCACACCATTGTGATTATCTGGGTCATGAAAAGGGCTTCTGCAAAGTATTTTTAAAAGCCAAGTTGGGGGATGGGGGCTTCCCAGGTGGAGCAGTGGGAAAGAGCCCACCTGCCAATGCAGGAGACCAGCGTTCAATCCCTGGGTCAGGAAGATCCCCTGAGAAGGAAATGGCAGCGTACTTCAGTGTTCTTGCCTGGGAAATCCCATGGACAGAGGAGCCTGGCCGGCTCTAGTCCATGTGGTTGCAAAGAATCAGACAGAGCAACTGAGCCAGAGAGCAAGGAGGGGTTGTGGGGTTGCAGGGTACGTGATCACTTGGTGCACGGTCCTCTGACTGGCTGATGGTGAGGTAACAGGGTGGTGTCACAGAGGTGAGCGTTATCAGTCCTTAGACTCCAGGAGGCCTGGGTCCCCACTGTCAAGTAGGTAACATTTTCCATTTGGTGGCTGGCGGGAGGGGTGTTCATGTCTGCAAAACAACTGAGGAAATTTGCATCAAAATACTATTATCTAGATACTTCAGAGAGGAGCTAAAGTGGAGGATAAAGGGGAAGTCCTGTCCTGGGAAGGCCCCATAGGTCCTGCTTGACCATCTTTATCAGCACTCCTCCATGGGTGTGCCCTGGGGTTGGGGGACAGGCGGAAGCTCTGTTTTCTCTTTGAGGCCTGAATTTCCTGATTTGTGTTCTTGGTTAATCCCAAATGCATTTGATAGTCAGGCTGGGTCAACTGTATTTCTGTTCTTTAGAGGGGAGGCTGGGAGAGAATCCAGGGTTCTTCTCCCCACACCACATTTTGACACATTTGTCGTCATGAACCCTTTTTCTCACAAGAGATAAAAACTATATTTTACTATGACCTTGGTAAAAAGATGAATCTATTAATATTATATATGAAAACATTTCCTTTGACTTAAAAGTTATTTTTTTCTTCTGATTTTAAGACAACGTAAAACATTGTCCTGGGCCCCTAAAAGAATTGTGGGCCCCAGATACCATGCCTGCTGTGCCCAATGGGGACGTTGACCCTTCACCCATCCTCTCCCCTCACCCCCACCCCCAAGAATCATTTAGGGCATTTGAGTCCCTCAAGACCTTTATGATGTGGCCTCTGAGCTAGATCGACCCCTGGGCAGGGGGCTAAGATCGCACTGCCGCACAGTGTGGCCAAAAACAAAACTTTCACTTTTTCCCCCCATGCTGCTGCTAAGTCGCTTCAGTCGTGTCCAACTCTGTGCGACCCCATAGACAGCAGCCCACCAGGCTCCCCCGTCCCTGGGATTCTCCAAAAATATATATGTTTATGTATTTATATTTATTTATTTAGGCTGCATGTGGGTTTTTTTTTTTTTTTAGTTGTAGCATGTAGGATCTAGTTCCCTGACTAAGGAATGAACCCAGGCCCCCTGTATTAGAAGCACAGAGTCTTAGCCATTGGACCGCCAGGGAAGTCCTCAAAAGATGTATTATTTTTTCTTTTCCCCTATTCTTCAAAATCTGGCCTAAGCAGTCACAGGCATTTGGTGAATTCTGCATTCTTTATTCAGCTGCTCAGCCCAGGCCAAGTTCGACAGATGTAACCCCTGCAATACCTTCCATGAGCATTCCTGGGGGGAGGGGTCACTGCAGTTTGGTTCTCCTCCTTCCAGG
This sequence comes from Bos indicus, assembly GCF_029378745.1. Classification (NCBI taxonomy): domain Eukaryota; kingdom Metazoa; phylum Chordata; class Mammalia; order Artiodactyla; family Bovidae; genus Bos; species Bos indicus. The sequence continues at coordinate 29,620,632 of NC_091771.1, read as the reverse complement.
TACCTTGTGGGATAGTTCAGTTCAGTTCTGTCGCTCAGTGACTGAACTCTTAAAAGTTCAGTCTTTTTGCGACTCTGCAATCCCATGGACTACAGCATGCCAGGCTTCCCTGTGGGATAGTACTTTCCCTTTAAATTTGGGCATGGCCACGTGACCTGTTTTGGTCAACAGAATGGGAGCAGGAGTGTCATGTATCACCTCTTAGTGAAACACTTTAGGATAGCGTGACCATGCTCTCCTTCTCTGTCCTGGGTCCACCCTGTGGCAGGGGATGAGGTGGACATGCATGTCTCTGAGTGAGGACACCAGAGAGCAGAACCCCCTGGTGTGATTGTGGACTCACAAAAGTATTCACAACCTGAAAGTTGAGAGTTATACCTTGTGAAATGAAAATATCTCCTGCCATATTAATAAACAAGAAATGTCACAGCTATCGGGGGTTTCTGGCCTCCAAATGTGAATGTACTGTGCTGTGCTTAGTCACTCAGTCGTGTCCGACTCTTCTCGACCCTGTGGACTGTCACCCGTCAGGCTCCTCTCTCCATGGGGTTCTCCAGGCAAGAAACTGGAGTGGGTTGCCATGCCCTCCTCCAGGGGATCTTCCCAACCCAGGGATTGAACCCAGGTATCCTGCATTGCAGGTGGATTCTTTACCATCTGAACCACCAGAGAAGCCTAAATGTGATCCAAACTGTGATCCAGCAGAGGCTGCCACCACCACAGTGATTGCTGAGGAGCTGGGGAAATGCAAGAAGCAAAGTGAATAAGGAAACAAGATTGGCCCCAGATATATGAGGTGCATGTGAAAGGAATGAATCCAGTGAGCCCAGAGGCTTGCATCTTCCAGTACATAAAACATTAAATTCTACATAAAACATTAAATTCCTTAACTTGATACCTGATCTTTGATGTTCAGACTGCCTACTCCCTTTGTTGCAAACTTATATATATCCTGACATCCCCGCCTACCTCCTTGGAGCAGTTTTCTCAGAGCTATTGAGATGCTGTCTCCTGGGCTTGGAGTCCTAAACATTCCCACCAAATAAAATAACTCGCTACTTTCAGATTGTGACTATATTTTTCAGTCGACAGTTTTATTCGCAGGAATGTTCAGGACTTCAAGCCCCGGAGACAGCGTCTCAAGTGACCCTGAGAGAATAGTTCCGAGGAGGCAAGAGGAGGAGCCAGGTTGTTTGGCCATAAAGGGCATAAAAAAAATGATTCTTCATGAAAGAAAACCAGATATCCCAAGTTAAGGAATTTAGTGCTTTTCTATATATGGGAAGATGCAAGAGTCTGGGTTCACTGAAATCCTTCTTTTGATGGGTACCAGGTATCTGGGGGCCAGTGTCCAGCTTCCTCTGGGCTGCAGACTGATGACTCTAGATGGCAGGAATTCTTCCCTTCCTGAGTTCCCTCAGAGCTCATCAGCTCACCACTCCCCACGACTGCAATTGCTAGTGACTATGGACCTAACAGAAGCAGAAGATATTAAGAAGAGGTGGCAAGAATACACAGAAGAACTGTACAAAAAAGAGCTTCACAACCCAGATAATCATGATGGTGTGATCACTCACCTAGAGCCAGACATCCTGGAATGTGAAGTCAAGTGGGCCTTAGAAAGCATCAGTGTGGAGATTCCTTAAAAAACTGGAAATAGAACTGCCTTATGATCCAGCAATCCCACTGCTGGGCATACACACTGAGGAAACCAGAAGGGAAAGAGACACGTGTACCCCAATGTTCATCGCAGCACTGTTTATAATAGCCAGGACATGGAAGCAACCTAGATGTCCATCAGCAGATGAATGGATAAGAAAGCTGTGGTACATATACACAATGGAGTATTACTCAGCCATTAAAAAGAATACATTTGAATCAGTTCTAATGAGGTGGATGAAACTGGAGCCTATTATACAGAGTGAAGTAAGCCAGAAGGAAAAACATAAATACAGTATACTAATGCATATATATAGAATTTAGAAAGATGGTAACAATAACCCGGTGTACGAGACAGCAAAAGAGACACTGATGTATAGAACAGTCTTATGGACTCTGTGGGAGAGGGAGAGGGTGGGAAGATTTGGGAGAATGGCATTGAAACATGTAAAATATCATGTAAGAAACGAGTTGCCAGTCCAGGTTCGATGCACGATACTGGATGCTTGCAGCTGGTGCACTGGGACGACCCAGAGGGATGGTATGGGGAGGGAGGAGGGAGGAGGGTTCAGGATGGGGAACACATGTATACCTGTGGTGGATTCATTTTGATATTTGGCAAAACTAATACAATTATGTAAAGTTTAAAAATAAAATAAAATTAGAAAAAAAAAGAAAAAAGAAAGCATCACTACGAACAAAGCTAGTGGAGGTGATGGAATTCCAGTTGAGCTATTTCAAATCCTGAAAGATGATGCTGTGAAAGTGCTGCACTCAATATGCCAGCAAGTTTGGAAAACTCAGCAGTGGCCACAGGACTGGAAAAGGGCAGTTTTCATTCCAAGCCCAAAGAAAGGCAATGCCAAAGAATGCTCAAACTACCACACAATTGCACTCATCTCACACACTAGTAAAGTAATGCTCAAAATTCTCCAAGCCAGGCTTCAGCAATACGTGAACCGTGAACTTCCAGATGTTCAAGCTGGTTTTAGAAAAGGCAGAGGAACCAGAGATCAAATTGCCAACATCCGCTGGATCATCGAAAAAGCAAGAGAGTTCCAGAAAAACATCTATATCTGCTTTATTGACTATGCCAAAGCCTTTGACTGTGTGGATCACAATCAACTGTGGAAAATTCTGAAAGAGATGGGAATACCAGACCACCTGACCTCACCTTGAGAAACCTATATGCAGGTCAGGAAGCAACAGTTAGAACTGGACATGAAACAACAGACTGGTTCCAAATAGGAAAAGGAGTATGTCAAGGCTGTATACTATCACCCTGCTTATTGAACTTCTATGCAGAGTACATCATGAGAAACTCTGGGCTGGAAGAAGCACAAGCTGGAATCAAGATGGCTGGGAGAAATCTCAATAACCTCAGATATGCAGATGACACCACCCTTATGGCAGAAAGTGAAGAGGAACTCAAAAGCCTCTTGATGAAAGTGAAAGAGGAGAGTGAAAAAGTTGGCTTAAAGCTCAACATTCAGAAAACGAAGATCATGGCATCTGGTCCCATCACTTCATGGGAAATAGATGGGGAAACAGTGGAAACAGTGTCAGACTTTATTTTGGGGGGCTCCAAAATCACTGCCGATGGTGATTGCAACCATGAAATTAAAAGATGCTTATGCCCAACCTAGATAGAATATTGAAAAGCAGAGACATTACTTTGCCAACAAAGGTCTGTCTAGTCAAGGCTATGGTTTTGCCAGTGGTCATGTATGGATGTGAGAGTTGGACTGTGAAGAAGGCTGAGTGCCGAAGAATTGATGCTTTTGAACTGTGGTGTTGGAGGAGACTCTTGAGAGTCCCTTGGACTGCAAGGAGATCCAACCAGTCCATTCTGAAGGAGATCAGTCCTGAGTGTTCATTGGAAGGAATGATGCTGAAGCTGAAGCTCCAGTACTTTGGCCACCTCATGTGAAGAGTTGACTCATTGGAAAAGACCCTGATGCTGGGAGGGATTGGGGGCAGGAGGAGAAGGGGACAATGGAGGATGAGATGGTTAAATGGCATCACTGACTCGATGGACATGGGTTTGAGTGAACTCTGGGAGTTGGCGATGGACAGGGAGGCCTGGCGTGTTGTGCTTCATGGGGTCGCAAAGAGTCGGACACGACTGAGCGACTGAACTGACTGACTGATGACATCCTTGCTTATTGATTTAGTAGGAAATTTTCCATGTCTTGTTACCATTATTGGAAAGGAGGAATTTTCAGACCTTCTTATCATTTTCAGCCTCCCTCCCCATAGTGGGTAGAATACGTTAAGCCACATTTGTTCTCAGGCTCAAGCCCTTTAGCGCTTCTGCAGAAGGAGAACTTGCTTATCTGATTGGTTAGAATTCAAGATATCCCCTGGCCTGGGCTTTGCTAGTGAGCTGTGCTGTTGGTCTAAAAGGTAGACAAGACCTACTCTCTCTCTTTTTCTTTTTTTTCATGCGCCGTGCCCGCCCAGGGCGCTGCCCTCTCCCTCCCCTCTACTCTCTTTTTTGTAATCTGCCTCCTCAGGACTTTGCTTGTCATTTCTGCCCATTTGATTGCCTGGGCAGGTGGACTTACTCTGTCCTACCAACCTAGTCATCACAGACTTGGAAGAGAAGCATTGGCAGCAAAAGGATTTACTAAGTAAAAGACTCCTGGCCTCAAACATATTCAATCTGATTTGTCATTTAGACTCTAAGTCGTGTCCGACTCTTTTGTGACCCCATGGGTGGAAGCCCACCAGGCTCCTCTGTCAATGGGATTTCCCAGGCAAGAATACTGGAGTGGGTTGCCATTTCCTACTCCAGGGGATCCTCCTGACACAGGGATGGAACCTCTGTCTCCTGCATTTGCAGTTGGATTCTTTACCACTGAGCCATCTGGGAATCCCATTCATCCTTACGCATCCAGCCTAACTCCAGCTCAGCAGTGGGGGTTGTTGTTCTACCAGTTCTTTGGCTAGTGTTCCTTGGGTTTAGGACACTTAGGAATAAATCCTGAGAGGGAAGGAGGAATGAACGGTCTGTTACCCTAAACACCAACTGAAACCCTAAACAGCTCCTTTAATAGCATACAATCTACTATTAATTTCCTTATCTGTCGAATTTCCCAAATGAAAGCAGCATTCCTAATAGCTCACCCATATTATTGTTTCCGAATAGCCCTTATCAGAAATGTAATGTCCTGAGGGAGAAGTAAACAGAGAACAAAATAAAGAATAAGTGCTCAGTCAAGACCCTTTATGCACCTATTTCAAATTCACTTTTTAGAAAAATCATTAAATGGTATGCTTTGGAGGCTTATTGGCAGGGAAATGAAGCCATAGAACAGGGTCTCCAATCTCCGGGATCTAATTCCTGATGATCTGAGGTGGAGCTGATGTAATAATAATAGAAATAAAGTGCACGATAAAAGTAGTGTGCTTGAATCATCCTGAAATCATCCCCCAACCCAGTCTATGAAAAAATCATCTTCCAGGAAACGGGTCCCTGGTGCCAAAAATGGTGGGGCCTGCTGCTCTAGGACATCCTACAGAGTCAACACTCACCGTCACCTCCCCATCAGGCAGGTGCACTCACCTCATCAGAGAACTCACACGCTCAAGTGTTAGCATTAACAATGTACGTATTAATACAACAACAATAACATGTCTGATGAGCTGGGCCATCAGTTGTATAATTTAAACGACTAAAATAGACATCATGAAGGACCACAACATAACAGTATTTTTTTTAAACAAGTATTCACAGTCAGATAATTCTCGTAAGAAAAAACAATGAACCTTGAATGCCCAAACCGAATAAAATGTTCAGAAATGGGAATTTGACTATTTAAAGTATATTCCTGTCGTTCTGTTCTTTCCTCCAACGCAAGACTTGTGTGAATAACAGGGCTTTTGGCTTGGTTTGGGGAGAGTTTTACATTTGCAAATCAATGACCCAGTCCTCGCTGAAATGGTAATGTCCGAATACTTCATTTCTAAAGCAAACCCAGATCTGGAATTTTTAATAGCCTGGGCCTGAGATTGGTGTTCATTTGTGCCCTGCGGCATACTTCCAAGACTGACAGGAAAAAACCCAACTGAGCACAATTGTTGGGACCATTTGAATGAAGGAGAGCAATTCATTTGAGGTTTACACTGTATTTTTTCAGTAAGTTGTTTAATGCAGCAAGGTCTACAATCAGCCACTAGTGAGAAATTATGGGAATTTTGAAGTATTTATAAAAAATGATTTATAGTGTTATATGACTTAATTCAACAAATATTTATAAGCACCTCTTTTGTGTCAGGCACTTTGTGGATACAAAGACAAACTAGACAGGGTATTTTAACTTTTTATTTTTGTATTGGAGTATAGCTGATTAACAGGCTTCCCTGGTAGCTCAGCTGGTAAAGAAACTGCCTGCAATGCAGGAGACCCCAGTTAGATTCCTGGGTCAGGAAGATCCCCTGGAGAAGGGATAATCTACCCACTCCAGTATTCTTGGGCTTCCCTGGTGGCTTAGACGGTAAAGAATCTGCCTGCAATGTGGGAAACTTGGGTTTGATCCCTGGGTTGGGAAGATCCCCTGGAGGAGGGCATGGCAACCCACTCCAGTATTCTTGCCTAGAGAACCCCCATGGACAGAGGAGCCTGGAGGGCTACAATCCATGGGGTTGCAAAGAGTCGGACACGACTGAGAATCTAAGCGCAGCACATAGCTGATTAACAATGTTGTGACAGTTTCAGGTGGACAGCAAAGGGACTCAGCCATACATAAACCTGTATCCTCCTCAAAGTCTCCTCCTATCCAGGCTGTCGCCACCTAACGTTAAGCAGAGTTCTTTGTGCTATACAGTAGGTCCTTGTTGGTTACCCGTTTTAAACATAGCAATGTGTACATGTCCATCCCAAACTCCCTAACTACCCCTCTTCCCATCTCCCCCTCTCCCGCCCCAGCCTTGCAACCAAAAGTTCATTCTCTAAGTCTGTGAGTCTGTTTCTGTGCAAAGTAAACAGGATTTTGAAAAAGAATTCTAATAGAAGGTGATAGATGCTATGAATGTGATCGAATTATGCCTAGAGGGTGTGGTCCCAGCGTTGGGGTGGAGGATGGACAGGAAAAAAAGTATTAGAACTTGTCTTTATCTCATACTTTAAGTTTTTCTATTTTTGTATGTTTTTAGATAGACATAATTGGTCCAATGACACACATAAAATTTATAAATAGACATAGGTAGCTATGGTATATAATTGGTCATTTTGAGAACACTGCTAAACAAGACCAGAAATAGGAATCATTTGATCTGATGTGTGGAGGACTCAAAATAACGTTCCCAAATGAGCATATTTGATCTGAACGCCCCAGGAAGCCTGGGCAGAAAAGTAAGGGGACCACGTTAGTCAGAAGAAAAGTATTGCAGTGGTTTTCACATGTGTGTGAGCGTGTGTGCTCAGCTATGTCTGACTCTTTGCAATCCCATGGCTCCTGGAAGAGCCCTTCAGGCTCCTCTGTTCATGGGATTCTCCAGGCAAGAATACTGGAGTGGGTTGCCATTTCCTCTTCCAAGGGAACTTCCCAACCCAGGGATCAAACCCGAGTCTCCTGTGTCTCCTGCAGTGGCAGGAGGATTCTTTGCCACTGAGTCACCTGGGGAAGCCCAATAACACTTTTACAAAATGTGGAAAGGCTAGAGAGAGCCCTGCATCCGTGGTGGGCTCATCCAGTAAGGGGAGGGAGGGGTGGACTAGGTAGAAAGATGGAGAAGGACTTTGCCAAGTTCTCAGACCTGTGTTTTACCGAGTGCAACAGACAGGAGGGGAGGAGAGGGCAGGATGGCTAACCCTTGCCCCTGTGGATCAGTCCATGGGGTCCTGTTCCTAGTGATGATGCTGAGTGGGTCTCTCTCTGTGGGAGGAAAGAAGGAATGAGAACACATGGCTCTCCTGCCTCACTGATCCTCTAAAAGGTAGTCCTGAGTAGGAGAGGGTCTGGATTTTTAATTCTTGGACCATAATGGTCCTCCAGCAATCTTTGGCCATATCCCTAACATTGATGACCACAGTGTTGATCTCAGACTTGGGGTTAGATAAGAATTATACTTGAACTCAGTCTTTTTTTCTTTTGGCTGTGCTGTACAGCACGTGGAATCTTAGATCCCCGACCAGGGATTGGACCCGTGCCCCCTCATTAATTAATTAATTTTAATTGGAGGACAATTACTTTACAATATTGTGATGGTCTTTGCCATACATCAACGTGAATTGGCCACAGGTATATATGTGTCCTTCCCCATCCTGAACCCCCCCTCTCACCTCTCTCCCCACCCTATCCCTCTGGGTAGTCCCAGAGCACTGGCTTTGGGTGCCCTGAGAAGCAGGAATTCTTAACCACTGAACTTACAAGGGAGGCCCCCCAGCTATTGAGAGGTCCTTTAAATTCTGTGCCTGCCACGTTCCTTCCTGCAACCTCTTGTCTTCCAGCACCACTCCCTCACTTTTTCCCTGTTCTCAACCAACCCCTGGGTGCTTCAGTGAGTCGCTTTTGCAGCTTCTCTGAGCAGAGGTAAAAATGCGTTCTCAAGATCTGTGGTCTCCTTCCTTTTCCTTCTCTTCTGTCCCTCTCAAACTAGGTGTTAGTGCACAGAGCAGGGAAACACAAAACCAGGACTTGCCTCCTCTCAAATGCCAAAGAACCTGACTGATTTAAGCAAAGAGACTCCAGCATCCACTTGACTTAAAGCTAGTAAAATGCTATTTCTGAAAATTGTGTTTCAATTGCGTGAGACATTATCACGCCGCGGCTATTGTTATTGAAGTCAGAGAACTGTAAAGGAAATATATTTTTAGAAGAAAAGAGACATAAATCATGTTTTGGTTCTAGCTTTTTTGATTAAATGGTGTCTATCGCGAAGCCTAGCATTTCTCTTGTCGATTAACGAGATGTCCTCAGGGTTCCGTGGCCGCCTTTCCGGTGTCTGATCAGCTGCACCCGCCCCACCCAGGGACTTGCATCCTTACCAGCTCAGGGCCCACTCCAGGGCTTGCTACTGCCCTCTGCAGACAGCTCTCCTGTCTTCTCACCCCCGATGTCATCTTAGTGCCAGAAGGCGTTTCCTGACATGATGAACTGCAGCCCCAGTCTTTTCACCTTTCTGCAAGTGTTTCTCTTACTTCACCGATTGTGTGTGTGTGTGTGTGTGTGTGTGTGTTTATCCCTCCCCTTTTCCATTTCTATCACTTTGGGTCCTTTCTTCATTTTCCGACTTGTATTCAAACCCCACCTTCTCCCTGAAACCATCCTTGATTACTCAAGCCAGAGTTTTCTTTCTCCCAGGAATACTCACGACTGTTGGAGTCATCTGGATTTCTCCTCTAACTGCCTGGTGCCCTGGTTATTTGTGTGGTTACCTGGTACCTAGTGAGGAGACATACACAGGTGAGACAACTTATAGCTTTTTATAGTTATTGATACAAAACTGTAGGTATTTATAGTTTGCTATTTTCTTTCTAGATATTTTATGAGTTTCTGAAGGGCAGAGGCTAAGTTCTAAAAACTGAATCTTTAGATTCCACATGTAATTGATATCATATTGTATTTGTCTTCGTCTGACTTCACGTAGTATGATAACATCTAAGTCCATCTATTTGCCACAGATGACTTCATTTCATTCTTTTTGATGACTGAGTAATATTCCATTATATATATGTATACGTGTAAACATTATTTATCCATATATATGTCTATATGGCTAAATAAAAGCATATGTAGAGTTCCTTGGTGCCTAGTGGCTAAGATGCTGGGCTTTCACTACCATGGCCCAGGTTCAATCCCTGGTTGGGGAACTGAGACCCCACAAGTTGAGCAGTGTGGCCAAAAAAAAGAGATACAAATGAACTTATTTATGAAACAGAAATAGACCCACCAATACAGAAAATAGTCTATATATAAAATAGATAACCAACAGGGAACTATACTCAATATTCTATAAACCCTATAAGGGAAAAGAATCTGAAAAAGAATGTATATATGAATCATCGTGCTGTACACCTGAAACTAATAAGATATTGTAAGTCAACTATATTTGAGCAAAATAAAAAACTGAACCTTGTTGGTACCCCTCACACCTGGCACAGCATCCTCGGAGCAGGTATTGGGGTGTTCCAGGATGGAGGTGCAGAGGAAGGGTGAGTGGGGTGTCATTCTGGGCTCAGCAGCACCCAGCTCTCCTCCCTTCCGGCTGCAGGCACTGTGCCTTCCCCACTCTGTGATGAAACCCGAGCAGGAAGCATTTGTCTGCTGGTGCTCTAGCAATGATGGCCATGAAAAGGAACTTGAGCTGAGATGGCAGTCAGCCCAGAGGTCACCCACGATGTAGAACAGGGGGCCTGGAGGGGCATCCGGGCCAGCAGCAGAAATGGCAGGACCGAGAGAGCCTTGGTAGCTGTAAGCCATTGACATTTGCAGGCTGTTACCTAAGCATAGCATTGCCTATCTAATGGATACTTATTATTTAAATCCTTGGTGGTTAGGAAGTTAAATAGGTAATTGAGAGCCAAAGTGGGATGCTTGGAAATTTGGCACCTTAAATGCAACAAATCTAAACTAAAACAGGGAGCAATTCAGGGCAAGAAGGAGGGTTTTGGGGTCAGATTGACCAAGGTTTGAATCCTGGCTCCTGCAAGTTATATGTTCTGAGCTGGTAGTTGTCAAGCTTTTTGGTCTTAGGATCCCTTTGTACTCTTAAAACTTATTGAGGACCCCAAAGAACTTTTGTTTTTATGGGTCACATCTATGAATATTTGCTGTTTTAGATACAAGACCAAAGATTTTTAACAGTGATTTATTAATTCATGTAAAAATAATTATAGTGGCACTTTTCTGGCTGTAGAGTGGTTAAGACTGGATTTCTACCGCAGGGGGTGCAGGTTTGATCCCTGATCTGGGAACTAAGATCCCCCAGGCCTCAAGGTGTGGCCAAACCAGCCCCGCCCCCGCCAAACCCTCCCCAAACCTGTACTATACCTAGGGCTTCCCAGGTGGCACTAGTGGTAAGGAATCTGTCTGTCAATGTGGGAGACACAGGAGATTTAGTTCAATCCCTGTGTTTGGAAGATCCCCTAGAGTAGGAAATAGCACCCCATTCCAGCATCCTCACCTGGAGAATCCCATGGATAGAGGAGCCTGGCGAGCTACAGTCCATGGGGTCACAGAATCAGACCTGACTGAGCAACTGAGCACGCAACCATGGTACCTATCACTCTATCGCATGTTAATATATTTTTGTGAGCAGCAACTATATTTCCCCCCAAATTCTTTAATATCTAGTTCATTTATTTATTTATTTTAATATCTAGTTTAATAGAAGGTGGGTTCTCATATTTGTTTCTTTATCTGTCAGGATATGCTGTTTTGGATGAAGTAAATGAAGATCCAACTTTACAGGTACACAATTGGAGAATGGGTTTTTAATAATTTTTCAATGAAATTGTGGGCATTATTTGATATTACACCAAGATTCAAGACAATCAGAAGTTTCTTAAAGATTAGTTGCAACTTGAAACTGAAGGCTTATCAGAGAACTTCTGTATGGGGTTTCATTAAAACCCATTGGTCTTTTACTTTGAATGAAACTTTTTAAAAAACCCATTCATGATTTTGTAACATCTTACATAGGTCCCTTGGAAAATAGTTTCCAGAAGTTGCAGGACTTACAAATGTTGACTCATGTTGTTATACAATTCAAAACTTCACATTTATTAACGCTATCATTGATGTCACTGAAAAATCTTCACGGATGGGGAGGCTTTGAAGCTCATGGTAGCAGAAACAAATTGTCTAAAATTCAAGTTTCATGTCGAAGCTTATATCTTAATAGTTGTCACAAATAACATCAGCTGTTTTCTTTGAAGTGGAAGGCTCAATTTATTTTTGAGAAAATGTTTGCCTGGTCCCTAAGGGTGAATTACCAATTTACGTGTCAGTCTGTCAACTAAAAACCATGTTTTGTGAAAAAAGCAGCTAGTTCAACTTGCGACTCAAGCATCATGCAGGAGCTTTTCCCTGAGACAACATCGTAGTTTGATATACAGAAGAAGGACTTTTATGTTATGCCTCAGTTTCCCCCACAAAATGTTAAAAAGATGTCTACTCAAGGGTGTAATTTAATAAAATTATTAATTTGTCCTGCCGCAGCAAGGGTCCTTTTAAGTGATCTGGCTTTTTTGTTGTTGCCACTGCCTTGATTAGTGCTAAGGCAATAATATTTTTTCCCATAAGTAGTTTTGCAAGATTGGTGGAGATTCAACCCAGAAGAAAAAGGTAACATTGTACTTAGTACTGTTATAAAAAGTTTTGAGCTTGTGAACCTGGGCATTCGAAAGAGTTCTGGGAACATCAAGAGGATCATAGACCATACGTGAGAAATGCTGTCTTAATGTAAGCTGCCTGACCTCTCTAAAATAGGAATAAAGCTGTTTTATGAAGTAACTAAAATATTATTTATTAAGGAATAATGCATGGAGAGCACCTAGTATTGTGCTGGTATATAACAAGTGTTTGTTAAATGTTCGCTATTACTATTAATGTAATCTGTTGATATCTGAGGGTGTAGCTATCATTTATAATAGTAGTAATGATGATATGCTTTCATTTTTTCCATAAACTCATTCCTTTGGCAGATCTCCCTTGTAGTTAGTGGCTCCATCTGTCTCTTGTGGTCCTTCTCTCCAGTCAGCCAGTGTCTACTCACTCACAGACACTGCTGATGTGACCTCTTTCAGGTCCCCAGGATGGTCCCTTCTCTGCTATTTTCCTGCTGCCACCAGCTGGCTTACAGAGCATGGTTTGGTGGAAAGAGACTGCCGCCAAAGACAGTTCTGGCTGTTGGTATGCCGAAGAATTGATGCTGTTGAACTGTGGTGTTGGAGAAGACTCCTGAGAGTCCCTTGGACTCCAAGGAGATCCAACCAGTCCATCCTAAAGGAGATCAGTCCTGGGTGTTCATTGGAAGGACTGATGCTAAAGCTGAAACTCCAATACTTTGGCCACCTCATGAGAAGAGTTGACTCACTGGAAAAGACCCTGTTGCTGGGAGGGAGTGGGGGCAGGAGGAGAAGGGGACGATAGAGGATGAGATGGCTGGATGGCATCACCGACTCGATGGACATGAGTTTGAGTAAACTCTGGGAGTTGGTGATGGACAGGGAGGCCTGGCGTGCTGCGATTCATGTGGTCGCAAAGAGTCGGACACGACTGAGCGACTGAACTGAACTGAAGTTTACTAACCTGTAAAGTGGGAAAAATAGTCTTTATATAGATTTTTTTTCCTAGTGAAGATTAAATGAAATAATAAATTTGAAAGTAACTGATACATATATATGTATAGCTGATTCACTTTGCTGTAAAAGTAGAAACTAATACAACACTGTAAAGCAACTATATACTCCAATAAAAATTTAAAAATAAAAGTAAAAGATAAAGTAGCTGGCAGAGTGTCTAGCTATGGCAAATGTTCAGTGCATGTTAGTACATTTTAACTGTATAAATTCTTCCAACCTATGAGCATGGAATATCTTTTAATTTACTTGTCTTTAATTTCTTTTATTTATATCTTACAATTTTTAGTGTACGAGTGTTTCACCTCCTTGGTTAATTTATTCCTACATATTTTTATTCTTTTTGATGCAATTACAAATGGAATTTTTTTTAAAATTTCTCTTTCTAATAGTTTATAGGAACATAACAGATTTTTGTGTACTGATTTTTTTCCTTTTTTTTTTTTTTACTAAACTCTTTTATTAGTTTTAATGGTTTTCTGATGAAGTTTTTAGGGTTTTCTGTACAGAAAATCATGTTATTCACCAAGAGCACAGATCCCACTGTTGGTAGGAATATAAATTGGTATAGCCACTCTGGAAAATAGTAGAGTTTCTTTAAAAAGTTAAAAATAGAACTACCAGATCTGGATATTTCACTTCTGGATATTTATCTGATGAAAAGAAAAACATTAATTTTTTTCCCCAAAAACTCCAATTTGAAAAGATATGCACCCTATTTTCACTGCAGAATTATTTACAATGGTCAAAAGATGGAAATGACCTAAATGTCCATTGTTGGATGAATAGATAAATTGTGGTGTATATAGAGTGTTATTCAGGTATAAAAAAGAAATGAAATCTTGCTGTTTTGTGACAACATGGATAAACCCCAAAGGCCTTATGCTAAGTGAAGTAAGTCAGACAGAGAAAGACAAATACTGTATGAACTCTCTTTTCTTTTAATTAGAGGATATTTTCTTTTCAATGTTGTGTTGGTTTCTGCTGTACATTAATGTGAATCAGCTATAAGTATACATATACCCCCTCCCTCTGGAGCCCCCTCCCACCCCCGATCTATGTGGAAGTTAATACATGCATACTCCAAGCTCATAGATGCAGGTTGGTGGGTGCCAGAAGCAAGGGATTAGAGGGAGGGAGAAATGGATGATTTTTTAAAGTTTAAATAAATTGAATTTTAAAAATGGATCATAGTAAATAAAATATACAAAATTACAAAAAAAAAAAAAATGAGGGATGCTTCCTGTTGCTCTTGTTGATACGCCTAAAAGGAGCGATTCCTGATCTTTACTGAGAACCAGAGGCTTTGTGATTCTAGAAAGGAGAAAAGAACCAAGTGGATAATCTGTTTCTGGTCAGAAGTTTCTAGGAGATAGCTTTTTTTTGGTAGAGAAGAGTCTACACCTTTTTCTATCTTCAAAAAAACCAACAGCTTCAGATTTCTGGGCTTGTCCTGGGGGACTACAGAGATGGTAACCTCAGTTCTATTTCCTGGATCTTGGTTCAGGGCTGATAGTCTGTGGGAATTTAGTCTCTTTGGGTAAAAATCGTGGTTCAAAGTGTGGCTTGCTAGAATGGGTTTCACTTCTAGTCTTGGAATAGCTTTGAAAGCAAAGGGAGACAAGTTCATCAGAGGCGTGGGAGACACCCTCTGATTAATTGTCATTGGGGTGTTCTGAGCGCCCGCTGCACGGGAGGTGTGGCCACTGGGTGGGTCTACTGCGAGAGACGGAGGTCTTTGCTGTCTCTTCTCCTATAGGCGATAAGATTCCCCTTGTTTCCCTAAAGGTTAAGGCCTCAGGTGAAGTGACTGATTTCTTCCCTAGAGTCACGTGTGCACTGACTCTGGGGGAGTGGGGCATGGTTGTATGTGTGCTCAGTCCGTCAGTTGTGATCGACTCTGTGTGACCCCATGGACTGTAGTCCCCCACCAGGCTCCTCTGTCCAAGGGAGTTCCCAGGCAAGAATGCTGGAATGGGTTACCATTTCCTCCTCCAGGTTATCTTCCTAACCCAGGGATCAAACCCGAGTCTTCTGCATATGCAGGTGGGTTCTTTACCACGGAGCCACCCGGGAAGCCCATGGGACAAGATTAGTGGATGGTTATATGATGGGTCTGATTATCACAAAGACCCAGTTTTAGACATTCTACTCCACTGTCAGACCTCAGGGTGGATTTTAGTTTGGGAAAATAACCCTCAAGGCGCATGCATAATTCATAAGGCCACTTTTCTGTGTGCAGAGGAATGGTCCTCCTGATGCCCTGTGAGAGGACCCTGAGAATGGGGAGCTGGGGTCTGTCCCCTGGTCTTTGCTGGCACCGGGCAGGATGCCCACGCCGGGCTGGGCAAGAAGCCTGCACCCTGTCACCACTGCCCCCACACCAGACACCTCTGAGCTTTACGGTGTGCATGTGAGCTTCTGTCTAGATGCCCTTCTTTTTGCTCACAGCCCAGAACCTCCTATTTCCCCTTTAAGACCCTGTCCAAAGGTCACGTCTGCTTTTCTAATAACCAAAACCTGTGGCCCTGACAGAGTCTGTTTTCCCCTCTTTATGTTCCAAAGTGTTCCCACCTGTGCTATAGTGTTTCATTATGGCAGGAAAATTACTTCTGAACTTGAAAAAAAAAAAGATTGTATTATTTGGCTGCTCCAGGTCTTAGTTGTGGCACATGGTATCTTTAGCTGAAGCACGTGGGATCCGGTTTCCTGATCAGGGATTGAACCCAGGCCCCCTGCGTTGGGAACCCAGAGTCTTAGCCACTGGGCCACCAGGGAAGAACCACTTCTGAATGTTTCTCTCCTTCTCACTGGACTGGGAGTTCTTACACCCAGGACCATGCTGTCTGCTTCTTTGTATCTGCCCCAGAGCTGAGCAATGGGCATGCCAGCTAGAAGGCGTTCAGTGGGTCAGCGTCAGTTGAATGAATGAATGCAGTCCAGCCTTTTGGGCCTAATGTATAGTTATTAAGTGATCAGAAAGCACCTTTGTAATAATCTCATAAACCTATGAGATTATTTGGTGATCTATGGTTTTCTCCATATAGTATTACATTCTCCTTTAACATTTAGGAAATTCTTTTTAAAAATTACCAGTCTGTCTCAATCATGATATGATAGCCCCCTACCCCCAAAAGAAGTGACTCCCTGGTTCTCCCTGGTTTCTGGAAAGCAAGGGCATGCTTTCAGGGGCATGTGTGGAGGTGGTACCTGGAATTCAGGTGAGTGAGCCCCAGGAAGAGAGTTTGACCGGCTCATTTTCAAGGTCTTACAGTGAATGAGATGAATTTTTTTTCTGTTGAAAGGTCTCCCCTTAGTGGTTGGTGGTTCAGGTGGCAAAAGAGGCACGGAGGCAGATGGTGTGTTACTGTGAACACTGGTGTCCCCACAGGCACGTCTTGCTCTAGGCAACTCTCAATCTGTGATCGGATGGGGAGGGAGCACTCCGAGCAAATCCACTGATCATGTGACTAGAGTAAGTGTAGAGTAATCCTTTTTAAAACGTGAGTTATGGAGCTCTGTGATGTGCCATTTATCTGTGTCTGCCGTGGCAAGGAAGCACGCCAGGGCAAGTTTACGACTTGGTGCTCTCAGCTGTATTTAGAGCTGTTTCCCATACCTTTACTACACATGGATGAAAATATTAAGCACCTAGAGTTGCTTGTTATCAAACATGGAGTAGATATGTGAACACATAGAAAGTAAGCTGCTTAATTTCTAGGTTTCTGTGTCTGTTTAAACACTGTAATGTTTTGTTTCGGTTTGAGTGGATTTTTATTTATGTATTTGGCTGTGCTGGATCTTAGTTGCATCATGTGGGATCTTTAGTTGTGGTGAACTCTTAGTTGCAGAATGTGGGATCTAGTTCTTTGAGCAGGGACTGAACTCAAGCATTGGGAGCACAGACAGAGTTTTAGCCACTGGACTACCAAGGAAGTCTCTTGTTTTAATATTTAATATCTAATATATGCGAGAAAGGTTTTCTTGGAAGAAAGCTGAACAGCTTTGGAAATTGGAAAACTTCTAGAACTCTAAACCAGGCAGGTGAATTTTAAAGAAAGATAGAAGGGATCGATGCAGTCAGTCATAAATTTGCAAAGCTTCACTAAAAAATGGAAGGAAGGAGTCTTACATTTCTTTTCCCTCCCAGAAACATGGTGTTGACAGGGGGCCACAAACCTCGGCTGAATGGAACCAAATGGCACTATTTGCATCCACACAAAATATTCAATCTCCAGTTTTAAGACTTCAATGTAAACCAAAGAGGAAAAAAAAAAAAAAACCACACCATTGCCTCCAGACATCTTTTTCAAACAATTGTAGCAGCTGTTGTAAGGGCAGATGGCCATACAGGTCCCAGGCACTCAAGGTCAGACCTCCGGGAGAGCATTCACCTTTTCTGGTCTAAAGACAGCAAACATTCAGCACCTGCTTCTCTGTCTCACCCACATCTTACTGGCATCCCTAGGGCCTGGCACTGGTCTTCACTTGATGTTCAGCAAGTGGGTGGATGCTACATGTCCACGTGGAAGATACTGGTGTTCAGAGGGTGCTTGGTGCAGTGAGAGGCACAGAGCGGGCATCCAAAAATATAAGGAAATAGGAATGAAAATATGGGCGTGACCTTCAGGAGGCCACAGGCCGGTGAGCGCAAGCACTTGGTCCTGCCTCCTTCCTGGGAGGCAACAGTGGGTTGAAGTTTCCGGGGGAGGCGGGCGCGTGTGTGTGTGTTTGTGTGTGTGTGTGGAGGGGTGTGTGTGTGTGGAGGGGTGTGTGTGTGTGTGTGTGTGTGTGTAGGTGTGTGTGTGTTCCACCTGGGGGACTTTGCCAAGGTTCCAATGTAATTTATTTTTTAAATAAGACTTTTGAATAAAATTACACCCTTCCTCTTCGATTATGGTGAACACTTAAACTTACATTTACACAAACTTCAATTAAAAGCCAAATTCCAGGCCTAAGCTATTGGCAACACTCCCTTTCAAAAGAGAATATGAAGTAAATTAGTTGAGCTGATTAAAAACACCTTCATCAAAGTAGAACTGCTGGTGCCAACAATATTAAGAGTTGAATTATTGATTTTTTTTTAATAACAGATGGTACATTAGCAGGGAAGAAAAACGATTCTCCTTCCTCTCCTTCCTTCCTCTGCTGCCCATCCCCCTTTTAGCTTCACTTTGGCGATAAGAAGGGACACTGACCTATTGCTGGCAATCGAGGAAAGGGAGGTGATGGAGCAAGGCAGGAGCGCACGAAGGCAGAGGATGGGGCCCAGGTTAAATGCGAGGAAGGAAAAGGAGAAATGGAGACCGCAGGAAACAGAGGTCGGACCCCTGAAGGAGGCCGCTGTCCCCGCAGAGGGGCGGACACCTCTATCGGCAGCCCGGCCCCGGGGGACCTCCAGGCCACAGCCACGAGCCGGGCGGGCGCTGGAAGCGCGCACAAGGGCGCTCCCGCTACCGGCCGCCAGAGGGCGCGTCCGGAGCCGGCGCGGGGCCGGGGAAGGGAGGAGGGGAGCCGCGGAGACGGGTCAGCCGCGGCGGCAGGGGCGGCGGCGGCGGCAGCGGTGCAGCTCCGCTCCCCGCGCGTCTCCGGTCCCCGCGCCCATATAGGGCGCGCAGCCCCGCCGCTGGGATGCTGCCGCCCGCCCGCCGCGGCCGCCGCCTGGCGCTGCCGGCACTGCTCTCGCTGCTCACCTGCTCCCTGGGTAAGTAGCGGGCGGCCCGGGCGCGCACTGGAGAGGCGTGGGCTCCTCGGCTGCAGCCGCCCGCGCCCCGCGTCCGCGCCGGGCGGTCCATCCCTGCCTTGCCCCGCAGGCGCCCGCGCCCCGCCGTCCCGTCCCCGCCGCGCCTGCGGCGGCAGCGCCCTCTCCCGGCGTCCCAGCCGGCCCCGGCTCTCCGGGATCCCGGGACCGCGGGGTGCCCCTGGCCGGCCTCTTTCGGCTCGCTGGGGTCCCGCCGCCGCTCCGGTTCGACTCGCGTCTCAGCAATTCCTTCCGCCGGGAGCGGGCGGCCGGCCGGGCCGCGAGGGCGCGGCGCCCACCCCCACAGGAAGCGCGGAGTGAATGTGCAACTGCGAGAAACTTTGGAGCGAGGGAAGCGGCGGCCGCGGGCCCGCCCCCTTGCCTTCCGCCCGCGTCCCGCCGGCCCTCCGCGCCCCGCGCTGGCGGCGGAGGCTGGAGGCGGGCGGGCCGGCTTTGCGGCCCGGGCTCCCGCGCGCTCTGGCCCGCGTCGCCCGCCCGGCCCGCGCGGTCGGCCAGCGGTGCACCCCCCCACCTCTCCCGGGGCTCCCTGTGGGGTTCTCGCGGAACTGCCCGGGCCCCCTAGGCTGGGGTGTCCACCGGGTCCCAGCCCCTTCTACCGGATCCTTGACCAGGAAGGGAGGACCGGGTGCCCGGCTGGGCCTCTGGGTGTCGGTCGGGGGGCGGGGGAGGCTGTAGGGAGTCTTCCGAACCCTGCATCTTCCTGGGGAAGAATTAGAGAACTCTGCAAACAGTGCTTGTCTGCTGCTGCTGTAATGCCCCTTCCCATTTTTTCTTCCGTGCTCCTCGCAAGAGCATGCCCCCCCTTCCCCCAATAAAATAATGTGATAAAAGTTAAAAAAAAAATTATTGCAATTGACTTTCATGGTTGAGGTGTGTTCAAGTTTGAAACCTTGGAGGAAAAATATTCCTATTAGCGTGCTTGGGGTTGTTGTCATCTCAGACTTTTTGTTTCCAGCCTGTTAAGAGGCAGTGATTTCAGATTTTTAGAAATGGCAGAATGGTGCGATTTCGGTAAAGACGTAGCGTCATCGTGCACTGCTGTTTAGGTAGCCCACCGGAACCTTGGCAGCCGTTTCTACTTGGACTTAAGACTCTCGGAATGAGGACCTTGACTGTGTGCCCCTGGCCTGTCTGTAGCAGTTCAGTAAGTGTGGGAAAAGCCAGTGAAATTAATTGGTAATTGTTCACACGCGTGATTAAGTAACAATGTAATTAAAAATGTTTGGGCACCTTGGGCTGCGAAGGCTGTAATTGGCGGTGGGGACGCTACTGAACTTGGCGGGGATCTGCTTTAGCAGAAGAGTGCATCGCTGGGGTGGGGGCGCCCGGAGAGGAGGGGAGGTTGGAGGGACGATGAGACTCCCGGCTGCATCAGTTGGCCTGCTGCCTGGACGTTTTGCACCTCACCAAATGGGGTGGGTGGGAGCTGAAATTGGCGTTCTATTTATAGCTCTGCACTTTGTAACTGCTGTACTGGGAATGTAATATTTGTGTGTAATATATTCACTATAGGGGCTGAAGTGCACACTTGTGTTGCTCTGTGGATTTGTTTTTCACTGCAGGAAAGGGAATGTCTGCACTCGATAATATATTACCCGACATTCAGAATGAACTAAAATGTCCACACGTTCTTAAAAGATGTGTTTTAGCCTTGTGAAATTGTCAGATAAGCACAATAAATAAGATATAAGACCTATTAAAAGGTCCCTGTGAAACATTTGGTTTTGTGAAGGGGATTTCATGGTCGGTATAGACAGGAAGCTGTGTTCTTCCAAATCTGAAGTAAATCACGAGTTCCTTTTACTGCGTTCTGCTTTGATGTTGTGGAAGGACAGGGAGAAATAGAAAGGTGTGGTACCCAGCCTTCATATGTCTTGAAATCAGGGTTCTTGGACTCTTGTTGAAATAGAGAACATGATAGGCTTCCAAGGCATGAGAACAATTCAGACAGTATAAAAATACCTGAAATATTCCCTGGTTAGTGGACTTGACTGTGTATACTTTAGTTCTCACACAAGCGTAGTGTATTCATTTAAGCTTTCAGAGAAGTCAACAAGAACATTTATTTTAAACCCAGATGGTTATACAGACAAAAGTCACTGCAACTTCAGTTCTAAAGTCCAGAGCCAAGACCAGACTCAGAAGATTTATTCATGCCTCTGGGTCAGCCACTATGTGGCTTCTCCTTGCTTTGAGTCTCGGTTTTTTTCCTATAAAACGGGAGGCATAGACTTGATAAAATACTAGAACTTTGTCATCTCTTACAGTGTCAACTGGTTTTCTTGTGGCAGAGTCTATCCACTATCCCCCAAACCCTTAGTTTTTTCCTGATTCAAAAAACCTCTTAGGGGTCCCCAGGCCCCAGGCCAGGGGCTGGTACTAGGCTGCACAGCAGGAGATAAATACCTGGTGAAGCTAAAATCATCCCCCACCCCCGACCCCCCGCCAGGGAAAAATTGTCTTCTACAAAACTGGTCCCTGGTACCAACAGTTGGTGACCACTGTCTTAGATAATCAGCAGTGTTACAGACTGAGTTTTGTCCTTCAAATACATATATTGAAGCATTGATCCTCAATATGACTGTATTTGGAGATGTGCCTTTAAGGGGGTAATTAAAGTGGCTCTGTTGTAAAGAATCCGCCTTCCTAGGCAGGAGATCAGGGTTTCTTCCTGGGTCGGGCAGATTCCCATGGAGAAGGGAATGGCAGCCCACTCCAGTATTTTTCCCTGGAGAATCCCATGGACAGAGGAGCCTGGTGTGCTACAGTCTATGCATTAACAAAACAGTGGGACAGGACTTAGTGACTAAACAACAGCACAACAAGGTTAAAGGAGGTCATAAGGGTGGGGCTAATCTAGTAGGACTCTAAGAGGTAGAGACTCCAGAAATGCCCACAGAGAAAAGGCTGTATGTGGACACGGGGAGAGCTCATCCAGCTTCAAGCCAAGGACAGAGGTCTCAGCAGAAACCAACACTGCTGTCTCCATGGTCTTGGACTTCTGGCCGCCAGAAGTGTGAGAAATAAGTTTCTGTTGTTTAAGCCCTTGCCCACCCCACCCCCCCATAGTTTCTATTATGGCAGCCCTAGCAGCCCTTGCCGACAAAGGTCTGTCTAGTCAAAGCTATGGTTTTTCCGGTAGTCATGTATGGATGTGAGAGTTGAACCATAAAGAAAGCTGAGCGCTGAAGATTTGATGCCTTTGAACTGTGATGTTGGAGAAGACTCTTGAGAGTCCCTTGGACTCCAAGGAGGTCAAACCAGTCAATTCTAAAGGAAATCAGTCCTGAATATTCATTGGAAGGACTGATGCTGAAGCTGAAACTCCAGTACTTTGGCCACTTGATGAGAAGAACTGACTCATTGGAAAAGACCCTGATGCTGGGAAAGATTGAAGGCGGGAGGAGAAAGGGACGACAGGGGATGAGCTGGTTGGATGGCATCACTGACTCGATGGACACGAGTTTGAGCAAGCTGCAGGAGTTGGTGATGGACAGGAAGCCTGCCGTGCTGCGATTCATGGGGTTGCAAAGAGTCAGGCACGACTGAGCCACTGAACTGAGCACACTAATAATACAGGGGATAAGGGGAAGGGTGGAGGAGCGGTGGCGGCAGCAGTGTGTCTGGTGGAAAGACATCTTCAGCGGCCCTTGCAGACAGGGGTCGCCAGTGAGCTGTCTGCAGGGAGTTCTGAGTGCGTCTCTTGGTAAAGTTTATTAAAAATGACTGACCCGGCAGTGGTGCAGGCCTTCTGCCGTTTCCTCCTCCTTGTTGCCTGTTATGTGAATCTGATGGCTGGAGCTGCGGTGGCCATCTAGTGACCATGAGGTGACCTTGAAGACAGAACTGGTAGTTACAATGATAGAGCAGAAATGATGGTACCACCTGGGTGCCAGGTAGATGTGGAGCACTGTGCCAGCCCACCGTTGCCTATTTCCACACATGTATTGCATGAGATAACAATCTGTCTTGTTTAAGCCTCAGTTGTTGGGTTTTTTTTTTACCTACATGCAGCCAAACCTAATTGTAATTGATACATCTGTGAAGAAGCTTATTTGAACCAATGATAATAGATAGTAGCATTTGTCTTTCTTATCCCTGTTTCTACTGAGTCACGATTATATTTCTTAGCACCTGCCAAAATCAGGGATGATTTTCCACTCTGAGCCAGGTCTTGCTTGGATTCTTTTCATGGCAGCGAATCAGACACGTTAGGACCCCAAGAGTCACACCTGGCTCCAGGTTGCTTTGTGCTCTTCTGTTTTGGATTTTTAAGCCCTTCTCTTATTTCTTCAGCATTACTCAGATATTACCGGCACAGATTTTAACTGTCTGGGTGGATTCTTTGTTGTTGGACACCAAGCTGGTGTGGCCCCCTTGGTCACCAGCTTGATCCAGGAGTTTGCCTGTAGCCAGTATTCAGGCTCTTGGGATGAGGGTGTGGAAGCAGAGGGAGGAAGAGCAGCTGTGTCAAATGTGGGTAGAGGAGGGGAGGAGATGTCCTGACCCTTGTGTTCAGTGTTTCTGAGGGAAACACTGTGGGCCTGGTACTTAAGTCATAATTATTGACCTCATTTGGACCATTAGGGGCCAGCTTTTTTTGCTTTTCATTAGAAACATTATTTATAATAGTTTACAGATGTTACTTGAGAAACCTACATGCAGGTCAGGAAGCAACAGTTAGAACTGGACATGGAACAACAGACTGGTTCCAAATAGGAAAAGGAGTATGTCAAAGCTATATTTTGTCACCCGGCTTATTTAACTTATATGCAGAGTACATCATGAGAAACGCTGGGCTGGAAGAAGCACAAGCTGGAATCAAGATGGCTGGGAGAAATAACCTCAGATATGCAGATGACACCATCCTTATGGCAGAAAGTGAAGAGGAACTCAAAAGCCTCTTGATGAAAGTGAAAGAGGAGAGTGAAAAAGTTGGCTTAGAGCTCAACATTCAGAAAACGAAGATCATGGCATCTGGTCCCATCACTTCATGGGAAATAGATGGGGAAACAGTGGAAACAGTGTCAGACTTTATTTTGGGGGGCTCCAAAATCACTGCCAATGGTGATTGCAGCCGTGAAATTAAAAGATGCTTACTGCTTGGAAGGAAAGTTATGACCAACCTAGACAGCCTATTAAAAAGCAGAGACATTACTTTGCCAACAAAGGTCCGTCTAGTCTAGTCAATGGTTTTTCCTGTGGTCATGTATGGATGTGAGAGTTGGACTGTGAAGAAAGCTGAGTGCTGAAGAATTGATGCTTTTGAACTGTGGTGTTGGAGGAGACTCTTGAGAGTCCCTTGGACTGCAAGGAGATCCATCTGGTCCTGGGATTTCTTTGGAAGGAATGATGCTAAAGCTGAAACTCCAGTACTTTGGCCACCTCATGCGAAGAGTTGACTCATTGGAAAAGACCCTGATGCTGGGAGAGATTGGGGGCAGGAGGAGAAGGGGACGACAGGATGAGATGGCTGGATGGCATCACTGACTCGATGGACGTGAGTTTGAGTGAACTCTGGGAGTTAGTGATGGACAGGGAGGCCTGGTGTGCTGCAATTCATGGGGTTGCAAAGAGTCAGACACGACTGAGCGACTAAACTGAACTGAACAGACGTTACAGATTTTTAGTTCCTTGAGGCAGTACCAAGGGCTTCCCTGGTGGCCCAGATGGTAAGGAACCTGCCTGCCAATACAGAAGACCTGGGTTTGATCCCTGGGTCGGGAAGATCCCCTGGAGAGGGACATGTCAACCCACTCCAGTATTCTTGCCTGGGAAATCCCATGGACAGAGGAGCCTGGAGGGGGACTACAGTCCATAGGGTCGCACAGAGTTGGACACAACTGAGGGGCTGAGCGCGCACACACACACCTTTCCCAGTATAAAGGAGAAGTCACAGTAGGTGTCAGGGATTCATTAGACCTCTTGACTGAGTCTCCCTTAAGGCCACGTCTCAGAGGTCTGATCACTAAGCTGCTTCCAGAGAAACCAGGTAAGGGCTGATTTGAACTACCAGAACATGTTAGTAAGTTTTACATAGTATTAAAGGGAAAAACCAAACTCAGAGTTTCTTCATCTGTTCAGAAGGTGTTGAGCATGTAGTATGCGCCAGACACTGGGGTTGTTGCAGGAAGAACCCGATATAGCCTGTCTCTACCCTCATGGGGCTTGCAGTCTCGAAAGGGAAGGTGACACTGAACAGGAGCACCAGGGGCGGGACCGTGGTCTGCCCAGTGCTGTGGTGGTGTCCAGGGCGCTGTGACAGGTGTTTCAGGGACATTGTTCCGTCGCTCAGTCGTGTCCGACTCTTTGTGACCCCATGGAGTGTAGCCCTCCAGACTCCTCTGTCCGTGGGATTCTCCAGGCAAGAATATTGGAGTGGGTTGCCATGCCCTCCTCCAGGGGATCTTCCCCACCCAGGGATCAAACCCACATCTCTTGTGTCTCCTGCATTGCAGGCGGATTCTTTACTGCTGGGCCACCAGGAACTGATGAGGCTTTACTGGAAATCTGGAGCTGAGGTTCTCGATGGGGAGTGGGGGTGGGGGCGGTCATCTTGCCCCCTCAGGGAATCCTTGTCCATACGGAGAGATTTCAGGACTGTCACAGGGGGTGGTTTGGCAGGGGCACTGCTGAGCAACCCATAGTGCCATGGGACATCCCCTTCCCCCCTCAAAGAATCAGCTTTCCGGTCCAAACGGGCAATAACGCCAGGCTGAGAAGCCCTGACGTTTCTCAAGGCAGGGCCTTGGATCTCAGACCTGAAGGGGAAGCAGAGCTCAGCTACCATGGGGAGGATGGAGGGGGCCAGGACAAGGCTCTGGCTGGAGGAAGCTGGTGGAGAAAGGGCGGGACTGGACAGGGGAGCGGGCTGGAAGGTCCATGGGGGCCTTGCAGACCAGCGTGGAGATTTTGGACTCGGTCCTTAGAGTGGTGGGGAGCTGTTGCAGGGCTGTCATAGGGAGTGATGTGATTTGACTTAACGTGTTAAGAAACTCAAGCTGGTGGTTCTGTAGAGCAGGGATGGGCGGGGGCTGGTGTGGACGTGGGGGACGAGTGAGGAGGCTACCAGAGTCAACCTGGCGAGAGCTGATTAAGAGTCAGAGGTGCGGTGGTTGACTGGTCAAGTGGGCCGAGAGGAGGGCCAAGGATGAGTCACAGGCTCCCGCTCTGAGTGTAGGTGGAGAGCAGAGCTGTTTACTGATACAGGATCTGATGGAGAAGGACCAGATGTGGTCAAAGGGAAAAATTGTTTTATTGTAGTTAAATATATATATAGCATAAAATGAATCATTTGAACCATTTTTAAATGTACAGTTCGGTGGCATGAAGTATCCAGACGGTTTTCTAAAGTTTGCTTTTAATTTTAGGGGGAGGCGAAGATGAGTTCTGTTTGGACAGGTTGAGTTTGGGATGCCTGTGAGATGCTCAGGTACCATGTCCAGTAGCAGTGAGATCCACTGAGGGTCTGGACCTCAGAGGAGAGGTCTGCACCAGAGAGATTTAAGGGGAAATTTGAGTTCATTTCTTTCTTTCTTTTTTTAAAAGAAGAGAGCCTTGATTGACAACATAAACTTATTTAAACATTTATTAATACTAATAATGTCTGTGTAATAAAATTGGAGAAGCCAACAGGCTTTGTCTGTAAAGCTGATCTGATGTAGAGCAGCAGGTTTAACCAAAACAAATGAGTTAAAGTATCATCAAATACGATTTGAATGCATCTCAACTAGAGCAGTGCCAGTCTCTCCTAGGGATACAACTTACTTTCACTCCTAAAGGAATATTTTATGATCTTACAAGGTGATATGTTTTGGTTTACATCATTGCTTCCCATAAGAAGCTCAAGGCTCTTTACACATCACACTGAATTTATCTTCTCCAGATCCTCGAGGGTGGATAGGCAGGAGCTTGTTTGTCATTTATGAAATGAAGGAAGCAAAGGAAGATAAATGGCCAAACCCAGTTGGGGGAAGGGAAAAATAAAAAAAGACAGGCGTTCTGTTGCTTTGAGTGGGTGTCAGACTTCAGCACACGTGGGAACACTTCAGGGTTTTAAAGAGTCTCCTTTGTTAAAATGCAGATTTCTGGGTTCCAGCTCCAGCTTTTGCTGGTTCAGGAGAGCTAAGACAGGGCCCCGGGGATCTGTGTCTTTAACAGGGCGCCAGGTGAGTTGTGTCTGCTGGCACGTTGCAGAGCCCTGTTGAGACCACCCTGGCCCCCAGGTCTGAACTGGGACTGTCACTGGTGGTTCCCGTGCACATCTGTAGAATGTAAAGGTGACTGCTGGTTGCTTTGTCTTTTAAGGTGCAGTAAGGAGCTGTTACGGGGAAAGCAGAG
Organism: Bos indicus; assembly: GCF_029378745.1. NCBI lineage: Eukaryota > Metazoa > Chordata > Mammalia > Artiodactyla > Bovidae > Bos > Bos indicus. The sequence goes on along the minus strand of NC_091771.1, from coordinate 29,593,564 downwards.
TGTGGAGCTGAGGCCTGATACTTGGCATTCAGGGGCTCTGCCTTCTTGGGAAGGGAATGAGAAACCCCAGAATTGGAACTCAGAAGTCTTCCTCTGGTTCCAGTATTGTTTGGCAGATTTATAGATGCTACTGAAGGGACTCTAGTACCTGGAGCGTGAGTCTCAAAACCTGAAGTAGTGGGCTGTTGGATCAAAGGTTTTTGGACTATAGATGAGTTCCTGGAATGTCTCAGACTGTGGGTACCATGGATTCAGCGACACTGACCGGTGTGCTTTTGGGGACCCACTTGTTTTGTGTGGCTCTGCTGGGTCTTCGTTGCCACACAGGCTTTTCTCTGGTTGGGGGCTCCTCGTTGTTGCAGTGCACGGGCTTCTCATTGCGGTGGCTTCTCTTGTGACCGCTCCCCGGCTTCAGAGCACAGGCTCGGTAGTTGTGGCCCTTGGGCTTAGCTGCTCTGTATGTGGGATCTTCCCGGATCAGGGATTGAACCTGTGTCTCCTGCATTGGCCGGCGGATTCTTTACCACTGAGCCACCAGGAAGCCCTGGGACCCACATTTTATATTTCAAAACTAAGATAGTAGAAGTCAGGCATTAAACGAGCCTGGCAGTTGACTGCTGAATGTTCTCCAGCAGTGTAAAGGGAGTTAGACGGAGCTCTGACTTCCTGTGTTTGCATGTTAGCTCTCCCGGACCCCTTCCGGGTGTTCTGGGGGTGGGGTGTGTGCACAGGGTTCTTCTGCCCTCACCCACGACTCCGCCTGTGGACCCTGCTTATGACTTCGTCGCCAAACTCTGTTTGAGTTGGAGTTTGCTTCTTTTCAGATCCTGAGTGGCATATGGGTTTTCATATCATCTGTTTAAATGAGATATGAATCAAAGAAGCAAGAGATCTTTTCCTTCCTAAAATATATAATTCTTTCCTTTTTCTCTTTTCCCCCCTCTGTTTATTGTCCTTCCTGTACATATGCTAACCCTCTGGCATGTGGAGTATATTGGTCCTGGCAAATGTCGCTGCCGAGTGAGGGAAAGTCTGTGTTCCAGACTCCATTTCCCGCTGATTTCTGTGAGGAAACAAGGGAACGTGTTTCAGATGGAGTGAGATCCAGTGTGGGCAGCGGGGGGCTCAGGCAGGAGGAAAGTGGGGTCTGTGTGCTCCCTGCCATGGGGGAGCCTTGCCTCTCCTGACTTCTCCCAACTGGCTGCATCCTTTGAAAAGATTGGGAATCCCATGGAACACAGCGAAGAGGTTCCTGACCCTGAATGTTCTCTACCTGCCGTGGTGTTGGAATGGCGCTGGTGTCGTCCCCAAAGCAGGGGATCTCTTTTCCCAAGAGTTTGCTGTTTATATTTGGTCCCTGAGCAAAAGTCTCTAGCTCTTCCGTCCGTCCTTCTCAGGTGCCCTTAAGGAGAGGGCTCAGAAAACACCTCACACGCCTGCCTCTCTCTGCCTGGCCACGCCTTTCTGTCTCCTTGGCAGTTAGTCCCTGAGATGTTGGGGTTCCCCTGCTCCCATCTTGAGCACCCAGCTTTGTGGCTCTGGTTCCACCATGCCGCGGAGACACTGAATGCGCCTCTGCACACTGGGGACCAGGCCACGATGGGGGTGTTGCCACTTGAATCCCCTGTAGCAGCTCGGGAAACGGGGAACCACGTTGAGTTTTCCCACAGTCTGCTCTCTGTCCTTTATCCCGTAGCATCTGAATGGCGCCCCAGGCTTACCCTGTCGCTTGGATCCGAAACCTGGAGTCATCTGTGCTCGTCTCCCCGTCGGCCCTTCCCTGCCCTCATCCACTCGTGGGGTCCGTCTCCAGACCTGGAGATGCTGCTGCTTCCACACCTCAGCACGACTCTGGCTCCCCACCTGCTGTGCCCGGGAGTCGCCTCACCTTCATTAGGTCCCTTAGCTCTCAAAGTCTGGCTCCAGCTCCCTTCTGGCTGGTGTGTGTGTGTTTGTCTCTCCACAGCCCACCCCACACGCTGCCTCTGGAAACTGGTCTCAGGCACAGCTTTCAGCATGGCATCCCCCTTCTCAAAAGCCTCAGAAAGCTTTCGGTGGCACTCAGAGTAAGACCGGACTGACCCCTTTCAGGATATGGCCCTGCCATTCCAGCCTCACCCCTGGCCCCAGTCACACAACACCCCCACCCTGGCCCCCGCCAAGGTGTCCATGCCCAGGTCACTCCTCCCCGCCCCCCAGGTGCCCATGCTCTGGGCGCGCTGGATGGTTGGATGTGCTTTGTGTGCAGAAGCCTGTTTCCAGGCCTCCTCCTCTTGTGCTTGGAGCCTCTGCTGCCCTGCTTGGTGCTTTGCCCTACCTCCTTCTCAGGGGCTCCCTGGGCGGCGGTGCCGTCAGAGCGCGCCCATCTGCCCTTGGCAGTTGACACAGGACTTGTCTGTGGGGTTAGACCTCCTTGGGGAGCCGCTGCTTTGTCATCGTCATCCAGCTCCTAGCATAAAGCCTGGTGCTTAACTCAGGCAGCCCCTCTTTGATTTTCTGTTGAACACGCGAAAGCATACATTAATAAAGATACTGACAGTGGCTGCTCACACCCAGAGCCCCCAGCACGTGCCAGGCAGGCCCCATTCTGAGCCCGTGTGGTGTGTTGCGTGGCCTCACCCATGGGCTCTTCAGCTGCCTTGATTCTGCCCTTCTGTCCTCAGCCCCACACAGTCACCAGTGCTCCATGTGGGGTGTCCCCCGCCCCCACGTCTGCAACCCTGGAGACAGTGGCTTTGTGAGAGGAGCGTGAGGAATGCAGGTGCTTGGGCAGACGCCTTTGTTTCTCTTCCGTCTGCTGCCAGGGATTATCTTCAAAGCAGGTCAGGGAACCAGTTAAATTGGCTGCAGGCCTTGCATCCTGGAGTCCAGGCCCCTTCGGAGGAGCTGGAATTAAACCTGGAAGCCCTAGGGAGCCGGGGCTGCCTGGGGCCGGGTTTGCCACTGAATCCTGTTATGTGAAGTAGGTCACAGCAGAGAAGCCCTGAGCCTGGGGCGCCAGGGGTGGGCTCTGTCCCAGACAGCTGGGGTTGGGGCCCAGGACCGCCTGGTCCCATGGTGCTCGTTTATTTCCTCCACGGACACCTCCTGAGCCTTCAGTCCTGCTGAACCTTCGCTAAACCCTTTCTGCCCATCCCACAGGTCTCCCATCCTGGCAGCTCACCTCTGAGGGGGCCACTTAGCCTCTTGGTGCTTTCCATGTTTGGTATTTAATTTGGTTTCTGTGATAAAGGTTACAGGGAGAGTTTGGGAGGGTGAGTTGGGTACAGGAACAAAGCAGAGACGGGAGGCTCAGGGGTCTTCTCTTGCCTGGGCTGATCCTGCTTCCTCCCTCCCCTGGGGGGATGGACGGAAGACAGTTGATTAGTGTTGCTTAAATTCATCGCAATTAATTCCTCTCCTGTTTCTTACACTCTAGGGCCGAGGCTAGCCTATAAATCTCAGGCCCGGGATCGCTGTAAAATTTGATGTATCTCTCGGGGTAGATGTGCTCACACACATTCGTTGGCTTGAATTATCTAAAGTTATCATGAGAAAGGTCTTATTTCTATTGCCTGCCCTGATTTGCACTTTAAATATAGTTCCCTGTAGCAGTTACAGGAATGCATGTTGAAGATAGAAAAGGGAAAATTACTTTTTAAACAGCCGCTTGGCATAGAAGAGCATGATTTACCTTTTAGAATATTTCTCCAAGTGTGCATTAAGACCAAGCTTTCAAGAATATTTTTTCCCCCCACTGAATCTGGAAATTAGTATGAAGCCAAACAGCAAACACTGAGCCCCTGGCAGCCACCCCTCCTTGCTGGGGTCTCTGCCTCCCTCCTGCTGTGGGAGAGTCCCACTCTGTATTCTTGTTACGGTTGTCGAAGGTGACAGATAATTTCTTACCTCACTCGCTAATTTTTCTCACTTTCTCCTCTGTCAGCACCGTTTTTTTCCTGCATTTCCACAAAGTGCAAAAGCTGGGATTTTGTTGGTAAGGTGTTAGTCGCTGAGTTGTGTCCTACTCTTTGTGACCCATGGATTCCTGTGTCCATGGGATTTCCCAGGTAAGAATACTGGAGTGGGTTGCCATTCCCTTCTCAGGGGATCTTTCTGGACTAGGGATTGAACCCAGGTCTCCTGCGTTGCAGGCAGATTCTTTACCATCTGAGCCAACAGGGAAGTTGGTAGGAATTCTGTCAGTGATTCATTATTTTATATTTGGATTTGTTAATGAGATAGCGTATCCTGTGCCTTCAAAATGCATTTGGTTCCTTGATGATTTGCTTTATTTAGATTATGGAAATGCAAAGATAAAACCAACTAGTGTTTTTCTTAATATTCATCTAACGGGGATTATCTTGCCATGTTCTGATTTGCTCTTATGCGTGCAAGTAACTGCATTTCTTATGTTATTGCTTTAAATATTATATAATTTATTTCTGTCATGGGAAAAAGGAGTTTTTAATTTCATAGAGTGATGGAGAGAAATAAGTTTTGTCACTTGTTTTTAAAGGGTATTTTAACTTTTTGTTGTCATTTAGTGGCCGAGTCATCTCCAGTTCTTTGGGACTCCATAGACTGTAGCCCACCAGGCTCCTCTGTCCATGAGATTCTCCAGGCAAGAATACTGGAGTGGGTTGCTATGCCCTCCTCCAGGGGATCTTCACGGCCCAGGGATTGAACTGCGTCTCCTGAATTAGCAGGTGGAGTCTTTACCACCTAAGCCACCTGGGAAGCCAGTATATTTTTTGCAGAGAATTAAAATCTAGTTTACCCTTCCCTCAGTTAAGCCTTGCTGAATAAAAGTATGGTGTTTTTATTCCATAAAGACAAGGAGGATTTGTGGAATTCACTTGATTTATGGGGAGCATCTTTCCTGAAGGTAATTCTTACTTTATACAGTAACACTGTCAGCTAACATTAGCTGCTTGTTGATGAAAGGTGATGTGTTAGTAGTATTTAGAACCAATGCATACTAAAGACACTTTTTCTTCAGTACAGAGTCTGTTCTGAAGGGCAAGGGCTTTTGTGTTGACACACTCTTCTTTTTCATAAGGCTACCTGGCCTTGGCAGAAAAATGAGGTTAAGACTAACCCTGCTTATTAGCTGAGGAGTCACTGAATTTGTTACATTGAGAAGGTTATTTTTTCTTGATAAAAGGAAATTCTAATCCAGAGAGCTTTGACTGTCTGTGCTCGGAATTAGGCATCCATGAGGTTGGGGGAGGGCTTCCCCTGGTGGCTGCATGGTAAGGAATCCCTCTGCAAAGCAGGAGCCACAGGAGAGTCCGGAAGATTCCTTGGAGGAGGGCATGTCAACCCACTCCAGTATTCTTGCCTGGGAAATCCCATGGACAGACAAGCCTGATGGGCTACAGTTGGACATGACTGAAGCAACTTAGCATGCCATGCACAGGGTTGGGGGAGATGGATTTTTGAGGCTCAAGAGTCCTGTATTAGATCGACCACAGTTTTTACATCCCATAGGTTGACACACTGTTTCATTTTCTAGAATTCTGTGATGCTGAGGGGTGTTGATGTGTTGCAACCTCCCTGTAAGATGTTTATTAATCCATTTTTGGGATCTTCTTGAGGGTTTTAAATGTGTTTGCTAGTTTAGAGATAAGTAAAACAAAACCGAAATATTAAATACCCAGAAGCAGAATGTAAATGGTGTTTGATGTTAAATCTCTCCTCCCTTCTTAGAACTTTGTGAATGATTTGGGCTTTGCATTTGTCTTGGGGGGTGTGTGTGTGTAAAAAGTGAATTAGGCATCGATCTTAGTGACCATGAATTCAGTGGGGGCACTAAAGTCCTTTGTTCTCCGGGGTTGGCAATGTCAGTGTAAGGAGACAGCCCTTGAATGATGGTTCGGGAAGACTTTCATTCGATAAATATTTATTGACTTTCTTCCGTGTGCTGCCCCTGTCGTAGGGGGCAAATAGTGCATAAAACCACATTCTTGCCTTCATGAAGCTTACATTAAACTAACATAGAAGACAAGCAATAAACAAATAGCTATAGACGGTGTCAGTGGTGGTAAGCGCTCTGGAGAAGAATAAAGCAGAGTGAAGGGTGGGGAAGGGGTGTCGGGGTCAGGGGACACTGCACTCTCCAGAGCCTCGTACAGTGCTACCTGGGATCTCAGTGCCCACAGAGAGGTTCATCTGGATTTTACCTGCCTTCTGAAATGTCATCCTGGAAGTGGAAGTGATTAAACCACGTTAGTCATTTGCTTCCGAGTGTGAATATGTTTTAGATTTGAGGCAGTGGGTGTCTGGGACTGGGGTGGGAGGATTCCAAGCATCAGGATGGGTGGTCCTGTCTCCTGCTTCTGAGCAGGGTCTTCTCCGTTACCTAGAATCCTGTCCTGCCCACCCCCACGCGCCTTGCACTGCTCTGTTGTTCCCTGGAATTGTCTGGCCATCCCTTCCTACCTTCCTGCGCCACAGCATTGTTTTCTCTTGGGAACGCTAATTGGAGAAAGCAGACTCTGAAATGCTTCCTCTTAGCTTTTCAGGAGAAACGCACTGTAAAGTTAAGGTATTATGGTTTTGTCTGGTTAACCTTCCTGACTGGTTTATTATTTTACTTCCTATTTCCCACGTGTTACTGTCAGATTATTATTATTATTTTAATGTAGAGCCTAGATATGTCTCTGGGGATATCTTTGTCTATATGGGCTCCGACTCAAGGTCATTCTAAATGGGGAATGATTCTACTTCCTCTCTCTCCCCTGGCGCCATGGCTTTAGCCGGGTTCTGGTAACTCTCCCCACGTGCCTGGAGGAGCCTGTGTACCACCGCACTGACCCGAATCCACGGAGGCGGACAGCTTGCCCCAGATTTCGCTCCGCTGCCCGCCGGGCTCTGACAGGGATGTGAGAGTGGGAATTTGCACTTCTTCCTGGTGGAATCTCAGCAATTCCCCTTTGCTTTGGAAGGCACCAGAATTCAGGTTTCTAGGAAGTTGTACTCTGTATGCCTCTGTCTTGTGGTTTATAGCTACAGATACAAATGGTATCCTCTTTAGATGTAGTGTTTCCTTCGCTGGGAACCTGAGCCTGTTGACTTCACACCAGTGGATGCTCTTAGGTCTGGAGAAAGGCGGCCTTCGGTACTAGTTTGCAGCAATGCAGCTGCTTTTAAAACGAGCAAAATTTATTCTGTTAAAGTATAATTTTTTTTTTCCATTTTAAGCAAAACTGTTGAATATGAGAATGAATCTTAATTGCTGATTTTAATGTACAAATGTTTCTTATTTCTCCCTTCCCCCCTAGCTTTTGCTTTGGTTTCTGAAGATGTGAAGAAAGAGGCCAGACAGTCTAAGGTACTAATTCTAAAACCAAATCTATTCTTGCTGTCTGAGATTTGTCTGTCTTTTCTTTAATGGGAGCTATAATGATTTCATCTTTCAATGAATTAATGAAATGTTGGTCAACATTGGTTTTTGAATCCACAGCAGCAACTCACATAGTCTTGCTTAAAAAAAAAAACCTTTATTAAGGCAGATCCACTTGGTTTTAAATTTTATCTTAAGAAAAAAGGTGTTCGGATATGGAGCTAGACATTTTAGAAGTCTTAACTTGGATACTGTAGATTTTTTCTGGTCTTTCCACGTCTTAGGTTGTTGTTCAGTGGCCCAGTCGTGTCTGACTCTTTGAGACCCCATGGACTTAATCTTGGACCTAGTTTTCCCAGCCTATGAAACGTGTGCTGTGTCGGGGTCACAAGTCCCTGAGTGCTCCTCACCTTGAGGTGACATTATGTGAAAGGGCATCTTGGGGACTGGCTGAGACCCCAAAGGTGACCACCAGGCTCCTTGTAGAGTCAGAACCTGAAATGAAGACGTGGGGGACCCATGGCGGGGGAACAGCATTTTTCCAAATCTCAGAGCTGCTCCTCTCCCATCACTGGTTGCATTCAAGAACTGCATCTAACTTTTGCCATTTGGGGTTGCATTAGATCAGTTTAGCATTTGAGAAAGAGAATATTTTTTAAAATATGAGTTGTTTTTGTTGCATTAATTAAGGCTCAGTTGACTCTCTTTTTTGCCCCACAATTAGTATAAAAGTGTTTTTAAATAGAATGTTTCTTTTACCAACAGAGTGTGATCTGTTCTAACTATACCATGGGGTTCCCACACAAGGGAAATGAGGATAATAATTCCTTATGGTTTTATGATTCTTTATGGTTAATAAAGCATTTCAGACGTTTAATTTGGTTTGCTTTTCTCAGTGGTCGTGTTATTGCTAAGCAAAGCAGATACTCGCATACAGAGCAGAGAAAATACTTGCTTAGAGAAGTGAGTTGATCGAGGTCACTTGAGTATTAAAAGGTGAGGTCAGAATCCACTTGCAGACTCCGTGAATTTTTCATGCTGTATTTTTGTATTACGTTGTCCTGTGCATTGTCACGTGTTTGTTTGGCTATAATGAAGCTCATTATGAATTTAAGGGTTATTAACAGGGAATTAAAATTTTGTATAATAGATTTAGGAATTATAGCACATACTTTCAAATATAGGTTTTTACTCATCTTTCCAAAAGAGGAAATACATATATTTTTGGCCTTAAATACATATATGAATATAAGTAGAGATAAGGTAAGTCCTATATCTTAGTGTCATTTTTTTCATGCAAAGGTATTAAAGTCCTTGAAAAGTGTCATTAACCCCATCTGTGCTTGGCTACGGAGCCAAAAAGCCATTAATCCCCTGAGGAGAGGCAGTGATGAAATGTCTACTGTAGCCCATGCCAAGGCTGGGAGACGGAGGAGAATCGATTTGTCCAAGGTTGTCTGAAGTCTGTCTGTAGATGAACCCGAGACAGGACTTAAGGCCCTTGACAGTAATCATGCTCACTGGGGTGTCCTTGGCGTATCACCCTCAGCACACCTGGGAGCCGTCATTGTGGCCCAGAAGGCCGCCCTCCTTCCTGCTCACCCCACTGCTCATTGCAGTCAAGGGCCCTGGTTCCCTAGAACCAGGCCAGTCCTGCTCAGACCTGGGGGCCTTCCCCAAGTCACTCATCTTCCCTGGTTGGTGTCAGGAGGCTCCTCATGGGAATCCCGAGGCAGCCGTCACCCTGCTGTCCCGGCCGGGGCCTGCCCTCTGGCCCAGGTGCATCTCCTGGCTCCCCGGGCCCTGGCTCTGCTGAATTCTGGCCCACCTCGGCTTTCCGTGGAGCCTGCCCTTCCCAGCTCATGCTATGCATGGCCTCAGCCAAGCTCTGAGGGTGACTTCGACCTGCCTTCCGTCCTGCGCTGGCCTGTGACACTGGGCCCTGTGGGACATAGGCGTGGAGCCAGGCTCTGGAGCCAGACTGCTGTGGTTCACGGTCCTTCTCCCACCCTGGCCCCCGGTGGACACACCCATGTCCAGTTCCCTCATCTGAAACAGGACTGCCCTCACAAAGGCAGATTGAAGATTATGTTGTGTGTCTGCCACTGAGAGCAGTGCCCGTCCCTATTTACACGTTTACCTGCTGTGACAGCAAGAAAGACCCCATGCAACCTTTCAAGAAGTTTCCACACAGGGGTGGGTGGGCGGTTGTGATCAAGCTGAAGATGCCAGTTTAATTCTTTACTTAAAAGATTTCATAGCAAATTCTTGTGAGGCTTTTTTTTTTTAATCTTCTTTTAATGAAGGATTTATAAACTAAGCATCACATATATGGATTGCAAGTGTTCAAATCTCTTGTGTTTTAAAGATAAAAGCTGCACTGAAGGTTGTCTTAGATCTGTGTTTTTCTGGCTAGGGTAGGAGCTGTCTGTGGGGTGCGTGTCCTGGTAGCAGATATCTTTCCTGTCTGAGTAGCAGTTCTGTTGACCTAGAGAACTTTTGATAGTGAGCACGTTTTGATGGATACTGATGGTGTTAGAAACACACAGCAGAAGAGATAATAAAATAAACCATGTGTTTCTTCTTAGGAAGAACTAAGCCTTTTCACAAGGAAAGCTGGAGACAGAATTTAAATGTTCTGTCAATTAGTTCATTTACTCCAATTTTCTTTCTCAAAGGGGAAATTAATGAAGACCATTTTGGTTCCATTTCAGTTCACCTAAATCAGGCGATTCTTGGATATTTTATTTTTACAGTTTACAAATTGAGCCGTTTGAAATGGTCAGTCATTTCCTACCTATTGTATCCAGCAGTCAGAGCTGCAGTGCTTAATAACAGGAAGCTGTGGCATTTCAGTTGATTTTCTTTGGTTTTGCCAAGGCATCTGGCAGAAAGTCTAGCTCCTGTTCCAGCTTGGCTGGAATCATTGAGTTCAGGATACTTTTTATGTTCAACTTCCGGTAAAGGTGGCTTTTGTTGTAGGTATTATTAATACTTTTGCTGTTGCTGTTCAGCCACTCAGTCATGTCTGACTCTTAGAGACCCCATGGACTGCAGCACGCCAGGTTTCCCTGTCCGTCACCAACTCCCGGAGCTTGCTCAAACTCATGTCCGTCGAGTCGGTGATGCCATCCAACCATCTCGTTCTCTGTCATCCCCTTCTCCTGTCTTCAATCTTTCCCAGCATCAGGGTCTTTTCTAATGAGTCAGCTCTATGCATCAGGTGGCCAAAATATTGGAGCTTTAGCATCAGTCCTTCCAATGAATATTCAGGACTGATTTCCTTTAGGATTGACTGATTGGATCTCCTTGCAGTCCAAGGGACTCTCAAGAGTCTTCTCCAACACCACAGTTCAAAAGCATCAAGTCTTCTGTGCTCAGCTGTCTTTATGGTCCAACTCTCACATCCATACATGACTACTGGAAAAACCATAGCTTTAATTATACGGTCCTTTGTCGGCAAAGTAGTGTCTCTGCTTTTTAATATGCTGTCTAGGTTGGTCATAACTTTTCTTCCAAGGAGCAGGAGTCTAATTTCGTGGCTGCAGTCACCATCTGCTGTGATTTTGAAGCCCAAGAAAATAAAGTCTGTCCCTATTTCCATTGTTTCCCCATCTATTTGACATGAAGTGATGGAACCAGATGCCATGATCTTCGTTTTCTGAATATTGAGTTTTAAGCCAACTTTTTCACTCTCCTCTTTCACCTTCATCGAGAGGTTCTTTAGTTCCTGTTCGCTTTCTGTCATTAGGGTGGCGTCATCTGCATATCTGAGGTTATTGATATGTCTTCCTGCGATCTCTATTCCCACTTGTGCTTCATTCAGTGCAGCATTTCGCATGATGTACTCTGCATATCTTTTAGCTTACTCTCAAAGTATGTTTCCATCTCATGATGCATGTTTTCTGAACAGTGCCTCTGGGGGAGGATTGGGCATGTATTACTGGAAGGTGTAAGGAAGGAACGCTGGAAAGGGGCCAAAGACCTTCAGTCCTGGCCTGTGGCTAGAATGGCTGTTAGATGTTGTGCCAATCCTGTACCTTTTCCGAGCCTCTTTTGTTTTATCTGCAGAAGGGGAATGTTGGATTGGATCATCTCCCATGCTATTTTTAGAAAATTGTAGTAGAAGACACATAAAATTTACCATTTTAGCCATTTTTAAGTGCACAGTTCAGTAGGGCTAAGTATGTTCCTACTGTTGTGCAAGCAGTCTCCAGAACTCTCTTCATCCTGCAGAACTGAAACTTTCCTCCCTTGAAGCCACAGCTCTGCATCCCCTCCTGGCCCCTGCCCCTCCACCACCCCGTTTTCCATCTCTGAATTTAATAGCTCTAGGTACCTCACGTAGGTGGTGTCATACAGTCTCTATCTTTTTATGACTGGCTTATTTCACTTAGCATCATGTCCTTAGGTTCATCCATATTGTAGCATGTGTCAGAATTCCCTTCCTTTTAAAAAAAAATCTACTTATTTATTTGGCTGTTTCGGGTCTTAGTTGCGGCACTCGGGATCTGTGGGCTCTTCGTTGTGGTGCACAAGTTTAGTTGCCATGTGGCATGTGGGATGTTAGTTCTCCACCCAGGGATCGAACCTGTGTCCCCTGCAGTGGCAGGTGGATTCTTAACCACTGGACCACCAAGAAAGTCCTAGAATTCTCTCCTTTTTTAAGGCTGATTAATATTCCATTGTACCAAGAGGCCACAGTTTCTTTATCCATTCCAGTGCTACTTTTGGATCTGAAATTTCCAGTTTTCTATAATCCGTGTCTAGCAGCCAAAGGCGTGGCCTGGCAAGGAGGAGGCAGCCTGGCCAAGGGGAAGCCGAGGGCTCCGTCCCCGGGCTCAGGCCGCGCTCCTGGCCAGAGAGGTAGTGAGTCCACATGTGCCGACCTAGGATGCTAGCCTGGCCCTGGTTGAGCACATTTAGGGAAGTGGTTGAGCCTTCCAGTCTTCTTAGCGGCTCTTCTGAAAAGTATGTGTTTTATCATCGTTAAGTCAAGTGTCACTTGACCCTGAGGTGGGGCAAGCAGATCAGTACATAACTCTGAGGTTCTTCTCCACTCACTGTTATTTCTACTCCTGAGACACAGAGAATTTCGGAAAACGCTGCCGAAGGTGGCTGCTCCCCCGTCTGCTGTTACAGTCCCTCCTGCATCCTGAGAGGACATGTCTCGGTGGCAGTATCTTGGCTTGTAAGCTGCTGATGTTTTGTTGATAATGGCTCACGACTGCATTTCTTGTTGCAGTCGTGAGGGAAATGGAAGGATATTTGCCACCGTCCAATTGTCATAATTATAGCGTGTGGTGGTTGAAAATGGAAAGGGGCAATTAGAGGGAGAATTCCTTCTGCCAGAGGAGACAGTGAAGATGGCAGATTTAGCTGCTGACACTCTGCGCTTTGTGGAGGAGTCTTTGAGGAGCTGGTTTGATCAGGATCAGGTACATCTGTGCTCACGTGCCCACATCCACGTTTCTGTGTTTGAAGCTCTGCAGCTCTGAGAGCCCCTTCCGTGCTCAGGAAATCTTGTGAGCCCCAGGTGGACCCCCTCCCCCCAGGGCTGCTTCTCAGGTAGGAGAGAATACAGTGGTGACATTGCTGATGGGCGCATGTCTGAGCCCCCCAGATGATAAATATGGTGTTTGGTAGAGCCCGTCTTCCCAAGGAACACACAGTCAGAATGGGTACAGTCCTGACGCGTATGTAATTCTTACCATGTTTCAGGGTTTAAAACGATATCTCCCAGGAACATTGTGAACCATTTTACACGAGAAGAAAGAGCCTCAGCTCAATTCGGTGTCTTGCCCACCATCACGTAGGAGATGAACGGCCCCATAGGAGTCTTCTGTTCTGATGCAGAAATATATTATTGCTGCTTTTCCTGCCTTAATTTTTGTCTGTTTCTTTAAGGAGCACTTCCAAGCTCTCATTTTCCATGTCTTACCCCCAGATGTTAATATGTACCATACATGTTTATTTCATGTATTGCTGTTTTTGTTTTTTGTTAATGTGACGAGATTGATCTTTTTCTCTTTTATTTAAAATACAGAATTTGGAGAAAAGTGATATATCAAAGAAAAATGACATAGGTGAGTAACGATTTCTTTTTTTTTAACTTAAGAGTTGATATCCAGGGGCTATTTCTTGTAAATTACATTTCAGTGAAGTGAATTTTTCTTTCTGATTTTATTTATGTGATAAATATTGTTGGCCAAATACTTCGTCTCTTGCTCAGCCCAGTGTTTACCGTCACGAAGACACGAGAACACATTTCAGATGAACATATTGGAAGTAATAATTCATGAGCTGGATTTATTTCCCTCAGCCTCAGTGTATTGAGCTGCTGGTAAAGAGAAACTTCCGTGCTGGGGGGCTGCTGTAAGGAGTACAGCGGTAATGGAGACAGAGTCTGTTCTCAGGGGCGCACGCACACTTAGTGGGAGGAAGGGTCAGCTGTGGCCTTTTTCATGTCCCCTCTGCCTGGAGCCGGGGCACCACTGCTGACCTGAAGGCAGCCTGTCCCCTGCGGGTCAGCGTGGTGACCACGTCTTCTGTCAAATCCTCTGGCGGAGGCGGCTCTTGGCTTCTCTGCAGACGCTGCACGTGTCTCTCAGTCCCACCAGCTCCCAGTCTGCACTCACTGCCTTATAAACCCATCTTTCTCCCCCATGTATCGTGAACATTGTCAGGGTTGTGACCGTGAGTTTGTTGTGTTTTTTTTTCTGGCTTCAGTTTTGGGAAACAGGCTCTAGGTGATGACGGGAGGGCAAGGCTGGCCTCTGTATGTTGGGTCTCTTCCCCAAGCGTGTGTACTTGGTCGTCATGGGTCATCCCGGGACAGGTGATGGAGACTCGGGAGGTGAACCTTGGACGAGGGGAAAGGGACACACTTTCCTTCGTAAGGTCCTCGTTGCCTGGGCCTGGATTCTGAGGAGTCTGGAAGGTGGTAGTGGCCCTGCTGGGTGGCGGGGGTAGGATGGGCTGTGCTGGGGCCCAGGTGTACAGGGACCACAGGGGTGCGGGCTAGAGTCTTGGGGTCTTGAGAGTAGCCGTGTTTAAGAAGCCACAGTGATGCGCTGCTTGTCTTCCCTACATGACAACACGACTATACCCTGCGTGGTCAGCCACTCCTCAGGAGATTAAAATAGAGATTTTACCTCTGCAGCCAACCCTGGTGGGTTTGGGCATTTGTCTGTGTTTTTTTTTTTTTTTTTAACTAATTTACTTTTTTATTGAAGAATACCCGCTTTACAGAATTTTGTTTTCTGTCAAACCTCAACATGAATCAGCCATAGGTATACATATATCCCCTCCGTGTTTTTTTTTGTGTGTGTGTGTGTGGAAACCGCTGGGCCTCCTGTAGCAAATGTTTTTTTTCAGATTGATTTATTTAGTTTAGGCCACACTGGGTCTTCGTTGTCGCGCCTGGGCTTTCTCTAGTGTGGCTGCGGGGGCTGCTCTCTTGTGGCGCGTGGGCTCTAGGGTGTGTGGGCTTCCGTAGTTGCAGCATGTGGGCTCAGTAGCCGTGGCTCCCGGGCTCTGGAGCACAGGCTCAGTAGTTGTGGTGTGTGGGCTTAGTTGCACCGCGGCTTGTGGGATCTTCCTGGGTCAGGGATCAAAGCTGTATCCTCTGCACTGGCAGGTGGATTCTTTTTTTTTTTTTGGCAGGTGAATTCTTAACCACTGAGCCACCAGGGGAGCCTGTAGGTGGTTCTTAAGTGAATGGTGGTGCTGGTCTAGAGTGTGAGTTTTCAGCGTACCTGGGAAGCTCCCCAAGCAGGTGAATCTGCCTTCTAGCAGTTGTACATGGCAGAGCTGGTAATACTTGACTTGGTGTCTGTTCATCTGAAGAAAGACCCAGAGGGCTTATCTGCCATACCCTTAATGTGAGTTGGTGGGATGGAGTGGGGTTGGGGTTTACTAAAGCAGCTGACCCAGCAGAATCCACACCCCGTTGCGGTCTCATGGTCCACAGGGCCTGGTGACCGACTCCAAGGGTGGGGTGGTCTTTTCATCTCTTTTGATCCAGTGCCTAGTCCGTACATTCACCAGTGACCATTGTTCTGGCCAGCATCACTGTGTGACTCTCCGTGTGTGTGTGTGTGTGCGTGTGTAGGTGTGCACGTGTATGTATCTCTGCCTCACATCACAGGCTGCTTGTCATGTAGCTTTTGTCTGAAGAACATCACATTGATTTCTCATCAGAAAAATGCCAGCGTGTGGAAGTCCATGTTTCTAGTTACTTTCTGACCGAGACAGATTACAGATTAGCACGTAATGTGATGTTTGGTATGGTGTATACTCAGAAATGAGACTCCAAGAACCTTGGGTTGCTTTACCTGCACAGAAGAGTTAATCCTCCTGTGTAGCCCTCTCCGGTTCTGTTTCTTGGAAGCTCTCCGCAGCCTCTGTCCGCTTCAACACTGCCTGGGTCCTCTCCGCACCCGTGATGGATGTCTTTATCGCCCCTTCTCACCCGTCACACTCATCATTATTGTCAGGCATTTGGTGTGCTGCCCATTTATTGCTCATTCCTAGAGGAGAGACAATGACAGTCTGTCTTGAGTTGTGACAGTGTTTGCAAAAGGCAGATCACAGTGGGTTTCAGGAAGTATCAGCAAAGGGATGGAATCGTCTTATTTGATTCCAGTGACCAGGCTGTGGGAGCTTAAGAGTTTGGGGGCTGAGCCACGTGAATAGAGAAGACGGCTCCCGAGGTGAGCCCTGGGGTCTGGACTTGGTCAACATGCGATGAACGCAGTCTGCAGAGCTTAGGATGTATATCAGGAAGTATTTCTTGGTGCTGATACAAAGAACGGCAGGACAGACTTCCCTGCTGGTCCAGTGGCTAGGACTCTGCCCTCCCAATGTGGGGGCCTGAAGTTCAACTGGGCTTCCCAGATGGTGCTAGTGGTAAACAACCCGCCTGCCAATGCAGGGACATAAGAGACTTGGGCTCCATCCCTGGGTTGGGAAGATCCCCTGGCGGAGGTCATGGCAGCCCACTCCAGTATTGTTGCCTGGAGAATCCCACGGACAGAGGAGGAGCCTGTTGGGCTATAGTCCATGGGGTTGCAAAGAGTCGGACACGACTGAAGTGAGTTAGCACGCACGTGTGTTCTATGGTTGGTCAGGGAAATAGATCCCACATGCCGCAACTAAGACTTCACATGCCATAACTAAAGATCCTGAGTGCTGCAACAAGACATGCTGCAGCTAAGACCAGATAAATGAGAATAAATATTTTTTTAAAAAGAAAACACCCCATTTGGAAAGAAAAAGAACAGCAGGAATTTAAGAACTAAACTGGACTAGGTTCAAGATGGTGGAGTAGAAGGCTGTGCGCTTCCTTCCTCCTGCAAGAGAACCAAAATCACAGCTAGTTGCTGAACAGCCGTCAGCAGGAGGACACTGGAACCCACCAAAAAAAGACACCCCATGTCCAAGGACAAAGGAGAAGCCACAGCAAGATGGTGGAAGAATGCGAGCACGATAAAATCAAACCCCATACCCACCAGGTGGGCGACCCACGAACTGGAGAACGTTAATGCCAGAGAAGTTCTTCCGCTTGTGTGAAGGTTCTAGGCTCCACACCAGGCTCCCCAGCCTGGGGATCCCCAGGGAGTCTGACTCTGAAGGCCGGCAGAATTTGATTCCAGGCCCGCCACAGGACTGAAGGAAACAGGGACTCCACTCTGGGAGGGCACAAACACATAATCAGACTGGACTCCCCGGGTTCTTGTCTGGAATCGGGGTGGGGCTGAATGCGGGCATCTGTCACTCACTGTATCAGGGCTATAGGGCCGGGCACACCTGGGTACCCCTTCCTCTCTTGCCTTATACAGGTGACTCCCCTATGTGTCCGTCCCTTGCCTCACTGTGCAGCCACTTCTAGCTGTAATCTTTGCTGGTGCCCTGTGCTCCACTTGCTGTTGCAAACCTCCGCTGCTCCCTCCATTGGGAAAGGGCCCCCTGGGGTCCCCAGGGCTCTGTGCCCCCGTCATGTCCCCTGGGGAGGCTCTGCTGTCTGGGGTCCCAGGTGACCCTGGGGCCCTTCCCCAGTTTGAAAGCTGTTAATCTATAGACCCGACAAAGGATGAGACGGTTGGATAGCATCATCGACTCAATGGACATGAGTTTTGAGTAAACTCCAGGAGTTGGTGATGGACCAGGAAGCCTGGCATGTTGCAGTCCATGGGGTTGCAGAGAGTCGGACACGACTGAGCAACTGAACTGAATCTATAGACACAGCCTATTTGTGTGGCACATAGGTTCTTCCTGATCTGACCTGGCTGACACTGCCTTTCTCTCTGACTTCATCACTGGCTGTTCTCTTCATCCTTTTCTCAGAAATGCCTGATAAACCTCCCAGTCACCCATTCAGGGCTGCTGCAGAGATGAGGTGGGCTGAGGGCTCCATGATAACCCAGTTCTTTCTCTGCCACTCAACTGCTCCCTTCTGTGCCTGCGTCTGCAGAAAACGGCTACATTTCAGTTTTATTTTTTAATTTATGTATATATATATATTTTGCC
Source organism: Bos indicus (assembly GCF_029378745.1). Lineage (NCBI taxonomy): Eukaryota > Metazoa > Chordata > Mammalia > Artiodactyla > Bovidae > Bos > Bos indicus. The sequence continues at coordinate 29,575,707 of NC_091771.1, read as the reverse complement.
GTATCCCATGGCCTGTGGGATCCTAGTTCCCTGAGCAGGGCTGGAACCTTCGCCCCCTGCAGTGGAAGCATGGAGTCTTAATCACTGGGACCACCAGGGAAGCCCCACTGCTGTGTTTTAAAGGAAACGCAGAGAGCATCCTTCTCAGAAGCTCTCCCTGCCCTGGCTCCCTGCCTCCAGGCCCCCAGCATCCCCGCCTGGCTCCCGACACGGAATGCTCCATGTTGTCTTCTGAGCTGGACTGCTGTGCTGGAGCCGCGCTTGCTCCTTTGGTACCCTGGACTCTGTGCTAGGAGAGGCTCAGTGTTCGCTGAGTGCACACAGCATGTGAGATCCAAGCGCGTGATAAAAGGAGGGGGAGTGAATACAAGTCGTGGCACAGGACCCAGGAGATGGAAAGGGGGAGAATTTGCTTCCTCTCTTTTTGCCAAGCGTCTTCCCCATGCGAAAGAACTGCTGTGTGTGCGAACCGTGGACACTTTGCTGATCTGGTAGAGGAGGTGGTGGGAGGTGATTCCTGCAGGGTTAACCTCTTGACAGGTGGAGCTGCTCTTTTAAAAAATTTATTGTGAATTATTTTGAACATACCAGGAACTACAAAGAGTCACATCCAGGTATCTACCTCCCAGATTAAGAGACAAAACATTGCTAACATGGCTGCAGCCTTTAAACCAGTATCTTGATTTTGGTGTTCATCACTCTCCTATAATCTTTGTTTTTCCAAAAAATTTTTATTTTATTTTTGGCTGTGCTGGGTCTTTGTTGCTGTGTGGGCTTTTCTCTAGTTGCAGTGAGCGGGGGCTACTCCCTAGTGGTGTGCGAGCTTCTCATTGCAGTGGCTTCTCTTATCTTGGAGCTTGGGCTCTAGGGCTCACGGGCTTCGGTAGGTGCAGCTCCTGGGCCCTAGAGCACAGGCTCAGTAGTTGTGGCACACAGGTTTCGTTGCTCCGTGGCATGTGGGATCCTCCTGGAGCAGTGACCAAACCCACGTCTTCTGCCTTGGCAGGTGGTTCTTTACCACTGAGCCTCCAGGGAAGCTCTCCTGTCGTCATTGCTGCTTTCACGTCAGTTAGATCTGTGTGTACATGCGTATTGTATAGCATATATCCATTTTATATAGATTTATGTTTATAGTTTTGAAAACCATTGATTTATGCCGTATAGTCATCACCTCCCGCATTTTTTTCAGTGTTCTGTCTGGAGGGTTCATCTCCAGCTTCCATCTGGATTGATCCATATACAGCTAGTTGATCTTTTCTTGCTGTGTGAATTCCACTGTGTAGTATTCCAGTTTGTATATTTTGTGAGTGTCTGGTTTGCTTCCAGCTTTTTTCTTTTCACACAGTGATGCTGCGGTGAGCACTCCTGTTAACATATACGAGGGCTTCTCAAGGATGACATACCAGTGAAGTTTCTGGGTCATTGCAGATGTGCGTCTTCAGCTTTATTACATTTTGCAGAAATTATTCTCTGAGGTTTATTGACTCCGTTCTTGAACAGAAATAAACCTTGTTTCATTCTGATAAGTGAGTTATGTTAATGTCTCAGATGTAGTGGATCGGAAGTTACATTTCAGCTGAAGTAGAAGACACTTATTTGAGCGTTATCTGTGTGTCTGATTTGTAGAGCCAGGATGCTGACTTGAAATAGAGATAGTACGTGGAAGGTTCGAATTTATATAAACTCCTACATAGAATTAGGTCACATTCAGCAGGTTGTTCAAAAAGCATGTTGGAACATTTTTAGGATTTGGATGGCTCACTGTGGGGCTGTTTGTTGTATGAATATTTGAGAGAGTGAATAAATGAACAGAACTGTAGAGCTCAACACAAGAATGGTAAAATACAGTGGAATAAATAGAAACCAAGTTAGTGTCCTTGAAAACAAAGAGTTAGTCACTCATTCGTGTCCAACTCTTTGCAACCCCATGGACTGTAGCCCGCCAGGCTCCTCTGTCCATGGGACTCTCCAGGCAAGAATACTGGAGTGGGTTGCCATGCCCTCCTCCAGGGGATCTTCCCGACCCAGGGATCAAACCTGTGTCTCGTTCATCTCCTGCATTGGCAGGCGGGTTCTTTACCACTAGCACCATCTGGGAGTCGAGGTGTTAAAGGGAAGAGCTCACAGTGTGGGGAGGGTCCCCATATTGGTTTATAGTCAACCTTGCCGGAGGCTGCAACTTTATGTGATGTCTGCCTTTAGCCAACACCCCTGTCTGGTGGCAGGGTCCTGGCACATCTGCAGTTTCTTTCTTTTATCACGAGCTCGGAACCTGGGCAGGCCTGACGTGCTTTCCCAATGTGGGGTCTGGGCCTCCCCCTCTGCAGGCGAGACCCTCCTCTGGTCTGAAGGGGTGACAGATCAGGGCTGCCTCCCTTCCAGCCCCAGTCAAGACCCTGACGACCCTGAACCCAGGCTTGACAGGCAGCTCGTTCCCACTGCAGCCCTGTGGCCCTGCGGTCGTGGGTGTTTTCCTGGAGACGAACTTCACCCTGGCCAGGTGCCCCCTGAGGTCCCTGCTGAGTGTCGCCTTGAGGGGCCGTCCAGAGCGCGCTTGCGGCCGAGTGTCAGTTTGCGCGGGGCTGCTGAAACAAGGTGCTGAAACAAGGTGACACATCTTCCACAGAGATGTGTCTCTGCGTTCTGGGGGGCGGGGGGTGGTTTCCTCTGAGGCCGCCCTCCTCAGCTTGAAGGTGGCCGTTTTCTCCCTGGGTCTTCACAGCAGCCTCCCTCTGTGTCTCTTGCCCAGATCGCCTCTTTTCAAAAAGACACCAGGATATTGGGTTAGGGGCTTCCCTGGTGGCTCAGCTGGTAAAGAATCTGCCCTCAATGCAGGAGACCTGGGTTCAACCCCCTGGGTCAGGAAGATCCCCTGGAGGAGGAAATGGCAACCCACTCCAGTCTTCCTGGCCGGAGAATCCCCCGGATCAAAGATCCTGGTAGGTTACAGTCCTCTTTTAATAAAGGCACCAAGTATGTTGGGTGAAGACCTATACTAATGACCCTACATTAACTTGATTGCCTGTGTAAAGACCCGGTTCCCAATAAGGTCACGTTCTGAGGTCCTGGGGCTGAGGACACTTTATCCCGTGAAGCTTGGGGGTCGCAGTGCGACCCCTAACAGGGAGGCGCATTGTAGGATTCTGTGTAATTCTTAAAAGGTTTCTTGCAAACACAGTGGGTTTTCAGTGACTGGGGAGGTGCGTGTTCTAGACATTTTCATACTTTCTCACATTTACATTTGCATACTTTGTGACAGATGCAGGAACAAATTCACAGTTTGTTACCAGACTGGGTCTAGTACAGCCAGCGTATTTACTTGCTAACTTCTAGGAAGGAAGTTGTAGAGATGAGTTTAAAAAGAGAGATTTTGTCACTAGAATTACATATAAATTGATTTTTTTTCCCCTAAGAGTTTATTGCCTGAAGGCATGCCTTGTGACTGTTTTTTTCCTTTTCTTTTCGTTTTGATTTGTTTTCAAGTTTATTTCAGTTGTTGTTTTAAAAGAAAAAAAAAAAAAAAACAAACCTGAACAAATTTTTTTGTTGTTCTAGATTTAAAAGAAATTGTATTTGTCATCCAGAGTCAAAGTAATTCTTTTCATGTGAAGAAGGCAGAACAGTTAAAACAAAGCATCCTAAAGCAATCTACAGATCTTACACAGGTACGTAAAGATGACTTGGGATGTCTGAATTTTTTCTTGATACGTTTATGTTTTCCAAAGCTCTTGGTCCATAGAGAGTCAGTTCTATTTAGATAGAATACATCTTCTGGCTTGTTTTGCTGGCTTAATATGGACTATCTATTGTTTAAAATGCTCTAGTTAATTTCAAATGCTCAAAGTATCATGTTCTAAATTATTATATACATATTTTAACAAACATGTAAAAATGTATAGGACTAGCATGGTTTTATCATAAAATATGACAGAAAAAAGTGGAAGAAATAACTTTTTAAAGGCGGAGTTTAAAATAGCAAAGATAATTAACGTTCAAAATTTTGGTAACAGGTTCTAAGGCAGTTTTTATGTTGAAATAACATTTTCATTAACCTTTGTGCAGTGGTGCTTCTATGAGTTTCTTAATCTGTTTTTTGATTGGATATTATTAACTGAACTTCTGATTTGATTTATAATGTAATATCCGAGGAGGATTATGGAGAGAAAGATTGACACATCCAGGTTTACTTTAATAAAGTTTAAAATAAGCGTGAACTGAATTTAAATCTGCTCTGCATATTGTGGGAGGTTTGGGGCAAAGGAAGATCTACCCACGCATGCAGCCATATAGAAGCAGTTCTCCTTAGCCAAGCAGAGACAGTCCTCCCAGCCCAGTACACTGCATGGCCGTGGCCTTGGCCTTCAAGACAGAAGTGCTTGTCTGGAGGTAAAAGCCATCAGAGTTCTTTGACCAGAGACCTGTGTGTTTGGCGGATGGCTTGCTTTCTGTCGGTGGGAGCGTGGAAGTAAAGGGTTGGAAATAAGAATGGAAAAGTGAACAACCTTAATGGTGTTCAACGTCGGGGCACTGCTGGCAGTGAGGTTTATTGTGTTTGCTCTTTAAATGCTGTGTGTGAGAAATTCATCCGACCTCCCCATGTCCCCACAAGGACAGATCCTGGTTCCTCTCCTTGGAGCATCAACACTTCTCAAGGGACAGAAAGGGATTGCAGGCTGTAGACAAGTGGGTTTTTTTTGCTTGGGGTGGGGCAGTAATTAGAGATAGTAGCTTGATTAAAGTTCTCTTTTGTCTGGGCTTCCCCTATGGCTCAGCTGGTAAAGAATCTGCCTGCAATGCGGGAGACCTGGGTTTGATCCCTGGGTTGGGAAGATCCCCTGGAGAAGGGAAAGGCTACCCACTCCAGTATTCTTGCCTGGAGAATCCCATGGACTATGGGGTTGCAAAGAGTCGGATATGACTGAGTGACTTTCATTATTATTTGTCTGGAAACTCAGCTTGGGGCAGTGTCTTCTACTAAACCTTTTCAGATTCCATCACAGAGGAACTCCTATAGCAACCTTGCATGGCTGGTCTTCCCCCATGGGCTCTGGTAGAGGTGGATGCAGGGCAGCGGTGGGGTGGGGGGGTAGGTGTGGGGTGAGGGGGTGGGGGCGGGGAAAGTGGAGGGGTGGAGGGGAAGCCAGGAGCCCACATAGTTCCTCAGTGGGGTCCAGGCGAGTATTCATGGGACTGAACTCAACCAGGCCTTGGCAGTTACCCCAGACTGGAAGTCAGTGATAACATCAGGACAGAGTTATGCATCATTTGGTTTCATGTATGGATTAAGGGCACAACTATCTCTGTGTAGCTTGTTCCCAGAAAATACCCTCCTTCTTGGAGAGGCAGATTCACGTGTGTTTTCTTTATTTTGTTTTCTTTTTTTGGCTATGACTGCAACATGCCGGATCTTAGTTCCCTGACCGGGGACTGAACCTGTGCCCCGTCTAGTGGAAGCGCAGAGTCTTAACCACTGGACCGCCCGGAAGTCCCCCGTGTGCCTTTTAGATTATATACCTTGCATTTACTCCATACTGGTAGTCCTCACTGTTAATGTGATTGGTTACATACTTTGCCAGCCAAGGCCACTTGATTAAGTATACCCCCAGGACTTCCTCTACTAGTTGCCAGCTCCTTTTTTGCTGTTTAATTTTTCTTTTTTTTTTTGGCAAATGGGTACTTTTTTTGTTCTAATAGGTACTCATCACTGTCTCCCTGTCTGTCTTATCCCCTTTGCTCTTCTGGGAAGAGTGTCTTCCCAGGAACCAGGGACAGGACAGTGCTCCCAGAACTTTGTTTACAGTGGGGAAAAGGCATGTGGGTACCTTTTGGAGGGAAGCAATAGGGATTATTATTATTATTAAGGCTATGGCTTTTCAAGTAGTCATGTATGGATGTGAGAGTTGGACTATAAAGAAAGCTGAGCACAGAAGAATCGATGCTTTTGAACTGTGGTGTTGGAGAAGACTGTTGAGAGTCCCTTGGACTGCAAGGAGATCCAGTCAGTCCATCCTAAAGGAAATCAGTCCTGAATATTCATTGGAAGGAAGTTGCTGAAGCTGAAACTCCAGTACTTTGGCCACCTGATGCAGAGAACTGACTCACTGGAAAAGACCCTGATGCTCGGAAAGATTGAGGGCGGGAGGAGAAGGGGATGACAGAGGATGAGATGGTTGGATGGCATCACCGACTTGATGGACATGAGTTTGAGCAAGCTCTGGGAGTTGGTGATGGACAGGGAAGCCTGGCATGCTGCAGTCCATGGGGTTGCAGAGTCGGATATGACTGAGCAACTGAACTGAATGGGGATTGTAAAATGTTCCTTCTTCTTTCCTGCCCCTTAGGCAGAAGGTGCTGTTAGGGGCTGGGAATGCCTGCTTCTTCAGGGATCTGGGGCTCACATGCAGGACCACTGGGTGCTTAAAACTGGCAGTAGACTCTGGGGAGGATGATTACAGGTTCTTGTCTAAACAGAGTGTGGCCGTCGTGTATATGGATGGAAAGCATGTGCGTCTCCCGGGAGTGGAGGCAGGTGGCGGCAGCTGCGGGTGTGGATCTGGCAGAGCTGTGGGGCCTCCCGTGCTCCTTACCTTTCACCAAGACGCCACACCAGAGCTTGCTAACTTTAGTCCCACCTCTGGTGCCAGCTTCATTTCCCACCCCTCGTCCCTTTGTATTTTGTTTGCCAGTAACTGCAAACTCCTTGGAGTCCCTGGGCCTGCCTGGCTATGCCAAGCCTCTGTGACCTTGCACAGAACCCCCTTCATCTTGACAAGCTCCCGGGGATGTCTTTCTGTGCAGCGTCTTGACCCACAGGGACAAATTGCTTCCTCCTTGGTTCTGCTTTTATTGTATGGTTTTCACTTTTGTACTGTTGTTGTTCTATCTCTCTTTTATAAATTTTGAGAGCAGAGAATGTCTTACTGGTTTTTGATCTTCAGAACCAAGCACAGAGCTTTCCATGTTCAGAACCTGAGTCCTCAGTGAATGTTAAACTGAGTCCCTGAAATTAATCATCCAACTCTTTCCGTATCTTCTTTTCTATTGTAATAGAAGTTTCCTTTTATTTCTGTTACAGTATGGTCACTTTTTTTTCTTAAACTGCTTTTTAAAATTGAAATTTAGTTAATGTGCAATGTTCTGTTTCAGGTGTATGACAGAGTGAGTCAGTTATATAACTGTGTGTGTGTGTACACACCTTAACTTACACACACAGATAATTTTTTTTCAGATTCTTTTCCATTATAGGTTATTAGAAGGTATTAAATATAGTTCCCTGTGTTCCACAGTAGGTCTTTGTTGTTTATCTGTTTATATAGTATAGTAGTATGAATATGTTAATGTCAAACTCCTAATTTATCCTTCTCCCTTCCCCTTTGGTAACCATAGTTTGTCTTCTATGTCTGTGAGTCTGCTTCTCTTTTGTAAATAAGTTTGTGTGCGTCTTTTTTTTTTTTTAGTTTGCACATATATTTGTCTTTGGCTTACTTCACTTAGTATGATAATCTTTAGATCCGTCCGTGTTGCTGCAAATGGCATTTTGTTCTTCTTTATGGCTGAGTAGTATTCCATTCACTTTTCACTTTCACGCATTGGAGAAGGAAATGGCAACCCACTCCAGCGTTCTTGCCTGGAGAATGCCGGGGACGTGGGAGCCTGGTGGGCTGCCGTCTGTGGGGTCGCACAGAGTCGGACACGACTGAAGCGACTTAGCAGCAGCAGTATTCCATTGTGCATGTACCACACCTTCTTTCTCCATTCATCTGTTGATGGACGCTTAGTGTGCATCTGTGTCCTGGCTATTGTGAATAGTGCTGTAATGAACAGTTTTGACTACACACAAACACACAAAGCGCACAGACTCGTATGAAATCACAGGTTCTTTGAAGGCAGATGCTCTGCCTTGTTCTGCTTTTAATTCTCTCGTAGTACCTTTTGCATAGTGAATATTGAGCATACAGCATTTGAACTGAATTCAGAATAAATGAAACAAATGAAAACTAAGCATTATTTTAAGTAAAGTATTTTATCTATTAAAATTACTTGTCTTAATTTTTAAATTGATTAGAGCCACCACCTCTTATATTAAATATAACAACTATTTTATTTCTCCCCAGGAAGCCACAGAGTTTAGGGAGAAGAGTAGACTAAAACGAGCGTGAGTCGATGCTTGGGAAGTGTGATCTCATGCTTAAGTGTGTCTTTGAGAGACAGTATGGAAAAGAACCAGAACGTTCACTGACTGCTTTCAGCGTAACAATGACTAAGGAAGATGGGAGTTCACTTCCCCACAAACAGTCCACGTGAGGAGGGCAGGAGTAGGCAGCCCTGCTCTGCTTTCCTTCTGTCTGTTGCTTGCTGTGAGCTGAGGGGTCTTGTCCTTACTGCATGGTTGAAGCTGGCTGACACCCTTACTTTGCATCCTGGTGTGTGGAGGACAAGTAGGGATCTTTTAAGGATATGACCTTGAAGTTGTTGTTCAGTCGCCAAGTTGTGTCTGACTCTGCGACCCCGTGGACTGTAGCCAGGCTCCTCTGTCCTTCACTATCTCCCCGAGTTTGCTCATATTCATGTCCATTGAGTCGATGATGCCATCCAACCATCTCACCCTGTCACCTCCTTCTCCTCCTGCCATCAATCTTTCCCAGCATCAGTGTCTTTTCCAGGGAGTCAGCTCTTCACATCAGGTGGCCAAAGTATTGAAGCTTCAGCATCAGTGCTTCCAATGAATAGTCAGGGTTGATTTCCTTTAGGATTGACTGGTTTGATCTTGCAGTCCAAGAGACTCTCAAAAGTCTTCTGCAATACCAGATTTCATTAGAAAGCATCAGTTCTTCGGCACTCAGCCTTCTTTATGGTCCAGCTCTCACATTTGTACATGACTACTGGAAAACATAGCTTTGACTGTGTGGACCTTTGCCAGCAAAGTGATGTCTCTGCTTTTTAATACGCCGTCTGTCTAGTTTCAGTGTGCTTCTGCTTAATTTGTACTGTCATTTGCTTTCACTATTTGCTGGTTAGATCGCCTGTTTAGCCAGTGACTTAGATGGCCACTAGGTGGCAGTATTGGTTTTACATTTAAAGACACCTAATTAAGCATCATCATCAAGAAACCCCTCCCCATCCTGTTTCCATGGTCATAGGAGGAGTCTAGACTGAAGCAATAGGAAAGCTCCCTTTAATTATCAGAAGGTATGTTTTTCTTATTCTGAAATTCGTTCCTAGCATCAAAGCCAGCTGCTGCTGCTGCTGCTGCTAAGTCGCTTCAGTCGTGTCCGACTCTGTGCGACCCCATAGACGGCAGCTCACCAGGCTCCCCCCTCCCTGGGATTCTCCAGGCAAGAACACTGGAGTGGGTTGCCATTTCCTTCTCCAATGCATGAAAGTGAAAAGTGAAAGTGAAGTCGCTCAGTCGTGTCTGACTCTTAGCGACCTCATGGACTGCAGCCTACCAGGCTCCTCCATCCATGGGATTTTCCAGGCAAGAGTACTGGAGTGGGGTGCCATTGCCTTCTCCGGAAAGCCAGCTATGAGTATTGAAATAGTTACGACAGAACGTTGTTTTAGCACTTGGGTTTAATTTGCTCACAAGATCCAGGGTGTCCTGTTAGGACTTAAAGTAATTTCATCTTTGGGTTAACAAGTCTTGTGGTAGTTGAAATGGCTGGAACGATTTTAAGCATTTGTAACTGTACATGATGCTGGCTCATTTTTTTATCTTTGTAGAATTCTTCATGTTACTTATATGCTTGAGAGTCGAATTTATTCCATGGGTAGCATTTTGGAGATCCACAGATGGTTGAAAGCTCACATTGGGTCTGCAGACAGCTCTTTGAGCAGTGATAAGCTACCCTGACCTAGAACTCCATAAAAATAGAGAAAGAAGATGCAGTGCAGAGAATTAAGTGCTGAGATGCACAAAGTAGAGGGCAGTAGGATCACTTTGAGAGGCAGGTAATGGCTCCCAGGTTATAGCTTGACTGAAACTTGTTTTAAAAAACTGACATTTTTTTTTCCTTTTTTAAAAAATTCATTTATTTTTTATTGAAGGATAAATGCTTTACAGAATTTTGCTGTTTTATGTCAAACCTCACCATGAATCAACCATAGGTATACATATATCCCCTCCCTTTTGAACCTTCCTCCCATTTCCCAGCCCCTCTAGGTTGATACAGAGCCCCTGTTTGAGTTTCCTGAGACATACAGCAAATTCCTGTTGGCTGTCTATTTTACATATGGTAATGTAAGTTTCCATGTTACTCTTCCCATATATCTCACCCTCTCCTCCCCTCTCCCCATGTCCATAAGTCTATTTTCTATATCTGAAACTGACACGTTCTTGAGAAAGAATTGACGGCCTAGTCATCAGCTGGGGAAACTGAGGATGTCCGAACCCCAGGCAGTTATCAGGGCCTCTCCAGCCTGTGGCACGGAGCGGCCGGCTCCTCCTCCTCCGAGGGGCCAGCCCCATCGTTCGCCAGGTGTGCGCTGCGCCTCTAATGGGACAGGATGTCACCTGCAACCTGAACTCGATGTCTTCAGGTTGCAGTTTTGTTTGTTTTCATAGATTTGCCCACCATGAGCATTCAGAACAGTTGCTTAGTGAGGAAGGAATCACCGGTAAGTTTTATCATGTGAATATTTATCTGATAGCCCAAAATATCTCTTCCTCCCACACCACCAGAGGTCTAGAGCTGCAGTTTATTTATTCATTACTCCTGTCGGGTTGCACTTGACTACGAAATCTGCCAAAAATTAAGGTGCAAAAATGTAATGGTTGCTGCAGTCGTGCATCTGCTTTTAGCTGTTCTCTTTTGCTTTGGCAAGTCATCCTCTGCCTGTTTTGCCTCAAGATGCTAAAATGCAGTCTTACTGAAAACACAAGACGTTTTTCATTCTTCTCATGTGACTGGAGGAACCAGGAGCCTAAGCGAACTTTCTGTCTGAAACTTAATACTGTACTTGGAGTTGTTACTGCAGTGGTGAAGCTGTTCTTATTTTCTGAAACAATCTGGGTCATTGTGGGTTGTCACTCCCATCGCTAGGTTTGAAGCTTACAGTGCAGTTCATAATGGTTTTGAAGTCTATAGTGAGACATTTCTTCTAAAGAGGAAGGCAGCAGACTTTACCAAGTGCATCCTATGTGCAGAGAACCATTCTGGATTGTTGTGGAGCAGTTTGAGAGGAATTAACAGATACTCCAGTTCCTTGAATTACTTATAGATGGTGGTGGTGGTTTTTCAGTCGCTCAGTCATGTCCTACTCTTTGTGATCCCGTGGAATAAGATAGACGGTAACAATCTCATAATAGAAAATGCAGGAGACGCAGGTTTGATCCCTGGGTAAGGAAGATCCCCCTGGAGAAGGAAATGGCAACAACCCACTTCAGTATTCTTCAGGTGCCTGGAGAATCCCATGGACAGAGGAGCCTGGTGGACTATAGTCCACGGGGTCGCAAAGAGTTGGATATGACTGAGCCAGCACACACATAAGTAGAAATTAAAAATCAAGTTAAGTCTATTAACCTATCTATTTGACAAATATTAACTGCACAATTCTAGCTATATTAGGTACTTTCAAACATCTCTAGACAGTCCATGGGACCCTTGAAAAGACAATAGTCACGAAGCTGTTTAGGAAGCAGAGTGATGTGTAAAAAGCATGAGTGAATATAGTGCCGACAGCGCATGTGAAGCTTGAGGAGATAAAGAGGGAAGACTTGTGTCAGGTCGGGAAGCGGGGACGGGAATTGAGCTGGAGGGATGTTGGTTTAGAACCAGTCCATTCTGAAGGAGATCAGCCCTGGGATTTCTTTGGAGGGAATGATGCTAAAGCTGAAACTCCAGTACTTTGGCCACCTCATGTGAAGAGCTGACTCATTGGAAAAGACTCTGATGCTGGGAGGGATTGGGGGCAGGAGGAGAAGGGGACGACAGAGGATGAGATGGCTGGATGGCATCACTGACTCGATGGTCATGAGTCTGAGTGAACCTCGGGAGTTGGTGATAGACAGGGAGGCCTGGCGTGCTGCGATTCATGGGGTTGCAAAGTGTCAGACACAACTGAGCGACTGAACTGAACTGAACTGAACGGATCTGGAAGATGTAGACATGAATCATCAGTATGGTTGGCTTTGGGGTGCCGAGAGACCTAGGGTTTGTTTGGGGGGATAATTAAAGTGTGTTTTAGCAGGAAGAGTGGTCTTTTTAGATTGAAATGGGTGGAAAGTAGAGCTGGCGAGGTGGGGGATGTGGTGGCCTAGTGTGGGGTTCCTGAGTGCACATCTCTAGAGAGAAGACTGCAAATTTGGAAGAAGTGCTACTGTTTTTCCTCAAATGTTTTCTCCCTGCATTACAGATGGAAGGGTAACGTGCAGTTAGAGAGCCTGACTATTTAAAGAGGCGCATGAACAAAAGCCAAGTGGAGGTGAGGCTGACGGAAGCCCACGAGGAGAGTGTGTGACAGTCTCTGATTTAATCAGCACTTGAGTGTGTTCTGTCCTAAATACCTATTCCGGGTGGCGTCTGGGTGTCAATTATGTTATGACTTAGGTTTTTTGAACTTGAAAAAATTCCTCCTGGAGTGGATGTTTGTGGGAAAATTCTGTTTTTTTTTGTTTTGTTTTGTTAAATAAAAATGGGCACTGACACTTCGGTCCCTGGTGAAGCCTCTATTGGAGAAGTTTGTGTCTGTGGTCTGTGTTGTGATGCAGAGACTGTCCAGTGAGAGGTTTTGCTTTTTTCCCCTCTCCTGCGTCCTGGGATCCAGTAACCATGGTTGATCCCGGATCATTTTTACTGCAGCTTCAGAAATGTATGAACACTTGCTTAAAATTATAGGAACCATTTTGTTCTCCTAAGGGATTTCTTTTTCAAACTTTTATTTATTTTCATTAACTTTTATTGGAGTTTGGTTGCTTTCCAATGTTGTGTAAGTTTCTGCTGTACAGCAAGATGAATCCATTACACGTATTCATATATCCCCTGTTTTTTGGACTGCCTTCCCATTCAGGTCACCGCAGAGCATTGAGTAGAGCTCCCTGTGCTATACAGTAGGTTCTCATTAGTTATCTCTTTTATCCATAGTACCATTGGGGAAACAGTGGAAACAGTGTCAGACTTTATTTTTCTGGGCTCCAAAATCACTGCAGATGGTGACTGCAGCCATGAAATTAAAAGACGCTTACATCCTTGGAAGGAAAGTTATGACCAACCTAGATAGCATATTCAAAAGCAGAGACATTACTTTGCCAACAAAGGTCCGTCTAGTCAAGGCTATGGTTTTTCCTGTGGTCATGTATGGATATGAGAGTTGGACTGTGAAGAAGGCTGAGTGCCGAAGAATTGATGCTTTTGAACTGTGGTGTTGGAGAAGACTCTTGAGAGTCCTTTGGACTGCAAGGAGATCCAACCAGTCCATCCTAAAGGAGATCAGCCCTGGGATTTCTTTGGAAGGAATGATGCTAAAGCTGAAACTCCAGTACTTTGGCCACCTTATGCGAAGAGTTGACTCATTGCAAAAGGCTCTGATGCTGGGAGGGATTGGGGGCAGGAGGAGAAGGGGACGACAGAGGATGAGATGGCTGGATGGCATCACTGACTCGATGGATGTGAGTCTGGGTGGACTCCAGGAGCTGGTGATGGACAGGGAGGCCTGGCGTGCTGCGATTCATGGGGTTGCAAAGAGTCAGACACGACTGAGCGACTGATCTGATCTGAATAGTGTATATATTTCAAATCCCAATATCCCAATCCACAAAGGAGTTTCAAAATAAGATTAAATTGGAGGGCTTCCCTGGTGGCTCAGTGGTATAGAATCTGCCTGCCAATGCAGGAGACACGGGTTTGGTCCTTGATCAGGGAAGATCCCACATGTTGCAGAGCAGTGAAGCCCGAGCACCAGAACTATTGAGGCTGTGCTCCAGGGCCTGGGAGCCACACTGCTGAGCCCTTGTGCTGCAGCTGCTGAAGCCCACACACCTAGAGCCTGTGCTCGGCAATGAGAGAAGCTGCCACAAAGAGAAGCCCGTGCACCACGACTGGAGAGTGCTCCTGCTCGCCACAACTAGAGAAAGCCCATACAGCACTGAAGACCGAGCACAGCCAAAAATAAATACGTACAAAGATTTTTAAAAGAGATTACATTTGAAACAGTGAAGAAGAGAGGCTAAAGCATGGTGGTTGTTTTAAAGTAGGTTCTAGTAAAATAAAGACTCATGTATGTTTTGAAGACTCTGAAGTGTGACCCTTTACCTAAGCACCAGGCACAGGTCATGCTTGGTTGGGGAATCACTCTGAATGAGGAACAGGGAAGAAGCCCCTGCAGGACGTGGAGAGGGGGATGGGCAGAGCTTAGAATGAAGGCAGGACCTAGGGGAGGGGCAGAAGCACAGATGAATTATGGATCCATTTTTAAAGCATCCTCCAAATACAGAAAAGAAAATTCAGAAGTGGATTAGGCTTACAAGGTGTGTTTTATTTTTTAGGTGGGTATGGTGCCCTGATTGGGCTTCCCTGATAGCTCAGTTGGTAAAGAATCCACCTGCAATGCAGGAGACCCCAGTTTGATTCCTGGGTCTGGAAGATCTACTGGAGAAGGGATAGGCTACCCATTCCAGTATTCTTGGGCTTCCCTGGTGGCTCAGCTGGTAAAGAATCTGCTGCAATGTGGGAGACCTGAGTTCAATCCCTGGGTTGGAAAGATTCCTTGGAGAAGAGAAAGGCTACCCACTCCAGTATTCTGGACTGGAGAATTCCATGGACTGTATAGTCCATGGGGTTGCAAAGAGTCAGACATGACTGAGTGAGTACATTTCATTTTATGGCAGATGTTGGATTACATTTTCTGTTTTAGGCCAAAAGGGGCCAGACTAGCTGCTTAGAAATCTTTGTACTCTCCCTACCCACAATAGCTTAAAAAAAAAAAAAAAGGAAAGAAAACTTCATTGTTCAGAGACTACAAGATTGTGCATGAAGGAAAAAAAAAAGAATGTACAAAACCAACAAAAGAGTTTATCAAGGTCACTAGTTTAAAAAAACAGGGTCAATGTTTAAAAATCATTTGTATTTCTATATATAAGCAGTGACGATTAGAATTGAAAAATTTTAAATGATATCATTTATTCATAGCATCAAAAAGCATTAAATACACAGGGATAAATCTAATGAGAAATGTTCAGGATTCTACATTGAAAAGTAGAAAACATTACTGAGAAAAATTGTTGTTCAGTTGCGAAGTCATGTCTGCCTGTGACCCCATGGACTGTAGCATGCCAGTCTTCCCTGTTCTTCTCCCTGAGTTTGCTCAGACTCATATCCATTGAGTCAGTGATGCCATCCAACCATCTCATTCTCTGTCGTCCCCTTCTCCTCCTACCCTCAATCTTTCCCAGCATCAGGGTCTTTTCCAGTGAGTCAGCTCTTTGCATCAGGTGGCCAAAGTATTAGAGCTTCAGTTTCAGCATCTGTCCTTCCAGTGAATATTCAGGACTGATTTCCTTTAAGATTGATTGGTTTGATCTCCTTGCAGTCCAAGGGAGTTCAAGAATCTTCTCCAACACCACAGTTCAAAAGCATCAATTCTTCAGCACTCAGCTTTCTTTAGAGTCCAACTCTCACATCCATACAGACTACTGGAAAAACCATAGCTTTGACTAGATGGACCTTTGTTGGCAAAGTGATGTCTCTGGTTTTCAATATGCTGTCTAGGTTTATCATAGCTTTCCTTCCAACTAGCAAGCATCTATGGAGAAGGAAATGGCAACCCACTCCAGTGTTCTTGCCTGGAGAATCCCAGGGACGGCGGAGCCTGGTGGGCTGCCGTCTATGGGGTCGCACAGAGTCGGACACGACTGAAGTGACTTAGCAGCAGCAGCAAGCATCTTTTACTTTCATGGCTACAGTCTCCATTCACAGTGATTTTGGAGCCCAAGAAAATGAAGTCACTGTTTCATTTTTTTCCCCATGTATTTGCCATGAAGTGATGGGACCATATGCCATGATCTTTGTTTTTGACTGTTGAGTTTTAAGCCAGCCTTTTCACTCTCTTCTTTCACCTTCATTGAGAGGTTGTTCAGTCCTCTTTGCTTTCTGCCATTAGGGCGGCATCATCTGCACATCTGAGGTTGTTATTTCTCTCAGCAATCTTGATTCCAGCTTGTGATCCATCCAGCCTGGCATTTCTCATGATGTACTCTGCATCATGATGACTCCGCAAAGTCAGTCGCGACTGAGCGACTTTCGCTTCGCTTCACTTCGCTCTGCATGTAAGTTAAGTAAGCAAGGTGACAGCACACACCCTTGACGTGCTCCTTTCCCAGTTGTGAACCGGTCAGTTGTTTCGCGTCTGGCTCTGTTGCTTCCTGACCTGCAGACAGGTTTCTCAGGTAAGTTAAAGAAAAATTAAAGCCTAAATGAACAGAGAAAAAGCATATTCATAGATTGTAAGATTCAATAGTGTGTCCATTTCCCTTAAATTTATCAAGAGATTAAATGCAATCCCAATGAAAACTCCAGTAGGTGTTTCACTGGAAATTGCCAGGCTGACTCTAAGATTTACATGGAAATCAAATAACCAAAGTGAAGAGAACAGGCACTTCTAATTTTGCTGCCATCTTTTGTGGTATGAACTTTATTTAAAACCTGGCAGAATTATAACAGTACAAATAAATGATTCTTTCTGCTTATTCACAGAAAGTTTTGGAAATCACTGTTTTCTTGAGAAGAGTTAGGCCTTGGCTTATTAATTAAAAAAAACAAACAAACCTTATTTCCATGCAATAAGCCAGGAGAGCTGGGAGCAAAGCTTTTCATGGATTAGTGTGAAGAAGCTTAAGAAAATGGCCTTATGTTTTCTATTTTTAGACTTTTTTTTTGTTGGCAAGGAGGTAGGGTGAAGCACTTCCTTGAAGGGTGAGCTGTGAGTCAAGTGGCTTTCACTAAGCTTCCCTATTTGTTGTTTTCAGTCGCTAAGTTGTGTCTGACTTTGCGACCCCATGGACTGCAGCACGCCAGGCTTCCCTGTCCCTCACCATCTCCTGGAGCTTGCTCAAGCTCATGTCCATTGAGTCGGTGAGGCCATCCCGTCCTCTGTTGCCCCCTTCTCCTCCTGCCTTCAATCTTTTCCAGCATCAGGGTCTTTTCCTTTTTCAGGTGAGACCAATCAAATGCTTAATTTCTTAGTGAAGTTTGTTTTTTGTCATAATTGACAGGTGTTAGGTAATGTTTTTATCACATTGCTATTGAATAAAAATTTATGCATCCATTTACTAAGTCTTTGTGGAATATTGACTCAGGCAAGGCTTGAGCAAGATGCCCCAGAATGCAGAACAGTGGGACAGTCCACTTCCTCAGGGGCTTGCTCAGCAGTGAATTCCTCACATCTTGTCATGAACATGCCTTTCTGTTTGGCCCCCAGCATTCGGACCCCCTCCCTTACCAGCAAATTCAACCCCATGTGAGTCTGGTGGGAGTGGGCTCAGCCCACTAAAGACATCAGAGGCCAGATTCAGGGTCTCCCCCACTCAGGGAGGGTGTTGGATGTTGTAACTCAGGATTCTGAGTCTGGAGCCAGGACCCATAGATGTGGTCACTTAATTTTTTTTATTTTTTGGTCACACGGCTTGGCATGCAGGATCTTAGTTCCCCAACCAGGGAGCAGTGGAAGCATGGAGTCTTCACTGGACCTCCAGGGAAGTCCTGAAGTGATCACCAGCTCTCCTTCCCCTGGTAGTGACAGTCAGGACCAGATGCGGTGGCAGCACATGCTGGTGTGTGGAGGTGACACCCGGTGGGGTGACCTCTTCCTTGTGATTCCCTGTGGTCGGGCCCCTGCATGAGCTGCCCTCCGGGAGGCCTATGCTGGGATCAAGGGACACTGTACGTTCCTTTCTGCAGCCACATCAGCAGCTACCATGAAAACACAAGCCAGGCAGCAGAATGCCCTGGTTGGAAAGTTTGGGTTTGTTGTGACATCTGAACTGAGCCTTGAAGTAGTGTTTGCTGGACTCCTGCCTGGGGTGGCTGCAGGGACTCCCACGGATGGAGACAGTGAACTGGGGTCTCTTGGGATGTTAGCAGAGGGCTCAGTCCATGGGCTCGCTAAGAGTCGGATACGACTGAGCAACTTCACTTTCACTTTTCACTTTCATGCATTGGAGAAGGAAATGGCAACCCACTCCAGTGTTCTTGCCTGGAGAATCCCAGGGACAGGGGAGCCTGGTGGGCTGCCATCTGTGGGGTCACACAGAATCGGACATGACTGAAGCGACTTAGCAGCAGCAGCAGCAGCAGCCACTCTGAGCTCACACAGCACCCTGAGTTCCTATTTGGGAAGGTGGGCTTGGTGGGATTAGCGAGACTCCTAACACGTGGGGCTGGGGTCTGCAGTGGAGACCCTCGAGGAGGGTTCACATCTACAGGAGTGACCACAGCTGACTTTTATTGAGTGCCCGCTAGTGGTAAAGAACCCACCTGCCAGTGCAGGAGACGTAAGAGACTTGAGTTTGATCCCTGGGTCGGGAAGATCCCCTGGAGGAGGGCATGGCAACCCACTCCAGTATGCTTGCCTGGAGAATCCCATGGACGGAGGAGCCTGGAGGGCTACAGTCCATGGAGTCGCAGAGTCGGACACGACTGCAGGGACTTAGCACACACTGTCATCTTTGTTTTACTACTACTACTTCGTGTCAGTGCACTCTGCCACTTTTGAAGCCTCAGCTCGTCTAAGTTATTATGTGGTTTCTGTAACTCTCCCCATTTGCAGAGAGGAAACCAAGGCCTCGCGGGATTCAGCAACCTGCCCGTGCTCCCATCCCTCATAAGCGGTGCTGTCAGGTCTGCCTCTCAGTTCTGGCCTGTCTCCCGACACGCAGGTGGGGCCTTAACCTCAGGGCCAGGCAGCAGATCGCTGCGGCTGCTGTGTGCAAGTAACTCCATGCCTGTGCCCTCTCTCACTTTACCTGGCTTTATTTTTTTTTAATACCATTTTTTTGTTGACAGTGTATTCTAGATTTCTTTGCTTAATGCCTGCCTCCTTCATTAGAACTTGAGATCCAAGAGGGCAGGGACTCTGCCCTATGTTTGCACAGTTGTTTGCTATCGTCCTAGAACAGTACCTGGCACATAGCAGTTGCTCAACAAATACCATACAATCAATAATAATATTAGTAACCATCACATTCAAGCATGTGCCAAGGGCTTGGCATATATTAACTCACTTGATCCCCAGGACTGTTGTTACACTCATATTAGAGGTGAGAGAACAGACCACAGGCAGGTCTGGGAACTTGCTCAAGACTGCAGGGTTCAGAAGAGCTGGAGCTAGGATTCTTATGTAAGCACTTTGGCTCCAGAAATCAGGTTCCTAAAATGCTAAACTTCACTGCCTTTCATGAATGAGTGAATGATTATTTAAAGCAGGTTTTATGAACCATAAAAATGTATTTAGTAGAGCATTTCAAAGTAAATAAATTACATAAATTAAAATAAATTACATCAATGATGAGGTAATATTTTTCTCTTGTTAAGAAATGACAGTTAATGATTAAGACAAATTTCTGGGGGAAAATATATTTAATATAGGCTTAGGTTCTTGGAAGGTTTGTTATTATAGCATTACATGTAATCTGCTGGTCCACAAATGAATGGTGGGTTTTTAAAGGCTAGTAAATCTGTCTGATATATGTTCCCAACAAGATATTATGCATCTCTATTATTATCCTCATAAGATAGGCCTACTTCATATGGAAGAAATTATAACAATAAACATGTTAATTTTTGTCATGATTTATTTGTTAGTCTAAAAGCTCAGTTCAGTGCCTAAAAACTATATAATTGTTGGGCTTTGGAAATGCATTTGAACTGGGATCAGTCTTAAAACACAATTCAGTCCTTTAGAACGTTTGCCTAATACTAACAAATGTCTTGGGTTTTGCTTTCTGAGTACTTGGTCTTAATAATGAGACTGAATTAGACCATAAACTCATGTACTGCCAGGCTTATATTTTATATTAAGGTATGGGTGGCGCTAGTGGTAAAGAACCCACCTCCCAGTGCAGGAGACCTAAGAGACCTGGGTTCAATCCCTGGGCCAGGGAGATCCCCTGGAGGAGGGCATGGCAACCCACTCCAGTATTCTTGCCTGGAGAATCCCATGGACAGAGGAGCCTGGCGGGTGATGGTCCATAGGGTCAAAAAGAGTTGGACACGACTGAGGCGACTTAGCTCACATGCAAGGACAAGTTACATATTTTGGGAAATAGTCTGTTGACAAGGAAAAAGGAAAGCATCACAGACTTAAATTAGTGGATTTTTTTTTTTTTTTCGAGAGAGGCAGAAGGACTAAAGTGGTCCCAAACCAAATTTGTCTAATAATTAAAGTTACTTATGACATTTAAAATATTAATCTGCTTTGATCTACATTCACATGTTGGCATTTTCATTCATACTACTGATATTTCTAGATATAAATTTTGAATGATTGCTCCCTCCATATCAAGAATAATGGGCTTTTTCCTCTCAGAGCATCTTCAGATGCTCAGCTGTGGATTCTGAACCTTTTCGTGAATGAAGATGATGAATATGTATGAGAGCCAGGTAACAAGGGAGAGTGTTGGTTTTGAATTTTTGGTTCCCAGTAATTATTAGTGTCTTTAAATGCGAATGTGCCTTGAGGAAAAAAAATTCAAAGGAAGTACTGTGGGACGGTTCTGTAGGCTTTCTGACTTCAAAGTGCTTATTAGGATAGAAGCAGATGCCTGCTAGAAATGTAGATTTTTGGTTCAATGAGACAAATAGAATTAAAGTATTTAAATTACCGTGATCAACTTTTCCATTTAAAAAAATTTTCCTTTTCTGTCATTTACCCTGATTTGATTATTTGTATTTTTAGTTCCCTTATGCTTGCCTCTGAAATGGTATTATCTCATTTTTGATAGAATTTTACCTTCAGCTTTTAGGTTTGACATAGTAGCATGGTTATAAGCGTTCTTTAGGTTGGTGAGAGGCAGTACTCCACACATCAGTGCCATAGCATCTAGCTTTTACTCCAAAGGGCTCTGTTGATAGAACATTTTCTTACTTTTCCCTTGATTTTTTGTTTAAAAACTCTTTCTTATTCAGCCAGGCATTACATTTTAAAAAGTGGTCTTTGTGTCCAAAAGTGCCTTAAGCTGTTGATATGGTACTTCAAAGAGGTGTAAGTCTTGTAGTATGGATAGAACAGACAGAAAGAATGTAAATTATTACAGTCTCAAGTGTTAAGAACTGAGATAAGATCATTTGATGGAACATTTTTTGTTACCTTTTAAATTATTTTATCTCAGGGAGCTAATAAGGGCTTCCCAGGTGGCGCGGTGGTAAAGAATCTGCCTGCCAACGTAGGAGATGCAAGAGACATGGGTTTGATTCCTGGGTCTGGAAGACCCCCTGGAGGAGAAAATGGCAACCTGCTCCTGTATTCTTGCCGGGATGATCCCATGGGCAGAGGAGCCTGGGGTACTACGGTCCGTGGGTTGCAAAGAGCCGGACTGAGCACACCCACACCATGCTAATATTTGGTTGGCCAAAAAGTTGATTTGCGTTTTTCTATAATACCTTACAGAAAACTCTGAATGAACATCTTGGCCAACTCAATACATATGAATATGTGTGTATCTAAGTCTGGGTCTGTTGTGCATACAGACGAGAATACATAAATACACACACATACATACATACATATATACACACATATGTATATATAAAACAAGAACAAAAGCTATTGGTACTTTCTGAGGATTAATAGACAAAACTTTGTAAGTAAAATGTTATTGTTCAGTTGCTGAGCTCTCCTGTCCTTCACTATGTCCTGGAGTTTGCTCAAATTTGTGTCCATTGAGTTGGTGATACTATCTAACCATCTCATTCTCTGTCTCCCTTTTCTCCTCTTGCCCTCAATCTTTCCCAGCATCAATGAGTCAGCTCTTTGCATCAGGTGGCCAAAGTATTGGAGCTTCAGCATTAATGTTTCCAATGAGTATTTAGGATTGATTTTCATTAGGATTGACAGGTTTGATCTCCTCGCTGTCCCCGGAACCCTCAAGAAAGTCTTCTCCAACGCCACAATTTGAAAGCACCAGTTTTTCAGTGCTCAGCCTTCTTTATGGTCCAATTCTCACAAATGGCCTTGGCTTATTCAAGATCATGTTTTTGAGTATCAAGTGAGGACCTATTTTATATTTTGAGACGTATTTGGAGATAGTTGTCAACATAGAACACTAGTTTTTGAAATATTTCTATTTGGAGATGCAGAGGTACAGAAAACTTGGCTGCCATTTTTGTGTTAACCAACTGAAGCAAATAGAAATCCAGGCATGTGATTTAGTAAACAAAAAGTAATGGAGATAGGAAAGATTGTAACCCACTAGTAATCCAGAGAGCTTATTTTAGTCTAGACTTTAACTCCTCCTTTTTACTGCCTAAACCTTTGTCTGCTGCACTTCTATCATCCTGACCTTTGCATCTTTGCCTGGCAAGGGCCCTCACAGTCTTTCTGCTGAAGTTACTTGTCTGGTGTCATAGCAATGCTTGTTGCCATCCCTTGTATATTTCCTGTAACTTGCCATATAACTCAGAAGGGTGGCTCTTGTTTGGAAGCCACATTTTTGTATTTATTTTTGCTGAAAACAGATTTTTACTTAAAAGATAGTTTAAAGTGTATATGTAATCATTTCATCATTCTGACACAAATATTTTCATTTTTCTGGCTCCGTTATGCTCTCTGTTTTGTTTTGCATGGTTGGAGTTATGTCTGTTTTAATATTTAATGTAAAGACATTCCCATTGTCATAATGTCTTCATTATTGTAATTTCATTTGCTACATAAAAGCGCATTTGCTACTTATTTTCTTGTAAGACTTTTTTTTTTAAGTGTCTTCTGTGTTTCTTTTCTAGCTAGTGCATATTAGCATGGTCCCAATTAGTTTGAGAGAATTCCAGGATGTAGTGAAGGACAGGGAAGCCTGGCATGTTGCAGTCCATGGGGTTGCAGAGAGTTGGAACACAACATAGTGACTGAGCAACAAATAATTATTTGAAATTTTAATGCATGTGTTAAAGTTATTAGTTATCTTCACACATGATTTTTTTCTCTGATATAATCCCCTATGAATATGTGTGTGGTATATATTTGTGTATTTATGGCATATATATGTATATAGCATATAGCTATATATGTATACATGTACAGATATGGCATATATGTGTGCATATATGGCATGTATGTGTATAAAACATACAGCTAGTATGTGTATATGTATACATATAACACATTTTGAAAGACAGTGAGAATTACTTCATTATTCAGAATCAACAGTAGGAAAGCCCAGAGTTATATTGGGTAGCTGCTAATTCAAACTTCAGGGTTTGCTTTTCTCTGTAACATGCCATATTGTTAGTGTGATGTAACCTTCAGTTCAGTTCAGTTCAGTCGTGTCCGACTCTTTGTGACCCCATGAATCGCAGCACGCCAGGCCTCCCTGTCCATCACCAACTCCCGGAGTTCACTCAAACTCACGTCCATCGAGTCAGTGATGCCATCCAGCCATCTCATCCTCTGTCATCCCCTTCTCCTCCTGCCCCCAATCCCTCCCAGCATCAGTCTTTTCCAATGAGTCAACTCTTTGCATGAGGTGGCCAAAGTACTGAAGTTTCAGCTTTAGCATCATTCCTTCCAAAGAAATCCCAGGGCTGATCTCCTTTCGGATGGACTGGTTGGATCTCCTTGTAGTCCACGGGACTCTCGAGTCTTCTCCAACACCACAGTCCAAAAGCATCAATTCTTCGGCGCTCAGCCTTCTTCACAGTCCAACTCTCACATCCATACATGACCACTGGAAAAACCATAGCCTTGAGTAGATGTAACCTTAGGTTACTGTTTTTACATTTCATATTTGTACATGAAAGTTAAAAAATACTATATAAAATGAAGAAATAAGACATATTTGATAGTTCAAAGATTTATATTGAAAATCATTCTTTCTTAAATAATAAGCTTATATGAACTTCAAGAATGGTATGGAATCTACTTTAGTGTGGTAATATTTCAAATAGTTAAACATGTATCCTTAAAGTCTTTTGCCTGTAATAGTTACCTGGATATAGCTTGTATAAAGCACAGAATATGCTGGAGTTTGTTGTGGGGGTGTTCAAGCATATTATATGTCTGACTTTTGGCTTGTCACAACTGCAAATAGATTGAATACTGCTTAATCGTTTTATATTTATAGCTTAAAAAATATGAGTCTCTATGTATATGTATATGCATGTATATATAGCTATAGTTGTGTCTATTTCTGGATCTTCATTCTTACTAAGTTTATAGATTTTGAAATTCCATCATTATGCTGTAACTGTTGTTGCCTGAGTACTTAAGGATTCTATTTCTAGTTTTCAGAACTGAAGCTCTTCATTATGATGGTGTTTTAGTGTTTTTAGGGCATTCTAAAATTTTTTTCTTCCCATGAAATAAATTGTATATTATTCCTTTTGTTTAGCCGAAGTGTTTTATTTTCCATTTTCCACACGCTTCCTCCGTTGGGTACACAGTAAAAGCTGTGTTTATACCTCTGAGTTTTCCCTCACTTGCCCTGGGCTCTTCCCTTCCAGTCCTCTTTGCAGATATGCAAATTTCAGGGCTCCAGCGCTGTCTGGAGCCTAGGCGCTGGGGAGTTTGTGTGGGTTCAGTTGAAGTCCTTCATTTCTAGTGGCTCCTGAAGAGAACAAAAAAGAGTAGTATGAAGAATAAAATGTCAGATCTTTAAAAATACCTGGTTTGAAATTTGAGTCTTTTAAAGAAATCTTTGTGGTCATATTGTATTATTTATTTTTTGCTCTGATGGTTGTTTCTTCAGGAAATGCCCACTGTGCTCCTCCTTCACCAGCTGGCTCAGCAGGAAGGCGTGTGGACCATACTTCCGCTGTTACCGCAGTACGTTGCCCATGAAATGTGCTCATTATTGGCATCTCTACCTGACACTTGCAGGCTCCCTTGTTTTCTCACTAACTGTGTTTTTCCCGAGAGTCAGCAAGTAAAGTCATTGGATTCTATGACTGCTGCCTTAATCAGATTTCTTAATGATTGATTCTTAATCATGAATAGCTTATATTTTTAAATGTTTCTGTCTTAAAAGATATAATATCAGTATATTTGATATTTTGAGACTGATTTTGAGATCTTTTGAGCTGGGGTTTGTCATGGAAAGAGTTAACTTGAACTCTGGCTGTTCCACAAACCATTAGTATCTGGCTTTTCTATTAATATAAGCTGAAACTGTACATGGAAGAAAAATATAGGGTAAAAAATTCAGATTTCTTGCTATTTTATATGTCCTGTATTTACTTCCTGATTTCTCTTCCTTAGTAAGTTTTAAACCTTGTTATCAACTCATTTTATAAAAATGATTACTAGAATCTTTCTTTTTCTCAGCTTTTCTGTAACATATAGCAGAAATTCATCATGGATTTTCTTCTGTGAAGAAGATACAAGAATACAAATTGTACAACTCTTAGAAACACTCAGAAGATATGACCCATCAAAGGTAAATACAACTTCAAGTATTTTTTTTTTTTTGCATGGAGAAAGTGCTAAAAGGAAGTTTAATTTTGATTAAGAGGTTTTTCAGTCTAATAAAAACACTTAATTTAAAATTAAGAAGAACAAAATAGGCCGCTCTCACCCTGTGATATGCAGCATATTATATGGAATGTGTATCTCTCTCAATAAACTTGCTTTAACTTTAAAGAAAAAAGAATGAAATAGCAGTTAAATATCTGGAAGCAATGTTAAATAATTCTCTTTGAGGTTTGGAGCTGTCAGACAGATGGAACTTACAATGAGCCGTTTCTAAATGGAAAAAAAAAACTATATGTTTTACCAGTTTTAGAGAATTAAGAAAACTATAAACCAGAGTTAAGAAATAAGTTCCAATTGGTTATTTCTCTTTATCAACAATGACCACATATTGTTTTAGGTAAGAAATAACTTTGAGTACCAGCTGTGTGTTGGGCACTATGATAGCAGGAGCTTGGACAGACAGACAAGGGTCTTGACTGAATGGATGGTGCAGAGGAGCAGGGGGTGATGGACCATTGAAGAAGCAGTTACAGTTAAAAGTGAGACATCTTTTAAGGGAAACACTGGGCGTTGTTAGAAGTAACACAGCAGGGCATCAGATCTTATCTGGGAAGGTCATGACATAATGTGACATTTAACCTGAGTCCCGTGGAGTGAGTAGGAGTTAATAGGAGAGAGAACTCTAAGCAGAGGGAACAGTATCTGAGGTCTGGAGGTGAGACAGAAATACCTTGTGAGAAAAGTTCACCCCTGCCTTCATATTTTAACATTTTATCTCATGCAGATAGGATGTTGCAGATGGATCATGTTTACCTCTGAGTTCTGAGTGCTGAACACAGTGTTTAACACTTACTAGGTGGTCAGTAATGGAGAAGGCGATGGCACCCCATTCCAGTACTCTTGCCTGGAAAATCCCATGGATGGAGGAGCCTGGTAGGCTGCAGTCCATGAGGTCACTAAGAGCCGGACACGACTGAGCAACTTCACTTTCACTTTTCACTTTCATGCATTGGAGAAGGAAATGACAACCCACTCCAGTGTTCTTGCCTGGAGAATCCCAGGGATGGGGGAGCCTGGTGGGCTGCCATCTATGGGGTCACACAGTGTCGGACACGACTGAAGTGACTTAGCAGCAGCAGCAGGTGGTTAGTAAATATGTGTGTGTGTGTGTGTGTGTGTGCATGCTCAATCGTGTCTGACTCTTTGCAACCTCATGGACTGTAGCCTGCTAGGCTCCTCTGTCCATGGGATTTCCCAGGCAAGGATACTGGGGTGGGTTGCCACGCTCTCCTCCAGGGGATCTTCCTGACTCAGGGATAAAACCTGCATCTCCTGTGTCTTCTGCATTGGCAGGTGGATTCTTTACCACTGAGCCGCCTGGGAAGCCCTAAATGTTTGTGTAGGACTGAGTAACTGAAACGTCAGCTAAACTGCTGGGCTACATGCAGTGTCTCTGGAGGTTCACAGGCAGCTCTGCAGCTTTGTGGAGGGTAAATTAGGCTGTTCAGTTCTCTTGGAGAAGCTCAGGTTATGCCCTGATCACTTAATGGGATTCTTCCAATGTGGAATAAGCGGAATTGGGTCCTTTCTGGTATTGCTAGACACCCACCCCACCCCTGTTCTGATGCCCACTCCAGAAGTGAATCAGATTCATTGAGAGTACAGAAAAGGAGCCATGGCTTCCCAGTGCCCGCAGGGTTTGTTGATGTGGACACACACAGAATTGGGCAACGGTGACCATTAGGTTGGTTTCTCAAACGCTGAAAAGTTTGTTACTACAATAAAACCACTGGTCTTGATGCTTTTTAAATGCTGTGAGGACCCATTATGATTTCTTTTCATGCTTTTGATTTCTGGGAAAACACAGATATAATTGAATGCGAAAGTTGTTAGGTTAAAAAAATAATTCCTTCAAAGGAGAGAAGATTTATGAACGTGTCTCATCTGGTCTTTTCAGATGGTGCTGAGCAGTGTCTGTGTGCTGTGGGCCACATTTTATGTAAAACATTTGTTAGGCTTTTATGTTTTCCTTTGATTTGAGAAAAACTCCCAGCTCTTTTTTGGAATGTAGGAGTTTTAATCGCCTCCTAGTGTTTGCTTCACCTGGAGATTATTTTTTTCCATTATCCATAGCTCTAATTCTGTACAGAAGATGGTGACTCACTGTACTTTTTAATGAAAATTGGAATGATAAATTTAAAAGTTCAGAGCAAGTTCATGAAAAGCAAGTACAGAACAGAGGTAAAATAAGATATTTTCTTCTTTTGTGAGCTCTACCACATGAAAAAAAGTCAAGGATGTTTTATTTCATTTAAAACTAGTACTAGGGAATAAAAATTACATGATGTTGAAGTTAGCTTAAACCAGTGTTTTTTTCCCCCCGACCATATGAAATTTTAGGAAAAAAGTATAAAATAAACCTAGTTTTGACACTGACACAAATAAACTATATTAAAATAATGTGTTAGAGTATCATTATTTCATTGGATTCTGACATTGTTTCCCTTCAATATCTTGTCATTCTCACTAATCAAATTTATGCTGTTATACAATATTTTAAAGGAGAAGCTTTAATCTTTATTACAGTAATTAATCTCTGTTAATTGCCTTTCTGGGTGATTTCTATAAATTTCTATATCTTATTGAAGTCTTTCAGGTTTTTTCCCCTACACTATGCTTTTATTATGTGTGCATTTGCTGAAATGTCTGTAATTTTTAATTCTTAATAGAGGTAAAACATGAGTACTGGCAAAGAGTAATTCTAAGATACTAATAGAACACTGAGTTATTCTTTTACAGTTTGTCTTAATAGTCTTTATGAAGAAGCCATTAAGCAAATTACTGGGCTTCCCTGGTGGCTCAGCTGGTAAAGAATCCACCTGCAGTACGGAGACCTGGATTCGATTCCTGGGTTGGGAAGATCCCCTAGAGAAGGGAATGGCTACGCATTCCAGTATTCTGGCCTGGAGAATCCCATGGACTGTATAGTCCGTGGGGTTGCAAAGAGGGACACAACAGGGAGTGCTTCTTCACAGAATATGTATTAATTTCTCCCTTGCTGCTAAGTCGCTTCAGTCGTGTCCGACTCTGTGCGACCCCATAGATGGCAGCCCACCAGGCTCCCCCGTCCCTGGGATTCTCCAGGCAAGAACACTGGAGTGGCTTGCCATTTCCTTCTCCAATGCATGAAAGTGAAAAGTGAAAGTGAAGTCGCTCAGTCGTGTCTGACTCTTAGCGACCCCATGGACTGCAGCCCACCAGGCTCCTCCATCCATGGGATTCTCCAGGCAAGAGTACTGGAGTGGGGTGCCATTGCCTTCTCCCAATTTCTCCCTTAGAGTAGTTTATAATATGCATCTATGCTTAGTTGCTCAGTTGTGTCCAACTCTGCTACCCCAAGGACTTCAGCCCCAAGGACTGCAGCACCGACAGGCTCCTCTGTCCATGCGGATTCTCCAGGCAAGACAAGAATAGTGGGGTGGGTTGCCATGCCCTTCTCCAGGGGATCTTCCCCACCCGGGATCGAACCCAGGTCTCCTGCATTGCAGGAGGATTCTTTACTGTCTGAGCCACCAGGGAAGCCCACTTTACAGTATAACCCCCCACAAAAATATTGAAAAACAGTCTTATATACTAGATAGCTAAACACTGCTATTAATCATTAAAATATAAAAACATGTTCGGCATAAATTTATGTTTGGAACAGGAGATTATAATAGTGGGAGATTATTGGGAAAAGTGCTAAAATATACTGAAAATTGAAATGATAAAATTATTTATTTATGATGAAGTGTTTATTTTCTTTAAATAAGCTATATTTACATGGTATGTTAAATGTGATTTTCATGTTGATTAATGTTTAGTCATTTGAATTTTTTTTAATATAAATTTATTTATTTTAATTGGAGGCTAATTACTTTACAATATTGTATTGGTTTTGCCATACATTGACATGAATCCGCTACGGGTGTACATGTGTTCCCCATCCTGAACCCCTCTCCCACCTCCCTCCCCATCCCATCCCTCTGGGTCTTTCCAGTGCACCAGCCCCGAGCATTCTGTATCATGCATCGAACCTGGACTGGCGATTCATTTCACATATGATATTATACATGTTTCAATGTTGTTCTCCCAAATCATCCCACCCTCACCCTCTCCCACAGAGTCCAAAAGACTGTTCTATACATCTGTGTCTCTTTTGCTGTCTCACATACAGGGTTATCAAGTCATTTGAATTTTTAAGAAGATGTTGAATTTTCTATCTTAAGCCAAGGTTATTTGCTTTATAATTACTTCCCTTGCCCAGTGGTGACTTCATATATCCATAAAGTGTTGGGAAGAAATCCTCGGGTAACTAGGAACTTAGACCTTTCATGTCTGCTCATTTATGACTTGTTGCTGAACTGACCCAGACTGAGACGGGGAGGTGTTTGAAATACAGCCATGAGCAGAAGAGGGCTCTTAGGAGACAGCACTGTCTCTCTCCTGCTTTTATTTTCTGATAAGGAATAGGGAGGGAGCTTGTGATGGCTGGATAACAGAAAATACTACCAAGCTTTAGAGCTTCGGGTACTTAACGATTCTGCTGACGTTTCTTTAATGGTTACCTTTGAAAGCTCTCCCAGGATTGGTGCATCATTTAACACAAAACTTGGAGCACCTGGGGCAGGTGAGGTAGCCTGCAAATAGAGCGGAGAGCGAAATGGACACCACCCCAGGTCACAAGGAGGGCGTGTTCATAATGATGCAGGGGAGACAGGAGGTAGGCAGACCTGAAATACTGCATCAGATGGTATAAGTGCTGGGGAGGAAAGAACACAAAATGAGAGGGATGCCAGATAGGCTGGGGTGGACTTCCTTCTCTGTTTAGGGTATTTAGGAAGAACTTCACAGCTCACGTCAGTTTGAGCCACGTGTGAAGGAGCCAAGGGAGTGAGTTTTGTGCTCTCTGATCCTGTGCCCACGGCCCACGTACCCAACAGGAGCTGCAGACTCACCCAGTTCAAACATGAACTCTGCATTCCCCTTTGTTCCTCTTCCACATCAGTCTCCCGCATCTCGGAAATGGCATCCCTGTCTATCAGCCTTTCCCTTCTCCAGCGGGTCTTCCCAACCCAGGAATCGAACCGGGGTCTCCTGCATTGCAGGCGGATTCTTTACCAGCTTCAGCTACCAGCGAAAGCCCTGGTATCTCTTGTATTGGGGTTGGCCAAAAAGTCTGTTTGGGTTTTTCTGTACAAACTCAAACTTCTTGGCCAACCCAATATTATTAATGTCTGATATTCACTTGAATTCCTAATTTTAGCTATTGCATTATTCAGTTTTAGAATTTCTATCTGGCTCTTGTTTATAGGTTCTAGTTCTTTGGTAAAAATCATCTTTTCATCTATTTTCTTAACCATATTAACTATAGTTTAACTGCAAAATCTGATTTGTGAAGCTCTAGTTCTCATTTTTCTGTTTTTGGTGTGGTCCTGTTTCTTGGTGTGCAGGGTTAATTTTCACTAAATGTCAGCTATTTGATGTGAAAAACTGAAGAGGTTGTGGGTGGTATCCCTTCACAGGAACATTTGATCTTCTCCGGGGTTGTAGACCTTGTTTGGGTAGGTCTGTTTACAGACTGCCCTTACCCGTAGACCCTTTCTCCTGGTAGACCCTGTACTCCAGCCTTGGGCTCCCAGAACTACTGCTGAAGTTTCCCTCTGCTTAGATTTTAGCCACCTCACTGCTGTTTCCCACTGGGTTCTTGTGTTTTTCTCTTGGTTTTCGTGTAGCCTAGGAGTTGAAGGGAGATTGCAGGCAGAATTTTGGCGTCACTCCTTTGGGATCCCCATCAACCTCGACCTCCGTGGCAGCCTCCGGCCCCAGCTCTGTCTCTGCGGTGCAGCCAAACAGGAGCCCCCAGTTGCCACTCTGTTCTCTGCTGTCCTTTGCTCTTGTTCAGTCGCTCAGTCTTGTCCAACTCTGCGACCCCATGGACCGCAGCACGCCAAGCCTCCCTGTCCATCACCAACTCCCGGAGCTTGCTCAAACTCATGTCCATTGAGTCAGTGATGCCATCCAACCATCTCGTCCTCTGTCCTCCCCTTCTCCTCCTGCCTTCAGTCTTTCCCAGCATCAGGGTCTTTTCCAATGAGTCAGCTCTTTGCATCAGGTGGCCAAAGTATTGGAGCTTCAGCATCAGTCCTTCCAATTTAATATTCAGGGTTGATTTCCTTTAGGATTGACAGGTTTGATCTCTTTGCTGTCCAGGGGACTCAAGAGTCTTCTCCAGCACCACAGTTCAAAAACATCAATTCTTTGGTGCTCAGTCAGCCTTCTTTATGATCCAACTGTCACAGCTGTATACGACTACTGGAGAAACCATAGCTTTGACTATATGGACCTTGTTCGGCAAAGGGATGTCTCTGCTTTAATACACTGTCTAGGTTTGTCATAGCTTTTCCTTTGCTCTGAGAACTAGCAAATTCCTCGAGGGTAAAGAAGATGAATATGAGGTTCCCATGGGTGGGCTCCCCTGCTCTCTGGGATGTTAACCCTCACATCCTGTTTGCCTGTTGCTTTCTGATGCCCTCAGTCATTTGCTCTAAGAATTTCTCCAGCTGTTGTACTTGTTCTTGGTGGGAGAGCAGGTCTGACCCAGGCTGTTCTCTTGTGACACATGAACCCTGGTCTCTCTTCGGCTTCTCTTTCGTACCTTGTTTCCCATATCCAGTATCTTCCAGCCACACTGGACTAAATATTTTCATCAAATATATATCAAGTTTTTTTTTTTTTCCCACCTCAGGGACTTTATATCAACTGCCCTACCTGTTCGTCCCCAGATGTGTGCTCAGCTTAGTGATCTTAAAGCTGAGTTCAGCAGTTATCTCCTAAGAGGGTCCCTCTTTTTCCAGGGTGGTCCCCGTCACTCTGTTTTATTTTCATTGTAGCACATGCAGTCACTATCTGAACTCATTTTATTTTCCTGCTTGCTTTCTGTCTCCCCACTGTTGTATAAGCTCTGTTCCCACTGGTATGGGATAAATGTTAAATGTCAAAGTGAAGTGAAGTCGGTCAGTCGTGTCCAACTCTTTGCGACCCCATGGACTGTAGCCTATCAGGCTCCTCCATCCATGGGATTTTCCAGGCAAGAGTGCTGGAGTGGGGTGCCATTGTCTTCTCCAGGGGATCCTCCCAACCCAGGAATGAACCCGGGTCTCCCTCATTGCAGGCAGACGCTTTACCGTCTGAGCCACCAGCCATCAATTTGTTAATTGATAACAAATAATAAATGTTAATTGAATGAATGAATAAAATAAGCACTGATTCTGGCAGGAATTTTCTGTTGTCTCCTTCCTCTCATCTTTCAAGCACCAGAGGGTGGGGACCGCTCTGCAGCCATGGGCTCCATGCTGGCTCCTGCCATGTCACTCATGGCTCTTTCCTGACCCCTCATACCTGGGAGAGTTATGGTCCCTTTGGCAAATAAACCTCTTGAATTATCCTAATTTGAGTGTGTCATCTTTCAGCCTACTGACTCTGCTTTGGTCAATAAAAATAATTGAACCCAGGTCTCCCACATTGCAGGCACAGCCTTTACCAGCTGAGCCACTAGGGAAGCCCAAGAATACTGGAGTGGGTAGCCTATCCCTTCCCTAGTGGATCTTCCCAACCCAGGAATCAAACCAGGGGCTCTTGCATTGCAGGTGGACTCTTTACCAACTGAGCTATCAGGGAAGCCAGTAAAAATAAATTAGTATGTAAATTTCTACATTTGATTGTTTTTATATTCAAGTTGTATTCATAGACTATCACTTTGTTCCTAAATTTGTTAAATAAATGTTGAACTAAACAAAAAAAAAGGAACAGTTTTCTTTAATAGTATTTTGATAAGAAATATTCTATAAAATAACATTTTTGTGTTTATAATGTAATGACTAACATTTTGTTCATCCTGATGGTGTGATCTTAAATTGCTTTCTTCATAGACAAAGATTCTGCTGTATTCATTATCATATGAGTATCATATTTTTGTTAAAATTCTTTAAAAATATATAATCTGTGCTTATGCTTTATCACTCAGAATATTTAACTAAAACTAATGGTACTTACTTGTTTTGGGTCTTGCCTGAATGGCTTTTTAAATTTTTTTTTCTATCTTTATTTAACAGGAATGGTTTTTAGGAAAAGCATTACATGACGAAGAATCTACAATAATTCACCATTATGCCTTTTCTGAAAATCCTACAGTTTTTAAATATCCTGACTTGGCTGCCGGCTGGGCCCTTAGTATCCCACTGGTAAACAAGTAAGAATTTATTAGACTTTTTTTCATTTCATTTTGTGTATGAATCACCTTTTATTGTGCTAAGTCTTGTAACTGGTGGATCTGAGTGAGCTTTTCAGCAGAGACAGCGAGTGGTAGAGCAGGGAGACGGGAAGCAGGAGCCAGACACAGAGGCTCCATCCCTTACTCGTCCTGTCTCAGGGCTCAGCTGCTCTGTGCTTCCTCTTCCTTACCTGCTGCAAAATGAGGTAAATGATGAACTGTGAGCCTGAGGAGGCTGCATGAGTGCTCAGGACTCTATACCCAGGAGGGTGACCACTGCTGTCAGTGGACCTGGTGACCTCCAGGCGTGACTTTGTCAGTAAGGAAATGAATCCGCAGCATGCCTGTGCGGCTGGGTTGACGTCTGGTTATGTTCATGTGTATATGCACGAATTTAAACGGGGCCCGGGCAGAAGATGCTGTAGATAATCGTACCTGGCTATTTGTGTGATAATCCCAGTGATGCTTTTGTGATGTGAAAGGAGAAGGTAAATTGTAATTTTAGGGAAATATGGGAAATATTAGGGAAATTAGGAAAAATTAGGGAAAAAAGGGAAATATGGCTGTTGACAGCCCTCTTAACCTAAATAATTCAGATTATTTGTGAGTTTTTGTTCTTTCAGGAATGGAGAGTTGATAATGCAAATGTGGTTTTTATTTCTACAAAGATTAAAGTGTTTCTATTATTTCTTAGACTAAGTGCCCTGTTTCTAGGGGTTGGAGCCCTGAAAAGCTTTTTAGCCCATTGTAGATGTAGAAGGTTGGAGAAGGCAATGGCAGCCCACTCCAGTGTTCTTGCCTGGAGAATCCCATGGACGGAGGAGCCATGGGGTGCAGTCCATGGGGTCGCAAAGAGTCGGACATGACTGAACAACTTCACTTTCACTTTTCACTTTAGTGCATTGGAGAAGGAAATGGCAACCCACTCCAGTGTTCTTGCCTGGAGAATGCTATGGACAGAGGAGCCTGGCAGGCCTTGGTCCATAGAGTCTTCAAAGAGTAGACGCGACTGAAGCAACTTTACATAAATGCACAACTAGAGACTAAGGATTAGCATACTCCACAGTTAGAGGCTCCAGGGGATCTTCCCGGCCCGGGGATTGAACCCGGGTCTCTTAGGCCCTGCACCTGGGATGTGTCTAGTTGGATCCTATCCGGTTAAAGTTGATGGGGACAACTTAAGGCATCTACAACCTCTGGACCATAAACAGCTGCCAGGGAACTTTAGGGCATCAGTTGGGACCAAACTAACTCTGACTCTGGAGACCTCTTTATTGACCTAAAAAATTAATCAAAATCAGAATTCTCTTAGAAGCCTCTGTCTTGTGTGGTTAGTCAACAGCGCCCACTGCAGGAGTGTTTATTCTCCGTGTCTCCTTTCCTTGACTGATGACTCAGTAGGTAGGGCAACGATTTATAGTTACTTATGAATTTCTTCTGCTCAGTTCAGTTCAATCACTCAGTCGTGTCTGACTCTTTGTGACCCCATGGACTGCAGCACACCAGGCCTCCCTGTCCATTACCAACTCCCAGAGTTTACTCAAACTCATGTCCATTGAGTTGGTGATGCCATCCAACCATCTCATCCTCTGTCATCCTCTTCTCTTCCTGCCTTCAATCTTTCCCAGCATCAGTCTTTTCAAATGACTCAGCTCTTTGCATCAGGTGGCCAAAGTATTGGCGTTTCAGCTTCAACATCAGTCCTTCCAATGAACATTCAGGACTGATTTC
Organism: Bos indicus; assembly: GCF_029378745.1. Taxonomy (NCBI): domain Eukaryota; kingdom Metazoa; phylum Chordata; class Mammalia; order Artiodactyla; family Bovidae; genus Bos; species Bos indicus. The sequence continues at coordinate 29,540,057 of NC_091771.1, read as the reverse complement.
CTTTAGGTTGGATCTCCTTGCAGTCCAAGGGACTCTTCAAGAGTCTTCTCCAACACCACAGTTCAAAAGCATCAATTCTTCTGTGCTCAGCTTTCTTCACAGTCCAACTGTCACATCCATACATGACTACTGGACAAACCGTAGACTTGACTAGACGGACCTTTGTTGACAAAGTAATGTCTCTGCTTTTTAATACGCTGTCTAGGTTGGTCATAACTTTTCTTCCAAGGAGTAAGCATCTTTTAATTTCATGGCTGCAGTCACCATCTGCAGTGACTTTGGAGCCCCCAGAAATAAAGTCTGCTACTGTTTCCACTGTTTCCCCATCCATTTGCCACGAAGTGATGGGACCAGATGCCATGATCTTTGTTTTCTGAATGTTGAACTTTAAGCCAACTTTTTCACTTTCCTCTTTCACTTTCATCAAGAGGCTTTTTAGTTCTTTACTTTCTTCCATAAGGGTGGTATTATCTTCATATCTGAGGTTATTGATATTTCTCCCAGCAGTCTTAATTCCAGCTTGTGCTTCTTCCAGCCCAGCGTTTCTCATGATGTACTCGGCACATAAGTTAAATAAGCAGGGTGACAATATAGAGCCTTGACATACTCCTTTTCCTATTTGGAACCAGTCTGTTGTTCCATGTCCAGTTCTAACTGTTGCTTCCTGACCTGCATACAGATTTCTCAAGAGGCAGGTCAGGTGGTCTGGTATTCTCATCTCTTTCAGAATTTTCCATAGTTTATTGTGATCCACACAGTCAAAGGCTTTGGCATAGTCAATAAGCAGAAATAGATGTTTTTCTGAAACTCTCTTGCTTTTTCAATGATCTAGCGGGTGTTGGCAATTTGATCTCTGGTTCTACCTTTTCTAAAAACAGCTTGAACATCTGAAAGTTCACGGTTCACGTACTGTTGAAGCCTGGCTTGGAGAATTTTGGGCATTATTTTGCTAGAGTGTGAGATGAGTGCAACTGTGCGGTAGTTTGAGCATTCTTTGGCATTGCCCTTCTTTGGGATTGGAATGAAAACTGACCTTTCCGGTCCTGTGGCCACTGCTGAGTTTTCCAAATTTGCTGGCATATTGAGTGCAGCACTTTCACAGCATCATCTTTTAGGATTTGAAATAGCTCAACTGGAATTCCATCACCTCCACTAGCTTTGTTCGTAGTGATGCATCCTAAGGCCCACTTGACTTCACATACCAGGGTGTCTGGCTCTAGGTCAGTGATCACACCATCGTGATTATCTGGGTCATGAAGATCTTTTTTGTACAGTTCTTCTGTGTATTCTTGCCCCCTCTTCTTAGTATCTTCTGCTTCTGTTAGGTCCATACCATTTCTGTCCTTTATTGAGCCCATCTTTGCATGACATGTTCCCTTGGTATCTCTAATTTTCTTGAAGAGATCTCTAGTCTTTCTCATTCTATTTTTTTTCCTCTATTTCTTTGCACCGATCACTGAGGAAGGCCTTATCTCTCCTTGCTGTTCTTTGGAACTCTACATTCAAATGGGTATATCTTTCCTTTTCTCCTTTGCTTTTGGCTTCTCTTCTTTTCACAGGTATTTGTAAGGCCTCCTCAGACAGCCATTTTTGCATTTCTTTTTCTAGGGGATGGTCTTGATTCCTGCCTCCTGTACGATGTCATGAACCCCCATCCATAGTTTATCAGGGACTGTGTCTATCAGATCTAATCCCTTAAATCTATTTCTCACTTCTACTGTATAAGCATAAGGGATTCGATTTAGGTCATATCTGAATGGTCTAGTGGTTTTCCCTACTTTCTTCAATTTAAGTCTGAATTTAGCAATAAGGAGTTCATGATCTGAGCCACAATCAGCTTCCAGTCTTGTTTTTGCTGACTGTATAGAGCTTCTCCTTCTTTGGCTGCAAAGAAAATAATCAATCTAATTTTGGTGTCAACCATCTGGTGATGTCCATGTGTAGAGTCTTCTCTTGTGTTGTTGGAAGAGGGTGTTTGCTATGACCAGTCCGTTCTCTTGGCAGAACTCTATTAGCCTTTGCCCTGCTTCATTCTGTACACCAAGGCCAAATTTGCCTGGTACTCCAGGAGTTTCTTGATTTCCTACTTTTTCATTCCAGTCCCCTATAATGAAAAGGACATCTTTTTTGGGTGTTAATTCTAGAAGGTCTTGTAGGTCTACATAGAACTGTTCAACTTCAGCTTCTTCAGCGTTACTGGTTGGGGCATAGACTTGGATTACCGTGATACTGAATGGTTTGCCTTGGAAACGAACAGAGATCATTCTGTTGTTTTTGAGACTGCATCCAAATACTGCATTTTGGACTGTTGTTGACTATGATGGCTACTCCATTTCTTCTAAGGGATTCTTGTCCATGGTAGTAGATATAATGGTCATCTGAGTTAAATTCACCCATTCCAGTCCATTTTAGTTTGCTGATTCTTAAAAAGTCAACGTTTACTCTTGCCATCTGTTTGATCGCTTCCAATTTGTCTTGATTCGTGGATGTAACATTCCAGGTTCCTATAGCAATATTGTTCTTTACAGCATTGGATCTTGCTTCTATCACCAGTCACATCCATAACTGAGTGTTGTTTTTGCTTTGGCTCCGTCTCTTCATTCTTTCTGGAGTTATTTCTTCACTGATCTCTAGTAGCATATTGGGCACCTACCGTCCTGGGGAGTTCATCTTTCAGTGTCCTATCTTTTTGCCTTTTCATACTGTTCACGAGGTTCTCAAGGTAAGAATACTGAAGTGGTTTGCCATTCCCTTCTCCAGTGGACCACATTTTGTCATTTCTTCTACTCAAGTCACCAGAGAAACTGGTTACTTAAAACATCTCATGATACTCACTTTCTTAAGCTTTCTCATCAGAAATGCTTCCTCACTGGAAATATACTCTGCATCAGTTGAGTCGTTTGCTCAGTCGTGTCTGACTCTTTGTGACCCCATGGACTGCAGCAGGCCAGGCTTCCCCGTCCATCACCAACTCCCGGAGCTTGCTCAAACTCATGTCCATCAAGTCGGTGATGCCATCCAACCATCTCATCCTCTGTTGTCCCCTTCTCCTCCTGTCTTCAGTCTTTCCCAGCATTCAGGGTCTTTACTAGTGAGTCAGTTCTTTGCATTAGTGAATGTTGGATTAACACTTTCCAATGTTTCCGGTGATCCATCTAATGTGTTCTCCTAACCCTAACATCAATTTTTAAAAATTGCATTTTTGGATAAATGCTTGTTAATTTTCAATAAGGTGATTTCTTCAAATAAGTGTTACTACAGAACACAGTTACTGGTTTCTTCTGTTGTTTTTCTACCTGCAAACCTTATCTTGATTTCCTCCAATATCTTACTCTGCTGACTATCTCACAAGTGGAATTAGAAAAGTCAGTAGGAAGTTTTCCTAATACAGGATTGAGGGGTTCGCCGTTTGTTGCAGGTTTCCAGTCTAGCTTCTTGTATGCTTAGAACTGAAAGCTGAATGTCGAATGTCTTATTTGCCGGTAACTGAATATTTAATGAAGAAATATTTTCATGAAATAATTGGGATTTCTGGCCTTGCTGGTTCCTGAAATTCGCATTTGAAAAGCCCTCGAGTATAGCCCTTGGTTGTGTGTAGAAGAATGACACCTGGGCCCCATCGCTGGGACTTGCCTCTTCAGTTAGGTGAATTCCCCTGCGCACGTTTAGAGCTGGGACTCCTTTGCGAGATGACTGCGTTAGGCTGCGAGCATCCCATGCGGCTGACTCATCCAGGGGAAGTTCATGATATTGATTAACCATCACTGGTTCTGGCAGAGTCCATGGGTTGCTAAAGGCAGCCACTTACAGATGCCAGCATACACACTGATCTGTCTCCAGTCAATCAGTGCTCATCTTAAAGAGAGTCTCTCAGTGGCTGTCGCTTTCTGTCCTTCTCTGGTTTTCCTCAAAGGAAAATGTACAAGAACTGAATGAGAAAGAAACCTGGAAAGTCAGGAGTAGAGAGCCTGTTTAGGGTGGCAGTTCAGAGGTGTTTATTAAGGGGCAGGGGTGGCATGGCCGTCTGACATTGGCATCTGATCACAGCCCCTGTTTCTTGCCTGTGGCGGTAAGCTCAGGTATGACTTGTTTTTGGTCTTTGGAGTCTGAATATGGTCTGATCAGATTTTGAAGGCACTTGTCATGAGTCCAGATTCCAAAGTTAACTTGAAAGAGTTTATTTATAAAAACTGGCTCCAACCAAGCAGAATTCGAGCTGGGCAAGATTCCGTGCCAGGGCAGGTTTTTTCCTCTTAATATATATCAGAAATGTACTGAGAATGCAGTCTCTTTATGTAACATCCTCACCCACTCCTGCTCATGGTCCGTGTGCAGATATCCAGCAGGAATGTGACAGAGATTCTTTCGGGCTTTTTTAGGGCTGTCGGCCATCAAGCCACATTCGTATCAGCCGTAAAAACCAGTGCTTTATAACTAAACGTAAATTACAACCTGTGTCTTCCTCCTTTATCTCTGTATGACACAGGGCGTCTAAAGCCTGTGCCCTGTGACAGCCTGGAGGGATGCGGTGGGCAGGGAGGTGGGGGGGTTCAGGATTGAGGGGACACATGTATGCCTGTGGCCAATTCATGTTGATACATGGCAAAAACTAGCACAATATTATATTTATCCTCCAGTTAAAATTTCTTAAAAAAGAAATATTTGTGCTTCAGCCAGGCTGAAAACTCAGTAAGGACTTTGGAAATTTGTTACTACTTTTCTTTTTAAAATCACTATGATTTCTTTTCAGTTAAAATATTTATTAGGTGAAAGTGTTAGTCGCTTAGTCATGTCCAACTCTTTGCGACTTCGTGGACTGTAGCCCGCCAGGCTCCTCTGTCCATGGGATTTTCCAGGCAAGAATACTGGAGTGGGTTGCCATGCCCTCCTCCAGGGGATCTTCCCGAACCAGGGATCGAGCCCGGGTTTCCTGTGTTATAGGCAGATTCTTTAGCATCTGAGCCACCAGGGAATATTTATTAGGAGGTTTGTAGTTGAAATGAGGGGTCCTGCCTCTAGTCCTGTAACAAGCATAGAACCATGTGGCATCTGAGTGGTCTTGGTAAGTGTGTAATTCTCTCTCTCAGCTTGGAATCAAGGAACACACTGGTATTTGCTCTCACCCATCCAGGCTGCTCACTGAGCACTGGGTTCAGGGGGCAGTGGGCTGCGTTGGGGTGCACAGCAGGAGCCGTGTAGAGGGTGTTGTGGGGCTGCTGTGTGTGATGGATCAATGGGCTGTGCTTCCCACTCTGGGAGCGGAGGAAGCTTCTGTTTAGTCTTGAGGGAAAGTCTGGAAGCCCTTGAATTTGGTCTTAAAGAAAAGGCTGCCAGGCGAAGGTTGGGTCGGGGTGAACTGGGCCAGGGGTGTGCTCTGGGGGTGGCAGGAGGGTGCTGAGGAGCCAGGGATTCTAGAGCCTGGTGGGGTTTGGGGCATTATTCTGTGTTGAAAAGAGCCATTAATAATTTTTTGAAGCAAGAAAATAACTTGAAACTGTTATTCTTTCCTGAAACCATCTGCTCTCTCCCCCTGAAAACTCCACAAACTGTAGTTCATTAGGGTCATTAAAAACAGGAGACTGAAACGCAGCAACTTGTGTTTCCTTGTCGTGCAAGCTTCTTTGCTTTCCCTTTCTGTATTCAGTCAAGGATTATCAAGAGTTCACACACTTGATGGCTTTTTGAAAGCCATTATTGTGTCGTATTGTGTTTTATTTTACTTTCCAGGTGTTCATACAGTGAAACCTATGTTTGCAACAGGTCTTACCTTCATTTCCTGGTGCACAAATAATTCTGTTTCCATAGTCCTTTGCTTTAAGGAAATGAAAGTCTTACTTTTACCTTAAAATTTCTACTTTTGTTTTCAAATATTAGAAAGTCTCAAGAATGTATTATTCTTGTTTGATGCCTGTTTTGGTTTTTAAAAAACCTCACATTATCTCTTATTTTCTAGGCTTACAAAGAGATTAAAGAGTGAATCCCTGAAATCTGACTTCACGATAGATTTAAAACATGAGGTGGGTCATGAATTTGTTTGGTTAAAAGTCTTTGTAATCAAGAAACTGTGTCTTTTTATATGGTAATAAGATCATACACATTGATAATTACCTTAAACATAAATAGGTTTAATTCTCCAACCAGAAGACAAAGGCTGGCAGATGAAAACCCCTGCATCTTTGCACTTCCACTTAGCACATCACTCCACTTAACCCCCCAAACTGTAGGTAATTATTTTATAGTGTTAGGTTAATTATATTTCCATTATGGCTTTTAATTGTAATTATTTTTTGTCTGGCTATTCATTGTGAAAACTGATAAACATCTTTTACTTTTGTGATTACGTAATATTATTCACTTAATACCATTATATTATGATTGATTAACAGAAAATAGTAGAATTCTATATTACTAAAGTGAAAGTGTTAGTCACTTAGTTGTGTCTGACTCTTTGCGACCCCACGGACTGTAGCCCACCAGGCTCCTCTGTCCATGGGATTTTCCAGGCAAGAGTACTGGGGTGGGTTGCCTTCTCCCCTGGAGAAGGATCTTCCCGATCTAGGGATCAAACCTAGGTCTCTTGCATTGCAGGTGGGTTCTTTACTTCCTGAGCCACCAGGGAAGCCAGAGGTGAATGTTTAAAAAACTTGCCAAAATGTCATTAAAATACCTCTGGTCTAATTTGGTGCTTTGGTTGCTCTTACGCCGCCATTGTGTCCCTGTGCTGGCGCCCTACAGCAGGATGGAGCCATCTGGTCCCCTGGCACTTAGTGGACACTGGTCGGTAGGGATCCTGAGGCAGGTGGCAGGCGTGCCATCGTGAATCCAGTAATCTCTGATCATCTCTCTGTGCATCTTATTCGTGGGTACATCTGATGGCCAACCCTCCTTTCCCTCCAGAGAATTCTGACTCTCAGGACATTGGGGTCAGTCATGACACATAACTCAATCCAGCAGCACTGGCAGCCTGCCAGGAACAGAAAGGGCACTCGAAGTATTTTCATTTCAGGGGTGTTTTTAAATTATGAAAATACATGTCAGAAATCATTCTTTTCCATGAGAGGGAGGGAATGACTGGTTGAAAGCCAGGGTCTGTCTAGATTTTTAATGAATAATCAGCTCAGGTATAGATCCCCAGGTTTGGGAGCTTATGGAACATTAAATAACACACATAAAAAGAAAAAAAAGCTCTTAACATACCTGAAAGGTATAACCATCAGTCAGAATATCTGTGTTTAAGAGAGAGAGCTTGACTGGTTGCCTGGTGTCTCCCCAAGAGGACCCTGCTTTATTCTCACCAGAGTGAATAGCTTTCTTGAGTCCTCTCCCTTGCCCCCTTTTCTTCATCATTTTATAATGTAGGAATGTGTCTCTGAATATATACTGTGTAGTTTTGCGTCCTTCTGGGCTTCATTTAAGCAGAACTGTACCATGAATATGATTATAATTTGATTTGAAACTCATCTGTGTTGCTGTGTGCAGCTGTAATGAGTTTATCCTCACTGTCTGCAGCAGCCTGTCTCAGGACTATCCCATGGTGCCTTTGCCCAGCCTCCTGGTAGTGGGCCTCTGGGTCACTCCTGGCTTTTTGCTATTACAGTCACTGCTTCTGTGAACATTTTTTACACATGTCATGGTGATCATCTGTAAGAGTTTCTCTATAGCAGAAGCTTTTAGATTGTTTTGTGACTGGGACTCACTTTAAATATACGTTTTTCACTGTGACTCAGTGTACTTGTGTGTTGTTCTTGTGTTTTGTTATTGATTTCCAGCTTAGCACGACTGGTCTGTATAACAGTCATTTGAAATATTTTTAGGCTTAACGCTAAGACCGGATTCATGTTCAGTTTTTACAAATGGAGAAAAGGGTAAATGTGCTCTGATTGGAGGGTATATTAGTCTCTTCATATCTACTGGGGCTTCCCTGGTGGCTCAGATGGTAAAGAATCCACCAGCAATGCAGGAGACCTGGGTTTGACCGCTGGTTCAATAAGATCCCCTGGAGGAGGGCATGGCTGCCCACTCCAGTATTCTTGCCTGGAGAATCCCATGGACAGAGGAGCCTGGCAGGCTAGAGTCCACGGGGTTGCAAAGAGTTGGACACGACTGAGTGACTCACACTTTCACTTATATCTGTTAAAGAAGAAATAGATACATCAGTTAATCCTGTGTGCTTTTCATGTATCTCCTCCCTCTCTCCCTTCCTCCTTTTTTTTGTTTTGTCTGCTTGATACGTCATCTACTAAGGGAGGGTACGAAACGCTTCCCTCTGAGTGGCGACAGTGACTCCTTGTGGAGCTGCCAGCTCTTGCTGTTTATAGTCTGGGGCCATGTCAGTAAGAAGCATGCGGGTTTAGACTTGTCATGTTCTCTTGGTAAAGTTTTCTTTATCTCTAGGAATGCTCGTTGCCTCAGTGTTCATCTGTTGACAGGAACACTTCCATACTAGCTTTCGTTTGGTGTTTGCCTCATAAGTGTTTTTCATCTTTTTTCTTTCAGTACTTCCATGTCCTCCATCTTTTGATGTGTTTCTCTTGAAGAGGATATGCTTATCTTTTTCTCCCAGTTTGACAACCTTTATCTTCAAACCATGTAGCAAATTTACATTGACATTTTTCAGATTTGTTGTCTGTCGCTTAGTCGTGACTGACACTTTTGTGACCCTGTAGACTGTAGCCCACCAGGCTCCTCTATCCATTGGATTTTGCAGGCAAGAATATGCGGTGGGTTGCCATTCCCTGCTCCAGGGGATCTTCCCGACCGGGGATCGAGCCCATGTTTCCTGCTTTGCACCTTCGTTCTCCCTCCCATTTTTCTTTTTCTAACCCTAACCCTTTTGGAAGTTCAGTCTCCGTGTCTGTTTCTTAATGGTTATTTTAAACATTTTAACATGTATGCTTAACCTTGTTGTTTAGTCATTAAGTCTTGTCTGACTCTTTGCCACGCCATGGGCTGCCACACGCCAGGCTCCTCTGTTCTCCACTGTTTCCCGGAGTTTGCTCAAATTCAAGTCCATTGAATTGGTGATGCTTACCTAACCATGGCTAATTAATCAATATCCTGAAAATTTAAGGACCTGAGAACATATCCCTCTCTCAGTTTGATGCTCTTTTGTCCAGTAGCTTTGTTCTGTCGTTCCTTTTAAATCTGCAGCTCGGATGTTGTCACTTTATGCGGTTACCATTTGCATTAACTTAAACCCTGTATTTCTTCACTCTTTTGTTTTGCTTCTGGACCCTGCTAATGGAGATCATTGTTATTCTTCCTGAAGTATATCATTCAGAATTTCCTTTTTAGTGGGGTGGCAAATTCTCAGGTTTCCCTTTAAAGATACTTTGTTTCAACTTTGTTCTTGAGACATAATCACATTGTGTATTCGAGTCAGGGTTGTGAGACTTTTCTCATCACAGCAGTGCCGCTCCCCTGTGCCCTTTCTTCTGTTACTGCTGTTGTGTTGGGTGATAAGCCATCACTCGCACGTGGGTCCTTTGTAGCGAGTCTGCTGTTTCTCTGGCTGCTTTTAAGATTGCTCTTTGTCTTTGGTGTTCTGCGGTTTTCACTTGTTCAGTCACTCAGTCGTGTCTGGCTCTTTGCGACCCCATGGACTGCAGCACGCCACTCTTCCCATCTTTCACTGCCTCCCAGAGCTCACTCAAACTCATGTCTATTGAGTCAGTGATGCCATCCAACCATCTCATTCTCTGTCACCCGCTTCTCCTCCTGTCCTCAATCTTTCCCAGCATCAGGGTCTTTTCCAATGAGTCAGCTCTTCACATCAGGTGGCCAAAGTATTGGAACTCCAGCTTCAACAACAGTCCTCCCAATGAATATTCAGGGTTGATTTCCTTTTGGATTTCCTTATTTAATCGTCTTGCTGTCCAGGGGACTCTCAGGAGTCTTCTCCAGCACCAGAGTTTGAAAGCATTAATTCTTTGGTGCTCAGCCTTCCTTATGGTCCAACTGTCACATCCATACATGACTACTGGAAAAATCATAGCTTTTACTGGATGGACCTTTGTTGGCAAAGTAATATCTCTGCTTTTTAATACTGTCTAGGTTTGTCGTAGCTTTTCTTCCAAGGAGCAGTTTCACTATGGTGTGTGTGTGTGTGTATGTATAGAGAGTTTCCCTGGTGGCTCAGACGGTAAAGAATCTGCCTGCAATGTAGGAGACCCAGGTTCAATCCCTGGGTCTGAAAGATCCCCTGGAGAAGGGAATAGATACCCACTGCAGTAGTCTTGTCTGGAGAATTCCATGGACAGAAGAGCCTGGCAGGCTGCAGTCCATGGGGTCACAAAGAGTCAGACATGACTGAGCGACTAACATATACACACACACATGCACACACATACACCATATACTTTATTTTCTTGGGCTCCAAAATCACTGCAGATGGTGAATGCAGCCATGAAATTCAAAGACACTTGCTGCTTGGAAGGAAAGCTATGAAAAACCTAGACAGCATATTAAAAAGCAGAGACTTTACTTTGCCAACAAAGGTCCGTCCAATCAAAGGTATGGTTTTTCTAGTAGTCATGTATAGATGTGAGAGTTGGGCCATAAAGGCTGAGTGCTGGAGAAATGATGCTCTTGAACTGTGGTGTTGGAGAAGATTCTTGAGAGTCCCTTGGACTGCAAGGAGATTAAACCAGTCAGTCCTAAAGGAAATCAACCCTGAATATTCATTGGAAGGACTGATGCTGAAACTGAAGCTCCAGTACTTTGGCCACCTGATGCAAAGAGCCTACTCATTGGAAAAGACCCCTGGGAAAAATAGAAGGCAGGAGGAGAAGGGGACGACAGAGGATGAGATGGTTGGATGGCATCACCGACTCAATGGACATGAGTCTGAACAAGCTCTGGGAGACAATGAAGGATGGGGAAGCCTGGCGTGCTGCAGTTGCAGAGTTGGACATGACAAGCGACTGAACAGCAACACCAGTGTCTAGACGCAGACTATTTTTTTTCTCCTCTTACTTAGTATTCATTGGACCTTTCTATGATAGAATTGTTAAGCAATTAAAAAAAATTCTCAGCCACTGTCTTTTCAACTATTTTCTCCTCCCCTCTGTTACTCTTTCTGGAACTTTAGATATATGCTAGAGGTTTGCACTTCTCTTTCATGTTCCCCATCTCTGTTTCTTGCTGAGATACAGTTCAGATAATTTGGGGGGCTTCATCTTTTAGTTCCCTAGTTTTTATTCAGCTGTGTCTAGGATAGACTGCTTATCCTTACCATTAAAATGTTCATTTTCAGCTTGTATTTTTCCTGTCTGATGTTTTAGATATTTCTTTTTCAAATTTGCTTTCCTGTGTAATCTTCCAGAAATTTTGCTCATGTTTTAAAGTTTTTCTTTATAAAAACATATGAAACAGTAGTTTTCTAATCTGTGTGCTTGATCACTCTGATCCCTGGATTCTTTTGGGTGGGCCTGGTTAAGCTGTGTCCGCTGGCTCTCGCTCTTCATCTCCTGTCTTTGTTTTACTTTCTGTGATCTTTCTGAGTGCTCTTGCTCCTGGGGACTTCGCCTGTGACAGTCTGCGAGTCCTATTAAGGTTGCAGGCTCCTCAGTAAGGCTTTGCGTTAGCTTTTGCCAACTTGCTAGAGACTCATACTGACTCAGGGCCACTCTGTTTAAGGTATTTTTGGACTATGTAGGTGACAGATTAGGGAGGCCTGGATCTTGGTTACAAAATCTCAGGATAGCTGGAGATGATTTTTCCCCATCTAGTGCCAAAGTCCCAGCTTCATGTGGGGGTTTGCTGTTAGACACCCCCACTTGGGTGGGTCACAGGCTTTATTCTCTTTAACACATATCAGAACCTCAGCATGCCCAGGACCCAGCTGGTGCCTGCGAGGGAAAGCGACCCTCAGGGACCGTCTCTCCCAGGTTCTCACTTTCCAGTTTTGTCTTTGTGAGCTCTACGTTTTATGCCAGTTTAGCAGTACATTAAAAAGCTTTTAAAGATATTTTATGCAGTATTTTTAGATAGTTTCAGCCCTTTGGTTATTCAGGGTGTGTAATTACCATCCTGCAGGAAACCAGAGTCACGATGATCTTACGTTTTATCTTTCTCTGTGATGCTTTAGAATCCTTAAAATAGCTTCCCTGCAATTGCTTATGACAGTTTTGAGATCTTTTGGAGGTCGGAATATTGATTCTCTTTTAAAAGAATTAATGTATTGGCCACACAGTCTTTGCTGCTGCTCAGTGGCTTTTCTCTGTGCTTTTTGCAGTGCACGGGCTGCTCATTGCGGGGGCTTCTCCTGTTGCAGAGCACAGGCTCTAGGCCTGCGGGCTTAGTTGCAGCACATTGACTCGGTAGTTGGTGCATGGGCTTAGTTGCCTTGTGGCACGTGGGGTCTTCCTGGACCAGGGATTGAACTCCTGTCCCCCGCATTGGCAGGTGGATTCTTAACCACTGGACCACCAGGGAAGTCCCCCAGGATATTGATTCTTAATTGTTTATGGTTAATAAAAGATTTGATTGCTCTACATGGAATTACTGTCTTGGTGTGTGCTGTGAAGTCACTTCAGTCATGACTGACTCTTTGCAACCCCATGGACTGTAGCCCCACCAGGCTTCTCTGTCCCTGGGATTCTCCAGGCAAGAATAATGGAGTGGGTTGCCATGCCCGCCTCCAGGGGATCTTCCTGACCCAGGGATCGAACCCGTGTCTCTTACGTCTCCCTCCTTGGCAGGCAGGTTCTTTACCACTAGCGCCACCTATTGGGAAGCCTGCAGAATGCTGCCATGTAGATGTGGTTCAGTGTGATGTTTGCTAGAGAAGGGGAGGTGTAGCTTTCCCTGGAGACGCGGCGTACCTCCGTGCACGGTGGTGTTGGCTCTCATTCACGCCGGTTTCCTGTGTGACAGATCGCGCTCTACATCTGGGATGGAGGAGATGGACTCCCGCTCACGCCCGTGCCCGAGTTCTGTACAGACATTGTGGGCTCCTCCTGCGCCACCTCTTTCCAGTCTTCCCTGCCGCTTTGTGTGAGTAACAGAAGGACAGCTTCCTCGTGTGTCAAAGGGAAACATACATGTTGTGCATGATGTTGCCCTAGCAGTTCACACACTGATCAAACACCGCCACTTGCCATGTGCCCCGTGAGAACTATATATCACGTTTCTAGGGATGATAGCCCTGTAAGGTAAGCACCATTGTTACCCTATTGGACACAGGAGAAGGGGGCACCCCGGAGCTGCAGAGGCATGGCCCCTGAGTCAGTTCTTTGGTTGAAGGTATAGCACAGAGCTGCTGCAGTTCCTGGTGTGTTTCCTAGAAAGGCAGTGTCAGACATTTCCAGTTGTTCCCAAGCCCTCTCCTGAAGCCCACCTCTACCCTCCTCTCAGCCAGCGACCCCACTCCAACCTCACCTGAGACTGTCCAGAACTTTGAGAATGCACCGGCTCATGGTGGGCCCTCGGTCCAGTCCCCAGGATGAACCCAAAGACCACACTCAGCTGGGTGGTTAGCAGCCCTTCCTCGTAAGGATAAGCAGGTTCACCGCCTCATTTCCAAGTCATTGACACAGTGGTCTGGGTTGCATTTTCAAAGAGGAGTATGTGTATTCACACACACACACACACACACAGTAGCAGTGGGAGAGAATCTGTGCTGTTGGCATAGTACTTGAGAGGGAAATGTCTTTCTAGACTTTGTGCTTGCTTGTTCTCTAATGTTCTTCTGGAAAATCTGGAAGGGTTGACCTCCTAGTGCCTTGAGTGGCATGATGAAACTGCAGTTGCATGTCGCTGGAAACCAGCCCCAAATGATGCAGAATCAGGATTGAATGTCCCTACAGCCCTGAGATGGTGATAAAGGGGTCAGCCCCCGCCCTGGCCCCACTGTGAAGCGCCCACAGCCTAGGGGCCGGATTGTCCACAAGCCCCTCTGTGACCCCTTCATCTGAGCGACCAGCCTGGGCTGGAGCCAGCGCCCCCACCCCTGCGAGGTGTTTGACGTAATCCTGCCTTTGGCAGAGGACAGAGCACCGCTGTTGCCTAGACTTGCGTGGACCATTAAGGGCCATAAAAATACTGTAAACATCAAAGTGAGGTCAGGTTTCCTAAAGGGAGTCATCTCTTACTTTGCACTAAAACATCCTTCTACTTCTCTCTCCCTTTTAAAAAAATTTTTCACCAGCTGGAAAAAGGAAAGGGAAGGTAAACCAACACTTCCTGGGCACCTGTGATGTTCATAGTAAATAAATAGTAGTAATAAAAGCAGCTGTGCTGGTGGTTATCTCCCAATTTCCTGAATGAGCTGGAAATTTAGAGGACATTCGTCCAGGTGATGCAGGGGGGATGGCACAGCTGGGATTCTGGTCTCCGTCTGGCTATGAGTGAGTGAGTGAAAGTCATTCAAGTCATGTCTGACTCTTTGCGACCCATGGACTATACAGTCCATGGAATTCTCTAGGCCAGAATACTGGAGTGGGTAGCCTTTCCCTTCTCCAGGGGATCTTTCCAACCCAGGATCGAACCCAGGTCTCCCGCATTGCAGGCAGATTCTTTACCAGCTGAGCCACCAGGGAAGCCCAAGAATACTGGAGTGGGTAGCCTATTCCTTCTCCAGCAGATCTTCCCGACCCAGGAATCAAACCAGGGTCTCCCACATTGCAGGTGGATTCTTTACCACCTGAGCTATCAGGGAAGCCCCCCACCCCCCTACCCCACTGGCTGAGCAAAGCATTTGTGGTCCTCCAAGATACAGTCGTGCCCTGAAACTTGATTCTGGAGACAAGTTTGATGTCGCTGACATTGGTGAATTTGAATTCAAGAGCATGTGACAACTAATTTGGGTGTGCTGTTAAGATACATCGACTCATGTATGCATTTTTTTTTTTTTTTAAAGGGAAATCCAGTGAAGAAGGAGGATATTTTTGTTGCAGTGAAAACATGCAAGAAGTTTCATGGTGATAGAAGTATGTTTTTTTTTGGATTATTCATTTTTATTGAACTTTAAAAATCTACACTGCCTTAAAAAAAAAAAAGGACAAATCAAATATGAGCTCAGCTCAAGAAGGGGATAATGACAGATATATTATTGGAAGTGCAAGCAGTTATATAATCAGTCTTCCTCCTCATAGCACTTCAATCACCAAGATCAATTAGAAAAGACAATTTTGTGTTGCAACATGAGAGGCCGTGGCCCTTCTAAGGACTAATTAGAGCAGTGTTTTAAATTGGAAATGGAAATGCTCAGCTGTGGCAATCTCAGAGACTGTAAGTGGATAATAATCCATTTTGCAAAACAGTGTCCTGTTATGTCCAAGTGTGGACTCTGAGCTGTGAAGAATGAGAGGGGATTTCTCAAGGTAACGGAATGTCAGAGAGAATGTCTTTCTCACGCCGTTCCTTCTTTTTATATTTATTTCACACTCACACATCAGAACTTGTAAGTAAGGATGTGTATTTGCTCAAGTGTAGATATACAGAGAAAAGTAAAAAATGTTTGTCTTACAAGCCATGGTTCCTTCTTAAGGAAATCCTGCACATAGATGTTTCTATTTAATTTTTTGGTGCCATTCCAGAATTCTGCATTATGATGATACTGTTTTTTAAAAAGCCTATTTATAAATACATAATTTATCTGTTTTTTTCACCTTCAAACAGCACTTTTCTCAAGTCGAGGATTAGACAATCTTTTGCATTTTCTAATTTTAGCACATATTTTATTTTTTTTTCCATGAAAAGACTCTCAGTTTTACCAAGAGTGTGATATTTATAGAGGAGAGATTTCTAAACCAGCTGTCATTTTTGTGGGATTGGAGCTAAGTGGGGCATTTATATAATTTATGTGATAATATGATATTTACAAATGATGCTTTAAAGAGGAACATATTTTACAGATAAAAGAATATCATAATTTGGAATTATGGCATTGTTTAAGACACTGACATCAATTCAGGTCTGGTTATAGTCAACACTATCTTAAAAGTACGTTTGCTATAAACCTTCATGGTTACCTAAAATAGTCACAATAAATTCTAAGTCCTATTAAAATCAGTCTAAATAAAATATGCATTCATTATACAAGAAGTCCTAAAATACTATTAAAAATCAATATAGAACTTAAAAATTTCATTTTTCATAAGTTTAACCTAGGTTTAATATCCTTTTGTTTTTCACATAATCTGGAGGGACGATTTTTGATAAATACCTTTCATTAAAAAAATGTCAAGGGAACTGAACTAGACTGCTTTTCTTCTTCTTTTTTTTTTAAACAGCAAGCAGAAGTGCTCAAATTGATTTATTTGATCTTGAAGCTGCCTTTGGAGTATATATCAATGTTAGGAATGGGGGTGGTGGTATATTCTCTTTTGAAACACATTTTTCAAGTTGGCAGTAAAGTGGTAAAGTTGGGGATGGTCTCTGTTGTAGTTTTCATATTCTACAGAAATGAAAAAAAGAGTTAGCTAATTTTAATTTGGTCATTCTGAATAATCTAGTTTCAGTTCAGTTCAGTCGCTCAGTCGTGTCCGACTCTTTGCGACCCCATGAATCACAGCACGCCAGGCCTCCCTGTCCATCACCAACTCCCAGAGTTTACCCAGACTCACGTCCATCGAGTCAGTGATGCCATCCAGCCATCTCATCCTCTGTCGTCCCCTTCTCCTCCTGCCCCCAATCCCTCCCAGCATCAGAGTCTTTTCCAATGAGTCAACACTTCGCATGAGGTGGCCAAAGTACTGGAGTTTCAGCTTTAGCATCATTCCTTCCAAAGAAATCCCAGGGCTGATCTCCTTCACAATGGACTGGTTGGATCTCCTTGCAGTCCAAGGGACTCTCAAGAGTCTTCTCCAACACCACAGTTCAAAAGCATCAATTCTTCGGTGCTCAGCCTTCTTCACAGTCCAACTCTCACATCCATATGTGACCACAGGAAAAACCATAGCCTTGACTAGACGAACCTTTGTTGGCAAAGTAATGTCTCTGCTTTTGAATATGCTATCTAGGTTGGTCATAACTTTCCTTCCAAGGAGTAAGCGTCTTTTAATTTCATGGCTGCAGTCACCATCTGCAGTGATTTTGGAGCCCCTCAAAATAAAGTCTGACACTGTTTCCACTGTTTCCCCATCTATTTCCCATGAAGTGATGGGACCGGATGCCGTGATCTTAGTTTTCTGAATGTTGAGCTTTAAGCCAGCGTTTTCACTCTCCACTTTCACCTTCATCAAGAGGCTTTTTAGTTCCTCTTCACTTTCTGCCATAAGGGTGGTGTCATCTGCATATCTGAGGTTATTGAGATTTCTCCCAGCAATCTTGATTCTAGCTTGTGTTTCTTCCAGTCCAGCGTTTCTCATGATGTACTCTGCATATAAGTTAAATAAGTGGGATGACAATATACAGCCTTGACGTACTCTTTTCCTATTTGGAACCAGTCTGTTGTTCCATGTCCAGTTCTAACTGTTGCTTCCTTACCTGCATACAAATTTCTCAAGAGGCAGATCAGGTGGTCTGGTATTCCCATCTCTTGAAAAATTTTCCACAGTTTGTTGTGATCCACACAATCAAAGGCTTTGGCATAGTCAATCAAGCAGAAATAGATGTTTTTCTGGAACTCTCTTGCTTTTTCCATGATCCAGTGGATGTTGGCAATTTGATCTCTGATTCCTCTGCCTTTTCTAAAACCAGCTTGAACATCAGGAAGTTCACGGTTCACATATTGCTGAAGCCTGGCTTGGAGAATTTTGAGCATTACTTTGCTAGCGTGTGAGATGAGTGCAGTTGTGCGGTAGTTTGAGCATTCTTTGGCATTGCCTTTCTTTGGGATTGGAATGAAAACTGACCTTTTCCAGTCCTGTGGCCACTGCTGAGTTTTCCAAATTTGCTGGCATATTGAGTGCAGCACTTTCACAGCATCATCTTTCAGGATTTGAAATAGCTCAACTGGAATTCCATCACCTCCACTAGCTTTGTTTGTTTACTGCTTTCTTATTTTGCATAAGGTTATGATAATCCTTTCAGATATTTATGAAATGCTTTTGTATTTCAATTTTGAGTCAAAGGTTTATAAAAATTATAAAATCTTCCAAGTCTGTTAGGAGCATAAAGACCAAACCTCCCCAAACCAGATGAACTGATTTACTGCTATTAATTGGGTCTGAGGTCATTGAAGCCTGAGATCTAAAAGATATCTTGAGAACTTCGCAGTGGAGTTGCTGTGGCAGGCTGTCTTTAAACTTGGACATGTTTGTTTGAAAAGATAGTATAGGTGGCTGGATTTTAGGGACTCTGATGTCCATGTTGCCTGATGGACATGAAGTCTGCCAGGCCAGGGGGCTCTGGCCCCGCTTTTGGAAACCTAGTTCTGTCACCAGTTGGTCAAGAGAATTACCTGTAATCGTATTAGTTTTAGTCAACAGTGCCACAGTAACTGCTTCTAACTGCTAATCCTTTTTTTTTTTTAAACACGTTTTCTGGTGTTTTTCATTTTTTTTTTGAAAATCACAGTTTATGTATTTATAGTTGGCTGTTCCAGGTCTTCGTCGCCGGGTGTGGGCTTTCTCTAGCTGCGGTGATCGGGGGCTGCTCTCTAGGTGTGCAGGGCTTCTCACTGCAGTAGTTGGGGGCACAGGCTCTAGGGCGTGGGCTCAGTAGTTGCGGCACGTGGGCTCCGGAGCACAGGCCTGAGCAGTTGTGGTGCATGGGCTTAGTTGCCCCACGGCATGTGGAATCTTCCTGGACCAGGGACCAAACTCATGTCTCCTGCATTAGCAGGTGGATTCTTAACCACTGGACCACTAGGGAGGTCCCTTCACCTGTATTCTGTCATCTGATTTCATGTTGACAGCTCCCTGTGATGTGGTAATTACTGCTGTTCGCTTGATATAGCAGAGAAAGGAAGCTGACCATGGGACGACAGACTGGCCCAACTTCATGCGGACTGAGCAGAGGAGCAGGACTCAGGTTTTCTGGCCACGAACCCCCAGTTCCTTCTGCCACAGCAGAGCTGTGCTGTGACCTCTTTGTGTGTGTGTGCTCAATCACAGTCATGTCTGACTCTTTGCAACCCCTTGGACCACATGGGAGTTTCCAGGCAAGAATACTGGGGTGGGTTGCCATTTCCTCCTCCAGGGGATCTTTCCTGACCCAGGGATTGAATCCACATCTCCTGCATTGGCAGGTGGATTCTTTACCACTGCGCCACCTGGGAAGTTTTTTGGATGTGTTAGGAATGTAACGCTTGATGAATAGTATTTGATAGCTGTGTTGATTCTCTGCTGTGCTCAAGGTCAGATCTGACTTGGCTGGAAGCAGTGACAGGAGGCTTTTTACTTTCAGTAGCAGTGAGGACGGCCAGGACTTCAAATCTACAGATGATCTGAAACGCACACGGAGCTGGGGAGTCAGATGGCCCCCCGTCCTCGCATGTTACTGTGGCAGTCAAGCAGAATGCATGGACGTGGGGCTTTGCTTTTTCTTTCTGTACGCACTCTGGTAGAAACACTTGAGGTTACAGAAACCAGACAACAGTGAAGGAAGAAATAAACAGACCAGGCTGTGCTTATCTCTGAGCAGTTGAGTGCGCTGTCATTGACTTCCTTGGAGGCGGTTCTCACTGTCTATGCCCTGGGTTCTGACTGGAGTGGACGCTCGTCACGCCCCAGTCCTGGCTCCTCCAGGGGTGAGGATGTGAGGGATAGAGCAGTCCGGCCAAGGCTGTGGTCAAGGTGAGGGAATGTACACAAGGAACTCATTTTTCATACTCTTTTGGAAGAATTGATACAGCCAAATTTCAAAATTAGAAAAAAATTATTTTACATCTTACACTTTTTTTTTTCCCTAACAGCAAAGCAGACCTTTACGTAACTACTTGTCTTGATTCTGATTTAGATGAATTAAAGCATCTTAGGACACAGTTAGCAAAAATATACTCTGTCTCTTAGCTTAAGAAAGCAGTACATGTTGACAGCATCAAACCAGCGTGGTTTGCTGAGATGCAAGTGGTTGGTAGGGTTTTAAAGAAACTTTAGAGGTATTATATAAAGCAATGAACTGCCATAGCATGTAAAGTTAGGTTTAAGCAAGGAAAAGCTCTCTGGAGTTAATAAAGCAGCTTCGTTACTTCCTCTTGGGTTACGTGTCTTTCCTCACGTGATGTGAGCTGTCAGCAAAATGTTACGGGTCTTGTGTGTCCTTCAGCCACGTGCTTCCCGTGTGGGTCCCACTTATGTCGTGGCCGCCCCCGTTTCTGTTTGTCAGCTGGTGGGTTGTGAGGTGTTGCCCCTCCTGCCATCTCCCTCTAAGTAGAGAGGTTAAATCCCCATTTGCTCAGCCTTTAGTTCCTTATCACAGCCCCTGGAGCTCCTAAAATAAACATTTGACATCTTTCAGCTTAAAAAAAAAACTGGTATCTTGACTGTATTGATTTTCTCTAGATGTGAACATACTGATGCTAAAGAGTGTGTTCCCTCTGGTTGGAGAGGTTTATTGAAAACAGGAGGTTGAATCAAAATGCAGCCAGCCACTGGCAGGCCATATCCTATGTTAGATGAAGTGAGTGGATTAATTATTTTTTTAAGTTAATTTTTATTGGAGTTTAGTTGCTTTACAACTTGTGTTCCCACTTTACAGTTGTGTTCCCACTGGATAGCAAAGTGAATCAGCTGTGTGTGTACACATAGCTCCTCTTCATGGGTTTCCCTACTATTCAGGTCATCACAGAGCACTGAGTAGAGTTCCCTGTGCTATACGGTAGGTTCGCCTTCAGTTCAGTTCAGTCGCTCAGTCGTGTCTGACTCTTTGCGACCCCATGAACCACAGCACGCCAGGCCTCCCTGTCCATCACCAACTCCCAGAGTCCACCCAAACCCATGTCCATTGAGTTGGTGATGTCATCCAGCCATCTCATCTTCTGTCATCCCCTTCTCCTCCTGCCCTCGATCTTTCCCAGCATCAGGGTCTTTTCAAATGAGTCAGCTCTTCGCATGAGGTGGCCAAAGTATTGGAGTTTCAGCTTCAATATCAGTCCTTCCAATGAACACCCAGGACTGATCTCCTTTAGGATGGACTGGTTGGATCTCCTTGCAGTCCAAGGGACTCTCAAGAGTCTTCTCCAACACCACAGTTCAAAAACATCAATTCTTCGGCGCTCAGCTTTCTTTATAGTCCAACTCTCACATCCATACATGACCATTGGAAAAACCATAGCTTTGACTAGACGGACCTTTGTCAGCAAAGTAATATATCTGCTTTTAAATATGCTATCTAGGTTGGTCATAACTTTCCTTCCAAGGAGTAAGCGTCTTTTAAGTTCATGGCTACATTCACCATCTGCAGTGATTTTGGAGCCTAAAAAAATAAAGTCAGCCACTGTTTTCCCTGTTTCTCCATCTATTTCCCATGAAGTGATGAGTCCAGATGCCATGATCTTCGTTTTCTGAATGTTGAGTTTTAAGCCAACTTTTTCACTCTCCTCTTTCACTTTCATCAAGAAGCTCTTTGGTTCTTCACTTTCTGCCATAAGGGTGGTGTCATCTGCATATCTGAGGTTATTAATATTTCTCCCAGCAATCTTGATTCCAGCTTGTGCTTCCTCCAGCTCAGCATTTCTCATGATGTACTCTGCATGTAAGTTAAATAAAGAGGGTGACAATATACAGCCTTGACGTATTCCTTTTCCTATTTGGAACCAGTCTGTTGTTCCATGTCCAGTTCTAACTGTTGCTTCCTGATCTGCATACAGATTTCTCAAGAGGCAGGTCAGGTGGTCTGGGATTCCCATCTCCTTCAGAATTTTCCACAGTTTATTGTGATCCACAAGTCAAAGGCTTTGGCATAGTCAATCAAGCAGAAATAGATGTTTTTCTGGAACTCTCTTGCTTTTTCCATGATCCAGCTGATGTTGGCAATTTGATCTCTGGTTCCTCTGCCTTTTCTAAAACCAGCTTGAACATCTGGAAGTTCATGGTTCACATATTGCTGAAGCCTGGCTTGGAGAATTTTGAGCATTACTTTACTAGTGTGTGAGATGAGTGCAACTGTGTGGTAGTTTGAGCATTCTTTGGCATTGCCTTTCTTTGGGATTGGAATGAAATCTGACCTTTTCTAGTCCTGTGGCCACAGCTGAGTTTTCCAAATTTGCTGGCATATTGAGTGCAGCACTTTCACAGCATCATCTTTCAGGATTTGAAATAGCTCAACTGGAATTCCATCACCTCCACTAGCTTTGTTCATCGTGATGCTTTCTAAGGCCCACTTGACTTCACATTCCAGGATATTTGGCTCTAGATGAGTGATTACACCATCGTGATTATCTGGGTCGTGAAGATCTTTTTTGTACAGTTCTTCTGTGTGTTCTTGCCACCTCTTCTTAATATCTTCTGCTTCTGTTAGGTCCATACCATTTCTGTCCTTTATCGAGCCCATCTTTGCATGAAATGTTCCCTTGGTATCTCTGATTTTCTTGAAGAGATCTCTAGTCTTTCCCATTCTGTTGTTTTCCTCTATTTCTTTGCATTGATCGCTGAGGAAGGCTTTCTAATCTCTCCTTGCTATTCTTTGGAACTCTGCATTCAGATGCTTATATCTTTCCTCTTCTTCTTTGCTTTTTGCTTCTCTTCTTTTCACAGCTATTTGTAACACCTCCCCAGACAGCCATTTTGCTTTTTTGCATTTCTTTTCCATGGGGATGGTCTTGATCCCTGTCTCCTGTACAATGTCACGAACCTCAGTCCATAGTTCATCAGGCACTCTATCTATCAGATCTAGTCCCTTAAATGTATTTCTCACTTCCACTGTGTAATTATAAGGGATTTGATTTAGGTCATACCTGAATGGTCTAGTGGTTTTCCCAATTACTTTCTTCAATTTAAGTCTGAATTTGGTAATTAGGAGTTTGTGATCTGAGCCACAGTCAGCTCCTGGTCTTGTTTTTGTTGACTGTATAGAGCTTCTCCATCTTTGGCTGCAAAGAATATAATCAATCTGATTTTGGTGTTGACCATCTGGTGATGTCCATGTGTAGAGTCTTCTCTTGTGTTGTTGGAAGAGGGTGTTTGCTATGACCAGTGCATTTTCTTGGCAAAACTCTGTTAGTCTTTTCCCTGCTTCATTCTCTACTCCAAGGCCAAATTTGTCTGTTACTCCAGGTGTTTCTTGACTTGTTCTTTTGCATTCCAGTCCCCTGTAATGAAAAGGACATCTTTTGGGGGTATTAGTTCTAGAAGGTCTTGTAGGTCTTCATAAAACTGTTCAACTTCAGCTTCTTTAGCATTACTGGTTGGGGCATAGACTTGGATTACTGTGATATTGAATGGTTTGCCTTGGAAACGAACAGAGATCATTCTGTTGTTTTTGAGATTGCATCCAAGTACTGCATTTTTGACTCTCTTGTTGACCATGATGGCTACTCCACTTCCTGTGAGGGATTCCTGCCACAGTAGTAGATATAATGGTCATCTGAGTTAAATTCGCCCATTCCAGTCCATTTTAGTGTGCTGATTCCTAGAATGTCGGCATTCACTTTTGCCATCTCCTGTTTGACCACTTCCGATTTGCCTTCATTCATGGACCTGACATTCCAGATTCCTATGCAGTATTGCTCTTTACAGCATCAGACCTTGCTGTATGTGGATGTATGACCAGCTGTATGTGACTGGTGATAGAAGTCACCAGTCACATCCACAGCTGGGTATTGTTTTTGCTTTGGCTCCATCCCTTCAATCTTTCTGGAGTTATTTCTTCACTGATCTCCAGTAGCATATTGGGCACCTACTGACCTGGGGAGTTCCTCTTTCAGTATCCTATCATTTTATTTAACTTATATGCAGAGTACATCATGAGAAATGCTGGACTGGAAGAAACACAAGCTGGAATCAAGATTGCTGGGAGAAATATCAATAACCTCAGATATGCAGATGACACCACCCTTATAGCAGAAAGTGAAGAGGAACTAAAAAGCCTCTTGATGAAGGTGAAAGTGGAGAGTGAAAACGTTGGCTTAAAGCTCAACATTCAGAAAATGAAGATCATGGCATCCAGTCCTATCACTTCATGGGAAATAGATGGGGAAACAGTGGAAACAGTGTCAGACTTTATTTTTCTGGGCTCCAAAATCACTGCAGATGGTGACTGCAGCCATGAAATTAAAAGATGCTTACTCCTTGGAAGGAAAGTTATGACCAATCTAGATAGCATATTCAAAAGCAGAGACATTACTTTGCCAACAAAGGTTCGTCTAGTCAAGGCTATGGTTTTTCCTGTGGTCACATATGGATGTGAGAGTTGGACTGTGAAGAAGGCTGAGCGCTAAAGAATTGATGCTTTTGAACTGTGGTGTTGGAGAAGACTCTTGAGAGTCCCTTGGACTGCAAGGAGATCCAACCAGTCCATTCTGAAGGAGATTAGCCCTGGGATTTCTTTGGAAGGAATGATGCTAAAGCTGAAACTCCAGTACTTTGGCCACCTCATGTGAAGAGTTGACTCATTGGAAAAGACTCTGATGCTGGGAGGGACTGGGGGCAAGAGGAGAAGGGGACGACAGAGGATGAGATGGCTGGATGGAATCACTGACTCCATGGACATGAGTTTGAGTGAACTCCGGGAGTTGGTGATGGACAGGGAGGCCTGGCATGCTGCGATTCATGGAGTCGCAAAGAGTTGGACATGACTGAGCGACTGATCTGATCTGATCATTTTGCCTTTTCATACTGTCATGGGGTTCTCAGGGCAAGAATACTGAAGTGGTTTGCATTCCCTTCTCCAGTGGACCACATTCTGTCAGACCTCTCCACCATGACCCACTTGTCTTGGGTTGTCCCACGGGCATGGCTTAGTTTCATTGAGTTAGACAAGGCTGTGATCCTAGTATGATTAGATTGACTAGTTTTCTGTGAGTTGGTTTCAGTGTGTCTGCCCTCTGATGCCCTGTTGCAGTACTTACTGTCTTACTTGGGTTTCTCGTACCTTGGGCATGGGGTATCTCTTCACGGCTGCTCCAGCAAAGCGCAGCCGCTGCTCCTTACCTTGGATGAGGGGTATCTCCTCACCGCCACCCTTCCTGACCTTCAACATGGGATAGCTCCTATAGGCCTTCCTATGTCCACGCAGCCATGGCTCCTTGGATGTGGGGTTGGTCCTCCTGGCCGCCGCCCCTGGCCTCGGGTGTGGGGGTGTGGGGTAGGTCCTCCTGGCCTCAGCCCCTGACCTCGGACGCGGGGTAGCTCCTCTTGGCTGCCGACCCTGACCTCGGACGCGGTGTAGCTCCTCCCGGCCGCCGCCCCTGACCTTGGACTTGGGGTAGCTCCCCCCAGCCGCCGCCCCTGACCTCAGACTTGGGGTAGCTCCTCCCGGTCGCCGCCCCTGACCTCAGACTTGGGTAGCTCTTCTCGGCCGTTCCTGCGCTGTCGCAGCCTGGCACTCTTGGCTGCTGCCCCTGACCTCGGATGTGGGGTAACTCCTCTTGGCCGCCGCCCTTCGGGCATGGGATCCTCCCGGCTTCTGCCCTTGACCTCGGACATGGGGTAGCTCCTCTCGGCCGCCCACGCTTAGTGCGCCAGTCACAGCCACCCCAAGAGATCGCTAGTCTTTCCCATTCTGTTGTTTTCCTCTATTTCTTTGCATTGATCCCTGAGAAAGGCTTTCTTATCTCTCCTTGCTGTTCTTTGGAACTCTGCATTCAAATGGGTATATCTTTCCTTTTCTCCTTTGCTTTTGGCTTCTCTTCTTTTCACAGCTATTTGTAAGGCCTCATCAGACAGCTATTTTACTTTTTTTGCATTTCTTTTACTTGGGGATGGTCTTGATTCCTGTCTCCTGTACAGCATCATGAACCTCTTTGCATAGTTCATCAGGCACTCTGTCTATCAGATCTAGTCCCTTAAATCTATTTCTCACTTCCACTGTATAGTCATAAGGGATTTGATTTAGGTCATACCTGAATGATCTACTTTCTCTCCTTTCTTCAATTTCAGTCTGAATGTGGCAATAAGAAGTTCATGATCTGAGCCACAGTCAGCCCTGGTCTTGTTTTTGTTGACTGTATAGAGCTGTTTCTTTGGCTGCAAAGAATATAATCAATCTGATTTCAGTGTTGACCGTCTGGTGATGTCCATGTGTAGAGTCTTCTCTTGTGTTGTTGGAAGAGAGTGTTTGCTATGACCAGTGTGTTCTCTTGGCAGGTTCTCCTTAGGTATCTATTTTATGCATAGTATCAATAGTGCATATGTGTTGATCCCAATTTCTGATTCCTTCCCACTCATGGACTATTATTCAGCCATAAGAAGGAATGAAATTAGGTCATTGTAGAGATTGGCTGGACCCTAGAGACTGTCGTAGAGAGTGAAGTAAGTCAGGAAGAAAGAAGTATTCTGTATTAATTCATATATGTAGAATCTAGAAAAACTGTACTGATGGTCTCATTCACAAGGCAGAAGTAGAGACGTGACATAGAGAACAAACGCCCGAAGCAGCTTAATTCCTGATGAAAGTTCAGTTCTCTCTCAGCTGCCGTGCAGGTGAAGACGGGGGCCAGAGTGCCCTGACGCTACTGTGTCAAGTAGCCTTTCCGTCTTACAGACACCCGATCCCCAAACCAGGAATCGGAGCACAGCCTTGGTGTTGTCACTAAGCCTCTCCTAAGAGAAGAGAAACCAGGGCTTTCCTATGTGCTCACTGACTTCACACCGAGACAGAAGGTCCGTTTGTCAGTTGGAAAACGGCAGATTCTTCAAATCAGAATGGTCATGCACATCTGGTTGTGTGGTAGATTTTGCTCAAGGGTCAATTTGTTTTCATTTGTAATCAGAGTTTTGCACGTCAGCCTTTTGGGAATAGAAGGGACTTCTCTGCATCTCCTGCTTCTCAATGGTGCACCCAGGGAGAAGATGTATGCTGTCTGGACAGATGGTTTTTTTTTTTTTAAATAGTACAGTTCTTTTTACTTTATCCTAATTTTAAATTATCTGTGGCAAACATTCTTGAAAGAGACATTCACTATTGTTTTATTATGTGGGAGGAAGTATGCTTCTCAGTATTGAAAATGAAATAGTAGATCACGTTAACTATATTGAAATTTTTACTCCAAGTTTAATATCTTTAGGAATAGAGTGTCTTAATATGAAATATAAATAATAGAAAGAATTCAGTTATTCTCTATTCAAACAGTGATGATAAAATAGACCAAAATGTCTAAAGTTTTAAGCAGTATTGCATCAACTCTGGTTTAAAATAGTCTTCATCTGCTGTTGTAGGAGACTTCACCTTGACTTCAGTTCTTTGCACAGGCATTACCGTGACAAGGATTGGATAGGTGATAACATTGTTCACTGTTGGATGGTTTTGGGGTGTGAGACTCAGAACACGTTGCTGTGTTGAAATGGTCAGTCCATTTTAAAATGATTGGTCATGGTGGTACTGGTTTCCCAGATGGCGCTAGTGGTAAAGAACCTGCCTGCCAGTGCAGGAGATTTAAGAGATGCAGACCTTCCCTGGGTTGGGAAGATCCCCTGGAGGAGAAATGGCAACCCACTCCAGTATGCTTGCCTGGAGAATCCCATGGATGGAGGACCCTGATGGGCTATAGTCCATGGGGTCACAAAGAGTTGGACACGACTGAAGCAACTTAGCATGGTCTTGTACAAAGGCTGAATCGCTGATAGAGATAAAACTCCTTCCTTTAAACCAGTTCCGGAAAGAACCCTCTGCCTTTTGGAATCCCCAGAGCACCCAGTCTTCAGGCAGCTGTTCACTGAGCACTTACTGTGTCTCAGGTTGTATGGGGTGCTGGGCTCTGAGAAATTCTTACCTCTGGTAACATTTCTGTTTCACCTGTTTCAAACCAAAACAGGAAACAAGTAGGTTAGGTGTGTTGTTGTTCAGTCGCTCAGTCGTGTCTGATTCTTGGTAACCCCATGGACTGTAGCCTGCCTGGCTCCTCTGTCCATGGGATTCTCCAGGCAAGAATACTAGATGTTCCCTTCTCCAGAGGATCTTCCTGACCCAGGGATCGAACCCTGGTCTCCTGCACTGCAGGCAGATTCTTTACCATTGAGCCACCAGGGCAGCCGGTCTTATCTGGATAAGTCCTACTTATTATGTGCAAAGCCAAGGGCCACCACAGGGTCAAGCTTGGGTTTTCTTGAGCTGGAATTTGGACAGAATAAGAATTTTTCCTTTTTTCTCTTATTCTCCCTTAGCAACCTTATCTATTATTATTATTTCAAAATTATTTATTTTTAATTGGAGGATAATTTACAGTGTTGTGTTGGTTTCTGACATACATCTGCATGAACCAGCCGTGTCCCCTCCATCCTGAGCCCCCCTCCCAACTCCTACCTCATCCCACCCCTCCAGGTTGTCACAGAGCACCAGGTTGGGCTCCCTGTGTCATACAGCAGCTTCCCATTCGCTATCTGTTTTACATATGGTAATGTATATGTTTCAGCACTACCCTTTCAATTTCTTCCACCCTCTCCTGCCCCCAACCTTATCATTTACGGATCTTTGTCCATTCTGGCATGGAGAAATCTTTATATCTGCCTTTTTTTATGATTGCAGAAAATTGTATTTTAATATATAAAATAATATTTAGTGGCTTAAAATAGGTAATTTGGAGGTTACCATAGCAAATGTCCAGAATTCGTTAAGTCTCTTCTTTTTTAAGAGCTGGTAAATAGTGGACTATGGAATGATGTACTTTTGTATTTTCTGTATATGGGCTATCTGAGTTTGTCTTCCAGTTTGCTGACTGGCATAGCTAGACACTTAACTTTGACATTGCATGGGTAGTTTTTGCATGTCATTTATTTTTATTTAGGTTGGGGGAAAAATATAAATGATTTAATAAAGGTTCAAAATATTGACCTGAAGATTTGGTTCATCAGAGTTGAGATTCTTAAATCAACAGTATAAAATCTAGTTTTTTTTTATGTTGATGATCTTTTCTATTAAAACAACAGCGGAATCCCTTTAAAATTGAGATGCACAGGTAGTAACTTTTAAAAAAAGTATAGAAGAAAGCAATTACTGAGATAGTTGGTCAAGTGAATTAGTATCAAATCGTGGTCAAGCTGATTTCTCTGTGTCGGGTGTGGAGTCACAGCTAACTTTGAGCATCTCACCCTAAAATACAGAAAATCAGCCAAGTTTTCTGCTGTTTGTGTTTATTAAAATAATTTATCTGTTCATGATACAGTTTTAGAATCTGCAGTGGTTTTCGATTTTATTTCTTCTACACTTTCGAAAAGTGCGACACAATACCATCAGCCATCACATTTTGTGATTTTTAAAAAATTAATTAATTAATTTTATTTGGAGGCTCATTACTTTATAATATTGTGGTGGTTTTTGCCACACATTGACATGAATCAGCTGCTGGTGTACATGTAGTGATTCTTAATGGCAGGGTCATGTCCTTTATAGGGTCGGGTGGTTCTGTTGGCATCTTTGGGTGGAGACGTGTACTTTGAAAAGGTTCCCTCCTCCATTGTGAGGGAGGCAAGTATACATCTCAACGAGAACCGCACAGAATATTCCAGCCCTTAGAAGTAATTGTATCCCCACACCTCTAAAAAACATCTAAAACTCCGGTTGTGAATTTCAAATAAAGCAGCCTGGGGAAAGAGAAAAATTAGTTAAAATTAACTTCTACACAGCAGTCTGATCCGACTAGACAGTGTATCTTCCTGTGGAAGCAGCAATGAGGAGGGCCTGTGCTGTTGAGGTTTCTCAGGGTAGGAGGGGAGCGCTAAGCCTTGAAACACCTGGAGAAGAACACGTGCTGGTCCCCTTCCTTTCTGGGAGGTCATCCCGTCACGCGGGGGTTCCAGCTTCTTGGGTCACTGTGCCAGTGATGGTCCCCTCTCTCGTTTTTTCAGTCCCCATCGTGAAGCAGACTTGGGCGGGGCAGGCAGGTCACCTCGAATACTACAGTGATTACGCAGACAACTCCATTCCGACGGTGGATCTGGGGATTCCTAACACAGATAGAGGTGAGTCCTCGGTCCTGACTGATCCTCTTACTCAGAATGTCCATTCTGTAAATATAGTAGCTTAGGATAAAAATGAAGTATTTTATAAATACTGTAATGTTCCCCTTGTGTAAGTTTCTTTCCTTCCTCCTCACATCTTTATCCATGGATGTGGACCGATTCTTGCAGTTTAAGCACTGCTTTTAGTATTAACAAAAGTTCCAAGTTTTTAGTTGGTCATATGTAAGTGACTGACATACATGACGATTATGCACATGACAGTTATGGTAGAGTTTAAGCACAGATTTTTTGTACCTTCATAATTCACTGTGGCCATAATGGGGTGCCTGTGTCTTAGTCACTCAGTCATGTCTGACTCTTTGTGACCCCATGGACTGTAGCCCTCCAGGCTCCTCTGTCCCTGGGATTCTCCAGGCAAGATTACTGGAGTGGGTTGCCATTCCCTTCTCCAGGGGATCTTCCCAACTCAGGGATCAAACCTAGGTTTCCTGCATTGCAGACGATTCTTTACCATCTGAGCCACCAGGGAAGCCCCCCTCCCAGAGTTAACTTTTCGTATTCCCATGCAAAGTGTCTCTTCATTTAATTTTAGCCATTTATTCAGCCAGTATTATCATCCGACTGTGGTGTGCTGGCCCCTGCTAGACACTGAGGGAAACAGGAATGAAGCTGATGGTTTCCATCTTCCAGAAGCTTATGGTCTGTTACGGTCCAGGATGCATTTCATTTGTATTTCTGAGAGGCACTTAACCACATCCTACATGGGACATATGTAGTATAAGCTCATATACGTATATATAATATATAAGTAAATTGTTGAAGTACACTTGTTTTTCTCTTCAGATTGTAGGCTAATTCAAAACATTTTTTATTTCAAAAAATTGGAAGTATAAATTTGGCCACCTCACCTTCAGATGCTTTATTCATCTTAATTTTTATCCATTGTTCCTGCCACATTTTTCTTTAGTTTTCTGGTTCCCCCCAAACCTTTTTATGAAAAAAAGAGTAGTAAGTTGATGATCTTGTTCTATAGAGTAATTTATCTTGATTATTTTATGATACTGTCACTCATAATGCTGTGATTGATAAAGTAGAATCAATACTCCATCCTGTAGTATTGATTATTCTGACAAGATTAGTATATATATCACTAAGTCTGTCTGTTGCTGTCTGTTTTGGAAAAATGATTTCAGATGGAATTTTCCTTTTTTTTTGTTTATCTTGCTTTTTAGACTCTAATACTCACAAATTGATGCATTCTTGATTTGTTTTATTTTCAGTCTGACCTTATTATTGCTTATATTTATGTTCTACCTTATCCAAAAGGAATTTGAGATGGCTTTCAAAAATATATACCATAATGTACTAAAATGTATTATGGTAACCATACTATAATGGTTAAAAATACATAGAGTGATCAAGAATAAGAAAAGTAATGGTTAGTTGAGTGCTTTGTTCTCTACTGTGTCACTTAATACTTTGTTGAATCGAGGGGTTTATTCTTATTTATTGACTTGCATTCTCTCCCCAAGCATTTATTGCCGACCTGGCCTCAGCATTTTCCATGAAAGGTTTGCTATCTGTCGGCATCTAAGGGACTGTGCCTCTGATAACACTGTATCTTTAGTGTACATCCCAGAGCTGGCCACCATGTCTGGCGTTTTAGAAACGTAATAGCAAGTATTTACAAAATAAATAATCGACAGTATAATATTGTATCTTGCACCATTGTTTCCCTAAGGTTGTGATGCCTGAGATTCTAATGTTTTTTTCAGAATAATGTGGTCTAAGGAAAGAAGCCAGGCTCCTGTAATTTCTGCAAGACTTAACAAATTTCTTATGTGTCTGGAGTGAACTACAGTGTTTCCTATACCTGACTTTGTGTAATTCCCCTCACCTCTCTAGGTCTTCAGTCTCTCATGTATGAAATGAATGACTGACTTCATGATTTTTATCGTTCCCCCTGGTTCACTAAGTCCATGGAAATTAGAAAAGGCTGGTTTTCAAAATTTCAAATTCTTAAGTGAATACCAGTGTTTAAACTTTGACTCACAATGTTTTAAGGAAAGTAATACATTGTAAGTTTTCTTCTCACCTTTCCTAGGTCATTGTGGAAAGACATTTGCCATTTTGGAAAGATTTCTAAATCATAGCCATGACAAAATACCGTGGTTGGTCATTGTGGATGATGACACATTAATAAGGTAAGGGGCCCTCTTGTCCTCAGGCGGCTTTAAATTCTACATGTATTCATAGGCAGAAACTAGGGTGGGTACTTCTGCTGCTGGCCAGCATGTAGAAACAGGGACTGGATTTTACCCTCACATCTGAAACATGTTTCCTCCCCTCCACCGCCCCCCGCGCTGTAAAGGACACAGTATCTGAAATGAGTTATTTTTAAAACATGGACAGTAGACAATACAGTATTATATGTATAATAACTCAAACCTAAATAATTCAAAACTAAAATAATTTTAATGTTGAAATCAAACATCAGTCATATCACTAAATGTGAGTGGGTTTAGCTCACCTAACAAACTTTTCAAAGTGCTTCATAAAACAAGCCCCAAATCTATGCTTTATATGAAAGACACATAAACATAGTCATTCCAAAAGTCTAATGATAAAGGGATGGGTAAGGTTTGCCAAGCCAGTGGGAACAATAAAAATAAAAAATTCAGTTCCCAACTCAAGCTAGGAAAAGAATCACAAAGTCAACCCAGACAAACAAGGAAGAAAATAATAATAAAGATACATGCAGAAATAATGAGGTAGAGGTCAAAAAAGCAGAGGATCAAACTAAAGAGCCAAAATTTTGGTTCCTTGAAAAAAAAATTAACAAATTGTATCAAGTGATTTCCAGTAATACCATTACGTGGAAAAAGCCAAGTGCATAAGAGTGTATTTTGTTTGCTTCCCTGTGTGTAAGAAAGAAGGGGAAATAAAACATACCCATGTGGACTTAGCTGTTCAAAAACAAAGTGGGCAGATAAACTGGAAGTCCATGAAGTAGTTCCCACAGAGGGGTGGGTGGGAGCGTGGGGTAGATGGAGGTGGGGTATGTGTGCCCCTTTTCTATCTCTTTGTTTAGTTTTGACTTTGGGAAGTGTGCTCATATTTTACCTATTGAAAAATAAAATGAATCTATAAGGATGGGAAAAATCAATAAGGATGAGGAGAAAGCTGAAACAAACTAACTGTATTTCAGATGAAAACATAATCACACTGAAGGGAAAATATAAAGCAAATACTGCTGAAGATAGGTTTTAGAGACACACCTTCAGGGGTAGAGAAGTGGAGATGCCAAAGAACTCCTGAGATTTCAGTCGGTCTGTTTTTTGTCATGAAGCAACTCTGAAGGTACGTTAGGTAGGTTGTAGGACTGAGTAGAATGCTAAGTGGAAATAGTGTTGGGTGGGAGCCATGGTTCTCACTGTGGAAGGACATGGATGGGCCAGGTCAAGCTGATAGGCTGGAAGACTGGAAGTAGAGAAATCTCTAAGAATTCATAATTTCCATTAGACTCATGGTTTTTACAGTGTGTGTGTGTGTGTGTGCGCACACATATCTTTCTAGTTCTTCACACCAAAGAAGACCAGATACCAAGATCCCCAGTAGCACCGAGCAACTAATGAACAGAACTAATACTACAACTTTCCTACTAAAAGGAACCAGGCCTTCTCAGAGAAAGAGCTGATTTTAAGGTTGAGGCAAGGAAAATATAGGAAGACATTTTAACTTTTTTTTTTCTTATGCCAGAGAGTTAGGAAGTGCTTAGGAAAAAAAAGAAAGAAAGAAGAATGCATGTTAAGAGGACACAGGAGCAAGCTTGAAGAGGTTCCCGTTGGTGGAATCTGGGACAAGCATTAGTGTCATTGAGGATGATAATGGATTAGGAACCATGACAATTAGGAAGCAATAAGTTCATGCTTATAATAAAAAAGTAATGAGGCAGATCTAGCTCCATAACAAAATACCAAATAATAAACAAAATAATTTATGTTAAACAATAGAAATTTATTTCTCGTTTTGGAGGCTGGGATGTCCAAGATCAAGGTGCTGGTGAGGCAGGTTTCTATGGCTCTTCTCTTGGTTTGAGGGTGGCCGCTGGCCTGGTGTGTGCTCGCGGGACCTCTTCTTTGTCTGCCATGGAGAGTGTTCTCTGGTGTCTCCTCTCATACAGACACAAGTTCTGTCGCATCCAAGTCCTACACTGGTGACTTCACTGAACCTCCTTCTAGGCCCTGATAGCTTACGGGGAACCGTGTCGGATTCGTGATCTCTGAAGAAGATTTAACTTCGGGATCAGGGACCAGGCTTGATCACTCAAGAACTTTTGTGCAACAGAGTTTTATTAAAGTATAGAAGGAGACAGAGAAAGCTTCTGACATAGATATCAGAAAGGGGATGGAGAGCGCCCCCCGCCCCTTGATAGCCTAAGCAAGGGAGTTAAATACTTTTAAAATTAGTTATTGGAATAAATTGAAAGAATGTGTCAAGGTTGTAAACATCTTACTAGACCCACTCCCATAATTTACATTTTAAGATAACAGATTAGCCAGAAGGTTTTCAGAAAGGAGAGCCTGTCCTCAAGCAGGATATATTGTTGTTATATGATCCTTGAAAAGTGAAGTTGCTCAGTCCTGTCCAACTCTTTGTGATCCTGTGGACTGTAGCCCACCAGGCTCCTCCATCCATGGGATTCTCCAGGCAAGAATACTGGAGTGGCTTGCCATTTCCTTCTCCAAGGGATCTTCCCGACCCAGGGATTAAACCCAGGTCTCCCACATTGCAGGCAGACGCTTTAACCTCTGAGCCACCAGGGAAACCCTATATGATCCTTAGTACAGAGTTAAAACTGAGTTGTTGTGTAATCATCAGTTCTGGGCTTAAAGGAAACATTTTATGGGACTGAGACTAAGGAATGTAGAGGAAAGAAAAAAGATGTTTGTCCTTTCCTCCTCCCTGAGAATTCCAGAGCCCTGTCTCCACTTCGAGAGCCCCAGACCCCTTTCTCCTCCTTGGGGACCCTGGACTTATCAACCTGCCTAGGAATTAACTCTCTCAGCCCCATATCCAAATATAGTCACCTGGGGGGTTAAGGCTTCAGCATATGAATGTTGTGCGTGGGACACAGTTCAGTCCACAGCGGGCAGATTCTGGCTAGCAGGGAGCAAGGAGTTCTGACTGGTTGATGGAGCTGGAAAAGTCATCTCTCTGACACCATCAGAGTAAAGACTGATTCAGGCAAGAAACTGACGGATGCCAAACTAGGGATAAGTTTTAATGAGGACCAGGATACTTGCTAGTGTTAGAGTGTCTGCCGGAGACTCTGAGAAACAGCAAAGGCAAAATAGCAAGTGTCCAGGGGAGACCCCGGGCAGCACCGTGTGATCAAAACAGACCCTCCCAGTGGAGGACAGGCGGATGCCGCAGGCCAGACGGCATGCCTTCTGTGTCCCTGCAGCACCTGAGGATGTGTAACCTTGCCTGTGTTACGAGGAAACATCAGACAAACCCAAGATGAGGACCAATCTATTAAAAGGGGGGTGGGCATTTATTTTTTAAAAATACCAGTGTCATGAAAGATTAAAAAAACCGAGGAACCGTTAAAGGAGATGAAACTGAGAATAAAGTGAATGACAAATAAATGCATTTTTCTGAGCAGCTAATGGATATTCCCACAGCCCTGTGGAAGCTGTCACTGTTGACATACGACAAGGAGGCATAGGGGCCAGAGGTATAGACAGACAGACACAAAAGGCCATGGATTAGGGAAGCCTCCCTAGAGGAGGCCGTAAGTACAGTGCAGTGGTGTGCCACAATCTGAAGGCCCCCTGGAAAGCTTTGCTGCCCAAATTCCCTTCCCGCCTTGCCTTCACCTGCCTGCCAAGGACTCATCTGTACTTTACAGGTTCCTTTTTTAGCCATCAAGGATTGTTACAGATACCAGCGAGGTCTGAAAAGGTACACTGAGGAGTTCATTCAGTGGGGAGCAGACCACTGGCCACCCTCCTTCCTCGCCTGGCCACGCTGCCCATGCACACAAGGCAGCCACTGCTGGTCTGGGCTTGTGAAAACAGGGGGAGACCCTTGTTTCTCAGTTTCTCTCCTGTTTCCAGTGATGTACAGTGTACATCAAGTTTTTTTCTTTTTAAAAATCTTTCTTCTGTAAGTCTCTTGAATTTCATCTCTGTGACTGAGAGGGAGTATTGCAGAGTATAACCAGTGGGATGTAAGAACCGTAAAATATGTATTCTGCAGACACATTTGAATTAAGGAACTGTCGCTTCTGTTCCCTTGGGAATCTTAGCATCTCCAGGCTCCGGCACCTGCTGAGCTGCTACGACACCCGTGAACCCGTGTTTCTGGGAGAGCGTTACGGCTACGGGCTGGGCACCGGTGGCTACAGCTACGTCACAGGAGGAGGAGGGTAACTATAAGCTTGGCTTTCTGGAAATTGCACTTCTGTTTCCGGGATGCAGGGGTGGGTCTGTGCTATGGGCTCTAGGCTGATACCTAAGAGCTCTGTAAATGGGGGGAGCTGTTACTATGATAGGAACGTGAACATTAAAAAGAACCCACAGTGAAGAACATTTTATTCCTTGAAGAAATTATATATATATAAATGTATGTATATATAGATGATATATATAGATGATAGTTGGTAGAAATGTGCCTGTAGTAGTGATTGCTTCTAGGTGGCCAGTTAGTTTTGATCGTCTGTTTGAATGAAAAAAATTTGGGGTCTAGATTTTCATTTCAGAAAATAATTCATTAGACTTCTTAATTATCCCGTGCTTATTGATTGTATTTGGGGAAAAGAGTAGTTACAGAAGTTTAGATTTAAGCAATTATGGGATATTTGTGTGGGATTTATGGGTTTTAAATATAGTTAAGAATCAGTGCTTTTAGGTAAGCTTCTGCCTAATCTCTTATGGGGAGAGATTTTGATTTGATTTGTGTAGGTGAATCAGTCAAGCAGTTAGCCTGTTCTGTTGTTTCTATAGTATTTGCTGCTGGGTGTTTAGGGAGAATCTTCTTATCCACTGTAGTGATTTACACGTATTCAGCAGGTTTTGTTGAGTATCCACTATGTGGTGGGCAGCATTCACTGGATTGTAGGTTTCTGAACCCTCGGACTTTTTATTCTTACTTGGCAATCCCCTAGGTTAGAACCGGGCCTACAACTACAGGGTGGTCTTCCAGGGGTTCCCGTTTTGGTCTGGCCTGGTTAGTGGTGACTGAAGTATGGTTGTGGAGGTGGCCTTTCCTAGTGATAACCAGGCCTGGGCAAGTTCTGATCTTTGTTGATCTACCTGAGGCCATTAGCAGTAGGAAGCAGGGGTCCACAGAGGCCTTGGAGAAGACACTAAAGCATCAAGCCGAGGAGTGTTGAGCTCGTCATCATTTAAGAAGGTTCCAGCTCTTTGCAGCCTTGTGGTAATGCATCAGTATCCTGGGTGAGGGGCTGGTGTCCATTAAGCCAGAGTTTCCCCTTTTGTAAAGGGTAGTGAAGAACAGGGAAGCCTGGCATGCTGCAGTCCATGGTGTCGCAAGGAGTCGGACACAACTGAGCAGCTGAACAACTGTGCTTTGTACTTGGGTCGATATATTTTGCAGCAGGAATGTGTTAATACTTTGACCCCAGAAGGGGCAGAGCCATAGCCTCCTGGTCCCCCCGCCCCTCGTCCTCCTCCCTGCTGTGCTGATGTCAGAGACTCTCTGTGGTCCTCTCGCTCCCTGCTCAGAGGCTGCGCTGCCTTCCTGTTGCTGTTAGTCTGAACTCTCCTCTCCTACTGCAGGCATCTGACTAGAAGATGATCGCTCAGATTTCAACCAGACTCACACTGACCTGGATCGGGCCTCACTTTTAACCACTTCCCGTTGGCCTAACCCCCAGCCCCCAGGTGCTCGAGACCCGGCCTTGGGGCTACGTCTCTAACCTGTCTTTCCTCCTGCCTTCCCACCCCCAGACCCTCTCTCCCGGGCAAGGCTCTTCCCTGAAAGCCGGCTCATCTAGGCTTCCACTCACTCATCTCTTCAGCAGTTCCTTAGGTTAGTGTGATTTGTATCTTATTTGGGTTTTTCTTTGCGGGACCAGGGGAGTGGAAGTCTTTCGCGCCCTTGTACAGCCCCTCATTTCCACTGGGATAAAGTCCAGTTTCCTCACTGGGGCTCACCAGGTCTGCCTCTGTCTTGGCAGATGCTGTTCTATCGTCTTAGCCTCGTTTATCTTCGCCCTCATCCTGAGAGAATTCGTGCTGAACCTCTTTCAGTTCCTCAGAGGCGCTGTCTTTTAACGCTTCCCTCACATACGGCGTCTGCTGCTCTCTTCACAGCACAGTTCCCCACCGCGCCCCCGGCCGCCTTCCGCCTCTGTCACCTGGCTAATCCTTCTGCTTCTCGTGGACAATATATCATTCTCAAGCCCTAAGCTAGTCTGGCTCCTGAATCTGGGTTAGATACTTTCCTCATATACACGAAGCACATTATGGTGACCATTATCATTTAATTGCCTATTTACTTTCCTGTTTTCTACCCAAATTATGAATTATTTGAAGGCAACACCTGCATCTCATTTCTCATTCCATCCTCACTGCCTGTCGTGGAGACGCAGTTTTACAGGGTCCAGGGGACAAATGAATAAGCAGATGCATGAACACTGGTACTGATCTTTATATGACTAACATGGACCAGTGTCATGTTCTGTTCATAGCAGCACTTCACAAAGATGCAGAAACATTCTTCATGAGATTGTCTCATTTCTGCCTTTGATAAAAGCTGCAGGCATAATAGTTTCTCTGATGTTACAAGAGATTTTTCTGATGATCTAACTTAAGAACCAACATGCTTTTTTTCTAAACAGCAAGTCAGAATCAATCAATGGCTTTTAAAAACCAGTTAATGGATCACAACCAACATTTAAAAATAATGAAATATAGAACAGAACAGAATAAAATAGATATATTATGTAGCAAATGTTATGTGTATTTTTCAGTTTTACACCCATACACAAAACATAAATGGTTACATATGGACTGTGTTTCTGTTTCCTCACTGTGGTTTAGAGTCGAATAAATTTTTGAAAACCATTGCTTTAAATCACCCTCTTAAGCCCCAGTTATCAGGGATAACCCAGGAGTGTGGACTCCAGTGATGTATGTGTGGAAAATGAGACCTTTGCACTATTAGAATCCAGCTGTCTGTTTTCCACTTTGTTGCTTAGTCCTTGAAAGTTTGGGTAATTAGAGATAATTAGTTCAATAACTGTTTTCTTAAAAAGTGCTTACATATGTTTGGGTATGAAGCTGTGCTCAGGATGTCATTGGTGATCTGGCTCCTCCTTGGAAGAGGCCTCGGTTCTGTTGCCCAGAGAGGCCACCATGACCTGTTCATCTGCTCAGAGCCCAGCACAGGTCTGGCCTGTTTCTGACACACTTCTGCAGGTGTCTTGATTTGCAGGTACGCCCTTGGCAAGTCCCTGGCTCCTATTTTAGTCTTCCTTATTTTAAAACTATTTTTAAAATTACTATATTGTATGTTAAAGGAAGTCATATTATTAGTCTTATACCCTTTCAACATCTTTTTTATAATTAACATTTTTTACTTTTATTTTTTTAACTGATGGTTTACACAGTGTTGTGCTCATTTCTGCTGTACAGCAAAGTGACTCAGTTATATAGACATTCTTCTCAAATATTCTTTTCCACTATGGTTTATCCAGGAGACTGGATATAGTTCCTGTGCTAGTCAGTAGGACCTTGTAGTTTATCCATTCTAAATGCAATAGCTTGCATCTATAAGGAGAAGGAAATGGCAGCCCACTCCAGTATTCTTGCCTGGAGAATTCTGTGGACAGTGGAGCCTGGTGGGCTGCAGTCCATGGGGTTGCAAAGAGTCGGACACGACTGACTAACACCTACGTCTGTAACTCTAAACTCCCATTCCATCCCTCTTTCCCCGCCTTGGTAACCACAAGTCTCTTTTCTATGAGTCTGTTTCTGTTTTGTAAATAGATTCATTTGTGCCATATTTTAGATCCCACATAAAAAGTGCTATTACATGGTATTTGTCTTTCTTTCTGATACCTTCACTTAATATGATAACCTCTAGTTGCATCCATGTTGCTGCAAGTGGCATTATTTCATTTTGTTTTTAATGACTGAGTAGCATTCCATTGTGCATGTGTGTGTGTGTGTGTGTGTATGTATCGCATCGTTTTTATCCATTCGTCTGTTAGACATTTTAGTTTCCACGTCTTGGCTGCTGTGAATAGTGCTGTGAATGCAGGGGTGCATGTCTCTTTTGAATTATAGTTTTGTCTGAGTGGGACTGTTGGATCATATGGTAATTCTAGTTTTAGTTTTCTGAAGAACCTCTATACTGTTTTGCATAGTGACCGCATCAGCTTACATTCTCACCTACAGTGTGAGAGAGTTCCCTGTTCTCCACACCCTCTCCAGCATTTGTTATTTGTAGACTTTTTAATGATGGCCATTTTGACCAGTGTGAGGTGGTGCCTCGCTGTAGTTTTAGATTCTCATTTCTGTAATAATTAGCGATGTTGAACATCTTTTCCTGTGCCTATTGGCTATCTGTATGTCTTCTTTGGAGAAATGTCTGTTAAGGTCTTCTGCTCAGTGTTTGGGTTGTTTTTCTGTTGAGCTGTATGAGCTATTTGAATATTTTGGAGATTAAGCCCTTGTTGCATCATTTGCAAATATTTTCACCCATTCCATAGGTTGTCTTTCTTTCATGACTTCCTTTGCTGTACAAAAGCTTGTAAGTTTGACTAGGTCCCATTTGTTTATTTTATTTCTATTGTCTTGGGAGGCTGACCTAAGAAAAATCATTGTACCATTTATGTTGGAGAAGGTTTTACCTATGCTGTTTCCTAATTTTATGGTATCTGTCTTACATTTAAAGTCTTTAAGCCATTTTGAGTCACTGATGAATGCTCGATTTTTAAGAGAGGCCATTCATGGTGAGTTTTCAAACTTGCAGTTCCCTTTTGTATAGTTCATAGCACCATTTTTCTTCTTGTACAGCCCTATTTCCT
This sequence comes from Bos indicus, assembly GCF_029378745.1. Taxonomy (NCBI): domain Eukaryota; kingdom Metazoa; phylum Chordata; class Mammalia; order Artiodactyla; family Bovidae; genus Bos; species Bos indicus. The sequence continues at coordinate 29,499,053 of NC_091771.1, read as the reverse complement.
TGTATCACCTTAAATAAAGAGCTTCTTTGTCGTCTTGTCATATTCCATCCAGTCTTGTGACATGTCAGCAAAGGCAGGGAGTCTTCCATGTTGCTGCTTCACCGGCCGTGGTCACTGGTGCTGGTTACACAGTTCTGAACTGAGCCCCGCTGAGTGGGAACGGATGTGTTTGCATCAGGGACTGTGCTCAAGGGCTCTGTCCTCTTTCCCTCCCTCAGGAAGAGCTTTATAAATGCGGATCATCAGACCTTTATTGAGGACTTACTGTGAGACCCTCTATTTGCCGATGGAATATATGGATACACAGATAGTTTTGCTGTCAGTAAAGTCTTTGCTTATTGGGAATGAACTTGTGAATCATTTTAGTCCTATCAGCTCTTGGGTTATTCATGATACGAAAATATCTAGTACTACTCTAGGACCAGAAGGGAAACTAGAAACTGATCTGTGCTTAAAAAGAAGAGAATTTATTGCAGGAACTTGGTACAAGGTATTGGAAAGGGCCAGAGGACAAAAAGGGAGCTGGTGGCTTTACCCAGAGCTCAGTAACTCCAGGAAGTGCTGTTGTTCCCGAGGCTGGAGGAGCAGAAGGTGCTGGATTTGAGAGCCCACTGGTACAGGTTGCTGCGGCCACCGCTGCTGTCAGGCTAGCAATGCAGCACCTGGGGCGGACCCGGGACTGGCTGCCACTGCTGCTTGGGAACTGTCCCTAGAGCTCTGCCAGCCTGTGCCAGCGTTCCTGGAGCCCGTGGCTCCCGCACGCCCAACACCTGCCTCTGGCTAGAGACCAGCTGAGCCAGGAGCAGACGGCCTCCTCCAGGGATGTGCCCCTTGTTGTCAGGATGAAGCTGGGATGTAGCTGGCCAGGGAGTCTGGAGGGCACTGCAAAGTCCCCAGCTTCCTGCAGCGCTAGGGAGAGCGCAGAAAGGCGGGGACAGTGTGAGTTCCACTGGGAGGTGCCCGGCGTATCAGGTCAGGCAGCGTTTTAGCACCAGTGGAGACCAATCAGTCTCTTTCTCCCACCACCCTTCTCAAAACCACCTTACGGAGGCTTCTGTGAGCAGAAATCACGTGGACCACGCATGTTTTCCAGTTAGATTTGATCTCATCATCAGTTATCACTTGTATGACTTAGGTACCTTGTATATCCGGGTCCATCTGCCCGCTGGGGGAATGTTGGCAGATTTTGTTACTGATCTCATTAAGCATGTGTGAACTTACGAACTCTTCTAATTTTCCAGTGACATACTAGAAAAAGAATACTGCCTATTTATTTGTGTATAAGATATACATGAAGAAATACAATTGCTTATTAAATAACTTAAAAGTGATTTTTATGAAACACTACTGATGTTGACATCTTTATGAGAAATGTGGCTCTCAACTCTATCTCCTCATTTAGATTACCAGTCGCAAGGACCTAACTGCCTTCTCTGTCTGCTCTGGCTTCCCCCAGAATGGTTTTCAGCAAAGAGGCCATCAGGAGACTTCTCGCCAGCAAGTGTCGCTGCTACAGCAACGATGCTCCAGATGACATGGTCCTAGGGATGTGCTTCAGTGGGTTAGGAATCCCCGTGACTCACAGCCCTCTCTTCCATCAGGTGAGAAAAAGGGTTTTATTCCCACCTCAGAGCGGGAGATGGGGATTTTCTTCTTACTTGAAGATCCTACTTTTTTCTCTTCACGTATTCTTCTGGAAACAGTCTTAAGAACTGTGTAGACAGGCTCCAGGCAGGGACATCTTTAACTAGACCTGTTTGTCCAGAGGGTTGATGCTGTACCTGTACAGCATGAAGACGGAACACAGAAACATGTGCAAAATGAAACGGTGTTTGACCTGCATCCTTGCATGCGGGACCAGGTAGAAGCTGTTCCTTCCCCCCACCGCCTTTTGTATTAAAAAAAAATTGATGGCGTTTAGAAACTATCAGATGCTATTTCGAAATATCAGGACTGACCCAATATTGTCCTGCTTACCACCGAGTGTTTGCAGTTCTCCACTGGCCTCAGTCTTTATAGCATTGGCTGCCTTTTTATTGGGCTTTCTCCTCTTTGGGTGCTATTAAACTAATTAAATTTCAGTGTAGTATCTCAATAAGCATATATTCTGGGGGTTATAGAAGAGATGAGGTTATGTTCATAAGGGGTGGTTGGTGCTAATAAGGTCACCATCCTGCAATGTGGGGTAAGAAGGAAATCCTATTACAGTATTTTTACATTTTATGTAAAATTCTACAAAATAACCGTAGCTCACACCCATTGTTGAGAAACTCAAAGCTTTTTGAAATTAGAAATATCTAAATGCACATGTATTTTAAGTGTCCTCCCTTACATTGAAAATATAGTTGTCATGCTTATTCAATAACCAGTAGCCATACAGAGACTTGGGCATGACAGAAATAGCCCTGCAGGAGAACTTGAGCAAGGCACAGAGAGTGCTTAAGTTACCAACAAAGGCAGAACCCATTTTTTGCGTTCTCGAGGACTGCAAGGAAGGATTAAAAAAAAGAACTCTACAATAAGAAATGTCTGAGAAGCCACCTCCTTGGTACAAGTCGGAAGGTACTTGGCCATCTTTTAAAACCTTGAGCCTATATGTGGTGTTCTGAGGACTTAGAAAAGCAGGTTATCCTCTCTGACCCCTCTCTCTTGTTCTATCTCATAATGTTTCACTCACAGAGAGGAAGAACAATGAAAACTGTTGGTGTATAAGGGAAATAATTTGTCACTGGTAATATCACAGTCTTGGGGCTTCCCAGGTGGCTCAGTGGTAAAGAACCCGATGCAAGAGTTGCAGGTTCGATCCCTGGGTGGAGAAGATCCCCTGGAGGAGGGCATGGGAACCCACTCCAGTATTCTCGGCTGGAGAAATCCCATGGCCAGAGGAGACTGCTGGGCTACAGTCCCAGGGGCCGCAGAGAGTTGGACACGACTGAGCACACAGCACACATCACAGTCTTAGTTTTTTATAGCAGCTTCTTTAGGGAAGAATTCATTAGTAAATGAAGCGGTAAAGAGAAAAGAAAGAAGGAAAATAATCAGTAAGTAAAAGTCCTTTGAAAGTAATTTAAAAAGTGTTGTTTCACAAACATTAAAACTCATGATTTTGCTAATTCACATAATACATTTTAAACCTTTCCAAAGTCATAAAGTGTGCTCAAAACCCATCCTCCCCAACAGACACTGCTTTATCTTCCAATTCTTAAGCCTCTTTTAAGAGAGTTTGCTCTGATTTGGACATTACTTTCCATTTGTAATGTTTGAACACTGGAGTCGGACATGATACATAAGCAACTAATACTTTCACAAAAGAGAGTGTATCTGTTCATATTGAGAAAGAGAAAAAAAATCTAGGATTCTTGGTGAGTTAGAGTGGGTGTGTGGAAACAAGCTGGATTCAAAGTTGCCTGGGCCCCATTCCTTCTCTTTTGAGTCAGGGAAGGTTATTGTGAAATCACAGGTTCAGAACAGACCTCAAGGAGTGTGTAGTATAGCTCTCTGTTAAAAACAAAGTGTCTACAACATGTGGTTTTTCTGCGGTTCCAAAATTATATGCCACTAATGGGTATGGCTGTGGTCCGTGTGATAAGATTGACTGTTTTCTGTGATTATGGTTTGTGTGTCTGCCCTCTGATGCCTCAATGAATCAGCCTTGTCTAACTCAATGAAACTAAGCCATGCCGTGTGGGGCCACCCAAGATGGGCGGGTCATGGTGGAGAGGTCTGACAGAATGTGGTCCACTGGAGAAGGGAATGGCAAACCACTTCAGTATTCTTACCTTGAGAACCCCATGAACAGAATGAAAAGACAAAATGATAGGATACTGAAAGAGGAACTCCCCAGGTCGGTAGGTGCCCAATATGCTACTATGGAGAGATAACTCCAGAAAGAATGAAGGGATGGAGCCAAAGCAAAAATCATACCCAGTTGTGGATGTGACTGGTGATAGAAGCAAGGTGCAGTGCTGTAAAGAGCAATATTGCACAGGAACCTGGAGTGTCAGGTCCATGAATCAAGGCAAATTGGAAGTAGTCAAACAGGAGATGGCAAGAGTGAACGTCGACATTCTAGGAATCAGCAAATTAAAGTGGACTAGAATGGGTGAATTTAACTCAGATGACCATTATGTCTACTATGGCGGGCAGGAATCCCTTAGAAGAAATGGAGTAGCCATCATGGTCAACAAAAGAGTCCGAAATGCAGTACTTGGATGCAATCTCAAAAACAACAGAATGAACTCTGTTCGTTTCCAAGGCAAACCATTCAATATCACAGTAAACTAAGCCTATGCCCCAACCAGTAATGCTGAAGAAGCTGAAGTTGAATGATTCTATGAAGACCTACAAGACCTTTTAGAACTAACACCCAAAAAAGATGTCCTTTTCATTATAGGGGGCTGGAATGCAAAAGTAGGAAGTCAAGAGACACCTGGGCTAACAGGCAAATTTGGCCTTGGAATACGGAATGAAGCAGGGCAAAGACTAATAGAGTTTTGCCAAGAGAAGGCACTGGTCATAGCAAACACTCTCTTCCAACAACACAAGAGAAGACTCTACACATGGACATCACTAGAGGGTCAACACCGAAATCAGATTGATTACATTCTTTGCAGCCAAAGATGGAGAAGCTCTATACAGTCAGCAAAAACAAGACTACGAACTGACTGTGGCTCAGATCATGAACTCCTTATTGCCAAATTCAGACTGAAATTGAAGAAAGTAGGGAAAACCACTAGACCATTCAGGTATGACCTAAATCAAATCCTTTATGACTTATACAGTGGAAGTAAGATATAGATTTAAGGGGCTAGATCTGATAGAGTGCCTGATGAACTATGGACAGAGGTTTGTGACATTGTACAGGAGACAGGGATCAAGACCATCCCCATGCAAAATGGTTGTCTGGGGAGGCTTTACAAATAGCTGTGAAAATAAGAGAAACCAAAGCAAAGGAGAAAAGGAAAGATAAAAGCATCTGAATGCAGAGTTCCAAAGAATAGCAAGGAGAGATTAGAAAGCCTTCCTCAGTGATCAATGCAAAAAATAGAGGAAAACAACAGAATGGGAAAGACTAGAGATCTCTTCAAGAAAATTAGAGATACCAAGGGAACATTTAATGCAAAGATGGGCTCGATAAAGGACAGAAATGGTATGGACCTAACAGAAGCAGAAGATATTAAGAAGAGGTGGCAAGAATACACAGAAGAACTGTACAAAAAAGATCTTCATGACCCAGTGATCACCCAGTGATCACAATGGTGTGATCACTCACCTAGACCCAGACATCCTGGAATGTGAAGTCAAGTGGGCCTTAGGAAGCATCACTACAAACAAAGCTAGTGGAGGTGATGGAATTCCAGTTGAGCTATTTCAAATCCTAAAAGATGATGCTGTGAAAGTGCTGCACTGAATACGCCAGCAAATTAGGAAAACACAGCAGTGGCCACAGGACTGGAAAAGGTTAGTTTTCATTCCAATCTCAAAGAAAGGCAATGCCAAAGAATGCTCAAACTACCACACAGTTGCACTCATCTCACACGCTAGTAAAGTAATGCTCAAAATTCTCCAAGCCAGGCTTCAGCAATATGTGAACCATGAACTTCCAGATGTTCAAGCTAGTTTTATGAAAGGCAGAGGAACCAGAGATCAAATTGCCAAGATCTGCTGGATCATCAAAAAAGCAAGAGAGTTCCAGAAAAATATCTATTTCTGCTTTATTGACTATGCCAAAGCCTTTGACTGTGTGAATCACAATAAACAGTGGAAAATTCTGAAAGAGATGGAAATACCAGACCACCTGACCTGCCTCTTGCGAAACCTATATACAGGTCAGGAAGCCACAGTTAGAACTGGACATGGAACAACAGACTGGTTCCAAATAGGAAACGGAGTACGTCAAGGCTGTATATTGTCACCTGGCTTATTTAACTTCTATGCAGAGTACATCATGAGAAACATTGGGCTGGAAGAAGCACAAGATGGAACCAAGATTGCCGGGAGAAATCTCAATAACCTCAGATACGCAGATGACACCACCCTTATGGCAGAAAGTGAAGAGGAACTAAAAAGCCTTTTGATGAAAGTGAAAGAGGAGAGTGAAAAAGTTGGCTTAAAGCTCAACATTCAGAAAATTAAGATTATGGCATCTGGTCCCATCACTTCATGGGAAATAGATGGGGAAACAGTGGAAACAGTGTCAGACTTTATTTTTTTAGGCTCCAAAATCATTGCAGATGGTGATTGCAGCCATGAAATTAAAAGATGCTTACTTCTTGGAAGGAAAGTTATGACCAACCTAAATAGCATATTCAAAAGCAGAGACATTACTTTGCCAACAAAGGTCCGTCTAGTCAAGGCTATGATTTTTCCAGTAGTCATGTATGGATGTGAAAGTTGGACTGTGAAAAAGGCTGAGCGCCGAAGAATTGATGCTTTTGAACTGTGGTGTTGGAGAAGTCCCTTGGACTGCAAGGAGATCCAACCAGTCCATTCTAAAGGAGATCAGTCCTGGGTGTTCTTTGGAAGGACTGATGCTAAAGCTGAAACTCCAGTACTTTGGCCACCTCATGCGAAGAGTTGACTCATTGGAAAAGACTCTGATGCTGGGAGGGATTGGGGGCAAGAGGAGAAGGGGACGACAGAGGATGAGATGGCTGGATGGCATCACCAACTCAATGGACATGAGTTTGTGTGAACTCCGGGAGTTGGTGATGGACAGGGAGGCCTGGCGTGCTGTGATTCATGGGGTCGCAAAGAATTGGACAGGACTGAGTGACTGAACTGAATGGGTATGGCATGGCCAGTGAATCTTGTGCAGAAAATTGTCAAAGTAACCATTTGAGGACTCTGGAAGTCAACCAGAAAGCACCGAGAAGTGTGAAATCCTGAAAAACTACTGTAGTTTGGGGTAAGAGCAACAGAGTCTGAAGCTTTTCTGGCTGAAACCCCCAATCCTACCTGATTTCCATCCCAGCTTGGTTGGAGAGAGCAGCAGTTTGACCAGTATGGGCCAGGTTGGAAAAAAACAAACAAGTTTTCTGTCAGGGGGTGAACTTGATTGGGAAAGAGATGAAAACCCACAGGTGTGCCAGCTAAAATTGTCAAACTTGGGTGGGAAACAAACAAGAAAAACCTGCATCTTCACTGGCCTGAGATTGTAGTTTCAATTATGTGAAGAAATTATTTGTCAGAAGTTTAATATCTAATCCCCTGGAAATAAGAGCATAGTAGGGCTAGATGGCTTCCCTGGTGGCTCATTGGTAAAGAATCTGCCTGCAGTGCAGGAGATGTGGGTTCCATCCCTGGGTTGGGAAGATCCACTGGAGGAGAAAATAGCAACCTACTCCAGTTTTCCTGTCTGGGGAAATCCCATGGACAGGGGAGTCTGGCAGGCTATCTAGTCCTTGGGATCACAAAGAGTCGGACACGACTGAGTCATTAAAGAAGGCAGGGCTGGATAAGCCAGCCGCAGTTCTCTGGCCCACTGGGAAGCTCTGTGCATGTGCATGGGATGGTGATGAACCTGAGAGAAAGTCAAGGCCAAGGCATGTTTGAAAATCCACTGAAGTTTTGAACGTCCTTTGCAATCCAAATGTAGACTGAAGCTTTATGGACTAGAGATGTCTGAGTCCAATCTCTGCCTATATTATAATCTAATATAGTTGATTAGATTAAGTTGCTCAGGCATAGGAGTGACTTCTAGAAAATCATACTAAAAAATGAGAATTAAAGCTTGAGGAAAAAAGCAGCCACACATTCCAGGGAGAAGGAGTCTATGGTATAAGTTCAATTAAGTTAGTCTTTTATAAAGAGTAGTAAAAGTGAACAAATTTGTGAGTTGCTATAACATTATTTAAAATAGCCAGTTTCCAACCAATTATGGTGAAAGTTGCAAAGAAACATATTCAGGGAGAAATGCAGTCAACAGAAATGGACTCTGAATGGGACCAGGTATTAGATTTGACAGACAAAGGCTTCAAAGCACCTAATTAAAAAATTAAAAAAAAAAACTATAATCAAATAATTAAAGGAAAATATTACAGTAACTCAACAAATAGCAAGATAGAAAGACAGAAACTTTCATAAAGAACCAGATGGAAACTCTATAGTTGTAAAACCCAACAAATGAAATGAGAAATTACCTAAATGAACTTAACAGTAGATTGGAGATGCAAAAGAAACAATCAGTAAGTTTGAAGGCAAATGAATAGAAATTACCTAATCCAAAGAACAGAAACGAGACTAAAGAAAAATGAACGTGTCCTCAAAGTGGTAAAACATAAAGTATATCAACATACATTTAATGGGAGTTCTTTTTAAAAAGAGAAGGGAGAAAAAAATGGGACAGTTTTTTTTTTTTTTTAGAAGAAACAACATTTTCTCAAATATTGTAATAAGAAGCAATCTGTTGATCTGAGGAACTCAACAGGGCCCTTACAGGAGAATCAGGAAAAGATTACACATGAACATGTTTAGTCGTTGAAAAGCAATGAGAAAGTGAAAACCTTAATAAAAAAACCTAGTGAAAATTGAAATTAAAATGTTATTGGCTAATGTCTCATTAGAAATAATAGAGACCTGAAGGCAGAAAGAAAAGGAAGAATTTAACAAACAATTTTGTATCAGTAAAACTATCCTTCCAAAATGAAAGTGGAATAAAGACATGCAGTTCAGTTCAGTGTAGTTCAGTCACTCAGTCGTGTCCGACTCTTTGCAACCCCATGAATCGCAGCACGCCAGGCCTCCCTGTCCATCACCAACTCCCGGAGTTCACTCAGACTCACGTCCATCGAGTCAGTGATGCCATCCAGCCATCTCATCCTCTGTCATCCCCTTCTCCTCCTGCCCCCAATCCCTCCCAGCATCAGAGTCTTTTGCAGTGAGTCAACTCTTCGCATCAGGTGGCCAAAGTACTGGAGTTTCAGCTTTAGCATCATTCCTTCCAAAGAAATCCCAGGGCTGATCTCCTTCAGAATGGACTGGTTGGATCTCCTTGCAGACCAAGGGACTCTCAAAAGTCTTCTCCAACACCACAGTTCAAAAGCATCAATTCTTCGGTGCTCAGCCTTCTTCACAGTCCAACTCTCACATCCATACATGACCACAGGAAAAACCATAGCCTTGACTAGACGAACCTTTGTTGGCAAAGTAATGTCTCTGCTTTTGAATATGCTATCTAGGTTGGTCATAACTTTCCTTCCAAGGAGTAAGCGTCTTTTAATTTCATGGCTGCAGTCACCATCTGCAGTGATTTTGGAGCCCCCAAAAATAAAGTCTGACACTGCTTCCCCATCTATTTCCCATGAAGTGATGGGACCGGATGCCATGATCTTAGTTTTCTGAATGTTGAGCTTTAAGCCATTACCAGATAAACAAAAAGTGAGAAGGACTTTTGGCTAGCAGACATTCCCTTCCCTTAAAAAAGCTAAAGAAAATCCTTTGGGCTGAGAGAAAATGATACCATGTGGTACCTGGAATATATAAGCGAGTGATTAAGTACACTGGAAAGACCATATGTATATACATGCTTGTGTATATATATACACGTGTATAAAAAAGAAAAATGTGAGCATAAAATATCTGTATGTGTATAGACACATATCTTCCCACAAGCACTGGAACAAAGGGAATCACTTTGCAGTATACCTGAAACTAACGCAACGCTGTAAATTAACTATATTTCAATTTAAAAAATGGTATAAAAAACTAAAAAAAAAAATACCATGCAAATCACAAGAGAGCTTGAGTGGCTATAGTAATATTCAAAACAATACATTTTAAGAACAGAAATATTACTAGACAGAAAGTGGGACATTTCATGACAAAAGGTCAATACATCAAGAGAAAAAATGATTAATATAACACATGTTTATAGCTAACAGATCTTCACATTACATGAACTAAATGGAATTGAAAGGAGAAACAGACAAGTATTAGCTACTTGTCACATAAAAAACATTTCATCTGACAATAGAATAAACTTCCTTTTTCAAATGTATATGGAATATTCTCTAGGATAGACCAGAAGCTAAGTCATATTGTTTTGCCCAATATATTTAAAAGGATTGAAAACATACATAGTACACCCCCAAGAACAGTGGAATGAAATTAGAATCAACAGAAAATGGAGACATTCCCCCAATATTTAGAAATTAAACAACATGCTTTAAAATAACCCTTGGGCTGAAAAAAAAATCATAAGGAAAATTAGAAAATGAGAACACAACATATCCAAAAATTTGAGTTCAGCTATAGAGTGATTAGTAGGAAATCTATGGTTTTAAACATGTTGTGCTCTGCCGTGCTTCCCTGGTGGCTCAGACAGTAAAGAATCCACCTGCAGTGCAGGAGGCCCGGGTTTGATCCCTTGGTCGGGAAGATTCTCTGGAGAAGGACATGGCAAACCCACTCCAGTATTCTTGCCTGGAGAATCCTATGACAGCGGAGGCTGGTGGGCTACAGTCCACAGGGTCACAAAGAGTCAGACACGACTGAACGACTAACACTCTCACTTTCACATGATAGAGTGTTAGGAAACTTATAGTTTTAAACATGTTGTGCTGTGTTGTGCTTAGTCGCTCAGTCATGTCTGACTGTGTGATATTAGGAAGGAACAAAGATACTAAATTACTAGTCTAAGTTTCTACATTGAGAGCAGAAGAATATAAAATCAAATCTGAACTATGTGGAATAAAAGAAATATTAAAGATCATGTATACCTGTGATGGATTCATTTTGATATTTGGCAAAACTAATACAATTATGTAAAGTTTAAAAATAAAATAAAAAAAAATAAAGATCAGAGCACAAATAATGAAATAGGAAACAGAAAATCAGTTAAACCAAAAATTAGTTCTGATCTGATAAACCTTTAACTAGCTTGACCAACAGAAAACCAGTTGTTTTGTTTTTGCTGTTGTTTGTTGGTTAGTTGCTAAGTTGTACCCAACTCTTTTGTTACCCTGAGGACTGTAGCCTGCCAGGCTTCCTTGTCCATGGGCTTTCCCAGGCAAAAATACAGGAGTGGGTAGCCATTCCCTTCTCCAGGGGATCTTCCCCACCCAGGGATCCATCCTGAGTCTCCTGCATTGCATAAGAGAGGATGTAAGTTGCCAAACTCAGAAGTGAAAAAGGGGCATCATTATATATCCTACCAAAATTATGCCAACGAATTAGACAGTTTAAATGAAGTGGAGAAATTTCTAGAATCACACTTTTTAAGCAAGTCTATTTCTTCAGAAATAGAAAATGTATTTAAACCTTTATACATTGATGAAATTGAATTCAAGAAGCAGCAAGAATGTTTCCCAACTCAGTTTATGATGCCACAGATATACGCTGTATCCCCAGGAGCAAGCACTAAGAAGATCACTTAAAAAATAGCTAAAAAATTAACAAAGGGATTAAAATGGGATATCACAAAAGTAAACCACAGGCCAGCGTTTCTCTTGAACACAGATGTAAAAATTCATAATGTTAACCAAAAATTCAAAATGTTAACCAGCAAATCTAGCAAAGTGTCAAAATTGTTGCTTGTTTTTCACACTTAAAAATGAACTGTTGGGAGATATATCTAAAGGGAAAAAATAAATCCATAATACCTTTGTCTCTATTGACGCAGATTCCAGAAGTGATTGATTGCATCTCAGGAGTCATCCGTGGAAGTGAAGTGCAGGCTTATTAAGCATTCAGTTCAGTTCAGTCGCTCAGACGTGTCCGACTCTTTGCGAAATCATTTCTGATAAATGAGGTCACGGAAAAGAACAAGACAAAACCGGAAAAGTAGAGTGCACCCAGAGCAGCATCTGTGATGCTCAGAAGCCTGCACTGCCTCTGATAATCAACCTCTGGGCCCAAATACCAAAGAGAATCGACATAGGCAGAGGGGGCGCTGTGTACACAGAGAGAGATGGTTTAAAACTGCAGGAGGACGTAAGTTGGGCAAAACGTAAACCTTATCTGTAGAGATGACAGCTCACTGAACAGTGCAACAAATGGAGGTTAAAACTATTTTAGACGCTTTACAGCTGTACTGAGCTATGATTTACATCCCATACACAGTTCTCACACAGTGATGGTATGAATGGCAGCTTGAAACATCTTAGCAAATTTCCAGAGTTAGAGCATCACAAACCTGGTCTTATGGCCCGATAGTCAGGCCCCCCACACTTCCCTTGAATGGCTTTGCAGCCATTCCTCACTGCATTTGTAGACCCAGGACACCACAGGTTTGCTTTGTGTCTCTACTGCTGTTACTGTTCAGTCACTAAATTGTGTCTCTTTGCGACCTTATGGACTGTAGCACAGTGGGCTTCCTTGTCCTTCATTATCTCCTGGAGTTTGCTCAGACTCACATCCATTGAGTCAATGATGCCATCCAGCCATCAACCATGTGTCTCTACAGTGTTTCCTTTTCTAGACCTGTCCTTGTCCCTGATGAGACCTGTGTTTCCCTTCTCTGAAAGACATACGCTTGATTCCACGTCAGAACAGCAGACGAGCAATGGGAACCCCCAGAACACCTTGCCCCACCTCGCCATACACACACCATGTATGGCCAGAGTTTCTTTAGACCTGGGAAGTAAGTTTTTCCGCCTCTCTGCAGAAGTTTTAATAGTAACTTCAATGACTTACCAAGGAAACCTTTTCATATTACCACGGTTGATCTCTCAGGGGCATGGCTGTGGAACCTCGGAGCAGAATGCGGATGTGTTTAGAGCATTGTGCTGGGGGTAAGGAAGTACCTGGAGATGCAGAAGCAAAGAGCCTGGAGGCAGATTTTCCTGGAAAGGATTCTCCTCTTTGCTGTTAGATTCCCATAACCAACACCAGCTCTGGAAAGAAAGCAGTCGATCCACACATTTAAATGTTATTCTGAAGCAGGACTGTTTCCGGTGAGTGAGAGGGTGTGATTCTCTGTTCTGTCTGCAGGCGCGGCCCGTGGATTACCCTAAGGACTACCTGTCTCACCAGGTTCCCGTGTCTTTCCACAAGCACTGGAACATCGATCCCGTGAAAGTCTACTTCACGTGGCTGGCGCCCGATGAGGAGGACCGAGCCAGGCAGCAGAGCCGAAGAGGCCTCAGAGAGGAGCTGTGAAGCACGGGGCCCACGGGCACGGGTCGGAGGCCGAGACTTGCGCTGTCCTGCTGGGCTGCGTCTCTTGGCTCACCTGTGCGTGACACATGGCTTTGGAAGCGTCCTGACTGCAGGTGGACGTGTGATGTGGTCATTTTTGAGTTGGGGGTGGGGAAGAAGTCATAGAGAAAACAGATTTTTTTTCTTTTCTGGGGGAAAAAAATCACTTGCATTGGCATTATGCAGTTCTTATAATACACAATGATTACTGTGTATTTTTCAAGCTGTGAAACAGCAGCTTTATTTCTGTCACAGAAAAATAAATGGTACCAGAAGTCTCCTTCCTGTCCTCGCTCTTCATTATAACGGACGTGTCAGCTGGGCATGAGGCTGGAGAGACGTGACTGTCTTCACCATTATACATAAAATAAAGAAGAGAAGGTGTCTTGACCTGGATCTTACCATGGGGCCAACTTTTAAACCATACTATTGATGATCGAAATGATTTTCTGGTAACTCAGTAGGAAGACTGCTATATTAAGGATCATTCGTAAAACATCATAAAAGTCTAGCAAATGAAAAAATCCCCTGGAGTCTGTAATCAGGGTTGTTATGTTTTATCTGTTTTTCTGTTTATGCCTCATAAAAAGAGAATAAGAAGTCTTCTGCGAGAGTTTTCTGCTTCTTTAGAGGTTCATCTGTGTTCTATTTCTCCCTGAAGCCCTATCTTTATGACCTACTTATAACACAAAAGTGTACTGACTGCTGCCAGAAAAGTGTTCTCGTATTTAAAAAACAGCGTTGTATTTTATTCAAGTCACTGAGTTCTGTGTAAAGTCTCAGCAAGTATATTAAATTAATTGTACCTGGTATTTTATTCTTATTGTATATTACGTAATGACTCCAGACTCAGAAAGGACCTCCCCAGTGTCAGGGAGGGCTGCATGGTGATTTGGCAACTTCCCAGGGTTCTTAAGGAATTAAATCTGCAAACAGTATTTTGAAACTGCACTAATTTCCACATCATAGCTTTAATATATAGTAATTTAATACACTATTAATTTTTAAAGCTTATTCTGTATTTAACATTTAATTATATAATTCCATTTTCTAAAGGTCTTTGCACAAAATTTGATTTTACTGTGTCTTAAACTAATTTTGGCATAGTAAAATACTTTTTTAAAAATAAAAATGATTAATTTTGTTTATAATGTTTTTATATCCAAGCATAGGGTTTTAAAGCTGTGCCACCAAACGTACCCATGTGTGTGTTTTAACGATACATTTTTCTTGCAGCTTATATGGATTTCCAAAACAATGCAATAGTATTTATCATTTTTCCAAACCAGCCAATACCAAGACTGGTGTGTTTTCAATGATAACTGAACACACTGGATTCATTTCTCTGAAAGTGGATTTTGTGGTCTGTCCGGGGAATGGATCCAGCGTGATCGGTTGGATGAGACGCGCCTGAAGGATGTAAACGTCTGGACAAGCTACTGCTGATGACATCAGCACTGTTGTCATAGCTGGGATTCCTGTTGCCGTCACTGTCACAGCCACCTTCGTGGTCCTGTAATAACGCACCTGGAGGGCTGGGCTGCCTGACCCCGTGGAGAAAAGCCTTCAGCTCCTACTCGTGCCTGCCGTCGTCACACTCAGAGAACAGTGTTCCTCTAACAGGACTGAACGTGAAGCATCTCCATGTGAAGGGTCTCATCAAGCTTTCTCTGTTACGATGACCTGTGCCTTCTGCTGATACCGGGGCGCCTCCTCTGGTACTTTTAGGTATTCTGTTAATTATGTTTACTTTTTGGAACTGTGTAAGCCTAACCATAAGTAAAAGAACTTTGCCTAAGTTTCTGATTTCTCCAATGTATTTATGAGTGTGGAGTGGGAGTGGGGAGGGCCATGGGGAAAAGGAAATAATGAAATCAGAGGAGGAAGTTGGCAGCTGGGTAAACACAGTTTTTAAAAAGAAAAAAAACCATGGACATTGAAGATGTATTTACACATGGTCTATAAAACCATTATCTATTTTATTATATAATGAATTGGAAATATGTTGGAACTGATTCTCATAGAGTTTGTATCTTAAGAACTAGTTTTGAATCTGAACTTTCCTGGACAGACACTGTCCTTTGCATATTTTCTGTGCCTTTTAAGTAGGAATTTACTTCAAATGGCTATTTTAATACTGGGGTATCACTGTCAAGGAGTTGCAGGTGGAGTCACTAGAATGCCATTTTTGCTTTTAAGCCACTTCTGCTGATAGAGCCAAAGCAAGCTCCCTGACTAAATAGGACTTTTACTTTTTGTAGCAAAATAGAAATCCAAACACAAACACAGCCTTTACAGACTGTTTGGGAACAAAGGGCCATGGGCGTGCTAGACTGCCAGTGATGCTCGGCACGGGTGTGTACATATCAGTGCTGAGTTGCCTGATTTACTGAATACCTGCAGTACTTCCACAAACATATCCATTGCGATTGTTTCTGTATTTTCCTCAAAAATTTATAACAGAGTAGACATTTGTAAGAATGTTTCTGCTGTCTTCTATTCATAATCAGAGATGGAACTTACCTGGACTAAAATGGATCAATCAGATTCATTCAGCAACTATTTCTTAAACGCTTACTACATGTCAGACCTTCCAGGACGACCCTTGCCTCTTGTCTGTCCTCCTTACAGTGTTATCCCCGGCATCCGTGAATGCCTGGCACACAGTAGGTGCTATCATTTTATGTCCTCAAGCTTTCTATCAACATGTCACCTGCAAAATATGCTTTCCTTCTATCTATAGTAAGTGAAGGCTTTGGGACTTCTTTGGTCCAATGGCTAAGACTCCCCATGCAGGGGACCCGGGTTCCATCCCTGGTCAGGGAACTAGACCCCACATGCCACAACTAAGAGTTCACACACAGCAACTAAAGATCCTTGGTACTGCAATGAGGACCCAGTACAGACAGATAAATAAATATTAAAAGAAAGAAAGGGAAGACTTTGTTTCTGGCATTAAGTCTTTTAGCACATGTTTTCACTTTAAAGACACATATTCCTGGAAGGAGTTGGGGTAGGTACAAGGGAAAAGGACATAAACCAGTAATAAGATGATTTATAATAATAATAAATGTTCTAAATTAGACACTGAGAACAGGGAGACAGAACCGGGTGGGGCATGGGGACTCGTTTGGATGGAGTGGTCAGAGAGGGCCGCTGAGAAAGGGATGCCGAGTGAAGACCCCACCGAATACACAGTCAGGAATGCAGAGAGAGATGCGTGCAGTGTCTAGGAAGGGGGGACGGCAAACCTGAAGGCTCTAAGGTGGGGACAGATCTGGCATGTCCGAAAACAAGAGCAAGCCCGTGTGACTGCTTGGCTGTTGTCACGGTTATCATTAAACATCCAGCTGATGTCAATTAAACAGTTGCTATGGAAGTCTGGAGCTCAGTGCAGAAGTCAGAGCCAGCATTATAATTTTGGGACTTACCCGTAATTTTCAAAGATTTTGGAAGCCCACAGGACTGGACAAGATTGCATTGGGAGAGAAGGAAACAGAGTCAGCCTGAGCAAGAGGGTCAGGGGGGTGGAAGGGAAACTCGGAACAGGTTTGTGTAAAGGAAACCAAGGAAAGAGCGTTCTGAGAAGCAAGTGGTCGTGTGCCACGTGTTGCCAAGAGGCCCATTAGGAGAGGACGGGGAAGGGACAGTGTGACCTAGCAGCATGGGAGTGATCTTGATGAGATGGCTCCCAGAAAGGCAGCAGAGTGGGAACTGAGACTGTAGACAGCAAGAATAAACATTTGGAGGGGTCTATTGTCGTCAAGTCGCTCAGTCGTGTCTGACTCTTTGTGACCCCATATACTGTTGCCCACCAGGCTCCTCCATCCATGG
This sequence comes from Bos indicus, assembly GCF_029378745.1. Lineage (NCBI taxonomy): Eukaryota > Metazoa > Chordata > Mammalia > Artiodactyla > Bovidae > Bos > Bos indicus. Next base: position 29,482,082 of record NC_091771.1, on the reverse strand, counting down.
AATTTTCTCGGCAAGAGTACTGGAGTGGGTTGCCATTTCCTTCTCCAGAGGGTGGGCGGTCTATAGTTAGTTCTTTTTATGATTTAAAGACAGGCTAAGGTAGTTTGAGGGAAACCATGGGATCTCGGGAGTTTTTATTTTAAGGTGGGAGATTCTAGGAGATGTCAACGTGAGATGTGAGTGATAAGTAGAGGGAAAAGGATGAGAGATTGGACTGGCGTCCTTATGGAGGGGGGATCCGAGGAGTCCACTGCAGGAACCTTGACAGGAGGGTCTACTGTCAAGAGGAAGGTTTTTCGATTTGCTGACATGAAGATGTGGGTACTGACACTGATCATTTCTGTTAAGTGTGAGACAGGGTTATTTGCTGAGAATGTCTGACTTTTTACACAGGTTTACTTCACGTAAATGGCAACATTAATAACAACGACGATGATGGCAACCACTTATGTGATGCTTATTATACTTGGCATGATTCCAAGTGTTTCACATTACGTTATTGAGCCTTCACAACACCCTCTGAAGTGAATACTAGTGCGTTCCCCAGTTTATACTGGCGGTAACTGAGGCACGGATTTAGTATCCAGCCCAAGGCCACACAGCTGCTGAGTCAGTGGCAGAGCTGTGTTTTGAACCCAGACATTTTGGCTCTAGAGTTTGTTCATATAATCTCTTTGCTCCTTCACCTCTGTCAAGAACATGTAGCCTCTTCCCAAACCGTGCATCTGGTTCTAAAACACTAGCGCAGTTAAAGATGACCATGAATCCAAGAGTTAGGGAGTCTAACCCTAACTGGTGGGCCAGTGGCTGAGACTCCACGCTCCCAATGCAGGGGGCCTGGGTTCCATCCCTGGTCAGGGAACTAGATTCCATGTGCCACGGCTAAGAGTTCGCATGCCACAACTAAAGATCCCATGCAGCCAGATAAATGACTATTAGAATCCAAGAGTTAATCATGAAGTAACTCTACAGAGATGAAAGGCAAGTATGATTACATACCAAATTACAGCAGCAATAGGTACTGGGCGGTGAAAAAAGGAAAAAACCGGCTCACTGAAACTGAATTTTGAATTTTTGTTCTAGAACTCTGGAAAAGAATACCTCTGGTAAGAGTTACGATCCTTATACACTGTGGCCCAGAAGGTCTCCCCTGAGGCACATACCCTAGTGAGACACATCCTTGCCCTGATAAGCTTGAACAAGAATGTTCAGAGTAGCATTGGAGAATTGGTAGGTTCTGGAATGTCTTTGTCACATTATGCTGTGGTTAGTATGGGTGAAATATAGCTACATGACATGTCTCAATGTTAAGCAAGTTTTAAAAGATCACAGAATAAAACTTACAGTTGGATCTCCTTTATGTAACTTGAAACTGGAAAATGAAAGAATAAATGTATATAGATACACATCTAAAAAAATTAAGAGGATAGACAAGATTCAAGATAGTAGTTACCTCCCTGTCTCTAAATCCTTGTACTTAATCACCCCTCATCTGAAAAATTCTGTTTCCTGTATGACATGACACTGTCCGGGGGTTAGGACGTGGGTATCTGGATATCTTTTGGGGGAGTGTCATCAGCTCACCACAGTATGTGATGTGACACTTTGGCAGACGGGTGAGTCAGGGGAATCTGAGGATGGCCTGCCTACTCCTTCTTTCATTCACTCATTCATTCACACTTGGCAGATATATTTTGGGCAACAACCACAGCCAGGGGGCTTCCCTGGTGGCTCAGACAGTAAAGAATCTGCCTGCAACGCAGGAGATGTAGGTTTGATCCCTGGATTAGCAAGATCCCCTGGAGAAGGGAATGGCAACAACCCACTTCGGTATTCTTGCCTGGAAGAGCCTGGCAGGCTATAGTCCATGGGGTAGCAAAGCGTGGGGCATGACGGAGAGACTAAGACCTCGTGCCAGGCACTGTGCTAAACACTGGCTCAGCGATGCCACCTAGATCATCTCTTACCAGCAAACACACACACAAACACACATTTATTTTAAACAGCTAGCCATTCTTTGGCTTCCCTGGTGGCTCACACAGTAAAGAATCTGCCTGCAATGCGGGAGACCTGGGTTTGATCCCTGGGTCAGGAAGATCCCCTGGAGAAGGGAATGGCAACCCACTCCAATATTCTTGCCTGGGAAATCCCATGGACAAAGGAGCCTGGTGGGCTACAGCCCTTGGGGTCACAAAGGGTCAGATATGACTGAGTGACTAACGCCTTAACTTCAGTCATTCTGTACACAGAGAAGAATTAGGCTAAAGACCTGCCTGAGGGACTTCCCTTGGCGGTCCAGTGGTTAAAAGACTCTGAGCTCCTACTGCAGGGGGCATGGGCTTGATCCCTGGTCTGGGAACTAAGATCCTGCTTGCTATGTGGCCAAAGAAAGAAAGAATGACCTAAAGATCTGTCTGGTATTATTCTGGGCTTCTCTGCCCGCAAGTCTGCTGGATATTTTCAGACATTCCCAAACCTAGAATTTCTTTTTACTAGATTACCTTCCTGTCTTATTTCCACACCCCCTCCCCAACCCACCATTGAGTTTCTACTGATTTTATAACCCAAATTGGGAGTTACTCTGCTTCTTTTTTATCAGGGCAGAATGAGCACAGGGTTAAACGGTCCTGTGCTGGCCTCATTATTATGTGACCTCGGGCTGGTCACGTCGTGTCTCTGGGCCTCAGTTTGGTAATGAAATGCAGTTTGAACTTTAAAATGCTATGATTCTACTATCTAAATAGAGGGCCCCTATCACTAACTATCCCCCATAGGTGCTATTTCCACATCTGTGCTCCATCCTGAAAAGACCTTAATCTCAAGACTTAATTACAATGAATTATCTGTTCTATCAATCTGGAAAATTTTGTCAGATTGAGTTTAATCAATTTGAAGTACATCTGACTTTCATTCATGGATTCAGAAACAAGGAGAACTGTAATAAGGGTTTTAAGATAATTTTTTATGGACACAAAAGTTAACTTTGGCTCACTCAATCAATATTAAGTTTTCTCTTATGTTTGAAGGTTCTGGAGATGTCATGGTAAACAAAAGCAGACAGTTTATTGTTCTTGCAGGATTTATCACCAAGGGCACAGATTGGAATAAAAAACTACTGGGCTTCCCTGGTGGCTCAGTGGTAAAGATTCTGCCTGCCATTGTGGAAGACATGGGTTCAATCCCTGGTCTGGGAAGTTCTCACAAGCCACAGAGCAACTGGAACCCATGCGCCACAACCACTGAGCTGCAACTACTGGAGCCCTAGAGCCCATGCTCTGCAAAAAGAGAAGCCACCGCAATGAGAAGCCTGAGCACCACAATGTAGAGTAGCCCCCAGTCACCACAACCAGAGAGAAGCCCTCACAGCAACAAAGACTCAGCACAGCCAGACAGAAATCAGACAAACTGCTGCTACTAACTCACATGATTATGAACTTTAATAAATGCTGACAGGGATTTGGGCTTTGATTTGAGATACAAAAATAAAAAGCAGTTAACCAGGTAAAGGGTCAGGAGGAGAGCATTTTAGGAAGAGAAACAGAAGATGCAAAGGTTCTGTGGTGGAGGGATCACAGCTTCTTTGAGAAACCGAGGAAAGCCAGTGAGGCTGCCGTGCTCTGGGACTGCATTTCACGGCCCATGACTAGCTTTTCTCACGGACCTCTCCATGAGCTCACTGTTCCATAACAGAATCCCACAGAGTGTTCACTGTATGTATGTTTACACTGTAATTCATCTAAGGATTTCTCCAGTATCGGTTATTTTGATCATTTGCCATTTCCACACTTTGGATTCATTTTTATAAGGGATTAAATAGAAGCTTGATCCTTGGAAGAAAAGCAATGACAAACCTAGACAGTGTATTAAAAAGCAAAGACATCACTTGGCCAACAAAGGTCCATATAGTCAAAGCTATGGTTTTTCCAGCAGTCATGTACAAATGTGCGAGTTGGTCCATAAAGAAGGTTGAGTGCTGAAGAATCGATGCTTTGGAATTGTGGTGCTGGAGAAGACTCTTGAGAGTCCCTTGAACACCAAGGAGATCAAACCAGTCAATCCTAAAGGAAATCAACCCTGGATATTCATTGGAAGGACAGAGGCTGAATCTCTCATACTTTGGCCACTTAATGTGAAGAGTTGACTCATTGGAAAAGACCCTGATGAAGGCAAAAGAAGAGGGCAGCAGAGGATGAGATGGTTGGATGGCATCACCAACTCTGGACATGAGTTTGAGCAAACTCCAGGAGATAGTGAAGGACAGAGGAGCCTGGTGTGCTGCAGTCCATGGGGTCACAGAGAGTCAGACACAACTTAGTGACTGAACAACAACAAATATGTGGAATATAAAATATGACATGAACGTATCTACAAAACAGAGACAGACTCACAGACATGGAGAACAGACGCACTAGTACTAGTCCATCCATATAGGATGGATAAATAACAAGGTCCTGCTATATTTTTAGCACAGGGAACTATATTCAATATCTGTGACAAACAATAATGGGAAAGAATATGTGTGTGTGTGTGTGTGTGTGTGTGTGTGTGCGTGTGTGTGTAAATCACTTTGGTATACAGCAGAAATTAACACAACACTGTAAATCAACTATACTTAAAGAAGTAAATCAATGTGATTAGTTTTATCTGTTTGGGAATGCTGTTTGCATTTATCAATTAGTTTTCCTTTCACAGTTGTATAAGAGCTATAACATAAATTGTCATGGGCTGAACTCTGCATGCTAAGTTGCTTCCGATACTTTGCAACCCTGTGGACTGTAGCCCACCAGGCTCCTTTCTCCGTGGGATTCTCCAGGAAAGAATACTGGAGTGGGTTGCCATTTCCTACTCCGGGGGGTCATTCTGACCCAGGGATTGAACCCAGGTCTCAAACCCAGGTCTCCTGCATTGGCAGGTGGGTTCTTCACTGTCTGAGCCACCTGGGAAGCCCAAAGTCATAAAACTTGGATTTTAATCCTGACTCTACAACTTACTATGTAATGCTGAACAAGTTGATTAACTTCTCTACACCTCAGTGTTCTCTTCTGTAAAATGCATAGAACCACAGTTCCTACCTTTTAGGGTTGTTGTGAGGAATAGATGAGTTAAATGATATAATCAATGAGAATACCCAGAACAATATATAGAAACCTACATTAAAGCTGTGTCTTGTTTGAAAATTATTCATGCCATTTTGCTCCTTATCTTCCTAATTCTGATAAATTTCCCTAGTAAAACAAAAAAATTGATAGAGCCATATATCTAACTTACAATTTTTCTGTGCTATTTGTAAATAGCTCTTATAATTGGAAAAAAAAACCTTAGAAATAAAGGATATAGGACATTTTAAAATTTCGAAGCAAAAGGGATTTAGTAAAGTTGCCAACAAGAAATCTTGGGGGAAAAATAGCATGAGCTATCCTTGGCAAGATTTAGCTTGGGTTGCTAGTTCTAACAAAGGTGCAAATTATTTGCTTGGAAAGCTGCACATACCTTTGGTATGGAAGAGTTGTAATGGGGCTCACTTCACATGGTTTTCCAAGGACCCAAAGGATTAAAAATTCAATTTCCTTTTTGCATTAGGCAACTGAATCATAATACTCTCTGAAAACATAATACCATAAAACACATACTTGGACTTTTGGGGCGCTCTGTAAACTATATACCCAAAGTTTCAACTTCCAACTGGGAGGAATATGAGATGGAACACGGGAACTTTTCACCTAGCTGAGGATTTGCCATCTGTATTAGATTCCTACTGCTGCTGTAACAAATGACCACAACTCAGCAGCTTAAAACAACATCAGTTATTAGCTTAGAGTTCTGGGGGTCAGATGTTTGGAACGGGTCTCACAGGCTCATCAAGTGTCATCAGGGCTGCTTTCCTCCTGTAGCTTACAGCAGGGGACTCATCTCCTTCCCTTTAAGCGAGGGATCTATTTCCCTGCAACCCCCGGATGCCACCTGCACCTGCACCCCTCGGCTCCTGGCTCCTGCTTCCATCTTCAAAGATGGCAGCGTGTCATCATGTTTAAACCTCTCTCCACCTCTGGCCCTCCTGCCTCCCTCTCCAGTGTAATCACTGGAAAGCCCAGTGTAATCACTGGAAAGCCCATGATACCCTCCCCGTCTCAAAGTCTTTACCTTCATCACATCTGCACACCTTTTGCCACCTGAGGTGACGTGTTCACAGGCCCTGAGGGATGAGGATGTGGGCATTTCTGGGGACCGTGGTTCTGTCCACCACACCATTCGAGGCTCTGTTCTTCCTTGAAGTCAGATTTACTTGGGTGTGTTTCTGTTCTGTGCTACCTTGGGCTCCGTGGATGATGACGCTACGTGTGTGACAAATGCTTTCTCTGCCAAATCAACTCTGCATGCGTTTTTGTACAACTTGAATGCAACTGACATTGTCCTAAAATTGTTTTTAGTTTACAGCTGAACACACTTCTCCCTGTCATCACACAGGACACGTGGAACCTACGGACAAGAGGCCCCCTGACATTTCTGTAACAGCTCATCATGTCAGTTTGCACACGATCATCACCTCCTGGTGTTCTCACATTTTGTTACGGAAGGTGGAGCACCTCAGAGAAATGCTGGCAACAGGGTGACGTGAGAACCGCCTGGTGATGGCTGGAAGCCAGCCTCTTTTATTATGCTACTGTTTCTTACTATTTCCAAGGATAAGGTCTCTGGATTGGCCCTTAAGATGCTCAGCACTAGCTAATTTAGAAAATTTCCACAGTGGCTCTTTAGGAACTACAGGTAAGGGAAATGACCTTATGGATGAAATCATAGCTAAATTTAAATAGACTTCCAACAAACAGTTTTAGAAGCCTTTGCAAAAATTGAGTTCATTGCCGCTTTCATGGGGAATTCTATTCCAAGAGATGATTTCAACTGCAATTCCCACTAAGAGTGAAAGATGGATTTAAACAGGAATATTCTGAAAAGCACAACTTAACAAGAAAAGTTCCGCTTTTGCATTGTGTGCCATGAATGACACGAGCCCTCACTATGAGACTTACGAATGTGTTTTGCTGGCAGGAAACCTGGGAGTTCAAAAGAAGAAAAGTAACTGAGAAACACGCTCACCAGCCCAAAACCAAGGGATGGACTTAGAGACACAAAGCACAGCAGAAATGACACTTTTAATGATGGTCTTGCAAGATTGGGTGTCTGGTGGGCAGGCACCCTCAGGGCAGTTACAACAAGCAATTTGTTTCCTAACACGCAGGTCCCTCCCCCCAGTTCCTCATTGCCCGAGTACTATGGGATGTATAATCTTTCTAGATGTCACCTAAGTTTCATTATTTCCTTACAGGATATCGTTCTTTCTCCCTTCCCAACTTACATCCTCATTTTTCAACAAAGATTTTCTTGCTAGTTTGTCCCTTCCCCAACATCCTGTTTACTTAGGGACCCTCCAGGTACATGAGCTGCATCACATCCACAAGCCATCAGGCAAGTTCACTGCCAGGGCACAGGCTACAGGTGGAGTCCTGTCTCTTCAGGATCCAGTCTGATCTCCCTCCCCAAACCTCAACTTTATCTAAAGAGTCCAGGCATCAATGTTGTCTTAAAAATGGACCATTCAAGTTTCTATTTCTTACAACTGTTTTCAAATGATTGCATTTAAGTTCTATTATTTGCACTTTGAGGGAGCAGAGAACCAAATACCAAATCCCTGAGGAAACTGCCAGGCATCTGTGGGCCATGTGGTACCTCAGGTCAGATCAGACAGGCCCACAGAGAGTTAGGAAGGCTCGACTGGTAACAGCCAACTGTGGGGAGGGGGAGCACAGGTTAGAAAAACACTGTGATTACTCAGAACCGTTCCCTGGAGATACTGCTTCTACAGAAGATGGAGGAGCCAGAATCCCACGGTGACTCTGAAAAGAAAAGGGAGCAGATCGGGTGGCTAGTCGCTGTAGCACACACAAAAATCACCTCAGAAGAGAAGTCCCTACCGAGTACAGAAATACAAAGAACAAGCCCGTGTTACTGAACGCTGGAGGAAAAAGAAAATATGCTGGTGTCTTTGGGGGTGTGGGGGTCACTTTAAATATTTTCCACCTTTCCCAGTTAGGTGCCACCTCCTGGCCTCTGCCACCCCTGGGACCCCATAAATCACACTGCATTTAGAGACTCCAGCTGTCTGGTAGTGGATCCCACTGCAATTTCTGCCCAAGAAGAGCAACCACACAGAGTTCAGGGATGCTGCGGCCCCTACCAAATCCATCGTCCACGATCATGGTAATGTTAAGGTAGTTAGAACAGAAAAACGAGTCCAAGACGGTGGCTAGAAGAAGCACTCACTGGGTAAACAAAAGAAAAAGGCTGTGAAAGAGGAAGCCAAGGACTGGTCTGAGAACCTCTGACAGGATAAACATGCCCCAAACAGCTCCCCTCCTCTGATTGGCCTTAAGCCTATGCCCCTTGGCATTCCCTTCCCTGATTGGTGGTGGGTACAGCCCTATTTTGCATAAGGCTGAACCAATCGGGTTCCAGAGAGAAGAGACAGAACCTATAAGATGGGAAGCAAGAGGGAGCCACTCCTATGGGGTCAGTCCCAGTGCACTATCTGCTGCCTACTGGAACTGTAAGTAGTCTGTCGAGACAAGAAACTTGAGGGTACACTGTCTGCTGCCTCTTTAATAAATCCTGCCTACTTGAGCTATAATTAGTTGTTTCAAATGCTTGCTAGGATGAGACAAGAGCAGAGAAATCCCATCTGCTCTAGTTGTAGGTTAGTCTGTCGTTTCAAATCTTTGTTACAACAAGACAAGAGCCAAGGGAGATGAATAAACTGAACTGACAGTAATAGTGTGCTCTCTGGTCCCACTCAAGGTGGGAGAGCAGGGTCTATATGATAAATCCACTTTAACATTCCAACATCCCTCAATCTTGGATGCCTTTCTCTGCAGTCCACCAAGGCAGTCCTGGCATATGCCATCGTTAGTCCATATTTCAGACAATCCACCAAAAAGAGCTCTTCCTCTCTGTTCCAGCTAAAACATTGTATTCAGAATTGTGCTTTGCAAGCCCATCTCAGCCTTATCCAATTTTACATTCCTTCCACTGTGATTTCATGCCCTTGAGATCCATTCCCACACAGACTGTTTTCTATCTATATAAATGGGAATGATCAGAGAATTCTTTTGGTAAGTATCACACAGCCTCAAATATTGGATGTCAGGGAAAACAGCTTATAAAGGACTTGACTAGAATAAATGATGAAATTTATGGATCAGCTCCTATGTTAAATTTTCTGAGTTTGATCCTTGTGCTATTCTTTATGTACTTGTTCTTAGAAAATACACATAAATCTGGGCAGAAACAGCCTACTAATCCTCTGCTGCTAAGTCGCTTCAGTCGTATCTGACTCCCACCAGGCTCTGCTGTCCCTGGGATTCTCCAGGCAAGAACACTGGAGTGAGTTGCCATTTCCTTCTCCAGTGCATGAAAGTGAAAAGTGAAGGTGAGGTAAGTGTCTGACTCTTCATGACCCCATGGACTGCAGTCCACCAGGCTTCTCCGTCCATGGGATTTTCCAGGCAAGGGTGCTGGAGTGGGGTGCCATTGTCGTCCTCTAAAACATGGCTAAACATAAACCACATACTTACACTTAGAGCATTATTGTTCATGTAGCCCTTAAAAGAATTTTGAAAAATTACATTATTCTTACCTTTTCAAGTTAACATTTAAACTATCTCATCATAAGCTTTCCAAGGAGAATAAGATAAAGATGATTCTATGAACTTTTAAAAAAATTAATTTTTAATGGAAGGATAACGAAATCTAGAAAGATGGTAGTGATGATTTTGTGAACTTTTAATATCTTGCTAAGAGTATTTTTTAACAAGTTAGTTTTAAGGCAATCTGACTGTTTCAGGGAATGGAAGTTTGACTTAGTTTTACACTTGATTAGAGTCCAGTCATTTTACAATTTTACATTTCTGTAAAATTAGAGGTTAGCTTGTATAAAAACAATAAGGTGCATTGATTTTTCTTCTGTCTGCTAGAGCAGATAACCTTAAGGGTCATGATTTTAATGGAATATAGGAATTAGCCAGTTTTGTTTCTAATTTAATAGTCTTGTTTCATCATTCCTTCTCTTACTAACTACATAAAACCCCAGAGTCTGATAACTTTAAAAAAATGGCTGGGCCTTCCCTAGCCATACAGCGGTTAAAACTCGGTATTTCCATTGCAGAAGGTATGGGTTCAACCCTTGGAGAACTAAGATCTTGCATGCAAACCACCCCCTCAACTTTGTCTCGTGTCGGTCCCTTCTTTAATGGGTTAACTAAAGTGTTGATTCATCTGTTTGTATGGTAATTATGTTCTTAACATTTTGAGTTATGCTTTGACAGTTTAAATAGTCATAAAACATGTAACTGCAGTATACTGTAAAAAATTTTAAACTGCTAAATCACCCTTTTGATCCATCCAAATGAATCCAAATACCACACTGATTTAACACCTATCATCATTCTCTTAAAAAATAGAGAAATGAGCTCATTTTTAACAAGCTGAAGGTTAAGTCACTGTTTTTCCTCCTTAAACCATGCCCACAATTCTCAAAAGTCATTAATAATCTTATCATACTTCTTGGCAAAAATGTATATATATATAAATTATTTTTAAAAATTTCCTTTGACTCTAAAGATATAAATGTTAAAATAGTCTCAATTGATTTATCATAATTATTATGAAAGCACAATAAGTCAAAATAAGAGTTTTATATGAGATGTTTTGATAGTTATTGATTATAAGAAAGTATTTTATTGGAAACTCAGCTCAGTGAAATTAGTGGAGCTTTATACAATGTTTCTATATATTCAAAGATGAATATTACTTTTTGTTATTTTAATTTTGCTAATCCAATATGTAAGCACCTCAGTAAGTAGATGGAAATGGAAATATTATCAATATTATAGTACTGTCATTTAATTCTTTGAAATCCTCTGAATTACACGCCAAAAATTACAATGTAGTTTATTCATATAAAATGATGTTTAGTGATCTGTCAGCTAATAACTCCATTGCATCATCCTTCAATTTTGTTGACAGCAAAGAACTGGAAACCACCTGATTTACATAAAGATTTCTAGCTGGTCACTTCCCATGGCTGATACCAAGATTTTGAATGGATCTTTTATTTTGTGCCTAGGGGGCTTTCTGGGAGAAGGCAATGGCAACCCACTCCAGTACTCTTGCCTGGAAAATCCCATGGATGGAGGAGCCTGGTGGGCTGCAGTCCATGGGGTCACTAAGAGTCAGGCACGACTGAGCGACTTCACTTTCACTTTTCACTTTCATGCATTGGAGAAGGAAATGGCAACCCACTCCAGAATTCTTGCCTGGAGAATCCCAGAGACGGAGGAGACTAGTGGGCTGTCGTCTATGGGGTCGCACAGAGTCGGACACAACTGAAGCGATTTAGCAGCAGCAGCAGCAGGGGGCTTTCTACCCAGAGCAATGTATCCTAGTGAGATTAGGGGTAGTAGAGTGCAGGCCTTTCTATTATAGAGTGAGAAGGGAGAAGTGAGAACTCTGCCCTGAAGTACAGAGTTCAGAGCACGGATGCAAGTGCAGGTCTGGAAATGAATTCTGTTAAAAATCCCAAACTACTTACAGTTTGAAAGCTGCTACTCCAGAGAACTTAGCTCACAGTTTTGTGATGCTGCCAAGCAGGATTCCCTTAGCCACCAATACTGACCTTTCCAGGGGTTTAAATGACTTCCCAGCACAGGTGTACTGAATCCATCCCACCGTGCCATTTGTGCAGTTAGCCAATGTAATTCCAACAAGAAACTCATAAAATGAAGAAAACACAACCTAGAAATTTGTATCAGCATTTGACAACAGTTTTTTGAGGTAAGCACTTTAAAAAAGATGAAAAATATTCTGTCTTCAGACACTAATGGCAATGTTTTATTCTGACATTAAAGCACAAAGTCATACTGACTCATCTGCCTGGGATTAAGATGCAGAAATGTCATATTACATCCCCAGTGATATGAAGAAAGGCAGTCAGTCAATCAGAGAAAGTTAGCAGAATGTTTCAAGAGTCTACTTAGAGCTATCATCATTTGCCAGAAAACATCAGTTCAAACCATACACAAGGGGAAAGATATGTAGTCCCTCCCCTTCTTCTTCCAACAATCTCTCAAGAAGCTTGTATTTAAATTTCAGTGACCGATCTTTGAAATGTAAAGGAAACAAGTTTTTATATTCTCTTGCTACTGCTGCTAAGTCACTTCAGTCGTGTCCGACTCTGTGCGACCCCATAGACGACAGCCCACCAGGCTCCCGGGATTCTCCAGGCAAGAACACTGGAGTGGGTTGCCATTTCCTTCTCCAATGCATGAAAAGTGAAAGTGAAGTCACTCAGTCGTGTCCGACTCTTAGCGACCCCAGGGACTGCAGCCTACGAGGCTCCTCCATCCATGGGATTTTCCAGGCAAGAGTACTGGAGTGGGTGCTATCCACTTGCAAATCATTTCACTCTACAGCCTCACATGGGGCTTCCTTTATGCTCAGACAGTAAAGAATCCACTTGCAATGAAGGAGACCCAAGCTCGATCCCTGGGTCAGGAAGATACCCTGGAGAAGGGAAAAGGCAACCTACTTGCTTGGAGAATCCCAGAGGAGCCTGGTGGGCTAGTCCATGGGGTCACAAAGAGTCGGACACAATTGAGCAACTTTCACTTACTCACGTGGAAGTCAGCGCTAATTTAATTAATTGGAAAAAAAGCAAATACATATAAAGCTCCTCGAACTCATCCTAAGGCATGCAGTGTTAACTTGTAGATGAGTCTTTGCTAATGAGATTATGTATTTTATACACACACACACACACACACACACACACACATGCATATATTCCAAGATTTCAGATTAGAGTATTTATCTGCCCTCTGATATTATGAAGGAAGGCTATTTTAATGCAAGAAAATGAATATGCTTCCTTGGTATGGACCAGGGGCCCCTGCCGGTCCCCATCTGTGAGGGGTCAGTGGTGAGCACACTTGCGTTTCCTTCTAGTCCTGGGACTCACTCGTCATCACGCTAAACTAACCCAGCTGAGAGAAATGAGGAGACGATAGCTTCCTGTGCCTGCTAATGGCTTCCTGTGCCCGGTGGCCGAGGGGGAGGGGGCACAGCAAAACACCGTACTCCCCTCACCTCTGACCTAAGGAGCAAGGAAGTGGGAGGCAAGCATTGAACCGTTCAAGTCTGTATGAGTGAGTCCCCGTGGAGAGGAGGTCGGGCTGTTCTCCTAATTCTTGGCTTTCACCATCTCCAGATGGGACTTTGAAGGAAAATGATCCATTACACCCAACCTTTCATCCTCCCCACTAAGCAAGTGGCTTGGCCTGGGACGCGGATGGAGGGTGCAAAAAGAAAGCCATGACCGAACAGTTTGCCCCAAACATTTTCCCAAATGTTTCAGAAATTCAGGAAGTTTACGAGGTTTCTAGTGAGGAAAGGGAAGGTTTCTCTTTTTCTTGAATAAATTTTTTTTGTTTTGTTTCATCTGGTGCTCTGAATCCCTTGACTGCAGAACTGAAGAATGCCTTCCTCTAGTTAGTTAATGGGTTCATTTTCAGGCTTCTTCAACTTAAGAGCTTTAAGTCCTCACCTCTCAAGGATCGTCAGGATTTCTTGAGTGGCTTTAAAAAATGCAGATGCTCAGGCTCCGTCCCTGCAGAGTCGGTGACTACAGGTGTGGCCTGGGGACCCTCCACAGCACAGCAAGGACTGAGCTCTAGACACGCAGGCCCTCTGAGACGTCCCCTCACATGACTCGGATAACAGTGCCGGGAGGGCGCTGCTGTTCACTCCTGGGAAGAGAGGCCCACGGTCTGACGTTGTGTGTCCCGCTCCGTTTGTTTTAAGGATTTCTGCCAACCTTAAATGCGAGAACACCTTCCTCCTGCTCTTCTGGGGTGGCTCCCAGTTACGCTACGAAAGGCTATTTTGCTCCTGAGGCTCTAACTTCAGAGATACGTTGCTTTTCGTTTTTATAAATAAGAAACATCTTGTAATTGTTTCTGATTATAAAGGCGTATGTTCATTATTAAAAGCACAATGCAGAATATATAAAGAATAAAACCGTCTGAAGAAGATAAAAGGCACATGTAATACGTGCACCTGAAAACAACTGCCATTCACACATATCGTGCAAAACACCACTTCATGTCTGATCACAAAGTTGGGATCATATGGTATAAATGGGTTTGTTACTTGATTCTTTCATCGGGAAGATGCTTAAGGTCAACAAATAAATACAAAACCACGAATGTGTGTGTGTTTGCTCTCATGACGGTGTAGTATTCCACCACACAGATGTACTGTAGTTTATTCAAAGAACTGGATTTTGATTTCACTGACTTTCTCTAATTTTCTCTTTATTTTCTATTTCCAGCTTCCCCAGACATGATTTCATTTCCCTCTAGACAACAGACTTGGGGCAAAAAACTTGATCCAATCAGGATTTGAGGTGATTTGAGGGAAACTTCAGGCTTTCTAAGGGCTGTCCTTATATCTGGGGCTTGGCACTGCAGGATCTCAGGCTAAAAACCTGAACTGTTCATCAGGGCCCTTGTTTCCTGCCACACCCTGATGTGCAGTTTTACCTCCTCAGCTCTGTTAGACTGTTCAGGCTGTTTAATCAGGCAGCCTCTTAGCAACTATTTTCTGCTTACTTTCTTGGCTTCAAGACCCAGACTCATCTATGGTGTGGCAAATTCCTCGAGGACAAACGCAACACACAGTAGTACAGATCGTCGGGGCTCACTTTTCTGCAGTTCCCTTTACTTTACGACCTTGGCACCTCAAGCCCTGGCTGCCTTGCTAACTGTGCATTCACTTCTGCCTCCAAACTCGAAAAATCTCTAGGCAACTATTCTCTGCCCGGTCTCAACCTCCTGCACAGAAAATGAGCCTTTCCTGGAGGGTAAAGGGGACCAAGAAAGGTCAGCCCACCCCAGAATATTGTTGTTATTAACTTTGGGCTCTTAGCTCTTCAATATTAATTTTCTTGGGCTGTGCAACAAATTATACATAAACGTAGAGGCTTAAAACGACACACTTTATTTCACAGGTTCTTAGGGTCAGGAATCCAGACACAGCTTAGCTGGGTCCTCTGTGTCCACTAGAGGCAGGATCGCCTCTCAAGGCGAGACCAGGGAAGGTTCCGCTCCCAGGTACACTCAGGAGTCACACTTGTGGGCTGCAGGGCTGAGGGCCGTTCCCAGCCAGCTTCTGGCCACAGTCCCTCTGTTCCCACCCCATGAGCTACTCCCCTGCGGCTGCCCGCTCCATCAGCATCTACACGCTGAGAAGCTACACGCTGGGAGAGCTTGCTAGCCAGGTGGACCTTACAGTCTCACGTCGTGGAATCACAGAGTGACAGCCTGGCACTTTTGTGATAACGCTGGTTACAGACCACTTAGAAGTCACACCTGCACTCAAGAGAAAGGGATTGCACAGAGGCATAGACTCCATAGCTGGGGACCATCTGAGAGTCCACTATCATGGCCTGCCTGCCCTGGCCAATTTTTGATGACCAGATTCAAAAGCTTTCCCCCACCCCTCAGTTTTGTTTTTATAGTTTTCTTGGTAGAAAGTTGGGTTTAATACAAGTTACTCTATCAGTGCTGCAAGCAGAAAAGTATACATGAACTTTTTTGTGGGAAGATACACATAACATATAATGCACCATTTTAACCATGTTAAAGTGTATGATGTAGCGGCATTTAGTTCACTCTGCAGGGCGTGCAAGCATCACCACTACCAAATTCTAGAACATATTCATCACCGCACAGGGAAACCCTACACCCATCCATCGACTCCACTCCCTTCTCCCCCAGGCCCTGGAAACCATAAGTCTGCTTTCCGCCTCTATGAATGAGCCTATTCTGAATATTTCATGTTAACTGAATCATACAGTGTGTGGCCTTTTGTGTCTGGCTTCTTTCAGCATCACTGAAACCAAGGATCACTCATGTTGTAGCATGGTGTCCAGGCTTCTTTTCTGTTTATGGCTGAAACATGTAATTGTACAGATATGCTGTGGCTACTTTTAATTCACGCAGATAAATCTGACTATAGATCTCATTATGCTTTTTACTCTGTTTTGATTCAGGAACTTAAAAAAAAATTATTTTCTTTGAGGTACAATGGTCAAGCGTTACAACTGGATGAGCTTTGATAAATGTATGCATTTATGAAACTACCACCACAATCCTTATCACACAGAACGCTTTGATCTCAATGTTCTCTTGCGCCTCCTGTAGACAAGCGCGTTGGCCTACCAGGGGCCCGGGACGGACACTGATCTGCTTTCTGTCACCACAGTTTTGCTTTTCCCAGAATTTCATATAAATGAAACCATTCAGTGCAGCATCCAATGATTGGGGCTTCCATGGATAATATGGAAATTGGAGAGGAGAAGTTATCAAAGAAACAATTTTCCATTACAAAATTCCCCAGGGAGATAGAGAGACTTCAATGTTATAATTAAAAGGTCCTATTCTACGTCTAGCATGATAAATAAAAAACAAGACATAAAGCAACACATAAGAACCTCTGACGCTTAGACACAGCCATGTGAAATTTAACAGAACAAAAAAGGGCCAATCTGAAAGATGAAGAAAACCACAGGACTCCTACAGGAGGGAGAGTAAGATGGGTGTCAAGCAATACCAGATGTTGGAATCAAAAGGATCAGTGCCTTGTAAGTGCTGAGAGTAAGTGATTCGGAACCTAGGATGCTATACAAGCCACACTGTCAATCAAGTCTGAAGAGCCAGTAAACAAACTATTAACTGTGCCAGGATGCAGACATTTTATTTCTCACGTGCTGTATACTGCTTCTTAGGAAGCCCTCGTGTCCCAGCCAAATGAGACAGTAAACAAAGTCTCCTCCTCAGCTGAACAGTAAGGGTTCCAGAGTTGACAGAACAAAGCAGGTTTAGAGAAAAACCAGTCCAGCTTGCTGCAGGAAGACGGACAACTCCAGCGGGGAGCTCTCCTGGGGAAAAGGAGGTCCATATGGCTTACAGAACTACTGAGAGGCGGGATGAACTCAAGAACGTGATGAAGGGAGGAAACACTAGATACTCCATAAAGTAAAAGCTGTCAAGGAGACACACGTGACCGTAACACACTAGCTTTGCAGTGAACAGTCTCCACACAGATAACAATGTCATTATTTTATTGATATGGAAGACCTTAAAAATCCACCTACAGACAAAGAGGAGAGCAATTAATTTTTGTTCCAAATAGCATACAAAGCGTGTAAAAGTGCTTATGACAAAGGGGTGAGGAGTGCGAAGAGGATGTGATAGGAAGGCTGTATGCTTATATTACAACCTGAAGTGTTGACAGATAATGTTCTAGACTGATGTTCTGATGTTCTAAGAAAGAGAAATTTAACTCTACTATCTGACGTTAAGGTAATTAGCAGAGAGATAAATAGGTGATATAACTACATTGGGGGCAGGAGGAGAATACAGGTAAGGGGATCCCTAAATTTGCTAAGTAAATAATGATAATAAAAAGTATATCATCTAACTAGCAGTGTTTTAAGTGAATGGGTGTGTGTGCGTGTGCGTGCTGAAAGACGGGCTTGGTGTGTTCGGGAAGTCAGAAAAATAAACACTGCATATATCTTTCATTGGGGCACTATTTTTATGAACATTTTTGGTAAATAGTAAAGCATTTGGTAAATGGTAGATTAAAAAAAAAGTATATCATCTAGAAATACACTGGCAAACACAAGAAGAGTTAGTGATGCCTGGGGATTTGAACTAGGGAGAAAAGGACTAGAATAAGAACTTCTGCTTTTCAGTACTTTCCCTCTGATTTTTAAGACTATGCATATGTGTTATTTTTTATAAAATGTGAAAACACAAACATTTCAAAAGCAAGGTAATTTAAAAGATGGTACTGACTTGAGAACTAAGGTCCAGATTTATGAAAAACTCAGCAGACTGTAAAAATGAGTCAGATTTTACCGTAGGTTATGATATGATCTTAAAAATTTTTTATCCAGGGAAAGACTTACTACACTTTGCAGAAAACAAAGATTCCGAGGCACTGGGTGACGTGGTTTAAGACATGAGACAGGTTCCAGCAAGGATGCTGCTGCCCTGGAACAAGGCAGAGGGGACGAGGGCCTGGGCCAGAGCAGTGAGCACTGGGGGTGAGGAAGGCTGGCGGGGGCTGTGCGGGTGTGCTGGGGTGGGAGGTGAAGAATCAAGGGTCACAGGTGGGCTGACTGAGGGAGCAAGACGATGAGGGCCTTAGACTTGGTTATAATGCACCTGAAATGAATCAAGTGGCCTTGGGAAGGTCACCGGGTCAGGTGGAAACAGGAGTGTATGGCTCCGGAGGGAGGGGTCAGGCAATAACACAAATCTGCCCAGTGTCCACTGAAGCCATGATGGTGGGTTAAATGGCTCAGACAGCGCTCACAGGAGCAGCCTTGGCCAGGAAAGCATCACCAAAAGCATCTGATCACCACGGCGCGTGGAGTGGTGGCAGCATCCCGGGGCTGGACGTCTCAGTGGACACCCAGCCACCTGGCTCGGGCACACCTCTCCTGGCCGGACCTCCTCCTTCAAGGCTCAGCTTTTACTCTTCATCTCAGAACTCCTGCCACAGACACTGTGGGAGACTCCTTTTATCTTCATGTTCTCTATCACAATTGTCTTGTTGTGTGGCATGTAATGAATAGTTTATTTAGTGGCCAACAGAATACACAGGCTGTGAAAAATAACCAGAAAAGCAAATGAATTTTTCATTTAATCGTTCTGTAGGTAGAATTTTAGGTGGAGAAGCGAGGGCAGCTGGTTCTCTCGGTCAGTGTATTTACTGGGACTTATTTTCCACGTAGTGCTGGGCCATGCTGCCTTGGTTGTTGATTTCAGTACAGGCAAGGTATCTCTTTACCTCTCACGGAATAACTTCAGAAGCAACTAGATATTTGGAAAAAGTGACAACGGTCTGAATGTTAAATAATAATCTGAACAATTTACTGATACACTTAAAGGGAAAAACAAGTGGAATTAAAGTGTTCAACTGCACTGCAATAGGCAAGGCTTGATAACTGTCTCCTTGGAAACCAATTACTGCTTGACTTCCTGTGGCCACAAAGACAAGGAGAACTGGGGGAACATAAAAACCAAAGGAAACTTTGAGTTGACAGATGGGTCATAAATATCAAGTTTTCTCAGTGGAGGCATGCATGCAGTCTCCTGCAAGATGATCCATACCAAACGCTTGGGCACACGGCTTCCAGGTATCAAATACATCATGAGATGGCTTACTCTCCTCCACTCTGGCCCAGCACCCATCCTCATTACTGCAGACTAACAGTTTGATATTGCCTTCATTATTCCACAGTACCTGATTTATATATTTTCATCTTAAATGGGTCCAGAGAGATAGTGGTTTGAATCATTTTGTTGACCTGAGGTTGAATGATATGTCATTTGAGTCAACAGACACACTCACACACACACACATAAATGGATAAGAAACAAAGGTAACCAGAAAATCCACAGCCAGCACAACCATCTCACAAAGAAAGGATCCTTCATTTGGCATTAAGTAAGCCAAACTCTGGGCTTCCTGGGTGGCACTAGTGGTAAAGAATCTGCCTGCCAACGCAGGAGATGCAAGAAATGCAGGTTTGATCCCTGGGTCGGAAAGATCCCCTGGAGGAGGAAATGGCAACCCAGTATTCTTGCCTGGAGAATCCCATGGACAGAGGAGCCTGGTGGGCTACAGTCCATGGATCACAAAGAGTTAGACACGACTGAGCACACAAAACAAGCCAAGCTGTCCCAGACAGGAACAATCATTTTTCAAATCAACCTGTACAGAAAGAAACAAACATTTGAACTCTGTGGTTTTAACTGACCAAACAAGAAAGTTCACAGAGGAGACAATGGGAAGTCCAGTCCTGTTGTGGAGCATTGACGCTCTTTAGTGTTCATTCAGGAGTCCCTCTTGGGCTGACTGGGTTCACCAATGAATTTGGATAATATAAAATTAGGTAGCAAGAGAATGCCGCAAGACCGAATTTAAACACTTGATAATTTTGCAGTTATGAGAGCCACTGTTCTGTGTCATGGTCTGGAATAATGAATCACAGCCTTGTTTAGACAGTAGAACAACTTGAAACCAAAGAATTTGTTTTAGAAACCCACAAATACTGGGTCTACTTCCTCACGACACCAGGAACCATTTCAAACACACATAATGATATATTTGGAACACATGCAATCAGGTTAAGCAGGATCATCCAACTAGGAGTTTTCTGTTAGTATATCTGATGCTATTGATTCCTTGGATTTGGTTGTCTGCTAACCTCTTAACAGATCAGGCGGCAGCAGCTCACGTGGGTGTGGACACTATGGGAGAAAAATCTTAAAATCTAGAAAACATTACAATTCATTTAGTTTCCCCCTCCCCTAGACAATCAGAAAAACAAAAACAACTGTTGTTAAAATCTGAGTACTTGAGCATGATAACCTTGGCAAACTATTCTGTAGGAGTACCTTTTGGAGAATCGCTGTTGTAGCAAAAATAGAAATCAAGGCCTAGGCATCAGAGTTGTGGGGTTCAAATCTGTCCTTTATCGAAGGCAACATTTGCTTAGTTTCACTTCAGGAAAGTTACGAGTCTTTGATCTGTCATACTGACTCAAAAGTCAGCAAACTCTTCTGCCTGGTTGAATTAAGAGAACAGCGCATTGTCTTAATCTAGAAATTCAAGGGCTTCTTCCCTGGCTTAGCGGTAGAGAATCCACTTGCACTGACCATGCAGGAGACATGGGTTCGATCCCCGGTCCAGGAAGATCACACGTGCCCGGGAGGAACTCAGCCTGTGCACTGCAACTACTGAGTCTGTGCTCTAGAGCCTGCGAGCTGCAACTCCTGAAGCCCTTGTGCCCTAAAGCCCTTGGATCTGCAACAAGAAAAGCCACGGCAACGAGAAGCCCTCGTAATGAAACTAGAGAGTAGTCCCTGCTGGCTGCAATGAGAGAAAAGCCTGTGCGGTGGCAAAGACCCAGCACAGTCCACGATAAACATTTTTAGAAAATTTAGAAATTCAAACCCTTTGAACTACTGCCAATTTAAATAAGTAAAAATTGCCATCACTCTCCCCCAGCCTATTTACAATATCTATGATTCAGGTAAGAAAAGACATACTGAAACTGTCAACATGTACAGGGTAGGGCAGTGGATTTTAGGTGATAGCTGGCAATGCACAGAGTAGGAGGCTCAGGAGGAGGGGGAGAATACTAAGAGGGCAGGAGAGAAGAAGAATTAACAAGAGATGCTGAGTTTTAGAAAGAGCGGGAAAAAATGTATTGCTTTTATTGAAGTATATTTGACTTACAATATTACATTAGTTTCAGTGTACATCACAGTGACTTGATATTTTTATATATTACCTACCACAGCAAGTTATTATAGCACTGACTCTATTCCCTGTGCTGTACATCACATCCCTGTTGTTGATGTACTCCTGGGTTGCTGCAAAATTGTGGTTTTTGCTGTTTGATATTGGAATACATTCTAAATAATGTATGTGGGTTATGTTATATATCATTTTAATTTGCATTTCTTGCTCTATGTTTTTTTGCTAATAACTTATTACTTGCTCTTTATTTCATGTTTAATTTAGACTATGGATATGATATTAGACAAAAAGCAAATTCAAATAATTTTCTTATTTGAGTTTAAAATGGGTCATAAAGCATTGGTGGTTCAGTGGTAGAATTCTCACCTCCCAAAATGGGTCGTAAAGCAGCAGAGACAACATACAACATCAGCAATGCATTTGGTCCAGGAACTGCTAACGAACGTACAGTGCAGTGGTGGTTCAAGAAGTCTTGCGAAGGAGACGAGAGCCTTGAAGATGAAGAGCATAGTGGGTGGCCATCGGAAGTTGACAGTGCAACTGAGAGGATCATCAAAGCTGATCCTCTGAGAACTACATGAGAAGTTTCTGAAGAACTCAACATCAACCATTCTATGGTCGTTCGGCACTGGAAGCACATTGGAAAGGTGAAAAAGCTTGATAAGTGGGTGTCTCGTGAGCAGAGTGCAAATCAAAGAAATCATCACTTTGAAGTGTCATCTTCTCTTATTTTACACAACAACAATGAACCATTTCTTGAGCAGATTTTGATGTGCGACGAAAAGTGGATTTTATATGACAATCGGCAATGACAAGCTCAGTGGCTGCACCTAGAAAGAAACTCCAAAGCACTGCCCAAAGTTAAACTTGCACCAAAAAAGGCTCATGGTCACTGTTTGGTGGTGTGCTGCCCGTCTGATACACTATAGCTTTCTGAATCCCGGCGAAACCATTACCTCTGAGAAGCATGCTCAGCAAATAGATGAGATATATCGAAAACGTCAACTTAGGCTAAAAAGACATTTTTCTTTTTTAAAAAAAGACTTATGTTTTTACCAAGATATCTTTTTTGTCTCCCCTCCAAATTTGGCAGGCCAAGAAAAAGCAGGTGCATAATTCTAGATCTAAAACTAGGAGTCGTCATTGGACTGGAAATCAAAACCGCAGAAAGAGCAGGTTGAGAGAACCTTACAAGAATCTCTGCTGAGAGACAGGTAAGTTAGACAGCCTGCCTGCCAGCCCCCTCCCCTATCCCTCCCATGAGCACAGGTACCAGGCCTTCTGATGTGGGCAGAACAGGGCAAGGGAGTCCAGCACACTCAGCGCCCGGGGCCAGTCAACATCTACACCCACACCTGTCCACCAAGGGAGGAGCTTTCAGCTCCCATTGGGAATACAGTCTGGTGTGGTGACAGGCTCCTGATGGGAGAAATGTCTCGAGTCTGTGTTGACTCTCACTGGCTAACCTTTCCTGAAGACTAGGCCAAGCCGGCTGAGCACACTGGAGCTGGACAAGTCTTGGACCAACTGCAGGTAGGGACACCCACATTCATTTTCTCCCTTTCTCTCTCCCTCCTCTCTTTCAGCAGGGCTTTTGAGCCCCTGATGTGTGCCAGATCACTGTTCTTGGCACCCAAGATGGCTAGGAAACTGTCAAGGAGCTTCCATTCAAGAGGAGGGAAATGGAAAATTAAGGTCCAATTTATTTTTCAGATTTAAAAAACCTCTATGAAGGAGAATAACTTGTAGGAAAGCGGGTCAGGAAGACCCTTTCTGATGAAGTGACAGAGGGAAAGTGGCCCTACTGTTAAGGAAGGAGGGGAGAGCCTTCTTTGTCCCGTGACTTAGCCAGCTACTGTTTCATGGATGCTGACAGAAGACACATGATGCTGGGAGACAAAGGACTTTGTTTTTCATGGCACAGAGAACAGCAGGAACTCCACCTGTCTGTGTCAGTTCCTTTCACTTCCCAATCCCGCAGGGTGACATGTGGATGTGGTGAGCACCGTGGGCTGGCATTACACGTGAGCAACTTGGAGCTCAAAGAGCCCTGATCTTTTTAAGGAGCTCCAAGCAAACTGGCCTACTGCTGTCTTAGGAAGACATTGTCTGTATTACATTGGCCAGTAAACAAACCTGCCCCAGGCTCCAGAATGAGGCATAATTCCTGGCTTCTAAGGCTCTGAGCTCTCCAGACATCCTTCAAAAATGGTCTGGAAGAAAAGCTGTCAGTGCCTCAGCTTGTAAGACACACATCAGACTGGAGTGACCTGTCTACCCACGATGCAGTTCTGAGAGATGATGGCCACCAGTAGGGCCAGACGGGTCCCCCCTTGGTTGGGTGGGCCTTACGACTGCTTCCAGCCAATGAGCTGTAAGCGGCTGTTACTGACATGGTACATTCCGGAACCCTCTTTTCACTCTGGCTCGGGGATGTTTGAGACAGTGGCTGTTCAACCAGTCTGGGTCTCAAGGGGTTCACAGGGAGCAGAACCCTCAACTAACCCATGATCAACATGGAACATAAACAAAAATGAAAGCTTTGTTTTTTAAGTCAGAGATTGCCAAACTTCAACCCACAGGCAAAATCTGGCCTGTAGTCTGTTTTTGTGTTGTCTATGAGCTCAGGAATGCTGGGGTGATCTTTTTGTTATGGTTTCAGATAGATGAAGCTCCATTTTTAACGTATGACATTTCCCTCTAGGGATGTGAAAGAGTTAGGCATCTGTTGCGACCCCATGGACTATACAGTCCATAGACAGCAGGGAGATCCAACCAGTCCACCCTAAAGGAAATCAGACCTGAATGTTCATTGGAAGGACTGATGCTGAAGCTGAAACTACAATACTTGGACCACCTGATGCAAAGAACTGACTCATTTGAAAAGACCCTGATGCTGGGAAAGACTGAAGGTGGGAGAAGGGGACGACAGAGGATGAGATGGTTGGATGGCATCACCGACTCAATGGACATGAGTCTGTCAGGAGTTAGTGATGGACAGGGAGGCCTGGCATGCTGCAGTCCATGGGGCTGCAAAGAGTCAGACACGACTGAGCAACTGAACTGAACTGAACTGATGAGCTCAGGAGTTTTTTTTTTTCCTAAGTGTTGTGAAGAAAAAGCAGCAGCAAACAGAGAAGAACATGGTTCAGAGTCCTGCATGGCCTGCAAAGGATAAAACATTTACTCTTTGGCATGTAATAGAAAATGCCCTCCAATCCATGGTTGACCTGGCCAATCTATCTGATGTGGAAGAAAATAAAAAAGATACAAGGGAAACAAAAATAAGAAAAGTGTTGGAAAAAGCAGTCAGTGTCAAAGGCTATCGTATCAATGGAATAAGGTGAGTTTCTGAGGCGTTGTCATTGGCTTTGAGAACATGGCAGTTACTGGGGGCTTGATAAGTGCAGGTCCGTTTGGACCGTCAGGGACAAAAAAAAAAAGACCAATTGGAGTGAAGAAGTTGAGTCTCAAAACGAATACAACCGTTATCAAGGTTCACTGTGGACAAGGACAGAGACGTGACAGGAATGGGCTGTGGGGTAAAAGGAGAGTTGCTTTTAAAGACGGGAGAAAGCAGGGCCTCTGAATAATCTCAAGGATCAGCCAGGTGGAGGAGGAGCTGACCCAAGAGAGCAGGAGAGACATCAGGTGACTGAAGGAGTGAACTCCAAAGAGCAGAGAGGAAGTGATATGACCTCAGTGGGAGGACCCGCCATCGTCAGGAGGAGGATCTCTTCTCCCGTTGCAACAGGAGAAAAATGAGTCTGCAAATGCAGGAGGACCTGTGGCTTCAACGGTGATAAGACGAAGGAGTTCTTATCTGATGACTTCTATTTTTCAGTGAAATATGAGGCACATTAGGGAGGGAGAAAGCTGTTGAGAAGAGGGCAGGGGACATTTGAGGGCAGAAGAGAAAATTGAAATGTCTCAGAGACTGAGGGGACTCAAGCTCCTAATGAGGAATCAGTGAGGAGGGCTGAGACACCTTTTGAGATGAATGATCATGAATTTAAAGTCAGCGTGACAGTCTGGCTTTGCGACATCTCCCGCAACTTTTAGTGTCTGGGTGCCAAGGGGAGAACGTCAATCTTTTGATTCGAACATATTTGGAGTGCGACCATTTGAGTGTAAATGAAAAACAGAATGTGCTGAGCTGCTCTGGGAGTTTTTTAAGGGCTTCTTGAAGGGTCCCTCCAAAGACACGCTGACCACTAGGCACCCCACTTCAGCACAGTGGCCAAGGGTATGTGCTTCAGAGCCAGAGTGTCCCGGCAGAAATCCAAGCTCTGTCACCTATGACCTCAACCAGGCTATTTAACTTCATTTGGAACAAGGTTAGTGGTTGGACTCACCTCATATGATGGTGGTGAGATTTATATAAATGAGTTCTTCTAGTAAAACCTTCAGAACAATGTCTGATCCATAGAAAGTGTTCCCACATGGCCTTGGTATTTAGCTGTATGCCACAATTTTCAGGTGACCTAGAAGCCGGATTAATATTAAATTTGCCAAAACCCTGCCTAGAAAGCTTGTGCTGTCCAGCCTTCATTTAAGTCAGGCTTTCTCCCTCTGGGGAACAAGAGTAAACACATTGAGAAATGAAGGTGTTCCCTAAGGCTCAAGTCCACTTTGAAATGCTGAGTCATTTGCAGAATCTTTTACAGGGTGAGACTCTTCACACTGAGTGCTTTAGACTGGCATTCGCAAGGGAGTATTTCCTGGAATTTTATTGGAAAGTGACTCTGAGGGACAAAGTGGAGTGAGCCAGGGACTAGCAGAGGCATTTTCCTACACAGCTTCCTGAGGTGAGTGGTTGGGGAAGACATCCACCACACGGGGCTGGCCCCTGCAGGCAGAGCAGAAAAGATCACATGCCTGCAACTGTCTAATGTGATGAATGTACTGGAATCAGGAAGAGAAGCCTCTTCTTCCCGCGATGTCCCTCCATAGCACTTTACTGACAGAGCTTAACATCATGCTTGCTACAAAGGAAAAATGCTAAAATGGTCCTGCCCCAGGAGGCACAGCAGGTAATGGAGGATGGACTAGGGCTGAAGGATAAAGGTAACTTGAAACTTGTCCAAAGGGCACCAGAAACACTGATAACATCAGTCTAATGAAGGTCCAGAAATGACTCTCTACCATCTAGCTGCTGCTTCTGTTATATTTGCCTAAGAGGCGAGATTTAAAAACCAGACCTGGGGTAAACCTCCATGGAGGCGGCGGCAGCAGTGCCTGTGGCCGCCCCCTCTGCCACCTGAGCCGTGCTTCACCGCCGCTGCCACCGCGTCGCAGCCGCCGTGGGACCCATGCTCCCCGAACTCCCTGGGGACGGCCATGGCCAGGTGGGCGGTGGTGGCCGGTGCAATCCCGGCCCCCTGCTGCCCCCGCTCAGCCCACGCCTAGAGGCCGCCCCGGAGGCCGTGGCCAGACAGTCGCCAGGTCTAAACACAATTAAGAAGTAGAACTGCCATATGACCCAGCAATCCCACTGCTGGGCATACACACGGAGGAAACCAGAATTGACACGAAGAGACATGTGTACCCCAATATCCATCACAGCACTGTTTATAATAGCCAGGACATGGAAGCAACCTAGATGTCCATCCACAGACAAATGGATAAAAAAGCTGTGGTACATATACACAATGGACTATTACTCTGCCATTAAAAAGAATACATTTGAATCAGTTCTAATGAGGTGGATGAAATTGGAGCCTATTATATAGAGTTAAGTAAGCCAGAAAGAAAAACACCAATACAGTATACTAATGTATATATATGGAATTTAGAAAGATGGTAATGATAACCCTGTATGCAAGACAGCAAAAGAGACACAGATGTATAGAACAGTCTTTTGTATTTTGTGGGAGACAGCGAGGGTGGGATAATCTGGGAGAATAGCATTGAAACATGTATATTATCATATGTGAAACACATCGCCAGTCCAGGTTTGATGCATGAGACAGGGTGCTCAGGGCTGGTGCACTGGGATGACCCAGAGGGATGGGATGGGGAGGGAGGTGGGAGGGGGGTTCAGGATGGGGAACATGTGTACACCCATGGCTGATTCATGTCAATGTATGGCAAAACCACTACAATATTATAATTAGCCTCCAATTAAAATAAAATTTTTTTTTAAAAATTAAAAAAAAAAAGAGCTTCTACAATAACAGCAGATGAAGATCCACTAGTAAATTGATCAATATTTTTGGCTGGCCCTCCAAAGAAAAGGTTAGGAAACTGATGGTCCAAGTAAGTTAGGTGACTGGCTTACGTTACACAGTTTGTAAGTGAAAGAGCCACTATATGACCAGAAAAAATTCATAGGGCTCCAGAGCCCGCCCTCATTTTCCTCATCTGTAAATAATAAGTTGGCCACCTCTGTGACATCAGATGTTCCAGATTAAAAAAACATGAATAATAATTTTGAAAAATGAATAAGCCTGCTTTTTCCCATCTAAAGAAAGCCCCTCTAAGTAAGCAGCTATGACACGTGTGCCTCAGGAGTATGGATATTACTGCTGTGTGAAACATGCTGATTAAAATCATTGTTTCTGGAAAACAAAAACAAAACCCAGACCTAAGCAGCCTAGTCTATAGTTCAATTGTCAAGATCAGGGTTATTAGCGAACTGTTTGCAGAGCAATGAGTAAGTTAGCCCGAGAGTAGACGTGGCACCAGTGCTGAAGGCTCAACACTCAGTCGTTAATTAATGTTAGGTTTGGAGATTCATCTACTTCTCTCATAGTTATCTAAAAGAAACAAGGACGTATAAAGGTTTATTCACATGCTCTTCTGTTTCCTTCTGACTGAGCAATATTCTAGCTGCCAAGATTTCCCTTCCAGCAACCTGTCCATCATCAATTCTTTTCCACTTTGACTCCTCTCCTCTCTTAACCAGTTTCAGACAAAATGTAAAATAGGGAGCCCTCTTTCTAGGGCTACCCCTAGGGTATGTGGCTGTTGGAAAATATTTTTGCAGAGCACCTGTCTGTATATAAACAACTTGATCAAAAATGCATTACAAAATTCATGGAGCCATGTCCATGAATAATGGGTAGAATAATGGGTAGAAAAGAAGGACTTATTGATTATCTTCCCATTAGTGCATGTGAAGATCCTTTGTCTTGTGTACTATGTGAGTGTCACTCACCACCCATCAGTGTCTCAGCCCGATTTTGGTGGCCCGACCTCATGTGATCCTGTGAAAGAATTGCTGTGCCAGCCAGCGGGAGCACCCTGCTCTCCAACCTGTCCTTCTGGGACTGGGTGCCACTCCAGAGCCAGGGGCTGACTCTATTAGCCTGACTTCTGGAGCCCCAGAGGACTTCTGGTCTACCCCACACAGGGAGCAGAGGGCTGGAGTGTGCTCCTGAGAGAGAGGAGATGAGGACTGGACCCATGAAGGCCACAGCCTGGGCTTGGGACACCCAGTGCGGATGACATGGTGGGCCCCAACAAGTACCAGGGGTCATCAGGGAGGGCCATCTTTCATGGAGGGCACTCCATTCACTGGGTCCTGGGGCCTGGAACCAGCCACAGGATGCTGCTTCCCTTATCCAAGGGCTACAATGCCTCTTTTCAGGTCTGGCTCACTGCATCTTTGACCATGGAGACAAAATTCACTCTCTTTGTTGTAACTGGAGATAGGCAAAGTGGCTGAGCCACAGCTTGTCACACAGTGAGCTCATGGTAGGGCCACAACCCTGGTCCCCAGGCCAGTGACCACTCACTCTTTCACGCCATGTGGCGTCTGATGTTCTCTTGCTCTTCCCTGAAACATTCAATGCCTCTTTCTGTTTCCTGGTATTATGGACTGAAGGTCTGCCTCTCCCCACTGTCCATACCTGAAGTCCTAAACCCCAGTGTTGCTGGTTTTGGAGATGGGACCTCTAAGGAGGTGATTGAGGTGAGATGAAGTCATTAGGATGGGGCCCTGATCCCAAAGAATTAGTATCCTTCATTCATAAAGAAACATAAGACAGCTAGTGCACGCTACCCCCAGTAACGGGCACCAAGAAGAGGCCACGTGAGGACATAGTGATGAGGCGGCTGTCTACAAGCCTGGTAGAGAGGCCCACCAGAAATTGAATTTTCTGGCACCTTGATCTTGGACTTCTGGCCTCCAGAACTGTGAGCAGATAAATTCCTGTTGCTGGGGCCACCTGGCATTTTGTGGTATTTTGTTATCGTGGCCTTGGTTTCCTAGGGGATGTTCACCCCCTTCCAAAACCAACTTCCAGATCCCTCTCAGCAGATCTTCAAATTCTCCCCTTGTCGTCTCAGTCCTTCAGAGGCTTGCCTTCAGTTAGCACCCTGATACATAAACCCACAACGATGGTTATTAACATCATAGCTTCTAGCTAAGATATTTAATCAGGACTACTTCTGGATAATCCCCTAATTCCAAAGACTGGTTTTAACAGTGGACTTGTAAAACATTAGGACAATCAGATTGAGGAAGTCAACTGCTTACATAGGCCTCCCAGTGGGCCCTTGAACCCCTGCGAAAAGCAGCTGCCTTCTCTCTCGTGAAGGCCTCAACCCTAACTTCCAGACTATAGCAAGCCTTTTGCTTTCAGTATCCAGGTGAGGAAAACTTATATTCCTACAGGGAATAGGGAAAATAATTCTACTTAGAAGTATCAGTCATTCATTACTGTATCATTTATTTGAAATTAGGCTATTACATATCATGTTTCATTTGAGTAACTGAAATGGAACTTAAGTACTAGTAATACATTGGGTTACAAGTGATAGGAAAATTAAACTCACAGAATCTTAATAAGAATTTATTTTTCTCTTAAAAGTAGGCAGATTCTGGCTTTGCTTTAGCAGCTGAAAAACAGGGACTCATTCTCTTTATACATTTTCACCTTGTCATCCTCAGCATGTTGGCTTTTGTTCTCCTGATTGTGCCTCATGAACAAAAGTGACTGCTGCAAACTCAGAAATCATCCTTCATTCGAGGCTGAAAAATGGGAGGACATGTCCGAACTGTGCCCAGTGGCCTCTACTAATTGTTAAAGTAGGCTT
Organism: Bos indicus; assembly: GCF_029378745.1. NCBI lineage: Eukaryota > Metazoa > Chordata > Mammalia > Artiodactyla > Bovidae > Bos > Bos indicus. Next base: position 29,451,590 of record NC_091771.1, on the reverse strand, counting down.
AGAAAGTAGCTATTTAGTTTTTTAACCTAATATAGATGCTGAGTGAGCCATGACTGGAAGAAATTAATTTGTGTTTAGAGATGGTGCTTTTCACAAAATCAACTGTTAATGCTAAAATGTATGGAGTGATATTTGTACATGATATCTTGGAAGTTTTTTGTAAATAATTCTAATTGAGAATTACTTCCTTTTCTCCAATTATAAAACTTGTGCATTTTTGACTTGCCTGTAGCTAAGATACAGAAAGCAGTGGCAGGTCATTATCCCCACCACAACAGAAGAAACTGAATGAACTGCAACAGAACACGTTTTAAAAAGAACATCGGCTACTGGGAATAAAATAGGTCTAGTTGCTAGGAGTCGGACACGACTGAGCAACTTCACTTTCACTTTTCACTTTCATGCATTGGAGAAGGAAATGGCAACCCACTCCAGTGTTCTTGCCAGGAGAATCCCAGGGACGGGGAAGCCTGGTGGGCTGCCGTCTATGAGGTCACACAGAGTCGGACACGACTGAAGCAACTTAGCAGCAGCAGCAGCAGCAGCAGAGGAACTGAATGCCAGAGTAGAAAGATCTCCTTTCCACTCTGAATGCAGATCTGTAGCTCTCTTCCTACTTTAGGTATTTGACAAGTGTGTGCATGGGCTCAAAACTGGACTCAATATTGCACAGGAACTATGAAAGAATAAAGAGAAACAGAGCTTTTGAGGACTGGTGTGAAAGCCAATTCTGGAGCATTCCTAAGGCAAAGACACTTTTTTCCTGCTGATTTCTTGTCATGGCAGCTTTAATGAGTACTTTGGTGGTAAGGGAGGTGCAAGCTGAGCTTGCAAGGAGAACAAAGTTCCTTGCACTCTGAAGGAGCACAGATGCCAAGATCATGCTGAAGAGAGAAGTGCAGGATAAACCAAGCACACCTCTCGCCCTTGAGACATCTGAACCAGAGGTGAATTGACTGTAACAAAATCTACAGCCTTTCCCCAGTGCCACCGCTGGCTCCATCATACTGATCGGCATTTTATCTTACCCTGGCTGCCTGACACAGGAAAGAGCAAATCCTCTCTGGGGGGAAAGAACACTTACTTCAGTCTTTACACAACTTTTACACACACAGTTTCTGGCAAGTAAAAAAAATAATTACAATACTTGGGGGGAAAAGGGGGACAATCATGAGAAAAAAAAAAACAGGATAAACTGATGACCCAGATATTATATTTAACAAACAAGATTTTATGACTATTATAATCATGCTAAAGAAAACAGGGACAGAAGGTGAACAAAACTGATGACAAGATCTTGGGAGAACTTCAACAGGGAAATGGAATCTGTTTATCTATCCCAATGGATACTCTAAACTCTGAAAAATGTAAAGAACTTACTGGGCAAATTTAATATGGCATCACCAACTCAATGGACATGAATTTGAGTAAGCTCCGGGAGCTGGTGATGGAAAGGGAAGCCTGGCATGCTGCAGCCCGTGGGGCCTCAGAGTCGGACATGACTGAGCGACTGAACCAAACAGTCGGAACTGAGCGACTGAACCGAATGAGAAGACACAAGTACTGAACTAAAACTTGGGTCAATGAAATTACCCAAACTTTTAAATAAGCACACAGAGACAATGGAATTTAAAATAAAAACCAACATAAAAAAACTTGTGAAGAACATTGTCAAATCACGTATGTGGCTGAAGTCCTAAAGGAGACAGGAAATGGGGTGAATGCAGTATTTGAATTTTCTAAACCTGACAAAAGATCTCAATCCACAGATTTAAGAATCTCAGTGCATCCCAAGCAAGAAAAATGTAAGTCAAACTGAGATATATCACAAGCCAAATCCTGAAAACTAACGAGGAAAACTAAGTAAAGGGGGCAATCTTTAAAGTAGCCAGAGGAACTAAAAGACACATTAACTTCAAAGGAACAACAAGCAGATTGATAAACTTTTTAACAGAAACTCCAGGATGGGATCCATATGGCAATTGAATATGTTTAAGGTGCTAAAGGCTCTCATGTTCTTAATTCTGGGGAAGCTATCAATTAGAAAGGAAGATAGTCAAATAGAAAAATAGATATCTGAAGACAAAATCTAGACAATTCATTTCCAGCAGACCTAGAGTTAACAAGTACTAAACAGAGGTCTTCTAGCTGAAAGGAACAATCTGTGAAGGAAAAGAACTGCAGAAAGGAAGGAAGAGCCTTGGAAAGGATAAATTCATGGCTGGATATATAAGGGCGTTGACCATTTAAACCAACAATAACAAGGACCTGTGGGATTTAGATCCAGTCTATGACAACCCAAGTGCAAAGGGCAGAAGGGAGTAAATTTAGCTGTACTTGTTTACCATTCTACTCATGAAGAGGTAAAGTTTATGAGCGATGTAGATAAATCAAGAATGCAGATGGTAATTGCTAGAGTAATCACGAAAAGCAGAAGAAAAGCTAAACACCTAGCAGAGGAGGGATAATGGAATGTTAAAATACTTAATCAAAATAATCAGAAAAAGGAAGAACATATGAACAAACAGACGTGACTGATAGGAACTAAGTAAAACCACACAAATCCAACAATATCAGGAATTACCTTAAAAATAGAAACTGACTAAAAACTTTCATTTTAAGAATGAATTTTATACTGGGTTAAACAGTAACATTCAACTTTATACTGTCTAAAAGAAACACACTTTAAAATATAAAAAAAAGCCCTTATAAGTTGAAAATAAAAGGATGGAAAAAATAGGCAATGCACACACTGACCTATGGGGCTTCCCTGGTTGTCCAGTGGTTAGGACCCAGTGCTTTCTCAGAGGCGGTGCAGGTTCAGTTCCTGGTTGAGAGCCCACATGCCAAGTGGCGCTCAAAAAAAAATACCTTGTTTGCAAAATTAATAGCAATGGAGGACATTTGAGGCGAAAATACTATTAAAGGCAAACATTTCATAAGCATAAAAGGGAAAATTTAATGGGAAGACATAACCATTTTAAATGATTGCATTGAATAATATAGCTTCAAAATACTTAAAGCAAAAATTGAATGACCTAGAAGAGAAACAGACAAATCCATCCTTGTAGTTGCAATTTTTAATAAACTCTTTGTGTTTTACAGTACAAGCACACAAAAAATCAGTGAAAACCCTCAGAAAACTAGAAATAGAAGGCAAATTCCTCAATATAAAAAGGGTGTCTATAGAAAATGCAGTTATCAGACTAATGTCACCAAATTGAATTATTTCCCCCCTAAGCTTAGGGAAAAGACTAGAGTTTTGACTCCCTATTCAACACTGTTTAGGAGATCCCACATAGCACAAGACCACAAGGAAGATGGAACTGCACAAAGAATGGAAATAGAAAAGTAAAAGTATATTTGGAGATGAAATGACTGTATTCAGAGAAAATCCAAAGACACTTAATAAGTACCATATCTAATGAATTTATCAAGATCACCAGATATAAGGTTGACATAAAAATTAACTGCATTTCTACACACCAGCAGCAGTCAGAAAATAAAATTAGAAAAATAATGTTTACAATAATATAAAAAATATCACCCCCCTAGAAATAAATTTAATGAAATAGTTGTAAGACCTCTACACTGGAAGCCATAAAATGTGCTGAGAGATATTTAAAAGGAACTAAATAGAGATTTATCATTTCATATACTGAAATATTCAATATTATTAGGACTACAACAATCTCACATTTATCTACAGATTCAGTTCCAATCAGAATCTCAGATTTTTTTGTGTGTAAAAGTTGACATGCTGATTTCTAAATATACATGGAAATGTAGCTAACCTAGCATGGTCAGATCAATCTTGAAACAAAGTCTGAAGATTTACATGACCAGATTTCAGGACTCAGCAAAAAAACTCATAAAAAGTTATTGGCAGAAGGATATAAATTAGACAAACTGAATGGGATGCAACCCCAAAATGGGTGCACACATATGTGGGCACTTTAAGACAAAAGCAGTAAGTACAATTCACGAGGGAAATTATGCAGAGAAATCGGGTCTCTCTGTGGAACGATATGAAGCAGCCACATAGATTCTGGTGGATGACAGCATACAAAGCTTAAACTGAAAACACAAAGGAACAATGGTCCTCAGCTGGGGGAGACAGTTGGGGGGGTTGCTGGCCGTCACAATGGTGAAGAGGCACTCCAGACATCTGGAGGCCATGGATGCTGCCAAATACGCTACAATCACAGGAGAGCCCCCAAAACAAGGAACCGTCGCACCCAAAACGTGATCAGTACCACCAAGGCTGATAAGCCCTGGTCTGGAAGGAAGAACAGAAGACTCTTTGTAACCTCAGGTGGACAACCCAGTGGTGAACAGATCATAAGAAAAACTGTCCATAAAATAAAGAATGGACAAGTTTGGTTTCGTTTGAATAAAGCCGTTTTTTCTATCAAAGAAAAGGATGAGGTAAGTTACAGACTTGAAGACGAGCTACGTGATCAATCCACACTTCGGACCAGGACTCTGGCAGGCAGACTCTAAAAATGGTCCCTCTAACCCCTGATTCTTGGGATTCAGGATCACACCCTTGGGCTATCTTCCCTGGAGTTGTGTGTGAGGTGGAGGGGGGCGGGTTGTAACCTGGGATGTGTGTGAGCGTGCTCCGTGAGCCTGCGAGGAGACACACTCCCTGGCTGGCTAAAGGAAACAAGTCTTCTGGAAAGGAGGGAAGAGCAGGCTACAGGCGGCAGCGGCAAGAGGCTGAGGCCCGCAGGCCAGCCGACAGCCCACGTGGACCGGGCACAGCTGACAACCCTGAGCCTGGATGCATGTCCTTCCGCAGATGAACCCCGATGAACCCACAGCCCCGACCAGCACCTCGACTGTAACCTTGTGTGAGGCCCTGGAGGGAAGGCCCGGGGGAGCCAAGGCCAGACTCCTGGCCCATGTGAACCCTCAGGCGGGGAGCACGTGTTGTGCTGTGTCACCGGGTGTGCGGCAGTGCTGCTCTGCAGTAACACGTGCTACAGATTCACAGCCAGGGTGCCGCCTACATGTGCCTGACACAAACACCACCCACCCAGCACGTCCACAGCACTTGAACCACCCCTTGGCAGGAATTCCAGGGGCTCATAAACACACATTTTCGGTGCTCAGCATCACTCATATCATGCCATCACAAGGGAAAGCCACAACGAGACATGCTACATGCCTACAAGGCTAAAAGGAGTAAGACCGCCAATTCTGAGCATGGACGAGGATGTGAAGCAAACACTGAATTCTTGGGAAGTATTGCTTAAGAGTTTTAAAAGAGCAGCCACTTTGGAAAACCTTTCGGCAGTTTTTACTAACAAACCAAGCATCTGCGCCAGGGTTCCACAAATGACAGCCCATGTGCCAAATCCAGCCTGCCACCTGCTTTTTAAATGAAATTCCATTTATGACTTGCAGAGCCTGAAGTATTTATCTGGTTCTTTACAGAAAAAGTGTGTGCTGATCCCTGGTCTACACTATGTCTCAACAAGGCTCTTCCGCAAAATGCATGTTCGAGGGAGTTTATTTAAGTTTTATACTTTAACAGCTTCAAGCCAGGAAGGGAAAAAAACTGAAATTCCCACCAAGAAAATTCCCATATATTCACATATGGAGTACTTTACAGCAATTAAAAGGAGCAAAGTATTGGTAGATGTAACATATATGATGCTCTCACAGGTTGAGCAAAAGACACCAGACACAAAAGAGAACCATGTAGTTCCATTTACATGAAATTCAAGAACTAGTAAAAATATCTGACAGAAACTGGCACAATGGAAACTGCTGGTGGTGGGGTACAAGGTGCCTAGGGGAGTCTTCTGTAGCACTGCAAAGTCAACGTCGTGACCAGTGCGTAGACACTGGTTACCATGGCCCTCAATTAGAAACTGCATTGTCTCCTACTGAAGAATATCTGGAAAGTGCAACAAAATTTAACCAGACATTGAAAAAGCAGGCACGTTCCCAGCATTTAGAAGGCAACTACTCTCAGGATTTTTCTTTACTTTTTTCTGGTCTTTTTTTCCTTTTAACGGTTTCAAACCTACTGAGAAGTTGCAAAAACAAAACAGCCCTTTCACCCAAGTTCCCCCTTACCACTATGTATTCTGGGATGTATGCCTCCCTACCTCCAAACAAGAATGCTCTCCTCCACTGCCACAGGGCTTCCTTTTAAAACAAGACTGTCTGAAATTAACCAGAACCCCAAATGGTACTTGATCATTTTTCTGACGATGCACAGTGACTCAACATTAACTAGTATTTAACCGGAGCTAGGAGGGGAGGGAGCCCCCACCCACAGGCTGCGTCTCACAAGAGTACACATGGGTGGGGACAGGGCATTTGTCCTAACTGCAAGACCAAATGTTAAGTTTTGGTCTCTGGTTTGATTTCAACATTGCATTTGGTGGCGAGCAGCGTTACTGGTGCAGAAAGGCTCTGGAGGATGCTGACCGCAGTGCACGCCCATGGCCCTTCTGTTCTGGAGGCTGCAGACTGGCTCCTAAGCAGTGTTTTGTCAAACATTCTCTTCAGGCCCTTCTGTAGGAGTATAAAATAGTCCCCACACGCCACAGCCCTCAGGTCACATCTGCTTTACAGGGTGTCTCAAGGGTGACAATCCTAAAGACCCTAAAGGAAATCAACCTTGAATATTCACTGGAAGAACTGATGCTGAACCTGACGCTCCAATACTTGGGCCACCTGATGCAAAGAACTGACTCATTTGAAAAGACCCTGATGCTGGGAAAGATTGAAAGCAGAGAAGGGGACGACAAAGGATGAGATGGTTGGATGGCATCACTAACTCAATGGACATGAGCTTGAGCAAGCTCCGGGAGATGGTGATGGACAGGGAAGCTTAGCATGCTACAGTCCATGGGGTCACAAAGAGTCGGACATGACTGAGTGACTGAACAACAACAGCAACAAGGGTCACAGGCTTTTGTTCATCCTCCAATAGGGTCTCAGTATTAGGGAACCATCAGAGAGGTCAATGTCAGTCGCCATAAGTGAGAAAGGAGTCTTTGGGCAAGGGGTGTTTCAAGGGCCCACTCTTCTGATCATCAAATGATACAGAAAGCCCTGAAAGCCAGATGAGGTGTGTATCTGTGGACTGGTTGGGAGGTGGTAATTTGCCATAATTATCTTGCCCTGTAGTATCAAAAAGCCCGAGAGCAAGTGGCTGTCTGCCAACCCGAGCCGCGCCAGCATGGGGAGTGGGGACGACTGGACACCTTCGGGGCAGATTTCCTTGTTGGAGAGACTGGCTCTGCCCAATGGCTCTTTCACTGACAGCACGATTGTTTGTGTGGCTGAAGTCCTTCTGTGCCCACTTTACATATTTCATGTTCAACATTGGCCTCAAATTCTCTACCAGGGTACTGGCCGCACTGTAAGTGGGTCTCACAGCTGCTGGACAGCACTGCCCATTTTAATTCAGATGCTCAAATATTTCTAGATTTGGCCTGTGGGGGCCCCCTTCAGGCTGGCTCTTAGTCTTTTTGTTCTTATAATTCTTGGAACCTTTTTGCATTTTCTGGCAAAAAAAAAAAAATTGTACTCTTCCTAATCCACTGATGGGATCAGCTATTTCTCTGAGGAGCTCTGGTTCTTTTTGTGAAGGAGGACATTTAGAAGACAAGTCTGATCTGAGCACTCAAGTGTGCTCATTGCTACTGGGTTTCCATTGCTTCTAGGCCTGGCCAGCAGACGGAGATGAAAATACACACCTGTACACAGATACAGACATAGATAAAAACATCCACATACCCACAACACCTGTAACTGTTTCTATATCTATCTGTACATGTATGTATCAACCATTCTGGAGCTGACACCAATACATCTAATTCTGATTCAATACTAGTGTTATTTCTAGCCTTGCTCTTTTCCATGTTGGTGAACCCCCTCTCAGATCTGATCAGAAGACTTTTTTTCAACTGAAGTTTAAGTCGGTGGGAGGACAGTCAAACATGTGAGCCTGGGTACCAGTGAGGCAACAGACACCACACGGGAGTAGATCATCAGTGGCTTTCTGTAACTAGTTTATGCATAGCTCAGCTTGTCTAAGCAGAACAGTTTCTGAGTCCATAAAGGCTCGGTCACTCTTGTTGCACAGACTGAAGTGGGATGTGGTAGGACCCAGATGTGGGCATTGGCAATAGCAATGCCAGGACCCAGGAGGTAAAGAGAGGTAAGCTCCCACCCCCTGCTGCCGGGAGCCACCACGAGAGATCCCACCCATGACAAAGGTCATGCAGAGAGGACCTGACAGGCAAAGGCAGATCAGGACTTGAGGGACTCCCCTGGACCTGCTCGAGCATCTACCCCAAAACCAGAATCTGTCTGTCTACTGTTTATTATATCATGCCTTTCACCAACTCTTCTGACATTAACAGGGGGCTATCCCTGATCACCTTTCTCTGAAGGAAATCAACTTAGAGCTCTAGTTAATAAGTCTCCTGGGCATAATAGGAGTGTTTCAATTCAAACCTCTCAGATGGCTTTCTAACTTGCCTGACAGGTTTATCCGGACTCTTACAACTATGCATGTGATTGTTTACAGCCTCCCAACCACGAGAGGCACGGGAAGCTTAAGATATTCTAACAGTATAGAGCTTCTCAGGGAGTTAAAAATTATTAGAATAGAACTGGTGGAGGATTTCATTGTTGAGCCAATGCTTGCTGCCAAGTTTCCATATCCCTTACCCATTGTGTCCTTGTGTGTATATTAATTAATATAGTTGGTATACAGGAAAAATAGGTAGTAGCCTTGATGTTAACAACTTTAGACCCTCGAGGTAATAAATTCCTTCCTTGTTACACCCCACACCTTTGCCCTATAGGAATGCAACTTTATCCAGTGCTTTCGGGGAGTGGCGCCAAACTTTAGAAAAATCACCTTTGTAGAAAAAAACTTTTCTGGTTGATCAACCTTTATCAGAGGAAAAAATGTTAACAGGCCTCCTGGCCAGAAGATGATGTAAATCACCTAAAGCCTTTTGCATACGATAGGTTTGCAGAAAGAAAGCCTGGTCTCAATAAGGGTCAAGGACTGCTGACCTTGCATGACTCCGCACCCCCCTATTATCCTCTATGTACAACTGAGGATATAAAAGTTCCTTTTAAAAATAAAGTTGCAGGCCTTGCTCACCAAAGCTTGGTCTCCCCGTGTCATTCTTTCTTTCTTTCTTTTTCTCTCTTTCTTTCTCTCTTTTTCTTTCAGGATGACTCCTTGGAGCACAGGGGCCCTCTGAGTTCACTTTTTTTTGCCTGGGCTTCTAAGACCTGATCGGGAAGGCGCCCTGTGTCTTCACCAGGGAGAGGGCATCCTGTGTCCTCATCCCACCAAGAGGGCACCTGAGGCCTCCGTGAACAGAGCAAGTTCCATGTCAGGAGCTTTATTGGCTTTCTGTGTAAACCAAGGAAGATCAAGCATCTTTCTCTCCCCTTTACTTTTAACTCTTTCTCTCTCGCTGACGCCATCATCCTGAAGGTATCCCTGGATCCTGCTGGGGCTGGACCCCAGCACCCTGCTCCTGAAGGAAGTGATTCTTCACACTCAGTCTCCAGCCTAACATTGGAAGGCTCCAGACTGTACTGGCCTACAAGGGGTAGGCCTGTTCCTGGCACTCTGGGGACCTCCTGCAGCATCTGGCAGCTTGTTTCAAGATTAAGTTTATTGGCAGACCCCTACCTCCTCTTCAGGCAGCCAGAGCCTGACTCCTCTGCTCTCCAAGGGGCATCACGGTGAGGAGGCTGGATTGCTAGGGTCACATTCCAGAATCTAAACCAGAGACAGCAGTGATTAGCCTGCTGCTAGAGCTTGGCTCACAGACATTTTGTTTAAGCCATTTTTTTTTTTTTCTTTTTAATTCTGAGTCTTCAAATAAAAATCAGATTTCTGACTTCTCTTGAAAAATATGAAGATGTGACAACAAGGGCCCCACGTGCTTATGCATGGACCCTCAGCTCGAATTGAGGAGGGGCACGTTTCCCCAGGGCTCCACGTGCCCCTGCCAGGTCTCCTCCCATTGCCCTTCACCGTGGGAGAGTCTTCTCTGCATGGCTGATGCGGATTGCTGCATCAGAGGGTGTGGGAGTGTCTCTTGCTTTGTGTCTGCCTTGATTCCACAGTCTTGTTTCAGGGCCACCTTGAGCCCACCAACCTTCTGGAAAGCAGAAGCCCAGCACCCCACAGCTGAGGCCAACTTTGGGCCAGTTGGGAGAGATGAAGCCAGGAAGAATGGTGGTGTACACCAAGACTGGACTTCAAGTTCATTTTTGAGACCAACGTGGAAAAGAAACCAGGCTCGCACAGCATATCAAACTGCCCAATCCCCCATGTACCCAGTTAGCACAGGAAGCACAAAGAGCTGAGGGACATAGAGAGGTAGGCTCAAGCCGCACTGTTTGCTTTTCTGGGTGCACACCTGACCCCATTTCCCAGACAGCCCTCTGGTCAGAGGGGGGTCATGTGAGAGCCAGGCAGACACCCTTGTGGATCGCAGTGATGGACACAACCTCCTAGCCTCGCCCTTACTCCTCCTCCCTCTCCCCACCTTCCACTCAAAAGCTCTTTCTTTGACTAAGGAGTCACAGATTCAGCAGAAGATTCTGAGGTCTGGAGGATGGATGAGCTGCAGGTGAGGAGGAGCCCAGGTCCCCGCCATGATCATGCAGAGCAGAAATTTCCTGCTCTACCTCCTCATTGGACTCCAATGAGAGCAAGAAATAAAATGTCTATGGTTTTAAGCCATTGAGATTTGGGGTTAACTGTTAAAATAGTGTGTCCTGACTAGTAACACTGGCCTTGACTAGTACACAGAGATTAAGGGTTTAACCAAGGTACTTTCAGAAAGAAAGTTCAGTTTCTTTTGTGGTCAAACTTCTCAAATAAATGTTACATAACCAAATACTTTCAAATCGCTTCCATCTAATCATAGCCTTTTTACCAATAATCTGGTTTGTGTTTCTGTGGTGCACTTGCCAGAAATTTTAACTGCCAGATCCAAAATACTTTCCAGCTCTCATTTTACTTGTGCTCCTGTGGTATTGGACACTGTCAACCACACTCTTTTTCCCAAAGCTCCTCCTGCATCTCTCCCCACGCCCAAGAGGTGGGCTGTTCCATCCTCCAACTCCATCACCACTTACTAGCATGTGACCCTGGGCATGTCTTGGGTTTCACTTGGCTCACTCACTTGGGGGCTTCACTTGAGAATTCCATAAGATAATGTGCTGCTGCTCACTGAATGAACGCAACGAGTAAATGGTGTGAAAGCCCACTGAATGTTAGCTGCTGTCACTGTTATTAATCACACAGTGTCTTTGCTTTTCTTCTCCTGTCTCCTCCTCTGTAAAATGTTTTGGTTCTTTTTTCTCCTCTCTGCTCCCTGACTGCCGGCTTTTCCAAACTTACTATCTCGAATCTTTTCACATCTCCTTTCTCCTCTGTGACTGACAAGTTTTTTATGTCAGGTTCTGAATGTTCTACCAAGTTTTATTTCCAGTCTGGGTTCCCTATACCTCTTCCATCATGGGTCATCAAAACAATCACACATGCAGAATAGACACACACAGAACAGACGGGATTCAGTGCTTTCCTCTGGGCACACCCCCATCAGAGACTGGATCTGTAAGGAAGACTCCTCGCAGACCTGAACTGTCATGTGAATGGCACCCCACTCCAGTACTCTTGCCTGGAAAATCCCATGGACGGAGGAGCCTGGTGGGCTGCAGTCCATGGGGTCAAGACTGAGCGACTTCACTTTCACTTTTCACTTTCAGGCATTGGAGAAGGAAATGGCAACCCACTCCGGTGTTCTTGCCTGGAGAATCCCAGGGATGGCAGAGCCTGGTGGGCTGCCGTCTATGGGGTCACAAGGAGTCGGACACGACTGAAGTGACTTAGTAGCAGCAGCAGCAGCAGGTGACCCAGCCATGGCACAGCCCGATGATCTGGCAGAGGTTCCTGAGAGGACTGTGGCTGCTCACTAACTTCCAACACCTTCCTACCCTTCTGGGTTCATGACTCGTGGTCCCCCTAGTCGTCTCTCCCAAATGCAGCATTCAACGATTATTTCAGTTGACTTATTTTTCTTTAGAATGGATATTCCCAGGGTATGAGCCACACAATATCTGACTTAAAAGATACTTCTCAAAAGGAGACTAAAAATTAATTTAAAAAACAAAACAACCAACCCTGTTGGGAATTCCCAGAGCACGTCAGGAAGCCAACGGGCTTGGGGAAGCCGGCTGTGGAGAGACCTGGGGCTTGGGTTAGCTCAGCTGCCTCCAAGCTCACGTGCACACTGGGCTGAGCCCAGTCTGTGAAGTTCCCTCGGCTGCCATGGGAGGGGGCTCAATGGGAGCAGAGAGGAAGGAGCCCCCATTGCCTGGAGCCCCCCGCCCCCAGGGGCAACTGGGGGATCAATCAAGCCAGAAAGGGAGGAGCCAGCTCCCTGAGAAGCCATGAGGTCTGTGTGGTGTCCCAGGAATTAAGACATCTGAGAGGTTTCACAGAGATCGGCTGGTCAGCTACACAAAGTGATAATATGTCTAAGAGTGTGTTCATTCGTAGGGCAAGTCCATTCTAAGAGAGTTTTCTGGATTACTGGCACCTACCTAAGGGTTTTGTGTTGGACAAGTCCTGCTAAGATCAGTGAGTAGCAGTGAACAAGAACAGACACGGTTCCAGCTTTTGTGACCGAGGGACTGGAGGGGCTGGGGGTACCCAGAGCAAATGGAGACCTAGGAGGGACAGCCAAGAGGGACAGGCACGTGCCTCTGGGCTGAGGGACTGAGAGCATGGAGCAGGAGCTGGTGGGGAATTAGGTGGTTCCGAGTCCCTTAGGATAGCTCTCAAAACAGAAGAAGAATGCTCGAGAAACTGCCCAAGAGGGAGCCCCGGGCATGTGAACTAAGTAGAGAACCCTCAGAGGAATCCTGCCTCTTGTTCATGGGTTCATGGGGGTGACTCTGGGAAACAGTGCTGGAGTGAGCTGCTTCCTGTCACTCAGATTCCATAGGAATAAACAAACTTGGCACCTTTAAAGAAGCGCTTTCAAAATGTTTTGAAAGGAAATGCTGGGCTGGGCGGGGGGGTGGCAGTAATCTCTGTGCCCACTAAAGCTCAGCAGGAGGATGGCGTGTGCATGGGTTGGAGCCCTCAATGGGATGACTGTGGTGAATTACAAGGCTATCTGCCCCGTGGCCATGGGCGAAGGCCGTGGAGCAGAGAGCGCACAGTGGATGTCCAAGACCCGGGAGCAACGAGCAGACTTGCTTTGTTTAACCTACGCAGTGTTAACAGAAAACCGAGGAAGTTGCCAACATTTAAAAATAGGGGGATGTAGCATAAAACATGGATTTTTAGCTTCTTTTGAGAAAATGGAGAGTCTGAGCAAATAAATTGGCTGCACACATGGAGCTGTGTATTTCTACACCATGGCAGATTCATCCATTGATATCACCTGCATGGCCCTTGCAGAGACCTGAGTTGGTAACCTTTTGCTATGGCAACTGATCATTCAAGCAGGTACTTTTTTTTTTTTTTGGCTGAGAATAAACAGATTCTGGGGCTTCCCTGGTAGCTCAGCTGGTAAAGAATCTGCCTGCAGTGCAGAAGACCCCAGTTCAATTCCTGGGTCAAGATCCCCTGGAGGAGGGATAGGCTACCCACTCTAATTTTCTTGTCTGGAGAATCCCCCTTACACAGAATAAATAGAATGCTTGGGGCTGGCCTTGTCTCTGTCCACACTGGTTCCTTGCAATATCCAGAGTCTCTCTGTTGCTTCTGCCAGAGCTCTGCTTGTGCCCTTTTGGCCATGCTGAACTACATTTCCCGGAATCCTCCTTTCCCCATGCTTCCTGTCAGCTCAGCTCTGAGGAGATTCTCTCCACAGTTGGAGGACAGAAGGGGGCAGCCATTTTGTAACACACACACACTTTCCAATCTGTTGATCCATCTTTCTGGCCTGAAGCAGCAATGTGATCTTCAACTGCTCTCCCGCCCACCTCCCCACCCCTTCCCTATCCTGGAAACTTCTTCCATGTTCTCTGACTCCTGGGTAAGCTGTCCTTGATGAAGGACCTTGGCCTCTGCAGGATACTCGTTACCTAGGTCAGAGGCAACAAAACCCAACGTGGGTGAGCTAGTCCTTGTGCCCGTGGGGTTCCAGCCTACTCATGACCTTCCTTCCTGACCACCAGCTTGGAGCTCTGGACTCTACAGCAATAGACATGGAGACAACTTTGCAGAGACTACTTACTGAACCACCATGAGTATGTAAGCCAAGTCCCTTGAATAAATCCACATGTATTTATGTCTAATTAGTTTTGCCTCTCTGAGAAAACCTTGATGACACTACACAATACTGTTCGCTGTTGCTCTCCCAGGGCACAAGCCTTTATCAAGGCTGGAGTCCCAGGGTCTGGGACAGGGCCTGCCGACATATATACCTATAGCCTCTCCTCGCTAAGGCCCTGTGTTACCCAGTCACCTTCCCAGAGATGTGCCATGCTGTTCTGTGCAGCTCCCCACCAAGGCAGGATCTATGACTTGAGCCCCTTTCTTCGTCTGGTAGGGATCCCACTGCATGACTCTGTCCCATCGCCTTCACCCTGGAGTATCTAATGACACTTCTCCAGTGATCGCAAACAACAGGAAGAAGCCTTGACTTCAGGCCACTTCTGCTTTTAACCTCACTGAGGAAAGCCAGTGCAACCTCTTACTTCCACGGAGTTGAGAGGTCTGTGTGCGAGGAAAAAAATAAAGGGAAACAGCATAAACACTCCAATAATTATCCAGCACTAAAGATGTGGATGGAGATGTGTTCCTTTGCTGGTGGTTCCTAAAGCCAGCTAGTCATTCCCAAATTATACACCTGCTAGGGTTGGGAACAGGGAATCTGTTTGTAATTTAAAAAGCTCTGTCAAATGGTTCTCTTATGCACAGATGAATGAAAAGTAACTGTCTTCTACCATATTATCCATATTCAATGCCAATTCTCTGAGTGGAACATTTTGATGGCAGTGGATAGCAGATAACAATAATTACCCTAAACTAGGATCTGGTATGTTGGCTACTCCATATGGCTAAATATGCATTTGAGTGAGTTCTGGAAGCTATGAGAGGCAGTATCTTATCCAATATTCTTATGTAATTGGGAGACAACCCCATGTGTGGGAGAACACAGCACTGGGGATTCTAATCAAATGAATACATTTTAGGGTTAGGTCTAGACATCACTGGGGCTGCACCTCACAGACTTGAGGGGAGGGGGCCAGAGTTGGGGGCAGCCTCACTTTTGCCTTTGTGCCTCCTGGTGCAGAGGGGAGGAAGCATTCTTGCAGCTGTGGGTCAGACTGCATGGAGCTGCCCTGGCAGAATTCTAAGAGGCTAGGGGAGTTTCAGTTCACTGGGGAAAAGAAACACAAAAGAAACAGGCAGAAGCATGACGATGGTGATGGAGACTGGTAAAAAAGTAAAGCCTGTCTGGAACACTGCACTGAGCTGGGTTTCAGCAATAGCATGCCTGATGGACACGAGAGCCACAGGGCTACGTGCAACAGTCAACTGGCCAGAGAGACCTTCTCTGTGAAGCAATGGAGTTGCCAAGGGAGGTTGTCCAGAGGAGGTTGTAGGAAATAGAAGACAGAATAACTAAAGATAAAAAGGTTGAAATTGACAGAAATAAGAATGTCCCCCAGTCTTATGCTAAAACACATTTGAAGAGGGAGTCCAATGAAGTCTTTACAAAGAGATGATTGAGTCCGTGCTGCATTCTGGGAACTTTCCCCCAAACTTTCTTTGATAAGCCAACACCATCACCTAGTGCTGAGAGCTCCAGAGAAAAAAGCCCCACAGTGTGTGGGCGCCAGACCCCAGCCCCGACGGGCGCCTGCACAGTGGGCTGGAGACAACTACTCACACAGGAGATGGAACTCGAGAAACTAGTTTCCAAACTAATACTGTCTCATCCGAGGAGGCTCCTATGAGCACCAAAGAGGGACTAGACAGTTCTGTGAAATCCGTGTAATAACAGGAATTTGGGGTGGGGGGGTATTTTGGGTATCCAATTTATTGAATTCAGCTTCTTGCCAAGGAAGCTGGTCTCAAAAGAAAAGCCATTTTCTAGGTGGGCTTTTTAAAGGAATGTTCTCTGCAAGTCCCTGCAACAGCAAGGGTAGGAAGCTATGTGTAAAGATGCCTTTAATCACCTGCTACACTGGCTAAAAACCAGTAGAACTCCCTGGAAACAGTCTCCGACATGAAAGAGATGGTTGAGAAAGAAGGCTCTCCTGCTCCAGTGCTACCTGGAAGCTGAGTCACAGCCATGAACATTGGTGAGCAGGCAGAAGAAATCAAGAGCTTAATTCTACTGGCCTGGAGGTTATACATTAGTGGTCAATTAACACAGCTCTGTTGATTACAGAGCCAGCAGAATCGTGGCTTACCTCTGCCTCTGAAAGTACTGAGAAAACACACAAAGTTTTCTCCCCCAAGGTTTATTTACCATATGCTAGTGCTGCCTCTTGGCTTCCCCTCTGCATAACTGACAAAGCCTAAGCCTGGCTGTTTAAGATGTTTAACAAGTTAGCGATGAGAGGTCAGGACAAGGGAAGTGGGTCTGGTGCAGACTGGCTATGGGAGGGAGCCCAGTGGGCCCTGAGGAAGTGCTGAGTCAGCCCAGTGACTTTTGTAGTTCGCAAAAGTTACACCTCTATGGGCAAGTTGAATTTTGTTGAGGGCTAATTTTGAAAATGATAATGAATTCTTAACTGAGAATGTATTGGCAAGTGGCATTTAGGATTTACTTAAATAGCCAACTTGCTGGGTGCTTAAAATACTGTGCAGTAACCTTCCACATCAACTAGCCAGTTTCCTGCCAGCAGGGAATCATCATGGGTGCCCAAACCAGACTCGGTGTCCTGGGGGCACACAGCGCTGAAGTTTAATTTCCCAAGAAGAACGCTTCGGTGTGGAAAGAACTTGTAGTGAAAAGTGAAATGACAATTCCTTGACTGCTTCAGAATCTCCACAATGACTATGAAAAGTGTACACAGCTGATCCTTGAATCACGCAACAGAAGATCATCCAAATTTTTATTCTGTTTTTTCCTCTTAGAATTGAGTATTTGTGCAGAAAAGCATGGTTTATGCCAATAAGAGAAGTTTTGAGAAAGCCTCTTTCACACCTTTTTGAAACCCCGGCTGAAATCTCTTCCCTTGCCGCAGATGGTAGAGACAAGGCTCAAGTCTATCAAACTCCACTCCATGTCTTGCCTGACATCCCTGCTCTGTTTCTGTCTGCAGAGTCAGGAAAATGTCTAATGTTTAATATCTGAATACAATATTTGATGTGTACACAGTAGAAGTATTCAAACCTCGAACCAGTATTGAAACCAAAAGACAATGGTTTCTTGATCACAGACTTGGAAATGAATGTAAACTCTATTTTTTGTGAAGTGTGTTTTAAAAACTCCTGCCCCAAGATCACTGTTCAATGGGATCAACTGTCAAATTTATTCTAGTACAAGACCAAAAAAAGGAGAAGCCTGTCTAGTTACGGGAGGAGGTGTGACAGCGGCTTTAAGGCTGTATTCTATGTTAAACTATATGATACTGTTCTTAAAAGAATCTATAAAAATTGCTGGGCAGCTTTCTCAACAAAAGGTGTGTACAACAAAAGGGAGGAAAGCAGGGCCCCCAAATAAGGCTCTTAAATTGTTGGTAAAGAGAGGGGAGAACTAGTATTCTGTTAATATTCAAAAAGAACCTCGTTTCAATAGTCTTCACCTGACATGATACTTATTTTCCTCAAAAAAAAATAAAGTCCCTTTTTGAATTGTCTTCCTGCATATATTTTTACAAACATTGTTTTCTTCATCTCTGTGATGTTTTCCTGTTTCATTTAGCGACTTCTGCAGCATGGATTAGATGTTAACTTACTATATTAATGTGTGAGAGGAAAAAAATTATTTAGTACATGGGAACTTTAATGAACAAATGTTTATTTTCTTTAAGTTTTGGAGTATAATTGTGTTTGGTGTTTTTTGGTTGTTCATAAAAAGGAAATTAAGTCTCATTCTTCTAAATATTAAGGAAGAAACTGTTACAGATGCAAACTTCAGAAAAATAATGGGGGAGGGCAGAAGCACCAGAATATTTACTAGCAAAGTATATTTTTTCTTTGTTGCTGTTTTAATAGTGGCAAGAACTGGGCAGGACTCAGGAAGTTCTAGAAGATGTAATAAATTTTACTTTAAAATGAGAATGTGATTTTTTTTTTTTTTTTTTGGTATGCTACTTTTGATAAAACTTAAGTGATTTGCAGGACGGTGGTGGTGGTGGTGGTGGTGGGGTGATGGATATATCTAGTTTCAATTCCCATTATCTTTATCAATTGTTCCAGACATAGGTGAGGATTAGCTGGGTTAAGGGTCCAAGGTTAAGTCAAGGTTACAGTGTCCTGATTTGAGGCAGAGCTGTGGATCAGACTGAGACCTCAGTCAGAGAAACTGCCTCAGCAGTCAGTCTCTGAGCCACTCTTGAATTTTAAAGTGCCCCAGAGTTTTTTATTTTTTGAGTATTTTGATGGAGTACTGATAATTTATATATTCAGTGTGTTTTAATCAATCCCAGTCATTCTTTTTGATGCTCACAGTGTCCCAGATTTAATCACTGGGGGCCCTTCAATTGGCTACTGTTCATTTGGCATTACCATTAGTATCAGGGTACTTCTGTGCTTTCCAGAACAAAGCTCACTTTCTTCACTCCCTATCCCAGACCTGTAATCAGTAAATTCTTGTTTAGTAGCATGAGAATACAACACTATTTTGAAACCAAACTCGACACCAATGGGAAGCCAAAGGAGACAGGGCATCATCAGGTGACGTATGCTCGTTAAAACGTTAAACTCGAATCTGGGTGATGTTTTAGCACCTTCTTCCAGTTTACTAGAAATGCAGGGAGCAGGAAATAAGAGTTAAATAACATGGGGATGAAAGCAGCAGACAAATCCAGACTCTTAGGCCACCTATCAGACGTGTGGCCTGGTTTCTTCAACAAGTCAATGTCACAAACAATGTGGGGAAGACTGTCGCAGATTTGAAGAGACTTAAAACATGCAAACACGGGGTCGATACTTGAATTCCATTTTCCAAGAAAAACTATAAAGCCATTCTGGGAGTTGCTGGGGAACTTTAATATAGATTCACAATTAGATGATACTAGACAATTATTAATTTTTTGAAGTATAACAATGGTATTGTGATTGTTCAGCTAAATATTTTTTGGTAATACAGGCCAAAATGTTTAAGGGTAAATTTAATGACATCTGTAACTTAAAGTGCTATATAACTATATATTACACATTTAGGAAGAAGATATGGTAAATTCAACAACTGTTGAAGGAATGTTGGACCTAGGTGATTTATTGCACTATTTTCCTTTTCCATAGAGTTACTTTTTTTTTTAACTGCTAAAAAAAAGTTTTAAAAAAGGGATATAACAAACTCCCAGCCTTTGGGACACAGGAAGCTTCTTGCTCCTGAGAACATCATGCCAAAGTTTCTTCCTGCCTTTCCTGCCCAGGAGATGGTATAACCAGGCTTCCCAGCCTCCAAGTCAGAGGTCTTTCTCATCTCCTCTTCCTTCTTCAACCTTTTCATTCAACAAGTACTACACTTTTTTTCCAATTACCTTTTCCAAATATACTGTGGATCTGCCCCACCCGTGGCCACTATCCCAGGGTAGCCCAGGACTGACCTCCCTCCTCAGTGATCATCTGTTCCTCACATCAGTTTAACTCAGAGCCATCTTTGTAAAGTCCAACTCCAACTGCACTGCCTCTCGGTGACTCCCCATTGCTTAGAGGATAAAGTCCAAGCCCCTAGCATGGTGTGCACTGCCACACCTCCCAGCCCTGCTCCATCGACATGGAGCTGGGCTTGTGTGGTCCCCTCTTTTGATGCCCTTTGCGTCCTCCTCTGCCCCTGGCCAGCTCCTCATGGGCATCCTGGAATTCCTGACGGCAGGAGTCCTCCTTCCCCAGGACAGCTCCTCAGACCCCCTGCTACCTCACTGGGCTGCAAAATCCCCCATAATAGCATGTTTACACTGCTGTTACTGTATCTGCTCGCAACTGTCTGAGGCGGTGGGTGTGTAGGGACTGGAGCCAAAGTGCCCTGCTACCCACCTATCCTTGTGTGACCCTGGGCAAGTAACTTAGCCCTTTCATGCCTGCCACCTGGTCTACAGAGTCAGGGTCGTAATACCAGAACCTAACTTACACAGTGCTGAGCATGAAGGGAGCCCAGACGTGTCAATCTTGGCAAACAGTGCCTGGTCCATTACAAGCACTCAATAAGTGTCAGCTATTAGTATTATCTCCACTGTGTTCCTGTTGTTCCTGTCTTCTCACTCCACGGCGAGCTCCGTGAGATGAGAGGTGGTGTTTATAGATACTGCCATGTGCCAGGCACGGTGTTAAGTGCCTGCACCTCATTTAATAATCCTCACAGATGAGCTGAGTGCCAATCCTTTCTCCCCGCTCCTGTCTACCCCTCCTTTCCTGCCTCCTTCCTTGCCCCCCGCCCCTCCCTCCTTCCCCTTGCCCTTCCTTCCTTCCTTGCATACACATTTTAGTGGCTTGTGTGTGCTGTCGGGAGCCAGCACGGGAGACCCCACCCATGACAAGGTCATGCGGGAGAACTCTGATGGGCAAGGCGAGTCAGAGCTTGAGGGGGCCCCCCCACTGGACCTGCCTGAGCGTCTACCCCAAAACCAAAATCTGTCTGTTTTACTATTTTACGACTTTCACCAACTCTTCCGATATTAACGGGGGGCTATCCCCGACCACCTTTTTCTGTAAGAAAATCAACTTAAAACTCTAGTTAATAAGTCTCCTGGGCATAATAGGAGTGTTTCAATTCAAACCCCTCTGATGACTTTCTAGCTTGCCTGACAGGTTTGTTCAGATTCACAGCCTCCCAACCATGAGAGGCACGGGAAGCTTAAGATATTATAACAATGCAGAGCTTCTCAGAGAGTTAAAATTGTTAGAATAGAACTAGTAGAGGATTTATTTGTTGAGCTAATGTTTGCTGTCAAGTTTCCATATCCCTTACCTACTGTGTCCCTGGGAGTGTATTGATTAATATAGTTGGTGTATTGAAATGTAAGTAGTAGCTTTAATGTTTGTAACCTTGGACCCTTGAGTTAATTCTTTTCTTGTTATAGCCCACCACACTTTTGCCCTATGGGAATGCAACTTTATCTAATGCTTTCGGAGGTGGCACCTGACTTTAGAATAATCACCTTTAGAGAAAAATAAGTTTTCTGGAGAAAGGGTCATAAAATGTTTAACAGGCCTCCTGGCCAGAAGATGATGTAAATCACCTAAAACGTTTGCATATGATAAGTTTGTAGAAAGAAAGCCTGGCTTCGATAAGGATCAAGGACTACTGACCCTGCATGACTCTACCTCTTCCCCCATTATCCTCTATGCACAACTTAAGGTATAAAAACTACTTTGGAAAATTAAGTGCGGGCCTTGCTCACTGAAGCTTGGTCTCCCCATGTCGTTCTTTCTCTTTCCTTTTCCTTTTCAGGCTGATATCCCCTGGAGCGCAGGGGCCCTCTGCGTTCACTTTCCTGCCTGGGCTTCTAAGACCCACTCGAGAAGGTGCCCAGGGTGGGGCACCTTCCGCGATTCGAGAGGGTGCCTGCGGCCTACGTGAACAGAGCAAGTCCCGTGCTGGGGCTTTACTGGCTTTCTGCGTAAACCAAGGAATATCAGCCTCTCTTCTCTCCTCTATTTTCTTAACTGCAAAATTCTTTCCTTATCTCTATCTATCCTTTTAATCGCCAACGCCGTCCTCCCGAGGGAACCCCTGGATCCAGCTGAGGCTGGACCCCGACAGTGTGCAGTCTTTCCTAGTGTACAGATGAAGACACTGAGGTACAGGAAGGATAAGGAGCCTCTCCACAAGCACCTGAGCCAGTTGCACGCAGCCCCTGGGCTGGGCTGCACTGCCTAACTCAGAGGTTGGTGTGTGCACCACTGGACCAAATGTTCTTTGCACCCACAGCACATAGCATGTTGACGGCTACTCACTGCTCACTAAGTGTTTGTGAAATGAATGAATAAATGGTTAGTAAACTAAGTTACAACAAGGAAAAGAGGAACATAGGGAACTCAGGTTTGCGGGTGGGCACGATAAGCTCTGAACATGTAGGTGAGAAGCCTGCCCAGGAGATATCGGGGAAGTCCAGGCTCAATGGCAAACCATGGTGGAGTGGAGGCTCAAGAGGGGACCAGTGAGGACATGCGTGCCCTGTCCTTCAAAAGGCAGTCCCGCATTTTATTGAGAATTCACCTTAAACTGAAAAATCTGGACAAATATTCATTGAGGTGAATATTCCCTTGTGGTTGTTGTGGAATTGTCAGCATTTTGGGGTGGCTCCCTTCTTATCTAACTCCATAATTCCTCAAAGATTACTCCAAGATGACGTCAAAAAATAATTCCTTGAAGATTACTCCAAGATGATGTTTAAAAATTCCCTCATGATTTTAGCTCTTCTGAGCAAGGATTTAAAGTAGTTGCTACGAGTTCTCTTATTACTTCCATAGTGGAAAGGCTTCTCTACTACCTTCTCTGGGATTTTTCAGTTTGAAATTCATTCTCTTTGACGGTGTTACTCAAGGGGAAGGCCAGTCTCCACTGGGTGGGGGCGGAAGGCCAAGGTCACATCATCAGGAAGCCTTCCTGAGTGCCCACTCTGGATCAGGCCCCCAGTCTCCATTGCTGTCATGTTAGCCTACACTACACAGTTCTAATAGCATTTTCTTTCTCTGAAATTACCTGAAGTCACAGACACAGTGTTTCCAGTCCCTCCCTCGTGGAATGGAAGCTCTCTGAGAGTCTGGAACATCCTTGCTCACACTACTGGGTGGGTTGGAGGTACCCGATAAAAACTGCTGAACAGATGAAATGGGGACACATGTGGCGTGGAGAAAGGAAGACGCAGAAAGAGGGGTACAAACACACAGGAAAGAGCCCCGACGTGGCCCCATGGGCCACACCTGCTGTTGGGGCTTTAGCTCCTATTTTAATCAAAAATAGAATGCCTTTTACTCCATTATTCTACTGTTTTCTATGCTGCTTCGTCACCGCCGCTGGCCTGTGGGCTCCGAGCCTGGCAGTGCTTACTAAGTCAGTGTGTCCTGTCACTCATTCACTCGTCCCCTGATTTCACTTGCTCAAGGGGATGGAGTGCGACTCCAGGCTGGGGGTCTGGGAGCTGAGGGTCCTCATGCGGCAGACAAACGAAGAGGGACCATACATCGCAAGGCTTTGACTTCATAATTCTGCTTATTAAGCCTGAAACACCAAAGAAACACTTGCCTTCTCTCATTGGCCTGGAAGGCTCTATTAGAAGCTGTTAGCAACAGGAAAGCGACCCACTCTCTGTGGCCCAACTGCAGCTCCCAAAGAGACCTTCATCAATCTTCTTAGAATTTTTATTTAACTACTTTCAGAAAACATCTCACTGATCAGTCTTTTTTTAAAAAAATGAGGCTAGAAGTTTATATTTCTTTGCATTATAAGTGGAGTAATTTATGTTCCAAATTTGAAATAGGTAACAGTCCAAATTCAATGACAACACTTTCCACTTTTCATGTTCATTGATAAATATTTTTAAAATGTCATTTAAAAAATATGTTATTATTTGGTATAAAAAGACCTGTCATGCTCAAACTATGTGACATATGGGGAAAACATTGACTTCTTTTAAGAGAGCCACTGTTAGTATAAAAAAAAAAAAAACCTCTCATTTATTAACCAGATTCCAGAGTATCAGGTGCCTACTTTAAAGACGATATTCACACGTGCTATTTACAATTCTATGCCTGAAGCGTCCATGAACATTATCATGGAATTATGAGGTCTGTTTCAAAATGCATCGTGTGTGTCCACCATCACCTCCATCTCCTCCAGGTGGCCTGCTGTAACCCTGACTCCCACCCCAGCCTCCTCCTCCCCTTCCTCATCTTCGCTCTGGCCACACCACTATGTCCTTGCTCCCATCACCCTCCTCCACCTCCCCCACCTCTTCCCACCTTGTCTGCGTACACCACCATCAGCCCCCAGTCCCTCTGCATTGTCCGCCACGTGGACATTCCCTCAGGCGGTGAATCAGGGTCACTCAGCTTTCCTTGCCTGTCGGGGGGTGCTGCCTACTAACTCTGTGCTGTTGGTGTGTGCAACCTTCCAGCTTGTGCTATTACGCGACCTGCCGACGGACCGGCAGAAGCAGCACAAAGATGGGACAGCGTGATTGGCCGTCTTAGTTACGCAAAGCTTAAATTAAGCTGGCAAATTCTTTCCACGTCGTTTCTTTTTACTTTGTTCTATTCCAATAGGGCTGTACTGTCACATCTAATTGCCTCATTAATATCTGAAAATGGTGTTAATTTCTTACAGAAAAAAAAAGGGCGGGGGGTGGAATCATTGGTTTCTTCCAGTTGTTTCATCTATTTTGAGTTTTTTTTTTTCCAAACAGCATTCCTAGACTTTCGAGAGCTGACTCTTCACCTTTGACTCCGTATGGTTTCAACGTAAGAGGAATGTGAGGAACAAGAGATCCTGGTGAGCCAGAGTTATCACAGGCAGCTGGAATGCTTGGCTGCACTTCATTATTTTTCACAAAATGACAATTTTTCTTATTCCTTAACATCTGCTAGGGTATAGATTTGTTCTGTAAAACAATGGCAGTTTGACAAATATTGTATATTAATGCATGTCTAAGGAATCTAGAATAATGGCACTGATAGGCCTACCTGCAGGGCAGGAATAGAGATGCAGATGTAGAAAACGAACTTGTGGACACAGAGTGGGAAGTAGTGGGTGGAAAGAATTCACAGAGTAGCACTGACATACATACACTCCCATGTGTAAAATCTAGCTAGTGGGGAGCTGCTGTATAGCGCAGGGAGCCCAGCTCCGCACTCCGTGATGACCTAGGGAGTGGGATGGGGGAGGGAGGCTCAAGAGGCAAGGATATAGGTACACTTACAACTGAGTCACGATGTTGTACAGCAGAAACTAACAACGTGGTAAAGCAATTACACTCCAATTAAAAAATTAAAAAAATAACAATAGCAATTTGAAACATCACCCTCTAAAAAAACGTAGTCATTAATATTTTCTAATGTGAGATCAGAAAGCAGACATGTCATTTCTTTTAAAAAATCACTTAGCTCAAGTTTGGAGTTTTCTGTACCATTTCTTCCAGTCTTAGAGACCCCTCCTTCCACCCCACACAACAGGTCTGTCTGGGAGACTAAACAAATACACACATGCCAGCTTCCAGGGGACAGTCCCTCTGCTGCTCTGACAAGGGCTCGCCCTTCATGAGTTGGCACCTCGAGGTGCCCAGCATGACCCTGGACAGCATCATTTTAGCATCTAGCTCAGTCATCTTGTGGTCCTTTCCAGGGGACATTTTCATGATGTCGGAGGATTTATCACAGCATCAATTTGTCTCTTCTCTAGTTTGTCTACATCACAAGGCTACATGCCCCATGGGGACTCATTATATTCTAGTATCTGGCATGAAAATATTTGTTGAATAGATAAACCATTAGATGCTACGTAGGAATGGCATGCTTCGTTCAGTACCTCTTGTGGGCCTCTTGAGATTAGAAAGGAACAGACAATGAAAAGGTGAAGCTATTGGATGATAAGAGTTTCACTGACAAGAGTTCCCATCCCAGAGCAACAAACTAGCACAGTCAGGAAGTTAAGACCGACAAGTCACCAGGCTGGGACTGAACAGCGAGCACTGGAGACACAGCCAGCACCACACTCAGGGATGGCACGGTGAGGCATGACATGCAGCTGGGCGCACGGTATCCGAATGGGGCTGGAGGAGCCCCGCAGGGAGGACAGAGAGTCCTCTGATAAGAGCCGCATGGAGGAGAGGCTGATTAACTTACGGTGTCTCCTTCTGCAGCTGAAAAGGTGACTGAGCCTAACTTCAAGTGGCCACAATGGGGATAAAACAGTGGGATAAAAAGGGGCCAGAAATGTACACAGGTCCAGAAACCAAATTAAGGTTAGTACTGCGCATATCCAACTCCAAAGAGATGAATGTCCATGGGAAATGTTCCAAGACAATTCAAAGCACGGCTCTAATCCATCTGGGGGGCACTCTGCAGCCCTGGCTGAGCTCCCGGGGTACTGAGAACGTGCACCTGTCCACCAAATTTCTCCAAAGTGTTCTAGAGACTCTGGGAGATTCTCAGCACCTGTGGTTCAGGAGAGGCTCCAAAGGGGAAATTCTCCCAGGAAGAACCGGCCAGCCAAGGGTCTGTTCGGAAGACCAGAGTTGCCCCCTCCCCAGAGTTCTCGCCATTCTACTGTCACTATTGTGCTGATTACTCTGTTCTTAGTTAAATCAGGGGAGCAGTGGGACAAAGACAAAAACAAGATCTCATCGGGGTTGGCGATTCAGTGTGACAGCGTGTAGCAACCCTGAGCTCATCTAGAATCAGGCAACCATAGAAGAGAGGAGAAATGTGGAAATATTGTACCTCAGAGCCTTAAGACTTCAAAGCTGCCAGCTTCCCAGGCTCCTCTGGAGATCTGACCCAACTATCTGCTCACCCTGGAGACCCTCCCCCTCGCATCTTGCAGAACCTGCCCTTCTCTCAGTCCTCTTCCTGACCCACGGGCAGCTCATCGCCAGAGCTTGGGACGGGTTCTTCTCACACTGCCTGATAGTCCCACCCCACTACGTCTCTGCCCCAGGGCCCTTTTTTTTTCTCTTTTCACTCTATGCTTGGCTGCTGGACAAGCTCATGCATAGCATGACTTCAGCTACCATCTGTATGCTCATGACTCCCCAACGTTTATTTGTTCTTTTCCAGATCTCTGTTCTAGGTTCCTGGCTAAACAGACCGCCCTGTTGAGTGTGCTCCTCAGCCATCTCAAATCCAGAATTTTTCCTGCTTTCTCTCACCACCCAAACCTGTCCCCTCAGCCCCTGGTCTTTCCTGGGAGAAGCCGTGAACGAAGTCACCCGGAACCCATCAGCTTCCATTGTCCGCTCCTTGGCCTAGCATCAAACAGCAAGTTCTCTTGCCTCTGCCCCTGAAATCCATCCCTTCTCAGCCTTTCTACTCCTGGGCTGGTAGAAGTCAGCTTCTTTTCTGGTTGCCAATCTCCATCATAACCCTCTGGCTCCATCTCTGTTGCTACTGTTGTGAATTTTCTATGGGAAAATAGAGGATTGGCTCTCCAGTTTTGCACAGAGTTCCCTGGCTACCAGACCCTCTCCTGGGACCTCGTCTTCTCACAGACAGGCTCCCACCACTCTGCCTGCCTTGCCTTCCATTTCCCACACAACATTCCTGCCCTACTATTTTTCTACTTCCTTTGGCATGAAATGCACGTCTACATCAGACCATCACGAACTTGAATGTGAGCAAACGTGACTTTTTTTAATACAGAATTCAGCTTTGCTTGAGTTGGCCTGGGCTCCCTCGGGTTACGGCCAAATGCCTTCCCACCAAACTCTGCATCTTCCTTTTCCTGATCGGACTCCCCCGCTTCTGGCTCAGGCTTCCTCTCAGAATTCCAACATCTCCTCAAAGGCCTGGGAA
Source organism: Bos indicus (assembly GCF_029378745.1). Taxonomy (NCBI): domain Eukaryota; kingdom Metazoa; phylum Chordata; class Mammalia; order Artiodactyla; family Bovidae; genus Bos; species Bos indicus. The sequence continues at coordinate 29,423,920 of NC_091771.1, read as the reverse complement.
CAGGCCTGTGATGAGAGAGCTGTGCTGCTCTCCTCCTCCTCCTCCCCCTGGGGTGGTGCCCCTCCCTCCGCCGGCCTGGGCCATGGAAGAAGCCCTCAGAATAGCCCATCCTCAACACATGTTACTTTTCTGTGAGTTCACAAATCTTTCATTTGAAGGGCTGTCTTCAGCAGTGACAGCCCAGCCTCCCAGGTTCCCACCCTAGTTCATAGACCTGTAGGATGCCCAAGTATCTGAAGGCCACACCCCTCAGAAATGGACCTTTCAGTTTCTCTTTGCAGCTGTTGGTCTGATGGGAATGGAAGCCCGGTCCAATCAGAGATGCTCCCATTTGGCTCCCACCCTAGCTCAGGGTCTTGGCTAAGTTCAGGGGTTTTACAAAAGGATCCTCTGGGTCATTCGCTTGGAGAGTTCTACTGTGATGTCCACTGTTGCATTGGGCCCACAGCTGCTGGACCACACAGGCTGGGAGTGGAGTGTCCCTGGGGTCCCCCCTTTCACCCCCTTTCTGCTTCATCGGTATGCTGTGTCTCAGCCAAAAAGGAACCAGCTTCAGATTCTTAGCAGTTTTTCGAGGCTGTCCAAGGCGACCTTTTTGCCTACTCCTTTCACTCATCCATCTTTTGGGGTCTGGTCACTTTCCGTGGATTCCCCAGGAGATAGGGGCAGGTTCCTGCTTCGTATGGTCCCCTCTTCAGACCTCCCAGAGCCTGACTGGGAAAGTGAGGTCTCTTCCAGAGACCCAAGACCTTGGCCTCACACCCACCACCCCCCCACTCCCTGCCCTCTTTCCGCCCGGGAGAGGTGCCTCCTCTTGTCACTGTGGGGGTGGAGGGCAGTGAGTGGGGAGTCCTGATCCTACCCAGCAGGCTTTCTCCCTAATCTTTTCAAGCCAAAGGCCATTCAATTCCCATAAAGGTCTAGGCTCTTGCAGCTCCAAAGGCAGGAGGAGGACACGCGTCCTCTCAGCCCTCCATGGTCTCCTCTCTTTGCTGAGCGCTGTGGGCCCCGTGTCTCACTGCTGAGCAGCGTCAGCCTGGGGACGGCCCTGCATCCTGGCCCTTTGCTGCCTCTGGAGGGTTGTGATGCCAGGCCCATGAACGGCACGCAGGCTGGAGGATCATGGGTCAGGTCCTCCCTTGGAAGGGACGCACGTCCTAATGCTTGACCTCTGTTGCCTTACAACCTTGAGCCAGGACTAAGGGAGCATGTGCATCATCTAAGGAACCCATTTCAGGATCCAATTCAAGAGCTGGTCTTGCTCTCTGTCTGCCTCGCTCTCCCCTCTCCCTTTCGCTCTTTTCCTGTTTGGCACTGACAAGCCTCTGAGGCAGGGGATCTGCTTGAAAGGGAACACAGAGAACGTCAAGGCAAATGAGGCCGAGTGGCCCCCAGGGGCCAGGGTTTGCCTTCTCAGCTGGGTGTTTGCTCTGCTCACCCAGGACAGATGAATATGGGAGCCATGTGCTTCTTCTAGGAGGAGGAGAAAGGGTGGCTGTACCATCGCAGGGCTCGGGGTAGGGGGCGGGAGGGGGGAGCTTTTAAGTATTTCTCTCAAGAAGCCCCTGCAATTAATTGCTTGTGGATCTAAAAACATGGCTGGAAATGCTACCAACCATTGAAAGCAATCTGAGGACAGAGCAGAGAAGGAGACCCCTGGAAAGGACAGAGCGCTTCCTCACGGGCTCCCCTGCTCCCCCAACTCTTGCTGGCTGGTGACCTGACATCTACTGAGCGCTTGCTCTATGCCAGCAGACACTTCATAAGAGCCCCACACGAACTAAACCATTCAATCTTCACAACAACTCGAGGAGGTAAGGACTCAGAGGACGAAAAGTGAGATGCTGAGATGTCGTGGCAGGACAGCTGCCACCCAGGCCCTTCCATCACCATCTGTCAGCTGCGAGGAGTTAGCTCCCCGAGCTCTTGCCCCACACTGTCGCTAAGGGCAGAGGAGAATGAATTTGTCACCCCATCCTTCCCGCCGCTGACCACACTCCCCTCCCCACCAACCCCCCAAACCTTACTCCGGGCCCGAAGCTGCCCCAAGGCGTGGAGTCTGTTTTGAAATCTTGTGTTTTGTCTTAAAATTCAGGCAGGTTACTACGTGGTATGTCCACGTTTACTTCTGGACTTGCCCCCTACGGACACATGGCAACAACAGGCTCAGGATGACAGACCAGGCACGGGCCTAGCAGACCAGAGCTGCCCTGCATCTCTGGAGGATGAAGTCCGGGCCAGCAGGGGGGACAGCAGAGGAGCTGCTCCCCCCCGGCCCCCCACCCCAGCCTGAGCTCCCAGGCCCCACTCTCCCCCAGCTCGAGCTCTGACCAGGAACACGCACGGGGCTTCCCCCGCAGGGTGTCCCCGCTCCGTGTCACTCCACACACCGCGGGAGGCTGGCCGGCACCCTTGGGTGGACAGCCTCCTGACTTGTCACCCGTAGCCTCTCCATGAATCCTCCCTGCTCTTGGAGCTGGGAACCCCAGCCAGGCCCAGGCACCGAGGGGTCTCTCTGCATCAGGCGGTGGGAACCATTCTGCAGTTCTAACGATATTGAACCGTTGACTCCAGGCAAATATCCACATTTTATCTAGTGACTGGTATGCCCCCAACCTTCTGTCACTTATATCCACACCTAAGCACCCTGCTTTTTTGGGAAGTGTTATAGTACCGGGGTTATGAGCATAGGGGTTCTGGGGACTGAGAGGGGATGCCAGGCAGTAGCAGTGTCCACAGGACTGTGCACGTGGCTCATCACATGGTCACTGGCAGTCACTTGTGTCCCCAGAGCCCTGGACCGCAAGCCCCATGTAGCTGTCTCCCCCTTGTCTGTGTGGCCAAGAGCCAGAAATTGGAGAAATGGTTCAAGGATCCTCAGCCCGCTGTGCAGAGACATGTGTCCATGCTGGGAGGAGCCATGTTCTGCCAGCACTTGCTCTCCAGGGTCACCAGATGACAGGGACCTTCCAAGTCACTGCTCCTTAGGGGCAGGGGACTATGGCATGGGCAGGGGGCTGGGGGAGAGGGTTGGTATGTCCCTTTAGAGCCAGAGGCTGCTGACTCCACAGAGGGAAAGTCAACCGTATGCCTCTGTTTGGATACAAAAACAGAAGCCACTTGAAGTGCTTTAAACTCTTCTGGCCATTTCAGACACTTTTCTTTATTTGACCCAGTAGAAACATTACTTATGTCGAATCAAAACACATGCTGATAAGCAATTCAAGTCATCACAGTGACTTATATCTTGCTAGCATGCTCCTTTAAAGAATGCTGTCAAGACGGCATCTTTGGATTACCATTTCATACACTAACCCTTCACTGCCTCCTCTACGGGGGGGGTGGCACGGGGGTGTGGTTTTGTCTGAGCAGCTGTGTCAGTAGCGAGCTGGCCTTGGAGGGCACAGCCCTGCACAGCTGCAGGGTGGCAGGCTCCGGGTAGATCCGTCAACACACATGCAGTTTGGACCGATATTCCTTTCTCACCTTGCTAAGACAATGTGTGCATCTGTAGAATGGGCATAGTAACATCTTACCAACAGGGGTGCTGTAGGGCGCAAGTTCAGCACACGGCCTTGGCCAGCGCTTAGTGGCTGTGGTTTGTATGTTTACTGCCCAAAGTCCTACAGTTACTAAGATACGGGCCAGGGGGTTGGCTCTTAGCTCCTGTGCTCTGCTATTTTTTAATTTTTTTATATTGTAAAATAAAACTACAGAAAAATGCATAAATCCATGCAGTTTAATAAGTACGTGTAAAACTGATACCTGTGTGCCCACTGCCGAGGCCAAGGAAAAGCCCTGAATGCCACCCCGCCCCTCCCTTCCGTCTGGGGCCCTCCCTGCTGGCCAGGGGTCTCCCTGTCCCTCGCTCCAGGCAGAGCCAGAATGGCTCCCTGGAAAGAAAACTTGAGCATGAGCCACGTTCCCCACAGCACAGTACTCGGGAGCTTCAGAAGGTCCCTAAGGACAGCTCCCCCATCCCGCTCCCCACACAGAGATGGGGGTGGCTCAGCTCCCCACGGGCTCCTTTTTCAACTACACAGAGTGACGAGCTTGCCTAGGAAGCCACCGTCCAATTCTCCTTTGTTTCCATCCCCTGGAAACATCCTTCCTGTCCATCCTTCCTGACTGGCAACCAAGCTCTGCTGGATTTCTTTGCTCCCAGTGCCTCCAGGCTCAGTTCCCTGGCCCCAGCACCACCCTTGCGGAGAAGGCAATGGCAACCCACTCCAGTACTCTTGCCTGGAAAATCCCATGGACGGAGGAGCCTGGTAGGCTGCAGTCCATGAGGTTGCTAAGAGTCGGACATGACTGAAGTGACTTAGCAGCAACAGCAGCACCACCACCACCCTTGCAGAGAGAGGCAATGGGTAACTGCCAGGTATCCTGGCAGACTGCCTAGATTCAGGTACTATGTCCAGCAAGGATTTGTGCTCCTGGCCCTTAGAGTACTAATTCTTGAGTTAGGTTTAATCTTATTTTTGACTTTGGTCTCAAGAACAAAGTTTATCTCAGGATAAGACTGTTCATTGTGAAAAGTTTCCCCTTCATTCTCCCATTTAGTATCAACAAAGCACCTCTGTGGATGGCCAGAGCAGTGGGAGGCACCAGGCCCAGTCCCTAACATTTGGACGTGGGGTTTTCTGGGTGGGGTGGCAGTGGTGGGTGATCTTATCAAGGGCCACCCCAGCCCCTGGCCCAGTGCATAGCCCTCAGCAACCACTCAGCTGCAGGAGTTCTTGGGCCCCTGGAGCTGGGGACCCTGGGTAACAACCTATAGCTGGATCAGAACCTTGCTTATACAAATGGGGCTTTGAGGGATTCTTCAGGAAGTAATCCTGAGACCTCAGTATGACATATCCTTCTGTTCATGACCCATCCTGGTGGTCTGCAGTATGTCTGTAAACGCACTGCTCTACAGACAACGTCAGCTATCTGGGCACAACTACGCAGCCCTGGGTAGTAAACACCAGCGAGAGACGCCTGTGTTACATGGAGTGGAGGAGGCTTGCCAGGCTCGCCCGCTGACCCAGAGACATCTGAGTATCCATGTTACAGTATTTGTCCCTCCTCACCCCAGGCACACCTAATCATCACTCAGGCAGGTCCATATACATATAGGCCCTTTCAAGAAGCAAATCCTTGAACTGTAGCAAATGTTTAGTAAAAGTGTTATGAATTAAACTTGAGTTATACAAGGCTGTGTTTCTTGGCATTAAAAGGGAAAATTGAAGAATTCCGATTAACAAAGGTATTTTGGCAATAACCAATAACCAGCAAAAATTCTGAATTCTTACTATATCTGGTCCTGAATTTCAACAGCTGAAAAGCAAAAGTTTAGAGGCAGAGAGAAGAGGTATTGTGTCCAGATGCAAAACTACTTTCCTATGAAAGTACAGAAAGCACTATGATAGATTTTCTAAAAATCTACGGGAACTGGGAAAACTATTCAAAATGAATCAGGTGAATTGCATTCATTATTCCCCCTCGATTGTCTTCTTGTTAATTTGGCAAATGAGAAAATTAAATTACCTTTTTGATGAATTAAAAGTATCTTGTTAATATTTCTAACCTTTTACAAAGTTAAGACCAAGCCAAATCAAAGACAGATGGAGCAATCACATCCCATCTCGTCAGTGTACCACAGAAGGCATCAGGAGCTGCTTTCCACTGGAGACAGAACTTGGTTCACAACACGTCAAACCTTCAAACTGACTTGGGTGGGGGTGGGTAATCAAGACAGAAATACGACAGTGTTTAGAATGGCAAGTTCGATGTTGGCCTGGAAAGTCACTACAGAACTGCAGTGTGTAGCAGTTAAGAGCTAGTAAGTCTTATTCTTCCCACCATCAATGCATTCAGGTGTGTTTGGGCAAATGTGCATATGAAGTCAAGTCTAAAGTAAAGGAGCGGCAGAGAAACGGCAGGAGCAGGAGGGAATGGAATGCTGAAGACACGGAGATGAGGGCATGGCTGGAAAAAAGAGATGAGTTGGTGACAGCAGGGGTGAGAGGTGGGAAAGACAGGAAATGGGAAGGAGGAGCCAGGGCCATCCAAGCGGGATCTGTAAGCCAAGATAAGGAATTTGGACTTCATCCTAAGAGCAATGGAGGACCTCTGAGGGACTTTAAATAGGGAAGTGACAAGGATTGGACATGCATTTTAGAGACTGTGCCTGCATTAAGGAGAAGAGATGAGAGGGAAGAGCAGTCAGGAAGGCATTACAGGTAAAAATGAGAACATATACTATCCTTCCATGTCCACGTTTCTGAAATCCTATACCAAAATCTGAAATCATATAATAAAGTGAAATATCAGATGGAAATGACAAATTGTAATTTTTGATAAATTTGGTGACAAATTTTATCCAATGGAACTTGACTATGGGATCAAAATCCCTGTGTCTCGGGCAATTTCTGCAACACTGTCTAGCATCTGTCTAAAGTAGAAGAGATTTAGGATGTGATGGTCATGTATATTACTAACCTTTCAAAGCACTTTTGGATCAAATAGGTTTTCTTTGTTAGGGATAATGAATTTTTATGTCTCTTGATATTTCTGGGAAACAAGTAATAGCCCAAGACCTAGGAATCTTCATAATCTCTAGATCTTGATACATGGTTGAATTCATGGCTTATTTTTGCTGGAAAAAAAAACCTGTTTTTCTTAATAGGAGGAACTTATCCTAACTAGGTAGCTTGATTTTTTTTTTTTATCCTATCCTGAAAGATCGAAGAATGTTGGGAAAGAAAATGACTGAAGGTTATCCCAGCAAAAGTTAATGAGTTTGTAGAATTTTGGAGCTTGGGATTGAAGGTTTTTCTTTGGTCAAGAAAAATATAGCATTCATTTCAGTTTTTCCCCCCCTTAAACTTGAGGGCACAGTGTGTTCTGATTCACACTATTATCTATGTTATGTAAATAATTATGAGATATGTTCTAGGAATAGCTGATAAGAATGATTAAAAATGCTGTCTCTAGCTTCCTTAATGTTTTAAAAATCATTCTGCTTTCAATTTTTCAATTACCATAATAAATCTCTCTTATTCCTGAAGGAAATCATGGGAGAGGAAATTCAGTTGGCTTTCCTTTGAGAAGGGAGATAAACCAAGACTTCCAAGACAATCTATCACTTAAAAGACATCCAGAAAAATAAAAGCTGTCTTGAGCTATCTACTTTGTCAATTTTCTCCAAAACTCCAATTTAAACTTTGAATAATACAGTCAGTCTGCTTCAAATAAGATTAACTAGATAGATTCTAACTGGATAGATTCTCTGCAGGCACAGCTTCAGGCAAACTCATTTTTCCCTTTTCTGACGTCTTAGTCTAACCTCAAAGTGCCAGACCCGGGCATCCTGACAGTCTTGACTGGAAGGTGTCTGCTCTCCTTGGTTAGTGCCTGGAAGCCTGGCTTCAGTGATTTCCTGCCTCTGAGAGCTGGACATGCAATAGCACCATCAATATTGATCCTCTGACCTGAACACTGGAGGCAGTTAGGAGGGATGTGGCAGTTTTAGAAAGAAAACTCAAGGCTGGAACACCTCCATATTGGTGGGTTGGTTTGCTTTTCCTGTATTTTAATCCAACATTTATTGAACAGCTACATGCATGCACTGTGTCAGTAACATGGGAAGTTTAAAACATATGTAAGGACCATCTCTAAAACTTCCCTAGAAGTTTTTAACAGCTGGGGAGATGAGACACATATTAAGCAGTAAGACTGTGTTTGCAAATGAAAAGCAAAGCAGACTTTTGGAGCATGGAGCAGGCAGACAGGTGCCTTTCAAAGGTCAAAGAGGTGGGGAGGAAACAGATGATGGAGTTACAGAGGAAGGCTTCGGAGGCAGACGACAGAAGAGAAAACAGCAACCCAAGCCAAAACACAGAGGCCCGAGAGCAGTTAGTACAGTCCGTCTAGGGTTTCTCTCTGTAGGAGCAAGAGTGACCAGACAGGGAGCAGGACAGGAGATCACACTGGGAAGGAAGGCTTGGGCTGTACTGTGATAAACCGTGTTTCCTGCCCAGGAGCCTGATCTAACATATCAGCAATGGGATGTCATCTAGGGCTTTCAGTGAGAGGGTGGCATTCACTTCATACATGTTTTTTTTTTTTTTTTTAATTAAAAATGACTTTTAAGTTAAAAATGAAAAAAGAAGATGACAAAAATGAGGATGCTCTTACACCAGACGCTAATGTCTTTCTTAGAGCTAGGAAGCTCTTCCTTCAACGCTGTCCAACATGCTAGTAAAAGAACCAGATGGAGAAGTGTCTGTCCTGTGCTGCGTAAAGGAATCTCAGGATTCTTTCTCTGGTGGTCCCTGAGTCTCGGGAGCAAGCAGCTTAATGAGCTTTGGGAGTCAGGAGACACAGAAAAACACAGCAACAACGGCTTTGACAGGCCACACACACATGGCAGGTGACATAAAACAGCTGAGCCATCTCAGCTGCAGCTGCCTGTCCCCACCGCTGGATCCCCAGACCCACAAAGTTCCCAGGAATCACCCTCTCCAGGTCTGCCCAGCCCCCCTGAAATTTGGATAGAGTCAAGATTGGAAAGTCAGTGACCGGCTCAAGTTCACTCAATCGGGCAGAATAAGAACCGGAAGCTCTTGTGTGCTTTCCTTAAACATCAAGGGTCCTTATCCGATGTGAATCTCCCATTTTTATTTTCCACACTTTCAACTCAATTTTGGAGTTCAACGTCTCAGCTACACTTTCCAGATCCTTCTCTTCCTGTGAACCCTCTAAAGGGGACCACAGGGACTGGGAGCAGGGGTCCAGGCCCGGTAGGTGAGCAGGTTACCCACAGGTTAGGTTATCAGGGTACTGGGTGGCAAGTTAAGAAACAAAGAAGCAGAACAACCAGAGGCAGGCAGTTAGGTCTGAGGACCTGCTCCGTGGAGCTTTGCATTAATTACAGGCACAAAATTGGCAAAATACACTTGCCATCAGCTATTGCGGCAAGGGGATAGGGCTGGAAGGCTAAGGAAGAGGCTTCATGGCCTTTGGCTGTGTAGGAAGGGATTGTTGTCCATGCTTTGGCTTCGTACGGACACTTTTCACCTCCACTTTCAAGCAGGAACTGACTTTTCATGTTAAGTACATTAAACTCTATCCCCATTTTTTGTCTGATGGGGATTCTTTTGAGCTGAAGATCAGCTCCTGAGCTGCGTTTGGATCACATTACTGTGGCATGGAGGAAGTGGCTGGGTACCAAAGAGAAAGCAATTGCCAAAGAGAACACAGAAATAGGCACAGCAGGCTTGGGCTGGAGAGGCAACAGCAACCTCGCAGGGCCCAGTGTGGGGAGGCAGAGGCCAGGAAATAGTTGGGACGGGACATCACACACAGGAGCTGTGCTGTGAGCACCTGTATGAGCCAAGACCAGGATTCAGAAATAAGGACGAAGGAGACAGCTGGTGGAGAGGACGCACACACGGGGAAGAGGATGCAGACAGGACCGGGATGATGCCCTTGTCCATTCGGGCTAAGAGTCACCACCCATTCCCAGTGGGGAAGAATTCCAGGTTCATACCCACAACCCCTCATTCAATCCTTCTTAAGTTCAGAGCCAACTTCACCTGTGGCCCAGGGCACCCACTCCGCATTTGTGGTGACCCTGCCACGCTCCCTGCTCCGGGCTCCCACTTCTTTTCCCAGCAGAAATCCTGTTTTTCCCCCTTCAGGAGCCTTCTTCCAAACTGTTTCGCAGGACTTTACAGGGCACTTTCATTTGTAATCTGAATATCCCTACTTCCAGGAAGGTTAAGTTCACTTTTCTTCCAGAAGTACCTGGAAGGAGTCATGGGGGTTTGCTTCAGAAAAGCCCCCATACTTTTTAGAGACCCCCCCCCACCCCTGAACAGGCCCAGCTGCCCACACTGCTGCCCAGCCCCGCTGGGTCACCACTCCACTCCACTCGCGTTCCCCTGGACCACAGCCCTCCTGTCTCTGGAGCCCACTTTGCTCCTGGGGAAGGGTAGGTGGGGAGACAAATTGGCTCAGGCAGGTGCAGGCTCTCCCTGCCCTGTCTGTATTCACAGGGATTTCCTCGCAGGACTCCTGCAGTTTTTCCCTGCAGTCTGATTTCTTTTGGGGACACCCAGTCCAAGCCGAAATATTTGAATATATATCGCTCTCCAGCTCCTATAGAGCTCCTGCTCTATCAGGCGCATCAAGAGGAATGACTGCACACTGGTCTGAGTGGCAGTTAAGAACCTTCCAAAGTTCTATGGCAGTTAAGAGGGGAGTCTGCCTGGAGCATCATAGCTGACCTCTGGGTCAACGGTCATGAGTTCTAAGCTCCTCAGCTCTGGTCTTGGATTAAAAAAAAATGCCCTTTTCCATGCATGTAACAAACCTCATATAATTTTCATTTCCAAGTATTGTGTTCAGTCATACCCAGTACGTTGTTTTGCTATTTTCACATAAAATACCGAGTTAAGGAATGCCAGGAAATTCTCTCTGCCACACTTGGATTGGCTAGACCTTTAGTCTAGGTTCCCAGAGTTGACACGCCCAAGGGGGGCAGCACTGTTGGGCTAATGAGGATCATTTCTGCATGGGGTGACACAGGGCCAGCAGGGAGAGGTTGTGAGCAAAGGGGAAAGTTGACTGGGCAGGGATCAGAACATCAACAAGGACCGCAAAGGGCTCAGAGTTCTGATACACCTGCATAAGGGCAGGAAAAGCATGCGATTTTATCTTTTTATGAGGGACACTGATGTGCAGTTTTCTTTTTGTATTAGTTTTGGTATCAGGTTAATACCAGCATCATAATATGAGTTGGAAAGTGTTTATTTATGTTCTGTTTTCTAGAAAAGATTGTATAGAGTTGGTGTTAATTCTTCATGCATTTGGTTGAATTCTGCCATGAAATCATCAAGGCCTGGAGATTTTCTTTTTGGGGAGTTAAAATTTTTATGAGTTCAACTTCTTTATTTAGTTACAAGGCTATTTGAATTATCGATTTCATTTGGGTGACGTTTGATAGTTTGAGCTTTAATGTATGTATGTATAATTACATATAACATTATATTAGTTTCAGATTGCAATATAATGATTTGATATTTGTATATATTGTGGCATTATCACAACACCTGTCACTATACAGAGTTACAAATACCTTGTATGATGAGAACTTGTTAAATTTACTCTCTTGGCAACTTTTAAATATGCAATACCTTATTATTACTATGGAGAAGGAAATGGCAACCCACTCCAGTATTCTTGTCTGGAGAATCCCATGGGTAGAGGAGCCTGGCAGGCTACAGTTCATGGGGTCACAAGAGTTGAAAACAGCTTAGTGACTAAACCACCACATTATTATTAACTAGAGTTAGCATGCTGCACGTTACCGTCCCTTAACTTACTCATCGTATAACTGAAGATCTGTGCCTTTTGACCTTCACATATTTTGCCCACCCTTCGCCTTTGGCAACCACCAATCTAGTCTCTGCTTTGTGGGGGTGGGGGGGGTGGTTTCATTGCTATTGCTGCTATTTTAGGCTCCACATATTTGTCTTTGTCTGACTTATTTCACTTAACAAAATGCCTTCAAGGTCCATCAATGGGGTCACAAATAGCAAGACTTCTTTCCTCTTTACAGCTGAGTAATATTCCATTGTGTGTGTGTAACTTCTTCATTCATTCACCTACAATAGACACTTAGGTCATTTCCATATCTTGGCTATCATAAATAATGCTGCAATGAACATAGGGGTACATCTATCTTTTTGAGTTGGTATCTTTGTTTTCTTCACATATAAATACTCAGAAGTGGAACTGGTGGATCATTAAAAAAAATTTTTTTAGCAATCTCTAAACTGTCTGGGCTTCTCTGGTTCCATTCTTTCCATGCCTCTGGCTAGGGCATTGGCTCTGCTCCTCTCAACACGGAGCTTCCTTCACTGAGTCAAAGCTGCTGTCCAGTTGTTCTGTGTCCCAGCCACTGGGACAAGGCAGAGACTCTGGAGTCTTTTAAAGACATGGCTTGGAAGCTGCTCAAATTGCCCCTCACATCCTGTTGTCAGAACTGAGTCTTTTAGCCACACCTGTCTGCAGAGACTAAGGAATCTATTCTCCAGCTCCGTGTCCATACGTCCAGCTAAAACTTGGGGTGTTCTGTTAGTAAAGGAGAACAGGCATGCAAACACAGGGGCAGGGGTTCACAACCAGTTAGTGACATGAATATTCAGGCGTTCAGCTTTACAAGACAATGCCAAATTGTTTTTCAGGATGGTTAAATCAATTTATACCCATCAGCAGGACAAAAATTTCCATTAATACACATCCCAACAATAGCTGATACCACCAAATGTCTTATATATTTATTTTTAACCCATTTAACAGGTATATAATATTTCATTATGATCTTAAGTTGCAGGTCCTTGATGCCTAATGAAGGTGAATGTCAATATTTTCCCTTTAGTGAAATAAATTAGTTGTTCAAATCTTTTGCCCATTCCTTCCCACCCTAGCCCCAACATGTTTTGTTTTTGTTTTTTGTAGGAGATTTTTAATTTCGTATAAAATTTTAAATACTGATCATTTGTCAGTTATGTGTTGTAAATATCGTCTGCTTTTAGGGCCTCTCCTTTCACTTTATGATGTCTTTTGTTTAACCTAAGCCCTTAACTTCAACAACATAATTTTGAATATTCTGCAGTTTGAGCTCTAAGTCTTGTTTAAGATGAATTTCCCTACTCAAAGGTTGTAAAAATGCTCTTTCATTTCCTTCTAGAATTTTAACTTTAGTTAAGCTATTAAAATATCTAGAATCAATTTTTTGTAAGGTATGAGATAGAAATCCAATCTGGCCTGTCTTTCCTGTGGATGTGAAGTGTCACTTTTACCACTTAACTTTCTATGGAGGTGTGAGTCCTCTTATCAGCGCCACACAGATCCACTGACGGATACTCCATCCTTGCATCCAGTGAAACAACGTTCTACTTTACCATAGACTCCTAATGAGTTTTGAGATCTGGTAGGTCAAGTCTTCTCAAGCATATTCTGGCTACTTTTTTTTTCTTTTGCTGTTTTTTTCCCTACATTCTATTCTTTTAGAATAAATTGTCAAATTTCTCCAACAAAATGTCAGTTTGGATTTCAGCAAACATTGCAAATAATGTACAAATAAACTGGTGGAAATTGATATATTTACAATATTAACAAATTTACAATCTTTACAAAAGTACTGATATCTTTATAACACTGAATCTCTCTATTGAGTATCTTTTCATTTAAGTAATCTTTAATGTCTTTCAATAACATTTTAACATATTCTCTGAAAAGGTCTCTGTATACAGTACAATCTAGATAGCATATTCAAAAGCAGAGACATTACTTTGCCAACAAAGGTCCGTCTAGTCAAGGCTATGGTTTTTCCTGTGGTCATGTATGGATGTGAGAGTTGGACTGTAAAGAAGGCTGAGCGCCGAAGAATTGATGCTTTTGAACTGTGGTGTTGGAAAAGACTCTTGAGAGTCCCTTGGACTGCAAGGAGATCCAACCAGTCCACTCTGAAGGAGATCAGCCCTGGGATTTCTTTGGGAGGAATGATGCTAAGGCTGAAACTCCAGTACTTTGGCCACCTCATGTGAAGAGTTGACTCATTGGAAAAGACTCTGATGCTGGGAGGGATTGGGAGCAGGAGGAGAAGGGGACGACAGAGGATGAGATGGCTGGATGGCATCACTGACTCAATGGACGTGAGTCTGAGTGAACTCTGGGAGTTGGTGATGGACAGGGAGACCTGGTGTGCTGCGATTCATGGAGTCGCAAAGAGTCGGACACAACTGGGCGACTGAACTGAACTGAACTGATAGTTTGTAAAATTTATTCCTAGGTATGCTTTTTTTGTTGTTATTAATTTGGTTTCACTTTTAAAACTATTAGGTAGTTAAAATAGGAAACAGGAGTCCAAAATGGCAGTGGCTAAAAAGACAAGGAAGAGAAAAGCCCACGAAAATAGAACAAAGGAAGGTCCGAGGACTGGAGTGAGGACATCAGGTAGAATAAACAACACTCCTGGCTAGCCCAATTTACGTAGGGCAGGCCCAGGGGGAGAAAAAACATATACAAAGAGGAGCCAAAGGGCTGGGGTTCTCTCTCCTGCATGCTGGCGCGCTCCCCCACTCTCTTTACGTCTTTGGGTTGACATGCTCTCATGCCTCGAGGATGGGTCTTCCTGCTATTTTCTAAATAAAATAGAGCTGTAACACAGAGCTGTAACACTGATTTGTCTAAGAGCTATAACATGGTCTGAGACCTGAGAACTATAACATGGCCTATCCAAGACCCGAGAGCTGTGACACGCTGAGGGCTTTAATGTCTGTCACTCCAAATCTTTGTTGTGATGAGACCGAACTGAGAAGCATACACTCTCCTGACAAAACTATAATTTCTAACTTGTGATAGAAATTGTGTAGAAGTGAAACTGACTTTTGAATATTAATTCTAAACTTGGTTACCTCTGCTGCTGCTGCTGCTAAGTCGCTTCAGTCGTGTCAGACTCTGTGCGATCCCTACCAGGCTCCCCAGTCCCTGGGATTCTCCAGGCAAGAACACTGGAGTGGGTTGCCATTTCCTTCTCCAATGCATGAAAGTGGAAAGTGAAAGTGAAGTCGCTCAGTCGTGTCCAACTCTCAGCGACCCCATGGACTGCAGCCTACCAGGCTCCTCCGTCCATGGGATTGTCCAGGCAAGAGTATTGGAGTGGGTTGCCATTGCCATCCATGGTCACCTCTATTATTGATTAATATAATTTGTAGGTTGTTGGGCGTTTTTATGTACACAACCTGATGTGAATAATGACATTATTCTAACGTGTGATTTTCTAATTACTCTAGTGTGTCATATTCTAATTCCTTTCTAACCCTTATATTCTTTGTTTCTTCTTCTTGTTTTATAGCTCTGGCGAGAATCATGAGAACAGTGGAATGGGTATAGTGGAATTGGGCACCATTTTCTTACTCTTGATTTTCAAAGAAATGCTTTTAATGTTTCACCCTTATGCCATTAGGTTAGGTTTTGAGTGGATAACCTTAATCATAATAAGAGCATTCCCTTATATTTCTTACCTTGAATTTACGAAGAGTTTCTTTTTTTCTTTAATTGTGAATATGTGTGGAATTTTACCAAATGTACTCTGTGCCCCTACTGAAGTGTTAAGTGAAGTTTTTCTGTGTTAATGTGATGAACTATGTTTAGAGTTTTGCTTCTTTTTTTTTTTAAATGGTAACCATTCCTGTATCTGTAGAATAACCCCTACTTGGTCAGAATGTAGTATTTATTTTTCATATTACTGGATCTAGTATACTCTTATCATCATGTCTAAGATTTTTTTTCCATGTAGATAAATGAGTGATGTCATTCCATAATTGTAATTTATTATACAGTACTTGTCTGACTTTGGTGTCATAGTTCTCTGGCTCTTAGAGACAAGTTGAATGACATTCCCCTAGTTTTCTGTTTTCTGGAACAGTTTATATAATATGAAATTGCTGTCCTTGTAGACAATAATGAAAATTCTGGAGTTTCAGGAAAAAAGTTCCAGTCTACCAATATGTGCCACAAGCACTGAAGTTTTCTTAACCAGCATATTAAATATTATATTTAAAATACGATAGTTTTGGAGAAGGAAATGGCAACCCACTCCAGTTTTCTTGCCTGGAGAATTCCATGGACAGAGCTCTGAGCCTGGTGCACTACAATCCATGGAGTCACAAAGAGTCAGACATGACTGAACAACTAAGCACAAGGTAGTTTTAGACAGTATAAACTGTAGTGGCTCTCCAGTTTACTGTAACTTTATTGAAAGAGCTTTTGATTTTTGGCATCCAAATGAGGAACATGAAGGTAGTCCACTGGAGAAAGTTCCAGTGAGCCTGGTACATGCAAATGATAATGCTGGTAGCTGTTTCACTTGGGTTGAACAGACTACAAAAACCATCATCAGAATCTTCTCTAGTCTCAGTATATGCATATTCATGTGCTTTAACAACATCCAGACCCTGTCCAGATAGTCTTTTTATTGTCATGCAATTTCTATTTTCTTTTTCATAGGCTTTGATCCTCTCCAAAATAAGTCTCAGTCTTTGATCTCCCATCAATCATTGTGCCCATCTGTCCAATTTTTTTACCTTGTTTATTGTAGCCAAGTGTTGATGTCTTGTATTGGACACTGCTTAAGTTTGCAACAAATGTCTGAATTATTGCTTGTAGGATAGAATTTTTGTTTATGGGTGATTTACAACAAATTTAGATCTCTTTTGTGATTCAGTTTTGAAAATCATATTCCCAGAATGAAATTTTAAAAAATAACTTTATGGAAGTATAGCTGATTCAAATGTTGTGTTAGTTTCAAATATACAGCTAAGTGAATCAGTTATACATATACATATATCCATTCTTCTTGAGATTCCTTTCCCATATTGGTTATTCAGATCAGATCAGTCACTCAGTTGTGTCCGACTCTTTGTGACCCCGTGAATCGCAGCACACCAGGCCTCCCTGTACATCACCAACTCCCAGAGTTCACTCAGACTCACGTCCATCGAGTCAGTGATGCCATCCAGCCATCTCATCCTCTGTCGTCCCCTTCTCCTCCTGCTCCCAATCCCTCCCAGCATCAGAGTCTTTTCCAATGAGTCAACTCTTCGCATGAGGTGGCCAAAGTACTGGAGTTTCAGCTTTAGCATCATTCCTTCCAAAGAAATCCCAGGGTTGAGCTCCTTCAGAACGGACTGGTTGGATCTCCTTGCAGTTCAAGGGACTCTCAAGAGTCTTCTCCAACACCACAGTTCAAAAGCATCAATTCTTCGGCGCTCAGCTTTCTTCACAGTCCAACTCTCACATCCATACATGACCACAGGAAAAACCATAGCCTTGACTAGATGAACCTTTGTTGGCAAAGTAATGTCTCTGCTTTTGAATATGCTATCTAGGTTGGTCGTAACTTTCCTTCCAAGGAGTAAGCGTCTTTTAATTTCACGGCTGCAGGCACCATCTGTAGTGGTTTTGGAGCCCAGAAAAAAAAAGTCACCCACTGTTTCCACTGTTTCCCCATCTATTTCCCATGAAGTGGTGGGACCGGATGCCATGATCTTCGTTTTCTGAATGTTGAGCTTTAAGCCAACTTTTTCACGCTCCACTTTCACTTTCATCAAGAGGCTTTTGAGTTCCTCTTCACTTTCTGCCACAAGAGTGGTGTCATCTGCATATCTTAGGTTATTGATATTTCTCCTGGCAATCTTGATTCCAGTTTGTGTTTCTTTCAGTCCAGCGTTTCTCATGATGTACTCTGCATATAAGTTAAATAAAGAGGGTGACAATATACAGCCTTGACGAACTCCTTTTCCTATTTGGAACCAGTCTGTTGTTCCATGTCCAGTTCTAACTGTTGCTTCCTGACCTGCATACAGATTTCTCAAGAGGCAGATCAGGTGGTCTGGTGTTCCCATCTCTTGAAGAATTTTCCACAGTTTTATTGTGATCCACATAGTCAAAGGCTTTGGCATAGTCAATAAAGCAGAAATAGATGTTTTTCTGGAACTCTCTTGCTTTTTCTATGATCCAGCAGATGTTGGCAATTTGATCTCTGGTTCCTCTGCCTTTTCTAAAACCAGCTTGAACATCAGGAAGTTCACGGTTCACATATTGCTGAAGCCTGGCTTGGAGAATTTTGAGCATTACTTTACTAGCATGTGAGATGAGCTATTACAGAATATTAAGTAGAGTTCTTTGTGCTGCACAGTAGGTCCTTGTTAGTTATGTATTTTATATATAGTGGTGTGTATATATAGTGGTGTTAAACTCCTAACTTTTCACTTCCCTCCCACATTTCCCTTTGATAACCATAAGTTTGACTTCAAGATCTCTGAGTCATTTCTGTTTGTAAATAACTGCATTTTATCTTTTTTATTAGATTCCACATATAAGTGATATCATATAATTTTCTTCGTCTGACTTCACTTAGTATGATAACCTCTAGGTTCATCCATGTTGCTGCAAATGGCATTAATTCATTCTGCAATGGCACCCCACTCCAGTACTCCTGCCTGGAGAATCCCATGGACGGAGGAGCCTGGTGGGCTGCAGTCCATGGGGTCGCTGAGGGTCGGACACAACTGAGCGACTTCACTTTCACTTTTCACTTTCATGCATTGGAGAAGGAAATGACAACCCACTCCAGTGTTCTTGCCTGAAGAATCCCAGGGGTGGGGGAGCCTGGTGGGCTGCTGTCTATGGGGTCACACAGTCGGACACGACTGAAGCACCTTAGCAGCAGCAGCAGTATAACATTGTATATATGTATGACATCTTTATCCGTTCCACTGTAGATGAATATTTAGGTTGCTTTCATGTGCTGTTTACTATAAACAATGCTGCAGTGAACACTGGGGTGCATGTATCTTTCTGAAAGGTTTTCTTCAGATATATGCCTAGGAGTGGGATTGCTGGATCATATGATGGTTCTATATTTAGATTTTTAAGGAACCTCCACACTGTTCTCTATAATGGTTGTACCAATTTACATTCCCACCAACAGCGTAGGTGGGAATGCACCTACATTTGCTCCGCACTCTCTCCAGCATTTACTGTTTGTAGATTTTTGGATTATGGCTATTCTGACCTGTGTGAGGTGATAACTTCATTGTAGTTTTAATTTGAATTGCTCTAACAATTGGGGTCGCAAAGAGTTGGACACGACTGAGTGACTGAACTGAACTGAAAAATTAGTGAGGAGGAGCTTTTTTTCATGTGCTTTTTGGCCTTCTGTATATCTTCTTTGAGGAAATGTCTATTTAGATCTGCTCATTTTTTGATTGGGCTGTTTGGCTTTTTTTTATATTAAGCTAATGAGCTTTCTGTATATTTTGGTGATTAATCCCTTGCCAGTTGTTTTGTTTGCAAATATTTTCTGCCAGTCTGTGGGTGGTTTTTTCACTTTGTTTATGGTTTCTTTTGCTGTACAAAAGCTTTTACATTTTAGTTAGGTCCCATTTGCTTATTTTTGCTTTTATGTTCATTAGGAGGTGGATCAAAAAAGGTCTTGCTTCAGTTTATATCAGAGAGTGTTCTGCCTATGTTTTCTTTTAAGAGTTTTACAGTATCTGGTCTTTATTTCGGTCTTTAATCCATTTTTAGCTTATTTTTGTGTATGATGGTAGGGAATATTCTAATTTCATTTTTTTTTTACATATATCTGTCCAGGTTTTCCAGCATCACTTATTGAAGAAACTGTCTTTTCTCCACTGTGTATTACTGCCTTTGCAATAGATTAGTTGATCACAGGTGCACAGATTTATCTCTGGACTGTCTATCCTGTTCCATTGATCTATATTTCTGTTTTTGTGCCAGTATCATACTGTTAAAAAAAAAAATGAAACCATTCCCTCTAAGATCAGGAACAAGCCAAGGATGTCCACTCTTGCCACTTTTACTCAACACAGTTTCAAAAGTCCTAGACACGGCAATCAGAAGAAAAAGAGATGAAAAAGAAGTAAAACTGTCATTGTTTGCAGATGATATGATACTATCCATGGAAAATTCTAAAGATGCTATCAGAAAACTACTAGAGCTCATCAACTGATTTGGTTAAGTTGCAGGATACAAAATGAATACACAGAAATCACTTGCATTTCTATACATTAACAACAAAAGATTAGAAAGAGAAATTAAATAAATAATCTCATTTACCAGCACATCAAAAAGAATAAAATACCTAGGAATAAACCTAAGGAGGCAAAAGACCTGAACTCAGGAAACTATAAGCTGCTGATGAAAGAAATCAAAGATGATATACACAGATGGAGAGATATACCATGTTCTTGTATTGAAATAATCAATACTGTCAAAACGACTACATTACCCAAAGCAATCTACAGATTCAATGTAATTCCTATTAAATTACCAATGGCATTTTTCACAGAACTAGAATTTAAAAATTTTAAATTTGTATGAAAACACAAAGACCCTGAACAGCCAAAGTCATCTTGAGAAAGAAAAACAGTGCTGAAGGATTCAGATACCTGACTTGAGACTACACTACAAAACTACAAAAGGAGATCTTTGAACTATCCTTGAATAATCCTTTCACTAACAGAACTTTTCTCCAGGCCAGATGAAACTTCTGCCTGCTTCAGCTGAATGAAACTTCAGTTTCAGGTCAGTTCAGTTCAGTTGCTCAGCTGTGTCCGACTCTTTGCGACCCCGTGAATCGCAGCACGCCAGGCCTCCCTGTACATCACCAACTCCCAGAGTTCACCCAGACTCACGTCCATCGAGTCGGTGATGCCATCCAGCCATCTCATCCTCTGTCGTCCCCTTCTCCTCCTGCTCCCAATCCCTCCCAGCATCAGAGTCTTTTCCAATGAGTCAACTCGTCACATGATGTGGCCAAAGTACTAGAGTTTCAGCTTTAGCATCATTCCTTCCAAAAAAAATCCCAGGGCTGATCTCCTTCAGAATGGACTGGTTGGATCTCCTTGCAGTCCAAGGGACTCTCAAGAGTCTTCTCCAACACCACAGTTCAAAAGCATCAATTCTTCGGTGCTCAGCCTTCTTCACAGTCCAACTCTCACATCCATACATGACCACAGGAAAAACCACAGCCTTGACTAGATGAACCTTTGTTGGCAAAGTAATGTCTCTGCTTTTGAATATGCTATCTATATAAAAGATAGATTTGCATGTCTTTCAAAGACATTATATATTGTTTACGTCTGTGGAAAAATAAAAATAAACTCAAGAACCCAACAAAATTAAAAGACACACTACTGTTATAAATTCTCAATAGCAAAAACGGAATTATATTTATATCAAATATATAGGTTGCCGATCTTGAAAATATGGTACAGTATAGGAGAAACGAACATGGACGTCGCAGGAAGATCAAGCGGGATATAATAGATATACCAAAGAAGGGAGTAGCTGGACTTAGGCTGGACTGTGATGCTAATACTGTAAATCTGGCGAGAGAGAGCTCTGCTGACGGAGCGGACAGTGTACCAGCTCAGAGCGGAGCTTCTGTTCAGTCGTCTTCTGTGAGGCCCCTGACGTCAGTAGACGGTCCGCTAACAAGCCCCGCCACACCATCCCCTGATGCAGGCACTTCTCTGGAAGACTCTTTTGCACATTTACAACTTGGTGGAGACAGCATAGTGGAAAGGAGTCATAGAGGGGAAGGAGAAGAAGAGCATGAATCACCATCTTCAGGCAGGGTACCAGCACCAGACACTTCGATTGAAGAAACCGAATCCGATGCCAGTAGTGATAGTGAGGATGTATCTGCGCTTGTTGCACAACACTCCTTGACCCAACAGAGACTTTTGGTTCCTAATCCAAGTCAGACAGTATCTGATCGATCAGTGGCAGCGGGTGGAACAGTGAGTGTCAGATCTCGAAGGCCTGATGGACAGTGCACAGTAACGGAAGTTTAAATAAAAGTTTTCAGATCCATGCTCAAGATGAAAATGGTTATCTGTAAATTTTTGCCCATGTAATATTATACTCATCCCAAGTAGTGCATTTTGGGAGTTGGGGTGGGAAGGGGTATGGGAAGGATAGACTTGTAATTAATATGTCTAACACATCTCTGTTGAGAAATTTATTTAATATAAAGAACTTGGGTGTTAATAGTTGAGAGCTGTTTAGTAATAACGCAGTTTTCTTGAGGTCTGTTTATTTTATAGTTTTTTAAAATACCTTCAGTTCTTTTGGCCAGCGTGTGTGTATTTGTGCATTAATGGTCCTCATCTGACTATTGCATTGGTTCATATTTTTCTGCATGGATTGACGTAAAACCATTACCAAAATTTGGCACCTACAAGATGTCTGGTATCATTATGAACAGAAAGCTTAAATAACGTGAGAACAAATGTGAATTTGGGGTTTTAAAATAACAACTACTTAACAGTAAAGTTACTGAAATGGAAATGTAAAGGAAACAGCTTATAACTTATGTTTCAGAATCTTGTTTGTAACACACTTCATGGCGTTCTCATAGGCTTTGCTGTCTAGTCCTTGTAGTTAAGAGGTTTCTCTTGATCCACATTTTTTTTTTGATTACAGACTTTATAATTTAATAAATATTAGAATTTATCAAAAAAAAAACAAATATATAACTCATAGTCAATTTTCAACTGAACAAATGTTGACACTGCCTGTGGTCCACTCTAACATATGATTGAAATAATCTGTTTCTCAAAAGTGTGGTACAAAGTGCCCATAAAAGTGAAAGTGTTAGTCACTCATTCATATGCAATTCTTTGTGACCCCATGGATTGTAGCCCACCAGGCTCCTCTGTCCACTGGATTCTCTAGGCAAGGATACTGGAGTGTGTTGCAGTTCCCTTCTCCTGGGGATCTTCCTGACCCAGGAATTGAAGCCAGGTCTCCTGCATTGCAGGCAGATTCTTTACTACCGCCTCAGCCACCAGGCAGAACTTGCCCATAAAACCACGTAAGTTACATGCACACTTATGCATACTCAGTCGCTTCAGTCGTGTCCAACTCTGCAACCCTAAGGACCACAGCCTGCCAGGCTCCTTTGTCCATGGGATTATCCAGGCAAGAACACTGGAGTGGGTTGCCTTTTCCTCCTTCAGGGGATCTTCCCCACCCAGGGATTGAACTCGGGTCTCCAGTGCCTCCTGCATTGCATGCACACACCTGGCTTCATGTAATAACTGGGGAAAACTGAGTAACGTCTCTAATCCAGTTAGGGCTGAGTTTGATGTTGCACTACAGTTATGAAAGGTAACATCACTGGGGAAAGAGGGTTCACAGAACTCTATTCAACTCTATTTTTGCAACTTATTGTAAGCTTAGTTATTTCAAAAACTAAAAAGTTAGTAAGAAAACACACAGGCCTGCTGCTTGATACTTTCATGTATTAAAAATGCTTTTTGGAGGGGTCATAAAACACATAGAAAGCATGCTGCATTTACTTCTCAATTCAACTCACTATTGCTCATATTAATTAGGAATGGAGTCTTAAAAGACTTGTGTCAAAGAAGCGGTTTTCACATTTCTCTTTCTCAAACTTTGCTCTTAGAAAATCTGATCTCTGTGAAAGCAAGAATCATAGGTATTAAAAAAAAAAAATCCCAGGGAGGTTAACCTACAGTTGTCTGTCATCCATCTTAACTTTACATTAGTATAATCTAGGTTTGACTGCAATTAAAGAGGTAGCAATGAATGCGATGCCCACAGACCTTCATAAAGACGATAGCTTAATCCATGAATAAGAAGGAGCATTATTGTAGCAAATTGTATTGCAGGCGTTACACTCTCAGGTTTCTAATACTAATTTAAAATCACTTGGATTCATCTGGTGCCAAAGTGTCACCATTCCATTCTGATCCCCGGAGTTCCAAAGATAATCCTGTGCTTCAACTTGAAAGCTCTCTGTCTGCTCCCAGGTGTAGAGGCATCTTTGCAGCTGACTGGAGGAGGGTTTTTTTTTTTTGTCACCTCTCCCGTCTGTGCTGCACTAAGTGTCATCTCTCCCACTATGTGGCCCTCCGTTTGTCATTTCAATGGACGGCTAGGCAGCTGTTAATAATGGGAGTCTATCCAGAAACACCATAATCAGAGACCACATTCAACAGCAGCTCAGAAAGTAGTGACTAATGTGAGGCTTTTAGAGCCTATTGAATGTCATCCTTTTCAAAGAGGAGAGTCAAAGTGACTTTGTGAAATGACACAGTTCTCTATCCACTCTTTTTTTCCCCCTGAGATATAAAAGATCCAGTTTCATTTATGTGTTTATTAAAAAAAAATCTAATAGATACTTCAAGTCATTGGGCTACTTTAAATTCCAAAAGTCTCTAATGTTTTGAAGTTGAAATGGCAGAAACATTTTTATACACTTGGTGATTTCTTTTTCTTTCATGGGTTTCCCTGGATGTCTCAGGCTGGTCAACCATATTTATGTGCCTGAAATCCTTGTGACAGACACCACAAGGATGGGAGAAGAAACTTAAGCACCAGTGGAATATCTGATGCTGCCACAGGTCTCTGAGACAGAAAGAATGAGCATGCTCTCCTGTGCCTTTGTAGGGAGGAAAAAGAGTCAGAGGGCACATGAATTGGGGCAGTATTCCAAGATGACAGGTCTTCCCACATGGTTCAGTGGGTAAAGAATACACCTGCAATGCAGGAGGTGAGGGTTAGATCCCTGGGTCAGGAAGATTCCATGAGGAGGGCATGGTAAACCCACTCCAGTATTCTTGCCTAGACAATCCCTTGGACATAGGAGCCTGGTGGGCTACAGTCCATATGGTCGCAAAGAGTTGGACACAACTGAAGTGACTTAGCATGCACGCACACATTCCAAAATAATCACCACCCACCGGGCCTCAAACTTCTATGTACACAGCAGGGGCTGACTTTGTCTTAGTTTCTTCAATCTTCCACCAAGCTTTTGTTGATTTTCATTTTCCTCACACATATACCATCTCCTTAAATTTCCGGGGAGCAGGCCATTTGGTGGAAGAAAGTTGAGTACCTCTAAAGGAATTCAAATAAATTACTTTTTTAGTACTGTCATTTACTTCATTAAAACTTGACTTTGTCTAAGTCACTTTTAGGAAAAAGAATTCTAATATTTCACACATTCCCCATATTTAGCCTATAAATACAGAATCTTATTTCCAATGACTCATCTTTGAGAAATATGTGACATTTTATAGACAGATAAACCCATGTGCACCAAAGACTAGGATCCTGATTTTAAACTCCCAGACCACACTAGTTCCCAGCTATCCCTGCAACCCTTGATTTGACCTGCATCATCTCCAGCCTCTTAACTTTGAGCAAAGGGACCACTAATGACCTTTGTTTCAGAATCTCTTGTTTCAGAGGCCAGTCACTGGCAGCTGATAAAATATAAGGAGTAGAATCCTGTTTTGGAGAAGGCAATGGCACCCCACTCCAGTACTCTGGCCTGGAAAATCCCATGGACAGAGGAGCCTGGTGGGCTGCAGTCCATGGGGTCGCTAAGAGTCGGACACGGCTGAGCGACTTCACTTTCACTCTTCACTTTCATGCATTGGAGAAGGAAACGGCAACCCACTCCAGTGTTCTTGCCTGGAGAATCCCAGGGACGGGGGAGCCTGGTGGGCTGCTGTCTATGGGATCGCACAGAGTCGGACACGACTGAAGCGACTTAGCAGCAGCAGCAGTAGCAGCAGAATCCTGTTTGACTTTTAAGAATGACAGGCAAAAATTGACACTAATGGCTCTTATCTTTGCTGGATTTCAGTTTAAAAATGTGAAGACGTGTTTCTCCGCATCTGAAGATCCGCTAACAACGGGGTCTGAATCCCTCATGATTATTATTGTACTCTGATGGTTAGAGCAGAGTAGTGAGTAAGAATCTGGGCCACAGGATGGAAACAAGTGTCACCGTGTGGCCATGCCTCCCCTGGCCCCCTGCAGAAGATGCTCCATTAAACCAGGAGCCAGCTCAGAGCTCTTTTATCCATTGCTCCAAGGGAGACACAGCTGTCCAGAGTTGACCCTCCAGATAAAACCCATCTGCCACCCCTGAGCTGACAGCATGTATAACCTGGAGTAGAGAGTTCACCGAACAAACAGGAGTTAAAGATTCATAAAGACTAAAAGAGAAAAATGATTTCGGAACTACAGGAAACGATATTTTTAATGAGATAAAGTCAGAGAAAACTTACTGACCTCTTGCAGAATGTCTGAGGGACGATTTAGTAAATGGATGAGGGAAAGGACATTTAGAAAGGGGAATCCTCTCCACCTTGCTCAAGCATATTAGATATTCACAGGCCAAATGTAAATGGTTGACCATTACTTGCTCTCTGTGTTTTGTCAGTTTGGCAAACAGATCAGTAATTGTGTGTCAAGTCAGCAGTCAATACGTGTGTCTGCATACTGTGTGCTACATAGAGAGTAAAAATCACTAGGCATGAGTATTATTTAATGTTGGATAATGCAGGTGGTGCTAGGTTCTGCCTGCCAATGCGGGAAAACTAAGAGACGATGGTTCAGTCCCTGGGTTGGGAAGATCCCTGGAGGAGGAAATGGCAACCCACTCCAGTATTCTTGCCTGGAAAACCCCAGGCGGGTTTTGCCTGGCGGGCTACAGTCGATGGGGGTCACAAAGAGTCGGACACGACTGAAGTGACTTAGCACAATGCAAGCTGCTGCTTCAATACAAATGACTGTCCTTTTTAGTGAGGGACATTAATTTCTTTTTCTGTTAAAGCTTGACATCTAATCCCAAATATAAGGCAGTGTGCATGGCAGTTAAGAACACAGACCCTGGCCTCAGCTCTGCCCTTTATGGCTTTGTAACATTGGGTAAATTACTCCACCTTTAAAAATGAGGAAAATAATACCCACATCATATTGTTATTAAAATTAAATGAATTCATATTTGTACATTGCTAGAATAATGGCTGGCAAACAGTATCGTCAGAGCTTATTAAATAAACAAATCTCTTCTTAAAAGTGTGTTAACATGCAGTAATTGTAGATGTTATCAAGTCTAGTTGAATTGCAATAAATATACTTATTTCTATCATTTAGCTAAAGAAACTAAGTAAGACCCAGAAAAATAAAATATCTTGTTTAAGAATCCAATACCTGGCAAACTGAGATACTTAAATCAATTTACATAGAACACTGCCAAGGAGGAACACACACCAGTTCTCTTGCTTCCCTAATTAAAAAAAATAAAGAATCATTAAAAGATAAGAAAGAGATGGGGAAATAGACTGAGATTCCATCATTTATGCCCTGACAATGTAGGCCAGCACCTGTCTGTGTGGTTGGATCAAAGTATGTGACCACAGACCCTCCCTTCTGCTGACTCACCCTGCCTCATCAACAGAAACTGGAGGTGAAACAGACATAGGAGGTCCCCACAAGGCCCACCAATTATACAGGAGCATGACCGACATGTGGAGAAGGAAATGGCAACTCACTCCAGTATTCCTGCCTGGAGAATCCCATGGACAGAGGAGCCTGGCGGGCTACAGTCCATGGGGTCACAAGAGTCGGACACAACTTAGTGACTAAACCACCATGACTGACATGAGAGTGATGCTAGCGGGCAGAACCACTGTTTCCTTCGCCCCGGGTAATGGTGCTCAACCCTGCTAATAACTGGGTTATTTCTGTGTGCCATGTCACCTCAAAACAATGGTAGACCAAAAGACCACCTTAGCAACAATTCTATTAAATATAAATGCTCTAAGCATACCAAATAAAAGATAGTGATCATTAAATTGAACAACAACATAAAAAGCCTCAGACTCAGACATATGTGGTCAAGAGACTCACTTGAAATATCCTAACACAGATAGGTTAAAAGTAAAAGGATGGGAAAATGTGTACTAAGCAAACACTTACCAAAAGGAAACTGGGTTATATCTATTCGTACTAGGCAAAGTGGATTTGAACAAGGAAAATTACAAGAACAAAGAGGCCTCATTACATAGTGACAAGGTGAATGCACTGAGAAGACATATCATCTTTAATATGTATGCACACACAGAAAAATCAAAACCAAAAAAACATTAAGATACAACTGGAAGAATGGCAGGGAGAAATAAATGCACAGTCATAGTTGGAGGCTTTCAGTTTCCTCTTTGAGCAATAGAACAAGGACACAAAAAAATCAGCAAGACCACAGAAGTACCAAACAATATCACTCCACTGAAGAACAGCTGAATACACATTCTTTTCAAGTGCACCGGGAACACTTGGCAGGACAGACCACATGCTGGGTCATAAAACAACCCTAACGTAGTTTTAAAAGATTCAGTATGGAAACCATACAAAGTGTATTCTCTGACCATACAGGAATTAATCTAGAAATCAACAACAGAAAAATTTCTGGGAAATCTCCAAATCCTTAGAAATTAAATATTTCTAAATAATCCATGGGTCAAAGAGCAAGTATCAAAGGAAATTTGAAAAGATTTTAAATTGACTGAAAATGAAAATAAAACATACCAAATTTGCGACATAAAGCTTAAAGTAGTGCTTAGAAGAAAACATGCCATTAAATGCATGTATTAGGAAAAAAGAGGCCTCAAATGAATACTGATTCCATCTCAGGGAATTAGAAAGGAAGAGCAGAAAAAACCAAACTTATAAGAAATAAATAAAGATAAGAGCAAGGGACTCTTGAGAGTCCCATGGAGAGCAAGGAGATCGAATCAGTCTATAAGGAAATCAACCCTGAATATTCATCGGAAGGACTGATGTTGAAACTGAAGCTCCAATACTTTGGTCACCTGATGCAACGAGCTGACTCACTGGAAAAGACTGATGCTGGAGAAGATTGAGGTCAGGGGGAGAAGGCAACGACAGAGGATGAGATGGTTGGATGGCATCACTGACTCAACAGACATGAGTTTGGGCAAACTCCGGGAGATAGTGAAGGACAGGGAAGCCTGGTGTGCTGCAGTCCATGGGGTCACAAAGAGTCGGATACAACTTATCGACTGAACAACAAAGGTAAGAGCAGAAAACCATAACATTGAAAATAGCAGAAAGGTAAAATTGAAAATAGCAAAACAATGGTGAAATCAATAAAACCAGAAGCTGATTCTGAGAAAAGCTCACTAAAATTGCTAAACTTCTAAACAGACTGATCAAGAAAATGAGAGCAGAAACATATTACTATATCAGGAGTGAGAGAATGTTACCATTACAGACCCAACACACATTAAAATATTACAAGGGAAACTGTGAATAACTCTAATCACATAAATTCAAAAACTTACATGAAATGGAGCAATTCCTTGGAAGACACAAACTGCCAAAACTCACTGAAGAAGAACAGATACAGTTCTGTATCTGTTAAAAAAAAAAAGGTGAAGTCATAGTTAAATGGCACAAGTCAGTATGGACTAAACAAAATAACTAAGATCAACTTGGGGATGCAGAGCTCTTTATTTTTTTCCTCTAGTGAGGAACCAACTGGTTCCCAAATCTGAGATTTTTGCTGTTAGTTTATTTAGGGAAAGGTGCTGAGTAGTAGGCTGAGAACTACAGATTTTGAGCAAATGTCTTGATATAGGAGACCGATATGATAAACGACTCTAAAGATCTTAGTCTCCTTAAAGTGATTATTTTAGCAAATGTGTTAGGGAACAGACATCTACTGGACTTCCCTGTTAACTCGGATGGTAAAAAAAAAAAAATCTGTCTGCAATGCAGAAGACCTGGGTTCGATCCCTGGGTTGGGAAGATCCCCTGGAGAAGGGCATGGCAACTCACTCCAGTATTCTCGCCTGGGGAATCCCAAGGACAGAGGAGCATGGTGGGCGCCAGTATAGGGGGTCGCAAAGAGTCGGACATGACTAAGCGACTAACACGCTGGAATAGACAGAATCTAGAGACAAGAATACTAGGAGACTGTCAGCAAAATGTCCTGGTAAAGATTTGAGCGAGGTAGGCAGCTTTCCAAAATGAATCTAAGGGGCACATCCCTCGCGCCAGGTGTGAGGACTGAGCTGCGCACCAGGATCCGAGGCCTCGTGGTGAAAGGCTTTTTTTGCGAGGGCCCCGCTGCACAGACCGGCTCCTTGGTGGAGAGAAGACGGGGGGTGGGGTGGGGTGGGGTGGGGGCCGGGACAGCGCCATCACTGCCTGCAGATGTGGGGCCCCGAGTGACCCCAACTTCAAGAACAGGCCACGAGAACGAAAAATAGAAGTAGAAGTTTGCCAAGGAGAGAGCTGGGCTTTCTGAGCTACCTGACTTTAAAGATGCTGAAGCTGTTCAGAAATTCTTCCTAGAAGAAACACAGCTTGGTGAAGGACTAGCTCAAGGTGAATATGAGAAGGGTGTGCACCACCTCAGAAGCAACGGCTGTGTGTGGGGACTGCCACAGCAGTCATGGCAAGTGTTGCAACAAACCTTTGCACCACCAGTGCTCCAGACGACTCTCACTGAGTACCTGACAATTAGAGAATTTTAAGTGCTTAGAGCTTCGCTAAAGATGATGTGGGATGAAAAAACAAATGTCGACATAATGATCTCGATTAAAGCATATTTTAAAAATCTTAACTCAGAAGATGAACAGCTCTGGGGGAGGAAGGGCAGATAAAGCCTGTTATGGACTGTCCTCCAGACTGGAGTCTCCCAAACTTAATTTTCACTTTGTGTAGATCCATTTGTCTGTTATTTTTCCCAGTGAAAAGTGTATTTTTGCTAAAGGGCTTTTCATTTTATAAATACATTCTGAATTACTGAAATATGCATTTTATTTATTTCTCAAATGTGTAATTAGAATGTACATATAACATCCCATTCAGTTCAGTTCAGTTGCTCAGTCGTGTCCGACTCTTTGCAACCCCATGAACCGCAGCACACCAGGCCTCCCTGTCCATCACCAACTCCTGGAGTCCACCCAAACCCATGTCCACTGAGTCGGTGATGCCATCAAAGCACCTTATCCTTTGTCGTCCCCTTCTCCTCCTGCCCCCAATCCCTCCCAGCATCAGAGTCTTTTCCAATGAGTCAGCTCTTTGCATGAGATGGCCAAGGTATTGG
Organism: Bos indicus; assembly: GCF_029378745.1. Classification (NCBI taxonomy): domain Eukaryota; kingdom Metazoa; phylum Chordata; class Mammalia; order Artiodactyla; family Bovidae; genus Bos; species Bos indicus. The sequence goes on along the minus strand of NC_091771.1, from coordinate 29,393,370 downwards.
AGTTTCAGCTTCAACATCAGACCTTCCAATGAACAGCCAGGACTGATCTCCTTTAGGATGGACTGGTTGGATCTCCTTGAAGTCCAAGGGACTCTCAAGAGTCTTCTCCAACACCATAGCTCAAAAGCATCAATTCTTCGGTGCTCAGCTTTCTTTATAGTCCAACTCTCACATCCATATATGACCACTGGAAAAACCATAGCCTTGACTAGATTGACCTTTGTTGACAAAGTAATGTTTCTGCCTTTTAATATGCTGTTTAGGTTGGTCATAACTTTCCTTCCAAGGAGTAAGTGTCTTTTAATTTCATGGCTGCAATCACCATCTGCAGTGATTTTGGAGCCCAGAAAAATAAAGTCAGCCACTGTTTCCACTGTTTCCCCATCTATTTGCCATGAAGTGATGGGACTGGATGCCATGATCTTCGTTTTCTGAATGTTGAGCTTTAAGCCAACTTTTTTCACTCTCCTCTTTCACTTCATCAAGAAGCTCTTTAGTTCTTCTTCACTTTCTGCCATAAGGATGGTGTCATCTGCATATCTGAGGTTATTGATATTTCTCCCGGCAATCTTGATTCCAGCTTGTGCTTCCTCCAGCTCAGCATTTCTCATGATGTACTCTGCATATAAGTTAAATAAGCAGGGTGACAATATACAGCCTTGACGTACTCCTTTTCCTATTTGGAACCAGTCTGTTGTTCCATGTCCAGTTCTGTTGCTTCCTGATCTGCATACAGGTCTCTCAAGAGGCAGGTCAGGTGGTCTGGTATTTCTATCTCTTTCAGAATTTTCCACAGTTCATTGTGATCCACATAGTCAAAGGCTTTGGCATAGTCAATAAAGCAGAAATAAATGTTTTTCTGGAACTCTCTTGCTTTTTCGATGATCCAGCGGATGTTGGCAATTTGATCTCTGGTTCCTCTGCCTTTTCTAAAACTAGCTTGAACATCTGGAAGTTCACAGTTCATGTATTGCTGAAGCCTGGCTTACAGAATTTTGAGCATTACTTTACTAGCGTGTGAGATGAGTGCAATTGTGTGGTAGTTTGAGCATTCTTTGTCATTGCCTTTCTTTGGGATTGGAATGAAAACTGACCTTTTCCAGTCCTGTGGCCACTGCTGAGTTTTCCAAATTTGCTGGCATATTGAGTGCAGCACTTTCACAGCATCATCTTTCAGGATTTGAAAGAGCTCAACTGGAATTCCATCACCTCCACTAGCTTTGTTCATAGTGATGCTTCCTAAGGTCCACTTAACTTCACATTCCAGGATGTCGGGCTATAGGTGAGTGAGCACACCATCGTGATTATCTGGGTCATGAAGATCTTTTTTGTACAGTTCTTCTGTGTATTCTTGCCACCTCTTCTTAATATCTTCTGCTTCTGTTAGGTCCCCACCATTTCTGTCCTTTATTGAGCTCATAACATCCCATTACTTACATTAAAAATATCCAGTTCTTAGTTTTGAAAGATAGGCCAAAAAAAGTGTAGAAGAAAACTGAAGAATGCAATTTTTTTTTTTTTTGCTAATACATTTTGCTGTACATCAGAAAGTTGGCTGGAAACTTGTGTTGAGCAAAACTGAGCACTAAAATAGATTATTTCTTTCCATTTAATCTCTTAAATATGTACAACGTGCTGCTCTAATAACAACTTCACCCCTACCCTTTAAATGTTTTCTTTAAATCAGTGGGTTTGATGTGTTCTGGATATTTATCTCCTTGTATTTTAGATACATGTAGTTGCAGATAGCACCAGGAATTAGATCTCTGTGCATTCTTAACCTGGCTGAGTAAGCTTTACCAGTTAATGTCTGTCTACTTGCCTCATATATAAAGTGAGGAAATGGGTCTGCTAATTAAGCTTCTAATTCCTTTTGTTCTGTGCAGCATTTTCAAAAATCTCTTTCTGAGGGAAATACCTGTTTGGGCAGCCAGTCCTTGTGTTTGTTTATACTCAGAATTTTGCATGCTTGCCTGACTTAGTTGGTTTGAATTGGTTAGTTGAATTGGTTTTTTAAAAGGTATAATGTGTTGATTTTTAGTGAAATCATGGTTCTGTCACTACTTTTGTAAATTAACCTGAAATGTAACCTTCACAGTAACTGGGATGATATGCTTGTAAAAGTGTTCTCTTTCGCTTTTATCCTCAGTGTACTTCCTTAATCCCCTACCAACCCTTATCTTGTATGAGAATAATGTGTAACTTTGTGGCTGAAGACTTGAATGAAGATAATGGGACCTTTTATTCTCTAAATAGTGACATATTACCTTCAGCCACAGACTCAATATTAGACCTAAGAATAAAAATATACCTAGGTATAAAATACCTAGGTATTAAAAAAAAAGAAAAAGGAATGTGAGGGATAAACCTAAGAATTGGTATAGTTTGTACAAAACCACATGTTTATTTTTCTCCAAGTAAGTTATTTTTCTATAAGAGATAATGTATAGCTATGCTTTGGGGGGTAAAAGGCAGTACATAGTAAATATTTCTAAAGCATCTGGAAAAAGCTGCCTAGTTTAATACCCCTTTCCCTCATCTGTTTAAGGCAGTTTAACATAGTTTGAACCGGTTGCATTTTCCACAATGATTTTAGTTTTTTTTTTTTTGACATTAAAATGACTCCAAGCAGAAAATGAGAACCCTGAAATAGAGGCAGAATAACAAGTATTACTTCTGTTCCATCAAACATAGAATTTAAATACACAATTAAACTGCTCCTGTTTATGTGCTTTGCCATTAAAGTCTTCTTACCCTATACAAAAATCGAAATTACCCGATGGAAAATAACCAATTTGAGACTGAATGAAATGAGCCTGGTGGTCCCAGGGACAAGCACATTTAGCCAAGGAGTGTCAGTAAAATCCATTTTTATGTGTAATTTTGAAAGTAAGCCTTTAGGTCAGCACTGAGTTTGTGCTTGTGCTGAGAACTCAACAAATGTGGCCAAGAGAACAACTCTAGCATAATGCTTTCAGTGCTTCATACTTCAGCCCCATCTGTTTAAACATTTCTGCAGTGGTGCCCAGAACAGCTTGTTGGTAGCATCTGAGGCATTTTCAAGGGACAAATTTTTCTAAGGGCCAAATCAGCTTTAAAATATTCAGAAGGAAAATGGGATGGTCTTCTAAATTCTTGCTACTCGAAGCATTGTTCACAGATAAGCACCGACCTATCCTGGAAGTCATTTCATCTGGAAGAAATGCAGAATCTTGGGCCCCATTCCGAACTACTGAATCAAAATGTCACTTCATTTTATCAAGACCTCCAGGTGACTGATATTGAAATCTGAGACATGGTGGTTTAAGCTCTTTGAGCAGTTTTTTTTGGAGGGGGGAGGGTTGAGGGATGAGAGGATAAGGGCTGTTTTATTAATAAGAAGTAAGTGCTGATTCTTTAGGTGGGGGGTTGGCTTTTCAACTGTGTGCCCCAAAGGAAAAGACCTCATTGAGAACAGCCTCTGCTGCCAGCCATGCTCAGAGGTGTCACCTCTACTGTGGCATGGCATAGCAGAGCTCCTGGAGGCCTCTGGGATGCTTGTCAAGTTCAGAGGCAGGAGTTTCAGTATCAGGCAGGTGGTATTAATGCTTTCTTTGTGTATACTGGGTTGGCCAAAAAGGCCATTTGGGTTTTTCCATAATATCTTATGGAAAAATCTGAACGACCTTTTTGGCCAGCACAATACACAGATCTACGTGTTTTTTGTATTTTGTTTTGCACCTATAAATTAACGACTCTCTTCAAGGGGCCGACCCATCAACACTTTTATCAGACCAAGATAAAATGATTAGATCTGTTAACAATCTGACTTTTCAATGACACAAAAAACCAGCTCTTTCCCACGGGAGGGACATAAGTGACTTCCTAACCCATGATCTGGAGAGATGCCGAGCAGTGTTTTCAGGGTCCAAATTTGGTCTTTTTCCAATTTCCAAAGTGCAGTTCTGAGCCCAAATCCCTGGACACATATAGGGCTCTGCCAGTAACACCCTGTTCAGGAGCAGGGAATCCATCCCGTTTCAGTCTCTGGCAGTCAGGACCTCTCTGCTTTGTTTCAAGATGAATCTTCTGGTTACATCTTTGTACACTTTGTTCTCAGGGATCTTTGTGGAAAGAAGAGGCAGATTCAGATGTTCTAGAGGAGCCTGGCCTAGCAATTCTGTGCATGACGGAGCTCTGAGCTGGGCTTGGGGAGGAGCCCTTGCTTCTCTGCTGGAACTTGTGTCTCCTCCCTGGAGCAGCTCCTTTCATGACCTTTAAGCTGGTTCATCAATGTGATTCCCTCTAGAGATGACTATACAAAGTGTCATCTAAATGTCCAGTGATGGTGGTTTAACCATCTGCTTTTATTGATGGCTCACCCAGTCAGTCATTTCAGGGCTGCCTTATGCTCTGCTTGGATATTTATAATGTCCTTCACTGAATCATTCTTACAGGTTCTGAGGACCCTGGTGATGAATTACCACATGGAAACTACACAGACTCCCTGCCCCCCACTCCCACATCCCCACTGGAGACAGTGAGGAGCAGAGGGAGGAGTCCTGGCTGTGAAGCAAGATGTGCTGATGTGAGCATCTGAGCTCTCGTCTTCTCATGGTGCCATCCTGGGTGGGTTACTTAAGCCTCACTGAGCCTCGGCTTCTCACTGTGATGGGGAAAAATGGTATCTACTGTACAGCTGTCCTTAAGGATTAAGAGAGATAATACTCATTTAGCAAAACCACAAGCACTTAGGGAATCAAGAGGACTGTGCTCCGTTTCTGGTCGATGGTGAATCTCTCAGCCTGGTTTCCCCAGAAAACAGCCTACGGCAAAACCTAAGTGCTAAAAGCTTTGCTTGGACTTCCCCGGTGGCTCAGCCTTAAAGAATCTGTGAGTCAATGAAGGAGACCCAGGTTCAGTCCCTGGGTCAGGAAGATCCCCTGGAGAAGGAAATGGCAACCCACTCCAGTATTCTCGCCCGGAGAATCCCATGGACAGAGGAGCCTGGTGGGCTACAGTCCATGGGGTCTCAGAGTCGAACACAACTGAATGCACGCATGCGTGTGCACACACCCCTTTGCTGAGGACACACTCAAGGGAGGCAGATGTGAAGGGACCGAGTGAGTGAGGTAGGAGGAGAGAGGCAGCAGGTCAAAGGCGTGTGTGCCAAGCCATCCAGACTTTACCAGAGAAACATCCCGGCAGCTCAGAACACATAGGACACCCCCAGGGAGGGTGTGTGGATGCACTGGGTTCGCGCACAGCCACTTGGGGAGGGGTAAAGGAGGAGAATCCATCTGTTTGCTCGCGTCTCCTGTTGCTGACTGGCCAGTCTCCTCCTCTTCTCCACCACTGGGTGTCAGTTGCCCTACATTTCTGGAAAGTTCTGTCCCAAGAGCAGCGACATCAAGCTCGTGAAAGGGCCTGAAGTAGCAACTTTTAATGCCCGCCTCTCTGCAATCTGGAGCCTGGAAGACCCCTCCTGGAAAGCCAGTGGGGTGCAGTGGGGGGTGCCAGTAAGGCCCTGGGATTTGTAAAGCAGCAGTAAAGGAAGCACAGGGGCAGGTGGGGAGGGCCTGGCGGTGAGGTCAGAGGCTTGAAAGGAGGCATGGTTGGTTGGTCCTGCCTCCAGCAACACGGGAGATGGGGAGAAGCCACTTGCTGCAGCAGGACCGCCTGCCGGGCAGCCAGGGCAGTTTGGAATCAGCCTCCAACAGGAGGACGGGGACAGAGCTCAGCAAGCCCCTTTGGTAAGGCTGGACGTCGCCCCTCTGTACCCACAAGAAAGCCACTGGTGCCAAGTGATCTTCCTCGAGGGTCACCAGTAGCATCAAGCAGAAAAACCAGCCCAAACAAATCTGTGCAGTGCACATTGGGTCTGGTATTATGAGAGCAGGATGTGGGCTTTCACCAGTCTGTGAACATGGAAGGATGCGAAACTGGCTCATGACAGACACTGTTTGGGGGACTTTTAGTACAGGCGGCACTAGAGGCTACCTGGTGAACCGCTCAGTGTATATGCACATGGGCTTTTAGAAAGTAGAAAAACAGTTCATTTATCAAAACTTAAAAAAATCTTGTCTCATACTTCATCTACAGAAACAAGCCAAGTGCTGCCTCCTTAATGATGCCCGATAGAAACAGAAGCTGCAGTGTGGGGGGTCACAGCGTACAGGCCTCGACTTGCAAGCTGGGCTACCTGTCTTTGAAGTCTAGTTGTGTCACCCAAGAGCTGTGTAACCTCAGGCAAGTTAAGCCCCTGTGACTCAGTCTTCTCCTCTGTGAAGCGGGAGTGGACACAACCCCCTATCTTACAGGGCTATGGTGGGACGCCACCTGTAAACCGTGGTGCCTGGTACAGAAAGAGCACAGTGTGCACTGGCCGCTACGACTAAATGAGTGACTCAGTATATAAGAGGAGTTTTAAAGTTCAAATTGTGCTACAAAGCAACAAGAAAATTCTGAAAAACAACAGTCTACAAAAGCCCAAACTTCAGAAACCATACGATTTGTTCTTGTGTTAGAATGGTGTGTCACTGCTTTCTGTGGGATGCTATGTTGGTCATGGGCCAGTCCTTGGTCTCATGAGGACTTTCGCTGTCATTGTGTCTATCCCATTTTTCCCTCTGGCATTTGATATATCTTTGCCAAATCCTTGAAACGGCTGATGCAGTCATTCCCTTCCTTCAAGGCCACGGCATGGGTGATGAGCACTAAGATCAGTCAATAAGATTACCTGACTGGTGCACCCGGAGCCACCTCCTTAGCCTCAGATTGGAGACTGCATCTATGCATTTTGTCCACGTTGTTAAAAATGAATGTATCTTGCTCTTACACTGCTACGTGACATTTCAGAATTCAGTAGCACAGAATTATAGAAAAGTGTTCCAAACTACCAGTTTCTTTGAATACCGTACTTCACAATAATTCAGAGCCCTAAGCATCTTTATCAGTTATTTTCAAATGATTTCTTGGAGGAAGGCTGGCGTCTCAACACTGCATGACTTTTCTCAACTGTGCCAAAAACTGCATTCAGATTCACTCCAAAGCTACTGAGGTTGTATCAAAGAATTCAGCCTTACAGCAAAAAAATGGCCTTTTCAATAAAAGTGATAAAAATAACTTAAATTGCCAGGGTGCCCTTCTTCTGAAAAACTCATAAAGCCTTTACGTGATTTGGTGAAGGGATTTTCATCCAGAAGAGATGGCATTTGATTAATAAAGTTTCTCAAAGTTTAAATATATTTCTGAATATCTTTCTCATCTGCTGCAGCTGTATTTTCAGATGCAACTCATTTCAATTTAACTTACTATGACACACATTTGTTTTGTTTTGCTTTTAAAAAAAAATACAAACAGTAGAAGAGCTGAGTTCCTCTTCTTAGTTCTCTATGGCTCAGTCTCTCTGGATAACAGTTTGTTCCCGAGTCCTTTCATCTTGTTCAGCCACTCCCTGCTTCATCCTTCCCCTTCACTGCGGGGGCGGCCCCAGTGGGCGCTGATGAACAGACCCAGCGCTGATTCACCAGGACTCTGGGCCCCCAGTAACGGCCTTACTTTTTAATAGACTGTCATATTCCACTGCCCAGCGTTCAGACCTCTGAGCTTGGCTTTTCCAGGAAGCTAAATCTCTACCTTCCTCCCGTTGTGTGATGGTAAAGACTCTTACCTGTATTCTTGGTCCATCTGAGTGCCTCACACATAGATTTGTGATGCTACCAAATCCACTGACATTCCTATACCCCGGAGTTCTCAACTTCTCAATGGTTTTCAACATTTCCTTAATTTCATCCGCATTATCCAAAATTGCCAATTCTTCTTTAAATGTGTAATATGAAAATGTTTTCTATTTTTCAGAATCTTTATTTTTTTCTAATAATATATGTAATGTATGTTCACTGTAAATAAAATTTAAATATCCATATGTAATTCCACCTCAAGGAAATGAATGATGCCCGTACATTTTTTCAGTTTTGCTTTTGATTAAAAAAAAAAAAAATCAAAATTGGGATCATACTTGACTGGAATGAAGTTTAAGAAAAATCGGAACTTTTTCTTAAAGTGCACTGGATGTTGCCCACCAAGTATTTATAGATTTTCTATTGATTTAAGAAATTTTATATAATTTTGTGAACATTTCCCCAGGTGTTATTACTTTAAAAAAATATTTTCGAAAAACTGCATGAGTTTGCTGTTTGAAAGCATCTGAGGGTTTAGGTTGTCCTAAGTGCTCATGAAACTTTAGTTCAGTGAGAGCTTGTGTTGCCTGTGATGTCACAGGAAGGAAAATAACAGCGGATTGTGGCCCCTGGAAAGTGAAGGGACAGTTACAAACGTAGCTGACTTTGGTTTATGAGTATCAGTCAGGTCTCTACACAACAAAACCAATACAATACACACACACACACACACACACACATGCACACACGCACACATTTTTTTTTTTTGGTAATAAATTGGCTCACATAATGGTGAGGGCTGGCAAACCTGCAGATCAGAAACTCGGGCAGGGTTTGCATGTCACAGTCTTGAGGTGAAGGGAAGTGGAATACTGTGCCAAATTCATCACTCAGTGATCCCTTAACTAGTTGCTCTTTCATATAGTCTGCAACCAGGCACTTTTAAGACCAAAAGCCCAGAAGATGCTGTCTTGACCAAAAGTAAACTGATCAAAAGCTGTCTTGAAGAACAATCCAGAACTCAGATATGTGCTTCAAGTCAAGTATTCCTTCCTGATTTTATTACTGAATCTATGTCAATTTAAGTAATTTCCAGTTCTAAATGATTCTTATTTTAAAGGCTAAAATTCCACATTAAAGTCGATCAACACTGCTGCTGCTGCTGCTGCTGCTGCTAAGTTGCTTCAGTCGTGTCCGACTCTGTGGGACCCCATAGACGGCAGCCCACCAGGCTCCGCCGTCCCTGGGATTCTCCAGGCAAGAACACTGGAGTGGGTTGCTGTTTCCTTCTCCAATGCATGAAAGTAAAAAGTGAAAGTGAAGTTGCTCAGTCGTACCCGACTCTTAGCGACCCCATGGACTGCAGCCTACCAGGCTCCTCCGTCCATGGGATTTTCCAGGCAAGAGTATTGGAGTGGGGTGCCATTGCGTTCTCCGTCGATCAACACTACTTACTACGAAACATTTAAGGAATAGGTTAATTCTGCCCTGTTATACTATCCAACAGCAAAAAGAAATGAAAGTCACCCCCATTTATTTTACAGACCTGAAGCCATAGCTTTAGGTTTCAAGAAGCCATGGCTCTGTCACGTCCTCACTGCTGTTATTAGTGTGTGTGTGCTCCGTCGTGTCTGACTCTTTGTGACCCCGTGGACTGTAGCCCTCCAGGCTCCTCTGTCCATGGGATCCTCCAGGCAAGAATATTGGAGTGGGTTGCCATTTCCTTTCATTTGGGAGCAAATCAGGTCTTTCACAAATGCTCAGGGCTCTGCACAATGTATTACAGAAAGAAATTTCAGAATAATCTGTATTATGAAGTACATGAAAAAGTTCCTGTAAACATCAGCCAGATGAATTCAGAGCTTACCAGCCCAGGCACTGGCACAGAGAAAGCAGAACTGATGCCATTCAGGGATGAGATGTGTCTGAAGAAGTCAGAAGATGGACAAGGGAGTTTAGGGTTTGGGCAAGAGTGGGATGGAGATGGTTTGTGACGAAATCTAAACCCCAGAGCGAGACGCAGGGCTGGTTGATGAAGAGAAGACAAAGCACCTGTGAGCCAGCAGCTCCACTCACAGCGCCTAAGAAGAGCCGAGGCTGATGTTCCCCAGGGAGCGGGTACTCCGCAGGGATAGGGTCTTCACCAGGAGGTGGAAGAGAATGGTCCATAAATGCTTTGGGAGAATGAGGAGAACAGTGACCTCACTGCCTGACCCCAGGAACAACTACAATGATAATCATGAAGATGGACTATTAACAGTTATTGTTTCTCGAGGGCTTATTAAGTAGCAAATGTTGCATATGTATTTTTTAAAATTAGAAATCTAGCAGTCTATTCACACTAAGTCAAATCAGTGGAATCAAAATATCATACATTTTTTACTGAGGCAAAAATTCCTAAGTTTTCTAAAATATATGTATATATATAATGCACATTATTTAGATATATGTATACAAAACAGAGCATCACAAGGAGGCTGATACTGGAGAGGATAAATAACCAGAGGGATGACTCACACCTCCACACACTGAGGGAGGGAGCACAGACTTGTGGTGCAGGTGCGGGGAAATTCGGTCCTGATCACTGTCAGAACCTGTGGATTCTAACGTGGATCAACACAAAAGACAGCGGAAGATCAAGTGTTAGGTTGTTGACCCAGATAAGGAACCTAGGAGCAGAAAGGGGAAAGAGGGCAGAAGGCAGAGCAGCAGCGCTTAGAGAATCTGTCTACCAGGGCCTCTTTCACATGTGGTCAGAGGCAGAGCAGAGAGAGCGGGGCTAGAGCCCACGAAAGACACCAGGTCAGGAGGAGAGCTGGCTGGCTTCATTTGTCTCTCCAGAGAGCTGGCATCACTGAATATATATATAGAGGGAGAGATTTTTTTTTTTTGGTTCCCATTGACTATATGTATTTTCCCCCCAATCTCTCATAAGGATAAGGCTTCTGGAGTCTTACATGTTATTAGCAAATATGCACTGAGTCTCTACTGTGTGCTAATTCTGGTTGGTGCCCTGAGGGATACAAACATGTAGAAAACAGGGCCCATGCTCTCAAGAAACTTAGGGGCAAGAGGAGAATAAAGGTCATAAAAAGTCACGTAGTAACATGAGAAGTTAATGTTGAGACACAACAGAGTCATAATTAAGTACATGGCACCTGGGAAGTAAATGGTATGGATAAATAGTTGTCTGGATCCAGAGAAGAGAGGAAGACCCAACTGCCATGAGAAGGTTTTAGTGGGCCTGTGGAGGAGCTTTAACGGAGCACGATGACCTCTGGACAAGTCAAGAGCGAAGAGCCTTCCAGACCTGGAGCAAGACACTGGCAAAGTCAGGGAGCAGGCAGCCAGGAAGCCAGAGGCAGCAGGCCCGAGCTAGGAGGACCTTGAAGGCCGGGATACAGAATCAAAGAAGCAGGACGTGTCCTGGGTGCGGTGAGAAGCTGGGCGGGTGTGAGCCCTCACTCTGTAAGTTGATTTCTCCTTAGAGGACTGCTCTTTAAAACAATTCCAGGTGGTTAGCTTCAGGACACTCACAGTATCCAGTGAATTAGAGCCACTGATGAGGACCAGACACGAGGCTCAAGGCCAGAGTCTGATAGTTGTTAGCAACTGCTATCTTGTGAGCTGGAGCATGGGACACCAAGAGCCTATCCAAAGGAACGCCTAACTTAGATGGGTTTGCCTTGTATGTTAAATGAGAGGTTTTGGAGTAGACCTAAGAGGAAAAAATGCAGTATGAGAACTGGGAGTTTATGGATCCACAAGAAGCAACTGGGCAGGGCATATGCTGCAGTTGACTGGTTCAAACCAGCCCGGGCAGGTGGCCATGTTTCAGAGATTTGGTCCTTGTGAGCTCTTGTGGCTTGAGGACAGGCAGGCCTGGTATATCTGGCTTCAAGCTCATCACAAGCCTACACAAACATGCTAAGCCGAACTGGGAATGGTGACATCCCTCTTATTCTTGCATCCAAGTTGCACTGATGGACAAATGGCCATAAAGGTAAGAAAGTGGTATGTGCATACAGGTGTTAAAACACATACACCAGACAATGACTAATGTGCACCCTTACCCTGGAGTGCCCAAATGAAGACAAGCCACTTGAGGTGCAAGGAATGGTACGTGAAAACAGAATAAACTTCCCATTTCAGATGTGGACAGATTAGTTTGTGAAGTTAATTGCAGAAAAAAATGTTTATCAGTCTTCATATGACTTCTTCAAAGCCCTCTGTCTTTATTTTGTCACCACATTTCTCCATTTGGGTTTTGGTAATTTCCTTCTTATTCTGATTTTTAAAGAATGGTGAAAATTATGCATTCAGATCAAAAGCCTTATAATCCCACCTTCCTTCTACATACCATCAGAATACTTAGACTCTCTGTTCTTCTGTTACTTTTCAGCAAACCCAATGTTATCTTTTAATTCATTTTCAAAAGTTCAGCTAATAATCAGATCAGTCAATTATATGGGAGAAAGAAACACATAGGTAAAATTGGGAAAAATAGATATGGAAAAGAGGGGAAATACACTAATCAAAACTGCTTGCTTAGTAAAGCCTTTTTCCCCCCCATCTGCAAACATAAAAGTACATCTCAGTTCTGCGCCCTCACAAAGGATTCTGAAACTTAAGTGAGAGATATTTTGAAAATTAATTGAGCTTTCCAGGTTCTTACAGGCAACTTTATAGTACACTCAATGGAAATGGAGACGCAAAGAGGACAGCCCTGTCTCTTCATTATTCTCACCCTTGCTCTGGGCATGCTGGATGGATCAACAGCCTGTCAGAAACCTATTTGTAACCATCTTGCTAGGTTCTCATCATTCCCTGTGGAAGAGGCATCAAAAGAAGGAAAAAATTCCTGTATCACCCGAAGTCCTGTCACTTGACAATGACCAGAGAATTAACAGCAAACCACCAGTGAATGAAGCCATCACTATGCACCATACCCCAGATCACTCCTGAGTTATTTCTCTGAAGAGTCTGTGAACTGATGTTTAGATTTCTGTCAGCACCACAGAAAGCATCTATGATGCACTTCATGGAGTACCAGACTGGACCCGGGCGTTGCTCCTGAGCCCTGCTTTCCAGCCACACGATGGCACTGATTCATGCTGTGTGGAAAAGCACAGCATGCAGACCTCACCGTCTGAGACAGGCAGCACCTGGGCGATGGACATGGGTGTAACCAATTCTTAACAATCACTGTTTAGCTCAAAAAATGAGAAAAATGTCTGATGTGGGGAGGATGAGAGGTCTGAAGTTTTGGGGGAGAGATGGAAGTAAGCTCTGAAAGACAGGCTGGGATAATACATTCAGTAATTAAAGGTAAGTAACTACCCCTCTTCTAGGAAATGAGTCAGGATTTGGAAGAAGGGGTGTAAGTTTTATGATGTGCTGGAGCAGAGAGAAAAGAGCTTAATGAACTGTGGAGGGGGACAGGAAGAGTTCCAAATGTCAATGAACTGAATCAGGACCAAGGAGCTCCACCTAGCACATGTCTGTCTACCGGAAACATTATGGTTTAAACATTGCTCAATGCTTGATGCCTCAGAACACACTGTGCCTGTCATCTGAGAAGGTCAGTTTCATTTTTCTCCTTCCCAGATCTCAGGAAGCCATGTGGCTGACCCCCCTCCATCGACCCCAACCCTTCCCAGGATCTCACATGGGACTATTCTCCAGCCACACTGGACCATTCTGCAAACCCAAACATGCTTTCAGTGGCTTCACTGCACGTGCTCTTGAGGGGGTCCTTTCCTCTCTTGAACCACCCTTCTCTTTGGACCTTTTCAATGCTTATTAAATGTCAACTCTTTACAAAGGTTCTCCTGGCCCTTCTGTAATTGCTTTCTCCTCTGGACACCTATATCATTTTCTGTTTGTAATGAAATTCAACCCATTTCATCATATATTATGGTTATCTTGCCCTAATCTGTCCCCATTTCCAATAGATGATTAAACATGAGTATATGGATTTTTACTTCAATTTTCTTTAGATCCTTGCATGTACCTAGCACAATTTGTACACAGGACATTTGTAATACATTCCGTTCAGTTCAGTTCAGTCGCTCAGTCGTGTCCGACTCTTTATGACCCCATGGACTGCAGCACGCCAGGCTTCCCAGTCCTTCACCATCTTCCAGAGTTTGCTCAAACTCATGTCCATTGAGTCGGTGATGCCATCCAACCATCTCATCTTTGGTCATCCCCTTCTCCTCCTACCCTCAATCTTTCCCAGGATCAGGGTCCCTTCAAATGAGTCAGTTCTTCGCATCAGGTGGCCAAAGTAATACATAGTTGGTGAATAACACTGTGTTGGAATTTGGTGAATGATAATGAATCAGTGGGCTCCCTTTCTGTGGAGAACTCCTTTAGGGGAAGAGTAGGGCCAGGGTCCCACACAGCATGGGACTCTAGAGGCCAGATGGTAAGTGGCGGTGGGACGGGTTTGGTGGTAGGGGGTGCCGAATATGGGGTTGCGGGAACCCACAAGGCAGTAGCGCAGGGCAGAGCCAGAGTGGAGAATGGAAAGGGGAGTCCAGAGGCAGTGTCAGGTGAAGAGGCAGCAGCCAGCCGTTCACCACGAGTGAGCCCGCTGGGCAGAGGATCGGCTAGAGGCGTGTCTCGGGAGCTTTCTCATAGTCACCAGAGCCTAAACGCTGGGATCTGGTTGAAGGGTTAAGCAGAGTAAGCCCTTTAGGACACTCTCGTCCTTGGGTGTTTCATCGTCTGGGATGTCAGAACTGGGTGTGTGCTGCTATCTTAGTTCAGGTATCTTCAACGCAGTTTGGAAGAAGTTCTTTGGTGGCCATCTTCATGACCTAGTTAGAGTCAGTTTTTCTTAATTTTCCTTTTAGCAGCCTTCTAAGCATTCTTTTAATGCTCTGTGATCTATACCTGGCGAGCAGCTTTCTCTAAGCCTCATACGACTGAGTGGGCTGGACGTGCCGCATTCGGAGGACCTTTCCTGTCAGAGACAGAAGGCCTGAACTCACCAGCCTCCAGGAAGCTGGTTGTCAGCTTGTGTCTTTGGACTTTGATTTTTTTTGGAGGTTCTAGATCCAGTGATAATGAGGAGGTATGGTGAAAAGAGCTCTGACAGTAAATACCTAACACAAACCCCACTTTTTTCACTGAAAAATTTTGTAGTTTAACATTAGTTTCTGTGGACTTCAAATACCTTGTTTTTAAAATGAGATAATAATGCCAAGTAGTCCTGTTTATAAAATCCTGCAAGTCATGAACTTTTTCTTGAGGTTTTATTTCTTGAATCACTTAAGTTCATTAATATTTCTCAAGCACCTGTTTTTGTGGGACCCTGGGCTGAAGTACCTACACGCCACACCTTGGGCTTCTTATTCCATCGGACCAATCTGTCTTGAGGTACCAGTGCTTTCTATGGTTCCAGCAAGTCTCTGCAATCTAGAAAAATATTGATCCTGAAACCATAGGTATGTGTCTCATTACTTTATAAGCATTTTTGTAAAAAGAGGACGACGAAAAGCACTACGTGATGACGCTGCCCCAAGGATGAGGTGAGACGTGAGTTAGGAGGGATGCGTGAACTGTGAAGGGCTGGGGAAGAGTCAGCGGCAACCACGACCGCTTATTCTGCAGACTCGGCAGTCCCTCCACCAATCCTGGTCTGAATGAGGCCGAGAGAAGGAATGGGCAGGGGTTCCCATCTGGCTGGTGACGCTCCAGGCGTGTCTGCCCTCTCGTGGCCGTGACCCACAGCCTCTTTCTGGAAGGAGTGCCCTGAGAGGCCAGGAGAGGCATGTCACCGTGGGTAAAGAAGTTCTCAGCAGGGAAACAAGGCTTGTTCTCACCCTTCCCTCCTGGAAGAGGCCAGCCCACTTCCCTTTACTTGTCTGCAGTCCCAGGTACAATGCAGGGCACAGGCTTTGGGGGTAAACAAGCTCAATGCTGTCATCTACCATAGATCTGAGCCAATTCACTTGAGCTCCTTTAGCCTCAGGCCCACCACATGCATGACAGGGAAGAACAAGCCTGCCTAATCTGAGCTGTTGTGAAAGTTAAATGAGCTGATTTATGTAAAACAGCCGACACAGTATCTGGCAGGTATTAAGCATTTTTTTAAAAGGCTTTTGTTGCCTTCAGATTTGCCTTTGGACATTGTCTATGATTTAATCATTTACTGAAGCTATTTATTGAGTGGGTATCAATAACCTCAGATATACAGATGACACCACCCTTATGGCAGAAAGCGAAGAAGAACTAAAGAGCCTCCTGATGAAAGTGAAAGAGAAGAGTGAAAAAGCTGGCTTAAAACTCAACATTCAGAAAACTAAGATCATGGCATCTGGTCCCATCACTTCATGGCAAATAGATGGGGAAACAGTGGAAACAATGGCAGACTTTATATTTTGGGGCTCCAAAATGACTGCAGATGGTGACTTGCAGCCATGAAATTAAAAGACGCTTACTCCTTGGAAGGAAAGTTATGACCAACCTAGACAGCATATTAAAAAGCAGAGACATTACTTTGCCAACAAACATCGGTCTAGTCAAAGCTATGGTTTTTCCAGTAGTCATATATGGATGTGAGAGTTGGACTATAAAGAAAGCTGAGTGCCAAAGAATTGATGCTTTTGAACTGTGGTTGGAGAAGACTCTTGAGAGTCCCTTGGACTGCAAGGAGATCCAACCAGTCTATGCTAAAGGAAGTCAGTCCTGAATATTCATTGGAAGGACTGATGTTGAAGCTGAAACTCTGATACTTGGACTACCTGATGCGAAGAACAGACTCGTTAGAAAAGACCCTGATGCCAGGAAAGACTGAAGGCGGGAGGAGAAGGGGACAGAGGATGAGATGGTTGGATGGCATCACTGACTCAACGGACGTGAGTCTGAGTAAACTATGGGAGTTGGTGATGGACAGGAAGGCCTGGCATGCTACAGTCCATAGGGCTGCAAAGAGTCGGACAGAGCGACTGAACTGAACTGTACGATAGCTGGATTCAACCCTTTGGACATAGACAATGGTGAGCAAGCTAGATGCAACCATTGCCCTCAGGGTGCTTGCAGTACAATAGGGTTACTGAGTGAGAAATGACAATAAAGGGTAATAAACGCCATGAGAAAGGGCGTGCAGAGTCCTTCCAGTGCTCCACCCTGGATGATCCTCTCCTCGCTGTGTATGGGTTCCTGGGTGACCTCATTCATTCTCCTGGATCCAAGTAATGACTCCCAAGTAGAGACCTCCAGCACAATCCTTTCTAGACAAACCCAAACCATGTCTACTGGATCTCTCCTCTTGAGAGAGGAGTCTGAACACCTTCAAACTCAACATGTTAAAAACAGAACCACCCTGGTCCTGAGCCACCACCACCTCCAGTATCAGGTGCCCGCCCAGACAGCTGAGCCCTCTGTGAGGCTTCAGCCCCCTGGTCTGCCTCATGTCACCTCAACAGCCTAGCCCTGGCTCTACTCGTGCTTCCTCCTACGTATCTCTTGAATCCCCCAGTTATCTCAGTTCCGGCTTTAAAACAGTCATTAAAGAGCAACTGCTAACTTTCATTGGACCTTTTTACTATGTGCCAGGTTTTTTACCATGTCCTTTAAATGTATTCCCTCACTTAATACTACTGAGCAAGCTCCAGTGACGTTGAGTGTTCCTCCTGTTTCTATAGATAGAGGAGATGAGGTACACAGAGGCTGAGCAGGCTGCAGAAGCTCACGTGGATGGAAGTAAAGAAGCCTTGTAGCATGAAGCAGTGTCATCAACCAGCCACTCAATGCTCATCCAGGCAGCTTTATCACCTCTTCTCTGGATTTCTACAACAGCCACCACCCATGCCCTCTTTGAAGTTTCACTTCACCCCAGAGTGATATGATGTTTCTACCTGAAGTTCTTCAGTTGCTTCTGTTACCCTAAAAGTCCAAAGTCTGTAACAAGTGTTTTGAGGTTATTCTCCATGAGGTTACCTCTGATGACTTTACGGCCTTCTCATGCCTGCCCTCCCCCCCACCACACAGCCCTAAAACACTTTCTAGAGTTCCCACACACAAGCTTTCTTTAACTCTGGGTCGTCTCACATTTCTTCTCTTTGGAGAATCTTACTCTCTTCATGACTGACCTGACTCCTTCCGTTCAGCCCTTCCCCAACCCACGCCCCAGAAATACAATATTTTTTTAGTTAAGTTTCAGTTAGATGCCTCTCCTTCTAGGAATGCTCCCCAATTCCCCAAGTCAGAGTGAAATGGGGCAGTGGGAACAGTAATGGCTCCCTAGTAATATCCATTTTTGAACCTGTCACCTTACACAACAGAAGGGGCTTTGCAGATGTGATTAAGTTATAGATACTGAAGGAGGACGATCAGCTGGGGACATCAAGATGGATCCAATGTAATCACAAGGGTTTTTATAAGAGGAAATCAGGAGAATCAGGATCGGAGAAGGCAATGTGACAAAGAAAGATGAGGTCAGACTGAGGAAGCCATGAGCCAGGGAACTCCGGGAACAGGCAAGAATGTACATATTTCCCTAGAGGCCCTACTGAACACAGCTCTGTGGATAGCAACAGCACAATTTAGTCCAGTATGACCCATTTAGATTAAACTGAAAATTTAGATAATAAATTTGCCTTGCTTTAAACCACTAGGCTTGCGGTAATTTGTTGCAGTAGCAACAGAAAACCAATGCAGGTTTTCCACGTGCTTCCAGGCCTTTCTTTTCTATGTCTTAAGACTCCTAAAATTCTATTTTAACAGTCTGATCATGTGTTTCTCTCTCCCTCACAGCCTAAAAAGACCTGTAAGGTAATATACTGAATCAATATTATCCGACTTACATTCTCAAGGACCAGGATGGTTCTTGGATCATCAGTTCAGTCGCTCGGTCGTTTGACTCTTTGCGACCTCATGGACTGCAGCATGCCAGGCCTCCCTGTCCATGACCATCTCCTGGAGCTTATTCAAACTCACGTCCATCGAGTCAGTGATGTCCTCCAACCATCTCATCCTCTGTCGTCCCCTTCTTCTTCAGCCTTCAATCTTTCCCAGCATCACGGTCTTTTCAAATGAGTCAGTTATTTGCATCAGGTGGCCAAAGAATTGGAGCTTTAGCTTCAGCATCAGTTCTTCCAATGAATATTCAGGACTGACTTCCTTTAGGATTGACTGGTTTGGTTTCCTTGCTGTCTGAGGGTCTCTCAAGAGTCTTCTCCAACCACAGTTCAAAAGCATCAGTTCTTTGGCACTCAGCTTTCTTTATAGTCCAACTCTCACATCCATATATGACTACAGGAAAAACCATAGCCTTGACTAAACAGACCTTTGTTGGCAAAGTAATGTCTCTGCTTTTTAATATGCTGTCTAGGTTGGTCATAACTTTCCTTCCAAGGAGCAAGCATCTTTTAAAATTTCATGGCTGTAGTCACCATATGCAGTGATTTTGGAGCCCAAAATAAACTCTGTCACTGTTTCCATTGTTTCTCCATCTATTTGCCATGAAGTGATGGGACCAGATGGCATGATCTTCATTTTTTGAATGTTGAGTTTTAAGCCAGCTTTTTCACTCTCCTCTTTCACTTTCATCAAGAGGCTCTTTAAGTCCTCTTTGCTTTCTACCATAAGGGTGGTATCATCTGCATATCTGAGGTTATTGATATTTTTCCCAGAAATTTTGATTCCAGCTTGTGCTCCTTCCAGCCTGGCACTTCACATGAAGTACTCTGCATATAAGTTAAATAAGCAAGGTGACGACATACAGCTTTGACATACTCCATTCCCAATTTGGAACCAGTCTGTTGTTCCATGTCCAGTTCTAACTGTTGATTCTGGACCTGCATACAGATTTCTCAAGAGGCAGGTCAGGAGGTCTGGTATTCCCATCTCTTGGAGAATTTTCCACAGTTTGTTGTGATCCACACAGTCAAAGGCTTTGGTGTAGTCCATAAAGCAGAAGTATATGTTTTTCTGGAACTCTCTTGCTTTTTCAATGATCCAACAGATGTTGGCAATTTGATCAATGGTTCCTGTATCTTTTTTAAATCCAGCTTGAACATCTGGAAGTTCAAGGTTCATGTACTATAGAAGCCTGGCTTGGAGAATTTTGAGCATTACTTTGCTAGTGTGCAAGATGAATGCAATTGTGCAGTAGTTTGAACATTCTTTGGCATTGCCTTTCCTGGGGATTGGAATGAAAACTAACCTTTTCCAGTCCTGTGGCCACTGCTGAGTTCTCCAAATTTGCTGGCATGTTGAGTGTAGCACTTTTACAGCATCATCTTTTAGGAGTTGAAATAGCTCAACTGGAATTCCATCACCTCCACTAGCTTTGTTCATAGTGATGCTTCCTAAGGCCCACTTGACTTCACATTCCAAGATGTCTCGCTCTAGGTGAGTGATGTAGATAACACCATCATGGTTATTTGGGTCATGAAGATCTCTTTTCTATAGGTTTTCTGTGTATTCTTGTCCTCTTCTTAATATCTTCTGCTTCTGTTAGGTCCATACCATTTCTGTCCTTTATCAAGCCCATCTTTGCATGAAATGTTCCCTCGGTCTCTCTAATTTTCTTGAAGAGATCTCTAGTCTTTTCCATTCTATTGTTTTCCTCTATTTCTTCACACTAATCACTTAGGAAGGCTTTCTTATCTCTTCCTGGATATTTTTTGGAACTCTGCATTCAGATGGATATATCTTTCCTTTTCTCCTTTGCCTTTTGCTTCTCTTCACAGCTATTTGTAAGGCCTCCTCAGACAACCAGTTTACCTGTTTGCATTTCTTCTTCTCGGGGATGGTTTTGATCATTGCCTCCTGTACAATGTTATGAACCTCATAGCTGGATATAAATTAATATTTATTTGTTAAAGGAATGTTTGTCAAATGTATAGAAATGCTATAATTGATTTTCTTTGCTTCTCAGAGAATAATCTATAATTAGAAGGTTAGTCAACCATATGTTTTCCTACTTATTGGAAAAGACCCTGATGCTGGGAATGATTGAGGGCAGGAGGAGAAGGGGATGACAGAGGATAAGATGTTTGGATGGCATCACCAACTTGATGGACATGAGTTTGAACAAACCCCAGGAGATAGTGAAGGACAGGGAAGCCTGGCATACTGCAGTCCACGGGATCACAAAGAGCTGGGCACATCTTAGTGACTGAACAACAAGAACAACACACTATATGGAAGGAACTATAGTTACTGCTTTTCCTTCAAGGGATCATTCTTAATTTGGGTTGGAGCCACTTGCATTTGCACACCTTGAAACCAACTCTCTCATAAAGTAATGTGTTGCTTTGGCACTCCTGCAAGCACCAAACCTCTTTTTAAAAATATTATTTTTAATTGGAAGATAATTGCTTTACAATATTGTGTTGGTTTCTGCTATATATCAGCATGAATCAGCCATAGGTATACATATGTCCCCTCCTTCTTAAACCTCCCTAGCACCTCTCACCCCACCCCACCCCTCTAGGTTGTCACACAACCCCCGTTTGAGCTCCCTGAGTCATACAGCAAATTCCCACTGGCTATCTATTCTACACATGGTAATGTATATGTTTTCATGCTACTCCCTCCATTTGTCCCACCCTCTCCTTCCTCCCCTTGTATACAAGTCTGCTCTCTAGGTCTGCATCTCCACTGCTGCCCTGCAAACAGGTTCACCAGGACCATCTTTCTAGATCCCATATATATGTATTAATATTTGATACTTGGTTTTCTCTGCCTTCCTTCACTCTGTATAATAGGCTCCAGGTTCATCCACCTCACTAGCACTAACTCAAATGTGTTCCTTGTTATGGCTGAGTAATATTCCATTGTATATATGTACCACAGCTTCTTTATCCATTCTTCTGTCAATGGACATCTAGATTGCTTCCATGTCCTGGCTATTGTAAATAGTGTTGCAATGAACATTGGGGTAACATGTTTTTTTCAATTATGATTTTCTCAGGGAGGCTTCTTTTTAAAAGAAGCTTAAAATAAAGAGCATTCTCATCCACCAGCCTCTCCTCTTTGAACCCTAAGGTCAATGACCTCAAACTACTTATGGCTGACAGGTGAGTAAGAATCATTTTGGGGAGCTGGTAAAACGGACCTTCCTTGATCTTAGCCTTGACCTGTAGTTTCAGGATCTCCAAGAGGGGTCTGGTTCTCCAGGTGATTGTGATGCAGATCCAAGCTGGGAACTTCCGAGACTCAACCCTACAGCAAGATGAAGTGCAACTGTCACTTCCGCCACTAGATGTCAGGCTTTTACTCTGCACTCTGGGTAAAGCTGAGAAACTGCCTAGCCTTGCCCTCCCCCTTCAGCTCCCACCTCCAGGGAAATTAAATATGTTTGGGGCCAAGTGCTAGGACAGGTGTTCTCATATGCATCATCCCACTGAACCTCTCAACCACACAGCAAGTCAGGCATTATCCCCAAGCTACAGATGGAGAAACTGAGGCCCAATGAGCTAACCAGTAACTGGCTGAACTGGGGGTTAATTGCAAAGCTCATGTCCTTTCCATTTAACCATGCTGCTTTAACCTGTCTGGCCTGGACAGCTGACTGTCTTGCATGCAGGAGGAGTTCAGGAAATATTCGTTTAACAAACAGACGAAAAACTTAAGCCAAAGAGTAGATCAAGGTGAAATCTCCAGGTGCCTCTTAAAGAATTTTAATAATTTATTAAATAATTTATAAACTATTTTTATTTCTGTTTTTATAGAAGGGCAAGGATAAATTTAAAAATGAGTTATACATGGTACCTTTTACATTTTCTGGTAGTCTTTAGAGATAAACAAGGCAAAGTCCAATGTTGGACATGCCAAAAAAAAAATAATAAATCCTATTCAGGATAACCAGTGTGGCCACCTGCAAAAGTGGATTATTGTGAGGCTTGGAAGAACGGGTCCCTCTAGAGCTGTGGCTTCACAATTCTGTCCCTCAGAGGCTTCTGTTCCAGGAGGTGTGTCAGGAGCCTCCTCGGTGGTTGGTGAATGTGTGTGTGAGTGCCTGTGTGTGTGTGGAATCTGGGATGGATCAGAGAGACAGGACATTGAGGCCTTTCAGCCCCCATTTCAAGGAGAACACCCACATTTTATTGACTTTATGGGTCTGTACTTCACATAAGAGTCAGCTTTTAAACATGGTTCCTACCATCAGCAAGTAGAAACTATTGACTGATAAGCAACTGTAGTATTCTGAGCAGAATTCTAATCTGCACTAGCAATATGTTAAACAAAATACTTTGTACTTATTCTTAAGATTTTTCAGTTAAGGAAAAAATGTTTAAGGTTCTCAAGAAAAAAAAATAAGGCACCAAAACAATTTGCCTCGGAGATCCAGAAACTGTTTAAGAAAGGTCCAGACAGAATTAGTCCCCTACCTACTCCATTGTTTTATTTGCTTGCTTGTTTCTGTTAAAAGCAAATAGGATGTATTAGCAAATGTATAGCAAAATGAAACACCCTCCTTTTTAGCAACTGTCCTGAGCCAGGGACATGACTACATGCCAGAACACACGAGGCTCTGAAACGCACGGACTGAGGGGAGTGACATGGTGGACTCGTGAGCTGGTTGCTTAGTATTCCCTAAACCTCCTTCCTCCCCCTGTGCCCTGATTTTAAAGACTGTTAGACTCACTCAAAAACTTTTGCACAGCCAAAAAACCATAAACAAGATGAAAAGACAACCCTCAGAATGGGAGCAAATATTTGCAAACAAAGCAACTGACAAGGGATTAACCTCCAAAATACGCAAACAACTCATGCAACTCAATATTGCAAAAAAAACCCCAACCCAATCAAAAATTGGGCAGAAGATCTAAATAGACATCTCTCCAAAGAAGGCATATAGAAGGCCAACAAACACATGAAAAGATGCTCAATATCACTAATTATTAGACTATCACCTCACATCAGAATGACCATCATCAAAACATTTATAAAAACTTTCTGGAGATGGTGTAGAGAAAAGGGAACCCTTTTACACTGTTGGTGGGAATGTAAATTGGTACAGTCACTATGCAGAACAGCATAGAGGTTCCTTAAAAAGCTAAAAATAGAACTACCTAGCAATCCCACTCCTGGCCATATATCCAGAGGAAACCTAATTCCAAAAGATACATGCACCCCAATGTTCATTATAGCACTACTTTCAATAGCCAGGCATGGAAACAACCTAAATGTGCATAAACAGGAATGGATAAAGAAGAAGTGGTACATATATACAATGGAATATTACTCAGCCATAAAAAGGAACAAAACTGAGCCATTTGCAGAGATGTGGATAGACCTAGAGATTGTCATACAAAGTGAGTCAGAATAACAATAGTAAATACAAAAGTAAAAAAAAAGTAAAAATTCCAAGTAAATACCGTATAATATCACTTACATATGGAATCTAGATAAATGGTAAAAATGATCTATCTGCAAAGCAGAAACAGGGACACAGACATAGAGATCAAATGTATGGACATCAAGGGGGAAGGGGGGAGGGGATGAATGGGGACACTGATATTGACATACATACACTGTTGATGCTATGCTATGCTATGCTAAGTCACTTCAGTCGTGTCCGACTCTGTGTGACCCCATAGACGGCAGCCCACCAGGCTCCCCCGTCCCTGGGATTCTCCAGGCAAGAACACTGGAGTGGGTTGCCATTTCCTTCTCCAATGCATGAAAGTGAAGAGTGAAAGTGAAGTCTCTCAGTCGTGTCCGACTCTTAGTGACCCCATGGACTGCAGCCTACCAGGCTCCTCCGTGCATGGGATTTTCCAGGCAAGAGTACTGGAGTGGGGTGCCATTGCCTTCTCCGTACACTGTTGATACTATGTATAAAATAGGTAACTAATGAGAACCTACTGTATAGGTCAGGGAATTCTACTCAGTGCTCTGTGGTGACCTAAATGGGAAGGAAATCCAAAAAGAAGGGGAGACATGTAACCATACAGCTGATTCACTTTGCTGTACAATGAAACTAAGAATACTGTAAAGCAAATATAGTCCAATTAAAAAAAAAAAAAAAAGTAAAGACTGTTAGGTAGGAGCTATCGTAAGGACTGATATCAGCACATGGAGCCTGTATGATTCCTACCAAGTTTCCCTCTCCGAGCTGCTTAGGATCAAAAAGAGAGGAAAAGTTAGAAAAAAAAAAAAAATCAGTGTTGAGTACAGTTTGGAAACACTTGGCTGGAATAAATTAGAACCACATTTCCATCACCAAGGTCCAACAAGCAAAGGAAACCACCTTTCTCCTCTTTGGAAATGAGATGCTGTCGGAGTTTTGGGAACATTGAGACACAGCTTCCAGGCACAGCTGTGACACTAGGTCCCATCAGGTCTCTGATGACCCTTCTGCACTTACCTCTCCTTGACCTGTAGCCCTTCTCATCCCTTCACAGGGCACCAAGTCTTTTAGGAAGGTGGAAGGAGACAGCACCATTCCCTGGAGGTTTTGCAGACACCAAATTTCCCCTGGTAAGTTTGCAATGACCATCTCGGTCCTCAGGACAAATGGGCAAAACCGAGGCTCTTATGTTTTAGGGAATGAAGGCCACTGACAATACCAGTTTGCAAAACTAAAAGTTCTGTTTAGAACAGCTATTCTTGTTGTCCAACTTCCTTACATTCTCTAGTGCTTATAAGTTTCAAATGTATGCACTTGCTTATTCTTGCATATTTGACCATTCTTTAAAAAATGCTTCCCCGGTGGCTCAGCTGGTAAAGAATCTGCCTGCCAATGCAGGAGATGCAAGAGATGTGGGTTTGATCCCTAGGTTGGGAAGATCCCCTGGAGAAGCAAATGGCAACCCACTCCAGTATTCTTGCCTGAAAAATTCCATGGACAGAGGAGCCTGGCGGGCTACAGTCCATGCAGTCGCAAAGAGTATGACACGACTGAGCCCACATGCCTAAAAAATGTTGGGGCTTCCTTGATGGCTCAGTGGTAAAGAAACTGCCTGCCAAGGCAGGAAACACTAGTTCAGTCCCTGATCCAGAAAGATCCCACAGCCCTCGGAGCAACTGAGCCCAAGAGCCACAACTATCAAGAGCCCGGGAACTACAACTACTGAAGCCTGTGTGCCTAAAGCCCATGCTCCACCATAAGCGAAGCCACCTTAGGAGATGCAAGAGATGTGGGTTTGATCCCTGGGTTGGGAAGATCCCCTAGAGAGGGAAATGGGAACCCACTCCAGTATTTTTGCCTGGAAAATTCCATGGACAGAGGAGCCTGGTGGGCTACAGTCCATGGGTCACAAAGAGACACAAATGAGCAACTAAGCACACTTATCAAGACAGTGAGGAGCTGGGAAGGGGTGGCTGGCAGGTCGGAGGGAGGCAGGGCCTCCTCCAGGGTGTAGGAGGAGCTTAATATCTGAATACTCCGGGAGCCTGGATAACTGGGTCACCTTTCCCTCTATTTCCATCCAGCAGCCAGTCCAGGTCGGTGAGTCAGCAGATGAGTTAGCACCCAGAGTGCCAAAAGCTGCTTAGAGTCACTGAACAAACTTGGTTTGTTATAGTCATAGATCAATGAAAACTGCTATCAAACTTCTATGCAAGACTCTGTTAAATATTTTTTCCTCCCTCTCCTTCCCTTTTCTAAGGATTTTGGAAAAAGAAAATTTTAAGTACACAGAGTTAGGATGAAGAGGAGAGGCAAAGATTTAAGTTATTTGAAAGGGAAGTGGATTAAAAGAAAAGATAGATTTCCAGTTTAAAAGTGCTGAGTGAGTGCAAGGACAATGAAACATATAAAAGTCTTACTCTTCAAACTCAGAAAGTGATAGTTCATTGGCTTAATAGATTTTCAACCTAACCAAATTGCCTTCTAAAAATCAGCTAACGCTATGATTTTTCCAGTGGTCATGTATGGATGTGAGAGTTGGACCATAAGGAAGGCTGAGAGCTAAAGAATTGATGCCTTTGAACTGTGGTGCTGGAGAAGACTCTTGAGAGTCCCTTGGACTGCAAGGAGATACAACCAGTCCATCCTAAAGGAAATCAACCCTGAATATTCATTGGAAGGACTGATGCTGAAGCTCCAATACTTGGGCCACCTGATGTGAAGAGCCAACTCACTGGAAAAGACCTCGACACTGGGAAAAATTGAGGGCAGGAGAAGGGAGCGACTGAGGATGAGATGGTTGGATGGCATGGCCAACTCAATGGACAGAATTTGAGCAAACTCCGAAAGATGGTGAAGGACAGGGGAGCCTGGCGTGCTGCAATGCATGGGGTTGCGGAGAGTAGGACACAACTTAGTAACTGAACAACAACAACACTGTCTTTCTCATGACAAGAATTTTTACCTCAGTTTTTTCATAAGCCTCAAGTTTCTTTTCCTTTAGGTCGGCTTCTGTAATATGGAGTTTGGTATGAATGCAAGTCATTCTTCAACTTTTTGCTATGTCCAAACCTGCTATCCAGAATTACTTCCATAAGTACGCTTTAGTCTGGACTGCTGATTTTTCTTTGTCATATTCTCATGAAGCTAAAGCAATTCACTGACCCTTCAAAATTTGCTTGATAGTAGTGGAAATATTGAGGGTCACCAAGTCACCCAAGGGGCAAAGGGCCCAGAATGTGCTAGAGATAACTCTTGCCTGGTCACAATTTTGTCTACAGCTGTCCCCAACCGGTATTACATGTCAGCTACAGGAAAGTTGTTCCCTAAGGAGGTGTATCTCTGCTGTGAGGTGTGAGGTGGCTACATGCACATTTCAGAAGGTCCTTTGTACTAGGGTTTACACACACCGCCCTGGCATTTTCCCAGCAATGCTGTATTCTAGCTGGGAGGTGGTGAGCTTCTGGGGCCACCGGGGACATAAAAGGAAACTTGCGGAAGTAGAGGCAGAGCCCTGGAGGGCTGGTTGATGGTTGACCAGGTTGTGGCTTGTAGGACAGGAGGAAGAACAGCCTGTATGCATCTATGCAGCGGTCTGGGTTTGAAGAAACCTCCATGGTAGACAGTTGTATACACTTTTGGGAAAAGAAATTCGACAGCGTGTTGTTTACATGTTTACAGTGCTGTTCAAAGTGTTCTTAATCACAGCCCTGAGCAGATTGAAGATGATGTTTAAATTCTGGGCCCTGCCAATCTGAGTGTTTGGGAATGGAAAGAGATGAGTCCTGAAAGGGTGTATTTCCATATTCCACATTCCGTATCTGGAAGTTATCCACGTTGTGGTTCAGCAAACCATATATGAGTCTTATGAATGCTTCATGCTTATTTGGGGGGACATTCCCCTTGTGAAATACATTTGAAACATCCATGCATCCTCATATTCTTCTGGAAAACAGACAAGTGGGACCCATCCAGCTCCTCTCTTATCAACTACTTCACTCCTCTCTTCCCAAACAAGCAAACCAAGCTTCAACACATATCACCATCAACAGACAGGAAGCGGGGGCGAGGGGGCCGGGGGGGGTCTTATGCAGTGGACAAGCACGGGATTGGGGCTCAGGAGGTCAACGACAGGACCACCTGCACTGCCGCCAGCCAGCAGTATGATGTTGGAAGAAGTTAGTTCACATCTTGGGCTTAGGGTTAATTCCCTCAACTGTAAAACACGAAGAGTAAGCCAGGTGATTTGTGGCATCTCTTCTAGCTCAGATCCCGGGATTAGTGTTCAGAAGGCAGCAGAAAGCCACAGCCAGAGGGCAGCACAGTGAGGGCTTCCCTCATCTTCTCAGGGAGACCATCTGCACGTTGTGATTTGCAATAAAGAACTTTCAACCGGTAGACGTTTGCCGGCACTGTGACTACAGCTTCCAAAAGGAAAGGGGGAGAGAAAGGGAGGACTGAGACTAAAACAGGGAGAAGAATTTATGATTTACCAAGAGAAACAGGGAAGGGACATTTATGCTGAGCTGAAAAACTATGTGTGTGCATCAAAAGAATCCACTCATGGTGTGTGGATGAGGAGCTGAGGTGGAGAAAGATGATAAAAGATTTTTAAACAGGAGTTTGATCCAAATCAATCGACACAGTATTGTGTTTAAAGCAGTCCACAGTACAGAGTGCTGGGGCAGTAAGAACTTCTGGAGGGCCAAGTTTACTCAGATGGCTTTAAGCCTTTTAAATTTTATAATTCATTTTTAATGGGAAACTTTTAAAAGTGTACATGCCCTTGTTTTCTGAGACAGAGCACACTAACTTGAATACACAATAGAGATAATCCTTGGGTGCATAAGTATCAGTCGTAACTCACTCCGTGTTTAGTTTTTTCATTATAACTGCAGACTCAGATGTAGATTCAGATGGCAGATTGTGGGCTGATGGTCCTGAAATGTGTTTTTTGTTATTACTACTTGGGAAAATCCCTGGTATCAATGTGCAAAATACTTATTTGCCTCCTTTTCATAAAGATGGCTGAGGCCATGACAGCTAAATGAATTCCTGAGTAGTTTAATGTAGCTGCCTCGCAAAACATTAATGATCTAATTAAGGCAATCTTTCTAATTGTCGCTGTGTGTGTTTTAGGTCGCTTCAGTCGTGTCCAACTCTATGTGACCCCATGGACTGTAAGCCCACCAGGCTCCTCCGTCCATGGGATTCTCCAGGCAAGCATACTGGAGTGGGTTGCCATGCCCTCCTCCAGGGGATCTTTCCGGCCCAGGGACTGAACCCGCATCTTTTATGTCTCCTGCATTGGCAGCTGGGTTCTTCACCAGCAGTGCCACCTGGAAAGCCCCCTAATTGTCACTATTAGTCCCTTTTACTTGTAAACTCTGTTCAGTTCACAGTTACACTCTGATCACAGGCTCCTCGTCAGTCCAGGCCATCCTCTCTCAAGGTCACTGGAAGTGCTTCTCTACATTTACTTTCAACAGGGCTTTTCGCTTTGGGCTACGCAACTGCTTTAATATCACAGCCAATCAGGGTCCTCTTTTCCTTCTGGCCAGGAAACCAACCTAGTGTACAGTGTTCATATAATCTTTAGGTACTGGACTCAAAAACTGGGGTTATTGACAGGTGGGTGTTCAAGGGCTGGTGTCTTTTTGCTACTGAGAAAATTAAAATCATTTACATGCATGCTCAGTCACTCAGTTGCGTCCGACTCTCTGTGACCCCATGGACTGCAGCCCACCAGTCTCCTCTGTCCATGGGATTTCCCAGGCAAAAATACTGGAGTTGGTTGCCATGCCCTCCTCCAGGGGATCTTCCTGACCCGGGGATCAAATCTACATGTCCTGGGTCTCCTGCATTGGCAGGCGGATTCTTTACCACTGAGCAACCACACAACGCATCAGTACATCAGTTATTGTTACATGGTCTAAATTGTGTCGGATTTGTCTCTATGGTACAAGCCCCAACCCCTCCAAGTATAACAAGCTTTCCCTATATGAGCTCCGATTCCAATGGTCAGGCCAGGCCCCCAAGGTCTGAGGATGGTGGACAACAGTGGGATCAGTACTCTTTACAGTGCAACTTGGCGTCCAAGGTCGGTACTTATTTACTTCTCAAACAAAAAAAAAAGAACAATCCCGAGACCACGTAACTGATAAGGAGTTACTTCACTAAACTCTGGGTTACTTCACTAAACTTTAGATACAAATTTGTCTCAAAACAACCTATGACTTAAAACCAAAAGAGTCACCTTAATAACAAGCTCAGGGTAGAACCTATTAGAACACCTAATGGTTTTCTACTTTCCTATTTACTCAGGAAGTATTTAGTTTGTCACATAAAGGCCATAATATTGGAATTCTTTCCTCTTTATTGTGTAGTTTAAAGCTTTCTATCAGTTATTGTTTTGTTTATCCATACTTTAGCTCTCTCCTTATAAATAAATTTCAAATGTATCACATTTTGCTATTAGCTTTTTTTTCAGTTTCAACTGATATATTTATTTTGTCTGGAAAAAGTGAAAGTCACTCAGTCGTGTCCGACTCTTTATGACCCTGCGGACTATACAGTCCATGGAATTCTCCAGGCCAGAATACTGGAGTGGGTAGCGTTTTCCTTCTCCAGGGGATCTTCCCAACCCAGGTGTCCTGCATTGCAGGCAGATTCTTTACCAGTTGACCCACAAGGGAAGCCCAAGAATACTGGAGTGGGTAGTCTATCTCTTCTCCAGCGGATCTTCCTGACCCAGGAATCGAACCCTGGTCTCCTGCATTGCAGGTGGATTCTTTACCAACTGAGCTATCAGGAAAGCCCTATTTTTTATTTTGCCTGGACTGCCATATAAAAATTCATTAACATACAGTCTACATTATGATTGGCTTTTCAGGTGCCAGCACTCTCTGAAAAGCAACACTGCTATTTGCATTTATAGTATCACATAAAAAGCATATAGTTCTATATTTATCAGTACATTTGTTGCATTTTTCTATTTGCTGTGTCTATATATTTATTTTTAACCATATGGTTTTACACCTTTTGCCCAGAATTGTTGGGATATTGTTACATCTACAGATTATGATTTTTGTGTTGGTTCTAATAAATGGAATGATATTTTTATGAGTAAAATAAAATAATGTTTCTCCTATAAAACCACAATAAAATCACTTTCAAAAGTTAAGTGTGATTTAAAAAATACTGAATTTTCCCCTCAAATCTGGAAGTGTTTTGTAGTCAAGCATCTCTCTGAGCGTCTCTTCAGTACGTGCAGAAACAAATGCTACCACTTTTACTTTCATTTGTTGAATGTTTCGTCACTCTGGGTGATTGCTTGTGAGAGACACCCCCACTTCAAAAGCCTTGCAGTCCAAACCTCTTCCTGGCACATCTTAAGAAGTGACACTCACAGAAATTCACACAACACATGCATATTTGGAGTGTTCCAGAAGCACAGGCTGCTTTGCATGTTTTATCATCAGGGTTTGCACCCCAGTGTTTTCCTAACCAGACATCTGATGGCAGGAATCAGACAGCTGTAACTTTAACATTTTAAGTAAACCCACTTGTGAAGCACTGTCCCACAAAGTGGAAGAGGATCTTTTATCCCAGAAAATTTTGACTGGAGTTCTTAAGCAGTTGCAATGTGTGATGGTGACTTTCACTTAGTGATTAAAAAAAAAATTCCCAGTTTATTTATTTTTATTTTATTATTTTTTTAAATTTAATTTATTTTAATTGGAGGCTAATTACTTTACAATATTGTATTGGTTTTGCCATACATCAACATGAATCTGCCACGGTTGTACACGTGTTCCCCATCCTGAACCCTCATCCCTCCTCCCTCCCCATACTATCCCTTTGGGTCGTCCCAGTGCACCAGCCCCAAGCATCCTGTATCCTGCATCGAACCTGGACTGGCGATTTCATTTCATATATGATATTACACATGTTTCAATGCCATTCTCCCAAATCATCCCACCCTCGCCCTCTCCCACAGAGTCCAAAAGACTATTCTATACATCTGTGTCTCTTTTGCTGTCTCGCATACAGGGTTATCGTTACCATCTTTCTAAATTCCATATATATGCGTTAGTATACTATATTGGTGTTTTTCTTTCTGGCTTACTTCACTCTGTAGGCTTACTTCACTCCAGTTTCATCCACCTCATTAGAACTGATTCAAATGTATTCTTTTTAATGGCTGAGTAATACTCCATTGTGTATATGTACCACAGCTTTCCTATCCATTCGTCTGCTGATGGACATCTAGGTTGCTTCCATGTCCTGGCTATTATAAACAGTGCTGCGATGAACATTGGGGTACACGTGTCTCTTTCAATTCTGGTTTCCTCGGTGTGTATGCCCAGTAGTGGGATTGCTGGGTCATAAGGCCGTTCTATTTCCAGTTTTTTAAGGAATCTCCACACTGTTCTCCATAGTGGCTGTACTAGTTTGCATTCCCACCAACAGTGTAAGAGGGTTCCCTTTTCTCCACACCCTCTCTAGCATTTATTGCTTGTAGACTTTTGGATCACAGCTATTCTGACTGGCATGAAATGGTACCTCATCGTAGTATTGATTTGCATTTCTCTGATAATGAGTGATGTTGAGCATCTTTTCACGTGTTTGTTAGCCATCTGTATGTCTTCTTTGGAGAAATGTCTATTTAGTTCTTTCGCCCATTTTTTGATTGGGTCATTTTTTTTTTTTTTTTGGAATTGAGCTGCAGGAGTTGCTTGTATATTTTTGAGATTAGTTGTTTGTCAGTTGCTTCATTTGCTATTATTTTCTCCCATTCAGAAGGCTGTCTTTTCACCTTGCTTATAGTTTCCTTTGTTGTGCAGAAGCTTTTAATTTTAATTAGGTCCCATTTGTTTATTTTTGCTTTTATTTCCAGTATTCTGGGAGGTGGGTCATAGAGGATCCTGCTGTGATGTATGTCGGAGAGTGTTTTGCCTATGTTCTCCTCTAGGAGTTTTATAGTTTCTGGTCTTACATTTAGATCTTTAATCCATTTTGAGTTTATTTTTGTGTATGGTGTTAGAAAGTGTTCTAGTTTCATTCTTTTACAAGTGGTTGACCAGTTTTCCCAGCACCACTTGTTAAAGAGATTGTCTTTAATCCATTGTATATTCTTGCCTCCTTTCTCAAAGATAAGGTGCCCATAGGTGTGTGGATTTATCTCTGGGCTTTCTATTTTGTTCCATTGATCTATATATCTGTCTTTGTGCCAGTACCATACTGTCTTGATGACTGTGGCTTTGTAGTAGAGCCTGAAATCAGGCATGTTGATTCCTCCAGTTCCATTCTTCTTTCTCAAGATAGCTTTGGCTATTCGAGGTTTTTTGTATTTCCATACAAATTGTGTAATTATTTGTTCTAGCTCTGTGAAAAATACTCTTGGTAGCTTGATAGGGATTGCATTGAATCTATAGATTGCTTTGGGTAGTATACTCATTTTCACTATATTGATTCTTCCAATCCATGAACATGGTATATTTCTCGATCTATTAGTGTCCTCTTTGATTTCTTTCACCAGTGTTTTATAGTTTTCTATATATAGGTCTTTAGTTTCTTTAGGTAGATATATTCCTAAGTATTTTATTCTTTTCGTTGCAATGGTGAATGGAATTGTTTTCTTAATTTCTCTTTCTATTTTCTCAGGAACAAGACAAGTGTGCCCACTTTCACCACTACTATTCAACATAGTTTTGGAAGTTTTGGCCACAGCAATCAGAGCAGAAAAAGAAATAAAAGGAATCCAAATTGTAAAAGAAGAAGTAAAACTCTCACTGTTTGCAGATGACATGATCCTCTACATAGAAAACCCAGTTTAAATTTGCTTCCATTTAGCACATTTTTGTGTTTCTTTAAAATCATTTTTACTTCTGCTTCAAATTCAGGCACACTCAGAAAGGGGAAAAAGTGATTTGCTTTTATGATGGTGTAATATGGTGCAGAAACATCACATACATTTATAACTTGAGGTTTATACCACTACCGAATTCCAGAAGAGATCTAAGGTGCTATGTGGAGACATGGGTTTTGCTCTTATCTGGGCGCCTTGAAAATGTAATTTATGCTGGTGTTTTGTCCCATATGTTTACCACTCCTTGGCATTTGGTGATTAATGTCTGTAAGTGGAATAAAACTTATACTGAAGGCATAAAACATCCTCTCATCTGTGAGGTCTTGGCAAGCACTGAGACAATTGCAAGAGGAAATAATTTGAAATTGTACACTAGGCACAAAAGAGCTTAATGGCCATTTTAATTTTAAAGAGGAACTCAGACTGAAAGATAGGTGTGTCTGTGTGAGTGTGTGTGTGTGTGCGTATGTGTTCAGTCCTATTTAACTCTTTGCAACCCCATGGACTGTAGCCTGCCTGACTCCCCCTATCCATGGGATTCTCCAGGCAATAGTACTGGAGTGGGTTGCCATTTCCTTCTCCAAGGGATCTTCCCAACCTAGAGATTGAACCTGAATCTCCTGCATTGGCAGGTGGACTCTTTACCACTGCTCCACCTGGGAAGCCCTTTACAAGCTGAAATATAAAGTCACGTTTTAAAGGGCATTTCCACCAGGAACTGTCCAGGCCTTCCCCTCTGCACTCTCTGTGCAAGTCACACTTCATCCCTGGCATCCCTCTGGGAAAAGGAAACACAACACAAGCCAAGAAGGAAGGGCCGTACTGGCACACCATTCCTGGTCCATTTAGGAATGAGGTGACAACTTTACATGTTTTCATTTGCATGGTGTCATATCTAAAGACCCGGGGAAAAGATCAATCAGACAAGTTTGACATCGTGTAAACAATGCACCTTTTACATTAATCTCTCTTCCTAATCTGATGTTACATGTAGGGTAGTAAAATAAGGGGGAGGGGGAGGAGGAGGAAGGTAAGACTGAAGAAGGAAAGACTGCAGCAGACCTCCGTGTTGGGGTTGGGAGGCAAGGGACTTACACATCTCATGGGTTGGCTGATGGTGGACAGCTGGTTTTCAACAGGACAACTGTATGCTTCAGCTCAGTAATTTCTTTTGGCAGAAAGACAAGCAGCGTCCTCACCACTTCTCAACTCCATTTATGTGCCACCCGCCCTGGTACCTCTGTGCGTCCCTGCTTCCTCTGGCTACTTCTCTGGGACACAGCTCCTACCGAGTCAGGGGAGGAGGCACTGGCACAGAGGAGAAGCAGCTGTGTGGAGGGAGGGAGGAGGTGTCGGGTCAACGCTGGAGGCTCCTCTCTGCAAGCCTGGCCAGCCTGCAGCACCGGTGGGGACCATGGGCCTGGCCCTGGAGCGTCAGGATGCATGCCTACAAGGGAAATCAGCATCACCTGTGCTTATTACAGACTCAACTTCCTGGGCTCTCCCATGGGCCATGGAAACCGCAACCTCTGTGGGTGAGGCCCAGGAATCTGAATTCCTCATCACCTCCTGAAATGATCTGGATGACCCAGATCTGACACCCACCAGGCTCTCATCTGGACTGTCTCTTGCTGACCATTTGTCACTGACACTACGCTTCCAAGGTCACTTGAATTTGTCCTGCTTTATCCCCTCTGAAGAGAAGAAACCCCGAGTCACAGATGTCCAACAAAACTCTCTGAGAGACCGTCCTCATCAGTGCTGACATCTGCAGCATCCTGTCTTGGCAAGCACGGCATGCACGTGCGTCCGGGTCATGGCCCGATAGCTGCTAGGCTGGGAGCAGAGCTGGTCCCACCACAGCCCATCAGCTGCGCCCTGCTTGCTGTCACAAAGAGGCTCACAGGCAGGCCATGGCCAGGAGATGGGTACTAGACAGAGGCAGGGAGAATCGGGTCAGGCTGGCAGGAGAACATGGAAAGCTGGGGCAGGAAGCTGGGGCAGGAGCACACTGGGTCAGAGTAAGCCAGGAGTCCAGCAGGTCAGAGACAAAGTCTGCCTTCCTGAGGGGGAGCAGAGCTCTGCAGAGTGACCTGCACTGCTGGACCTCTGGGGCGTTCTGGGGGAGGCAGGAAGTCTGCCACCCTGAGAAACTACTGACGTGAAGTCCTGGAAACGCAGCCCGGCCTCTGAGACAAGCCAAATCCTTCTTGGAGAGTCCTTTCTTCACAGCTCAGAGTGTAACAGTCTCTCTGGACCTCAGTTTTCTCATCTGTAAGATCTGGGTGCTGAGTTGGAAAACCTCTACTTGATCTTCTAGCTCTGTTTCTACAGAAACCAAACAAAATATTGGGTTGACCAGAAGGTTCACTTGGTTCTTCTGTAAGATGTCATGGAAAAACTTGAATGAAACCTCTGGCCAACCCAGTAAATAAATAAGACAGGAAACAACGAAAAGAAATTTTTACACAGGATAGGAGGGGAGGCAGAAGTTTCTGGAGAGGTAAGAGTCACTCAAGGGAGGAAGGAAAGCCTGGCTAAAGCCAGATAAATGGGGCAAGGATGGGAGGGATGTGCCCAGAGTTCAAGGTCCACACTGGATCTGGTACCACAGGAGAAGGTGGGATTCAGCTTCAGACTTACTAAGGTCAAGTCACAAACCAAACAGCTCAGTGTAGCCACTGCGAAGAACATCGTCCAAGCAAAATGACTCAAGGTCCTCAGCCTATTTTCAAGACGATATTGTTACTTATGCAAAAGATGCCCCTGGCAGTATTCACTTTGCTCAAATCCTTAGCAGTGTTGCGCACTGACCTTTCAAATAGCAGGCACGCTGTTCACAGTATTTTTTTAGTTTATTTATTTTTAATTGAAGGATAACTGCTTTACAATACTGTGCTGCTTTCTGCCATACATCAACATGAGTCAGCCACAGGTACACATATGTCCCCTCCCTCTTAAAGTCCCCTCCCTCTTAAAATTCCCTCCTACCTCCCTGCTCTGGGTTGTCACAGAGTCCCAGTTTGAGTTCCCTGACTCATAGCCCATTGGCTATCTATATGGGAGTGTCTATGCATTTTTAAAAGTCTGAATAAATGGAAAGAAAATCCCATGTACATGTTCTGTGCTGCAGCTTTGAGTTGTCCGGAGCCCCTCAGTTTCCTGTGTGTTTCTAGTTCCCCCGGGCAGAGAGCTGCTTCTGGCGGATCTACCAAGCCCTCCAGGCAGGCGGCACTGGGTTCCTTCAGCAGAGACACAGCTCTAAGGGGCAGGACCTTAGGAGTGCCCCTTCTGCTGCATCTTAGCCCCTAGGGACCTAGAGACTCAGCCGGGAATGACGCCTCCTCACAGCCGTGCACAGAACCCTCCTTCTAGAGCTTGACTTTGCCCTGGACTGGACTGTGCAAAACCCATCGGCGCCATCTCTCCCCTCAGACACAGTGGCTGACACCCCCTCTCACCCTCAACTCTCTCCTCTACAGCTCCTGGAAACACTGAGAGCTTTGTCCCTGTCCACCCTGGGGTTTAGGGGACCAGGCTGGGCCCTCACGCCGTGAGTTTCATAAGAGCACCCAAGTTTGCTCACAGAATGCAGCCCCCATCCCAGCTGCACCATCCTTGCCTCTGTCACAGAAATGAGCTTGAGGAGAGTGGAGGGAGCAAGTCACTTCTCACCACTTTAGAATCCTGATTCCAGCACAGTGGGGTGCACACACTTTTATAGAACTGAGTATCCCTAATGGACAGAAAGAGGACGCATTTCC
The DNA here is from genome assembly GCF_029378745.1 of Bos indicus. Lineage (NCBI taxonomy): Eukaryota > Metazoa > Chordata > Mammalia > Artiodactyla > Bovidae > Bos > Bos indicus. The sequence continues at coordinate 29,355,756 of NC_091771.1, read as the reverse complement.
TCTTAGAAAGCTTCCCGAGATGGCTGCTGAACTAATGCTGGAAGAGCTGAAGCAGACTCAAAGCAAAGTCTTTCACAGGTGTGAGAATAAAAGGATGAGACTTCGCAGGTGGTTTCTTCTTGTGAACTGAAAAGTAGCCTTATCCTCTCTGCTTTGGCTTCCCTGGTGGCTCAGACGGTAAAGAATCTGCCCACAATGCAGGAGATCTGCGTTTGATCCCTGGGTCAGGAAGATTCCCTGGAGTAGGACATGGCCACCCACTCCAGTATTCTTGCCTGGGAAATTCCATGGACAGAGGAGCCTGGCGGGCTACAGTCCATGGGGTCGCAAAGAGTCAGACACGACTGAGTGACTAACACACAGAGACACCACCACTGCCATCCACAGTACTTGTCTCTCTTCAACTTTGTCCTTACTGGAAATTACATATTTTTAAAAAAAATTTTGACAGTTTTCATTTTCAAGTTCACAGTTGGTTCTTTTTCATTGCTACTTGTACCTGTTTCGTTTCTTATTTTTACTTAACGGAGTTTGTTTTTATAAAGTTATGCTTTACTTTTTGAACACATTTAGCGTACTTATTTAAAGGTTTGGCCAAAAATATTCTACAAAACTGAGTCTATAACATACCCTACAACGTTTCGGTGGCTGACTTTTGTTGGCTGTCTTTTTCCAGATTTCAGAACGAGTTTGTCTTCCTCACACTAGCAGAGGCGCCACTGCTTTCTCCTGCCCTCGGGAGTAGGAAGGGGCGTTGAGTCAACAGCAATAGCAGCTGGAAACAGCAGGGCCCTGCAAGCCGGCAGGAGTGGGCTCACTGCCTCATGTACCCTGAACCCTCAGGCTGCTTTTTGAGATGCTCAGCTCAAGGAGGAAGGTGCACACGTTTTCCTTCGTTGTTGAGTGTCTTCACGATGAGGGAGTGCCCCACCTCACCCGCCTTCGTGCCCTGAATCTGGCTCCTGCCACATGTGTGATGGAGAACTTTTGAGTCCTTCATCCTGTGGAACCTCACCTCCTGGGTGCCCAGACCCAGAGCCCAGCAGGCTTTCGGTTTCAGCCAGCCTCACCCTCTGCACCTCCATTCCATCTCTGGTCCAGGATGGCATTTCTCTTGTTTTAAATTCTGGCTAAGGTCTTTTGTTTCTCTCTTTAAATATGTTCCCCGTTACTGCTATACTTTACTTCTTATTTCTCTATTGGTGACCTCAAAGACTGAACACGTGACTATACCTCCAAAAGTGTGGTTATGTTTCTGCTTTAACTTATGCAAATCCTGCTATGCCTGCATACATTTTACAAAGATTTGTTAGTTCCTTAATGTGGAGTTCATTGTTCTAAGTTCTATGTGAGTGTGTATATGTGGGGGGAGGCACAAAATATTTTGACTTCTAGGTCCTTTTAATTTAATATGGGATTAACTCTTATATTCAAATAACTATAATATGGACCGTGCACGTCATCTTCTGAACCAAAAATCAGAATGCGCAGTCTAATTGTAATCACAGCTGTCATCTTCCTAATCTGTTTCCTCGTCTAGAAAACTTTGACAATAATAACACCTACTACTTTGAGTAATTTTCAGGATTAAATAATACAATCCAAATAAAGCAGTTATTTAGCTCAGTATCTCGAAGAAGGCAATGGCACTCCACTCCAGTACTCTTGCTTGGAAAATCCCATGGATGGAGGAGCCTGGTGGGCTGTAGTCCATGGGGTCTCGAAGAGTCGGATACGACTGAGCAACTTCACTTTCACTTTTCACTTTCATGCATTGGAGAAGGGAATGGCAACCCACTGCAGTGTTCTTGCCTGGAGAATCCCAGGGACGGGGGAGCCTGGTGGGCTGCCATCTATAGGATCGCACAGAGTTGGACATGACTGAAGTGACTTAGCAGCAGCAGCAGGCAAACTATTTTCATTTAGAAAATTTTCTTCTCTAAGTCAGATAGAGAGAAACAACATCATAGATATCATTTATATGTGGAATCTAAAAAAAAAAATGGCACAAAGGAACTAATTTACAAAACAGAGTTACAGATGTAGAAAACAATCTTATAGGTACTGGAGGGAAAGTGAGGGAGGGATAAAGTAGGAGATTGGGACTGACACATACACACTACTAGATATAAAACAGATAATCCATAAGGACCTGCTATATAGCACAGGAACTCTACTCAATACTCAGTAATGACCTATATGGGGAAAAAGTCTAAAAAAGAGCATGTATAACTGATTCACTTTGCTGTACAGTAGAAAGTAACAACATTGCACATCAACTGTACTCTAATAAGAATTAAGAAACAAATGAAAAAAATTTTTTTAACTAAAATTTTTTTTTCTCCCCAGTTCTTGCTATCCCTGTGTGTCCCCTTCAGCATTGATTCCTGTGCATCGTCATCTCTGCCGGGGAGGGACTTCTACAGAATTACACACCCAAGTTAACACAGGAAAGAAGCTGGTTTGTTTTGAAAGGGCTCCTCTGAAGTTGGGAGCTCACCATCCCCTTTTTGGGTGAAACCAGGGATAGCTTCCTGGGGCTCAGAAACAGGGTCCTGTGACAAAGAGGGTCCTGGGGGGTGGGCAGAGGAAAGAAAGGAAAAAAATCAGGGAGAAGGACTTCTTTCTGAGAAAGCCTCTGAAAAATGACCAAAGGGAACCGTGAAGAGAGACTTTTAGCCATCCTCTTGGCTCTAAGAGGAGCTGTGACTGGCAGGATTCCTTCTGCTAACAGGCTATCCTTGGACCCTGCAGAAACGGCTGCGTCTTGCCAGTTCTTTCAAAGACACAAGTGTGGTCCCTAGCCTGGTGCCTGGGGGCAGCAGACCCTGGACCACTGCAGGCTGACAGGAGAAGGCAGCGCCCGTCTGATGCATCTCCATAACTCGTGTGGGATCTCTGGGCCCAAGAAGTGTCCTGGGAGCAGATCCTTCACAAAATATTTAAAGTGGTGGCTCTTATGAAAAATCTAAGATGAACAGACACTAAGAAATCTAAGAGTGGAGTAGACAGCACAGAAACTGCTGGACAGGAGATGGGAACAAGCGCAGCTCCTCTCTGATCAGAAAAGCCTGTGGGTCTCCGATCAGAAAGGCATGAGGTCTCCCTGAGAGAATTCAGCAACTTAAAACTGGAATCAGTGATGTGCCAAGCACTGAGAACCCAGTTTTACTTATTTTTCCTGTTTTACAACCACAAAGACAGTTGAAAAGAGAAACAATGTTGGCTGCTGGCCTGTTTCACTGATGAAAATGAGATGGCAGTGGAGGAGATAAAGGCCTGGACACATGGCCAATTGCCCCTGGGGTCACATCCAGCAAGTCAAGTTCATCTGGGTGAACACAGAAGAAAAGAGAAAGCTTGAATGTAGTCCATGGTTTAGAATGGATTTAAAGAAAAAAGTCAAACAGTCATGCTCATTTTTCATTATCTCGGTGTCACAGCAAGAATATTTTTGATGTACCTGAGCTTCCGTAAATTAGAACAACCCTTCTGAGCAGTCACCTTATTTCAGCAGAAAGCAGGCAGCATTAAGACTCATTTTTAGAAGTTCTCTTGGATTTGGTGAGGGGTAGATGGAAATGGCAACCCACTCCAGTGTTCTTGCCTGGAGAATCCCAGGGGCAGGGGAGCCTGGTGGGCTGCTGTCTATGGGGTTGCACAGAGTCGGACATGACTGAAGCGACTTAGCAGCAGCAGCAGCAACAGCAGATAGGAAGTGGTAACAGCTCTGGGTTTTGCTGAGTCCCCTTCTGAGAATGTTTATTGAGGGCCCTATATCCCCAGGTGGGCTTCCCTGGTGGCACAGTGGTAAAGAATCTGCCTGCAATGCAGGAGACTCAGGTCCAATCCCCTCAGGAAGAGCCCCGGGAGAAGGAAATGGCACCCCACTTCAGTATTCTTGCCTGGAGAATCCCATAGAAAGAGGAGCCTGGTGGGCTACAGTCCATGGAGTCACAAAAGAGTCAGGCATGACTTAGCAACTAAACAAAAACATACCCCCAGGCCATGTCCTAAGACCACCCCAAGTGTGGTGGGACTTCCTTGTCCCCCAAATGCCAGATGCTGACATGCGACTGCATTTGTACACTCATGTCAAGAGCTGATGAACATTTTAATTTCCTCCAAAATTTCTCTTCTCCCCAACATTGCAAATGAGAAAATACAGAGGGAGTTTTCTGCTTTCTGGGATTTTGCAGGAGTGATGCCCTGGTGTCTGGGAAGATCTGGAACACGGCTCGGCTGCCAGGCTGGGCACAGACAGGCCCACAAGGCTTCTAGGGACTTGGTGGGGGGAGAGGGGGCTGTGCTTGCGGCTTCAGTGTTTGAATTCAGTTTTATGTTTTACTCCAGGAGATTTTCAAAGATGTGAAGGCCCCATCCAAATGAAGCACGGCCGTTCCAGTCAGTCTCAAAGGGAGGAGGGAGACTGAAACATCATGACCGTGAGGGTTCAGAGATGCAGGTCTGAGGCCATGAAACACCTGGCTCTGCCAAACCCAAACTTGAAGCAAAGCAGCACTGAGGCGCTTTCAGCCAAACCCAGGCCCAGAACACCTGCCCAGATATGTGAGGTGGCTTAGAATTGATCTCAAAGTTGATTTGTTTCTCTACATTACTTCAAATACTGATACAGCGTCAAAAGAGAACCAAGCCTCGAGCTGGATGACCAAGGATTCCCACTGGAAAGAAGGTCATTTTTCCACTCAACCATTCTAACCGAAGTGTCTTTCATAGCATTATGTTTAAAATATCATAGGATCAGTATTTAAAAACAGGTTTCTTGGAGGCTTCCCTGGTGGCTCAATGGTAAAGAATCCACCTGCCGAAGAAGGAGATGGGTTCGATCCCTGGTCTGGGAAGATCCCACATGTCTGTGTGCCGCAACTATTGAGCCTGTGCTCTAGACCTCAAACGCCTCAATTACTGAAGCCCGAATGCCTAGAGCCCATGCTCTGCAACAAAAGAAGCCACCGTAATGAGAAGCCCAAGCACCATAACTCAAGAGTAACCCCCACTCTCTGCAGCTAGGGAAAACCCCGCATAGCAACAAAGACCCAGAACACTAAATAATTTATATATATGTATGCTAAAGCTTCATTCTAGATAACACACTCCCTTAAAAAAAAAAAAAGATGTTTTTCAGTGTTTTTAAAAGTGTCACAATCCATTAATAACTGCAATTTGTTAATTGTCCTGATTTCTTCACTTTTCATCTTCACTGCTCCATTTTACATTCACTGTTCTCAATCCTATCTTTTTCAGGGATGTCTTAATTTCCCATTTGCTTGCCACTTTTTGAGTATTGTGGCATTTTGATGATTTTGCTGTCATTGGTTTGATGTATTTCTTTGTTCCTGTATCTTATTCCTGTGTTGAAGGCTCCATGTCTTTTCATAATTCATCATTTTGGAAAAATAGGCTTTGATATTTTCCAACTCTTTCTTTTTTCTTTAAAATTACTTGCTACCCCATGTTTTTTGAATGATGCTTTTGCCAGATCTCAAGTACTGCCAAAAGGAATCAATTAACATTTTCTCTAGACTTTATCTTGGAAATAAAAAGATAATAAATAAACTTCTCCATGCTACAAAATAGAACATAAGATTCTCCTTGTCTTAACCATAGTCAATTCAGATTTTGTATTTGAAAATAACCTCTAAATACAAAGAAAATTTCTAAACAAAAGAAGGCCATTAAGAAAAAAACTCAAGAATTACTTTCTATAGTCACACAATACAGGAGAATAATCATGTGGTAGCCAGATTATTAGAGGAATACTTTCTTTTTTTCTTTTACTGGTTTAGACTGTATAAAAACTCTAACACTTAATACTATCCTGTCTGAATGACTGAAAGCAGAATATTCTTGACTGCATTAAAACAAATATGAGCTTTTCATGCTTATGCTTCCATACCCGTCTGCTTGCAGATGTTAGGAAAAGTAATTATTAAAATATATAGTGAAAGAATGGAGGTCTTGTTACACGGAATTCCCATATCCTCATCTGTGATAAGATCTCCTTAGGTATGGTGACCTTAGAAAAAGCCTTTGTAAGGAATCCAGGTCGCAGAATAAATGCTGATGTGAAACCCAACTAACTACAAGGTAAAAATATTAATGAGATGTGATCTGCTTAATTTTTCCTCTGTAGTGTTGTCATTTTAATACCAGAAGTTTAAAGGCAGTTTCTTTTTCCTTTATGAGTATCCAGAAGCTATAAAATAAGATATTAACAACGGAGAAGATTTATCACCAAAGTTACATGTGCTCCTATGCTCAGTTGCTCAGTTGTGCCTGACTCTTTGTGATCCCATGGACTGTAGCCCATCAGGCTCCTCTGTCCATGGAATCTTCCAGGCAAATAATACTGGAGAGTGTTGCCATTTCCTACCCTAGGGTATCTTCCTGACCCGGGGATCAAACCTGTGTCCCTTATATCTCCTGCATTGGCAGGCAGATTCTTTACCACTGAATCACTTGGGAAACCCAAAGTTTTGTATGAAATTATCCATTTCAAGAGACCTGATATAGTCAGATACTACAGTGATGTTCCTGGACAATTGAAAAATTTTTTGTTTGTTTTGTATAAAACCAACACTATCTCATTTATCCAAATATGCTACAGCCAGGCAGAAATAGGCTTAGAAATATTTCCATCATTAATAACTACCCATATCTACTTGTAAAGTCCTCAGTGTCTGCGAGGTCACCCACTTCAGTCTTCTCTTTATACTTCATTTAAAAAAACATTGTCTTTTAATTTCTATTTTTGAAGTAGCAATATATTCTCTTGAAAAATTTAGACATGAATTAAGCTAGTATTCCTCAGCCCTCCATTTCCAACCCTGGTTCCCTACCCAGAAGTAACCACGGTTATCAATTTATTGTATAAAACTCCAGCCCTTTTATTTCTTCAACGCATTTTCATCTATAGCTATACAGTCATTTGATTGACTGGGTCCCAAAAGCATAATGACAAATATCTCCCCACTTTTCAGGTATTTTTGTATTGCCTCCAAAGGGGGAAAAAAAACTAAGTGAAAAATAATATTTAAATCACTACCAGATTTAATATTGTCGAACTTGGTATCCGTGAACAAGTCATTACATTTGAAAAGATTGGGTTCCCCTCACTTTACAAAGGTTCCCAAATAGAAATGACAGTCATTGAAAAATCATGGCTAACTGCAAACTAAATAAATTGCGTGTAACCAAATTTGTTCACAAGCAAAAATAAAAAAATTCTTTCTTTTTGCAACAAAAATTTACATTTAATTTGAGAAATACATTCCAAATGCAGTGGAGCAGTGTCTTCAATATTTAAGATTGGTTAGGGCCTACAAATTTCTTAAATCAGCCCTGTACAAACATATAGCATTATTTAGGGTAAGTACGTATTTTTTTTTAACTTGCTTTATTCACGCAAATGGCTTAGGGATTTTAAATATGAGGAGATCTATATCCACATGGTAGCTTTGTAACTGAGAATTCATATTTCACAATGCCCATGGGGAAAGGGAAGGTGTGATGGTGGGTAGTTATCATTGGGAATCAGTGGACATGACTGGTACTCAAAAGACTATCAAGCACAAGCCAGATGAAGAACTGTGTGATTACAAATAAAAGCCCTGAAAAAAGCAGGTATCACAGCACACAGCAGGCAGCCTACAGCGGGGAGAACCCACTGCATGGCAGATGGACTCACCCGGTCACTCGCTCACTCCACCAGTATATGCTGCCAAGCCCCTGGTGTCTCTCCTCATGGTGCCAGGCCCTGGAATGGAGCTCCAGAACACTCTATAGAGCTACACCATATACACTATGTGTATCAGCACACTATACATGGACTCACCCTCATGGAGCTCAGAGTCTCACCAGAGGACAGACATTACAGAACAACACGTGAAGATGTAATACAGGGGAAGGAAACAGGGTGTGCTAAGCAATTTTAAATGTCTGGCAAGCTCCCCTTGAGGAAGGAAAAGTTAAGCCATAGCTGAGGGATAAGTCTGACTTTGCCCAGTCACATGGAGGGGTCAATCTGCAATGGGGGGAAAAGTGGCATTATAGGCTAAGACTAGCAAACGGGAAGTCCTAAAAGCAAGAGGAAAGATAAAAACAGGAAAGGAGGCAGAGAAGACAGGCAGATGTCAGGGTCTGGAGGGCCTTGAAAGCCTGGTAAGGAGTTAAGTCTTCTATCTAAGGGCAACAGATGGTCTTTGAAGGGTTTTGAGCAGGGCTGCGGCCTGGTCAGATCTGTCTCCTAGCAACAGAACTAGAGTGGTGATTGTGATGGATGGATTGGAGAGGAGCATCCTGGAGAAGGGAGACCAGTGCAGAGGTTGTTACAATAATCTGGATGAGGGACAAAGAAGGTCTGCACACAGGTGATGGAGAGAAGTTCACTGATTCAGGAGAAAACAAGAGGCAGAAGCACCAGGACTGAGGCTGGGGAGTGAGAGCCCAAGACTGAGTTTCTGACTCCAGAGATGAGAACCAGAGTGGACTACAAATCATCTTTTAGCCTGACTGGTGAAGGGTATCACCCATTCCTTAGCAGGAGCAAACTAGAGAATAATATTAGAACCTGGTTCTTTGCCGGTAAGTATGAACGGTAAAGAGCAGGTGCTTTCATTCCAGAGCATAATAGTTAGTCATTTTCAAGAATATGTTTTTTGTTATTTTTATCATCTTAAAGATGACACTATGTGGCTAAATTTGGGTCTCCCACTTTACAATGGGCTTCTCTTGTGGCTCAGACAGTAAAGAATCTGACTGCAATGAGGAAGACCCTGGTTCCATCCCTGGGTCGGGAAGATCTCCTGGAGAAGGACATGGCTACCCACTCCAATATTCTTGCCTGGAGAATCCCATGGACAGAGGAGCCTGGCGGGCTACAATCCATGGGATCCCAAAGAGTTCGGCACAACTGAGTGACCAACACTTTCACTTTACAACTGGGCTTCCCAGGTGGCGCTAGTGGTAAAGAATCCACCTGCCAATGCAGGAGATGTAAGAGACTCGGGTTCGATCCCTGGATTAGGAAGATTCCACTGCAGGAGGAAATGGCAGCCCACTCCAGTATTCTTACCTGGGAAATCCCATGGACAGAGGAGCCTGGCGGGCTACAGTTCCATGCAGTCACAAAGAAGTGAACATGACAGAGTAATACTTCTTCACTTTTTTTTGAAAGTAAAATGAAGCAGGTAATATCTGCCCTTCTAAGCTCAGAGCACTGTAATGAGAATCACGGGCATTTACACATGTGAAGTCAAAATAGAGAACATATCCAAATAGAAACACGTCTCCTTAACTCAGAATACCATATCAGTACTCATGCAGTTTTGCTTACCCTTAACTGTAAAGTGTGTGTGCTCAGTTATGTCTTGCTCTTTGTTCTCATGCCCCCAGCTCACGTAAGAGGTCGGAAAGGACCTGCTGGGAGAGGAGTGGCTGCTGTGGGTGCCTGACGCAGAGAGGCCAGGAGGAAAGGCAGGTGCACCAGGCTGGGTGAGGAGAGAGACCCGCAGCCCAGAGGCAAAGCTCCTGCCATCTGTGTTGAGCCGGCACAGGCATTGTTTGTCAAAAGACACCCAAATGGGCTCAGAGAAACACACGTGTGTTTTGAAATGACTACATTTTCACTCTGAGGAGCAGTGTTACCTTAGGCGCCTCATTTTGAAAATGGTGTTTCTAAGCAGGGCGGGGGTGAGCAAGGAGTCTGGGTGTCCCTGCAGGGCCGGGACTCAGCCCGTGTGACCTCAATGAGCTGCACCACCAGCTGAAGCTGAGTCTGGCCCTAAGCCCTCCTCCAGGGGCACTGGTGCTGATCGCCAGCTTCCCCATCTCACCGCGGGCTGCTCAGCAAACCTGTAACTGAATGAGGGCTCTTTTAGGGCCATGGACATACTGAGTAAGGTAGTTTTCTGAAATTCTGTTTTTAACAAAACAATTATTCACATAGCTCAAGGTGAGTGTGTGTGTGTGTGTTTGTGTGCACACATATGCATGCGTGTATGCTGCTTGAGTTTTTGCATTTTTGCTTTGAGTTTTTAAAATATGACTACTTGCACAAGTAAGAGATTCAACTAACTTTCTCTAGTGGAAAAATCTGTTTCAGTCAAAAAGATTTAGTTTAGAACATATGCAATATATTATATCTCTTACTCAGCAGGCCATGTAAAAAATAAGTGATATACTGCATGTTCTAAATAAACAAAATCATTTTCATGAAAAATCCTTTTCTTGAGCACATGCTCTTCTGTATTATGTACCAAAGGTCTCAATCAAGTTACCACCACTACTATTTTAAGAACTGTCTCAAATATGTAGGCAATTCAGAGTCTCTAAACTGAAGAAAAAAGGTTTCCTTTCTCCTAGTCTTTCCTTCTGAGTTTTTTGGGAAGACATTTTGGAATGGCTTGGTGACAATTTTGCTTGGAGAGCATTCCATGGTCAATTTAGAGTGCATAAATCTTACTGCTTTTTCTATTTTTAAAATGTCAAATCAATTACTGCCTTCCGAAGCTGCCAAGCTTGCCAGCAGGGCACACTTGTGCCATCTCCTCTTGGCCCCTGTGGGTCCTGGATCAGAATAAAGGGATTGGTCCAGGTGACTCTCCTGGTGGCTCAAGTTTGGAGGCACAGTGATGCTACATGCCACACATGTCCCACACAGGAGATGGGAAGACTGGGCTCAGTGGTCCGTAGAGAGATGCTTGACATGGAACTTTGATTCTACACCAAAAGTCTGGGAGCTGGCAGTCTTTGAGCTGCCCACGGAAAGTTTGTTTTGTCCACACAGTGCTTTTCTTTTAAAATGAATTTATTACAAACATTTTAATATTGTGATATTTTTATATTAAAGTTTGGATTTCAGCCTTTCAAGAAAAATCAGAAGATCTACATACATGGGGTCTCCATTCCCCCATGGGAACAACAACCCTGTCTAGATGAGGCCCATGTTCTTTCCTCTATGAGGCCCCATTCCTCATGAAAGGGAAAGTTGCTCAGTTGTGTCCGACTCTTTGCGAACCCATGGACTATATAGTCCATGGAATTCTTCAGGCCAGAATACTGGAGTGGGTAGCCATTCCCTTCTCCAGGGGATCTTCCCAACCCAAGGATCGAACTCAGGTCTCCTGCACTGCAGATGGATTCTTTAGCAGCTGAGACACCAGGGAAGCCCAAGAATACTGGAGTGTGTAGCCTATCCCTTCTCCAGAGGATCTTCCTGACCAAGGAGTTGAACAGGGGTCTCCTGCATTGCAGGCAGATTCTTTACCAGCTGAGCTATCAGGGAAGCTCTAGTTACCAGTAATATTTTCATCATGGGGCTTGCACTGTTGTATTTCTCACACCAGACTGGCTTGCTATTTATGTTCGGCAGCGACAGACTGCGCAGAAGCACGGCTGAGAGGAGCTACCCCTCGCCCAAGGTCAGGGGTGGCGATGGCACAGGAGCAGCCTAGAGGAGCTACCCCATGTCCGAGGTCAGGGGAGGCGGCTGAGAGGAGCAACCTCCCATCCAAGGAGCTGTGGCTGTGTGGGTGCAGGAGGGCTGACAGGAGCTACTCCACGTTCAAGGTCAGGAGGGGCGGCCGTGAGGAGATACCCTTCGTTCAAGGTAAGGAGCAGAGGCTGCGCTTTGCTGAAGCAGCTGTGAAGAGATACCCCACGTCCAAGGTAAGAGAAACCCAAATAAGACAGTAGGTGTTGCAAGAGGGCATCAGAGGGCAGACACACTGAAACCATAATCACAGAAAACTAGCTAATCAGATCACACGGACCACAGCCTGTCTAACTCAATGAAACTAAGCCATGCTGTGTGGGGCCACCCAGGATGGGCTGGTCATGGTGCAGAAGTCTGAGAGAATGTGGTCCACTGGAGAAGGGAACGGCAAAACACTTCACTATTCTTGCCTTGAGAAGCCCATGAACAGTATGAAAAGCCAAAATGATAGAATACTGAAAGAGGAACTCCCCAGGTCAGTAGGTGTCCAATATGTTACTGGAAATCAGTGGAGAAATAACTCCAGAAAGAATGAAGAGATGGAGCCAAAACAAAAACAATACCCAGTTGTGGATGTGACTGGTGATAGAAGCAAGGTCTGATGCTGTAAAGAGCAATATTGCATAGGAACCTGGAATGTCAGGTCCATGAATCAAGGCAAATTGGAAGTTGTCAAACAGGAGACGGCAAGAGTGAACATTAACATTGTAAGAATCAGCGAACTAAAATGGACTGAGTTAAATGGAATTTAACTCAGATGACCATTACAACTACTACTGTGGGCAGGAATCCCTTAGAAGAAATGGAGTAGCCATTATGGTCAACAAAAGATTCCAAAATGCAGTACTTGGATGCAATCTCAAAAACAACAGAATGATCTCTGTTTGTCTCCAAGGCAAACCATTGAATATCACGGTAATCCAAGCCTATGCCCCGACCAGTAATGCTGAAGAAGCTGAAGTTGAACGGTTCTATGAAGACCTACAAGACCTCTTAGAATAACACCCAAAAAAGATGTCCTTTTCATTATAGGGGACTGGAATGCAAAAGTAGGAAGTCAAGAAACACCTTGGGTAACAGGCAAATTTGGCCTTGGAGTAAGGAATGAAGCAGGGCAAAGGCTAATAGAGTTTTGCCAAGAAAATGCAGTGGTCATAGCAAACACCCTCTTCCAACAACACAAGAGAAGACTCTACACATGGACATCACCAGATGGTCAACACTGAAATCAAACTGATTATATTCTTTGCAGCCAAAGATGGAGAAGCTCTATACAGTCAGCAAAAACAAGACCAGGAACTGACTGTGGCTCAGATCATGAACTCCTTATTGCCAAATTCAGACTTAAATTGAAGAAAGTAGGGAAAACCCCTAGACCATTCAGGTATGACCTAAATCAAATCCCTTATGATTATACAGTGGAAGTGAGAAATAGATTTAAGGGACTAGATCTGATAGACAGAGTGCCTGATGAACTATGGATGGAGGGAGGTTTGTGACATTGTACAGGAGACAGGGATCAAGACCATGCCCATGGAAAAGAAATGCAGAAAAGCAAAATGGCTGTCTGGGGAGGCCTTATAAATAGCTGTGAAAAGAAGAGAAGCAAAAAGTAAAGGAGAAAAGGAAAGATGTTCCCATTTGAATGCAGAGTTCCAAAGAATAGCAAGGAGAGATAAGAAAGCCTTCCTTAGCGATCAGTGCAAAGAAATAGAGGAAAACAACAGAATGGGAAAGACTAGAGATCTCATCAAGAAAATTAGAGAGACCAAGGGAACATTTCATGCAAAGATGGGCTCGATAAAGGACAGAAATGGTATGGACCTAACAGAAGCAGAAGATATTAAGAAGAGGTGGCAAGAATACACAGGAGAACTACAAGAGCTTCACGACCAAGATAATCACAATGGTGTGATCACTCACCTAGAGTCAAACATCCTGGAATGTGAAGTCAAGTGGGCCTTAGGAAGCATCACTATGAACAAAGCTGGTGGAGGTGATGGAATTCCAGTTGAGCTATTCCAAATCCTGAAAGATGATGCTGTGAAAGTGCTGCACTCAATATGCCAGCAAATTTGGAAAACTCAGCAGTGGCCACAGGACTGGAAAAGGTCTGTTTTCATTCCAATCCCAAAGAAAGGCAATGCCAAAGAACGCTCAAACTACTGCACAATTGCACTCATCTCACACACTAGTAAAGTAATGCTCAAAATTCTCCAAGCCAGGCTTCAGCAATACATGAACCGTGAACTTCCAGATGTTCAAGCTGGTTTTAGAAAAGGCAGAGGAACCAGAGATCAAATTGCCAGCATCCTCTGGATCATCGAAAAAGCAAGAGAGTTCCAGAAAAACATCTATTTCTGCTTTATTGACTATGCTAAAGCCTTTGACTGTGTGGATCACAATAAACTGTGGAAAATTCTTCAAGAGATGGGAATCCCAGACCACCTGACCTGCCTCTTGAGAAACCTATATGCAGGTCAGGAAACAACAGTTAGAACTGGACATGGAACAACAGACTGGTTCCAAACAGGAAAAGGAGTACGTCAAGGTATGTATTGTCACCCTGCTTATTTAACGTATACACAGAGTACATCATGAGAAACTGGGCTGGATGAAGCACAAGCTGGAATCAAGATTGCCAGGAGAAATATCAATAACCTCAGATATGCAGATGACACCACCCTTGTGGCAGAAAGTGAAGAGGAACTAAAAAGCCTCTTGATGAAAGTGAAAGAGGAGAGTGAAAAAGTTGGCTTAAAGTTCAACATTCAGAAAACGAAGACCATGGCATCTGGTCCCATCACTTCATGGCAAATAGATGGGGAAAACAGTGGAAACAGTGTCAGACTTTATTTTTGGGGGCTCCAAAATCACTACAGATGGTGATTGCGGCCATGAAATTAAAAGACGCTTACTCCTTGGAAGGAAAGTTATGACCAACCTAGATAGCATATTCAAAAGCAGAGACATTACTTTGCCAACAAAGGTCCGTCTTGTTCAAGGCTATGGTTTTCCAGTGGTCATGTATGGATGTGAGAGTTGGGCTGTGAAGAAAGCTAAGCACCGAAGAATTGATGTTTTCGAACTATGGTGTTGGAGAAGACTCTTGAGAGTCCCTTGGACTGCAAGGAGGTCCAACCAGTCCATCCTAAAGGAGATCAGTCCTGGGTGTTCATTGGAAGGACTGATGCTAAAGCTGAAACTCCAATACTTCGGCCACTTCATGCGAAGGGTTGACTTATTGGAAAAGACCCTGATGCTGGGAGGGATTGGGGGCAAGAGGAGAAGGGGACTACAGAGGATGAGATGGCTGGATGGCATCACTGACTCGATGGACTCTGAGTTTGAGTGAACTCCGGGAGTTGGTGATGGACAGGGAGGCCTCGCATGCTGCGATTCATGGGGTCGCAAAGAGTTGGACACAACTGAGCGACTGAACTGAACTGAACTGATAACCATTTAAATTTGTGATTCCTGTTCTAGTACATTTTATTTTAAAACCCTGATTTGGCTTTAATTTAGTTGCTTTAAGCTAACAGGAACTAAGTTCCTATTCTAGACTTTATATGCAAGCAGCACAATCATTCATTCATTCAACCTTTCTTGAGAACTTGCTGTGTTCAAGGCATCGTGCTCTCAGTTCAGTTCAGTTCAGTCGCTCAGTTGTGTCCAACTCTAGGGACTGGGATACAACACAAAATAACTCCAGTCCCTGCCTTCATGATTTTATAGTCCAACTATAATATCATTATCATAATAATATGATAACCACAGTCCAATTCAATTATAAAATGGCAAATATTTGCTATGGGGAGGTAAACAGTTTTTACAGGACAAAACCTTAATACTATGTAAAACAACCAAGGAAAGTTTCCAACCATGAGATATGCTCTCTGCTCTTGGGGTGAGTGGATGCTGTGATGCTTCAGGTACACTAGCACTGCAGAGCTGGGAGATGTCAGGCAGGAATCACCTGTAATACTTGCTTTCTGAGATCAGGATTCCACCATAAAGCTACAATGAACCATCCTTTGATGACTGTGACGTCATCTCATGGTATCACAGGGCCCCCAGACTGTCTTCAGGAGCAGGTGTCACTGTGCTCTTCTGTATCACCAGGCAATCCCCTGGTCTCTCTGGGCCTCACCATCCCTTTCTGGAAATGATCTCTAAGGTCTCTTCTAGCTCTCAGACTGATGATTATGTATGAAAGGGCTAAAAACATGTGAGAAAGGATTCAGAGTATCAACAGGGCACCAAAGAATCTTTGAAGAATGGGTTAAGTTTGGTTAAGGAGAAGTTTTAAAGTCTGGGTCTAAAAGGAATTTGAAGATTCAGTTTACTGGACAGAACTTAAGAGAGTATCCTTCATTGGAGATGAGGGAAAATAGGCAAAGACATGAAACGTGGGTCACGATAATAAAGGACCACTGGCAGACCATAGAGCACCAGCTGACGGGATGGAGGGCACCAGGGAAAAGCAAAACAGAAGCTCAGAGTGAGGCCTGTAAACTGAAGGCATTGTATCCTAAGGTAGAGAACTCAGTCTTGACACAGTAAGAAGGATTTAGGTAGTATTTTAAGATGATTATTTAGACAACTATATAGACCAGTCTAGTGCTTTCCCATCACCACCACCCCCAACATCATCAACTGTTTTCAAAGCCATTTAGCACCTGGGCAAAGCCTCCTCAGTTCTTATGCAACAACGGCCTATAGCCTTCATGTCTTAAAATACTTAGTCACAACCTAATGTCAACTGAGCAGACAGAAACTGTGATTGAAATAAAAGCATAATTGTAAATTACAAAGACGAGCCAATACTCATCCACCTCAAACTATTCCAAACAACTGAAGAGTATGGAAACACTCCCATGTTTCTATAGGACCACTATGATCCTGACACCAAAACCAGACAAAGACACTAAAAAAAGAATAAAACCACGTGATCAGCTCAATAGACAGAAAAATCATTTGATAAAGTTCAACATCCATTCATGAGAGAGTGCCAAATCCTAACCACTAGACCACCAGGGAGCATCTAACATTCAGTCATGATAAAAACTCATTCTTACCCAAGTTGGTATAAAGGGACATATCTCAACATAATAAAGACCATTTATGACAAACTCACAGCCATAGCACACTCACTGAAAAGATGAAAGCCTTTCTTTTGGCTCTGTCTTCAAAGATAAAAGAAAGAAAGGCAACAATAAACAAAGTGAAGTGAAGTGAAAGTCGCTCAGTTGTGTCCAACTCTTTGTGACCCCATAGACTATGCAGGCCATGGAATTCTACAGGCCAGAATACTGGAGTGGGTAGCCAGTCCCTTATCCGGGGATCTTCCCAACCCAGGGATTGAACCCAGGTCTCCTGCACTGCAGGCAGATTCTTTACCACCTGAGCCACAAGGAAACCCAATGATAAACAAATGGGACCTATTTAAATTTAAAAGCTTTGCACAGCAAAAAAAAACCCCATCAACAGACCAAAAAGACAACCTACTGAAAGGGAGAAAATATTTGCAAATGATATGGCCAAGAAGGTTAATAATACCCAAAATCTATAAATAGCTCATACAACTCAATATCAAAGAAACTAACAACCTAATTTAAAAATGAGCTGAAAACCTGAATAGATATTTTTCCCAAAGAAGATATTCATGTGGCCGACAAGCACATGAAAAGATGTTCAGTATCACTAATCATGAGAGAAATGCAAACCAAAACCACAATGAGACATCACCTCACATGTGCCAGAATGGCACAAATAACAAATGTTGGTGAGGATGTAGAGAAAAGTAAACCCTCGTATACTGCTGGTGGGAATGTAAACTGGTGGAAAACTATGGAAAACAATATTGAGGCTCCTCAAAAAACAAAAATTGTACTACTATATGATCCAGCAATTCCACTCCTGTGTATATATCTGAAGAAAACTAAAATACTAATTGGAAAAGATACATGAACTCCAATGTTCATAGCAGCATTATTTTTAGTAGCTAAAATATGGAAGCAACCTGACATCCATCAACAGATGAACAGATAAGAAGATGTGAGATATATATATATATATATGGTAGAATACATATATATAGAACTGCCATACGACCCAGCAATCCCACCACTGGGCATACACACTGCTGCTGCTGCTGCTAAGTTGCTTCAGTCGTGTCCGACTCTGTGTGACCCCATAGATGGCAGCCCACTAGGCTCCTCTGTCCCTGGGATTCTCCAGGCAAGAATACTTGGAGTGGGTTGCCATTTCCTTCTCCAATGCATGAAAGTGAAGTCGCTCAGTCGTCCCTGACTCTTAGCGACCCCATGGACTGGAGCCTACCAGGCTCCTCCGTCCATGGGATTTTCCAGGCAAGGGTACTGGAGTGGGGTGCCATTGCCTTCTCTGATACACACTGAGGAAACCAGAATTGAAAGAGACATGTGTACCCCAATGTTCATTGCAGCACTGTTTATAATAGCCAGGACATGGAAGCAACCTAGATGTCCATAGGCAGATAAATGGATAACAAAGTTGTGGTACATATACACAATGGACTATTACTCCACTATTAAAAAGAATGCATTTGAATCAGTTCTAATGAGGTGGATGAAACTGGAGCCTATTATACAGAGTGAAGTAAGTCAGAAAGAAAAAGACCAATACAGTATATTAACGCATATATATGGAATTTAGAAAGATGGTAACGATGACCCTATATGCGAGACAGCAAAAGAGACACAGATATAAAGAATAGACTTTTGGACTCTGTGTGAGAAGGCGAGGGTGGGATGATTTGAGAGATATCACCAGTCCAAGTTTGATGCATGAAATAGGGCACTCAAAGCTGGTGCACTGGGACAACCCTGAGCGATGGGATGGGGAGGGAGGTGGGAGGGGGGTTCAGGATGGAGGACACATGTATACTCATGGCTGATTCATGTCAATGTATGGCAAAAAACACTACAGTATTATAAAGTAATTAGCCTCCATTAAAATAAATTAATTAATTTAAAAAAGATTATACAAAAAGATGTGATATATTTATAGAATATATATATGATAGAATATTACTCAGCCATAAAAAGAATGAAATTCTGCCATTTGCAACAATGTGGATAGACGTAGAGAGTATTATGTACAGTGAAATAAGTCAGATAGAAAGAGACAAACACACTATGTTATCACTTATATATGTAGAATCCTCCCAAAATATGAATGTATATAACAAAATAGAAACAGACTCACAGATATAGAGACCAAACCAGCAGTAGCCAGTGAGAAGGAAGGAGGGAGGGGCAAGAAAGGGGTATGGAAATAAGAGGTCCAGACTACTATGTATAAAAAGATAAGCAATAAGAATATATTGTGTAACAGGGAAATACAGACACTGTTTTGTAATAACTTTAAATAGAGTATAATCTATAAAAACATTGCATCACTGTGTATACTTGAAACTAATACAATCTTGCAAGTCAAATAAACTTCAGTAAAAAAAGAAATGAAGTCATGAATGCAAGCAACCTTACAGATCTATATGTATCTTTAAGAGTCAATGGCTGAAAAATTTTCAGCAGTCTACAGTCTGTTTCAATTCTAGGTAACTTGCCATTGCCAGATACTCTTCCCCTCCTCCTACGTTAAGAAAATAGGAGAATCTGTCAACAACAGATAAAAGAAAGAAGCAGAGATAATTGATTTTCAGAGTCTCTAATATAAAATACAATCTATCTGGATTTTTATAAGTGGCAGGCAGGGTCATTTTCCTTTCCAGGGCCATTTTCCTGGATTCAAGAAGTTTGAGATTGAATTTTCTCAAGTCTCTCACCTCTTTTAAAAGTGAAAAATGAAAATCAGAATAGTACTCTTCTCTGCTGGCAGAAGAGAACTGAGGTCATAAGTGCCAAAAGATGATTTCCAAAGTAAGAGGATTTGGAACAGAAAGAAAACACGACTGTCATATCAGCAAGCACTCCAAGGCACAACCTGAGTAATCGTGCCTTTCTCCCGTCCTTCACAGTATCTTCAGAAGCAATTTTGTTTAATTATTTTGTGTCTTCTGATTTTGAAAATCATTAACTCAGCAGAATGCTGGCCATTGGAAGCAAACTGTAAGCTAAATTTAGAAATTTCTTGGAAAAAATACCCAGTGCCTATCATATATGTATGTACATGTGTATATATATATATTTATATGTATATGTATGCCTATCATATATATATATATAGTTGCTCTCATTATGCAAGATTTCTTATAAGCTGGCCTTTGTGTATTTTAAGGAATGAAGTGATCCCATCCCAGCTCTGAAGAAAGCCCAGAGGATACTTAACTTATGACAACATCTCAAAGCAAAGGAAAAGGGGAGTCACTTTAAGGTTTCAAAGAACCTATAGTGATTTTGGTGGGAAAATAGAAGATGAATGACAGGGAATTTTCACATCATTTGAATTGTTTGGAGCACTGCTTTGATACCTTGAATATATTTATGGTGTGGGTGGTACAAAATCAATCACTGTATCAGGTTTAAAGCTGGGACAGTTGCTCTAAGCAGAATCGGCTTGTGCCACTGAAAATTGGAGGCACGTGGTACTAGAATGCCAAGAACACTTGTGCTTTCTGGGACCACACCTGCCATATCAGAGGTGTGTCTACTTGCTCCAGAGGACAGATTAGGGGCTTACTCTATGTAAGCAGAACTTTGGAAATAAAATCAGGTTTTAAAGGAATGAGGGATCTTCTATTTAAACAATTTGACTTCTCAATCCACTTTCTCAGTTCAGTTCAGTCCAGTCACTCAGTCATGTCCGACTCGAACTGTAGCACGCCAGGCCTCCCTGTCCATCACCAACTCCTGGAGTCCACCCAAACCCATGTCCACTGTGTCGGTGATGCCATCCAACCATCTCATCCTCTGTCGTCCCATTCCCCTCCTGCCCTCAATCCTTCCCAGCATCAGGGTCTTTCCAAATGAGTTGGCTCTTTGCATCAGGTAGCCAAAGCATTGGAGTTTCAGCTTCAACATCAGTCCCTTCAGTGAACATCCAGGACTGATCTCCTTTAGGATAGACTGGTTGGATCTCTTTGTAGTCCAAGGGACTCTCAAGAGTCTTCTCCAACACCACAGTTCAAAAGCATCAATCCACCTTCCACACCATCTCTAAAATGATCTTTTTCATAAAGTTACAAATCAGAGCAGGCCACAGTTGCTCTTGCTAAAAACGTTCAGTGACTACCTATTACTGACATCTAATCTCTCTCCAGAAACTTCAATTTCCGCGCCCAATTATAAACATCACAACAATTTTTTTGCTTCTGTGGCATAAAGTGAGGATTACTCCTAATTTCACATGAGTCCTCCGGTTATTATATCTAAGTGGTCCTCTAGATTGGGCCAGGTGGAAACCATGCAACACAGTTTTCTTTAATACCTGCTTTCTTTTCTAGTTTGTCATCCTTTGGGAAAGCTATCTCTTTTGGTCTGGTGAACCCATTCATTTCCTCTTGAAGCATCCCCCTCTTTTTGTATACTTGCTCAATATCTGTAACAGTTAACTGTCTTAATAGCTGAATTCATAAAGTGAGCCTCTATTACAACACTTGAGAGTGACTGTAATTATGCCAGAATCAATCACTTCGCTCCTGCAGTGTACTCTGAGATCTACGAGGGCAGAAGACCTGTTTTATACAGCTTTGTGTCTTTAAGTGCCTGAAATACACTCTGCACTAAACAAATATCTGTTAAAGAAATGAATAGAGCAACAGTGAATCCTTTTCTAAAATGAAGAAGCTCTTTTTGTGATGCAAATAACCACACCCTGATCCATTTGGTTTGAGTTTGGATATTTATCTGCTAGCTTTCTGTTCATTGTAGTACAACAATATGTCACGTAGCTTCAAAGAGCACAACGGGAAAAATGTCTCAGCTATTCCTATGCCCGAAACAGAGATTTATCCACTGGAACATCACAATGACTAAGGAAAGAGATAGAAAACAAAAGAAAATCCTAGGCTTCAATTTATTCTGGTACTGATTTTCAAACTCTTTCTCTTTTCTTTTTACCAGACTGGAAAAGATGTAGTACAACTGTCTGATTTGAGTTTCCTCCTCATCCCTAGAAGGGGTAACATTAGGCAGAGGCTGGTGGGACTGTGGGGCAAGTGGCCCTTGGTTGGCCATCACCTCCTCTCCCATCCTCTTCAGCTATCTGGGTTTAGCCTACGCCTCCTGAAGAAACACCTGAAATCCCCTCCTCCAGGAGGCTGCCTCTGAAGAGCCCCTCAGTGCCTATGTTCCCATTCTGAACACAACTGTATTGTATTTGCTGTTATATTGCTTTGTAAACATTCTTAAGCACTTCATATGTCTGTGCAGGGTTGCTAGTTATAGCGAAGCCTTCCTCAGGGACATGTGTGCAGTTTCTGTCTCTTTGATGTCCTCCATCCATGCCCAAAGGCAAGCAGCACAGGATTCCTCTAACGCTGACAAGTGAAGATTTACATCTGTAGGAAATACACACCGTGTCCTCAACTTCCTCCTCACCCCCCCTTAACCTCCAGTAAAGTGATATATGGAATATTTAATTCAGATTTCTTTCTTCATTTAGAAATGTTGTAATATCTCTTAAAATTAATTGGAAATCCCCAAATCCCAAAAATAAAAATCGTATGATACTGTGTCTTAAAACCAAGATAGAACAAATGTTGTGCTAAGTCAAGAAGCCTGAGTAAGAACAGGACTCTGCTACTAGCATAGAGCTGGTGGAAAGATTATTTAAATAGGATGAGAACACTTTGGAAAGAGAAAGCCAGTACCTTTGAAGCGTCTTCATTTCCTTCCATGTATTGTACAGGACACACGGACTCAGTGGTATGCTAGTAAATTGGCTCCCCAGGAGAAAAAAGACCCCAAGCTATAGCATCTACTGACTTCTGTGGTATAAATACTCCCACCATGGTGGTGGCGCAGTGATAAAGAATCCGCCTAGCAGTGCAGGAGACACAAAAGATGTGGGCTCAATCCCTGGGTCAGGACTCCAGCTTTCTTGCCTGGAGAATTCCATGAACAGAGGAGCCTAGCAGGCTACAGTCCATGGGGTTGCATAGACTTAGACATAACTGAGCAGGACACTAGATCATGCAGGTATTACCTAAATCAAATCCCTTACAATTATACAGGGGAAGTGACAAATAGATATAAGGGATTACATCTAATAGACCAAGTGCTTGAAGAACCATGGATGGAGGTTCGTGACACTGTACAGGAGGCAGTGATCAAGACCATCCCCAAGGGAAAAAAATGCAAAAAGGCAAAATGGTTGTCTGAGGAGGGCTTACAAATAGCTATGAAAAGAAGAGAAGTGAAAGGCAAAGGAGAAAAGGAAAGATATATCCATTTGAATGCAGAGTTCCAAAGAATAGCAAGGAGAGATAAAAAAGCCTTCCTGAGTGACCAGTGCAAAGAAATAGAGGAAAACAACAAAATGGGAAAGACTAGAGATCTCTTCAAGAAAATTAGAGATACCAAGGGAACATTTCATGCAAAGATGGGCTCAATAAAGGACAGAAATGGTATGTACCTAACAGAAGCAGAAGATATTAAGAAGAGGTGGCAAGAATACACAGAAGAACTGTACAAAAAAGATCTTGATAATTCAGATAACCACAATGGTGTGACCACTCACCTAGAGTGAGACATCTTGGAATGTGAAGTCAAGTGGGTCTTAGGAAGCATCACTAAGAACAAAGCTAGTGGAGGTGATGGAATTCCAGTTGAGCTATTTCAAATCCTAAAAGACGAGGCTGTGAAAGTGCTGCACTCAATATGCCAGCAAATTTGGAAAACTGAGCAGTGGCCACAGGACTAGAAAAGGTCAGTTTTCATTCCAATCCCTAAGAAGGGCAATGCCAAAGAATGCTCAAACTATCACACGATCGCACTCATCTCACATGCTAGTAAAGTAATGCTCAAAATTCTCCAAGCCAGGCTTCAACAGTACGTGAACTGTGAACTTCCAGATGTTCAAGCTGGTTTTAGAAAAGGCAGAGGAACCAGAGATCAAATTGCCAACATCCGCTGGATCATCAGAAAAAGAAGAGAGTTCCAGAAAAAACATACACTTATGCTTTATTGACTATGCCAAAACCTTTGACTGTGTGGATCACAATAAACTGTGGAAAATTCTTCAAGAGATGGGAATACCAGACCACCCGACCTGCCTCTTAAGAAATCTGTATGCAGGTCAAGAAACAATCTGTTTAGGTCTTCTGCACATTTTTTTCCCTGGGTTGTTTGTTCTTTGTGTGTATGAGCTGTTTTTCTATTTTGGAAATTAACCCCTTATCAGTTGTATCATTTGCAAATATTTTTTTTCCAGTCTGTAACTTGTCTTTTTGTTTATTTATAGTTTCCTTTGCAAAAGCTAATAAATTTGTTTAGGTCCCATTCATTTATTTTTGCTTTTATTTCTATTGCTTTGGGAAACTGACCTAAGAAAACATTGCTACAGTTTTATGTCAGAGAATATTTTGCCTATGTTTTCCCTCGGAATTTTATGGTGTCATTCTTATGTTTAAATTTTTAAGCCATTTTGAGTTTATTTTTGTGTATGGTGTGAGGGAGTGTTCTAACTGATTTACTGTTACCCAACTTTTCCAACACTATTGCTGAATAAACCGTCATTTCTCAAAAAAAAAAAAAAAAAAAAAAAAGAAAGAAACAACAGAACTGGACATGGAACAACAGACTGGTTCCAAACAGGAACAATACACATTGTTTGGCATTGCCCTGTGTATTGTCACCCTGCTTATTTAATTTCTATGCAGAGTACATCATGAGAAACACTGGGCTGGAAGAAGCAGAAGCTGGAATCAAGACTGCCAGGAGAAATATCAATAACCTCAGATATGCAGATGACACCACCCTTATGGCAGAAAGTGAAGAGGAACTCAAAAGCCTCTTGATGAAAGTGAAAGTGGAGAGTGAAAAAGTTGGCTTAAAGCTCAACATTCAGAAAACGAAGATCATGGCATCTGGTCCCATCACTTCATGGAAAATAGATGAGGCAACACTGGAAACAGTGACAGACTTTATTTTTCTGGGCTCCAAAATCACTGCAGATGGTGACTGCAGCCATGAAATTAAAAGACACTTGCTCCTTAGAAGACAAGTTATGACCAACCTAGACAGCATATTGAAAAGTAGAGATGTTACTTTGCCAACAAAGGTCCATCTAGTCAAGGCTATCATTTTCCAGTAGTCATGTATGGGTGTGAGAGTTGGACCATAAAAAAAGCTGAGCACTGAAGAATTGATGCTTTTGAACTGTGGTGTTGGAGAAGTCTCTTAAGAGTCCCTTGGACTGTAAGGAGATTAAACCAGTCAATTCTAAAGGAAATTATTCCTGAATATTCATTGGAAGGACTGATGCTGAAGCTGAAACTCCAATACTTTGGCCACCTGATGCGAAGAACTGACTCATTTCAAAAGACCCTGATGCTGGGAAAGATTGAAGGCAGGAGGAGAAGGGGATGACAGAGGATCAGATGGTTGGATGGCATCACTGACTTGATGGACATGAGTTTGAGTAAGCTCTGGGAGTTGGTGATGGACAGGGAGGCCTGGTGTGCTGCAGTCCATGGGTTCCAAAGAGTTGGACACGACTGAGCGACTGAACTAAACTGAAGTGAACTGAACTGAGCAGGAACACGAATAATCAATGGATTAGTGACCAGTTTGCAAAATTCATGACTATTTAATAATTGCTTTTTGATACAGGCCGGCTTTAGCCCACTACTGTATATGCCTGGACACTGAGGTTAGATACTGGATTAGGTCATAGTAAAAAATAACACTAATACCTCAGTGTTACTTTCAATGTAGCAAATCAGCCATTTTCAATGTCACAAAGGGAAGATGGCATCTATCTCTCACCCAAGTCCTTCTCCTGTTGTATCTATAAGGTCTTCTAGATTTGAATGCCATGAATGTAGGGGAAATGTGATGATGAAAAACAACACACTGGTGTTTTATTAAAGTACTTGCTTATCTTCTTATTTTGCAGCAGCTGGCAGAGTAAGATTTATGGTGGCCACCCAATTAGAACTCAGAATGCTTCCCAGCTAATTATTTTACATCCTAAGTGAAATGCAGAAAAAGTAATACTGATTATTATTACAGCTGATGTCTAGTGAATGCACATGATGTGCCATGTGTTTGATGTATATTAAATCATATATTCCTTCGTCACAACCACCTTGAGCAGACATGCAATCATCAGGCCCCAGGTTATGCAGCAGGAAATGGAAGCCCGGCACACAGGAAGTGGGATGTAGTCCTAGGGAGCCTGGTGTCAGCAGTCTGGCTGTACCAAGAAAGGTTAGTAGCTCCCACTTATTCATCGTCTTTAAACCTGTCCTCCCAGGGGCGAGCTGGCTGCATTTATCACAATGCAGTTATATTCCATATCCTTGGCTGTACAGCAAGGAGGAAGCTTGGTTGAAAATTTCTGCTTATTAAGAGAGGAAGCTAACTGGTTTCTACTAATGATTCAGATAATATTCGCCTCATCATCTACTCTTGATTTAGACTCTTCTTTTTTCCATATGGCAATTGCAGATCCCTCTGCACTGGATATGTAGCAGGGTAGAGAGTATTTCTCCAAAACCCACTGAATTAAATGGAATAATATAGCCCTACTGCACAAAGTGAGCCACTCCTGCTTTTGCAGTCCCTGGCCTTAAACATGAGTTTTCTTACTTGAACTTTGATTTTCATATTATTGTGAATTTTCTGCGCCTAGAACTTCACATTGTTTTCTTTAGTTACACCAAGACCAACAGAAGAATAAAGTAAACATTAAGTGCTAAGTAGATTGGTAAGGAGGGTCATGGTGCAGATTTGGGGAGAAGCCTGGTGCCTGGTTTTTTAACAAATAGTGGTTTACAGAGTAGAGGTTTAGAGGATTGGGAGTTGGAGATAATTTTTACAGCAGAGCAAAACTTCTGAAAGGCTAAGGTGCAATTATATTTTCCCAAGGAAAAAGCTGAGAAAAACTGCTCGAAGAGACTATGTAAGTGATATCAATACATTACCTTTAATTAACAGCTACAGAAAAAGAAAGCAGTTGTGCAAAACTGCTTATCGTCCTGGTATCTCATGCCCTGTTTGAAACTTCTCTATATAAAACTGAAGGAGTTGGGAAGATTGGGGCTCAAGGTGCCCTATAGGAGGACCCAACCCATCTTTTACTTTGCGGAACTGTTAGGGGAAACACCCTGACTGAAACTGCCTGCCTTGGCCAGGCACCATAGTATCCAGTTGTATGAGCAATTATATGACAGGAGATCCCGGTAAGGAACACAGAACTAACAAGCCACCGCCAACTGGACGAATACAGGAAAGGTCAAAAGGAGATGCCATGTGTCCTACCACCTCCCAGAATCCTTCTTGCTGGCATCCATCCCGGCTGAGCAATACGTGCATCACCAGGAAGGACCCTGAGTCAGAATGACTGGCCAGAGACAACCTGGAAACCAATCCCATCACCATAAAACCCAGACTGAGAGCCACGTGGCACAGCAGTCCTCCTGGGTTCCCTTACCCTCCCGCTCTCTGCCCGGGCACCCCTTTCCCAGTAAAGTCTCTTGCCTTGTCAGCATGTGGGCTTCCCAGATGGTGCTAGGAGTAAAGAATCCACCTGCTAATGCAGGAAAGGTAAGAGATGCAGGTTCGATCCCTGGGTTGGGAAGATCCCCAGAGGAGGGCACGGAAACCCATTCCAGTATTCTTACCTGGAGTATCCTATGGACAAAGGAAGATGGCAGGCTACAGTCCACAGGGTCAAAAAGAGTCAGACATGACTGAAGTGTCTTAGCAGCATGCACGTGTCTCCTCAGAAAATTCATTTCTGAGTGTTAGACAAGAGCCCCCTTTCAGACCCTACAAGGGGTCTCCCTTTCTACAACAGAAGGATTCCCCACACTTCTTCAATGCACACCAGTGAAACGTTTTCCTGACTATATATGTAATGCAAGTTGCCTAGAACCTTTCTGCAAGCAGCCAAACTTCAGAAAGTTTGATTTGCCTTGAGACCTATCTGAGCCTGCAATGCTACAAGCCATAGCAAGGTTTAATTCTAGTGGTATTTTAAAAACTGTCTCTTCTAACATGGAAAGATGCTCAACACTGCTACACTGCAAATTAAAATTACAGAGATATTACCTCCCAGCGGTCACAATGGCTATCATCAAAAAGAACACAAATGACAAATGCTGGCAGGGACACACAGAAAAGGGAACCCTCAAAACTCTTGCACACTGTTGGCTGGGGTATAAATTTGTATAGCCACTATGGAAAACAGTACAAAGGTTTCCCAAAAAACTAAAAACAGAAGTACTTTATGATCTGCATTTGCACTCCTGGGTATATATCGGAAAAAACCCAAACCATGCATTTGAAAGAACTATGTACCCCCATGTTCACAGCACCATTATTGACAATTGCTGCGATATAGAAGCAACCCAAGGGTCCATCAACAGATGAATGGATAAAGATGTGGTATGCATACACAATGGAATATTAGCCACAAAAAGAATGAAATTTTGCTATTCGAAACAACATAGATGGACTTGGACGGAATTATGATAAGTGAAATAAGTCAGAGGAAGACAAATACTGGTATGGCATCACTTACATGTGGAACCTAAAAAATACAACAAACTAGTGAATATAACAAAAAAAAGAAGCAAACTCACAGATGTAGAGAATAAACTAGTGGTTCCTAGTGGGGAGACGGGCAAAGAAGGGTAGGAGACTAAGAGATATAAGCTATTATACACAAAAAACTACAAAGATAAATGTGCAACACAGGGAATATGGCCAATACTGTATAACAGCTATAAATGGAGCATAACCTTTACAAATTGTGAATCACTATATTGTACACTTTTAACTTATGTAATATTATTTATCAACTATTCTTCAATAAAAAATTTAAAATTGCCAGGTCTAGACAATGATCTCTGCTTCCTCCTTCTTTCTTTTAACAATCTTATGTTAGAGTTACAAAATTCTTAAAACTACTTTTGGAAGAAAATGATTATATACATAATTTTAAAAAAGCAATTCAGTCTATACCATAAGACTTTTCCCTATTTAGTTTCTGAGTTTCAGAAATACCTGATTAGTAGTTGCAAGTCCTAAAGGAACAATGAAAGAAAGAAGTACTGAGCAGTATGGATAAAAATAAATGTTCTAATTTGAGTCTTTCTGGTTCAGTTAGGGACAAAGGCAATTTAAGTAGTAACTCAGTGTTATACATTATGGAACTATATAACATGAAATTTTTTAAAAAAACATTTCCAGTTATAGAAGAGGTTTTTATATGCTGAAGGCTAAATTATATTTGTAACTTATTTCCATTTTTATTTTGTTTAGCTTTTCCAATTTTTAATGTTTCTTAATGCAATACATGCACAATGTTAAAATAAAACAATACATGAGGCTTGGCACATGACTGGTATTCAATAAGGTTCTGTTTAATGAGTGCATGTGTATGTGTTCAGTCGCTCATTAATGTCCGACTCTTTGTGACCCCATGGACTGTACCGTGCCAGGCTTCTCTGTCCATGCAATTTCCCAGACAAGAATACGGGGATCAAACCTGTATCTCTGGCGTCTCTTGCATTGGCAAGTGGACTCTTCACCACTGCGTCACCTGGGAGGCCCATGAATACATGGATTAAAGAATTATAAGCCCTTTCTCAGCCCTAATGAGTTCCCGTTCCCAAAGACAACACTTTAAAAAAATGTTTTTTTTTTTTTTTTTAAGACTTCATTTTTCTTAGAGACATTTTAGGTTCACAGCAAAACTGAGATAATAAAAAGATTTCCCTTATACCTACTCCCACCCATGCACAGCCTCTTTACCAGATGGTACATTTATTACAATGGATAACCCTACACTGGCACATCATAGCCACCCACAAAACACAGTTTACATTATTGTTCACCTCGAGTGTTATACATTCTATGAGTTTGGACAAACATATAATGGCATATGTCTATCATTTTGGAATATTTTCACTGTCCTAAAAATCCTCTGTGCTCTACCTATTCATCTATTCCCCTTCTTCCCCATCCTCTACCCCAAGGAGACATTCAAGCTTTTTTAAAAAAATTTTTATTTAAAATTAAAAGATGTTTTCTACAATTTTTAAAAGTTACTTTGTATATACGGGGCTTCCCAGCTGGTGCTAGTGGTAAAGAATCCACCTGCTAATGCAGGAGACTCAGGAAATGCAGGTCCCATTCCTAGGCCAGGAAGGTTCCCTGGAGGAGGAAATGGCAACACACTCCAGTATTCTTGCCTGGAAAATGGGCAGAGGATCCTGGCAGGCTACAGTCCATGGGGCCACAAAGAGTCAGATAACTGAGCACACACACACACTTTTCATATACAGTTATTACAAAGTGAAATCGCTCAGTCGTGTCTGACTCTTTGCTACCCCATGGACTATAGCCCGCCACACTCCTCCGTCCATGGGATTTTCCAGGCAAGAGTACTGGAGTGTGCTGCCACTGCCTTCTCCAGGGGATCTTCCCAACCCAGGGATCAAATCCGGGTCTCCCGCGTTGTAGGCAGGTGTTTTACCGTCTGGAGCCACCAGGGACTCCCTGTGCTGTAATAATACTTGAGGCTAGCTTGCACCCAGTAATCTGTGCCTTCCACTCCTCACTTCTTTTCTGCCCTTCTCCATTCTCTGTATCTGTGAGTCTGCCTGTTTTATGTTATATTCACTAGCTTGTTGTACTTTTTCAGATTTCACATATACATGATATCATACAGTATTTGTCTTTCTGACTTATTTCACTTAGCATAATGCCCTCCAAGTCCATTCATGTTGCTGCAAATGGCAAAATTTTGTTCTTTTCTACTTGCATAATGACCCATTGGTCATTTGCATTTTCTCTTTGGAAGAGTGTCTACTTAGTTCTGCTTATTTTTAAACTGGGCTGTTTGTTTTGCTGTTGAACTGTATGAACTGTTTATAAATGCTGGCCATTAATCCTTTATTGGTCATATAATTTGCAAATATTTTCTCTCATTCTGTAGGTCATCTTTTCATTATGTCAAGGGTTTCCTTTGCTGTGCAAAAGCTTTTAGATTTAATTAGGTTCCATTTGTTTATTTTTGCTTTTATTCCCATTACTCTAGGAGACAAATCAAAAAAAAACATTTCTGTGATTTATGTCAAAGAGTGTTTTGCCTATATTTTCTTCTGGGAGTTTTATAGTATATACTCTTTATTTGGATTTTTAATCATTTTGAGTTTAGTTTTGTATAGGTGTTACAGAATGTTCTAATTTCATTCTTTTTAAGTAGCTGTTCAGTTTTCCTAGCACCATTTCCTGAAGAGACGGTCTTTTCACCATTGTACGTTCTTGTTTCCTTTGTTGTAAATAAATTGACCATAATGGTGTGGATTTATTTCTGGGCTGTCTATCCTATTCCATTGATCCATGTGTCTGTTTTCACCGTCTCCATAGTTTTGCCTTTCCCAGAATGTCATATAGTTAGAATATACAGTTTGTAGTCTCTTCAGATTGGCTTCCTTGATTTATTAATATGCATTTAAGACCCCTCCATGTCTTGTCATGACTTGGTAGCTCATCTGGTTTTGGTGCTAATATTTAACTGTTCAGATGTGCCACAATCTATCTGTTCACTTACTGAAGGACATCTTGATTGCTTCCGTGTTTTGGCAGATAAACACCCATGTGCCCGTGTGCAGGTTTTTGTGTGGACATAAGTTTTCAACTCTTTTGGGTAAATTCCAAGGAATGCGACTGCAGGACTGACT
The DNA here is from genome assembly GCF_029378745.1 of Bos indicus. NCBI lineage: Eukaryota > Metazoa > Chordata > Mammalia > Artiodactyla > Bovidae > Bos > Bos indicus. Next base: position 29,324,380 of record NC_091771.1, on the reverse strand, counting down.
GTACGGAAATGAAGGATGGAACCACCACACTGTCTTCCAAAGCGGCTGTCCCATTCTACATCCTCACCTGTAATGAATGAGGGTTCCTCACCGGCATTTGATGGTGTCAATCAACTTTCTGGATTTTGGCCATTCTGATAGGAATGAGTTTTCTTTTACTAACATGGTTTTGAAATTTACTTATGTTGCAGCAAGTATTAGTAGTTGATTCCTTTTTATTACTGAGCAGTATTTCATTGTAGGGATAAATACTAAATAATCTTATTTACTCATCATTGGTGGACATTTGAATTGTTTCCAGTTTTAGGTGATTATGAATAATAAATAGTGTAAATGGTATAAATATCTGCATTCAAACTTTGGGTGGCCATGATTTCCATTTCTCTTAAGTATAAATTAGGGTCATATGGACAGTTTTATGTTTAACATTTTAAGGAAACTGTCAAGTTGTTTTTCCGAGAGACTTTCTGCTCTTTACACTCCCACTAGCACTGTATGAGGGCTCCTGGTTCTCCATGTTTCTGTCTTTCTGATTATCATCATAATAGTGGGAGTAAAGTGGTATCTCATTTTGGTTTTACTTTGTATTTCCCTACTGATTCATGATGTTTAACATATTTTTATTTACTTCTTAGCTATTCATAATAGCTTCTTTGGTGAAATGTTTATTGAAATCCTTTGTGCAGTATGAGAAACAGTGGGAACGTAAGCACAGTTGTGCCAGTTTCCCTTGTCCCAAGTCCCACGGGTGATACGCTGGGCCCAGAAAGCAGCTCTGCCTGCACTGCGCTGCACAGGAGAGGAGGAAACCAGGACTTGGGGTTCAGCATCTTTTGTAACAAGCAGCCAACAAATCAGCAGCAGCCCTGGAGCGTGAGTGGCTATGCAGTCATCTTTCAGTGGTGCATCCACTTAGTGGCTGCAAGAACTGCTGCTTTCTATTCCTTCTACTTTAATGTCTTTCTCTTCCACACTTCCCTTTTTATTTTATTTTTTCAAGTGTTTAAGCTGAGAGGGCCTGATTGCATTTAATGTCTCAATTATCTTTTAAATCACTTTTGGAAACGTTTTCCCCTCCCTTTCAGAAACATTCAAGGGACAGTAAGTTTTATATTTTATTTAGATACTGTGTTTACTCTGTTGGATTTCCCCCTCCATCACCAAAGATAAATGAGTAACTCCCATACCTCAGTGGTAGTTGATAAAAAGATAGGTGCAAATTTCAGGAAGAAAAAAAAAGGGAAGAGAGAGGAGGAGAGGAAGGACAGGGGACAGGAGAGGAAGAAAGGGAAGAAGGAAGAAAGAGAACGATTTCTTATAGTTTTAGGAATTAAGTTTCTCTGTAGATCCTCTTCTGGCACTGTATTCAAGAGATCTTGGGAGAATTCTTAGTTTCCTGTGCTAAACAGGGGGAAATGCAAGATTTTCTTGAAAGATGTCACGGATGACAAAAAGGCTATTAGAATCCTACTCCCATGATAGCTTCATTAACAGCAATGCAAGTCTCTCCTTCTCCTTCTTGTTCAAGGCCAGCTGCTCTCGAACAATGTAAGGCTAGGTACATGGAATAACTCTGCAACAAGTTCTCAGTCCTGATACCAAAGAAGTTCTTTATTAATGAAATGAACTGAATTCTAACTTAATAATTCAGTCTTTATCTCGACAAATATTTACTGACTGGTGATACAATTGCTCCTGAAGGAAAAACACACTTTGACCAAATGAATAGGTTCTGTAGTTTTTAATAATAGGAAAAGCAGCAGATTCACAGATGTAGAGGAGAAGGCAATGGCACCCCACTCCAGTACTCTTGCATGGAAAATCCCATGGATGGAGGAGCCTGGTAGGCTGCAGTCCATGGGGTCGCTAAGAGTCAGACTCGACTGAGCGACTTCACTTTCACTTTAATCTTTCATGCACTGGAGAAGGAAATGGCAACCCACTCCAGTGTTTTTGCCTGGAGAATCCCAGGGACAGGGGAGCCTGGTGGGCTGCCGTGCATGGGGTCGCACAGAGTCGGACACGACTGAAGCGACTTAGCAGCAGTAGCAGCACAGATATAGAAGACATACCAGTGATTACCAGTGGGGGTGTGTTAGGGGGAGGGACAATATAGGTGTAGGAAGAAAAAAGAGGTTATTATTTATGTGAAATCATGTGTATGACATTTTTGAAAATTGTAAGCACCACAGAATTTATAGCATCTTTCACTCAATAAAACATCAAAATAGGATATCCATATTCTAAAGTTCTTTTGTGCATCCTTGAATGACTGTGTGCTTCAATACAGTAGGCACGGATACAGAAAAAACTGAAATAAAAGAAACCTGGGGAAGACTGTAGACCCAAGCATTGTGGCCAAGGTGCTGGCAGCCAAAAATGAATGTAAGAGAACGTAATGGACAGTGTCTGCTTCAGAGGCTATTTTCCGTGCTACCTTGTTTTATCTTAAGTGACTCATGCATAGAATAAATATTCCAACTCCAAGGGTGCATGTGTTCTGGCTTCACAGCCTTCAGGATCTGTAACTCTACTAAGGACACACTTCTCAGAGCCTCAGTTTCCATGTTCCTTAATCAAGTATGACTTGATTATGGACATGAGTTTTGAGGGCAGACAGAATTCAAGTCTGATTCCATTGTACACTAATGATTTAAATATGGGTATATTACTTAGCTAAAGCCTTTTTAAATATTTGTTTTTATTTTTGTCCTTAAGCTGTGAAATGAGAATTACAAAAATACATACTGCAAAAAGTTGTGAGACGGAATTAATTTAATCTATTTAAAGCACTCAGCCTCAAATCCTGGACAAATTGCCCTTAAGTGTTACTATTATAATTATTACCTCAAGTTTCTAGTGTTCTGTCATAATATCTAAAGAGCAGTTGTAATAATAGTGATAAAAAATTAAACATTCATTAGAGGTGATCAGTAGCATGCGTCTGGGTAATTATGAGCTGTTTTTGCTCACCCATCTATAAACTGTTGGAATAAAATGGTCTTAACCAAATATCCTTGAGGCTGTCTCTGCTAATAGTTAAAGAGAAGAGGTGATTTGTGGTGGGCCTTCCTGGGGCTTACCAAAACCGAGTTCTTTTGTATTGCTGGGACTTTATGTCTTTCTAATAAAGACTTTATTTCTAGCTACCAGCTTGCTCCTTGGAAGAAAAGCTATGACCAACCTAGACAGCATATTAAAAAGCAGGGACATTACTTTGCCAACAAAAGTCCTTCTAGTCAAAGCTATGGTTTTTCCAGTAGTCAGGTATGGATGTGAGAGTTGGACCATAAAGAAAGCTGAGCATAAAACTGATACTTTTAACTGTGGCGTTGGAGAAGACTCTTGAGAGTCCCTTGGACTGCAAGGAGATCCAATCAGTCCATCCTAAAGGAAATCAGTCCTGAATGTTCATTGGAAGGACTGATGCTAAAGCTGAAACAATACTTTGGCCACCTGATGTGAAGAACTGACTTATCGGAAAGGACCCCGATGCTGGGAAAGATTGAAGGTGGGAGGAGAAGGGAACGACAAAGGATGAGATGGTTGGATGGCATCACCGACACGATGGACATGAGTTTGAGTAGGCTCCAGGAGTTGGTGATGGACAGGGAGGCCTGGCGTGCTGCAGTCCATGGGGTCACAAACAGTCAGACACGACAGAGCAACTGAACTGAACTGAACTGAGCAGGCAGGTGGGGGCATGTGACTTGTTCTACTTGATGACACGTGAGTAGAAATACAGTGTCTCATGATTAGAAGCAGATTCTGTGGGTCTCTCACTCATGATAAATGATGAAACCAGAGGATCTAAGCAGGTTGGATTAATGGTCACTGAGTGGAGAGCAGCTGATTTGAAGAGTCAGCCACACTCAGGGTGGACTGCGAGTGAAAACTTTTTACTGTGTAAAGCACTGAGATGATGGGGCTGTTTGTTACAGCTGCATAACTCAGGCAATCCTCATTAATAGATTATGAAGCTCAAAGTTACTCTATTTTTCATATTTTAAATTCAGAACACCTAATGCAAAGAGCCAACTCAATGGAAAAGACCCTGATGCTGGGAAAGACTGAGGGCAGGAGGAGAAGGGGGCAACAGAGGATGAGATGGTTGGATGGCATCACCAATTCAATGGAAAAAACCCTAGGAGATAGTGAAGGACAGGGAAGCCTGGCATGTTGCAGTCCGTGCTGCTGCAAAGAGTCGGACACAACTGAGCAACTGAACAACAACAACAAAATGTTGTTATATAACACAGAGGTCACCAAGTGGTGGCAGAGCTCAGACTAAAATCTTGTTTCCACATTTCCTTCTACTACACTGTTCTATGATATTCTATACCCACAAACCTGATTTGCAGGACTATTGTAAAGAACATAGGCAAGGTAAATAAGGTGCCTAGCATGAGACCTGTCCCATGGCACACAATTTAAAAAATGGTAACTAAGGTTTAGATTCCCTGTTTTCAAAACCTATTTTATATTGCACTATGTTCCTGCCTGTGCCAAACATGCTAATTAATGACCTTTAATTTTGAACCACTATTAAACTAGGAATTGATCATATATCTCAATTTTGGAGCAATTACATTTTTACAGCTTAGATTGCTGGCATGGAATCTATACTCCACTCCATTTATTAATACATCTATTTAACACAAGAGAAATGCCTATCCATTTTTCAAACAATGACAGAAAATTCATTCACATTTTATGCAGAAACTTTGAGAGTTTATAAAAGCAGAAGCCAAATTCCTGGGAATTCTTTTATCATCATCACTTCTGGGTCTTAATTCCTTTTTTAAAAAATTTATTTATTTTAATTGGAGGCTAATTACTTCACAATATTGTAGTGGTTTTCCCATACACTGACATGAATCAGCCAGGTCTTAATTCCTATAACCATGTATCTCCTCCAATCTTCCTTATCCTTACTGGTGAGCTTTTTGTTGTCCCTCTTCTTTTTTGAAAGATGCATTATCACATCATTGTAAATTCCTTTTGGCACATCTAAGATGACATCTGGCTCTGGCATAATTCAAGGACATCAGAAAGCATTCAAACTATTAATAGAAATATACTGCCTTCAGGTTAGAAGGGGCCTTGGAGGTCATCCAATGCAGAGTCCTGAATTCTCATTTAAACAATGCCTCAAAAATGTTGATTCTTAACACTCCCCACTCCTAGTTTCAGCTCCCACTTGATTCTGCAATCACCCCTACACATCCCGCTGAAAATTTTTTTCCTACTATTACACTCAGGGACGGGGGAGCCTGGTGGGCTGCCGTCTATGGGGTCTCACAGAGTCAGACACGACTGAAGCGACTTAGCAGCAGCACACATATTATTCTCAATTTGATACTATTACACATTATATTAGCTATCTGTTCCTTTACTTAGAGCTTCATATCATCCATAGAGATGATAAATAGGAGTGTTTAACTTCTTAACTGAAATGTCGAACTGGGGAGAGACCCTAGCCCTGACAGAATCAAGATAGAGATAGCCTAACGGCCACAGAGGTCTCCCTTCAGATTTTCACTAATAATGAGCAAATAATACTTCCTAGGTACACCCATTTTCTACTATTAATAATCACTAAATCCTACTTCTAAAACTGACAGTAGCAGTGTTTTAAAATGAAAGCCAATGCTAAGGCATTTTGAAAACTTTTATTACAGTTTGTTTTAAGGCTGAAAAAATCCTGCAGAATTTAATTATAGTTAATTTGTTACTCAGAAATTCAATGGAAGCAAGTAGGGTGAAGTGGAAACATTTATTGCAGCCTTATTCATAACAGCCCTAAACCAGAAATAAATCAAACATCATGTCAACAAGAGAACGGATAAACAAACTGTGGTATATTCAAATACTGGAATACTACTCTGTCAAAAAGAGGACAGAAATAATGACATGTGCAATGACGTGGATAAATCTCAAAAGCGTTAACAGTGAGTGACATAAGCCTGATCCCGTCTGTATGACTTTTAAGAAAAGACAAGACAATTTCTGGTGATATAAGTAAAAAAAAAAATTTGCCTTGGCATGAGGAAGACTACATGGAAGGAGGCACAAGGCAATGTTCTTGGAAAATAGGAAAATTCTGTATCTTGATTTTGGATAGACTTACATGAGTATGAACATTTCTTAAAACTAAATGGAACGTTAAAGATCTATGTGTTTATGTGAATTACACCTACACAACAGCAGCAGCAACAAATACAGTGGTACACACAAATTTGGAAAAGCCTGAGATGAAAATTAGAGACAGTATCACTGACATATCACAAACTTCATGGAATGTCTACCCCAATATATAGTTTGGATGGTGCAACACTTAGGTTATAAAGATCCTATACACTATCTTGGAAAAGAAGTTTTGTACAGGTGGGAGAAGTACTGGGAAGCCTCCACTATCTCTTGGTTACTACTAGAAACACTGCTAAGAACAGACTGTGGACCCACCACTTAACTTGCAGCTGGAGCTGCAAGGACATGAAAATTCAATTCAAATACAGAAACCACATGTGCAGAGAATCAGGAAGACCAAGCATGGGAAGGCAGGACAGGAATGAGGTATCTCTACTACGGCTACTTGCCCCCCCTTTCCCAATATGCAGGAGAACTGGTTAAGCCTCAAGTTTCTTCTATGAAGACTTGGATGGGTACCTCAATTAATTCCTTACTGACTTCAGCTCAATTACTACATCAGTATGATCCAATATTTTTAGTACGCTGATTATATAGATGGCCTCCAAATACAAAACACAAACAATAAACAAACAGAAACATGCTTTACAGATCAAAATAAATAAAACCTTATTCTAAAAATTGAGACTGTATTTCCTTTTATGAAAAAAAAAAAAAACAATGATTAAAAGATAACTCTGGTGGAATTTTCAAAGCTTAAAGGAAGATCAAAGAATCAGACAGGAGAAAATGTCCAGGTTATCAACAAAGAGAAACAAGTCAAGATGGTCCCAGAGTGAACCTCAAGAACAATAAATGCTAGCAGGCGATGGAGCAAAACCTAAAGCTCCCGACAGAAAAAGACTGTGACTGAAGTTGATGTGTGAGGACCACAGAACACTGTTCTCAGATGGTCCAGGGAAGGAAACAAATTTAGAGATGTCAAACTTAGTGTATAGTTACATGTGACAAACGCTATATGTTGGCTCACTCGATGCTGATTTCGATCCCCTTGTCTTCTAATTTACAGAGGCTATAAAAAACAAAACACACAAGTAAACAAAAAACCCTAAAACCCTCCTGTAGTTTCATGAACTCTCTTGCTGTAAAGATGAGCCCGTAGCCTGAGATACTGCCTCTTCCTGACTTTCCATCTTCATGCAAATGAGTGTGTACTGGCTGGAGCTGCAGGAGCCGTTACGTTTGATGGAGCAAGAAGAGAAGAATTCTGAGTTTCTGACAGTATCACGAGCAGCTGAAACACTCCTGGGCTACCCATTCCTCGACTTCTTACTGAGTGAATAAAATAATGCCTTCCTTGTGGTAAGGATTTTTGTTACAGTTGAATACCATCCAAACTGATATATTACAACATTAAAGTTGCCTACATCTGATATAAGAAAATATACAGATCTACTGGGCAGAAATACAATCCAGAAAACCCCAAAACATACCTTGCTATATATAATAGATTATATATTCTAAGGAAGTAATAAGCAAAGTATCATATATCACTTAGTGGGGGCTGACTTACAGGAATCACTTCCACTGGGTAAAAATATCCGAGCTGTTTATAACATACATTAAGTTCATCAAAGCGATACACATAAATTATAAAATTATAACAAAAATACATTTAAAAATTCAATATACACTAAACAATTTTTTTAAATCTGATCTCAAACTGGAGAAAGAACTTCCCAAATATAAAATCACTGAAAAAAAACTCACCAAAAAATTTGACTCCTTGAACAAATATGACTATTTCGTATACATACATAAACCTAAGTCTAAAAGTCAAACAATACACCAGAAAAATATTTGCCTTGAATGTTATAAGCAAATGCTACTTTTTCTTAATATATAAGGAAAAATGAACAGAGGCCATTTCTAGGACAATTCATAGAAGAAATGCCAATGACCAATAAGCCCAGTTTCACTGATAAAAAAGACATCTGAGATAAAACAAAGTAAAGACTTGCTTTGGGTTTTAGGTTATCAAAGAATGTGCCATAAAAAAATAATTAGAAGTAGGAACCAAAATTTATGTACGTCTGATTGCCACCTCAGTTGAGTTACTTTTATTGGACTCGTACAAGCAGTGATTTTAACATAAATTTGAATTGCAAAGTATTGCTTTTAATGTCTTAAAATTATTCTAGGTGCATACTTCAAACAAAAACTACTTTGCATGCAGAAGACTGCCTGCCATGCACTTGGCCACACATTAGGTGATGGCAATAAAGCCTACAGAAATTATCCTGGCCTTAAAATTTTCAAAACTAGGAGAGATGGCATGACCAAGTGAGTATTGTGAAGGACTTTTGCTCAGGCCTGAATAGCTACATGTCAAGAGCTCAGACCGAAGACCAAGAGGAACTGCATAAGGAAAAACTTGGACTAACTTTAACCGAATAGGAAATGCAGAAAAATCCTGATATTTCAAAAATATATCTCAAAGGTATATTTTCAGTTCCAAAAGGGATGAAGTGGTAATGATTACAGGCTGCCAGCAGTAATGATCCCTGCTGCCAGGGACTGCTGATGATGATAGCACAGAGCAATTTATAACAATATTTAAATTAAAGCAGAAGGCTTACAGGAATGCATTATGAGTCATATATATATTTCTTTTAATCTGTTTTCAATTTGTTACAAAGGAAAATTTGTATACTTCTCTTTTCTTGGTAAAAATGTTATTAAATTGATAATGTGTCTTAAAAACAAAAGCTTCCAAGATCAAGGAAATAAGATACACACACAGAGATAGGTCCCTAGGAGGACAAACAGCAAAATGTTAATTATAGTCATTTTGGGATTATAGGATAATGATTACACTATGTTTTCTTTTTCCTAGTTATTTTCTTTCCTAACTTTTCATGATGAAATTTTTCTTTCATAAAATCAGGGTAAAGAAAAATATTTTTAAGTGACTGAAATCATCTATAACCACTTAATTCTTATTCTGGGTAAAGCAAATATTCCCAACTAACCTTTAGTGTAGTTATTATTATCATTATTTCTTACCACTTTTATATTTCAAGGCTGAGTCTTTATTTCTGGCTTCTGTTTGCTGGCTTATAAATGGTTAAGTTCGCAACTCAGATCAGTTGCTTTACATAATCTTTATAAATACTCCTTTACTGTTGTTTTCTTCTGTTGGCACTGATCTCCAACGTGCTCCAAAATATTATTTCTGTGTCACCCAAACTTGTGTTTACTCTCTTTATCACAACTCAACGTGTCAGTTTGTCCTACCAGATTCTCCTCATCAATGTCATGCCTTTTTTAATGTACTTCTTCTTCATTTATATCAATGGATATAAATAAGATGTGTAGATAAAGATACAGGTACAGATACAGATATGGGTAGAGTCACCATGTACAACCAAACCAAACAGACTGCCAGAGATTTCTCTAGAAAAGATGGGTTTGTTCAAGTTCAGCAGAGAATTGCGATTTGGGGTCTACAATTTGGGGTAAGTGGGCCACAGTTCAGTTCAGTTCACTTCAGTCGCTCATTCATGTCCGACTCTTTGCGACCCCATGAATGGCAGCACGCCAGGCCTCCCTGTCCATCACCAACTCCCAGAGTTCACTCAGACTCATGTCCATCGAGTCGGTGATGCCATCCAGCCATCTCATCCTCTGTCGTCCCCTTCTCCTCCTGCCCCCAATCCCTCCCAGCATCAGAGTCTTTTCCAATGAGTCAACTCTTCGCATGAGGTGGCCAAAGTACTGGAGTTTCAGCTTCAGCATAATTCCTTCCAAAGAACACCCAGGACCGATCTCCTTTAGAATGGACTGGTTGGATCTCCTTGCAGTCCAAGGGACTCCCAAGAGTCTTCTCCAACACCACAGTTCAAAAGCATCAATTCTTCGGTGCTCAGCTTTCTTCACAGTCCAAGTCTCACATCCATATGTGACCACAGGAAAAACCATAGCCTTGACTAGACGGACCTTTGTTGGCAAACTAATGTCTCTGCTTTTGAACATTCTATCTAGGTTGGTCATAACTTTCCTTCCAAGGAATAAGTGTCTTTTAATTTCATTGCTGCAGTCACCATCTGCCACATCATACACAAAGGAAGCAGAATGCTTTTATAGGGAGGGAAAAGAAGTTGGGAGGGCTAAGTAAACAAAGAATCCATGGCTTTTCATTCGGTGAGTCCTTTCTAGGAAAGAAGTGTCTTTCTTCTTGTTGGGCTCAGCAGTGCTGCAGGGCATGAGAGCTCCCCATTCTGGTCTCCTGATGCTGCTAAGTTGCTTCAGTTCAGTTCAGTTCAGTCGCACAGTCGTGTCCGACTCTGTGACCCCATGAATCACAGCACACCAGGCCTCCCTGTCCATCACCAACTCCTGGAGTTCACTCAAACTCATGTCCATTGAGTCGGTGATGCCATCCAGCCATCTCATCCTCTGTCGTCCCCTTCTCCTCCTGCCCCCAATCCCTCCCAGCATCAGAGTCTTTTCCAATGAGTCAACTCTTTGCATGAGGTGGCCAAAGTACTAGAGTTTCAGCTTCAGCATCATTCCCTCCAAAGAAATCCCAGGGCTGATCTCCTTCAGAATGGACTGGTTGGATCTCCTTGCAGTCCAAGGGACTCTCAAGAGTCTTCTCCAACACCACACTTCAAAAGCATCAATTCTTCGGTGCTCAGCCTTCTTCACAGTCCAACTCTCACACCCATACATGACCACAGGAAAAACCATAGCCTTGACTAGATGGACCTTTGTTGGCAATGTAATGTCTCTGCTTTTGAATATGCTATCTAGGTTGGTCATAACTTTCCTTCCAAGGAGTAAGTGTCTTTTAATTTCATGGCTGCAGTCACCATCTGCAGTGATTTTGGAGCCCAAAAAAATAAAGTCTGACACTGTTTCCACTGTTCCCCCATCTATTTCCCATGAAGTAATGGGACCGGGTGCCATGATCTTTGTTTTCTGAATGTTGAGCTTTAAGCCAACTTTTTCACTCTCCACTTTCACTTTCATCAAGAGGCTTTTGAGTTTCTCTTCACTTTCTGCCATAAGGGTGGTGTCATCTGCATATCTGAGGTTATTGATATTTCTCCTGGCAATCTTGATTCCAGCTTGTGTTTCTTCCAGTCCAGCGTTTCTCATGATGTACTCTGCATTTAAGTTAAATAAGCAGGGTGATAATATACAGCCTTGACATACTCCTTTACCGATTTGGAACCAGTCTGTTGTTCCATGTCCAGTTCTGCTTCCTGATCTGCATACAGATTTCTCAAGAGGCAGGTCAGGTGGTCTGGTATTCCCATCTCTTTCAGAATTTTCCATAGTTTATTGTGATCCACACAGTCACATGTCCAACTCTGCGCGACCCCATAGACGGCAGCCCACCAGGCTACCCGTCCTTGTGATTCTCCAGGCAAGAACACTGGAGCGGGTTGCCATTTCCTTCTTCAATGCATGAAAGTGAAAGCGAAGTCTCCCAGTTGTGTCTGACCTTTAGCGACCCCATGGACTGCAGCCTTCCAGGCTCCTCCATCCATGGGCATTTCCAGGCAAGAGTACTGGAGTGGGGTGCCATTTCTGGTCTCCTAAGTATATCTAATTTAGGATTCTCTTCATTAATTTCTTAGAAGTAATACAGTCCCAGTGCAATGTAGGTACAGGCTGCTGCAGTCCATAGGGTCACAAAGAGTCAGACACAACTGAGCAACTGAACTGAATACCGTCCTCATGCAATGTAGGTAATTCTCAACATCTAACTAGTGGGGCTGAGTTTAATTTAATTTCTCTGGGGTAAGGCCTGGGGATCAGTATCTTTTAGATTCTATTGTTCCAGAGTTGAGAACAATTGAACTGATTCATCTCTATCAAAGTAGCCTCCTTATTCTACAACAACACTTCTCATGCTTTCATGTACAAAGAAATCACCAGAGATCCTGTTAAGATGCAGATTCTGATTCAGCCAAGTCAGACCTGAGAGTCCACGTTTCTAACAATTTTCCAAGTGATGTGATGGTACTGTTTTACAGAACACATTCTGCAAGGAGGTAGACCACACTATAGAAATGCAAAGAAATCACATGAGACATAGTGAAAATGGCATTTAAAAGATTGCGAGAAGATGGAAATTATTCCACCATAGGGATATTATTTATTTATGTCAAGTATCATTGGATGATAGCTAATTAGTCACTCATTGAGTCATTCAGAAATACTGATTGAGAGCCTACTGTGTGCCAGACACTGTGCTAAAACACATCTAAGACAATAATTAGGAAGATCATCTAAGTGTTTACCACTTAGACACTATGCTCTAAGAGTCAAATCAGGAATGATGACAGGCAGAGATTTACCTGCTATTATATGAAATGCCAGGCTGGATCAATCAAGGGCTGGAATCAAAATTGCAGGGAGGAATATCAATAACCTCAGATAAGCAGGTGATACCACCCTAATGGCAGAAAGTGAAGAGGAACTAAAGAGCCTCTGATGAAAGTGAAAGAGGAGAGTAAAAAAAGCTGGCTTAAAACTCAACATTCAAAAAATGAAGATCATGGCATCTGGTCCCATCACTTCATGGCAAATAGATGGGTAAAAAGTGGAAGCAGTGACAGACTTTATTTTCTTGGGCTCCAAAATCACTGCTGATGGTGACTGCAGCCATGAGATTAAAAGGCACTTGCTCTTTGGGAGGAAAGTTATGACAAACATAGACAGAGTATTAAAAAGCAGAGACATCATTTTGCTGACAAAGGTCTGTATAGTCAAAGCTATGGTTTTTCCAGTAGTCATGTACGGATGTGAGAATTGGACCATAAGGAAGGTTGAGCGCAGAAGAATGAATGCTTTCAAACTGTGGTGCTGGAGAAGACTCTTTGAGAGTTCCTTGGACAGTAAGGAGATGAAACGAGTCAAGGAAATCAAGCCTGAATATTCATTGGAAGGACTGATGCTGAAGCTGAAGCTCCAATACTTTGGGCACCTGATGCAAAGAGCCTAGTATTGGAAAAGACCGTGATGCTCAGAAAAATTGAGGGCAGGAGGAGAAGGGGACGACAGAGGATGAGATGGTTGGATGGCATCACTGACGCCCTGGGAGCTAGTGAAGGACAGGGAAGCTTGGCATGCTGCAGTCCATAGCGTCGCGAAGAGTCGGACACAACTTAGTCACTGAACAACCACATGGACTGAACTGTATGCCGCCCCAGCCTCAATTTATATGCTGAAGCCCTCACCCTGATGTGACAGACCCTTTGGGAGGGGATTAGGGTCAGATAAGGTCATGAGGGTGGGGCTGTCATGAAATTAGTGTCCTTAGAAGAAGCAACAGAACGCCAGGCCTGGCAAGATGTCTGCCTGCAAGCCAGGAAGAGAACTCTCATCAGAACCTGTTCACACCGGTACCCTAATCTCAGACTTCCAGCCCCGGAAACAGAGCAAGAACATATGTACATTGTTCAAGTCAACGAGTCTATGGTATTTTCTTACAATAGCTGAGCAAATCAAAACAATGGTGAAGGGATATGGGTGCTGACAGTGGCAATGTTTGCTGAAGGCATCTGCAGGGAACAGTTTACTAGTTTCTCTTAGTTTGTTTTTCTCAAATGCTACTACAAGTTAATCTTATTGTTCCAGGGATTTGAGCTTTTCTGAAAACCAGCTGTGTAAAATCCAGCGATAATCAGATGAGCATATATAGTGGGAGTGGGCTCCTGGCAGGAACAGAGATAATCAACTGCAGAGAATTTTAAAACAATATTGAAACTGATAGAGGTTTGTCTTTTAATTATCAGGTGGCAATAGTGGTAAAGAATCTGACTGCCAATGCAGGAGATGTTAAGAGATGCGGGTTTGAGCCCTGGGTCGGGAAGATCCCTGGAGAAGGGAATGGCAACCCACTCCAGCATTCTTGCCTGGAGAATTCAATGGACAGAGGAGCCTGGCAGGCTACAGTCCATAGGGTCACAAAGAGTTGGACACAACTGAAGTGACTTAGCTCACACACACCATGGCAGTTCTAAACAGTGTTAGTTATATTCTTCCCTCATGGGCCAACTGCTCTACCCCAACTCCTTACCTTGTTCCTCGTGTATGCTGACAAAACCAGTTTTTAAGAGAACAAATCACTTTACAAGTCACTTTTGCACCCTCCAAGGTTTTGGATCTGCAAGGGGTCTGATGAATGAAGAATGGCTACACCTTAACACTTTTAATCATTCATTCACACAAGCAATCCTGACGCCATATACAGCAAACGACTATGGTTACAGTTAGGTGACCATTCAGTGTGTGAGTGGGGAGTTGTAGGTGACCAAGTATGAGATGATTTTCCACATTGCCTATGATGGTTATGAGCCCATGGGGAGGTGAAGCCTCTTCATACTCTATTGTGTGTGTATGGACGCACAAATAGTGAACACTGGTATCCGTCAAATGTGTTTGAAAAATGTCGTCAAATGTGGACGACAAAATGTGGTCCACTGGAAAAGGGAAAGGCAAACCACTTCAGTATTTTTGCCTTGAGAACCCCATGAACAGTATGAAAAGGTAAAAAGATAGGACACTGAAAGATGAACTCCCCAGGTCAGTAGGTGCCCAATATGCTACTGGATATCAGTGGAGAAACAATTTCAGAAAGAATGAAGAGACGGAGTCAAAGCAAAACAACACTCAGTTCTGGATGTGACTGGTGATGGAAGCAAGGTCTGATGCTGTAAAGAGCAATACTGTACAGGAACCTGGAATGTTAGCTCCATGAATCAAGGCAAATTGGAAGTGGTCAAACAGGAGACGATAAGAGTGAACGTCGACATTTTAGGAATCATCGAATTAAAATGGACTGGAATGGGTGAATCTAACTCAGATGACAATTATATCTACTACTGTGGGCAAGAATCCCTTAGCAGAAACGGAATAGCCATCATAGTCAACAAGAGTTTGAAATGCAGTACTTGGATGCAATCTCAGTAACAACAGAATGATCTCTGTTTGTTTCCAAGGCAAACCATTCAATATCACGGTAATAAACCAATGCTGAAGAAGCATTACTCTTTAGTTCTTCTTCGCTTTCTGTCATAAGGGTGGTGTCATCTGCATATTTGAGGTAATGCTGAAGAAGCTGAAGTTGAACGGTTCTATGAAGACCTACAAGACCTTCTAGAACTAACACCCAAAAAAGATGTCCTTTTCATTACAGGGGACTGGAAGTAAAGAAACACCTGCAGTAACAGACAAGCTTGGCTTTGGAGTAGAGAATGAAGCAGGGCAAAGGCTAATAGAGTTTTGCCAAGAGAACGCACTGGTAATAGCAAACACCCTCTTCCAACAACACAAGAGAAGACTCTACACATGGACATCATCAGATGGTCAACACTGAAATCAGACTGATTATATTCTGATTATATTCAGCCAAAGATGGAGAAGCTCTATACAGTCAGCAAAAACAAGACCGGGAGCTGACTGTGGCTCAGATCATGAACTCCTTATTGCCATATTCAGACTGAATTGAAGAAAGTAGGGAAAATCACTAGACCATTCAGGTATGACCTAAATCAAATCCCTTATGATTATACAGTAGAAGTGAGAAATAGATTTAAGGGACTAGATCTGATAGACAGAGTGCCTGATGAACTATGGACAGAGGTTCGTGACACTTGTACAGGAAACAGGGAACAAGACCAACACCAAGAAAAAGAAGTACAAAAAGGCAAAATGGCTGTCTGAGGAGGCCTTACAAATAGTTGTGAAAAGAAGAGAAGCAAAAAGCAAAGGAGAAAAGGAAAGATATACCCATTTGAATGCAGAGTTCCAAAGAACAGCAAGGAGAGATAAGAAAGCCTTCCTCAGTGACCAGTGCCAAGAAACAGAGGAAAACAATAGAATGGGAAAGACTAGAGATCTCTTCAAGAAAATTAGAGATACCAAGGGAACATTTCATGCAAAGGTTGGCTCAATAACGGACAGAAATGGTATGGACCTAACAGAAGCAGAAGATATTAAGAAGAGGTGGCAAGAATACACAGAAGAACTGTACAAAAAAGATCTTCACGACCCAGATAAACATGATGGTGTGATCATTCACCTAGAGTCAGACATACTGGAATGTGAAGTCAAGTGGGCCTTAGGAAGCATCACTATGGACAAAGCTAGTGGAGGTGATGGAATTTCAGTTGAGCTATTCCAAATTCTAAAAGATGATTCTGTGAGATGATGCACTCAATATGCCAGCAAATTGGGAAAGCTCAGCAGTGGCCATGGGACTGGAAACGGTCAGTTTTCATTCCAATCCCTAAGAAAGGCAATGCCAAAGAATGTTCAAACTACCACACAATTGTACTCATCTCACACACTAGTAAAGTAATGCTCAAAATTCTCCAAGTCAGTCTTCAACAATACGTGAACCATGAAGTTCCAGATGTTCAAGCTGGCTTTAGAAAAGGCAGAGGAACCAGAGATCAAATTGCCAACATCCGCTGGATCATTGAAAAAGCAAGAGAGTTCCAGAAAAACATCTATTTCTGCTTTATTGACTATGCCAAACCCTTTGACTGTGTGGCTCTCAATAAAATGTGGAAAATTCTGAAAGAAATGGGAATACCAGACTACCTGACCTGCCTCTTAAGAAATCTGTATGCAGGTCAGGAAGCTACAGTTAGAATGGGACATGGAACAACACACTGGTTCCAAACAGGAAAAGGAGTACATCAAGGCTGTAAATTGTCACCCTGCTTATTTAACTTATATGCAAAGTACATCATGAGAAACACTGGGCTGGAGGAAGCACAAGCTGCAATCAAGATTGCTGGGAAAAATATCCATAATCTCAGATATGCAGACCACCACCCTTATGGCAGAAAGTGAAGAGGAACTAAAGAGTCTCTTGATGAAAGTGAAAGAGGAGAGTGAAAAAGTTGGCTTAAAGCTCAACATTCAGAAAACGAAGATCATGGCATCTGGTCCCATCACTTCACGGCAAACAGATGGAGAAACAGTGGAAACAGTGGCAGATTTTATATTTTGGGGGCTCCAAAATCACTGCAGATAGTGACTGCAGCCATAAAATTAAAAGACATTTCCTTTTGGAAGAAAAGTTATGACCAACCTAGACAGCATATTAAAGAGCAGAGATGGTACTTTGCCAACAAAGGTCCATCTAGTCAAGGCTATCTTTTTTCCAGTAGTCATGTATGGATGTGAGAGTTGACTGTGAAGAAAGCTGAGCGCCAAAGAATTGATGCTTCTGAACTACGGTGTTGGAAAAGATTCTTGAGAGTCCCTTGGACTGCAAAGAGATCCAACCAGCCCATCCTAAAGGAAATCAGTCCTGAATAGTCATTGAAAGGACTGATTCTGAAGCTGAAACTCCAATACTTTGGCCACCTGATGCGAAGAGCTGACTCATTGGAAAAGACCCTGAGGCTGGGTAAGATTAAAGGCGGGAGGAGAAGGGGATGACAGAGGATGAGATGGTTGGATGGCATCACCAACTCAATGGACATGAGTTTGAGTAAACTCCGGGAGTTGGTGATGGACTGGGAGCCCTGGCGCCCTTCCATCCATGGGGTCACAAAGAGTCAGACACGACGATCAACTGAACTGAGTATCCATCAAAGCCTTTAGTTATTGGGCTGCCCATGTTCCACACAGCCATTCAGACACCAAATCACTATTTTTGTCTTACTGTACCATCGTTCCCCAAGGGTACTGATCTCATTCATCTAAGGGAGTTGGGTCACTGCCTTCTTCCTGTATCAATCCCCGGGATGTGGAGGGCAAGTGATTTATTTTTTAGTAAGAGACAAAGGAAAAGTGTATCTCGCTTTCCCTTATATTTCACAATCTAAAATATTTTCTCAGGTAGCGTGAGAAAATACTGAGAAAATTTTCTCAGGTAGTGTGAGAATATGGCATAATCTCACAACACCAGCTTAACAGAGGCTGCACACGTGATCAGGGATGAAATGTCCACTAAGTCCTCCCCACTCTTTGTACTCCAAGCATAAGAAAACCGCCTATTTCAAGAATTCATCAGTGAGAAACCAGCCCCATTTGAAGTATTCACTGCTATATCCAACAGTAAGAGAAACTGAGAAATGTAGTCTCTAGATTCACAGCCATGAACCCAGCATAAGACGAATCACTATGGGAAAAAGGGAGAATTAACCTGGGAGAACAGATAGTAGCCTGTCATAAACAGTAAGTATCCACAGATTTTATAAACATGCATTTTTCCTCAGCTAAAAAGATAAGAAAGACTCAGCCCATAGCTAAGACAGCAGGTTTAGTCCCAGCTTCCAGGGACAGTGAAATTGACACACTAGTAAATATGTATTCACACAGACATAATGAGGTCAAAATGTTCTGATGAAATCAGAATTCTGCATTTGCATTTTATTTCCACATGTCGTTCTTCTTGACAGATAAGGAGAAAGCTGATTTATTCTTCCAGGTACAAGAAGAATGCAAACAATTAACATACAACAACTTAACACTTGGAAAACATACATTTAAACATAAATATAATTCACTGTAGCACTTAGGTTTCCTTGGAGACTTTAGCCCAAGGTCTACATGAATCAAGGAAAACATTTTTAGATGGAACAACAATGTACAAAAACCAAGGGTAAGTCTTCCTGTCCTAATGCTATTCACTCAAATACACAGAGATTGATCAGATTACTCAGGGAGGCCACTATCTCTGTTGACCGCTGGCATTTCCTTCATTAAGACCAAATCAGTAATCAAAAACTCAGTTTCATCTTGTGTACTTTATCTCATACCTAGGAACACAACAGTTCACTATCAGGCATAATATTGAATATACTGCAAAATGCAAACTGTCAAAATTTTCTACGGGCTTATTAATTCCTGTTATTTTGGCATGTCTCTGTTGTTTACCATATGACTGCCCAGAGTGAAGTTGTTTTTACATTAGTTCACATATGCTGGTTAACACAAGCATAAAGAGCTTAAGAAGCATTAAGCTTCTACTTAATAAAAATGATTAAGATGGTAAATTTTATATGTATTTCACTGCAATAAAAAACAAAAAAAAGTGTTTTAAGTTCCTAAGTTTACTGCAATTTGTTATGCAGCAATAGAAAACAAATACAATTACTACATTTTCTTAGATGAATAAACTGCTTAGAGTATAAATAACTTATTTAAGTTTAAATGGCTGATTAGTTGACAGATATGGGGTTTGGACCCAGATAGTCAGAGGAAGCGGAGAAGGCAATGGCAACCCACTCCAGTACTCTTGCCTGGAAAATCCCATGGATGGAGGGGCCTGGTAGGCTGCAGTCCATGGGGTCACTAGGAGTCCGACACGACTGAGTGAC
Source organism: Bos indicus (assembly GCF_029378745.1). Lineage (NCBI taxonomy): Eukaryota > Metazoa > Chordata > Mammalia > Artiodactyla > Bovidae > Bos > Bos indicus. The sequence goes on along the minus strand of NC_091771.1, from coordinate 29,304,872 downwards.
TTCACTTTCACTTTTCACTTTCATGCATTGGAGAAGGAAATGGCAACCCACTCCAAGTATTCTTGCCTGGAGAATCCCAGGGACAGGGAGCTTGGTGGGCTGCCGTCTATGGGGTTGCACAGAGTCGGACACGACTGAAGCGACTTAGCAGCAATGAGATAAAAACTGGTCTCAAAAGTAAGTGCCAGATGATGTAGGGCGAAGTATCTCTACTCACACAAGGAATAAAGTTACTATGGTTGTTTATATATTGAAGGAGCACATATGAAACGTCTACAATGGCTCCCTCTCACACACAGAATAAAGTATAATTCCCTAGGCAGCCGCAATACGCAGTTTCTGCTTTACTTTCAACAACTTGTCTTCATAAGCCCTCTATTCCTGACTACTAATGATTCCAAAATACCTGCTGCTTTTCTGCGTCTATACCTCTGCTCACACTACACCCAAGTGAAATTAGCTTCCTCTTCACCTCTGCCTCTATAGTTTATTCTTTAAAATTCTTTAAAGCAGAGCTCAAACTCTACCATGTTGGGAAAGCATTTCAGCACAAGAACCCCTGCTGGAAATGGTTTCTCTCTCCCCCATCTCTGTGGATGTTCACTCTCTACACAGATTCATCATTTACTTTGTAAAATTATTAGTATTTGATTCAATTTCTTGAATATTTATGGCATTTCCAGACACAGTGCCAAACTGCAGAGAAAGCAGTGAATGACACGTAGACTCTGCCTTCGAAGAGTTCTCTCTCAGTTGATTAATAGCTATTTGCAGAACAGGCACCTAAGATTTCAAAGTAACTTTTTAAAATACAAATTAGGCTTTAAAATAGGAAAATCGTTCATAATTTAATGTGAATAACAAACATTTACTTTAAAAATAAAGTTTGAATTTTAAATGAAAATAAACACAACTCTCTTACAGAACAAAAAATAGACCCAAAGGCTCTCAACCTATGCTCACAAGGTCAGTACGCACCTCAGAGTCAACAAAAATGGAAAGGAAAAATATCTGGGACTGGGACACAAAATCTGAACAGGTTAGGGTTGAAACAGTAAAGTGTCAGATGAGGAAATAGATTACATTAAAAAAAATCTTTCTTCATTAAAGGTGATAAAAAAAATAAGGAGGATTCATTATCAAAATATCTCAAGTCTCCCTAAATCTATGTATATAAAAGCAGCAATGGGTGTTTTTCTAGAGCTAGTGAGGTAGATACTAAATTTCATGTAGAAAAGAAATTAAAGAGGTTGTCTCTACCAGATAAAAAGCCAATCATGAATATTGTAATTACCCGACATTTAGAACAGAAAGCACAGAACATATTATCTTGAATCAATGAGGAAAACACCAACTTCTCAAACGTGGATTTTGTTTGACTAGATGGCCACCTGGAAAACAACTAAAGTTGAGTACCTATTAACTACTCACAAACTCCAAAGGGTCTGTGATTTACATGTAAAAAATGAGATTATAGCTCTGCTCAGGGAAGACAGAATAGATGTACTTTGCCCTATTCCTCTTCCTAAGTGCAACTAGAAACCTTCCACATTATATACAAAACCAAATAGGAGATAATTCTGAGAGGTGGAGAGAGGAGGCAGACCAGCTAGGAAATCGGGGACCAACAGAATGAAACAGAGGCACGTTTCATGGATTTTCTTTTTGCCTCATATATTCTAGACTTGGAGTTAATGAAGCTGGCAACCCAGAAACATCAATAACTTCAGACAAAAAAAAAAAAAAAAAAAAACCAAAAAAGCCCACTCTCCTGCCAAAGGATCAGGACAGGGGCAGCCTAGCAAGATCAAAACTCTGTCAGATAATAACTGCTCTACTCCGGCCTAACACCACAGAAAATACTGTGCCCCCTCTCCCACCCATGATAGCAAAGGCTGAGTGGGGAATTTGGGCTCCCATCCTTGCCGGGCTACAAAGAGGTGTTGTCAGGGAACACTCAACAGGGAGCTGGGACTTCCAGCCCCACTGGATGGTAATAAAGGCCCCAAAGCCCCACGATGTCAGTGGGAACCACTGCAGGGAGACTGGAATTCCACCTCTACTTGGAAGCAACAAAGTTCCCTCCCTAACTGCCCCCCACCACCACTGCACAGGGCTAGTGTCAGGGGAGGCCGAGGAGAGAATGAATATGCTTACCACTGTCCAGTTCCCTGTGATGCAAGTGGAAGCCATGTGGGGAGCAGGAATGAGGCCCTCTTATCCCAAGAGGGTCAACTTATCAAGATGATATAATAATTATAAACATGTGCACACCAAACAGTAGAGCTCCACAGTACATAAAGCAAACACTGGCAAAGATGAAGGGAGAAACAGGCTTCCAGTAATGTAGTACCACTGTCGACAAGGTACAGAACTTGTATACAGGTTAGTAAGGAAACAGAGGACTTGAATAACACTACTCGATCAACTCCAACACCCAAAACCAGCAGAATACACATTCTTCTCAAGTTCACATGGCACATACTCCAGCACAGATGGTATGTTAAGTCATAAAATGAGTCTCGATAAATTTAAGAACTTACTCAGCGTCTTCTCTAACCACAATGGAACAAAGCTAGGTAAAAACAAAGCTATATAAAACCAGAAAACTCACAAACACGTGGAAGGTAAATAACATAATCTTAAACAACCAGTGGGCCAAAAAATAAATCACAAGGGGTATTAGAAAATACTGCGAGACAAATAAAAACAAAATACAACTTAGCGGAATTTATGGGAATCAGTGAAAGCAGTGCTCAGAGGTAAGTTCATGGTTGTAAACACCTGCATTAAAAAAGAAGAAGAAGAAAAAGAGGGAGCTCAAATCAATAACTTTACCCCAAAGGAACTAGAAGAAAAACAGCAAACTAAATACGTAATGGCAACAACATTTGCTGGGAGAGGCATACCTCTTTGTACAGCACTTGGGGAAATCTTATCCTAATGACCACGATTAATGTCTAAACACTCATGTGCCCACATAAAGCCTAATTCTCGTCTACCTGTAGTCTCTTGCATGAAAATGCTGCCTTAGTGCTGTCATCGATCACAACCGTGTAAGTTAGTGGTTAGCAAACTAAAGGAGGCCCACAGTATGCTTCTGTACGGTCCCTGAGTTAAGACTGGGTTTTTACATTTTTAAAGAGTTATTAACAACAAACCAAAAAAACCCAAGAAGTACATGTGCCAGAGCGTGTATGTGGTCTGAGACGCCTAAAGCATTTACTATTTGGCCCTTTGCAGAACAATTTGGCAGAAGTCTGCCACTTCCTCAGCCATGTTATATTTTGCTGACAACCTTCAAGTCTTGGTAGTTTATAAAAACAAAGGTTTCCTTTTCACTGAGTTTACATGTCAGTGATGGGACAGTTATGGTGCAGCTCTTCATTCTACGTGTCTTCTTCGTTCTGGGATCCAAGGTGTAAGAGCAGAGCCTGTCTGGCAAAGGGAATCAAGCAAAGGCTGAACGAATGTTGGCTCTTACTGTTTCCATACTTAGATGGGGCACAAATTCCCTTGGTCAAAGCAGGTCACATGGCCAAGTCTTATGACATTGCAGCAGGAGAAATACATCTCCTCTCCAAGAAGCATCATCCAGAAGAGGCTTTTTCTAAGGGGCCAAATAGAGAGAGGGCAGTGAAGAACCAAAAGCAACCACACAGCCTATTGCAAAAGGTTAAGTGGAGACAGCGTTAAAAGTGTGCTAGTTGCTCAGTCGTGTCCGACTCTCTGTAACCCCAGGGACGGTAGCCCACCAGGCTCCTCTGTCCATGGGATTCTCCAGGCCAGAATAATGGAGTGGGTTGCCTTCTCCAGGGGATCTTCCTGACCCAGAGATAAAACCAGGTCTCCTGCCTTGCAGCTGGATTCTTAACTGTCTGAGCCATCAGGGAAGCCCAAGTGGATATAAAGCCTGCTCAAGTCACCACATATTGTAGAAGGGTAAATGCAGTAAGTAACTTTAGACATCAATAAGCTAAACACACATGTAATTTCCAGGGTAGCAACTAAACAAATAGAAACAGACAAAATTTCTAAACCAGTAAATATTTAAATGGCAAAAATAAAATAAAAATCAGCTTAGAAAAAAAGGAAAAGAAACTACAAATATATCGAATGTACAAAGTAAGACAGAAACTTTAGCTCCAAAATCTCAGTGATTATTTTAAACGTAAATGTGCTAAATGCTCCAGTTAAGGGACAGTCTCTACCAGTGCTGTTTCTACCTTGGGGTCTGAACAAAGCTACAGTTCAATGGACACTGTGTGGCTGTGAGCAATTTATATTAGTGGAAGTCTGATTATTGTGCACCAGTGAAAACCACAGTTAATATTTATTATATTTATCAATCATCTATAGCAGTCCTTATAAATAGCTGTGAAAAGAAGAGAAGCGAAAAGCAAAGGAGAAAAGGAAAGATATACCCATTCAAATGCAGAGTTCCAAAGAATAGCAAGGAGAGATAAGAAAGCCTTCCTCAGCGATCAATGCAAAGAAATAGAGGAAAACAACAGAATAGGAAAGACTAGAGCTCTCTTCAAGAAAATTAGAGATACCAAGAGAACATTTCACGCAAAGATGGGCTTGATAAAGGACAGAAATGGTATGGACCTAACAGAAGCAGAAGGTATTAAGAAGAGGTGGCAAGAATACACAGAAGAACTATACAAAAAAGATCTTTACAACCCAGATAATCACGATGGTGTAATCACTGACCTAGAGCCAGACATCCTGGAATGTGAAGTCAAGTGGGACTTGGAAAGCATCACTATGAACAAAACTAGTGGAGGTGATGGAATTCCAGTTGAGCTATTTCAAATCCTGAAAGATGATGCTGTGAAAGTGCTGCACTCAATATGCCAGCAAGTTTGGAAAACTCAGCAGTGGCCACAGGACTGGAAAAGGTCCGTTTTCATTCCAATCCCAAAGACAGGCAATGACAAAGAATGCTCAAACTACCGCACAATTGCACTCATCTCACACGCTAGTAAAGTAATGCTCAAAATTCTCCAAGCCAGGCTTTAGCAATACGTGAACCGTGAACTTCCAGATGTTAAAGCTGGTTTTAGAAAAGGCAGAGGAACCAGAGATCAAATTGCTAACATCCGTTGGATCATGGAAAAAGCAAGCGAGTTCCAGAAAAACATCTATTTCTGCTTTATTGACTATGCCAAAGCCTTTGACTGTGTGGATCACAATAACTGTGGAAAATTCTGAAAGAGATGGGGATACCAGACCACCTGACCTGCCTCTTAAGAAATCTGTATGCAGGTCAGGAAGCAACAGTTAGAACTGGACATGGAACAACAGACTGGTTCCAAATAGGAAAAGGAGTATGTCAAGGATGTATACTGTCACCCTGCCTATTTAACTTCTATGCAGAGTATATCATGAGAAACGCTGGGCTGGAAGAAGCACAAGCTGGAATCAAGATTGCCAGGAGAAATATTCAATAACCTCAGATATGCAGATGACACCACCCTTATGGCAGAAAGTGAAGAGGAACTAAAAAGCCTCTTGATGAAAGTGAAAGAGGAGAGTGAAAAAGTTGGCTTAAAGCTCAACATTCAGAAAATGAAGATCATGGCATCTGGTCTCATCACTTCATGGCAAATAGATGGAGAAACAGTGGAAACAGTGTCTGACTGTATTTTTCTGGGCTCCAAAATCACTGCAGATGGTGACTGCAGCCATGAAATTAAAAGACTCTTACTCCTTGGAAGGAAGGTTATGACCAACCTAGATAGCATATTAACAAGCAGAGACATTACTTTGCCAACAAAGGTCCGTCTAGTCAAGGCTATGGTTTTTCCAGTGGTCATGTATGGATGTGAGAGTTGGACTGTGAAGAAGGCTGAGTGCCAAAGAATTGATGCTTTTGAACTGTGGTGTTGGAGAAGACTCTTGAGAGACCCTTGGACTGCAAGGAGGTCCAACCAGTCCATCTTAAAGGAGATCAGTTCTGGGTGTTCATTGGAAGGACTGATGCTGAAGCTGAAACTCCAATACTTTGGCCACCTCATGCAAAGAGTTGACTCATTGGAAAAGACCCTGATGTTGGGAGGGATTGGGGGCAGAAGGAGAAGGGGACGACAGAGGATGAGATGGCTGGATGGCATCACCGACTTGATGGACATGAGTTTGGGTAAACTCCGGGAGTTGTGATGGACAGGGAGGCCTGGCATGCTGTGATTCATGGGGTCACAAAGAGTTTGACACGACTGAGCGACTGAACTGAACTGAACTGATAGCAGGCACTACATTAAACATGAATTAACTCACAGCAACCTTATGTAGCTACCATCCCCGTTTTATAAATGAAGAAACTGATACTTGTAAGATGGAGTCCCTAGCACAAATTCACCCACAGAACCTGAGATAGGTTTGAGCCCAGGCAGTCTGCTTTGCTGCTCACGTATCTTCTAAGCTTGTGGTTCTCAAAAGAGGGCACACGTCAGAATCTCGGGAAGGCTTTCTTAAAGATCCCCACGGCTCCTAATTCCATAGATGTGGAGGGGACCCTGAGAATCTGTACTTCTGCTATATCTGGGGATGCCACTGATGCTGGTCTGGGGACCACACTTTGAGAACAGCTAGGTGCTCAAAGGATGCAGGAGTGAGCTCTAGCTCAGATCTGTGGTTCTCCCCTCACTTCCTGAACCCGGTGTCTGTGTAATCAGGCATGCTAACTCGCTTCAGTCATGTCCGACTCTTTGTGATCCCCTGGACTGTAGCCCACCAGGCTCCACTGTCCATGGGATTATCCAGCAAAAGATACTGGAGTGATTTGCCATTTCCTCCTCCAGGGGATCTTCCCAACCCAGGGACTGAACCCGAGTCTCTTAGTCTCCTGCATCGGCAGGCAGTTTCTTTACCACTCGGGCCACCTAGGAAAGCTGTGTAATCATATTCACCCCCAAACAACCAGCTAGATGCAAACCTGGCCAAAAAAAAAAAAATCACATTCACGTTCAGCCCATGACTGGATGCCATATGGCTCTTGTTTTCTCTTCTCTAACATTTTTGATAATTAATAGTTACATAATGATTTGTTAATACTCCTAACAGCGTACAACAGTGGAGCAACTGCTGTTTTCACCACCTGGCCCCTTTCAAGTTCTTGCAGCTCAAGTCTCCACACCGTTTAAGTACGGATGGACCCCTGAAGCACAGCAAAGCGACAGGTATCAGGTACAAAGAGAAGCTTGTCTGCCTTTCCAATACTGCTTTTCCACTGAGCCTGGCACTTCTCTTCTTCCTCTGGGGCATGGAAGCCTCACAAGTATCTCCACCGGGGCCGCTGTGTGACTTCTGAAATAATTTATTTCAGACAAGTTAGCAAAGGGCTCCTCTGGTCAGTAGAATTTTGCTGACGCCGCTGCTCACTCTGACACCTCGCCACCCACTCTTCTTAGTTCTTCCTCCCTTTTCTGAGAAATAAATGAGATACCAGAGAGATTTACTGGCCTAAGCTCTGCATGCTGTCTCCCTTGCCTCTGCAAACATGCCTCTGCTTCTCACTGACGCTTCTTCTTAAAAGGAGCCCCCTGCTTTTGTTCACTGAATCCTCTGCTTATATGATGAACAGAATGACTACACAGTGACTGCAGGGCTATGAGCTTACACTTCAGCACTGACAGTTTCTGCTTTTAGACTAATGGTGTCTGCAACATATTGCCTGACCTGGCACACAGGTAACATACAACCTGCACTGAGTGCTTAAACAGTTCACATGTTGAATTCTCATTTCTCATTTCCCCAAAGGTCTGTATAGTCAAAGCTACGGTTTTTCCAGTAGTCACATACAGACGTGAGAGTTGGACCAGAAAGAAGGCTGAGTGCCAAAGAATTGGTGTTTTCGAGATTCCCTTGGACAGCAAGGAGATTAAACCAGTCAATCCTAAAGGAAATCAGTCCTGAATATTCATTGGAAGGACTGACGCTGAAGCTCCAATACTTTGGCCACCTGATGTGAAGAGCTGCTGCTGCTGCTGCTAAGTCGCTTCAGTTGTGTCCGACTCTGTGCGACCCCATCGATGGCAGCCCACCAGGCTCCCCCGTCCCTGGGATTCTCCAGGCAAGAACACTGGAGTGGGTTGCCATTTCCTTCTTTAACTCACTGGAAAAGACCCTGATACTTGAGGGCAGGAGGAGAAGGGGGCGGCAGAGGAAGAGATGGTTGGGTAGCATCACTGACTCCATGAGTTTGAGTAAGCTCCAAGAGATAGTAAGGATAGGGAAGCCTTGCATGCTGCAGTCCATGAGGTCACAAAGAGCTGGAAATGATTTAGCGACTGAACAACAACAATTACCCTATCAGGTAGGTACTACTATGTCAATTTTACAGATGAAGAAATCAAGGCTTGGAAAGATTAAGTAACCAAGGTCACACACCTAAACAGCAGAGCAAGGTTGAAAAACCAGTGAAAACCTAAATACATTTTACTCCAGAGCACTCAGCTGCTTCCCATTTAACTGCTGGCCCCATTAGCAGTGAACTCACACAGTCACTGTCTACACACTGACTCCAAATTCTGGAGCATCTTAAAACTGCCCTCTCTTTCCATTTCATCGTCATTGCTATTTCAATGTTTAGGGCAGGGACTTTCACATCTACAGACAAAGGTGTAGGTGGGGAAAGTGACTCCACTTATTAACATTACGGGCCCCCTAGGACCACTTACAATTCTATCCCCCTTATTCCCGGTATCCTCTGAAGGCTTCCTCTGGCCATGACAACAGAACTGCTGGTTTCAGTTTCCTGCCTTCAAATATTCTGGCCCCATGGGCCTGCGGCTGTTGATTTCCCACTCGGAGGTTTCTGACAACCCTTTGCTGGTGCTTCTCTAGACGAGGAAGAGAGGAAATCTATCCTGAATTTTTAGAAGGACCTTTAATTAGTTTCACATCCAAGTTGACACTATTCATTTTTCCTAAGCAAAATTACATGTTGCTGGCAGGCAGGTAGAGGAGGAAGCTGCCTGGGCCTCTCATTTTGGCTGTTCGCTCTGTTTCCCAGAGACCCAGTTTCATGTTTTCAAAACTTGAATAGTAAAAATCAAACTTACCAGGAAACACAACACCCTTAAAAGAAAAGAACCAGGGGAAACCAGATAGCTTCCTTTGCAATGGGATTTCACCAAGTTTCCTGATTATGTCTGATTTCAACTTTTAAAAACCACCATAGATTGCGGTGTTTATTTTCCATGTTTCCATTTCTGACATATGACCCTCATTTGGGTGAAAAATAAGCTTTCTTTCTTGTCCCTTTGAGTGAGCCTCTTTCTGCTACTACAAAAGACAAATGAAAAATGGGCTATATTCATGATCAAAACTGAGAATATACATAAAATCATGCTGTTCTGTATAAGCTTGTATTCCACAATTTCTTAACCCTTTATTGAAGTAACACACACACAGAAAACGCACAAAATGTAAACCAGCATTTTAATGCATTATCACAAAAGAAAAGCCTGTGTCCTCACCAAGACGCAGACAATCTCTTATGTTCTCCCCACTTACCACCCCTTCTCTCCTTCCCAAAGGTAATCAGATCTTGACCTCTGCTAACGTAATTTAGTTTTGCTGGTTTTGAATTTTATAAAAATTGAATCTTATAATGTGCATTATTTTGTGTCTGACTTCTTTCACTCAGGAGTGTATCTGTGAGATGTATTACACTCACAAATGTTACATGTTGTAGTAATTCATTTTTACTATAGAACAGCATTTTGTTGCTTATTACACACTTTATTTATCCAGTCTGATGCTGAATGATGTCAGGGTTGTTTCCTGTTTAAGGTTCACCCTAGTGATAATGCCATGAACATCCTGGTACCTGTTCTTGACTCATGTTTGTATGTATTACTACAGGATGTATATCAGGAGTGGAACTGCTGGGTTCTGGAGAATCTGTGCATACAACTTTATCAAATAATCTGGAACTGTTTCCCAGAATGGTCAGATCAATTTACATACCCACTGGTAGGTATGAGCATTCCCCTTATGCCACACCATTACCAACATTTAATACTGTTGTTCCCAGGTGCTGGAAGGGATCCATCACTTTGATATCAATCTGATGTTTACGGAGCTTCTGCTCTACATGACAACAGAAGAACAGCCTTTGTATGAGTCCTTTCCCCAGTAATTTCAGAGACTCCAGGGAATGACTGCGCATCTTATGGATATTTCATGGTTGTCTAGCATGAAAGATGGCCTACATCTTTCTCTAGACTAGCCCTCCCTCCACACCCTGCAGGTCTCCTCTTTTGCAACTCCAAGGACTATAGCCTGTCAGCCTCCCTCTGTCCATGGAATTTTCCAGGCAGGAATACTGCAGTGGGTGCCATTTCCTATTTCTGGGGATCTTTCTGACCCAGAGATCGAATCTGTGTCTCTTGCATCTCCTGCATTGGAAAGTGGATTCTTTACCTCTGTGCCACCTGAGAAGCCCAACATTCTGTATTCAAAGTATATTTCAAAATTCCTGTGGTTTGAGAGACGTCTTTATCCAGCTTGATAACAGGAACCCCTTTAAAGCGATTTGCTTCTTGTCTCTCGTAACCTTCATGCTCATACATACTTATCACCTTGAGGAGCCACCCAATTTCCTACCAGACTCCGGTATGACAGACCTTCCACAGGGAAGGTGAAGACTGAAATCCACTATTGTTTTATCTGTGTGGTTTCCGTGAGACGAGGACGACACGTGACAGCAGGTGCCCTGATGCAAACTGGCTCTGGGGTGACAGGACTAGTGGCAGCCACTGTGGGTGTGCAGAGATGTTTGAAGTTGGAGGAATGAATACAGAGTGCCTAACAGGTATTGTCTAAGTGATTGTGACATAAGTTATGCTCCAACTGTGAAACTCCAATAAAGCCCATAAATCTAGGCCAGTGACAAGGAAGCCCCAGACGCGGGGCCGCTCCGCCCACTCAGTACACAGGCCTCAGTGAATTTATGGTAGCTTTGTCTCTGACTCCTTTCTCCCATTCTGGAGATTAGTTCCTCTCTTTAATTCTATCCTGCAAAATGTGCAGGCTAAAACTGCCTCACAACCTTATCCATCATTAATCTTCAGATTAATTTCAGCATTTGGAAATGCTAAGATGCCAGAACTTAAAAAAAATATACAACTTTGCTGTCTGTTTTATTCATCACTGGCATCTTCGTCTCCAGAGATAAGTGCAACATTAATCATAAGTTCAGGGAAGCATTTTCCATGTTGATTTAAGTGGGTTTATGGGGGTCACTTATAAAAAAAAGTATGAAACATTTGCTTATTATTCTGCATATAATAAGTTGCTAAAAGGTTATTTTTCATTTTATGGTCTTATAACTCAGGCCATAGTTTTAGTCCTTAATTAAAGAGTGATTAAGAAACAGCAGTTTCTCATTCACAGGAAAAATTGACATAATTTACTTACACAAAATTGTTTATAAATGCAAACAGTACAAAGGGAAAGGCAAGAGAAAGGAAAATTTGACAATGCATTCTGCACACCAAGTCTCATAGAACAAATCCTGAATGAATGAATGAAAGAAAAGTCTCATGGAGACACTGGCTGTAGACTTCTGTGTTTTACATTGAGCAAAGTCAAATCTCAGGAGGACAGTTTTCTCTTTAGCAATCAAATTTGCAACTTGGTGATCACTGTCTAATGAGTTACCTAAATCACAGGGTCTCCAACAGGCTTCCTTTTGGTGTTATTGGTGAAAGGCATCTTCTAACTAGTTACGTTGGCATAAGTGAGTTTTCTATGGTTTACCAGTACTTGAAAAGGTGCTCTTTCAATAAATTTACTTGTTGGTTTTGTGTGTTGCCTTAGGGAAACTTCTGTATGACATGTTAAATAATAAGATTATACCAGGAATCTTGGTTTTATTCTGAGCTTTATTGCAGCTTTCTCTAGGATTTCCATTTTAACTTAGATGTTGCCAATGGCTTAAAATAGATGTAATTTATATTATCTTTTGAAAAACTATTGGGATAGCCAGTCTCTAAAGACTCTTGGCCTCAGGTAGTCACATCTCTGTACAGTCAGTCTCCTCCCACACTGACTAAAGCTGATCCGAGCAACCAATAGGGATATTACAGAAATGATGCTTTGTTGACTTCTGGGCTAGTTCATAGAAAACAATGAGACTTTTGCCTGGTGATTCTTTTCTGGATCGCTCACCCAGAGGGAATCTGTTGCCATGAGGTGAGGACTCTCACCTCACTGCAGTGGTCAGGGGTGGAGGTCTTGCATCCCACCAGCACTAACTCGCTGGCCTGTGTGTGGTCACCTTAGAGGCAGAGACTCTGGCTCACACTAGCCTTCAGATAACCGCAGTCCTGGCCGGGATCGTGGGTGCAACCTCATGAAAGCCCTTGAACCAGAATGATGCAACTCAGCTGCTCTTGAATTCTTCACCCACAAAAACTTTGTGAAATAATAAATGCTTAATGATTTAAACTGCTAATTTGGGGTAATTTGTTATCCAGTAACAGGCTGCTAACATGCTTTCAAAAACTCATTGGGAAAGACCCTGATGTGGGAAAGATTTGAAGACAAAAGAAGAGGATGGCAGAGGATGAGATAGTTGGATGGCATCATCAACTCAATGGACATGAATCTGAGCAAACTCCAGGAGACAGTGCACAACAAGGAAGCCTGAACTGCTGCAGTCCATGGGATTATGAGGAGTCGGACGCGACTTAGTGAGTGAACAACAACAATTTAAATCAGTAATGGTAACAACTACACTGAATGTCTTTTCAATATCTATTGAAGTGGTTCATTTTTGTCTCATATTTTATCAGTCAAATGATGTTTTATTTCATTAGCTTGCCTAATATTGATCCTTTCTTTTCTTTCTAAATAAAATCTTCGCAATTATGGCCGATTATTATTCTAACACACAGTACTCTCTAATTTTATTTTCTAGTCATTTACTTGAAATTTTATTTATGCATTTTAACAAATGAGATTGGCCTATACCTTTCTTTTCATTAAAATGAAGATTATCATGCTTTTATAAAATCATCTTTTTCTCTATACTGTTACTAGTTAAAGGGAATCATCTGTTTTTTGACAGCTTAAAAGAGCTAGACCATGAAACCTTTCAGCCCATGACCTCTGGTTGTACTTTCTTTCATAACTCTCTCAAATCTCATCATACTCAATGGTCTATCCTGTTTATACTTGAATCAATTTTTAAGGTTTATGTGTTACAGAAAATGTTAACTAAACCACTCAGATTGCTGGCCTATATATCTATTTACTTTCAGTATCATTTGTCTTATGATTTTTAAAAACCTTCCTGAAGTAAGAAATGAATGTGAAGAAACTGAATTCATGGGCAGAACTGAACATCCAAGGGCAGGGGGCGGATGGTCAAGAGTAGAAACCAGCCTTGGGAAATGGCTTAGCTGTCTTGCCCAAGTAAGAAATGGATTCAAGAAACAAATGAAAGGTTCATAAGGAACTGGATCGGTGGGGTTCTTGGAAAGCTGGGAAGCTAAACCAAGAAGGCACACTTATATATCTTGCTTGCCACTCACTCCCCAAAAGAAACAAGCTTTTATTACTGACAGTTGAAGCAACTTATATGGACGCATCAGGCCCCTGAGAGGAATTAGCTGTATGGATGCCAGCAAGCTTAGCACTGTGGGGCACCAAATTAGGAGGAAAGTGGAAAGTACTTTGGTATCTCCATTACAGGATGGGTGACATCTGCCCTCATCCCTGTCCCCTCAGCCTTCTGCTCACAGCTCACTCCTGGACAGCTTACACCACATTTACTCTTCCCACTAACATCTTAGCGGGATAAAGGTTTCTCCTTGGGCTGTGGAGTTTAGAGCTATTTGCTTCCTGAATGGTTCAGACTGGCTGAACTTGGTTGTTTGCTCAGCACTTGCAGCTATACTGAGAAAGGTTTTTGACAGAGTCATAGAATTTCCCTCCCATATATAACCATCCTGAGAATTCCACACAGTCAAAGGCTTTGGCATAGTTAACAAAGAAGAAATAGATGTTTTTCTGGAACTCTCTTGCTTTTTCGATGATACAGTAGATGTTGGCAATTTGATCTCTTGTTCTTCTGCCTTTTCTTAAAACCAGCTTGAACATCTGGAAGTTCACAGTTCACGTATTGCTAAAGCCTGGCTTGGAGAATTTTGAGCATTACTTTACTAGCGTTTGAGATGAGTGCAATTGTGCGGTAGCCTGAGCATTCTTTGGCATTGCCTTTCTTTGGGATTGGAATGAAAACTGACCTTTACCAGTCCTGTGGCCACTGCTGAGTTTTCCAAATTTGCTGGCATATTGAGTGCAGCACTTTCACAGCATCATCTTTCAGGATTTGAAATAGCTCAACTGGAATTCCATCACCTCCACTAGCTTTGTTTGTAGTGATGTTTCCTAAGGTCCACTTGACTTCACATTCCAGGATGTCTGGCTCTAGGTCAGTGATCCCACCATCATGATTATCTGATTGTGAAGATCTTTTTTGTATAGTTCTCCTGTGTTCTTGCCACCTCTTCTTAATACCTTCTGCTTCTGTTAGGTCCATACCATTTCTGTCCTTTATTGAGCCCATCTTTTCATGAAATGTTCCCCTGGTATCTCTGATTTTCTTGAAGAGCTCTCTAGTCTTTCCCATTCTATCGTTTTCCTCTATTTCTTTGCATTGATCACTGAGGAAGGCTTTCTTATCTCTCCTTGCTATTCTTTGGAACTCTGCATTCAAATGGGTATTATCTTTCCTTTTCTCCTTTGCTTTTTGTTTCCCTTCTTTGCACAGCTATTTGTAAGGCCTCCTCAGACAGCCATTTTGCTTCTTTGAATTTCTTTTTCTTGGGCCAAAGCCTTTGACTGTGTGGATCACAATAAACTGTGGAAAATTCTGAAAGAGATGGGAATACCAGACCACCTGACCTGCCTCCTGAGAAACCTGTATGCAGGTCAGGAAGCAACAGTTAGAACTGGACATGGAACAACAGACTGGTTCCAAATAGGAAAAGGAGTACATCAAGGCTGTATATTGTCACCCTGCTTATTTAACTTATATGCAGAGTACATCATGAGAAATGCTGGGCTGGAGCAAGCACAGCTGGAATCAAGATTGCCAGAAGAAATATCAATAACCTCAGATATGCAGATGACACCACCCTCATGGTAGAAAGTGAAGAAGAACTAAAGAGCCTCTTGATGAAAGTGAAAGAGGAGAATGAAAAAGTTGGCCTAAAGCTCAACATTCAGAAAATTAAGATCAAAGACACAGCCTCCTACTTCAGCTTCCATGGACTGGCCTTGGACCCTGATGAATGAGCCCCTCTCTTCCCCAGCTCTGCCAACACTTCCACACCTGGACTTCCCCTGAAGGCATCCTGTTTCCCTAACTTGTCAGTGATAAAACTTCCTATGTTGTCTGCTCACAGCTGCGGTGGAAATGGCACACAGTTCTTCCCCTTGACTATGCATTCTCCCAAGCCATTGAGTGATAAGGTTCTCCTTTGTTCCTGAGGCCTAAGGCTTTAAAAAAGCTGTTGTTTCACCATTCAAGACCAACAAATGATTTTAAAAATCGTTCACTTAGAGGTCTTGTGGTCACCACAATACATGCTAATTCATTTCTTACACTCTGTACCACCTGGTTAGAACCTGAAATGCTAACACTTAGGTGATGCAGATGGTAAAAAAACAAGCCTAGCAATGCAGGACATGAAACAGACACAGATTCATCCCCTGGGTCAGGAAAATCCCCTATAGGAGAGCATGGCAACCCACTCTAGTATTCTTTCCTGGAAAATTTCATGGACAGAGGAGCCTGGTGGGCTACAGTCCATGGGATTGAAAAGAGTGGGACTCAACTGAGCACACACTACCACCATGCAGCATCTAATCACCGCCATGAGTCTAAGAATTTCCTTAAAATTCCTGGGCCTATTTTCTCATGGCCTCTTACCAATCAACTTGATTAGTACCTTTCTGAGGAACTACCCATCCTGAAGAGCCTGCCGCTGCAAACCACGTCCAACAGTGTCTCTGCAGAAATGACTTCTCTTCCTGCAGGTCCAAACAGTCTGCTTAGGTTATAGGCTACTGACATCCTTCACTCTTTCTTTAATGAACAAGTCCTTGTGACTGAGATCACTGGCGTGTTCTCCAAGCAGCAGAGAAGCCAGGAAGGAGGACCGTGGGGTGTTCGGACAGAACCGGGAGCATGGACTTGGACTCAGATTCTGTCTCTACTGCTCACCAGTCAACAAGTGTCCTTGGGGAGTTTATGTCCTCTCTCTCATCCTGAGTTTCCATGACTGTAAAGTGGCATGATGATAATAATACTTATCTCCCAGGGTTGCTTGTTTGTTTTTTATATAAAATGACACACTTGGAAGTGATTTTAGAAATCATGAAACATCAGAGGATAACTACTCCTCAGCTCCTGTGCTTGCAGAGGAAGATGGAAACACCACGTGCCTTTGTTTATGTGCCATGCTCACAGATTCTGCTCCCTGGAGAGAGTTCGAGACATGCCTTACGTCAGGCTACAGCATCACAGATCTAATAGATGGGTTTGTGCTTTTATCCTCTTTCTTGGATGTGGGCCTGCAGTCTTGCCCAGGGTATGGCTGATTCAGCCACAGAAGGTCTTCTAATTAATTCTTCATCTCTGGGGTGGTTATGTTCTCTTTCTCATTTTTAATTTAGTTTGCTTTGTGTTCGTGCTTTGCTATTTTTTTTATTAAGTTCTCTAGAAATTTTATTTTAATGAAATTAAACATAATCAGCTTTTGGTTCCATGTATTTTACTACTTTCAGTTTTTCACTAATTTTTCCAGCTTTAATTTTTCTTCTTCCCTGTTTTTAAAATGATTTGAATGTTTAATTATTTTCCTCCAAAGGTATTTAGTCTTTCCTAAACTAATAAATAATCTTAAAATCACAATTATGCATAGGATACTTATATTTGCAAATAATTGTTCTTTCCTGTTACAGTCATAAGACATGACATATGCAATAATACCCCTGTTGTCTTATGGGAAATTTATAGGGTATTGAGTTCCACAATGATCTTTAGCAAGAAAGATCATTGCTTACATTTGTTTTCTGTCCAGTACTAAGTTTTTCTGGGAGAATATAAGACAGTACTTGGCGAACTGCAGCTGTCATCCCTTCCCTCTTTCTCTGTGTCAGGTCACTCTTTCCTGCTGAATTGGCATTCTCCAGCCCGTGCGTGACACTTAGAATAGCAAATACAGCTAGCCCTCCCTATCTGCAGGTTCGCCATCTGTGGATTCAATCAACTGTGGACTGGGGTTTTTTGTTGTTGTTTTAGAAAGTTCCAAAAAAACAAAATTTGAATTTGCCACACACTGGTGATAACTTGCATAGCATTTACATTATATTAGGTATTGTAAGTTGTCTAGAGATGATTTAAAGTATACAAGAGGATGTTTGTGCATTATATGCAAATACTCCGCCACTAACCACTTGAACATCCATGGACTTTGTTATCTGTGGGTTTCCTGAAACCAATCCCATATGGATACTGAGGGTAAACTGTGCAGTTCAAATACAAACTGCCACAAAAGTGAGAAAAGGTGCTAATTCTCATTATTAGTAGGAAAATGTGAAGGTAGCCTGTTTTGTTAGCAACTTTGGATTAACTTCCTTTGATTCTGTTACCAACAGATGACAGATGAAAATGTTAATCCATTTGGGTGAATTTGTACCTCTCACTTTCTGCCATAAGGGTGGTGTCATCTGCATATCTGAGGTTATTGATATTTCTCCTGGCAATCTTGATTCCAGCTTGTGTTTCTTCCAGTCCAGCATTTCTCATGATGTACTCTGCATATAAGTTAAATAAGCAGGGTGACAATATACAACCTTGACGTACTCCTTTTCCTATTTGGAACCAGTCTGTTGTTCCATGTCCAGTTCTAACTGGACAGAATCAGTTAGGTGGTTAGAAGCAGATCAGGTGGCCTGGTATTCCCATCTCTTTCAGAATTTCCCACAGTTTATTGTGATCCACACAGTCAAAGGCTTTGGCATAGTTAAAAAGCCTCTTGATGAAAGTGAAAGTGGAGAGTGAAAAAGTTGGCTTAAAGCTCAACATTCAGAAAACGAAGATCATGACATCCGGTCCCATCACTTCATGGGAAATAGATAGGGAAACAGTGGAAACAGTGTCAGACTTTATTTTTGGGGGCTCCAAAATCATAGCAGATGGTGACTGCAGCCATGAAATTAAAAGACGCTTACCCCTTGGAATGAAAGTTATGACCAACCTAGACAGCATATTCAAAAGCAGAGACATTACTCTGCCAACAAAGGTCCGTCTAGTCAAGGCTATGGTTTTTCCTGTGGTCATGTATGGATGTGAGAGTTGGACTGTGAAGAAGGCCGAGCGCTGAAGAATTGATGATTTTGAACTGTGGTGTTGGAGAAGACTCTTGAGAGTCCCTTGGACTGCAAGGAGATCCAACCAGTCCATTCTGAAGGAGATCAGCCCTGGGATTTCTTTGGAGGGAATGATGCTGAAGCTGAAACTCCAGTACTTTGGCCAGCTCATGCAAAGAGTTGACTCATTGGAAAAGACTCTGATGCTGGGGGGGATTGGGGGCAGGAGGAGAAGGGGACGACAGAGAATGAGATGGCTGGATGGCATCACTGACTCGATGGACGTGAGTCTGAGTGAACTCTGGGAGTGTGAGATGGACAGGGAGGCCTGGCGTGCTGTGATTCATGGGGTCGCAAAGAGTCGGACAGGACTGAGCGACTGAACTGAACTGAACTGAACTGTACCTCTCAGTTATAAGGTGAAGGATATGCCTCCTTGTACCATGTGTTTCATCATCAAAAAGCAATACAGGTATTGGGGAGTATGCTGCTGCTGCTGCTAAGTCGCTTCAGTCATGTCCAACTCTGTGCAATCCCATAGACGGCAGCCCACCAGGCTTCCCCGTCCCTGGGATTCTCCAGGCAAGAACACTGGAGTGGGTTGCCATTTCCTTCTCCAATGCATGAAAGTGAAAAGTGAAAGTGAAGTCGCTCAGTCACGTCCGACTCTAGCGACCCCATGGACTGCAGCCTACCAGGCTCCTCTGCCCATGGGATTTTCTAGGCAAAAGTACTGGAGTAGGGTGCCATTGCCTTCTCCGTTGGGGAGTATGAAGCACAAACTATTGCATGTAAGATAAGCTATAGGAATATACTGTACAAGCACAAATGGATATACTATACAATATGGGGAATATAGCTAATATTTTGTAATAACTGTAAATATTTTGTAACCTTTAAAGCTGTATTAAAAAATAAAAATTTTTTAAAAGAGAAAAATATATATGGTCCTCAAGGAGGCAGAAAGTGTAATTTCTGCAAGGTTGCCCTGTTCTCTATGTAATGTACTCACATCACAACAACAAGCCTTTTGGCTGCAGCACAAACAGAACTTACCACGTGTCTTACACTCCCGATTCCGTTTTCTAAGACAGCTTCTGGCTGTTTAGCTACACAAGAACACACACAAGAAATGGGATAGCGTCTGCCCTAGTTTAACCACATCCACCACATTAGAAAGAATAATTAGCTAGAATTATTAGCTGTCCAGTGAATTTTCTAAATTTCTTATAGAATCAGCAGTTTGCTTTCCTCTATGAGCTATTATACTTGATAGCCTGAATCCACAAAGTATTGGGATGCAACATTAAAAGACATCTGTCTATTAAAAGGAGAGAAGCTGCAAAGCAGAGGACCCCTCCTGTGACTTCTCTCCACAGTGTATACACCACAACAGTCTTCCCATCCTCCAACAGCTATTATTTTTAGCACCCAGGATCACTGTAAACACTTTACCCCTCTGGGCAATGTTCTGCATTTGCATCAACAGTAACTGAGGCAAGGCACTGCTGACTCTCTGTCAAGGCAAACCTTTCACTGCTGCTGCTCCCCAGGAACCCTACTCCCGGGGTCTTCTGAGGGTTAGAAACAGGCCCTCCTGGTCCAAAATATTTCTTCCACTGACCTGCAAATATGCCTGGAGGCCTGAACTGAATGTAGACCTTATGGTATCTGAAAGGAGTAACAAATGAGCTATAATATTAGCTGGAGTTAACGGATTGCTCCTTTCTCCTTACGGGCTTCCCTGGTGGCTCAGTGGTAAAGAACCCGCCTGTCAATGCAGGAGATGCAGGTTCCATCCCTGGGTCAGGAAGATCCCGGGGAGAAGGGAATGGCAGCCCATTCCAGTATTCTTGCCTGCAGCATCCCATGGACAGAGAAACCTGGGGGGCTACAGTCCATGGGGTCGCAAAGAGTCGGATACGACTGAGCGACTGAACGTCAACAATTCCTTTCACCTTGGCAGAAGAGATGAGACTCTTAATGGAAAGATTTTCAGGGCAGAAGTCGGTGAGCTCTGGAGCTTGGAGCAACTTGGGGTCAGGCCTGAAAGCTGTTTAATCATTCAGTTCACTAATTAAATGTTGCCCATCTATTGTGTGCCAGGACTCTGTCAGGTGACGGGGTTACATCATTAGGTGTCATCAGGGGCCTCGTCAGTAGCTTTGGTGATGCAAGGAGATGACACAGCTAACCAGCCACTCTGAAAAGCATGTGTGTTGAGGAGCGCACCCCTGCATTTGTGCCTGAGGGCACCTGGCCAGGCCGGGTGAGACTGGCCCTGAACAATCACCTCTTCCATTAGCAGGCGGTTTCTGGCTGTTGAATCCCCAGCCCAAGTCCCAGCAGTGCCTCTCTGTACTTTTGCTCACTCGCTTACCCTCAGCCAGAAACATCTATCCTAGAGCACCAGGAGTGCACCTTTTCTTCTTAGCTCTGGGTTATTCACAAAAATCTTGAAACAAATCTGTCACAAACACTTTCTAGTGAGCTCACCACAGAATGGTGCTAATTCTTCCCAAAACCTTCAGGAAGCAAAGCACTATGATATCACCTTAATTAAAAATAAATTCTAATGAGATACTTGATGCAGATGCAGAAGTACCTCTTGGCGACATTCACTCCAGGCTTTGAAATTAATTCTAAGGCCCACTGGCATTTATCTTTGATTTAGAAAGGGGAAAATTGCTTTCCTTTTTCTTCTTTAAAATTTATGTAACTATTATAGAGGGAAAATTAGAGTGCATGAAATATAAAAATTGAATTATAATCCAGTGTAGCACATTTCCTTTTCCAGAAAGTCAAATGTCATCTGCCTATGAGCTGATGAGCCTCCAATGGGATCCTTAGACTTTTTTTTCCTTTCTACCTACAGTCTTCAAATTAAATTTTCATCATTTAAGGAACTCTAGTTGTTTTCCTTTTATGCAGGCTATGCCAAAACATAATCAGGTTCTCTATGAAATAAGTTGGTTACGTGAATATATTGCCAAGATAGGATTAGGTGCTCACCAAGAAATGGATGGAAATTACTGGGGAAATACAATTCAGGCATTTGATGATGGTGATGAAAACCCAATATTACTTAAAGTGGAGCATGAACCATTGGGTTTAGAAATTAGGAGGCTGCTGGTGACTTTTCTAAGTGTAATAAAAGCATTTCTTTCTTTGATAGAATCATCTGAACCTTAAGTGTACTTTATATCAATTATAATTTTTTTTCTGATTGCAATTGGTATTTTAAAAAAATGTATATAAAAGGGCTTGGCTCACTATATTCTAGACCTATGAGAGAGAAGACTCAGTGAAGTTTGGTTTCTGTCTTCACATTGTTCAAAGTTTATTTTATAGCCTGGTCTACAAAATTAGATTGAAATAATTAACTTTTGTTAATTATTTAATAATAATCTGTTTAATAATTTTAATCTGTTTCCTACAATAGAGTGTTTATTCACCATCTGCTAAGGTGTGTCCAAGAGAAACAGATTTTATTCAGTATTATTCCAACACGGGAGAGAAGCTTCAGTGAAGCTGAGTTTAACTCCAAATACAGCAAAAACAGCTGGGGATTTGTAGCCAGGCAGAATGGAGGGGGCCAGTGGGTTGAAAATGACTAAGAGTCAAGAGTAGGGGGATTCTTCCTAAACTGGTCAAACGGTATTCTTGCTGAAGGGAGCCATCATCAGTGGTGTGGAGTGAGGAATTTAATCAGGTGTCAAACGTGTGGAGACTCTAGCTAAGCAAACTTAGCAGTATTTTTGCTAAAACTGGGCTTGGTAGGCCAAAGACAGAGACCAAGGAGGAAGCCTAGTTAAAAAGGAGCTCAGAGGAGCCTGCCTTAAAGTTTGGTCAAGGAGAGAGTCTGTGGGGTGGCAAATAAGTACCCTCTCCCTGGCCTGCTGCAGTCAATTGATGGTGCTTGCCTAGGGGCACTTCAGAAAAATACTAGTGTTTCCCCTGGGTCTGGAGTCAATTAGCCCTGGTGCTTTCCAACTGTGGTGCTGGTGAAGACTTTTGAGAGCTCCTTGGACAGCAGGGAGATCAAACCAGTCAACCTTAAAGAAAATCAACCCTGAATACTCATTGGAAGGACTGAAGCTGAAGCTCCAATACTTTGGCTACCTGATACGAAGTCAACTCATTGGAAAAGACCCTGATGCTGGGAAAGATTGAGGGCAGGAGAAGGGTTAGACAGAGGATGAGACGGTTGGATGGCATCAACAATTCAATGGACATGAACTTGGGCAAACTCCAGGAGATGGTGAGGGACAGGGAAGCCTGGTGTGCTGCAGTCCATGGGGTCCCAAGGAGTTGGACACGACTGAGTGACTGAACAACAGCAACAAACCCTGATACAGCGGGGCACACGCAACCCGTGTGGGTGGACTTCAGCTTCAAAAGAACATCAAATCTTTCATTCTAAAAGGGGCCACTGCTCACAAAGACTGGTTCTCCTTGTCCAGCGTTTCTCAAACCTGAGTGAGAGTCAGAATCACCTAGACGCCTGTTATTCAGGGAAGGCTGGGCCGGCCCCCAGAGTTGCTGCTCCAGGAGGTCTGGAGGTGGGGCCCAAGATTCGGCATCACTAGGAAGTTCCAGGTGATGGTGATGCTGTTGCTCTGGGGAACCACTGTGCAGGGACCTTTCTCCACCTCAGCACCTCTCCTTGAATGAGCTGCTGGGAGTCAGCCCGAGGGCACCCGTATCTCCCCAGATACAACCCCTACCCACTAACTGCCCGATGAGCGAGAGCAGGTGTGTGCAGACACAAGTATTGGGGAGGTGGTGACTGGCAAGGGTATCTTTGCCAACAAACCATGCACTCCCTTTACTGGACAGGAAACAATGTATGAGGCAGAAGCGGGTAGACATCTCCATGGAGTGCAGGGGGCTGTGCACCAACTCCTCTTCAAGTATTCTGGAGAAATGAGGTAGGTATGCTTATGTCAGGGGAAATACGTGCTGCATTCCTAGGATGGAGCCAGCCGCCCTACTGCCTGCAGACTGGGCTGCGTCCCTCCAGGACGCCAGCTCTCTTGCAGTGGAGGTGAGTTTAGAGCTGAGCTCTGTGAGGGAATTTTCCTGACCTTCTCTCTCACACACGGCCCACTGGGTCATTTATAGTTCGAATCGTCAGTTATTAGTCACAGAAATAAAACTGGCATAAAGTCAAGCTGTCTCAGTTAACCCCTCTGCCACATCTGTGGATATTTTAAGCTCATTCTGTTAAGCAGCCTTGAATTCTTATCCTAGAGCAATTTCTACCATATCTATTTGATAATAAGATTTGAACCCTGGACTATACTTCATAATCTAAAAGGCCAAGGATTCATCCAAGGAGCCTTTATTATGAACCATGCTTCAAAGACAGCTTTCACATATTCTCTCCTTTCAAAATTCTTCCAAGGTATATATTAGAGCTTTTATTTATCCCCATGTGTCTTAATTTCACTTTCTTTTTATCCTCTCTGCTGCATTTTGGTTGATATTATACTTCTCTATAAATTTACTATTTTTCACTGTCTATACATCTATTTTTCTTTGCACTTCTGTGTCCCAATGGCCATATGTTTAGTTTTAAGACTATCATTTTGGTTCTGTGAAAGATTTGCTCTTTTTTTTTTTTTTTCATGCTGTCAGTGTCTTATCCCATTTCTGTCTTTAAACATCTTAGGCTTGTTTTAAATTCCCTTTGATATGGTGCTATTGCCTTCCAGTCTTGGTAAAGCATATCTTCCAGCAATCTCTATATTTCTGAGTCTCTTTGTTTTGCTTTCTTGCGTCACATTGCAACTTTCATTGTATTACTTTTTACTGTGAGAGTCTCTTCCTTGGGCTGTTTTCCGTGGGAATCCCCTGTGTGCTGGTTATGGCTTCATCCTTACAGAGTGTTTTGTGTTTCCCATGTTGGGAACACAGTGCGCTCACTTCGGCCAGATCTCTCGTATTAGGCTCTTAACCTGGTGTCCTTCTTATGTGAATGCAGACTTCACACCAATGTGCAGTGCAGGAGTACGGTTCAGATTTCTCATGAGTGGTTATTTTTCTCCCGACCTCCTCAGGGAAGGCAAACTCCCTATAACCTTTCCACACACACAAGTTAAAGGGAGTGCTTCCTGTCTGGGGACACACACCCTGGGGTCAGAATTCACTCCCCACCAGCCCTCATCCCCACGTGTCAGGTCCCACACATGGAATCAGTTCTCTGGCTTCAGTTTCCACTCATCTTTCTGACCTGGAGTTTCCTGTTCATTTCTAGGTTTTGAGCTGACTGATGTATTAACAAAAAAAAATTTTTTTGATCATATTCAGCATGTTTATGTTCTAAAGGTTAAAAAGATGTTTTCTTTTTTCATCCCTGCATCAGTTCTGTCAACTTTACTGACCCCCAAGACTTGAAGTACTGGATCATTATCCATGTCATCCCTAGCAAGGTTTGCTTCACTTAATATAAGATGCAAAAATCCTGACACTAATGTTTCCTTCTTTTTGATTGTCTCTTCCACTTTCTCCCTTTTGCATTCTGCCCATATTACCCCAGCTGGAGGGCCTTTCCTGGTATGTGTCTTTTGGTGGGGAGAATGATTTTCATTTCAATCTATGTGATAAAGGGATTCTCCACTGGGCCAAACACATTTTCTGCCCTATTAAATATCACATCTTTCCTGGCAGCAGCAGCTCAGAGTCTTTTAACTTTTCATCCTTTCACATCCAATATTGGGTAGACGAGACTTCCACATACTTTATCTCATTTGACCCTCTTAAAGTCCTGCATTGTTACTATTATCTTAATTTCATAGCTTGGAAAACTGGGCTTCAGGGGATAATTAACTTGTCCAAGGTTGGTAACTAACAAAGTTCCCCTTCCTCCACTGAGGAGGAACCCTACCTAGAAGGACAGCTTGCAAGCAGCTTTACTGGCCCTACTCCTCTCCTGGTATTGTTGTTCAGTCACTCAATAGTGTCCAACTCCTTGTGACTCCATGGACTACAGCACACAGGGCTTCCCTGTCCTTCACCATCTCTGAGAGATTGCTCAAACTCATGTGCATTGAGTCGAGGATGCTATCCAACCATTTCATCCTCTGTCACCTCCTTCTCCTCTTGCCATCAATCTTTCCCAGCATCAGGGTCTTTTCCAATGAGTCAGCTCTTCACCTCAGGTGGGCAAAGTATTGGAAGTTCAGCTTCAGCATCAGTACTTCCAATGAATCTTCAGGATTGATTTATTTTAGGATGGACTGGTTGGATCTCCTTGCAGTCCAAGGGCCTCTCAAGAGACTTCTCCAACACCACAGTTCAAAAGCATCAATTCTTCGGCGCTCAGCCTTCTTTGCGCACATCCATATATGACTACTGGAAACACCATAGCTTTGACTATACAGACTTTTGTAGGCAAAGTGATGTCTCTGCTTTTTAATATGTTTTGTCTGTCACAAGCTTTTCCTTGTAAGTGTACAGGGCTCCTCTCAGCCAGAGAACTTCTACTTGTAAACCTGCTCAGAGAAGCCTCTGTATGATTGTGCTCTTTGTTTTGCATATCTGAAGCAAAACCAGAATTTCCTGCAGATGATTATAATAAAAAAATGATTCTGAGAAATGCATTCATTTGCTCTCTGGAAAGCTGTGTGTCGCAGTTTTAAGCTTCTTGGATTTATTATCTGAAATTTCTAAGCTTTATCTTTTGGCACTGACTGCTACAAAATTATAGAAAATGGCTTTAAAGACTCAATGTATTTACACAAAGATGTGTTAGTGTGATAATTCTGTATCAAAGAATATTACATATTTTAATCTTCAGAAATTCAATTGGTATACTGATGTATCAAGGAATATTACATATTTTAATCTTCAGAAATTCAATTGGTATACTGATGTAAAATTCATAAAATTGAAATTGCTTTGGCTCTGGTCTTCATAATGAAAGTGTTGTGATGCCTTTAAAAAAACAGCATTAATGTCCTATCTTGAGACCTCAGTTCTCCTTGTCATCTTTGTCCCTCTCACCCTGCGATAAGTGATCCCCTGAAATGACCCAGTGTTGTGTGCCTTCTATCTTGTTTGTCTTGTGGAGTTAATAACCAAGGAGCTACAGGCAGCCTTGGGGGGCAGCTCCCATTTCTTTTTGGTATCCTCAGGGTACCTTATGAGGGCACTCCTCTGTCCTCTTCTTCCTTACTTTTTACACAGAAAAGGGAACTGCAAGGTATTTTCACCCTCCCTGTATTTGTTTTGTGGCTTCAATAACATGAAAACTAGAATTTTCATAACATGCAGCAGCAGGGGTTTTTATTTTAAAGAGAAGAAAAAAGAGGAAAAACACACAAACCGACAGTTAAACCCACAGCATCCAAAAACCTTCGGTTTTACTTCTCTTAAGAGAAAGGTGCTCCGAAGATTTTCACCTCTGGGTCTCAATGTATGAAGATGTTTCTGACACTTCAGAAGGGTGTGATGTTTCATAGTTATGGGTATATTTCTGCAAACTGTTTTGTTCTAATACTTTATTCAATGTCAGTCTTCCTATCTGCAAGTTCAGTTATAGCTACACTTTAACATCTTTTTAGATCTTGAGAGCACTCATTGTTACAGACTGAATGTTTGTGTTCCCTACCCCCAATTCATATTTGAAACCCAATCCCTGATGTAACAATGGTGTTTGGAGGTGGGACCTTTGAGAGGTGATTAGGTCATGAGGGTAGAGGGCACTAATGGGATTAGTTAGTGCCTTTATGAAAGAAGCCACAGAGCACTGCCTTGCCCCTTCTGCCAGGTGGTGGTGGTATTCAGTCACTAAGTCATCTCTGACTCTTTATGACCCCATGTCTGCAGCACACCAGGCTTCCCTGTCCTTCACTATCACCTGGAGTTTGCTCAGACTCATGTCCATTGAGTTGGTGATGCCATCCAACCATCTCATTTTCTGCTAGGTGAGAACACAACAAGACAGTGTCTATGAACTAAACGAACTAGACCTGGGGGTCTGTCTATAAGCAGACCCTCACCAGACCTAATCTGCTAGTTAAACAAGAGGGAAGCCGGCAGAGCACAAACTGTAAAAGAATGATACAGCCTGAGGACATGACATAAATTGATTAGAACCAAACAGGTCCAAGACGGCAGACGAGCTGACTTCAGTACATGCTCACTGTATCACATCAGCTAAATGACACACCCACCAGCACCATGACAGTTCCAAGGTCGACTAAACACCAACAAGTGGGTGGCAGCCCAATTCCTGGAAGTCCCCTTCCCCGAAATAGTTGGAATACTCCTCCCACTCGTTAGCCTATGAAATTACTCAGCCCATGAAAACTAACTACACCATATTTTAAGGTTACTCTCGACTTGTGTAATGGCTCACACTGTCTGTGGAGTGCATTTTTCTCTAAACAAATCCACTTCTTCGTTGTTTTGTTGCTAAGTTGTGTCCAACTCTTTTGTGACCCCATGGACTGTAACCTACCAGGTTCTTCTGTCTGTAGGATTATTCAGGCAAGAATACTGGAGTGAGTTGCTATTTCCTCCTCCAGCGGATTTCCTGACCCAGGGATCGAACCCAGGTCTCCTGTACTGCAGGTGGATTCTTTACTGCAGAGCCACCAGGGAAACACTTCTTACCCATCACTTTGTTTCTCACTGAATTCTTTCTACAATGAGACATCAAGAACCTGAGCTTCATTAAGTCCTGAGACCAGGTCTGTGACCTCAGTTAGAAGACCATGAATTCAAGTCCCAGGCTGGGGCACACAGTTTCAGCTTCACCTTGATTTTGCATTTCCCAGCCTTCAGAACCGTGGGAAATAAATTTCTTTGGTTTATAAGCCACTCAGTCTATAGTCCTTTTGGTATGGCAGCACAAATGGATAAAGACACTTACCCTGTTGCTCTAGGGAATTCAAATCTTATACAAACTAAAAATTTCACCTAAATACCACTGACTAGATAAAGAAAAGAAACAGATGATGATCTTTAATTATTGCCTTCAGACAATGTTCAGCAACATCTGCCTGCTCACTGTGCTGTAAAACGTTCTTAGGGGAGGAGGACTGTCTCAGCACTATATGCTTACTCTGGTTAGTAAGGATCGATTTATATGTACCTCTGTGTGTATTGTGCTATGCTCCCCAACGCCTTCTGTAAGCTTCTATTTCATTTTGTCAGTTCCAGGATATGTGTTCTCAAGAAAGGAAATTTGGGACGCCTGAGTTTGCTCTGCATTTATTTTCTTACTGTTAATCTTTGGTGATTCTCCCTCTATGAACTTACTGAAAACACTGGGTAATACATTTAGGAGAAGAATGTCAAAATCTGTACTGTATTGCTGAGAGAATTAAAATAATCCTCCAGAGGAAACATCTGACACACACACAAATATCTTAAGCCTCATTTATAACAGGAAAAATAATTCCTTGGAAAAAAGTGAGGAAAGCACAGAAAAATAGGGTTTTGGACTCTGCCCAAGACAAACCAAATCAGAGAGATTAATTATAAAGGCATTTTATGGTTTCTGCATTAGAAAGGAAGAAATGGCCAGGTCAGAAGTGGTCCTCATTTTTGCAGGAACATACAAGAAGCAGTGACTTGCTCTGATTTCTAGTTGTCTTTCCAAGTACTTTTTCTAATGAATTTTTTCCAAGTCAGTAATTTACATGACTTCCGGCCCTCCCATTCTGCTCACTGGACAGCACACAGCAAGGATGAGTGTGGCGTCAGGTCAGTAAATCTGTGGTGGGCCAGGTCCTCAGTCCACAACCTTTAAATCACGCTCTGACTGATCTACAGCCAGGGAGCTTGGCTTTTGCCATTTCCAAATATAGAGCATTGATTTCTTAACCAATACTTCAACAGTTAATCAAGAATGTTTATTTATGGAGCACCTTTAATTTGTTTTTCACCACTTGGGCCTGAGCAAGAGCTAATCTGACTGGAGAGATGCATTGGTCAATATGTATTAGACACGAAGCAACGAGAGAGCTGTGCAAACCAACATCAATACAATTAATGTCGTAGAGAGGAAACTCTCTTTGGGGTTCACAGACAAGGGAGATCATCTAGGAAGCCTTCAGTCATGAAGGAGGTTCAGTGAGCCAGGGGCAAAGAGAGATGCAATTGGCCAGCAAAAACAAGTAAAAATATGCTGAGGCAAGATCTGTGGTGTGTGGTGGTAAAAACACAGCCTACTTAGGGAAAATGAGCCTAAGGAGAAGTGTGGGCCATCCTACACCTTCACCCTCATGCCCTGACACAAATCTCCACACAACTTAAGCTCAGCCATTTTTGGCCACTTGCCATTATTTTTATCCATTTATTTATTCATCTTCTCATTCAATCGCTCAGGGAGTGTTTATAGAATGTTCATCTTATGCTGATATTGTACCAGTCACTATGGGAGCAAGGGTGAGCAAGGGGTCATTCTATCATGTTGGTTACAATCATGGGTTTTGTAGTAAAATAGACTTGATAAAGGTCTGGTTCTGCCAGCTACCACCTGAACAAATTATTTAATCTCTCAAAGCATCAATTTTGTAATCAGGAAGTACGAATATCTTATGTGATTTTTTTAAAGACTTTTTAAAATGAGAACCATTTTTTAAGTCTTTATTGAATGTATTGCAATATTGTTTCTGTTTTATGTTTTGTTTTTTTGGCAGAGAAGCATGGGGATTTTAGCTCCCTGACCAGGGGTGGAACCTGCACCCCCTGTGTTGGAAGGCAAATCCTTGACCAGTGGATTGCCAAGGAAGTTCCCCTTATGTGGTTTTTATATTTAGTATGTTTTTGCCTAGCCTTCCTTTCTCCTTACCAAATTTCCTTTGGAACTGCAGACCAAGATGGTGATAAGGAGAATCCTGAACTTCCCTCATCCCTCAGATAAACTGAATGTATGGCTAATTGCTGTCATTTCCTTTGAGAGAAATTCAGAAACTACTTTGGTGATGCCTATGCACTGGACCTGGCACAGTGCCAAACAACTGGTAGGGGATCCCCAACTTCCAGCTTCCCCTTGAGGAGCAAAGGGTCTGGACCACATGTCTCTTACCCCACTTTTAAGGCTCCCACCCAAGGGACAGGACCCTAAAAAACCTAGCTCCGAAAGCCAACAGAGCTTGTGTTCAGGAGACCCATAGAACTTCAGCAGTAAAGCAGCAGTTCTCATCTCATCCTCTGCCCCGCAGATGAGATGGTTGGATAGCATCACTGATTCAATGGACATGAACCGGGGCAAACTCCGGGAGGAGTGAGGGACAGGGAGGCCTTGAATGCTGCAGTCCATGAGTCAGTGCAGAGTCAGACACGACTTAACAACTGAACAACAACAACAAGGCAGCTCTTAGTGACGGCACAAGCATTCAGCCTGGTTATTCCTGCCAGGGCTCAGGGCACAGGAAGCTGGCAGAGAAGTGTATCTCTCAGTCTCCCCTGACAGAGGCAGCCTGCCTATGTTACATGCTCTTTTGCTGATTAGTGCCCATCCAGCTGCTAGCAAAAATTCTCCCTGGCTCCCAGAAGGTCTGGTGCACATTCCGTTGACTTCTCTCTTGGGCTTGCTCGAACAATAAAATCAGGTCACCAGCAACTCTCTCCAAGGAGCTTGTCCAGGTATCAGTTCAATTCAGTTCAGTTGCTCAGTCGTGTCCGACTCTTTGTGACCCCATGGACTGCAGCATGCCAGGCTTCCCTGTCCATCACCAACTCCTGGAGCATACTCAAACTCATGTCCATCGAGTCAGTGATGCCATCCAACCATCTGATCCTCTATCGTCCCCTTCTCCTCCTGCCCTCAGTGCTTTCAAAAGCATCAGGGTCTTTTCCAGTGAGTCAGCTCTTCGCATCAGGTGGCCAAAGTACTGGAGTTTCAGCTTCAGCATCAGTCCTTCCAGTGAACACCCCGGACTGATTTCCTTTAGGATGGACTGGTTGGATCTCCTTGCAGTCCAAGGGACTCTCAAGAGTCTTCTCCAACACCACAGTTCAAAAGCGTCAATTCTTTGGCACTCAGCTTTATTTATGGTCCAGCTCTCACATCCATACATGACCACTGGAAAAACCATAGCTAAGACTAGACAGACCTTTGTTGGCAAAGTAACATCTCAGCTTTTTAATATGCTGTCTAGGTTGGTCATAACTTTTCTTCCAAACAGAAAGTGTCTTTTAATTTCATGGCTACAGACACCATCTACAGTGATTTTGGAGCCCAGGAAAATAAAGTCTGCCACTGTTTCCATTTCTTCCCCATATATTTGCCATGAAGTGATGGGACCAGATGCCATGATCTTAGTTTTCTGAATGGTGAGGTGTAAGTCAACTTTTTCACTCTCCTCTTTCACTTTCATCAAGAGGCTCTTTAGTTCTTCTTCACTTTCTGCCATAAGAGTGGTGTCATCTGCATATGTGAGATTATTGATATTTCTCCCAGCAATCCTGACATCAGCTTGTGCTTCGTCCAGCCCAGCATTTCACATGATGTACTCCGCGTATAAGTTAAATAAGCAGGGGACAATATACAGCCTTGACGTACTCCTTTCTCGATTTGGAACCAGTCTGTTGTTTCATGTCCAGTTTTATCTGCTGCTTCCTGACCTGCATACAGATTTCTCAGGAGGCAGGTCACGTGGTCTGGTATGCCCATCTCTTTCAGAATTTTCCACAGTTTGTTGTGATCCACAGAGTCAAAGGCTTTGGCATAGTCAATAAAGCAGAAGGAGATGTTTTTCTGAACTCTCTTGCTTTTTCCATGATCCAACAGATGTTGGCAATTTGATCTCTGGTTCCTCTGCCTTTTCTAAAACCAGCTTGAACATCAGGAAGTTCACAGTTCACATATTGCTGAAGCCTGGCTTGGACAATTTTGAGCATTACTTTACTAGCATGTGAGATGAGTGCAATTGTGCAGTAGTCTGAGCATTCTTTGGCATTGCCTTTCTATGGGATTGGAATGAAAACTGACCTTTTCCAGTCCTGTGGCCACTGCTGAGTTTTCCAAATTTGCTGGCATATTCAGTGCAGCACTTTCACAGCATCATCTTTTAGGATTTGAAATAGCTCGGTTGGAATTCCATCATCTCCACTAGCTTTGTTCATAGTGATGCTTCCTATGGCCACTTGACTTCACATCCCAGGATATCTGGCTCTAGGTGAGTGATCACACCATCGTGATTATCTGGGTCATGAGGATCTTTTTTGTGTAGTTCTTCTGTGTATTCTTGCTACGTCTTCGTAATATCTTCTGCTTCTGTTAGGTCCCTACCATTTCTGTCCTTTATTGTGCCCATCTTTGCATGAAATGGTCCTTTGGCAATTCTAGTCTTTCCCATTCTATTGTTTTCCTCTATTTCTTTGCACTGATCACTGAGGAAGGCTTTCTTATCTCTCCTTGCTATTCTTTGGAACTCTGTATTCAAATGGATATATCTTTCCTTTTCTCCTTTGCCTTTCACTTCTCTTCTTTTCACAGCTATTTGTTAGGCCTCCTCGGACAACCATTTTGCCTTTTCTCATGTCTTCTCCTTGGGGATGGTCTTGATCCCTCCCTCCTGTACAATGTCATGAACCTCCATCCATAGGTCTTCAGGCACTCTATCAGATCTAGTCCCTTGAATCTATTTGTCACTTCCACTGTATAATGATAACAGATTTGATTTAGGTCATACCTGAATGGTCTAGTGGTTTTCCCTAATTTCTTCAGTTTAAGTTCAGGCATAGGTGATGAGAAACTGAAATAGAAAGATGAAAAGGAATGATGGGAAGAAGAGAAAAGGGCTGGAAGAGGGAGTTACCCAGATGTAAGGAAGGTAAGTAGAGACTAAGGCAGTGAGTACTGGGAATGAAACAAGGGACACTAGCAGGCATGGGGCGTGACAAAGGCAGCAGCACATAAGCTTCTGTCTGGGTATAGAGACCTTAACCGATGGAAGTCTCTCCATGTGAAGTCATGGAGAGAAGCAAAGCCTGTGTGACCAATGCAATAGACTAAGACAATGCACAGTAAAGAGAGTGGGGAAATCAGCCACAGAACACCTGTCATGCACGTTATGAGGCAGTACCAGTGATGCAGCTCACTGAGTATCACTGTTCTCACAGAATCCATGTAGTTGTTCTATAGAATCTTGTACTATATTTTACTCCATATTTATTTACTTTAATCCAGCTTTTTATTATGGGAAGCTCTGACGTTTTCCTGGGATTCCCAGGTGGAGCTACTGATAAAGAACCCCACTGCCAATGCAGGAGACCTCAGAGACGTGGGTTTGATCCCTGGGTCAGGAAGCTCCCCTGGAGAAGGAAATGGCAACCCGCTCCAGTATTCTTGCCTGGAGGATCCCATGGACAGAGGAGCCGGCTGGGCTACAGTCCACGGGGTCACAGAGTCAGACATGACTGAAGCTATTTGGCATGCCCATGCATGCTGATATTTTCCAGGTAATTTGGTTGATGGGATAGCTCTTCTCTGACTTTGGCTGGACCTACCTAATATGGGAGGTCTCAATATCCAGGGCTCCAGGGGTAGATGTCATGTATCTAATGCCCTTTGTATTTAGGTTCAGATCAAAGCTTGACTCCCTGTATGCTCAAGAAATACTGATTCGATAGTATCTTCAGGAATGTCTTTATTATAATCTGTAGAGATTTAGAGAGGGGTGTGAAAATCAGACAGGAGAAAAGGTCTAAGGATGACATCCAAGTTTTACATTTGTCTAAAGAGATTGATTGTGTTTCTGGTAGAAATATAGACTCTGGGGTAGGGATCAGGTTGCAGGGTGAGGGAAGATGGTGGGTCTCAGGCTCACAGATCTTCCAATCTACACCATTTCCCCTTTAGTATTTTCATGCCTCTCCATATTATCATTACTATCAAACTCTTATTTTCTTCCTGTGCTCATTAAATGGCTAATAGTAGTGCCAGAGAATGAACAATGTTCTGAGTCGTGTTTTAGATTTTCAAATGGTCATAAGCAGTTTCAGTTCACTTAAGCATATTATAATCAGCAACAACAGGAAGAAAACAGAAAAACTGCTATTTCAAATCTCAACAATTACACTGATTTCTTAATGGTGGATGTAGGAAAAAAGATCCATGTTACAGGGAGAAAGCAATTTTAAAATAGCAGGTTTACTATATGATCAGTTGTGTCCAGAATGATATGCAGTAAATACAACTAAGGAACTATCATGAACTGTCTCCTACGTGTTTTTCACTTTTTGCAATTATTTAAAACTTTTCTCTGAACAGTGCTGTTCACATAAATATGAAGGTTCACACTTTCAGACAATGTCTTGTTATAAAGCTATTTGACATCATAAAACTTTATCTCTTTTCATCAAAAGGAAAGAAAGCAGGCACAGATACACTGGACACCGTCCAGTAATGTCACCAAAGGTCTCTGTTGAGTTTACAGTCACTCCTCAGTATCTGCTAAGAAGTGGTTCCGGGACCCCTGAGGATACCAAAATCCATGATGCTCAAGCCCCTTACATAAAATGGCCCAGGATTTGCATGCAGTGTAAGCATATCCTCCTGTACACTTTAAATCTCCTCAAGATTTATAATAGCAAATACAATGTAAATGCTATGTAAATAATTGCCTGCACACAGCAAATTCAAGTTTTGCTTTTTTGGAACTTCCTGGAATTTCTTTTCCAAATATCATTGATCCACGGTTGGTTGAATCTGTGGATACAGAACCCCTGAAAATGGAGAGCCCACTATACTAGACACTTTTTTCTTTCAGTTTTATTGAGAGTCAGTTTTTAAATCAGTACATGGAAGGACGTACTTTTTCCATCCCAGGGTCCTCAGCATATTTATCACGGCTGTTTTAAATTTTTGATCTGAAACATCCAACATCTCTGGCATATTTGAGTGTGGCTCTGATGCTTCCTTTGTCTCTCCAGCTTTGTGTGTGTGTGTGTGTGTGTGTTTTAGTATGCTTTGAGCTGAACATGATGTACTGGGTAAAAATCACTGAGGTGAATGAGCCTTTAGGGTGAGGTTCTTTGTATATTGAGGTAGGAGTCAGGCTGTGTTTACTGTCTGCTCTTTTCTGCAGCTGTTGGAGGCTGGGTTTTCCTCTGATGTCATTGCTTTTTATCTCCCCTGTTGTCTTTTGGTTTCCCTATAGGTTTCTTCTTAAGTAAGATGAGGCATGCAGTTCTTCCAGGTAATGGCCCATTGTCATACATACAAGACCCAACTGATGCAGTGTTAAGGTGGACAGGCACACCTTATATTATTGCACTTAGCTTTACTGTGCTTTGCAGATGTTGCGGTTTTTACAGATTGAAAGTCTATGTCAACCCTGTAATAAGCAAGTCTATGGGCATAAATTTTCCAACAACATTTGCTCACTTTGTGTCTCTGTGTTGCCTTTTGATAACTGTCACAATATTTCAAATTTTTCCATTATAATTATATATGTTGTGGTGATCTGTGGTCAATGATCTTTGATGTTACTATTGTCATTGTTTTGGGGAGGCACAAGTTGCACCCATATGAGGGGATAGACTTAATAAATGTTGGATGTGTTCTGACTGCTCCAACTACCAGCCATTGCCCCATCTCTCCCCTTCTCCTTGGGCCTCCCTGTTCCCTGAGACACAACAACGGGAAATTACAGCAATCAATAACCCTGCAACAGCCTCTCAGTGTTCAAATGAAAGGAAGGTCACATGTCTCTCACTTTAAATCAAAAGCTAGAAATAATGAAGCTTAGTGAGGAAAGCAGGTTGAAAGCCAGACGGGCTGAAACCTAGGTTTCTTGTGTCAAAAGTTACCCAAGTTGAGAATGCAAAAGAAAAGTAACTTGAAGGAAATTAAAAGTGTTACTGCAGTGAACACATGAATGATAAAGGGGGAAAAAAGCAGCCTTATTGTTGATATGGAAAGTTTAGTAGTCTGGGTAGATCACACCAGCCACAACAGTCCCTTAAGCCAAAACCTAATGCACAGCAAAGCCCTAACTCTCTTCATTTCTAGAGCAGAAGGCAGCTGATGTTTCTGGGTGGCATCTGAATTCTGTTTAGAGTGAAAATAGTCCAGGGGTTAAGACTCTCTCTTGCAATGCAGTGGGGGTGGGTTTGATCCCTGGTGGGGGAAGTAAGATCCATAAGCCAAAGAGCTACTAAGCCCATGCGCCATAGCTAGAGAGTCCATCCACGTGATGCAATTAAAGATATGCGTGACGCAAAGATCTGGAATGCCACAACTAAGACCCAAAGCAGCCAAATAAATAAATACAGAAATATTTTTAAAAAATAAGTTAAAAAAATTTTTAATTAAGAAGACAGTAACCAGCTGATGTGGTTTTTCTCCTATACTCTCTGCCTTACTGGAGCAGCAGTTATTTAAGTATCAATGAGGTAACAGCCTGAGGTCAAAAGCTCACACGCTGAGGGTAATGAAAAGACAGGTGGTCTCTGAAAGTATCATTCAACAGCTGAACAAATATCAATAACCACCTACTCACAGAGCTGTTATGTAACACATGTGTGTGTATGCTAAGTCGCTTCAGTCATGGTCAACTCTTTGCAACCCCCTGGGACTATAGCCTGCCAGGCTCTTCTGCCCATGGGATTCTCCAGGCAAGAATACGGGAGTGAATTCCCAGGCCCTTCTCCAGGGGATCTTCCCAACCCAGGAATTGAACTGGCATCTCTTGTGTCTCCTGCATTGGCAGGCAGATTCTTTACCACTAGAGTCACATATAAACAACAACAGATGGTATTCTTCTATTTGGCTCCATATATTCATCGATCAGTTCAGTTCAGTCACCTAGTCATGTCCGACTCTTTGCGACCCCATAGACTGTAGCACACCAGGCTTCCCTATCACCAACTCCCAGAGCTT
Source organism: Bos indicus (assembly GCF_029378745.1). NCBI lineage: Eukaryota > Metazoa > Chordata > Mammalia > Artiodactyla > Bovidae > Bos > Bos indicus. The sequence continues at coordinate 29,267,626 of NC_091771.1, read as the reverse complement.
ACTTAAACTCATGTCCATCGACTCTGTCATGCCATCCAACCATCTTATTCTCTGTCGTCCCTTTCTCCTGCCTTCAATCTTTCCCAGCATCAGGGTCTTTTCCAATGAGTCAGTGCTTCTCATCAGGTGACCAAAGTATTGGAGTTTCAACTTCAGCTTCAGTCCTTTTAATGAGTGCTGGTTTCCTTTAGAATTGACTGGTTTGATCTCCTTGCAGTCTGAGGGACTTTCAAGTGTCTTCTCTAACACCACAGTTCAAAAGCATCAATTCTTACATATTCATAGATGACAGTGTACTATTCTCAGAAGCAACGTGCTACAAGTTGGTTTCAAGCCATAGACTGTGGACAATGAGTAAACAAAAAGACAGAGCAGTCATAGGTGAGGATCCAAGCACTCCAGGTTGGAAAGCAGTGGCCCTCACTATGAAGTGTCAAAACACTTGGCCAAACTGCCATCTGCTGAATCTCACTACACAGACTCTTTGCCAGGCTAGCCAAGAAATACTACGGAAAACATCAGCAAAAAAGGTGTTACACAGCACTTTCTCTGACTCTTAAAATCACCCACCCCATTTATTGTAACTGAATTAGTGCATGAAACTTACATAAAATTCAATAAATTATAGATAATAGAATTAACTATTATTAGATTAGAAGAATTTACATTAGCTTTGTAAATTTTGAAGTGTAACTTAGAATCCAGCTTATCAAGTAAGAAACTGACCCCAGGGACAGCTTAGATTAGTGAATTTCTGTTTTTAGTTCTTGGGTAAGCTGGTATTTGCTTATCTGACATCTCCACCAAAAGTTGGGCAGGCAGTACTACCAATTAACTGTAGTGGTTGACAGCATTTTAGAAACATGGGTCTCAGGAGAGAGGAATTCATCTTTCTGGTGAACTCATCTTTTGGTAATTTATCTTTTTCTGTGATCAGTGAATATGCCAGAAGATCCAAATCAACTCACTTGCCTGCTTGCTTGTCACCAGACACCTCTCAGAAAGACACCTCTGGAGAGAGGTAGAGAGGACGACACCGGTGCAGAAGGATCTCCTCTACACACTGGTGTGTGTGGCACAGCCTAGGAGACTCAGCCACGCGTGGCAGGGCTGGACTGGTGACCCACAGCACAAGGCCTGGAGACACAGGGCACAGCACAATGCAGCCGGCACGGGGCTGTCCCCAGGAGACGGCAGGGCCAGTCCATGAATAAACAAAACCCAAATGCTGGAGTCCACCAACCCCAGAGGAAAACGGACACTCAGTCTTAAAGCATCAACAAAGCAGAAATTCAGCAAACTTGTTCTATTTCTGACTGGCTGCTCTTAGCCAAGACAATTCAGTCTATCCATTTTGTCCTGTGTTTGAGTAAGTCTCTGACACAGCAGGCGTTTATTACAATGGACTGAATTAAAATGCTACTGTGCTTTTTTGGTTCTCATTTGCATGTAAATTCTCCTTTTTTTTTTTTTAATGGAGCATGATTTGAACCATGAGACCGGAAGAAGATCAGAGACAGTCCTTAGGAAAGTCAAGGAAAGAAGCAATTCTGAACCAAAGATGCTCACAATGGCATACTTTTCAACTTTAGTACATTTTGTGCAACTTTGCACCAGTTACTGCCAAAGGATATTTTTCCTTCACCCGTTTAACAACTTCATTTATGCTTTACGCATCTTAGCCACTGACTGAGTAGAAATTCTTACCCATTTTCAGAATGAAACAAATACCACAACTAACGGAGAGGACTTTTCTGGCCAGGGAGTAACTTGTATGCACTTCCGGTCAGGCTGATCACAGGAATGGAAAAAAGACTGCTGCATTGTGCTCAGCAAATTATCCACCCTGCAATCCTGCTTCTGCTAGATGGGATTCAAGTAGCTAATGGCACTGAATAGTCAGCCATGTGAATCCTGTTGTATGACAGACCCCTCAGAGTCAAGAAAACACTTAAGATGATCAAGAAATGCTAAAGAAGAGTCATGGAACCATTTTTAAAAGGTGACTGTGAGCACAGTGCAATACCTTAACAAGAAAAAAAAAAGTGCCCTATACCTGGATATTAAGTGGACTCTGAGTTTTCCACAAGGCAGAGAAGAGAAGAAGAATATGAGCAAGATAGTATTTTGACATTACTATGTGGATTTTTTTTTTCTTCTTTTCCCTCTGCCCTCTCAATTTCCAAGGGTTGACTCTTGAGTTTATGGCTCTATTCAGGTGGTGGGGTAGGGTAGAGAACTAGCATTGCCTGGCAAATGTGTTTTCTTTTGGCCTGTATTTCCAAAACCCTAAGCTCAAAAGGAGAGGCTTCACCCATGTAGGATAAGAAACTCTCTGCAGAAGTAGGAGTGAACGTGGGGACCCTCACTCCAAGCCTGACAGATTCTCCTTGAGATGAGAGAGAGGCAGAGACATCTAGAGGTCCACAGGGGCTTCCCAGATGGCTCGGCAGTAAAGAATCTACCTGCCAATGCAGGAGATGCAGGTTCGATCCCTGGGTTGGCAAGATCCCCAGGAGAAGGAAATGGCAACCCACTCCACTATTCTTGCTTGAAGAATCCCAAGAACAGAAGAGCCTGGTGGGCTACAGGTCACGAGGAGATGGACACGACTGAGCATGAGCGTTTACTAGACGTTTAATGGGGATTCAGAGAACAGAGCTTCTCTGGACTCCGTTTCTCACTAATTTCTCCAGGGGTAAAAAAAAAGCCTCTGGAGGGATTGCTACAAGGCATGGTTAGGAAGATAGGACCAGGCAACCAGAATGGTGCAAGGCGGCAGGGGGACCCGGTAGTTGGAAGCAGTGGAGTCTGCACAACAATGACCGATGACCAGGGTGTCCCTGGCCCCCAGGGCTTCAGTGCTGCATTAGACCTGTGATGCCCAGAGGACCAAAAAACAAGATGAGCTCAAGAGCTTCAGATGCAGGAACAGAATGCACCAGACCTCTATCACCCTCCTGCCATGTTGCAACTGGTGCAGAATTTATTTTGAGCCCTCCCAGGCAGCATGGCCTGTCCCTGTCCCATCCCCTATAAGGAAAGGTATTTGTCCTGTCCTTCCCCTGCCCCATGTAAGGAAAGCACATGTACCTCATCCAACCAGCAAATGAGCCACAAGGTTTCTACCCTGGTCCTTTGTTCCTGGCTATAAAGTCAGGCAACTGACCCATATTCAGGGTCTGTTCTCCCTGACTAACAGGAAGCTGGCCTGCTGTCCCAGAAGCAGCCCCTGTGCACAAATTCTATTCTCTTTCATTCTCTCTCATGTCTGGAAATTCTTTTCCATCCTGCACACAGACACTGACAAGAACCATGTGGCGGGAATGAAGCACTGAGAGTATCTGAGACTCCACTAAGAGATTAGAAATTAATCTGTGTGTGGGAAAAAGTTCAAGTTCTATTTCTTTCATCTAGAAGCTTTTCACTGGTTTCATATCCAGAAAACTGTCCCCTCTCTGGGTATCCTTATAACCTCCACCTGCCCTGACCCCACCATACTCCTCAAACCCAGTTCAGTTTCAGTTCAGTCACTCAGTCATGTTCAACTCTTTGTGGCCCCATGAATCAGGCCTCCCTGTCCATCACCAACTCCCGGAGCTCACTCAAACTCATGTCCATTGAGTCAGTGATGACATCCAGCCGTCTCATCCTCTGTCGTCCCCTTCTCCTCCTGCCCCCGATCCCTCTCAGCATCAGGGTCTTTTCCAATGAGTCAACTCTTCGCATGAGGTGGCCAAAGTATTGGAGTTTCAGCTTCAGCATCAGTCCTTCCAATGAACACCCAGGACTGATCTCCTTTAGAATGGACTGGTTGGATCTCCTTGCAGTCCAAGGGACTCTCAAGAGTCTTCTCCAACACCACAGTTCAAAAGCATCAATTCTTCGGCACTCAGCTTTCTTTATGGTCCAACTCTCACATCCATATATGACCACTGGAAAAACCATAGCCTTGACTAGGTGGACTTTTGTTGGCAAAGTAATGTCTCTGCTTTTGAATATGCTATCTAGGTTGGTCATAACTTTCCTTCCAAGGAGTAAGCGTCTTTTAATTTTGTGGCCGCAATCACCGCCTACAGTGATTTTGGAGCCCCAAAAATAAAGTCTGACACTGTTTCCATTGTTTCCCCATCTATTTCCCATGAAGTGATGGGACCAAATGCCATGATCTTCGTTTTCTGAATGTTGAGCTTTAAGCCAACTTTTTCACTCTCCTCTTTCACTTTCATCAAGAGGCTTTTTAGTTCCTCTTCACTTTCTGCCTTAAGGGTGGTGTCATCTGCATATCTGAGGTTATTGATATTTCTCCTGGCAATCTTGATTCCAGCTTGTGCTTTTTCCAGCCCAGCATTTCTCATGATGTACTCTGCATATTGTCACCTCAAACCCAAGGTAACCAACATTTCTGATTTCTAATTCCATCAATTGGTTTGGACTATTAGAGACTTTCTTATTAAAAGGCATCATACACTCTCTTCTCTTTCATGTCTGGCATCTATTCTACAATATTATGCTACAGTTTTGGTTTGTGATTTTTATTGTTAAGTACAATTCCACTGTAATAATATACAATTTATTCTGTTGACGCTCCTTTGGGTTGTTCCCTATTTATGGCTTTACAGGATAAAGTGGCTTCAAAGATTTATGTACATGTCTTTTGTTTAAAAATGCAATCTTAAGTAAGTCACACATCAAAAAAGAAACTACAATGAATGATGAAGAAAGTCAAACTTGGAATTGACTTACACTGAAAGCATTACATAAAATTTGTGGGAATGCAATAAAAACAGTGCTTTGAAGAAAACTGATAGCCTTATATGCTATAATTTATCATTTACAGCCACAGAAAAGGCTATAGGCTAAAAAATTAATGATTAGGGATTTAGTACTGGCCATGGGGGAGTAGCAAGTAACTTATTCTTCTGCTGTAAACAACTATAAACCTGTATAAAATATGGGGAAGCAACCATTTTCAGGCAATGGACAATAAGCAGCACAAGGTTATGATCTTTGAGAAAAGGAAACACACAGTGAGCTCGATATTCATGCTGGTTTCTGCTGGGGCACTTCCTAAATGGCAGCAGAAACATGGTGCCGAAACAGAGGCCGTTGAGGGCGAGGTGGCCGACTCTGCGCTGGTGCTGCTATGGGCAAGGCTACGGAAGACGTAAGCCACACTAACAAAGAGCGCCAGAAAAGGGCACTGAAACGCCCTGGAGACTGCAAGCAGACACTCAGCCGAGTGTGGGCAGAGCGAGACTCTGGGAGGCTCAGCAGAGAAAGGCAATAGGCGTGTTGGCGGGGCCAGAGGCTCTGTGGTGGCACAGGGCAGGGAGACCCTGGAGTTCTGAGAGGCTTGTTCACGCTTTTCAGCCACTCTTGTAATTTTATACAGACGACACCTGTAAGGATTTATCTAAGTATTCACCCTTTTACTGTCTACCCTTCGGTCTTGCAACCCCAACTGTCCTTTTGGAATCATTTTCCTTCTTTTTGAGGGCTTCCTTGATGGCTCACACAGTAAAGAGTTCTGTCTGCAACTCGGGAGACCTGGGTTTGACCCCTGTGTTGGGAAGATCTCCTGGAGAAGGGAAAGGTTACCCATTCCAGTATTCTGGCCTGGAGAATTGCAGAGTCTTTTTGAAGTCAATAACGTAAGAGTTCTTTTGAAATAAGTTTCTTTGTAGTAGACATTCCCCTTTACAGATACTGTAAATTTATAAATAGTTTGTGTTGTTTTTATCCCTGAGTTAGTATTGTGGAATGCTGGGTTCTGGCTGACTTATCCTCACTACAACTTGTAATTTTCATTCCGCTGTATTTTAAGGTCCACTTCTGCCATTGATAAGTCTGCTCTCATGACGCCACAGTCTGTCCTCTCTCTGTAACTGTTCCTAAGATCTTCTCCTCTCCTTTGGTGTTTGCAGATCCTCTGCAGTCTTTCTAGGTGTGGGCTTCTCTTTAGTATCCTCCTTGAGATACACTGTACTTCCTCAGTCCTCTTAGATGTCATTTAAATTTTGCAAAATTTGCAGTCATTCTCATTTAAACTATTTCCCCTCAATTTTCTCTCTTTAACCTCCTGAGACACCAATTGCTTACAAGTTAGAATTTTTCACTCAACCCTCCTTGTCCCTTAACCTTTCTTTCATATTTTCCTTCTTGTCATCTCTCTTCAGTAAATTCAGCTAAGTTCTTCAGATACATCTTCTCCTTGGTTGAAACTAATCTGCTGTGGAACTCACTCACTGTGATCTGACATCAACAATTCAGTTTTCCATTTCCTAAAGTTTTGATTCCGTGTTTTTTTTCAAGTTTCTATATTGATTCCTTGTATTTTTTATAACTATGTCCTTTATATATTTATACAACTCACAGCAACTGTTCTGCATTCTGTATCTGACTCCTGTAGTCCACAGACTTGGGGTAACCTAAATTGGCAACCTAACTGATTCTGCAATTTCCACTCGTAGCCTGTCTTCTCATGTATGTGGTAATTACTGTTTCTATGGTCATGCTTGATTTTAGTCATTTAGGCCAGAGAAGAGAAACTGCACTCATATGGGAGACTGCTTCTTCTGAAGGCAGCACCCTGCCCTCTGGCTCCTCACTGTCCCAGTGTCCCTTTTGGGAGAAGACACAATGCATCTTCCTCCAAGTGATCCACTGATCTTCTTCCAACAAATATTTATTAGCATCCATAACGTGCCTGGCACAGTTTGAGATGCTTGGCTTGTAAGAAGACCACTACAGGCCAAATGTTAATTGCTTTGGGAAAAACTAAGGCAGGACAGGAGGACAGAATGTGCTTAGACTTGGAGAGATGTTTTGCGATCTTTGAATAGGGTCGGGGAAACCCTGCGTGAGAAGACAGCATCTGGCCTCAGTGAGAGGAGGGAGCCAGGCACACAGATGACGGAGAAGTGAGCATTCTGGTGGAAGCAGCAGCAGATGCCAAGGCCCTGAGATGGAAATACGTCTGATGTGTTGGAACAGCTACAAGAGATCAATGTGGCTGAAACGGAGTGAGGGAGCAGAAGAGTGGTAGGAGACGAGGTCAGAGAGGAAGCAACAGCAAGTCCTCAGTGCTTGGCAGGTCACTGTAGGGATGCAGACCTCTACTGTGCATGGAATGGGAAGGCACAGAGGTTTTGAGCAGGACAGTGACGTGATCCATTAGGATCTAACAGGCTCACTCTGGGTTCTGTGTTAGCAATCACCTGTGGAAAGAGTGAAAGGGTGAAGCAGGCAGAAGGGTTAAGACCACAGTGATGACACAGGAGAGAGGACAGTGCCACTGGCCAGGGAGACAGCAACAGCGGCCGCAGGAAGCAGCAAGACTCTGGATACTCTGATGGCCAAGCCAACGTGCTGTGCTGATGAACTGGATGTGAGCTGAGAGAGAAAAAGAGTAAGACAGCTCTGAGGGTCTGAACGAATGGCAGATGGAGTTAATATCTCTTGAGAAGGCAGAGGCTGTAGGAGAAGCAGATACACGTTGTAGGGGAGAGAAAGGACAGATGAAGTTTGAACATGATATGTTTGAGGTATTACCAGATATCCAAACGGAGGTATCAGGTAATTAATCAGATACATGAATCTAAAGATCAGGGAGAGGTCTGGGCTGGAGATATGAATTGGACTCTTCAGCATATGACAGTATTTAAAGCCAGTTCAGTTCAGTCACTCAGTCGTGTCCCACTCTTTGCGACCCCACAGACTGCAGCACACCAGGCTTCCCTGTCCATCACCAACTCCCAGAGTTCACTCAAATTATGTTCATTGAGTCAGTGATGCCATCCAACCATCTCATCCTCTGTCGTCCCCTTCTCTTCCCACCTTCAATCTTTCCCAGCATCAGGGTCTTTTCTAATGAGTCAGTTCTTCGCATCAGGTGGCCAAAGGACTGGAGTTTCAGCTTCAGCATCAGTCCTTCCTATGAATATTCAGGAATAATTTCCTTTAGGATGGACTAGTTGGATCTCCTTGCAGTCCAAGGGACTCTCAAGAGTCTTCTCCAACACCACAGTTCAAAAGCATCAATTCTTTGGCGCTCAGCTTTCTTTATAGTCCAACTCTCACATCCATACATTACTGGAAAACCATAGCCTTGACTAGACGTACCTTTGTTGGCAAAGTAACATCTCTGTTTTTTAATATGCTGTCTAGGTTGGTCATAACTTTTCTTCCAAGGAGCAAGTGTCTTTTAATTTCATGGCTGCAGTCACCATCTGCAGCAATTTTGGAGCCCAGGAAAATAAAGTCTGTCACTGTTTCCATTGTTTCCTCATCTATTCGCCATGAAGTGATGGGACTAGATGCCATGATCTTAGTTTTCTGAATGGCGAGGTGTAAGCCAACTTTTTCACTCTCCTCTTTCACTTTCATCAAGAGCCTCTTTAGTTTTTCTTCACTTTCTGCCATAAGGGTGGTGTCATCTGCATATCTGAGGTTATTGATATTTCTCCTGGCAATCTTGATTCCAGCTTATGCTTCATCCAGTCCAGCATTTCTCGTGAGGTACTCTGCATATAAGTAAGTAAACAGGTTGACAATATACAGCCTTGAAATACTCCTTTCCCAATTTGGGACCAGTCTGTAGTTTCATGTCCAGTTCTAACAGTTGCTTCCTGACCTGAATACAGATTTCTCAAGAGGCAGGTCAGGTGGTCTGGTAATTCCCATCTTTTGAAGAATTTTTCACAGTTTGTTGTGATCCACACAGTCAAAGGCTTTGGCATAGTCAATAAAGCAGAAATAGATGTTTTTCTGGAACTCTCTTGCTTTTTCAATGATCCAACAGATGTTGGCAACTTGACCTCTGGTTCCTCTGCCTTTTCTAAAGCCAGCTTGAACATCTGGAAGTTCATGGTTCACGTATTGTTGAAGCCTGGCTTGGAGAATTTTGAGTATTACTTTACTAGCATGTGAGATGAATGCAATTATGCAGTAGTTTGAGCATTCTTTGGCATTGCCTTTCTTAGGGATTGGAATGAAAACTGACCTTTTCCAGTCCTGTGGCCACTGGTGAGTTTTCCAAATTTGCTGGCATATTGAGTGCAGCACTTTCACAGCATCATCTTTCTGGATTTTAAATAGCTCAACTGGAATGTCAATTACAGTGAAGCACTGTCTCAGCAATCTGCTTCTACGGTAGCTTGGTGCAATGTTCTAAGGGCTTAGGGAGAAAGTGACCATACTTTTCAAGTGAAAAGTCAGCATGAACTAACAGGAAACTAGAATGCTGGGCCTTATACTCCCAGGGAGGCCCCACATTACATGACACCTCAGTAAACACACTTGGCATCCTAATCTCTGAAACCCATTTACTAGTTTAAAGAACAAATTCTATGTCTCAAAATAGCCCTCTTTGAAATTTGTATTTCTTGTCAAAATCTAGCTTGAGGAGGAATACTTCCTTAATTTCAGTTTCTTAAATTATCCTACTTGTTTTAATTAGAGATCTACTTAAATCTTTGATTTCATAACTCCAAGTTATTAGACTGAATGAAAGTGAGTTTTTATGAAACAAACATTAAGACTCATTACATTAATATCACTACATTATATAGACTGTTTTATGTATATACTAATTCACAAAAATGTAAAACGAGCTACCAGGTTCATTTACATGTAGGCAGTGGTATGCTTTAAAACTTTAATGACTGGCCTTCCAAATAAAATTCCTTACTTGTAGAATTGGCCAGTTTCTGTGGTGTAATACTCCTGTTATATCTGATTTCTAATCACCACATGACATCACTGAACATGGAATTGGAAAGAGACGTGAAAAAGCAGTGTCTGTGTGCCAGCTCCTATGTATCTCTGCATGTCTCCATCAAGAGGTGGATCCCACGTCTTCTTATTAGAGAGATTTTTCATTATGTGATGATCACATCACACCAAACACTTCAGAGACTGATTTGGTTATCTGGAGTTCTTTCTGATTCATATGAATTTTGGAGTTGCTTTTTCTGTTTCTATAAAAAATGTCACATGAATTTTGATAGGGACAGCAATGAAGTTGCAAATTGTTTTGTACAATGCGGGGCCTTTTAACAATACTAAGTTTTTCAATCCATAAACAAGGATGTCTTTCCATTTGTTTGCGTCTTTAATTTCCTTCATCACTGTTCTGTAGTTTTCAAAGTAAAAATCTTTCACCTTCTTACTTAAGCTTATTCTGAAGTATTTTATTCTTTCTGATGATGTTATAAGTGGGGCTGTTCACTTACTTTCATTTTCAGATAATTTATTGTTACTGTACAGAAATATAACAAATTTTTGCATGTTGATTTTGTATCCTACAACTTTACTGAGTTCATTTATTAGCTCTAACAGATTTTTGTGGAGTTCTTACACATATAATATATACATATTATATATAAATATCTATTAATATATAAAAGATCATTTCATCTGAAAACAGGGAAAATTTTACTTCTTCCTTTCCAATTTGGATGCCTTTTATTTCTTTTTTCTTACCTAACTGCTCTGGCTAGGATGTCCAACACTATATTGAACAGAGGTGCTGAATGTGGGCACCCTTGCCTGCTACTGATCTTAGAGGAAAAGCTTTCAAATGGGACCACAAATAATTCTGAATAGCCAAAACTGTGTTGAGAAGAAAGAACAAAGCTAGTGGCATCACATGTCCTGGTTTCAAAATACATTAAAAAGCTACCTCAGATATGCAGATGACACCACCCCTATGACAGAAAATGAAGTAGAACTAAAGAGCCTCTTGATGAAAGTGAAAGAGGAGAGTGAAAAAGTTGGCTTAAAAGTCAACTTTCAGAAACTAAGATCGTGGCATTTGGTCCCATCACTTCATGGCAAATAGACGGGGAAACAATGGAAACAATGACAGACTTTATTTTCTTGGGCTTCAAAATCACTGCAAATGGTGACTGCAGCCATGAAATTAAAAGACGCTTGCTCCTTGGAAGGAAAGCTATGACCAACCTAGACAGACATTACTTTGCCAACAAAGGTCTATCTAGTCAAAGCTATAATTTTTCCAGTAGTCAAGTATGGATGTGAGAGTTGGACCATAAAGAAAGCTGAGTGCTGAAGAACTGATGCTTTTGAACTGTGGTGTTGGAGAAGACTCTTAAGAGTCCCTTGGACTGCAAGGAGATCAAACCAGTCTATCCTAAAGGAAATCAGTCCTGAATATTCACTGGAAGGACTGATGCTGAAGCTGAAACTCCCATATTTTGGCCACCTGATGTGAAGAACTGACTCATTAGAAAAGACCCTGATGCTGGGAAAGATTGAAGGCAGGAGGAGAAGGGAACGACAGAGGATGAGATGGTTGGATGGCATCACCGACTCAATGGACATGAGTTTGAGTAAGCTCTGGGAGTTGGTGATGGACAGGGAGGCCTGGCGTGCTGCAGTCCATGGGGTCACAAAGTGTTGGTCACAACTGAGTGACTGAACTGAACAGTAATTAAAAACAGTATGGTCCTGGCATAAAGATAAGACAGATGGATCAATGAAAACATAAGACCTAAAACCATAAAACTCCTAGAAGAAAACACAGGATAAAAGCTTTTGGTCTTGGCAATGCTTTCATAGACATGACACCAAAGGCACAGATCACAAGAATACAAAGCACAAGTAAGAAAATTAAACTACGTGAAAGGAAATAAAAGTGAAAAGGAGTTAAAAAATTAAATTAAATTAAAACAAAAAAAGTGAAAAGGCAAACTATGAAATGGAGAAAATGTGTGCTAATTATACCCAATAATGTGTTAATTTCCTAACTATATAATGAACTCCTACAATTCAACAGCAAAATAACCAATAACTCAATTTTAAAATGTGCTAAGGACTAGAACAGACATTTCTCCAAATACCAAAAAAGCATACAAAAAGGCACTCAACATCACTAACCAGGGAAATGCAAGTGAAAATCACAATGAGTTACAACCTCATACTTCTTAGGATGACTATTAAAAAAAAAAAGACAGACAGCAAGTGTTGGCAAGGATGTGGGAACTCCTATACTCTGTTGTGGGAATGCAAAATGGCAAAAATGTTACTACAGAAAACAATATGGATATTCCTAAAACAATTAAAATTAGAAGTACCATATGATCCTGCAAACTTACTTCTGGGTGTTTATCCAAAAGAACAAAAATCAGAATCTCAAAGAGATATTAGTGTTCCCTCATACACTGTAGCACTATTCATGCTAATCAAGATGCAGGACTTAAATAGACTTAAATGTCCATTGATGTATGAATGAATTGAAATATGATATATATATATACATATATATATACACATATATATACACACACACACAATGGAGTATTATTCTACCTTAAAAAAGAATATTATTCCACCTTATTTTTTTTAAGATGGAACGTCATTCTACCTTAAAAAATACTATTATGCTACAACATGGATGAATCTTGAGTCATTGTATTGAATGAAATAAACAGGTCAATCCAAAATAGATAAAACCAAAATGGCATTTGTTTGCTCACATCACTGGTAAAGTCATTTTGTAATTTCAGGCACAGTTTGATGAAGATGTTCAAAAGATGTCATCAAGTATTTCCTCCTCTCTTACATTCTTTGTCCTCTCCCTGTCTCTCCATTTCTCAGCTCTATTTGACTCTGCTTGTCATCACCTAATTGGAGGTCAGACTCTGTATAAAATGATGCTCATGACTGCTCGGCAGTTCTTTAAGGTGATGGTCTCAGAAAATGAGATCTCTCCTCCCTTGTCGCTTATTCTCAGCATCTGAATCAATCCCAGAATCATCCCTGTTGGATGAGATGCTCACTCCTACCCTGGAGGAAATGGCTGTGCGGAGATAAAATATTCTACTGGCCAGTGTGAGTCATGTGCCCATACTGCCACAGTCATAGGGAATTGTTATACAATGCCAATACTACTGCCACTAATACCAGTTCACTTGTGTCCACAAACTCAATCAGGAACAATTTGGCCATAGAAATAAATTCCCTCTTATCAGTAAACTGATAAAAGTTATCAATTATATGTCAAAAATATCAAGAATATACATATGTGCTGGGAGGGACCTAAGAATAAAAATGAAAATACCTATGATACTTTAACCAGACTTTGATGATTATTCTGTAATCATCAAAACCCTTTTACTATTTTGACTGGGCACAATGAATTTCAACAGAAAAGTAGGAATATAGTGCTGGTGCTACTTAGTCCTAGTTTACACTTAGACTCTATTTTAGAACTCAGTTATCAATCAGATCTGTACATCTCACCAAGTATATTCAAAGGAGTAGACATTAGTGAGCAATATATTAGAACTGGAAAGGAAAAGTAACTCGGGTTCAACATCCCTCTTCCAAAACCCTTGGAGTCATAGGTGCCTTCAAATTTAGAATTTTTCATCAGTGTTCTAAAGCAGCATCCGTAATCAAATACATTAATAACTCTGCATAGAAAATGCACAAATATTTATACAAAATGTGGATGAATTAAGACCAACCATAGCCTCATGTCAGCTAAGGTCAAATTTCAGAGCCAAATGAGCTACGAAAAGATTTTCAATTTTCGAGCTTTATTTTTTAAATCCTGGAAATGCAGATAAGAGTTTGAGAACCTACACTGAAAAGGAGAACTTTGTTTTTCAAAAGCTCTACATTGTCATTGAGTGGTTTTCTTTTGGGCTTTTATAACGGGATCTAAAATGATTGTAAATGCTGTAATTAACTTCCATTATCAAAAAAAGGCAAAAAAAAAAAAAAAAAAAAAACCCTGGGATTTTCCAGGCAAGAACACTGGAGTGGGTTGCCATTTCCTTCTCCAATGCATGAAAGTGAAAAGTGAAAGTGAAGTTGCTCAGTCGTGTCCAACTCTTCGCAACCCCATGGACTGCAGCCTACCAGGCTCCTCCATCCATGGGATTTTTCCAGGCAAGAGTACTGGAGTGGGCCATGTAGCCTGTACAAATAATAATATACAGAAAATTAGAACTACAAATCATGCACATTTTCAGCACATCAAAATCAGAACATCAGTGTCGTTAAGATTTTCAGTCAGTTCAGTTCAGTCACTCAGTTGTGTCCGACTCTTTGCAACCCCATGGACTGCAGCATGCCAAGCCTCCCTGTCCATCGCCAACTCCTGGACTTTACTCAAACTCATGTCTATTGAGTCGGTGATGTCATCCAGCCATCTCATCCTCTGTCGTCCCCTTCTCCTCCTGCCTTCAGTCTTTCCCAGCAGCAGGGTCTTTTCTAATGAGTCAGTTCTTCACATCAGGTGGCCAAAGTATTGGAGTTTCAGCTTCGGCATCAGTCAGTCCTTCCAGTGAATATTCAGGACTTATTTCCTTTAGGATGGACTGGTTGGATCTCCTTGCAGTCCGAGGGATTCTCAAGAGTCTTCCCAACACCACAGTTCAAAAACATCAATTCAAAAGGTTAAGATTTTGACTATCTATAGTTCCAAAGGGAGACTGCAGAAAAGTAGGAAATTATCTACGATTATGTTGTGTTTTGTGGAGAAGGAAATGGCAACCCACTCCAGTGTCCTTGCCTGGAGAATCCCAGGGATGGGGGAGCCTGGTGGGCTGCCGTCTATGGGGTCGCACAGAGTTGGACGCGACTGAAGCGACTTAGCAGCAGCAGCAGTATGTTGTGTTTTGGGGTGTGCATATGAGGCAGCTGTGAAGTAAATTTTTCCTTCTCTTTAATTCTATGGCACAAATTAAGAAACCTTTCAGTTTCAGAAAATTAAAACATCCTAGTGACTCACTGCTAACAGCTTCATTTCTTTTACTTTTTCACTTGTCTCCCAACTCAAGACAATTATATACTTACCACCTATTCACATCCCCTCTCATTTGGGGAGAACTGGAAAAAGTCATCTAGACTTTTATTTGAAGCATTAAGCCATTCTGAAGCAATAAGTAGGACTGTCAGAAAAGTTCTGTGTGTGTGCAGTTAAAGAACATCAGTCAGTTTCACAAGTAACGACTGAAAGATCTAGATAAAATTCCTCACTTAATGATTCTTTTTTTTTTCAGTGTAACTCAGCTCTCCCACTGGGGAACTTTATAAAATATATATAAAGCAAAAAGAACAATTCTTGGCAGTGAAATTTTATCAACTGCTTCTAAGCAATTTTGTTGAAGTGATGTGGAGTCATTTGGGGAATTTTTCTGAACCTCCAATATTTAACAAATATATCAGCTTGACACTGAGCTAGAAGTCAGGTCTAGAGAAGCTGCTATGCTCTTTGAAAGAAAGTTCACTTCAGTCGCTCAGTCGTGACCGACTCTTTGCAACCCCGTGGACTGCAGCACGCCAGGCTTCCCTGTCCATCACCAACTCCCGGAGCTTATTCAAACTCATGTCCATTGAGTTGGTGATGTCATCCAACCATCTCATCCTCTGTCGTTCCCTTCTCCTCCTGCCTTCAATCTTTCCCAGCATCAGGGTCTTTTCTAATGAGTCAGTTCTTCACATCAGGTGGCCAAAATATGGGAGTTTCAGCTTCAGCATCAGTCCTTCCAATGAATATTCAGGACTGATTTCCTTTAGGATAGACTGGTTTGATCTCCTTGCAGTCCAAGGGACTCTCAAGAGTCTTTTCCAACACCACAGTTCAAAAGCATCAGTTTTTCAGAGCTCAGCTTTCTTTATGGTCCAACTCTCACATCCATACATGACTACTGGAAAAACTATAGCTTTGACTAGACAGACCTTTTGGAGAAGGCAATGGCACCCCACTCCAGTACTTTTGCCTAGAAAATCCCATGGACAGAGGAGCCTGGTAGGCTGCAGTCCATGGAGTCGCTAGAGTCGGACACAACTGAGCGACTTCACTTTCACTTTTCACTTTCATGCATTGGAGAAGGAAATGGCAACCCACTCCAGTGTTCTTGCCTGGAGAATCCCAGGGACGGGAAGCCTGGTTGGCTGCCGTCTATGGGGTCGCACAGAGTCGGACACGACTGAAGCGACACAGCAGCAGCAGCAGCAGCAGCAGCAGAAGACAGACCTTTGTTGGCAAAGCAATGTCTCTGTTTTTTAATATGCTGTCTAGGTTGGCCATAGCTTTCCTTCCAAGGAGCAAGCGTCTTTTAATTTCATGGCTGCAATCACTATCTGCAGTGATTTTGGAGGCCCCCCCCCCCAAAAATAAACTCTGTCACTGTTTCCATTGTTTCCCCATCTATTTGCCATGAAGTGATGGGACCAGATGCCACGATCTTAGTTTCTGAATGTTGAGTTTTAAGCCAACTTTTTCACTCTCCACTTTCACTTTCATCAAGAGGCTTTTTAGTTCCTCTTTACTTTCTGACGTAAGGGTGGGGTCATCTGTGTATCTGAGGTTATTGATATTTCTCCTGGCAATCCTGTTTCCAGCTTCTGCTTTATCTAGCCTGGCATATCACATGATGTACTCTACATATAAGTTAAATAAGCAGGGTGACAATATAACAACCTTGATGTACTCCTTTCCCGATTTGGAACCAGTCTGTTGTTCCATGTCCAGTTCTAACTGTTGCTTCTTGACCTTCATACAGATTTCTCAGGAGGCAGGTCAGGTGGTCTGGTATTCCCATCTCTTGAAGAATTTTCCATAGTTTGTTGTGATCCACGCAGTCAAAGACTTTGGTGTAGTCAATGAAGCAGAAGTAGATGTTTTTCTGGAACTCTGTTGCTTTCTCCATGTTCCAATGGATGTTGGCAATTTGATCTCTGGTTCCTCTGCCTTTTCTAAATCCAGCTTGAACATCTGGAAGTCTCAGTTCATGTCCTACTGAAGCCTACTTGGAAATTTTTGAGCACTACTTTGGGCGCATGTGAGATGAGTGCAATTGTGTGGTAGTTTGAACATTCTTTGGCATTGCCTTTCTTTAGGATTGGAATGAAAAACTGACCTTTGAAAGAAAAGTGTTTAAATTCCAACTGAAAACTGGGAAGATGACTTTTGGAAAGCAAACATGTCAATATATGAGACTTTAAAATATTTAAACCCCTCAGCCAGAAATGATAAAAATAGACAAAGGCAGGGAGACAAATAAGAGACATGCTCCTCCTCGTGTTATTTATAGTAGCAAAAAGACCAAACGGCCCAAACACAACAAAAGGAGAAGGCTTTTATAAGCATTATGTTCACCCCAGGTAATATAATACAGTTATTAAAAGTCATCTGCAAAAATCATAACAGGAAAATACTCATAATGTCAAGCAGAAAAAAAACAGAACCCAAAATATATAATAAAGTGTTACTTTAGTCATCAAATTTTCCCTCAGTCCTGGACTATTCCCACCAGCAAACACACCTGCTCTACTAAAATGACCAACTTGAAAAACAATCCCGTAAGCATCCACATCAAGCTCCTAAATCATTTCTCTGCTCCCTTTCACAGTAAATTTTCTTCAAAGCACTGTCTGAATTTGCTTTCTTTCCGGAACCTCCTCCAATCCGGATTTTGCTTTCACTGTTCCACCAAAATCCACGCCCTGACCGCTGTCAGCTCCACTCCTTGGGGACACAGCCCACCAGCAGTGTCAGACACAAAGGCTAAGTTACTCCTCCTCGACTTGCTCTCTCTTCTGGATTCTAGAACTTGCTGTCTCAATCCTCCTACTTTACTGGCCAGCCCTTCTCACTCTCCTATGCTACATGAATCCTCTTTCCCGTCTGTCTTGCCATCTAAACACTGCAATGCCCTGGGGCTCAGTCCTCCAGCTTCTTTTCTAATAAACATACATACTTCAGTTCATTGGGTCTTATGACTACAAGTGCCACCTAGGTGATGATTCTCTCCATGACTACATGACATCTCCACTTACAGCTTCTACTTCCCTGACTAATTTGATTCTCTCGCGGTCTTCCCCATCTCAGGGAATGGTTTCTAATTGCTCAGGCCAACAGCTCTGGATTCATTCTTGTCTCCTCTTTTCCTTATACCCCAATATCCAAACCATCAGATGTGTTTGACTTTCTACTTTCAAACCACCCCCACGAAATCTTCCCACTCTTCTCACCTGCACCACTGCCTTCCAGGTGTGAGCCCAGCCCCTTACCTCTCACCTATTATTTATGATATCCTCCAATGGATGCCCCTCATTTCCTGACCTCGTCCTCTCTTGCTCTCTCCTGAGGTCCTTTCCCAGAGATGCCACAGTGATCTTTGGAAAGGTTAAGTCAAATCATGTCTTTGTTTCTCTGCTTAAGCACTTAGAAATCTTCCCACCTGCACTTGATATTGTGGGTTGACACTCAACATTAACTCTGAACTTCTCCAGCACACAGGCCTTAAAACTACCTTGCAGTGATGTTCTAGACTATGTTAGATTCTGTAGGTTAGGATGAAGGCAGATCCGACACAGAGGCTATAAACGACAGCCACTTCTTCCCTGCTGCCGGTAGAAAGCAGTGTCATGGGTGTGTTTTGTTTTTGTTGTGTTTTCTGCGCGGCAGCTCAGTATCTAGGCACCAGTGTGCTGGATGCAGATGGGCAGGTGCAGAAGCAGCAGCTTCTGGCTCCCTGATCCCAGTGGTGGCCATGTGCTCCAGAGAACAGCACCTGCAGCATCAGTGAGCCCCTGACTCCCTACCTTCCCAACCCTGGCAGAAGAGCAGTGTCCACGGCATGCCCTTGTGAGGGAGTTTTTCTGGAAGGTACTCCCAGAGATCCACTGAGAACCCATTCCTCCAACCTTTCCAAAGATTTTATAAGCACCAAATCCACTGAATTATATCTTCTTTTTGCAGGTGCCTCAGTGGTAAAGAATCTGCCTGCCAATGTAGGAGATGCAAGAGCTGTAGGTTCGAATCCTGGGTCAGGAAGATTCCCTGGAATAGGAAATGGCAACCCTCTTCAGTATTCTTGCCTGGAAAATCCATGGACAGAGGAGCCTGGCGGGCTATAGTCCATGGGGTCACAGAGTTGGACACGACTGAGCACACATAGTGCTCCTTTGATAAGCCAGAGATTCCCATTCTCTGAAAGTAAATACAGCATCACAACACAATCAATTCCCAAATCCTTACTCTCACTCGTGTGACTCTATGTCACCCTCTGGTCTAAGACCTTCTATGGTCCTTCTTGCTCATTCTACTCCAGAAACACATACAGAAAAATAAACATACTGTTAAAAGAAAACAGAACAACTGAAGATTCAGCTACTGAGTTTCATTCTCAGTCACTTAACAAATACACCAATATCCACAGTTTTGTCATAACTTCCAGGAAAGCTAGACCTTTCCCATCTAGAAGGGTAAAAGGTAGGTTCTAGATCCAGGGGTAGAACTGAACCGGTGAGTGTGGTGAAGGCAGGTGGGGGAAAGGGGAGCAGAGGATGCTCCCGGGAAAGTAAACAGGACAGATGATGCAGCTGAGAGCCCTGGCTGCTGAGGGAAAGCAGCAGGGGCACGGCTGGGAGGCTAGAGGAAGCCGGCGGGATCCAGGAGCAGCAGCCTGCGTGAAGGCGGCAGAGGAGCCGCAGAAGGAACAGTGAAACAAGGGGAAGAAATGTGGAGGCTGCGGTCTTCGCCAGAGTGTGGCTGAAATTCCGCCGCCTTGCACATCCATCCCCTCTTGCCTCCATGAGGATTCCCTTTTTAGACTGGAGCATCATCACGCACACCAAGTCTGCATTTCTCAGACTCCAACTTGGGCTCAGTCAGGCCAGTGAGGGTGGTGTGGAAGCTTCTGGAAAGGAAAGAAGTGAACCCTTTCTCCCCGCTTTTACTTCCTTCCCCACACGAGACGCCGTCTTGGCCCCTGAGGCAGCTCAGGAAGGCGGGTAAAGAGACACATAAGAGCCTGCCTTGTCTCCTGCCTCTAGAATTTTCTGTTCTTATTTTGGTTTGCATGTGAGGAAGGTATAAAGCCCTGTGTGGTTTTAAGTCACTGTTACTTTGGGATTTCTTAAACTTCCCAGCTGAACCTAAACCTAACACACAATGAGACACCGAGTTTAAAGATTTCTGAAGTGAACCCTTGTCAGGATGTCCAGGCCCTGGCTGTGAGAAGCACAAGAAGTGTTAAGTATATTTCCAACTATGCAAAGTTTTCAATTAGATTAAAATCTACGCCCCGGTAGCTTTCATTAGTTTCCTTAGTCTTTCCCTAATATGTCATGCCAAATAAATTTAGGTTTATTCTTTTCCTTCATGACACCTGAAAGCAGCAACTGGGCTCCAAGTTATCCTTTTTACAGGCTGCCCATTCACTGGTTTGTGGAACTCTCTAAGTGCAAAGCTACGCATCTCTGCACCATCCTGCGTGAAACTGCCTCTGCACACAGCCCAGTGAGCCCATTCCCATCTTTGAGAGTGAGGTCTGGATGGGGACACGGGGTACAGGTGTGTGTGAGCAGGCTATTATCTCCTTCCCTCCAGGTGACATGCTTCTATTATTACTGTCTCTGCCTTTTCCAGCAGAGACACCACATTTTCCATTCACATGAAACCAGTTTTGACTGGAATGTGTGTCTTCTCCACCCAAAATGCTATTAAAGGCATCGTCCCCAATTTCTACTTAAGTAGTTTTTATATTTTTCAAATTCAAGTGCATAGTCTCACAAAGCCAGCTCCATTAAATTTCACCTTTAAGATCTGACTCACTGCTTCAGCCCAAGTTGCTTTCTGGAAATCTAATTCTCACACCCATCCCCTCTGGGTAAGCCTCGTGCTACTGGCACCTTTGATAGGCCAAGGTTCTTCATCTAACCCTTGAATCAAAAGATTGAACAAGACACCCTGTTCCTGGACAAGGGCTTTCCTCCCAGCTGTCATTCATCAACCAACTCAGAGTTTAGAGACTCTAATTTGCAGCCAGTGATTGTTCTCCTGATTGTATTCAGGATTTCTTAGCACAAAAAAAGGAAAGCTTAAGAAATATTCCTAAAGGAAATCATTTGGCCACTCAAGGGTTTTTGGAGCTGCTGGGAGTTACAAACTCCATGTCTGAGTGTCAACAGAATTCTTACCCCAGTGTACGGAGACAGTATGTAGAGGCAGGGCCTTTAGAAGGTAATCAAGTTTAGATGAGGTCACGAGGGTAGAAACTCCATGATGGGGTTAGTGCCCGCAGAGTAAGAGCAAGAGATACCAGAGCTTCTGTTCTCTATGACCTGCGAATATATCAAGAAGGCAACCACCTGCAAGCCAGGGAGAGTCCTCACCAAAAAACCAACTCTGTTTCCTTGACCTTGGACTCCCCAGTCTCCAGAACCATGAAAATGTCTATTGTCTAAAGCACCCAGTCTATTACAAAGGTCCCAAACTGACTAACAGGGATTTCCAACCAGCAACCTTCTCAAGGTGCCTCTGGCTCTCTATTGTCAAACCTCTGACATGTCAAGGTCATTGGGAAACTGTTCTCTGTGACAGTGACTCACGTATTAAGACGGGGTACTGAATGACATGCCTGCGTCCTGCAGGAGGCCCCAGGCACGGAACGTATGCCCACATAGAGGAGGCAGTTGTAAAAGCTCATCCTATTTTAAGGCCTCACTCTGGAACTGCGCCAGTGATCATAGGAATGTGCCCGGAATTTCTGCCTCTTCGTTTATATGCCACACAGATTTGGATTCTTGTTCCTACTTTGTATTTCTGCCAAGAGAAGCCAACTTAGGCATGTTTCGAAGGGTGTGGAATTTCAGTTTCACTAGCCTTTGTAAGGGAAAAGCATTTGAAATTTACACAGATCATCATAAGGGACAGAATGTTAATTTTTGTCCCAGAAATAACTTTCATGAAGAAAAACAGTTGCCTTTTCAAAGGCACTTATTCTACCCAAGTATTCTCGTCTTTTAAAATGCTAAAGCTGTTGAACTTTCTTATTTTGACACTGGAACAAATTTAATCTCATACACACAGGCCTTGAACCCAAGGAGATTTCAAGGTGGCAGGGTGATGAACATACCTTCTTCACTGGCTCTCGGGGCGTTCAGGCAAAAGAAGGTACGTGGAATGAAAACTAAGAGGCTGATAAGGACACATCCTAGTTCTGTGTCCTCAAACAGTTGAGAGCATGTGGGATCCAGAAGCTGATCCGATGACTATATCCCTATTCTAGGGTCCTCGGGACAGACGGAAAAGTGACTCAGGCACAGAAGAGCGGGGCAGGAGATTCTCTGATCTGGGATTCCCTCTGGAACCCAATCTGGTACCAACTGTGATCCCAGCCCAAGACTGTGCTGGGTGGAACCATTATTCAGGGCTTTCTTTCATGTAAACTCTCCCGGAATCTCACCTTGAGCTCCTCTCAGGTCACATGCATCCTATGATCTCCCAACAAATACTGGGGATGGCTGTACCTCACTCTGCACCATTCAAGCCAGTCACCTGTCAGCTGCACAGATTTACTAATATGACCTCATTTAACAGAAGCCCTATGAGGTGGCTATGATGCAGGATGTGAAGGTCATATTGATGAATCAGTCAGTCTTCTCAAGGTTACCCAACTAGAAGCAGATAAGCAGATGAGCCAGGACTTGGAGCCAGGACTTGAACCCAGGACTGCCTGCCCCCAATCCTAGTTCCTTTCACCACACATGCTGCCTCCACTTGCCCTGAGCAGCAGGATTCTTCTATTTCAATTTTGCTCCTGGAATCTGGGGGGTCAGAGTAACCTTGAGAAGCAGAGAGAGGGCCTAAAATATCTGTCTAGTCCTGCTGAGCATTTCTTTCTGACTCATGCATGCTTCCTTCTGAATCTGCTCACATAACTCAACTACCTCAAGGTCTGTAATCTTTGAGCTTTGACTCTGACCTGACCTGGAGGCTGATTCTGCTAAGGGGGAGACAACCTGCTCCACCTCAAAGGGAATATGAGAGTCTTTCCGGTTCATACACATTTGTAGTTACATGTGACCACTGGCTTGGTCAGTGTGCTGGCCATGGGTGAGGGGCCCCCTCCCTTCCAGAATGCCAGGGCCAAAGGAAACTGGGATCAACGTGAATGTGGGTTGAAAGTTCAAACAGAGACATTATATCAACGCACATTTTTTCATGGCATATCGGTACTTTGTTCTGAAAAACATGGAGCACCTTCTGACAGAACCATACAGACAGGCATTAATTTCTGCAGTTGGGCTCCAGGAATAAAAACAGCAAATCCAAATGCCGAAAGAGGCAGTGGCTCCACGAGGCATGGCTGAGCCGATAGGCTCTACCCACCAAGGAGACAGAGACCTGGACAGTCTAAGAGTGGTCTTCCTGTCTCACAGTGATTCTGCTGCTCCTGTCAGATTTCCTTGGACCTAGAGCTGCATTTTTTTTTTCATTCATCAAAACCTATTTTAAATACTAACCAAAGGGATTGTGAATTCTTAAAAACCTCGCTAATAGATGAATATCAGAAGTTTCAAGGAAGGAGACATTACCAGTCACATTCAAATGATTTCAAAATACATGGTGGAAAATGTGAAGAGAAACTCTCATACGAGTTTCAAACTTGAAACCTACAAAGTAGATCCAGCATGATAAATCAGACAAAAGAGAATTAGCCCAGCTTTTCCAAATCCTGATTGAAAATAGGAATAAATCCAAACTTGGGAACTGTCTCCATTTTGCTTGGGCTGCCATAACAAAGTACTATAAATTTAGTCGAATGTATTGCCTCACAGTTCTGGAGGCTAAAAGCCTGAAATCAAAGTGTCAGAAGGGCTGGTTACTTCAGAGGGCTGCGTGGAAGTTTTTATTCGCCACAGTATTGAAAGTCCTAGCAATCAGACAAGAAAATAAGCAAAAGGAATCCAAAGTGGAAAGAAAGAAGTAAAACTGTCACTGTTTGCAGATGACACTACAATATGAAATTCTAAAACTGTACCAAAAACCTCTAGAACTCATCAATGAATTCAGTAAAGCTGCAGGATACAAAATTAATATACAGAAATCTATTGTGTTTCTATACACTAACAAGAAACTATCAGAAAGAGAAATTAAGAAAATAATCCCATTCACAATCACATAAAAAAATACCTGGGAATATATCTAACTAAGGAAGTAAACGAATCAGATTGGACTATTTTCTCATACCACATACAGAAATACACTCAAAATGGAGTAAAGACTTAAACGTAAGATATGAACTATAAAACTTTCAGAAGAAAACGCAGGCAGTATGCTCTCTGACATTGGTCTTAGAAGTGTATTTTTTTGAATATGTCTCTTCAGGCAAGAGAAAAAATAAAACAAAGAAAGTGAAGTCGCTCGGTCGTCTCCGACTCTTTGCGACCCCATGGACTGCAGCCTACCAGGCTCTCTGTCCATGGGATTCTCTGGGCAAGAATACTGGAGTGGGTTGCCATTTCCTTCTCCAGGAGATCTTCCCGACCCAGGGATTGAATCCAGGTCTCCTGCATTGTAGGTAGAAGCTTTACTATCTGAGCCACCAGGGAAGAGAAGCAAAAGCAAAAATAAACAAATGGGACTACATCAAACTAAAATCCTTTTGCATAGCAAAAGAAACTCAATAAAACAGAAAGGCCACCTACTGAATGGGAGAAGCTATCTGCAAAAAATATACCCAACAAGGGGTTAATATCTAAAATGTACAATAACTCATACAACTAATCATCAAAATACGACCCAACCAAAAAATGGGCAGAGGACCTGAATAGATATTTTCCCAGGGAAGACATGCAGTTGGCCAACAGGCACATGAGAAGATGCTTAACATCATTAAGAAAATGCAAATGAAAAGCACAATGAGTTATCACCTCTCACCTGTCAGAATGGCTATTATCAACAAATAAAAAAGTAATGGCAAGAACATGGAGAAAAAGGCACCTTTGTACACTGTTGCTGGGAATGTAAACTGATACAGTCACAGTGGAAAACAGTACAAGATTTCTCAAAATATTAAAAATATAACTACCATACAATCGACTAGTTAAAAATATAACTATCATACAATTCCACTTCTGGGTATTTATCTGAGGAAAATAAAAACACTAATTCAAAAGTATATATCCACACCTATGTTCACTGCAGCATTAGTTACAATAGCCAAGTTATGAAAGCAATGTAAGCACCCATCTGCAGATGACTGGATAAAGAAGATGTGATTATGTATATATACATATATGTGTGTGTGCATACACACATACTGGAATATTACTCAGCCATAAAAAAGAAATGAACTCATGCTATCTGCAACAACATGGAAGGACCTAAAGGGTATAATGCTAAGTGAAGTCAGTCAGAAAAACAGAAACAAATGCTGCATGATTTCACCTATACATTAAATAAACAAACAAATGAACAAATACAACTAAACAGAAACAAAGTCAGAGATACAGACAGCAGGTGTTTGCCAGAGGGGAAGGGGCTGGGGGGAAAAGAGAAATAGGTGAGGGAGATTACAGGGTGCAAACTTATTATAAAGTAAATGAACCACAGGTATGAAATGTACAGTGTATGAATATAGGAATAATTATCCAATATCTTTGTGTGATAACAGGTGACAATGAGACTTATCATGGTGATCATTTTGAAAAGTACAGAAACATCAAGTAATTAAATTGTGTACCAGGAACTAACATAATGAATATCAATTACACTTCAAAAACAAACTCATAGAAAAAGAGGTCAGATTTGTGGCTACTACAGGTGGAGGGGGGGATGTTCATAGCAGCATTGTTTACAATAGCCAGGACATGGAAGAAACCTAGATGTCCATCAGCAGATGAATGAATAAGAAAGCTGTGGTACATATACACAATGGAGTATTACTCAGCTATTAAAAAGAATGCATTTGAATCAGTTCTAATGAGGTGGTTGAAACTACAGCCTATTATACAGAGTGAAGTAAGTCAGAAAGAAAACACCAATGTAGTATATTAATGCATATATATGGAATTTAGAAAGATGGTAACAATGACCCTATATGCGAGACAGCAAAAGAGACACAGATGTAAAGAACAGACTTTTGGACTCGGTGGGAGAAAGCGAGGGTGGGATGATTTGAGAGAATAGCATTGAAACATGTATACTATCATATGTGAAACAGATCGCCAGTCCAGGTTCGATGCATGAGTCAGGGTGCTCAGGGCTGGTGCACTGGGATGACCCTGAAGGATGGGATGGGGAGGGAGGTGGGAGGGTGGATCAGGATGGGGAACACATGTACATCCATGGCTGATTCATGTGAATGTATGGCAAAAATCACCACAATAGTGTAAAGTAATTAGCCTCTGATTAAAATAAATTAAAAAAACAAAAAGAAGTGTGCGGGGTGTTAGTCAAAGGGGAAATGAATGAAGGAGGTCAAAAGGTATAAATTTCCAGTTATAAGATAATTAAACACTTCCTGGTGGCTCAGATGGTAAAGAATTTGCCTGCAATGCAGGAGACCCTGGTTCGATACCTGGGTCGGGAAGACTCCTGGAGAAGGGAATGGCAACCCACTCCAGTATTCTTTCCTGGAGAATCCCATGGACAGAGGAGCCTGGCAGGTTACTGTCTATGGTGTCGCAAAGAGTCAAACATGACTGAGCAACTAACACTTTCACTTTCAGTGATGTAACAACTTGATAAACAATATTCAGCATTGCTGTATGTTACATGTGAGAGTTAAGAGAGTAAATCCTATAAGTTTCCATCAGAAGAAAAATGTATCCTTTTCTATTTCTTTAATGTTGTGTCTAGGAAATGATAGATGTCCACTAACCCTACTGTGGTAAATACTTCACTATATAAGTAAGTCAAGTCATTATGTTGTCCACATTACTTACACAGGGCTGTGTACCAATTATACCTCAATAAAACCAGAAGGAAAAAAAAATAAAGTGCAGGTGAAAGTGAAAAAGTAGATCAGAGGGCACCGGGTACTCGGGCTATTGTTTAGTGGGTACAGAGTTTCTTTTGGGACTAATGGAAAAGTTTTGAAAATAGTGGTGACGGTGTCACCATACAGTGACTGCAATTCATGCCACTGAATTGTATACTTAAAAATGGTTAAAATGGCCAAGTTTGAGTTATATATAGTTTAGTGTTTTTTTTTTTTTTTTTAATGTAAAGATACCTTAAGGAAGACACAGTAATCAATGTCTATGAGGGGTCAAAGTGGAGAGGAAGTATACCCATTACATATTTCTAGCTCTCAGAGGAAATAAGTAACGGTGTTCAAGTAACAGTATTTTATTACTATCATTACAATTATCACGCTCTTGCCTGACTCCCGAGCTCATTACTCCTAACATTATGATGCTACACGTACAGTGGGCACTCCTGAATGTCGTCATGGGAGGCCTTAACTGGGTCTGAATGATGGAAAGGAAGCAGTGAATGACAGTGAAGTCTTTGCGCAGTGGAGCAGGGACACATATTAAGGAGAAAATCTAAGGTTTTATAGTCCACCTAGTGAGTTGATAATAATGCTGAATAAGCAACTTACTTCTATTAACTAGTCCTGCGAGCTCTCTGCTTTTCTACACACAATTACTTCCACGAAATTCCCCTCACTTCTGTATTGATTTGGTCCCCTGCGTGGTTGCTAACTCCTTTCTGCTACTTTCTCGAGGGGGAAAAGAAAATCAATTCAGAGTAGCTGGAAGACATTTGGCTTTGTATAAAAGTGATCGATGGCAATAAATTTCATCTTTGTTATTCTCTTGTTCCAAGAGGCTGAGCTTCAAAAAGCTTTGCAGAAAAGAAACAGATGGTGAAGAGAAACATAAGGTAATAGTTCCCTCCAGGGGAGGGGCTCAGAAGAGCTTTGTGGATCATTCACGGCCGTATTCAGAATGCAAACGGGGAAATAATCTGAGTTTTAGTGAGGACAAAGATTAAGAAGCCAAGGAAAGTAGACTGACTATTGTTTGTGTAATACGTGTTTTTTAAAACAGACTCAGTTATGAGCCTTTAAAGCAAATAATCATGTGTGCTGGGTGTTCGCTGGACAGCCTGGTAACTGACTTGGAAGCTTGGGAGATGGATGCTCCAGTTGGCATCTTTATATTTCCAAAGGTAGAGGGCAGATTTCTTGGGAAAGAAGATCAGAAACATCACCTTGCTGTACACCTGAAACTAGCACAGCACCGTAGTCAACTATACAGCAACTACTTCAGTATTTCTGAAGCATGTGATGAAAAAGTGATGCATCCAGGTAGTGCAATAAAATTCCTAATTTTCAATCCAAAAAGGAAAAGTTACAATCTCAGGCAAGTTAAACCGAGAATTTTGTATTAGGAAATCAGGTCAACTTTCAGATGCCAGTCTCTCATGACACTTGTTTGATTTAAACGCTTCATCACTAGTGGCAAGACTGGACACTCACACTGCTGGTGAGTCAGATATCACACAATGTCCAGCTCGGCAATGCAGAGTCCCTGAACCCCGCAGTGTCTTCAGAAACGCACATTTCCTTCCTTGGGTATGTTACTAATAAGACCCTGGAATGGGACCAACTAAAATTGTTGGTGTTGAGAACAATTCACCCCTAGATAAAGAGGCTTTGCTACTTCCAAGTTCTGGGACCCGGCCAAGATGCATGTGAACATGGAATGGTTTGCTCTTGGATGCCTCTGAGAGGTGGGAAACTTTTCTGAGGGCGAGATTCTTCACGGAGTTGCCTGGGTGCTCTGTGTGTGAGCATCAGAGTGTGGGGATAGCTTGTCCAACTACTGGCCTCTGCAGGAGGTTCATGGGCTTTTAAACTAGGAAGACCAGGGTTAAGTAGAGATTAGTGGTGCTCATCTGGCTTTCCCAGGTGGTGCAGTGGTAATGAATCTGCCTTCCAATGCAGGAGATGTGGATTTGATCTCTGGGTCAGGAAGATCCTCTGGAGAAGGAAATGGCAACCCATTTCAGTACTCTTGCCTGGAGAATCCCATGAACTGAGGCACCTGGAGAGTTACAGTCCATGGGGTTGCAAACAGCTGGACACGACTTAGCAACTAAATAACAACAAAACAAAA
Organism: Bos indicus; assembly: GCF_029378745.1. Taxonomy (NCBI): domain Eukaryota; kingdom Metazoa; phylum Chordata; class Mammalia; order Artiodactyla; family Bovidae; genus Bos; species Bos indicus. The sequence goes on along the minus strand of NC_091771.1, from coordinate 29,238,724 downwards.
GTGGTGCTCATCAGTTTCACGTGCTGCGGAGAGCAGGAGGACCTGCTCTCGGACAAAGTGGAAAGATACTGCGAATCATTCTGCTAAGCTTGGGGAAGGCAATCCCATCTCCTTGGACATGAAGGAGAACCCAACAAGGAAAAGAGAATGGAATAAATTTAGAAAGAATACAGGGAAATCAAACTAAGGTGGAAGAATACAGTACCTACAAGAAAGAGAAGGCTCTCACTGTCACAACAACGTCTGGGGCTATGCATCAGGCAAAAGTCCTCAAAGGTGATTAAGACCTCCAAAGAGAAAGCTATGGTTTAAGTAACAAGGAATATTAAGAGGAAGAAGTAAGGAGGGCTTCTGTCACAGACGACAGAGAGGAGGAACAGGTGAGTCAGGGCTGCTGGTGACCCCAGAGAGATGGCTTCAAATAGCCTAGCTTGGCCAATCAAGGGACTTGTGAGAACACTGGGCTCCATTTCCTTCTTTTATACATGAGGAACAGAGGAACTGGAGAAGGCAATGGCACCCCACTCCAGTACTGTTGCCCAGAAAATCCCACGGATGGAGGAGCCTGGTGGGCTGCAGTCCATGGGGTCGCTGAGGGTCAGACATGGCTGAGCGACTTCACTTTCACTTTTCACTTTCATGCATTGGAGAAGGAAATGGCAACCCACTCCAGTGTTCTTGCCTGGAGAATCCCATGGACAGAGAAGCCTGGTAGGCTGCAGTCCATGGGGTCGCACAGAGTCGGACACGACTGAAGCAACTCAGCAGCAGCAGCAACAGAGGAACTCCTGAACTCTCATGAGCTCAGTGGGCACAAACCTATAATCCCTTAATCCTTGCTAATTTGGCTCAACAACGCTGCCTTGGTTTTACCACTGGACTCAAGGGAACTCTTTTTAAGGTGTATGTACCTTGTAGGGATCAAAACCATCCCCAAGAAAAAGAAATGCAAAAAGGAAAAATGCTTGTCTGAGGAGGCCTTACAAATAGCTGGGAAAAGAAGAGAAGCTAAAGGCAAAGGATAAAAGGAAAGCTATACCCATTTGATAAGAAAACCTTCCTCAGTGATTGATGCAAAGAAATAGAGGAAAAAAACAGAATGAGAAAGACTAGAGATCTCTTCCGGAGAAGGCGATATTACCCCACTCCAGTACTCTTGCCTGGAAAATCCCATGGACGGAGGAGCCTGGTAGGCTGCAGTCCATGGGGTCGCACAGAGTCGGACACGACTGAAGCGACTTAGCAGCAACAGCAGCAGAGATCTCTTCAAGAAAATTAGAGATACAAAGGGAACATTTCATGCAAAGATGGGTACAGTAAAGGACAGAAATGGTATGGTATACCAGAAGCAGAAGATATTAAGAAGAGGTGGCAAGAATACACAGAAGAACTACACAAAAAAGATGGAGATAATCACGATGGTGTGATCACTCACCTAGAGACAGATATCCTGGAATGTAAAGTCAAGTGCCCTTAGGAAGCATCACTACGAACAAAGCTAGTGGAGGTGATGGAATTCCAGCTGAGCTATTTCAAATCCTAAAAGATGATGCTGTGAAAGTGCTGCACTCAATCTGCCAGCAAATCTGGAAAACTCAGCAGTGGCCACAGGACTGGAAAAGGTCAGTTTTAATTCCAATCCCAAAGAAGGGCAATGCCAAAGAAGGTTCAAACTACCACACAATTGCACTCATCCCACACACTAGTAAGTTCAGTTCAGTTCAGTCACTCAGTAGTATCCAACTATTTGCAACCCCATGAATTGCAGCACGCCAGGCCTCCCTGTCCATCACCAACTCCCGGAGTTCACCCAGACTCATGTCCATCAAGTCGATGATGCCATCCAACCACCTTATCCCCTGTCTTTCCCTTCTCCTCCTGCCCCCAATCCCTCCCAGCATCAGGGTCTTTTCCAATGAGTCAACTCTTCGCATGAGGTGGCCAAAGTATTGGAGTTTCAGCTTTAGCATCAGTCCTTCCAATGAACACCCAAGACTAAGCTCCTTTAGGATGGACTGGTTAGATCTCCTTGCAGAACAAGGGACTCTCAAGAGTCTTCTCCAACACCACAGTTCAAAAGCATCAATTCTTCAGCACTCAGCTTTCTTTATGGTCCAACTTTCATATCCATACATGACCACTGGAAAAACCATAGCCTTGACTAGCCAGACCTTTGTTGGCAAAGTAATGTCTCTGCTTTTGAATATGCTATCTAGGTTGGTCATAACTTTCCTTCCAAGGAGTAAGCATCTTTTAATTTCATGGCTGCAATCACCATCTGCAGTGATTTTGGAGCCCCCAAAAATAAAGTCTGACACTGTTTCCACTGTTTCCCCATCTATTTCCCATGAAGTGATGGGACCAGATGACATGATCTTAGTTTTCTGAATGTTGAGCTTTAAGCCAACTTTTTCATTCTCCTCTTTCACTTTCATCAAGAGGCTTTTTAGTTCCTCTTCACTTTCTGCCATAAGGGTGGTGTCATCTGCATATCTGAGGTTACTGATATTACACACTAGTAAAGCGAAGGAGTCTTTTGGGCCTAGAAAAGAAAACAACAGTTTCAAAGGCCCTTGCTTAATCATCTAACTTTGGAGAAAACAAAACAGAACTTTAGGTCCCGCCCTGATGCTCCAGGCCGGTTGCATCTATCTGGGAATTATCACCCCCTGTCCAGAAACCTTCCACCCCCCATACCTGCCCAGAAGACTTATCATCCCCTGTCTGGAAACCTTCCACCCACTACACCTGCCCAGAAGACTTATCACCCCCTGCCCAACTACAAATGCCATCTCAACTAAAGAATACCCCAAACATCCCGCCTGATTAACATTTCCCTTATCACTTCCACAACCTCCCTATAAATATGGAGCCTCTTTGATCCCTCTCAGCCTGGTCGTTAGGCCAACTGTCGCCCCTCCTTGCCTGAATAAAGGTAACCTACTTCTGTTGAGGTTGTCTTTCCTCTTTCTGCCTCGGCTGAACTATACCTTACATAAAGTAATGCTCAAAATTCTCCAAGCCAGGCTTCAACAGTAGGTAAACCGTGAACTTCCAGATGTTCAAATTAGATTTAGAAAAGGCAGAGGAACTAGAGATCAAATGGCCAACATCCATTGGATCATCAAAAAAGCAAGAGAATTCCAGAAAAACATCTACTTCTGCTTTATTGATTATGCCAAAGCCTTTGACTCTGTGGATCACAACAAACTGTGGAAATTTTTCAAGAGATGGAATACCAGAGCACCTGATCTGTCTCCTGAGAAATCTGTATGCAGGTCAAGAAGCAACAGTTAGAACTGGACATGGACTAATAGACTGGTTCCAAATCAGGAAAGGAGTGCGTTGAGGCTGTATATTGTCACCCTGCTTATTTAACTTATATGAAGAGTACATCATGAGAAATGCTGGACTGGATGAAGCACAAGCTGGAATCAAGATTGCTGGGAGAAATATCAATAACCTCAGATACATAGATGACACCACCCTTATATCAGAAAGTGAAGAGGAACTAAAGAGCCTCTTGAGGAAAGTGAAAGAGGACAGTGAAAAAGCTGGCTTAAAACTCAACATTCAAAAAACGAAGATCATGGCATCTGGTCCCATCATTTAATGGCAAATAGATGAGGGAACAATGGAAAAGTGATAGACTTTATTTTCTTGGGCTCCAAAATCACTGCAGATGGTGACCACAGCCATGAAATTTTAAAAGACACCTGCTCCTTGGAAGGAAAGTTATGACCAACCTAGAGAGCATATTAAAAAGCAGGGACATTACTTTGCCAACAAAGATCCATCTAGTCAAGGCTATGGTTTTTCCAGTGGTCATGTATGGATGTGAGAGTTGGTCTATAAAGAAAGCTGAGCGCCAAAGAATTGACGCTTTTGAACTGTGGTGTTGGAGAAGACTCTTGAGAGTCCCTTGGACTGTGAGGATATCAAACCAGTCAATTCTAAAGGAAATCAGCCCTGAATGTTCATCGGAAGGATTGATGCAAAACCTGAAACTCCAATCCTTTGGCCACCTGATGCGAAGAACTGACTCATTGGAAAAGACCCTGATGCTGGGAAAGATTGAAGGCAAGAGGAGAAGGGGATGACAGGGGATGAGATGGTTGGATGGCATCACCGACTCGATGGACATAAGTTTGCATAAGCTCCAGGAGTTGGTGATGGGACAGGGAAGCCTGGCAGCTGCAGTCCATGAGGTTGCAAAGAGTCGGACACAACTGAACAACTTAACTGAACTGAACCTGCAGGGAAGAATGGCACCTCTATCTGCCAAATATTCCTAGAGCGTGTAGGAATCACAGCTCAGACCAATTGAGCAGTCACTTCTGCCAGGCACTGTTTCAGGCACTTTTACATGTTATTTCATTTCATCCTCACAATAAACCTATCAAAAGGTTACTATTATTATTCTCTCTCTCTCTTTTTTTTTTTTTTTTTTTACAAATGAGGAAACCTGGGGTATATGCCAGGAGCTAGGGATAGAAAAGATTAATTTTGTGTAGCATCTTCTGATTATAAAGGGAGGTTATGGTTAAAGTATTCTTGCAACATACAGAAGTTGCCATTTTCTCAAAGTATTTGATCACGCAAGAAAATCACATAACTAATTGTATTAAAAAGAACCAATTAATACAGCCATAAAATTCATTTCATCACAGTAAAAGAGCCACATTCAAGCATATTTGGAAATAGCATATCTCCTTCTATAGCTATATTCTTTACTGCTTTTGTTTTCCGAGCCTGACTTCACTTTTATATTTTAGATATACTAATTGTGCCTTGGGGGGTTGAAGCCATAAAGTAGAATATCTATCATTTTTCAAGCAAGAACATCCTTTAAAAAATGTTACTAATTGCTAAATAGTCACATTTATTTCTTGCAAAATTACTCAGTAATAAATTCAAGCCAAACACTTGGAGGAAAAAAGGGGGCTAGAGTTCTTCCACTTAACATTTTAGTGGTTGTATGCAAGTCTTTTACCAAAGGAAATGGCAACCCACTCCAGTATTCTTGCTTGGAGAATTCCACAGACAGAGGAGCCTGGCTACAGTCCATGTGGTCACGAAAGAGTCAGACATGACTTAGAGACTAAACAACAACAATGCAAGTCTCTTAGGCAGTATAAGCCCACTACCCCTTCCCATCCACTTTCTGCTTCCCTATGAGGCAAATGTCAGCAGAGAAAATTCTGAGCAATAGTCTGGTCCAGCAGCCATGGATTGGGTGGGCACCTTAGAAGAGGCACTACTTACTTCTCTCCATCGCTGTGGCAGAATGTTGATTTGGTGGCTCTCAATGAACCATGCTCCTGGTATTCACACCCTATGTGCCCATCCCCAATGGGCTTAACTATTTATCTAGTTTTGGCCAATGGGACATTAGCAAGTGTGAAATACACGGAGATCTGATAAGCTCCTGCACTTAGGGCTTATACTCTGAATATACTGCTTTCTGAAACCCAACCACCATACTGTAAGGAAGACCAAGAAGACACATGAAAGGAAATAGGTGGAGAACTGAGCTCTCTGATTGAAAGCTCCAGCTGGGGTTCCAGTTTGTGGCCTGCACCAAGTGCCACCCACATGAGTGAGGTCATTCAGACCTTCCAGCCATTCGCCAGCCACAGTGGACACTGTATCATGCAGAAGAACCAAGCACTCAATGCACAGAATCACAAGGAATAAACTGTTCTTTATTTAAGCCAGTGAGTTCTGCAGTAGATTTTTACACACCAATGGGTAACTCAGACGAGCCTTCCTGCACCCTGCTAATTCCCTTCTGGATTAATGTCATAAAATGGTGAAAAAAAAAAAACAAAAAAAACTCCATGTATCAAGTCACTCCATTGTATACTCCAAACTCTAACCAGAGGAATCTTTCTAAAAACCATCAATGGCTCCCTAGGGTCTTTAATATAAATTTGAAGACTTCCCTGGTGGTCCAGTGGTTAAGAATCCACCTTCCAATGCAGGCCACATGGGTTCAATCCCAGATCCAGGAGGATTCCAAATGCCATGAAGCAACTAAACCCACGTACCACAATTACTAAGCCTGTACTCTAGAGCCTGGGAGCCACAACAACTGAAGCCTGTGCTCCAAGAGAGAAGCCACTGCCATGAGAAGCCCACGCACCACAACTAAGAGCAGCCCCCAGTGGCCACAACTAGACAAAGCTCCTGCACAGCGACAAAGACCTGTGCATCCATAAATAAATAAGTTATATGCAAAGTCGAGCCTATAACATGGAACATGATTATAATATGACCCTTACTCATCTCTCTAGTCTAGCCAATTACTTCACTTCAGCCCATCCTTCCTGTTCTGGTAACAGTGAACTGTGCGCCTTGCTCTACCAAGGGCCAGGCTCTCAGGAACCATCCTTCCCACTTCCACCTTTGCAGCTCAGGACTTGGACTGTGTGCCTCTCCCCAGGATTCTTTAGCACTCTGCTTACATCTGCTTACCTGCTGCACTGAAACTATATCCTTTCTTATTTCTCTTCTTGCTAAACTGTAGACTATTTGAAGACCAGGAATATGTATTTCCTTTGGTCTGAATATCTGTGTGCCCCCTAATATTCATATATTGAAATCTTAATGTCCAAAGTGATGTTCTTAGGAGGTTCTTAGGTTATGAGAATGGAGCCCTCATAAATAGGGTTAATTGACCTTATAAAAGAGATCCCAGTGAGCTCTCAAGCCTATGTCTACATACCAAGAAGGCATTGGCTATGAACCAGAAGAGGGCTTAACACCAGAGTGGGACCATGCTGGAGCCCTGATCTTGGACTTTCCAGGGGAAGGCAAGAGATAGAATCAGGTTTCCTTCCTGACAATAGGTGATGCCAGAAACCCAAATGTGATGGGTGATGTGTGAGGGGACCAAACTGTTGAGAATTATAAGAGATGTTCGGTCTAACTGCCAATAAAAAAATATGAAGAGGCTTCAAAACTGGAACTCCAAAGAGTTAAGAACTAAGACAATGAAACCAAGTGAAAACACAGAATCAAACAGGTAGACCTGGTGCATCTGAACTTTTGCACCAAATTCTGGCTGATGTTGAGACTTTGGCTTTGTCTACTGTAGAATGGCAAGAAATAAGAGGGAGAACCTAGCTTCAAGGACAGGAGTAGGTCAGCTGCTATCAGATCGCTTAAATACACAATGAAAAAAATTATAAGGCTCATGGTCTAAGAAGGAATAGATCTGGGGATCAACAGGGCAAATTTTTAGAACTGGAGAATATTTAGATACCATAACTATATGAGGTCACTCTTGGAAAAAAATGCTTTGAAGGCTTATCTCTATTAATTGCATCTTAAATGCTCCAATTAGAGACTTCCCAGGCTACTAATGATGCTGTTTCTTTAGGATTAGAGGCATCTAAAAAAACTTAAATGGGTGTGTCTCAAAAGCCTGGAAAGCTAATTAGAGAGCTCTAGTTCTAACCACTAGACCACCAGGGAACTTTGGAAAGCTAATTAGAAATGCAAATTCTAGGACTTCATTCAATGAGCTTTGAGCTTCAGAGTGAGTAGGGAATCTTCATTTTAATCCAACACTCCAGGCAATCTTGGTACAGGACATTTTTGAGAAACAGTGACTTAATAAGATTTTCTGACACAAGAGCTTTTGAAATTCATTAGCATTTATGAAGGCATACATGGATAAATAATTCTATATTCCTGTATCCCCCAAATTCAATCCTCTTTACCATGCAGCTGGGGTAGCACAGTTTTACATTATACTTTTTTCTTGCTAAAAATCTCACTTTGTTCTGGAATACATCATGGAAGAGGGACTTAATTTCATTTCCAGTTTTACCAACTGAGAATGAGACACATGACAATCCAGCTGCTCCAAACCTTTCTAGAAATGGTCTGGAGAATACACAGAGAAGCACACAGACACACCAGATATTTAAAATACAAATATTAAATAATCTTTCTGGAAGGTTGTTTTTCACTTTTAACCCATGAAATTCCACAAAGATGAGGACTGGAATATTTCCTGTTCTATCAGTAAACAAGGATGTCACAGGCATCAGCTATTCCAGCCCTCCAAGGCACTCAGGAAGGAGAATCCCAATCTTCATAGCCATCAGGCTGCAACCATGCCCTACAATGAGCCTAAGGGGAGTTCAGGATGTGAAAAACACAGAAAGCTGGCAGCTGAGATGCATATGAATGGAATGATTTCGGTGAGCCCAGCCTCTTGCAGCTTCCCATACACACTAAATTCCTTAATTTGGGATATCTGGTTTTCTTTAATTAACAATCATCTTTTGATGTTCAGACTACTGGCCCTTTGTTGCAGAACTTCTATATATCCTGGCTTCTTACCCACCTCCTCGGAGCAGTTCTCTCAGGGTTACTTGAGATGCTGTCTTCTGATTTTAAAGTCCTAAAAATTCCCATTGAATAAAACATAACTCTCAATTTTTTAGGTTGTGAGTGTTTTTTAAGTCAACAAAGACAAGGATCGCTTTTATGAATCAACTCACGTCAACACAGGCAACTAGATGCAGAAATGTCAGTGAAGACTGCAAAATTAAGGAATTCAGGCAGAATCCTATACTTTGGGTGCAAAAAGAAAAGGAGGCAGATGCTGAAAGGAGGCAGAGAGGGCTACATCACTGTCACACAGAGAAAGAACTGAGGCCTATATGACACATGCAGTCAGCATTTCAAGGCCGGGGACACAGGACGGTTGCTTAGCAACTGCTGTTCTTCCTTCACTCCCAAGTGGAACGTGTTTTTTGTGAGTTCATTTCCCATCCTTTCTCCTGTCTACAGACCAATCATTTAGAAATTGTGCTCTGCAATAACTCTAACAGTACATCAAAAATAACTTTTACATGATCCTTTAGTCAAGGAGAAGAGAGTAGGAGACTTTGTTCACTTATGCAAGGGATCTGAATGGAATCCATTCTTGAAATGTGTCCTGTATTCAGTTCTGCTAACAGTTTAACCAAGAAGAATAGTGACAAACTGAGAGATGAAGGTGAGGAGTTATAAAAATATTTTAAGTATGAGAAATGTCTGAGAAAGTAGAGTGTGCATATATACACACACGCACGTATACATACACACATTTAATCTTTAAGATGCTATTATGAAATGTATTATTTCAAGAATTCTAAGATGTATATTTTTTCACATTTCGACAATCTGAGATCATTCAAAGAGCAATGATGCAGATTAATAACTAGAAAACCAGTATCACTGCAGGCTCTTGTGTGACTCATCTGGGTTATGTGCCGCTCTCTGACTTCCTAGAGTAGGCACTGCTTTTATTCTTTTATTTACCACTCCATTTCTTTTTGCTATAGTCATATTTCATATTTATGTATCTTCACCAATACAGTCTTTTAATTTTATGCTTCTAAGACATGATAATTGATATACTACAGTCTTCTGTAAATTTCACTTGACACTGTTCCTGGGATTCATTCATGTTGTCTATAATACAATCATTTCTACTACTCTTCAGTACTAATACACCAAATTTATCTGTTTTATACAGAGGATATCTGGATTGCTTCTAGGTTTTTTGCTACTACAGACAATACTGTGGTAAACATTCTCATTCATGCTAAAATCTATTAATTTCTAGACTTTCAATAGGCTCAGGACACAATTCATTGTATTATGTGTACTACATAGATATTCTAGTTTATGGGTGACTTTCTACTTTATCCACCCATTCCAGTCCATCTTAGTTCGGTGATTCCTAGAATGTTGATGTTCACTCTTGCCATCTCCTCTTTGACCTCTTCCAATTTACCTTGATTCATGTACCTAACATTCCAGGTTCCTATGCAATATTGCTCTTTACAGCATCAGACCTTGCTTCTATCATCAGTCCCATCCACAACTGAGTGTTGTTACGGTCCATAAATCAAGGCAAATTGGAAGTGGTCAAACAGGAATGGCAAGAGTGAACATCAACATTCTAGGAGTCAGCAAACTAAAATGGACTGGAATGGGTGAATTTAACTCAGATGACCTTTATGTCTACTACTGTGGGCAAGAATTCCTTAGAAGAAATGGAGGAGTCATAATAGTCAACAAAAGAGTCTCAAATGCAGTACTTGGATGCAATCTCAAAAACGACAGAATGCTCTCTGTTCGTTTCCAAGGCAAACCATTCAATATCACGGTAATCCAAGTCTATGCCTGACTAGTGATGCTGAAGAAGCTGAAGTTGAACAGTTCTATGAAGACCTACAAGACCTTCTATAACTAATACCCCCAAAAGATGTCCTTTTCATTATAGGGGACTGGAATGCAAAAGTAGGAAGTCAAGAAACACCTAGAGTAACAGGCAAATTTGGCCTTGGAATACAGAATGAAGCAGGGCAAAGGCTAATAGAGTTCTTCCAAGAGAATGCACTGGTCATAACAAACACCCTCTTCCAACAACACAAGAGAAGACTCTACACATGGACATCACCAGATGGTCAACACCAAAATCAGAATGATTATATTCTTTGCAGCCAAAGATGGAGAAGCTCTATACAGTCAGCAAAAACAAGACAGGGAGCTGACTGTGGCTCAGATCATGAACTCCTTATTGCCAAATTCAGACTGAAATTGAAGAAAGTGGAGAAAACCTTAGACCATTCAGGTATGACCTAAATCAAATCCCTTACGACTATACAGTGGAAGTGAGAAATAGATTTAAGGGACTAGGTCTGACAGACAGAGTGCCTGATGAACTATGGATGGAGGTTTGTGACACTGCACAGGAGACAGGAATCAAGACCATCCCCAAGAAAAAGAAATGCAAAAAAGCAAAATGGCTATCTGAGGAGCCCTTACAAATAGCTGTGAAAACAAGGGAAGAGAAAAGCAAAAGAGAAAAGAAAAGATATACCCATTTGAACGTAGAGTTCCAAAGAATAGCAAGGAGAGATAAGAAAGCCTTCCTCAGTGATCAATGCAAAGAAATAGAGGAAAACAATACAATGGGAAAGACTAGAGATCTCTTCAAGAAAATCAGAGATACCAAGGGAACATTTCATGCAAAGATGGGCTCGATAAAGGACAGAAACGGTAGGGACCTAACAGAAGCAGAATATATTAAGAAGAGGTGGCAAAAATACACAGGAGAACTGTACAAAAAAGATCTTCATGAGCCAGATAATCACGATGGTGTGATCACTGACCTAGAGCCAGACATCCTGGAATGTGAAGTCAAGTGGACCTTAGGAAACATTACTACGAACAAAGCTAGTGGAGGTGATGGAATTCCAGCTGAGCTATTTCAAGTCCTATTTCAAGAAAGATGATGCTGTGAAAGTGCTGCACTCAATATGTCAGCAAATTTGGAAAACTCAGCAGTGGCCATAGGACTGGAAAACGTCCATTTTCATTCCAATCCCAAAGAAAGGCAATGCCAAAGAATGCTCAAACTACCACACAATTGCAGTCATCTCACACGCTAGTAAAGTGATGCTTAAAATTCTCCAAGCCAGGCTTTAGCAATACGTGAACTGTGGACTTCCAGATGTTCAAGCTGGTTTTAGAAAAGGCAGAGGAACCAGAGATCAAATTGCCAACATCTGCTGGATCATCGATAAACCAAGAGAGTTCCAGAAAAACATCTAGTTCTGCTTTATTGACTATGACAAAGCCTTTGACTGTCTGCATCACAATAAACTGGAAAATTCTCAAGGAAATGGAAATACCAGACCACCTGACCTGCCTCTTGAAAAACCTGTATGCAGGTCAGGAAGCAACAGTTAAAACTGGACATGGAACAACAGAATGGTTCCAAATAGGAAAAGGAGTACGTCAAGGATGTATATTGTCACCTTGCTTATTTAACTTATATGAAGAGTACATCATGAGAAATGCTGGGCTGGAAGAAGCACAAGCTGGAATCAAGATTGCCGGGAGAAATATCAATAACCTCAGATATGCAGATGATACCACCCTTATGGCAGAAAGTGAAGAGGAACTACAGAGCCTCTTGAGGAAAGTGAAAGAAGAGAGTGAAAAAGTTGGCTTAAAGCTCAACATTCAGAAAACTAAGATCATGGCATCTGGTCCCATCACTTCATGGCAAATAGATAGGGAAACAGTGGAAACAGTGTCAGACTTTATTTTTGGGGGGCTCCAAAATCACTACAGATGGTGATTGCAGCCATGAAATTAAAAGATGCTTACTCCTTGGAAGGAAAGTTATGACCAACCTAGACAGCATATTCAAAATCAGAGATATTACTTTGCCAACAAAGGTCCATCTAGTCAAGGCTATGGTTTTTCCAGTGGTCATGTGTGCATGTGAGAGTTGGACTATATAGAAAGCTGAGCACTGAAGAATTGATGCTTTTGAACTGTGGTGTTGGAGAAGACTCTTGAGAGTCCCTTGGACTGCAAGGAGATCCAACCTGTCCATCCTAAAGGAGATCAGTCCTGGGTGTTCATTGGAAGGACTGATGTTGAAGCTGAAACTCCAATACTCTGACCACCTGATGTGAAGAGCTGACTCATTGGAAAGACCCTGATGCTGGGAAAGATTGAGGGCAGGAGGAGAAGGGGACGACAGAGGATAAGATGGTTCGATGGCATCAACCAACTCAATGGACGTGGGTTTGGGTTGACTCCGGGAATTGGTGATGGACAAGGAGGCCTGGCGTTCTCCAGTTCATGGGGTCACAAAGGATCAGAGATGACTGAGCAACTGAACTGAACTTCTACTTTATTACACCACTTTTATTATTGGGAATTTCCTACTACCCAAATATATATATACACACACACACATATATATATATTAATCTTTCTTTTATACTGTACATGTATATTTTGTCTTAAAAAGTTTTGCTACTCCCCAAATATGAAAGACATTCTCTCATATTTTCTTTGACATTTTTACATTATTTACTTTTCAAGTTTAAAATTTTAATCCAACTGAAATTGATTTTTGATTTTGAGATATGGCTCCAATTGCAGGTTTCTCCACATGAGTAAGTAACCAAGTGGCCCAGCACCTTTGAGGACATCCTCCCTTCACTGATCTGCCCTGCCACACTGGCAAGTATCTTTTCCATATCTGCATGAGTCTATCTGTGACCCCTCTAATCTGCTCCATTAATCTCTTCACTGTTGCTACAGTGCCATCATCACAAGGTTGCACAGTGAATCTTCATTCCGGTAAGGCAGTTTCCCTCAACCTACTATTTGAGAGTGTTTTGGATATCCTTGGACTTTGCTTTTGCACACACATTTTACAAGTGGCTTGTACAAATTCCTCAAAAAAAAGAAAAAAAAAAAAACCTTGCTGGGACTCTTTTTGGAACCACTTTGAATTTATAAATCTATTTAAATGAAAACTATCACCTCATGTAAATCTTCGTATACATGAACACAGTGTATTTCTTTATTTAGATCTTTTTTACTATTTCTCAACAAAGTTCCATAACTATCTGCACAACAGTCCTACACATTTTTCATGCCATTTATTTTACAATGACTATTTTGGGTGAAGAATTAATGCTTTTGAATTGCGGTACTGGATAAGACCCTTGAGAGTCCCTTGGACTGCAAGGAGCTCAAGCCAGTCGATTCTAAAGGAAATCAATCCTGAATACTCATTGGAAGGACTGAAAGCTGAAGTTCCAATACTTTGGCCACCTGATGAGAAGAGTCAGCTCATTGGAAAAGACCCTGATGCTGGGAAAGACTGAAGGTAAAGGAGAAGGGGGAAGCAGAGGATGAGATAGTTAGATACCATCACCGATTTGAAAGATGTGAATTTGAGCAAACTCCAGGAGGTGGTGACACACAAGGAAGCCTGGCATGCTGCAGCCCATGGGGTCACACAGAGTTGGATGAGACTTAGTAACTGAAGAAACAAACAAAAAACTCTGGGCTGCAATAAATTAGATCTTTTGTAAAATGATATTTTCTAACTGTCTCTGCTGTATAAAATGTAATTTTTTGCAAAATGATATCTAGAAACCTTGCCAAAAACCTCTTATTTTATTTGAAAGTCATTATGGATTTTCTATGTAGACAATCATAACTTCCATAAATGATGACACTTATTTCTTCCTTTCCAATCCTTATATAACCTTAATTTCTTTTTCTCATCTTAATGCACTGAATGAGACATGAATTCAATATTGAAAAGAAAACAATGAACAGTTTTGACCTTTTCCTAATAATGAATGAAAATGTTTCTAAAATCTCAGTGGTAATAAAAATTTTAGTTCTATTTTGGGAGGATATACTGTAGATTTGGAACCAAAAATGAATTGATTTGATTTTCCAATTTGTTTCCCTTTTTTTAAATCACCACTCATGAGTCGGATTTGTCTTCCATTTTCCTTGTGTGTAACATATATAAAAACTTATTAGTAGCTTCATAAAATGTATTATGAGGAAGAATCATGTGCATCATATGAAAAGTAGAAGTTACCTCACTGTTATGGTACTTTGCATATAGCGTTTGCGTTTACCCAAATTTGTTGATTAAATAAAGTGGCAACTGGTCCCAGTTGCCAAGGGTCTCAATGATGCTGAGGTGCATCACTGAAATCTGAGAATCTTAGGAACTGAGTTACTTTTTAAAAGTTAGTTAAAGTAACTCAGAGACTACTGTATAGGCCCAGTGAATCCCAGATTTGGGCTTTAGAGCTTTAAATTTTAATAGAGGGGAAGAGACCTCCACCATGAACATGGCTGTGTAAAGGCAGTGTTTTTTCTCTCCTCCTCCTAGAAGTCATATGAAAGCCAACAAGGAGAAAGTTGGGGTGAGGGGGGTGGGAGACGAACTTTGTTTTCAGTAAAATTAGAGTACAGTTATCTGTACAGTTCAAAATATGTGAGGATGCCAGAAGGAGCTTAGACTGGGCAAAACCAAGTAGAGATGTAGAGAAAAATCATAAAAATGGCTAGGGATTTCGGGGCCAAGAAAAATATACTTTCTGAAGCTAAGAGGCTCACTCTGATGTGCAAACCTAATAGATATGTTTATTAATGGGAATAAGAACTGGGGTTAGCAGGAATATTTGAAGTCTCTCTGGACACAGTTTGGCTTGGAGAAGGAAAGGATAAAAGACTAAAGAAAGAATAACATGGAAGAGCCATTTTAGCATAAAGCAGTTTGTGTTGTTGCTACTGTTGTTTAGTTGCTAAGTTGTATTGGCTGTGTGGCAGAGAATGAAAAAACATTTAGGATGTGAACCCTACATACACACGCTACGCCTACACACACATGTGAGCACATGCACATGTACAAACATACCTACTCATTCACACACATACTTACATGCATGTACGCAAACACCCACCAACCTTCAGCAAAACCCAGTCCAAGAAAAATTTATTTGGATGAGTTATAAGAAAAAGTCCCTAGAAATGCATTGAATCAATGAGCATAAAATAAAAATATTGGGAAAACAGAAAACTTTAGGACAAAGAGTATTTCTCATTGAAAAATATTGCTACGTAGCAAATAAAAATCATGTCCAAATATTTCATACGAATTTCAAAGAACTTAGTAACGAGCAGCTTCAATGAAGAAATACAGTAAGGTAACAGAGGATGAAATAAAAGTTGCAGAACTCTGGAGACAAATAAGAAAAAATGAAAACTATCACAGAAATGAAATGTGAGTTAGTACATGGGAAAAGTGATACTGTAAAAAGCACAAGTGACACAGATGATATGAAAAGTGAACAATGGAAAATGGAAACAAAGAGATAAGGAAAATGGTACACACACACAATGAAAGCTAAAGCTGACAAAGGTGACCCAATGTGTACATAAGTAGAGTCCTAAGAAAGAACTGAACAAATAAAGGTATGAATCTTTAAAGGTATACTGACACTTGAAGCTATGTAAAGACAAGCTATTTTTATTAAAATATCAAAAGACTTTGAAAAAAATAAAAATATATCAAGGAAAATTCTTGAAATAAATGGAAACTTGGTACATTATGTGTTGGAAAACTTGCCTCTCAACATTCAACACTGAGACAAAAATAAAGCAGAGAGACCCCACAGAGTAAAAAGCTCATAAAATAAACTCTAAAAAAGAAAACATAATGTGAAATATGTTGACAGAACTGAGATCAAATAAAACTCTAAATACAGACAAAGAGGAGCTTATACGTATATAAAATATAGCTCAGAAAAGTTAAAAATAAAAAGGATGAATAAAGGAGAATTGGGCAATGCAAGGGCTTCCCAGGTGGCATGGTGGTAAAGAATCTGCCTGACAATGCAGGAGACACAAGAGATGACGATTTGATCCCTGGGTCAGGAAGATCCCCTAGAGTAGGAAACAGAAACCTGCTCCAGTATTCTCGCCTAGAAAATTCCATGGACGGAGGAGCCTGGAGGGCTACAGTCCCTGGGGTCGCAAAGAGTCGGACCGACTGAGCACACATGCGCACAGCACAGGGCAATGCAAATACATTAATCAAAAACCAGAGATTACTATCTTAATAGGAAACAAAGTGGGATTCAGGTTTTAAAAAGAGGACAAAGACAAGAACTCTATAATGCTAATGAAGACGTGAGATTATGTATTATGTATGTATGTATTATGTATGAAGACGAGAATCTATGTATTAAATAATGAAGCAGTTATGTTAATAACTGGAGAGGGAAATGGCAACCCACTCCAGTATTCTTGCCTGGAAAATCCCATGGACAGAGAAGTCTGGCAGGTTACAGTCCATGGGGTCACAAAGAATAGGACACAATGACTAAACAAAACAATGTTAATAACCAGAAAATCAAGAAGAATAAGACCACCCAACAGAAAAATGGGCAAAATACATAAAGTATTAACAGAAAAGGAAATACAGATAGCTCTTAAACATAGGAAAATTTGTACATCCTCTTTCTTAGTAATATAAATATAAAACTGTACAGATAAACCATTCTCCCTTATTAGGTTGGTAGTAGTAGCGTTAGTTGCTCAGTTGTTGCTCAGTCATGTCCAACTCTCTGTGACTCCATGGATTGTAGCCTGCCAGGCTCCTCTGTCTAATGGGATTTTCCAGGCAAGAACACTGTAGTGGGCTGCCATTCCCTTCTCCAGGGGATTTTCCCCACCCAGGGATTGAACCCAGTCTCTAACATTACAGGTAGATTCTTTACCATCTGAGCCACCAAAGCCATTTGGTTGGCAAAGAAACCCAAAGATTCACTGCATGTGGAGCTGTGGGGAGACAGTCCTTTCAAACACTTCTCGTGGTAGTGAAAACTGGTAGACCCCTCCTACCTCACTGCTCTACAGATGACAGTGTCAACCTCAAACCACCTTCTCATTTATCCTCAGACCCAGCAATTCAGCTTCAAGGAACCTGTCCAGATTAGATATAAACTTGCAGGAGTACTAAACGACAAATATGCTGGTTATTCACTGCAGCACTGTTTACAGTAGCAGAAGATTGGAAACAGTCCTACATTCCTTAATAGAAAGCTGCTTAAATAAATAATAGCGTGTTCCTGCTTTTCAATGCACAATACTGGATGCTTGGGGCTAGTGTACTGGGACGGGACGACCCAGAGGAATGGTATGGGGAGGGAGGAGGGAGGAGGGTTCAGGATGGGGAGCACATGTATACCTGTGATGGATTCATTTTGATATTTGGCAAAACTAATACAATTATGTAAAGTTTAAAAATAAAATAAAATTAAAAAAAAAAAGAAAGAATGAGAAATACTTCTATACACCGATACAGACAGAAAAAACCCTCTAGTATAATATGTTTATGTGAAAGAGCAAGGGGCAGAGCAGTGAATATTATCTTTTGTCTAAAAGAGGTTGAGAGAGGTAAAAATAGTATTTATATATATTAATATATACACACGTACATATATGCATAAAGAATCACAAAAATAGAAATCATCACAGAGGTAGCGTATAAGGGAGACCATTCACTTCCTTCTTATCTTTAATTGTTTAATCATGTGAATTTATTACCCATGTAAAAATTAATTTAAAATATGATAAATATAAAAGAGAGATTGTCACAGTCCTGCCAAGTTTATATTTTTATATTTTTCCAAGAAATGATAATAAAAGACTTCTACCATCCATAACTATTACAACCGTAAAGTAAAGGACATCTTGAAACAAACAAAAAAACAATAAAGAATTATCATTTTTAAAGAAAGGCTTTTAAATTGGCAACACTATTATCTTTTCCACACATCACTGTGGACCATGTGCACGTCATCACCACCTAGCACTGGCCACACAGAAACCTGCAGAAACCACTAGCACGAGTGATGAGAGCAGGCTGGATGGGAACAGGGCGGGAAGGGGGCCCAAGAAGTCGGAGATGTATGTACACATACAGCTGATTCACTTTGTTGTCCAGCAGAAACTAACACTGTAAAGCAGTCATAACCCAATTTAAAAAAAAGAGCCCTGCTAAAACCATTGTCAACCCAGGATGACATGCCCAAGGTTGTGCCTCTGAAGAATGAGCGACATTAGAGGCTTTATAACTATTGTGAATGGGGTTTCCCAGGTGGCGCGAGTGGTGAAGAAGCCATCTGCCAATGAAGGAGATATAAGAGACACAGGGTCGGGAAGACAGCTGGGTCGGGAAGATCCCCTGGAGAAGGGCATGGCAACCCACTCCAGTATTCTTGCCTGAAGAACCCCATGGACAGAGGAGTCTGGTGGGCTACAGTGCATAGGGTCACAAAGAGTCAGACATGACTGAAGTGACTTTGCACACATGCACAAAATTATCATGAATATTACTAAAATAGTCCAACTGAGTTGTTAAACAAATTAATAAGCAAATAATAAGAAACCCCTGGCAGGGACATCAGTATCCAGAGGTGCTACATTATTTTAAATGCCTAGTTTTCAACAAAAAATCTGCAAAGAAACAGAAGTGTGACCCATCACAAGGAAAAAACACATAATAGGCAACGGAAACTACCTCTGAGAGGGTATAGATGTTAAATTTAACAAAGACTTCAAAATAGCCATTATACACGTACCTGGGGAGAACTCAAAGTGGCCAGACTTAAAGAAGAAAGCTGTGATGACAGTGTCTCAAACACAGAATATCGAAAAGAGATACAGCTTATTTTAAAAATGAAATTCAAGAATTGGAAAGGTCAATAACTGAAATGAAAAAATGTACTAAAGGGATCCCACAAAAGACTGGAATGGCAGAAGAAAGAATCAGTAAGTTATTTTAATCTTCAAATAAAGATTATGTAATACAAAGAACAGAGAGAATAAAGAAGGAAAGAAAAATGAACAGAGTTTCACAGAAATGTACAGCACCATTAAGGAAGCCAGCACATGTAATGGGAGTACCAAAAGGAGAGGGACTAGAGAGGGATCAGAAAACATATCCAGAGAACTAACGGCTAGAAACTTTCCAAATGTGTTTTATAGTACACACACACACACACAAACCCAAGAAGCTCAGTGAAGATAAAGACAAGGAGAAAATCTTGAAAACAGCAAGAGAAAGGTAACTCATTTTGTACTAATGTGCCCCAACAGATAAATAGCTGGCTTCTCATTAGATACCACAGAGGCCACAAGGCAGCATGATGCCACATGCAAAGTGCTGAACGGAAAAAGAAAAGTGCTAGAAAGAAAAGAAAAAAAAACTGTCAACTAAAAATCTTATTTCCAGAAAGAGTGTCTTTCAAAAATGAAGATGAAATAAATATATTCTCAGATAAACAGAAAAAGACAATCTGTTGCTATCAGACCCTCCTTTGCAAGAATATTAAATATTCAGGCTAACAGGTAGCCCAGACAGTAACTCAAATACACACAAAAAGTGTGTGCCCACAAGAAGTGAAGAGCATCAGTAAATGTAATTGTGTATGACAGTTTAAATTCACATTTCTTCCCTTCTTCTTCTGATTCAAATACAAATGGTGTACAATAATATGGATTGTATTCTTAGGCCTATATATATACAAAGGTAACATATTTGACAATCGCAGCACAAAGGAGTTAGGTGAAAACAAAGGTTTATTAGAATAAGAAAAATGACACAATATGATAATTTGAATCCACAGAAACAAATGAAAAGACCAGCAATGGTAAACAGGAAAATTATTACAACAAACTATACATATATACTCCCTGTCTTGCTTCTTGCAGCTTCTAGACATGAAAATACATGAAGTAACAATTATAGCAATGTATTATTAGGTTTGTACTATGTATAGATGTATTATATATAAAACTAACAGCACCAGAGGATGAAAAGGAACTCTATAGAACTGTAAATGCAGAGGCTTCCCTAGTAGCTCAGACGGTAAAGCGTCTGCCTGCAATGCAAGAGACCCGGGTTCAATCCCTGGGTCAGGAAGATCCCCTGGAGAAGTAAATGGCAACCCACTCCACTATTCTTGCCTGGAGAATCCCCATGGACAGAGGAGCCTGATGGACTACAGTCCATGGGGTCGCAAACAGTTGGACACGACTGAGTGACCAAAACACACACACACATAGAACTGTAAAGGAGTAACATTCCTGCATCTCACCGGAACTTAGTGTGTATATCTGAAATAGATTCTGATGAGTTAAGATGTGCATTGAAAAAACCAGTGATGTAGGAGCCCCACCACTGCTTAGCCACAAAGATCAGCAATCAGACATCTATCCACAAACAGAAACAGCTCCAGTAGAGCTCGAGTCTACTCAAGAAACTTCAGCAACATAGTGAAACAGAAATACCTGAGAATAACTGCAGAAGAGAAGGAAGGCAGGCAGCTTCGTTTTGCCTGCTGCGTCCCATCCCCAAGCCGGCACTGCTCAGCACCAAGAGGGAACTTCCCAGCCAGGAAGAGTTACCCTTGCCAGGAAGGAAGAGTTGAGTGAGTGACCAGTTTCCCTGGTATGAATCATATTTAAAAGTAATCTGGTCAACAGATGGTACTGGGACAACTGGATATCCACATGCAAAAGAATGAATTTGGACCTCTACCTTACACAGTGTGTTAGAACTGAACCTAAATGAAAGAACTAAAAACATAAGAATCTTAAAGCAAAGCAGTAAATCTTCATGACCTAGAATTTCAATAGATTCCTCTACATGAAAGCAAAAGATGATTTAAAGTTTATCCTGTTTTAAATTAGTACAGGCATCCCACTTTCTTTTGGTTACTATTTGTATGAAATATATTTTTCCATCCTTTCATACTCAACTGATTTGTTCCTTGCATATAGCATATAGCTGGACCCTTCATCTTTTTATCCATTTTGCCAATCTCTGTCTTTTGATTGGATATTTAATCCATTTACACTTAAAGTAATTATTGCTAAGAAGGGACTTGATTCTGTTCCTTTACTATTTGTTTTCCCTGTATCTTATAGCTCTTTGCCCCTCACCTTTTGAATTTTATGTTTAGTTTTTGCAGTAAAACATTTTGGTTCCTTTTTCTTTTCCTTTTGTGTATGTTCTACAGCTAATTTTCTCTGTACTTATCATGGTGATTACATTTAATATCCAAAAATTTTAACATTCTAATTTTAATTCATACAAGCTTAAATTTAATAACATACAAAACCCTTCCTATCAGCTCCATCCCCACACACTTTCAATTATTGATGTCACAGAATTACATCTTTACACACTGTGTGTCCAAAAACACAGACTAGTAATTGTTCTTCTTTATGCATTAGTCTCTTAGATTATGTAGAAAACAGTTTCAACAACGCTATCGTTTAGACTATTTTTAATGTATTAGTCTCAAATCATGTAGAAAACAAAAAGTAGAATTACAAACCATTGTTACAATATTACTTTATATAACTGCCTGTGCATTTACCCTCACAGAGATGTTTATTTCTTTATACAGCATGAGTGTCCTTCTGTTTCAGTCTTCAGGACTCTCCTTAGAATTTGTTAAGGGATCTGGTATTAAACTCCCTCAGCTTTCATTTATCTGACAATATCTTAATTTCTTCCTCAGTTCTGAATTACAGTTTTGCTGGATATGGGATTCTTGATCTATAGGGTTTGGTTTGGTTTCCCTCTCAGCACTTTGAATCAGCCAGCCTTCTGGCCTCCAAATTTTTTGATGAAAAACCTGCTGATATTCAAAAGCAGAGACATTACTTGGCCAACAAAGGTTCGTCTAGTCAAGGCTATGGTTTTTCCTGTAGTCATGTATGGATGTGAGAGTTGGACTGTGAAGAAGGCTGAGCGCCAAAGAATTGATGCTTTTGAACTGTGGTGTTGGAGAAGACCCTTGAGAGTCCCTTGGACTGCAAGGAGATCCAACCAGTCCATTCTGAAGGAGATCAGCCCTGGGATTTCTTTGGAAGGAATGATGCTAAAGCTGAAACTCCAGTACTTTGGCCACCTCATGCGAAGAGTTGACTCATTGGAAAAGACTCTGATGCTGGGAGAGATTGAGGGCAGGAGGAGAAGGGGACGACAGAGGATGAGATGGCTGGATGGCATCACTGACTCGATGGATGTGGGTCTGAGTGAACTCCGGGAGATGGTGATGGACAGGCAGGCCTGGAGTGCTGCGATTCATGGGGTCGAAAAGAGTCAGACATGACTGAGCGACTGATCTGATCTGATCTGATTCTTACTGTGATTTCAGCTCCATTTGTTACTGTTGCTGGTTCAATTTACTGTGTGCCTGTAAAAGTTAATTACCAAACCAGTGACAGAAAGAGTAACTGGTATTCGGCCAACCAGAAATGAAGGCTGGAAGTAAAGTGAGAACTCTGGGCTAAATTCTCATGCTAACTAGTGGTCAAGGAAAATGTTCTCATTTAATAAAATAAATCCTGTTATCCAATCATTTATATCACATTTGGCACAGATCACAGCCCCTACAGATGGTTATACCTCAGTCTGGGTTGTATAGACCATGAAAAATACACAGGCTGCTGCACTTGGCACCCTGACATTGGTTAGACAAGACCTTCAGCTGACCTCCGCATGCTCTGATGCCAGACAGGGTATTAAGCAGATGCTCCTAACTACATCTGCCAACATCTATCCCAGAAACCTGACTCTCCAAAGCTCACCGCATGTCTCACATTAAGCCTGGTCCATACTCCTTCCAAACACAGCACAAAGTGATCAGAAGGATGGGCCTCTGGACCACATGAGGATTATGAAACAACAGGTGGGCTGGCTGCTGTGAATGTGCCCACATGTTTAGAGGAGCAAAGCCAATCAGGCATAATCTTTGATGGTCACATTTGCCAGATCGCTGATGTGGCATGTACTGCTTCCAGCCAACACTTGGGGAATCGCTGAAATGATTAAAACTAATGGTAAAGACTACTCCCATCATTCTCTAAATATACCATAAGACTGGAAACACTGATCTTTTAATTTTTGTTTCTGTCATCAGCTATCTTTGCCACCTAAAAGAGGTAGAGGTACCCCAGCACAACTTTCAGCTGCGCACTTCAGATTAGAAGGGAGTATGCCTTATCATTGCCACTCTCATATCACAAGTGCTAAAAAGAGGGCCTCTGTGCGCCCCTTCCTCTCCACACGCACTGACAGAGAACATCCACGAGAGAATTAATGCACAAATCGAGTGGTCTACAGATAAGGTAGCAGAGTGTCCTGGGATGAACTAGAAGTTTAGAGATCTGCTCCTCCTCCACACTCCCTGCATCAGTTCAGTCTGCCCTCTGCATCCACAGGTTCTGCATTCACGGATTCAACCAAGTGTGATTAAAAAAAAAAATCCCCAAAGTTCAAAAGCAAAACTTGAGTTTGCCATGCAGACAACTATTTACATAGTATTTACACAGTATTTGTAACTAGTCACACAACATTTGCATTGTTTTAGGTATTGTAAGTAATGTAGACATGATTTAAAGAACATGGGAGGATGTGAAGAGGTTGGAGGCGTATCTCAGAGGTACTGCAGTTTGGTTCTAGACTGCTGCAATAAAGTGAAGATCGCAATAAAGCAAGTCACACAAATTTTCTGATTTCTCAGTTCTTATCAAAGTTACATCTACAGTATACCATAGTCTATTAAGTGTACAATCACATTATGTCTTAAAAAATTAAAGAATATACCTTAACTGAAAATACTTTACTATTAAAATATGCCAAACAATTTCAATAGTAACATCAAAGATCACTGACCACCATAACAAATATAATAATGTAAAAGTATGAAAATTTTCAAGAATTATCAAAACATGACAGAAACATGAAGTGAGCAAAGGCTGCTGGGAAAATGGTGCTGATGCAGGATTTCCACAAACTGTTCATTTGTAAAGAATACAACATTTTGTGAAGCACAATAAAGCCACGGCACAATAAAACAGGGTGTTGTATACACAGATCCTGTACCATTTTACACAAGGGACTTGAGCATCATGGATTTCAGATCTGTGGAGGGTCTCTGTTGGACATTGAGGACCAACGGCACAGAAGGCCTCCCCCACACCCCGCCCCCACACTCTGCAAAGCTAGCTGAAGGACACCAGTCTGCTAGGCTGAGGACACCGATGCCCCCAGCTGCCAGCAGACCTGAACCTTACCGAGCTGTGAATGGACTGAAGATCACTGAATTGACAAAGGCTGTGAATATTTCAGAGTTGTGCTGAAGTCAACCGATAAAGCATTACCGTTAGGTTCATGTTTGGTATGGAAGTGAAACTCTGATGAAGCAGCTCCAAGAAATCTCCAGTGTCCATGTTTTTCCCTCACTGAAGCCTCTGACCTGAGTCCTGCTTCAGATCCTGATCCAGACAGTGGGAGCATCACCCCAGAGTAAGCTTTTCCCCAGCCTCAGGGAAGATAAAGACTTCTTTCTCTTTTCCCAGAGTTCTCACTTTATTATACATTTCCAGGAGTCTGTTAGTTACTCACTTTTTATCAATACATCAAATAAAATGACTTCTGAGACAATGGTGAGGACTATACAGCTATATTTGCAGGCATTGATATTTTGATTGGAAAGAATCAAATTAAGCACCATTGAAACTCCACATCTTTTTGAAATATTAAAAATACATCTAAAAGGGAAATACTATGATTCAAAGCATATTAGGCAAATACTATAAATAAAATCCTCAATACTATTGAAAATAACCAACCTGGGGTGATAAAGTGAATGAAGGATGAGGAGAGGTTCCCAAGAAAGCCAAGGGTCATCTGTAGTGGACTGGATCTGCAATCAACAACCTAAGAGAGCAGAATCTTTTCTGCAAATGAAGAAACTGAGGTTTAGAAAGATAAAGTGACTGCCTAGTACCATCTAGTAACATATCACACAGCTATCCAACTTCCTCCTAGAGAACAGTCTAGATAGCAGTGGCATTTTCACATTTGCCTTCTTGCCTATTTTTCTTCTCAAGAGAATTTACTATATGACAAGTATTTATCAGGTTTTATATTATTCCCTGCTGCTGCTGCTGCTAAGTCACTTCAGTCGTGTCCGACTCTGTGCGACCCCATAGACGGCAGCCCACCAGGCTCCCCCGTCCCTGGGATTCTCCAGGCAAGAACACTGGAGTGGGTTGCCATTTCCTTCTCCAATGCATGAAAGTGAAAAGTGAAAGTGAAGTCGCTCAGTCCCGTCCGACTCCTAGCGATCCCATGGACTGCAGCCCACCAGGCTCCTCCATCCATGGGATTTTCCAGGCAAGAGTACTGGAGTGGGGTGCCATTGCCTTCTCCGATATTATTCCCTAGTCCAAATTTATTAAGTAGCCACTTGTATTCTCATTACATAGGTGAATGCGAGCAAAGTAATCTGCTTAAAGTTTCTTAGCTATTAGTGGGGGAGCTGAGTAAGACCCAGGTCTGCTTAACTCCAGTTTGTGACTGATTCCCTAAACTATATTTCCTTCCTAACCAGCAAGTTTGTGGTTAATTGCTTCAGGTACAAATTGATCAGGAACATTAGCATATTGCAGTTCATGGGGTTGCAGAGTCGGACATAACTGAACAACAATTAGGTTTGAAATCAAACGTTACGGAGCTGTCTCAGCTTCAGATAGGGGGAATAAAACTTCTGACTGAATGCACTCAAACTTTCTCCCTGGTTCAATCCGCAGGCTACCCCAAAAGCAGAATTTGCTAAGAACTGTAGATACAGAGCTATCAGTTCTGACTGCCTAAATCTAGAAGAGCACAGGGTCTAGTCAATCATTCCACAATTATTTACAGTGGGAAGTTGGTGCCACAAAGAGTTCCCCAGGAGAGGCAGAGATGGATCTGGCCTCTTAACACTACAGCTGGAAGCGATTTGAGGGGTGACTTAGTCATTAGACTTGTTCTCTGATGGGGCTGTGAGGCAGTCTGGCCGCTTCACTCTGCTGCACTCCCACTCCCGGCGATGTTTTTAATATCTATGCCTAAAGTTAACATGCAGTTCCCAAAGCCATAGTCTTCTGTAAAATGTTCACTCTTCAGAGAACATTCATTTCCTAGTACTTAAGAGAAATATTTACGTTCCCAAGGGGGCATAATCAGACATCATCTCTGGAAGCATTTTCACAAGAAGTTCAACACGAGAAACAACACAAATACCCTCCAGTAGAACTGCTACATGAATTGTTATATAGCCATACTATAGAACATTTGGGTAGATATGTATAGTTACTTGAAAATATTCCCAAAATATACTATTAAGTGAAAATGTAAGTTACCAAAATGCATATGTATCACAGGATCCCCTCTACACAAACCAACAAAATGAAGCTTGTGTATTTGTGCACAGTTAGCCCTCCATTTCCATGCATTCCACATCTGCAAATTCAATCAACCATGGACTAAAAGTACTAGGGAAAAAATTCCAGAAAGTACCAAAAGCAAAACTTGCACTTGTTGTGCACTGGCAACTATTTACACAGCATTTACATTGTATTTACAACTATTTACAAACATTTACAGGCACAGGTATTATAAGTAATGCAGATGATTTAAAGTACATAGAAAGCGATGTGTACAGGAAAATATTACACCATCTTATATAAGGGACTTACACATCTGCAGACTTTGGTACCCATGGGGGTCTTGGATTGGCAGATGCTCTGTCCTCTACCTTCTCTCTCACACAAAGTTGAGTCAGGTACCATGGGAAAGCCTATTTTTCTTAAATAATTCAGGGAGAATAGGAGTCATACATATAACCAAGACAAGCCTTACTCAGTAAACAACTCCCAAATCACCACTTAATTGGCTATAAATCAGTAGCTGCTTCAGAGGACACAGCTCATCCACCTCTTCCCCACCCCCCAACAACTAGTTCTTTTAAGAATAGAATTATTTGTACTTTAGGTTGTCCCACTTCGGAGATGAGGATAAGCTCATCTTAGTGGTAGGGGAGACAGTTACATGACTGAAGCAGAAGTATGTCTCGTTTCCTCCCTCTTCCCCCACATGAATCTATGTATTACACTGAGCATCCAAAGAGAATTCTACATGGATATTTAACATCCACATTTGGGGGATGTCCAGCATCTGCACTCTCTTCCCACATTGGGGAAATGCCCAGAATTCCCAACTACCTGGAAGAAGAGTCCTGCTTCCCATCATAGAAGGTGGGTGTTAAACTAGTGGTAAAGAACCTGCCTGCCAATGCAGGAGACGTAAGAGATGTAGGCCTGATCCCTGGGTTGGGAAAATCCTCTGGAGAAAGGAATAGCAACCGACTCCAGGATTCTTGCCCTGGAGAATCCCATGGACAGAGGAGCCTGGTGGGCTACAGTCCATGGGATCACAAAGAGTCAGACACAATTGAAGCGCACAATATTATTATTAAACTACAGTTAGATAATAAACTTCGTTCCAAATACTGAAACTCTGGACAGTGGGCCATTTTCCCACAATTAGTGGGGAAATGTCACAATTTCAATCTTTTAGTTTTATAAACTATGGATTAAAATATAAGGTTGAAGGACTTCCCTGGAGGCTCAGCGGTTAAGATCATAAGCCTCCAATGCAGGGGGCACAGGTTCCATCCTTGGCTGAGGAACTAAGATCCCACAGGCCACATGGTGCAGCCAAAAAACATAAAATATAAAGTTGAAATCATCAACACACCCTTTACAAAGCAGTAGAAGAGAAGTGGAAATGAAGAGTAGTTCAAATACACAAATATGTATGTGCTTCAGTAAGAAATAATTTATGTATACGTTCAGTTCAGTTCAGTTCAGTCGCTCAGTAGTGTCTGACTCTTTGTAACCCCATGAATTGCAGCACACCAGGCCTCCCTGTCCATCACCAACTTCTGGAGTTCACTCAAACTCACGTCCATCGAGTGGGTGATGCCATCCAGCCATCTCATCCTCTGTCGTCCCCTTCTCCTCCTGCCCCCAATCCCTCCTAGCATCAGAGTCTTTTCCAATGAGTCAACTCTTCACATGAGGTGGCCAAAGTACTGGAGTTTCAGCTTTAGCATCATTCCTTCCAAAGAACACCCAAGACTGATCTCCTTTAGAATGGACTGGTTGGACCTCCTTGCAGTCCAAGGGACTCTCAAGAGTCTTCTCCAACACCACAGTTCAAAAGCATCAATTCTTTGGCTCTCAGCTTTCTTCATAGTCCAACTCTCACATCCATACACGACCACTGGAAAAATGATAGCCTTGACTAGACAGACCTTTGTTGGCAAAGTAATGTCTCTGCTTTTGAATATGCTATCTAGGTTGGTCATAACTTTCCTTCCAAGGAGTAAACGTCTTTTAATTTCATGGCTGAAATCACCATCTGCAGTGATTTTGGAGCCCCCCAAAATAAAGTCTGACACTGTTTCCACTGTTTCCCTATTTGCCATGAAGTGATGGGACCAGGTGCCATGATCTTAGTTTTCTGAATGCTGAGCTTTAAAGCCAACATTTTAACTCTCCTCTTTCACTTTCATCAAGAGACTCTTTAGTTCCTCTTCACTTTCTACCATAAGGATGGTGTCATCTGCATATCTGAGGTTATTGATATTTCTCCCAGCAATCTTGATTCCAGCTTGTGCTTCTTCCAGCCCAGCGTTTCTCATGATGTACTCTACATAGAAGTTAAATAAGCAGGGTGACAATATACAGCTTTGACATACTCCTTTTCCTGTTTGGAACCAGTCTGTTGTTCCATGTCCAGTTCTAACTGTTGCTTCCTGAGCTGCATACAGGTTTCTCAGGAGGCAGGTCAGGTGGTCTGGGATTCCCATCTCTTTCAGAATTTTCCACAGTTTATTGTGATCCACACAGTCAAAGGCTTTGGCATAGTCAATAAAGCAGAAATAGATGTTTTTCTGGAATTCTCTTGCTTTTTCCATGATCCAGCGGGTGTTGGCAATTTGATCTCTGGTTCCTCTGCCTTTTCTAAAACCAGCTTGAACATTAGGAACTTCATGGTTCACATACTACTGAAGCCTGGCTTGGAGAATTTTGAGCATTACTTTACTAGCATGTGCCGCTAAGTTGCTTCAATCGTGTCCGACTCTGTGCGACCCCATAGACGGCAGCCCACCAGGCTCTGCCGTCCCTGGGATTCTCCAGGCAAGAACACTGGAGTGGGTTGCCATTTCCTTCTCCAATGTGTGAGAGAGAAAAGTGAAAGTGAAGTTGCTCAGTCGTGTCTGACTCTTAGCGACCCCATGGACTGCAGCCTACCAGGCTCCTCTGTCCATGAGATTTTCCAGGTGAGAGTACTGGAGTGGGGTGCCATTGCCTTCTCCGTACTAGCGTGTGAGATGAGTGCAATTGTGCAGTAGTTTGAGCATTCTTTGGCATTGCCTTTCTTTGGGATTGGAATGAAAACTGACCTTTTCCAGTCCTGTAGCCACTGCTGAGTTTTCCAAATTTGCTGGCATATTGAGTGCAGCACTTTCACAGCATCATCTTTCAGGATTTGAGATAGCTCACAAATGGGAACAAAAAAGACATGGGGATATTGGTGTTGACTAATTCTGATTGTCAAGAGAAAAAATACTCTTAATACTTGACACTCTTAATGGTAGAGAGGAATTTGGACAGAACTCCAGGTAATCTACCACTTCCTGTTCTACCAAGTCAAGCAGTAAGAATTAATGGATTTTTGACAATCCAATCTAGGTAGAATACTCGTGGTTCAGATTCCTTACCTAATGAAGTCACCATACATAATAACGAATCAGAACAGCCAGGCTAAACACAGTGGAATTGGTAAAATAGAAAAGTCATTAAAGAAATATGACCTTCTGACAAATGCAGAATGCATTTATTATATATGGTGACTTCATTAGGTAAGGAATCTGAACCACGAGTATTCTACCTAGATTGGGTTGTCAAAAATCCATTAATTCTTACTGTTTGACTTGGTAGAACAGTAAGTGGTAGATTACCTGGAGTTCTGTCCAAATTCCTCTCTACCATTAAGAGTGTCAAGTATTAAGAGTATTTTTTCTCTTGACAATCAGAATTAGTCAACACCAATATCCCCATGTCTTTTTTGTTCCCATGTGTTAAATGGCAAGAAGAACCTGAAATGATCAGGGGGAATCCTCAAGTTTCAATTCAAAGGAGCTATTTTTTATGTTGCCTGGTGGAAATATATTTATAGTCAAAGAGAATAAGGCTGTTTAGCCCAGGTAAAAGCCTCCATCACCGGTGTCATGTTCTCTTTATTCAGGAACCCACTAAGAGTATTAGAAAGATTACGAAATATACATTCACAAAGCCAGACATTTTGGCTGATTAGCACTTGAGTGCTTTGGGGAAGAATATTCATGTGGAACGAATTCTTACACTCTGGTCCTTTTCAAAATCTGAACTTCATAATTCTCCCTGCAAGCATGCTTGTCATCAGGCCTCCAAATCTTGTTCCACGTTCTGATCTCCCCAAAGAATCATTAAAAATAATGAGTGATTGATTGTAGGGCCTGAGGTACTCTCTCCTTCCAGGCAAAATACTTAAAACATACATTGGGAGGAATTTCACTTTTTCCTATGTTTCAGAGTCACCCTGCTTGGGTCTGTGATTCTATAGAAGCCAGCTTATAAGAGCTCACAAATCAGGCAGGGTCTTTTACAATTAAGGTTAAATTTTCTTTTCTCTTCCGTCAACTGGTTATAGAGAGGAGAGAATTGCTGAAGGAGTACAGGTTCCAATTTTGAGATTCTAGGATAAGTCACTTTAACTATGTGTGATGTTATTACAGGGTTTCTTCCTCAATGGCACCTGGTCTTCTGTGCACTCAAGATATTCTGGGCCTTTGAAATGATTTAGGTCTGAGAACTGGGTGAAGAGCTAGGACTCTCACAGTGGTTCAAGCCAGGTCTCCAGGCAGCAGATTTTGACGTGTACAAATCCCTTTTTCGGTTTGTGTGCTGCTTCACTGCACTGGTTCCAGAGACCTCCAGATCACCAAGACTGACCGGCGCATTGAATCAAATCGAAACCACGTTCTAGGTCAGACATCTCCAAGTACATTTATGACACATTCCTCATGCTTTTCCGTGGTGTATAGATGTGTAAGACTTCTCCTCCTGGGTTAGAGTCTGTCATAGATCCTCCTTGCTATGCTGCTGTGAACCTCCAGCCATTGGCATGCAGGTCAGAGAGCATGATATACACTGATTTTTGCCTTTACACCATATCATTACTCTTCAGAAAAGGTAGATATGGCTAACAGATTGGAAAACTGGATTCTTGGCTGATAAGGATCAGCAGAGGTTGAGGTAATCCATGTCTCATGATTCCTCCCTTATTTTTTGTTCCAGGTCATGGATCCTCAGTATTTCTCACTCGATTCTTGAGCTCCTACATTGGTGACCTGACAAAGCCAATAAATCAACAGCTTTTTAATTTTGCAGCTGAGATAAACCTGTATAGGTTTTATTTATTTATTTAACCCTGATGGCCTTAAGAATTGAGGGGGTTGTTTTGCCTTTTTTTTTTTTAAGCATGGTCATAGAAAGTCACGATTTTTAAGTCAAAGATAGATAAACATTTAGAAATAAGTCTACCATTCTCTTTCTTCAGCTGACTGGCTGAATAGAACTTTGAAGTCAAACCATGATCCATGGATCAACTGGCCCAGGACTGGATCAATAACTGAGAGCTTCTCTAATATTTGCCCCCTGTTTTTAGTGGACACCAGTACTCTTGCCTGGAAAATCCCATGGACGGAGGAGCCTCATAGGCTGCAGTCCATGGGGTCGCTAAGGGTCGGATACGACTGAGCGACTTCACTTTCACTTTTCACTTTCATGCATTGGAGAAGGAAATGGCAACCCACTCCAGTGTTCTTGCCTGGAGAATCCCAGGGACAGGGGAGCCTGGTGGGCTGCCGTCTATGCGGTCACACAGAGTCGGACACGACTGAGGTGACTTAGCAGCAGCAGCATTTTAAATAAATACCAGTGATATTTTAATTAGTTTTTTGGCCACTGAGTGCCGTAGCAGTCAGATTCCCATCCCCAAATATAGCTGAATTTTCTCTGCCTTCAGCCCCCACCAGGTCAGATAATCTCAAATTGCCTGATTGTCTTTAAAGCCTATTTACTGCCTACAACCATTTCTTTATCTGTCAAGTTTCTGTCTCAAGTGGATTCCAGAAAAGAACAGAAAAATGAGACTACGAAGAGACTACTGAACAGCTCTCACCCAACAAAAGACCCAGGCTTAGAAAACCAATAGAAATGAAGGTGAGGAGTGATCAGCATTATACTTCCTGCTTCTCCGACTTTCCATCAAGAAAAGACTGATCATTAAGGACACCACTCTTGCCCACCACTGTCACCACTGGCAATGGATACAAGATGCTATAGCTGTACCCCTGCCTCCAGTGATGATGGAAACACACTGCTGTTGTTTCCTGCCCCCAGAAAGGATTCCCTAGGGTTCCTCCCTCTCTGTATGGCCTTTGATTCAAGATCTAAGGCTGATGCTTCTGATGGGTAAACCAGTACTCTTTACACTCCCATGCTCAAACTATCAATACAAGGGAAAAGAAAATCCATAGCTGGAATTGTCAGCTTTCATAGGGGTAGGCTGTGTTTGCTTCTCACACAGACTTACAAGGTAGGGAATTTTCAAACATAGGCGTTTAAGGCTTCCCTGGTAGCTCAGTGGTAAAGAACCTGCCTGCCAATGCAGGAGATGTGGGTTCGATCCGTGGTCCCAGAAGATCCCACACACCCTGGAGCAACTAAGCATGTGCACAACTACTGAGCCTGTGCTCCAGAGCCCAGGAACCACAACTACTGAGCCTATGTGCTGCAACTACTGAAGTCTGTGCACCCTAGAGCCCATGCTTCACGAGGCGAGAAGCCACCACAGTGAGAAGCCCACAAATGGCAACTCCAGCCCCCCCAATTAGAGAAAAACCTGCACAGTAACGAAGTCCCAGCACAGCCAGAAATAAATTAAATTTTTTTTAAATTTTAAGTTTAAATGCCAGATAAACAACAACAAAAAAAGACAAATGTCAACTACATGGAGGTGGGGAGGGGCAGTCAATTGATTTCTTGTGTCAGGGAAGCCGAGGATCACATGAATCAGAACTGAAACTGAATTCCATCAATATCCCAAAGCATGAGGCTCTGAACCCCAGCTAACGTTTCCCTCAGGGACAGAAAGAAATAGATGTACAATTACGGTTATTTTTTAAATGGTAAGTTTTTGTTTTTTTTTCCCCCGTACTGTGGTTATGGTTAAAGTTATATAATTAGAGTTTTCCTGCAGTGTTCATCATTTGATGACAAAATAGAGACATTCTGGCCCTTTTCCTTGGTTTTTATTTCTCGGTCTGGAAGAGAAAAATGGATCTGACTGCAAGTGATTCATCTGGTTTTTCCCTTTCTGTGTTGTTTTGATCTTTGTTCTTCTATACTATATCATTTCTGCAAGTAGGGCCTATTTTTAAAACTCATAGTTTCCACATTAAAAACAAAAACTTCATACTATTTCTTTTTTAGAAATGAGAGAAGTCGATTTTCTCCTAAGGAATGTTCAATTACTGTCACAGTCGAGTCAGAGGACCTGCCTTTCATTTGTCTCCCTGACAAGCACTGCTCCTTATGAGGAAATCATCCTCGGGCCTCTCCTATTTCGGAACAAAGGGCATTCAGGGAGCAGCTTACTCAAAAGTTTATTTTTCATTCAGGGAGAATACTCTGTCTTCCTAGTTTTACATCTCTGGTATTTCTAGTTCTCCCTTTAGTGCTGGAAGGCTTGTTCTTGCAAATATCTGTGCACACATCCAATTTTTTCATTACATACGTTGCACTTATACAATGTCCCACATTACCACAATTTCACAGACAAAGAAGCAGACATCCAACGGGATTAAATAACTTGCCTAAGCAAACAATGACCTTGCAAGCAGCAAGGGGCATAATCAAGATTCAAGTGTGGTTTTCTCCACCTCACCTCCCTGTGCTTCCCAATCTAGGTGGGCCTGACAACAGGGACATGCTCAGTAGATGTTTCCTGGACACAAGAGGAGCTAAATAATTAAACCAAATGCATCAAAACATGCTTCATGTTCTCTGGATAATCTCTGGTTACATAGGTCTGGGAGACTTATATCCATTGATTAAAATTGCTATTGATACTTACTGCTGCTACTGCTGCTGCTAAGTCGCTTCAGTCGTGTCCGACTCTGTGCGACCCCATAGACAGAAGCCCACCAGATTCCCCGGTCCCTGGGATTTTCCAGCCAAGAACAGTGGGGTGGGTTGTCATTTCCTTCTCCAATGCATGAAAAGTGAAAGGGATACTTACTGAGTGCTAGTTAAATATCCAAGTTTCCTGGAAACTGGAATTCACTGGCAGTCCAGGTAATTTTCATCAACCAAAGAAGTTTCAGAAACACTCTTTTCAGCTATAGGAAAAGAAGCTCTGGGGCCAGGGGGATAGGGTTAGATGTCATGAGAGACTCAGTGTACGTCCTGAACCATTTCATCTGGATCTCAAGAAGACATGAAAACATCAGATACCTGGCAAGACTGTCCTTTCCTGTTATTGCAGTAGTCCCTATCTTTGCCGATTTTTAAACAAAACACTAGATGATTTCATTTCCCTTTTCATCTGTGTATGTTGGTATTCTAGAACATGACCTAAAGTCCCACAAAAGTATTATGCTTCTAGCTCTGTACTGTGTACCTACTGGGCTTTCCTGGTGGCTCAATGGTAAAGAATCTGCCTGCCAATGCAGGAGACCTGGGTTCAATCTCTGTGTCGGGAAGATCTCCTGGAGAAGGGAATGGCTACCCTCTCCAGTATTCTTGCCTGGAGAATCCCAAGGACAGAGGAGCCTGGTGGGCTATAGTCCATGGGATCGCAAAGAGTCGGACACGACTGAGCAACTAAACAACAACAACAAGTACCGATCAAGTCATGTATTGGTGTCTGAGGGCTGCCATAACCAAGTGCCATACACAGGGTATTCTATAAGAACAGAAACTTGTCTGTCTCACGGTTCTGGAGGTGAGAAGTCCAAAGCCAAGGTATGAGCAGGCCATGCCCTCTCTGGAAGCTCTAGGGAAAGTTCCTTCCTTGTCTCTCAGAGTTTCTGGTGGCTGCCAGCAATCCTGGCCTATAGATGCAGTTCTCCAAGTCTTTGTCTCTGTCTTCACCAGGATTTCCCCCCAGTGTATCCCAATATCCCTCTTCCTAGAAGGACACCTCATCTTGACTGCATCTGCAAAGGCTATTTCCACTTAAGGTCATGTTCACAGATTCTGGGTGGACATGAATTTGGGAGGTGGGGACACTATTCACCCCAGTATGGCAGTAAAGAAATACTAATTGAGGGCCTCCCTGGTGACTCAGTGGTAAAGAATCTGCCTGCTGATGGAGGAGACACAGGCTTGAGCCCTGCTCCAGGTAGATTCCACGTGCCTCGGAGCAAATAAGCCTTCGAACCACAACCACTGAACCAGCCTTCAAGGACCTGGGAGCCACAACTACTGAGACTGAGCTCCCTAGAGCCCATGCTCCGCAAAAGAGAAGCCACCACAATGAGAAGCCCGTGCACTGCA
The DNA here is from genome assembly GCF_029378745.1 of Bos indicus. Taxonomy (NCBI): domain Eukaryota; kingdom Metazoa; phylum Chordata; class Mammalia; order Artiodactyla; family Bovidae; genus Bos; species Bos indicus. The sequence goes on along the minus strand of NC_091771.1, from coordinate 29,202,784 downwards.
ACTAGAGAGTAGCCCCACTAAAGAAAAGCCCGAGCAGCACCAAAGACCCAGCACAGCCAAAAATAAATATGTAAAAAAAAAAAAAACAACCTAATTGAGAGAAGGAAGAACATGTCAAAGTCTTATGTTAATGGCCAGTGCCAAGAAATGCAAGGCCTTTCTGTGTGGAGTGATCTCCCTCTGTCCGAGTTCAAACCAACATCATTCCACTTCAAGCAGAGAATACAAGCAACTCTCCCTATGGGATTCTTTCTGTGATTTTCCTTCAGAGAGTTATCACATGTTATAGTGAACTGTTTCTCTGACATGGTGAACTAGATGCACACTTGCAGTGTTAACAATTTTCCCTGCTCCACCCTTCATATTTCTTCATTCTCATGGAAGTGATGCATGTTTTCCAGATAACTAGCTTTCCAGAATCGAGTAAGACTTCTCAATTGCCAAGGATGTGTACTGAGTACTATTGCTGGGGAGCCCCTAACCAGGTCTGTTGCTAGAAGAATTCAACTTACAGGAGGAATTCCCCTCTCCATAATTTCCCCCCTCAGATACATGATTTACATGAAATCTGTTTCAAATGAGCTCACAGGCACTGTCAGAGAAAGAAAAAGACGAAAAGTTGTCTGAAGAGGGGTGTGTATGTGTGTATGCATAAAACCACTGTGAGGCCAGGTCATGTCCACTCCTGAGATTTGGGCATGTCTAGGCTTATCGGAGTACCTGAGGATCCTCCTGAGAAAGGCAGCCAAGCCCAGTCAGACTGGCTTTAGTTTTGGAGATAAACATGATTCAGATTGGAAGACCCACCCACTGCCCAGGTGGTGTTCCTGGTAAAGAACCCTCCTGCCAATGCAGGAAACATAAGAGATGGGGTTTCAATCCCTGGGTCAGGAAGATCCCCTGGAGGAGGGCATGGCAACTCACTCCAGTATTCTTGCTTGAAGAATCCCATGGACAGAGGAGCCTGGTGGCTACAGTCCATGGGGTTGCAAAGAGTCAGATGCAACTGAGTGACTTAGCACATATATATAGATCCACTGCCACAGGGCTGGGCTCTTTTCAGAATCATGTGATGGAGGGGGAGTATGCTAAAAGAATTAGATATAAAACATTAATATTTCTTTAAAGTCCCTGTATCATCCTTAAGCAAAGGCTAATTGGTTTAGCTGCTAAGTCGTGTCTGACTCTTGGACTCTTGCAACTCCATTGACTATAGCCTGCCAGGAGCCTCTGTCCATGGGATTCTCTAGGCAAGACTACTACAGTGGGTTGCCATTTCCTTCTCCAGGGGATCTTCCCAACCCAGGGATGGAACCTGGGTCTCCTGCATTGCAGGCAGATTCTTTACTAACTGAGCTATGAGGGAAGCCCAAAGGCTAACTAATGGGTGCAATTCAAAACATGGTCTGCAGACCAGTGCCAGCTTGTGATAAAGTGAACACACAAACCGGGAGTGTTTAGATGCTCCCAGTTGACAGTGCTGCCACATCAAAGCACAAGACCCATGGATTTGTCTCAGTGAACACGGGGGAGCCTACACGTATTAACATCATTCACCACTCATTACCAGAAGCACCAACATAAACCACAGGACCTAATGGGAGGCAGAGGGATCCAGCATTCCCTCGTGGTCTAGAGCTCCTTCCAGCCTTATCCCCTCCTACCTACATATTCTGACTCTGTGTCCTCTGCTTACCTTAGAGTCACAAAATGATTTCTGCAGCTACAGACATCATAGCCTTAGACCAAATCCCCACAAAGGAAGGAAGGAAGGAACACAAAGGTTTCTACTTTCTAAGGTCCTCTCTTCTTCTTTAGAAGAAGATCCCGCCCCCTCCCTGGAAGCTCCTGGGAAAACGTTCCCTCACATTGCTCAGCTGAAGAGGAGGCTGAGATACTAAGTTTTTAGAAAAGAGTAATGAGAGTACCATGACTGTCTTCAGTTCAGTTCAGTTCAGTCACTCAGTTGTGTCCGACTCTTTGCAACCCCACGGACTGCACCACGCCTGTCCATCACCAGCTCCTGGAGCCTACTCAAACTCATGTCCATTGAGTCAGTGATGCCATCCAACCATCTAATCCTCTGTCATCCCCTTCTCCTCCTGCGTTCAATCTTTCCCAACATCAGGGTCTTTTCAAATGAGTCACCTCTTCATATCAGGTGACCAAAGTATTGGAGTTTCAGCTTCAACATCAGTCCTTCCAATGAATACTCAGGACTGATTTCCTTTAGGATGGACTGGTTGGATCTCCTTGAAATCCAAGGGACTCTCAGGAGTCTTCTCCAACACCACAGTTCAAAAGCATCAGTTCTGCACTCAGCTTTCTTTATAGTCCAATTCTCACATCCATGACTACTGGAAAAACCACAGCCTTAACTACATGGACCTTTGTTGGCTGATTATAATACAGCCCCTCAGACTGACACGGGGTCTGCCCTTCTCAGAAATCAGAGCATTTTCTCCTGCTCCCTGAAGTAATTATGGTTCTGTTAGAGAGGAGGAGGAAATGATTGCTGAGTAGACAATAACTAATTTCTGGGACCCTCCATTAATATATGAGCTCCATGTGGGTTAATATGGCTAATCCTCAATGGTCAGCATATTTCTGGTATATACTGGGTTCTCATGACAACCAAATACAAAGACAAAACTAAAGTATTCAGCCCATCACCTAAATGCTCGGTCTTTACAATACCACAGGTACAGGTATTAAGCAGCATTCTTCCCCCATCTCCTTGTCCCAGTTCTCAACTACCATAGGCATCAAATTGTTTCACTCAAGTTTTCTGGAAGCAATAATGCAGACTCTGAACCATGACTCATAAAGTGCTTCTACTTCCCCTCATTAAAGAAAAACCATCTCATGCAGACTTTCTCAGTGGTCCAGTGGCTAAGACTCTGTGCTCCCAATGCAGGGGGCCCAGGTTCGATCCTTGGTCAGAGAACTAAGATCCCACATGCTATGCAATGTGGCCAAAAAATTAAAACAAAAACACCAGAATATTGGAAATAAAAGCAAAAATAAACAAATGGGACCTAATTAAACTTAAAAGCTTCTGCACAACAAAGGAAACTATAAGCAAGGTGAAAAGATAGTCTTCACAATGGGAGAAAATAATAGCAAATGAAGCAACTGACAAACAACTAATCTCAAAAATATACAAGCAGCTCCTGCAGCTCAATTCCAGAAAAATAAACAACCCAATCAAAAAATGGGCCAAAGAACTAAATAGACATTTCTCCAAAGAAGACATACAGATGGCTAACAAACACATGAAAAGATGCTCAACATCACTCATTATCAGAGAAATGCAAATCAAAACCACAATGAGGTACTATTTCACGCCAGTCAGAATGGCTGCGATCCAAAAGTCTACAAGCAATAAATGCTGGAGAGGGTGTGGAAAAAAGGGAACCTTCTTACACTGTTGGTGGGAATGCAAACTAGTACAGCCACTATGGAGAACAGTGTGGAGGTTCCTTAAAAAACTTGAAATAGAACTGCCTTATGACCCAGCAATCCCACTACTGGGCATACACACCGAGGAAACCAGAATTGAAAGAGACACGTGTACCCCAATGTTCATCACACTGTTTATAATAGCCAGGATATGGAAGCAACCTAGATGTCCATCAGCAGATGAATGGATAGGAAAGCTGTGGTACATATACACAATGGAGTATTACTCAGCCATTAAAAAGAATACATTTGAATCAGTTCTAATGAGGTGGATGAAACTGGAGCCTATTATACAGAGTGAAGTAAGCCAGAAAGAAAAACACCAATACAGTATACTAACGCATATATATGGAATTTAGAAAGATGGTAACGATAACCCTGTATGTGAGACAGCAAAAGAGACACAGATGTATAGAACAGTCTTTTGGACTCTGTGGGAGAGGGAGAGGATGGGATGATCTGGGAGAATGGCATTGAAACATGTATAACATCATAGTATGAAACGAATCACCAGTCCAGGTTTGATGCAGGATACAGGATCCTTGGGGCTGGTGCACTGGGACGACCCAGAGGGATGGTACGGGGAGGGAGGTGGGAGAGGGGTTCAGGATGGGGAACATGTGTACACCTGTGGCGGATTCACGTTGATGTATGGCAAAACCAATACAATATTGTAACGTAATTAGTCTCCAATTAAAATAAATAAATTTATATTTTAAAAAAAGAAAAAAAAAAATAAAGCAAAAACAAAAAACATTTCTCTTCAAATTCTAAAACCCTGAAACTGACTTTGCTTCATCAACAATCATTGAAAAATCGTAAGTCTTAAATCTTGCAATTTCAGCTTTGGCAAGCAGAATTGTTTAGCCTGGACAAACTAAAAATCAAAGACTTCTCTTGGACCCACACAGGGAGGCCACAGGGCAAACTGATGCTCTGAAATCTGCAGAATCAGAGAAATCCAGATGGTCACTGCCAAGAATGGCTTACCTGGAGCAGAAGCTCCTGGAGTTCCCACAACATGTAAACAGAAATTTGGGTGAACTATTAGAGGCTGAGTGTGCACCAGTTTGAGAATGAGAATTTCCTTGGGACTATGATGGGGAAGGGAGAAGGCAATGGCACCCCACTCCAGTACTCTTGCCTGGAAAATCCCATGGATGGAGGAGCCTCGTAGGCTGCAGTCCATGGGGTCGCTAAGGGTTGGACATGACTGAGTGAGTTCACTTTCACTTTTCACTTTCATGCACTGGAGAAGGAAATGGCAACCCACTCCAGTGTTCTTGCCTGGAGAATCCCAGGGACGGGGGAGCCTGGTGGGCTGCCGTCTATGGGTCGCACAGAGTCAGACACGACTGAAGCGACTTAGCAGCAGCAGCAGCAGCAGCAGCATGATGGGGAAGGGGAGGGCAGCACACATTTTATTGGCTTTATCTCCATGAATCCCACGAGCTTCTCTGATAAAGATAACCTCCCAGCTCTGGCATGGGAAATTAGAAGTAATGCTCATGAAACTGGCCCAGACCTTTTCTATAACATTCTTCTCTCCAAGGGGAAAGACTCTACCAGAAACTTGTTCTAGAGCCAGTTGGGGTCGGGGGGGGGTGGTGGTCATTTCTCTGATTCTTGCCCCCATTCAACCTTCTTGTCTTACCTAAGGAGCATGGCAAGGGAAAGTATAAAACCCATGTGATCATGGGCTACAGACAAAGGCCCAATGAAACAGACTTAATAGGAAGATTCAAGAACGTCCCTTCTCCCAGATAGACCACCACATGAACAGGGCCCCAGTATAATATGAGTGAGTTACAGCTTAAAGGGCTGTAGGACATGGGGAATCCCAAAATCAATAAGGGAGACAGAATCAAGGACACTAAAAGAACTGGAAGGACCTGGCACCTACAGCAAACAGCAAACACAGCTCAGCTCCCAGAAAGACCTCACATTCAAGGCTTACTGAACTCAATTCCTATTACCCAATGCATCGATCGAATCCTGATTTCAACATAAAACTACAAGTTACTCCAAAAGGCAAGAAAAAAAAAAAAAACTGAAGAGCCAAAGTAAATATCAGAACCAAATCCAGAAATGACACAGATATTAAAATTGTTCAGTCATTAAAAATAAGTCTAACTAATATGTTAAATTCAAGATGTTTCTTACACAGAAACTCTTAAGAAAGAGCCAAAAGTAAAACCTAGAACTGAAAATACGATAATAGAAATGAAGATTACCTCGGATGAGCTCAACCGTAGACTCCTCACAGCCAGTCAATGAGCTTAAAGATAGGTCTGTATTTCCCAAACTGAAAATCAAAAATAAAGTAAAACATTAATAAAAATAATAATGAACAGAACAATTAACACAAGGTGCAACTATTCATAATGGGAATATCAGATACATAATAAAGAGAAAAAAGAGTCAAAAAAATTTTAAGAAATAAAAGCTGAGACCTTTAGAAAATTTATGGGATCCACCGAACCACAGACCCAGGAAGCTTAGACTAACCACTAAACAAACAAACAAACAAACCCACAGGCCCACCCCCGCCTAAGAAAAGACCCTAACTGAAAAGCCCATGCCTAGATATATCTATGCAAACTGCAGAAAACCAAAGACCAAGAGAAAATCATGAAAGAGCCCAGGAGGTGTGAAAGTTCAGTGTGTCCGTCTGACCTGCACAGGACAGACAGCCAACTGCTCCTGGAAACCAGCAACATCTGTTTTCTCCCTTCACCCGAGGGTGGCCTGCAAGCCCTCAGATGGAGCTAGGTGTGGACAGGAAGAGTGGGGTTTCCTGGATTGCCAACAGGGCTGGGCTGGGGCCATAGGGGCTGAATGGTTTGGAGTGCGACAGAGGGCTGTGACTGAGGCCCTGAGTTGCCGCGGATACAGGATGGACTAGATTCTCCCAACAGGGCACAGCCCTCAAGCCCAAGGGGCTGCCTCCACCACCTCCCTAGAAGAGGCCTCACCTTGCAGGACCTCAGGCTTCCTTGAGGGCCTGCTGGGAAGCCCTGCGATGAGAAACACCGGAGTGTTCTGGGTGCTGGAGGGGCCTAGGCCCAGACTTTCTATTTGCAAGGGTTCCAGCCCACGCCATCCATCAAGTAGACTCCAAACCTACTCAACAGGGCAATGTCTACCCCTCCCCATGGCCTTCACCTCAGGGGTAGGCAAAGTGTCAGGCAATGCCTCTGGACCAAAGCCCAAGCTGCCCAGGCAGGATGGTCCAGGACCAGCAGGAGCCACCCACTGAGCCTGCATGGCAAATCCGGAGCCTTCCATCCTTTAGTGGCAAACCCCAGGGCCCAAGCCAACCCTCCTCGGGATGCAGCAACCCAAACGTGCCATGCCGTTGCACTCCCTTGGGGGCTGGTTGTTCCTCTGGCACCCGTGAGGTGGCCTGGGTTCATCCCAGGAGACCTGTATCCAGTGAATTGTTCTTCAGAAGTGAAGGAGAAATGAAGACTTTCTCAACCATACAAAGCACTGAAGGAGTTCATGACCAGCAGACTGAAGGAGTTCATGACCAGCAGAGCTTCCTTGAGAGGAATGCAAACTGAAGGGAGAAATGGGTGGTCCTGTTGTTAATATTTGGAGACTATTACCCAATCTCAGTAATGGATGGGACAACCAGATAGAAGATGAGGAAAGAAATAGAGAGCTTGGACAACACAATAAAGCAACTAAAACTAACACACGTATCAGTGAAAGTCACTCAGTGGTGTCAGGCTCTCTGCGACCCCTTGGTCGCGCAGTCCAAGGAATTCTCCAGAATACGAGAATTAGTATTAGCCAGAATACTAGAGTGAGTAGCCTTTCCCTCCTCCAGGGGATCTTCCCAACTCAGGGATAAAACCCAGGTCTCTTACATTGCAGCTGAACCACGAAGGAAGCCCAAAACACATATACAGAGCACTAATCAAAAACAGTACAGTAACCTTTCAAGTGAACTGAAAGAAATTGGAACATTCACAAGTGTGTGAAATTAACATATTCTTAGCCAATGATTTGGGCTCCCCTGGTGGCTCAGTGGTAGAGAATCTGCCTGCTAATGCAGGAGATTTTGGTTGGATCCCTGGGTGGGGAAAATCCCCTGGAGGAAAAAATGGCAACCCACTCCAGTATTCTAGCCTGGGAAATCTTATGGATAGAGGAGCCTAGTGGGCTACAGTCCGTGGCATCATGAAACAGATGGACATGACTTAGCAACTAAACTACAACAAAACCAATGACTTAAAGACAGGATCAAAAAGGATATTAGAAAATAACTTAGAGATAAATGAAAATGAAACAAAGACCCAACAAGTTATAGTATGCAGCAGAAGCACTGCTAAAGGGGAAATAATGTAGGTGTTACAGATTTATATGTATGCACATATATGCGTATATATTTATATATAATTTATATATACATTTAATATGTAACATTTAAATCGGTTCAGTTCTGTTCAGTCGCTCAGTTGTGTCCGACTCTTTGCGACCCCATGAATCACAGCATGCCAGGCCTCCCTGTCCATCACCAACTCCCGGAGTTCACTCATGTCTATCGAGTCCGTGATGCCATCCAGCCATCTCATCCTCTGTCGTCCTCCTTCTCCTCCCCCTATCCCTCCCAGCATCAGGGTCTTTTCCAATGAGTCAACTCCTTGCATGAAGTGGCCAAAGTACTGGATTTCAGCTTAAGCATCAGTCCTTCTGATGAACAGCGAGGACTGATCTCCTTGCAGTCCAAGGGACTCTCAAGAGTCTTCTCCAACACCACAGTTCAAAAGCATCAATTCTTCAGCACTCAGCTTTCTTCACAGTTTAACTCTAACATCCACACACGACGACTAGAAAAACCATAGCCTTGACTAGACAGACCTTTGTTAGCAAAGTATAATATCTCTGCTTTTGAATATGCTATCTACGTTGGTCATAACTTTCCTTCCAAGGAGGAAGCGTCTTTTAATTTCATGGCTGCAGTCACCATCTGCAGTGATTTTGGAGCCCAGAAAAATAAAGTCTGACACTGTTTCCACTGTTTCCCCATCTATTTCCCATGAAGTGATGGGACCAGATGCCATGATCTTCGTTTTCTGAATGTTGAGCTGTAAGCCAATTTTTTTCACTCTCCTCTTTCACTTTCATCAAGAGGCTTTTGAGTTCCTCTTCACTTTCTGCCATAAGGGTGGCGTCATCTGCATATCTGAGGTTACTGAGATTTCTCCCGGCAATCTTGGTTCCAGCTTGTGCTTCTTCCAGCCCAGAGTTTCTCATGATGTACTCTGCATAGAAGTTAAATAAGCAGGGTGACAATATACAGCCTTGATGTATACTCCTTTTCCTATTTGGAACGAGTCTGTTGTTCCATGTCCAGTTCTAACTGTTGCTTCCTGACATGCATATAGGTTTCTCAAGAAGCAGATCAGGTATTCCCATCTCTTTCAGAATTTTCCACACTTTGTTGTGATCCACACAGTCAAAGGCTTTGGCATAGTCAATAAAGCAGAAATAGATGTTTTTCTGGAACTCTCTTGCTTTTTCCATAATCCAGTGGATGTTGGCAATTTGATTTCTCATTCCTCTGCCTTTTCAAAAACCAGCTTGAACATCTGGAAGTTCATGGTTCATGTATTGCTGAAGCCTGGTTTGGAGAATATTGAGCATTACTTTACTAGCATGTGAGATGAGTGCAATTGTGCGGTAGTCTGAGCATTCTTTGGCATTGCCTTTCTTTGGGATTGCAATGAAAACTGACCTTTTCCAGTCCTGTGGCCACTGCTGAGTTTTCCACACTTGCTGGCATATTGAGTGCAGCACTTTCACAGCATCATCTTTCAGGATTTGAAATAGCTCAACTGGAATTCCATCACCTCCACTAGCTTTGTTTGTAGTGATGCTTTCTAAGGCCCACTTGACTTCACATTCCAGGATGTCTGGCTCTAGGTCGGTGATCACACCATCGTGATTATCTGGGTCGTGAAGATCTTTTTTGTACAGTTCTTCTGTGTATTCTTGCCACCTCTTCTTTATATCTTCTGCTTCTGCTAGGTCCATACCATTTCTGTCCTTTATCGAGCCCATCTTTGCATGAAATGTTCCCTTGGTATCTCTGATTTTCTTGAAGAGATCTCTAGTCTTTCCCATTCTGTTGTTTTCCTCTGTTTCTTTGCATTGATCGCTGAGGAAGACTTTCTTATCTCTTCCTGGATATTTTTTGGAACTCTGCATTCAGATGCTTATATCTTTCCTTTGCTCCTTTGCTTTTCACTTCTCTTCTTTTCACAGCTATTTGTAAGGCCTCCCCAGACAGCCATTTTGCTTTTTTGCATTTCTTTTCCATGGGGACGGTCTTGATCCCTGTCTCCTGTACAATGTCACAAATCTCCATCCATAGTTCATCAGGCACTCTATCAGATCTAGTCCCTTACATCTATTTCTCACTTCCATTGTATAATCATAAGGGATTTGATTTAGGTCATACCTGAATGGTCTAGTAGTTTTCCCCACTTTCTTCAATTTAAGTCTGAATTTGGCAATAAGGAGTTCATGATCTGAGCCACAGTCAACTCCCAGTCTTGTTTTTACTGACTGTATAGAGCTTCTCCATCTTTGGCTGCAAAGAATATAATCAATCTGATTTCGGTGTTGACCATCTGGTGATGTCCATGTATAGAGTCTTCTCTTGTGTTGTTGGAAAGAGGCTGTTTGCTATGACCAGTGCATTCTCTTGGCAAAACTCTATTAGCCTTTGCCCTGCTTCATTCCATACTCCAAGGCCAAATTTGCCTGTTACTTCAGGTGTTTCTTGACTTCCTACTTTTGCATTCCAGTCCCCTATAATGGAAAGGACATCTTTTTTGGGTGTTAGTTATAAAAGGTCTTGTAGGTCTTCATAGAACCGTTCAACTTCAGCTTCTTCAGTGTTACTGGTTAGGGCAAAGGCTTGGATTACTGTGATACTGAATGGTTTGCCTTGGAAACGAACAGAGATCATTCTGTCATTTTTGAGATTGCATCCAAGTACTGCATTTCGGACTCTTTTGTTGACCATGATGGCTACTCCATTTCTTCTAAGGGATTCCTGCCCGCAGATATAATGGTCATCTGAGTTAAATTCACTCATTCCAGTCCATTTTAGTTCGCTGATTCCTAGAATGTCGATGTTCACTCTTGCCATCTCCTGTTTGACCACTTCCAATTTGTCTTGATTCATGGACCTGACATTCCAGGTTCCTATGCAATATTGCTCTTTACAACATCGGACCTTGCTTCTATCACCAGTCACATCTACAGGGAATGTTTTTGCTTTGGTCCATCCCTTCATTCTTTCTGGAGTTATTTCTCCACTGATCTCCAGTAGCATGTTGGGCACCTACGACTCTGGGAGTTCCCCTTTCAGTATCCTATCATTTTGCCTTTCATACTGTTCATGGGGTTCTCAAGGCAAGAATAGTGAAGTAGTTTGCCATTCCCTTCTCCAGTGGACCACATCCTGTCATTCCTCGCCACCATGACCCGTCCATCTTGGGTGGCCCTACATAGCATGGTTTAGTTTCATTGGGTTAGACAACGTTGTGGTCCGTTGATCAGATTGGCTAGTTTTCTGTGATTATCGTCAGTGTGTCTGCCCTCTGATGCCCTCTCAAAACACCTACCGTTTTACTTGGGTTTCTCTTACCTTGAATGTGGGTAATATTTATATACATTTAAATTATATATATTACATATATATTATATCTAATATATGCATATATATTTATATATGTTACATTTAAAAAGTTAAACACCCAATCTAAAAAAGCTATGTAACGTATGATTCCAGTTAGATGACACTGTGGAAAAGGCAAATCTATAGATGTAGTAATCAGGTCAGTGGTTGCCAGGTACTGGAGAAGGGGCAGAAGGTTGATTAGGTAAAGCATAGGAAATCTGGGGGGAGGGAGGTAGTGAAACTATCCTGTATGATACTTTAATGGTGAACATAAGACATTATGTTCAATAACCTCAGATATGCAGATGACACCACCCTTATGGCAGAAAGTGGAGAAGAACTAAACAGCCTCTTGATGAAAGTGAAAGAGGAGAGTGAAAAAGTTGGCTTAAAGCTCAACACTGAGAAATCTAAGATCATGGCATCTGGTCCATTCACTTCATGGGAAATAAATGGGGAAACAGTGGAAACAGTGTCAGACTTTATTTTTCTGGGCTTCAAAATCACTGCAGATGGTGACTGCAGCCATGAAATTAAAAGACGCTTATTCCTTGGAAGGAAAGTTATGACCAACCTAGAAAGCACAGTAAAAAGCAGAGACATTACTTTGTCAACAATGGTCCATCTGGTCAAGGCTATGGTTTTTCCAGTAGTTGTGTATGGATGTGAGAGTTGGACTATAAAGCTGAGCACAGAAGAATTGATGCTTTTGAACTGTGGTACTGGAGAAGACTCTTGAGAGTCCCTTGGACTGCAAGGAGATCCAACCAGTCCTTCCTAAAGGAGATCAGTCCTGGGTGTTCACTGGAAGGACTGATGTTGAAGCTAAAACTCCAATATTTGGGCCACCTGATTCAACGAGCTGACTCATTTGAAAAGACCCTGATGATGGGAAAGATTGAAGGCAGGAGGAGAAGGGGTCTACAGAGAATGGTTAGATGGCATCACCAACTCAATGGACATGAGTTTGGGTAAACTCTGGGAGTTGGTGATGGACAGGGAGGCCTGCCGTGCTGTGGTTCATTGGGTCACAAAGACTCAGACACAAATGAACAACTGAACTGAACTGAACTGATAAGACATTAAGCATTTGTTAAAAGCCAGAGAACTTTAGAGACCAAAGAGAAAACCTTAATATATGCATATTTTTAAAGTCATTTAGGAGATCTGGGATCCCAGGATGAAATGCAGAATGTGACAGAAGAATCTAAATGCATTATGAATGTATGAAACAACTTCATTGAAGAAAGTGGAGGAATAAGATGCCAACCTAAATAACTTTGGAAATGAATGACTGTTAAGACTCAAGGCAAAAGGAATTATACATAAGGACTGTACTCTAGCTGATAATGTTTTTCCCATGGGGTATGGTTAGCAGTTCTAAAACCACCATACTGGAACAGAAAATTATGTAAATGGATGTGAAACAGTGAGGGCCAGGGTTCTCACTTGTGGAGTGGGAAGTGACAGGTGAATAGGAGGACTGTGGGAGTGGACTATAAATGGAGATATCAGTATGAATTCATGTGTAACTTATTACAGGTATAGCTGATTACATATAGAATAATTATAGACATGTGTGTATATACACAAGTTGGTATATACACATGTATCTCCTTGCCCTGTCAGCGGAGAGGGCCCAGAAGTAATGGCAAACACTCCAGTGGCAACTGGCACACCTACCACCCTGATCTTGGTTTCTAATAAAATTATCCAATAAAAGAAACCAGAGCTCCTTGTAGACGTGATTGATTCTGGAACTGGGCCAGAAATTTGCTAGATGACCCTAGAGCATTTTGTAGTTAGTGCCAAAAATTAAGAAAGTTCAAAAATTTTTTTAAATGCAATGATAGAAGTATATAAAAAGGACCTAGCAGCCAACTCAAAGAGTTTTCCAATAACTGAAAAGGGAAAAATTGAGCAACAAAACAGATATAGTAGTGCAAAATAAATATACATGACTCCACAATACTAAACTGATTAAGTAAATGAGTAAGGCAGATAGACAAATCTTCTAAACAGAAAAATTCTAACTAATTTATGTGCACACTCTTACTCTCAAGAAAATCAAACATAACTCACTACCCTTAAGTGTGTGCTTCACACAGTGACTTTCTTCCAAAGAGTACAGTATGGAAGGGGAAAAAATAATAATTAATTATGGTTAGTGGAGAATCCTGACAGACACTACCTCAATCCGGTGATCAAGGTCAACATCAAGAAAAGGTTATACTGATGGTATGTACCATGCATATGATGTGATAAGAATGGGACTTCTCTGGTTTTCCTCCCACAAACACATTTTTAGTCATGAGAAGACTATCAGAAAAATCCCAAAATATGTGGACAAAATACGAGATTGGTTAATTCTCAAAACTGTCAAGGTCAGCCTGAACAAGAAGGTATGAGAAAATATCACAAGCATGATCTCATGAAAAGGACTTCCCTGGCAGTCCAGTGGTTAAGACTCCAAGTCTCCACTGCAGAGGGTGTGGGTTTGACCCCTGGTCAGGGAACTAGGATCCCACATGCCAAGTGGTGCAGCCAAAAAGAAACTTGTTTACATAAATAAAAGAAAAAAAATCACATGATAAATAAATGTAGCATGAAATCATGGATAGGATCCTACAACAGAAAACAACATTACAGAGAAACGGAGTAGATTTGAATAAACTATGGGCTTTAGTTAATAATAGTGTTTTAATATTGGTTCATTAGTTGTGACAAATGTAGCACACTAACATAAGATGTTAATAACAAGGGAAACTGGGTGTTATATATATGGAAACTCTCTATATTATATTTGCAGTCATTCTGAAAATCTAAAGCTGTTCTGAAATTAAAGTTTCATTTTAAAAAATTTCTTCCTGATATCTGAATGTAAGTTGCAAAGTAACAGATAACCAAAGATCACTTCAGTAATAAATGTTATTTATATACATATCACACACATTAAGCATTTTTTTTAATGATTGACTTTTAGGTTGAGTTTCACATGTGTTTTAAATAAAGTTTTATTTCATTTCTTTAAAGACTTAATTTAAGTAGCACTTAATTTTACATTCATTGAATCACATTGAGGAAAATAATTGTATGAAACCAGACTGTTCAAGAAAATTTAGAGCGACATAGAGATGACCACAAAGTCAGCAGTTGCTCACGTCCATCAGGAATGCCAGCAAACACCCTGCCCAGTCCTCCAAAGACTTGGTTCTTCAGGGCTGTGCCATTCAGTAGCCATGCCCCGGTGTGCCCTGAAAGGAAATTCTCCATAGGGACTGCCATTAGAATCTCTATAGCATGTCTGTTCTCCCCTCACAATGTTTCTTCTTCTTTTGTCTTAAGGTTGCCTCTAAGAAAAGAAATGCAAAAAAGCAAAATGGCTGTCTGGGGAGGCCTTACAAATAGCTGTGAAAAGAAGAGAAGCGAAAAGCAAAGGAGCAAAGGAAAGATATAAGCATCTGAATGCAGAGTTCCAAAGAATAGCAAGAAGAGATAAGAAAGCCTTCCTCAGCGATCAATGCAAAGAAATAGAGGAAAACAACAGAATGGGAAAGACTAGAGATCTCTTCAAGAAATCAGAGATACCAAGGGAACATTTCATGCAAAGATGGGCTCGATAAAGGACAGAAATGGTATGGACCTAACAGAAGCAGAAGATATAAAGAAGAGGTGGCAAGAATACACAGAAGAACTGTACAAAAAAGATCTTCACGACCCAGATAATCACGATGGTGTGATCACCGACCTAGAGCCAGACATCCTGGAATGTGAAGTCAAGTAGGCCTTAGAAAGCATCACTACGAACAAAGCTAGTGGAGGTGATGGAATTCCAGTTGAGCTATTCCAAATCCTGAAAGATGATGCTGTGAAAGTGCTGCACTCAATATGCCAGCAAATTTGGAAAACTCAGCAGTGGCCACAGGACTGGAAAAGGTCAGTTTTCATTGCAATCCCAAAGAAAGGCAATGCCAAAGAATGCTCAGACTACCGCACAATTGCACTCATCTCACACGCTAGTAAAGTAATGCTCAATATTCTCCAAGCCAGGCTTCAGCAATAAATGAACCGTGAACTTCCTGATGTTCAAGCTGGGTTCAGAAAAGGCAGGGGAACCAGAGATCAAATTGCCAACATCCACTGGATCATGGAAAAAGCAAGAGTTCCACAGAAACATCTATTTCTGCTTTATTGACTATGCCAAAGCCTTTGACTGTGTGGATCACAATAAACTGTGGGAAATTCTGAAAGAGATGGGAATACCAGACCACCTGACCTGCCTCTTGAGAAACCTATATGCAGGTCAGGAAGCAACAGTTAGAATGGGACATGGAACAACAGACTCGTTCCAAACAGGAAAAGGAGTCCGTCAAGGCTGTATACTGTCACCCTGCTTATTTAACTTCTATGTAGAGTACATCATGAGAAACGCTGGGCTGGAAGAAGCACAAGCTGGAACCAAGATTGCCGGGAGAAATCTCAATAACCTCAGATATGCAGATGACACCACCCTTATGGCAGAAAGTGAAGAGGAACTCAAAAGCCTCTTGATGAAAATGAAAATGGAGAGTGAAAAAGTTGGCTTAAAGCTCAACATTCAGAAAACGAAGATCATGGCATCTGGTCCCATCACTTCATGGGAAATAGATGGGGAAACAGTGGAAACAGTGTCAGACTTTATTTTTCTGGGCTCCAAAATCACTGCAGATGGTGACTGCAGCCATGAAATTAAAAGACGCTTCCTCCTTGGAAGGAAAGTTATGACCAACGTAGATAGCATATTCAAAAGCAGAGACATTACTTTGCCAATAAAGGTTCGTCTAGTGAAGGCTATTGTTTTTCCTGTGGTCATGTATGGATGTGAGAGTTGGACTGCGAAGAAGGCTGAGCACAGAAGAATTGATGCTTTTGGAACTGTGGTGTTGGAGAAGACTCTTGAGAGTCCCTTGGACTGCAAGGAGATCCAACCAGTCCATTCTGAAGGAGATCAGCCCTGGGATTTCTTTGGAAGGAATGATGCTAAAGCTGAAACTCCAGTACTTTGGCCACCTCATGTGAAGAGTTGACTCATTGGAAAAGACTCTGATGCTGGGAGGGATTGGGGGCAGGAGAAGGGGAAGACAGAGGATGAGATGGCTGGATGGCATCACTGACTCGATGGACGTGAGTCTAGGTGAACTCTGGGAGATGGTGATGGACAGGGAGGCCTGGCGTGCTGCGATTCATGGGGTCGCAAAGAGTCAGACATGACTGAGCGACTAATCTGATCTGATCTGCATCTAAGAGAGACTGGTTTATTTATAAGAATGCAAATTTTAAAAGCCTTCTGGAATTTGGAAAAGGCTTGTCATTTAAAATCCCTATAAATTAGATATGCGCTATTCTACGCAAAAAAAAAAAAAAAACTTCTACATGTTCTTTCTCACAAGATATGCAGCATCAACAATTTGTTAAATGTGATTCTTTCAGGGAGACTTTTGAATTTAGCCTCTAGGTTCCAGAAAATTAAGATCTTACTCAAATGTATAAAAATTCTTTTTTTTTTTTTTTTTATTGTAAACATATTTGTGCTCAAAATTTCCTGTAGTATTTTTTGTTTGTTTGTTTCATTGGAAATTAATTGTAATTTTATCAACTGAAGTTTTCATGATTTTAATTCACATAAAATTATGTGAATTCACATAAAATTAATCTTTTTAGAGTGGTTAACTGAGTAGCATCTAGAAAATTCATAATGTTGTACAACCACCTTTATCTAGTTCTAAAACTTTTCTACCATTCAATGTAAAACTCTGTACCCTTTAAGTAGTTTTTTTCCCATTTCCCTCTCTTCCAGACCCCAGTAATCTCCAAGTATCTTCTGTCTCTATGAATTTATCTCTTCCCTGGTAGCTCAGAGGTTAAAGCATCTGCCTTCAATGTAGAAGACCCGGGTTTGATCCCTGGGTTGGGAAGATCCCCTGGAGAAGGAATGGCAACCCACTCCAGTATTCTTGCCTGGAGAATCCCATGGACTGAGGAGCCTGGTGGGCTACAGTCCACAGGGTCACAGAGAGTCGGACATGACTGAGTGACTTCACTTTCAAATATTACATATACATGGAATCATACCATATGCTTCACAGTGTTTCTGGAGGCTTGAATATTGACTGGATTTTACTTTGTGATTCTTTAACTCAACTCCTTAAGAAACTTTTAGATTCTCTTATTAAATGATAAACATTTAATCTTATTAAATGATAAGCTTGGGTATTTTGTCTTTTTCTAACTAATCAATAAAGAACTGTCTTTGTTCTCTGACTTCCCAATAGCAAAATTACACTTCAATTACAATTATAAACCAGATTTCACATACAAGGTACTGCTGTATATGTCTGCATTTCCCCCCCTGCCTCCCATTTGCATATATTTGATGCTCATTTAGAGAACGACAATAGATTGCAGTCACATGAAAAGCACACGTTAACGATATACAAATTTGCCATTCCAAATCTTCCTGATAAAAATCAAAATATTTGAACAACCTTTAAAACATCCAATTTAAACAAACTCAGGAATCGAAGTATTGGGGGCATATATCACCTATAGCTCTATCTATACAGCATCAAGCAATATGGACTTTCAGATTATGTAAGTGACTCAGAGGTCATAGTCACTAATTCCCAACACAGAGATGACCATAAACATAGTTCCATGTCATGGCTGCCTCTTCTTCTAAAATGACACCAACAAGTGGTCTATTTTGTTTGTTATATTATTGAAATTTTCCAGGTATCTGTTTTATATTCCCTGGCAGTGCCTGAGGCTACAATATTTTCATTTCTTCCCAGATCAAGCCATACACCTAAAAGCCCTTTTGGAGGTAATTTAACAAACATATCTATGCTCTTTGGCCGTAATGATATTTTCATGACAGCTCTTGGAAATTTTATTCCAGAGGAATGAGGCTAATGATAGGAAATCCATGAAGATTGTCTGGGGAGATGTTTTGGAGTAGGCTGACCTTTTAAAACCTTTCAAATCTTCTATCCTGTCCTGTTTAGATTTAGGGTTGACTAATTTGAGATATATATAAATCTTATCTTTCTTATGGAGACTTTGTTGCCTTTAACCAAAGAAAGATGAAAATATGAATTCTTATGATTATAGAACCAGGGACCAATGACCTTGATCAGCACTATCAAATCTAAGTAATATAAACTATGTTTATATTGAAACATAGTTTAAAAATTTCTAGAGGTCACATTAAAAAGAGGTAAAATTGATTTTGACAACATACTTTAACTCAATATCTCTATATTATCATTTTAATATATAATAAATACTTTAAAATTCTCATCAGGATATTTTAATTCTTGTTCATACTGTCTGAAATCTTGTCCATTTTACACTTACAGCACATCTTGATTTGGACTAGCCACATTCCAAGAGCTCAATAACCACACATCTAGTGGCTACCATCTTGGATTGGGCACTTACAGATACAGTGGTGATTAACAGGGAGGACCTGGGCTTGAATGGTTTAAGAGGTGGAGTGAACATGATACAGTGGGGAAAATGTGAGGGTTCAGTTACCAATATTAAAATTCCACCTTCCACAATTAATTAATTAAGAAGCTTTAGAACATTTGCCTTGAATGTTTGCCAAATATTCATGTGGTACAGATAAGATTAAATGAGATAATGTGCATAAATCTTTGGCTACACTGCAGATACTCATTAAATCTTATCTTGACTCCTTCAAAGAGAATATATCCTATGAATTTACTAATTCTGCAGCATATCTCTATTACCATGCTGCAGACTATAGCCCACTAGGCTAATCTGTCCATGGGATTCTCCAGGAAAGAACACTGGAGTGGGCAGCCCTCTCTTCTTCAGGGGACCTTCCCAACCCAGGGATCAAATCCAGGTCTCCTGCATTGCAGGTGGATCTTTACCAACTGAGTCACCAGGGAAGCCCCATATCTCTGTTGACCAATTACTCAACTGTTATACATCAGTGAACAAAACAATTATAGCTAGAAAGTAGAGGAAGACAGACAACAAAGACATAAAATATGTTGTAGTATTTTAGAAGGTGACACAGGAAAGGGAAAACGTGCTAAAGGAAAAATAAAAGGGGTCAAGTATGAAGAGGACGTGACATCATTTTAAATAAAGTGGTCAGGCTAGCTGAGGGGGAGACGTTTGGGCAAAAACAGAAAGCAGGTGAAGGAGTTGACCATGTAGCTTTCTGAAGGAGGAGCCTGCCAGGAGGGGTCGGCTGGAGAACAGACCCTGAGGTGGGTTATTCCTGGAGGGTTTGAGGAACAATAGGGAGAGCGTATGGCTGGAAGGCAGGGAGCAAGGGGAAAGAGCTAAGAGATGAAGTCAGAAATGTTCTGATTGTGTGGAGCTTGTGAGCCACTGTAAGAATTCAGGTTTTCATTCCAAGTGAGGTAGGAGCTACTGCAAGATTTTAAGTAAGGACCGACATACTCTGATTGCTAATTTTAAAGCATCACTCTTACAACTGGGTTGAGAACAGGCTATGGGTGGTAAGGGTGGGGGGCAAGGGTGCTAGCAGTAAGGGAAGAAGCACAGAGACCCATGAGGAGTTACCACAGTAACTGAGGAGAAATGCTGGGTGGCTTAGACCACAATGGTAGTAAAGTGGTCATGGAAGTACTGAGAAGTGGTGAGTCTCTAAATCTATACTGAAGGTAGTATCAACAGGATCTCCTAATCATTTGGTTGTGGCGTGTGGGAGAGAGAAAAGCATCAAGAATGACATCAGCATTTTTAAATGATACAACAGAACGTATTTACAAAGCAGAAATAGACTCACAGACATAGAGAACAAATTTATGGTTACCAAAGGGAAGGGGTGGGAGGGATAAATTAGGAGTTTGGGATTGGCAGATGCATACTATATATATAATAGGTAAACAACAAAGACTTCCTATATAGTTCAAGAAACTATATTAAATGCCATGCAATAAATTATAATGGAAAAGAATATGAAAAAGAACACACCCACACACACACACACATATATATAGGATGTATCAGTTCAGTTCAGTTCAATTCAGTTGCTCAGTCGTGTACGACTCTTTGTGACCCCATGAATCGCAGCACGCCAGGCCTGCCTGTCCATCACCATCTCCCAGAGTTCACTCAAACTCACGTCCATCGAGTAGGTGATGCCATCCAGCCATCTCATCCTCTATCGTCCCCCTCTCCTCCTGCCCCCAATCCCTCCCAGCATGAGTCAACTCTTCACATGAGGTGGCCAAAGTACTGGAGTTTCAGCTTTAGTATCATTCCTTCCAAAGAAATCCCAGGGCTGATCTCCTTCGTAATGGACTGGTTGGATCTCCTTGCAGTCCAAGGGACTCTCAAGAGTCTTCTCCAACACCACAGTTCAAAAGCATCAATTCTTCTGTGCTCAGCCTTCTTCAACAGTCCAACTCTCACATCCATACATGACCACAGGAAAAACCATAGCCTTGACTAGACGAATCTTTGTTGGCAAAGTAATGTCTCTGCTTTTGAATATGCTATCTACGTTGGTCATAACTTTTCTTCCAAGGAGTAAGTGTCTTTTAATTTCATGGCTGCAGTCACCATCTGCAGTGATTTTGGAGCCCAGAAAAATAAAGTCTGACACTGTTTCCACTGTTTCCCCATCTATTTCCCATGAAGTGATGGGACCAGATGCCATGATCTTCGTTTTCTGAATGTTGAGCTTTAAGCCAACTTTTTCACTCTCCATTTTCACTTTCATCAAGAGGCTTTTGAGTTCCTCTTCACTTTCTGCCATAAGGGTGGTGTCATCTGCATATCTGAGGTTATTGAGATTTCTCCCGGCAATCTTGGTTCCAGCTTGTGCTTCTTCCAGCCCAGCGTTTCTCATGATGTACTCTACATAGAAGTTAAATAAGCAGGGTGACAGTATACAGCCTTGACGGACTCCTTTTCCTGTTTGGAACGAGTCTGTTGTTCCATGTCCCATTCTAACTGTTGCTTCCTGACCTGCATATAGGTTTCTCAAGAGGCAGGTCAGGTGGTCTGGTATTCCCATCTCTTTCAGAATTTCCCACAGTTTATTGTGATCCACACAGTCAAAGGCTTTGGCATAGTCAATAAAGCAGAAATAGATGTTTCTGTGGAACTCTTGCTTTTTCCATGATCCAGTGGATGTTGGCAATTTGATCTCTCGTTCCTCTGCCTTTTGTAAAACCAGCTTGAACATCTGGAAGTTTGCAGTTCACGTATTGCTGAAGCCTGGCTTGGACAATTTTGAGCATTACTTTACTAGCATGTGAGATGAGTGCAATTGTGCGGTAGCCTGAGCATTCTTTGGCATTGCCTTTCTATGTGATTGGAATGAAAACTGACCTTTTCCAGTCCTGTGGCCACTGCTGAGTTTTCCAAATTTGCTGGCATATTGAGTGCAGCACTTTCACAGCATCATCTTTTAGGATTTGAAATAGCTCAACTGGAATTCCATCACCTCCACTAGCTTTGTTCGTAGTGATGCTTTCTAAGGCCCACTTGACTTCACATTCCAGGATGTCTGGCTCTAGGTCGGTGATCACACCATCGTGATTATCTGGGTCGTGAAGATCTTTTTTGTACAGTTCTTCTGTGTATTCTTGCCACCTCTTCTTAACATTTTCTGCTTCTGTTAGGTTCATACCATTTCTGTCCTTTATCGAGCCCAGCTTTGCATGAAATGTTCCCTTGGTATCTCTAATTTTCTTGATATATATATAAAATTGATCACTATCTGTACACCTGAAACATCATAAATCAACTATATTTCAATAAAATAAATCACTTTTTTAAAAAAGAATAAAGCAATAGAAGCTATTTTCATTACAAACCATGTGGAATAACATATCCTTGTGCAGCTTTGCTAAAAATAAAATAAATGATAAAAAATAGGACATGATCTAATGATGCAACACTTTATGCTTTGAGTCCTTTCAGAGCTTTCAGAGATCTGCTATTCCAAAAGCCATCTTCCAAACCACTACTAGAAGAACTTTCTAAAACTTGCTTGCTGCTGCTGCTGCTAAGTCTCTTCAGTCGTGTCCGACTCTGTGTGACCCCAGAGATGGCAGCCCACCAGGCTTCCCTGTCCCTGGGATTCTCCAGGCAAGAACACTGGAGTGGGTTGCCATTTCCTTCTGCAAAACTTGCTTACATTTTGACTATCTCCAGAGATCCGTTTTGAACATTTTGTCATGAAGTTTTCACATCTCTTAAGCAAAACAGAAAAGTTGGTGTTCAAAGCATGGAGCTGTCATGGAGGCTAGAGCCTTGAGGGAAAAGAGAAACCCAGAGAGCTAATGGGAAGTGAACCAATCTTCCCATAGATTCCCTCGGTGGGGAGTGAGGGGTGGTGTCAGCTCTGACAGAGGCTGCTGTAATTGTTACTGACTTGAAGAAAGATACTCTTTGGGTCTGGCCACTGATGGTTCCTTGCCAACTCCATGGGCCACAGACAACTGCCGACAGACCCACATGTGGCCCATGTGGTAGCTTCCAGGGCCACTGGAGTCAGGCATCAATCTTCAAGTGACCAAAATAGTATTCATTCTTCACAGCTCAGCTGGAGCTGGATAAGGGATTCATTTTTTTGTTGTTCTACTGATCTTTAATCAGAAACCTATAATTGTTCAATTTGGCAAAGCAATGAATACAATCTTTTCTAAAGGAGAAACTGGAGGGGAAATAGCCTAGAAGTGCCAAGTTGATTTGATGCTAAATCAAGGCAAGGATGTACATTTACAGTATAAGTAAAATTTGAGTTTCAATGATGAGAAAAAGAAATTCAATCTGCTGAAGTCATTGAGGCAAACTAAAACAATCAACAACAACAACAAAACACATACACACAAGCAAAAACAACAACAGAAAAGAGAAGTGTATGTTTGCTTCATCAAGTCCAGAAAGATGCGACAATTAGAAAAACTGTAAAAAGTTGTAATCAGTTGTGTGTCCCTTAGGGGAGAAGACACAGAAATGTTTGTTTCCAGCTACACAATGTCTTTTCCATGAGAATAACCATGCAACCACAAATCTTTAGAGTATGCATAAATGAATAGATAAAGAAGTAGGTAGATACAGAGCTACTCAAGAGAGCAGGACAAGAAGTCGGAAAAATGACAAAGAGGGGAAAACTATTAAGTACACGGGGCACTGATACTGTGATGGGAGAAAACACCAATACCTTGCTATCAGAAGGCTCAGGAAAAAACAAACCCCAGGGCAGCAAATCCATGAGCAAAGCCAGGAGCCAGTGTAAACAGCAAAAACAGTTCTTTTATTGGTGCCAGAGGGGGTGAAGATTATTACTGCAGGAATCACTCCAGTCGACGAAACTTCCTACACAAGCATCCATTTTTACCGAACCAGATAATTTGGAGATGGCTGCTGTATTCTAAGAGTATGAGACAGAAATACATCTTTTACATAGCAAACATTTCTAATGACTTTTCTGTTTTTGAGCACAGCTAACCTACCTAGCAGGAAATAACTGAATTGGGAGAGTGGTTGACAAGCAAGTGGCTTTTCTAAAACTCTGGGGAAGGGGGGGTTGTTGCTGACTCTTTCTGACAAGATGGACTGCAGCCCACCAGGCTCCTCTGTCCTCCACTATCTCCCAGAGTTTGTTCAAATTCATATCCATTGAGTCAGTGACGCTATCTAACCATCTCGTCCTCTGTCACCCCTTTCTCCTCCTGCCCTCCATTTCCCCCAGCATCAGGGTCTTTTCCAACGAGTCAGCTCTTCCCATCAGGTGACCACGGTATTGGCGCTTCAGCTTCAGCGTTTGCACTCATTTTCCAGCCTGAGAAAATAGCAGAATGCAACGACTATGTTCCACAGTGTCACCTAGTGGCCTTGAGGGACAGGATCCAGAACCCAGGCAAATTCCAGTAAATGTACATACAGTCGGCTTCAGAAGCCTATCATTTCAGAGAGCAGCCTTCTCCCTTGATTGGAGGAGTGGGTGGAACAGGATTAATAGCTAATCTTGTGGCTCAGCAGTGAGGCTAAAATTCCCAAGCCTGACCTCCACTGTGTGTCTCACGGCACTGACCTAGGTTGCTTTTATAAACCTAAAACCACAGCTTTGAAATCACGTTTCCATTTACCTGATATGAAACATCTCAGTCAGGTGTCTCTGAGATTTCTGAGATCCACATAGAGAAAATACCAAATAAACAGATGTGTGAGTTTATGCAAATGTCATTTCTGAGTTGTGTGGATTTGTGATTTGTACACCTAGTAGTAAAGAACCTGCCCGCCAATGCAGGAGATACTAGAGATGTGGGTGAGAACCCTGGGTTGAGAAGACCCCTTGAGGAGGAAATGGCAACCCACTCCAGTATTCTTGCCTAGAGAATTCCATCGACAGAAGAGCCCGGTTGGCTACAGTCCATGGGGTTGCAAAGAGTGGGACAAGACTGAGCACATACACACAAACATAGCTTCATTCTCAGGTTCCAGTCTCAGTGTATCTCCAGACCAGTTTGTCACGTGATGAAGAGATCTCAGGCCTCACTGATGTGGAAATCTTTAGTTCAGGACAGTCTCCTTTGTTTTCAGAGTCACTGCAACTGACTTGCCTGCCTGTAGCCTGGACGCTGCAGAATTTATCACCCATAGACCTGCTAGTCCACTTTCTAAAACACAAATGCGATTGTGCTATTCCTGGCCTCAAATCCTTTACAGCTTCCTCTTTACCCTCCACAGAAAGTTCAGATTCTTTAAGAGACATGCAAGGCCCCAGGCTTCACCCCGTTTACCTGCCAGGTAGAACCAGCCACTGCTGTTCACACTCCACACTGGGCCAGTCTGTGTCCTATGGGACCTCTGGGTGCTGGCTCATGCTCTTACTGCTACAATACCTGTCCCCACTCCCCTTTACCTGGTATTCCTGTGCATCCTTTGACCCTCCCCAACCTCTAGCCTGGGTTAGTGGCCTTTCCCACACTCCCCGAGAGAATCCCACATGATCCATAATGTGACATAATACTCCATTTGGTAATTACTCTTCCATCTAACTACTAACTCCTGGAGGATCTGACAAATCCATCTCTCAAGTGCCTGGAAGACTGCCAGGGACAATAGTTACTCTAGATAAATATTCAGATAAAAGAAGGCATGAATGAGTAAATCAATGCCCTACTTCTCTGTCCCCTTAGTGCCAATCAACTTAGTTCCAAACATAAATGGGATCTGATGCTTAGTGGGACATGCCTGTGACTATTAAACCACAGAGCCATAGACAAAGAAGACACATTCTAAAGAGAGCCCACAAGAAAAGCTAGACATCCGTCTCTCACCCCAGACCCTATTGCAACTAACCACCATCTACTTTTGGCCTCCCTCCTCACCCTAGGCAGGTATCCTCTAAGAGGTCCAAGGAGAGGTAGGAGAGTGGCCATCATCAGCCTTATGGGGGACTGTGGTGTTCCTGTGGGATTTATCCCACTGCCTCTAGTATCACGTAAGGGGGAGAGCCCAAGCCCTCCCTGCCCCATACAGGTGTGAGGAGTGCCAGCAAGAAAGGAAGCCCGGCTCTTGCTCCCCAGCTGGGTGTTGGCAGAGTGTGGTGCGAAACTTCCTGGGAAAGTCTGGGGTGTCTTCGGGAACAGGGATGCAGAAATATGGAAACGGGGGTTTGTTTCTTAGTTGGTTACTTCCAAATGCAGGAGGCTTGATGGTGGTGGTGGTGGTGGTGGCTTAGTTGCTGTGGCCAACTCTTTGTGACTGTAGTTCCAAGGACAGTAGCTTACCAGGCTCCTCTGTCCATGGGGTTTTCCAGGCAAGAATACTGGAGTGGGTTGCCATTTCCTTCTCCAGGGGATTTTCCCAAACCAGGGATCAAACCCATGTCTCCTGCATTAGCAGGCAGGTTCTTGACCACTGAGCCAACAGAGAAGCCCCTCTGTTAATATTACATCAAGTAAATTGTTTAGTAAGCAGAAAGGGACTTTATTGAACTAGATTAGTGCCTGGGACCCACTCCAGTACTCTTGCCTGGAAAATCCCATGGACGGAGGAGCCTGGTAGGCTGCAGTCCATGGGGTTGCTGAGGGTTGGACACGACTGAGCGACTTCACTTTCACTTTTCACTTTCCTTCATTGGAGAAGGAAATGGCAACCCACTCCAGTGTTCTTGCCTGGAGAATCCTAGGGACGGGGGAGCCTGGTGGGCTGCTGTCTATGGGGTCGCACAGAGTCTGACACGACTGAAGTGACTTAGCAGCAGCAGCAGTGCCTGGGAAGAAAAGGACAGGAGGATACGGTCCTTCTAATTCCTTAGGTTCTTTGGTACCATGAAGGAGCTCGGAGTAGAGGACCAGCCACATGGGGAAGGGGTCCTCAGGAACAGAAAGGGCCAGAGGGACACAACACCATGTGCCCATCCACAGAGACCACTGTATCAGCAAAGAAAGACTTGATCTAAAATCTGCTGAAGGGACATGAAGGGACCACAAGGTATGCCTTCAAAGAGCATGGTTGGCGGTAATACTCAGAGAAGAGAAAACTGACTGCTCATGTGCAGACTCAGCCTGCAGACTCTTCCCTCCTTTAATCACACCTGGACTCCCAGCCTCTAGAGCTATTGGAACCAAACTCCAAGGAGGCACTGAATTAATCCTCCCTCCTCAGCACATTGTTCATCAGCCTCTTTCCTGTCTCATCTTACTCTGCTCATATCTAACCACGTTCATTTGAGTTAAGGCACATAGGACTGTGTGTGAGAAGAGGACATTTAATTCTTAAATTTCTTGAGAAGAAAAGTACTTTTCAGTAAAAACGTTACATCAGCATGCAGAGGAATTACTTCCAAAGTAACCCTAACTTTGTGGATCTGTACATGAAAGTTCTTAAGTATCTTAAGGTAATTACTTCACCTTTGAAAATGTCTACTTGGAATTATTTTCACTCTCTCGTAAACACAAAATTCACTCTGATTCCTTTATGTGTACCTAAGTTGAGGAGACCTCTATTTTGATCAATTAATTCAGATATGAACTCCTTCTACACTGCCTTTATGAACAGGTTGGTGGTTTAGATACTTTACTTTTCCTAGTGGAAAACACCACCAGATGCTTGGAAAAACTCCCAACAATTTGACAGATAGTGATGATTTCCATTTGTTGAAATTGGTTTCTCTTTATTTACTCCCTATCAAATAGCAGTATGAAGAGAATTCTTAGTGCCAATGATGATCCAAGGAAATAATAATTTAATATATTAGGCTGGCCAGAAAGTTCCACCCTCTGGAAAAGCCCTAAGGAACTTGTTGGCAAACCCAATATTTTGAATAAATAAGAGAAATTTTTATATTCTTTTCATTTGTATCAAAGTAAAGTAGGAAAGTTGTGTAATAAAATGCTATGTAATAAAATGTGGTTCTTTGTGACGCTACAGACTGTAGCCTGCCAGACTCCTCTGTTCATGGAATTCTCCAGGCAAAAATACTGGAGTGGGTTGTCATTCCCTTCTCCAGGGGATCTTCTTGACCCAGAGATCAAACCTATGTCTACCTGCACTGCAGGCAGAGTCTTCACCATCTGAGGCACCAGGGAAACCCAATAAGATGTGATATAAAGCTTTATTTCAGATCGTACAGAAAAATTTTGGAGGCAATAAATTTTTACAGTATGTGCTAGTATTCTTGTTAAACTAGTAACAACTCTAGTAGAATATGGAAATTTTCTCTCAATCTCTTCCCCAAAGAAATTTATATAGAGTCCTTTCTTTAATATTCATATGAAACAGAGACTTAGTGGGCTTTGTAAATCTTCTGAGTGGCCTCTATGAGTACCTTCATAGAAGATAAACTCTGGTTCATACAAGAATGGTACTTTTGCCATTACTGTTGGAATTCCCTTGCTTGTGCTATTCTACAGATACTTTGTGAAATGTGAAGAAGCCTCTCATATTTTGTGCAAGTCTCAATATAACAACTTTGGAAAGATCCAGAGGGTAGAGTCAAAGTATTCTTCCCATTATATCTGCTGAAATGCTGAGCATTAATTGCTCACCTATGTTTGACTTATAAAGTATATTCCTCATGCTCAGATTTTGGTTGGCACCAAATTGAGGTATGGAATTGGGTCTTGTATTCTTGCTCTCTCTTGCTCATTAGCCGAATGATTATGAACTGAATCTCTTTTTCTGGGCCTCAGGTTTTGCAATTATGAAATAAGCTGAACTAGATGATTTCCAAGATCTCTCAATTTTCACAGATTCTGAAAGTGGTTAAATGTATTGTCATGTAAAAATTATACTTTACATCAACAGAATATTGTCTTTTCTTGAACCTCCAAATGATGCTACATTTCAATGATTCAGAATTTGCATGGTGTGCCCTCTGCAATGTTTTTGACCCTGTGCAAACTAAAAAAAAAAAACAAACAAAAAACCCCACAATCATTGAATCTACTGGCAAGAAGTATTAATCATATTTTTCTTTGAGACGAGGACCTAAAGAAATGTCTGTGAGATTAGCACTTGATTATAATTTCAGTTATACATCCTCTGGCCAACATTTCCCAAAATGTATTTTCAAACTGCCTTTATGAAGAAGTTGGTTGCTTAGAAATTATTTCACTTTTCATAGTGAAAAATACCACTCGATACTCAGAAAGGCTTTAAATGCCAGTCCTGATAAGACAGTGGTGATTTCCATTAGTTGAAATTGGTTTCTTTTACTTTATTTTTAGCTCTACAGTGGGCTAACAGATATTTGCTTTTTAAAAAGAAACCACCACAGTACTGTAATTATCTTCCAATTAAAATAAATACATTACTTTAAAAAACAAACAAACAAAATGGAGTCTTGGGACTTCACTGGTGGTCCAGTGGTTAAGACTCTGAACTTCCAATACAGGGGGCAGGGTTCAATCCTTGGTCGGAGAGGATGCATTGACCAGAAAACAAACAAACAAAAAACAAATGAAAAGGAATCTTGTTGGCAAATGATTTGGAGAGATGATGGGTTGACAAAGCTAGATTCAGATGATTAAATTTTCTAATTTGATTTTCATTTTCTCATACAAGAGTGGTTGTCGCTGTTGTTTAGTCGCTAAGTCTATGTCTGACACTTTTGCAGCCCCATGGACTCTAGCCCACTAGGCTCCTTCACCCATGGAATTTCCCAGGCAAGAATACTGGAATGGGTTGCCATTTCCATCTCCAGGGAATATTCCCAACCTAGGGATCAAACCCACGTCTCCTGGTTAGCAGGCAGATTCGTTACCATGGAGCCACTTGAGAAGCCCATACAGAAGTAGTGTGTCCTGTAAAGGGAGGGGCCTGCTGCCGTATCAATAGGTACTCCTGCCCACGCCACCTAAACCCCCAATCCCGCTCTCAC
Organism: Bos indicus; assembly: GCF_029378745.1. Classification (NCBI taxonomy): domain Eukaryota; kingdom Metazoa; phylum Chordata; class Mammalia; order Artiodactyla; family Bovidae; genus Bos; species Bos indicus. Next base: position 29,173,226 of record NC_091771.1, on the reverse strand, counting down.
AGTGGGTAATAAGACAGTGAGAATTTTGGCCGGAGCAAGTCTTTCTGCACCACAGATATACACACTAAGTCAAACTAATTTTGCTTTGAGAAGTAGGGCAGATCTTGAGCCAGTCCAAAAAATGTTCAATTCATAGTTCAGTTTAAGCCATTCCCAGTTCTATTTAAAGGACTCTTTACAAAGCAGAGCTAAGTAAAAATGGAAAGAATTCTTTCTGGAGGCAGTGGGTTTCGGTCCTGGGAAATGTTCATACAGACGCAATCAGGAATTACAGGAACCAGGTACCCTGAGCATTTCCCCTGGGAAAGGTAGGATGTGATTTTCGTTCGGGATCTGAACATTGCAAAGAGCATGATAGGCTTGGTGGCAGTGCTCTGCCATTCAGTCATTTTGCTGGGAGTATGGGTTGATACACCCATTGTGGTGGGTTGGGGGGACACAGCTTATCTGTATGGCCTCAGGCTCGGGTTGAATACAAGCCAGGGAAAGGAGTAGCATCCTCCCAGAGGTCTCGTCCTAATTCAGCAACTGCCCACCTCTACTGCCATGGACACCTGGCCCAGCCTGGCTCCATGTACTGTTCACAGTACAAAGTTTAGCAACAAGGCAGCAAAATTTGGAGGTTAAGAGCATGGCCTTTGGAGCCAGACTCCCTGGGTTGGACTTTTGAACAGATGGGAACTTTCTATATCTTAGTTTCCCCATCATAAAAAGGACGTGATCTTAAAAGCTGCTCCAGAGTGTCATTTTGAGAGATGAGTGGGTTAGTCATGTCAAACAATTCACAAATGTCAACATAATAATACTTAGCACTTCTACAGTAGATATAATTTTGGAAGTAGTATTTCCAAACCTATTACCTTACTTGAACCTCATACGACAACTCGATAAAATAGGTAGGGCAAATGTAGAGTAGTATGCTTTTTTCCTTCCCTGATATGAGGATATTGAGGGACAAAGCAGTTGAGTGATTCAGGTAGTCAAGAGCTTTAGAATCAGGGAGAACTCCTTCTGAATCTGAGTCTACCACCAACTAACTCTGTGTCCTTTAGCAACTAACATAACCTGTGTGTTCCTTTATTTACTCATCTCTAAAATGGGAATAAAAATAGTAACTACTTCATAACGTTGTGGTGAGAAATCAAAGAGTCCATACATGTTAAGCATTTATAATAAAGCCTGACAAGTAAGAACTAGTCTTTTTTTTTTTTTTAATCTTTTGGCCACTCTGCACAGCCATGTGGGATCTTAGTTTACCAACCAGGGATTGAACACTTGCCCCTGCATTTGAAGCACAGAGTCTTAACCACTGAACCACCAGGGAAGTCCCAAGAACCAGTCATTTTAATTGCTGTTTTTTATTATTTCTCCCCTCTGATTAATTATATTCTTTTCCTATTTCCCCAATTCTTGGTATAGTACTTGATACATAAATTATGATCAATCATACTTTGTTGAATGAAAATGCTACAGGACTTCAGAAGAGAAGGAGATCTTGCAACCTGGGGAAAGTCTAGAAGGTTTTATGAAGGAGGTGGGGCTTGGGTTGGTTTTGTAGATAGCTAGAACTTAAATATGTGATAAAAAAGAAAGTTTAGTATTTTTGTAGGTGACAGAAGAGACTAATATATGAGTACTCCTGGATTACATATTTCACCTTTTTCTTTGGGTTTAATGAATTCTACATTATATTATTTAATTTCTCCCATTTGTAGTTAATTGATGGCAAAACCTATTTAAACTGCATTATAAAATGTAGCTTTATCTTACACATATCTTGTGTGCTTGCTGTAAATTCCAGCTAGCATAATCAGAAATCAAACTGAATTTATCGTCATTTTAAGAAATGGAAAAAATTACATTGAAATGCTTTAGGGATATTGTTTAGCTGCATTATAAAAAATAACCCACAATAATTTCACAGAGAGCATTCATTTTATCTGTTTCATTTTTGCTAAATGAGTCCAATTACAGCTCTATTTCTCTTAGTAGCTTGGGATTTTTTTTTTTTTTCTTAACGGTCTCCAGGCAAAACATCTATGTTTAATTTGCCTGAAGTGAAACTCCGTCTTCAAACGTCAGAAACTGTTGAATTCACCGTTTGCTACCAGCCCTAGAGCATCTTGATTTCTTTGTTCAAATGTCTGCCATTGCCAGTCAGGGTGCATTATGCATATTGTAACATAATTAACACTGAGGGTTTTTCAGAAAGTAAAAACGGTTTCTTTTTCCTCTTTTTAACTCTATACTTGTAACCCTTCCCACACCATGCCACAATAGCCAAACAGAAGAGGAAAAGCACAGGAAGCCAGCTGAACATTCGATCTCTCTGATGTTGGTGTCCAGATCGTGTGGTCATTTCCAATGCTCCAGATGATTAACACCTTGTCATGTGACACCCACACCTTCGGACTTGACCTCTCCCAGCTCCTCTTTGTCGTCATCTCTGGACCCCTCCCTATTCTCTCTCATCCTCTGATGATTTTACCAACTGTCCTCCTCCTTGCTCCTGTCATCATTCTTAACAACTTCAACATCCACATAGACAACTGATTTCAACATTTTAGTCTCTCAAATCCTTGGGTTCTTTGCTTCCAATGATGTGTTTACTTCTTCCCATCTCAGCATCTCTTCTGGAGTCTTTAAAACGTTCTCCCCTTGACAATCACATCTTTTCCTTCCAGCTCTCCTACCCTGAGTATCCACTCCAGAAATTCTCAGACCTACCCAAGCACCGACTTGATCTTTCTATCAGCTTCCCCTTGGGTTTGTGTCCCTTCTTATTTAGTGTAGATTCCATAGATCATAATTAGAAACATAACCCCCTCACTCTTCTCTTCCTAACTTCACTAGCCTTGCAAAGCCAAAACCCTACGTAAGCCCCACTATGCATCTGCTTCCCACCTGCACCCAAGCAGCTCAACAAATGCTCCATCAAATACACAAGCAAGCAGACTCATATCTCCTTAAGTTTATACTGACAACTCAAATGAATATATTTTCTACTATGTGTGCTTGTTCATTCTCCAAAAAAATAATTTCCTGTATTCTCCTTTCTGTTCATTTCTACTCATTACACACGCGCACACACACACAACTCACACACACATAAAAAAAGTATTTCCTTCTTGCTGCAATCTTTGCAATTACCAGCGACCTGGCTTCACACCCTACTAGAAGAAATACACAATCCGTTAGGCACAGTACTGATTCACTTTACCTGGATGCACCTAGATTAAGAACTTTGCTCTTAGGTACAGTGATGGATCAAGATAGAGAACTTGTTTAATAAAAGCAGAATTACACTTTTTTTGTTTACCTGAGGCTTGTGAATTGAGAACATTATATCTTCAGTAAAAGCAGAATACTTGAGTGTCTTTTAAATCTTCATTAAAATATACTTTTAAATTATTGCTACAAGAGAATATAAACACAAGAGAAGACTCTACACATGGACATCACCAGATGGTTAATACCAAAATCAGATTGATTATATTCTTTGCAGCTGAAGATGGAGAAGTTCTATACAGTCAGCAAAAACAAGACCAGGAGCTGACTGTGGCACAGACCATGAACTCCTTACTGCCAAATTCAGACTTAAACTGAAGAAAGTAGGGAAAACCACTACACCATGCAGGTATGACCTAAATCAAATCCCTTAAAATTATACAGTGGAAGTGACAAATAGATTCAAGGGATTAGATCTGTTAGACAGAATGCCTGAAGAACTATGGACTGAGGTTCCTGACACTGTACAGGAGGCAGGGATCAAGACCATCCCCAAGAAAAAGAAAAGCAAAAAGGCAAAATGGTTGTCTGAGGATGGCTTACAAATAGCTGTGAATAGAAGAGAAGCGAAAGGCAAGGAGAAAAGGAAAGATATACCCATTTGAATGCAGAGTTCCAAGAATAGCAAGGAGAGATTCGAAAGCCTTCCTCAATGATCAATGCAAAGAAATAGAGGAAAACAATAGAATGGGAAAGACTAGAGATCTCTTCAAGAAAATCAGAGATACCAAGGGAACATTTCATGCAAAGATGGGCTCGATAAAGGACAGAAATGGTATGGACCTAACAGAAGCAGAAGATATTAAGAAGAGGTGGCAAGAATACACAGAAGAATGATAGCAAAAAAATCTTCATGACCAAGATAACAATGATGGTGTGATCACTCACCTAGAGCCAGACATCCTGGAATGTGAAGTCAAGTGGGCCTTAGAAAGCATCACTATGAACAAAGCTAGTGGAGGTGATGTAATTCTTGTTAAGGTATTTCAAACCCTAAAAGATGATGCTGTGAAAGTGCTACACTGAATATGCCAGCAAATTTGGAAAACTCAGCAGTGGCCACAGGCCTGGGAAAGGTCAGTTTTCATTCCAATCCCAAAGAAAGGCAATGACAAAGAATGCTCAAACTACCGCACAATTGCACCCATCTCACATGCTAGCAAAGTAATGCTGAAAATTCTCCAAGCTAGGCTTCAACAGTATGTGAACCATGAACTTCCAAATGTTCAAGCTGGAATTAGAAAAGGCAGAGGAACGAGAAATCAAATTGCCAACATCTGCTGGATCATCAAAAAAGCAAGAAAGTTCCAGAAAAACATCTACTTCTGCTTTACTGACTATGCCAAAGCCATTGCCTGTGTGGACCACAACAAACTGTGGAAAATTCTTCAAGAGATGGGAATATCAGACCATCTGCCTGACTCTTGAGAAATCTGTATGCAGGTCAGGAAGCAACAGTTAGAACGGGACATGGAACACCAGACTGGTTCCAAATAGGAAAAGGAGTACGTCAAGGCCGTATATTGTCACCCTGCTTATCTAACTTATGTGCAGGGTACATCATGAGAAGCGCTGGGCCGGATGAAACACAAGCTGGAATCAAGATTGCTGGGAGAAATATCAATCACCTCAGATATGCAGATGACACCACCCTTATGGCAGAAGGCGAAGAAGAACTAAAGAGCCTCTTAATGAAAGTGAAAGAGGAGAGTGAAAAAGTTGGCTTAAAACTCAACATTCAGAAAACTAAGACGATGGCATCTGATCCCATCACTTCATGGCAAATAGATGGGGAAACAGTGGAAACAGTGACAGACTTTATTTTCGGGGGCTCCATCCAAAATCACTGCAGATGGTGACTGCAGCCATGAAATTAAAAAGACGCTTGCTCCTTGGAAGAAAAGTTATGATCAACTTGATGTAAAGTGAAGTGGCTCAGTCATGTTCAACTCTTTGTGAGCCCATGGACTGTAGCATACCAGTATCCTCCATCCAGGGCATTTTCCCAGCAAGAGTACTCTAGTGTGTTGTCATTTCCTTCTCCAGGGGATCTTCCCAACCCAGGGATCAAACCCAGGTCTCCTACATGGCATGCAGACACTTTACTGTCTAAGCCACCAGGGAAGCCCCCTAGACAGCATATTAAAAAGCAGAGACATTACTTTGCCAACAAAGGTCCGTCTAGTCAAAGCTATGGTTTTTCCAGTGGTCATGTATGGATGTGAGAGTTGGACTATAAAGAAAGCTGAGCACCAAAGAATTGATGCTTTTGAACTGTGGTGTTGGAGAAGACTCTTGAGAGTCCCGTGGACAGCAAGGAGATACACCCAGTCCATCCTAAAGGAAATCAGTCCTGAATGTTCATTGGAAAGACTGATGCTGAAGCTGAAACTCCAATACTTTGGCCACCTGATGCAAAGAACTGACTCATTTGAAAAGACCCTGATGCTGGGCAAGATTGAAGGCGGGACGAGTAGGGGACGACAGAGGATGAGATGGTTGGATGGCATCACTGACTCAATGGACATGAGTTTGAATAAAGTCTGGGAGTTGGCAATGAACAGGGAGGCCTAGTGTGCTGCAGTCCATGGGGTCGCAAAGAGTCAGACACAACTGAGTGACTGAACTGAACTGTGCTCCTATGTGATTGAATAAAAAGAAATCCAGCATTATCTGAAAGATCAGTGGCAACTAAAGATGACCTTTATGTCCTTTAAAGTTTGTTCTTGGATCGATCTCCTTGATATTTTATGGATGAAAGTACATAGATGCTAATAAGTTGGAGAATAAAACTAATATGCTAGATGAAAAAATGTTGAAAAGATTTAATTTACCAAAACAATGGGCTGAGACAAATAAGATACAATTTAATAAGGATAAATATAAAATCCTTCATTTACCTTTAAAAACAAATCTGTGATATAAAGCAAGATGGACAGCACTGCATTAACAGAAACAAATCCACAGACTAGGGGATCCCCAGGTGGCTCAGCAGGGGACACAGTTTCAATTTCTGGGTTGGGGAGAGCCCCTGGAGGAGGAAATGGCAACCCACTCCAGTATTCTTGCCTGAAGAATCCCATGGACAGAGGAGCCTGGCAGGCTGCAGTCCATAGAGGCTGCAGGGTCAGACACGACTGAGCATGCACATGCATGCACACATGCAATTGCACAGAGTAGCCTTTCATTAACAAAGATATACATTAATCACACAAAAATTTATGTTCATCACAAAGAAAACAATAGACCAACTATCCTAGGCACAGACTAGACCTCAGCTGAAAAACTAGATTTAATTCTGGGGACTTAATTTCAAGAGAAAGTTATAATGTCTACAGTACACCAAATTAAGGGGAGATGGGATAATGAAGAATGAAGAGAAGAGAAAGTCGCTGCCGGGGTCCAGCTCCAGTGGATCCAGGGAATTCGAAGGGGAGATGGCTTCGGCGATCAGGAAACAACAGCTTATTTAAATGTTAATTAAAGATATAAAGAGTGGCCGGGAGGACCAACCTCACATCCAAGGAGCCGTGGCTGCGTGGGCGCAGGAGGGCCTAAAGGAGCTATCCCACATTGAAGGTCAGGAAGGGTGGCGGTGAGGAGATACCCCTCGTCCAAGGTAAGGAGCAATGGCTGCGCTTTGCTGGAGCAGCTGTGAAGAGATATCCCACGCCCAAGGTAAGAGAAACCCGAGTAAGATGGTAGCTGTTGCAAGAGGGCATCAGAGGGCAAACACACTGAAACCATACTCACAGAAAACTAGTCAATCTAATCACACTAGGACGACAGCCTTGTCTAACTCAATGAAACTAAGCCATGCCTGTTGGGCAACCCAAGACGGCCAGGTCGTGGTGGCGAGATTTGACAGAATGTCGTCCACTGGAGAAGGGAATGGCAAACCACTTCAGTATTCTTGCCTTGAGAACCCCATGAACAGTATGAAAAGGCAAAATGATAGGATACTGAAAGAGAAACTCCCCAGGTCAGTAGGTACCCAATATGCTACTGGAGATCAGTGGAGAAATAACTCCAGAAAGAATGAAGGGATGGAGCCAAAGCAAAAAGAATACCCAGCTGTGGATGTGACTGGTGATAGAAGCAAGGTCCGATGCTGTAAAGAGCAATATTGCATAGGAACCTGGAATGTCAGGTCCATGAATCAAGGCAAATTGGAAGTGGTCAAACAAGAGATGGCAAGAGTGAATGTCAACATTCTAGGAATCAGCGAACTGAAATGGACTGGAATGGGTGAATTTAACTCAGATGACCATTATATCTACTACTGCGGGCAGGAATCCCTCAGAAGAAATGCAGTGGCCATCATGGTCAACAAAAGAGTCCGAAATGCAGGACCTGGATGCAATCTCAAAAACAACAGAATGATCTCTGTTTGTTTCCAAGGCAAACCATTCAATATCACAGTAATCCAAGTCTGTGCCCCAACCAGTAATGCTGAAGAAGCTGAAGTTGAACAGTTCTATGAAGACCTACAAGACCTTTTAGAATTAACACCCCAAAAAGATGTCCTTTCCATTATAGGGGACTGGAATGCAAAAGTAGGAAGTCAAGAAACACCTGGAGTAACAGGCAAATTTGGCTTTGAAATACAGAATGAAGCAGGGCAAAGACTAATAGAGTTTTGCCAAGAAAATTCACTGGTCATAACAAACACCCTCTTCCAACAACACAAGAGAAGACTCTACACATGGACATCACCAGATGGTCAACACCGAAATCAGATTGATTATATTCTTTGCAGCCAAAGATGGAGAAGCTCTATACAGTCAGCAAAAACAAGACCAGGAGCTGACTGTGGCTCAGATCATGAACTCCTTATTGCCAAATTCAGACTTAAATTGAAGAAAGTAGGGAAAACCACTAGACCATTCAGGTATGACCTAAATCAAATCCCTAATGATTATACAGTAGAAGTGAAAAATAGATTTAAGGGCCTAGATCTGATAGATAGAGTGCCTGAACTATGGAATGAGGTTTGTGACATTGTACAGGAGACAGGGATCAAGACCATCCTCATGGAAAAGAAATGCAAAAAAGCAAAATGGCTGTCTGGGGAGGCCTTACAAATAGCTGTGAAAAGAAGAGAAGTGAAAAGCAAAGGAGCAAAGGAAAGATATAAGCATCTGAATGCAGAGTTCCAAAGAATAGCAAGAAGAGACAAGAAAGCCTTCTTCAGCGATCAATGCAAAGAAATAGAGGAAAACAACAGAATGGGAAAGACTAGGGATCTCTTCAAGAAAATCAGAGATACCAAAGGAACATTTCATGCAAAGATGAGCTCGATAAAGGACAGAAATGGTATGGACCTAACAGAAGCAGAAGACATAAAGAAGAGATGGCAAGAATACACAGAAGAACTGTACAAAAAAGATCTTCATGACCCAGATAATCACGATGGTGTGATCACTGACCTAGAGCCAGACATCCTGGAATGTGAAGTCAAGTGGGCCTTAGAAAGCATCACTACGAACAAAGCTAGTGGAGGTGATGGAATTCCAGTTCAGCTATTCCAAATCCTGAAAGATGATGCTATGAAATTGCTGCACTCAATATGCCAGCAAATTTGGAAAACTCAGCAGTGACCACAGGACTGGAAAAGGTCAGTTTTCATTCCAATCCCAAAGAAAGGTAACGCCAAAGAATGCTCAAACTACCACACAATTGCACTCATCTCACATGCTAGTAAAGTAATGCTCAATATTCTCCAAGCCAGGCTTCAGCAATATGTGAACCGTGAACTTCCTGATGTTCAAGCTGGTTTTAGAAAAGGCAGAGGAACCAGAGATCAAATTGCCAACATCCGCTGGATCATGGAAAAAGCAAGAGAGTTCCAGAAAACCATCTATTTCTGCTTTATTGACTATGCGAAAGCCTTTAACTGTGCGGATCACAATAAACTGTGGAAAATTCTTCAAGAGATGGGCATACCAGACTACCTGATCTGCCTCTTGAGAAATCTGTATGCAGGTCAGGAAGCAACAGTTAGAATTGGACATGGAACAACAGACTGGTTCCAAATAGCAAAAAGGAGTTCATCAAGGCTGTATATTGTCACTCTGTTTATTTAACTTATAAGCAGAGTACATCATGAGAAACGCTGGACTAGAAGAAACACAAACTGGAATCAAGATTGCCGGGAGAAATATCAATAACCTCAGATATGCAAATGACACCACCCTTATGGCAGAAAGTGAAAAGGAACTCAAAAGCCTCTTGATGAAAGTGAAAATGGAGAGTGCAAAAGTTGACTTAAAGCTCAATATTCAGAAAACGAAGATCATGGCATCCGGTCCCACCACTTCATGGGAAATAGATGGGGAAACAGTGGAAACAGTGTCAGACTTTATTTTTGGGGGCTCCAAAATCACTACAGATGGTGACTGCAGACATGAAATTAAAAGATGCTTACTTCTTGGAAGGAAAGTTATGACCAACCTAGATAGCATATTCAAAAGCAGAGATATTACTTTGCCAACAAAGGTTCGTCTAGTCAAGGCTATGGTTTTTCCAGTGGTCATGTATGGGTGTGAGAGTTGGACTGTGAAGAAAGCTGAGTGCCGAAGAATTGATGCTTTTGAAGTGTGGTGCTGGAGAAGACTCTTGAGAGTCCCTTGGACTGCAAGGAGATCCAACCAGTCCATTCTGAAGGAGATCAGCCCTGGGATTTCTTTGGAAGGAATGATGCTAAAGCTGAAACTCCAGTACTTTGGCCACCTCATGCAAAGAGTTGACTCATTGGAAAAGACTCTGATGCTGGGAGGGATTGGGGGCAGGAGGAGAAGGGGACGACAGAGGATGAGATGGCTGGATAGCATCACTGACTCGATGGATGTGAGTCTGAGTGAACTCCGGGAGTTGGTGATGGACCGGAAGGCCTGGCGTGCTGCGATTCATGGGGTTACAAAGAGTCGGACACGACTGAGCGACTGATCTGATCTGATCTGATCAGTGAGGAAATTCAGTGGAGAAAAGAGGATGAAATAAGGATAGCTCAGTGAGGAAATTCAGTGGAGAAAAGAGGCTGAATAATTCAGCCAGAAGGTGAGAGAAAGAACAACATGGGGAGACCAAGTTTCGGTGAATGAGGCCCGCACTTTATTTTCCAATGTAGTTTTTATACCTTAAATTATGCATAGAGGATAATGGGGGAAGGGGTAGAGTCATGCAGTAAGCCAGGCTTTCTTCCTGCAAACTTATCATATGCAAAAGTTCAGGTGATTTGCATCATCTTCTGGCCTGGAGGCCTGTTAACATTTTAAGACCCTTTCTTCAGAAAACTTATTTTTCTCTAAAGGTGATTAGTCAGGCGCCACCCTCTAAAAGCATTAGATAAAGTTGCATTCCTATAGGGCAAAGGTGTGGTGGGCTATAACAAGAAAAAGAATGAACTCAAGGGTCCAAGGTTACAAACATTAAAGCTACTACTTACACCAATTATACTAATCAATACACTGCCAGGGACACAGCAGGTAAGGGATATGGAAACTTAGCAGCAAACATTGGCCCAAAAAGTGAAAAACCCTTCACCAATACAATTTCTAATCAATCTTTTAACTGCTCAAAGGAATCTGTATTTAGACAGTTTAGAACATCTCATGTCTCTCACAGATGGGAGGCTCTGTGCAATCACATGTGGCCGGAAAATCCTATTCAGGCAGGCTAGAGGACTTCCAAAGGAGTTTGTAGGTTGAAACACTGTCACACCCAGGAATTATTAACTGGAGCTGTAAGTTAACTCTTTTTTCAGAGAAAGGTAGTGGGGGACAGCCCCCCATAAAGTCAGAGGTGTAGGTGAGAGCACAAAGCAGAAAGTAGGCAGACTCTGGTTTTGGGGGTAGATGCTCGAGAATTTCCAGGGGGACTCCTGAGGCTCGATCCCGCCTTTTCGTATGCCGAGCCTCCTTCCTCATGACCTTTGTCATGGGCGGAGTTCCTCACGCTGGCTCAAGTCGCTCAATCAGACTATACAGTCCATGGGCTTCTCTAGGCCAGAATATTGGGGTGGGTAGCCTTTCCTTTCCCCAGGGGATCGTCCCAACCTAGGGATCGAACCCAGGTCTCTCACATTGCAGGCAGATTCTTCACCAGCTGAGCCACAAGGGAAGACCAAGAGTACTGGAGTGGGTGGCCTATCCCTTCTCCACCGGATCTTCCTGACCCAGGAATTGAACTGGGGTCTCCTGCATTGCAGGGAGATTCTTTACCAACTGAGCCATCAGAGAAGCCCATGGAGAACTTCATGAAACACCTCTCTGAGAGCTATATGGGTGGATCCTGTACTGACTGAAGGGCAAATCCAAGGCTGTCTGGCATAGGGGAGTCTGAAGTCCTTCATAAGCAAGCTCATATCAAAGCTTCGTCAGTGATGCACCTTTTAAACTTTAGTGAGTTCCTCTCATCTCCAAACCTCAGTTAACTTCATTTACCAAAAAAATAAAAATTACAAGATAATCTTATTAACAACTGCCTCACTAAAATGTATGAAAACCAAATGAGATAATCCATTTAAAGCAATTTGCCCATTCCTGTGAGCATGCTAAGTTGCTTCAGTTGTGTCTGACTCTCAGCGACCCCAAGGACCATAGCCCACCAGGCTCCTGTGTCCATAGAATTCTCCAGGTAAGAATACTGGAGTGGGTTTCCATGCCCTCCTTCAGAGAATCTTTCACACCCAGGAATGGAACCTGCATCTCTTTATGTCTCCTGCCCTGGCAGGCAGGTTCTTTACCACTAGCGCCACCTGGGAAGCCCTGGCCCATTCCTAGTAATAAATGTTAAATAAACATTTGTTCTTGGGCAAGGGAAGAGCTGGCAGAACTGGTAGAACAATAGAGTTCAAAGTTGGTGCTTTCAAAGTTCAGTTACTTTTTATGTTCAGAAAATATTGCTCTATTTTATCAGTTAATTTGGGAGGGTTTTGTTGTTGTCGGTTTTTCTTTTGTATGTCTTTATTGAATTTGTTAAAATACTGCTTCTGTTGTTTATGCTCTGATTTTTTGGCCACTACGCACGGGGGGATCTTGGTTCCCTGACCAGGGATTGAACCCCCTGCATTGGAAGAAGAAGCCCTAACCACAGGACTGCGGGGGAAGGCCTTATTCTTTTTCTCTAATGCAGAAGATCTGATCCTAGTTAGGGGGAAAAGTTGAAAAGGACAGTGTGTTGCTGAGCCAGAGAGCAGAGGGAGAGAAGCATCTGAAAGCATCAGGTGTACAGTACCCAGAACCACGAAGCGGTGACAAACACATGGGGCGTGGGGGACATCGTCAGGCACTGCTTGGTTTCTGTCCCCCAGGGCCTCTTCTGGAAACTTCTGCTTCCATCTGGAGGACATGGTTTTGTCTTTATGAGGGTGGGGTGTCCTTACCTGCCGCACGACAGGGACTGCATTGTGAGCTTGGGGACAGAATGTGACATCTGGGGGAGAAACTCAAAGTGGCCCTTTGACTTGAGCCCCGGCCGAGCCAAGAGCTTTCCGTATGACTGCTGCAGGACACGCCTCAGTAACTTACCAGTGCAACAAATACGGAGCTTCTGTCATCAACCCTCTGGAGCTGGGCCACAACCAGGGGCCTTCTGCCCTGTGCCTGCTCTCACCAATGGAATGAGACTAAGTTCGGTTCCAAAGGCAAGGAAAGCGTTCTCCTCAGATCAAAGAGTGAAGACGCTCGAGCTTCCGCTCCAGAGAAGGTGTTCTCGCCACCCACCACTGGCAGTTGCTTAGTTTACGGCGACCTCTACCGCCCGCAGGGGAGGGGTAGTTTTGCAGAGGCGCGCAGGCGCAGCTGTACCGCTCAAGCTCCTGTCAGGAGGCGGCGCAGCCTCTCTGCACCGCCTCCGCCATCTTGGATGGAGTTAAGTGCGCAGTGTCTGTACAGGAGCCAGAAGCTGAGGCCGCCGTGCAGCTGTTTGGCACCAGGAACGCAGGTCAGAAGGGCCTGGGCGTGAGACCTCTACTCGCGGCACCCTGTGAGGCAGTGAAACTAGGCTCAGCATAACGGAAAAGGAAAAAATGGTTAAACTTTATTTTGTTGTTGTTGTTCAGCCAGTATGTTGTGTCTGACTTTTTGCGACCCCATGAACTACAGCACTCAAGGTTCCCAGGCTCCTTTCACTGCCTCCCAGAGTTTGCTCAAATTCATGTCCATTGAGTCGGTGATGCCTCTAACCATCTCATCCTCAGCTGCCCCCTTCTCCTGCCCTCAGTCTCTCCCAGCATCAGGGTCTTTTCCAATGAGTCGGCTCTTCAACATCAGATGGTCAAAGTGTTGGACCTTCCGCTTCAGCATCAGTCCTTCCAATGAATATTCAGGTTGATTTCCTTTAGGATTGACTGGTTTGATCTCCTTGCAATCCAGAGAACTCTCAAGAGTATTTTCCAACACCACAGTTCAAAAGCATCAATTCTTCCCCACTCAGCCTTCTTTATAAACACTTTTGTTAGCTACATTCTATTTTTACTTCCTGGTAATTGTGAATGGGCTTTGCTGGTGTCATCCGAGCTACATCCCTCCTGCTGATGTTAATTATGTTCAGTTAAGTCGCTCAGTCGTGTCCGACTCTCTGACCCCATGAACCGCAGCACACCAGGCCTCTCTCTCCATCACCAACTCCTGGAGTCCACCCAAACCCATGTCCATTGAGTCGGTGATGCCATCCAACCATCTAATCTTCTGTTGTCCCCTTCTCCTCCTGCCCTCAATCTTTCCCAGCATCAGGGTCTTTTCAAATGAATCAGCTCTCTGCATCAGGTGGCCAAAGTATTGGAGTTTCTCATGCTCTTTTTAGACTTGCCCTGTGGGAGAAAGAGAAGTGCTAGACACTCCTTCAGGAAGAGCCCAGCCTGCAAAGCTAGCTGACACCTGTCTGTGGTCCCCAGGACCTCCTCTGAAGGGCTTCTGGGCACCTTTCCACTCTCCCTTGTGTCTTCAGCTTCCCACTGTCTGTTTCAAAAGTGCCTTTCCTGCCTTCTTCCGCCTCCGGCCCACATCACTCACACCATTCTGTCCTTCAGAATCAAGCTTCTCCAGAGAGTGGTCCTCACGGTGCAGTAGATGCAGTAGCATGGACTGTGTAGTGTTTTTCAGGTGGATGGTGATATACATTTATCACTGTGTTTCATGCTTGAAAAAGATGAATTGTGAAGTGGACTACTGGGCTCATGAGTTACCTAAAATGCTTTTTTTTTTAATATTTAAATATTTATTTATTTGGCTGTGCCTGGTCATAGATATGGCAGGTGGGATTTTTTTTTTTTTTCAAGTTGTGCCATTTCCGCATGTGGGATTTAGTTCCCTGGCCAGTGATAGAACTTGGGCCCCCATATGTTTCAAGCACACTGTCTTAGCCACTGGACCACCAGGGGAGTCCTCCTGATGTGCTTTTGAAAGTATCAAATAAGCCAAAGGAAACAGAGTGGTCCCATGAGTTGCTGTTGTTTTGTTACCTGGTCCTTTCTTATCCCCTGGAATGTGGCCCTCTCCCCACCACGCCACTGAAACTGCTCTACCAATGTGACCAGTGCCCTTTGGGGTCTGTGCTTGCTTCGCTGGAATTCTCTGCCGTGTTCGATGGAATTAAGGCTCCAGGACTCTTGGCACCCTTTCTTATTTTCTGGACAAACTCTCTCCTTCCTAGTTGGCCTCTTCATCTTTTCCCCCAGAATCTCTTTTTTCCTACTTAACCACCTGTCACCGACCTTATGTGCAGCCACTGAAGAAGCTCATCTGCTTGCCTGTGAAGAGGTGCAATGGTGGGAAAGGGTGAGCAGCAGGGCTTAGAAAGGGAACTGGCTGGAGCAGGGCTGGAAATTCTTCTTCCCAAGGCTGCCGTTCCCTCTGTGAGGACAGGAAAGTGGAAGCAGTGAGTACAGCTGACCCCCCTAACTAGGGGTTACAGGCACCAACCCTCTGGTCAGTGGAACATTCAAGTGTAACTTTACAGTCAGTCCTCTATGTTCATGGTTCTGCATCCATGGATTCCCCCAGCCCCTGTACTGTAGTACTCTAGTACTACATGTACAGTACATGTAGTACTCTAGTACATATTTATTGGGGGGAGGGGAAATAGTGTATATATGGGCCCTTGCAGTTCACATCTATGTTGTTCAAGGGTCAACTGTATATAAAATGTGTGGTATATGTTGCTTTTTGATAACTGAATAGAGTCTGAGACTTCCAGATCTCAAAAAATGTAGGCAGGAAGGCATAGAAGGCATAGAAGGGGAAGAGACTTTACAAGTATAAACATGTGGACATGGCTTGAGAGGAGGCCTCAGCCTCCTCAGGGGTCTTATCCCCCAAAGCAGGCTGGAGTCAGCCTTTTCTGCACCATGACAAAACAACCATGTCTTAGTTTATTAAAAAGTCAACTGAGTGCCTGCAAGAGACGCCCTGACTCTTCTCTCCAGATAAACGACCCAGTGTAGAATGGAAGCAGGAGATTGTCTCTTCCCTTCCTCCTGCTCCTACCTTAAGCTCAGAACAAACAGTTTTCAATTTTTCTTTCCTGCCCAACCCCTCCAATCTCCAGATTGAAATCAGTGGGAGAAGGTGCATGCATCAGGTCATTTCACAGGGAGAGAAGCAGGCAGGAGAGAACAGGGGGGGAATGCTTCTTTTAAATCAAAATGCCGGTCTAGTCTCTAGCTTTCCTACCTGAGGCCTCTACTCCTGTCTTGTGAGGTCTGAAAAGGACTGAGGACTGAGAGGCAGGGTAGAAGGATAAAGGAATCTATGTTTGCATGGTTCCAGAAGTCCATCCTGAGGGTCCACTCAATCAGTGGCCTGTCTCCAGGGCCTGCTCCTCTCCCTTCACCAGGTAATTCCCACCCTCTCCAGAGGCCACCCCAGGCTGTGCTGTGTTGCTCTGCCTGAGTGTGGACTTAGGCACACTTGAGGACTCAACTAATGCTTGATGGCAATTAATGGAAGACTTGCAAAACAGCAAGTGGAATTTGAAGTAGAAATAAGATGAATGTCTTGACCTGTTTGGACAGTTATAACAGAACACCACAAACTGAGTGACTTCAAATTTCTCACAGTTCTGGAGTCTGGGAATCCTAGATCAGGGTATCTGGTTAGAGCCCACTGCCTGGTTTGCAGACGGCTGTCAGAGACACACAAACATTCATTCTGTAGCTATGACTCTTTTTCTCAGTGTCTGCATGTTCCAGACCCTCCAAATGGGTCCTTGAAGTTACATCTTTTCTCTGACCCTGGCATGATGCTAAATCTTGCCCCTTACATGGGCAGTGGGCATCTCCTTGACAAATGTCCCTCCTGCATAGTGTCTAGCTTCTGACATATGGAAATGGACAAAGACTTCCTGATAGATACAAGAGTTGGATAAATGGAGAGATTCGCTGTGTTCTTGGGTGGGAATACTGAATCGTTTAAAGATAATGACCCTATTATTTTAAAGGGTTAACATAATTACAATTTTAAAATTCCAACAGATTTTTGGAGCTTTATAAATTGATTTGGTTGCGAATTATTGAAAAAATAGACAGGCAAAAATTGCTTGAAAAAGATGAATTATGAAACGAACTACTGAGTTTCAAAATCCCTTTTAGAGAAAGCTAGTGATGATGAGGATGACAAACTATCATTTGTTGAGAGCTTGTGATGTGCTGGGCATTATGCTAACCACTTTGTGCAAATTATTTTTTTTCTGTTCTAACTGTAGTGCTGTGAAATAGGCACTGTTATTACCCATATTTTACGGATGAAGTGACAGAATGAAAGTGGTTGTTCAAGATCAATAACTTGTTCAAGATCAAACAGCTAATCCGGGTCTGCCTGATTCCTAGGCTTATCGCTTCACTCCTCTTCACCAACATGGAACCCACATGCTGCTGATTAAAGAGCAGGCAGATGGAGCAGTAGAATAGAACAGAGTGCTCAGGGTAATTTTCTTAAAAATTATGAAGTTAAAAATTATGAAATAAGACACAAGGAAAACATCTATGAAAGTAACCAGGCAAAAATTTAAGCCTATATTGTTACAAACACATACACATAGTATACATACAAGTGAAGGCATAAAAAACCAAAATGGCAGCAGATATAACAAATAGTTGGAAAGGGGTCAAAGTTAGAATTGCAGTCCATAGCTGGAAAAGAAAAGCAAGTGCAAGCAGAAGGGAGTCAAGGATGAAAGAAAGTCCAGAAACACTTAGAATCAATTTCTAACTCAGTATCAGCTGCCCTTTTGACCTATGTGGCTGAATGCATCGAAGATAAACCAGAAGATATGTGAGAAGTCATATTAAAACAGTAGCCACTCGTTTTTACCCACTAAACTATCTCCCCTTCTAGGGTTCCACAGCCCCAACCCAGAACAGAGGAGCAACCCCCAAAGGATTGCCATCCTCATGTGTGAATGTGCTCAGTCCCTCGGTCATGTCCAACTCTTTGTGACCATATGGATTATAGCTCGCCAGACTCTTCTGTCCATGGGATTTCCCAGGCAAAAATTCTGGAGTGGGTTGCCATTTCCTTCTCCAAGGGATCTTCCCAACCCAGGGAGAGAACTGGTGTCCCCTGCATTTGGAAAAATTATCCTTTAACTTTGTCACATTATTATTATATATAATATATTTATATTATTATTGTCACTTATCCTTTAACAAATTATTGTTATTCGCCCTTTGACAGACTATGGTATATTTATCCAGTGATTTTCCTTTATTCAACTTATGGAGAAGTTGTGTGTTTGTTCAGTGTCAGGATCTGAAGAGGTTTTGTTTTGTTTTTGAGACTGAAGTGTTGTTCTACGTGGTGAGGCCTGAGCCCCGGCATGGCTTGGGGATGGAGCAGGCTCTTGGTCTGGTGTGCAGGCTCTTAGTCCAGGAGGACAGGTCTGACTTGACCCAGCCACCCTCTGGAGGGTAATGACATGGGCTCCAATGGTTGGCTTTTGCTGCTGTCCAGGGTGTGGCTAGGGCAGCCTGACCACTGTCAGCACAGCCCTACTATAAGCACCTCTTAAGCAGGTATCACCTCTGCACCCCATGTGCTGATTGATGGCCGGCCTTCTTTCTTCTGATGTCTGAGATTTCCCAGGGCTCTTTGGGTATCCTGTGTACCCATTTCCTGGGTGAGATCTCTCCACTGCTTGTGTTGATGTGGGGGCAGTTTGCTTGCATTACAGCTATACAGTCTAAAAACGACAAAGTATTTTCCACTTGTTCACAGTGACGTCCCTAATTTTTCAAGGCTGATAGAGGAGTTCCTCTTTAAAAAATAATAATTCTTTACCACTTTCAGTGGGATTGGGGAAAAAACAAGGCAAATCAGTGAAATCAAATAATTGTCAATCTCATTGTTTCTAAGGTTTAACTTGTGTAAATAGCAATGATATCACCTTCGTATGTGTATGATTTTTTTTTTTGGCTGCTGTTCCCTGTGTGACTAATACTGTGTGACCACGATCAGCAGGAGCCCACTGTTGACCGATGTTAGTGAATATAGGAGTAAAATTGGAGCAGAATCTCCCTAGTCCCATAGTGGAATTACTGGTCCATGTATATTGTCATATTTATGTCTCTTAATACGTAATTGCTAAATTGCTTTTTCTAAAAGGTCAGTTCCTTTTCCAGTGCCTTCAGTGACAGATGAAGATGTGAAATGTCAAGACTAGTTTATCGTGAACATTTTTCCTCCCTAATTTGGTAGCTAAAATAGTACCCACTGCTTATTTTAATTTGTGCTTCTTTTATTCTTTTGAAGAAGAGTCTGTTACCTTCACATTAGCTGCAAGGATGCTAGCAAGCTCCCCTGCTTGCTGGTTTCACCTGTTCCATTTTATTAAATAGCTTCAGTTCTCTTGGGTGATGGAAACCTGGTGTCCACTGTGACAGATCTGAAGATCTGATATTTTTCCTCCAGTCGATTCTTATTCATATTTTTCAAGTCAACGGAAGCCTCTGTTTCTCCCATTTCTTACCTCATGTGACTGCTGTCGCTCTGTTTCCTTTCTCCATTTCCCTAACACACTCTTCATACCAGGGGCAGCAAAAGGAGGGGCGGACGTTTGCAAGGAAACAAAACATCTCAGCATGGCAAACAACCTAAAGATTCGATGTAAACCATCTCCATCATAAAGGGGCACAGCCACTCCTCCTCCTGGGAACGTGTCTCTGGTCCCTTGCATTCTTGGATGCTGGCTTCCTTCATCTGGCTGGCCTGTCTCTTCCTGACCACACCTTGTCCACTTCCCCTTCTAGAGCCCTCAGTCTGGGCTGGGCTCCTTGCCTTGTGTTTCTCTGAGGCTTATAGTCCCCTTCTACTACTCACTTCTCTTTGGCCATATAGATTATTATTGTAATATAATAAAATATTGAGTCCCCTTCTACTCACTTCTACTTGGCCATATAGATTATCATTGTAATATAATAAAATATTATTATATTTTAATAAGCTAGAATGACCCATTTAGTGCTTACCTAAGCAAAATGCAATTTCCTCTCCCTAGTAACTATGCCAATCACTTTTAACCATTATTTTTTTTTCACCCTTTTCCTCCAGTCATATTTCCTTTTGTCTGTTTTCCGGTCAGGCTCTTCACTTGTTTATCTACTGATGTCTTAATGTTTCTCTTATTGCTTAATACCCTTTTTTTGTTCACTTAAAGATTCCTGAATTAAGAAAAATATTATAATTAACAGATGTTCTCTCCACAATAAACAGAAGGTACTATTTCTTAGTTTCCAAAGAAAATTACTTTTTCATAGAAGAATCAATAAATCTTTCAAAATATTATTACATATATGGCTTCAGAAATTCAAATTTCATTATATATATATATATATATATATATATATATATGTTTCTTCTGATATGTATATATAAATATATATATATTTCTTCTGATATATATATATATATATATATATATACGTATATATATATATATATATATCAGAAGAAATTTTCCATAGTTGTGTTTATTTATCTCTGGCTGATCTTGGTAATCAATACCACATTGTTACCCATAAAAAGTACAATAAATAGTCAACATCTGAACTTTAATAGGCAAAACAAACATCTTTGTTTTGATTATTAGACGTATGTTATTTTATTTTGAACCTTATTCTGAATAATTTGAAAATCATCTAATTTTAGAAACTTCTCTATAAAACTCAAATCTTTGGCTGTGTCTTTCCAGAAGTTACCTCATCTTGATGTTTATTATATCTCAGATGAAAAGAGGTAGATTTTTAGAAAATGCAGTTCATTGTTATTGTTGTAGTTCATTCGTTAAGTCGTGTCCAGCTCTGCAACCCATGGACTACAGCACGCCAGGCTTCCCTGTCCTTCACTATCTCCTGGAGTTTGCTCAAATTCATGTCCATTGTGTCGAGGATGCCATCCAACCATCTCATCATCTGTCACCTCCTTCTCATCCTGCCCTCAATCTTTCCCAGCATCAGGTTCTTAGCAGTTGAGTCAGCTCTTCACATCAGGTGGTCAAAGTATTGGAGCTTCAGCTTCACCATCAGTCCTTCCAATGAATATTCAGGACTGATTTCCTTTAGAATTGACTGGTTTGATCTCCTTGCTGTCCAAGGTACTCTCGAGAGTCTTCTCTAACACCATAGTTCGAAAGCATCAATTCTTTGGCCCTCAGCCTTCTTTGTGGTTCAACTCTCACATCCGTACTTGACTATTGGAAAAGCCATAGCTTTGACTTAGACAGACCTTTGTTGGCAAAGTGGTTTCTCTGCTTTTTACGCTGTCTAGGTTTGTCATAACTTTTCTTCCAAGGAGGAAACATCTTATAATTTCATGGCTGCAGTCATACTGTCTACAGTGATTTTGGAGCCCAAGAGAAGAAAATATGTCACTGTTTCCACTTTTCATAGCCAGTGCAAATTAATAATAAATGCTCATACCCTTTGCCAGCATTTCTCAAATATACATACAGTGACCCTTTGAAGAAAGCAAAAAAAAATTAAGAAAAAAAAATTTAAGAATGATACACAAAGGCAGACTATAAAGAATCAATGGGGAATCAAAATAAATAGTAGATAAGTGCCATAAATATGAATATTTAAATATATTTTACAAATAAAAAATCAAATCAAAATAAAGGGGTTGTCATAGCAAGAACTTGAAGGTGGAAGTAATTCTCTGCCACCAGATCTCTGTGACTATTAGCAGGCTGCAGAAGAATAAGGAGGCTTCACATGCCATCTCCCAATGGGGGTTAATGAATTCCAGCCTTTTCTGGAGAGGTCCCTCCCACCATCCTAGGCGGAAGATTCACCAACCGACTGTTCTTTATGTGACTCTATCCAGCAGACAGCCTGCCAAAATACAGCAGACCTCTTACCTGTCAAACCTTTCAGCTCCTTGCTTCTGCCCGTATGTACAGGAGTAATTCATATAAACTGAACAGACCTGCCGAATATCTGCAAGAACTTTGACATGCTTGGAAGGAAACGATAGATCTTAAAAATATAGGTGGTATGTTCATATTTTCTTTAACTTTCATTCAAAGTGAAGAGAAGAGCGATAAGATAGAAGTGAAAACTTGTTTTTATGGCTGCTGTCAGGGAAAGGGATTTGCTAAACATGCGCTCCACCACCACACACTACACTGAACTGTGTACGAGTTTGCTTTTCTAGATTACAGCTCAAACTTTCCAAACAATGGGTCTTAATAAAGGACAGAATGATTATCCTGAAGACCAGGGAAAAAAGCATTTTTCCCCGCTTTCATCCAAATATACAAAGGCTAATTATGTGATTAGGAATGCTCATGAATCAATTTGGATAAATTATTTTTGTAACCTTTGGTATCTGGAGCCATACTAACTTGTGAGAAGATAAATAGAAGTGTAATTAGTATTCTTATTGTTGGTGAATATATTCTTTGTTTCTGAGCCTGCAACAAAGGATGTTGAGATCCCAGCACCCACTGTATCATCTCCCACATCTTGGTCTTTGCCAGGTCAATGGGTGGCTTTTCCTCTCTTGCTGAGTATATAATGTTGTGGTTGGGGGGGAATGTCAGGTGTGGGAGGCACACAGAAACCAGAACAGGTTTGTCTCCTGCTGTCTTTAGCACCTAGTACAGTTCCAGGATCTACTTTCTATGGATACGGTGAGGATGAGTGGAATAATGGGAAGAATTATATAACATTGTGGAAAATAAAACCCTATTTCAGGGGCCAGATGAGATGGTTTCAAATTCCTTCACTTCCTAACATTACAACTTAACAACAATCCCTTAACCTTTCTGTACCTCCAGTTCTTCAGCTGCAAAATAAGAATGCTCACAATAGTCTCTTGTTTTGAAATGTTGCCTCCATGCCAAAAAATAGAATAAGTCCAAACTCCTTATCAGTACATATAAACTTCATATTTTGGCCTCAGACTAACCACCGCTGGCTCTTAAAACCTCCTAATGCACCTTCTTCTCCTAGCATATAACCTGTTCCTGTAGGACCATAGGGTAGAGGAGGATCCCTTAATAACGTGCCTGTTAGACAAGGTTGCTCTTTATCTTTCTGCCCTATAAACTCCTTCTCACTCTTACTGTTGTTGTTCAGTTGCTAAGTCATGGCTGACTCTTTGCAACCCCTTCACTCTTAAATTTCTCTCAAAATCTCTTCACATTTCTGACGTCTCTGCTTCATGGGAATGAGATGGATCCACTCCTCTGAGTGCACAGTGAACTCTGAGTTTCCTGCTCTCTACCAAACATCTGTTTTACGCTCTTTTTGCTTTAACTTGTAAGCATCTTGAGAGCAAAATATGTTTAATTTATCTTGTCTACCATCTCTGACACTGTAATGGTACATAATGGGCTATTATTTAGTGTTGAGTGAATTAAGTTCTTCCATGTGTATTTTTTAACATGTTTTCTTAAAAGTTAAACAATGTGACAAATAGTCTTATGTAAGAGTTTATATAGTAGCTCAGTTTGATCAATGAATGAAGTGAATGAATCTTCTTACTATTGAACATCTTCACTGATGTTCAGTTCTGTACCTTGAGGCAGGTTGATTCTAACTTAGCTCATAGAGGAAGAGACACAAAAAGCCAGTAAACATATGAAGGAAAAGGTTCAACTGAACTAACAAAGAAGTTAAAGTATAACAACAAAATACAAAAAGAAAACCCAATAGAATAACTGAAAAAAATTAAAGATATATAATTCTGGCTAAGGTGCTGTGAAGCAAACTCTTATACATTGCAGGTGGGAATACTGTTCTAACATTTCTGTAAAGCAATCTGATAATATGCATAAAGAGTCTTACAAATCTTATCTGTTCTACATAGGCAACTTCTAAGAATCTCTCACAGGGAAATAAATAGAAGTCATGACAAAATACTGTGCCTGTAGATACTCTGCATATAATAACAAAATTTGGAAACAATCCAACTGGAAAGAGTTAAGCAAGTTATAATATGTCCATGCAAGAAATGTTATGTAGCTACTGAAAATTATGACTATCTAGAGTCAGTAATACTGTTGAGAAATGTTGAGGATTACTAGGGCATCATGAACTTTAGCACGAGGATGATGGCACATAAGCAGTCTGTAATGGCAACAGCACTTCTGTTTGGTATCTTTTATTTTTTTCTGTACTACATTTTTCCTGTCTAGTTTCAGTTTTCTTTAATGAGCAAATATTTTGTTTAAAAATTAAAGCATTAGTTTAAAATTTTAAAAAAAAACTGAGCTTATCAGAGAGCTGCAATCATGGCCTTAAGTCATTTCTTCCATAAATGGATCCTCTAGCCATCTCCCCTTTAAGAGCACCCCTCAGGGAAGGGCTCACTAACATTTAAGCTGAACTTTGAAGAATCAGAAGGAGTTTGTTAGGCGAGAAAGTAAAAAGGCATTCCAGGCAAGGGAATGAATGGCCTTGGCACAGGAGATGGGATATCTTTTGAGATCAGTCTTTAGGTATTGCAGAGTGGGGTATGAGAGATGGGTCTGGTATTGACAACAGGTTCATGGAATATAGGGCACTGGGGTCTGTGCTATGGAGTTTGGACTTAAGCCTGCTGTTCAAGACAAGCCTGAGGAGTTCTGCTCCTATGTACATACCCAGCTAAGTTGCACACATACGCTCACCAAAAGACACAACTGTGGATGTCCATGGAGCGCCTGTTTGCAGTGGTCACAAACTGAAACGGTCCAGCCGGTCACATGTGAGGGATGATGGATGAATCTTGATGTAGTCTTCAGTAGTGGAAAACAGCGAGACTGGATGAGGTTTAGTTGCAAAATGTAGTTGAACTGTGCAGTTTTGGTGTTGAGTGAGGGAGGCTACTCACATAGGGGAATACGTGTGTGATTCCACGGAATTCTGTGTGCGGAGAAAAAGAACAGGTCAAAGACATGTATGCTCTTGGAAGTCACCATGGTGATTGCCCTTGTGGCAGGGGGCAGTGCTAGGAGGGAGACACTAAGAGGGGCTGTCTCTGGTGCAGTGTGCAGTTTCATAAGCTGTGTTTGCAGATCACAATATGATCTGTGTTTGCATCCACTATGTGAAAATATATGCAGCCGTACAATTAAGATTTGCATACTTTTCTGCATGTCACATTTCCACAGTATTTACAAAAATAAAATACAGTAAAATAAAATCAACTCTGGAATAACTTTCCTTTCCTGCTTCTCCGCTGCAGCATACGTAGTTGGAAGCCCTTGCTTTCTGACTGTCAAGGTCTGGAGGAGTCTTCTGCCTTCCTAGCTCCCTTTGTAGTCAGTCAAAGACCCCAACCACTCAGGGGTCCAAATGATTACTCTGACATCTACTTAATCAATATATTAGCATGGGGAGGAAAGTGCTCAAGTTTACCTTAGACCTGAGATGATGACTGGTCTAATCCAGGAAAATTTACAGCTGCTTATCTGATTTTAGACTTCCTTGTTCATACAGATTTTGACTCTGTCCCTGAGGATTGATACTGTGATGAATCGCACCCCTAACACAGTCCAAATTACAGTGCCTGGGGTTCATCATCAGGCCAGACTTCTATATATATTGCCAAGTAATCCAGATGTTTTTTTCCTATTTCAGTTTAAAAGTTGTAATGTTTTCTACATACATATTCATAATGGATTCCGTTTCAAGCAGAAATTATGGACCAGCCCCTGCAAGGTGGTTGGAGAATATCTTACCCAGAAAGGAAATACATTAAGGTCATGAAAGCCCTTTGGAGCATCCAAGTCTTGGCTCCGTTTTTTGGACTTCCTTCCACTTTCCAGAATCCTTCCTTCAGATATTTTCTTTAGATAAGGTGGCCTGTGATGACCTCAGCACACCCTGATGGTTCCTCCAGATAATATGTCCTCAACACAGAGGAGCCATGTGGTTTATTGAGAGCACATGTTCCCCACTGTCATCACTCAAGCTGCTGGCCGCTCTGTGTGCCAAAGCCACAGGCAATGCCAAAGCTGTTGAGTCAGAGAAATTGCTCCCCAATATCAACATGCCAACTCTCCTCTCAATAATATATGCTAAGTCGCTTCAGTCGTGTCTGACTCTACGCGACCCCATAGACAGCAGCCCACCAGGCTCCCCCATCCCTGGGATTCTCCAGGCAAGAACACTGGAGTGGGTTGCCATTTCCTTCTCCAAAGCATGAAAGTGAAAAGTGAAAGTGAAGTCGCTCAGTCGTGTCGGACTCTTAGCGATCCCATGGACTGCAGCCTACCAGGCTCCTCCATCCATGGGATTTTCCAGGCAAGAATACTGGAATGGGGTTCCATTGCCTTCTGCGCTCAATAATATAAAGAGGTCTTCATTTGCTCATGAATTCACTCAGCCCCTCCAACATTTCTTGAATGTCTACTGTAGCCAAGCATGTAGCAGTAGGTATTGAGGATAGATAATGAAGAAAATGGTCACAAACCTTGGCCTTGAGGAACTTCCATTCTAAAGAGACAAGACTGGCAACAAAGAGGCAGACATGTGAAAGGATTGTGGGTGGAGAGAGGGCTGGGAAAAGAAAGCAGAGAGAGGGGAGATGGCAGGTGGACCTGGATATTTTGGGTAACCCAGTCAGCGGGGCCTCTTTGAGTATGGACCTCAGTGAAGGGAGCTTTAACTCCACCAAGATCCAGGGAAAGAGCATTCTGTGAAGGGAAACAGCCAGAGAGATGTGCACCAAGAAAAAGAATCAGCTTTGCTCATTCACCATGGAGCCCAGATAACTGGCTTTAAATATCTGCCAAAGAAGAGTCAAAGCCTGGTTAAACTGGTACAAAGCAAGCAAGTCCTTAGGGACTTCCCAGGTGGCTCAGTGGTAGAGAACCCACCTGCCAATGCAAGAGAGGCAGGTTTGATCCCTGGATTCGGTTCCTCGAGAAGGAAATGGCAATCTACTCCACTATTCTTGCTTGAGAAATCCCATGGACAGAGGAACCTGGTGGGCTGCAGTTCATGGGGTACCATAAAGTTAGACAGGACTTAGTGACTAAACAATAACAAGCAAGTCCTTTCCTGCTTCTCCTGTTTTTCTGTGGCTTCCACTTATACCTTGGAGGGGTCAGAGGCCATACCAGGTATGTAGAGGTACAAGAATACATTCTAGACAATGAAATAGAGAAGAAGTTGGTGGGTGATGTCCTACAAAGCATGACCTGGCAGTGCGTGCTTCCTCTCTCTGCTGCTCTTATGGGCTGAACTGTCTGTCCCACCCCACCCCCATTCATATGTTGAGGCTTTAACCCCCAGCACCTCAGAACGTGACTATTTGGAGACAGGGCCTTTAAAGAGGCAATTAAGGATAAATGAGGTCTTGAGGTGAGCCCTGATTGAATATCACATAAAAAGAGGAGATTTGGTCATAGATATGTACAGAGAGAAGACCATATGACCACAGAAGAAGATGGCCGTCTATAAGTCAAGGAAAGGAGACTGAGAAGAAATCAACCCACCTTGATCTTGAATTTCTACCCTCCAGAATTGCAAGAAAATAAATTTCCGTTTTTTAAACTGCCCGGTCTGAGGTATTTTCCTACGGCAGCCCTAGCAAAAATACTACAGTTGCCCATTAATGTTTAGACTTGGGAAATGACTTAAAACATTGAAGAACTACCTTTGTAAATCAATCTTAGTATCCTACAATGTTCTGGAACTTTATTGGTAAATCAGTCCAATAAGTCTCAGCTGTACTTATTTTCCAAGATCAGTTGAAAAATCTTTAATCAGAGGGTAAAACAAATGGAGTGCCAAAAATGTCAACTTTTGAAGATATTAGTGAATTGCATTTGTTGAAAACAACACATTTTCTGGCTTTTCCTCTATTAAAGCTGAGGAGGAATTGAACAGATTAAAATTAAATCCAGTTATGCCCTGCATCTAATTTTGAAAATTTATGAGTTTTGAAACATCTTGACTTGTAGGAAGAGCCTTTGATGAAGCTCCTTTGTACTTAATTGGATACATTTATGTACTATCAGGAGTAAATAGAATAGAGGAGGCCTGAAATTTTTAGCCTCTAAATTTGGCAAAACATTAATAATTATAAAGGCAACTTATGTAATGAATTTTATTTTTTAAAATGTGATTTAAAACCATCAACAAAATGAAAATTGGGGGGAGTGGATGGGAAAATATTTACAAATCCTATATCTAATAAAGGGCTAATATCTTAAAGATCTAATGAACTCCTACAACTCATTTTGAAAAAAATTTAATTGAAAAATGGGCAGAAAATCTGAATAGACATTTTTTTTAAAGGGAACATCCAAATGGCCAACATGTACATGAAAAGATTCTCAGCATCACTAATCATCAAGGAAATGCAAGTCAATAACCACTGTGAAATATCACCTCACACCTGTTAAGATGACTATCACACACAAAAAAAGAAATAGCAAGTGTTAGCAGAAAGTGATGAGAAAGGAACTCTCATACACTGTTATAAATTGGTGCAACCATCAGGGAAAACAGCATGGAGTTTCCTCAAAAATTAAAAATAGAACTACCATATAAGCCAGTGATTCATATCTGGGCATTTATTCAAAGAAAACAAAAAAACTAATTTAAAAATATCTAGGTAACTGCCCATTTATTGCAGTTTTACTTACAATAACCAAGACATGTAGAGACCTTATGTGACCACCTTGGGATGAATGAATACAGGAAATATGATACATATACACACACAATGGAATATATTCAGCCATAAAAAAGATTGAAATATTGCCATTATTTCACAACATGGATGGACTTTCACAGTGAAATAAGTCAGATAGAGACAGACAAATACCATATAATCTCACTCATATGTGAAATACAAAAACAAAGAAACCAAGCTCATAGATACAGGAAACAAATCAGTAGTTGCCAGAGGCAGGAAGGGAGTAAGGGCTGAAATGAGTAAAGATGTCAAAAGGTACAAATTTCTAGTTATAAAAAAAAATAAGTCATGGAGATGGACACCACATTCTGTGTTGTGTATTTAAAAGTTGCTGGGAGAATAAATCTTAAAAGTTTTTATCATAAGAAAATAAAGTTTGTAACTGTGCATGGTGACGTATAACTAGACTTAGTGTGGTGATAATTTCACAATATATACAAATATCAAATCATTATATTGTACACCTGAAACTAATATGTTGTGCATCAATTATACCTTGATTTAAAAAATATATATGAAAAAGAAAGATACTCTTAATGGAGACCAATTACTTATGAGAATATTTGTTTACCCAGGGATTGAGCGAACCTGTGTCTCTTATGTCTCCTGCATTGGCAGGTAAGTTCTTTACCACTAGAACCACCTGGGAAGTCCTATAATATTTATACAGATCAATATTAAAAATAAACTAGGATCAAATATATCCTTCATTTAGCAAAATTTTCTCTGAGCTTGACACTTGGCATGTTTCCTGGGTCCTCACCTACCAATGGGCTTCCCTGATGGCTCAGTAGTAAAGAATCCACCTGCGATGCAGGAGACGCAGTTTCGAACGTTGGGTCAGGAAGATCCCCCAGGAGGAAATGGAAACCCGGCCCAGTATTCTTGCCTGAAAAAACCCTATGGACCAAAGGAGCCTGGTGGGCAATATTCCAAAGGGTCACAAAGAGTCAGACACGTCTGAGCACTTATGCAGGCACCTACCCCACTCTTACCCCCAGGTGGTTTATAAAAGTTAGCCAATTTTAAAACCTGAAACGAAGTTTGGGATCTTGCTTCTGAATGAACTCTTTGATTTGTGAAAAAAGTGCACAAAGGCGTCTCTGAAAAACACACAGTTTTCCTTGATTCACACTCTTATAATACTCCTGATGCCAGATGAGTGGATTTGTTCCCATACCCACCAATTCTCCCACACCAGCTGGATGGTTTATAATTCAAATCACTTCTGACACTAAACAGATTTATCACAGACCCCACCAGATTGCCCCCTACTCCAGATCAGATGCTGGTCACAAGCAGTGAGTCCCCAGGTTGGTACCACTTATGTCCTTCTTGGCTAAAATTAGAGGTTCCCACCACCTTCTCCACTGGTTAAGTAATTTGCTAAAGCAGCTCATGGAACTCAGGAAAACAGTTGACTTACTATTGCTGATTTATTACAGAGGATATTTTAACGGATACAAAGGAGAGAAGAGACACAGAGGGTGAGATCTGGTAGAGTCCCGAGCAAAGGAGCTTCTGTCCTATAGAGTTGGAGAGCATCAACCTCCCAGCCTGTAGACCTGTTCACCAACCTGGAAATTTCTCTGAACCCCACACTTTTAGGGATTTTTTTTAAAATGAGGGTTTGATTATTTATTAACTCAATTGCCAGCCCCTCTCCCCAAAGTGGGAATTGAACCTGAAAGTCCCAAGTTTCTGATGATGGCTTGGTCTTTCTGGTGACCAGCCCCAATTCAGGAATCTATCCAATGTCACCTCATTAGGACAAAAGGCACTCTTATCACAAGGAACTTACAAGCAATTTAGGAGCTCTGTGTCAGGAATTAGGAGCAGAAGCCAATGGATATTTATTTCCTATTATTTCGCAAAATGTTTGTCCTGCTGTCAATGTCAACAGTGCCTGCCTTACCCATTCACTCTCTTTCCTTTTTGTTTCACAAATTATTTTACAGCTCATCACAAGGGAAGGTGACATTGGAGGAACAGCTATAATAAATTACAAGGAATTCCACAATACGCTTAAGGTTCCTTGCCCTTGTGTGCCCCTCCCCCAGAGCACTACCAGTGGGTGGTCTTAAGGAAGATCTGCAGGACCACTCCCTTCAGGGAGCCTGCCAACAACCCCTTTTCCTGCTAAGGAATGAGGAGGGGGTGGTCATACTTGTTCTGTTGACGCTGGTGGATCAGCTGAGAACAGGAATTTAAAAGTGATTTGTTACCTCTAAAAACCTCTGTTGAGATGCAATGAATTGGTATTTGGTTTCCAAAGCAGGTTTCACTACTAGGAGGGAAAATGTGTTGATATTTCCTGTCAACATGATCCTGGCAGTCATCTTCCTCATTAAAAATGGTTGAGTTGACTTTCATCTCTAACTTGAACTCCTGTGGGATTGGACAGCATTGCTGCATTTCCCAGTGTATTCCTGCTGGGAATACTCAGCAGGAGTTAACTCAGGTTAACTCAGCCACAAAAGAAACTTAAAAAAAAATTATTTATTTTTTAATTGAAGAATAATTGATTTACAGAATTTTGTTGTTTTCTATCAAACCTCAACATGAATCAGCCATACATGTACATATGTCCCTCCATCTTGAACCTCCCTCCCATCTCCCTCCCCATCCCAGCTCTCTAGGTTGATACAGAGCCCCTGTTTGAGTTCCCTGAAACATACAGCAAATTCCCATAACTAAAACATGGAAGCAACCTAGATGTCTATCGACAGATGAATGGATAAAGAAGTTATGGCACATATACACAAAATAAACTTTCAAGGTTCACTTCTGCCGAGCTGACAGACCAAATGGAAGTCACGTATCCTTTCCCACCACAGCTGGAGAATAATCATAAACATGAATCTTTATAATGGGGCCAGTGCATTAGAACAAGGAGCTGAGATGCTTGGGCAGTGCTGAAGTGACCTTGAGGAGGCCATCTGAACTCTGTCAGGCTAAATTTGTCACCTAGTAAAAAAGTGGGGTGAACAATATTAACCCTGCCTATTTCAGGGTTGTTATGAAGATTAAACAAGGTCTGTAAAAACACTTGGCAAAGTATGAAGTGGGTGATAGAAGTGAAATACTATCAGTTATTTATTATTATATAACTGAATTACTAATTAGAAAAGAAATTGAGTTGAAACTAAATCAAAAAGGTGTTTCTCATATCATAAAAGACGATGTTTGGGGAGATCATAAAATAACAGTACTAACAAACCGTGGTGTAAATGTATTATCTCATTTACTGCTTATAAAACAAAGCTCCCAAGATTAGGGGAAAATCTCCCACTTCTTTAAACTTGAGATCAGACATATCTTTAATATTACAATGAGCAAACAATTATGGAAAAATGACTATAGCTGGGTCACTTTAATCCACCTTGGACATCAAGGTGTCTGCCTTTGAACAGTTTAGAACTTAAATGAGGAATGAGAACATATACCCAAGAGAGCAATTAACGTATATGGTGGTGGTGGTGGTTTAGTTGCTAAGTCATGACCCCATGTACTGTAACCTGCCAGGCTCCTCTGTCCATGGGATTTCCCAGGCAAGAATACTGGAGTGGGTTGCTGCTTCCTTCTCCAGGGAATCTTCCTGACCTAGGGGTTGGATCAGCATCTTGAACCCATGTCTCATGCATTGCAGGCAGATTCTTTACTGCTGTGCCCCCAGGGGACCCCAGTTAATGTATATAGGCAGCAATAAATTATATACTGCGAACAAAAATTGCCTCAGAAATTGAGAGGAGGGAGAAATCTCTGTGAGCTGAGAAATTTAAAGAGTTTTGATAAGAAGGCAGTGGGACTTTTATCAGATCTTAAAGCACACATCATATGTAGTTGGACATACATAGATTCCTAGGCAACCACTGCTGGCAAGGAGAACAGTATGTGAGCAAAGGTAATGGGTGAAAATTCACTGGTGCATTTGAAAAATGCATCCTTAAATTTAGGGTGAGTGGCTGGAGTCAAGGAAGCATGAAGTGGCCAAAGGAAAACAGGGTTGGATTACAGGTGTTCCCAGATGTGCTTTGTCTTCATCGATAACTCCCTCTGGGGATCTTCCATTCCCAATTTCAGCTCCATCCCAATCATCACTCCTGCCCCGTTTGCAATGACACCCCAAGGGAGTCCCAGTTTGCACATATACCATCTCAAGTTAGGAAATGACCTCTAGGAAAGACACCTCAAAATAGGAATATTCTAAGATAATACTTGTGTCAGAGACTTTTTCCAATCATAATTAAATATCTTTGGTTTAGGACATGCCTGTTCTTGACTTAAATAACACTATTATGCTTAGAATCAGAATGCTATTTTCTTAGAGTGTCCCTCTCTCTTCAAAGGTTAAAAATAAGAATAATCACCCTTAGTATTTAAAATAAAAGTTTTAGAGCCCAGTAACATTGAGAAAAGAAGCAAAGCAAAACTTTTGCTTACTTCAGTGCTGCTATCTTAAAATCTGTTTTGGTGCTTTTGTAATAATGATGTTTAGTTAGTTCATCAAGCAGTTATGGGCAATACAATAATTTTTTTTCTATGAAGAACTTATAATGTCAAAGGGAGAAATCAACCAAGGCTTAAAAATAATCTTTTTTTGTTTTCTGAGAACTATAAAACAGTCAATTTACTCATGGATTTATCAGTTTACTCATGGATTACATAAATATTAAGATTCTTTTTAGCCAATAAACTTAAATTCTTTTATGGAACTAAATTGGAACTAAAACTGTTGCTGCTGCTGCTGCTAAGTTGCTTCAGTCGTGTCCGACTCTGTACAACCCCAGAGATGGCAGCCTTCCAGGCTCCCCTATCCCTGGGACTCTCCAGGCAAGAACACTGGAGTGGGTTGCCATTTCCTTCTCCAATGCGTGAAAGTGAAGTCTCTCAGTCGTGCCTGACTCTTCGCGACCCCATGGACTGCAGCCACCAGGATCCTCCGTCCATGGGATTTTCCAGGCAAGAGTACTGGAGTAGGGTGCCATTGCCTTCTCCGGGAACTAAAACTGTTGGAATCTAAATGTATTTGCACTCCATGTTGTATTCATTTAAATGAGGGAAATGGTAAAAGAGAAAAGGAAAAAGGACAAGATAATGAGAGGTGAAGAGAAACACAGAGAGTAAAGAGAAAGATTGATGGAGGAAATCCCCTGTTTACACAATAAGTAAATGTTTTCGGAGAGTCTCCTCTGTGACTGGACCAATGCTAAAAAGGAAGAAGGAAAGAATAAAACCAAAAAAAAAAATTTTGCTAATAAAATGAAATAAAAAAAAGGAGGAGCCATGTGGTTTCTGGACCAGAGGGAGTCAGGGTGAAATGCTATTCTCTAAGGCTGTGCTTTCTGAGGTCCTTCTGTCCTTCAGCATTTTGATGAGTTAAAACATGCGGTCCATTGGTCTCCCAAAGCGTTATTAAACCTTCACCATCATTAAACCCTCATAGACTCCTCACAAAATGGAATAATCCCAACAAATAAAAGTGCCCTGAAGGTTGTAGCAGCTCTTGTCAGGCCCACATTCACATGGGGGATATTTGCCAAGATTCAGATGAATGAGAGCTGGGGCCACGTTTGGCCCATGGGCTGGAGACTTGCCAGATCCAAAGTAATCCAGTATGTTTCTCCAGCAAATATTATGCAGTATGTGATCGTGTCCTGAGTTCAGAGTCCCATGTAGTGAAAAATGATCATAATCAAAAGTTATGTATTCATGGATGCCAACCTGTTTAGATTCCTAAAAGATACATTAAATGAAAAGTTTTCAATTATTCAATATAATTGGAATATATAATTATTCAAATACATAATTGGTGCCTGTTATAAAATCCAACAGACTCAATTTACTAAAATTAGTACTTAAATGATTTTTAAACTACAGAACTAGTTCAACATATGCTAAGGACAGACTCGGAAGACTTATTGGATTTTCAGTGTTTCTTTCAGCTTAAGAGGTTTTCTGGTTTATTCTATGGCCAGACTTTCTGGATTGTTAACACTATTTTTGCTCTTTCAGTTTCTTCAGACTCAGAGGATTTTTTTCCCCCCTCTCCCTTCCCCCTCCATCTTCTCCTTCTGTCTTGCATGCTCTCTCTCTCCGCTTTTCTCATACATGCATGCACATATTCTCCTCTATTTCTATAGTTTTCTGTTAGCAGTGTCTTCTGAAAGGTAAAGAAAACACGTCTGAGAATGCAAACCAAAGAAAGATGAAATATATTCTGCTTTGAAATGTTGGAGAAAATTTTTACAAAGCTGAAACCTTCTGATTTAGCAAAAATATAAATTTCACATCATTTATCATTCAGACCTTTAAGCTAAAATGAGAAAAAGGATTGTGTAGATTTTTAAAATATATTTTCTTAGAGCTTATTTGATTTATTTATTTATTTTACTGGAACTACAAAATCTTTCTTTATATAAATTATTTTCAATAATATGCTGTATCATGAAACATGGTTTTCCTGTTATTTTAGGATCAAATGTTTTCTAGAGAAAAGTATTTTTGGTTTCATACTGAAAATCAATCTCTTATTGACTCAATGGAAAGAAATGTATTCTACAGATACTATTGTTGGGACTTGAGCTATTTCACTTTTCTGTTATACATTAAGAATTTGAAGTTTTGGCAAGATTTTTTGACAAGACAAATTCCCTTAGAAATTCTATAATGTGGGGTCTCTGCAACAAAATAGAACTCAACTAGAGGCCCCTGGTTTGTCTTCTGCCAATCTGTCTTAAGGACTTCCCTCATGGCTCAGCAGGTAAGGAATCTGCCTGCAATGCAGGAGACACAGGAGACTCAGGTTCGATCCCTGGTTCAGGAAGATCCCCTGGAGGAGAAAATGGTAACCCAGTCCAGTATTCTGGCCTAAAAAATCCCATGGACAGAGGAGCCTGGTGGCCAAAGTCCACGGGGTTGCAAAAGAGCCAGACCCTACTGAGCGACTAAATGCATAACACAACCTGTCTTTAAAATAGTCATGAAAACAAGAACAAGGTATAAAGTTCCTGCCCCAATAGAAGCTAGACATGTGAATCAACATCTACAGGAAGAATTCACCTTATTGAAGCTGCAGATAGTAGAAGATTGGGAGTAAGGTAAAACAATATGGCACCTCACATGTCTCTCTGTGAAGTCTCTGCTGCTGCTACTGCTAAGTCGCTTCAGTCATGTCCGACTCTGTGCAACCCCATAGATGGCAGCCCACCAGGCTTCCCAGTCCCTGGGATTCCCCAGGCAAGAACACTGGAGTGGGTTGCCATTTCCTTCTCCAGTGCATGAAAGTGAAAACTGAAAGTGAAGTCGCTCAGTCATGTCCGACTCTTAGCAACCCCATGGACTGCAGCCTACCAGGCTCCTGCATCCATGGGATCTTCCAGACAAGAGTACTGGAGTGGGGTACCATTGCCCTCACCATTATAGGGACTTTGCTGGGCAAGTGTGGACCATCAGTCTTTTCGAATCTCTTTTTTTAGGTAAATGAGCTCTTTAACAAACATAGTAAACCCTTCCCTTCTTAGAACAGCTCTGTTTAATTTAGGGACTGTAATTTCCAATGATACAATAGAGCCATGGATAGAAGTGCCAGGAGTTGTTCAATATAATTCATCATATTTTATATATATATATATATGTATGTGTGTGTGTGTATATATATATATATATATATATATATATATATATATATATATATGGAGATCAAACCAGTCCATTCTGAAGGATATCAGCCCTGGGATTTCTTTGGAAGGACTGATGCTGCAGCTGAAACTCCAGTACTTTGGCCACCTCATGCGAAGAGTTGACTCATTGGAAAAGACTCTGATGCTGGGAGGGATTGGGGTCAGGAAGAGAAGGGGACAACAAAGGATGAGATGGCTGGATGGCATCACTGACTCGATGGACGTGGGTCTGAGTGAACTCCAGGAGTTGGTGATGAACAGGGAGGCCTGGCGTGCTGTGATTCACGGGGTCACAAAGAGTCGGACACGACTGAGTGACTGAACTGAACTGAACTGATATGTATGTATATATATGTATACACACACACACACACACACACACACACACACACACACACGACAAGGACTGTGTTAAGAATTCAGGATAATATGATGATGAAGTCATAGTCTTTGTTATTGAATATAGTGGTTAAATGAACATATATAAATTACAGTATAAAAAGCATCCTACAAGAGGCTCCCAAAGGCCTGCAAGCTAAGGAAGCATCTTCAGATATTGCAAGTTGACCACTGCAATATCCCTTCTCTCTTTCCTTCTTACTAACTTTTTGTTGCTGTTTTTGAGTCACTAAGTCATGTTTGACTCTTTCCCACCCCATGAATTGCAGCATGTCAGGCTCCTCTGTCCTCTTCTATCTCCTGGTTTCCTCAAATTCATGTCCATTTAGTCACTGATGCTATCTAACCATCTCACCCTCTGCTGCTCCCTTCTCCTTTTACCTTCAATCTTTCTTAGCGTCAGGGTCTTTTCCAGTGAGTCAGTTCTTCACATCAGGTGGCCAAAGTATTGGAGCTTCAGCATCAGTCCTTTCAATATATATTCAGGACTGATTTCCTTTAGGATTGATCTTGCAGTCCAAGGGATTCTCAAGAGTCTTCTCCAGCACCATAGTTCGAAAGCATCAATTGTTTGGTGCCCAGCCTTCTTTATGGTCCAACTCGCATCTGAACATGACTATTGGAAAAAACAGCTTTGACTATATGTTCCTTTATTGGTAAAGTGATGTTTAGCTTAGTTAAGTTTAGTTAACATAGCCCTGCTTTTTAATAGTTTGCATGTTTCCACATGGAATGAAAGACTGCTGCTGCTGCTGCTAAGTTGCTTCAGTCGTGTCCGACTCTGTGCAACCCCATAGACGGCAGCCCACCAGGCTCCGCCATCCTTGGGATTCTCCAGGCAAGAACACCGGAGTGGGTTGCCATTTCCTTTTCCAATGCATGAAAGTGAAAAGTGAAAGTGAAGTCACTCAGTCGTGCCCAACTCTTAGTGACCCCATGGACTGCAGCCTACCAGGCTCCTCCGTCCATGGCATTTTCCAGGCAAGAGTACTGGAGTGGGTTGCTGTTGCCTTCTCTGGGAAGGAAAAGACTACATCTCCTATATTCTCTGTGTGGCTTGAGTCCTGGTTGTCACAGCAAATCTACCTGGCCAGTCTGGAAAATCAAATTTCCAGAATTTTTTTATGTGAGAAGGAGTTAAATTTTTCTTTTTCACCCTTACATGGGAGTTTAGCAGGTAAACCTAAATATGATACAAGGGCTAGTCAGAGGTGGAGAAAAGGAAGAAAGGGCTGCTTTAAAGATAGAAGCAAGAGATGGAAGACCTCCAGGAGCAGTGCATTCTGCTATTGTGGGTTTTTTGTACCCTACTTCTCATAAAGGAAGACCTAAAATCACAGAGCAACTGCTCCTTATTCTAAAAGAACCACAGTAGATAAATGAAACCCTGGCCTAATTTATTTAAGAGAAAGATCAGCATATCAATACATCAATCAGCATTCCAGTATGAAAAGAACACAAGTGAGGGGGTCCCATGAAAAAGCACCAGTTGTTTACATGACTGCTGGAAAAACCATAGCTTTGACTCTATGGACCTTTGTTAGCCAAGTGATGTCTCTGCTTTTTAATATGCTGTCTAGGTTTGTCATAGCCTTCCTTCCAAGAAGCAAGCATCTTTTAATTTTGTGGCTGCAGTCACCATCTGCAGTGATTTTGGAGCCCAAAAAAATAAAATCTGTCGCTGCTTCCACTTTTATTTATTATTATTTATTTTTATTATTATTATATTTTTTCTTTCATTACCTTTGCATTTTGATTCATAGTTAGAAAGTCTTTCCTTACATTAAGGAAAGATCATCCCTACTGTCCTCTAGTGCTTCTGTGCTTTCAGCCTTGACTTTTTGATCTCTAATCCATTTGCAGTTTATCTTATGTTCAGTGTGAGATATATACTTGAGTTTATCTTTTTTTCAAGTTGCTCTCCTATTTTCAGGTCTCTCCCTCCTAACTCTGTTTAATCATTTCACACCACTGCTTGATCTGTCCCCCTAAAGCCTAGCTTCCCTCACATGCCTCTCTTGCTCAATGGTCACAAATAGCTTCTTGTCACCTTCTTGTCATCTTTGGACTTCTTATCATTCTTTGGACTTCTTGCCATCAAGTCCAAAGGCTTCGTGCCAAAAAATTAAAGCACTCCGTAATATGTACCATTGGACATATCCAGTCCATCTCCGGAGAAGGCAATGGCACCCCACTCCAGTACTCTTGCCTGGAAAATCTCATGGACAGAGGAGCCTGGTAGGCTGCAGTCCATGGGGTCGCAAAGAGTCGGACACGACTGAGCGACTTTGCTTTCACTTTTCACTTTCATGCGTTGGAGAAGGAAATGGCAACCCACTCCAGTGTTCTTGCCTGAAGAATCCCAGGGACGGGGGAGCCTGGTGGGCTGCCGTCTATGGGGTCGCATAGAGTCAGACACGACTGCAGCGACTTAGCAGCAGTAGCAGCAGCAGGGCTACATACAGCTAATTTCAGATTACTATCTAATGACCATTCATTATGGGGCCAGCATACTGTCTCCATTTGGGTAAGCCAAAGTGAAAGATTTAAGAAAAGAAAAATGACAATACCACAATGACAATACCAATACTAATGATATTAGCTGAAACTAGGTAAGTAATACGCACCTGTGCATATTCCCAAGTACATATGCAGGAAATTAGCTAGAGCCTGTCAATATAATAGTACTAGATTTTAGAATCCATACCTAAAGCACATAAACCTAGCAAATGAATGACAGTAAACACTAAACTCCATGAAAATACTGAAAAGTTTTATTTTGTGGGATCTGATACAACAGCTAACTCCAGAATCAAGCTGATGAATTCAAATATGTGGGGCCAAGTACAGGGCTAGATAAAGGATGTTTTGTATAGACTCACTCAATCGTGTCCAACTCTTTGCAGCCTCATGGACTGTAGCCCTCCAGGCTTCTCTGTCCATAGGATTTTTCAGGTAAGAATACTGGAGCGGGTTGCCATGCCCTCCTCCAGGGGATCTTCCAGTCCCAGGGATTGAATCTGCATCTCTTGTGTCTGCTACATTGGCAGGCGGATTCTTTACCACTAGCGCCACTTAATATGACCTAGGAGGATGACAGAGGGAGGTATTTGAAAAGCAAATACTCCAAGAGAAAGGAACTAAGTAGCAGAGCAACTGTTAACAAAAACTTATGAAGTGAACTTGTACATTGGAGAACAATGAAGAAAAATAGGCTAAAATAATGAGATGTTTCCGCTTCCCTGGTGGCTCAGACAGTAAAAGATCCGCCTGCAATGTGGGAGACCTGAGTTCGATCCCTGGGTTCAGAAGATCTCCTGGAGAAGGGCATGGCAACCCACTCCAGTATTCTTGCCTAGAGAATCCCCATGGACAGAGGAGCCTGGCAGGCTGCAATACATGGGGTCGCAAAGAATTGGACACGACTGAGTGACTGAGCATATGGCACACAGCCATATTTAAGAGTAAGCCCATGGAAGAAAAGGGAAGCTCCAGAACTGTATATAGTATGTATTTTTTTTTTTTTTTTTCTTTTCTGTTCTGGAAAGCTCAGAGAGTGAAAAAGCTTCTCTTCCGAAAATATGCTAATAATAATTACACGTTTTTTTCATCTCACATCTGCCAGTGTTATTTTCCTGTTTGATGTGGTTAATAACCAGTTCCTCAGGAAGTCACATGACCATACTGGGCAGGATAATATACAGAAAATTGACAACAGAACATTACATGGCTCAGTGATACACAGCAGTTTTCCCAGGAGTAGCTTGGTTGCTTGTTTTTGAGGAAGATGCAAGCTTACATCATTATGGACTACTGAGACATTTACATGAGCTGGAGCTCAAGAAACATTTAGTAAGGAACCATGTTGATTTCCATATAGCAGAGTTCTTTTGTCATTTCCTTATTCGTAAGTTGTGCAATTTTTACCTTTTTTGCTGTTGAAGTTTTTCAGAAACAAATCTGAAACCCTTCAAGGCAACTGTGTTAAGGATTGTTCATAATTATAATTTACAACTATTGCCAAATGTAACAGTGAAGTCTCTAGTGAATAAAACAGATACATAGAAGGACCACCCCCCCAAAATTAAAATATTAAATGCAACTCTGTTTCCTTATAAACTAGAGACATGTAGTTTGTACAACTTTCCCAGGCTGGACCCTCTGGATTCTAAATGGATCATGGACTGAACAGAGTACTTTGTAAAATATCATCTTACTAGGAGAAAAGAACTTATAACTCATTCTTTTATTATAATCAATGTAAACAAAAATATGTTAGGTACAATAATGGATATATATTTATATATTTTAAAAACTTTACTAATAGTTTATATACAATAAAATTTAAAAATATATAGCTCATATAGCAATTCATATATCTATTTATATAAATTTTAGCTCTTAAAGTTTAAAAAGAAGAGGAATCAGAGATCAAATTGCCAACATCCGCTGGATCATTGAAAAAGCAAGAGAGTTCCAGAAAAACATCTATTTCTGCTTTATTGACTATGCCAAAGCCTTTGACTGTGTGGATCACAATAAACTGTGGAAAATTCTTCAAGAGATGGGAATACCAGACCACTTGACCTGCCTCTTGAGAAACCTGTATACAGGTAAGGAAGCC
This sequence comes from Bos indicus, assembly GCF_029378745.1. Lineage (NCBI taxonomy): Eukaryota > Metazoa > Chordata > Mammalia > Artiodactyla > Bovidae > Bos > Bos indicus. The sequence continues at coordinate 29,132,100 of NC_091771.1, read as the reverse complement.
ACAGTTAGAACTGGACATGGAACAACAGACTGGTTCCAAATAGGAAAAGGAGTACGTCAAGGCTGTATATTGTCACCCTGCTTATTTAACTTCTATGCAGAGTATATCCTAAGAAACGCTGGGCTGGATGAAGCATAAGCTGGAATCAAGATTGCTGGGAGAAATATCAATAACCTCAGATATGCAGATGACACCACCCTTATGGCAGAAAATGAAGAAGAACAAAAGAGCCTTTTGATGAAAGTGAAAGAAGAGAGTAAAAAAGTTGGCTTAAAGCTCAACATTCAGAAATCTAAGATCATGGATGGCATCTGGTCCCATCACTTCATGGCAAATAGATGGGAAAACAGTGAAAACAGTGGCTGACTTTTATTTTTCTGGGCTCCAAAATCACTACAGTGAATGCAGCCATGAAATTAAAAGATGCTTGCTCCTTGGAAGGAAAGTTATGACCAACCTAGACAGCATATTGAAAAGCAGAGACATTACATTGCCAACAAAGGTCTGTCTAGTCAAGGCTATGGTTTTTCCAGTAGTCGTGTATGGATGTGAGAGTTGGACTATAAAGAAAGCTGAGTGCTGAAGAATTGATGCTTTTGAACTGTGGTGTTGGGGAAGACTCTTGAGAGTCCCTTGGACAGCAAGGAGATCCAACCAGTCCATCCTAAAGGAGATCAGTCCTGGGTGTTCACTGGAAGGACTGATGTTGAAGCTGAAACTCCAATACTTTGGCCACCTGATGGGAAGAGCTGACTCATTTGAAAAGACTCTGATGCTGGGAAAGATTGAGGGCAGGAGGAGAAGGGGATGACAGAGGATGAGATGGCTGGATGGCATCACCAACTCAATGGATATGAGTTTAGGTAAACTTTGGGAGTTGGTCATGGACAGGGAGGCCTGGAGTGCTGCAGTCCATGGGGTTGCAAAGAGTTGGACATGACTGAGCGACTGAACTGAACTGAACTGAAAGTTTAAAAGACTGGAAAGTCATTACATGCTCAGATTATGGAGATGGGTTTCCATTAACTAAATGATTACAATTTTCTAATTGTAACTTTTCAATTTCTTTAAAGTATTGTAGGTAATTATTCTACCAATGAGACTATTTCAAATACCATACCTGTTTCCTGAATTCTAACTTCTCTACCTGTTGACACTACTTTCTGGATGATCCTCAGGCCCCTTAGGGCTTCCCTCGTGGCTCAGATGGTAAAGAATCTGCCTACAATGCAAGACACCTGGGTTGGATCCCTGGGTCAGGAATATCCTCTGCAGAAGGGAGTAACAACCCACTCCAGTATTCTTGCCTGGAGAATCCCATGGACAGAAGAGCCTGGTGGGCTACAGTCCATGGGGTCACAAACAATTGGATACGACCGAGTGACTGACACTTTCACTTAAAGTTTTGGGCTTCCTTGGTGGCTCAGATGGTAAAGAATCCACCTACAATGGGGGAGACTGGAGTTCAATCACTGGGTTGGGAAGATCCCCTGGAGAAGGGAACAGCTATCCACTCCAGTATTCTGACCTGGAGAATTCCATGGACAGAGAAGCCTGGCAGGCTACAATCCTTGGGGTCGAAAAGAGACAGACACAACTGAGTGACTTTCACTTTCAGGCCCCTTAAGTTCAACACATGGAAATACTCACTCAATACTGTCTCTGATAACCAGTGGCTCAGTTTAGAGATCCTGAGAATCCCCTGAAGTCTCTCTCTCCCGTCCTTCCATTGCTCCCTTCAACTTTACCTCCTAAGTGTATCTTAGATTTGTTTCCTCTTTATCCAGAAATTAACTGATTTATTGCTTTGTGGGGTCTTGCTTCTGCTCTGTCCTGTCTAAGACCAACAGTTTAGGCACTCTTCTGGATACTGCATCCAACTGTCAGAATTGTAAAGTTATAGAATGAAGAAACAGTGCACAGATCGGTGTTTATATGCAAGCAAAAGGCAAAATAAGAGAACAGGATGAGGATAACAGCTGTTAGGAACATTCAGGCTGGTTTGAGGGCATTGGTAGGCTGTGCCAGGTTTGTGTTTTTATGATCCTATAAAAGGAAGGGCTGGCATAATGAATTCGAGAAGAATTTAGATAAAAATGATTTGTGGATTTTCACTTTACATCAAAGATCATTACCCAGCAGTAGATATGATTGTATTTTGTAAATAAAGGTCCATTCACTCAGAGTAAACTCAGTATACAAACTTAAAAGTAAAAACATTCACCAAATAGTGTTCAAATTTATTTTATGTTACCTGAAGTTGTAAAATGGAAGGCACTTAGAAACCATGGTACACAAGCACTAGAAAATAGCATCTACTAACTTATTTAAGCTCAGTCATATTTTATAGAATTTCAGAAAGCAAAAGAACTTAGGAAATATTTAGGAACCATTTTGTGAATACTGAAGGGAATGTCACCTCAGCAAATAATAGCTGCATAATTTACTCTAAGAAACATGGGAATCAGGTATAATGTAGAAGACATTTCAAAAGAAGAAAATTACTTCAAATAAAAATGGAATTTGTGCACTAATTGATTCAATATATATAGCACATCAATTCTTCGGCATTCAGCTTTCCTCACAGTCCAACTCTCACATCCGTACATGGCCACTGGAAAAACGATAGCCTTGACTAGACAGACCTTTGTTGGCAAAGTAATGTCTCTGCTTTTTAATATGCTGTCTAGGTTGGTCATAGCTTTTCTTCCAGGGAGCAAGCGTCTTTTAATTTCATGGCTGCAATCACCATCTGTAGTGATTTTGGACTGCGATTTTGAATTGTGGTGTTGGAGAAGACTCTTGAGAGTCCCTTGGACTACAAGGAGGTCCAACCAGTCCATCCTAAAGGAGATCAGTCCTGGGTGTTCATTGGAAGGACTGATGCTAAAGCTGAAACTCCAATACTTTGGTCATCTCATGCGAAGAGTTGACTCATTGGAAAAGACCCTGATGCTGGGAGGGATTGGGGGCAGGAGGAGAAGGGGACGACAGAGGGAGAGATGACTGGATGGCATCACCGACTTGATGGACATGAGTCTGAGTGAACTCCGGGAGCTGGTGATGGACAGGGAGGCCTGGCGTGCTGCGATTCATGGGGTTGCAAAGAGTCGGACATGACTGAGCGACTGAACTGAACTGAATATAGCACATGCCACTAACCCAATATCTTTAGTTTTTGTCCTGAAAACCTAAGGTCAGGATGAGTGACTTCCAGATCCATCTCTCTGAGTCAGGTTTTGTTGTTTTGCAACCAAAACAGCAACAAAAAAAAAATAAAAAATCTCAGTGGCTTACAACCACAAACATGGATGCCTTGCTCACGAGTCTGTGGGTCATGTGTGGCTCTTCTGGGCTCGGTTGGGCTCAGGTTCAAGCCTGCTGCACGTGGCTCTCACTCTGGCTAAGGAGTGGGGAAGCTAAGCCACACCACACAAGACATTTGAAGCCTCTCCTGGAATGCAGCACATGCTACTTCTGGTCACATTTTATTGGTCAAGAGGCAAAAATCAGTGCAGCAGAGAAATACACACTCATTATGAGAGGTTCTGCCAAGTCACATGGCAAAATGTGGAACAGTGCATAATCCTTTTGCAGACAGTGGAATAATTGGGAATGCTAATCTGATGTAGCATAATATCTCTCATATGCGTCTTTTTGGTCTGGCCATGTATGCGTGGCCAGGAGTCTCTCAGTTTTACTCGGGTAGAAGAACCAGTTTTACTTTCTTCTGCCATTAGCCTGACTGTGGACTTAGTTGCTCCACACCATGACATGACTTCTTAATCTCTCAGTTTGTTCTATTCAAGATGTGCATGGCACAGATTTCATCTAGTGATCTTTGCAGTTCAGACAGATTGCTCCCTTCCCTGAAAAGCCACTGAACTTCTTATCTGCACCTTTCATTTGGAGTCTTAGCTGACTTTTCAATATATCTAGTGCTCCCTTTAAAATACATTTTTCCTAAGAATACAGTTTTTAGTTGCCAGTCATTTTCTCTCAGAATTTGAATGCTATTACATCTATGGTGGCTTCCATCATCGTTGTTGAGAAGTCCGTTAGCATTCTAGTTTTCCCTGTGTAGCTCATCTGCTTTTTCTCTCTGCTTTATTTTAAAGCTTTCTCTGTATATTCAATATTACCCAATTTTAATGCCAAATGTCCAGATGTGGATTTATTTTTATTTGCACTGCCTACCAGACATCATTCTTCCTATATCTATAAATTTTATATTTTATCATTTCTAGAAAATTCTCAGTCATCACCTCCCTAAATGTTCTCCTTTATTCTTACGACTTGTTCTTTCTGGGACTCTAGCTGCATGTTGAAACTTTTCATGCTTTCCTCTGAAGCTTTTAATTTCTTTAGTTTTGTTCATTCTCTGTTTATCTGTACTAAATTCTGGATAATTTCTTTACCTCTTTATTCCAGTCTACAACTTTTTTTCTCCTCAACTACTTCTTAATGACTACTTTTACCCATACATTGAGTTCTTAAGTTCCACAAATATGTTGTTTGTTTCTAAAAATTCTGTTTCTTTTGAATGGTTTCTTATTTCTTACTTATTTTTGTGATTCTGTGTGTTTCTTTCTTTAAACATTTTGTATTCCATAACTGATCATTTCAATATATGAAGCTCTTGGGGTTCTGAATCTGTTTTCATTTGTGCTAAGTGTTACCCTAGGGTGCTTGGTTGATCGTTGATAGTGAGCCAGTAGTTGGTTGACGTTAATCTGGGTAAACCCCGAGGAACTAAACTGAGGATGTTTTCTGCAGAGTTCGTGTTTCTGTTGCGCGGTGCTGGAGGGTGACTCTGACGGTGCATGGCTTTGTCCTCTGGGGAGGCTGAGGCTGAGCTCTGAGACCTTGCCACTCCCCCAGTTTAAAAGTTGATCTTTCAGTTGGCATCTGCTTTGTTTGTAGGCATATCTTGCCTTTTATGTTTGTTTACTGTTCTGCATTGGCGTTTCAGCATTTTTGCTTTTGTCTTGTGTTTTTCCTTTAGGCTTGATTCTCCTCATTTTTAACACTGCAGAAATGCAATGAAAATTGTTTTCGTGCAAGAGCTTTTATTTTCAAGCAAGAAGGCTTTTCAGAGACTGTCTAATCTACCCTCCTGCTGGGAGTGGTTGTCTCTGTGATATTTTTTTACTCTGGGTTTATAGCTATGCTCCTATTCACTGAGCTTGCCAAGAGCTTGAAGTTCCCAGATAAATGGAGCATGACTTAAATTATTTTAAATGTAAAGTATTAGAGTGAGAATACTTAACTGAGACTTCCCTTCTCAAAACAGACCCTATATGAGGACTGGTTTGCTCAACTGACTGACATTCTACGCTAATGAGGTTGTGTGATTCAGTTAGGTTTGTTCTGCCTACAGAGTAACAAGTAGGTCTGTTACCACTGCTGAAACGTTACTCAAAATATCAATCTTATTGAATGAGGAGTTAATGATGTATCCCATGAAGAGGGGGCTAACATAATTATAATCCTAATCCTAATCCTAATTATAGCTGAATATCTAAGGTTTTGGAACTTCCTCAGTGGCTCAGTGGTAAAGAATCTGCCTGCAGCACAGGAACCACAGGAGATGTGGGTTTGATCCCTGGGTTGGGAAGATTACCTGAAGGATGGCATGGCAACCCACTCCAGTATTCTTGTCCTGTTTGACCCTTTTGCGACCCCATGGACTGTAGTCAGCCAGGCTCCTCTGTCCATGGGATTTCCCAGGTAAGAATACTGGAATGGATTGCCATTTCCTTCTCCAGGGGATCTTCTCAACAGGGGTCGAACCCACATCTCCTGAATTGGCAGGTGAATTCTTTACCACTGAGCCACCTGGGAAGCCCAGGTAATTATCCTGTTAGTGAATTCCCTTGAATTAGCCAGAATTACATTGAATTGTGCTATTATTAAATACTATATTTATATGAGCTTTTATACTGTTATTGCCAAAAATGTGAGTGCTACCCACAAGAGACTTTCATGAAGGAGTAAGTTGATTGAGCCAAGGATCAATAAAATACACTTGTGCAAGTTTGACGTTAACATCCAGGGATGAATCAGTTTGTACAAATCTTCCTCTCTGCATGAAGCACTCTCTGGACCTTCTGTACCAACTGTGTCTCCAAGGAAAGAGTCAATCTGTTCACCCTTATTAAACCCCTATATTATATCCTTGTGTACATTTCAACCATTTGGGTTTCAGTTCAAGATACTGGATGCTCATACTAGGTAAATCAAAGTTAAAACTTACTAAATGAAATATCTTACAATACATGCACTTTCGGCCTTTAGAAACCAATAATGAGCCTAAGACGTTCTTAACTATTATTTATAATTATGGAGTTCTGAATTATTTATGTTAATATTAGAAAGATTGAAAAGCTTAACACAAAAGGATGATGATTCAATGTTTTAACAATTTAAATCTATTTCTAAGGCTTAATATTCAAGAAGCAGTCAAAATTAAGGGCTTTGAAATCTTGACATTTCTTCTTTCTCCAAAAATTGTGTTTTCATGAAATATACATTTAAAACCTCAAATAAATTTGTGATGGGCAATTCATGGTATTTAACTGCACTTAAAAAGTTATGCTTAACGTTTCAATACCAGACACTAGCACCCCTCATTTTGACAGTAGAACACAAAATATAGGAAAAATTCATCACTCTGAATTTTTTAATGAAAACTAAGGCAAATTTTATGTAAAAAGACCTCAAAATTAGTGAAGAAAAAGGGTGCTTGAAATGTAACAAAAACCTTGAACTATTTCTTTTCATCATTTCTTTTATTCTTGCTGCTCTCTCTTTTGGTTTGAAAAATAAGATGAGAATACAGCTAAATGTATCTGGAAGGAGTCTTGGAGAATTTAGCTCACTTCTTAAAAGAGAAAAGAACTAACTGCATTATGTGATAAATGAAATATTTTCTAGTTGAAATTCCCTTTGAATCTTTATTCTGTCAAAAGCTGGAATGAAAGAAAGAACAATGAAAACCCCATTTCTTATGATTTGTGATGATGTAGCCAGTCATCACAAGATAGTTTTTCAGTGTTGTTGTGACAGAATTCATAGCAACATATAAGAGTGTCATTTCCTTAGAAAATCCTCTGTCCAAATCACAACTACGAAATGTTTAGTATGTCTACATAGACATTTCTCAGAATTTCTTAGACGATGAAATTCTACAATGTCCTTTTGTAGACTCTTTATCATTAGACTAGGATCAACTGAATTCTATGACCAAAGTCTCTTTCTCTAACTTACACTGACTATGCTGCTTTAAAAGCTGCTTTCAGGATGTAAGATCTGAATTATAATTAATATTTTCTAATAGATGTGAAACACGGGATTGAAAGCAAGAATAAAAGTATCCATTTTAAAAAAAGGAACATAATTATAGAGGAAGTAAATGAAGTTTAAAATATTGTGTGAATGTCTTACAGTTAGTAAGTATTAAACACAGGGCCATATATCTTAGTTATTACTATCTTTCTGTATGCCATTTGAAAACATTTAAGTGCATATGAATGGAAGCAGGTATTCTTTGTATATTTGCCAGTGAGTAGCTTTTTGTTAGTTGTTTATTGAATGAAAAATATGTTTGCAAAGAGTTTCATCACCTATTCAGTGTAAATCTATTTCCCTCCCTATTGGAGAACTTCTATATACTATTGGATTTAAATTAAGAGTAAATCTGTGTTCGCTTTGGCAGCACATATACTAAATTAGGAGCAAATTGTGCTACATGCTTTAATGGGAAACTTTTTTAGAGTGATTTTTTTTTAATGTTTTTTATAATACCAGAGTTTTATGTATGTCTCTCTGTACGTACTATAATGAATTAATGATCAAGAACACAACTGTAGATTTGAAATAAAATGAAACCAAAAAAAAAAGAATGAAAAAGATAGGCTGCATAGTGACAAAGACCGTCTCCTCTCGTGCCAGTAAAGTTCTAGCTGTGAGCATGCTCAGACACAGGGGAGGCACCGAAGTCAGTATATCAGAACTCCTTCTGAGGTATAAGGAGCATACATCTAATAACTCAGTTGCTGTGAACCCATTGTTACGTTTCTGGTATTAAGTGTCTCTTCAGCCGCAGATTGATTGCAATGTTCCTTCTACTTCATTTCATCGTTCTGATGGATGTCAAAGGTAAGGCTGCTGCTTTCTCACTTAAATGAGTGCAATTCCAAAAGAACAGAATATTTCTACTTAGTTCTATCATATTTATAATACACTCATTGCAATGTTTGATGAGCAGACCTCCAGTTTGCATTGTCATTGTCACTAGTTGCTTGTAGTCTCATCCTAGCAGTTTCTAGATGCAACAGATTTTTCGTGGAAACTTGCCTTTTAAATGTGGTTAAAATTGTAGACAAGATAGCTTAAAAAAACGATGATGAAGAAATCAATGATAATGGAGAAATTTTTTTAGTATTTGAAAAAATGTACGACACGTTAATAAGTTAAAATTTTGCCTTATGAAATTTCAACCTGTTGAAATCTGTTCATAAATTTTATATAGTTGTTATATTTCATTATTGCTATATTTCATTATTAACATAATTAAATATTGCTATATTTAATAATATATTGGTATATTTCATTATTAACATAATTAAACTGGAAACTGCAAAACCAAAGACAAATCTAAAATCAATATTTCTCCCTAAGAGCAAATTTAGATAAAAGACAATAATTTAAATGAACCAAAGCTACCATAAGATAATTCTTTCTGTTTTTAATTTTTAAACATTTTCATTTTAGCCAGACTGCTCACTTTCAAGTTGGTGGCATTTTTATTGTATAGCTGAGAAAAAAAAATGAAATTTAATCTTTACCTGGTTTTAAAGAAAAATATAGACTTGTTTTGCTGTGAGCTTGTGCACCTCTAAGTAAATAATCTATTCATCATACCCAAGGCATGTGGGTTTATTATTAGTCTTATTAAGGATGTTTTTAGATTCATAGGCTTTCTTAGAAACTTTTAATAAACCTCTGAGAATGAAGTTAAAATTTGAAATTGTATTTCTTTTCTGAGAAATTTGTTTTAGGTTTAAAATTTTTTTATTTTATTAAATGAATTCAACTGCATATTTTAAATATTGAAATAAACTGCAGTATTTACGAGCAGTTATTTAAGAATATCTACAGATAAAATATTTTTAATATTCAAATTTTAGCTTGAATTTGGAATACTAAAACTTTTTTCAAATTATTTTAAAATATTTTAATACATGTAGCATGAGTTTTGTCATATTTTAATCTTTCTTACATGAAAACTTAAGTGTTATCTAAGGAGAAACATTATATGAACTCATTTTGCATGAAATACAGTTGTAGAAAGGAGTCTACTTGATTTAAGGTCTTCTTCCTTCAGAAGTTAATGCTCTATGCACATCTGTAATTTCAACTTTTTATAATCTTTAAGAATAGACAGTTTAAAATAGGTTCTTGTATTCAACACATGTCATAAAGGTTATCTATGCCCTTAAAAATTCTTTAATGTACAGATATGTAACTATGGTTAACCAATTTTACTAAAATACTTGCTTATAGTAATGCATCTAAATTGATTTGCTTTGGAAAAGCAAAATCTTTATCTATTACCAAAGTAATGTTTTTAAGATTTACCACAATGTAATGCTGTTCTTTAAAAAAGAAGGAAAAATTTAAGCAGATGATTTTTTTTATTTCTAAGTAAATGCCATATTTAAAATCCATAGTACCAATCTAATAAATATTTATTAATTATAATTCTCTGGAAATTTATATTTTCTAATTTTATATTACTTTTAAACCCTTTATATTTAAAATCATTTACTTTCAAAGTTAGATATGTTAATGCTTTGATATCTTACTCCTGCTTATAAAAATAATTTGGTATATATATCAGCAAAATCTTTTTCTTTTCCATGATAAAATTATAATTGTTAGTTAAAGCAGTTAAAATTACACAGTTAAAGCAACAAAGTTGTTTATAATAAACAAAGGAAAGTCATTTAGAATTATAGGAGTAAAAATTGCTTTTTAAATTTATATTTAAAAAAGAATGAATGATATGGCTATCTTAAGCTACCAACATTAGTTAATCAGTCAAGATAACAGATCTGATCATCACTTTCTTCATGTATTTTATCATCAGTTCATTTACTTGTATTGTTAACCAGCTTCAAACTCCTTCCCCATAAAAATTTTATGGGCTAATTATGAGCAATATTACAAACTAAAAACATGGGCTGGGAAATTGAAAGCATGAAGTACTGAGAATGCTACTTGATAACTACCAGTTGCTACTTATTTAAATACTTTGTAACCTTGAAAAAACGCAGTCATCAAAAGCAGAGCTAGAGCTTTGAGGAGAACAGTATTTGACTGCCCCCTAATGGACCAATTCAAATCTCAACCCTGTCCTTTCTAAATCCTGTCAGTTCAGCCCTTGAGAAAAGGGCTGAGACTGTGTCTTGAGAAAAGGTTTATGAACTAAATCTTAGTTTCACACAATTACATCCATGCTGCCAATAGCTGTGAAAATCAGTTATACTGTGGGCCAGTCATACTGAGAGGCTGAAGCAGCACTGCTAATGAAAATTCACCTGCTTCAGGGCTGAATGGAGCCCACTGTGAGGGAAGAGGAAAAATAGCAGAAACCCAGAAGGGAAGGTCATTGGAGATATCTCTAAAGGCACTACCTAAAATACATCTCCCAACAGATGTTATTCATTTGTTCATCTTACCGTGAATGAATATGACCCAGTGTAATAAAAGAGTTTTAAGGATTCTCACTTGAAGTGACAAAATTGGCTGTCACCTGAATTTTAAAGACAAAAATTGGGATGTTGCTTTCCAGTAAGCTGATATTGAAAAATGGCACATTTCATCCTAAGACATTGTGAATAAAATTCAATTAATTAAGGATAGTTTTTGTGTACACAGTTATATGATGATAAATAAGAAATCATAAGAAATAATAGTGGAAAATAAATCAGAAAAAATAGTGGAAAATTTACACATGAAATCATAGTGGGGAAAAAAAAGAATTCATAGTGGAATTAGCAGAAGCATTTTTAAATGCTTCATTCACATGCATCCATCCCTCATCCCTATAATTCTAGATCTTCAGTAGCATAGAAAAAAATAAGTTTGCAATAAATGTTCTCATCAGTGGCATATCACTTTAATTTTTTCCCCGCCTCAGGCAAGTTCTGTGTGAATAGAATATGTGCTTGATAAGGGGAAGATATTTTATCTCCCAATTCCCTAGGCATGAATTTTCTCTTTTTTGAAGGCCTGGACATTTTCATGACGTTGGAGGGATTTTCCTCCTGCTCATTTCTCCCTATGAGCGATCTCAGAATTGCATCAACATAGTTCATTGGAGTGTTCAGTTCTGAGCCGTGGTTTATATGAGAATCTCAGGGACTTTGCCTTGTGGGTGATCAAGTTCCAAATCTCATGCCCAGTTTGCAGAGATACCACCGCTGATTTCCTTCCTGGCCAGTATTAAAATCACAGCCTTGGGTGGTCAGCAGAGGTAACTTATCCCCCACGCATTGTTAGGGGCTGTACCCCAGCAGGTGGCTTCATGCAGGTCCCAGCTTCTGCTGACCGGCTGTGTCCAGCCACTTCCTCAAGCCAGCTTGGAAGCCGGATCTAACTGCTCTTACAGAGCTTAGCTCCTCTCACAGCAGCAGCCTTTTCTCTGGTCACCTTCTGTGGAGATTCTCTCTTCAATAAACTAAATTTTTCAGTGAAAAAGCAGAGTTGTCAGTCGGCCCTTGTGTCTTCGGAAAAGTGAGTGTGGTGGGGAGCGTAGTTGGGATTTGCTCACAATAGATCATCTTAACCCAAAGCTCAGAAAAGAAGGTAGTTTTTAATTCTTCTGGTGTTGCTTTAATCAGAGACTGGACACGGAGGGCATACACAACAGAGATTTGGAATCACGAAGTGCTACACCAGTGGAAGGGATTAGGACAGGAGTGGCGTGGATGCTAGATTTAGGGGTGAGCCAACCTGTGTTCCAGTTACAGCCCTCATCCTCTGCAGTCTTAGACCTTCTGCGTCCCAGACAACCTCTGAGCCTTGGTCGGACATTCGTGCAATTATTAAACTCTCAGAATTATTGTATCATTAATCCTAAGTCCTGATATACAGGTAACCAGTTCTCTCAACTCGTCTTCCTTCTTCAAGACACAGCTGGCTTTTCCTGTCCTTTTTTGTCCCCATATGTGTTGGAGAAACAGCTTATCCATTTCTACACACATATACATACCCATCCACACTCCTGGATTCTTACTGAAATTGCTTTGAACCTATATATCAATTTGAGAGAAGAATTAACTCCATTTATTTAGGTCCTTAATAGCTATCAATAACTTTACATACTTTGCACAAATGTCTTGCAAATTTTTCTTAGATTTGATGCTATAGTAAACACTGTTGATGCTATTGTAAAAGGCATTTTTAAAAATACTTCATTTTTCAATTGTTTGTAATTGATATAGAGATATTAAATTGACTCAACAGAAACCCTTCATAAACTCTATAATGCTAATTATTAGTTTGAATTTGTTAATGTTCACACTGATATCATTTGTGAATAGTGACAATTTTATTTTTTCCAGCATGTATATCATTGATTTGCTCACCTTGCTTTACTACATTTGCTAAGTCCTCCAGTGCAGACCACCCCCACCCCCCCCCACACACACACACACAAAGTGTTTATTTATTTGGCTATACCAGGTCTTAGTTGTGACTTGAGGGACTTTTAGCTGTAGTATGAGAACTCTTAGCATGTGGGATTGAGTTCCTGGACCAGGGATTGAACCTGGGCCCCCTACATTGGGAGCTCGGAGAGTTAGCCACTGGACCACCAGGAAAGTCCCCAGTGTAGTCTTGAGAAGATGCAGTAATAGTGGATATCACTGCCCTGTTCTCAACCTCCAAGTGAACATCTCCCAAAATTTCCCATTAGGTATATTATATGCTATGGATTTTTATAAATATCCTTAATAAATCAAGTAAGTTGCCTTCTATTTTTAGCTTGCATAGTTATTTTAAAGTCAGGATCTGATCATTTCCTCTCTAGAGCCTCTGTTGTAAGCAAAGTTAAAGACAAGTGACACAGTGGCAGAAAACACTTGTGAGTTATAGAACCGAGGGGCTAACCTCAGCAAAGAATTCTGCTTGCATTGCCAGATTCAGTTTTCTCACACATAGTTCCAAACACTGTGTTCCAGGCCACTGCTGTCAGGAATGAAAGTTTCACCCATCCATGAGCAAAAATAAGTTAGTCTTTTGTAAAGCTAAATGTATTCCTTTCAAGGGACTGTCTTTTCTTCTGTGCATATATTCTCTCAGATTTTTAACAATAAAATACTGTTTTTCTTATAATAACCATTCTAATAATCATAATTTAGGGTTTTTTTTAATGTTCTTGTTTGACAAACTAAAATATTAGTAACTCTTCACAGGTCCCTCTAAATTCTTTAACTGACTTGATTCTGACCTAATGCATATTGGTGACATTCAGGATATTGATGAAGAAAAAGGAGCCAACACATTAAGGAGATGGGATGGAACTAGAGGAGGACCATGAGAGAGTGTGGAGAAGAAGGAAGTAAGCCAGGACAGTGAGACATCACAAAGCCAAGGAAGAAAGGCTTCAACCTGATGACTGTGGCTGGCTGGGTCAAATGCTGGCAAGAATTAAGCAAAATGAAGACTATAAAATATCTATGGTGTTTAGAAATAAAGAGGACATTAGTGATTCCAGTGGGAAAAATTTCAGTGGAGCAGCACAGCCAAGACTGATGCTGTGAACTGAGAAAAGAAAGGGTGGTAAGGAACTGGAAACATTGGCTAATATGATTTTTCTGGGAAATTTAACTTTGAAGGGAGGAGTGTCTCAGCTCCAGTAGGACTGGGAGTTGTTTAGTTGATTGGTTGGTTGCTTGCTTGCTCAGTTAGTTAGTTGGTTGGTTGATTTGTTTGTTTTGAAGGTTAAGAGGTGATTGAGTAAGATTAGTGTTAATGGAAAAGCCAGTGGAGAGACAGGGATATTGAAAATACAGGAGAGAAAAGAGATAATGCCAAGAGATGCTGAGAAGAGGAGATGAAGTGGAATATAAGACACAGATGGGAGCTTTGTCTGAGGGCAGAAAGGGAGCCCATCAACCTTTGTGCATCATAAAGGGCGCATCATCCAGGGCCTCAGGCTTGGACCTTGTGGCTCCTACACAGCTCAGCAGTAGCAGCTGTGTGAATGGAGCCCCGCACTTGTGCAAGGTTCATCCTGCCCGGTCGTACGCAGCAGTCTAGGACACAGGTCAGTATGTAAGTTGGAGTGACACAATTTGAGACAGTTACCACCAAGAAGAATAGCCCGTGAAAGTCCCTCAAGACAGAGCAGCCAACAAATCAGAGAGGGTTAGAAGAGAGGTGAAATGAAAAAGGTATCATCTTTTCTCCTCTCCACATCTCCCATGCCAAGTTTCCATCAAATTTCACCCCATCTCCTTCATAATAACCCTTTCCACATTCTTCTTCCATTCACCCATCACAGTGTTCATTCTCTTAAGTTCATTTTACACGGACAGGTTTTAGGAAGAAGTCAGTCTCTTACAGAACAAGATGTGGATTTAAATAGTAAAAGACCAGATACGAACCTCTCTTAAGTTCATTTTACACGGACAGGTTTTAGGAAGAAGTCAGTCTCTTACAGAACAAGATGTGGATTTAAATAGTAAAAGACCAGATACGAACCTAAAAGGATGCATCCCTCAAAATGAAGTTTAAGCAGTGAACTGATCAGTAGAAGAGATCTGTTGAAAAGAAGTCTTTCTTGTGCCTTTATATACCTTAGAGCCCATCAAGAGCCATGGTGTTCATTGCGCCACCCACATAAAAGCACCCAGCCCAGGGGGACATGGGGTGGAGATCCATCCCTTGTAAGGATAATGTTGGCAATTTAGAATTCTTTTTTTTTTTTTTCCCCAATTTAGATCAACACATATTGAACCAATACTCTATTCCATATAGTTAGACATTGTTTTTGGAGAAGGAAATGGCAACCAGTGTTCTTTCCTGGAGAATCCCAGGGATGGGGGAACCTGGTGGGCTGCTGTCTATGGGGTCGCACAGAGTCAGACACGACTGAAGTGACTTAGCAGACATCATTTCCCCAAATTTGTCCAAACTTCAGACAATAACCTGAGGAGGGAGCTGGGGTGATAGTTTCTGCAGAAAATCTGTGAGTAGGATCATGAAGAACATTCACCAGTTGGAGGTGGTCAGTTTGTCTCAGGAGAAAAGAACAGAAACTGGGGACTTAGAGAAACTCAGTTAAGGCCAGAGTCTTTGAAATGGGAAGAAGGTGGAGTCAGTGTGTGCATAAAATTGGATCTGAATTCTGCACACTCACTGATGTGTGCGTGCCAAATTTTCCTTCAGTCGTGTCCAACTTTGTGACCCCATGGACTGTAGCTCACCAGGGTTCTCTGTCCATAGGATTCTCCAGGCAAGAATACTGGAGTGGGTTGCTATGCTGTCCTCCAGGGGATCTTCCTGACCCAGGGAGTGAACCCGCATATCTTATGTCTCTTATGTCTGCCGTATTGGCAGGCAGGTTCTTTACCACTAGTACCACCTGGGAAGCCCATATTCACTGATAGGGCCTCACAATATTGTCAGGGCTGGGAGGACCCAACAGTGGAGTAAAAGGATAAGATTTCTAAGTTTAGAAAACAACCGCCAGGAGGCCAGTTTCTCTCCACTCACCTTAACATAGACTTCCCTTGTGGCTCAGCGGGTAAAGAATCTGCCCGCAATGCGGGAAATCTGGGTTCAATCCCTGGGTCTGGAAGATCCGCTGGTGAAGGGAAAGGCTACCCACTCCAGTGTTCTGGCCTGAGGCATTCCATGGTTCGTACAGTCCTTGGGATCACAGAGTTGGACATGACTGAGTGACTTTCACCTTAACATCACGGCTTTTTTTTTTTTTTTTTTTAAGAGAAGATTTTACTAGTTTCCTTCAAACAAATAATAAATCCTGTGCCCTGAAAAGGTGGGGTGTTAGTGGAGCTCAGACTCTTCACAGAGGTCGGGGGGGCTCCCGAAGGTGATCTCAGGTACTGGGCTGGATTCACCTTTGCTTCCCTGAGTGGCATTGCTGCTCCCCTTGGAGATCCTGCCACCTGAGCTCCAGGTGGGGATGGGCAGTGTTGTGTCTGCCTTGTGGACAGAGCACATTGTAGGCACTCAGCTGACGTTTTCTAGATGTTAAATGAATGCTCCTTCCCGTGATGCAGTAACTGTCTCTTTAGAGTCAACAGCAGAGGCCTCATCTCCATCTGAATTCCACTAGGAATAGAGAAATGGCCTCATGGGCCAAGATCCCCTGGGCTTCCTGGGGGTGGCGTCCCCCGTCCCTGGTGGAGACGTGGAAAGAGCCTCAGCCAGAACACCAGGCTGAGAGGATAAGGACTTCCTTCCACAGCATGCAGGACGAGCGTTGGCAGAGAATCCAAGAAAGCAGAGAGGGACTCGCTCATCCCCATCAAGTCAAACTGAGTACCTCAAAGATCATTCTCATCTGTTTTTCCCCCTCAAGGAAGGGGTGAGCAAGCAGTAAAGTATGTCCTTAGGCAGCAGTCCAGTTGGCTTCAAAAAGCTATCAAGGAGTCATTTCAGAATCCCTTTGCACAGACATGTCTAGAATATTGACCAGAAGAGAAGAGAGGAAGACTATTACAGAGAGATTCTCCCCTCAGCTGCACGTTTGGCAGGGGTCCCATTTAAAAGCTATTGACACAACTTTTATGTAGGCATCCTCCATTTTTATAATCCCCGAGTTTCAATAAAAACTATCTCCACTTGCACAGATGGCAGGAAGAATAGACAGCATGATATGCTGTCTACAGACCGGTATTGGCTCTTTTTCAGTACATGCCAACTATAGCAAGGACTCTTAATCATCTTCTAAATTGTATAATGACAGAATGATAAATGATAAGCACTTTGAAGACTAAACAATATTTTGTCATCAGAATCAAAACATTAGCCTGCAACTTTGGAAATTTCACATTTTAAAGGGGTTCCTCCTTCAACCCTTCTTTTATTCCTAAATGACCCATTAATTCATTTAAAAAATTAATGAGCACCAACTAAGTACCAGGCACTAGGTTAGATAATAAAGATTCATGATACAGAGGGCAAGGGGGTAGGTAGGGAATAGATTTTATTTCTCTTCCACATACAATTTTTATTGTTATGCTGTTTTCAGGAAGATTCCATTCTGGGGTGAAAAATGGGAATTTTTAGAAGTACAGTTGGTAAGGTTCTGTTTTTACATGGTCAGTCTTTCCCCTCCCCTTCCTTCACCCATACTTGGTGAATGTAGCCTATTTTTTTCCCCAAGGAAAAGGAAACAACCTTGATCTTTCCTGTCTTTGACCCTGGATTGTTTGTCTCACTCGGAATGAGTCTGCATCTGTAGGATTGACATTTAATGGGGCCAGCCCTCGGGGAACTCAAGGTTATCTTCATAATAAACCCCATGAGAGAAGACAGTGTTCTGCCTTCAGAATATCCTACACAGCCTCAGCTGTCTATTTCAAAACTGTCTTTAAAACCGAGTCCTTAATCACCTCTTCTAGATCAATAAAAAGATATTATTAGAAAATTGCAAGGATATTTCTGTTGCCTAATCATTTACAATCCCCCTTCAGCTTTCAAGAGGTTGAGGTTACTTAAAACAGAAACCATGTATGTCACATGACTTTTAAAATAATAACATGAAGCAGTAGGAGAAGCTTTATTATAGTCCTGTTATTTCTCTCATAGAAGTTGTATAAAAAGATCATGCAATGGTAAGGCCCAGCAAGGTTCCATCAAAGTTTTATGCTTTTCACCTTGCATTGCAATTGCCAGCAAACTGTGGTGTTGGAGAAGACTCTTGAGAGTCCCTTGGACTACAAGGAGATCCAATCAGTCCATTCTAAAGGAGATCAGTCCTGGGTGTTTTTTGGAAGGAATGATGCTGCAGCTGAAACTCCAGTACTTTGGCCACCTCATGCGAAGAGTTGACTCATTGGAAAAGACTCTGATGCTGGGAGGGATTGGGGGCAGGAGGAGAAGGGGACGACAGAGGATGAGATGGCTGGATGGCATCACTGACTCGATGGACGTGAGTCTGGGTGAACTCCGGGAGTTGGTGATGGACAGGGAGGCCTGGCGTGCTGCGATTCATGGGGTTGCAAAGAGTCGGACATGACTGAGTGACTGAACTGACCTGAACTGAACATTAACCAAGGGTCTTCCATGGGCCAGGCATTCTCCAGCACTTCATAAGCACTAGCTGGTCTGCTTCCTGGGATATTATCATTAACCCAGTTTTAAATATGAGAAAACTAGAGTTTACAGCTTGTTCAAAGTCACATAGCTAGGGAGTGGCAGAGAGAGTTGTAATCTGGATCTGATGGTCTCCAGAGTACTTCATTACTAATGAATATTTTAAAATAGTGATTCACATCCCATTGGTGCCTCATGAGATCAACTTAGTGACTTGTGATGCCTTTTTAAGTGAATGAGATAGAATGGTAATGATCAGAGTTCATCCACCATAGTAAAAGGTAAGTAATATTTGAAGAAATTTTGTTTTCTGTGTGTGTGTATATGCGTGTGTATTTGTATGCCAAATTTTGATGTGATGCAAAATTTATTTCTAACTGTGAGTTACTATCTTAATCTTAAAGCTGCTTCACTAAGAAATATTGACTCTTACTCATTCATATTCCAGGGCTTCCCAGGTGGCACAGTGGTAAAGAAACCGCCTGCCATGGTAGGAGACCCAGGTTCGATCTCTGGGTTGGGAAGAACCCCTGGAGGAGGACATGGCAACCCATTCTAGGATTCTTGCCTGGAGATTTCCATGGACAGAGGAACTTGACAGGCTACAGTTCATGGGGTCCCAAAGTCAGACATGACTGAAGTGACTAACACTTTCACTTTTATGCATGTTCCAAGCACAGGAGGACTAGTTTTTATAAACCTGCCCTCTGTAGAAATCTTTGTAAGAAAGCAGTTAAGAGATTTAAAAATCTATGACCTTTCATTGATTTTTTAATCTATGAAATCCTTTCCGTGTATGAATAGGCTTAACAAGCCAACCTCCAGAGCCTCACAGCAGAGAGTTTTCCTAAAATAGTCAGACCTGACTGGTCTTATGCCCAGTTGCTCACAGTAAATCATTCATCGATCACTACAGAAAAGGCAGAGAAAATATGTTCTGCTTTTGTAAAAACAAAAACCCAGTGGGGAGAAAAGAATCCAAGGGCCACGCTCCCCACTGAGGGAAGGCCTCGTGGATGCAGCGGGTTCCATAGGAGAGTGAGCATAGCCACATCTCAGTGTCCCCATGAAAGACCGGATGCTGGTCCTTTATGTGTTTGCAGGGTCGTCAGGGTCGTCAGGACTAAAGCTCAGAATATCCAATAATCTACTCATGCTGTCTATCAATATCACTAAAAGCTTGACATGTAGTATAACTCAGACCTAGCTTTAGTGTCTGTATCAAACTCCTGCCCATTTACAAATGGCGTGATTCGTTAAACAAGGAGGGTCAGCAGGCATGACTGACTTTAGGAGAGTGAACACTCTGGCGGGAGAAGACTTCATCACAAAGCAGCGTGGGCTGGGAGGACTCAGAGCTCACAGGGCATTTTCCCAAGGACCAGAGTAGAAGTGTCCTTCATATGCTCAGCAGCCATTCATTATTTTTGTTATTGTTGTTTAGTCGCTAAGTCCTGTTTGACTCTTTGCAATCCCATGGACTGTAACCCACCAGGCTCCTTTAACCATGGGATTCCCCAGGCAAGAATAGTGGAGTGGGTTGCCATTTACTTCTCCATGGGATCTTCCTGACCCAGGGATCGAAGCCACATTCCCTGCATTGGCAGGCAGATTCTTTAATGCTGGGCCACCTGGCAAGTCCACATTCCTCATCTTCACATGGAGACAGTAATACCAACAACACAAATGTGTTAGGATTAAGTGAAATAATTAGGAAACTAGCAGTACGCAGTAGATGATGCTCCCCAAAGGTTAGATTGTCTAGTCCTCTGCTGTATTAAAAGGCACCATAAAGTGTGAAAGTTAAAGTCTCTCAGTTGTGTCTGACTCTTGGCAACACCATGGACTGTAGCCTGCCAGGCTGCTCTGTCCATGGAATTCTCCAGGCAAGAATATTGGAGTGGGTAGCCATTCCCTTCTTCATGGGATCTTCCTGACTCGGGGATCAAATCCTGGTCTTCTGGTTTGTAGGCAGATTTTTTACTGTCTGAGCCACCAGGGAAGCAAAAAAGCACTGGACCCCCCAACCCAGGGAAATTCCTAGCCATGATGCCAACCTTCATGGGCATGATTAGGAAAACTTTGTCAACATCCCTTGTTCCCTTCAAGTAGTCATAATGAACTATAGCCCTGCCTGAGAATGCACTCTCCTTAAATCAATTTATTTGAAGTTTCATCTTGCACTTTTTTCCCCTACATTGTACATTTTATACCTTTGACTCATTTGTTTTGCAACTGGAAGTTTGCACCTCTTAATCCCCCTCTCCTATTTCTATCTAACCTCTACTCTCTTAAAAAAAAAAAAAAATGACTCCTAAATTTTTATTAGATATTTGCAAAAAAAACCCCCACATATCTTTATTTTCTGGAAAATATTCTTTAAAACTTGAGAGAATGGCTCTCACATCTATGTTTCTGGAATCTCTTTGGTCATCTTATCTACAGATATAGTAACTTTCCAAATATTAATTATGTTTCCTTTCTGCACTTTCTCATTCAATCTAGCAGTTATTCAGCTCTCATTCATTTTCTTTTATGTTGCCTGCACAAGGAGAAGACTTTTAGATCATCCTCATAGAGGACTTATGCTCCTTGAAATTCAGATTCCTGATTCTCCCTAGCATGATGGTTAAAAATGGGCCTCTGGGGTCAGAGAGATGATTCAGATCAATCTGTATGATTTTGCATTTTGCTTCCCTAACTCTGAAACTCTCAAGAGTCTTCTCCAAGACCACAGTTCAAAAGCATCAATTCTTCTTTGCTCAGCTTTCTTTATAGTCCAACTCTCACATCCATACATGACTACTGCGAAAACCATAGCCTTGACTAGATGGACCTTTGTTGGCAAAGTGATGTCTCTGCTTTTTAATATGCTGTCTAGGTTGGTCATAACTTTCCTTCCAAGGAGCAAGCGTCTTTTAATTTCATGGCTGCAATCACCATCTGCAGTGATTTCGGAGCCCAGTTCAGTTGCTCAGTCATGTCCAACTCTTTGCGACCCCATGAACTGCAGCATGCCAGGCTTCCTTGTCCATCACCAACTCCCAGAGCCTTCTCAAACTCATGTCCACCGTGTTGGTGATGCCATCCAACCATCTCATCCTCTGTCGTCCCCTTCTCCTCCCACCTTCAATCTTTCCCAGCATCAGGGTCTTTTCCAGTGCATCAGTTCTTTGCCTCAGGTGGCCAAAGTATTGGAGTTTCAGCTTCAGCATCAGTCCTTCCAATGAATATTCAGGACTGATTTCCTTTAGGATGGACTGGTTGGATCTCCTTGCAGTTTAAGTGACTCTCAAGAGTCTTCTCCAGCACCACAGTTCAAAAGCATCAATTCTTCGGTGCTCAGCTTTCTTTATAGTCCAATTCTTATACCCATACATGACTACTGGAAAAACCATAGCCTTGACTACACAGACCTTTGTTGGTAAAGTAATGTCTCTGCTTTTTAATATGCTGTCTAGGTTGGTCATAGCTTATAGCTGAGATTACCCACTGTGCAAACTACCCAGTACACAGTAAGCCCAATGAGAGTTACCTGTTATTACATAGTATTATCTCTCCTTATTCCAACGTGGTCCTGAATTTCTCTCTCATTTACACTTCATCTTTCCTTCTGCATGTGTATTTTCATTATGTCACCTCAAATCCTTCTTATAAAGGATTAATGAGTAAATAAATCCATCTGTTTGATCCTGTTAGCTCATGGTTTTGCTTTCCTGTTTCCAGGGAGTGAACAAGTCTTTGATTACATACACAAGTAGGACAGTCGCTTTGACTTTGTTTACTCTTGCTTTCCTGAAGCAGATTCATAACGAGCCTTGATTCCATTCTTGGTAGAGTTAATGTTTGGTATGACGGTGATTATTTTAAGTGTTATAATTAAGAACATTACTCAGAGAAACTGTAAACTAAGAGTAACGCCAGAAAACTCAACTCATAGAGCTTTGGGAAAATTAAACAGGATAATATGAAAAGAGTTTGGCCATATCAACAATTTCTTCTCATTACTTAAGATTCCTGTCCCCTCTTTCATACAGATTGTGCACTGACTGAAGGCAGTACAATCACTCCTTTGTGCCCAAAAGGATATTTTCCCTGTGGGAATCTCTCCCAGTGTTTGCCTCGTGCTTTTCACTGTGACAGCGTGGAGGACTGTGGGAACGGAGCTGACGAGGAGAACTGTGGTGAGTCCACTTGCTCAGCTCCATACGGACACACCCCCTTGTGAACTCCCCAGAACTGTGTGTGGATCGAATGCTAACAGTGATGAACTGGAAGAGGTGATTTGGTATTCTGTAGGGACTCCTATTGTGACACGACTAAACAACTCCTCTCCAATGGATTTGTGATAATTACCTGCATCTTCCTAGTTAGAGGTGGCTTGAATCAGAAACACAGTATGATAAAAAACAAAATAAAACTATTTTAAATCCTACTCAGATACCCGTATTTTAGTTTTAAATGGCTTAAACGATGACCACTTCCTTCTGGCTTGGAAATTGGGTTCAGCTGCAAGAATATCTATAAAGTGTGAATAGATCTTCCTAGAGAAGTAAATTATTCAGTAGACCTATATCGTGTCCACTGCGTCCTCCCCAAGTCAGCAGGACATGACAGGCTCAGGGGAGACAGGCGCCTCACCCTTGCGGGGTTCACAGAGACCGTGTGAACAAGGATGTGGGCAAACTTGTACTTAAATAAATAATTTAAGAGAGTAGTAAGCCCCATGAGGTATGCAGATCAGGATAGTGGGAGAGGAAGTGACTTGGAGGAAAGGCTACTTTAAAGACATAGCCACAAAACCCCTCGCTGAGATGATGACATTTGCGAATGAAATGAAAGAAGAGGAAAACCATGAAATATTCTGGAGGAACAGAGTTACAGGCAAAGGAGACAGCAAATGGAAGGCCCAGAGGCTGAATGAAATAAGATAGCTGTGTTTGTGGGAAGTGAAAGCCAGACTGAGATGGGCGGAGCGAACAGGATAAAGAGGGTAAAGAGGTAAGAGAGGCCAGACCAGAAAGGTCTCCCAGGCCACTTTAGGTGTGTGTATCAGGACTGTATATGTCTTCTCATCTAACCTGTGCATTTTGCCCATGGAGAAACTGATGTCCTGAGAGGTCGACATGTCTAGTTAGTTGTAGAGTAGACCCTAGGAACCAGGTGTCCTGAATCTGGAAGAATCGTGTGTGTTTTATACCACACCAAACTGCCCCTCCTTGGAACGGCCCAGCTAGCAAGCAGGGGTGACAGCAGAGTCCAGGAGTGCCTGGTGTCTGGCTCTAGAATCTGCTCTCACGCCCCTGGGGACTCATGCACACTCCCGGCACTCTGCCTTCACCAGCTGTGCGTCACTCCTCCTCAGCCTGTAGGACAGAGTTCAGGCGTCCCATCCTCACCTGAGAAGCTTGGCTTCCCGGCCATGCCTCCCGCCCTGAGGCTGTACCACTGTCTAGGACAAGCACCCTTTCTCTCTGCTGCTATCGCATCCTGGTGTGCCTGGATGATGGTACTAAAGACGGCCTCGTCTTCCCACCGTACTTCTCTCACTAGACAGAAACACCTTGCGAAGGGTTCTTACAGGCATCTTACTTGCTTTGGTGTCACCAGAGCCTAGAACAGGCAAGGACAGTCAGTGCTCAGGAGTGGAGCAGCTCTCTGGGTGCCAAGGGCAAGTCACTCACGTTTTTGCTCTCTCCTCTTCAACTGCTTGGGAATCTCAGACCATGCATGTTGTCTGCCTCATGCGAGTTTTCCAAATGCAAATTAAGTAATTCATGTAAAGACACCAATAGAATAATTATAAAAACTGTTGGGAATATTAATAAGAAATAAAAATAAACTAAAATTTGCAGGGATCTGCAAAAAGGTACCTATGGAAGGAGTTCCCTGTGGTCAAGTGGTTAGAATTTCAGGCTTTCACTGCTGTGACTTTGGTTCAGTCCCTGGTCAGGGAACTGAGGTCCCATAAGCCACACAGCGAAACCAAAAAAAAAAAAAGCAGAACAGTAAAGGGACCTGTGGGCAACTATTTAAATTTAGTTTTCTATTTATATAAACTTTAGGATCCTGCATCATATTGTATGTTTTATTGCCTCTAATAGCTTATGCTAATGCTAAGATAATCATATTTCAAAAATCAAGCCTTCTTTTTTAAAAAGAATATGTTTTCATTGCTAAAAAAGAGAAGGAAACCTGGCAAATAAGCAGATCATATCATCTGACAAATTGAGAAAATATTTTTCTCATCAGGACTAGACAAACTTTATTAAAAGGAACTTCATTTTTGCCTTATTAAAAAAGTCAAAGGACATGAATTTTATCAGAATTCATTACATGTATCAAGTAGGTATCTACATATACATATACAGATTATGTTTTCTTCTGAGGATCTCAAAATTAAGATCAAACATTTAAAATGTCAGCATTAGAAATCGATGATATTTTTCAAGGTGGATACACATATGGAAAATAATCATCATATATTTAAAATATTTGTAATTGCAGAAACAGACAAAACTCGAGATGTTTGCCTGCTTTTTCTTCCTTACCATTGTCGTTATCTTTCTATTACTTAAAACTTTAAGTTGATTTCATGATCAAATTTTTATATTTTTGGTTTGTAATTTGATATTTTATTTATAGAATAACTGACACATGTTCATCACCGTGTGTTTCACAGGAGACACTAGTGGATGGGCGACTATATTTGGCACAGTCCATGGAAATGCTAATAATGTGGCATTAACACAGGAGTGCTGTAAGTGGTATTGGTTCGAAGATTCAGTATCAGCTTTGCGAGCAACATGATTTGTGGTGCATGGATTTACCTGGGTAGTGTCATTCATTCCCTTAAGAATCCCAATTTCAGTTCAATGTGTTTCAGTGGTCAACTGGTCTATTATCTGTTCGTGGGACTGAAAAGAGAGAAAAAGGAAAACAACATGCTCTATTCATGCTTCCTCTGTGTATTAGCCTGTGACTGCACGAATGCATAGGTACTGAATACTTGTGACAAGTAATGAAGGTCTTACTCCTTTCAATCACCAACTTTTTTCAGCCCCTCTGTTAGGCACTGAGAGGGCAAGGATAGCTAAAGTGTGGCCCCAATCTTCAAATACCTCACACGGTTCCAAAGTAGAGACAGTTCCTTACAGAAGCAGGAGTGATACAATATTAGTGCTGAACTGAAGGAAGAATGTTTGCACAAGTGGGTATGGAAGCCCTTTGGGAGAAATGATGTCTGTGCCAGGGAGGGTGAAAGATCCACAGACAAGGTGACACTGAGATGGACTCAGAGGTCCTTGGATGGAGGGAAGAGTAAGAGGTAACAGAATGAGCACCGGAGCATGACCTGCAAAGCAGCGGGGTAGGAAGTTCAGAGCCTGCTTCCCGATGCCTTTCACATCGGTTCGCAGAGTGTAAGATGTAGGAGCAGGAGGTGGACCCAGAGGGTGGGACCAACCTGCAGGGGGCTCTGGGTGCACAGTTCAGAGTTTGGCCTCTGTCCTATGGTAGAATTATCTGTATATACATACACAGATTATATTATATACTATATATTACACACAATATATAAATGGATAGATAATTATAGTGTATATATAGTTACATACACACATTAGTATGTATACATAATATACATGTATAAAGTACATACATTAATTTTTACACTATTATATACTTTATAATATTAGGTCATAGCTACCACTTAGTATATAGTTTACTATATTCAAATATATCATACATAAAATTAGAAATCAAAAAAGAGTAAATTACAAAAAATGAAAAATAAATATATGAAAACTCTAGCGTCTTCTTCCTGAGCCACAGCGGGTCATCTTGTACACACACCATTGTGGAGGCCATTGCTGTCCACAGTGGGCAACCACCAAAGTCGTGAGCTTATTTCCATTTAATGAAGAAGAGGAACCACATGACAAGAAGTGTATGGACCAATGATTCTTGCACCAGAATTATAAAGAATGAGTTAGAACAGTGTTCTCAGCTTGAGACACGTATGCCCCTGGAGAACATTTGGCAACGTCGGGTACATTCTGTGTTGTCACTTAGGAGAGGGGTGGGTGACTGCTGGCTTCTGGTGAGTGGAGGCCAAAGATACTGCTGAACCTTTTACAATGTGAAGGACAGCACCCACAACAGAATGACCTGACCCAAATGTCAATCTTGCCAGGGTTGAGGAGGAAGCTTGGTGAAGGAGACACTGAGCATTACATTTCTTGCAGTGCTCCAGACTAACACTAAGAATCTGAGCCCAGAAAACACCTCTGGGAGGAGTGAGGTAGGGAGGGCAGCAAGAGGCATTTCATAAGAAGAATCCAGAGGTTGAGGTGTGACTGACCTGCAGGTGAGGGAGTTACGCTCACATTTCTGGTTTAGTCAATTGGCCCAGCTTCGACTACACGCAGTTCTTCTATTGGTAAATAAAGAGTTCCCAACCCTAGTAACGTAATCTAGGAATGTAACTACTTCAATGTCAGTTAAACATTGAAGTAAACATTCTGAAGTCATCTTTAAGAAGTTGAGATCATTAGCATCAGCCTATGAGCAACACAGAATATTTTCTAAAAGTTTGTGCACTAGAACGTGTCTTTTGAATTAAGCAGGTACTCGATAAAAGTTTGTTGGGTATATTAAAAGTCAGTGAAATTGATTTTAAAAATAAAGTTTGAATAAAAGTGATCTAGAGGAAGCAGAGCAATCAGAAAGGACTTATAGTCAGAGTTAAATCAATAATAAATATAAAAAATTGAAAATAACTCACTTTTTTTAGCTCCGTCACAGCCAAGTACCATCATATGCCCCATAAATCTCATTCCCCAAGACTCTCTCTCCTCTCTCTTTTCTCTCTCTCTCACACACACACAAACACGCACACATGGTGATTGTTCTGTTGACTCACTTGGCCAGGTTTCTCCATAGATTTCTCACATGCTGTTATTTTAATAATTAACATAATTTTTAAAATAATTAACATAATTAGTAATTATATATAATAATGAATAGAATTACATGATGATTATATATTATTAATATATCATTAAAAATCTTAATAATTATAATATGCCATTATATTAATAACTTCCTCCTTTGGAGTCAATCCTAAATCATTTTTCTTCCCTCTGAATGCTTTAGATAGATGGAGCTTTGGTTTTCTCCGCTTTATAGCTTCTCTACCACTTTGACCTACCACTTCAACTTCATAGTAATGGAAAACTAAGAACCAGAATAATAGGGTATCTGAGTTGGTTGGTTTTAGTAAGACACAATGGTGGCTATGGCAGAATCTGCATCTAACTCTCATCACAGCTCTAAGAGAAGTTTGAAAGGAGGGAAATAGTTGAATTTAGCTTTAACCAACAGCATGTATTGAGCAGCCTTTCTGTGCCATTCAATTAAGTGAAATTGACTTAGTTATACCCATTAAATATTTAGTCAGTCACACTCACAGTTTTCATTGAGAAGAGCTTAATCTTGCTTCACTATATACTTTTTAAAACACTATTTAAACATGTTTGTGATTTCTTTCTAATCTCTTGTTAAATGCCTCTAAAATGACCACTGGAAGCTAGAACTGAAATGAATACCACATGAGTCTATATTCAATTAGAAGAGATTTCTTGTTTGCTTTTATTTGGGGCCTGAATAAGTTCATTTAACAAAATGTGACTGTTATACATTCAATGGAAAAAGAACAATGTCAGTTACCAGAGATAAAGTCATAACTAAAGATAAGTATTTTTTCTTATTGAATCATTGCTCTTTTTGCCCCCTAGTTTTAGATCAGTACCCACAACGCTGTGTGTGCAAAGGAACTGAGTTGGAATGTGTAAATGCTGGTTTGAAGTCTGTGCCAGTGGTTTCTAGCAATGTGACATTACTGTGAGTAGCATTCAAATCTTGATATTTGCTCCTGACCTCATATGAAAACCATACAGTCTAATCTTTGTTCTGTCTTATGCTACTTGTGTATTCGCAAAATAATAGAAAACCATCAGCCATCAGAGAATTCTGCATGCTTCCTCTCCTGGGAAAAAGTGTTTTAAACACTGTATGTTGAACTATCCAGGTTATCTTTAACTCACAAACTTCTGGAATTCTTATTTCCAATTACTTTCCAATTTATGTATGATTACTAATATGCCAGTACTATTCAAGTGAAAATAAAAATTGGGGGGAAAAGGAAGAGCACCTTACATGTTCTATCTTGTTTTAGATAGTAGTAATTTGTCCCAGACTTTAAAGGTGTAGAAGATGCGTGAAGATAACTATGGCATAATCAATCATGGAGGTTTTTTTTTAACTCTGCATAGATATTTGGAGAGCCTCAGGAAGTTGTTTGCAAATATATCATAATTTGGGCACACGTGAATTGGTTAGGATTTTTGTTGTTTTTTGGATGTGCTTGCTGTGTTTTGTTAAATTGTCTACAGAAGAAAAAGTTAAATCACCATAGATGTTCCAGTCTATTATACTAGCTGGCTAATGTGGTCAAATATTTGCAAGCTGCTTTAATTTTGCTTTATGGACTTTTCATTCTCATGTGAAAGTTTTCATTTATTATGGGCATTTTCAAATGTGTGTGAAGTAAAATGGAGCACGATAAAATATTCTCAAGCATGTAACTTCTAGAAAAGAGATTGGTTAGTCATAAATTCCATAATAAAGTCTTCTTTACATGTTGTTTTAGGTCTCTTAAGAAAAACAATATTCACAGTCTTTCAGATAAAGTTTTCATCAAATACACAGAACTTAAAAAGATGTAAGTAGCTTTTAATAGTGTTTTT
Organism: Bos indicus; assembly: GCF_029378745.1. Classification (NCBI taxonomy): domain Eukaryota; kingdom Metazoa; phylum Chordata; class Mammalia; order Artiodactyla; family Bovidae; genus Bos; species Bos indicus. The sequence continues at coordinate 29,102,932 of NC_091771.1, read as the reverse complement.
ATGAGAAAATCTATGAGATGTTTTGTTTAAGATGTTTTTAATCTGAGAATAAAATGAAATATAAAGTTAATTACCTTTATCATTAAGGTTATTTTTCTAAATGTAATTAAGGTTAGACATTAAAGCATTGAAAAGTATGCTTTCTTTCCATTTCATAATTTAAACTAACAACTGATTTTATTTAACCTTTGTTAGAGAGTTAAATTGGAGTTGCGATTAAGCATCTCAGTTTACACAACTCCACACTCTTACTTCAGAGCATTTGGAAAATGACATTGTAGATTCAGAGATACTAGATGTGCTTTTTAACCTGGGAGAGTGGTGGCAGAGACAGGAACTATCAGATCATTTAAAATGCATCATGATGGGGTCTAGACTGTCTACCAGGATAAAAAAGAGCAAAAACATGATCTTGGTCAAATCAGTGAAATTAATATATTTGAGGAAGTGAGTGAAAGTCTCTCAGTTGTGTCCAACTCTTTGTGACCCCATGGACTATACAGTGCATGGAATTCTCCAGGCCAGAATACTGGAGAGGGTAGTCTTTCCCTTCTCCAGGGGATCTTCCCAACCCAGGGACTGAACTCAGGTCTCCTGCATTGCAGGCGGATTCTTTACCAGCTGAGCCACCAGGGAAGCCCATATTTGAGGAAAGAAAACAATAAATAGGAAACAGTCAAACACAGAAACAGAGCATCGAGATGCTTCCAGCATCATCAAAGAAAGAAAACCGGGACCTGAGAGATAAAGTCCCTAGACACAGTCTCCAGTGAAGGGCAAGGAGGGACGGTCAGCCTACACCAAAATGCCCATGAACTTTATTGTGATGCTGTCCATATCAGGATGGAAAATCTCTTTGCTTTGATTCCCTGCTCTTCAATCAACCTTATTATGATTACATTAACTTCCTAAATTATTTACACTCAAGTATTTGGGAAGTTACCTTGGATGGAGAATAAGACTGTTCCAATTAGTGGAATGGGATATATCTGATTTAAATAAAGGGATTAAATATTCAACCTCTTGAGAGTTCGGTTACTGAGTGTCAGTCCCTCTGAGCCTGAGTCACTCACTCGGATAATGGAGAGGTCAAATTTCTACAGTTGCGAAGATGATCGTCAGAATAGATTAGAAAATTAGCGAGACAATGTTGTAAGGTCATATCATCGTCTTACAGTTTTTGCCCTTTAACATTCAGAATAGAAGAGAAGGTTTCTAGAAATGTGATATATGTTAAATTCCAGGACTAAAAAGAATCTGACTTTTTTGCTGATACTGTACAAATGTACTTGGTTTGAAGTGGCATCAATAGTTCTATGTTCTCATGAGTCTTTAGGTATAGACTCACTCATACAAGAAAGGAAGTCCCTGAAGGAAGTCCATTAGTGAGAAGAACCTTGTGTGAGCATGAAGAATCATGCCTGGGTTTGATGGTAGCGTTGGTGGTTCCCGTCTGCAGTGAGCTCCTTCTGTTCCATCATATACCATGTGGTCACGTTGTCATTGTTCCACTGGAGCAGCTGTGCATTGACTCTAGGGTTCCAGATTCCTCTAGAGAAGAAATCTTAACAACACTGCTTCTGGTCTTACTGGAAATGCAGCACTAGCAGAGAAGAAGGAAAAATATTCATGTTTTAGAGTAGCTGTTTAAATCTATTATCTAGAGTCATAGAAGTCTTATGAATTTCTAATTAAATCTTATCATCATTTATAAGGCAACTGAAGTTTGCAGCAATTAAATGACTTACCTAAGATCTACAGCTACTTAGCAGAAGAAACAGAATTACAGTCCGTATCTTCTTCTTTATTATTATTATTATTTTTTACTTTACAATATTGTATTGGTTTTGCCATTCTGATGCCCAATGCAACGTTCATTTTACAACACAATAACCAGAAATCTGGAGGTGGAAAGAAATTGTTCTAGTACCTAATTGAATCTTCTACCGACACATACTCTTCTGTCCCACACCGAACTCCATTCTATACTTTTGGTCCCCAATTTAGGGGAAGCTGACCTCTGGTGAGGCTCACTAGAAGATCAAGCAAAGAGGTTTAAGATAGGACTTCTGAGGGCAAGTCTTTCCCTGAACCACTGATCCACGCTTTGTTCCGTGTCAATACTTCTTCCTCAGCAGCTGGTAGCCATAGAAGGGAAGAACATGGAAGCACTAATTTGCACATACAAGTCCCAATTTTTCCTGGTTAAAAAAAAGTTGAGATTTTTTTTCCTGCCGGATGGCCCAGATGAGCTGTAAATTTCTCCAATTAAATGTTTAATTCGGCTTTTTCTGAGAAAACTTAGGTACCGCTGAGTACCTAAGTCATAACCTGAGTATCACCCAGCAGGAGTTCCCTAATGCAAGCTGCTTTTTGATGCTTTCTAGGTGAATTTGATTCTCCCAGAGAACCAGAGAGAAAAGAATTATTAGAGTCTTCTCATTAAACATTCACCAAGTGTCTTTTACGTGCAGGGTACAGCACAGGAGACAAAACACAATTCCTTACATTTAAATATCATTTTTTAAAGTTGACAAAAGACTTCCAGGATTTGGAATTCTCATTTGGACTTTGTCTCCGAAGTCTATGAGGTGAGATAAACAGCATTAGATCCCTTTCAGGAATGAGGACACCATCCTTGGAAAAGAAAGATTATTTCCCTGATGACTCAGATGGAAAAGAATCTGCCTGCAATGCAGGAGACCCGAGTTCAATCCCTGAGTCACAAAGATCCCCTGGAGAAGGGAATGGCTACCCACTCCAGTACTCTTGCCTGGGAAATCCCATGGACAGAGGAGCCTGGCGGGCTACAGTCCATGGGGTCGCGAAGAGTTGGACACGACTGAGTGACTACCACTTTCACTTTCTTTCAACCAGCTGACACGTATTAGAATTTAACTTTAAAGCCAAACCCTTGACTATGGTCTCCTGGAAATCCACCCACATGGGCCAGTCTCAGTATATTGTTACTGTCGGTGAAAACGCCCAGAAACCGAACCTTGGTTGCACAATAACAGAAGTTCTTCGTAAGCATTATTCAAATATTCTAAAGCCATTCATAAGCTCAGCAACTCTTCTCTAAATCCTTTCCTCCCATCTATTTTTTTCTACTTCTCAGCTCCTCCTGCCACTCTTCCCCCAAACTCCCAGGAAAACCGCTACAGTTTCAAGCAGTCCCCTGTCCTGTTCAGTCCCTTTTTCTACCAGTCCTGCATTTCAACAGTCCAAACAACCAATGAAACTAAACATAAACCATCCCCAGGAAAAGATGTCCAGGGAAGGAAGAAATCAGATGGACACGCCCAGAACTGTCGGCAGAGACAGCAGGAGGGGAAGTGGTAGCCTAACCCACATTTTAGTGCATTCTTTCAATGAATAGTTGTGGATACCCATCAGGAGTCAAGGATATAGTGGTAAACAACACATCTGAAAATCTTCCCTCAAGGAACTCAACTTCCAATGGAGAAAGACAAAAGTGCAGTGTGTGTTAGATACACAGCGATTATGGGGGAAAAAATCAACCAAAAAAAAAGAATTAGGAGATGCTGAAGGAAAGGAATGCTATTAAATTGTCCTGCCATGTAACTATTGTTGTTTGGTTGTTAAGTCATGTCTGACTCTTTACAACCCCATGGACTGCAGCACACCGGGCTTACCTGTCCCTCACTATCTCCCGGAGTTTGCTCAAGCTCATGTCCATTGATTCAGTGATGCCATCCAATATCTCATTCTCTGTCAATCCCTTCTCTGGCACTCATTCTTTCCCAGCTTTAGGATCTTTTCCAATGAGTCACCTCTTCGCATCGAGTGGCCAAATACTGGAGCTTCAGATTCAGCATCATTCCTTCCAATGAACACTCGGAGTTGATTTCCTTTAGGATTGACTTGTTTGACTTCCTTGCTGTCCAAGGAACTCTCAAGAGTCTTATCCAGCACCACAATTCAAAGGCATCAATTCCTCAGTGCTCAACCTTGTTTATGGTTCAACTCTCACATCTGTGCATGACTACTGGAAAAACTACAGCTTTGACTAGACAGACCTTTATCGGCAAAGTGATGTCTTTGCCTTTTAATATGCTGTCTAGGTTTGTCATAGCTTTTCTTCCAAAGAGCAAGCATCTTTTACTTTTGTGGCTGCTGTCACTGTCTGCAGTGATTCTGGATTCCAAGAAAATAAAATCTGTCACTGTTTGCACTTTCTTCCATCTATTTGCCATGAAGTGATGGAACTGGATGCCATGACCTTAGTTTTTTGAATGTTGAGTTTTAAGCCAGCTTTTTCACTCCCCTCTTGCATGCTCATTAAGAGGCTTTTTAGTTCCTCTTCACTTTCTGCCATTAGGGTGGTATCATCTGCATATTTTATGTTGTTGTTGCTATTTCTCCCAGGAATATTGATACCAGCTTGTAATTCATCCAGCCCAGCATTTCGTATGATGTACTATGCAGAGAAGTTAACTCTACTACTGCCCAAAGTACCTGTAAATCTTTTTGTGATTCTGAGAGTTACCCCATGAGACTGATCAGAACACGTAGTCTCCTACCTAATTCCTCTGATATTCAAAGCTAGCCATTATCACCACGCCCCCCACCAAAGGTCTCTCCCCCAAGCAGCCTCGAATCCTTAACTTCTTCCCCTAAGGACCTGATTTCAAATCTGTTTGTCACTCTGTGTATGATCACTTACACATTCCTTACATATTGTGTCTAGAATAAATGTAACATTATCACCTGTATGACACCTACAAGGGCAGAACAGGGAAAGCTAGCAACCCTTCTTTTCTAAACTGCATATGCCCTAAGGTTACATTTGTTCTTTTTGTGGCTGCTTCATACTCTTTAACTCCTACTGTTTGTGTCCCTAAAATTCCAAATCCCATGCCACATGCGTTAACTGAACAAGTGACGGCTTCTCCATCCTGTACTTGTGCACTTAGCATCTGAGAGCTAGTTGTGGGGCTTCAAATTTATCCTGGTTCAGTTTCATCCTGTCAGATTCAACTCTTCTTACCAGACTGTGAAGATCTTTTTTGGCTCATCCCAACAGATTTACTACTCATCCCAGCATTCTGTCATCTGAAAATAAGATGAGCCATCTTCACCTAAGTCATGGAGTAGAATACCAGGCAGGATGCTGTGAGATCTTCTTTCCAGATCCCTTCATCATCATCATCACCATCCATCAGACAACGTGTCTTGTTCTTTGTCTATAAAACTGCTTGATCACTGCCTGGTAGACATATAAGCAAAGTCAACCACATTTTTATCTGATGAGTATTTCAAAGTAGAAAATCAAGTTGATCTGACATGTCCTGTTTCTTGGGAACTGCCCTGTTCCTGTTCTCTCTGAGGTGCTCACAAGCCCCCATCACAAGATCCTGTCCTGTGATCTTGCCTAGAATCAACATCAAGCTCATCCAGCTATAGCTTGTGAAATCTACTTCCCTTTTTGAAAAATCAAAATGGCACTTGCCATCTTTAATTTTCAAGCTGCTCTCCTCTTTTTCCAGATTCCTGAGCCATTCATCATGACTGAGTATTCACATTTTCAGTGTTTTCTCAGTGTCTAGGAGAAATTGTCCAAACAAGCGGGTTTTAACTCATTTTGGTTAACGTATTCTATCCTCTTGGGCTTTCACTCCCACAACCCCATATGCTATTTATTCACTTCAGTTCTGAGATCATCTTTTTTGACCAAGAAGACAAGAACAATATAAGAGTTGAGAATTTATATTTTCTTAGTATTTCACCATATTGTAAAACAGGTCCCATACCACAGGCTTGGGCTTCTCTGTAGACATTTTTTTTTGTTTTAAAATATAACTATAAATTCATCCCTATTTCTCATAGTAGTCTTCACTTTCTGAGTTTTGAACAAGGCTTAGGTCATTCTTTCCATTATGATTCCATTTTTATGAACCCCTAACATTCACCCTTGGATTTTGAAGGAGGCCCTCACTGACCAACACACCCTCCTCCTGAACTGAATGGTCCTTCTGGTTCCCTCACAGTACCATGTACCACCACTGCCACCACCCCTCATTGTCAACTGTGTTGAAACATACAGAAGGGTCGATGGGTATTTATTGAAGGGTGCTCATTGGAAGGGTTGATGTTGAAGCTGAAACTCCAATACTTTGGCCACCTGATGCGAAGAGCTGGGAAAGATTGAGGGCAGGAGGAGAAGGGGACGACAGGGGATGAGATGGTTGGATGGCATCACCGATGCGATGGACATGGGTTTAGGTAGACTCCGGGAGTTGGTGATGGACGGGGAGGCCTGGCATGCTGCGGTTTATGGTGTCGCAAAGAGTTGGACATGACTGAGTGACTGAACTAAATTGAACACAGAGGGCAAAACAGAAGGTAGGGAGCATCTTCAGCAAGGAGGACCCAAGAAACATGAACAGAAAAACTCGAAGGCTGTTAGGAAGAGAGTGACTGGGCAAGTTTGTCTAAAGGGGGAGTTACCATAGGAAATGGTGGAGTATATGCTGGAAAGGTCATTGAATCATGATGCTAGGGCCTTTGAATGCCAGGCTGAAGAACTGGGGCTTTATTCTGTTTGTCCCAGGGAAAGACCTTCATGGACACACATTTTCAGTTGTATTGAGCTAATAAATCTGGTATGCATTTTTAAGTTGTATTGGGATATATCCTAGGGAATCACCCAATTTAGTGTCAAGTGGGTCTCTGGTCTTGCATGCTCTAAATATTCACAGTGAAATTGAGGTCATTGAGGCATCCAGAAAAATAAATTTCTAAGTAAAAAAAAAACTAATTGCTAGATGAACAGATGTCACTCAACTTACTTGAATCCTTTTATTAGTGATCAGTTTATTCATTTTAATAATTTGTTAAACTTTCTAACTCTGGGTGATAAGAAGCAATTTAAGATGAACCTTCAGAGAAACAAAATACCATGTATGAGCTTGACCATAATACTTTATGACTGCTACCATGGAAACCAACAGCAATTCTTCTCACTGGGACATAAATTGGACTTCCTTCTTAAACTGGGCTCTTGTTCAGTGCAATCATTGGCAACACAATGTAACTCAAGGAGTCTGCCTGGCTCATAAATACAAAATGTGGCATTTAAAAAATAGCCTATAAACATGCATGTCATTAAAGCATTTATTTGCTTTAGTTTCAGGTACATAAATTCCTGGCGTTTCTGCTCGAAAAGTCCTGACAGCTGAAACAGCAGGAATTCATGAACCAGTAAGTTATTCTTAGAAAAGCCACTCAGTATAAAGTATATTAGAAGGACTCATATCTCAGCTCTGAATAAAAAGAGGACATCACTTGCCAAATTGTCCCATTTCCAAATTTCCCCCTCACATTCACCAAGTTACTATTCTGTAGAAAAGAAAGCAGATACTGGAGGATCAAGCTAAAATTCAGCAGCCTAAGTCTGAAACAAGGGACCTGGGACTCTAGTTCTCCATGGGGTGCCAGCAAACTGACTAAATAGATTAGAGGCTGTTTATTATTTAAGAAATTGGGAATCTTAACTCATGTCAGTGAAGGCAGATAGACTGAACACATCAGGTGAGTCACGCAGATCAAAAGCACAAGGTCAGATTCACAATGTCTGACTGCCCCCACCTCTTCAAGATTAACAATGTGTAGGTAAAATGCACAGTACTGCACCTTTTGACTTAATGATCTTAAATGAAATGTTGCAGAAATAGCACTAGTTAGGTGGTAAATTTTATATTTAAGAGAAACTTCAAATGCACATACTACTGTATACTTTCTCCATTTTCATTTGCTTTTGTAATATAATTCACCATATTAGCTTAATGACATCACTCCAGGGGCTCTGAAAATGCTAAAATAGATATTGATCTCTTCTGTTTTAGAACTCTAAAGCAAAAGCAGAATTTATGCTACAACGTGAAGCATCTCCTGATAGGCACGTTGCATCAGAGAGGGAGGAATGGAATGGCACAAGTGCTTACTGGGTTTCAAGTTCACTTTGTAGCATTGAAATTGATGCTTTGCATGCCGCTGCAGCTGTAATGCTTGTGCTCTGTGACACCCACATTTTCCACATGGTGGTACACAGAGAAAATGACAATATTTGTTTGATTCTGGGGGTAAAAGATGGGTTTGTTAATAACTGGAAGCTAATCTTGGCTTTACTTTGCCACCTTGGAGAAGGAAATGGCAACCCACTCCTGTATTCTTGTCTGGAGAATCCCATGGAGAGAGGAGCCTGGTAGGCTACAGTCCACGGGGTTGCAAAGAGTTGGACACGACTGAGCAACTTCACTTTCACTTTGAGGACTGAGGGCATCAACCTGCCCGCACACCTGTAACATTCATGACCCAAAGGCTGGGAAGCTCTGATGAGGAATAATCGTGGCATAACAAAATTCAGAGTAGAGCCAAATGCCGAATGAACAAGGCCACGATCTACCCAGAGTTTTGCAGTGAAGTAGCATGACAATAAGAAAGTGTTGTAAAATATTTTAGGAACCAGGAATTCCCTGGCCATCCAGTGGTTAGGACACTTAAGCTTCCACTGCCGGGGGCACGGGTTCAATACTGCAAGCTACGTGGCAAAACAAACAAAACAAAACCTCAGGAACCAAAACATATCAAAACAAGAGATAGGGAAGCTACTCAGAAGATTATACAGACATTAGCTACTATTAATAGAGTGATTATTTCCTGCCTAAAGATCTTTAGAAAATATGAATTCAGGGCTAACCTCCCATTGTTTAATGAGCACAGGAAATAGAAATTGTTTACTTAGATACTCCTGAAAGAGGGCTTCCCAGGTGGCTCAGCAGGAAAGAATCCACCTGCCAAGACAGAAGAAGAGAGTTCAGTCCCTAGGTTGGGAAGATCCCCTGGAGAAGGAAATGGCAACCCACTCCAATATTCTTGCCTGGGAAATCCCAGAGGAGCCTGGTGGTCTACCATCTATGAGGTCAGGTCACAAAAGAGTCAGACATGACTTAGTGCCGAGGACCAGCCCTGGCTGATCCAGGGTATTCGAAGGAGAGACGGCGTAGGCGAAGATCAGGAAACAATTGCTTAATTAAATGTTAATTAAGGATATAAAGAGTATGAGGCTAGCTCAGTAAAATTCAGTGAAGAAAAGAGGCTGAAATAAGGATAGCTCAGTGAGGAAATTCAGTGGAGAAAAGAGGCTGAATAATTCAGCCAGAAGGTAAGAGAAAGAACGACATGGTGAGACCAAGTTTCGGTGAACAAGGCCCGCACTTTATTTTCCAAAGTAGTTTTTATACCTTAAGTTATGCATAGAGGATAATGGGGGAAGGGGTAGAGTCAGGCAGCAAGCCAGGCTTTCTTCCTGCAAACTTATCATATGCAAAAGCTTAGGTGATTTGCATCATCTTCTGGCCCGGAGGCCTGTTAACATTTTAAGACCTTTTCTTCAGAAAACTTATTTTTCTCTAAAGGTGATTGGTCAGGAGCCACCCTCCAAAAGCATTAGATAAAGTTGCATTCCTACAGAGCAAAGGTGTGGTGGGCTACAACAAGAAAAAGAATGAACTCAAGGGTCCCAGGTTACAAACATTAAAGCTACTACTTACACCAATTATATTAATCAGTACACTGCCAGGGACACAGCAGGTAAGGGATATGGAGACTTAGCAGCAAACATTGGCCCAACAAGTGAAAATCCCTTCACCAATACAATTTCTAATCAATCTTTTAACTACTCAAAAGAATCTGTGTTTAGACAGTTTAGAACATCTCCTGCCTCTCACAGTTGGGAGGCTCTGAACAATCACATGTGGCCAGAAAAACCTATTCAGGCAGGCTAGAGGATTTCCAAAGGAGTTTGTAGGTTGAACACTGTCACACCCAGGAATTATTAACTGGAGCTGTAAGCTAACTCTTTTTTCAGAGAGGTAGTGGGGGACAGCCCCCCGTAAAGTCAGAGGTGTAGGTGAAAGCACAAAGCAGAAAGTAGGCAGACTCTGGTTTTGGGGGTATATACTCGAGAATTTCCAGGGGGACTCCTGAAGCTCGATCCCGCCTTTGCGTATGCCGAGCCTCCTTCCTCATGACCTTTGTCATGGGTGGAGCTCCTCACGCTGGCTCCCGGCAGTGATAGAATTCCAGTTGAGCTATTCCAGATCCTGAAAGATGATGCTGTGGAAAGTGCTGCACTCAATATGCAATATGCCGGCTCCCGGCAACTTAGAAACTAAAACAAGCAACAAGCTTATGAAAGTGCTATTATCAAATCCATGCGCTCTTGCTAGATAGAGATTAAGTAGATCATGACCCTGTGAGCTAACCTTGGTGCGCTGGTCCCAGTTCAGCCACTTGTGACCTTGAACACCTCTCTAATTTGTTGTGTGCTTCTCACTCTGCATCTTGAAACAGATCAAAGTAAGACTTGCCCTAACCTTTTTTCATGTGAGTAGAATGAAAAGAAATGAGGAGTTGAAGGTGAAACTCTGGTACTGAAAGAGTGAGGAAGCTCAGCAGTGAGAACCTGGCTAATCTCACTTGATGGGCAACTCCTGCAAGTCAGAGAAGGAAGGTCACCAGGGTGCCAGCTCGCAGAAACAAGACTGGCTCTTTGCTCACACACAATGCACGGACTTTGGTGGGTTCAAGTCAGAGATGCCGGCATCTCACTGCACGGGTGCTCTCAGAACATCAGGCACTGGCTAGATCCACAGCCTTCTCTCACGGGCGGTGCTCCTACCTCCCAACGTGAGACTAGGACTTAGGACTTTATGAGCTGGTTTCACAAGTCATCTTTATGTGAACAAAGTGGACAGCACATTCAACAACCTAACAAAGTATGAGTACCCTAATCACATGACTCTCCTATCTCATTCCTACCAGATTCCTCCAGAGGAACTGTATTACATATATATCCAGGAAAGCATTCTTTGGATTACATAACCTGCAAATACTGTGAGTAACTTTTTTCATAATTATATCTTGAGTACAACTTTAAGTAAAGATTAAAAGGGTAGAATGATATTTTGTTAAAGGCTCGGCTGTGGATGTAAAGAGGGAGCAATAGGTTTTCAGAAAGTACCTAGAATAGTTGTTACACTGAAAGAATTACGGGAAAAAAAAAAGAAAAATCCTAGTTTTACCAGAAGATAGATATGAAGGCTCTCTTTAATCTTGTCTCCTCAAGTTTGGGTCATTTCTACAATATTTTATCATATTTTTTCTAACCCTTGCTAACTTTACCTTTATGGGGCTTCCCTGGTGGCTCAGTAATAAAGAATCCTGCTGCAATGCAGGAGATGCAGGTTCGATCCCTGGATTGGGAAGATCCCCTGGAGGAGGAAAAGGCAACCCAGTCCAGTATTCTTGCCTGTGAAATCCCATGGACAGAGGAGTATGGTGGGCTACAGTCCATGGGAGTCACAAAGAGTCAGACAAAACTTAGTACATACTTTCTTAAAACAATAGTCTACAAAGGAGGTGAGCTAAAGCAAAAATCACCTCACACGTTTATCCTACTCTTCCACGCTAAGGTCATATGATACCCCAGTGGATTATTTTCAGCCACTTTCCTGGTGCTGGCCCTGGTGCTTGTCACACTGGGCTTGGGATCATCTGTATCTCCTGGTTGTCCTTGGTTTTCTCTCCTTGCCCATCCAGTTGAGTGCTGTCAGAGACAGATGTCCATACTTCATAATCGTTAACAGAGGCTCGTATTCTAATTATATGTAACTAAACTGGAGTATTAAGTTTGCCTCATTGACTCACCCATTCTATTTGCAGATATCTCAACCACAACTGCATTACAACTCTCAGACCTGGAGTCTTCAAAGACTTACATCAGCTGACTTGGCTGTAAGTATTCTAGCTTTTCCTTCTCTGGGATCACAGTCCTAATGATACTCATCAAGGCTCATAGTTTCCATCTATTTATGTATCTTGCTTATCATACCAGTTTTTCTGCTTATCACATAATCTGGAGCACGTTGCTCTGGCAATTCAGATCATGGCATGCCAGATGATAGCTGTGTGAAGAGACATCAATGCTGTGCTTTCTCAGGTGGGCTTCTGCGCCCAGCAGTAGGCTTGCTAAGTCATCCATCCATCCAGTGTTTACCTGTAACAGGAGTCTCAGCCCAGCTCTCTGTTGGCCTTCCGGCCCAGATAATTCTTTGGCTGGGCTGGGAGGGTGGGGTGGGGGTGGGGCGGAGTGGAGGAGGGATGGAGGGGTGGGGCTAGTCCTGTGTGTTTTTGGATGGTTAGCACCCTCTGTGGTCTCTACCCCACAAGATGTCAATAGTACTGGCTCCCAGAGTCATGCCAATCAAAAATGTTTCCAGACCATCCCAAATGTCCCTTGGGGGCAAGAGTGCCCTCTGTTGAAAACCACTGACCTAGAAAGTAAGCAAGTTGAAGACTTTTTTGATTTCTAGAGAATGTATAGAAACAACTGAAAACATGAGAGCTTGTAGTGTTTCATCACTTACCTGGCTGAGCCACCAGCTCCATCCCAGGGAGTCTTTTATCAGAGGTCCATGTTTTCATCAGGGGAGATGAACAAGGGCAGTTAGAAGGCTGTGTCAGTTTTCCCATTTCTCGAGGTCAGCCTGGTCCAGAGGAAAAGCCAGGACTTCAGTTTCATCCAGATCCTTGTGTATGCCATAGCCCTGTGCTTTATGTTCCAGGCAATTTTCTTAATCTCCTAGGCCTCTTTTTCCTCATCTGTATTTTTTTTCCTAATGCCATTTTTGTAATTAAACTTTTTATTTTGTATTAGAATATAGCCAATTAACAATGTTGTGATGGTTTCAGGTGAACAGAGAAGGGACTCAGGCATACACATACAGGTATCCGTTCTCCCCCAAACTCCCCTCCCATCCCAGGCTGACTCATAACATTGAACAGAGTTCCCTGTGCTCTACAGTAGGTCCTTGTTGGTCATCCACTTAAAATACAGTGACTGTATTGACTATAGCCCCCCAGGCTCCTCTGTCCATGGGATTCTCCAGGCAAGAATACTGGAGTGGGTTGCCATGCCCTCTTCCAGGGGATCTTCCTGGCCCAGGGATCGAACTTGCATCTCCTGCATTGCAGCAGGATTCTTTACCACTGAGCCACCAGGGAAGCCCCTTAAATATAGCAGTGTAAACTATAATTATAATTCCTTTTTTTCTAAGAGGGATGTTGTGAGAATTATGTATGTAAAGTGCCATATGCAAAATGCTTGTCATATAGTAGGTGTTCAGTGAGCTTCCTTCTCAGAATCCTACCCTCAGATTCCTCTGAGGGTAAGGGGAAATGGTAGCTGGCTTTGAAGGCAACAAGAGAAAAGAAGTCATATTTCCCCTTACAGTAATTTTTTCCTAAGAAAATACCATATAGAGTTTAAAACAGTGATTTAAATTTGTAAATCTTTTCACTCTTTCACCCTCAAAGCTCCCAATAAGTTTGTTTGCATTCATTTAAGTTCCATGAGTCTAAGGAATCACTTCCTAAGAATTCTTTTTCATTCATTCTTCATTCAGTCAATCAGTAGATCAAAGCATTTATGGAGCCCATAAATCAGCCAATAAATAAGAACAGCTTGTCCGGACCTATGTATCTAGAGGCGGAGGGTCTTAAGTCCAAAGGGAGGTGGATGAAGGGAATGAAGACCACCAGGATGGACTTGATAAGTGCTGGGGGAAGTGGGGGCTTGGAGGAAAGTGTTTCTCCAACCACAGTGGGGAGGAAAAGCTCTCTGGGAAGAGACATGAGCCAAGTGTGGACAGACAGGAAGGAGGAGAGCAGGTGTTGGGGGAGGCAGGATTGACATGACCTTTTATTTCTTCCTGGCTGTATTTCACAAACATCTCTAACATTGGAAATGTTTGTGATGTGTTTTGTCAGAATTCTAGATGACAATCCCATAAGCAGAATTTCACAGCGGTTGTTTACTGGATTAAATTCCTTGTTTTTCTTGTAAGTATTCATCTACCTTTCAATCCATCTGTCTATGAATTGCAATGACATCTAAAACTAGCTTACGAAAAAGAGCTTTAAGAAAATCAAGTCTCTAAGATTTCTATTTGTCAAAACATTTCCTGTATTTCAAGCCACAATTACTGTTGCTACTTCCTAGCCATGGCTCATGGCATATTTTAAGCCTACTAGTTCATTTCCTTTTAATCTCCTTTCATTCCTTTTAGTTTTAAGGCATGTTTTTATTTGCCATGGTTGACCAAAGATAGTATTCATTTTTATCTTCTTACTACATTTAAATCTGTCAGAATCTCCCCAGAGTTCAGCTCCAGCTACATTTTTTAACAAAGAAAAATGTGTTTTTGCCCAGCAAGAGCCACTGAAAATTCCAAAATCTTTGTCTTACCAACTAAACTTTTCTCATCATTACATTTTCCGTGTTTATTAATAGACTGGATGGTTTGTCAGCAAGGGATTATTATGCTCCTTTACAACTGATCATATAGCATCGTTAATATTCCATTTGTGAAATGGGATATCACAATATCATAAATTAATCGTGCAACTTAATGTTCTCATGAGTTGTCTTCTTCCCCAAATGTCCCCCCTCCCCACTGTCATCACTTCTTAGATTTAATGCAGTTTCCAATGTGACCTTTTAATGCCATAAATGATTAGCATTTCTCTTAAAGTGAAACTTTGGATGTATGATGCTGGAAATGATCGTAACTTTGAAGTTTACAAGGAAAATTACCATGAACTTCAAAACTATTACCCAATATACTTTTGTTTCATCTCACAAAGTCATACTGTTTCAAATTTATTCCTAGGTTATGTATCACACTTATACATTCATAGTTTCTCTGACATCTGCTCCCTTATCCATGCCTCATGTGTATCTAGAGACCATTTTGAAGGGGTAGTTATGTTTATGGTTTTCATCCTAATATATTGATTTTAACATGCAAGTTTCCCAGTTGTGGAAATAGTGAAAACACCATCCCTAAAGTGGCATGTCATTTTGTCTCTAATCAACCTCTTCCGTGTGTAAAGGTCCATGGTGAACAACCACTTACAAGTCCTTCCGAAGCAGATGTGCGCCCAAATGCCTCAGCTCAACTGGATGTGAGTATAAGCTTAGTGGCTGATTTATTAATCGACCAGATTCAGAAAGCTAGCCCTGCAGGTAATTCACAATTACACAGAAAGCTCATCTGTGCTTTTCTTTCTAAAACCAAAATCTGATCATATCCCTTCCAGGCTTAAATCCATTTTATATATAATTTTATTTATTTGGTTGTGCTGGATCTTTGACATTGCACTTGGACTTTCTCTAGTTGCAGCACACAGGGGGCTCCTCTCATGGCAGTGGCCTCTCTCATGTGGAGCACGGGCTCCAGAGGATAGGCTCGCTGGTTGTGGTGCACGGGCTTAGTTGTTACACAGCATGTGGAATCTTCTTGGATCAGGGATTGAACCCATGTCTCCTTCATTGGCTGGAGGAATCTTATCCACTGCACCACCAGGGAAGTCGTATTTGGACTTTCAAGGGACCACAGTGTTTATGTGTAATTGCTGTATTTTAAGAGCGAAAAAAAAAGTTGAGTTCCCGCAAGTCCTCCAAGATGGTTTAAAATAGGAATTTATATTAAGGGTAAGTTAATTAACGATAATGTAGACATTTGAAACATTAAACATCAGATGTTCTAAGATGCAAACAGTAAAATAGGATTTTAAAGGCAATACAAAGGAATTGGTAATTTTAGTGTGAGTGTGAGGAAGGTTCAGAGGCAGTAATATAGCTACTGTCTGGACCTGGAAGACTGTAGGACGCCGATCATAAAAAGAATTAGGAGACTTGGCAGAACAGCCGACCCTCTCATTCCTCGGCGCTGCTGGGAGCGGTCATGTCAGGGTGTTCCTGAGGTTGTTCCCTGACGACGTGGGTGCTGCTGTCATAAGGCTCACCTGCGTAATCTCTACCCCAGGGCTACTCCAGCATCAGCAGGCATCACAAATAGCTTAGGGACTTCAGATAGACGGCTGGACCTCAGTCCTAGGGTTTCTGATTTAGTGGGTCTGGGAGAGCCTGGGAATCTGAACATTTAACAAGCTCCCATGTGATGCGGAGGCTTGGTCCTGGGCACCCTTGGAGCAGCTCTGCTTTCAGCATCAGCACCACAGAGGGAGGTAGAAAGAACGGACATTTTCTGTTACATGGCTTGGAGTCTGCATCCTGACTCTGGCATCCAGTATTTGGAAGGCAAACTAGACTGAGTTTCTCCTTCAGCAAAACAGAGACACAGATATCCACCTGATGTTGGGAGGACATGAGAATTTAACCATCTGTGATGCCGTGGCTAAGTGTCTAGGAATCCGATTCAGGCAGATCTGAGTTAGAGGGTCAGTTCTACCACTCAGTAGCTGTGCGACCACAAGAAAAGTGCATTTCCAAAGTCCTCAGATTCCTCAAATTATTACCTCAAATGGGAGGTAATAATGCCAGCTTCTCAGGAGGGTGTGTTATGCATGCGGAACAGCCCCTGACACTGTGAAAGCCCAATAAATGGAGTTGCTGCTATTATGGTGGCAGCATTATGAGAATTAATAGCATGATGTCCAGCATAGAGAAACATTCACTAAATAGTGGGCTGCCCTTTTGCTCAGTTTTTTTTTTAAAGTTCTAAAATTAATTGGAAGGGGAAAAGAAGCAGAATGTTAATTATACTGTTCATGCAATAATTAGGAGGAAAGCCTAAAAAATTGGAATGAAGTAAAAATAAAGTTTGAAACTGTTACATCACTGACAAATGGCTTAAACATATGATTTGTGCAGAAACATTAAAAAAAATTTTTTCCCTCCATGCCTTTTAGGGATTTGGAAGGCAACGGGATAAAATTCCTCACGAATTCCACCTTTCTGTCGTGCAGTTCTCTCACAGTGCTGTAAGTATACAACGGTGAATGAGGGGAAATCTAGCAGCTTTGGAAATCAAAAGAAAACATTGACAAGGAATTTCAAAGTATGTTTTGTTTACAGCCTTGGTCTGAAACTACAGTACTGGAAAATGCACACATGGATGGTGGGGCCAAGCCTTATGATTAGCTGCCAACCATTTAAGCTTCCTTCTTTCTGAGGGCAGTTGTTATTTCTGTGCACTGCCCACCCCCCCTCCCCGCCCCAGCTGACCTGGTACCATGGTCATGAAGGAAATGAGATAATGTGTGTGAAAGTGGTTAGTGTTGCTGCCAGTGACACATCACTTAATATTTCTCTCTTTAAAGAAAAAAAGTTTATTCTAAAGAGAAGAATTTCGAACACATTCTGGTTGGGCAAAGATTCTGATTGCTGTTTTGTGTTTTTTATGAGGGCAGGAAGGCAGATGGATCAGTTAATTGGTACATTTGCGTGGTAAGCTTAAAAACCCAAAAATGTGCTTTTGCTTTCATCACAGTTCTCCATATATAGTTAGTGCTCAGTAATGTTTGTTGCTTGGATGGGTAGTTGGAAAAGAAAAATCATTGTATATCCGTTTGTGGTGGTCCAACCACTTTTCACCAACAGAAAGAGACAAAGCTATTGCCAGGTTACAGATTAATCAATCAGATTGAAGATTAGCATACTCAGTAAGGAAAGAGGGTGTCCCACATAGGAGATGGGTAATGAGAGAGAGCGCTGGAAAACTAAATGAATGACACCCATGCCTTCTATTTCATAGCTCCATGTAGCTTTTGAGTCACCTTCATACTCATTCGGTGACTTCCCTGGTGGCTCAGATGGTAAAGCGTCTGCCTACAATGGGGAAGACCCAGGTTTGATCCCTGGGTTGGGAAGATCCTCTGGAGAAGGAAATGGCAACCCACTCCAGTACTCTTGCCACGGACAGAGAATGTGGTAAGCTACAGTCCATGGGGTTGCAGAGTCGGGCACAACTGAGAGACTTCATTTTCACACTCATTATCTCATTTGTTAACACCTCTGTAAGGCGGTCAGTCGCCAACCCCCTCTTTTTTGCCATTTGTCCTGGAAGATTCCATTTCAAACAGAGGAAATGTAAAACCAGTGTTCCCCCACCCCCAATTTAAAATCTGTTTGTGGCCCAAATGGGGTTGGTTCATGCTTTGCTCTTTCTGAGCCTTCTTCTTGTAAGGAAGGTGCCTTGCTCAAAGATCCTCTCGAAGCCTTCTCTGAGAATCATTAACAGGGCCCAAATTTGACATTCTGTGTGTATGTTGGGAAAAGAAAAGCTTTCTAAAATAATCAAAATCCAAACAAAGTATAGCTCTGTAGCCCACGCTTGGCGCCTCAAGTTCCGTGTGGCAGCATGTCCTGGAGCCAGTGAACATATGGAGACACTGTCAGTGAGAAACCGCCACCTGTGTCCCACTCCAGAACGTGCCTCACCTCGAGGTTTATTAAATTACAGCCAGATCAATGGCATTTCCCAATGAGAACTGATTACTACAGCAGACTCAGACCAACAGTGCTGACTCTCACCATGTCTTACAGGTTTCTGCCTAGAAATCAAATTGGTTTTGTTCCAGAGAAGACATTTTCTTCATTAAAAAATTTAGGAGAACTGTAAGTAGCATTGTCTACTAGGAAAAATATGATTGCTTCTTCAAGATTACAAATTGAAATGACTAGTGAGACTGCTTTTTCACTAGTAGCAATCAAAATCCTGTAGACTGATATTCAAAATCAATTAAGAAAACCAGCACTATCCTGAAAACAAATTAAAATCAGACAGTGGGCTTGATATGGATTTAGCCTACTCTGATTTCCCTGCCTGTTTTCTTTGGGTGATTTCATATATGTGTGTGTTTGGGAGTAAATAAGTTTTCCATGGCCCCTTAAACTCACAGATTGTATCGCTGACAGCTGGAGTACAATTAATTCTCTGTTGAAGTTTGCTGAATGAATAATGGACTGAATGAAATAATATTAATTAGCTATAACTAAGCAAAGGAATGAACATGCTTATTATCCCTTAAGAATTTATGACTTCTAGAACAAATGAAGCAAACAGAAATGTCTAGAAAGAGGATTAGGCTCACTGAAAAATATTCAGAGAGCTCTTGTACATTTTTCCATTCAAATATATATTTTGTAGATCTAAGCCTTTTGAAAATCATCTGTCTTGCTATTAATTCATTGCTGCCCACAAAGTAGGGCATCACTGGAGTTTAAAATTGTCTGTGACATTACAAATAGGGTAGAGATCTCCTCCTCCTGATCTGAAGTCTAAAAAATGGAAATCCATTTCTTAATCATCTTCTCCCCCATTCTTTATACTGTGTTTTGAAATCCAGAAAGGATGAGAAAAATAGTTCAGTCAGAGTAATTTCAAAAACACTTATGAATAAGATAATTTAATCTAATAATGAGCATCATAAACCAAACCCACACATATTTATTAAGTGCCTACAAAGTACAAAGCACTGTATTAGAACTAAAATGCTACCATTTTATGGCAAAAAATAAAAGACTGGTCACTCCTTTCTCACAGAGGAATTCCTAATCAGACCTTGGAGGATGGATGTGGATTTGGGTTATAGGAGTGAGATGGAGGAGTAGCCCAGGACAAACAAAAATGTGTTTTTATACAAACTTAAGAAAACAGTGGTATGAAGTCCACATTTGGAAGATTTTCCTAATCCTTCTCTTATCCTACACTTAGGCAAAGCGCTCCCTCAAAAAAAGAGCCTAATTAAGAGATGCTAGTTTTCCTTTTTTTATCACCACCAATAATTCATTCCAATCCAGACAGCATCAGCATGATGGAAGAAATTCAGAACTAAATAGAATGAACTTGAACAGGGCATTTATATTTCTTAAGCTGACAAAAATGTCAGATAATTTTACTGTGCCTCCATGACCATAAACCCCTCCTGGAGAGGAATAAGTCCACGTAGGTGAGATCACTCAGATCCTTTTCACGCAGAAGACTACTCTATCTCTCAAGGTAGCACTTTGCAGGACGTTCTCTAGGTGTATGAGGTCGTCGTCCTCTTGCTCTGTTGTCAGGTTCCCTCTGATCTGTGCACACCTGAGGCTTTCCTCTGAGCCGCGGCCCACATGTGCTCCTTGCACCTGGAGCACCAGACCAGAATACCAGCTGGCAGCCTGTCTACACTTGGATGTCATGACAGCACCGCAAAAGCCATCTTTTGAAGTTAATTTACAGATGACCCTTACCCCACAGCTTGCTTCTCCCCCTCGACTCTCCCGTCTTAGTCAAATGATCATTCTTCCTGGCAGCCTGGCTGGAAGAGTGCTCCCTTCCTTCTACCTCTCTTGACATTTGATATCTCTTGATATCCCATCAACCCATAAGTCCTGCCAGTGCCTCCTTAAACCCTCAGCAGCTCTCACCTGGTCCAGGGCCAGAGGTCCCCCTCCTCTCAATCTCTGCCTTTTCATTTTATCTTTCATTCTTCTAACAGAATTACCATACCATAACCCAGAGCATATTTTGCCACTGTCCTGTTTAACATTGACCCTGATTGTTGCCTGCGATAAGGCAAAGTTTTTACTGAGGTTCTCAAACATTAATGTTCAGAGAAATCACAGGGAATTCTGGCTTTAAATGCATATTACCAGATCCCTTCCAGAGATTCAGGTGTAATGGTTATGGAATGGCCCCAGCAAGGTGCTCTTCTTACAAGCATCCTTGATTCAGATGCCTAAATTGTACTCTGAGAAATGCTGCCTTGGGAAGTATTCTCAGCCTTCCCATTTTGACTCCACTCTCTTTTCTGGGCTCACCTCCTCTATGTCTTGCCATCCTTTCATCCACACTAGACCACTTACTGACTCCTGACGGTGTCACCGACTTTTAGCCTCTGTCCTCTGGTCCCACTTCATCCTCACCTGAATACCTGCTCTCCTTTGACTCCACCTATACAAATCATCAGTTCAGTTGCTCAGTTGTATCTGACTCTTTGCAACGCCATGGACTGCAGCACGCCAGGCTTCCCTGTCCATCACTAACTCCTGGAGCTTACTCAAACTCATGTTCACAGAGTCGGTGATGCCATCCAACCATCTCATCCTCTATAGTCCCCTTCTCCTCCCGCCGTCAATCTTTCCTAGCATCAGGGTCTTTTCCAGTGACTCAGTTCTTCGCATCAGGTGGCCAAGGCCAAAGTATTGGACTTTCAGCTTCAGCATCAGTCCTTCCAATAAATATTCAGGACTGATTTCCTTTAGGATGGACTGGTTGGATCTCCTTGCAGTCCAAGGGATTCTCAAGAGTCTTCTCCAACACCACAGTTCCAAAGCATCAAACCTTCAGTGCTCAACTTTCTTTATAGTCCAACTCTTACATCCATACGTGACTACTGGAAAAACCATAGCTTTGACTAGATGGACCTTTGTTGGCAAAGTAATGTCTCTGCTTTTTAATATGCTGTCTAGGTTGGTCATAGCTTTTCTTCCAAGGAGCAAGCGTCTTTTAATTTCATGGCTGCAGTCACCATCTGCAGTGATTTTAGAGCCAAAAAAATAAAAGTCTGCCACTGTTTCCACTGTTTCCCCATCTTTTTGCCATGAAGTGATAGGACCGGATGCCATGATCTTAGTTTTCTGAATGTTGAATTTTAAGCCAACTTTTTCACTCTCCTCTTTTACTTTCATCAAGAGGCTCTTTAATTCTTCTTTGTTTTCTGCCTTGAGGATGGTGATATCTGCATATCTGAGGTTATTGATATTTCTCCCAGCAATCTTTATTCCACCTTGTGCTTCATCCAGCCCAGAGTTTCTCATCATGTACTCTGCATAGAAGTTAAATAAGCAGGGTGACAATATACAGCCTTGATGTACTCCTTTTCCTATTTGGAACCAGTCTGTTGTTCCATGTCTAGTTCTAACTGTTGCTTCCTGACCTGCATACAGATTTCTCAGGAGGCAGGTCAGGTGGTCTGGTATTCCTATCTCTTTCAGAATTTTCTACAGTTTGTTGTGATCCACACAGTCAAAGGCTTTGGTATAGTCAATATAGCAGAAGTAGATGTTTTTCTGGAACTCTCTCACTTTTTCGATGATCCAGCGGATGTTGGCAATTTGATCTCTGGTTCCTCTGCCTTTTCTAAATCCAGGTTGAACATCTGGAAGTTCACAGTTCACATACTCTTGAAGCTTGACTTGGAGAATTTTGAGCACTACTTTGCTAGCGTGTGAGATGGGTGCAATTGTGTGGTAGTTTGAACATTCTTTGTCATTGCCTTTCTTTGGGATTGGAATGAAAACTGACCTTTTCCAGTCCTGTGGCCACTGCTGAGTTTTCCAAATTTGCTGACATATTGAGTGCAGCACTTTCACAACCTCATCTTTTAGGAGTTGAAATAGCTCAACAGGAATTCCATCACCTCCACTAGCTTTGTTCATAGTGATGCTTCCTAAGGACCACTTGACTTTGCATTCCAAGATGTCTGACTCTAGGTGAATGATCATACTATCGTGGTTATCTGGGTCATGAAGATCTTTTTTGTATAGTTCTTCTGTATATTCTTGCCACCTCTTCTTAATGTCTTCTGCTTCTGTTAGGTCCATACCATTTCTGTCCTTTATCGAGCCCATCTTTGCATGAAATGTTCCCTTGGTATCTCTAATTTTCTTGAAGAGATCTCTAGTCTTTCCCATTCTATTGTTTTCCTCTATTTATTTGCACTGGTCACTGAGGAAGGCTTTCTAATCTCTCCTTGCTATTCTTTGGAAGTCTGCATTCAAATGGGTGTATCTTTCCTTTTCTCCTTTGCCTTCTGCGTCTTTTCTTTTCTCAGCTATTTGTAAGGCCTCCTTAGACAACCATTTTGCCTTTTGCATTTCTTTTTCTTGGGGACAGTCTTGATCCCTGCCTCCTGTACAATATCATGAACCTCTGTCCATAGCTCTTCAGGCACTCTGTCTATCAGATCTAATCCTTTGAATCTATTTGTCACTTCCACTATATAATCATAAGGGATTTGATTTAGGTCATACCTGAATGGTCTAGTGGTTTTCCCTACTTTCTTCTATCTAAATCTGAATTTGGCAATAAAGAGTTCATGATCTGAGCCACTGTCTGCTCCCAGTCTTGTTTTTGCTGACTGTATAGAGCTTCTCCATCTTTGGCTGCAAAGAATAGAATCAATCTGATTTCAGTGTCCACCATCTGGTGATGTCCATATGTAAAGTCTTCTGTTGTGTTCTTGGAAGAGGGTGTTTGCTATGACCAGTGAGTTCTCTTGGCAAAATTCTGTTAGCCTTTGACCTGCTTCATTTTGTACCCCAAGGCCAAATTTGCCTGTTACACCTGGTATCTCTTGACTTCCTACTTTTGCATTCCAGTCCCCTATAATGAAAAGGACATCTTTTTTGGGTGTTTGTTCAAAAGGTCTTGTAGGTCTTCATAGACCCATTCAACTTCAACTTCTTCAGCATTATTGGTCAGGGCATAGACTTAGATTACTGTGATATTGAATGATTTGCCTTGGAAATAAACAGAGATCATTCTGTCATTTTTGAGATTGCATCGAGGTACTTCATTTTGGACTCTTTTGTTGACTATAATGGCTATTCTGTTTCTTCTAAGGGATTCTACAAATCATTAAGCTTTGCTTAAACACTCTATAATTTCCCATGCCAAGTTTGATGAGTCCTTCCTCTGTTTTTAATCTGTACTTCCGTAGTAGCCCTTGTTTCTATCTTTTCTTATTTTATAATCTAGTTTTTAAATTCTAAGCTTTTTTAGAGAATGAATTTTCACAGTCATTTGTAACTCCCGTATATCCATCAGGAGCACCACAGCATCAGAAACAGATCTTTTGTTTGACTCCTAGGCAATTTCATATCTGTTTCACTTTAACACTTTCTCTGGCTCAGAAGGATATTTTGGACTTGAAAAGATTCCTGATTCCTTCTTTACCCTGACAAATCTTGTTTTCACATTCTCTAGAAACGCTTCCCTGCGATTCTTTCTGGATTGGACAGCCCTATTAGAGTCAGATCTAAAGTTTCAATTTCTTCTAAAAAAAAAATTGGCACCATGTAAAAATAGACAAAAAATATGTGAACTTATCCATTCAGGATTATCTCGGTGGATATTACATGGTCAAAACTCTTAGGTGGAATGCAAAATACGTGGAAGACACTGGTCTTGACCTCAGAAAGCTTCTAATGTAGTTGGGTAAACAAGATATCACGTGTGTGAACCAAATTGGAATCGTAGAAACAAGGAATGGTTGAAGGTACAAAAAGTACCTAAAACAGAGGAAACTAACGAAAGTAGACCTTGAAGCTAGGTTGGGAATGTGTTGGAGAGCAGCTGAGAGGAAATTCCAGACTGAAACTGGATAAGCAGAATGTCACCCGTCTGAGAGTGGTGGAAAACATACCCATTTGGCTGAATCACATGGCTTAGTTGCGTAACAAGCTCTCAGGTTGGTTAAAGTGGATTGTATTTTCTGTTATGTCAAAGGGGATGATGACAGTTGTGAGGAGTAACAACTATGGCATTTATTTTCATTGTAATTGCTTTGGGATTTTCACTGTCACCAACAGGGACCTATCGAGCAATATGATATCGGAGCTACCACCCCACATTTTCAAAGACCTGAAGTGTCTACAGAAACTGTAAGTTCTTCTTCCCACCCCCGTCATCAGAGTTAAATGGCAACATCTTGAGTTTCCAAAATAATAACATCCTGATGCTTCTTTCCTCCTCCCTTCTAATGGTACAAAAGGAATCTGTCGTCCAATCCTCTTTTGTATCTCCACAAGAGCCAGTTTGGAAGTCTTAAACAACTTCAGTCTTTGTAAGTGAAATGTAACAGTATGTTGATTGTGATGTTAGTGGGTTGCTTTACTCAGAATCACATTTATTTATAAATGAGTGTTTGGCACACAGGAGGGCTTTTACTGTGAGCATGCATTGTCAGACAGTGGTGAATATCATGGTTATCGAATGACAAACAGAATCTCATTTTTTACCATTCAGTGTATAAAGACCATTTCTGGGTTTGAAGCTACACACAGCTCCTTCCTGAAAACAGGATTCTCATGGAAATATCTCATCTACGGTTCTCACAAAGATTTAAATTTGCAATAGTTTCATCACTAAGTAGTTGGTTAAAAAAAATTTTTTTAAGACTTCTCTACTTTTTCCCTTTCTTCTTTCCTACAGCCATCTACTTGATAATCAATCTGCAGAGCACGCTTTTTACTTTCCAAACAGTAAATAAAAATTACTCCACAAATATGAACATTCTGACAAATAGCAGTGTTTTACAATTTCAAATGTACTAGATTTCAAATGGTGCCAAGAACTCTGCCAGTTAGTCCTAAAACCTCAACAATTCCTGTCCCATAAACAGCCACTGTTGATCAAAGCTTTTCTTTGTCCCCCACAAAGGACATACTGCCTTACCTGATCTCAGCCAAAAGCTTTTCTTCATTTAATTCAAAAAACCATTCCTTAATACCACTTTTTATTCTTGCTAAATAGTTTTCTATTGGAAATTAATAGAAGATTTAGATTCTCTCTCAGTAGGTATTAGTGAACATCCAGTGATGAAAAAGTCTTGGTTCCTGCTCTCAAGAAGCTAGAATATTAAACACATATATGTATATATATGTGTGTATATATGTATATATATGTGTATATATATATGTATATATATGTGTGTGTATATATGTATATATATGTGTATATATATGTATATATATGTGTATATATATGTATATATATGTGTATATAGATATGTATATATATGTGTATATATATGTATATATATGTGTATATATATGTATATATATGTGTGTATATATGTATATATATGTGTATATATATGTGTATATATGTGTATATATATATGTATATATGTGTGTGTATATATATATGTATATATGTGTGTATATATGTATATATATGTGTGTATATATATGTATATATGTGTGTGTATATATGTATATATATGTGTGTGTATATATGTATATATATGTGTATATATATATGTATATATATGTGTGTATATATGTATATATATGTGTGTATATATGTATATATATGTGTGTATATATGTATATATATGTGTGTATATATATGTATATATATGTGTGTGTATATATATATGTATATATATATGTGTGTATATATGTATATATATGTGTGTGTATATGTATATATATGTGTATATATATGTATATATATGTGTGTATATATGTATATATGTGTGTGTATATATATATGTATATATGTGTGTGTATATATATATGTATATATGTGTGTATATATGTATATATATGTGTGTATATATATATGTATATATATGTGTGTATATATGTATATATATGTGTGTGTATATGTGTATATATATATATGTGTATATATGTATATATGTGTGTGTATATATATGTATATATGTGTGTGTATATATGTATATATATGTGTGTATATATGTATATATATATGTGTGTATATGTGTATATATATGTGTGTATATATGTATATATATGTGTATGTATATATGTATATATATGTGTATATATATGTATATATGTGTGTGTATATATGTATATATGTGTGTGTATATATGTATATATATGTGTGTGTATATATGTATATATGTGTGTATATATATATATGTATATATGTGTGTATATATATATGTATATATGTGTGTATATATATATGTATATATATGTGTGTGTATATGTATATATATATGTGTGTGTGTATATGTATATATATGTGTGTGTGTATATATGTATATATATGTGTGTATATATATATGTATATATATGTGTGTGTATATGTATATATATGTGTGTGTATATGTATATATATGTGTGTGTATATGTATATGTGTATATATGTGTGTGTATATATGTATATATATGTGTGTATATGTGTATATATGTGTGTATATGTGTATATATGTGTGTGTATGTGTGTATATATGTGTGTGTATGTGTGTATATATGTGTGTGTATGTGTGTATATATGTGTATATATATGTGTGTTTATATGTATATATATGTGTGTATATATATGTATATATATGTGTGTATATATATGTATATATATGTGTGTATATATGTATATATATGTGTGTATATATGTGTGTATATGTGTGTATATATATGTGTGTATATGTGTGTATATATGTATATATGTGTGTGTATATATATGTATATATGTGTGTATATATGTATATATGTGTGTGTATATATGTATATGTGTGTGTATATATATGTATATATGTGTGTGTATATATGTATATATATGTATATATATGTGTATATATATGTGTGTATATATGTATATATATGTGTGTATATATATATGTATATATGTGTGTATATGTATATATATGTGTATATATATGTATATATGTGTGTATATGTATATATATGTGTATATATATGTATATATATGTGTGTGTATATATATATAGGAAGCATATGCTTATATGTATATATATGTATATGTGTGTGTGTGTGTGTGTGTATATATATATATATATATATTCTCCCCTGGTGGCCCAGACTGTAAAGAATCGTCCTGCAATGGACCTGAATTCGATCCCTGGGTTGGGAACGTTCCCTGGAGAAGGGAATGACTACCCACTCCTGTATTCTTGCCTAGAGAATTCCGCAGACAGAGGAGCCTGGTGGGCTATAGTCCACGAGGTCGCAAAGAGTCAGACACAACCAAGCGACTAACATGATGATGATAATATATATGTATTACATATATATAATATATATATATGTATATATAATACATTGTTCTTAAGTATAAGGAAAAAGGCCTGAGGATGTGGACCAAATGATCTTCCCTTCACTCACCACATACTGAATTCTAAAAACCAAAATATCATTACACATCCTGCCTTTCTGAAAGATAATTCAAAGTAGTAATTTACTACTTTGTAAATTTACTCCATATGTCTCTTTCTTCTTTTCTTTTCTTTCTTTATTGCTTCATTTCCTATTCTCTAAAGATTCATTTACACATTTATTTTACAAACATTTATTGGCCAACATAATCATAGCACTGTCTTGGGCACTCAGTATACAGTAGCCTCTGCTCTTTTGAAAACTACAGGGCATTCACCAAATAATCACATAACCCGTGTAATGGTGAAGCTATGATAAGTCCAAAAGAAAGCTAGAGATCAAAAGAAAGAAAAGAGAAAAATTCTTTAAAAAGGACTCCAGAGTTTTCTGTAGGAGGGGCCCTGTTCAGTAGTAATAGTTGTTCCCCAAGTCTCATTTCTGACCATCAAAGTCCTCAATGAGCAATGGACAACTTGGAACCTTGTCAAGAAATCCTTATTCTGATTTGCCCAAAAGAAACTGAATGAGAATCGCACATTTTTCAAAATAAGCCTTAAAAGGAATAGGTTTCTGTCTTCCTAGATTATCCTCTTTCTAGCTACATTTCCTGAGAACATGAAGACTCCTCTAAATCATGTCATCCTAAAGAGTCTTCAAAGAATCCACATTTAAAGAAGCTTCTGGATAAATGAGGAGTGTTGGGGGTTACCATTGGAGCCCCCTGAGGACGTTTTATGAGGCTGGAGGAGTGAAAGGAATTATGCTTCCCATGGTGGTCTGAGAAAGCAATTGCCCTGAATCAGAGTTCCTCTTACCATTCTCATGGTTTTCCACCTTAAAGACACATAGGCCAGGAAGAAATGACTCTATTTAAATCTGGTTTCTGACAAAACTCACTTAGGTAATGTTCTCAGGTTGAAAATATCAGCCCCTGTCTGAAACCCTGTAACTCATATTGTTTGGTTTATGAGATCAAGCTACAGAGCCAATTTCACAATCAGACCAAATCACAGCTGCAATTTTTACATCAAAAAAAATGAATGAAAGTGTTTTATTAGAAGGTAGTTTTGCATGTGAAAGTGACAAAATCAACCCCAAGTTATGGGAGGCATAAATAGAAATGGCAATTTTCTAAAATGGTTTATTGAAAAATTTTCATCCTATTTTGAATTGATAACAGAAGATTTTGAAGCATGGTTTTTAAGATCGGCAAAGAAAACAATGATTAAAAAGTTAAACCCTAAAATCAAGAAACCTATTGTGCCTATTTTCCAGAGACCTGGAAAGGATAGAGATTCCGAATATAAACACACGGATGTTTCAACCCATGAAGAATCTTTCCTACATGTATGTATGTCTGAAAGAACAGAGAAGAACATATGGTGAAATGTTACAGATGCTGCAGCGTAAACTGTCTAATGTATCACTGCAATGTGTTTTTATGCAAGAAAAAGTCTTTTTTGTTGAGAACTTTTTAATTTTGTCACCTTTGGTCCCTGTTCAGATAGAGTTCAATATTATGATGTGCCGACATGAATGACACTTCTCTCTGGAAACACGCTGTTTATCCAATTGAGGCCCAATAAGAGATCAGGGTACCAGAATGCCACATATTACACAGGATGAAGTCCCTGGCTAATGGTACTCGAGAGACCTGGAAACATTAATTCACCTCACATGAGTGAGCAGTCGGCCACTCTAAGAGTTGAGCCCTTAGGAAGAAAGATGCTATATAAATTCCAGGTGTTGTTTCTGTTACTGAGTGCACTGCAAAATGGAGGTAATTCATCTTTATAGTAGTTTTTGATAAGTCACGTTAATATATTTGGCTAAAGTGCACTGTGTAAGTTGTGTTAATATATGTGTATATGACATGATCATTTCTTTATCAACTGTGTAACCTATATGTTCTGATTTCAAAAATTAACCCTTGTCATCCACAACAATAGGGAGGATTCGATGTAAGATATCAAGTTGGGTGCAGCAAGTGGCTGAAATGGTTAGTGTGAAGGTGCACTTTGGGGAGAACATTTTGTTTATGTTTATGCAGCAGGACTGATTACCCAAAGACAAGTATTCGATGTACATCCAAATGGTTTTCATAACTTCTCCTTCTGTGGCTCCAGTAGATAAATATTTAATGAGGCTAGCATTTCCTTGTTGCGGGCAGAATGTGAGGTCTTCTTAGAACAGAGAAATTCAACCTTTGTAGAATTTGATGGAGAAGCAGCTGCTTTAAACGTGAACCTCGGGTTGAGGTCAAGAAGGACCCAACAATTAACAGAAAGTCTGTGAACGTGGTTCCTTCCCTACTAAGGGACCTAGTGATTCTCCTTTCATCTTCCTTGTCCATTGTTTATTGAAATACCTCCACCTGCCCACCTGCCCTGGTCACAGCGGGCAGAGAGGCTGGACCACTGCTATTTGAGGACGGGGGTACCTGACACAGCCAGAGCTAAACCATTCATCTGCTTGCCTAACACATGTGTGTGTCCAGGGCCTCCCTCAGGCCAGGGGGAACACAGGGATCAGCAAGAGAGAGAAGAATCTGCCCCATGGAGCTTCCATGGAGCTTCGGGAGCCAGAAAGTAAACTAGGAAACAAATAAATGATGAAGAAATGCTGGGAAGGAAAGTGTTGCGAGTTCAAGGGATGGAGGAAGGGAATGTGGATGGTTCCCCCAGAAGTCAGAGATGTGACAGTCAAGCAGCCCTGAATGGAGGGAGGCAATTCTGGGGGGAGGTTCTTGCAGGCAGAGGGAAAAGCAAAAGCAGCACACTGAAAAGAAGGTGAACCTGCTTGTCTGAGGATCAGAAGAAAGCCCACGTGTCTGGGTGGAGGGAACATGGTCAGGAAGTGGTGAAATCATCAGGGTAGCCAGGGGTCCAATCACAGGAGGCCTGGAAGCCAGGCAAAGTAAAGCTTTCTTTAACGTGCTAGTTTAGCAAAATTGAATGAACAGATTAAAAAAAAAAAAAAAGAAAAGATTAGATGAGAAAGGAAGTGAAAGAAATGGTAAATGAATAAAAAAATAGAACGAGTTTTATGGGAGAAAATCCTAAAAATAACATGTTTGGAGAATGACCTTAAATCCAAATGACCTCCCCAGTTTAAACCCTTGAAGATTGCACACACTTAGATCATAAACACACCAATCACAGACGAGCCTGTATTTTCTTCTCGAAATGGTTTAAGTCCTTCCAGGCCCTGACCAGGAATCTGTGTAGCTGCTTCTCCTACTCGCTGCCATGAGACTGAATTTTCCTAGTCTCACGGACCCTCCCTTCCTGCCCCTACCAGGGAAAAGAAGGCTAGTTTAAGGGAATAGACTTAAAAGTAAGTAATGTTTTTAGTGAGAATCTTAATGTCCCAAACCCAAGCCCCTGAAAGTTTGTTAAATATCAGTTTCACAATGGCCATCAACTTCTTATAACACCCCCATCAACTTCTTAGAACACACCCAATGTGGCAGGGAAAATTAGAGCCCTGGAGACTTCCCATTCTCACGTCCTTGCCACAGATCCCGTGTTCTTCAGGTTCTTCACCTTAAAGGAAGAACACTGCCTAGAGTAAAGTAATACTGAATGAAGAACTCTGTCCTCCCATAATCACTACTAAACAAAAATAACCGAGCCTAGTGAAGCCACACGCCTTCCACAGCTGCAGCCCCAGATAGGACTGCACCTGTCGTCTCTGTGTCATTGCTGTCAAGTGACTCTTTTTTCCCTTTGACTTTAGTTATTTCAAAAACTTTCGATACTGCTCCTATGCTCCCCATGTCCGAATATGTATGCCCTTGACTGACGGCATTTCTTCATTTGAGGACCTCTTGGCTAACAATATCCTCAGAGTATTTGTCTGGGTTATAGCTTTCATAACCTGCTTTGGAAATCTTTTTGTCATTGGCATGAGATCTTTCATTAAAGCTGAAAACACGACTCACGCTACGTCCATCAAAATCCTTTGCTGTAAGTATATTTCCCGTGTAAATGGATTAAGGGTATCTTCAGTGTGCTGTGCTCTAGATTATATCAGCCTTCAGCAAATGGCATTTAATATGAGTTACATATTCTGGGAAATTTTTTTTTAAGTATGAAAGTCCTATTGTTCTCTTTGGTTACTCTGTTCTGGATTGCATGAGTCTGCAGTGATTTATGTCTTGGAAATGAAGTAACAGGGAGTCAATGAGTCAAGGGATGGATTATAGAAGGACAGGTTGTAGGTTACAAAACTATGCTTTGTTTAACCTTTAATTGCAGTAACATCCATGTTCCTCAAGCCCAGAAAATTACTCCTTTTATTAAATATGTAAGTTATATTTTTTACTGTTTAAAACCTAGATTCCCTACATGACCCAATGGACTGTAGCCCACCAGCCTCCTCTGTCCATAGGAGTCTCAATGCAAGAATACTGGAGTGGATTGCCATACCCTCCTCCAGGGAATCTTCCCGACCCAGGGATCAAACCTGTGTCTCTTATGTCTCCTGTATTGGCAGGCAGGTTCTTTACCACTAGTGCCACCTGGGAAGCCCAGGCTCCCCACAACCCTAATTATCTCCCTACCACCACTTTTTCAAAATTATAAAGATGCAGTGTAGTACTTTAGAGATAATATACCTTTTGAAGTCTGTTGACTTCAAACAGTACTCCTAAGTACTATTGTGGGTGTTTACGTTAGTTCGTTTAGGACAGTATAGAGGAAGCAGATCTAATCAGAAAACGAAGACAGAGATGCTGAAACTGCCAACACACACTCTGTGATTCTTCAACAGGTGCGGACTGCCTGATGGGTGTGTATCTGTTCTTCATTGGCCTTTGCGATCTAAAGTACCGCGGGCAGTATCAGAAGTACGCGCTGCTGTGGATGGAGAGCTTGCAGTGCCGCCTCCTGGGCTTCCTGGCCATGCTGTCCACTGAGGTCTCTGTCCTCTTGCTCACATACTTGACCCTGGAGAAGTTCCTGGCCGTTGTCTTTCCCTTCAGTAACATTCGTCCTGGAAAATGGCAGACCCTGGCCGTCCTCATCTGCATCTGGATTGTGGGGTTCTTAATAGCTGTGACTCCATTGTGGAAAGAGGATTATTTTGGAAACTTTTATGGAAAAAATGGAGTATGTTTCCCACTTTATTATGACCAAACAGAAGATATTGGAAGCAAAGGGTATTCTCTTGGAATTTTCCTAGGTAACTTATTTCTCATTTCCTGGACAAACATCATTTTGATAGAAGTACCTCAAATTTCAGTAAAGCCATATTTGTCCATTTCAGAAAGTAAGCAAATATAGTTAAGACTGTCTCCTTTTTTTAAAGAAAAGTTCTTGCTGCATATTTATAAGTGTTTTATTAAATTTTTATTAAAAGATTTAGTATGAAAAACAAAAACATACTGTCAGGATCTCCAAATGATCTTTTTTATTATCTGTGAGACCCTTTGATTTTATGTTCATACACAATGACAATGATCTGGAGGAATTCCAGTTCACTGCCATGTCCTGTGACCCTTCCAAGTTATTTGAACTCATTTTTTCACAGTCTAGATATGAGCCAAATAAATAATAATAACAAAATTCTTGAAATTCACTAGCAGGAGATTATTTGAATGGAAATGCCAGAAAAGTTTATTGCCTTTCATAAATGCAGCTCTAGAGTCAGCAACAGAAGGGTGCTTTTCCATTTCCTTAATTCTCCCTAATTTGTTAGAAAAGAAAACCCAACCTTTTCTATTACAAGTGAATGAGAAGTTTAGCCCCTAAAGATTAAAAAAATGTTTTATATTGTCTAATAGGTATCTCTCTTGCTTAGCACTAAGGCCATCTCTGTGTTCTGTCTTTAACCAGGGCTGTATCATCAATTCAGTTCCCCCCTTCGCATCTGGTCCCCTCATCTAAGGAAGAAATAAGCTCTGTCATCCTTTCTTTTTCATCAAATGTTTTTTCTTCAAAATATGCCTCTGACTTCTCTTTCTTTCAGTCTCTATCTGCTGCTGTACCTTTCTTTAAAGCCTTATGACCTTCACCCTGAATTATTACATTAGTACTTGCTGGTGTTTTGGCCTCTGGGGTCTTTGCTCTCCTGTTTATCTGTTCACCACCTGAGTATCCCAAGGACTGAGTATCCTCTGCTTGGAGACCTTTAGGAACCCCTACAACCAGGGTTAAGTTTAAATTAGTCACTTTAAAGCCCATCACAAAATGGCCCTAAGCACAATTCCCAGCTATTCTGGTCCTATTCCTTCTCCCTCTGAAAAAGAAAACACTTAATTTGCACCATTTTAATAATACTTCTCACACACAAGCCTATTTGGTAGTTGTGTTTCATGGCTATATCATGTCTGCAGTAATGTAAGCCGTTCCCAGTAGAGGTGCACTTCATGGAAAACTTCCCTCCCCGACACACGCATAGCCACACACACACACACACACTAACTACCTTATATTCATGGATTCAAAAAGGATTTATTGAGCACCTACTATAGGCCAGGCACTGTTCTGGGTACTGGAGATCAAATAGATTGGTCCCCACAGACCTGCAGCCAGCAAGGAGGATGAAGACAAGTAAACACGTCCTTGTGTCACCAGCTGACAGAAGCCAGGAAGGAGGAGTGCAGACTGTCCTAGAAGCCCAAGATCTGAGGACCGGGGAAGGCGCCTCAGGAAAAATTAGCCCAAATGGGGGCCCAAAGCATGAGGATACACGGGCCAAGTGAAGGCAGACATTGTGTTCCAGGAGTCAGAGACCCGCAGCCAGGGAACAGGCCCAGATACAGGGCAAAAGAAGTTTGTGTGGCTGGATCTTGTGGTGGAGGTGTGGGGTGGTTGACAGGGTTTAGCACACGCGCACACACACACACACACACACACACAAATATCATCTGCGTTTACACAGCTTATGTGTGAGACATGGAGACTTAAAGGCCAATATTTTTGCTTAAAAATAAGAATATATAGTTTTAAAATAATTTATAAATTTTAGAATATATTTAGATTTAGAGAAAAGTTGCAAAGACAGTACAGTTTCCTGTATTCCAGACATGCCTCACCAGATTCCACTGTTGTTAACATCTCACATTCCTATGGTGTTTCCAGAACATACACTTCTGAACCTTTCTATAGGTCTGTTTTCAGGATTTGTACCGGAGAAACATCTTTAACAGTCTTTTTTTTTTTATTTATTCTTAACTTTCTGACAGTAGACCTAAGATCAACCCATTTTGTGAAATCCAATTGTATGGTTTTGTAATGAGATTCCATGCGAAATGTTTTGGATAAAAAAAATGAAACACCATGAGTTTATAGTATTTTTCCCTAGACTTTACTAGTCTTACATACAATCTACTCAGATGGACGTTTTAAAACAACTTTGAAATTATATGGATATTTTACATTCACTATAAGGAATAAGATGAGCCCTCAGGATTTTTATGGTAGCAAGAATATAACAAAGTGACCAAAAAGTCACGATCGTGGGATAAGTGGCTCTAAAGCAGTAATTCATATAGTTGACTTTTTAGTTTTTCTCTTACTCTTTTTTCTAAAATAGTCTAAAGAGTTCTGAATTTGGGTTTAGATGACTATGGACAATCTGAAGGAAAATAAAGATTTTTTTTTGTCCTAGGTATTATTTTGATTTAAGACCAATAAACATGAGAAATAATGTTTCTGATGCTATTATCTTCTTGATATCCCAAGGTTATCTTAATCATATTTATAAGATAAAGGAATAGGGCATACTGATTTTTTGATATGTACATGTGATTATAGTAATCCCTTAAGGTTTGAATTTGCAGAGAGATAAAAAATTAAGTAGCCTTTTTCCTGCTTTAAAAAAGCTACAGATTACCCCATGATAGACCTAGATCTGAATTTCAAAGTCTATAATTCTTGGTAATGTGTTTATGTATTTGAAATATCTTTTTGATCTGGCCAACCCAATGCCTTTATTCCAGTTTATAGCCGTGAGTTCAGGGTTTTACCTGATTACCACTTGGCTAATACAAAGAATGGTTCTTGGAAAAGGCACCATACCAAACATCTAAGTAATAGAGTGTTTCTGCTGTTGATGTATACGCCCAAGATGTTAAGAGCTGTGCTTTTCCCAACAGGTGTGAACTTGCTGGCTTTCCTCATTATTGTGTTTTCCTATACTGTCATGTTCTGTTCCATTCAAAAAACTGCCCTGCAGACCTCAGATGAGAGGAGTCACATGGGAAGAGAGGTGGCTGTCGCGAACCGTTTCTTTTTTATAGTGTTCTCTGAAGCCATCTGCTGGATTCCTGTATTTGTAATTAAAATCCTTTCCCTCTCCCGGGTGGAAATACCAGGTCAGTCCCTTCTATGATTCCCAAGCACGTTGTGTCTGCTTTCGTCCTCTGTTTGACGAGGCCAGAATACAGGGTCTTACGTGTAGTGAATTCTCCATAAATCCCTACAGCTTGAGTTATGATTTCCTCAGTGTTTATATACGCATATATACGTATATAAATAAAATATATTATATATTACATATATATTTTTATATAAATAAAATAAATATATATATGTGTATATATATAATTTTATTTGTTTTTTACTGTTCTAGCCTTGCTTGCTGTGCGGGCTTTTCTCTAGTTGTGGCGAGTGGGGGCTCCTCTCGAGTTGCGGTGCACGGGCTTCTCATTGCAGTGGCTTCTCTTGTTGCAGAGCACGGGCTCTAGGGCGTGTGGACCCAGCAGTTGCAGTCCGTGGGCTCCAGAGCACAGGCTCAATAGTTTTGGTGCATGGACCTAGCTGCTCTGCAACATGTGGGATATTTCCAGACCAGAAATCGAACCCATGTCTCCTGCATTGGCAGGCGGATTCTTTAGCACTGAGCCACCAGGGAAGCCCTCCTCAGTGTTCTATAATCAGTATTTTAAGATAGGAATTGGATAATGGTGTAAGCCTGACTAGAATAATAAAAACACAGGAGATAGAGAAAAACCGCATCTTAGTGTCTCACTTCCACCGGAGCTAGATAGTGGTGCTTCACCAAGGGTGCGTAAAACAGAACAAAATATCTATGCCCAGGTTCCAGCCTGCCTCTGAATTCAGTCTATAGGGACCAAGGCCTGGGTATGGATATTTTAGAAAAGATCGCCCTGTGATTCTGAGGTGCACCCCCCTGGTTAAGAACCACTAGTCTGTTTCACGGCCCTGGCCATGTGGTTGTCACACTGGGCCCGGTGGATGGCTAAGTAACAAACGTGTGTGTGTGCTTAGTCGCTGTCACGTCCAACTCTTGCAACCCCACAGACTATAGCTTCCCAGGCTCTTCTGTCCATGGGATTCTCCAGGCAAGAATACTGGAGGGGGTTGCCGTTTCCTTCTCCAGGGGATCTTCCCAACCCGGGAATCAAATCCAGGTCTCTTGCATTGCAGGCAGACTCTTTAAGTAAAAATCTCCTCCAACTATTTATGTCCCTCTGGCTTGTCAGATGTCTTACAAATGCCACACAACACCCACCACATCCCTTTAACCTATCAGCTTAGTCTCACGACAAGGTTTTCTGATAGTAGGGGTTGTGGTAGTTCGTTAGTTGCTAAGTTCTATCCGAGTCTTTTGGGACCCTATGGTAGGGTAAGTAGCCCGTCAGGCTCCTCTCTCCATGGGACTTCCCAGGCAAGAATACTGGAGTGGGTTGCCTTTTCCTTCTCCAGGGAAGGAACCTGCATCTCCTGCTTTGCAGGCAGATTCTTTACCACTGAGCCACCAGGGAAGCCTGATAGCAGGGGTAGTAATCGTCATTCTCGGAGAAAGTCTAAGACATTTCAGACCATGATAGGGAACCAGATCAGGAAGAAATTACTATGAAACATTATTGGGCCACACGTTAGTCTTTCTCTACATTTTATAGTTCAGCAGTTTGAGGTTTGTCTTGAATGTCGCAGTGGAACCAGGAGAAAAGTCTTTACCAGACTTGACTAAGCCTCTCCTTCCTCGCCCAACTTCCCATGGTATTGGGAAAACTTAAACCCACCCCTTCCCCACCCTCCAAGAACTGTGGGGTCTTCTCCACCATGACAGGTGGCCAATAGTACCTGGGCTCAGCCACAAAGGTAAGCCGGCTTCAGCCCTCCCATCTCAGTCCTGAGATGATCTAACCTTACACCACCGAGTGACCCTGAGACTAACAGGACACCTCATTCCTGATCACAGCTTCCTTTAAGGACTCAATAGACAAAAAAAAAAAACAAAAAACCAGTTTTTCTTCCATCACATACTGTTTGTATCTAATTTTTAAAAAAATTAAGGACAAGTAATATATAGTAATATAAAACTTCATTGAATCAATCTAAGATATGCTAAATACAAATGTTTTTCTTTCATATTCTTTCCAGTTAAAAAGAAATAAGGAAAAGAAAGAGAAGACGGGATGAAAAAAGGAGAGGCAAACATAGAAAAAGGAGAAGGGAGAGGTCAAAGGGGAGGAGGAAGGGGCAGATAAGTAGTCAGAGAAGAGATGGAAAGCAAACCGGAAGAAGAACAGAAAGGATGTAGGGAAGAGCGGGACTAAGAGAAGAGCAAGCAACAGTGTGTGAAGGATAAGAAACTGCGGGGTGGGGAAGCAAGAGGTTGCAGTCACAAAGGAGTGGGAGAGGGGAAGGCAGGATGCTGGTCTCCCGAGATGACAGTTCTCTGACTCTGAAGATAGGGGAGGAGGCAGCAGAGTGTGGTGGGTCTGGAGAACCACAGGGCTTAGTGCTGAAAAGGGACGTCCGCAGAGCCGGCCCAGCTCCCGGACATCAGTCATGTAAGTTATCATCAGCCCCTTTCACAGATAAGGCAGTTGAGGTCTGGGGAGCTTAGTGATTTGCCCACAGTCTCAGAGCTAAGAAGTGTGCAAGCCTAGGGTCAGGCTCTATTTGAGGAGGAAAACACATTTCATCCTAACCAAGTAAATGATGTAGTCGGCCCATCGTACCTCTGCATTCCAAATCCATGGATTCAACCAACCGCACACCGAAAGTATTGGGGGAAAGTTTTCCAGAAATTTCCAAAGAACAAAACTTGAATTTGCCTTGTGTTAGCACATATTTGCATAGTATTTACATTGTATTTATAACTCTTTACATTCAAGTACATTGTATTAGGTATTATAAGTAATATACAGATGATTTAAAGGGAGGATGTACATAAGTTACATGCAAATGCTATGCCATTTTTTATAAGGGACTTAAGAATCTGCTGATTTTGGTATATGTCCCACCGTGGATATCAAGGGACAACTAAATTCAGAAAATGCTCTGTCATCCAAAATATCTCCTCCCTTTTTGTGAAACATTTCCCTTACATTTCCCTTATATTCTATTAGCCTTTGAAAGGCTTCACACAGAAGGAATTCACTGAGTTTTGAGATATATATTTTTTGCTCCTCAGATCTTCTGACTC
The DNA here is from genome assembly GCF_029378745.1 of Bos indicus. NCBI lineage: Eukaryota > Metazoa > Chordata > Mammalia > Artiodactyla > Bovidae > Bos > Bos indicus. Next base: position 29,063,778 of record NC_091771.1, on the reverse strand, counting down.
CATTCTGAATATAGTAGTGTAAGGCAGGAAGATCTTCAGGACTGAAATTTAGACCAAGTTCAGATCTGACTCTAAACCAGAAGATTCCTGGACATTGTCCAATTAATTGCTTTTTTTCCTATTTTTCTATAAGGAGAGGCAATAGAAACTAGAAAAGTACGTATCAATCTATAGTTTATAAAGTGTTTTCACATAATGTTTCCTCCCATATTGATTTACGACAAATACAGAGTAGTTACTAAAACTCAGAAAAGTTCATGTAGGACCTTGAATCCGTAGCTCCTATGCTCTTCTGGCAAAGAGATTTTCCATAAGGTCAGAGAAGACTTAGATGGAACAGGTAGCCCTCTCAAAAATGGCATTAACTATAGCATGTAATGTGTTTTGTGTGTATTAAATCTTCACCTTTCTTTCACGTTTCGTTTCCTTCTCCAGACACAATCACCTCCTGGGTCGTCATTTTTTTCCTTCCAGTAAACAGTGCCTTGAACCCAATCCTCTACACTCTCACAACCAGCTTTTTCAAGGACAAGTTGAAACAGCTGCTGCACAAACATCGGAGAAAATCCATTTTCAAAACTAAAAAAAAAAGCGTGTCTACTTCCATCATGTGGGCGGATGACTCCTCCGCACTTAAACCTGGGGCTTTGAGCAAAATAAACCTCGAGGACAATATAGTGAAACCAATTTCCTAGTCACGGTTTTGGAGCACTGGGCTTCAAAGGGACTACCTGAAAAAGCACAGCGTTTGGAAGATGACGCCTGCAACGCTTTTCATCTTTACTGAGAGCAAAACTTGACTGCACTGGGAGCATAGTAGGAGGGTGTCGGGCATGACGTTCCGATGGCAGCCGTGGTGTTTACCACCTGAGGACTGTACCTGAGGGTCTCCTCACCCCGACGTGCCTGCGAGGCACTAATGACCCATAAATAGCAGGCTGATGGGCAGTGGACCTCTATCTCGGCAGCACGGCCAACCTACCAATGGATGCCCGCCCTTTGGCCCTGCACAGTCTGCTCTTAAATTGAGTTGCACTGTCATTAAATGAAAACATTCATGACATCTAATTCTAGCGTGGCCATAATCGCATTAAGCCTAAATCGCTTTCCTTGCTTTTTCAACGTCAAATGAATCCATCAGCATCCTGCTGAAGTGATAGCAAAAGGACTTCTGAGATGTCCACTCACCTCAAGTCCTCCCTAAGGAGGCCAGTGGAGCGGCAGCTTTGAAAGCAGAACTTTGCACAAGGCTCGAAGTCTAATATATGACCAGAAGGGCGTGCTGACTATTCACCTGGTACCCTTCACCTTTCTGGCTTGTATGTGATGTCAGAAGAGCTGTGCTCTCAAAATACTTTTCTTAAGGTTGCCCATACCACAGAGGAAAATTGGGCATTACAACTGCCAAAAACTATATTTCCATATGTTTTAAAATATAATTTCTCTAGAGCATCATCCCTATTGCTGGCAAGTTCTGCCTTCACAGAACACACAGATAAGTGTGAAGGGGGATTTAAGAATACTGGACTCAAATAAATTCCCACTGTTTTTAACAAAAAAGCTAGTAAGTTTGTTCGTTTTGGAAAATGAAAAGCACTTGTGAAGGCCTGGACATGTTTTTGTACTGAAAGATTATATGTGAAAAAAAGAATCAGGTAAATAAAATTCTATTTTGCAATTGTCTGTGTATTATTTTAAGTTCAACAAAGACCACATTCATGTGCTCAGTAGCTTCAGTCATGTCCGACACTATGGACTGTAGCCTGCCAGGCTCCTCTGTCCATGAGATTTTCCTGGCAAGAATCCTGGCGTGAGTTACTGCGCCCTCCTCCAGGGGATCTTCCTGACCCAGGGATCGAATTCATGTCTCCTGTGTTTTCTGCACTGGCAAGCAAATTCTTTTCTGCTGAGCCACCAGGGAAGACCAGCAAAGACCAGTGATAGGGCTTATTGACTATTAACCACTTTTTCTCTAGTAGAGAATATAACTCAGAAACAAACACATAACCTCAGTTAACAAGATGCTTTTTACATTTTTTTTTCTTCCCCCTCTTTTCCAAATCATGAAGCAGTAACTTAATTTCTTTATTTTTCACTTCCTTTGGAGTTCCCTTAATGAGATGAAATGTAAGCAGGTGAGAACCCCAGACCACCTCCTACTGCTTATTTATCTAGTAGCACCCAGGATGAAAGGAATTCCAGAATTGATGCATCACACCTGTTTTGGTGACCTACTGTTATTATCTAATATTGACTAAAACCATCACGTGAGTTCCTTTATTTTGATCACGTGAGATATTTCTGACATCAGTGAAATCTTTCCACATTTATTCTAGAAATAATTTCCCTCCCCATCGACAAAGCTGCCCTTTTTTCTTACAGTTTCAAATTTTCCTCCTCTTGTCTCCTCACTATGATTAGTTACTTCCCCATGTGCCTATTTTATTAAATGTCCTTTCTAGTCCTTGAACATCATATGATTTATTTCCTAATACATTTCCCAACATCAGAAGCATAAATAAGGAATAGACCCTGAGCCTTGGGTATTTCAGTCTTAGCACAAATGTGTATCTCCCAATTTCCCATTCCTGAAAGGCATCAGGCATGGGCCAGGAAGTGAGGCTCTGGGAACTGTTTTTGAGTGTCTGCGTTCTTGCTATTGAGCTTTGGGCATGAGGAGAAGCACAAGGGCAGATGCACCATGGAAACTAGCAGCATATGTCAGAAGAAATGGAGGTTATTGATGCGTATTGGTCAGCGGCATGCCAACCAATAGTACAAAATTGAGTTCTAATAGCTTAGTGATATATAATCTTATTCTGTATTGAATATATAAACAGAAAACCATCAGAAACCATCAGAAAACCATCAGCTTTATTTGTGCTAGACATAGCCTGGCTTTCCGCCCCCCCACCCCTCAAAGGGAGGGTTTTTTTTTTTTTTTTACTTTACAATATTGTATTGGTTTTGCCATACATCAACATGAATCCGCCACGGGTGTACACGTGTTCCCCATCCTGAACCCCCCTCCCACCTCGCGCCCCATACCATGCCCCTGGGTCATCCCAGTGCACCAGCCCCGAGCATCCTGTATCATGCATCGAACCTGGACTGGCCATTTGTTTCACATATGATATTATACATGTTTCAATGCTGTTCTCCCAAATCATACCCCCTCCCTCTCCCACACAGTCCAAAAGATTGTTCTATACAGCTGTGTCTCTTTCACTGTCTTGCATACAGGGTTATTGTTACCATCTTTCTAAATTTCATATATATGCATTAGTATACTGTATTGGTGTTTTTCTTTCTGGCTTACTTCACTCTGTATAATAGGCTCCAGTTTCATCTACCTCATTAGAACTGATTCAAATGAATTCTTTTTAATGGCTGAGTAATACTCCATTGTGTATATGCACCACAGCTTTCTTATCCATTCATCTGCTGATGGACGTCTAGGGTGCTTCCATGTCCTGGCTATTATAAACAGTGCTGCGATGAACATTGAGGTACACGTGTCTCTTTCAATTCTGATTTCCTTGGTGTGTATGCCCAGCAGTGGGATTGCTGGGTCATAACGCAGTTCTATTTCCAGTTTTTAAAGGAATCTCCACACTGTTCTCCATAGTGGCTGTACTAGTTTGCATTCCCACCAACAGTGTAAGAGGGTTCCCTTTTCTCCACACCCTCTCCAGCATTTATTGCTTTTAGATTTTTGGATAGCAGCAATTCTGACTGGCGTGAAATGGTACCTCATTGGGGTTTTGATTTGCATTTCTCTGATAATGAGTGATGTTGAACATCTTTTCACATGTTTGTTAGCCATCTATATGTCTTTTTTGGAGAAATGTCTGTTTAGTTCTTTGGCCCATTTTTTGATTGGGTCGTTTATTTTTCTGGAATTGAGCTGCATGAGCTGCTTGTATATTGTTGAGATTAATTCTTTGTCAGTTGCTTCATTTGCTATTATTTTCTCCCATTCTGAAGGCTGTCTTTTCACCTTGCTTATAGTTTCCTTTGCTGTGCAAAAGCTTTTAAGTTTAATTAGGTCCCATTTGTTTATTTTTGCTTTTTTTTTTTTCTTGTCTATCCACAAACAATTTTATTTTTTTTTATTAATTTTTTTTAGATTGATGTCCAAAAACAGATAAATATATTTTAAGAAATTAAACTACCTAACAATATTTCGTATAAAACAGGGTACAAAAATTCTGAACAAAATTTTAGCAAATCAAATAGAAAAATGCATATGAAGGACAATATTTCATGGCCAAATATGATATAAATTGAGAATGTAAGGTAGATTTAACATTTGAAACTAACACATCAGATCAGATCAATCACTCAGTCGTGTCCGACTCTTTGCGACCCCATGAATCACAGCATGCCAGACGTCCCTGTCCATCACCAACTCCCGGAGTTCACTGAGACTCATGTCCATCGAGTCGGTGATGCTATCCAGCCATCTCATCCTCTGTCATCCCCTTCTCCTCTTGCCCCCAATCCCTCCCAGCATCAGGGTCTTTTCCAATGAGTCAACTCTTCACATGAGGTGGCCAAAGTACTGGAGTTTCAGCTTTAGCATCATTCCTTCCAAAGAAATCCCAGGGCTGATCTCCTTCGTAATGGACTGGTTGGATCTCCTTGCAGTCCAAGGGATTCTCAAGAGTCTTCTCCAGCACCACACTTCAAAAGCATCAATTCTTCGGTGCTCAGCCTTCTTCACAGTCCAACTCTCACATCCATACATGACTACAGGAAAAACCATAGCCTTGACTAGATGGACCTTTGTTGGCAAAGTAATGTCTCTGCTTTTGAATATGCTGTCTAGGTTGGTCATAACTTTCCTTCCAAGGAGTTAGCGTCTTCTAATTTCATGGCTGCAGTCACCATCTGCAGTGATTTTGGAGCCCAGAAAAATAAAGTCTGATACTGTTTCCACTGTTTCCCCAGGTATTTCCCATGAAGTGATGGGACCAGACGCCATGATCTTCGTTTTCTGAATGTTGAGCTTTAAGCCAACTTTTTCACTCTCCTCTTTCACTTTCATCAAGAGGCTTTTGAGTTCCTCTTCACTTTCTGCCATAAGGGTGGTGTCATCTGCATATCTGAGGTTATTGATATTTCTCCCGGCAATCTTGATTCCAGCTTGTGTTTCTTCCAGTCCAGCATTTCTCCTGATGTACTCTGCATGTTTATTTAACACCCTGTTAAATAAACAGGGTGACAATATACAGCCTTGACATACTCCTTTTCCTATTTGGAACCAGTCTGTTGTTCCATGTCCAGTTCTAACTGTTGCTTCCTGACCTGCAAACAGATTTCTCAAGAGGCAGGTCAGGTGGTCTGGTATTCCCATCTCTTTCAGAATTTTCCACAGTTTATTGTGATCCACACAGTCAAAGGCTTTGGCATAGTCAATAAAGCAGAAATAGATGTTTTTCTGGAACTCTCTTGCTTTTTCTTTTTTTTTTTCTAATTTTATTAACCTTAAAAGCTTCTGCACATCAAAGGAAACTATTAGCAAGGTGAAAAGACAGCCTTCAGAATGGGAGAAAATAATAGCAAATGAAGCAACCGACAAACAACTAATCTCAAAAATATACAAGCAACTCCTACAGCTCAACTCCAGAAAAATAAATGACCCAATCAAAAAATGGGCCAAAGAACTAAATAGACATTTCTCCAAAGAAGACATACAGATGGCTAACAAACACATGAAAAGATGCTCAACATCACTCATTATCAGAGAAATGCAAATCAAAACCACTATGAGGTACCATTTCACACCAGTCAGAATGGCTGCGATCCAAAAGTCTACAAATAATAAATGCTGGAGAGGGTGTGGAGAAAAGGGAACCCTCTTATGCTGTTGGTGGGAATGCAAACTAGTACAGCCACTATGGAGAACAGTGTGGAGATTCCTTAAAAAACTGGAAATAGAACTGCCTTATGATCCAGCAATCCCACTACTGGGCATACACACTGAGGAAACCAGAAGGGAAAGAGACACGTGTACCCCAATGTTCATCGCATCACTGTTTATAATAGCCAAGACATGGAAGCAACCTAGATGTCCATCATCAGATGAATGGATAAGAAAGCTGTGGTACATATACACAATGGAGTATTACTCAGCCATTAAAAAGAATACATTTGAATCAGTTCTAATGAGGTGGATGAAACTGGAGCCTATTATACAGAGTGAAGTAAGCCAGAAGGAAAAACACCAATACAGTATACTAACGCATATATATGGAATTTAGAAAGATGGTAACAATAACCCGGTGTATGAGACAGCAAAAGAGACACTGATGTATAGAACAGTCTTATGGACTCTGTGGGAGAGGGAGAGGGTGGGAAGATTTGGGAGAATGGCAATGAAACATGTAAAATATCATGCACGATGCTGGATGCTTGGGGCTGGTGCACTGGGACGGCCCAGAGGGATGGTATGGGGAGGGAGGAGGGAGGAGGGTTCAGGATGGGGAACACATGTATACCTGTGGCGGATTCATTTTGATATTTGGCAAAACTAATACAATTATGTAAAGTATTTTTGCTTTTATTTCCAATATTCTGGGAGGTGGGTCATAGAGGATCCTGCTGTGATTTATGTCAGAGAGTGTTTTGCCTATGTTCTCCTCTAGAAGTTGTATAGTTTCTGGTCTTACGTTTAGGTCTTTAATCCATTTTGAGTTTATTTTTGTGTATGGTGTTAGAAAGTGTTCTAGTTTCATTCTTTTACAAGTGGTTGACCAGTTTTCACAGCACCATTTGTGAAAGAGATTGTCTTTTCTCCATTGTATATTCTTGCCTCCTTTGTCAAAGTTAAGGTGTCCATAGGTGTGTGGATTTATCTCTGGGCTTTCTATTTTGTTCCATTGATCTATATTTCTGTCTTTGTGCCAGTACCATACTGTCTTGATGACTGTATAGCCTGGCTTTATTATATCACCATGTTTTATTCTTGCTTTATATCTGATTAAACTAGCCCATGCCCATCAAGAAAAGACCCCGATGCTGGGAAAGATTGAAGGCAGTAGGAGAAGGGGGTGGCAGAGGATGAGATGGTTAGAGAGCATCACCGACTCAATGGACATGAATCTAAGGAAACCCTGAGAGATAGGAAAGGACCGGGAGCCTGGCATGTTGTAGTCCATGGGGTCGCAAAGAGTCAGACATGACTTAGCAACTGAACAACAATGCCCATCACAGTTGCTGAAATACCTTAAATTAAGGATATCAGAGCTTTTGTGTAATTAGCAGTATCACCTCCCCCCACCTCCCCCCAACTTGTCTCTGTAGCATCAAGGAGCCACAAAAGCAGACCCACCTCTCCAGCATTTGTCTCCTAAGGATGACTTTGTTGCCAGGTCAAGTAAGTATTTGGTCATTTGCTACCTATCTACTCATGACACATTTTTAAGATTGTGTCTAATGCCCCAGGTAAATCTTCTCTCTGCTTTAGCATCCTCAGGTTCATAAGCAGAGATCCAAAGAGTGCACATGTTAGAGGTGAGAAATAGTAAAGATTTCATATCCATCATATCCACCCTATCATGTGATAAATACCCCAAGAGAGTCTGAAGGAAATGTATCTTCCAAAACTAACAAGGAATGCATATAAGACGTTATTTCTTTTTTATTTTTGCAGTGTGACATAAACAGGCATACAATTCTATTTAATAAATAGCCTTAGGCAACTTTACTCAAGAAACAAAACATTGAAGATAAGAATTTATGGTTTTATTTATTTCCTTATCCTGGTGAGTAACAGAGAGAAATTAAAAAGCTCTCTTTATATGTATGTGTTTATTTGTTCATGTATGTATCTGTATTATCAGTTGTCTGATTTCTTATTTATGAAAGACAGAAGATGCATATTTAATAATGATAGCATTTATTTCTGAACCAGGAAAATAAAATGAAAGGGTTCTCCTTTTAAATGGCTTTTCAGTGGGAGATCTCAGAGTCCTTGAGAAATACTTCCCAAAGCCCTATAAGCTAATTGAGACCTATTACTCAATGTATTTCATCACACTCATCTTCAGGATATTTCTCCACATGACACAGACAGAAGAAGTAAATTGAATAAATGACGAAATAGCGAACAGAAAGGCCAAGTGACAAAACTGCAGATCCGGGAGGGGAACTGCTGTCTGAACAGCCTGGTCCTAGCCTTGGTGGCACTCCTACCTCTACGACCTAAGCAAACTCATAATGAACTTGAGTTATAAACTCGTAACTACTTTATAAAACAGAAGAAATTATTCCTGGTCTGTACAGGACCTAGTAAAGCATTTACTCATTTAGTGACTCTCTAAATTCATGGTTCAAGGGTGTTTGATTCAGTATAGGTTTCATAATGAAAGCCATATACTTTCTAGACAAAGATAACACAAATTTAATACAAGCAGAAATAGTATCACAAGTGAGGGGACTGGCACCATAATTCCAGGTCAGCCATCAACTACTTACAGGACCTCAGACAAATATTTTTCAATCTCTTTCATTCTATGTAACCAACTTTCCTTAAGATTATATCACAGAAACTGAAATCGTGTCCGGTTTCTGGAGAGATTTGTTGTGTAGATTAAAACATATGCTGAAGGTTGGTGTAGATTAAAAATCTCAAAGTTTATATAAAGTTCAAGGATTACTCGATTCTCAATTTCCCTTTTCTCAGGAAAAATCAATGCACAGAGCACCCGTGTTCTGAAATCCACCCCTTCTAGTGAATTTCTTTCCAGGAAGATTCTCTTCTGGAAAAAAAAGACTGAAGTGAAGCCTCAGACACTGAAGCTTTTCTAAGATACAGGCACTTCCAACAACACAGCGGTAAGTACAACCTAAAAATCAGGCAGTTGATTGCTAGCAGAATCTAGGAATGCAGTTCAGTTCAGTCAACCAGCCATGTCTGACTCTTTGTAACTGCAGCATGCCAGGCTTTCCCTGTCCCTCACCAACTCCTGGAGCTTATACAAACTCATGTCCATTAAGTCAGTGACGCCATCCACCATCTCATCCTCTGTTGTCCCCTTTTCCTCCCACCTTCAATCTTTCCCAGCATCAGGGTCTTTTCAGATGAGTCCATTCTTAACATCAGGTGGCCAAAGGATTGGAGTTTCAGCTTCAGCATCAGTCTTTCCAACGAACACCCAGTACTGATTTCCTTTAGGACAGACTGGTCAGATCTCCTTGCTGTCCAAGGGACTCTCAAGAATCTCCTCCAACACCACAGTTCAAAAGCATCGATTCTTTGGTGCTCAGCTTTCTTTACAGTCCAGCTCTCACATCCATACATGACTACTGGAAAAACCATAGCCTTGACTACATGGACAAAGTAATGTCTCTGCTTTTTAATATACTGTATAGGTTGGTCATAACTTCTCTTCCAGGAAGCAAGCATCTTTTAATTTCATGGCTGCAATCACCATCTGCAGTGATTTTGGAGCCCCCCAAAATAAAGTCTCTCACTGTTTTCATTGTTTCCCCATCTATTTTCCATGAAGTGATGGGACCAGATGCCATGATCTTAGTTTTCTGAATATTGAGTTTTTTAAATTTCTGAATGCCAACTTTTTCACTCTCTTCTTTCACTTTCATCAAGAGGCTCTTTAGTTCTTCGCTTTCTGCCATAAGGGTGGTATCATTTGCATATCTGAGGTTATTGATATTTCCCCCAGCAATCTTGATTCCAAATTGTCCTTCATCCAGCCCAGTGTTTCTTATGATGTACTCTGCATATAAGTTAAATAAGCAAGATGACAATTTACAGCCTTGATGTACTCCTTTCCCTATTTGAAACCAGTCTGTTGTCCCATGTCCAGTTCTAATTGTTGCTTCCTGACCTGCATACAGATTTCTCAGGAGGCAGGTCAGGTAGTCTGGTATTCCCATCTCTTTCAGAATTTTCCACAGTTTGTTGTGATCCACACAGTCAAACACTTTGCGTAGTCAATAAAGCAGAAGTAGATGTTTTTCTGGAACTTGTTTGCTTTTTAATGATACAACGGATATTGGCAATTTGATCTCTGATTCCTCTGCCTTTTCTAAATCCAGATTGAACATCTGGAAATTCACAATTCACGTACTGTTGAAGCCTGGCTTGGAGAATTTTGAGCATTATTTTACTAGTGTGTGAGATGAGTGCAATTGTGTGGTAGTTTGAGCATTCTTTGGCATTGTCTTTCTTTGGGATTGGAATGAAAACTGACCTTTTCCAGTCCTGTGGTCACTGCTGAGTTTTCCAAATGTGCTGGCATATTGAGTGCAGCACTTTCAAAGCATCATCTTCCAGGATTTGAAATAGCTCAACTGGAATTCCATCACCTCTACTAGCTTTGTTCGTAGTGATGCATCCTAAGGCCCACTTGACTTCACATTCCAGGATGTCTGGCTCTAGGTGAGTGATCACAGCATTGTGATTATCTGGGTCATGACAATCTTTTTTGTACAGTTCTTCTGTGTGTTCTTGCCACCTCTTCTTAATATCTTCTGCTTCTGTTAGGTCCATACCATTTCTATTCTTTATTGTGCCCATCTTGGCATGAAATGTTCCCTTGGTATCTTTGATTTTCTTGAAGAGATCTCTAGTGTTTCCCATTCTATTGTTTTCCTCTATTTCTTTGCATTGATCACTGAGGAAGGGTTTCTTATCTATCTTTTCTATTCTTTGGAACTCTGCATTCAAATGGGTATATCTTTCCTTTTCTCCTTTGCCTTTTGCTTCTCTTATTTTCACAGCTATTTGTAAGGCCTTGTCAGACAACCATTTTGTCTTTTTGCATTTCTTTTTCTTGAGAATGGTCTTGACCACTGCCTCCTGTACAGTGTCACGAACCTCCGTCCGTATTTCTTTCAGGCATTCTGTCTATCAGATCTAATCCCTTGAATCTATTTGTCACTTTCACTGTATAATCATAAGGGATTTAGGTCTTACCTGAATGTTCTAGTGCTTTTCCCTACTTTCTTCAATTTAAGTCTGAATTTGGCAATAAGAAGTTCATGATCTGAGCCACAGTCTGCTCCTGGTTTTGTTTTTTGGGTTTTTTTTTTTTTTTTTTTTTTTTGCTGATTGTATCTTTGGCTCCATCTTTGGCTGCAAAGAATATAATCAATCTGATTTTGGTATTGACCATCTGGTGATGTCCATGTGTAGAGTCTTCTCTTGTGTTGTTAGAAAAGGGTATTTGCTATGACCAGCGTGTTCTCTTGGCAAAACTCTATTAGCCTTTGCCCTGCTTCATTCCATTATCTAAGGCCAAATTTGCCTGTTACTCCAAGTATTTCTTAACTTCCTACTTTTGCATTCCAGTCCCCTATAATGAAAAGGACATCTTTTTTGGGTGTTAGTTCTAGAAGGTCTTGTAGGTCTTCATAGAACCGTTCAACTTCAGCTTCTTCAGCATTACTGGTCAGGGCATAGACTTGGATTACTGTGATACTGAATGATTTACCTCAGAAATAAACAGAGATCATTCTGTCATTTATGAGATTGCATCCAAGTATTTCATTTTGGACTCTTCTGTTGACTATGGTGGCTATTCCATTTCTTCTAAGGGATTCTTGTCCACAATAGTAGATATAATGGTCATCTGAGTTAAATTCACCCATTTCAGTCCATTTTGGTTTGCTGATTCCTTTTTTTTTTTTTTTTTAGTTCGCTGATTCCTAAATGTCAATGTTCACTCTTGCCATCTCCTGTTTGACCACTTCCAATTTGTCTTGACTTATGGACCTAACATTCCAGGTTCCTATGCAATATTGCTCTTTACAGCATTGGACTTCACTTCCATTACCAGTCACATCCACAACTGGGTGTTGTTTTTGCTTTGGCTCCATCTCTTCAGTCTTTTCTGGAATTATTTCTCCACTGATCTCCAGTAGCATATTGGGCACCTACTGACCTGGGGAGTTCATCTTTCATTGTCCATGAATGCAGAGATCAGGGTAATTAACAAGCAAACCTAACTACAAATCACAGACTGGTCTCTTCACATAAGTGTAAAAGTGGGTCTACTGTCACCTGTATTATCCTCTAAAACAGATATAGATGCACTGGGATGTCCAGCCCTTAGGACTCGGCATACTCCTGGGGAAAGCATTGTTAGGATAAAGAGATTATGACTTATCTAATTCCCCCATGGAACCAGCTTAGAACATGTGGTTCTTGACCCAGGATTGATCTCTACCTCCAACTTTGCACCATCAGCCATAAACTGACTCCTGGCTGGTCAACAATGTCTCCCTCCTTCTGCTGGCTCTTCCTCCTCAGCTGGTAATGCTCATAATTCTCAGCAACAAGAAAACAGTCCTCCCATCCTGTACCTTCCTATAGAATTTGTCTTCTCTTTATGGCTAAACGTTTTGAAAGAATGGTGCATTCTTGGTCATCAGCATCTCACCTCCTATGACTTCTCAACAACTGACCTCCACCTTCACCACTCCACTGAGCTGCCCTCCTGAAGATCGAATCACCAAGTTGTCACATGAAACCAATATGAGGTTATGTCAGTTATGCTTCGGGGCTTCCCTAGTGGCCAGACAGTAGAGTCTTCCTGCAATGGGGGAGACCTAGGTTTGATCCCTGGGTCAGGAAGATCCCCTGGGAGAAGGAAATGGCAACCCCACTCCAATATTCTTGCCTGGAGAATTCCATGGATGGAGGAGCCTGGCGGGCTACAGTCTGTGGGGTTGCAAAGAGTTGGACATGACTGAGCGACTTCACTTTCCTTTTTCCTTTTCAATTATGTGTCAATGAAAATGTCAGTAAGTTACTTTGTTTTCAATGAAGTGTATTTGATTTCCAACATTTCAGGTGTCCAAGGGTCTCTGGCTCTTCCACCACCTCCTGTGCGGGCCACAGGAGGGTGAGAGTGGAGGAGGATTTCTGCAGCAGCTCCGGATGATGATGTCTAAAACTGCAGGGTGACTGACTTCTCCCCGAATGGACTTTGTCCACAGGAGAGAGAAGAGAAAGGCGGGCCAGCAGATCAGTTGCCACTTGTCCTCCTCCAGTTCACTGCTCCTAGGAATATGTCCCTCTATGGCCTACGTCCAGAGACACCCCGTTTGGCCAAGCGGGTCCACCTGCCCAGCCACTCTTCTTCAACTTGCAGGTGTTCACCCTGGAGAAACTGCAGCACATGGGCACAGACAGATGAATACAAAGATGCTCAATCTTACCATGTGTGTTCAGTATTTGTATTTGCGTGAAAGCAGAGGCAATCTAACTGTCGTGCAGTAGAAGAATACATAAATGATGGTAATTAAAACAATTCTTATATAGCAGTTAAAGTGATCTCATGTATCAAATAGAGAAATGTCAAGAGCATAATACTGATTAAAAGCAAAATTATAAAAGATGAACAGTGTAAGTTATAAAAGATGAACAGTATAACATTTACCCAAAATTTTACAACACAAAACAATGTGTCCCCTTACATATTTAAGCCATGGGAATGATATTCTGCAATTTTAAGAAAGGATTTACCTCTGGGAATGAGAGAAAAAAATTAATCTGTCTTAAACAGTTGTTTTTAAAAAAGACCTAAAGCAAGTATCACTAATGTGATTATCTGTTTAACTTTGCCAGTGTATACATTGTTATCAATTATATTAGTTCATAAACCTTTCTGTGGTTCCACCATCTTTTAAACAATTTTATTTATTTACTTATGGTTGCTCTGGGTCTTTGTTGGTGCTTGCAGGCTTTCTCCCGAGAAGGCAATGGCACCCCACTCCAGTACTCTTGCCTGGAAACTCCCATGGACGGAGGAGCCTGGTAGGACACGACTGAGCAACTTCACTTTCCCTTTTCATTTTCATGTGTTGAAGAAGGAAATGGCAACCCACTCCAGTGTTCTTGCCTGGAGAATCCCAGGGACGGCGGAGCCTGGTGGGCTGCCATCTATGGGGTCGCACAGAGTCGGACACGACTGAAGCGACTTAGCAGCAGCAGCAGCAGCGGGCTTTCTCTAGTTGCGGTGAGTTGGGTCTACTCTTCATTTCAGTGCAGGGGCTTCTCACTGTAGTCAGTGGCTTCTCTTGTTGGGGAGCCTGTGCTCTAGGTGCTTGGGCTTCAGTAGTTTGCAGCACCTGGGCTCAGTAGCTGGGGCACACAGGCTTCAGTTGCTCTGCAGCAGGTGAAATCTTCCTGGACCGGGGATCAAACCTGTGTCCCCTGCATTGGCAGGCAGATTCTTATCCACTGTACCACCAGGGAAGTCCCCACCATCATTTAGAATTAAAATGTAAATGTCTTAAGCCCTGATCCTGCATATCATGGCATTAACATGTCTTGAGGCGTCGTCAATCAAGGTTTCTTTAAATTCTCAGGGGATTTATAATTGGCGAAGTCAGTTCGTCTTCTGTGAGCCCTTTCCTTCCCCCCGACCTCTTGCTCTGGGCTTCCTCTAGCCTCATCTGTCTGGGCCACAGGCCTTGGTCCTCCCAACAACACAGGTGCAGAGCGGAGGGATGTTGTAGGCAGGACTGGGTTACCCCTCAACTCTGGGCATCATCGCTAACACAGAGCTACTTGTTTGCAGACTTAGAGCTGAGGATAATGAAGACAGATTGCAGTTCAGTCAAAAAAAGAACTTGAATAAAATGTGTTCTAAAACTTCATTCAGCCATTTCTATCTCTACATTTAGGTCCACATTGTCTCCATCTTTGGGGGCTTTTCTGTTATACACACACATGCATGCACATATACCTTCTCCTTACCCTGACTGCCAGCCTTCCATCCCATAAGTTCTGTTAATCCCTCCTTCAGAAGAGTTTTGTTTTTTAACCTCTGCCCCAAACTGAGTTTCAAGCCTACCCTTGCTTATCCAAAATACGAATCTACATTGCTAAACAAAGGGCCTTCTATTTAAGGTCTCCGCCCTTTGGCTGCACAAAACAGAAGGAAAAGCTTTGAAATTTTCGGGTTTCCTTTAGCATGAACAAATTTTATGAAAAATAGCTTCCCCCTACAAGTCTTTCTGAAAACAAAAGGAAAACAGTATGAAAATTCACTTCATATCTGTTCAAAATAAGTTTGCAAGCTTGGTGAAACGCCCCCATACCCAACTCAGCCCCCCTACCCATATATACAAACACTAGAAGCCCTGAAATCTAGATTCATTTAGTATAGGGGCAAATGCTTCATCCACCTTAGTTGACACCAAAGAAATGTCTGAATTATGGCCCAGTGTTAGAATGACTGTTCATAAGGATGATGCCGTAGATGTGAATAGCCTTCCATAGTTTATGAAGAACTTTTATATAGAAAACAATCTGTAGAGAAATATACGTGTGTGTTGTGTTTGACTCTTTGCAACCTCATGGCTCAGATGGTAAAAAATCTGCCTGCAGTGCAAGAGACCCAGATTCAATGCCTGGGTTGGGAAAATCCCCCAGAGAAGGGGATGACAACCTACTCCAGTATTCTTGCTTGCAGAATTTCATGGACAGAGGAGCCTGGCAGGCTACAGTCCATGGGGTTTCAGTTCTACTAAAAATTATTTGTGATCCCTTATATATTTCTCTGGGCTTCCCTAGTAGCTCAGATGGTAAACCATCTTCCTGCAATGCAGGAGACCTGGGTTTGTTCCCTGGGTCAGGAAGATCCCCTGGAGAAGGAAATGGAAACCCACTAAAGTTCAGTTCTCTCAACACTCAATATTATTCTTTATACCCTACCAAACTGTATCGAATCTTCTGTCACCAAGAAAAGATTAGATTAGTATAAGAGTTCTATAGAAATGATGCTTTTGAACGGTGGTGTTGGAGAAGACTCTTGCGAGTTCCTTGGGCTGCAAGGAGATGAAACCAGTCAATCTAAAGGAAATCAGTCCTGAATATTCAATGGAAGGACTGATGCTTAAGCTGAAGCTCCATTTGGCCACCTGATGCGAAAAATTGACTCATTGGAAAAGACCCTGTTGCTGAGCAAGACCGAAGGCAGGGGAAGAAGAGGACAACAGAGGATGAGATGGTCAGATGGCATCATCGACTCAATGGACATGAGTTTGAGCAAGCTCTGGGAGCTGGTGACGGACAGGCAACCCTGATGTGCTGCGGTCCCTGGGGTCACAGAGTCAGAAATGACTGAGTGACTGAACTGAACTGACTATAGAAAGGATCAAGTGAAAAGAAGTATAAACGATTTCAGACGGAATTTATTCCAAACTTAAGCTTTGATGGATAAATGGTTACCTAGAATAGTGCCTAATGCATAGTAGGTGCTCAAGAATTTGTTGAATGAATGAATGAAATGTGTATATCCTTGGCTGCCTGAAATCACTATTTAGTTATCCAGAATGACTCAAGGGTTTTAGATAGCTACAATGGTGTTATCCAGGATGCTGGGATGTATGAACACATCTCCCAGCATCCTGGATAAATGAAACTTTCTGGCCCTTATTTTATTTATATATGTGTATATATATATATGTATATATATATACACACACACACACATACACCAGCTGAGCCACCAAGGAGGCCCTATACATATATATATATATATATTTCTAAATATATATATTTATATAAATTTATAATAAATTTCTAAATATATATATTTATATAAATATATAATAAATTTCTAAATTTATATATAATTTCTAAATGTATATATATATTTCTAACTTTCTAATATATATATATATAAAATATAAATTTCTATCTCTATTACTCTCTTCCTTGCCTACATCTTTGGTCTTCAAAGCCACATTAGGAGGTAAAGATTGTCAGTGTACAAGAAAACATACACAGGGATATGTCTACCTAGAGGAAGACACTGAGATTCCAGTAAGAGTTTTTCACAACTTTGTTATCTACTGAATAGAGTACCTTTTGTGTAATTTTCAGTGACATCAGACTTTCTTAAAGGAGTGAGCTTATGTGACGACCTTCTTCCTGGCACTGAAGATGAATGTGGCTGTGCAGAATACAGAGATGATAGAAGGTGAGTAAAGCCCTTGACTTTGATTCACGAGATGGGGAAAATTTGCTCAGAGAATGGAACACATCAGAGAACAGACCTCGGAGTCCCAGGCTCGGAAGAGACTGCCCAGTGGTTGAGCAAACAGCAGAGTTTTATTAGGCAGAATTTGCTTCACAGAGTAAGAGAAGAGAGAAGGGATTCAAAGAGAAAGAGTGAAATCAGGTTTTAAACTTTTATACAAATACTGTGTCAGGCTTGAAGCACAGTGGAGAGTTTAGAAAACTAAACCAAAATAGAAGCAATGTTTATCTAACAAAAATGCCAGAATGTTCTTAAGTCATCTGCAAAGCACATTCAAGAGAGGAGAGAGGTCTTTGCAAGAAAAGACAGCAATCCCTGAATGGGTTCCTGGTCTATGACCATGCGAAGCTTAGAAAATACACCAAAATATTGAACTTGCATGATTGTGTTGAATTAAAAATTTGTTAAATGATTCAAACATCTTATGACAAGTGAACACGAATCCAAAGAAACAAAATTCCATTAACTCAATGCAATTTTGAATCAGCAGATATTAAGATTCAATTTAAGAATTAAAGATTTTGTAATAGCCTCTAGCAAGAAGATAAGGGCTTTCCTGGGGCTGGATTCAGCCTTCCCCGATATCCACAGCTGCTGAATAGCTTCCTCTGCCAGGTCTATTCCCCATCTCTCTAAACCCCATCTCACTAAACCCCATCTCACTGCTGAGACCCAACAGGCTCACTCCCAGGTTGACAGTGATGCTGGCAAAGCCACAACTGGTGGTTCGTCTTCTCAACATTGTAAGTAATATCACACAAACTAAATTATGGCAACATTGAAAGGACAAACAAAAAAATGCAAACCACCCACAATCCCACAACTTTAATATAATATGACTTTCATTTATTTATGTTCTGGCCTTTATTATGTTAATACATACATTTCCATCATTTCAAATCTAGCATATGTATGTATGATTACATTGTGCTGTTTTTCAAGAGTGTAAATTTTTTTCATGTTCCCTAGTTTTCACAATTGCTGTTTTTTCTATATTGAGATGCATGATTTTCCACTGAAGTATTAATCCTAATTGATTTAACCACTTCCCTACTGTGAAACATTTTGGTTCTTTCCAACTGTGTTTATTCATTTGGAAAACATGAAGTGCCTTTTATGTGGTAAACATGGCAGTAAACATTAGAGACATAAATAATCCTTGCTCTTGACAAATTCAGGAGGAAAGAAATACAGTCACTGAAGGGGAGACCTGGGACTACACTGCCTGGATCCAGAGCTCCCATGGCATTGGTCCTGCAGCCCAGCTCACCTCTCCTTCTACCTAATCTGCCTCCTCCCACTCCCTTCCACAGGTGTCAACCCCGAGTACACCCTGACGAATCCCTTCAACACTAAACTCTGTCTCAGAGTCTGCTTTCTGAATACACCAACTGGTGAAACACCATAAGAGAAAGATGAGGTTGCCAGACCCTTGGGTAGAATTGGAATGTGAATCTCACATCAGGCATCAAAAGACCTGGTTCAAGTCCCAGATCAGCCACGGAGAGGCAGTGTGATCATTTTTTGTTTGTTTGTTTGTTTGTTTTTAATTATTTAGTTTAATTGGAGGCTAATTACTTTAAAATATTGTAGTGGTATTTGCCATAAATTGACATGAATCAGCCATAGGTGTACACGTGTTCCCCATCCTGAACCCCCTTCCCACCTCCCTCCCCCCTCCCTCCCCATCCCATCCCACTGGGTCGTGCCAGTGCACCAGCCCTGAGCACTCTGTCTCATGCATTAAACCTGGACTGGCGATCTATTTCACATATGGTAATATACATGTTTCAATGCTGTTCTCTCAAATCATCCCACTCTTGCCTTCTCCCACAGAGTCCAAAAGTCTGTTCTTTACATCTGTGTCTCTTTTGCTGT
This sequence comes from Bos indicus, assembly GCF_029378745.1. Classification (NCBI taxonomy): domain Eukaryota; kingdom Metazoa; phylum Chordata; class Mammalia; order Artiodactyla; family Bovidae; genus Bos; species Bos indicus. The sequence goes on along the minus strand of NC_091771.1, from coordinate 29,044,876 downwards.
CTCGCATATAGGGTCATCATTACCATCTTCCTAAATTCCATATATATGTGTTAATATACTGTATTGGTGTTTTTCTTTCTGAATTACTTCACTCTGTATAATAGGTCCCAGTTTCATCCACCTCATTAGAACTGATTCAAATGCATTCTTTTTAATAGCTGAGTAATATTCCATTGTGTATATGTACCTCAACTTTCTTATCCTTTCATCTGCTGATGGACATCTAGGTTGCTTCCATGTCCTAGCTATTGTAAACAGTGCTGCGATGAGCACTGGGGTACATGTGTTTCTTTCAATTCTGGTTTCCTCGGTGTGTATGCCCAGCAGTGGGATTCCTGGGTCGTATGGCAGTTCTGTTTCCAGTTTTTTAAGGAATCTCCACACTGTTCTCCATAGTGGCTGTACTAGTTTGCATTCCTACCAACAGTGTAAGAGGGTTCCCTTTTCTCCACACCCTCTCTAGCGTTTATGTTTGTAGACTTTTTGATAGCAGCAATTCTGACTGGCATGAGATGGTACCTCATTGTGGTTTTGATTTGCATTTCTCTGTTAATGAATGATGTTGAGCATCTTTTCATGTGTTTGTTAGCCATCTGTATGTCTTCTTTGGAGAAATGTCTGTTTAGTTCTTTGGTCCATTTTTTAATTGTGTTGTTTATTTTTCTAGTCAAGGCTATGGTTTTTCCTGTGATCATGTATGGATGTGAGAGTTGGACTGTGAAGAAGGCTGAGCGCCAAAGAATTGATGCTTTTGAACTGTGGTGTTGGAGAAGACTCTTGAGAGTCCCTTGGACTGCAAGGAGATCCAACCAGTCCATTCTGAAGGAGATGAGCCCTGGGATTTCTTTGGAAGGAATGATGCTAAAGCTGAAACTCCAGTACTTTGGCCACCTCATGCGAAGAGTTGACTCATTGGAAAAGACTCTGATGCTGGGAGGGATTGGGGGCAAGAGGAGAAGGGGATGACAGAGGATGAGATGGCTGAATGGCATCACTGACTTGATGGACATGAGTCTCAGTGAACTCCAGGAGTTGGTGAGGGACAGGAAGGCCTGGTGTGCTGCGATTCATGGGGTTGCAAAGAGTTGGACATGACTGAGCAACTGATCCGATTTTTCTGGAATTGAGCTGCAGGAGCTGCTTGTATATTGTTGAGATTCTTTGTCAGTTGCTTCATTTGCTACTATTTTCTCCCATTCTGAAGGCTGTCTTTCATCTTGCTTATAGTTTCCTTTGCTGTGCAGAAGCTTTTAAGTTTAATTAGGTCCCATTTGTTTATTTTTGCTTTTATTTCCATTACTCTGTGAGGTGGGTCATGAGGATCCTGCTGTGATTTATGTCAGAGAGTGTTTTGCCTATGTTTTCCTCTAGGAGTTTTATAGTTTCTGGTCTTACATTTAGATCTTTAATCCATTTTGAGTTTATTTTTGTGTATGGTGTTAGAAAATGTTCTAGTTTCATTCTTTTACAAGTGGTTGACCAGTTTTTCCAGCACCACTTGTTAAAGAGATTGTCTTTTCTCCACTGTATATTCTTGCCTCCTTTGTCAAAGACAAGGTGTCCATATGTGCATGGATTTATCTCTGGGCTTTCTATTTTGTTCCATTGATCTTATTTCTGTCTTTGTGCCAGTACCATATTGTTTTGATGACTGTGGCTTTGTAGTATAGCCTGAAGTCAGGCAGGTTGATTCCTCCAGTTCCATTCTTCTTTCTCAAGATTGCTTTGGCTATTCAAGGTTTTGTTTGTGTTTTTGTGTGTGTGTGTGTGTGTTTCCATGCAAATTGTGAAATTATTCATTCTAGTTCTCTGAAAAATACCATTGGTATCTTGATAGGGTTTGCATTGAATCTATAGATTACTGTGGGTAGTACACTCATTTTCACTATATTGATTCTTCCAATCCATGAACATAGTATATTTCTCCATCTATTTGTGTTATGTTTGATTTCTTTCATCAGTGTTTTATAGTTTTCTATATATAGGTCTTTTGTTTCTTTACTAGATTTATTCTGAAGCATTTTATTCTTTTTGTTGCAATGGTGAATGGAATTGTTTCCTTAATTTCTCTTTCTGTTTTCTCAGTGACTAGATATAAGTGCAGGATATAAAATTAACACACAGAAATCCCTTGCATTCCTATACACTAACAATGAGAACACAGAAAGACAAATTAAGGCAGTGGGATCTTGAACAAGCCTCTTACTCTCTTGAACCTCAAGTGTTGGTTAAGACAAGAGTAATTCCTCCCCATCTATCTTACACAGTTATGGTCCTGAGGACTTAACAGTAAGATAAGATGTATCCTGGGAAAACACTCTATGGAATGTAAGAGGTTCAATGATTTGTTATTCAATAGATTCTGGAGTTGTTCTTTTCTTTGCTTATTATTTAAGTTCATCCTTCTCAGCATTAAACCATTCATATTGCTCTAGAAAAATATTCCCCTGGACTATTCTCATAGGTGGTTATAACTAACTCTTCAAGGCTCATGTGCATGTGAATGCTCAGTTACTCAGTTGTGTCCAACTCTTTCTGAGCCCAAGGACTGTAGCCTGCCAGGCTCCTCTGCCCATGGGATTCTCCAGGCAAGAATACTGGAGTGGGCTGCCATTTCCTTCTCCAGGGGATCTCCCTGACCCAAGAATTGAATCTGCATCTCCTGTATTTTCTGCATTGGCATGCAGATTCTTTACCACTGTGCCAAGTTGGAAGCCCCTTTAAGGCTCATAAAGAGATGTAAAAAATCAAGAACTCTGAGTGACTGTCAAAGGACTCTGCAAATTTCACACAAACATTTCTATATAAGGGAATTCCCTGGCCATCCAGTGATTAAGACTCAGCACTTTCATTGCTCTGGGCCTGGGTTCAATCTCTAGTCAGGGAACTAAGATCCTGCATGATGCAGCCAAGAAATTTTTTCTACACAATATATTTTGTGACTACACACTCAGATCCTAGGCTACACAAACACCTGTAGTCTTGGATATAAATGAACTACATGAGACATAAGAGAGCTCGCAGTAGACAGGAACAGATATAAAGGACATATATGGGCCCAAGTCCTGTTAATGTATAGGAAGTTATCTGTTCAGTTCAGCCACTCAGTTGTCTCCAACTCTTTGCAACCCCATGGACTGCAGCACACCAGGATTCCCTGTCCATCACCAACTCCCAGAGCTTGCTCAAACTCATGCCCATTGAGTCAGTGATGCCATCCAATCATCTCATCCTCTGTCATCCCCTTCTCCTCCTGCCTTCAATCTTGCCCAGCATCAGGGTCTTTTCAAATGAGTCAGTTCCTTGCACCAGGTGGCCAAAGTATTGGAGCTTCAGCATCAGTCCTTCTAATGAATATTCAGAACTGATTTCCTTTAGGATTGACTGGTTTGATCTCCTTGCAGTCCAAGGGACTCTCAAGAGTCTTCTCCAACACCACAGTTAAAAGCATCAATTCTTTGGTGCTCACCTTTCTTGCTAGTCCAACTCTCACATCCATACATGACTACTGGAAAAGTCATAGCTTTGACTAGACAGACTTTCGTTGGAAAAGTAATGTCTGTGCTTTTTAATAGACTGTCTAGGTTGGTCATAACTTTAATTTCATGGCTGCAGTCACCATCTGCAGTGATTTGGGAACCCAAGAAAATAAAGTCTGTCACTGTTTGCATTGTTTCCCAATATAGGAAGTTATAGTACAATGATTTTATGGGGAGGGGGTTATATTGCTGATGTGTCAGCCCATCCTGGGCTTCCCAGGTGATGCAGTGGTAAAAATCTGCCTGCCAATGCAGGAGACACAGGTTTGATCCCTGGGTCAGGAAGATCCCCTGGAGGAGAGCTTGGCAGCCCACTCCAGTTTTCTTGCCTGGGAAATACCATGGACAGAGGAGCCCGGCAGGCTACAGGCCATGGGGTCGCAAAGAGTCAGACATGACTGAGTGAGCACACACACACACAGCTCATCCTGGCTAGAGAACTTTGTAAGTACAACTTGGTTCACTTTTCTTCCTGTCATTGAAGCTTCTTCATAAGTAGGAATCTCATCAGAGAGATAGTAACTCAACTGGAAATCAGGACAATGATGGACTTTTGGATTTACAGTGGAAGGAGAGACTGACGATGCAGAGACTGGATGTAGTGGGGTCGGACCTAGAGACTGTCATACAAAGTGAAGTAAATCAGAAAGAAAAACAAATATCATATATTAATGCATATAAGAGGAATCTAGAAAAATGGTATAGATGATCTTATTTGCCAAGCAGAAGTGGAGACACAGTTGTAGAGGACAAATATATGGATACCAAGGGGAAAAGGAGGGGTGGGAGGAATTGGGAGATTGGGACTGATATATATACAGTATTGACATTATGCATAAAACAGATAGCTAGTAAGAACCTACTGTACAGCACAGGGATCTCTGCTTGATGCTGTGAGGTGACCTAAATGGGAAGGAAATCCAAAAAAGAGGCGATATATGTTTACACATAGCTGATTCACTTTGCTGTATGATAGAAATTAACACAAAATTGTAAAGCAACTATACTCCAATAAAACTAATTTTTAAAAAAAAAACAAAACAAAGCAAAACAAAAGCCTACTCTTGGAAATGAAACTGCTCTGTCAACATCAGCAAACAAAAGTGAACAAATTATCCTTGATTTCCCCCAAAATATTAACAAATAATTAACAAAGAAAGTGGAGTCCACTTGATAGTAAATAGAATAAGATCTAGGCTAAACAAAGAAAATGCAAAAAAGCAAAGTGTTTTAAGTTTCTCTTCTCTACCCTTCTCTGTTTCTCTCCTTTCTCTGACTCTTTAGATCTACCAAACTTTGCACAGATTTCTTCTCTTGCAGTCCCTTGGTCTCCCAAGCTCCTCACCCTAATTTGGCTCTCCATGACTCAGAATCCTTATTTTACCTCCAACCATCAATCCAAGGTATGTACTATTTCTCCACTTATAACCCCAATAGTCAGTGGGTTCTTACGCCCTTGGGTTTTAAAGGGTAACTAGCTAATCCAGAGGCTACCCAGGTGGCGTGCTGGTAAAGAATCTGCCTGCCAATGTAGGAGAGGCAGGTTCAATCCCTGGGTCGGGAAGATCCCCTGCAGGAGGAGATGGCAACCCACTCCAGTATTCTTGCCTGGAGAATCCCATGGACAGAGGAGGTTGGCAGGCTACACAGTCCATGGGGTTGTAAAGAGTTGGACACGACTGAGCTACTGAGCACACAGTTAATCCAGAGGCTAACATAGTATTACAGAAAAGAGTCTTGTAGGGATGGGCTACTCCCAGATAACATGTAAAAAATGCATGTTACTAATAACCTCCTAAAGACAAGTGGTCTGTGGGAACCATTTTTCCCATGAGAGAGTCTAATGATGGACACTCACACTTGACAGCTAAGAAGGGCCAGGCTCCATCTGCCTGGGGGTGCACAGATAACTGCAGCCAGAATGACCACTCTCACCCCAATCAGAGGAGGTTCCTCCCAGCCCTGATCTCTTGATATCAAGGCCCTCTACCTCCAGTTTCCTTCCTTCAGAGTTCTGGGAACATTGATGCTATCTCACCAAAAGCCTTTCTGATTCCCTTAATTCCCTCAGTCTGAGAGTACACTTGGCTTCAGAACAGAGAGGATTGAAATGTCTGTCAATGATGATCTCCTCTGATCTGGCAATCCTGAAGGATAAATGTGCCAAAATGAGACAATTAAAGGAGCAGTGTCCTGTGCATAAGAAAGAACTATGATGTATTAAAGTACAGAGTGCCACCCAAATGATAAGGAGTAGGTACCCAGACATGCTGTCAGTATTTTCACTTTAATATTTACAAAGAAAAAAAATCATGAAGCTTTAAAATTCCTCCAGTGAAAAGAATCTTAAACCAACAAACAAAAAAAACCAGACTGGATATATATAGGGACTTCAAAGGTGGCTCAATAGTAAAGAATCTGCCTGCCAGTGCGGAGACATGGACTTGATCCCTGGGTCAGGAAGATCCTCTGGCTGAGGAAATGGCAACCCACTCCAGTATTCTTGCCTGGAGAATCCCATGGACAGAGGAGCCTGGTGGGCTACAGTCCATGGGGTCACAAAGAGTTGGACAAGATTGAGCATGCACGAATGTATAACTAATTCACTGAACTGCACTCTTGAAGCTAACAAGGCATTGTAATTCAGCTATACTCTAATAAAATGTTTAAAAGAAAAAAAAATTCCCCCAGCAGAATCATTCTGCATTTCCTGAGGTAGAGGCTGTGAAAACAGAGTGAGATTGCCAAGGGTATCTGGGGAGGCTGATCAGCAGTGACAGTAAACAGCAGTTTCCTGTGAGAAGCACAGCTGGCATTTAGACAGGGCGGGAAGAGCAGAAACCGAGCAAAGCGGATGGCGGGAAGTGAACCACGATGAATGGAGAAGCCAAGCCATGATAGTAAGCGGTAAAGTACCGAAGAAGACCTCAGCAAATGCCACTGCTCACAACACACACCCGCCACCATCTCCTGATCTCAGGACACCTGAAGCATAACCCCCCACACAGCAACCCTTCCTTTATTCTTATAAATTGGCAACAGGCCCACATCACTGATGTTGCACCAAAGTCCTGACTATACAAAATAACTAGAGACAAATCATTCACTCATTTGGTGAAATGAATGGAATGGACAGTGGGGGACAGGGACAAGACAGATTTCATCAACTTCCACACATTCCAGAATGACCTTTATGCTTGCAGGGCTTCCCAGGTGGCCCAGTGGTAAAGAATCCACTTGCCAATGCAGGAGATGCAAGAGATGTGTTTGATCCCTGGGTCGGGAGGATACCCTGGAGTAGGAAATGGCAACCCACTCCAGTATTCTGGCTGGAAAAATCCCATGGATAGAGGAGCCTGGAGGGTTATAGTCCACGGGGTCACAAAGAGTTGGACACGCCTGAACAACTAAACACATTTTATGTCTGCCTTTCACTTGGATGTTAAGACATGTATGTGGTTGAAAGAGACTTTTATTCCTCTTGTTAACATATTCAGGTAGCTGTGTTTCACACGATTAATATACAGGTATATGATTTAAATTTGGTCAATTTTGCTTATTTTTGTTTGTGCCTTTTTATCAACCTCTCTCTATTTCTTTCCCTCCTTCCTTATCCCAGAGCAGCCACTTTTCTACACTTTGTTTGACATTTCCAAAATTTTATTTTATTTAGTCATTTATTTATTTCAGATTCCACATATAAATGATATCATGTGGCATTTTTCTTTCTCTTTCTGGCATATTTCACTTAGCATCATGTCCTCAAGGTCCATTCATTTGTCACAAATAAGAGCATATCCTTCTCTGTTATATTATTCTGTCTGAATCACAGTCAATTGTATTTACAGACCTTTCATGACTTATGATAGGGTTATGCCCCATAAACCCACTGTATGCTGAAAATATCATAAGCTGAAAATGTATCTGATACCCCTAACCTACTGAACTGGAGAAGGCAATGGCACTCCATTCCAGTACTCTTGCTTGGAAAATCCCATGGAACGAGGAGCCTGTTAGGCTGCAATCCATGGGGTCGCTAAGAGTCGGACACAACTGGGCAACTTCACTTTCACTTTTCACTCTGATGCATTGGAGAAGGAAATGGCAACCCACTCCAGTGTTCTTGCCTGGAGAATCCCAGGGACGGGGGAGCCTGGTGGGCTGCCATCTATGGGGTTGCACAGAGTCGGACACGACTGAAGTGACTTAGCATAGCACAGCAACCTACTTAACAATGTAGCTTAGCCCAGTCTACTTTCAATCTTCTCAGGACACTTAACATTAGACTACAGTTGGGCAAAACCATCTAACACAAAGCCTATTTCACACACAAAAAAGTGTTGAATATTTCATGTCATGTATTGAATTCTGTACTGAAAGTGAAGAACAGAATGGTTGTTAAGGGTATGGAATGGCAACAGGAGTGTCAGCTGTGCAGTCACGTGTTCCTCTGGCTGACTGGGAGCCAGGCTCCCAGAACCACACGAGAGAATAGCGTAGCATGTTGTCACTAGCCCAGGAAAAGATCAAAATCCAAAGTACAGTTTCTACAGAATGCATATCATTCTTGCACCAACATAAAGTCAGAAATCATAAGTCAGACTGTCATAAGTTGGAGATCGTCCATGTATACATCGCACCTTCTTTATTCATTCTTCTGTGGATGGACACTTGGGTTGATTCCACGTCTTGGCTATTGTAAACAGTGCTCCTGTGAACGTGAAAGTGCAGCCATCTCTCTGGAACTCTGTTTTCGTTTACTTTGGATGTATACCCAGACGTGGGATTGCTGGATCAAATGGTAATTCTATTTTTAAATTTTTGAGGAACCTCCAAACTGTTTTCCTTAGAGGCTAAAACCATTTACGTTCCCACCAACACTGCACAAGGGTTCCCTTTCCTCCCTGCACCCTTGCCAATGCTTGTTATCTCTTGTCTTTTTTATTTTTCATTTTTATTGGAATATAGTTGCTTTACAATGCTGTGTTAGTTGCTACTGTACAGCAAAGTTAATCAGCTACAATGTGTACATATATCTCCTCTTTTTTGGATTTCCTTTCCATTTAGGTCATCACAGAGTATTGCGTAGAGTTCCCTATGCTATTCAGTAGGTTCTTATCAGTTATCTGTTTATATAGTAGTATATGTATGTGAGTCCCAATCTCCCAATTCATCTCACCCCCTGTTCCCCTCTTGGTGTCCATACATTTATTCTCTACCTCTATGCCTCTATTTCTGCATTGCAAATAGGTTCATCGGTCTTGTCGTTTTGATGATAGCTATTCTGACATGTGTGAGGTGATGTATCAATGTAGTTTTGATGTGCAATTCCCTGATGATTAAGAAAGTGGAAACCTTTCCATGTACCTTCTGATCATTTATGTGTCTTCTCTAGAAGAATGCTTGTTCAGTTCCTCTGCCCATTTTTAAATTGAATTGTTTGGGTTTTTTTTGCTTTGAGTTGTATATGTTTTTTAATATATTTTAAATATTAACCCCTTAGCAGATATATGAGTTGCAAATATTTTCTCCCATTCCCTAGGTTGCATGTTCTTTCATTTTGTTGATGTGCAGAGGCTTTTTAGTTTGATGTATTCCCACTTCTTAATTTTTGCTTTTGGTGTCAAATATAAAGAGAAAGTCACTGCCAAGACCAAAGCCAAAGAGCTTACCCTCTACGTTTTCATGTAGATCAGTTCTGTCAACTTTGGTCAGTTATAAAGAAACTTTATTCCTGAATGACTTGTTCATTGAGTTGTCACTGTGAAAAGAAAACAATATTAAAATACAGACTTAGAAACACAAAAACTATAACAAGTTTTGCAAGGTTGGAGTGCTACTCACTTTTGCTTAATATCAGGTTGTCAAAATTAATAATCATCACTGCAAGAAAGAAATAATTTATTTTTTCATAGCCTTGACTAAAGATTCAATTTTTACAAGGTGGAGAAAAATTGTATGATTTTTTTTGAGATGAAGAGTTTATTCAATTTGCTTCAAGGCCATTACATAACTGCTTATTTTGGTTAGCATAATATTTTGTTGTGCAATTAATGCTATTAATTTATACCATCAAATTGTATGATTTTTAGCAATTTTCCCCTTAGTACCTGAATAATCTTTTTATAATTAAGGAACAAAATTTTTTAAAAAAGAAACATTTAAAAGAAAAGTTCAATTGTGTCAATGTACCTAATGGATATTTTAAAATAAACCAGATTATATTGGATTGGGCTTCCTCTCCTAATAACTGACCCAGAAAAGAAGTTAATTTCTTGGAATGTAAAGTAGGACTATTTCCTTGTATTTGTCTGTTAGTCAAATATCTTAAATCCAAACTTATAATGGGTATATATAATACATCTGGCATTAAATTGTTTTAAAAATTAAATATGTTATTTCTCTGACCCAACAGCTATTACTGAATACTACAGAAATGTCTGTAATTGTGTTTGTATGCACAGTGATAATGGTTTCTGAAATATGATTTAAAAATCAATACCTAAAAGTATTTTAAATGCATACTTGGGCATTATTCATCCTAGAGGCATGCACATTTTATTTTCTAGAAAAATCAAAGACATATTTTGTCAAACCAAAAACTGCATTTTCAATATGGTCTATATGATTTGATTGTGCAGGGACAATACTTAGATTTAACCAACTTAAAGGATGAACCTAAAAGATGAAAGAATATTAAACTTGAATATTATTTCCCTGATGGCTCAGTTGGTAAAGAACCCACCTGCTCATGCAGGAGACACAAGAGACACGAGTTTGATCCCTGGGTCAGGAAGATCCCCTGGAGAAGGAAATGGCAACCCACTTCAGTGTTCTTGCCTGGAAAATTTCATGGACAGAAGAGCCTTGTGGGTTACAGTTTATAGGGTTGCAAAGAGTTGGACAAGACTGTGTGTGTGTGTGCACATGTGCACGCACGCACGCACACACACACACAGGAGATGAACTAAAGGATGAAAGAATATTAAACTTGAACAGCATAAACATAGATTTTCTGCAGCTAAATTCTGTGTTTTAGTAATACGTAGCTACCACAACCACTGACTAATGATTAAAGTAAAAATTAACTGTAAGTTTCTTTTATCCTAACATTTCTTTTAAAGTATAAGAAAAAGACCATTTATATTATTTATGAGCTTAGTATTATTTTCCATTGATTATATAATGCTTATTTCATTTTTCTAATGTATGTTTGGAAAAACAAGGTAACAATATTGTAGGGAGTACATTAATGAAGAGCAATTACTAAATAACAAATCAACAACATTTATAACAAATATAAAGTAATTGCTAGGGTTTTTAGGTCCTTAGGAATTTTTGAATATTGAAAGAGCAAACAGATATAAATATATTTTGCTTTAGTTTAGGTTTGTAATTTTTCTTCCCATGTTTACTTTTAGGGAAATTAAGACACATTTTTATGGAAAAAAATTTACTCTATGATTACATATTACTTCAAGATTTTTAAATTCATGCTCTATAAATAGACTGTAATCAAACTAATTAATAATACTACATTAACCTGGTTCATACAAATCAGGCTACAGTTGATACAACACTCATTACTATTCATCTTTAGTTTATATATAATTGAGTTGATTTGTTTCCAAACAAAAATATATTGAGAATATAATTTTTATTTATAATAATTAAGTGTGCAAATCCACCAAAATTATATATTTTGCTAATCCTTTGGCACTTGAGAATCTATAATTTGGGTAACTTTTCAGCACATGCCTGAAAATTCTAAATTTACAATGTATTGTAGTTTTAGTTGCCATTGAATAGTGACCTCAAATTGGAAGCTTTAACTGTTAAATACTCAGAGCTTCTTACTTCAGACCTTGGTAGATGTTGGTTTGAAAAGACTTTGAGAGAAATACGTTACTTAGAAACATATAGTCTAGGGTGGAAATGAAATACATAAAGATTTCACAAGAAATTCTGATGTCTGCAGGCAGACCCAAGGACACGTCCGCTGAACCACACCTGACCCACAGAGTGGCAGAGGGCGAGCTGTGTGCAAGATGGAAGCTGAGAATAATTCTGCAAATGTGCTGAAAACAATCCAGATCCTCTCAGTACAGTCTCTCAATCTCCACATTCCAACTCAGGTGGGAATCTCCCTCCCCTTGTCCATTCCCATCCCTCAAGCTGTAATTTACACTTCTGTCTTCAAGGTGGCTGCTGAGTATAGTTTCACCTGATTTCATTTCAATAAGGGAGACGCTCTCTGAAGTAAGGGAGACGCTTGCTGTCGGGGATTTCCAGACTCTGCGCAGGTGTAGAGGTGGATCTGCCCTGATCGTCGCATTTCCAGGCCCTTGCAGGTGGCCAGTCTCCACGTGAGCCCTCCATGCTGTCTAGTTAACAAGTGTCCATCTGGTTTTTTTTAAATTTATTATTTATTTATTTGTGGCTGCACTGGGTCTTTATTGGGCTTCCCAGGTGGTGCTAGTGGTAAAGAACCCATCTGCCCGTGCAAGTAGACATAAGTGACGCAGGTTCGATCTCTGGGCTGGGACGATCCCCTGGAGGAGGGCATGGCCACCTACTCCAGTATTCTTGTCTGGAGAATCCCATGGACAGAGGAGTCTGGCAGGCTAGGGTTGCAAAGAGTCAGATGTGACTGAGCAGCACAGCAGCAGCAGCAGCGTCTTTCTTGCTGTGCAGGCTTTCTCTAGTTGCAGTGAGCAAGAGTTACTCTCTAGTTATGGTGCATAGGGCTTCTCATTTCAGTGGCTTCTGTTGTTGCAGAGCATGGGCTCTACGTTCTCAGGCTTCAGTGGCTGCAGTGCTTGAGCTCAGTAGCTGTGACATAATGGCTTAGTTAGGTCTAAGCAACTAAGTGGAGCTCAGTTGCTCCGTTGCATGTGGGATCTTCCTGGACCAGGAATCGAACCTGTGTCCTATGCATTGGCAGGTGGATTCTCAACCACTGGACCACCAGGGAGGTCCCAGCATCCATCTGATTTTTAAATCACACTGAGAGTTGCAGAACACAAGGCCTCAGGAACCAACCTAAAACTGAAAACATTGCAGTTGTTAGTTATATATAGTATAACATATACATGGTTCTTCCAGTAGTCAGGTGTCTTTTAACCTGATAAAAGCAGTGAAGTGCTAGCTGGAAATGAGAACCAAATCTGCAGAACTAGCTTAGGTGATTCAAATCTTCCAGAAAACACTTACCCTGAACCAGTCCTGAGACAGCCCTCCATCTATTGCAGTCACCACCAATGTCAGAGCTCCTCTAGTTCATTTCATAACTAGACCTACATCCTTTGAAAGGAGTAACATGATTGTTTCCATGTTAAGTGGTCAAAGACAACCTGGCTATAGTAGTTTTTAAAAGAAATCAAAAAGAGAGAGTTAAGAAGTAAAAAGGATGAGTTCATTTTTTGAGACAAGTTTAGCTACATCAAAAAATGCTTCAAGTCAATTTAAAAAGGAACGATTTCACTGTCAATCTTCTCCATATGCCTCCTTTGGGTTTTGTTTTATTATCATTTGAAGGTAACTAGAATTGCAAACATCAGCTTCTCTGAATAATCACTAAGATGTCTTCCAAAAGAAAGTCAAGGGCTATAATCCTAGTCTAAATTTTTGGATGGCTTCCCAGTTAAATGTCAAAACAGTAGCTTCCTTTGGGATAGCTATTCCTTTTTATTGTACTGAAGAGCCCTTTTAGTGGCTTGTTCTGAATAATTACATATCATGCTTGACTTTCCTTTTACATAATATGAAAATTTTTTATTTCCTTATTCTCTATGGTAACAGCCAAGTTGCTTCAAGCCTGTTTCTTTTCTCTCAAGTACAAAGCTATTTTCCTGGAAGTGGAGGTGGGGGATCTGTCATACACGCAGGCAGAGAACGTTGGAGCAGTTTAGATGAACAGAAACATGCATCCCGTCTGCACTTCATCTGCGTCAAGTTGGCCTGCCCGGGACTTCCGAGGTGCTGTTTACTCAGCATAGAGTGCTCTTCCCTCCTTCCCATCCTCAGACTACTGTTCGTCACTCATCTTTCACTGTCAGCTCAGAATCCGTCCCTATCATGATGACCTTCCCCTGATCATCCAGACAGGATCCTGTGCTCTTTTCTCAGCTAGGGAAAGGATGTGCTTAGTCATTCAGTCGTGTCTGACTCTGTGACCCCCATGGACTGTAGCCCGCCAGGCTCCTCTGTCCATGGGATTTCCCAGGCAAGAATATCGGAATGGGTTGCCATTCCGTTCTGCAGGGGATCTTGCCAACCCAGGGATCGAATCTACGTCTCCTGCATTGGCAGGTGGATTCTTTTACCATTGTGCCACCTGGGAAGCCCAAGGAATGGGTCCCCACTGTGAACTTTTAAAAGTATGCAATAAACGGTAGCATTAATTTTGATTTTTTTTAATTCACAATTTTCACAATACCTACAAAATTGTTCTTTTTCATGGGGTTACCAACGTTTGTAGTCACCGTCTGCATGTATCCTTTCCTGAAATATTGTCATAAGATATATTAATTTTCCTAGAACAGAAAGGGGGACCCCTGGCTAGCTGATTGGACACACCAGCATTGAGCGGACCACTCAGCAGGGGAACATGCTGGCTTCCTCTGTCTTTTGTTGTTGTTGTTGTATTTTGTATTTATTTTTTAATCGGAGGAAAATTGGTTTACAATGTTGTGTTGGTTTCTGTTGTACAGCAACATGAATCAGTCATATACATGTTCCCTCCCTCTTTGATTGGCTTTTCTTCCATAGAAGCAGGTCGCATCAATATCCCAAGGGCAGAGGCAGTCACTGTCCCAGTGGCTCTCTGCCAAGTGACCTGGAACGAAGGAAGGCTGCTTAGAAGGCTGCTGAGCCACAGCTTGGGGGCAGATGATGGCTGACAACCCCCTGAACCCCTCCAATGGCACCTCTTCCCTCCTCTTGAGGACTACTCCCACACTCTGTTTGTTCCATGTGGTCCAGTTAAGTCAGTTGTGTTAGTGTTAGCTGCTATGTCGTGTCTGACTCCTTGAGGCGCTATGAACTGTAACCCGCCAGGCTCCTCTGTCCACAGGATTTCTCAGGCAAGAATACTGGAGTGGGTTGCCATTCCCTTCTCCAGGGTATCTTCCCTACCCAGGGATCGAACCCACATCGCCTGTATTTGCAGGTGAGTTCTTTACTACTGAGCCACCTGGGAAGCCCTCTGATTAAGTCAATCCTTTTGTGCGAAGCACTTTTTTTCCTAAATCTATTAGGGAAACTGTCATGTTCATCAGCTTTTTATTTTTATCAGTAAAGGATACTTATTTAGGGAGCTATCTGTCTGGGGCTGATGATATTTGATAACATTCACAAAGCAGTTAGCTTATTTTCATTATCTCATTTCTTGCAGCACATCCTAACTCCTCGGGGAGGGCAACATCTGTTCCTGCAGGGGGAATGTTTCCAGCCTTCTCATTGGTTCCCCCCAGCTTTAGACTCCAGGGAAACCAGCTCTCCCTCATTCTTGTGGATTCCCTAGATTTTTGCATGGAGATTTATGAAAAAGAGACTTGTAATGCTTCAGTGTTAATTAGATATCACAGTCTTGTGAACGATAAAAACGAGACTAAAAGGATGATCTGAAAAAAGAAAAAGAAAAGCAAAGGAGATTTAGAAAAGATTTCAAAGATTCTTTAAAACCACTAGGAAATTCTCTCTTCAGAAGGAAAAAAAAATTCTACAACAAATACGAAAATTATTCTGCTTCAAATACTTAGCTTATTTACTGTTAAAATATTAATATTGTGCCTTCCTAGACTGAGACTAACTTTTAAATTTCAGGCATTTAGATTTAGAGTTCAACTCACAGCTTACTAAAGTGTGGAATGTGATTCGCTAATATTCTTACAACTATACCCCAGAACTCCAGAGCGTATATACTATATGGGCCAATTAATTTTCAAATTTCATAAAGTATGTCAGTGCTATAAACAATTAGTGAGAAAAGAAAAATGATACCCTTTTTGATGGTAGAATGACATGGAGCACTTAAACATTCATTGAGGGCCTGTTGGGCTCCAATGGTAGGGATGGGGGTGGGGAAGGGGACAGGGTAAGGATAAATGGAGATGCGAGTGGGGGGAGGGGAAATCAGGAAATTCACAAAGAACAGTACCTGCTTGCAAAAGGTGTCCACAATTCC
Source organism: Bos indicus (assembly GCF_029378745.1). Classification (NCBI taxonomy): domain Eukaryota; kingdom Metazoa; phylum Chordata; class Mammalia; order Artiodactyla; family Bovidae; genus Bos; species Bos indicus. Next base: position 29,029,150 of record NC_091771.1, on the reverse strand, counting down.
ATGAGGGGAAAAGAAAAGGTGGAGGAAAAGAAAATGCTGTTGGTATGCTGACAGTTGTATCATGACAAAACACATAGGTAGCCTCCAGTTTTTAAACTGTTGAGCCACTTTTTAAATAAAGCCTGGAATCCAGGATTTTCCAGAATAGGCCCAACTAAGGAGCTAAGGGGATCAGTAGCTGTTTTTTGTTTTTTTTCTTTCTTTCTCTTTGTCCCTCTTAGGGCCTGTAATAGTCCTACTTCCTGATCAAAAAGTAGATCAACTCCAAGTGTAAAAACAGTTTCATTCTCTGCAGCTTAAAAAGCTTTCTTAGCTCAAGAGTTCAGTGATGGAGTTCTGTCCCAGCTCCACTATTCAGAATCCACGAGGTCTTGAGTGCATCCCCTCACCGCTCCACCTTCAGGAGAAACTGCAGGAAAGCCCTTTGTGTGCTAAAAGGGTAGAAGCAAAGGCCAGCTAATGGTACTATGATGCTCCAACAAGATGATGGAACTGGGTTTAGAGTAAGACCATTCACCAAAATTGCACACTATACCAGGGATAAGAAAGACCTAGAGAAATTCAAATTTTCACTTTCTGATTAAGCTGTCCCTCTTGAACTGAGTTCTGATCCACCGTGATATTTTGTCCTGGGAGTAACTGTCCAGCTTCACTTTCTGCCACACTTCCCACCCTGGGCCACATCAGCTGTCACTAAGACACCCAACTCCAGTCTCTCTTTGACTGTGCCAAGGTCCTTTCTTAGGTCTTAGTACCCAAACCTGTGAGAAGTGGACCATAACGAAGGCTGAACATTGAAGAATTGATCCTTTCAAACCGTGATGCTGCAGAAGATGCTTGAGAGTCCTTTGGACAACAAGGAGATCAAACCAGTCAATCCTAAAGGAAATCAACCCTGAATTTTCATTAGACGGACTGATGCTGAAGCTCCAATATTTGGCCACCTGAGTCGGGAAAAGCCGACTCATTGGAAAAGACCCTAATGCTAGGAAAGATTGAGGGCAGGAGGAGAAGGGGATGACAGAGGATGAGATGGTTGGATGGCATTGCCAACTCAGTGGACATGAGTTTGAGCAAATTCCGAGAGATGGTGAAGGACAGGGATGTTGCATGTTGCAGTTCATGGGGCCGAAAAGAGTGGGACACAACTTAGGGACTGAACAACAACAACAGGATTAAACCTGGCACTGTTTTACCTCCTTGGAGTGACAACTTATTGTATTATAACCAGTGCCCCCTAACAGTGTGGGCACCCACTGAAGACAGAGATCGTGTATTATTAATCTTTGTACCCTTGTCAGTGTACCTGGCAAAGACACCTGGCTTAGTGAATGAATGGATGCATGTACACCAATCATAATTTCTGCCCATAAAGAACAGGATTGTGACATACTCCAACTACATGTTTCTGTGTGTTTCCCTAAAGCACTATAACTGTCTACATAGTTTTATAACAGCTTTGAGTGAGTGAAGTCGCTTAGTCGTGTCCGACTCTTTGCGACCCCAAGGACTGTAGCCCACCAGGCTCCTCTGTCCATGGGATTCTCCAGGCAAGAATACTGGAGTGGGTTGCCATTTCCTTTTCCAGGGGATCTTCCCCACCCAGGGATTGAACCCAGGTCTCCCGCATTGCAGGCAGATGCTTTAACCTCTGAGCCACCAGAATACAATGTAACTGCTATATAAATAGTTGTGAATACAACGTAAATGCTTTGTAAATAGTTTGGCTTTCTGGAACTTTCTGGAATTGTTTTTTCAAATAATTTCTATCAGTCCTTGGTTGAATCCATGGATTCAGAACCTGTAGACAGGAAGAGGTCACTGCATAACTAGAAAATCTCTAAGGTCCTTAGACCTTCCAAAGCCTTAGAGCTCCCAGTCAATTCCCTGAGGCATGGGGAGGGACTGGAGATTACCAGGAGGAATCTCTCCCAATAATATACAATATAGAAAGGTAACTGTGATGCTCTGAAAAATGAAAGGAAAGCTATAAGTACACATTCCAAAGGGAAAGAGGAACAGAACCTGTGAGTGAACTTATGAATGATCCACTGTACTTAATTACACAGCTTTTTTGAACAAATGTATATGTGTACATGCAAATATTTATTCCTGAGTCAATAAGAACATCTTAAAATTATTCTAGAACTTCATTTAAATTGTATCTTTTGGGTCTGTTGATTGGAATGGAATTGGCCTGTGGATCCTTCTGTGGAAGTTTTTATATGTTCATTTGTGAACGGTCATCAGTTAATTTATCTTAAGATCAAGACCAGGAGTCAAAGCTATGATGGTGATGAAGATATGGAAACTCTTGCTTTGGTAGACTTGACCCTAAGCTAAGTGGGACAAGAAAAAAAATAAATTGAGGGGTTAAGAATACTGAATCCATGATCTACAAATTGTAAATGAAAAGTTCCCTTTAAAGAAAGACTTTTTATGATAAGAGCACTGAGATGTAATTCCCAGGTAACCTCAGCTTTTCAAAAGTTTACTGGGTATCACTTGTTATGAAAAAACCACATTAGTTACCGTTTTCGATCACCAAAAGAAATCCAAAGAGGGTTTTTGCTTTTATGTAAAAGGCAAAAGGCAAAAATAGCACTCAGCACTCGATTTGCAGCAAGCTTATACAGAGGCTGGAGAAGGAAATGGCAACCCACTCCAGTGTTCTTGTCTGGAGAATCCCAGGGACGGGGGAGCCTGGTGGGCTGCGGTCTATGGGGTCGCACAGAGTCGGACACGACTGAAGCGACTTAGCAGTAGCAGCAGCAGTATACAGAGGCAGTGTCAAGCTCCACCTCCTGCCCCCAACTATACTGGGCATCTCGGTATCAATCTGCCATAGATTTGAACTAAGTCTGTGAGCATCTGTGCTTTATCTTGATTGATTTTGTGTGCTCATTAGCAAGATGTGCCCCAAGGTAATTCTTTTGTGCTTTCTGCCCTTTTGGCTTATGAAAGGTTTCATAGAAACACTCTACTTCAGGTAGTGGGGAAGCTTGCACAAGTTCACTCAATGTGTATTAATATAATGCAGTGGTTTTTAGTGGATTCAGAACTAATGAATTCATGGATGGATTCATCCATCACCACTAACAAACTGAGGGAACAGTCTCGTCACCTTCAAGAAACCCCAACCCATTAGCAGTCACTCGCCAACCCGCCTCGCGCCCCTAGCAACCATTAATCTACCTTCTGTCTCTATGGATTCTTAATTTCTTGTTACACTGTGTACACAGCATCAACTATTAGAACGCATCTCTGTGCCCGACTGAGACATAAGAGCAGAAGCAGTTCTGATTCAGTGAAGAAGTACAAAATCAATCTCCTTGCTTTGTGACCTTGGGTAAGTTGTTGAACTGGATTTAGTTTCCTCCTAAAAATGAAGAAGTTTGGACTGTGCAAGAGGTTAAACAAAAAAAAAAAAGCAAAACCCCTCTGGCTATAATTCCAATAGGCTTCCTAATACATGTCTTCCTGTAATTAAGATTTCATACCAGAACTGCTGCAGCCGCTGCCTTCCCCGCGAAGGGCCCTAGAGAAAACGTTTTCTCTTTTTCTGCCCTTTGTGGGTGTCTATTCCTGGGCGGGCCAAGGAGAAACTGCAGAGCCCAGGAGCGGAGTCTCTCGCGCGCGGCGCCCGCAGGAAGCCTCGCCCAGCTCGGGACCGCACCCTCCGCGGCGCCCCTGGGAGAGAGCCGGCAGCCGCGCGCGCCACGGACGCGGGGAGGGGCGCGGCCATGGGGAAGGGGGCGGAGCCAGCGGCCTGGCAGCCAATCCGGGCGGCCGCGCGTCCCGAGGGCCGCGGCTCTCCGGGCGCGCAGGGGGCGGGGCTCCGCTTGACAGTGGCGGTCGCCGGGCAGCGGAGCCCGGGCACAGCAAGCGCGGCGCGGCGCGGCGCGGGGAGCACGGGCGGCGGCGGCGGCGGCGCAGGGCCCCTGCCAGCACAGGGTCTCGGCGCAGCGGAACAGCCTCCCGCGGCGGCGGCGGCGGCGGCTGCGTCCGGGCGATGCGGCGGGTCTCCTCAGGCGCCCGTGTCCCGACCTCTTCCTGAAGGTACCGCGCGGAGCTCGCCCCCTCGCCCCCGGGCGGCGCAGCGCCGGCCCCGCCGCTTTGTGAAGCCCCGGCTGGGGCGCGGGGTGGGTGGGGCCGGGCGGGGCGGCGCTGTCTGGGCAGCTTTCCCCGCGAGGAAGAGGGTGGCGGCGGAGGGAAGCGGGCTGAGGGAGGAGGGCTCTCTCCCGGGCGCGGCTGGCGGCCCTGCCGCCCTCCATCCTCCTGCCACCCCTTCCCTTCCCACCCCACGTGGCTCGAAAGAGGTCTCGTTCCGGGAGAAAGTTTGGTGCTGAGACGCGCCGAGCCGGACTCGGGGGTCCCTGAGGCGCGTCCCGGTAGAGGGGAGGCAGGTCGTCCTTGCCGGGAACGCCCGTGACCTGCATATGGGCAAGCGGGAACCCAGGCCACTTTCTAACCTCTCCCCACATCCACTCTCCCCCCAGCAGCATTCCCGACGCAGGCTCTTCCCCGAGGGAATTCCTCGATGGGGATTCCCCCCTACCCCAACTGGAGCAGGGGACAGGCACCCAGAGCCCCCCCCACCCCCCACCCCTGCTGTGGCTTCTGCCGAAGGTAGTAGTTCAGTCTCCAGCACCTTCTAATTAAAGGTCCCTGAACAGTGTGTTGGAGCTGCCGGTGATTCCTTCTGTGTCACATCTTGAATATTTTTTTCATGCCACTAGGCTTACAGTTGGCTTCTCCAGCGTGCTGGGGTGTGGAGCACAGGAACGGGAGTAGAAGCTGTGGCCCATCTCTCAGGGTGCAGGGTGGGGAAAAAAAAGAATACAGAACGCACTGATTTACTTGACCATGGGAAAAAGTTTCAGCCTTCAGAAAAAGATGGGTTTCCATGTGGATTATTTGCTTTGACGAAACTTCCTCAAATGCAGAGAAATAGAGTTAGTATTGTGTTTTACACAAGGTTGTAGGAACAGTCTGTCGTCACTGTAGCTGGGAGTAGAGGTGGCCATGTGTTTATCATAGGGACTTGAAATGAGCAGATGTCGACAAGTGTGTGTTGAATTCTGTTTCATTCTCATCAGCCTGATCATACGTGTGGATTCTCACAGGTACTTTATTTCTTACCAAGAGTATTCATACCATAAGACAACTTCATAATACCTTCAGTATCTGCAGACTGCCTTAGCCACGGACACTGGCCTCTTGTTCTGGTCCACACTGTTTCTCCCTTCACCAGGTCCCATCACTTCCATAAGAACGTTTACATACAAAAGAGCAGGAAACCTCCTTCGTCCATGGTGACACGATATATACAGCATATACATAGTGCATACAGGTGTCCTAGATATTTTGTATGTAACTTTGATTCTCACAGTCACCCTGATGTGTTCTTGTCACTTCCCCTACTTTAGGATTTAAAGAGTTTTGCAGTCTTCCAAGATTGGAATTTGAACCTGGATGTCTTTGACTTCCTGCCTGGTGTTTGTTTCCACTAACCTATGCTATCTCTTGGACTCTCTAGGGAGAGAGTTATCCATGTGATGATATACTAGGAAATCCCAGCATGGCAACATAGACTGCGTCTCCTGACCTCCTGGGTCAGAGCCCTTTATGGAGTGTCTTCTCCTGGGAGCCCACCACTGTGTGCCCAGCCACTATGACATCAGGGGTTGACATCAGGGACTGACATCATGGGCTCCGCACAGTACCCCCACTCCCCTACACCCAGGATGTAAGTCAGATGGCAATCTCCAAACATATAAACACCTTCCCCTTCCTAATACCTTGGTTCCAGAAGGCAGATGAGTGTTTTCCCTTTCTGCTGCTTAAGGAGCAGTTTCTCCCCTCTTAGCCATTCAGGTCTATTTTAAGTCTGCACAGATAAGTACACCCCACCAGCTGGCAGCCACGCTTCCCCTGTGGTGTTCACAGGGACACACTCACCCTCCTGTACCAACTGTCGGAGAATTCCTGACACAGCCCTGCCTACTTACAGCGGAAGACTGAAACAAGGTCTCTGGGGAAGATGGTATTCGTCCAGGGAACCCCTGGATTCTCCTCTACTGACCAGAAAGGAGACTCACCCAAAGACCCTAGGGGCAGGAAGCAGGCCTTCTCAATAGTACCAAATGCCGTGTGTGTGGTGGCCTGTTGTCAGCACTGTTAAAGATAATGTACTCGCAGTATAGAAACGCTATGACTGGTTGGTTGTCTTCGTGATGGACGGAGGTGATCACCTATTTCTGATTTGATTACTCACTTTTATACTGAGGCAGTTTTCACCTGGGTGAAGGGTCTGGAAACATGGTATCACGGTTGTGATAGTGAGTTTGAAGATATATCTAAAAAAAAAAAAAGTAACTTTTATTATAATCTACAGCTACTCTTTTATCACTTCTCTTCCCTAGGCGGGTTGTATGTATGTCTGTTCTCTCCCTTGCTATAGTCTTCAACTCTCCTCTGGTTCTGAAATGGTTTGCAGTACTAAGGCTAAAAAGAGATAAATGCATTTTTGAGCTGTGACCATATGCTGCCTGGAAGCCTGTCCTCGTAGTTGGCATTTTACTCATGTTACTCTAGTGTTCAGCATCTCAAAGTCCTGTGTGCGTGCTTTGGGATTTCATATGGGCTCTCCTGTCTAATCATTTTACTCCATCCCCCACAGTGTGGTGAGGTTTCAGTCTAGAAGATAGCCCTTGCACCTCCCCTCTGATAGCTCTAAACTGTGGAAAACTGGAGCAGCACTAATTAAAGTTGGGAAAGTGGAACATGAGGTGTACTCATTGTCACTCTCGCACCGGAATGGGAAATGTACCGAAACCATTTGCGGGGAGAAAGAGTGAAGCCGACTTCTTTAAATGACTGGGGATCTGCAAAACTGTACCAGGTGGTTGACATGGTACAGCCAACCTGAAGTTGGGAGCACGCAGATACCTCACTAACCTAAAAGTGTCCACAGTCAACAAACTTCCACTCTGCATTCTATTCAGGTTTTAAAACCTCTTATTAACTGGCAACCCATCTTTATTTCTGTGTTTCATTAAATTGGGAATGTCATCAGAATGTAGGACATAGCATGATTTTTCTTATACAGGGAGGAAAAAAAAGGACTGCCAATTATATTATGACTTGCCACTCTAACAGTGGTCTTCCAGGAAGACACTGCATGAAATTGTCATGCTAGCATCTCACAGCTTTCAAGGCTCATCTTTTCCATCAGTTGTGGTACTTTTTACTGCTAGTACCTCAGTAGCATTGCTTATGGTGTGATAGGCAATCAGTTTGTATATGTCTTAGTTACGAACTGTAACACAGATTCCTCTTCTGTGTTTTCCTTCAGTCTAGTTAAGCATTTGGATTTTGCTTTGCAAGGTAATGTGGAAACACTAAACAAAGACAAATGTTTCCTTTAGTAACAGAATATTTAGACCCCACTACTCTGTTTGCCTTGGTGTACACACAGTAACATCTTTAAGTGCCAAATCATGGTGTAATCTTTTTGAAAGCCATTTAAATGGCAATTTAACAGAATACGTGCAATGCCAACGATGCCTCTTAGTGGAAGCAATGACAAAATGAATAACCAACGATGCCTCTTAGTGGAAGCAATGACAAAATGAATAGCGGTGACCAAGTTGATGCAAATACAGGGAAATGATGATTGTGCTGTGACTACTGCCAAGTTGTCAGTCATTTTAAGATACTGTCCTTATTAAGACCCATCCTGATTTCAGAGATATTAAAGTGCGGGGGGAAAAAATGAACCTTATCAATGAAATATGTTAATCTGTGCCCACTTAGTTTGGGGAACTTGACCTGCCTACCTACCATCTTGCATGTTTTCATTCATTCTTTCATTCACAGAGTCAGTCATTTTGTTAAACTCCAAGCTTCAAAGGCTGATGATGAGAGCTGGCAGAGAGTGGCCCAAGTGAGAGAGCCAATAAGGAGGTGGTTAGGAGTGTGGCCTCAGGATCGGCTGGTTTGCATATGAAAGGCTTGTGGGAAGGCCAGTCTTTTTATCTTTAGGAATTGGCTCAGCCTGAGAAGGGCACTCCCTCCAGGGTCCTCAAGGCACCCCCTCCCCACCCCGAGATGTCAAAACATCAGGATACAGAAAATAAAAGGCTTGGTTGATTACCCGGAGATTTTTTTAATAGTCAACTAATGGATTCAGCTCTGGTGCAGCCAAGCATGCGGAGCTGCCTAGCTCAGGATGTGACACATGGTCTCATCCAGTCAACATTCATTAAATCTAAGTTGTGGTGCCAGATGGTCCAGCCGTGCTCACAGTCAGACTGTGCTGGATACTGTATCAGGTGTGCACTGTTCATCTTGAGAGAGAGCAAAAAAATGAGAGACTGTACACTGCCCAGAGGACCCCCAGATGAAAGATGAACCACCCAGGACAAAGACAAAACCCAAGTCTCTAAAAACATAAATGAACCCTAAGCAGATACATCTTCAGCTTTAAGATCTGAAAATCTGTAAGGTAATTATATATTGGGGGCTTATTCACTGTGGATTTGGAAAATCAGTAAGAGTCAGGAAGCATGAAAAAGTTAGTATTAGTTGCTCAGTCATGTTTGACTCTTTGCGACCCCATGAACTGGGGGTCAGGTTCCTCTGTCCATGGGATTCTCCAGGCCAGAATACTGGAGTGGGTAGCCTTTCCCTTTTCCAGAGGATCTTCCCGACCCAGGGATTGAACCCAGGTCTCTGGCATTGTAGGCAGATTCTTTACCGGCTGAGCCCCTAGGTTGTTTGTCAGAGTGAAATTGAAGTTGGAAAGTGAATTTAGTGTAGGTGAGTGGTGTGCTCAGGAGTCGATCGCTAAAGGTGAGTTACTCGAAATAACGTGAAGCATCCTTTTCTTCTCAGCTGCAGGCAATATCGATCAGATGAGCAGATGGTTTACATACACAGAAAAGAATGTCACTGGAGAGAGTTATTTGAAGGCAATTATAGGATGTGTGGTGGCGACAAGTCTAAGCGTAGAATGTTTCACGTATACCTGACTGACAAGTGTCCGCTTTGAGGACACTGATGGAGAAGGCAGTGAGTGGGATGGACCTGGGTTTAGATTCAAGGCATTGCTCTTAATAATGAAAACGGGGGTGTTTGAGGATGGCATGTCTGGACCCACAGTGAAGTAAATGAGTCCTTCCTCTGGGCAGCCTCTTGACTTTTCTTTATGTGGCTGATTAATGGTTATAACGTGTTCAGAATCCTATGACTTTTTCTTAGAATCTTGACCATGCATGTTAAGAAATAATCATGAAAACATAAGCAGGAGGTCAGTCTCTTCATGTAAGAAGGGTAATTCCTTTGTAGTGAAAGCTGTGCAGTAGCCCTCCGCGTGCAATTCCTCCTAGTCTGTGACTTTGCACACATCATTCTTGTGTTTGTGTAGGAGCTCATCTGTGTTGATGGAAGTTGCAGAAATGTGTTCACTGGAACACACAGCTGCTCTGCCTTTGTGTTTCCACACTGATGTCATAACTCTTTAGTTAAAGTAGTGATGGTAGCCAAAACTGGCCAGCGAAAGCATTTCTGCCTGGCTTAGTTGCTGACCTGGATTTGACGTTGGTCAGGATGGTCTTTGGGTTTATCCACTCCAGTGATGAATTACGTCTCAACCTCACATACATTTCATAATCCAGGCTTTTATGGCCTTTTAACCTGATTCCCTACATGAATTAGGTCCATGTGAAAATGGAATATTCAGTCGAATGAGATAATATGCAGACATATGTGAATCGGCCAAGAAATGTAATGGACAATTACATCAAGCTAAATGTTGCTTTCAGGTGTTACTCAATGTCAGCGATCCCTGGGAGTCCTTGGCTTTCTGGACCTCTTTCTTTGTGTTGATTCTTAAGTGAGACCCCCTATGGAAGGCTGCGGGGAGAAGGGACAGCCTTCCTGGAGCTATTCTTGGTAATTATGTTCTAACTTTAACCTTTGTGAATTTGAATTGCTCTCTTCTGGGAGTGGCTGGAAAGAGGCATCTCCCTGCTGATCTCTTCAGCCCTGGAGCCTAGGAAAGTGCCTGCAAATGGCAGGGGCTTAATGATTACTTGCTGAATTAAAAAATATCCTTTGACTGGTTGACACAGGTATTCCCATCCTTCTTTGGTCCAAGATTCTTATCGCTTATGAATAGAAATCCTCACAAAATACCTTGTGATTTCATATCTAAATCATTTAGTATAAAGAATCAAGGATATCAAACCTGAAATTTTAAAGAATGGAAGTCATGAAGATAAACTCTCCTTAACAAATTAAAAAATGTATTGTGAGTGATCATTATTAAAATTCTACAATATTGGATTGTAAGATAGGAAGACTAAAAATAATGGTATAGAAAATACAGATTTTGACTCAGATTATTTAGGGAGCTTAACACATACAAATACAAAATACAGCTTTTGAAAAAAGACTCAGTTACCTAAGGAAGCTTGCTAGAACAACAGAACAATAGCTTGAAGAGAAAACAGTAAGAAAGAGAATAATTTACATTTTGGTCTTAAGCAAATACTGCATTAATTTCTGATAAGTGTTAAACGTTGGAGAGGAAAAAAAGAAATACCATAATGATGGATACATGTCATTATGCGTGTGTCTAAACCCACAGAATGGACAGCACAGAGGCTGAACCATACCGTTAACCATTAACTATAATGGACTTTGGGTGATTATGAAGTGTCAGTGTGGGTTTATCAGCTGTAACAAATGTCCCCACTCTGGTGGTGAGGTTGACAGTGAAGGAGGCCGTGTATGTGCGGGGACAGAGAATATACGGGAAATCTCTGTACCTTCCCCTCAACTTTGCTGTGAACCTAAAACTGCTCTGAAAGAATAAAGTCTTATTAATAAAAAAGGAAAAGCGAGGAAGAGGAGGAGGAATGGACAGACAGAAAGCAGAGTCATTTTTCTATCCCAAGTCTGAAAGCAGTGAAGACTTTCCTGAATATTCATGTCATCTTATAAGACAAATACATTAGAATATAGAAACCTGATAATCATTTAAATAATGATCCGTAATAAAACCATCCTAAAAGGCAGCATGACAGAACATGGCTAATGGAAGCATACGTAAAATATGTCAGGGGTTGATATGAATATGGGATGTGTGGCCTGGTCACACATTCCAGGGGTTGAGGGAGGGCAGCAGATGTTTTGGTCCTTGATGTACAAATGTGAGATCATTGCATGATAGGCCCAGAGTGTAAAACATATACATTAATCACTACCACTTAAAGGCGTAGTTTGTGTTTTGACAAAGATCAAAGATCAGAAGTAATTGGGAAGTTGGAATTCTGTATCCACTGACTGCTTGTTCATTTGTTGCACTACTGGAAAACAAACAAACAAACAAGCCTTCTATAAAGCACAGGAAGCTCAGTTTAGTGCTCTGTGATGACCTAGATGGGTGGGAGGGAGGTCCCAGAGGGAGGGAACATATGTATACATATAGCTGATTCATTTGGTTGAATCAAACAACATTGCAAAATAATTGCACTCCAATTAAAAAAAAAAAACACACAAAACACCTAAAAACCAGAAAACAACAGAAACCATCCTTGAAACACCACTCAATAGTAAGGGCTTTATTCAGAAACCACTTGAGACAGAATTACGTATCAGAATTTTCTTCTCTTGTTTTTCCAGACAATAGAAACAAATTTCATAAAAGGCTACAGTTTGGACCCTTGGAGGTATTAGTAGCACATTAGACAGTGTCTCTGCCTTAGTTGTATGCCTTAAAAGTGCACTTATCTGAAACAGTAGTTTAGGGTTTGAAATCTGCTCTCAATTCTCATCACATGTCCACTCCAGCATTGTTTTTCTTTTCTCTGTGGGAAGTGGAGGTAGAAGCTCTGTCTCTGTGAGTATTGCATGTGGCTGGACAGTGACCTTCCAGCCCATCGAAAGGATCAGAACAGAGGTTGGGAGGTCCCTTGAGCAGTGGCTATGTTATATCAGGTGTGTCTGGGGGGTGGAAAGAGCTTCGACTCAGACTGACGTGGGCTTGCCGTCCCCTTGTCATGGAGTGAGAAGTGCATCATTGCCCAGTGAGGGGGCTGTGTGGCTGATTCCCAGCTAAAGGCTCTCTGTTGTCTCCCTATGCCATTTAATCCTCATACAGCCCCTGGGCGGTCAACCTTGTTACTGTCTCTGTTTTGCAGATGAGGAAACTGAACAACAAAGAGGTTAACTGTTTTGCTTTGGGTGACCTTGATACCCAGTGAAGAGGCTGAGAGAAGAACCTGGAGCATCTGACCGGGATGAAGCACCGACTTTATGCTCCCATGGGGTGTGCTTAACACCCTTCAGACTTAGCTTCCTTGTCTGTAATTGGGGCCGTTCATTTCTTTTTTTTTGTTTTCGTTCATTTCTATACTCAGCCAGTTGGTGGTGAGTTTGCGTTTGCAAGAGAATATGAATAAAGTATCAAGCACGTTATAGCCCAGTGCACAGTGGTTACCTGTTACCATTGCTGTCTTTTTCCCCGGTGATCCAGTGGCCAGAACTCCACACTCCCAATGCAGGGTCCCAGGTTCAGTGCGTGGTCAGGGAACTAGATCCCACGTGCTGCAACTAGTTCACATGCGGCAGCTCAAAGATTCTGGTGCTGCAACTAAGACGTGGTGCAGCCAAATAAAACTTGAAAACAATCTTAATAAAGTTAAAAAAAAAATTTAGCCCATTGCCATAGCAGCCAGTCATTCCTAGCTGTTCACTGTTACAGGTCCACAGGAGCTTCTTTACTGATGTCCATTAAGTCCCGTCTAGAACCCTCTCTTCTCCACCTGGATGGATATTTTCTTTCTTCTGTAGAGTAACTGGATGTGAGGGAAGCAGAAGTGGAAGAGCAAGCACTTTAAAAATGGAGGGAGGCAGAGCAGCCTTAATCCTTGTGGGAACCTCACCCCCTCAGCAAAACAGTAGACTTAAATCCACTGAAAGTAACACAGAAGGCACGTTTTCACTCAACACTCCAGTGTCAAGAACTGGGGAATCTTCATCTGTTATCCTTTGAGTCCTGTATCTGTTGTCTTCTCAAGTAAGAAGAAAACTATAGGCAACCTCTGGTGTACTCTTGAAGCAGTAACTATATAGAAAGAGTACATGTAATTACAAGGTCTTAAGTAGTTAGTGACCGTCAACATTCTTGTAAATATATTGTAGCTAGTGAAACCTACAGGGTATTCCTCTAGACCTTAAAGAGATTCTGGTACATCCACTTTGAAGTATTTAGAAATCAATTAAGAAATAACTTTTTTTTTTCCTCACAAGTCCAATGTCATGTTTATAGAACACCTCATTTATACATTTGTAATACATTTTAACTTGTATAAAATACCCTGTGGCTTCCCAAGTAGCGCTAGTGGTAAAGAATCTGCCTGCCAGTCCAGGAGATACAAGAGACTGGGGTTCGATTCCTGGGTCAGGAAGATCCCCTGGAGTAGGAAATGGCACCTCACTCTGGTATTCTTGCCTGGAAAATTCCATGGGCAGAGGAGACTGAGCACAAAATACATTAGATATATTTTTAATGTTAGCATGTTTTATTATGCAAGTAATATGTTCAGTGAGCTTCCCTGGTGGCTTGGATGGTAAAGAATCTACCTGCAATGCCAGAGACTCTTTTGATCCCTAGGTCAGGATGATCCCCTGGAGAAGGGAATGGCTACCCACTCCAGTATTCTTGCCTGGAGTATTCCCTGGATAATGTTGAAAATTTTAAAGATTTAGTTAAGCAAATAGAAGAATATAAAAACCATCCATAATTCCACCTCCTAAATATTATCACTGTTTGCATTTTTGCATATTTTCTCCCAGATTTCTTTTTTTCGTTTATAGATGTATACAAGACTGAATCATTTAGTATACTGTTTTATAAGCTGCTTTTTTCACATAGCACAGTTTATCCCAAATCTCTCACCATAACAGTAAACCATTATGTAGATTTATTAGACAAACGTCAACAGACCTTGGCCCTTGTATTTCAGGACACTAGAAAGGCCTCCACTTAGCCCCGAGGCCGAGGACGTTGTCCAACTCTATACAAAACATGCTGTCTGCCTGGTGGAGCTTTTAAGCCCCCAAGCTGGGCCTCACTTGCACAGTGTGAGGTCTCCATCTGCACTCCTGCCTCTGCCCAGTATCCTTCTCATCCTGAGGCTCCTGCTGTTTATCTCCTGAAGGTTCTCGGTGTCACCCTGGTGTTTCTGACATGGAACTGCAAATGAGCTTTTTCTGCCTCCCGTCCTCTGACGGGTGAAGGTCGGGAGATACACAGCCCTGCCAACTGGCTTCTTAAAACCAGGACCATCTGCCGATAAAAACCTGCCATTCAGAATACTTACTCCCTCCCCATTTCTACAGCTGGCTCTCAGTTACTGCTTCCCCTGGGAGCCAAGATCCCCAAGATCATTAAACCCCACAGTGGAAAACCGAACTTCACGAGAGTTTAAAATCTCCTCCTTGTCCATCTTTCAACTAGAGCTGCTCACCAATGCACTGATTTGAGTTTCTTCTTTTATCCCCCTGATTCAGAGCCTAATGAGCAATGAGGTAGCCAAAATCTGGTTATCAGACAGACGAGCAAGCAGCCTGTCGTTATGATCCTACAGTTTGAGTGTATGTCTCTGAAACCTCTCCTGCCTTCACTGTGAAGGGTACTAAGCAAGGTGTTTTATAAGTTGCTTTTATCTATCTAGGTTTTCCAAAAACCCATCAGAGCTCTTCACATTAAGTTCTAAGTAATTGATACTCTTTTCTTTTTTAAACACTATTTCCTCTGTTTCAGTCTGCCATCTAATTTCCACCCTTCTGTGAAAAAAAAAAAAAAAAAAAAACTATATACACACACAAGTCTATGTGTATTTCTGTGTATGTATATTCATACAAATACACTTTTAAAAAATGAATCATCTGTACCATCTTTCTAGATTCCACATACAGGCGCTCATATACAATGTTTGTTTTTCTCTTTCTGACTTACTTCACTGTATATGACAGACTCCACGTCTCTACAAATGACCCAATTTCATTCCTTTTTTATAGCTAATATTCCATTGTATGTTGTATATATCGACCACATCTTCTTTATCCGTTCATCTGTCAGTGGACACTTAGGTTGCCTCCATGTTCTGGGCTATTGTAAATTGTGCTGTAGCGAACACTGGGATACATGTATCTTTTTGAATTATGGTTTTTTCAGGGTATATGGCCAGAAGGAATAGAGATGCAGAGGTGAGGAACAGACATGTGGACAGGGGGGTGGGGGCGGAGAGGGGAGGATGAGCGGGGAGATTGGGATGGACGTGTGTGCATTGCCACGTGTCAAACAGATAGCAGTGGGGACCTGCCTGTGTAGCACAGGGAGCTCAGCTCGGTGCTCTGTGGGGACCTAGAGGGGTGGGATGGGGGAGCGATTGAGAGGGAGGTCCAGGAGGGAGGGGATATAGGTATACACACAGCTGATTCACTTCATTGTACTGAAGAAACTAACTCAGCATTGTAAAGAAACTATACCCCAATTAAAAAAAAAAAAAAGAATCAGAGTCACCATTCTCTAGCCATGCATGTTTTTGTTCTTATACCTTCTCCATCAAGGAGCACTGAGCCTTGACATTGCCGGGCATTCAACACGCCTGTGTGCAGGCACATCCATCCTTTCCTCCCTGGCCAGCGTGGGCAGCTGCTTGTCCTGTCTGCTCCTCTCTCCCCCAGCTTCAAGCCTGCCTTTAGTCCTGACATATCTCTTCTCCCCCTTCTTTCCTGCTGGTCAATGCTCTGACATTCTTGTCCTCTCAGGGAAGATATGTGATACATCCGAAAGAACAAACCTTAGGACCACGGTATTCTCTGCAACCATCACAGTTATTAACATTTCCTGAAACAGCACTCCCTGTTTAAAAGATTGTGGGGTTTTGGTTTCTGTTTTTTCTTAAAGGAAGCCTTTCCGTGCACTGGCTTTCATGGCACTCTTGTGGCTGGAAAGGGCTACTGCCCTCTGGTTATGTCATAGATGCTGAGAAGGGGCATTTCGACTAAGGCACAGCCAGCACTTAGTTCTGAGCATTCCAACCGTCTTGCTGTATAAGTAGCTTATTCCTCAGCAACAGTAGTGATTCAGGCCCCATGGGACCACTCCGGCCTATTTGAATAAACTATCAATAACATTAAAAGCCTTCCCCGGCATCGACATTTGCCAGCACTTACAGGCCAATGCAAATGGGATGAGTGGCTTTTGGACGTTTTCAGTTTCTCCCCAGTGTTTGTTAAACATCCAGGGTATTTATCAGAAATGGCCATGGGACACGAACACCTTCTAGTATGTGCTTTTAATTGTATTTTTGCTGAAACTGTCAGACTCGATTTCTTGTTGGATCATGTCTTTAGCCCCGGAGAGGAATCCTGGAAGTGCTGAAAAGAATTCTATGTGAATTACCCCTATTTAGAAGAAGACCAGTCAGAGTTGGCATAGCAGCCTAAGCTTTCAGCCAGGGCTGAGTGTGAGGACTGCCAATTAGGAGGCTGGAAGCGGGACCCAGATCTGTGCCCCTCCTCTCCTCTCCCACTCAACAGAGCGCCCCAGGCCCACTGACCCAGCCAGGCACCAAGTCCGCTGGACCCCAGACTAGAATCTGAGCAACACAGTCCAAAGCTAGCAAGGAGCCCGGGGAGGTGGCCATGGCGTGACTGGTTTCATTTGCGTCCTGGATGAGTTTCAAGACAACGACGACCTCTCTCTCGAAAATGTGTTTTTCACACAAATACCTTCTTTTTTCTTTTTTTGGAAAGAGTCCACTGCTTCGATCAAGTTCTTCGATCTTAGAGGAATCCGTGGCTACAAAGTGCTTAAGATCCATGGTCTAGCTTTTCTCTCCTGTTGAAAATAGCCTCCCCTTTGCTGACTCCTAAGTTTTATTCAAGTCCTGAAAGGAAAGAAGTTTGAGGTGTTCTAAACCTCTGAGTTAAGCTACAGGGGTTTAGGGGGCATTTTAAACCCAAACCCTTACCTTCCTGAGCCCAAGAAATCACAGAATCAGAGGAAAGCTGCTCTGATGAGGTTTAACAGTATGTGTGAGAGGGGTGACACTGTCCACTCCCAACATGAGCTGAGGACTCTGGGAAGATGCTGGACCATATAGTGGAAGTGGGCAAAGTAGTTGCCAGTCGGGCTCTGCAAAAGAACCTTTATTATTTTTGCTAAAATGGACATAGAGTCCTACAACTTTGTGTGTAGCCCCAAACAGCTAAGGTCCAAATACACATTTCACAATTCTGAATTCTAAAATACACTCTACTGACAATAATTTACATGACCTTTTGGATCAGAAGTATAGTGAGAATTGATTATATTCATTTGGTTTTTCACCTAGGATATAATTTCCTCAGGAGTATTGGTAATATTGGTCAATATGAAAAGAATGGGTGCCTGAATGACATATATAAATTAAAGTCTCCTTTTTAAAACATGACTGATCTGAAATACAAACAAGAATACCACCAAGTCATAACCAAGTCCTTTTCATACGGGATTAGGTTTTGAGAGTTTAAGGGCTGTCCTTTATTGTCTCACATGGTGATGAACTGACCAAATATACATACAGGAAAAAGAAGTAAAGATATTAAATTTTTATTTTTAAAAGTTTGCTCTTTACATCTGGGCTTCACTGGTGGCTCAGTGGTGGAGAATCCGACTGCCAGTGCAGGAGAGCATGGATTCAATCCTTGACCCCGTTAGATCCCATGTGCCGCAGAGCTGCTAAGCCCGTGTGCCCCAACTACTGCGCCTGTGCTCTAGAGCCTGGGAGCCGCAACTGTGGAGCCCACATGCTGCAACTGTGGAAACCCGTGAGCCCGAGAGCCTGTGCACCGCGACAAGAGAAGCCACCGCAATAAGCTCAGCTCTCCCCAAGCAGCAATGAAGACCTAGCACAGCCAAAACTACGTGAATAAATAAAATTATTTTTAAAAGCTTGCTAATAATATCTTCAGATCAACATTATTATCAGTATGGTAGAAAAGGCTAAAGCTTATTTTCCAGAGGAGAGTTTAATTAACTTTTATTTGGCCAATGTGACTAGCTAAATTCCCTTCTGGTAATCTTTTAAAATACTGGATCTACTTATGAGTTTTATCTGTGAACTTCAGTGGAGTTTCTGGATTTTCCTGGATGGATTTACTTATTTGCAATACTTTGCAAGGTGGTCTCTGTTTCACTTGAAAGCCCATTAAATAAGAGGATATGCTTGACTGAAAAGAGAGCTTGAGGATTAACCAGCCAAAGCAGAAGAAAGCAATGACTGAGTGAAGTTAATCTGATTGTCCCAGAGTTGATCCTAAACCATTACTGCCTAAGCCTTGGTGGATCCCTCTGTTTACAAGGAGGACACTGCCTGTGGCATCAGCAGGAGCTTAGTGTGCTGTTTGGAGGGCTTATGCAAAGTCGGTCACTCAAGATTTCACAAGCACAACAAGGCCTCACTTATCTGTCATTAGAGGGCTTTGCTGACAAAGGTCCATATAGTTAAAGCTACAGTTCTTCCAGTAGTCATGTACAGATGTGAGAGCTGGATCATAAAGAAGGCTGAGTGCCGACTGGTGCTTTCCAACGGTGATGCTTGTTGTGAGTCCCTTGGACAGCATGGGAATCAGACCAGTCAATCCTAAAGGAAATCAACCCTGGTTATTCATTGGAAGGACTGGTGCTGAAGCTGAAGCTCCAATACTTTGGCCACCTGACGGAAAGAGCCAACTTATTGGAAAAGACCCTAAGGCTGGGGAAGATTGAGGGCAAGAGGAGAAGGGGACGACAGAAGATGACAGTTGGATGGCATCATCAACTCAATGGACATGAGTTTGAGCAAACTCCAGGAAATAGTGAAGGACAGGGAAGCCTGGTGTGCTGCAGTCCGTGGGGTCCCTAAGAGTTGGACGTGACTGAGCTACTAAACACCAATAACGGCTTCCCAGGTGGCTCAGTGGTTAAGAATCTGCCTGCCAATGCAAGAGATGTGGGTTCCATCCCTGGGTCTGGAAGATCTGCTGGAGGAGGAAATGGCTGCCCACTCAAGTATTCTTGCTTGGAGAATCCCATGGACAGAGGAGCCTGGCGGGCTGCTAGTCCATGGAGTCAAAAAGAGTTGGATGCAACTGAGCACACACACAGGACAATGCATTCCAAATATGTTAGTTTTTTACATAACATAAGCTAACTTTTTTTGGAATCTATTAATTAAAGGAAGACACTGTCTTCCAAAACAGTGTTGAAGTTAACTTTCCCTTTTCTGGATGTCTTGGGCATGGATGTACTTCGTGCAGCTGTAAAACTAGAAATGTGAGGTCATTTGTCCGTTAAGCCAAGTTACTCCAGAAGGCTGTGCTTTCTTCCCTGCCCTGATTTTGTGGACCCATTTCCTCCATGGATCCTGAGGGAGGAAATGCTCTTCCCATTCCTGTTGGAGTATTTAATCTACATCTGTTACCTGGATGGCTCCATACCTTTCTTATGCTAGAGAGAGCGCTTTGCAAGTTCTGTTCTTTTAAAAATAGAGAGGGACTTCGCTGTCAGCCCAGTGGTTAAGACTCCCAGCTCCCAATGCAGGGGACCTGGGTTTGATCCCTGAACAGGGAACTAGGTCCCGTTTGCCTCAATGAAGATCTCATGTGTGGCAACTAAGAGCCCGAGCGGCCAAATAAATAGATAAAATACTAAGAGAGTTAGTGTTGACAACATGTAGTTCAGGGTAATGAAACTCATTGGCTTTAATTATTCTCAAAATCGATTTGGGTTAAAGAATAGCTTCTAGTTCATTATTGTGACATTGGTAAAATTCTGACTGGACCTTTTAATTTAAAAATTTTGAGCTCTTTAGAAACTGTAAGTGCAAAGCCCTGTATCTAGCTTCATCTGAAGTCAGTCTCCTAATTCTACCTTGACCAGAAATTTTGGCTTAATTTATGTTTTATGTGTTGTAAGGGCTCCCCAGGTGGCGCTAGTGGTAAAGAACCTGTCTCCGAATGCAGAAGACTTAAGAGCTGTGAGTTTGATCCCTGGGTTGGGAAGATCACCTGGAGAAGGAAATGGCAGCCCACCCCAGTATTCTTGTCTGGAGAATCCCATGGACAGAGGAGCCCTGGTGGGCTACAGCTCATAGGGTCACAAAGAGTCAGACTTGACTGACGTCTCGCACACATGTGTTTACATGTTGTAGGGTAAATAACACAAGTGATAAAATAATGCAAATGATAAGGACCTAAGGGGAAAGTAAATGGGAGTTTTGAAGAGCTCACATCATCACTATGCATGACTGTGTAACTTTTTAGTAAGTATGAAGTGAGAAGTGGAGTGAGTGAGAGTCGCTCAGCCATGTCCAGCTCTTTGCAGCCCCGTGGACTATACAGTCCATGGAATTCTCCAGGCCAGAATACTGGAGTGGGTAGCCTTTCCCTTCTCTAGGGGATCTTCGCAACCCAGGGATCGGACCCAGGACTCATGAATTGCAGACGGATTCTCTACCAGCTGAGCCACAGGGGAAGCCCAAGAATACTGGAGTGGATAGCCTATCCCTTCTCCAGGGGATCTTCCCAACCCAGGAATCGAACTGGGGTCTCCTGCATTGCAGGCGGCTTCTTTACCAACTGAACTATTAGGGAAGCCTTTAGTAAGTATGCTGCTGCTGCTGCTAAGTCGCTTCAGTCGTGTCCAACTCTGTGCGACGCCATAGACGGCAGCCCACCAGGCTTCGCCATCCCTGGGATTCTCCAGGCAAAAACACTGGAGTGGGTTGCCATTTCCTTCTCCAATGCATGAAAGTGAAAAGTGAAAGTGAAGTCGCTCAGTCGTGTCCGACCCTCAGCAACCCCATGGACTGCGGCCTACCAGGTTCCTCCATCCATGGGATTTTCCAGGCAAGAGTACTGGAGTGGGGTGCCATTGCCTTCTCTGTTAGTAAGTATAGAGAGATTTAAATAAATTTAGAGTTGTGTTTCTCTCAGATTTAAGTAATTGGCTACACACTAAATGGCTTGATGACTTGGTTTCTATGTATGCTGCTGCTGCTGCTGCTAAGTCACTTCAGTCGTGTCCGACTCTGTGCGACCCCAGAGACGGCAGCCCACCAGGCTTCCCCGTCCCTGGGATTCTCCAGGCAAGAACACTGGAGTGGGTTGCCATTTCCTTCTCCAATGCATGAAAGTGAAAAGTGAAAGTGAAGTTGCTCAGTCGTGTCCAACTCCTAGCAACCCCATGGACTGCGGCCCACCAGGCTCCTCCATCCATGGCATTTTCCAGGCAAGAGTACTGGAGTGGGGTGCCATTGCCGTCTCCGGGTTTCTATGTATATAGCCCTACAAAAGAATCTTTTCCAGTACATGCTTAACAATCAAAAAGTAATTTTTATTTATTTTCAGCGAATTAATTCTTTTGTGGAATGGAGACAGTGTCTCCATATTTCATACGCCTCTTCCAATATGTATTTATTTCACAATGCTTTTTTCAGCATTGCGAGTAGACACATAGAGCCAGTAGATGTAAACATGTACAGTTTGCTTGCTTTAAACGTCTATATAGTCGTGGTGGCGGTGGCTGTTAATAGCGTAACTAGATGCTATGGAATTAGGCAGAAACATACTTGTTATATAGAAAAGTCTGGTTACCACAGCAGCTTCTCCTTTTGTCCTGGATCAGCATTTTTTTTTTTTTTTTCCCTTTAAGTTCCAGACTAGAGTTGTTTACAGTCTTTTTTTTTTCCTTCACAAATCCCAGTTGCCTGGAGATATGGCAGCTGATCAACACAACTTATTACTCTGCAGGTGTAAACCAGATAATTTAGGCCCCCAAGCCATCCGGGACCAGAAGTACTTAGTTGCTTTTCTTCATTAGTGAAATTCACAGGATGGTTCTATCAATAAATCGTCCCTTTACATCTTAGGTTTGAAAATCAGACCCTCATCACAATGCCATTGGCTTCCCTGATGGCTCAGCAGGAAAGAACCCACCTGCCAGTGTGGGAGACACAGGGTTTGATCCCTGGGTCAGGAAAATCCCCTGGAGAAGGAAATGGCAACCTACTCCAGTATTCTTGGCTGGGAAATCCCAGGGACAGAGGAGCCTGGTTGGCTACAGTCCATGGGGTCACAAAGAGTCGGACACGACATAGCGACTAAACAACAGCAACACAATGCCATTTAGCTGGTCTGGGTGGGAGCATGCGTATCTAGGTGAGCCACTTAGATGAAGTGAGAAGTCAGTAGGTCAGAGCAAGAACGTGAGTTATGTGACCACTCCAGCAGCATCATTATTATTGGTCAGGGAAAGGCACTAAGGTCACTTTATCTGCTGAAGTGGTAGGGGATGGTGATTTCATCGCATATGGCTTTTGATTAGAATGTCTTAATGAGATTGTCAGTGACGGGGAGATGAATCTCGGAGAACAAGTTTGGATTGTGTGTAGGTATGTTTAAGTAGCATCCTAATGACTTTTGAGAAATTACCTGAGGAAGATGTAATCAACTAGACCATACTGGCTTATCAACATTGGGCCATATTCTGCATTTCTAATTTGGTTACCTGGAAACTAGTATCATTAAACTAAAAGACATCTGTGTTGTATGTCTTGATGGCAGGGGGTGGGGTGGGCAGACCAAAGAAAGATGAATGATACTTTAGGAAATGCTCTGACTCTGTGCTGGAAATGATCTCTTCTCACAAATTTTGCATTCCAGCCTAAAACAGCCCTGTCCGTGCTCTATAATTAGAAATATAATAAATAGTCAAACCCAGGCACTAGGAAAAATGTCAGATTTATTTTCCCCACCCCCACTTGTCCTATATTTGTTTGGTTTATTGTTCTCTTGGTCAGTGAAGAAATTTTATTTATATGTGAGTGACAGCATAAAAGTAAATGATTCAACAAATTTACCATTTGGAGTATATTCTATTTTTTATAGTAATTAACCATATTTTGGGACATAAAGTACAGGAAGGCTTCCCTATAGTATTTGTATGATAACTTTTCTGTCCACAGAAATGTGTTGCATTTTAAACCCATATGACAAGCAAATACTTCTATCCTAAATGTCTGAAATAAAGATATCTAGTATGATTTCCTGTGCACAAAGATGTGGATTACAAGGCTTTCAAGAGCTGTAAAGTTGGTTTTCTGTTTAGACCTACCTCATATCTAAGGTATTTAGAAATTAACTGGTGCAAAATAATGTACTATTTACTAGAAACAATTTTAAAGGACCGTAGCCTATCATCTGTTTCAAATAATCTTTACTGGGGACATTCACACGAGCATACTGTGGCCTGGTGCATGAACTTGCTGTTACAGTGTTGGGGACCACTGCTTTCTCAGATTTTACACTGGATCAGAGACAGTCTTCATGCTGATAGATGATACTAGAGGAGTGTCAGTTTCCCTGGACACTCTCAGAAGCTACTCCCATCCTAGAGTCCACTCACCAGGTAGGCCCAGAAATCATCTGCTCAGACCAGAGACATCAGATGGGTGTCCTTGCCTGAGGAGGCGAAGACGGTGCAAGAAAAATGCAGGACAGAATTCCAGTCTATAAATAACTCAAGAACATAAGAGAAACAAGGAACCAACTAAACTATGGAAAATTCAGTACTCGATTGTGTGAGGTTCAAAGTTCTTTTCTTAGAGAACCAATCAGGAAAGAAAGGAAGCCCTGAAGCAGGGCTGATTTTTTTAGACATACAAAAGGTCAGAGCTTTCCTCGTGGTTTTGATATGATGTAGGACCAGAGCTTGTGGCTCAGGGGTTAAAAGAATACACCTGCCAATGCAGGAGATGCAGGAGATGAGAGTTTGACCCCTGGGTTGGGAAGATCCCCTGGAGGAGGGCATGGCAACACACTGCAGTGTTCTTGCCTGGAGAATCCCATGGACAGAGGGGCCTGGCGGGCTCCACAGGATCACAGAGTTGGACACAACTAAAGTGACTGAACACACGTGCACAGGACCAGAGCTTGGTACCTCTTAGTATTAACTCTTGGTTTTAACGGTGGCAACCCACTCCAGTGTTCTTGCCTGGAGAATCCCCGGGACAGGGGATCCTGGTGGGCTGCCGTCTCTGGGGTTGCACAGAGTCAGACATGACTGATGCGACTTAGCAGCAGCAGCAGCAGCAGCAGGGCAGACATCCTAATCCTGAGCCACCCTCATTGTGTTCTTGCCCCTGTCATAGTTTAGAAAAGGCTGTTTGGCATCAGTGGAGAAGCTGTGCTTCACCTGAGGTGGAGATGAGTCTCCTGTGCATAACGGGAGACCTCTTGACAGCAAACTACATGACCGGCAAAGAGTCTGTCCATAATCTAGCAGGCGGTGGGAAGGAAGAGAGAAAGCTAGCTCATATGCATCTCATCCTGCCCAGGAAAATTTTTGCTAATAGTAGTTCTACTTGTTTTTGTAAACTGTGGGTAGAGCACTTAACATGAGAGCCAGTCTGTTTTAAAAAAGAATGTTTTATTATTTTTAGCTACTCTCTAGTTGCCATGCACAGGCTTCAGTAGTTGCGGTGCACGGGCTTAGTTGCCACTTGGCATGTGGAATCTTCCCAGACCAGAGATAGAACCTGTGTCCCCTGCGTTGGCAAGTGGATTCTTAACCAGCAGACAACCAGGGAAGCCAGGAAAGCTATTCTTTTAACACAACTCTTAAGTGTACGTTCCAGTGTTGTTGACTTTAGGTACAGTGTTTTACAGAAGATCTTTAGAATGTATTTATCTTTCTTAACTGAACTGTTAATGTCAGTTGACTAGTAACTTCCCATTTTTCCAATCTTTGATTCTAGAAATTTGACTGTTTCATTAGATAGCTCGTGTCTATGGAATCATGCAGTATTTATTCTTCTGTGATTGGCTTATTTCATTTAGCATAATATCCTCAAGGTTCATCCATGTTGTCACATGTTGCAAAATTCCCTTCTTTTTAAAAGGTGGATAGTCTTCCATTGTCTGTATCTGCCACATGTTCTTCATTCATTTATCTGGGCTGCTTACGTTCTTTCCACATTTGGCTACTGTGAGTAGTGATACAATGAACAAAGGAGTGCTAATATATCTTTAAGATTCTGATTTCAATTATTTTGGATAAATACCCAGAAGTGGGATTGCTGAATCTTACGTAGTTTTGTGTTTAATTTTTTGCAAAAGCTCCATACTGTTTTCTGTAGCAGTTGTACCATTTTGTGTTCCCACCAACAGAATGCAAGGGTTCCAATTTCTCCACATCCTTGCCAACACTTCTTGTTTCTTGTTTGTTTGCTTTTCCATATATAATAACCATCCTGACAGGCGTAACGAGATGTCTCATTGTGATTTCGATTTGCATTTCCCTGATGATTAGTAACATTGAACATTTTTTATATATGCTTTTCCATATAAAATAACCATCCTGACAGGTGTAACATGATGTCTCATTGTGATTTTGATTTGCATTTCCCTGATGATTAGTAGGAGAAGGCAATGGCACCCCACTCCAGTACTCTTGCCTGGAAAATCCCATGGACGGAGGAGCCTGGTAGGCTGCAGTCCATGGGGTCGCTAAGAGTCGGGCACGACTGAGCAACTTCACTTTTACTATTCACTTTCATGCTTTGGAGAAGGCAATGGCAACCCACTCCAGTGTTCTTGCCTGGAGAATCCCAGTGACGGAGGAGCCTGGTGGGCTGCCGTCTATGGGGTCGCACAGAGTTGGACACGACTGAATCGACTTAGCAGCAGCAGCAGCAGCAGATTAGTAACATTGAACGTTTTTTATGTATGGCTCCACCATCAGTATGTCTTCTTTGGAAAAATGTCTATTTAAGTCCTTAGCCCAGTTTTTTTCAGATTTGTAGGAGTTCCTTATATGTTTTGGAGATGAGCTCCTTGTCAGATGTACAGTTTGCAAGTATTTTTTCCCATTCCATAAGTTGCCCTTTTATTCTGTTGATTGTTTCCTTTGCTTGAAGATGTTTGGTTTGATCTTAGAGGAAAAGCTTTCAGTTTTTCACCATTAAGTATAATGTTTCCTGTGGGTTTTTCATAATTAGTCTTTATTATGTTGAAGTAATTTCCTTCTGTTTCTAGTTTGTTTTGAATTTTTATTATAAAAAGCTGTTAGATTTTGTCAGATGCTTTTTCTGTGTGTATTGAGATGATCGTGTGATTTTTATCCTTTATTCCGATAATATGGAATATCACATTAATTGATTTTCATATATGAAACATTCTTCCATCCTAAGGATAAATCTCACTTGGTTGTGGTATATAATCCTTCTCATGTGCTGTTGGCTTCAGTTTGCTAGTAATTTGATGGGGAATTTTGCATCTATATTCATCAGCTATATTGGCTATAGTTTTCTTTTTTTGATGTGGATCATTTTTTGGAAAAATCTTTATTGAATTTGTTATAATACTGCTTCTGTTTTATGTGTTGGTGTTTTGGCTCTGGGGCCAATGGGATCTCAGCTCCCCAAGCAGGGATTGAACCCATAGGCCCTATATTGCTTAGTCGTAACTACTGGACCACCAAGGAAGTCCCTGACTCTAGTTTTCTTTTCTTGTGGTGTCTTTTTCTGGTTTTGGTATCAGGCTAATGCTGGCCTCATGAAATGTTTGAAAGTGTTCACTCTTCTTCCGTGTTTGGAAAGAGTTTGAGAAGGATTGGCACTAATTTTTCTTTATTTGGTAGGATTCATCATGAAGCCAAGTATTTTTGTGTTTTCCTTTGTTGGGAGATTTTGATTATTGATTAATCTCTACACTTATAGATCTGCTCATACTTTCTCTTTATTTATGATTTAGTCTTTGTGGGCTATATGTTTCTAGGAATTTATCCATTTGTTCTAGGTTATCTGGTTTGTTGGTGTATTGTTGTTCATAGTAGTCTTTTATGATCCTTTTAATTTCTGTAGTATCAGTTTGTAACGATTCCTCTTTCATTTCTGATTTACTTGAGTCTTCTTTTTATCTTAGTAGGAGTTTGTCAATTTTGCTTATCTTTTCTAAAACTAACTGAAAAATTCACAAGTATGTGGAAATTAAACAGCCTGCTCTTGAATAACCATTAGGTCAAAGAAGAAATAAAAAAGGACATTAGAAGATACCTCTAGACAAATGAAAATGAAAACAAAAACTACCAAAACTTACGGGATGAAACAAAAATAGAAGAGGGAAGTGCATTGCAATACATGTTTAGATGAAAAAATGAGAAAGATCTCAAAGATTACACCTCAAGGAACTAGAAAGATAAGAATAAACTAAACCCAAATTTAGCAGACGGAAGGAAGTAACAAATATTAGAGCAGAACTAAACGAGATATAAAATAGGAAAACAACAGGGAAATGTCAAAACTAAGAATTGGCTTTTTGATTGCCACTTTTCTCAACTCTGAAATCAAGAAAATAAGTGAGTCTGCAGTAGCCACTTTAATTGAAGCAGGTATCTGTATGCATGTGATTTGGGGCAGAAATATGATTCAGTTCAATTCAGTTCAGTCACTCAGTCCTATCTAACTCTTTGTGACCCCATAGACTGCAGCACGCCAGACCTCCCTGTCCATCATCAACTCCCAGAGTTCACTCAAACTTATGTCCATTGAGTCGGTGATGCCATCCAACCATCTCATCCTCTGTCATCCCCTTCTCCTCCTGCCTTCAATCTTTTCCAGCATCACGGTCTTTTCAAATGAGTCAGATCTTCCCATCAGGTGGCCAAAGTACTAGAGTTTCAGCTTCAGTGTCAGTCCTTCCAATGACTATTCAGGACTGATTTCCTTTAGGATTGAGTGGTTGGATCTCCTTGCTGTCCAAGGGACTCTCAAGAGTCTTCTCCAACACCACAGTTCAAAAGCATCAATTCTTCAGTGCTCAGCTTTCTTTATAGTCCAACTCTCACATCCATACATGACTACTAGGAAAACCATAACTTTGACTAGATGGACCTCTGTTGGCAGAGTAATGTCTCTGCTTTTTAATAAACTGTCTAGGTTGGTCATAACTTTTCTTCCAAGGAGCAAGTGTCTTTTATTTTCATGGCTGCAGTCACCATCTGCAGTGATTTTGGAGCCCAAAAAAATAGTCTTCACTGCTCTCACTGTTTCAATTGTTTCCCCATCTATTTGCCATGAAGTGATGGGACCAGATGCCATGATCTTAGTTTTCTGAATGGTGAGGTTTAAGCCAACTTTTTCACTCTCCTCTTTTACTTTCATCAAGAGGCTCTTTAGTTCTTCTTCACTTTCTGCCATAAGGGTGGTGTCATCTGTGTATCTGAGGTGATTGATATTTCTCCCAGCACTCTTGATTCCACCTTATGCTTCATCCAGTCCAGCACTTCTCATGATGTACTCTGCATAGAAGTTAAATAAGCAGGGTGACAATATACAGCCTTGACATATTCGTTTCCCAATTTGGAACCAGTCTGTTGTTCTATGTCCAATTCTAACTGTTGTTTCTTGACCTGCGTACAGATTTCTCAGGAGGCAGGTCAGGTGGTCTGGTATTCCCAACTCTTGTAGAATTTTCCACAGTTTGTTGTGATCCACGAAGTCAAAGGCTTGACATAGTCAATAAAGCAGAAGTAGATGTTTTTCTGGAACTCACTTGCTTTTTTGATGATCCAACGGATGTTGGCAGTTTGATCTCTGGTTCCCCTGCCTTTTCTAAATCCAGCTTGAACATCTGGAAGTTCACAGTTCACGCACTGTTAAAGTCTGGCTTGGAGAATTTTGAGCATTACTTTATTAGTGTGTGAGATGAATGCAGTTGTGTGGTAAGTTTGAGCATTCTTTGGCATTGCCTTTCTTTGAGGTTGCCTCTCTTCCAGTCCTGTGGCCACTGCTGAGTTTTCCAAATTTGCTGCCATATTGAGTGCAGCAGTTTCACAGCATCGTCTTTTAGGATTTGAAATAGCTCAACTGGAATTCCATCACCTCTACTAGCTTTGTGTGTAATGATGCTTCCGAAGGCCCACTTGACTTCTCATTCCAGGATGTCTGACTCTAGGTGAGTATTCACACCATCTTGATTATCTGGGTCATGAAGATCTTTTTTGTGTAGTTCTTCTGTGTATTCTTGCCACCTCTTCTTAATATCTTCTGCTTCTGTTAGGTCCATACCATTTCTGTCTTTATTGTGCCCCTGTTTGCATGAAGTGTTCCCTTGGTATTTCTAATTTTTTTGAAGAGATCTCTACTCTTTCCCATTCTATTGTTTTCCTCTATTTGTTTGCACTGATCACTAAGGAAGGCTTTCTTATCTCTCCTTTCTATTCTTTGGAACTCTGCATGCAAATGGGGATATCTTTCCTTTTCTCCTATGCCTTTTGCTTCTCTTCTCTTCATAGCTATTTGTAAGGCTTTCTCAGACAACCATTTTGCGTTTCTTTTTCTTGGGGATGGTCTTGATCACTGCCTCCTGTTCAATGTCACGAACCTCTGTCCATAGTTCTTCAGGAACTCTGTCTATCAGATCAATCCCTTGAATCTATTTGTCACTTCCATTGTGTAATCGTAAGGGATTTGATTTAGGTCATACCTGAATGGTCTAGTGGTTTTCCCTACTTTCTTTAAGTCTGAATTTGGCAATAAGGAGTTCATGATTTGAGCCACAGTCCGCTCCCAGTTTTGTTTTTTTGTTTTTTGCTGATTGTATCTTTGGCTCTGTCTTTGGCTGCAAAGAATATAATCAATCTGATTTCAGTATTGACTATCTTGTGATGTCCATGTGTAGAGTCTTCTCTTGTGTTGTTGGAAGAGGGTGTTTGCTATGACCAGTGATTACACAAGGACAAAATGTGTATCAGCTTACTCACAGGAAGGCTTTACCATTGCCTCTTAGTTTAGGGATATAGGAAATTAGAAAATACAGAAAATCATGAAACCTCTTTAGGTGATAGTTGAAGTTACTGGTGGGCTCTGCTGTCAGTGACTGCCAGGAGAAAGGAGTGCAGATTCATCACCCTCTGTCAAACTTTGTGGACCATTTGCTATAGAAATATCTCAGTCAGCTCATGTCTACAGCAGTCTTCAAGACTTCCCTACAGTTCTTTATTGTTCACTCATTCTTTGTCAGGGTGTGCCATGAAATGATGCTGGGAGTCTGGTTTCTTGCTTTGATTCGCTCTTTTTCCTTGTCTAAAGCACTTCCCAGTGGGGACAATAACCTAATACACTGAGCTCAGTGTAAACAGGAAATCTGGCAGCAATAACTGGACCAAGGGCTAACTTTGCAAAGCCAAGTTTTAATGAGTAATTTGCAAAGTAATTAATCAGGAGGCCACTGTCCTTAGAAAATGGGGCAAGTGCACACCACGCTGACTTGGTGCCTTTCCTGTTGCCTGAGGTGACAGCGTCTTATGGACTCCTGCCCTCCTTATGACCAGCAAGCTTTTCTTAAGTCATCTGCTGTTACCAGGATCGAAGGGAGAAAGTTAGTGAACTCCAGAATCCGCTTCTTTAGTCTCAAAAAACTGCAGATCATGAGCTGTTAATGACCGATCAGTGGATCAGAAAATCAACTTAGTGATTCCAGTCTTAGTCCCTCAGTCGTGTTAATTCTTTGTGACCCCATGGACTGTAGCCCGCCAGGCTCCTCTGTCCATGGGATTTCCCAGACAAAAGTACTGGAGTGGGTTGCCATTTCCTTCTCCAGGGGATCTTCCTGACCCAGGAATCAAACCCCGGTCTCCTGCATTATAGGCAGATTCCTTACTGTCTGAGCCACCAGAGAAGCCCAAAATCAGCTATCAAAAAAAATTAAGTGGAATAAATTAGAAACACCAGTGTGTCGTATGCTATAAGGTTAAATATTTTGCAAAACAAATTTTTTATACACATATAGATATGTACACCTATGTTGGTACTGGATTATAATATATATTTCTTACTGTAGATCTTGGTCAGAAAAGCTTAAGCATCATCACACTATTTAAAAATTTTTTGAAATATGGAAATATTTTCTCAATTACATTTTAGATAGTGATCAAGAGATAGTTTATTTCTTTATGCTTAGGAAAAATAAATTTTCTAGGAAAATAATGAATGTATTTAAAGTTTCTGTAATTAGACAAAAGAAATGAATGTTTGTATGATTCTCCCCAAAATATGACATTAAGTGTAAACTGTTTGATAGCTCTTGCTATTAAGTATCCTAAATATTTCAAAACTATATTTATGATATATTTTGTATGCAAATTAATGATAAGGCAAATAATACAAATATTTAAACATTTTAAATAGCATTTCAAAATGTAGAGTCTTGACACTAAAAAGAAAAAAGTAAAATTGAATTAAAAAAAAGTACAAACAGCAAGTCTACAGGTTCTTCCAAGGAGCAGAGAAGATAATTGAGCTATTTCAAGGCTGTCATCAATATACTTTTCAGATATTATCATAGAAATTCTATAAAGCCCTATTACTTTTATTTAGTATTTGAGCAGTTTTCTTCATCATCCACAGTGACACATTTATTTGGTGCGGGGGGAGTAAGGGAATCATTGTGTTTTAAAGAATCATCATTTTTATGTAAAATATGTAACACAAGAAGCAACACAGGAACATAGACTCCAGAACCAGATTGCTTGGGTTATGTGACCAAGAGCTGGTGCTTTAACCTGTCTGTGTTTCTTCATCCATAAATGGAGGAAAAGAGCAGTGTCTGTATTAAGGAGGATTAAATGAGTTAATATTTATAAATCGGGCAAGTTAGGAAGTGCTCTTGAAATGTTTGCTGTTTCTCATGGCACCTAGTCAACCTTTGTTTATTCAGCAAACATTCACATTGCACCTAGAAGATCAAATGCTGAGCTGGGGATGAAAGAGCAGCCTCCAGCATCTTAAGAGTACAGCTGGGTAGATCAAGTTTCTGGAAGGGTAGACGGGAGACAGGACGCAAAATGCCACTTTGGTGATGGGGGAGGGGAGCTGGGGTAGACAGTGCGAAAACTCACTTTTCTTAAACAAATAATAGTTGCCCACAGTCTAAACAAAGTCCAGATGTTGACATTTATTTTGGATTTTCCCCTTGACCAAGCAGCCTAATTCCTGGCTTTTCCCTTCCCTACCACCTCGCCCTAAGCTTTTTGTTGCCATGTCTCTAGTCTGGCTTTTCTCTAAGCATTCAGTCTCAATGGAGCAGTTGAAGGGTTACAGTTGGGATTCAGGAGCGATGGATCACACAGGACTCCAGGCATAGGTGGGGATCTCTCAGTGCTGATCCATATGCCTGTGGTTGGTTGGCCCCTTTACCAGAGGCAAAATGCTTCAAATATCCTCTAATCATACTTGGTATATAGTATAAATCTTCTAAAGTACGTTTCACCTGTGAAAAATGTAATCCCTGCATGGTTCTGATTTCCCTAATAGTTTGTCACGCTGTGTATTTACTCATAAAGTCAATATTACAGAAGGAAAATTGGGCATTTGGGTCCAGGGTTGAGAGTGAGGGAGCCATTTCAGGAACGTAGAAGTCTTATTCGTTAAGCACTTGATAAGCCCCAGCTGTGAAGATCCAAATATGAACCAGACACTCACAGGGCTTGAACGCGGATGGGGAAACAGATGTAACTACAAGAGTTAGGAGCACTCTAGTAGAAACACAGACGTGTTTCAGTGGTGGCTCAAAGTGGGGCGTGATCAGTTAATGCTTTGGTGCTGTTAGGGACCTCACGTTAGCATGTTACTACCCGGAGCACCAGCGCATGTTAACCAAGGACCTTCTGCAGGTGGAACACCACACCCAGGAGCTGGGCTGTCCCCCAAGACAGGACAGTGGGAAGGTAGATCAGGAAGCCGCCCAACTAGCCACATCTAGCCCAGCCCTGTGTACACATGACCGCATCTGAACTGAGGTCATGTCCCATGTCCCACATCTATACACCATTCCTGTTCCTGTAGGGATGGCTTAGAAGCTATGTGCCTGTCTGTGGAGGTTGAGAATATGTTTACCTTATATAAAGTATGCAGGAGGTGGTGAAGCAAGCGAATGAAAGATAAACCCCTACCCAAATGGTCAACAACACCAGCAAAGCAAAAATTTGATGCAGATGTAACCACAGAAAGTTAACAATGGTAAAGAATAGGAAGAGAAGCTTTCGGAAGGAGTATGACTTTGAATAGGATGATTCACAAGCAAAGAATAAATGCTTCGTTCACCTTGACCCTAAAAATGAGAAGGTTAATTGAATGCAAAAGGAGGAACATTATGATAAAAAATTCGAGTGACTGAATGAAATGAAAAATGATTTATTAGTTGATGGAGATTCAGCGGGAAGCTCAACCTCCCATCTGGGGGGAAAAGGGAGACATTAACCTTCGATGTGACTCTCCAGAGCTCAGTAATAATAACGTTGAAGGATAAGTGAGCGGAGCCTTGGTTAGAAAAATCAGGAGAAGTAGTCATGCACCGAAGAGATGTTTCCAGGTTGGGATCAGGAAACCAAGATGAGTAAATCAACGCAGAATTATTGTGTGCAACATGATCAAAGTAATGAAAAGACCTGTCTTCTCAAACTGTATATGAGCAAGGAAATCCCAGAATGGCAGTGGCAGGGGTACATGCGGAGGACAGAAAATGGTGTCGGGAGTTCAGGAACCAAGTAATAAAACAATAACAATAACAACACCCCTGTAACCTGTAGATCCTCAATGTAAGGCCTCAGAATAAACTAAAAGGCATCACAGTGCTCTTTGCAAGCCACACGAGGTATCTGTGTTTGCCCGGCCACCTGCCTCCTGAATTGGGAACATTGCCAGATACAAAAACAAACAAGATGAAAGAAAGAACAAAGCAAAACACTTAGACCTGATGCTTGGAAAGACTGAGAGCAGGAGGAGAAGGGGGTGACAGAGGATGAGATGGTTGGATGGCATCATTGCCTCAGTGGATATGAGTTTGAGCAAACTCCGGGAGACGGTGAAAGTCAGGGAAGCCTTGTGTGCTGCAGTCCATGGGGTCGCAAAGAGTTGGACATGACTGAGTGACTGAACAACAACAAACGATTCAACCACATGAGCTTGATGATTTCAAACTTGAATTGGAAAGGGCAGCAATGTCATAAGTGAGAGAGGAAAAGGAGGTGGTTACCAGGACATGGACAGATCTTGAGAAGGAGACAGATTCTGAATGAATCTGATGAATTCTGATCTCATTGCTGTTCCCACCTGGAATAGCAATGAATGAATTCTGATCTGTTCCCACCTGGCTTTGTGGTTCTGGTGAGGGGGTTTCCCTGTGTGTGTGTGTGTGTGTGTGTGTGTGTGTGTTTTCCTTGCCTGTAAAACAAGAGTCTTAGAATAAATGAATTCTAAGATCCTGACTGCACTTAAAGATTTCCATAAGGATATAGAGAATATAAAGTGAATTCAGTTCTCATGACAAGTTCAAAGTGAATCACTACTCAGGATGTAAGAATGAGGTTACTATCAGTTGGTCATTTACTTATTTTCCTTCTTTTTTTAGTTTGCCAACCCACTCTTGATCTATCTAGGTTCACACTCAGAAAACCTGTTCCATCCGCTTCCTCAGAACCTTCCTAGAATATCACAATGTCTTCAAAGGACTTCTCTCCCAATTTCAGTAAAAATGGGCATATTTTGCACCATTAAAGGCCATAATGTCCAAAGTTTGTCCATGTTCTGCCAATTTTGGTCCTGCCGAGCTCCTTCTAGAGATGTCAGGGCCCTTGGCTTACTTGGTTTTGTGGGTGGATACTACCTTTTGGGGAATATAGTAGCTAAGGGATTTAAATCATGTCTGTTTAAAGTTGCATTGTAGGGACCTCCCTGGTGGTCCAGTGGCTAAGACTCCTTGCTCCCAGTGCAGGGGGCCTGGGCTCCATCCCTGGTCAGAGAACTAGATCCCACATGCCGCAACTAAGAGTTGGCATGCTGCAGTGGAGATCGAAGATCCTGTGTGCTGCAGTGAAGACTTGGTGCAGCCAGATAAATAAATAAATAATTAACTGGAAAAAAGTTCTGTTGTGTGGTTTAGGGGGAACAGAGGAAGGTGGCCCAAGAGTACAAAGCCCCAATTATAAGATAAGCAAGTGCTGGGAGTGTAGTGTACAGTATCCTATATCCTTACTAAGAGAGGATCTTAAATTCTCATCACGAAGGAAAAGAATGTGTAACTGTGTAAAGTGACAGATGTTAACCCAACCAATTGTGGTGATCATTCTGTAATATATACTTATATCAAATCATTCCGCTATACATACTAACCTCGCCTAGTGTTATATGTCAGTTATGTCTCAGTAAAGCTGAGGGGAAGTCAAGTTGCATTGTGCAGTAGGATATTGCTTGGTAGCTTCAGTTATAGTGCCCGCGTGGATGCTACGTCACTTCAGTCGTGTCCGACTCTTTGCAGTTTTAACAATCATAGCCTGCCAGGCTCCTCTGTCCATGGGATTCTCCAGGCAAGTATACTGGAGTGGGTTGCCTTGCCCTCCTCCAGGGGATCTTCCCAACCCAGGGGTGAAACCCGCATCTTTTATGACTCCTCCATCTCCTGCACTGGCAGGCGGGTTCTTTACCACCAGAGCCACTTGGGGAGCCCCATCAGTTGCGGTGGTAGACGTCAAATGAAGAGTGTGAGGCACGTGCTGTCTTATGCCTTCTGCAGACTCCAGTGCCTTTTCTCTTCAGTGTAAATGGGCAGTAACACACCTAATAAAGCCAAAGAATAGAATGATCATTTCAGCCTGCCAATTTAACGGGGCATTGCCCTGACTTTTATCCCATGGGTGCTAATGTGATCCTAAACACTCAGGAAAGTGGGACCTCTCTCTTTTCTGTAGGTTCAAAAAGAAAGACAAGTTACTTAAGAATGTTTCCATGTCTTCCATGAAAATGCACCTTCAATAGGATTGAACCAGAGGCTCTGCAGGGACTTCCCTGGTAGTCCAGTGGTTAAGACTCCACACTCCCAATGGAGGGGGCTCTGGGTTTGATCCCTGGTCAGGGAGCTAGATCCCACATGCCACAACTCAGAGTTTTCACACTGCAGCTAAAGATCCCATGTGCCACAGTGCAGCCAAATAAATATTTTTTAAAAAAAGAAAAAGGGAGTCTTGCAGCCAGAAGGGGCAAATCAATGAGAGTGGAGTTAGAGAAAGATGCTGAAAGGCAAGGGTCAGATGACAAGACTAAGCCACCCAGGGGAAAGTCCTGCTAAGTTTTAGACAACAATCTTGGTCAAGTTACACTTGAATTACCAATGAGCTGCCACATAGAAGATGCTGCAGAGATAACTGACAGTTAAGATTCCACAGGATGAAGAGATCTGGGCTGGGCAGTCAGATCAGGGATCTGCAAACATAGGGCAGATAATAGAATTTGAGGACAGGTGATCAATAAAAAGGGTGGGCAGTCGACCAACAGTAGAATCTATTAAAAAAAAAAAAATAACACGAGCAAGAAAAAGCAGAGTCTTCAAGGCTATGTCTGCACTAAACTTGCAAGTGAGGTTGAAGGGTCCAGAGCATCTCTTACTGTTTATCACCACCCTGCAACCTGGAGCTCCCCAAGAAGTTTTTGAAACGGATGCTCCATCTGCATTCCAGGTAGGATATTGCTTGGGGTGAGGGGGCTCCTTTTACTCTGCTTTGATTCTTTTACGGAATATCTGCTGTTGTTGACTGTGGTACTCCGTTTGATCTTTGGGTTCAGAAATATGAACTTTTTAAAGAGTTGAAGCTTGGACGTGACCTGCCTTGAAAGCGCACGTGGAAAGATGATCAGGAAATCCTGAGAAGGCCAGTGTCATTAAGGAAATTCCAGGATATGGACTTAAGGGCAAGGAAAGTCTCAGCTAGAAAAATCTACCCCTCGTTGGATGAAGATAAAGGGATTCTAGAAGTGGTTAGCATTGTTCACAAGAAGCCAAATACTGGTTTTAATTGAGACCAAAAAAAGACAAAGAAAAAAATTAAAAATTCAGTAAAGCACCAGGGAAGAAAATAATGATTATCACAGAGTATATAACAAAGGTTTCTGTTAAAGGGGAGGGAAAGAAAAGAGCATGTTAGGCAGGAATAGCCATTTGGTTCAAAAGAGGCTTTTATGAAAATTAGCTTGAGAAAGTGACATTCATAATTAATGACCTAAAGGCAGGAAAATGTTTCCTGCACACTCTTGTCTTTTGAATTTAATTACTCCACATCCTCTGAGATACACCAGGGCAGTGGTGATTTTGCAACATTAGTTATCTGTTCGAGTTGAATATTATAGATGTAAATGTGTGTGCCTTACATAGTAGGGCAAGAATGTGAGTCTAACGTCTAGTTCAGATTTGAGAGTCTTAGCCCGGGTTTAAGCTTAGCTTAAATTCATTAATAGAATTTAATTAAATGACAGCCAACTGATTCTGTTTGAATGAAGATATGTTTTCTTTTTTATTCTTACTCCACAACTAAGTCGTTATGTAAGTTTTCAAAATTTCTACTTCAGTGGCATACTAGAAAAAATTTGAATGGAGGCAGAATGAAAGCTCACTTGCAATTTTAACCCCAAGATAGGCTCATTTCTCCCTTGCCAATAGAGGAAATCTACAGGGACCTTTTTGTTTCCAGACAGATGGAAAATTCCTATTTTGGGAATCCACCCCTACTATTTTTAAATAGTATTCAGCCATTACTTAATCTGAGGCCCGGCTTTTGATCCACTGCTCAGAGGATTAAGTGAAATTCTGGGTTTCAAGTGAAAAGTCAGCAGATGCTACATAGCCTGCGCGGAAAAGGCTGAGTCACATGGTTTGTTACTGCTCACGCATCCCTGAGATTCATTTGCATGGAACTAGTCATTTATTTCAAGTTTCTTGTCAAATTTTTTTAAGCACTTTTTAACAATTGTTTATTATGATCTTGTAAGGGGGACCCAAATTCAGTCTGATACGTTGT
The DNA here is from genome assembly GCF_029378745.1 of Bos indicus. NCBI lineage: Eukaryota > Metazoa > Chordata > Mammalia > Artiodactyla > Bovidae > Bos > Bos indicus. Next base: position 28,991,202 of record NC_091771.1, on the reverse strand, counting down.
TTGCATTGAAGTCTCTATGTTTGCTAAGTGAAATGTTGTAAACTGTGTCAATTCATGACCATGATGGATGCCCGCACATGCCTTCCAGTAGCCCCGTACCTTGAACTTCAGTGCAGTCTGACTGACTGCAGATTAAGTAACAAATGGAATTGAGATGCAGTGGAAACGTGAAGCTAAGTCAGATAAAGAGCACTAGCGTTACCCTCGGATGTGCATCAGAGGGGAAGAGGAATCTGGGAACCCGATGTTGTGATAGCGGTGCCTGAAATGTGATGCTGTTAGCCTGTGGAGAGACCTGGTCATGCGTATGTATAACATTTTAGCGTATATCTGTTTAGAGGGGACCATCTATGATATATATGTATATAAATATGTGTGTACACATATATATCACAGATCATAAATATATATGTGTTAGATAATCCCTTCAAATATATATGCATATGTGTATGTGCGTGTATCTATATTTAGGGGCCAGGGGGCAGGGAGGGACTTCCTTGGTGGTCCAGTGGTTAAGACTCTGTGCTTTTAGTACAGGGGATATGAGAACTAAGATCCCACATGCCATTCTCTGTGGCCAAAAAAATAAAAGTAAAATAAATGAATAAATAAAATCTCAATTTTTTAAAAAAGAGAGAGACGGAGATAGTTCACCCAAGCATGTGTACAAGTGCGTGTGTGTGTGTGTGTGTGTGTGTGTGTGTTCTGTGGACAAATGTATGCGTGCCCATGTATGTATGTACACTTATATTTAAGGATATGTCACAGATGGCTAGAAATCTTTCTCAGATTGTTTCCCTGCTTTTTAAGTACCTTCCTGAGCAACAGAACAGTTGTAAATGCCTCTAGGTTCATAAAGCATTATCTATCATTTGTAAGTATGATAGATAGTTCAGTTCAGTTCAGTCGCTCAGTCGTGTCCGACTCTGCGACCCCATGAACCGCAGCACGCCAGGCCTCCCTGTCCATCACCAACTCCCGGAGTTCACCCAAACCCATGTCCATCAAGTCGATGATGCCATCCAACCATCTCATCCTCTGTCATCCCCTTCTCCGCCCGCCCTCAATCTTTCCCAGCATCAGGGTCCTTTCCAATGAGTCAGCTCTTCGCATCAGGTGGCCACGATATTGGAGCTTCAGCTTCAACATCAGTCCTTCCAATGAACACCCAGGACTGATCTCCTTTAGGATGGACTGGTTGGATCTCCTTGCAGTCCAAGGGACTCTCAAGAGTCTTCTCCAACAGCACAGTTAATTTAATTCAATTCTGGATAGATAATGTCTAAGCTTCTTGATTATAATACATTTTTGTTTTCTCTGTAACAGTTTTTCTTTCTTGAAAAATAAAGGCAATGGGAAGCTTTTCCAGTGATTTTTTTTTATATGTGAAATTAATTGTTGGCCTCAGTCCCAGGCCTTAGTGGGTAGACATCATTATAGAACCCAGGTGCCAGCTGTTGTCATGACATTAGGACTAACTTTGAAATGTAATTTCCATAGGAGCCCATGGTTCAAATGTGAGGTGTCCCTAACTAAATCCAGAATTTTCAGATTACCATGGAATCAAAATTTATTTCTTGAGAAAAAAACCCTTATGCCTAGTGGGAACATAAGCTCTGAGATGCCAATATTCAGGTGCTTATGAGTTTTATCTTTGAGATTGTGATGGCTATTTCTGAAAATGTACCTGATCACCAGGGAAGCCTAGAGATTTGCTTCCAACTTAAAGATATATATGATATTTATTCTATATCATCATAATATGGCTTTCCCAGGTGGTGCATTGGTAAAGAACTCACCTGCCAGTGTAGGAGATGCAAGAGATGCGGGTTCGATCCCCTGGAGTAAGAAATGGCAACCTACTCCGGTATTCTCACCTGGAAAATTCCATGGGCAGAAGACCCCAGTGGACTTGTTTTCTGAGCAGCACCATGAGCTTAACAGTATGCTAAGCATTATTCTTGCAAGCCATCTGCTGATTATCAGAGTCAGCAGTCCTTCTCGTCCAGGCACTCCAGTGGTCCTGTAGGGCTTCAGGGTGCTGGCGCTCTCCTAGACTGACAGAGACTCCTTTGCATACATTCCAAACACTTGCATCCTAGTAAATATTCTTCCAGACCTCACGCGTATCCCCAACCAGTCTCGTGAGTACTGTTTCTCTCCACTTAATTTTGTGTGTTCACGGAACTTCTTATTACTCAAGCCAGGACTCATTCAGCCAGCCTAAGTTGACAGTAGCCTCTGCCTGATAGCATTGTGGGTGAAGACTCTTACTGAACCTACACTCTGAAAATGTTCTCACATGGCAAGCCGACAGTGGCATGAATGAAAGCTTTAAGGTAGAAAACCTTATAATCTATTCTGAGTGTCCAGTGGGAGGAGGCAGCTGTCAATAGGTCTTATATTTAAAACCAAGAGCAAAGGATCACATGTGTTTGTGCTGCCAGCTTCATGTTTCAGAAAATAGTTGACTCTTCTGATGGTTGAGTTCATAAAGAAATGGAATACTTCCTTCTCAGCTTCAAATTCAGTGAGCTTTTGGGTTCTTCAGGGTATCTACAGTATTCCTCTCTTCTGTTTAGCAAAACATAAACATTGTTCTTCTTGAAATGCACGGGAAGAGCCAGCATAGTTGCTTCCATGTGCAAGGCACTTATCTTGCTATTTTCATCACTACTAATGTTAAATGTGATTTCTTTAAAGCTTTCCTTTCATCTGTGCTAAGTCGCTTTCAGCCGTGTCCAACTCTTTGTGACCCACCTGGTGGGACTGTGGCCCACCAGGCTCCTCTGTCATCCGAGATACACTGAATTCTTAGTGCTCCTGTGAAATGTCAGTGAATGGAATTAAGCAGGCAGTGAAGCAGAGACAGAAGCTACGTTGGCATAACTACATTTTAGCATATATATTTTAGGGAAAAAATAACCCAAGAGATGGGAAAAGTATTTTTAAAGGCATCAAGGGACTTGTTAGCAGTGAGTGCTCTGACACACCATTTTTATTACACGTTTTGATCTTGGTGTTCTCCAGTATTCTTGCCTGGAGAATTCCATGGACAGAGGAGCCTGGTGGGCTACAGTTCATGGGGTCACAAAGAGTCAGACACGACTGAGCAACTAACACTCTGGGCTTCCCTGGTGGCTCAAACGGTAAAGAATCTGCCTGTAATGCAGGAGATCTGGGTTTGATCCCTGGGTTGGGAAAATCCCCTGGGGAAGGGAATGGTTACCCACTCCAGTATTCTGACCTGGAGAATTCCATGGACAGAGGAGCCTGTTGGGCTACAAATAAATGTGTTTGAAAGTGATAGAAGAGCCATGATTTCAGATTTTTGCGACTCCCATAGACAGAGGAGTCTATGGGGTCGCAAACAGTTGGACACGGCTGAGTGTCTAACACTTTCACTTCACTAATTTTAATACATCTTCTTTGGTAAGAAAAAGAGTAGTAATTTAAGTGATATCTTTGCCAAAAAAAGAAGAAGAAAACTAGTTAGAATGATTCTTATGGTCTTGGCTTGCAGTCTTTTTGTCCCATACCTGCTGGAAATTAATTGTAACAGTCCACTTATTTAATTTAATTAAATTAAAAGTTTATAAAAAGAAATTTATCCAGTAAAATCATAAATTAATGGCTCTTTGGAAATGCTTAGTAGGCCAGAAGTCTTTATCCTTTACAACAAGAATTGTGGAAAGGATTTAGATGAATGGATTAGGTTTTATTTTATTTTAAATTTATTTATTTTAATTGGAGGCTAATTACTTTACAATATTGTATTGGTTCTGCCACACATCAACATGAATCCGCCACGGGCGTACACATGTTCCCCATCCTGAACCCCCCTCCCACCTCCCTCCCTGTACCATCTCTCTGGGTCATCCCAGTGCACCAGCCCCAAGGATCCTGTATCAAACCTGGACTGGCGATTCATTTCTAGGTTTCATTTTGAAGGCATCTATTTTGTCATTGTCAATATCAATACTTCCTCGAGAGTCAGACTTATATAGGATGATCCTTCTGTAGAAATAATTTATGAGATAAAGGAGAGAGAACAAAAAAATCAGGGACTTCCCTAGTGGACCAGTGTCTTTAGACTGGAAAGACTCCGCATTCCCAGTGCAGAGGGCCCAGGTTCCATCCCTGGTCAGGGAACTGATCCCACATGCTGCAACTAAAGATTCTGGGTGCTGTAACAAAGACTGAAGATCCTACATGCCACAGCTAAGACCCAGCACAGCCAAATAAATAAACATTCGGTTTTTTAAAAAATAAATGACATAAATAAATGTGAGTAGTTTACCTTGTAAGTTACCATAAGTACCCTAAGGAAAAGAAAATAGGAGCCAAATACTGGAGTGCTTATAAAGTTTCAAAGCAACAATAAGGTATGGAGAGGAATAAATGTGTTTGAAAGTGATAGAAGAGCCATGATTTCAGGTTTTTATGTGAACTGTAATTGATTTAAATAATCAGTTTTTTCCACTCTGGAATTGTTTTCTTGCTTAATAAATGGAATGCACAGTTATGCATTATAAGGAGTTGATATTGAAATGATCATTCCCTCTGGGGAGAAGAGTTGCAGAGATATTCTGTAATGGAAAAGGCATATAATGTGAGCCATACATGTCATTTTAAATTTCCAGTGGATGCATATAAACAAGTAAAAAAAAAAAAAAGGCAAGTGAATTAATTTTAATAATACATTTAAAACCCAGTCCATCCAAAACATTATCATTTCAACATGTGATGAATAGAAAACAATTAATGGGATATGTTCCATTTTTTCCCTACTGTCTTCTGAAAGCTCGTGTGTATTTTATACCTGCAGCGCATCTCAGAGTCAGACTAGCTTCATTTCCTGTGTTCAGCAGCCACCTGTGGCTTGTGGCTACTGCACTGGACAGCGCAGGTCTAGACCGAGGACTTACAGGGACTAAAATGTGAGAAAAATGGAGCAAGAGGCCAAATGGTGCCAGTGATAAGCTGTGACTTTTCTAGAATGAGCCAAATTGTTCTCAGCCCAGCTCATTCCTGCCATAGCCCTTGAGCTGGCAGATTGTCTGGTTTTTATTTCAGGGAAGCCAGAAATTCAGAGTCCTGTGAGAAACGTCTTGATTTTTAAGTGTTGGCAACAAATTCAAAATTTTTTTTTTTTTTTTTTTTTTTTAGGTATCAATTGTATTTTTATTCATAAACTATTAGAATTTGAAATTTACAATGCCATTTACAACAGCATCAAAACTATGAAATGCTGGCAAGTGATATGATAGGCTTGTATACTGAAAACTACAAAGTATTACTGAAAGAAAAGGAAGAAGACAAAAATAACTGGGCTGTTTGTGGGCTGAAAAGCTCAATATTGTTAGGATGTGAATTCTCCCCAAATTGATACACAGATTCAATGTAGTTCCAATCTAAAATACTAGCAGGCCTGTTTTCGGTAGAAATTGACAAGCTGATCCTAAATTTCATATGAAAAGCAAAGGACTCAGCACAGCCAAGACAAATAAGAAAAAGCAGAAATTTGGAGCAAATCAGGTAACACTATTTCTACAACTATTCCAACCAGTGACCTCAACTTCCACCTTGAATAACTAGAAAAAGAAGAGCAAATTAAATCCAAAGGAAGCAGACAAAAGGAAACGAAGATTACTCTAGAGGTCAAGGAAAGGAATAGGGGTGGGTGAACTCCATGTTGAGGGTGCAGCCCAGCCCCATGGGGTATTTTGTGAAGAGTGTGCTTGGCACAGCAAACCATTCACTAGTGCTTAATGAGGAAAAAGGTACTGGAGGAGTTGAATATCCGTATTATCCCCCTCAGCCCCTGCTGTGACCCTGCACCCACACCTTGCTACTGCTAAGTTGCTTCAGTCATGTCTGACTCTGTGCAACCCCATAGACAGCAGCCAACTAGGCTCCCCCATCCCTGGGATTCTCCAGGCAAGAACACTGGAGTGGGTTGCCATTTCCTTCTCCAATGCGTGAAAGTGAAAAGTGAAAGTGAAGTCGCTCAGTCATGTCTGACTCTGTGACCCCATGGACTGTAGCCTACCAGGCTCCTCCATCCAAGGGATTTTCCAGGCAAGAATACTGGAGTGGGTTGCCACTGCCTTCTCCGAAATTCAAAATTTTTAAAACATCTTATGGGTCTGGCCCTCAGGTTGCCAGTTTGTGGCCTCTGTTCCCAGCATTTTGTGTTTTAAATCAGTTTTCCTGGCTCATCCAACATACAGTATTAGGTTTGGTTAAGGACAATAAAGGTCCTTAGTTTTCACAAATGCAAATGTGTGTGAACATATTTATAAATGTATAGAGATGTATCCCACATCTAGGCAGTGGTTGCCCAGCTAACTCAAGTGCCTTTAGGAAAGAAAATTTCATATATTCACGGAACCTGGAGCTGGAAAGCCTCCGGGATAAGCTCTTCATTCTTTCAGCTGACTGCATTCCTCCTTTTTAAAAAACACTCATCCTACCTGTGTTTGTTCACCATCCCTATGCTGTGTCAGGTTGCAGGCTTCTCCAGGGCAGGCAGAATCTGTCTTGCTCCTCACTGTAGCCCCAGCATCTTGTATATGGCAGGATTTGTGCAAATGTCTACTCAACGAATGAGTAAATAGCTTAAAAATCCAAGGAGGAAATGTTGGTGAGAATGTGGAAAAATCGGAACTCTTGTGCACCGCTGGTGGGGATGAAAAGGGTGCATCCACTTTGGAAAACAGTGTGGCAATTCCTCAAAAAATTAAAAATGTACCACATCATCCAGCCATTCCATTTCTGGATATATGTGTGGATATACCCTCCAAAATAGAAAGCAAGGACACAAAGAGGTATTTGTACACCCGTGCTCATAGCAGCATTATCCACCCTTGGCAATAGGTGGAAACAGCCTGTCCATCAATGTGTGTGTTGTGTATTCAGTCACTAAGTCATGTCTGACTCTTGGCGACCCCATGGACTACAGCACACCAGGCTTCTCTTGATATAAATAGATGAAATGCCATACATATGTATTAATAAAAAATAGCTTAATGGCTATTCAGCCTTGAGAAAGAAAATCCTGTCACATGTTATATATAACATGCGTGAAACTTGAAGACATTGTGCTAAGTGAAATAAGACATTGTGCTGAGTGAAATAAGCCAATCACAAAAGAATAAGTACTATACGATTCCACTTACGTGAAGTATCTAGAGTGGTCAGACTCATAAACACAGAAGGTTAGAATAGTGGTTACCAGGGACTGGGAGGAGGAGGCAGTGGGGAGTTATTATTTGATGGGAACAGAGTTTCAGTTTTGCAAGATGAAAAGTGGATAGATGGTGGTGATGGCTGCATGACAATGAGAATGTGCTTATTGCCGCTGAACTGTGTGCTTAAAATGGATGAAGTGGTAAATTTTACCTTATATATATTTTGCTACAATTAAAAACATTAAAAAAAATACCTAGGAAGGTTAAATGACTTATCCAAGGTCACAACATACTACTCTGGAGCTTTTAACACATTGTTGGTCAGAGAAAATTAACGCCACAGGCATCAGTTTCTGCAAAAATCCCCCTGTCAATAATGTGTTAAAACTATCCCAGACTGTTTGCAGTGTTTTCTGACGTAGCACAAAAGTGAAAGGAAGGACCTAAAGGTGGGCACCAGGAGACTGAGATCTTGAGAAGTTCTCTGAGGTCTCGGTGCCTCATTTCCCACACGTGCTGTGCAGTGTCCCTCGAAGCAACTGACCAGTAGTTAAGAGGATGAAATGAAGTATGTATGAGAAAGAATGTATGCTGGGTTAATCCGGGCTGAATTCATTATACTCTGGGGAATGAGTGTGTTATTGAGATAGAAACTTCCAGGTAATGCAGGAAATACGTGAGGTCCTTGCTGAACGGCTGCCCAGTGTGATCATTCCTCAGTTCAGTTGAACGGTCGACTGAATGTAAAAGTTTGTCTCCGTCCCTGAGCGAGTTTGTTTCACTTTGTTGTCATTATGATACTGACGGTTTTATTTCAAAGCGGTCTTGCGTGTATGCTGAAATGCCCTTGGAGTCAGATTCATCTTCTCTTGGTCTCAGAGAAAAGTGAGGTGGGAAGGGAATCTGACACCCCAGTAGGATATCTAGTCTCAGGACGGCAGTGCCCCACCCCCAGGAGCAGCATCTCCAGGTGACCTTGACTGGCTCAGGAGCTATGTGAATGTCTACTCTTCAAAGCAGCCAGATTTCAGCAATTAGAGGAGAAAGCATAAGTGATTGAATTTCTTCGTTCTCTAGAGATTTGCTTTCTTAGGAAAGCAAACTCTCCCTTGTCTGTCATGTGCTGTACCGAGTCTCATTGTTGAAGACGACATTATCTTGAAGCCGAGAAAGTAAATGAGATTCTGTACTAGTTCTGCATCGCAGATGGTCCAGTTTATCCACCCTTATGTTTTAAAAATGAACACAGCACATGCCTTGTGCGTTGCTACTTACAGATCGATTCTTCCCGTTGTTGGGAGAGCTTTCAGTTACATCATGCACTAAAATAAATTCAGGATGGATTAAGTGAGTTGAATGTAGCAAATAAAACCATAAAAATCAAGAAGGAAATAAACTTGGAAAATTAGTTTGGGAGAGGCATAAATGCCAGGAAAATGCTGCAGAAGAAAAATTGATAAACTGATAAATTTAACTGCAAATAATCTCTACATATCAAAAATATAAAGCAACATTTTAGGAAAGATTTTGCAGTGAGTATGATCAACAAAGCGTTAATATATAAATAAATCGGTAATCAATTATAAAAACCTTTACCACTCCTAGAAAATAATGGACACAGGACATGATTTGTTATTTAGTTGCTAAGTCATGTCCAACTCTTTGTGACCCCAGGCTCCTCTGTCCATGGATTTCCCAGGCAAGAATACTGGAGTGGGTTGTCATTTCCTTCTTCAGGGCATCTTCCCGACCAGGGATTGAACTTGTGTCTTCTGCATTGGCAGGTGGATTCTTTATCACTGAGCCACCTAGGAAGCCCATAGGACATAACTAGGGACATGATTTTTCTTTACAAAAGAAGAAATGTAAGTCACTAGTTAGTGTAAAAAAGTCATTATCTCTAGAAATTAAAGATATGCAAACTTAAATAAGATGGAGATTATTTCTACTATTAAACTGGCAATTCTTTTTTAAAAAGATAACATTTAATACTGGCATTCATATATTGCTGGGAGGAGTATAAATTAAAATAGCCTTTCTGGAAAGCTATTTAGCAACAGATACTTAAAGCTTTAAATGTGATCATACACTTTAGGACTTAGAATCTTTTCTAAGGAAATAATTAGAAATACCAGTAAAAATTTATGTGTAAGGATGTTTCCATCAGCATTATTTGTAGCAGTGAGAAATTGAAGTTAACCCAGGTGAACAACGATAGGGAATTATATGAATTATGATTCACTGATGACAGTGTTAAAAATCAGGAGTCCTAAGAACATTTATTAAATTGTTCAGTGTGAATTGTGCACATTTATATAATGTGTAATTGTGTGAATGTGTACACCCATATACCAAGATGTAACCTGGCAAATATATACATTTCCATTGCTCAGTTGTGTCTGACTCTTTGTGACCTCCATGGACTGCAGCATGCCAGGCTTCCCTGTCCATCACCAACTCCCAGAGCCTGCCCAAACTCCTGTCCATTGAGTCGGTGATGCCATCCAACCATCTCATCCTCTGTTGTCCCCTTCTCCTGCCTTCAATCTTTCCTATATATATATGCATTGAAAAGAGATTACATGACAGTTGTCAAATACGTTAGAAACAGTTATCTCTGCATGGCCAGATTACAGATGCTTTCAGTTTTCTTTATACTTTTCTGCCTATTTCAGATTTTCTACAGTAAAAATATATTATTTTTGTCAATGGTAAAGAAAGTTTTTAAAAATGGAATTGCAACCAAAACAGATTTATTGTGAAAAAGACTCTACATCTTTTCTGTAAACTTTTTCCTGGTACCATCACTCACTTCATCATTAATGACTCTACCTTTCCCCCCCAATCCATCAAATTTTCAGGTTCTATAAAATCTTCCTCCTCAATGCTTCCTAGATCTGGCCCTTTACTTCCCCTCCTACAGTCAGTCCTATCGTTTGGGGGGTGTGTGTGTGTGTGTGTGTGTGTGTGTGTGTGTGTGTGTGTGTGTGCGCGCGCATGCTCAGTAGTGTCCAACTCTTTTCGACCCTATGGACTGTAACCTGTCAGGCTCCAACCCACATCTCCTGCATTGGCAGGCAGATTCTTGACCCCCTGAGCCACCTGGGAAGCAGGTTGGGTTCCCTTCTCCAGGGGATCTTCCCAACCAGAGATTGAACCTGGGACTTCTGTATTGCAGGTAGATTCTTTGCCACCTGAGCTACCAGGGAAGTCCCCTCATTATTTATCACCTGGTCAAAAACTTCCATTGTCTCTCCATCGCCCTGGGGTTTGAACCCTGATTCTGAGCCCCACATCTACACTCTTGGTGACATACCCCTCATATAACATTCACATGTTAGTCCTCAAGCTCCCTATCCCGTCAACCACACTGTCCCTGTGTTCACATCTCTATGATGCTCCTTCTGCTGGCAATAAGTGTTCATTCATTCATTCATTCAACAGCCATTTACTGAGCAAATGTCCCATGCTAGGCAGTCCAGGGCACAAAAATGAATCAAACACAAGTCTCTGCCTCACTGTAGCTCAGTCAACTTGGGGGAGACAAACGAATAAGGAACTAGTAATGTTTTGTAAGATAAGAGCTGCTGCTACTGCTAAGTCACTTCAGTCGTGTCCAACTCTGCGAGACCCCATAGACGGCAGCCCACCAGGCTCCCCCGTCCCTGGGATTCTCCAGGCAAGAACACTGGAGTGGGTTGCCATTTCCTTCTCCAATGCATGCAAGTGAAAAGTGAAAATGAAGTCACTCAGTCGTGTCCGACTCTTAGCGACCCCGTGGACTGCAGCCCACCAGGCTCCTCCATCCATGGGATTTTCCAGGCAAGAGTACTGGAGTGGGGTGCCATTGCCTTCTCCAGGATAAGAGCTAGTTATGGTAAATAATCTCTCCAGGGATGGAACGGGATTTGAACTCAGGTTAACTTGCCCTTGGGGCTGCCCTGGTGGCTCAGACAGTAAAGAATCTGCCTGCAATACGGGAAACCTGGGTCGAGAAGATCCCCTGGAGAAGGAAATGGCTACCCACTCCAGTATTCTTATATGGAGAATCCCATGGACAGAGGAGCCTGGTGGGCTACAGTCCTTGGGGTCGCAGAGAGTCAGACAGGACTGAGCGACTAACTACCAAGTCCAAGCTCACTCTGCTTGCCGCAGGAGGGGCCAATGAATCCAAGAGATGGGGGATTGCAGCCAGGAAAAGACTTTAATAGGGGAGTCGGCTGACCAAGAAGATGGCAGGCTAGTGCCTCAAAATTACCCTCTTACAGAGGTCTGGGTGCCAGATTTTCTTTCACAGATCAGAGATGGAAGAGTAGGTGAGGAAGCAAAGTGATAAGGCCATTTATCCTGCAAACATCTCCTAGAATGGCAAGTCTCAGGCAGGGGATGTGTTAATTTCTTCCTTCCTGCCATTTACAGGGGGACAGGGTTCTGAAAAAAGCACTTTAGTTTACAGTCAGCCAGAGGGGCAGGGTTCTCTGAGGCAGGCCATTCTGTGTAATTACAATAAGAAAAGCAAGGAAAAGCAAGTCCGAGGAACAGTTCCAACATGGAGTCAGGATTGGCTTCTTCTCTGCAATAGAGTCAGATATGGCTGGTGCTGAGTCTGTGTTGGTGGAGGAGCAGGAGCTGAACCTCAGAATGGCCCATCTGCCACACTGAGGGGGTTGCAGCTTAAACCTCTTTGTAGCTGGAATAACAATAGTTAATAACTGATACTCTGTGCCAGGCTCTAAGTACTTTGCATAGGGACTTAATTCATCCTCACAACCACTCTATGAGGGAGGTAGAAACAACTGTATCTTTTTAGAGACAAACTGAGGCACAGGAAGATTCAGTCATTTGAACAATGGCATGCAGCAACTCCCTAGCTCGGGTGTCTGAGCTCTTTGCCAGTGTGCTTCAGCAGTTTCTCGTGTGCTTAGTTGTCTCTTCAGTTAGATCGTAAAACATGGAAAGTCAGCGACTTTCCTAGGCACTGTTGCATCCCTAGTACGACTCTGTGCATTGACACCAGTCAATAGGAGTTGAATGGAATTGAACCAAGAGCCTTCACAGACTCCTGTGAAATATTCCTACTGGTTTTGATAATTATCCAGACCTGTGTTTTGGGGGTGGAAATTGAAGAAAAAAGCAAAGAACTGTTGATCCTTCCATTTCAATCCCACATTGAATGTCCTTCAGAAACAGATAACACACCTGCGTTGACTGAATTCACATTACATGGTTCCTTCAAGTTGGAAGCAATCCGGCAATGACCTTGTTGAACCGCCCACTGGTTCGAAACTGTAACTTGACTGAAAGACACTGAGAATGGGATTCCAGAATGTGAGAGGCTCTTGCTTTTTTATACTCACTTGTTCTAAAGCCTGTAGCTCTTTAGAGGAGATTACGAGCCCTGCCGGGCTGGACTCCAGCATAATAGAGTCCTAATAATCACCACTTGTTTCCTGTTGGAACCCTGAGAGAGGGCACCGTGCTCAGGAGGAGTCTTGCGTTTTACATCCTGAGGGCAGTGACTGACCTGCGTGGCCACTATAGGAATGTCACTGGACACTAGCAGCCCATGTGCACAGAGGTTGGACCATGTTAATCCTTTATCTGCCTTACCTCCATGCTCACTCACACATGTGGGAGGAACAAGCTGCCATGAGGTCATGCAAGGACACAAAACACTTCTCATTCCAACCATAGCATCACGTTTGCTTTAGCAGAGCTGCCGGATGGAGGGGAGAGATGGGAGGCGGGGCGGTAGCGAGGACATGTCACACCACCCTCTCCCGCCACGGCTTTTGTCACAGCTTCCCCTTCACAGCCTGACCTCCATGCCAACGATTCAAAATAGTGTCTAGCCTTTGAGGCCAGGTCTAGCCAAGGCCTCATTAAGAACATTAGTAGCAGCTAACGTTAATTGAGCCTGTCCACCAAGTGCCAGACGCTGTTCTTTCCATAGAGCAATGCTTGTAGCACTGGAGGGCTGCGTCCGTTGTTCTTGTCTGCATCGACCAACTGCAGTAGGTGGGGCTTGGAGCAGTTTGGTGAATTGCCTGGGATGGAGGAGCCAGGACTCAGCTCAGAGCTGTGTCACTCCAAAGCCCCGGCTCTAAGCCTTCTTGATTCGCCTTCTTGGCCACAGACTTCTGGCCTCCAGGAGTGCCCTGCTTTAGCCTCCAGCCAGAAGTCATTTATCCTCCTAAGCGATTCTCACAGTGCTTGATCTGCATTTCTTTCTTGGGACTTCCCAGTTCAACACCCAATTATCGTTATTTGTATAAACTGTTCACTTGTCCTGTTCAGTGGTGGGGTGGGGCCCGGAGGTAGAGCCCATTTCTTACCCCTCAGTGTATTTTCCACGGCTCCCAGTGTAATATGTAGGGCCCTCAGCAAGACTAAATAATGAGCGAGGCTGTTTTTGATTAGTTCTGTTCCCTGAGCACCTGCACCTCAATGGGAATTTGGGAATCAAGAAAGCTGTTTGTTGAAATTCTTTGGCTCAGGTTTCCCAAAGAAAGATTTACCTGAGAAAAGTTGAATCATGGTTTTCCTAACAAAAACAGGTAACTCTTACCCCGTGGTCCTCCTCACCCTGCCTTACCCGTGATGCCCCGGTTCCTTGCTGTCCTAGAGGCTCAGAGAGCATCAGCATCCCAGGCGGCACAGATCCTCTCCTTGTTTATGGTTCAGATTTCTTATCCCTTCCTGCGCCATCACATTTATCTAGTGTCTGGGTGGACGCTTGGTTGGATCCCCTGTGACAGGCTGCAGAGACACTTCTACCTCACGGTGCTTCAGTTCAGACCTTAGAGGATCTAGTTACTACCTGTACTTGGAGGTTCTACTGTTACATAAATTTATCCACACAGATTTCAGAACATTCTGGGAAATGCCTGCTCAGCTATTTCTCATAGCAGGAATGCACACCCATCACTCTTTCTGTTTCTGTCTCCCTTTCTCTCTCTCTCTCTCTGGAAGTATGCTTCTGTCTAATCTTGCTTCTTGGGCTGTGACAATTGAGAAGTGTTTGAGGTTCATATCTTGATCCAGTTTTTGGCAGAAGAGAACCCTTTTGAGGATGAACCCAACCTTATAATACCTCCCACAATCCACCTGTTCTGGATGCGTTACTCGAGACGTTTATGTTTTTCTCTTTAACCATTTCATGATCACTGGTTTCGAAGCTATCCTAGCACAGTATTTTGTTCAGAATTATGCACAAATACGGAGAAGGCAATGGCACCCCACTCCAGTACTCCTGCCTGGAAAATCCCACGGGCAGAGGAGCCTGGTAGGCTGCAGTCCATGGGGTCGAGAAGAGTCGGACATGACTGAGCAACTTCACTTTCACTTTTCACTTTCATGCATTGGAGAAGGAAATGGCAACCCACTCCAGTGTTCTTGCCTGGAGAATCCCAGGGACGGGGAGCCTGGTGGGCTGCCGTCTGTGGGGTATCACAGAGTCAGACACGACTAAAGCAACTTAGCAGCAGCAGCAGCACGCATGAATAATGAGGCGAATGAACTAATGAGAGGGAAAGGGAAGAAAGAAAGTAGCATGTCCAGAGATTTCCCTGGGGGTTCAGTGACTAAGAATCCGCCTTGCAATGCAGGGAACACAGGTTTGATTCCTGGTCTGGGAAGATCCCACCTGCCTGTGCTCCACAGCTATAGAGGCTGTACTTTAGAACCTGGGAGCCACAATTACTGAAGCCTGCGCACCGCAACTAGAGAGTAGCCCCTCTCACCACAACTAGAGAAAGCTCGCACAGCAACAAAGACCCAGTGCAGCCAAAAATAAATATTAAAAAAAAAAGGAAAGTAGTGTGTCCAGTTGCACTACCACAAGCAAACCACCCCTTTTCTTCAAGTGCAGCCCTAAACAAGGTGTCCAGATGGAGCACCCCAGCCCCTCCCCTTGCTGATTTCAGTAAATCACAAGGAGCTTCTGTTTGCCCTGGGGTCAGTCTTGGTGTCTGAGTTGCCTGCTGGGGAGCAAAGTCTACAGCTGGCCCAGATGTTGCTGTGCATTTATATAAGTCTGTGTGTTTGCATGCGCCTGTGTGTGTACACATTGTGTCCTGTGTCTTCTATGCAGAAACCATGCCTGTCTCATCATGGGCTGTGGGGAAGCAGGGGTTGGCAGTCGCAACTCAGGAGGCCCCCTGCCTGCTGAGCCACCCCCATGCCTGCGGCCTCATTCACTTTGGGTTCTGCCTCCTTTTCTGCAACCTCCAAATGCTTTCTTCTTTTCTCAAGGCCAGATCACACATTCGTGAGTGGTTGGGCTATCTTTGAACCCTTAGTTCTTGCAGGATGACTGAGGGGAAAGCCAGGAATGGTGATAAGGAAGCAGCAGAGACATGGCATGTCATCATGGCCACTTAATTCCTGTTGCTATTTTTAAGTGTTGCTCAGTTTAATGTTCGAAATGAACGTCTGTTGTCAGTGCACAATGCATGCTGTGCTTTGGTATATGGTCCTGCCTGAGTAGGATTTGCCAGGCTGAATCTTTGGCAGGTATCCATCTGCCTGCGGATTAATTGAGGCAAGTCAGTATGGGAGAAGCCCCTAAACTCCTCAAGAATGTGGCTGAATGACTGAATGCCTCAGGGGCAGGCGCAGTGCACTACAGCAGTTCAGTGGCATCAGTGAACAAACCATCGCACAGTGAAGCTCCTACTAAGCACCAGGCACTCAAGCATCTAACTCTGCGGCCAGCTGCTGCCAGCACGCTCCGTGCTACCATGGTCGCCTCTTAGATGCCAACCTTCGTGTCAGTGCCCAGAGTATTTGGAAAACGTCATTAACAGATATGGCAAAAAAAAAAAAAAAACAGATATGGCAATTCATTTCCTTAAGACAGAACTCAGAGTCACGAGGAGGTTAAATGAAAAGGAACACAACAAGGCCAGGTTTCCAGCCCTTTCTCTTGTGCATAAATATTGATAGATATATATAATAGGTAATATATTATATAATGGAAATATAATACATAAACATTAATAGATAATTGGCATAAGAGTTCTTCAGCTTTGCCATCTCCTGTGATAGTGGCAGGGCTATGGGTTGCTTGTGCACTGTTAATTCTCCATTTGCTCGTCTTTGGTATTCAGCATATTCTTTGCCCCTAATGAGGGCATGACAAACCAGAGCAGTCCAACAGGTAGAAGCAAGTGAAGATAAACATCCTTGTGACCAGGACTTCTTGTCGAATCTCCTGATCTGCTTAAAATATAAAAGGAAGACATTCCACCTTTAAAGACACTTTCTATACCTTTGCTCATGGAATGGAACAAACCTCTGTTTAGCTGGGGATTGGAAGGGGGTGTTGGCTTTGCTTTCAGTGCATCAAAAGTACCATTTGTCTAAAACTAAGGGTTGACACGAAAACATCTCCAAAGCATACTGACAAGAGGGACTTAGGATCTAGGGAAAGATG
The DNA here is from genome assembly GCF_029378745.1 of Bos indicus. NCBI lineage: Eukaryota > Metazoa > Chordata > Mammalia > Artiodactyla > Bovidae > Bos > Bos indicus. Next base: position 28,974,573 of record NC_091771.1, on the reverse strand, counting down.
AGGCATAAGGCTTGGGTCCTTTGCTCTGTGCCAGTGAGACACATCCACTCAGGCAGTCACTCATCTGAGACAGTTTCTGCAGGTGCAGTAAAGGGTCCCCAGAGCAGCTGTGAGTTTGCAGGGAGATGCATACCTGAGCATGCTCTGAGCTCAGAGCACCACCTTTTCTACCCCTTCTTTAATTGCCTCTTTATTGCATCGTGAACAGTATCATATAACCGGCATCACTTAACACAAAGCTGTCTGCTTTTTCAGTCTCTGTTCTGTGTGGTGACGAGCATAGAACCGGGCACACAAGATGGCCCGGGATGCCGTCAGGCCCATCACTTGCTCATCTGAGACCTTGTAGTGCCTGTCACACAGGAACGGCCTGTAAAGTAGCTTTTCTAATCTTAGACGTAGATCAATTATTCACCCGCCTGGCTCCTCTTGTGCATTATCTTATAGAATTCACCCTGGCAACATTGCACCTTGCGTCTAAATCTTAATCTGAAATTGATACATGGATATTAGGTTTCTTCCGCTTTAGATTGTTCTAAATGTCAGCCAATTGTGAAAATGGTTTTAAAATGTTTTCTCCTTCCCTTACTTTCCCTTATGAAGGTTACTTGGCTTTGTATGAAGCTTGATAGGAAGTTTAAGAAATTAAGAGCTGGCTCTCCTTCTCTGCCTTTTAGTGTCATTTATGAGGTCAGACTTCAGAAATATCAACCATTTAGCTTTTAAGAAGAAATGTATAAGCAAGAATTTCTGTTTAAATTTATTTTTTAGTTGCATATAAGAATTGTGTGTATTTTTTAATTAATCAACTTTATTTATTAGAGCAGTTTTAGATTAACAGAAGTTTGTGTGGATAGTAGAGAAAGTTCTCATTTCACCCTCGATTTTCCTTTATTAATATCATCTTGCATTAACATACCATATTTGTTAGAATTGATAAACCAATGTCATTACATTGTTAATTAAAATCTATATACTAGGGCTTATTTTTTGTGTTGCAGAGTTTTCAACATAATTAAAATTTATACAATTTTCACACAATACCTAGATACACATTCTATTCAAGTTCAGTGTCTCCTGGTTTATAGTCTCTGCTTAAATCTATTTTATATACTATGTTGTTTTCGGTGTTGAATGCAATAGTATAAAATGTGTTTTCACTTTTCAAATAAGTGTCATTCAGAATTACACATACTAAAAACAAAACAAAACAAAATCACACATACTAGAGTCATTCTTTTTCACTGCATATGGAGAAAACTGTGTATAGTATCAAGTTCCTGATAGTTTCATATGTAAATCAGTAAGTCTGTGATTGCCAGAAAAGTGATATGGACATGAAGAAAGTCATTCATTTTGTTTTTTCTTTTTTACCTTGGGTACAAGCAAAGGAAACAAAACCATGTTGAGGGAGGGGCCACGTCATGTCATTAATTGGCTCTCCTGACAAGATGGATAATTATGCTCTTGAGCACCTCGCATGAAAGAACTCATGGCTCCTGGAGAGAGTCTAGCCGGCCCAGGAAAAAATCGGAGACTACAGTGATGACATTAATAGCCTTAATGAGCGTGTGTACATTTATCTTCAGAGTGAAACAGTGCCCCTTGGTCCACACGCTGCCATCAGTCGGTGCTTCCATGTCGTAGTCATGAAAATTAAACGGCGGATGATTTCTCGCTAGAAAACTAGCATTCTTTTACATATATATATGTGTGTGTAATTTTATTTATTATTTATTTCTGGCTGTGCTGGTCTTTGCTGATGCACAGACTTTGCTCTAGCTGTGACGAGCAGGGGCTTCTCTATTGTGGTACATGGGCTTCTTGTAGCTTCTCCTGTTGCAGAGCATGGGCTCTAAGGAAAGAGGGCTTCCGTAGTTGCGGCTCCCAGGCTCTAGAGCGCAGGTTCAGTAGTTGTGACACAGGGGCTTAGTTGCCCTGCGGAATGTGGGATCTTCCCAGATCAGAGATAGAATTTGTGTCTCCCACATTGGCAGGTGGATTCTTTACCACCGAGCCACCAGGGAAGCCCGAAAAGTAACATTCCTAAAGAGGTGTCAGAAGAACACAAGTGGACACGCTCCACATTTAACCCCATGTGCAAAGGTGGGCCCGGGAGGGCTGCCCATCAGTAATACTTCTGTTGTTTCATCACACATCGGACACATGGGAACTGATTCAGCCCAGGTCAGGGGTCAGCAAATGAGCGACAGGAGGGAGAGCCTGCATAGTCTGAGAGTCAGGTGCTCAAATGAGTGGCATTTTAGGACATGAGGTCTAAGTAAATCGAGGATCCAATGAAGGAAATTAATAATATCTCAGTTAAACAATGAACATATTCTCAAGCATCTTCAGGGTCCTGTTATGATATCATAGAACATTTTCACTCCACCCTTGGAGAGTTTAGATTGTGCTAAGTAGAATATGCTGAAATATTTCTGCTTATTTCTTCAAAGACTGTTTCTTAGAGCAGTTTTAAGTTTACAGCAAAAGTGGAAGAGAAGGTACAGAGATTCTCCATTTCCCACTGTGCTCACACACGAACAGTCTCACCCATTAGCAAGACTCCCACACCTACTTATTTTCACGAATATTTTTGACAATATTTAACTATCCAAATCTTTCCAGTGTTTGTGAAGTGTCCCCCGCCACCATGGGCCTTTGTCCATTTGTTTATTTTTTTAAATTTGCTGGAGTATATTTGATTTAAAATGCAGTGTTAGTTTCAGGTGTACTGCAAAGTGAATCGGTTATACAGATACGTATATCACTTACACATATACATCTATCCCCTCTTTTTTAGATTCTTTTCCCAACACAGGTTATCACAGAGTATTGAGTAGAGTTTCCTGCGCTATACCGTAGGTCCTTATTGGTTGTCTACTTTATATATTGTAGTGGGTATGCATCAATCCCAATCTCCCAGTCTATCCCTCCTTCCCCCTTCTCTGATCAGTAGCCTTAAGTTTGTTTGCTACATCTGTGACTGTACTTACAGCTTAGAGGCTATGTAATTTTGCACAATTTACCTCTCAGAACGCCAGTGTCCTGTCTATAAAATAAAACTAGTAATGTTTTATGGGGAATAAAGGTACAGTTTGATCCTCATGGTACACAGGGCATTGTGTCTTGCACATCATGCACACTTAGTGAATGTTGGTGACAGGACTTAACCAGAGCAAACACAGGGCCCGTCCAGCTCTCTGTGGTGGCCCTGATGGATTGTTAGTGTTGATGTCATATCAATGGGAAAAGTGTTCAAAACACTCGACCTACTATAGACAGATTGTGATTATCTTAAATTGTAATTTTAACAGAAAATTAAGAAAAACAAATTTAGAGATATTCAGGGTGTTAAAGATGTTCAGGGTGGGAGAGATACAAGCTGGAGCAATTAGAAACGTTCTCAAAATTTGGAATATTCTTTGGAAGGACTGATGCTGAATGTGAAGCTCCAGTACTTTGACCACCTGAGGCAAAGAGCTGACTCACTGGGAAAGACCCTGATGCTAGGAAAAATTGAGGGCAGGAGAAGGGGGCAGCAGAGGATGAGAGGGTTGGATGGCATCACCAACTCAATGGTCATGAATTTGAGCAAACTCCAGGAGACAGTGGAGAACAGGGAAGCCTGGCATGCTGTATAGTCCAGGGGCTCACAGAGTCGGACACAACTTAGCGACCGAACAACAACAACAAAGATTTGGTGCTTGAAGAATGAGTGGGAGGAAGGGGTATTCAAGTTCAGGATAATTTTTTTTTTTTAATATTTATTTATTGTTTGGCTGTGGAGGGTCTTAACTGCGGCACTCAGGACCTTCGTTGTGTCTCGAAGGCTCAGTAGTTGCAGCAGGCAGGCTTAACTGCCCCGCTGTGTGTGGGATCTTAGTTCCCCGACCAGGGATCAAACCCTTGTCCCTTGCATTGCAGGGCAGATTGTTAACCACCGAACCATCAGGGAATTCCCTGAGAGAGTGTTTTGTGCTCGCTCGCATAAAGATGTCAATGTGGTTCAGTGCCAAGCTTGAAGAAAAATGCCTCCGTGTCACTTTGCTGGGAAGAAAATCAGCAGATAGCAAGCCTTTTAGGGTTGCTATTAGGCATTCCAGACAAGCCTGTTGTGAAGAGGGACCCCCAGTGGTGAGAGTTGCCATTTAGAAGATGCTCATCTGAAATGACCGACAACCGGAGGAGCCCCCCACCCTCCCGCCCCACCCCGCAGGCCCTAGTCCTTGACAGCAGCCCCCAAAAGGGACTGTCGAGGCTTATTCTGTGACCGTGACAGTTGTGGGTAAGAACAGCGACCCCGGCACACAGGGAGAGGCAGGGCGGTCCCTCCCCTCCCCCGGCCCCCTGACCAGCCCTGTGAGAACTGCTTTCCCACCCTCGAAACAGGACTCCACCTCAAAATAAAGCAGACACCATCCATAGCTGCCTAAGCAGCCCCGTGGGGTTTCTGGGAGCTGAAAACCACAGCAGAGCTTTCTCCTGACTGGGCATGACTCTAAGACAAGAAAAAGGATAATTTTAGACCACCAACTTTGACCTTGCAAGTACAAGGAGAATGGTATAAAGAAAGAAAAATAAAGTGGAAGAAACGAGTGGAAAATGATAGGATTTAAACCACTGGATCCTAAGATCAGACCCAGTTTTTTTAAATACCCTAAAACCTCATACTGGAGAGTTTAAATCTGAACTTAGCTATTGTTTCTTGTGTTTATTTTATGTGTAATATAAATGATTGTTGTTGTTTAGTGCCTAAGTTGTGTCCAGCTCTTTTGCGACTCCATGAACTATATAACCCACCGGGCTTCTATGTCCACGAGATTCTCCAGGTAAGAATACTGGAGTGGGTTGCCATTTCCTCCTCCAGGGGATCTTCCTGACCCAGGGATTGAACCATTATCTTCTGCATTGCAAGCAGATTCTTTACCCCTGAGCCACCTGGGAAGCCCAATTAGGAGCTGCTTAATATTAATGCTCTTCTGACGCCTACTGTTTATTGACATTTTGCCTTGTGCAGATCACACAGAATGCCCTACGCACCATACTCAGTGTATTAGTTGCTTTTGGCTGCTGTAACAAGTTTCCACAAATTTTGTGGTTTAAAGTGACACAGACCTATTCCCTTACATTTCCAGAGACCGGAAATCCAAAATGGGTCAGCAGGGCTGCATTCCTTCTGGAGACTCTAGGGAAATATCCTTTTCTTGCCTTTTCCTGCATTTCTTGGCTTCTGGTCCTGCCCGTCCTGACCTCTGCTTCCGTAGTCACGTCTCCCTCTCTGACTCCCATCCTCCCATCTCCCTCTTATAAGGATCCTTATGACTATATGTAGGGCCCACCCAAGTAATTCAAGATAATCTCCCATCTTGAGATCTTTAACTTAATCCCATCTGCAAAGCCTGTTTGGGCAAGCAAGTGACATATTCCCAGGCTCCTGGGACTGGGATGTGGACTTCTGAGGGTCTGTTGTACCACAATGAGGCTTCCCGTGTGTTAGACCATCAACCTAGACTGAAGTCCATCAGAGGAGAAAATGGCCAAATGTTACAAGTGGAAGGTTGTGTTACAAGTGAAAGGTCAGTTAGTTCCTGTACAGAATTCTATAGGTTAATATATTTTATATGGGCTTCCCAGGTGGCTCAGCAGTAAAAAAAAAAAAAAAAAATCTACCTGCAGTGCATGAGACGTGGGTTCAATCCCTGGGTTGGGAAGATTCCCCTGGAGGAGGAAATAGCAACCCACTCCAGTGTTCTTACCTGGAGAATTCTGTGGACATAGCACAGTAGCAGTACATGCATGCTCAGTCGAGTTCGATTCTTTGCAACCCCGTGGACTATAGCCCATCAGGCTCCTCTGTCCTTGGGATTCTCCAGGCAAGTGGATTGCCATGCCCTCATCCAGGGGATCTTCTCAATCCAGGGAATCAAACCCAGGTCTCCTGCATTGCAGGCAGATTCTTTACCAACTGAGCCACCAGGGAAGCCCACGTGTACTACTACTACTATGACCACTAGTACATTTTATATGTGGAAAATGAAAATGTATTTAAGTGTTATATTCAGAAAGAGGAAGTTTCTCCCTTAACATTCTGTAAATATTTTAATGTGTGGTCCACAGCATCTTCTCCTTCGTCCTGTAGCCTAGCTAACTGTGGGTCCTCCATCCTCTGGGGGCTGCTGTCAACTCCAGGTGAACCACTTAAGGCAGCTCATTTCTTCTCAGGTACAGTGTGTCTTTGCTTTATGTTTAGCATTTAAGCTGGTTGTCAGCCCTGCCCCAGAACAGTGACTTGAACTTGCAGTCTGCACACGTGCTAAGTCACTTCTTAGGGATGCCATGGACTGTAGCCTGCCAGAGTCTTCAGTCCATGGGATTCTCCAGGCAAGAATACTGGAGTGGGTTGCCATGCCCTTCTCCAGGGGGTCTTCCTGACCCAGGGATTGAACTTGTGTCTCTTAAGTCTCTTGCATTGGCAGGCATGTTCTTTGTCACTAGAGCCACCTGCAGTTTAGCGCAGCACATCCTCTGAAGTACAACAGTGTCTTTCTGGCTTCCTCCTGTGGCTTGTGGTGGCTCAAAGAAGCAGGAAGAAAGTTCAGGGTAGGGAACACCCTGGAGTGGTGGGAGAGGGGGTGGTTAGCAGATGGCACCCTGGCAGTAGAGGAGGTTGTCTGGGCGTTGATGGGTGACAGAACTGTGTGCTGACGGTCCCAGCAGGAACTGCCTGCAGAGGAGGGCTTGGAATTCAATTCCCAGTGCAGATGGAGGAGCTTGCTGTAGAAGTTTCACATCCGTGGATAAGATAATAAAGATGTTGAAGAGGTACTTACCCTCCTAGAGAGTGTCGATACCACGGCATTGCGACTCACTGCAAAGCCAAGGGCTTGCTGGGGGCACCTGCTCAGCTTGGACGCTGGAAGCTTGGGGATCTCTTAGTGACACTCAGCACTGTCCCATGTGTGGCTCCTTAGAGGCTGGTGGGGGGGCCACATTCTCCTCGTACTTAATTACTGGAGTGGAGTCCTAGTCAGGACTAGATTATGGTGACATTTGGTTGTATTTTAATTTGTGGTGACCAGACATAGATGTACTAGTTTCCTACTGATGCTTTAACAAAGAACCACAAACTTAGTGGCTTAAAGCAACACACGTTGGTTTTCTTACAGTTCTGTCTGTCAGAAGTCCAACACGTATCTCACTGAGCCAAGTTCAAGGCTATAATTCCTTTCTGGAGATGCTGGAGAATCTCCTTTCTTGCCTCTTTCACCTCCTAGTGGCTGCCTACTTTCCTTGGTTCATGGCCCCTTCTACCATCTTAAAGCCAAGCAGAATCATTCTTCTTTTTTTTTTGTTATGGGAGAGTGACTATTTCTTTTCTTTTCTTAAATACTTGTTTATTTGATTGCACTGGGTCTTAATTGTGGCATGTGAACTCTTAGTTGCTGCACGTGGGATTTAGTTCCCTGGCCAGGGATTAAACCCAGGCCCCCTGCACTGGGAGCATGGAGTCTTAGCCACCAGACCACCAGGGAGGTCCCCAGAATCTTTCTTATATTCCCATCTCACTGATGGTCTTTTTTTTTTTTTAGAATTGCATCTTCCTCTTCCTTTCTCTTCTGATATCTGGATTCTGAACATTTTGGGATTATGCCAATCTCTTCCAAAACTTTGTTACCAGTGTTGTGGTTCCATTTCAACTAAAGAGTTATGAGTGAGGAAATAGTGATCAAAGTGAAAAGAGAGAGTTTCAGAAACATTGTAGCCAGGGGTCAGAAGCATGGGCAGGTGTGAACAACATAGAAAAGAAAGAGTCAGTCAGTCCGTCAGTCAGTTCAGTTGCTCAGTTGTGTCCGACTCTTTGCGACCCCATGAATTGCAGCACGCCAGGCCTGCCTGTCCATCACCATCTCCCGGAGTTCACTCAGACTCACGTCCATCGAGTTGGTGATGCCATCCAACCATCTCATCCTCTGTCATCCCCTTCTCCTCCTGCTCCCAATCCTTCCCAGCATCAGAGTCTTTTCCAATGAGTCAACTCTTCGCATGAGGTGGCCAAAGTACTGGAGTTTCAGCTTTAGCATCATTTCTTCCAAAGAAATCCCAGGGCTGATCTCCTTCAGAATGGACTGGTTGGATCTCCTTGCAGTCCAAGGGACTCTCAAGAGTCTTCTCCAACACCACAGTTCAAAAGCATCAATTCTTCGGCGCTCAGCTTTCTTCACAGTCCAACTCTCACATCCATACATGACCACAGGAAAAACAATAGCCTTGACTAGACGGACCTTTGTTGGCAGAGTAATGTCTTTTCAATATGCTATCTAGGTTGGTCATAACTTTCCTTCCAAGGAATAAGCATCTTTTAATTTCATGGCTGCAATCACCATCTGCAGTGGGGCACCAAGAAGTATGTCCTGGTGAGTCTGAGCTTTTTATATCAATAAAACTTGTGCTTTTCAAATAAATGAACTTTAAATGCTTGTAGAAGCATCAATTGTTTTTGTTATTCAGAGGAAGTAATTCATGATAAAATAATAAAGAAGCTGAACAGATACAGAAGTATCTAGGTGAATAATCACCTAGATAGTGTTAATACCATATAATTGCAAGTACTTTTCAGAGAAATACAATTCTGTTTGGTTTGTAGAAATTATAATTCCCATATTTATTTCTCATTGATCTATTGCATTCTCCATTATAACTCTGGGAGAATATAAAAATTGACCTGTATCAAATAGAAACATGATTCTGGCAGCAAAATAGGTTTCCATAAAAACCAAGCAAAGTGGACAAAACAGAAGAGCTAGGCAGATTTTATTAACATTTATTTTTGTCCGGTCCCTCAGTTTTTCCTGATTTATTTTAAAACCCAGGTCACATGGGCCAGAATCTATATTTATTGTTAAATAAATATATCTGTTAGACTTGAACCATATATGGAAAATATTGCTAATCTTGATTCCAGTGGTATTTTAAAATATTAATATTCTGAGTTGGTTTAGTGGCTTTAGCCTTTATTATTTTTTTTCTCCAGGCTTTGCACTCAAATATACTTGCCAGCTTTTCTCCACTTTGCTCCACTTTTCTCACTTCCTGTGTCCCATTAAAACTTGAAAGGATGTCATCCCTCATAGGACATGATTCTCATCCCCCACTTCTTCATTTCCATCCTTGCATTTCTGTCTTAGCTAAATGTTAGCCTCCAGAGAAACCAAGCAAAACTTCATTCTTGAAGAAAGTTATTAAGCTAATTTTTACACCATCTCTTTTAAAATTCCATCACTGATTCTTAATCAGACACTTTTGTTAAATTCTAGATGTCAATGAGCAGAATCAAAGGCCCATAGTTATATGCTTTTCAGAATAAAGTATTGCTGTTGCCTCTAGCTTTGCACATTCTGATCTAAAGCATTAATATTTCATTTATTTCTGCCTCAATCATCTGGTGGTATAATGCTTAAAAAAAAATCACAGGAAGATGACTGAGGTTTGGTTAGTAGTGAAAGAAGGCAAGTCTTTTCAGAATCACAAAGAGCTACAGACAGTGTTTCAATTGTACTTACTACAGAGAGGTCTCAATTCATGTCCCAGTCTGTCCTAACTGAACAGCTGTGCCAAGAAGTCTGGATCTGTGATCAACCAGTAATGTCTGTATGGATACAGAATGTGAGAGTAGGAATATATATATGTGCCACATATTTACCATTCTTAAAATCTAGATGAAGGCTTCCTGACATTTTTTTTCTTTTAAAGATAGCGTGGGGGCAGAGGAGGAATTGGGAGGTTTGAAACTATGTATAAAATAAATAACTAATGAGAACCTACTGTATAGCACAGGGAACTCTACTTATTAAATGCACTGTAATGACCTGAATGGGAAGGAAGTCCAGAAGGGAGGGGATACATGTATATATATTGCTGATTCATTTTGCTTTACTGTAGAAACTAACAGAACATTGTAAAGCAACTATACTCTAATAAAAATTAAATTATCCTCTAATTAAAAATAAATTTTAAAAGTACTTAGGAAAAAATTAATTTATAAAAGGCAGTATGGTAGTGGAAGGAACTTGGGTGGGTTCAGGAATCAGATCCATTTGGGTCCAAATCTCTCCTGTGAGTGACTGAGTGAGTGAGTGACTGAAGGTGCTCAGTTGTGTCCGACTCTTTGCGACCCCGTGGACTGTAGCCCGACAATCTCTCCTGTAGTTTTATCCAATTGTATGATGCTAGGAAAGCCAACTACCACTTGTGCAGTCTTTAAGATGGGATCAATAATACCTGCATTTCATGGTTGTTGGAATAATTAATCAGAACACTGCATGTGAAACCCCTGGGCCCTAGGAGAGTCTTCATCTGTGGTAGACTGTTCACTTCCTGTGTTATCTTTCCACACTGTCACCCACCCATCTGCCAAGACAAGGTCTTTACCAGACCAGGGGGTTCTAGTAGAAGGGAGAGATATCTCAACTAAACCAGTCACATTATACTGCTTCTCACTCAGATCAGACCAAAACAAGTTCTTCCTTGGGGAATTCGCAGGCTTAAGCTGGTGAAGAAGACAAGCTTTGTTGTCCTGTGCTCCCAGAGCCGAGGATTCTCCTCCTGTGACAAAGCCTGTTCACGGTGGGGAGAATGAACTCATGGTGCAGCATCTGAGTGTCTAGTTCTAGAGCCTGGGCCGCTGGAGCGGCCCCAGATCCTGTCCTCCCAAAGCTTGGTCATCTTTTCATTTGATTCATTAAGCTCCATCCCACTCCAAACACAGACTTCTAGTCCCGTTTAACTTTTTTTTTTTTTTTTAATGTAGTTATTGTTGTTTTTAAATTAATTAATCTGGCTGCACCGGATCTTAGTTGCAGCACATGGGATCTTTACTTGTGGCATGTGAACTCTTAGTTGCAGCCATGTGGGACCTCGCTGTCTGACCAGGCATCAAACCCAGGTCCCTGGCATTGGGAGCATGGAGTCTTAGCCACTGGACCACCATTTAACTTTCAGCTAGATCCAGACTCGAAACAGTTCTGACTGATACACTAATTATTATTATGCCTGTTTTTTAAAGAAGTTTGATTTCTACAGATTATCACTAAATTCCATCATTGCTCTTCTCTTGATATTTTGTCATTTTCTTTGTATGAACAAGTCTTAAAATCCAAAAGAAGTGGATTTCAATGGCTTTGCTTATAAGCATGTCATATTAAATAGCTGAGCTGTGAATATTTATGATTGATGCTGCTGCTGCTGCTGCTAAGTCTCTTCAGTCGTGTCCAACTCTGCGAGACCCCATAGATGGCAGCCCACCAGGCTCCCCGTCCCTGGGATTCTCCAGGCAAGAACAGTGTAGTGGGTTGCCATTTCCTTCTCCAATGCATGAAAGTGAAAAGTGAAAGTGAAGTCACTCAGTTGTGTCCAAATCTTCTCAACCCCATGGACTGCAGCCTACCAGGCTCCTCCTTCCATGGGATTTCCCAGGCAAGAGTACTGGAGTGGGGTGCCATTGCCTTCTCCTATGATTGATGACATACTGGTAAAGTCTTTCTCTTGCAGTGGCTTAAGTAGATAACATTTATATCCAAAAATTGGCACTATTGAGTGGTCTTTTAAAAGTTTGGTGCTATATGATGCAAATGAAGCCACAGTCATGCTTCTAGAACCTGTTCAGACAAGATAGGTCTATAGAAAGAAAGCTCCACTCCATCTCACAGATGGTGCCTGCCAGTCTGGGGTCCTCAGGGGCCTGGGTAACCCTGGGAGCACCTCAGCCTCAGCGTCATCCTGGTGGGAACTGTGTTAGAAGGCATTTAATCTCTGTTATCCTCCTTCCTGGGCTTCCCTCCTGGCTCAGTGGTAAAGAATCCACCTACCATACAGGAGACACAGGTTTGATCCCTTGGGTCGGGAAGATCCTCTGGAGTGGGAAATGGCAACCGACTCCAATTTTTCTTGCCTGGAGAATCCCATGTACAGAGAAGCCTGGAGGGCTCCAGTCCACAGGGTCGCAAAAAGTCAGACATGACTGAGCACGCATGCACACAACGCACCCTCATTCCCACCCCACCTCCTGCAACCGCCGACTCCAGTGTCTGGCCATGGTTGGTCTTCCAGAAATGCTTGTTTAATTTTGGTTTTGGCCACCCCTCGAGCATCAGGAGCTTAGTTCTTGGACTGGGGAGTGAACCTGCGCCCCTGCAGTGGACGTGCAGATTCTTAACCCCTGGACTGCCTGGGAAGTCCTGTTTGTTTGATTGATTAGAACCTCAAGCAGAGAGAAAACATATTAATCTAATGCACCTTTTCCCTAAATCTCACCCCAACAATTGTCCCTCACTATCTTCAGGCTTTTTCTATGTAAAAGCACCTTCTTTTCTACTTCAATATTTCTCAGCTCCTTTAAGAAGAAAATATTTCTTTAAAATGAAAATTCTAGATTCAGGAGAATGATTTTTCCATAAGCTATATAGAAAAATCAGATCTACAGATTTCAACTTACTACTTATACACATACACACAACTATTCTTGCCCTTAAGAAATGCTGTGTATTATTTTATAAACTCATACACATGAAATAGTTGGAAAATCACAAATTCACAAACTCTCATAATTAGGGAAACTGAAAAAGAGGCGGCCAGGGAGAGTCCTTTTTATTTTCCATTTTCCCCATCACAGTGCTAAGCATGAATAGAGCAGACATTTGCTGTTAATTTGCACTTTAACTAAAAGCCTATATAATCCAATTCAGCTTTTTGTTGAACTTCAGTTGTTTCACCTAGATTGAGCTTTTATATCTTATTTGTTATAAACACTTCATGAACCAAATTTGAATTATGCCTTTATGATTATCTTTTACATTAAATACTTAGTCGATACTTGATAACTGAATAGGGAATACAAGAAAAAAGAATGTTTTCAGAAGCTGATAGTGTGATGGGAAACACAGGATCAACTCAAAGATGACTGTAATTTCCCAAAGAGCATTCAAATGAATAATTTAACCAGCTTTCACTTTAAAGCTGACTTAAGATGGCATTACTCAGTAGGACTGAAATTGCTGTGTCCCAGAGCACAGGGAGAAATATAATATGTAGGCCAATAGGCGGGTAGAATGTTCGGCTCAGTCGTATGTCTGTTTAGTATAATTTCAGAATCTGAGGAATCATGAGCATCTTTAATCCAAGTCCTTCATTTTGTAGAGAGAAGTGACTTTTGCAGAATCACCCAGTTAACTTGAGATAGAAAGCTCTATCTCAAATCCTCAAGTTCCTAACTTTCTCATCTAGTGATGGCCATTCAGTCCCCCTGAGCCTCAGCTCTTTCATCCGTGGGATGAGATACTGGATTTCTGCACCCAGTGAAACATGTGTGTAAAGATTCTTTGTTCGTTGTAAAGCTCCAGGGTAATGGGAGGTAGCATTCTTTCTGTTATTGGGGTCTTGAAATCGCTATGTAGAATTTCTGATACTAGAGAATGCTAGTTGCAGGAAACACCTGTTTTTTTTTACTCTACACTGACTTATCCAGGGATGTGACTTGAAAACATTAAAAGTAAAGGCTGCTTTTAGATAGAAGCTTTCAAAAGAAAGCTTTTTTTTTTTTTTAAGTGACTCTCCATCTAGAGCAATGAAGAAAAACATTGTTCTGATTCATGTCTTAGCCAGCTGTCACTTATTAAAAATTATTTCCTCTAAGAACAGGTCTATTAACTAACCTGTATTTGTCCATCTCACACTGAATTTTCGTCTCTCTCTTATGTTCCTGTTCAAATGGAGGCAGCTGTGCGTGAATATCAATTAAAGTTAATGGAAATTTGGTCCTCCTCTGTCTGAAAAATTGTGAATTGATGTTTTAACTGCTGTTTGCATAGTACTAGATTAGGCACTTGGGAGTGTAGCTGCGGTGGAGAAATTTAAATTGTCACCAACACAATGACAATAGCTCATGAGTGGCCTCCGCCAGAGGGGAGTGTGTTGGGTAGTCCTGTGTTCAGAGGACAGAGTGGGAGGTCCCACCAGCAACTCAATTCAGTGGCTCTGGGTGGAAATTTCCCAGGCTCTTAATATGGAGATGCTCCAACATGTAAAGACAACCGTCTAAGTAAAAACAGAAAGAATGAGAATTTCTGGGTGGGACACACAAGTCCTTCTTTTCCATCACTAAGATTCACTTGCAAGTTCTACACAAAGTAGACTGTGCTCTGCAGTAAAATGGGAAAAATACATCACTTGAATCATTGAAACCCGGAGATGCTGACCAAACATTATTTTAGCAAGTGGTTTCAATTTTTTTCAGAAAAGAATGTTTTCTACAAAGGGTCGCCATTAATTGATTTTAATTTTCTTTTTTTCCTGCATGGAATATCCTTGATTTTCAATAGAGTAAGATAAAGTAGGAAAGAAATAGAAAGGCGATCAATATTGATAAAGCCTGTTTTCAGTGTATGCGTTACAACATGTATTTATACGGTTAGAGATATTTAGAGGCTTCCCTGGTAGCTCAGCTGATAAAGAATCCATCTGCAATGCTGGAGACCCCAGTTTGATTCCTGGGTTGGGAAGAGCCCCTGGAGAAGGGATAGGCTACCCACTTCAGTATTCTTGGGTTTCCGTGGTGGCCCAGATGGTAAAGAATCCGCCAGCAATGCAGGAGACCTGGGTTCAATCCCTGGGTCGGGAAGATCCGCTGGAGAAGGAAACAGCTACCCACTCCAGTATTCTTGCCTGAAAAATTCCATAGACAGGGGAACCTGATGGGCTGCAGTCCATGGGGTCGCAAAGAGTCAGACACGACTGAAGGGACTCCCTGAAGTCACTTCCCTGCAGAGCAACCACAGTGATCTTTGAGAAGCTTTAATATTTATCACACTGTCCTTCCCCCACTTGTAATTCCCCAATGGCGTCCCCTCCACCTGCCATGACATCCAGACTCTGTCCTGGATAACAAAGCCCCTGCCTCTCCTGGGTCCTGCCTGGGTCTCCAGTATTGATTTCTGTCACTCTGCCTTTTTTCACACCCCAGTATAGTGTTTCCTTCTTGTTCTCTAACACATCATATATGTTCCTACCACTGAGCTTTTGCATAAGTTCTCTGCTGTATGAGCTCTTGGCTCTCATCTCTGAGTGGCTGGATCCTTCTTAACTTTCAGATCTCAGCCTAATGCACCTGCTGGAAGATGCCTCCCACAACAATCCCTCTAAAGTAGTCACCCCCTATCCTGCCCCTCGGCTTTCCCTCCTGTGTATTCGTTGCTGTCTGATACTGTCTTTCTTATCTGTTTATAAATTTTTCACTTTTCAGTCTGTGTGCAGGCATGCATCCCTATACTGTAGGCTCTGAGAGCAGGGCCTTGAAAGTATTCTTTGCCATAGTAAACTCAGTCCTTGGAACGGTGCCTGTAGAAGATGCTCAAAAAACATATTTGGAGCAAATGAGTGCATGCATTCAAGCAACAGAGAAATCTGTTTGGGGGAAATTGATGACGTCTGCTTTATTTCATAGTGAGGACTTGGCTGATCTTGCTAAATTCCTAAGAACTAATAAAAAAATAAAAAAATACAAAATAAAACTTCCTGTTATTTGGCCAGTTCAGTTCATTGAACTCTCTTTCTTCTGCATTTGTGATCAAGGCTGCCGTAAAAGAGAAGCATGTTGGCATTGTGAATTTCTGATTAGATGCATGGGAGAGGTTAATGTGACATGGAGACAGGATCCTTATGACCCAGGATGTCTAGATTCTCATTGATTTGATAAGATTGTGGCCGTGATCTTCAGGTCTTTTGGCAGAACCAGAAAGTCTGCAGTACTAAGAACTACTCCAGTGGATGGCTATGGTTCTCTCACCAGTCCTCCTTCCTTTTTTTTTTTTTCTGCTACCAAATGAAATAAAAAGTACAGCAGGCATGGCCCTGGGATATTCTCAGTCAGAACTAACCATGTGGAGATTCTCACCTGTGGGGCTGAAGCGCCCGTGTGAACCTAAGTCTATCTAACTCTCAGCTAAGCTACACCCTTTCCCTAAGGAGATTTCTGAGGCCAAGACTGTTGACCCATTTAGAGATCCAGGGGTAAGGAGCTTTCTATTTATTTGCCAGTAAAGCACTATTTATGGCATTCTGATCACACTTTGCTCTTAAGACTATACTTACAGAGTTTTGTATGGGGAGAGTATAGAACACTCCTTGTAGGGTTTATCCTTTGGGGATTTAGGATTGAAAACATTGAAGGTGGTTTTACTTAGTATTGAAAATAGTTGTATATGGCCTCTAGCCATTTCCTCATTCCTCCTTTCTCATTTCACAATTGCAGAGTGCTACTGGTGTAGTTTGCATCTGTTTTGAGCCCCACCCTTCCTGTTGCTAAGCAGATGAACTGGGTTGCATAAATTGTCAATTACTCAGCTGTGACAATGAAAGCGACAGGACTGCCATGGGCAGAAATGAGGACAGCAACTTCTAGCCCTTGGATTTCAGATTAGATGATAGAGAGGTAGAAGGCAACAGGTGAACTTATCATGAGTAAAAGTTTGATCCTTACAAACTGGTAAAATTTGAAAACAGAACAAAAACGCCCCCTCCCCTTGCCCTAATTTCCTTTACGTATATTTTCAGGAAGACCTGAGCAAGCTCATTCTCCTTTTCAGAATATTTGTTTATTGAAGGGAATTCTTCCTTTAATGTAAAAGTCATCTCTTATCATGACCAGAAGTAAAAAAAGAAGAAAGGATATTATGGAAGGAAACATGAAATATAATTCTGCTACTTTAATACCACCTCATTAGAATCTGTGTGTGTTTCCTTCAGAGATTTGTATTCATTATATTAGAGGACATGGGTTAGATTTGTTTGGGTATTCATTTCTTTGTTTGTGTCTAGTTACAATTTACATACTTTATCCTTTAGTTTTGGGATTCCCTGGTGGCTCAGTGGTAAAGAATCCACCTGCAGGAAACGCAGGTTCAATCCCTGGGTGGAGAAGATCCCCTGAAGAAGGAAATGGCAACTCACTCTGGTATTCTTATCTGGGAAATCTCATGGACAGGGGAGCCTGGAGATCTATAGTCCATAGGGTCGCAAAGAATCAGACATGACTGAGCAACTAAACAGCAAACATCAATCCTTAGTTTTAGAATATTTATTGAGTAGCAGTTACTAGTTTAATATTTCAGGTTAGGTTGACTCCCAAGTCTGAAGTCAGTTCTAAATCTGTATGTAATCACGAGCATATTTGCATTTCTGACCCAACAACAACAACAAGAAAAAGCTGACTTTGCTTTGGGCCATGAATCCTGACTCATCTCATTTACCCAGCTTCTTTAATAAAGCAGGTTTAGTGTGGCAGGTGTCCACCAAATCTTCGGCTCTCGGCACGTCACCTGTGACTTCCCACGGAAATTTTCCACGAAACAAACATTGAATAGGATTACAAAGATTTCCTTCTGGAGTCCTAGTGTACTGACTCCACTCACCTATATGAGGCAGAATAAGCTCAGTGCCGGCTCTAGCCCCCGCAGAGAGAGGTAAACCGTGTGTACAAGCATAATTAGCGCACCATCAGGTTGTAAGAACCAGTATTTGGTTTTCTCTGTTGGGGTATTTTCCTCCAGTGGCTTCCCAAAGAGCTTCTTTGCAAATAGCTGTGGAAACTGCTACAGCAAATAATGCACTCAAAAAAAAAAAGAAGAGCGTGCTGCAAATGGAACACTAGAGGGCACTAGAGTGACATTGTTATGTGATTGCATTTCCCTTGGCTCTGCCACCAAGATACTGTTTTTATTGAAGTGCAGTTGGTTTACAGTGTTGTTAATTCCTGTTGTACAGCAAAGTGGTTTGACTATTGTTGTTGTTCAGTTGCTCAACAACTCTTGTTGTTTGTATCCGACTGTTTGTGACCCCATGGACTGCAACACACCAGGCTTCCCTGTTCTTCACTGTCTCTCGGAGTTTGCTCAGACCTGTGTCCATTGAGACAGTGATGCCGTCCAACCATCTCATCCTCTGTCGCTCCCTTCTCCACCTTCCCTCAATCTTTCCTAGGATCAGGGTCTTTTCCAATGATTTGGCTCTTTGCCTCAGGTAGACAAAGTATTGGAGCTTCACATATATATATATATTTCCCCCCATATGTACATATATTTATTTATTTACATTCTTTTTTAAAATATTATTTTCCATTATGGCTTATCGTGGGATATTGAATAGATAATTCTCTGTGCTATTCTGTAGGACCTTGTTGTTTATCCATTTGATATATAATAGCTTACATCTGTTAACCCTATCCTCCCACTTCATCCCTACCCCAATGCCCTACCCCTGTTAAAAGCTTTTAAAATATTGCACTGCCTTGTCCTGAACACATTTGTTGGAGTTTACACAACATAGATTTATGATATGAGTCAAACGTTTGTTGTTAGTTATCATTCTAATCAATGTTTTCTCAAAAGCAGGTCTTTTCTTCCTATGCTGAATTTAAAAGAATCTTTAGTAATTTCTTCTTAGTTTTGTTTTTGAAGGAAAGCACATCTTATTCTTCTAAAACTGTAACTTTCCTAATAGTTCTAATACTAAAGATATTAGAATCTGCTAGATATTAAAGAAAGGAATTATTCCCAAACCTGCTTTTAGACTCACAGGATGTGGTCATCATATTAATATGTGCCTGCTGTTGAATTTAAAATAAAGCGTATGAATGCACCAGGATAATGTAGCCGTGCTAAAAAGTAGATAAGTATGCGTAGTTAGAAAATTACACTGTCACTTAGTCCTAAACAAACAGTTTAACCAGAAGGTTTTCTTTTACAATGCTAAGCTATTTCAGAATTCTAAATGAAATAGTTTTATTCGATATAAATTAACTTAAAAGTGGGAATTTAGTGTCTAATGTTTATGTGCCTGCGGGCCTAGAATTCTCTTTTAAATCATCCTTGCTTCCCCTCAAGACCTGTCAGTCTACTTGAAGAAACAAGGTATTTTCCTTTTAAGAAGTTGTCACATGACAATTTAATCCAAGAGATAAATAACACTGACCAAACATACAGAATTTTGCACATGTGTATCAGGTAAAATTGTGTTTAAAGGGTGGAGATGCTACAGGAGTGGACGGGCTGGGGGGAGACTTGCAGAAGGGAAAGGGCTCTCTGGGCTTGAAGGCTGGGTAGGATTTGGGCAGAGGACAGGTAATTCAGAATCCCAGCCCGGCGAGAAGGGAGAAGGAAGAAAGTGTTAGTCCCTCAGTTGTGTCCGACTCTTTGCGATCCCATGGACTGTAATCCGCCGGGCTCCTCTGTCCATGGGATTTCCTAGGCATGAACACTGGAGTGGGTTGCCATTTCCTCCTCCAGGGGATCTTCCCGACCCGGGGATCAAACCTGTGTCTCCCACATTGCTGGTGGATTCTTTACTGTCTGAGGCACTAGGGAAGCCCTGGTGAGAAGGCAGGCATGTGTGCTGTTGTGTCCGACTCTCTGTGACCGCAGAGACTGTAGCCCGCCAGGCTCCTCTGTCCATAGAATTTTCCAGGCAAGAATACTGCAGTGGGTTGCCGTTTCCTTCGGGAGAGCCAGCAAGAATTCCTCAGCCCCAACATACCAGGCATCTTCTGGTCCCTCCACGGGGAGGTCCCAATCCAGGGTTATATGTGCCATTTGTTTTTATGTTATTGCTTTGTTTGTTTTTATGTTGGAATTTGGGGTAGTTGTTTTCTGTTTGGGTTTTGTTTTGGAGTTTGTGTTGTTTGTTGTTTTGATGCTTCTTTCAGTTCAGTTCAGTTCGGTCACTCAGTCGTGTCTGACTCTTGCGACCCCATGGACTGCAGCATGCCAGGCCTCCCTGTCTATCACCAACTCCCGTTGTTGCTTCTTTCATCAGGAAAAAAAAAATCCCACCATTTGTAAGACAGCAATTCATTCTCCATCCACAATATTGCTGATCCTTTTCCTGGCCTTTCTTGGCTCTGTTGCAGCCAAATCTGTGCGTGCTGCTGTGATGCCCAACTTGACAGCTGGGCTGCCTTGGTCGGGTGTGGGGAGGGTCCTGAGTGTTCGCACTGAGTGTCACCCACCTGTCCGATGCACCTGGAACCAGTCCCTCCAGGGCCTGAAGGAAGAATCAGGGCCTGATTTCATCTTTGTAGTCCTGACACTCAGTACACATTAGGAGTTTGGTAAATATTTATTTTATAATTAAAAATATCTTTTTGTTAGTGTAAGAGCAGTGTAAATCCATTATGGAAAATTAGAAAATACATAAAGCAAAAATACTTTTGAAAAACAGCATATTCTCACATAGGTTACTATTAACATCTGAGTGTCTGTCCTTCCAAACTTATTTCTATACATATCTGTGTTAATTTGTCTTTCTTGTTTTAAAATTTTTTTTTAGTTGGAGGATAATTGCTTGACAATGTTGTGTCACTTTCTGCTGTACAACAACATGAATCAGCCATGAGTACACATATATCCCCTCCCTTTTCAGTCTCCCTCCCACTTACCCCCTCCACCTTTCATCTATCTAGGTATTTTAAAATGAGATTATGTTATAATACACAGTTTTATTAATGTGCACTGTTTTCTAGTCTCTTTTTTTCATTTAATAATCTCCCCATTTATACATAAATATGTCTGGTCTCTATATGATTCCTATCAACAAACACACTGCATAAAAATCTTCCAGGAGAATGTTTGTTAAAATTCAGATTCCAGGACTTCCCCTGTAGTCCAGTGGTTTAGATCCCTCGCTCCCGATGCAGGGGGCCCAGGTTCCATCCCTGGTCGGGGAACTAGATCCCACCTGTTGCAATCAAGACTTTGCACGCTGCCACGAGAGATCCCGTGTGTCACAACTAGGACCTGATGCAACCAAGGAGCATGGTTTTAAAAATTCGGAATCCTTGGCCCTCGTTGGATCTTGAGGTTCATATCTCCAGGGTTTGGCTCTGAAATCTGTATTTTAGCCAGCGACTAAACGCCCAAATCCCGGTCACTGATCTACAGCGTCACCGTGTGTGGGCTGGGGGTGGGATAGACTTTTATTGTATGAATGCACCTCGGTTTATTTAAGCAATCTCTACTGGTTTAAGTCTTGGCCTCATCTTGAACCAAGTGATAAAGGTCATTTGGTGATGAGCATAAGTCGAGATGATAAACATTTAAAATTTCTGTGGACGTCAACGTAGCTTGATGTATTAAGCGCTAGTGTTACAGCATTTTAAATCTGCTCACTGTTGATAGAGGGCGACCTTTAGTACGATCCCCAAGCCACAGGATGGACCACCATAGAGTGGGCTGACCTTAAACTATGGCAGGGGCCTTTCTTTCTTTCTTTTGTCTTTCATTCACGGGCCACGAGGACATAAACCTGTGTGTCTGTGTGCGAAACCAGATAACTCAGGTCCACATGTCTAGCACCCTCGTCTCTGGGTTATGTGGACACACTGACCCATTTGCCTCTTAATCCTTCTGCTGTCTGCTGAGTCTTTCTTACCACTTCACGCCAGTGATTAAGTGATAAGCAGACAACTCTGCCCAGCCCACATTATTTCCCCCTAATGTGTGGATATAATTGTCTGGTACTCCCAAGTTCTTGGCCACTGTAGAGAAAGTGTCTGCCCAGGATTTTTTCTTGTTTTTTTTTTTCCCCCCCTTTCAATTATTTTCTGTAGTTCCCCAGGTTTCATGATGTAATAGCCATGGAATTCAACTTGAGCAGCTTAGAATTAGTAATTGACTGCATGACGCTTCAATTACGATTACTAATTGATCCCCGCCTACACCTGGTGGCAGCAGACTTCCCAGTGCTGTGATGGACACACAGGAAAAGCTCTGAACTGTGATGCATGAGATTCAGGTAATTAGGTTAAAAAATGTTTTCCAGAGTCCTCAGATGGGCCACATTTGTAAAACACTATTTGTGGACACCTAGACATTATAATGTTAATATTTCCTAATCTATTAAGTATAAACTTACTGATTCTATTTCAACACAAAAGGTAAGGCTTAGAAATTCATTTATTCGTTCACTAAATAGTTACTGAGCCCTTATTGGATGCAGGCAGGATGCTAGGCACCAAGATTCAATTGGAGAACTAGATGGACCTCGTTCCTGCCCTCATGAAGTTTACAGTCATGAGATCAAAGACAAACAGGCAGTTCGTACTAACACAGTAGGGACAATTTAGCCCAGACTCAGAGTGCCAGGATAGGCTTCTCATGTAAGTTCTGTCCAAACAAATCAGTAGGAACTGATGAAACAGGAAAGGAGATTTCTAAGGCAAAGGAGCAGCATCTTCAAAAGCCTGTGAGAGGAACTTCCCTGGTGGTCAAGTCGGGACTCGGGTTCTATCCCTGGTCAGGGAACTAGGATCCCCTGTGCTGAGGAGCAGCTAAGCCCATGTGCCTCAACTAGAGAATCCATGAGCCGTAACGGAGATCCAGTATGCTGCAGTTAAGACCTGACGTAGCCAAAGATGAAGTCCATGAGGTACTGAGTCCCATTCAGGGAGCTGAATGAAGCCCACTGTGGCTGGAATCTGAGCTTGACTGAAATGGCTAAGCCAGACCAGGTTACCCCATGCCTTGGAAGCCCTGGCAAGAAGTTTGGGCTTCACAGGAGGCGCTAGTGGTAAAGAACCTACCTGACAATACAGGAGACATAAGAGACACAGGTTTGATCCCTAGATTGGGAAGATCCCCTGGAGGAGGGCATGGCAACTCACTCCAGTACTCATGCCTGGAGAATCCCATGGACAGAGGAGCCTGGAGGGCTACAGTCCATGGGGTTGCACCAAGTTGGACACAACTGAAGTGACTTAGCACTCAGCACATAAGAACAATAGGGAGCCATTGACCCTCTTTAAGAAGAGGGTTATAATCAGATTTACATTTTAAAGGTATTACTCTTGCAGAAGTAGACACAATGGGTTGAAAAGTAGTGAGACAAGAGGCAAGGAGATTGGTTTGGGTCCCCCCAGCGTCACCCAACCAAGAGCTGCTGCTAACCCATGGGAGACAGGAGTCATTTCTGTTCTATTTATTTAGTGTGACTATTTGGTTTGTAATATTACACTCAGCTGATAACACTGCACTTAGCTTAGACTCTTCCTGCCAGAAGCCAGGCACTGTTCTCTTTCAACAGTCTCTGTCTTTTGGGAGCTTACAATCAGGTGAGGAGAGACAGACAATAAACATGTTTTTTAAATTAATATGGGAATTCCCTGGAGGTCCAGTGGTGGGACTCAACAGTCTCACTGCCAGACCCCAGGTTCCGTCCCTGGTCGGAAAACTAAAAATCACACAAACCACATGGTGTGGCCCCCCCAAATAAAGTTAATACATCAGCAGCCTTCCTCACAATGACCAAAAGTTGGAAACAAAGTTAATGTCCATTGATAGATGAATGGATAAACCAAATATGGTGTATACATGCAATAGAATATCATTTTACCTTAAAAAGGATGAAATTCAGATATATGCTGAAACACAGATGAGCCTGGAAAACGGGGTGCTCAGAACGCTCAGGGAGATGAGCCAGACAGAGAAGGACAAGTGCTGTGTGGTTCCACTTGTGTGCGGTACCTAGAGTCACCAAACTCAGAGAGATGGGAAGAACAGAGCTTACCAGGGGCTGGGGTTCGGAACGTGTGCGGAGTTACTATTTAATGGGAATAGAGTTTTTGTTTGAGAAGGTGAAAAAAGTTCTTGAAATGGGTAGTGGTAATGTTCACACAACGTCGTGGGTGTACTTAATGCCACAGAATTACATACGTAAAATGGTAAATTTTACTTTATGTCTGTTATACCACAATTTAAAAAAAAAGAAAACCTTGTTTCCCCCGCAGCCAAACATTCTGTAAGGCACTGGGGTAAAGAAATGCAAGGAGTGGCCAAAACTATGTTTCAGGTAAATTTTGGTATGGACAAAAAAATGTAATATAGATGGTGGTAAATTAAATGAAGCAATAAAGCAGATGATACTGGGGAGATTTCCTTGGGGGGCCAGGTGGGGGCTGGGCTCTTTCTTTAGGGGATGTGGTTAGATAAGGACTCGAAGGAGGGGACATTTAAGCTGAAACCTGACAGAAAGACTCAGCCGTAACCTGACGTGTGAAACTGCATGATCCGTGACTGTATGATCTGAATCACATGAAAAATGAGTGCTTAGTTGGGAAAATACACAAATGAGACCTGTAAGGACACATCAAATGGTAAACTGCTTGTGATTATGAATGAATTTGGTTTTTGCTTGTGGTTTTTTTTGGTTTCCTATTATGCACATGTTTAACTTTTAAGAAACAAATGTTATTTTATAAACCTTAAAAAAAAAAAGGATGACTCAGCTGTGCAGGGACCCGGCTGAGGAACATCCTTGGAAGAGATGAGCAGGGAAAAAGGTGCCACGGTCCTGAAGCGCTTGGCAGAGAGAGTGATGATCACTAGGGCCAGAGGGCAGCGAAGAGAGCAGGAGGTAGGAATAAGGCAGGATTAAGGCAGGAACCAGAGCCCAAAGGGCTCGCAGGTCATGGGAGGGAGGTGAGTCTTATTCTAGCTACAGTGGGAGGCACTGGAGGATTTTAAACACAGCAGAGATGCGATCAGGTTTATGTAACAGGAAGATCGCTCAACGGGGAGGTCAGGGCCGTGCAGGGGGAGGGAAAGGCATGAGGAGGTGCTGGCAGTGAGGGGGAAGTGATGCCAGGACTCGGAGAGGGCTGTGATTCGGAAGCACCTGGAAGGCAGGGTCCCAGGATTCCGCACTTGAACAACCGCAGACAGTGTGCATCTGTGATGCCTGGGTTTCCAGCCTGGGTTTCTGGATAAAGGTGGAGCCGCCGTGGGGGTCAGGTTGTTAGAGTGCTGGGTCCACGCTCACTGTTGAGGCCGGCGTTTGGTTTCATCCAGGAAGTATGGAAGGAGAAGAGTAGTAAACGTGAGAGCCTCGGCTTTGGAGTCCAGAGGCTTGGCTGTGCGTGGGCATGACTTACCAACTTTGGGAAAGATAAATTGCTTTAAGCCT
Organism: Bos indicus; assembly: GCF_029378745.1. Classification (NCBI taxonomy): domain Eukaryota; kingdom Metazoa; phylum Chordata; class Mammalia; order Artiodactyla; family Bovidae; genus Bos; species Bos indicus. Next base: position 28,949,571 of record NC_091771.1, on the reverse strand, counting down.
CTGAAAATGAGGCTCATGATAGGAAATCTGGGTGCAGTGGGACCTCTAAAAATGAGGGATGCCCTTCCCTTCTGTGAGCCCCTCACCAGCCTCACAGCCTCAAAGTCAGTAATACAAGGTCTGGTCTGAAGGATCAGTCAGGCATATCTCAGGTAATATCCCAAATCCTGCTCTTCTCCAGAGTAGCTGAAAACGGGAGACGTATTAACCTGAGGGAAGCCAAGAACCCAAACAGCCGCACAAGCAAGGTCAACCTGCAAACACCTAAAGGCTTCTGGCTCCAAAGAAAAACCATGTCAAGTAAAGGGGGTCAAGGGGATGGGGCGGGGGTTGGTTCTCATTCACAATAGTAACAAAAGCTAAAAGGCAGGAATAAATCTAAAAGATATTCAAGGCCTTATAGAGAAAATTACAAAACATTACTGAGGAACATGGAAGAGGAAATGGCAACACACTCCAGTATTCTTGTGTGGAAAACTCCATGAACAGAGGAGGCTGGCAGGCTACAGTCCGTGGGGTTGCAGAGAGGGACCATGTGTGGACCGCACACTGAAGAACGTAAAATAAGATGCAAATCAAAGGCGAGAGGCCACGTGCCTACATGGTGGGATTCAATATCAAAACCAGTTTTCACCATCATTGATTTCAAAACTCAATCAAATTTCAATCAGTCTCTCAGCAGGTTGTGTGTGTGTGTGGGAGTGTGGCGCTGTAGAAGCCAAATGCATGTAGAAAGCACAATAAATAAAATTATCTAGGATGAGTTTGAAGACTATCAAGAGAAATTTCCTCTATCAAATACCAAAATTTATTTAGAAACTACACTGGTTTAGTCAAAGGAGCATTGGTGCAGGGATTAAAAGTAGACCAAAGTTGAGACCCAGAAACCAATCCATGCACATATAGAAACTCAATTTATGGCATCAGATATTGGCATTGCAGATAAAGTAGGGGAAGTGATTGATACTTGACTCGTAACATATACATACAAAAATAAATTCCAGGTAGATTGAAGACCTAAATGTTAGCAACACACATGTAAGAACAAATGTCTGCAAAATTTCATATCATGGAGGGATTTTATAGACAGGATACAGAAAGCACAATCACAGTTGATAAGTCTGCCTACATTAAAATGAAAGTTGTTTGTTCAACAGAAAATACTATGAGCAAAATGGTAAGCTACATAATGGAAGAAGATATTTGCATTGGCTCTAAGTGATTAAAAATTAGTATCCAGAATTTTTTTTTTTTTTTTTTTTGGCTGCACTGTGTAGCATGTGGGACCTGAAGTTCCCTGATCAGGGATCGAACCTGTGCCCGCTGCAGTGGAAGCCAGGGAAGTCCCTGAATATATTTTCAACCTATAAATCAATAAGATATAGAAGCATAGCCTAACAGAAAACTGAGCAAAGAAAATGAACATAAAATACACAGAGGAAATTGAACTGGTCTGAAAAGACACCCAGCCTCCCTAGTTACGAGGTTGGAATGGCAAGGCTTTCCAGATGCCCATGCAATGGCTCAGTCTCCTGGGGACATTTGTGACAGGTCGAAGGTTCACAGTCCTTAGGAGTTCATAGGGTAGCCCTGTGGCTTGGAGCTAGATGCCAAGTTGATGCCCATCTCTTTCAACTTTGACAGAGTTTAGAAAGTCAACAGCCAGGGTATTGTGAAATTCAGGTCTTAAGCTAAAACCACACAGGATGAAGACTTGGTGAGATGGGAAGGCTCAGAGCTATAGGGATGAGCACCCCAGAGAGCTTCAGAGCCAGTGGACAGCACAGGTCACAGGAAGCCAGAACAGGAGCTGAAATTTATGCCCAGTTGATTCCCATTTAGCATGGGGCAAGTGAAGGCTGGGTGCTTCCCTGGTGGCTCAGGTGGTGAAGAATCCACCTGCAGTTCAAGAGACCCGGGTTCGATCCCTGGGTCAGAAAGATCCCCTGGAGGAGGAAATGACAGTCCACTCCAATATGCTTGCCTAGGAAATCCCACGGACAGAGGAGCCTGGTAGGCTACAGTGAGGCAGCAAAGAGTCGGACGTGACCATGCACACACACACACACATGCAAATGAAGCATGGGGCTCTAGGCAGGCTGAGCCCCACATGGAAGGTGGCGACTCTGCAAATGATGTGATATAAACTTTGTGGCCACCTCTGGCTACTCGTTCACCTCTGTCCTTGTTGCCAACTAATCTCAATCTTAATAAGTAAGCAATGTCTCTTGAGCAAGACTAATCCCCCAAAGTCAGAGTTGGCGTTTTGGCCCATTCCCTGGTTTGTTGGTAACACCATTCGCTCATTCAGTATGAGATGACCAAGTGCCTCACAGCCCCTGGACACTGTTCTATGGACTTGAGACCTCTGTCCTCCTGGAATTTACACTTTAGAAGGGGGAGGGGAAGGGGAGGGAATTATAAATCACCAAAATGAACAAGTAAATTACTTATCTCAGCCTCTACCCCAGACCTACTGATAAAAGAGTCTGTGTTTTAACCAGTTCCTCTAGTGATGTTTATGTGCATAGAAGTTTGAGAAACTCTGAGTCTATGAACCATTGGCTTTTCCATTCATAATTCTGCATCCAGTCATCACAGTTGGATTGACTTTCTGCCAAGTCAACACCTAACCTGTTTTTGGTAACAGACAGGACATCTCCTGCCGATGGGAAGTAGTACTTGTGAGCAGATATTATAGGCAACACTTAACCAAGTCGTTCTCGATTTGGGACTCATTCCTTTGCTATAAACGTGCCTATTTCTTCTTATACTGAGTAACTACTGGCTATAATTAAGCCAACTTTAACAGCAGCAAGTGGTTTTGTTATTTTATGCAGCTTGCTATTCTGGACCAATTTATTTTAGTTCTGGTACATCTGGTTATACCAAAAAACTTGGCTCCTTTGCTAAATAAAGGTGTTCTCACTGTTTTCTTCATTTTAACACAACAAGGTAGGCAAGTAGTAAGAGCAAGTGGTCAGAATTGTCTGAAGTGCTTTCTCATTTCCACACTTTGGCGTCCACCACCGCTTCCAGAAGTTTCTCTGCCAAAACAAAGTATTCCTTTTTGGTAGCCAGTTCCTAGTTAATCAGTTCCATTCATGTTTTCCTGCTCATCCCCAAATAAAGTAGTTGTTTTTAACTTTCAACTCATTAGCACCTACAGTTACTGTCTCTCTGATTCATTTTGAGATGAATCATGTACTGACATGCCAGCTCTTCCACACTCGTCTTGAACTGTCATTTACGTCTGGTGAACTGTCATTGAAGTCTCAGATTATTGTTTACATTCTCATACTCAATAGAGTTTAGATTCCTGATGGACAGGAACTCTGTCTTATGTATCTTAATGTACTTCATACATCCCCTTAGTTATTGGATACATGCTTCTTGATTTTAGGACTTCCCTGGTGGCTCAGATGGTAAAGTGTCTGTCTACAATGCGGGAGGCCTGGGTTCGATCCCTGGGTCGGGAAGATTCCCTGGAGAAGGAAATGGCAACCCACTCCAGTACTCTTGCCTAGAAAATCCCATGGACGGAGGAACCTGGTGCAGGCTACTGCCCACGGGGTTGCAAAGAGTCCAACACGACTGAGCGACTTCACTTTCACTTTCTTGATTTTAGTGTATGTTTGTTCTATCGGTAAAAGTTGTTTTTTTTTTTAAGTCAAGAATCCCATATATAAATTATAAAATTTGAGGCTTACATCACACAGACATTTCCATTTGCTGTTGGAGTAAAGCTTTAAGTCATATTTTAAGGGACTGAATCATATTTAGCTTGAAATGACATTCCCCAGGCAGCTGGTTTGTTCTCAGCTTCTGAGACGGTAGAAACTAGATTCTTGTTTGAAGAGCAAGGTAATCGGGTTCCACCATTAGAAAGCAAGCAGAAAAGGTAGTTAGAATTCAAATTGAACACTATTAATTTTCAGTATGGTGTTCCTTGTACAATGTCATCACCAGACATTTGAAAGAAAGCTATGACTCAGATGTAAATAGCATTGTCATAAAAGCAGAAAGAATGTGAAAAGCATAGAGAATTTTTTTCATATAGCACAGTGGAAAAGCAATTCAATACTGAATCTAGGACAGTTCCCAATAAATGGTATAGATCACTACAGGACAGTGTTTAATCCATTTATTCCTAACTATGTGGTTTACCCAAGAAGAGATTAGCAAGAACTCTGAAACTGAGAGACTATACTAGAGCTAGGATAAAAGATTGCTTTCCTCATGCAGTCTTTTTTTCCTTCAACAGAAGTACATTCTTACTATATCAATTTTCCTCTTTCCAAAGACTTTCCCTTTATATTGATGAAAGGAAGAAACAGGTTATCTCATTCTTCAAATATTTATAATAGCTCAGCACATCATTCTAAGCTTCATTGGGCCAACTGGGATCTTGCTAGAAACTGAACTCCAGATTTCCAAATGGGATGAGCTGAAGCTGCCTACAAAATTGAATTTTTGGAAGATGGGAAAAACAAAATAATAAACACTGAAAGTTTATTTTGGAAAATACACAGACCCCTATTTCCTGACTTTTTCAGGATTTTTACATGTACATAGCTGTAAAGTTTCATATTCTAAAAGTAAATCTGCTTATCTAACCCAGAATAAATGGCAACCATTGTTTGAATTGTAGGAGAGTACTCATACTCAAATTTTCAGAAATCTGATTGACTATTTCTCAAACTCAGATGTATCTAAAGATAGAAAATGGACTCAGAGGTCCCAGTGTCCAAGAAGCATCCTGTCACACAGAAGCCCATCTTAGTGGTCAAACATTTCCTTTTTAGAATGAATTTGTTCTTCCTTTCATTTATCTGTTTGGTTCTTCAAACTGTTGTCATGAGTCATGTGTCATGTGTGTGTGCTCAGTCATGTCTGACTCTTTGCAACCCTGTGGAGATGGGAAATGGACATGGGCTACTCTTTGTAGCCTACCAGGCTCCTCAGACCATGGAATTTTCTAGGCAAGAGTACTGGAGTGGGTTGCCATTTCCTTCTCCAGAGGATCTTCCCAACCCAGGGATCAAACCTGTGTGGATGTATTTATTCACACAGAAATGCCGGGTAAAAGATGAAAAAGATGACTCTTGGTTTATTTTTGTGAGATGTTTACTATGACCTTAACATGAGTGGGAAAAGTAATGGCCATATTAAAGATGGTTTCATATGGTCAGCATAAATAAACTCTTACATAAACCAGATTTTCAAACAATCAAAATCACTTATTATTTGACTTTGGTAGCATCTGCTCTCTGAAATATCAAATCCATGGCGCACATAATCTTTGAGGGAGTTTTGCAAAAATTGAACTAGATTTCAAAAAGATTGTCATTAAACCACAAGATATTTATACCACTTGTTACGTGGAAAAAGTAAAAAAAAAAACAAAAAGTTTTACCGACATGTTTCATAGTCTGCTTAGGAGAGAGCAGGGACTCATTTCAGGCAGGAAGAATGAATTTTAGATAATTTCAGGGTTAATATCTTCCTGCATCAAATTATTTAAAAATATTTTCATTGCACTTTCTTTCCCCTTGGAATTTAAAGAATCAGACCATTTTACTTTCGTACAAGGCGAGCTCACCCTAACTTGAACCTTTGAATCACAGCCATTTGGGTAGAAAAACGTATTTTCTGTGAAAATAACTAAAGTAGTAAAGTAGGATGAGGAGAAAAGGATTAGGAGGCATTATTAAGAAGACCGTTTTAAACAGCAAAAATCAGCTGTCTCTCCATACTCTGTTATTCAATGGAGGGTCCAAAGAAGGGAATTGATTTCAACCAGCTGACATGTTTTGGCTTCTGGTTCTGACATTATTCCAAGCCAGCTCACGTGACGGTCTTCAGTTACTAAACCCTTACTGACCAAGCATGTGCTGTCCCACGACGGACAAGACAGACACAGTTCCTGCCTTCATACAGCCTACAGTTTAGTGGAAAGTCCTTTAGGAAGCCCTCCTCCTTCAAAGGGCAGGCCACCCCAATGTCCAGTGAGTCTGCGTTGTATTTACGTTTTTGTCTCTGAAATTCCCCACCTTAAAAAGCTCTTGTCCCTTGAATTTCAAGATATCATTGTCTTCACATCTTCTCTAATTTTAGTTCTGATCTTTTTCTAAAGAAAAAAAGAACTGGGTTCATACTACCCTTGCTTACCATTCTAAAGTCCTCTTTTGGAGTCAGTCCTGTTTTCTTTGAATTCTACGACCACCCAAGGACAATACACTGGTGACTGGTTCATCAGCCCCACACGGACTCTCCTCAGCTCCAAACTCCACACCCCTAGTCCCTGGGTATTTACACATCCTGTCTCTCAGGTAACTCAAGCTGAACTCACCCTGTATTTTCCCAAATTTTTCCACCTCCTGTCTTACCTGTCTTAAGAGCATTATCCAATTTCTCAGGCTAGAAATCCTGGGGTCACACTGACCACTCCCTTTCTCACACCCTTGCTTCTCCTAAGTCCTATATTTTGTAATTAGAATATATTCTAATATATTCTAATTTAAAAATCCCTTTCTGTCTGTTTGGGGGCTTCCCTGGTGGCTCAGATGGTAAAGAATCTGTCTTAAATGCAGAGGACCTGAGTTCGATCTCTGGGTTGGGAAGATCCCCTGGAGTAGGAAATGGAACCCCACTCCAGTATTCTTGCCTGGGAAGTTCCATGGGCAGAGGAGCCTGGTGGGCTGCAGTTCATGGGGCCACAAAGAGTTGGACACAATGGAGCACGTATAGACATACATTCTTAGATTCATCAATTTTACAGTTTTCTAATTCATTACTTTCTGGTTTTACATGTCTCTTAACTATTCCCCTTCCATATTCTTTAGATTTATGTTATTTCTGTCATCTTAGGTAATATATATTTAATTTGCTTGTTTAAATTTGTTCCTGTTTAATAATAGCAGTCTCACTTGCATTTTGTCCCCTAGAGTCACAGGTGTTTTAGAAGTGGAGGAAATTGTCAAAACCATATAATTCAAACCTCTTGTCTTCTGTGTTAAGAAGGCAAACCGACGTGTTTCACAGCCAGCTGCTTGCAGAAGCGAAATCTCAAACAATTTTTGTGATCCTCTTTTTCCACTCCACCACCCTCCATGGCTGCTTAACCAAAAAAAAAAAAAAAAAGAAAAGAGAATATAGTAAAGAGAGATCATTTCTCGTGGGAATGTGACCTGTCTGAAGCTTGGGCAACCTCTCAAAAGGCCAGGACTTAATGTAGCCAGCTAAAGGCTTTCTGAGCGCTGTTTTTTCCCTGTCTCTGGGACAGAGGTTAGTTTGTGTTGACACAAGCTGTATAAATAAGCCCATAGATTCAGGCAGGGTGCAGGACCTGTAGAGGGTGGCTGTGGGACTAGAGTTCAGACCACTGGAGCTGCACCTGTCCTAAAGGAGCTCACGTTCCTTTAACTTCGGGCTCCCAACCAGACCTCCCGGTTGAGAGAGCCTCCCTCTTCCCACTCTGTTCCAGTCTGACCGCATCCCCCACCCCAGCCCATTGTTCCAGCCTCCTGACCTGACTGAGCTGCCTGGGAGGACTGTCATCTCGTTGAATGCTATGTCCCAGGCTAGTCAGCTCAGCAGCGGGGGCGGGGAGAGGAGAAGAGCAAAGGGAACAAGAGCAGTTCGACTGCGGAAGCGTCTGGCCTGTATGCCGCTGTGCTCCCTCCGTTATCCTCCTTTCTTGCCCTGACTTGTGTTAGGGAATGTGGAGGGATGGGGCAGGGGGCTTCCAGGTGGCTCAGTGGTAAAGAATGTGCCTGCAGTCCAGGAGACCTGGGTTCGATCCCTAGGTCAGGAAGATCCCCTGGAGGAGGACATGGCAACCCACGTCAGTGTTCTTGCCTGGAGAATCCCATGGACAAAGGAGCCTTGTGGGCTGCATGCAGTCCATGGGATCCCAAAGCATTGGATACGACTGAGGACTCAACAGCCGCAGTAACAGGGATAGGGCATAAAGCCAAGTGGTGTAGACAGGGATTCGAAAATGAGTTTTTCTTCCTTTTTACTTACAAATGCTTAGGAAAGTTCATTGCTTTAATTTAACACTGGATGTTGATGACCTTTTGAGAACAAAGATGTAAAAAGATGGATGTGTGTATACACATGTATGTATACATACATATGTATATATGCACATACATTTACACACCTAGAAGAGTCTGAAACTCACAGAAATCTTGTGATGGAGCATCTCTATGTAAAGTGCTGGATGTTTTTGCCATGGGAATAATTTTACTCCTTTACTCTCCTTCCCCTTTTTCCTACTCAAGGCTTCTCCCGGCTGTTCTTTATAATAGCCAGACAGTCCATGAGGTCAGGTAGAGTTGTTCTCTTTGGTTCATTAAATTGTGATTCCTCGAGCTCAGGAGTTTTTTTATTCTTTATTCCCACCTTCCACCCCTGGATACATAAAAGAGCTCAGTAAGTATGGTGACTCATTGAATGAAATAGGGCCATAGCATCATATGTATGACCCCAAGGGGGTCAGCCCTTGGTGGGTATACTATTTGTACCTCCACCAGCCCCATGGTATGTTCAGAGACCACTGTTTCCAGAAGGGGATTGAGGTTCACAAGGAGATGCCATTCACGGTGGCAGACAGTAGAGCCAGGCCCCCACCCTTCCAGCCCCTATATTAATATACGTAATCTAGAAAATGGTACAGATGAACTTATTTGCAGGGCAGGAATAGAGATGCAGATGTGGGGAACAGATGTAGACACAGTGGGGAAGGAGAGGGTGGGACAAATTGAGAGAATAGCATTGACATATATACCCTCCTATGTGTAAAATAAGTGACTAGCAGGAAGCTGCTATATAGCACAAGAAACTCAGCTTGGTGCTCTGTGATGACCTAGAGGAGTGGAATGGGGGTGGGTCGGTGGGAGGGAAGGGATATATGTATACATACAGCTGATTCACGCTGTTGTACAGCAGAAACTAACATGACATTGTAAAGCAATTTATCCTCCAGTTAAAAATTAAAAAACAAGAAAACGCTTTACCCTTCTGTCTTCCTGCCTCTTCCCTTGGAATGGGGCTGCTGTCCTTGCCGAAATCTGTTGTGTATCATTTAGATTCTAAATTAAGTATCAATTAAATGAATTAGCACTAGAATTCTCTTCCCTTCTTTCTCTCTTTTTCGGTATATTTTTTTAAAAAATAACTTTTTTTTAATTTTTTTTTTTTTTTTTTGCACTCCTTTGAAACTTAACCAGAGCAGTTGTTTTATGGTCAGGTTTACACCATATGTGAATCAAGAAAATCAACCTGGGAAGTTTAGAGTCTGATTTTCAGGCCTTATCCTAACACATCAGCCTTTTACCTACATATTTCAGTGGGTGTTGAACTCATTTTCCTTTTTCTAACTTCCTTTCTTCCGCTGATGTCAGCCAGTTAGGTATTTGTATTAGAGTGTATGAAAATAAAATCCTGCAGCCCTAAATTGCTTCTAGAAGCTGCAAGAAGTCAGGAGACACAGTTCTCCTGGAACCCACTCTGCCCTCTGCTCTTAGCCCTAGGAGCCTGGCTTAGGTGGCCCCAATAAGTCAGAAGGGTGACCATCCAGTGCCACAGCCCAGGGAGCAAAGATGTGTAAGAAGTGAGTTATATGCCAGCAAGGGAGAATAAGGATGCACGGGCAGATCATAATAAAACAGTGTCGGAAAGGCAGTGGGAAGCTGAGGGAGCTAGGAGCTCAGAGATGCTACTAAAGTAGCTGGGAAAAGCCAGAAAGTTTCTTTCTTCCTTTTTTTCCCATTGTTTATTTATTTGGCTGCACTGGGTCTCAGTTGTGGCACACAGGCGTAGTTGCCCCACGACATGTGGGACCTTAGTTCCCCGAACAGGGATCAAACCTGTGTCCCTGCGTTGGAACACGGATCCTTAACCACTGGACCGCCAGGGAAGTCCCCAGAAATAGTTTCTTAATGGAGCCTGGGGAATTGGGGGCAGAGTAGGAGAGAAGTGGTGCCAGAGAGGGCGAAGGGAATTAAGGGATAAGGAGAGGGTAAGAAAAGGACCCCGGGAGAAGACAGCAATGAGAACTAGGACATTAATTGAGAGACGGCTGGGAGTGGGGAGCAGTCAGAATGTAACCATGTGCAGCTGAGCATTGCTGAGCAGGCCAGTGCAAAGAAGGCTGTTGTAAGAGGTGAGTATAAGGAGGTGAACTGGCCCCAGGTCGTGCAGCGAAGGCTTAATGATGCCAAGGTATTGAGATGGAGCCTTCATTGGCTTTCCACCTATAGACCCAGGAAGGCATTAGGACGAGTCTAGGCAAGAGTTAATGGAGACCTGCACTGGGACAAGGTTGACAGGAACAGAGGAAGTGACGCATTCAAAGAGGTAAAATTGGCAGCACTGGCTAAGCACTCTATGTGGTGTCGGGGAGAGGAGGGAATTTAGAGTGATTCCTAAGTTAGAAATCCAAGTGGTCAAGAAAATGCAGGGTGGGTAGCAATTTAGAGACAATGATGATTTCAGGGCTGGACCTGTTGAGCCTTGAGTGATCTTGAATACCCAGATGGAAATGAACATCAGGTAGTTGGACATGAGCCCAGTGATGAGGTGGTAGCACGCGTGCGTGCCAAGTTGCTTCAGTCCTGTCTGACTCTGTGACCCCGTGGACTTTAGCCAGCCAGGCTTCTCTCTTCTCCAAACAAGACTACTGGAGTGGGTTGTCATGCCCTCCAGGGGATCTTTCCGAACCAGAATTCGAACCTGTGTCCCTTACGTCTCCTGCATTGGCAGACGGGTCCTTTACCACTAGCGCCACCAGGTGGCATAGGTCTGAGGAATTTATGTATCTGAAGAACACACCACCAGTACTTGAGAAAGAGCACAGGGTGATGAAATGTTATCCCTCAGTGAATAATACCTGTCTAAAAATCCCTGGTGACTCAGTGGTAAAGAATCTACCTTGAGTGCAGGAGACAAAGAGATGCAGGTTCGATCCCTGGGTTGGGAAGACCCCCTGGAGGAGGGCATGGCAACCCACTCCAGTATTCTTGCCTGGAGAATCCCATGGACAGAGGAGCTTGGTGGGCTACAGTCCATAGGGACACAAAGAGTCGGACATGACTGAGCGCTTGAGCACAAAGCACGCACAAAATCCCAGGCTGCTTAGACATACAGATAAAGATACAGATAAAGATAGAGATAAAGATACAGATGTGTGCACAGATACACTTATGTCTTTTTCTGCTCCCCCCCCCCCCCCCACTGAGGATTAGTAAAATAGGAAATATTCTGTGAAGCATAGCATCAGAAGAAATGTTCTCAAGGAATGTAGACAAAACAACATTAACCAAAACCACATACCTCCTCCAAAAAAAGAGCACTGCATGTAGAAAATTACAGCTTTTATCCATGTCAAGGAAGAGCATTTGACAGCTACAGGATGTGAGAAGAAGATGCAAATGACTAACTGGTTTGGGGAAAAAGAATGTTCACACAGAGTCACAAGAGAACCACTTACATCTTCAGTATCTGATAAAGTCACCATTAATACTCCAGCCCACTCACTGTAACAGTGTGTTTAATGTGATCACCTAGCCTCTGTACCCCACTTCCCACCCCCTAGTAAACTGTACAAAATACTGCTGATTTTTAGATCTGGGCATTCACTTAAGTCATTTTGGTATTTCAAGGTGGAAGTTAAATTGTAGACGTTTTCTAGGGAAAAGAAGCTTCATATGTGTATCTCTGTACGAGCTTCCCAGGTGGCTCAGTGGTGAAGAATCTGCCTGCCATTGCAAGAGATTCAGGAAATGCAGGTTCGATCCCTGGGTCAGGAAGATTCCCTGGAGAAGGAAATGGCAACCTGCTCCAGTATTCTTGCCTGGAGAATTCCATGGACAGAGGAGCCTGGCGGGCTACCGTCCATGGGGTCCCAAAGAGTTGGACACAACTCAGCATGTATGCACTCACATATATAGTATAATATATACAGCTGGCCCTCCACATCCACAGGTTCTGCTTTCTTGAATTAAGCCAGCTGTGACATTTTACCAAAGAGGCTTGAGCATCTGTTGATGGATCCTGGAACCACTGCCCCTCAGATACTGAGGATGACCTTCTCGGTATTATCTTTTGTATTACCTTACTAAATGACACCTCAGTACAGGGAACTCATATTGAGTGATTTAAATAATTTTATTTCTCATGGTTCCTCTCCTGGAATGGGAAAGAAATAAACATTTGTAGTAGTTGATTAATATTCTATCATTTTTTCAAGTCTGAATTACACAAGAATTCCATGCTAATTTCTACAAAACCCTAAAATGTTTTAGAATTTGTCAACATTTCATTACTGTAGGAATCCTCTGTCAATGTAGAAAGTGGAAATGAAAGAAACCACAGTTATAAACAGTGGCTTTTTGATCAACACTAAATAAAAATAAAGGTTTGACAAAAATAGAAGCATATGAAAGCTGGAGCTGAGGCAGTGGGTCATTTTTGAGAATTTCAGAAGAATTATTGTGGAAAAATGGAAAACCACAAAACAGCTTTTTTTTCAAATTACTAGTCAAACCTCTTCTACATCCCTGTAAAGACTGAAATGAAACCACAGGCAGTCACAGATGGAAAAAAAACTGACCTCCCTAATAGGGCAGCATTTCATCAAGGTGGTGTGATAACTGATCGTTTGTGGAGAAACTTGTTCAACAACAAGAAAAATACAGGTTTGTGTGTAACAGAGTAACTACCGATTGAGTGAGAACACTGCTGAGTTTCAGTTATTTTCTGTCTACTTTGAGGACAATCTGTAGAAAAATATAATGATATTTTGACTTCCCTTGCCCCCTTCCAACGGTTGGCGTGTGTTAGAAGAGTAAAACCCCTTTTCTTTCGTTGCCTGGATAAATTATAATTGTAAGGATACTTCTGTGGCTTGTATTGGATTTCTGAGTCTGAGTTAAATTATTTGAAGTTACTTTTCTCTGGTCCATCTTTTTCAGCACAGGCAACAGTAGTTGGTTTTGTATTGATTGCTTCGCACTGAGATCTGTTCTCCTAGTAGGGGAGGGCGGACCTGGCAAACAGCCTGCAAAGATGTAAAGCTTGTTCCTTTCTTCTCTGTGGCCTGTCACAAGGCCCAAAGAGGCCTTAGCAAATGGCCTTTTGTTTTGCACAACATGAGGGCTTGAAGGATACTAATAATTGTTACAGAGAAAACAAGGGGAAAGAGAGTTTTCAGTTAGACCACTTTTGGAAAATGCCAGTTAAACAGAGTTAAGTGGGGTTGATTCTTTGCTGCAAGACTCAAAAGTCTAAGACGTGGACTCTTGCATGTTGACTGTCTAAGAGAGGACAGTTGTTGGCAGAACTTCCAAGATGTTTCTCACCTGGACACAGCTCTGTCACTAGAACCCCTCTTAAAAAAGGATGGTTTAAGGCACTGACTCAAGTTCTATAAAGACTGACCATGTGGCCCAGGGAAGGGGGTTAAACCACAGGCCTCAATTGATACATAGTTTTGGTTTCTTTGGCCTATATCCTGTCTTTAAAAACCTGAAGTCAGGGACTTCCACGGTGGTCTAGTGGTTAAGACCCTGAGCTTTCAGTGCAGGGGGTTCTGGCTTGAGTTTGATCCCTGGTCAGAGAACTGAGATCCCACATGGCCAAAAACCTCCCCACAAAACCAGAAAAACAAAAACCTGAAGCCAGCGTTTACAAATCAGGCTTGTTGTTGTTCAGTTGCTAAGTCATGTCCTACTCTTTGGGACCTCATGGACTGCAGCATGCCAGGCTTTCCTGTCCTTCACTACCTCCCAGAGTTTGCTCAAACTCATGTCTGTGGAGTCGATGATGCCATCCAACCATCTCCTCACCCCTTTCTCCTCCTGCCCTCAATCTTCCCCAGCATCAGGATCTTTTCCAGTGAGTTAGCTGTTTGCATCAGGTGGCCAAAGGATTGGCGCTTCAGCTTCAGCATCAGCCCTTTCAATGAATATTCAGGGTTGATTTCCTTTAAGATTGACGGTTTGATCTCCTTGCAGTCTAAGGGACTCTCAAGAGCCTTCTCCAACACCACGAAAATCAGGGTTTCTAGCTTTTCTTGAATGGAGAAGGAAATGGCAATCCATTCCAGTGTTCTTGCCTGGAGAATCCCAGGGATGGAGGAGCCTGGTAGGCTGGAGTCCATGGGGTCTCGAAGGGTCAGACACGACTGAGCGACTTCACTTTGACTTTTCACTTTCATGCACTGGAGAAGGAAATGGCAACCCACTTCAGTGTTCTTGCCTGGAGAATCCCAGGGACGGGGGAGCCTGGTGGGCTGCCGTCTATGGGGTCGCACAGAGTTGGACACGACTGAAGTGACTTAGCAGCAGCAGCAGCTTTTCTTGAAAAATCAGAGGATGAGGCACATCTGATCTTCGGTCCTCCACAAGCACTGGTCACTGGACTTGAGAAGCCGCTGCCCTGCAGGGGAGAGATGTTCACTCATTTTTCAGTGTCTACCCACCACATTTCAGTACGCACGACAGCCCCGCTCACTGGTCTCCCTTGGGTGGCTTCAGACACACTGGCCCCTCCAGTCACATAGTACCCCTCTCACGGATGAGAAAGGGCTCTGAGGTTGAATCTGGGCAGGTGGGGGATGGTAAGACAAAGCCTGGAATCTGGAACCAAAAATGCCAAAATGTTGACAATGGTTGTCTTTTATTTATTACTTTTTTGTGCTTTCCAGATACTCTGCAACAAACATGTTCTTTGCAATTAAAAAAAAAAAAAAAAAAGAAGAAGAATTTAGAAAAACAGCTAGAAAGAATCTGAAATAGGAATTTTTTTTTTTTTAGATTTAACTACTATGAAAATATCTGCCTTCCTTTCAATCCTAATTACTAATAGTGCTTATAAAACCAGCAACAGAACCATGAACTTGTGCAAGAAACCAAAAATAGGTCTGCTTCAAGAGTTGTCTTAAGATCCTGTGTCTTAGCTATTCATCCTGAGTTAATAATATACATTTGCAGTTATGTTTTATGGAGGCAGAGTTGAAAGATGTTAGTTCAGCTTATGTGAAGTTTGGTTTCTGATACTTCAACCTTTCCTAGCTTGGAGAATATGATATAAATTAAATCACCTTTTATTTAGAAAATGATAAATAAATAACTAGAAGAACAGATAGATCTTTCTGAGATGATTTGGAGGCCTAAGAGAATTGAAAATTTGAGGCCCACCTTACTGGTGAGGACAGGAGGAGAAGGGGATGACAGAGGCTGAGATGGTTGGATGACAACACTGACTCAACGGACATGAATTTTAGCAAACTCCGGGAGACGGTGAAGGACAGGGAAGTCTGGCATGTTGCAGTCCATGGGGTTTCAAAGAGTCGAGCATAACTTAGCGACTGAACAACAACAACAATTACGAGTTAAGATAGTTCCAAGTTTTCATACAGTTTCCTCGAAGCTGGCTAGGACTCAACAGACATTTGGAACCCAGAGTTGGAATTGAATTCATGGAGAAAGGAAATAAAATAGTGGCTCCTTTCAACACCCAAGGGAGAGATACTGGAAGGACACCATTTGAAATTTCTCATTTGATTCATTTGCTCTTTCTTGGTTATATATATAAAAAAAAAAGACCCCAAAATGAGGGTAGAGCAAAGGAGATGCTTTGATAAGGATAAGACACCAGAGAGAGGGAAGACAAAATCAAAAGAGAAGAGCCTGGAGATAGTTGGGAAACAAAGAATCATAAGGGAAATTATATATTAGAGAGTTTAGTAGGCTTTGTTGTAATTAGTTACTAATGCAGCTTCTCAAGGGGCTTCCCTAGTGGCTCCAACAGTAAAGAATCTGCCTGCAAATAGGGAGATACAGGAAGATCCCCTGGAGAAGGAAATGGCAACCCACTCCGGTATTCTTGCCTAGGAAAACCCATGGACAAAGGAGCCTGGCAGTTTCTTGGCCCCTCTTTTGTTCATTTTTAACTTTTTAAAAAGCTAAAATTTTTAAATTAGAGTATAATTGCTTCAGGGTTTTGTTAGTTTCTACCATACAACAAGATGAATCAGCATATATACATATATATACACACATATATATATGCCCTTGCTCTTGAGCCTTCCTCTCAGACTGAGAGAAAATATTTTCAAACAAAGCAACTGACAAAGGATTAATGTCCAAAATATACAAGTAGCTCATGCAACTCAATATGAAAAAACCAAACAACTCAATCAAAAAAATGGTCGAAACACCTAAACAGACATTTTTCCAAGGAAGACATAGAGACAGCCAGCAAACACATGAGAAGATTCTCAACATTGCTCATTATTAGAGAAATGCAAATCAAAACTACAATGACATATCACCTGACATTGGTCATAAAGACCATCATCAAAAAATCTACAAACAATAAATGCTGGAGAGGATGTGAAGAAAAGAGAACCCTCTTGCATCTTGCACTATTCTTGGCCCCTCTTAAAGAGTTTCCTCCTCTATAAAGTGGAGGCAGTGGTGGTACCACACTCATGAAGACCAAGGAAATACTACAGGAAAAATACTTAGACAGGACATGACTAGGAGAATACATAACAAAGACTATTATCAGCATTAGACTAAAAGAAAATGTTTGTTGCTGTTTTTTATTGACTCCCAGTTTTATTGGGTTGTGATAAAAGAATATCTCATAGAGTATGATAAAAAACAATTCTGGTATTTTGAATTTTGTTTCATGGCCTTGTCCGTGGTCCATACTGGAGTGGGTTGCCATTCCCTTTTCCAGGGGATCTTCCTGACCCAGGGACTGAACCCAGGTCTCCTCCATTGCAGGCAGATTATTTACTATTTGAGCCACCAGCAAAGCCAATCATTTTTTAGATGTTCTAAATAAATTTAAGACATTATTTTGGGGTAGAGAATTCTCTGTCTGCTCGATCAGATTTTTAAATTATGATGTTTAAATCTACATTCTTAAGAGTTGGTTTTGGTCTGCTTAATATCAGTTTCTGAGAGACTTCATTTTTTACTTTCGTTTGCATAAGAAGCAATGAGATGTTTTTTAAAAATGCTAACCATATAAAGTTATCTTGGGATTTAAATGGTGTGAATTATAAAGTTTTTTTATTGTGCAAGAGCTGACTCACTGAAAAAGACCCTGATGATAGGAAAGATTGAGGGCAAGAGGAAAAGGGGGCGACAGAGGATGAGATGGTTGGATGGCATCACTGACTCAGTAGATGAGTTTGAGCAAGCTCTGGGAGATGGTGAAGGACAGGGAGGCTTGGTGTACTGCAGTCCATGAGATTGCAAAGAGTCGGAAATGACTTAGCAACTGAACAACACCTGAATTTGCACAGAAGAGCTAGTTCAGTGACTATGACATTTCACAGTTTTTCGTTAAATGGGTGATGTCACCTGAATGATCAGTGCAGTGTTGGATCCAGCTACAAAGCCAGTGCAGGCACTCATGCTGCCACTTAAGTCTGGAAGGTTCCCATAGGAGAGTCCCAAGAATGTCAGCAGCGTCTGAAATTGTCGGAAGTCTTCAGACCAGCAGGGGCTTCCCTGGTAGCTTAGCTGGTAAAGAATCTGCCAGCGGTGCAGGAGACCCCGTTTCGATTCCTGGGTCAGGAAGGTCCGCTGGAGAAGGGGTAGGCTACCCACTCCAGTATCCTTGGGCTTCCCTTGTGGTAGAGAATCTGCCTGTAATGCGGGAGACCTAGGTTCAACCCCTGGGTTGGAAAGATCCCCCGGAGGAGGGAAAGGCTACCCACTCCAGTATTTTGGCCTGGAGAATTCCATGGACTGTATAGTCCATGGGGTCGCAAAGAGTCGGACGTGACTGAGCGACTTTGACTCATTTTCAAACCAGCTCATTTCATCCAGCTCTCAGTGTCTAGCAGGGTTACTACCCAAGTCATTTAAGATAACCCATGTTTATCTTAATCTTGAAGTTCTTTGGCCTAAAAGATCTCACGCTTTTTCTTGGTAGCTTGTAAGGAAACTTCCTCTTAAGACATGCCTTCATTTTTTTTTTTTCTTTCAATTGCAGTCTTTTACTCATTTACTTGTTGTTCATTCTGTAGTATTTATTGAGCACCTTCTCTGGGCAACTCACAGTGAATGTGTTACATGGGATTATCAGATAGACGTCTTTCAGGCATTCTTGGAGCTCTGCAGTGTGTAAATTGAACACTGAAGACATGATTCAGGTTAAGAAAATTCTTAAGTGAAAAGGACTCACATAACTCTTGAGTCTGTGTGTATTTTTTACTCCCCCTTGAGGCAGATGACCTGAGTCTGAGTGAACTCCGGGAGTTGGTGGTGGACAGGGAGGCCTGGCGTGCTGTAGTGCATGTGGTTGCAAAGAGTCGGACATGACTGAGAGACTGAACTGAACTGAGACAGATGATGCAATTGGAATTTTTTCTACTTTTATTGATTAATTTTATTAACTGAAGCCCAGAATATGTCTGAATCTTGGTTGAATGCACTGGGGGAGAAGTATAACTTTGCCTTTTGAAAAAAAGTTGTATTGCGGTATAATTGATGTATAATAAATTGCTCCTGTGTGTGTGTGTGTGTGTGTGTGTGTATGTGTGTGTGTGTACTGTGTGCTCAGTTGAGTCTAACTCTTTGTAACCCCCTGGACTGTAGTCCACCAGGCTTCTCTGCCCATGGGATTTCTCCAGACAAGAATACTGCAGTGGGTAGCCATTCCCTTCACCAGAGGATCTTCCTGAGTCAGGGATCAAACCCACATCTCCTGCATTGGCAGGCAGATTCTTTACCACTGAGCCACCTGGGAAACCTGTCATACTTAAAAGTATAGAGTTTGATTCCTTTTGACAAATGTGTACACCACCCACCGTCTCAGATCTAGCACACCACGGAGAAGTTTGAGGTGGAGTTGGACTTAACATCCTCGATACGCAGACGGAAGTTAAGTCGGGGCTGAGACCTTGGCTGAGCCCCACTGAGTGACAGCGCTGCTGAGGCTGTCTGAGTGACAGCAGACACTTATCAACCTGGTTTTAGCAACCGCATTTCTGAGGTTACACCATCTAGTATTTGGACAAAATAAACACTTCAATTCTCTTATGCAAATTTCAGTTCAGTTCCTTAAAAAGAAAAAATTAGCTACCCATCCTTCCTCTCGCAGACCGTGTGGGTGTGTTGGGGGCAAGGAGGGAGATTTGTTTATGTTGTCCTCTCTTCAAAGAGCTCCTCAACAAGCCCAGAAAAATGTGCCCTTAAGCCCTACCTTCATTTGAGAACAGTCCAGGCAGTTATGCTGGCATTTTGCTGAGACTTGCAAAATTGGACAAAGAAGAATGCAAGCGCAAATAAAGTTGGATTTCAAGCCAGTAAGAGCTGGTTTGAAAGCTTTTTTAAAAAAGGTACAGCCTGTATGACATTAAAAACTTGGGTAAGAGTCTACTTCCACAAGCCTCTGTATCATAGATTCTGGAATAAATAAAGATGGTTCAGGAGAAGGGTTACTTACTGGAGCAAGATTTTTTTTAAATGTCTTTTTAAATTTCGTTCGGAATTACCAAAGTGTTTGGAAAGGTTGGAGTCAGTTTTTTTTTTTTTTAAAGGAGATTGTCTTCTGTATGTCCAGTTTTCGGTGGTGTTTAGAAATATGTATAGTAATGCCAGCTTACGGTTTTTCCTTCTGTCCCCTATCTGCTGGGATCGCTCCGTCTCTTGCCGTGTCTGGCAGGCCCAGTGTCAGTGCAGAATCGTGTGGGCATTGGCTGTGATGTCACGTGTTAGTGCCTTTGCCTTGGTTCCCTCCATCTTTCTTTGCAAACTCGCTCCTTCTTCCCTGAAAACCCTTCCCTTCCCAGTCCCCTCCCCACCAGAAAGAGCTGACAAAGTAGCTTTCTCTACCTCACCTCTGCACAGAGGGATCACTCTGTGCGCCAGTAACTTGTTTGTTATAGGTCTGCTCCCTTCCCAGACGCAGAGCTTCTTGAGGGCAGAGACCTTCGACTTCTCACGGTGTCAGGCATGTTGTTGTTTAGTTGCTAGCTGTGTCTGACTCTTTGCAACCGCATGGGCTGTATAGCCGACCAGGCTCCTCCGTCCATGGGATTTCCCAGGCAAGGATACTGGAGTGGGATTTCCTTCTTCAGGGCATCTCCCAGACCAGGGATCAAACACAAAGTAGATGCTCAACCAGTGGGCTGGCCAAAGAAAAGGGGAGAGTGAAGGAGGGAAGAAAATACACTTCTAAGGAGTCCTGAAAGAATCCAAGCATAAGGGATCTGAGAGGGAGGACGAAAAACAAGAGATATTAGTGTCAAGGACACCAAGGGAGCAGAGAATCGGAAGAGGGAAAGGCTGGCCATTAGTGTTAATTTGCCAGGGACAGCCAATGAGATAAATACTGAAAACCTCCATTGTATTTTTAGGAACTGAGGGAAGATTTCTTCTGCCGTAGTCACACCCTGGATAATACTGCAGGTGTGCTAACAACACCAGGCAGAGATGTGTCGGCAGTGAGAGGCGGCAGGTGACCTCTCAGAGGGATGCTTCGGTGGAGCTTGGCTTGGTGATATATTCTTCATCCTGATATTCTGTACAATGATTTTTTTTCCTGGTGTCAAACCCACTGAATAATGGGTCCTCTCAGTTTACAAACTGAATAGAGAGCTCAAAAATTCAGAAATATTTGCAGGATGTAAAATTGAGAGTCAGATTGAGTCAGACTGAGATTTGGGAGTTTATTGGGTGAATCTTAACAGGCCTAAAATCCTGGTGGATCATTTCTCAGAAGGTGATAATGAGCAAGATGGTGACAGTTATAAAATTGTACAGTTCTCAACTTGCCTTTTACTCAAAAAATTCAAATAATTTAGATTTTTTAAAACTACCAAAATTCACTTTAAAATTCTCTTCTTAAAACTACCAAAATTTGCAAGAAAATTATAGCCATAAAATAAGGAAATAAATGTCTTTCTATGGAACATTTGAACACTCAAAGAGAAAGAAGACAATGTCTTATTAGCAGGAAGAACGTTTTTATGTATGTTCATGAGATGGTAACATCATTTAATAAAAAAAATAAACAGCTTCTTGAAGTATAAGATATTAGAATAATTCAAAGGAGATGAATATATTGGATTTTTAGGAGAATGGAAACCTTTAAAGCATCATGATTATTAAAAGTATAGGAATAGAAGATGTCCAATTATATATTTTAAATTACTTAATTACACTCTAAGATTTCTTTGAGCTCAGAGCCCAATATCAACATCATTCTTTGCACTACTTGAAAAAAAAATGAAATTCCACTTGTGACTGTTACCATGAAGAGGGGGAGATGGACTTAACATCACAGTCTGTGAATATTCTCCTTTAGCCCAAACCAAGCTGAATTCTTTGTGGCTGATTATCATTCATCTTGTCAACCAATTTAAATATTTTGAAAGGAAAGTTTATTTTTTTCATGTTCACAAATTTAATACTATTTTAAAATAAAAATTGGCCCTTTTATCATTATCCTAAAATTTGAATAATAGCACATTTAAGCTGTTCTCACTTTTCTCTTTAAGAAAACATATTAAATGACTAGAGTCATATCTTTTTTTATTCCCAATGAGTGGAGAATAGTTGGGCAGGAGAAGGGTTACATTGAGAATATCTGGAACCCTAGAACCCTCTCTAACATCATTTTATTTTTAGAAGATCAGGAGATGAGGGACACCTTCAAGTGGGGTGGGATTTTTTTCCCCCTAATTATAATTTAAATCTCAGGAAAATGTAATACGTTTATCTAAAAGGCATCTTAATATGCAAAGTCTCAACTTGAATACATTTTATTCAAGCAAGAATCTGAATTCTCCTTCTGCTTTTTCTTACTGCCATTCCATGGATGTTACAAATGTCCTGACAGCTGGGTTAATAGCGGGGGTGGTGTTGGGGGGCTGGAGTTAGGTCAGCCAGACCCCTCCTCCCTCACTCAGTGGCGCAATGGAAATCTGCCTAAAACCTAGACTTGTCTTAGGAAGGTAGAGAAAGACTTTAGAGTTCTTTCAGATTTCACGTATACATTTTAAGAATGCAGCATGGCGTACTTTTGAGTATGGTAGTTTTTGTTTTGTTTTCTTCAGTATGGTGTAGCTTACTGTTTTCTTCAGTATGGTGTAGCTTACTTGGGCAGAAGCATTGGAGGCAGGTCAAATCTGTGTTCCGACCTCCTCTCCCCGGTTCCTTGGCATTTGGCAGTCTCGGTGTGCTCGTCTGTAGAACAGGGGGATTAGGAGGGATCCGTGAGATGATGCATGTCCAAAGCTTAGCACAGAACCTGGCCGGTATTAAGGGTGCAGCAACCACAGCTGTTGTTACTGTGTTCCAGATGCCTGAGCTCTTAACCCTGTGTTGCAGCCAGGCTCTCCGTGGGCAGCCATGCCTGTCCCACACTCTATGTGATAATCACACCTTGCTTCTGAGGCTCCATTTCATTTCGTCTGCACTCTTGTTCAGTCCCCTGAGGATACTGTGAATTGGGAAATAGAGTCCCTCAAAGCTCGACTTTCAGCTTATCTTTGCTAGATTTCCCTCTGTTAACATCCAGTATTTTGTGGCCTAGGGCTCTACCCTGTTAAGGACTCAGACCTTAACCACTGTTCTCTAGATTTTTATTATGGGAATGTATTTTTTCTCCTGTTAACTCGTTACCTCAAACTTTAAGTAATGCTTTACTTTTAATTTCTTTGCTGGAAAAAAAAAGTGTTTTTATTAAGCTAAGGGAGATTTAAGAAGTCTCATGGGCTTTTCAGAATAGTTTTGTACAAGCCACTCATTGTTTTGAAGTTTGTGGTGTGTTCCAACTTGACAAAATAGTTTTAAGTCCTGCAAGGGAAATGGTGTATACTTAGTAAAATAACTTAATAATCTAATATGTAAACAGTTGCTGGATTATAATTATAATTTATGGGTTATAGTGCAACCCTAATCTGGACACACTTCTTAAAAAAAAAAAAAAAAACTTTACTCTTCAGAAAATCTGTTGTAAAAAGAACTATTTGCTAAAAGGAGAAAAGAGAATGAAACTTATACTCAGGTGAAAAGACCCAGCTCCTACATTCTATCAAATAATCTAACCTACTTGATATACAGTAAACCAAAGTAAGGGCTTCCCAGGTGGCACTAGTGGTAAAGAACCCACCTGCCAATGCAGGAGACATAAAGAGATGTGGGTTCCATCCCTGGTTTAGGAAAATCCCCAGAGAAGGGCATGGCAACCCACTCCAGTACTCTGGCCTGAAGAATTCCACGGACAGAGGATCCTGGCCGGCTACAGTCCAGAGGCTTGCAAACAGTCTGTTCAGAGGCACACATACAAGCACAAACCAAAGTAAACAGTAATTTCTGAAACAGCCTCTAAATCCCTTATAATGTTACGCATCTACTGATTCCAGGCACTGGGAAGAGAAAAGGCAGATTTTATCATCTTTATCTTCTGACTCACACTGCAGTCAGACAGAACATAAGGGGAGTGTGTGTGTGTGTGTGTGTGTGAGAGAGAGAGAGAGAGAGAGAGAGAGAGAGAGAGAGAGAGACCCAGGAGGAGCAGGGGAGAGGAAACCCAGCCCTGGGACATGAGAGGATAAATGGTAGAACTATGAGTTCTGCAGAGTCAGAGAAAAGAGGGCAGAGCCTTTCCACATAAATGGAGCAAGGGGGAAGGGAACAAAGGATGTATGAATGCAAAGTCCGGAAGAGAGAGAAAGCAAGCATGGGACAGGTCGAGCCGGAATCTGGTGAATGCTGCTTTTTCTCAGACCACCAAACCAGTTGGCCACGTTAGTTGCGAGCCAGGCGGGATCCCGGCAGAGACCTCAGGGTCCTTTCCACTGGCTGAGTGGAGAGTGCCATCTGTGGTAGGTCACAGCTCACTGGTTAGACCTCTGACTTCACCTTGTCAGACAGCTGACCTTTCCCAGAAGCCATCTTCCAGGTAGAGCGCAGGAGGGGAGGCAAGGGTGGGGGGCTGCACTGGGTTCCCAGCGGCACTGCTGCTCATGCAGGCCCACCCCGGGGTCCTTCCTGCTCATCCCAGCCATCTGTCATCTCCGTCCAGCCCACTTCCAGTCCACTGCCCGCCAGATAAGGAATGTCGTAAAGACAGACGTTTGCTCTGCCTGTGTCGTGTGAAACAAAAAGGTAGGAGGGAATGTAAAACTGTTTCCCAGAGTTTCCCAAAAACTTCTATAAAAAAAAAATCTCCAAGAGTTTCAGAAAACAATAATAATTAGGCTTGTGATTTGCATAGGTATTCATTCTGAAAGAGTAAGTTGTGGTTGCTTTATGGCGTCGCACCAATAAAACAGAGATCACGCTCAGCACTCATCTGGCCCCTTTTATTACCCGTGTGCCACAGCTGTTGGCATTCCTCAGCCTCCTGCACCTAATGATTTTTTAGATCTCTCCTCCCCTGTGCTCTTTACTGTGGATAGGAGGGACTGCTTAGTAATTCTACACCTGTTCAAGTCCACGCCTATCAACTTGCTAAGCTTCCCAAACAAGTGCGGGGCAAAGCATGAGAACTCCTGAGTCTGGGGTGGAGACAGAGGCGGCTGCGCCCGGGTTAGGCTTTTCAGAATTTTTTGCCAGGAAAATCAAATGTATTTCCTACCATGGCGGTTGATGACAGCAATTTATATTCCAGGACGAAGAACAAACTAAATTCATCACAAAATGATTATAAATCAAGACGGAGCAGCCTGCCACCTGAATTACTCATAGGAAATGATATTAAAGCAAGACTTCAAAGAAACTTTAGAAACTTGGAACCCATTCACCTGAGGCGCCCAAAAAAGAGACCATCCATATTTCCAGGTAGGATTTGTTTCAATT
Organism: Bos indicus; assembly: GCF_029378745.1. Lineage (NCBI taxonomy): Eukaryota > Metazoa > Chordata > Mammalia > Artiodactyla > Bovidae > Bos > Bos indicus. Next base: position 28,924,729 of record NC_091771.1, on the reverse strand, counting down.
GATGCCTGCCAGTTAAAACAACAACAACAAGGATTGTATTTCATTTCTAACGATCAGATGTGTTACATTTCAGATTAACTTGGGACATGTTTGAGAACTTGAGGCAGTAAACATGTTTAATTGTAAAAAAAAAAAAAAAAAATTAGAACAATTCTTTCACCTGAAAGCACTCTCATCCTTTTTCTTTTCTTGATTTATTTTCATATCTTTAAGGGTCTGTAAATAGGTGACTCTTTGACTTTAAGTATCTGTAAATAGGCGGCTATTCTGTTGGGCTGCGGAATCTGGGACCTGCTTTGCTTGCAGTCCTGGAGAATTCCATGCTGCATTTCATTTTCTGACATATTTTCTTTATTTTGCAAGATTATTGGATTGTTGAGTGAAGCTGATGTTTGTGTGCACCAGAAATTAACGCCGTTAAATACTCAAATGCATGCTTCAAATTCCTGTCTTGCATTAGAGCCTAAAACCATTTGTAGTAAAGGGCTCGATTAAACAGTGTAGATGGTGGAGTGTACTGGAGCTCAGAAGACTCCCAGATTTCAATCTCGATAAAGAGACTCTGGTGGTGGGCTTAGGTGGCCAAGCCTGGTATTACAGGTGTGTAGATTGTATAAGGTGCCTGCGACAGTGAACTCTCGCTGAGGTTTCACTGGTGCGTGATCCCTGGAGAGGATGAATTATTTAGTCAACTTATTTCAGTACTGTTTGCATTGGAATTTTCTGGAGAAACTGAAAATGGCCTTTTGTTGTGATTGATCGGTTAGATTGATAGATTAGACCCAGCTGCTGAAATCTAATTCTGTGATGATAGAAAATAAACGAGAATTCATTCAAGCTTTCGTTCGTCATAAAAATGAAACAGACTCCCCCTCAGAGTCTTTGTACTATTTTAGGAAATATTGAATAGCTAGGTGATGATTTAGAAATGTGAGCCACCAAGGCCACAAGCTGAAAATTTCAGTTCATAAGGAAGTTCTTGTGTTCATGAAGTTCCTGGGTCAGTGATGCTACCTTGGTGTGGAAATACTCTGCAGGAAAAAGCAAAGCCCGGGGTTGCAGTGGGCCAGAGGTGTACGTGTGTAGGTGCATTGGCAGGAGAAGGAAGGGGATGATGGAAACAAGGCTGTGAGGAGGAGCGTTTGAGTGTCTGAAGTATCTAAAAACACAGTAACTTTCTGCCTGTTCTCTTTGATCTTAAAGTAATGAGGAGCCCAGACCTGCCTCACTCTCCTGAGCCTGTGTGACACGAAATGCTTTCTGTAGAGCTGGTTCCCTAGCCCTTCTTCAGAAACCTGCTCCCAGGCCTGTTCTTCACCTTCCGCTCTTTCTTCTCCTTGTTTTTGGTTTAATGTACGGGAATCCATATGGGCTTCCCTGGTGGCTCAGTGCTAAAGAATCCGCCTGCCAGTGCAGGAGACACAGGTTCGATCCCTGGTTTAGGAAGATCCCCTGGAGGAGGCAATGGCAACCCACTCCAGTATTCTTGCCTGGGAACTCCCATGGACAGAGGAGCCTGGCAGGCTAGAGTCCATGGGGTCAAAAAAGAGTGGGACGCGACTGAGCGACTAAACAACAACAACATTGGATCCACGTGTGTCATGATTCACCAGGCTTTTCTCTACTACCCCTCCCCCACACTTCCAGACAGCCAGATCCGGAACATCTCGCCCTCTCCAGCCCCCATTTCCGTTTTGCCTTCTCTTTCTAGAAGGTTATCTCGCTCCAGGCTGTCAGCTACAATCACAGAATTATGAGAAGACCTCTAACTCTAACCTCACACAAGTCATTCCTTTCTAAGATCTTGGACTGTCCTAATTAACTGGACAGGGTGGAGTTGTGGAAGAGGCGCTGAACTTAGGGGACCTGGGTTTTAGAGTAGACTGTGTCCCTAAAGGGCTGTTCGTGGTTTCCGAGCCACCTCACCGACCCCTGTGGCCTTCAGTGACATTCTTTTTCTTCTGCCTAGTTCTGCTGCCATTCCCCACCTTGGGGACAGCAAGAGGGGATGAACTCTTAACAGCCTCCCTGTGTGCCACGGTATCCAGGTGACAAGGTGGAGAGTTACCTGCCTGAAGTTTGAACAATGCTGGCTACTTCTTTTTTGTCTACATTCGATTTCAAATAAACCACAACTTCACTGTCATGCAGGTTGCACTAACTTCTTTTTACGATAGATGACTTAGAAATACCCTGGCCTGAAAAACCCACTGCAGCTCCTGAAGGTCAGCTGAAAGAGAAGTGTACATCAAGTGTGTTGTTGTGCTCAGTCATGTCTGACTCTTTGCGACCCCCATGGACTGTAGCTCACCAGGCTCCTCTGTCCACAGGGATTCTCCAGGCAGGAATACAGGAGTGGGTTGCCATGCCCTCCTCCAGGGGATCTTCCCAACCCAGGAATCAAACCCAGGTCTCCTACATTGCAGGCAGATTCTTTACCATCTGAGCCGTGAGGGAAGCCCAAGAATACTGGTGTGGGTAGTCTATCCCTTCTCCAGGGGATCTTCCCAACCCAGGAATAGAACCAGTGTCTCGTGCATTGCAGGCAGATTCTTCACCAGCTGAGCCACCAGGGAAGCCCCTATATGATATGTAGTGACACGTAAAGAGCAGATATAATGTGGGACCAAGCATCAGGGGAATTTAAGCACCAACTCAAAATGATCATTGTTGTTATCATTTGTCTGATGAGATTCAAGATTGAAGACGTGTCAGTGTTCTGATGTGTATTCACTCTGACCCTTACAGACTCCCAGGTAGCATTATCCTCTATCTCAAGTCCCCTGTTCTCAATCCTGAGCCAAGCGATTGACTGCTGTGTTGATCAGTTCATTCATTCACTCATGAAATATTCATTTAGTTCTTACACTGGGCTAGGTTGGACCATGAAGAAGCAAGCTACATGTTATTCTGTTCTTATTGCCCATTTCTCCTCTAAGGACCATCCCACATGTCAGATGGTTATCTACCCAAAATGAAAATGTGTTTGTTTCATTCCCTTAAATTCTTCAGTGACTCCCTTCGCTCTTAGGATAAAGTCCAGACTTCTTAATGCAAAGTACACGAGACTGCTTACCCAACCAGTGCTTCTGTCCTTGGCCCATCTCTTAGCATTCCTCCTCTTGCTGTCCTGCAAACCCAGCCCACTTCAGATCCCCGTGGCCCATCACACCTGCTCTTCTGGGTTAAGTGCTGTATCACCTACATGCCCAGTTACACCTGACTAATTCCTACCTTAGCTTCAGGTGTCAGCTTGACCACCTTCTTAGGAAACGTCCAGGAAATTTTCCTGACCCTCCCATCTGGGTTGGGTCCCTTCTCCGTTCCTTCTCATGACACCTGGACTTTTCCCTATCATAACACTTATTGTATTGTATTGTAATTATCCGTTTACTTGTCTATATCTTCCGCTAGCCCGGGAGCCAGGGACCATATCAGGGACCATATCAGTCCTGTTAACCATTGTGTCCCTTGTACCTGTCACAATGCTTGGCACACAGCATGAACTCAGTAAATATTTATTCAGTTGACTCAAATTGTGGTGGACAGAGTGAGCTCCTGGTGTGCCTGTGCGCTCTGTATGCCTCTTTCACCCTCCCATCCTCTCTCACTCCCAATATACACACACAAACACACACCACACCGCACACACACACACACCACAGACACACACACCACACACACACATACACCACACACGACACACACACACACCACACACACACACCATACACACACACACCACACACATACACACACCACACACACACACACCACACACACATACACCACACACCACACACACACATACACCACACACACACCACACACATACAAACACCACACACACCACACACACACACCACACCACACACACCGCACACACTGCACACACATACACACACACCACACACACACACACCACACATACACACAACACACACACACACACACTGCACACACACACACTGCACACACACCACACACCCACACACACCACACACCACACACACACACACACCACACACATACACCACACACCACACACACACCACACACATACACACACCACACACACATACCACACCACACACACCGCACACACCACACACACTGCACACACACACCACATACCACACACACCACATACACACACACACACCACACACACACACTGCACACACATACATCACACACACCACATACCACACACACCACACACATACACACCACATACCACACACACACACCACACACATACACACCACATACCACACACATACACCGCACACATACCACACACCACACACACACACACCACACACACACTGCACACACATACACCACACACACCACACCACATACCACACCACAGACACACATATATACCACACACACACCACACCACACACCACACCACACCATAGACACACATATATACCACACACACACACACCACACACACGCCTGTATTCCCGTTCTGCTCTTTCTTCCCTTCTCCACCTGGGCTTCAAGGCCTGATTTGCGACTTCTGTCTTCTTAATCGCCCAGTCTTCTGGCCTCTCTTGCATTCTCCTCTGTGCTGACCACCTCCTTGGCCTCATTACTGCATGTAGAGTCCTTCCCTTTCTTCCTGGGGTTGTGTTCAGTTGTCTTAGGTTGTGAAAGGGTTCAGTACTTTATTGCTTGGTGGAAACTGTTAAGTTTTGTACAGAAACTCTTTGAAAACAGGGACATATATGTCTTCGAGCAGCCCAGTTGTATCGGAGGAGTTGGGCACCATAGGTGGTCAGTGTTCAGTGAAGTTAACTAATTAACTTCAATTAGTGGTGAGTTAACTAATTTACTGTGAGGCAGTGTCCTTCCTGTGGAGCCCATCTCATTCTAGCTCTAGAAAAGAACTAGTTGGCAGTAGAGACTGTCAAAGGGCAAGGTCTTTATTAATGATGTTCGTCACTGTAGGAGCTCCCGGTGAGGGGGAGTGCAGGTACCCCTGTCTCAGTGTGTAATTCATTCATTAAAATGTGTTAGGATCCTCTGTATCCCAGGATCTATTCTAGCCCTTGGGAAGACAGCAAAAAAGAAGACAGTTTCTTATGTGACTGATGGGAACGAATTTTCCTAGCAGGATGCCTTGCATACCGGATAATCTGGCAAATACCTCTTGAGTCAAGGAATGAGGGGACACCATACTCACAGCAATGAATCGTACCCAAAACCAGTACATATAAACATCATATTCATATGATTTTTACAAAATCATCAAAAATTAACCATTTATCTTTCTCTTGAAGAAACCTCAACAGTAGAACTAGTTTGAGTTGCTCATTTGAAGTTCCACCATCTCAGTTCTGCCAGGCCAGGCATTAAGAATGTACGTAGGTCTCAGGACTTCCCTGGTGGTCCAATGGGCTAAGACTCTGGGTTCCCAATGCAGGGGCCTGGGTTCATTCCCAGGTCAGGGAACTAGATACCACATGCCTCAACTAAGACCTGGTGCAGCACCCCACCCCCCCAAACAAAATTGTAGGTAGGTCCCTAGCAGGCAGGCAGCCTGACTTCCTCATCCTCCTGAAAGAATTCCAGCAGCTTCAGAGCAGGGGCCTCAGCTCAGTGATCTAAGAAAGCAGAGGAGGAGAGAGAAGTGGTCCTAACACATACCACACCCATGGGCATTTCAGATTGAAGTGAGCATCCCTTCCTGCACGTGGAACAGAGTGGGGCTCAGGTCCCAGGTGTCAGAGGCTGTTCACTCAGCTCTCCTAAGCAGACAAGTTGATGCATCTCATCTGCTCAGTCTTAAAATATCCTACGGATTTTGCAGTCATCTGTTTGAGAAGCAAGGAGCCATCTGCCTGGAGGAAACAGGCCGTTCCGCATACTTCCTTGTTGCTTAGAGGACAAGTGTGGGGAGTCTGCTGGGGCCACGAGGAGCAGGGCCTTCCAGGCAGGACTCACATAGCAGATATCCCAGTGATATAAGCGAACCTCCATTCTCGTTTTTAAATCAGTTCTATTCCAGAGGCTTTCTTTTAAAAAGAAAATCCACAACCTAAAAAAAAAGGTCATTTATATCATTTTAATAATCAAACAGAATTTGAACATTTCTGGCTTCCCAGGTGTCTCAGTGGTAAAGAATCTGCCTGTCAAATGCAGGAGACTCCAGTTCAATCCCTGGGTTGGGAAGATCCCCTGGAGGAGGAAACGGCAACCCACTCCAGTATTCTTGCCTGGAAAATTCCATGGACAGAGGAGCCTGGTGGACAGGAGTCCATGGGGTCGCAAAGTGTCAGGACACCACTTATCAACTAAACACTAAAAACAAAGTAAAATTTCCCCTTGCTGCACGTAGGATTTTATTGGAAACACAGGGAAGCAGTAAGAACAGTGGCAGCTAGATGGTTCTGGGCTCCCCAAGGTGGCCAGAAGGAGACAGTGAGGCTGAAGAGTTGGGCTGGGCGCCCTCCTGGGAGCCTCTTATCCTGGGCGTGGGGAAGGACTGTAATTAAGCTGCCTCCCCCAGTACTGTGTTGGCTGTCAGAATTCTGTTACTCAGGCCTCTGCTGAGTAGTGATTGGATGACGGTCCAGCAGGGCCTTCCAGGGACCAAGAGGCCGCCATAGCGACTCCTTAAAGATGTGCTGTAAACTGGGCTTCCTGGGATCCTGTGCAGCTGGGTTCAGTGGCTTCTCTTGGTGACATCAGGACCCATGTTTCCCATACCTGGGTGTCCCCACAACACCCTCCTCAGGGCTTTGACGTGGGAGGTGCCCTGGAGGTGGTAAGATGGGCAGACAGGGTGGAAGCAGGTGCGAATGAATGTGTCATCACCAATCCAGGGCCCCACCCCCGTCCATCTTTCCTGCCCATCAGGTCATGTGACTTCCTTCTGCAGCAGCTTCCAGAGGTGGCTGTGCTCCAGACTAAGGTCAGAAAGCCCCAAAGACATGAGTTTGAACTGCTTCTCTCGTGAAAGAGTTCCAGCTGAAGGATTTCACAAAGTACCTCACAACTGGGTTCAAGTTCTAACCCCGCATCTTACTAAATGTGTAACCTCAAATGAGTCACTTGATCTCATAGAACCTTTTATTTATTTATTTTCCTAGTTGCTGAACAGATGCTTTCTGTTGGAAAAAATAGATAAATAAATAAATGAAACAGTTGTGAAACTGAAATTAAGTGTAAACTTCCAGGCTATTAAACACTGGAGACTTCTTTCTATTTTTCCTCTCGGAAACTTTTTTATTTCTTCATCTGTAACATGAGGGTGAAAATCCAGTGTCACCGAGTCACATGAAACTCAAATGAAATAATGTATGATGATGAAATGATACACAGCTGGAATTTACAGTGTTCGCTTATACTTCAGTAGTATCAAAGGTCTTGTTTCTCATAATTTGTACTTTTCATGGGTAGGTGTGATTGGAACACTTTTGCAAATCTTCATGGTTGGAGAATTATCCTAAGGTGCTAACCAGGCCCTCTCCTTACATAGAATGTAAATTCTGTTTAAGGAGATGATGCTACTAAAGACCTGTTAATTTCATTTTCCAAGAAAAAGAGGATAACACAGAAACTCTTGTCATGATATAAATATCCATATATTTTCTCAACATGAATTATCAAACTTGAGAGTGTTGTCATGACAGGCCTCTAAAAAAAACTGTTCTGTATAAGTAACAACACTGTTGGTGATTTCAAAACTTAGTTGCAGTCTTGTTATGTTTAATAATTTTTCTTAGTTTCGTCTAAGGCGCTGCTTTTGGAAATTCAGCCCTGGCTTTCCTTTGAACCAAAAGTTGGAATAGGATGGTAATTGGTTTGTAATTATATATAATACATAGCTAATCTATATGATTATAAATGAATTAACCACTTGAAATTCATCTTTTTAAATATTAGGAGTATTTAGACTTCAAAACTTTTGAATGTCAAAAATTTGACATTTTGGGGAAATGGAGGTTGAGTGTTAGGACTTGGTGCTTTCACTGCTGGAGTTCACTTCCTGTTTGGGGAACTTAGATCCTGCAAGCCACTTGGCACAGCCAAAAAAAAAAAAATTGACATTTTAATTTAAAATATTTATAGCATTTCTCCAAGTCTGTGAGTCTGTTTCTGTTTTGTAAGTAAGTTCATTTGTATAATTTCTTTTTAAATTCCACATATTAGGGATGTCATACAATATTTCTCCTTCTCTGTCTGACTGACTTCATTCAGTATGACACTCGAGAAAGAGCTTGTGGTTGTCAGAGGGATGGATGTGGGGAAGGGATAGTTAGGGAGATGGACAGATACACACTCCTATATTTAAAGTGGATAAGCGACAAGAACCTACTGCATAGCACAGGGAACTCTGCTCAGTGTTATATGGCAGCCTGGATGGGAAGGGAGTTCGTGGGAGAAGGGCTACATGTGTATGTATGGCTGAGTCCCTTCACTGTTCACCTGAAGCTATCACAACGTTGTCTGTTAATTGGCTATATACCAATACAAAATCAAAAGTTAAAAACATAAAATATTTACAGTATTTCTTACTTAAAAATATTAGTGCAGCAGAACCCAAGGAATCCTCTCTTCTTACCCAAGGAATCCTCTTTTCTTAATCAAATGTATTTTTTGGACAAGTTTCTTCAGGAAGGCAAAATTTCTGTTCTCGTTTTGCTTTGTTCTATTTTCTAAAAAGAGACAAAGCCAAAAACCTTTAATGAAACAATTAATATGGTGCTCCAGTTACTTTTAAGGAAAACAAAAATGCTAATACTATAAACATGCATGATAAACAAAGGGAAATAAGTTTTACCTTTATGCAGGGACCCAGAATAAGCAGAAGGTGTTAGATTTACAGCTTGACTTCAGACTTTTTCCCCTTGTCATAAAAAGATAAATAAATACAAATAATATGGTTCTGAAGACAAGACTTACGATATATTAAGAGGTGGCTTAAACACTCTTGTTCTAAAAGCAGTTCATTTCCATTTGCTGATCTATAGCAAATGTATAGCTGTACAAATTTGAACGCTCCCACAAACTTATTTCCATTCTTAACATTTAAGTTCTAGTAGTCATATCTAGACTGTGAAAAGATTATATATTCTTACATCCACATAAATTTATATTAAGATCCCTGGTGGTTCAGACAGTGGAGAATCTGCCTGCAATGAGGGAGTCCTGGGTTCAGTCCCTGGGTCAGGAAGATCCCCTGGAGGAGAGCATGGCAACCCACTCCAGCCTTCTTGTCTGGAGAATCCCACGGACAGAGAAGCCTGAGGGCTACAGTGCACAGGGTCACACAGAGTTGGAGATGACTGAGCAACTTCATATTTACTCAAGCTACTTCAGTGATAATTTTAAATATTTTTTACTGTTTTCATGAGGAATGTACTTTTAACAAATATTTAGCAGGGGGAATGGTCATCCAGTTACCCAGTTAAATAAATAAATGACCAGACCCCAACATTCCATTACTTCAAATACTTTGGGAGTCTGTAAAGAATGTTTACCTTCACATTTTAACTAGAATACCTCCCACTTTTCTTTAAAGTCTAGGAAAATGTAGACTTAGGAATAGGGGTTTACAAAATGAGCTTAAACACGTAGTCATGTTTGGGTGACATGCATGTAAAAACTTTCATTACAAAATGGTCGGGTTGTTTTTCAGTCACAAGTTTAAAACCTCCCATCTTGAGTGGGACATGAGTTAATTTTTTTGTGTGCCAAACAACTTATTATCAGAGCTATCTTTGAACATCCTGGGAGTTCAGAGCCCCAAGGTGGAGGAACCAGGAAGATGGTGCGTACTTTGTCAGTAGATCAGGTTTCTCTATGGTACTCCCTCAGCTGTCAAATCACGTTCTTCTGTCCCACCCTGATACTTAAGAAAGACTGAATCCTCTTGATGGATAATCAATACTGGATGGCGTCTTGGAGCAATTAAGGGCCAGAAAGATTCAGTTTAATGAAACATTATTTTAAGTATCAAAATAGCTCAAGGATAAGGACTTCCCTGGAGCTCAGTGGTAAAGAATGCACCTGGCCAGTGCAGGAGACACGGGTTTGATCTGTGGTCTGAGAAGATCCCATATGCCATGGAGCAACTAAGTCTGTGCACCTCAACCTCTGAGCCTGTTCTCTAGGGCCTGGGAACTATACAACTACTGAGCCCATGCACCACAACTGCTGAAGCCCATGCACCTAGAGCCTGTGTTCTGCATTAAGAGAAGCCACTGCAATGAGAAGCCCGTGCACCGCAACTCGAGAGTAGTCCCTGCTCACTGCAACGAGAGATACGTCTGCACAGCAGTGAAGACCCAGCACAGCCAAACATAAATAAACAGTTATTTTTTAAAAACAGTGCCCAAGGATAAAGGAAGCTATGCCATGAGAAACACAACATCTATTCAACAAAAATCTAAGCTATCTTGTTGAATGTCTACTAGATGCAAAGCACTGTGAAGGCCTAGTTGATGGTTAAGACACTGACATGCCGCAATTTGTTCCCTATCTAATTTTTTACCGGGACAGTAGGGTGCACTAATTTGGGTGTTCGTGCTTCTCCGGCACCAGTATTTAAACCTCTGTGTTGCACCAGCTAATAGCAATACTGACACCGTGTCATCACAGAAGCCCTAATTGGCAGTGGAGTGTCTCCTACAGGAAAATGCCAGGGGACCGTAATTGTCCTCCGCATCTGGGGGCTTTGCTGAGGGGTTGTTTACCTATTGTAATTTGGGCCTCTTCTGCACCCTCTGGAACATAGCTAACTGGGAGAGGGGTCATAACTCCACTGTTCCTTCCCAGAGTCCAGCTCAGGAAGGGTTTCCTGTCTTTTGAGATTTTCAAATGCTTGTACAACTAAAGGAATATTAATTTAGCAACATAGAGCATTCATTTTCAGTCAATATTGCAAATGCAAATTATTGAAGGAGGTTTTTCAGAATCCACAGCCCTGGAGATTGGATTGAGGAACTCTGGTGGGCAGGGGCTGGGCTTCTAACTGCAATGTGAAAATTTTCCCCACATACTTGGGACGTTTGTCCCCATCCCCTAGTAGAGAACTCTTGACTTAAAAGAAGTAGAAAAGATACTAAAGATCAAAGTCGTTCTTAAACTCTCTCCTGTTTCACATGTAGGAAGCAGAAACCCGCCCCCCCCCCCCACCCCGCCAATCCCAGCCTCTTGTCATCTGGTCCCCTCCCTCTCACACCCAGCCACCACCCACCTCAACTATCAGTATGTTCTTGGGCAAGAAGAGAACCTGCATTTTCTCTCCTAACAGTGCCTGGGTTTGGGTTCCATTATATAGAGACTTCCTCCTGGTTCCCACTCATAATCTTACAAACTGTTCATCTAGGTCTTTGTTCTAACCCCTGCTCACATCAGAGGGTGAAACACTAGAACTTTTCCTCCCACCCCTTGGTCCATTTAAAAAATTGTAACAATGTGCTATGGGCTGAATGTTTATGTCGCCCCAGGATCCATATGTTGAGTAATCCCCAATGCAATGGCATTTGGAGTTGGGAGTTTTGGTGGCAATTAGGTCATGAGGATGGAGCCCTCATTAATGGAATTAGTGCCCTTGTGAAAAGATACAGAGGAGAGGTGATCTTTTCGATTTGTTTCTCTTTCCATCTCTGGGGCGGGAAGATCCCCTGGAGAAGGGAATGGCTACCCACTCCAGTATTCATGCCTGGAGAATTCCATGGACAGAAGAGCCTGGAGGGCTACAGTCTATGGGGTCACAAAGACTTGGAATGACGGAACGACTAACACTCACTTTTTTTTCTGTGAGGACACAGCAAGAAGCCAGGAAGAGGGGTCTCACTAGACACCAAACCAGCCAGCACCTTGATCTGGGACTTCCCAGCCTCCAGAACCAGAGATGTAAATGTTTGTTGTCAAAGCCACCTGGTCTATAATAATTTGCCATTTCCTTCTCCAGGGGATCTTCCGGACCCAGGAATTGAACCCAGGTCTCCTGCATTGTAGACAGACGCTTTACCATCTGAGCCACCAGGGAAGTCCAGTAATTTGCTATAGCAGCCTTAATTAACAAAATCAATGGGATGGGTAAGAAACATTCGAGTCCTTAAGAACAAACACTGTCAAACAGTACAAGTAATATAATAGAATACAGAAATATTTAGTGAATAAAAGTTGATGAATATCATGCACGATACTTAGTGCTGCACAGAAACTGCATTATTCAGAAATAAACTAGAATGACTTACTCCCTTTTGTTATTGAATCACATCCATAAATAACAGTTGAGCAACTTCTCAAAAGAAATATTGCCAAAATGTAATTACTTTTAATAAAGATGCCACAAATTGCTACATAATTATTTAAATAAAAGGCAATGCAGTTTTGGAAGACTTTCTAAACAACCCAGTGTTGTAGCCTTGTACTTTGTCTTAATTTATGCTAAATTAGAAAGTGTTCTGCTGTTTCAAATATACCCGTACTATTCAGTCCTTTAGTAAAAAGACAGGTGACTAAAATCTATATGCTTAACCATGCTTAATGAATATTTATAATGGTAGAAGCCATTTTATTGGCAGTAAATAAGCTTCTGATTTCTATGCCAAATACTCCCACAAACATAAACATGGAGGGCGGCAAGCAGGAAATGGTCTGGAATTATATCCTTCATGAACAACCTGAACTGAAAATGCAAAATCTCCATCAATGGGGTCATGGCTGGGGATAAGGAAGTCCAGAAGGAATTTATACAACATACTCAGCAGAGGGATCTTGGAAAAAAAAAAATCAAGCAAAAAGAAAATAATGTTATACTTACATCCACAATCACCCCTCCCATCACAGCAGGGAATTTGTGGGGTGGTTTTTAGTTTAAAATTTTTACTGCTACGGACAGGGCAAAATGACTTGCAAAAATGAAACTGGGTTTGGTGCTTGCCTCTGGGGAGTAGAATGACTGAATGTGTTAGTCTTTCAGTTGTGTCTGACTCTGCAACCCCATGGACTGTAGCCCACCAAGCCCCTGTGTCCATGTGGATTCTCCAGGCAAGAATGCTAGAGTGGGTAGCCATTCCCTTCTCCAGGGGTTCTTCCTGACCCAGGGATCAAACCGGGTCTCTTGCATTGGCAGGCGGATTCTTCACCTCCTGAGCCACCAGGGAAGCCCTCTGGGAAGCTCCTTAAATGTCACTGAGACGGTTCAGAGGGAGAGTAGCAGCAAGAGTGTAATACTTGTTTATTTGATAAGTAATGGTTCTCTTTATAAATGGCTCTTTTAAAGTTTCCAAACATTGAAAATAATGATGAGCTAACACAAGATAAATAAAGTGAGACAGGAAGAGTAGAAGACAGGAAGTGTTGTTCCCCCAAACAACAATGGACTGTGTGTCTCTACTCAACTACTGCCTCGGGGAATTGATTTGTAGGAAATTGGAGCAATGGGGAGGGTGATGGAGGAAGCCCGGAAGAGTCCATTGGCTTCTCCTCATTGTCACTCCTGGAAAGGCTCCCCAGCTCAGCCTGCACATTATTGGTTTAAAACAATGTTAAGACCTAACTCAGTTGTATTTGGGCAGCAGAGGTAGAAATTACTGATATATGAGATGCTGATATTCAGACAGAAGTCTAGCATTACACATTGCTTTCTTTAAGTTGGAAAACACAATGTGTAGGAGTTGAAAAATTTACTCAAAAATCCACCACACTCTGACAGGGGCTATAGTAGAGGGTTCTGCTTCTTTAAAGTGTGGACATTTGGGATGAACACATTAAAATTGATTAATATGTGATTGTTGAGACTTCTCTGGTGGTCCAGTGGTTAAGACTCTGTGCTTCCAATGGGGCTCAATCCCTGGTTGGAGAACGAAGATCCCACGTGCCATGCAGTGTGGCCAAAAAAAAAAAAATGTAGTTGTTGCTCACAAAATACAGATAAATCAGCTGACTGGAGTTCTGTCTCTGCTCTGGGCCAGAGTGTTTACAAGCCCTTGCTTACTCTACGGTTGTCATCTTAACGTCTCACATGGCTGTATGCTACTAATCGCTGAATGGAATGATCTCCTGCATTGGCAGGCAGGGTCTTTACCACTAGTGCCACCTGGGAAACCCTCGTATAGTGTCTACTCTACCAGTATTCTTCAACCTCCGGACATCTTGGTGTCTTCTTTTCTTCTCCCATCTGTTCTTTCAAATTCCTTTCTACCACATGTCTCCAGAATTTCATGTTCTTCTCCCTCTGTCATATAGAACAGTTCAGATCTTTCCAGCTCTTACCCTCCAGCTCTTCTTCAGGCCTATCACAGCACATCCAGAAACAACTGAGGCGCTCATTGAAATCAAAGGGCCATCTGAGGTTACTTCCTTTAAGCCCATGGTTATCTTAAGGGTACGTAAGAACCATCTCAATTTTTGTTAAAATTAAATTTAGATGCTGGCTCATCCGGTTTGGAGTTGGCTGGGGAATACTTAGCTTCCCAGGTAGCTGAGTAGTAAGGAACCCGCCTGCCGATGCAGGAGATGAAAGAGATACAGGTTCAATCCCTGGGTCTGGAAGATGACCTATAGGCAAGCATGGCAACCCACTCCAGTATTCTTGTCTGGAGGATTCCATGGACAGAGGAGCCTGGTGGGTTACATTCCATAGGGTCTCAAAGAGCTGGACACGACTTAGCAACTGGGCACTCAGAGTACTTACTTTTAATAGTCATGATTTGATTCTGATTGAGGAATCTTCTCAAATCTATGGTTTTTCTGGTAGTCATGTATGGATGTGAGAGTAGGACTATAAAGAAAGCTGAGCACCGAAGAATTGATGCTTTTGAACTGTGGTGTTGGAGAAGATTCTTAAGAGTCCCTTGGACTGCAAAGAGATCCAACCAGTCCATCCTAAAGGAGACCAGTCCTGGGTGTTCATTGGAAGGACTGATGCTGAAGCTGAAACGCCAATACTTCAGCCACCTGATGCGAAGAACTGACTCATTAGAAAAGACCCTGATGCTGGGAAAGATTGAAGGCAGGAGGAGAAGGGACGACAGAGGATGAGATGGTTGTATGGCATCACCGACTCAATGAACACAAGTTTGAGTAAACTCCAGGAGTTGGCAATGGACAGGGAGGCCTGGCGTGCTACAGTCCATGGGGTCGCAAAGAGTCAGACACGACTGAACTGAACTGAACTGAACTGAGGAGTCTTCAGCATCTTTGAGAAACTCTATAGTCTAATAAGGTTCATCCTCTATAGGAGCCAGTTGGAGTCAGATAGCAGGGTTTTCCTCCTTTACATATTGAACATACCTACTGAATCCTGGAAAGACCCCCACTGGGATGTCTCTCCATCATCCTATTTATTGCTAGACCGTCTTATAGTGTAAGCCCAGAATCACTCTGCTTAGAAGCTCTGTCCATTAAAACTTTGGTAGACTCATTAGTAGCGGATAAGAGTCGTATTTCCCATCTTCAGAGGATTTATCTTGTCAAACATGTTGTGTTCACTTGAACAAGCCCAGTGACCCATGTAACCAAGTTACATAGAGGACAGAGCTTGCTCTGGGTTGAACCAGGGAACTTTGCTTCCCATCTTCCAGTGAGGTAGAACAGAAGACAGGTTTAAGGGATCAGGAAGTAAGACCATCGTGGCTTAGCAGAAGGCCACATTATTTTCTATTTTTAATACCCAGAGTGGTTGTGATAAGTTCACATTGATTTGGGCAACATTTTTCGATATTAGCTTTGTTTCCCTCCATTTACAGGATAGCTATGTCTCTTTTAAGAGTTAATTTAATTATCATGCAAACCAGAAACTGATCAGAGGGTTATTATAAAGTGTATAAATTATCCATACTATCAGTTAATAAAAATTAATAAATTCTCTTACAGAATGCATTTCATTTTTTAAGAAAGACTTTTTAAAAAATGTATTTATTTGGCTGTGCTGAGTCTTAGTTGTGGCAGGTGGGATCTTTCGTTGGTGCATGCCAACTCTTAGTTGTGGAATGTGGGATCTAGTTCCCTGACAGGGATTGAACCCAGGCCCCCTACTTTGGGAGCTCGGGGTCTTAACCACTGGATCACCAGGGAAGTCCCCAGTAAGGTATTTTTAAAAATTTGTTTTACAGAAATGTGCACTTTTCAGAAAGCTGTCAGTTCTATTGTGTAAAGAAATATGTACACATCAATACCATCTTTCCTAATGAGTTTAGTCTTTTGTCATATTTCTGTCATCCTTCTACCTCAGTTTTTAGCTTTTTGATTAAAAGAGCTAAATTTTCTATTTCTCTAATGTTCCTGAGACATTTATCCTGTGATTTCTGCCCTCAGTGGATGTTCAGGAAAATCCTGTGCCCCACCCAGAGCTGTGTCATATTTTCCTCTCTTCCAGTAACAGAGTGTGGACCTGGATAAGTAATTTGGCCATCCTATACACCCTAGAATATTCCTTGAAAAGTGGGATAAAAACAGCATCTGATAAATCCACGCACATATGGACACCTTATCTTTGACAAAGGAGGCAAGAATATACAATGGATTAAAGACAATCTCTTTAACAAGTGGTGCTGGGAAATCTGGTCAACCACGTGTAAAAGAATGAAACTAGACCACTTTCTAACACCATACACAAAAATAAACTCAAAATGGATTAAAGATCTAAACGTAAGACCAGAAACTATAAAACTCCTAGAGGAGAACATAGGCAAAACACTCTCTGACATACATCACAGCAGGATCCTCTATGACCCACCTCCCAGAATATTGGAAATAAAAGCAAAAATAAACAAATGGGACCTAATTAACCTTAAAAGCTTCTGCACATCAAAGGAAACTATTAGCAAGGTGAAAAGACAGCCTTCAGAATGGGAGAAAATAATAGCAAATGAAGCAACTGACAAACAACTAATCTCAAAAATATACAAGCAACTCCTACAGCTCAACTCCAGAAAAATAAATGACCCAATCAAAAAATGGGCCAAAGAACTAAATAGACATTTTTCCAAAGAAGACATACAGATGGCTAAGAAACACATGAAAAGATGCTCAACATCACTCATTGTCAGAGAAATGCAAATCAAAACCACTCTGAGGTACCATTTCACACCAGTCAGAATGGCTGCGATCCAAAAGTCTACAAATAATAAGTGCTGGAGAGGGTGTGGAGAAAAGGGAACCCTCTTACACTGTTGGTGGGAATGCAAACTAGTACAGCCACTATGGAGAACAGTGTGGAGATTCCTTAAAAAACTGGAAATAGAACTGCCTTATGATCCAGCAATCCCACTGCTGGGCATACACACTGAGGAAACCAGAAGGGAAAGAGACACGTGTACCCCAATGTTCATCGCAGCACTGTTTATAATAGCCAGGACATGGAAGCAACCTAGATGTCCATCATTAGATGAATGGATAAGAAAGCTGTGGTACATATACACAATGGCGTATTACTCAGCCATTAAAAAGAATACATTTGAATCAGTTCTAATGAGGTGGATGAAACTGGAGCCTATTATACAGAGTGAAGTAAGCCAGAAGGAAAAACATAAATACAGTATACTAATGCATATATATGGAATTTAGAAAGATGGTAACAATAACCTGGTATACGAGACAGCAAAAGAGACATTGATGTATAGAACAGTCTTATGGACTCTGTGGGAGAGGGAGAGGGAGAGGGTGGGAAGATTTGGGAGAGTGACATTGAAACATGTAGAATATCATGTAAGAAACGAGTTGCCAGTCCAGGTTCGATGCGCGATACTGGATGCTTGGGGCTGGTGCACTGGGACGACCCAGAGGGATGGTGTGGGGAGGGAGGAGGGAGGAGGGTTCAGGATGGGGAACACATGTATGCCTGTGGCGGATTCATTTTGATATTTGGCAAAACTATAATACAATTATGTAAAGTTTAAAAATAAAATTAAAAAAAAAAAACAGCATCTGATCCCAAACATGTCTGCTATTTGAAGGACCCCTCTGAAGTCTAGAACTGTATCTGTCATCTTCTTGTAGCTTTTGTTCTTTTAAACATTGAGATACTTTCTAATAACCTGCATTTCCTTTCTGGTGGTTTCTTTACTTTCACTGTCTTTACTACACTCTTGAGCATGGCACTGAAGACCCAGGAGCCCTCCCAGGCTGGCCCCATGCTCAGATGAAGGCTTTGTCCTTCATCTGAGCATGTCCTTCACCTTTGTCCTGCACGCCTTCCCAGCCATGTGATACCATGGACACTCTCTGGTCCTGCTCCTCTCTGACTAGTGTGGGTCTTTACACAGGCTTCCTCATCTGCCCCCTTTGCTTTTATTTGTTATATTCTTTTTCAAGGCTAAGCTCAGGGACTTCCCTGGTGGTCTAGTAGTTAAGAACCTGCCTTTCAATGGAGGGGATGTAGGTTCGATCCCTGGTCGGGAGACAAAGATCCCACATGCCCTGGGCCAGCTAAGACCATGCACTGCAACCAAATAAATAAATATTAAGGCTGAGCTCAAATGTTACCTTATCTCTCAAACTGTCCCTTGTAATCCCACCCTTAGATAATTTAGTTATCTTACCTTTTGTTTTGGAGGTCTTTACACATTTCTATGGTGTTTAAGGCTGTGTGTATCTGTTGTTACTACCACCGTCTCTGCTTCAAGCCTTTTGAAGGCAGAAACAGTATATCCCATGAATGAATGAATGAGTGAACAAATGAGTGTGTGTGCTCAGTTGTTCAGTCATATCCAACTCTTTGCAACCCTGTGAACTGTAGTCCATCAGGCTCCTCTGTCCATGGGATTTTTCAGGCAAGAATACTGGAGTGTGTTGCCATAGCCTCCTCTAGGGGATCTTCCCAACCCAGGGATCAAACCTATATCTCCTGTGTCTCCTAGCATTGGCAGATGAATTATTTAACACTGAGCTGCCGAGAAAGCTCCTGAGAAAATGAACGAATGGATACTTTTCCTGTCTGTCTACATATTAACTGCCTGGTCTGTGGCACACCACTCCAGTACTCTTGCCTGGAAAATCCCATGGACGGAGGAGCCTGGTGGGCTGCAGTCCATGGGGTCGCTAAGAGTCAGACACGACTGAGCGACTTCACTTTCACTTTTCACTTTCATGCATTGGAGAAGGCAATGGCACTCCATTCCAGTGTTCTTGCCTGGAGAATCCCAGGGACGGGGGAGCCTGGTGGGCTGCTGTCTATGGGGTCGCACAGAGTCGGACATGACTGAAGCGACTTAGCAGCAGTAGCAGCAGCAGTCTGTCTTAGCAATCAGTAACAAGCACAAAGCTAAATTATTTCTCAAGAAGTGATAGTCATCCTTGATATTAGTTTTCCAGTGAAAGTGGTTTCTTTTCCTCTATCCAAATCCCTCAGCTTCTGGACTCCTGTTGTTTTACTCTTGTCTTAGCATATCCCATTTCAAGAGGATTTTTTCCTTGTAGTATTAACTACGCTAAATTCTTTGCAGGTTTGAGTAAGTCCCTCATGGCTTAGAGGGTAAAGCGTCCACCCGCAATTCGGGAAACCTGGTTTCAATCTCTGAGCTGGGAAGATCCCCTGGAGAAGGAAGTGGTAACCCACTCTAGTACTCTTGCCTGGAAAATCCCATGGACAGAGGAGCCTGGGACGCTGCAGTCCATGGGGTTGCAAAGAATCGGACACGACTGAGCAACTTCACTTCACTCACTCTGAGTTAAGTGAGAGGTATAATGTAATCTCTTCTGCGCATCATATGAGCTAGATAAAATCTTTCTTCCATCCAAGGCTGCATCATTTTTTCCACTTCCCTTCCCCACCTACTGTATCCTGTATAAAACTGAGGTCAACCGCTCGTGTGTCCATCAAGTTGCCTAATGTTTTGAGTCAGTATCCTTTATTAATTTATTTTGCTCCTGCATCCATGATTGGCTACAATTCTTTGACAATTTCTTTTTAGCTAGTAGATTTACAAAATCAAAACTTTCTAAAGCACTTCACTTGTGCTGGTATCGTTATACATGTTGCAGTAGCAGAGAATATAACTGTGTTTTGTACAACACTGTGGAAGAGTTAAGTAGGAGGAATGAAGAGACTCAACAGAAAGAAATAACTGTAAGCTTGTCAGAGAATCAAAGTGAATTTCCAAAAACTGTTCATACGGCGACAAGTATATGTAACTTCTGCATTAAATCATCAGGTATAAAATCTTATTCTGAAGAAAGCTCATCAGAATGATGCTTCTTTGATGTATGGAATGGATTGTTTACCTGATGAAGCAACACAACAGCTATGTCAGGAATAACCAGCTTTACAGCTGACGGCAAACTCCCTCGGGCAAGGACTTTATATGTCTGGCACAATTATACTTATTGTGTGTCAGTGCTGTGTAAATATTTAATAACAGTTCCTTCCACACCTATTCCAGGCAGGTCGAGCCTTCCTGACTTGTCATGTCCGTAATCAAATATGTATTTCCACAGTAATCATTTGAGGTGTGGTGCCACTGTTAGTCTGGTTTCTTCTGGGTGATCTATCTTCTCTAGGCTTGGGGTGTGCTCTGGGTGACTGGAATATAGGTAAATAGCTGTGAAAAAAAATCTCTTCATTTTTAGAGTTGAATGACTTGCATAGAGTGAGCTATACTTTTTCCTAAAGGCAACTCACCTTTGTTGGGGGTTACACCAATACCTTAGGACTTCCCTGGTTGCTCAGACGGTAAAGCGTCTGCCTACAATGCAGGAGACCCGGAGTTCGAGCCCTGGGTTGGGAAGATCCCCTGGAGGAGGAAATGACAATCCACTCCAATACTATTGCCTGGAAAATCCCATGGAGAGAGGAACCTGGTACGATACAGTCTATGGGGTCACAAAGAATTGGACATGACTGAGCAACTTCACTTCACACCAATACCTAGACTTCTTCATCCAGGCTCTTTAATCCACAACTAGCCTCTGGGCAGCTTGCTTGACCTCTCCTGGGGTTTGCTCATCTAAAAAAGATCTAATCACAAGGGTTGTTTCTGGCACCAAAGTTTTATGTACTGCCTATTTCCAGTTGTAATATTGGTGCTTCTTTACTCAGAAGGGGTAAATGTGCTCATTCTTAAGTCTGTCTTTCTAGTAAATGTGGGAAATGCGCTACTACTTAAACTTTTCATCTGTTGTCTGATGTTATTTATTCTTTAAGAGAAATTTATGCAATATTCCTTTTTTTTTTTTTTTTTTTTGCTTTTTTAAACTGTTTATGGGGTTCTCGTGGCATGAATACTCCTTGCCACTCCCTCCTCCAATGGACCACATTTTGTCAGAACTCTTCATTATTTAGAAGAAGAGAATCATTGTGGGAACAGATTGGAATTCCAAAGCACATACATAGAGAAAAGCATAGCTATTGAATTATGTGAATTTTAAAGGAATAACACATTTAAATTGATCAGAAAGAACAGAATCTACTGGCTCTGGGAGATAAGTCTACTAATCCTACGAACTCTGCCCCTTGGTTTCTTTATCAGTGAAGTGAGATAGAGACTTAAAGGGCCATTGCATTTACAGGAGTTCCAGTTGGAATGTGTATGTGCCTTGCTCAGTCATTCAGTCAGACTTTCTTGTAAAAAGATGCTTCAAAGGTTGGTGTTTCAAGTTTTCTGTCCCCATCCCTCTCATGACTTTTACCGCAGTTCCTTTATGTCTGGCTCCATTTGGAGCTACCATCGTTGCTCATACACAGCCCCTCTGATATTTGTTACTGGTGGTGCAGCAACACTGATCAGACCACTGTGCTTTGCTTAGTCTCTCAGTCGTGTCTGACTCTTTGTGACCCCAGTGGACTGTAGCCCGCCAGGCTCCTCTGTCCATGGGGATTCTCCAGGCAAGGATACTGGAGTGGGCTGCCATGCCCTCCTCCAGGGGATCTTCCCAACCCAGGGATCAAACCCAGGTCTCCCTCATTGCAAGTGGATTCTTTACTGTCTGAGCTACCAGGGAAGTCCAGACCACAGAAGGATTTAATCTGTTGTTTGTTTCCACCAACAATTTCCTCCAAAGGCCCAAGTTCATTTGCCAAAAGTGAAGTAGTTAAGGCCTCATAAAAAAGCTGTGTAAATCCTTTCGGTTTTATTCACCTTGTCTTCCTCTCCTATCTGGAACTCCTAGTCTACAGAAGTTTCGTTTGTGCACACTAAGGCTTCCAAGGATGACTTGGGCAAACTGGAAAAGTTCTTTGGTCCAGGCAACATTGGGATCATTCCTACTCGGTTGCACTCCATGAACCCCAGGTAGGTTTTTCTTCAGGAGCACAGAGAGTCCACTGATCTTCACAGCTGGGTGACCTTCATCACCTAACAGTAACTATTGTGCTTCCCATTACAATGACCTACGCCTGTGTTACTCTCGTGTTTAAATTATTAATATAATTGATCTATTAATACATCAATGCATGAATACACTGAGAATCATATAAGCCACTAACACTTTTGTGACATGTCTTATTTATCCCTCTAAACACCTTTAAAAATATATACTTCTTCCAAGTCCCCAATTACTGATTTTGACCACTCCATCATTGACTAGGATCAATCTGCTTAATCCGATCTTTGTTTCTGTATTAGTAAATCTTATAATCTGTATTGTTATGATCATTTTTCCACGTTGATTCCCTCACCAGTGGCTGCAGTTCATAGAAGAATCATGTACCGGATCGTTCATTCAAGTCATTTATACTGCAAAGACTTTGAGAACTTACTGCATGCCAGGCAGTGGTCTAGAACTTGCCCATAAGTATTCAAGTGTCCTATGACATATACCTCCTTTTATCAAGCTTCTGTTTATTGTACTTCACAGATACTGCTGTTTTTAAAAGGCTTGTAGCAATCCTGCATTTTCAGACAACACTTAGCATTTTTAGCATTAAAGTATTTAAAGTATTCTTTGTTAAAGAATTAGGGAGATGAGTTTTTTTTGCTGCACTGGTCTTCATTGGTGTATGCTTCTTTCTCTAGTTGCGGTGAGTTGGGGCTAGTCTTAGCTGCGGTGCTTGGGTTTCTCACTTTGGTGGCTTCTCGTTGCAGAGCACAGTCTCTAGTGTGCACGGGCTCAGCAGTCGCAGTTCTCAGGCTCTGGAGCACGGACTCAGTAGTTGTGGTGCACAGGCTTAGTTACCTCCCAGCACATGGAATCTTCCTGGACCAGGGATCAAACCTGTGTCCCCTGCATTGGCAGGCTGACTGTTAACCACTGGACCACCAGGGAAATCCAACAATAAAGTATTTTTTAATGGAGGTATGTGTGTAGACATAATGCTATTGCACATAACAGATGACAGTATGGTGTAAATATAACTTTTATATGCATTGGGGAACCAGAAAATCCATGGGACTTGCCTTATTGCAATATTTGCTTTACTGTGGTGGTCTGGAAATGAACTCATAATATCTAAGTTATGCATACCTCAGCTGAGACTTTAGTGACTCATGTTAGTGACATCAAGGATCACTGATCACGGATCACCATAACATATATAATAATAAGATTAAATGCTACGAGAATTACAAAAATGTGACACCAAGAGACACCAAGTAAGCAAATACTGTTGGGAAAGTGGTACTATAGACTTGCTCAGCAGAGTTGCCACAAACCTTCAGCCTGTAAAGTATGTACTGTCTACAAAGTACAATAAAGTCAAGTGCAAAAAAACAAGCTATGCCTGTATTTTTCCCTCCTACTCTGACAATATTTGCTTCATATTTAGGGCAGCTCTGATGTCTATTGCACACATGATTGTTTTACCTTCTTGGTAAATTGAATGTTTTGTCATAAAGTTCTTTGTCTCCTGTAACAATTTTTGATTTAAGGTTTATTTTTTCTGTTGTTAGTATACCACCCCCACTCTCTTTTGATTACTAAGATGAATTATGTTTTCCCATGCTTTTACTCTCAAAGTATTTGTGTCTGTTGATCCTTAGAAGTAAGTCTCTTGTAGAAAGCATATACTTGGACTCTGTTTTTGGTTGTTTTTTTTAATCCACTGAGCCAGTCTACATCTTTTGATTGGGGAATTTAATCCATTTACAGTTAAAGTAATTACTTAAAGACTTCCTGGTGGTTAAGTGGTTAAGCTTTGCCTTCCAATGCAGGGGGTGTGAGTTTGTTCCCTGGGGAGCTAAAATCCCACATGACTCACTGCCAAAAAATCAAAACATGAAACAGTGTTGTAACAAATTCAATAAAGACTTTAAAAATGGCCCACATCTTAGAAATAGTAATTACTATAGAAGGACTCACTATTGCCATCCTTTGTTTTCTGTATTTTTGCTTTTTGTCCCTCATTTGCTTCCTTACTGCCTTCCTTTGTGTTTAGTTGATTTTTTTTTTTTTTTTTGTAGTGACATATTTTGATTTCCTTCTTGTTTCCTTTTACTTATGTTCTGTAGATGTTTTCTTTGTGTTTGCCATGGGATTGCAGAACACACTAAAGTTATAACTATATATTTTAAACTGAGCCTGGTAGGCTGCCATCTATGGGGTGGCACAGAGTCGGAACCGACTGAAGCAACTTCAGTGAAGCTAAGGGATAACTTCAACTGCATACAGAAACTCTACTCCTTTAAGTCTCTGCCCCACCTGTATTTACATTATTGACGTCACAGATTACATCTTGGTACACTGTGTACCTGTCACCATTGATTTATAACTCTTGTTTATGCTTTTGTCTTTTAAAGCCTATTTAAAATTGAGTAGTGGAGTTATGGACCAAAATTGTAAGAATTCAGGTTTTTGTATTTGTCCATATGTTGACTCTAACCAGAGGACTTCTGCAGTCATATGCTTCAAGTTCCTATCCAGCATCCTTTTGTCCCAACTTTAAGAACTCCCTTTAGCATTTCTTGTAGGGTGGGTCTAGTGTTAACTCCCTCAACTTTTGTTCACCTGAGAATGTCTCAGTTTCTCTCTATCATTTCTAAAGAACAGCTTTGCCTTATGTAGTATTCTCAGATGGTGATTTTTTTTTTCTTTCAGTACTTTAAATACATCATCCCCTTGCTTTCTAGCCTGTAAGATTGCTGAGAAATCCACTGATGTTATTCTTGTAATTTCCTCGTATATGATGAACCACTTTCCTCTTGCTGCTTTCAAGATTCTCTCTTTGTCTTCTGTTTTGGTTCTTTTTTTGATTATTATTTGGTTATTGGTTTATAATCATCCTTTTTGGTTTATCCTACTTAGAGTTTATTAAGATTCTTATATGTATATATCCATGTCCTTCTTCAAATTTGGGACATTTTCACCATTTTTTCTTCAAATAAATTCTCTGCCCCTCTCTCTCTCTCTCTTCTTCTGGCACTCCCATAATGCATATATTAATCTGCTTAATGGTATCACATAAGTCCTGTAGGTTCTCTTCACTTTTCCTCATTCTTTTTCTTTTTGTTCCTCAGATTTAATAAATTTCAAATGACCCATCTTCAAGTTTTCTGATTCTGTTTTTCTGCTTGTTTGAATTTGTTGTTGAACCTCTCGTGAATTTTTTAATTCAGTTATTTGTTATTTCCAGCTTGGTAGTTTCTGTTTGGTTCTCTTTTTAAAAAACATTTTTACTGGAGTATAGTTCCTCTACAGCGTTGTGTTACTTTCTGCTGTACAGCAAAGTAGATCAACTGGACATATCCGTCTAGCCCCCCTGTTTCGTGTTTCCTTCCCGTTTAGGTAATCACAGAACACTGAATGGAGTCTCCTGTGCTATACAGTTGCTTCTCGTTAGTTATTTTGTACATAGTAGTGTATATATATTGGGATTCCCTGGTGGCTCAGATGGTAAAGATTCTGTCTGTGACGCAGGAGACCTGGGTTCAATCCCTGGTCAGGGAGATCCCCAGGAGAAGGGAATGGCAGCCCATTCCAATATTCTTGCCTGGAGAATTCCATGGACAGAGGAGCCTGGTGGGCTTCCCTGGTGGCTCAGCTGGTAAAGAATCCACCTGCAATGTGGGAGACCTGGGTTAGATCCCTGGGTTGGGAAGATCCCCTGGAGAAGGGACAGGCTAACCACTCCAGTATTCTGGCCTGGAGAATTCCATGGACTATATAGTCCATGGGGTTGCAAAAAGTCAGACACGACTGAGTAACTTTCAGTGTATATGTGTCAATCCCAATGGTTTTTTTATTAATAATCTCTTTATTGATAGTCTCCTTTTGTTCATGCATTGTTTTCCTAAATTTATTTAGTTGTCTGTATTCTTCTTTATCTCATTGAGCACACTTCAAAAAATTGTTTTAAAGTCTTCATTAGGTAACTCTAAGACCTGTGTTTCTTTAGGGTTGGTTTGTGAAGGTTAACTTTGTTCCTTTGAATGGCCCTTGTTTACCATAAGCAATGGCCCTTGTTTATGTCTTGTGATCTTTTGGTGAAAATTGGGCATTTGAAAAGCCATTTTTTCACTCAGTCTTTGTGGACTGGCTCTGCGCAGAGGAGGGTCTTCACTAATCAGCCTGGGATGAAGGCTTAAGTTTCAGCTTTTTTCTGAGGATACATCTTCCCTGCACCTGTACAGTTGCTTTTCTCCCCTCCAATTCTCCTGTATATGTGGCAGTTTTAAAAATCTCTTATTTTTCCTAACAATCTTATCCCTGCCCACTCTCAGGACCCTAGATGTTCTGTTGTATTCCTCTGCCTGTAATCTCTTGCCCTCAGGTGCCCATGGGCCTGAAGTTGTCACAGGCTGATTCACCCCCCACTGCTTTCTGTAGCCTCCAACCTGATAGCCAAAATATGTCACCATTCCCATCAATACTCTGAATCAGGCCAGGAGGAAACCAGTTCCCACAAAAAAAAACAGAGTGTTGCAAACAAGTTCTACCATTTCATTGTGTCCTGAAGGAGGAACCAGAAATTGGTTGACATCAACCTGACCACGTCATGCTATATCAGGAAGGGATAGAGTAAAGGTGAGCAAAAATGTCCCAAATGTCTTACTGATTTTTTTTTTCTTTATTAAATTTGTTAAAGTACTGTTCTAAGTTTTTATTTTTTGGAAGGTGAAGTCTTAACCACTGGACCTCCAGGGAAGTCCCCTGTTTTATTGTTTTGAGTGTAGGTTTTTTTTCTTGGTTAGGCATTCATTTGGTTGCTGCAGCTTCTTAATTGGTTCTCAAGTTCCCACAAAGCTGCTTTGGTGCATATATTATTGATCCTTTGATATTTCCATGGGAGAACAAGGGCCTACAGCTTGCTAGCCAGTCATCTTGCTGATGTCACCCTTGTTAATTAGTAACTCATAGTCCAGGGAGGAAGAGAGACACACAATGAGAAGGACATAAATAGCTTTGTGTTTTTGAAAAAAATAACTTAAGATTACACATCCTTGTATTGGGTTGGCCAAAAACTTTGTGCATGTTTTTCTGTAAGATGCTATGGAAAAACCCAAATGAATTTTCTGGCCAACACAGTACAAGAAAAAATAAACTTCAGAGCCAGGGAAACCACTGGAAACCTGTGTATTAGTCTAGATGAGAAATGATAAGGGCCTGGACTAAAACAGAGTCATACGTTTAAGAAATATTGAGGAGGCACAGTTCTAAGGCTCAGTAGCCTATTGGAAGCATGTGCCAGCGATGCGAGGACAGAAATATAGAATCAAGAAATAGACAAGAAGTAACTGTAGAAATAGACCCGGTAGCTCTGACTTTAAGCAGGTTTCTTAGCCATTCTATGCTCATTTCCTCATCTATTAAATAGGATGGCTGTGAAGACTGAGAGAGACAGCAGGTCTAAGTGCCTAGTATGTTGTAGGCACTTCATCAATTAGTTTACTTTTCCCCATCCCCCTACCTCTAACCAGCATCACTAGATTGTGCAGCTTGGTAGATGGCGATGCTGCTAATTAAAATGTAGAATAGGAAAAGTGCAAGCCAATCTTTTAAATCTCTGGGTTTGTTGGAGTGTTTTAAAAAACTCTCACTCTTCAGCAGTAACACACACTAGACAGATTCTATATAAGGAAATGTTTGCATTAATGTGTATCTTTGTCAAATAAGCTGTCCTACGTGTCCCAAAATTATCCTCTGATTCCCAGAATATCCCCTAAAATTAGGCAGGAAGCAGGGTCACTTTGAGCACATGGTTGGTTGCAGGTTGTTCAGTGAATTTGGAGCAAAGTGATAAAAATAATTTCTGTCTCCTGGCTCTTGAGCCAATACTTTGTTATCAAGTCTGAGGCTTTTTAAAAATTCTGTGAGAATCTTCTCCAAATGGCTATAATTTGACAGATTTATAGCCATGTAAATAGATGTGTGCATTCATGATGACAGTTTAAATGTTATGTTTAGAGATTATGAAAGGACAATAGGAAAAGGAACTTTAACTAGCCCTTTTCCCCTTCTCAAGGCACTGACCTTTTTATAAATTATATTTTCCGTAGGCCAAAATTCAAATTGCTATCAATACTAGAGAATGTTGGTTTTCATGCAACTGCTATTTTGTATGGACTATGTCTAGCTGAACAATTCAATATGTGGTAAGTTGTAAAAGCTGACAAAGAGCAATTTAAAAACTTGTTCTTGAGATAATCTGAAATGATCAGGATATTGTGTTTAACCCTTGATAAATAATGCTGTAGTTAAGATCTATGTATCAGATTTTAGAAGATGGTCGTTATATATCTGGGGATTCCATTCTGATAAAAAAAAATCCACTGGATTGTAAAATATAAAATCTGAGAAGTTGGGATGATCCAGGCTTCTAGCTGAGGAATGGCGTAAGCAGTTATTGCAACTATGCCCTTGGGTTTTTTCCTCTAAGTCATACTCCACTTTCTCACACCACCCAGAAATGGAATTTCCCAAAGTCGTGCATTTTATTAATCATACATTTTGAAGTCTTTTCAAGAAAAACAAAAGCTATAAAAATATCAAGTGGCAACAACAACAAAAAAAGTAGCAGCATCTAATTCGTTTCTGTTCATCCGACAGCTGTGGTCCATTTCCTGCATCTCATTGCTTATCCAGTGAAATAGTCAAATATGTCATCAGATGTTACCTCCCGTAGAGAAAGTAGCAAGCACATTTTTGGGGTAGTGAAAATAATGAAACTGTGACGGGACTCTTATCATAACTCCATCATTATGCACTTAAAGATATTTTTCTTTGGCAGAGTCCTGATGACTGGAAAGACAGAACTGTTCAGTGAGTGACGTCTCCATCTGTTTTTGCATGTGATCTCTCTTATTCAGAGGTTTGACTTCAGCAGATTCATAGGGTTACATTTCTCAGAGATGACACATGGACATGCCCAGACACAGAGAATAGTTTTGCCTCATAAAACCTTATCTCGTTTCTAAATTTTTTAATTGGTGGAAAATTGCTTTACAGTGTCGTGTTCGTTTCTGCTGTTCAACAACAGGAATCAGTCTTGTTTACATGTGTGTGTGTGTGTGTGTGTGTGTGTGTGTGTGTGTCCCTCCCCTCCCTCCATCCTACCCCTCTGGGTCATCACAGAACACCAGGCTGGGCTCCCTGTCTTATCGAGCAACTTCCTAGTAATCATCTGTTCTACATATCACAGTATATATATGTCAATGCCACTTTCTCAGCTTGTCCCACCCTCACCTTCCCCACTGTATCCACAAGTTTGTTGTCTAGTAGGTTCGTCAGTACCATTTTTCTAGGTTCCGTGTATGGTTCCGTGTATATGTGTTAATACTTGTTTTTCTCTTTCTGACTGTTTCACTCTGAAAGACTCTAGGTTCATCCACTTCACTACAACTGACTCAAATTCATTCCTTTTTATGGCTGAGTAATATTCCATTATATAAATGTACCACAACTGCTTTAACCATTAACCACAATAAGGTATCACCCCATACCATTCAGAATGACCATCATCCAAAAAATCTACAAACAACAAATGCTGGAGAGGATGTGTATAAAAGAGGATCCTCCTGCACCATTGATGGGAATATAAGCTGATACAGGCATTATGGAAAGCAGTATGGAGACACCTTTAAAAACTAGAAATAAATCTACCGTGTGCTGTGTTTAGTCGCTCAGTCATGTCCACATCTTTGTGACCCTTTGGACTGTAGCCCAAAGGCTCCTATGTCCATGGAATTTTTCAGGCAAGAATACTAGAGTGGGTTGCCATTTTCCTTCTCCAGGGGATCTTCCTGACCCAGGGATCAAACACACGTCTCCCTGTGTCTCCTGCATTGCAGGCAGATTCTTTACCTGCCCAGCAATCCCACTACTGGGCATATACCCTGAGAAAACCACAACTTGAAAAGACAACGTGTACCCCAGTGTTCTATGAAACAATATTTATAAGAGCCAGAAGATGGAAGTAACCTAGATGTCCATCAACAGATGAATGGAAGAAACAAGATTGCCAGGAGAAATATCAGCAACCTCAGATATGCAGGTGATACCACTCTAATAGCAGAAAGCAAAGAGGAACTAAAGAGGCTCAAAGAGGGTACAGAAGAAGAGTAAAAAAGCCAGCTTAAAACTCAGTATTAAAAAAACTAAGATCATGGCATCTGGTCCCATCACTTAATAGTAAATAGAAGGGGAAAAGGTGGAAGCGGTAACAGATTTCGTCTTCTTGGGCTCTAAAATCACTGTGGATGGTGACTGCAGCCATGAAATTAGAAGATGATTACTTCTTGGCAGGAAAGCTATGACAAACCTAGACAGTGTGTTAAAAAGCAAAGACGTCACTTTGTTGACAAAGTTCCGTATAGTCACGGTTATGGTCTTTGCAGTAGTCATGTTTAGATGTGAGAGCTGGGCCATAAAGAAGGCAGAGCACCAACGAGCTGATGCTTTCGAACTGTGGTGCTGGAGAGGACCCTCCAGGAAGACCCTTGGAGATCCAACCCGTCAATCTTAAAGGAAATCAACCCTGAATACTTACTGGAAGGACTGATGCTGAAGCAGAAGCTCCAGTACTTTGGCCACGTGATGCTAACAGCCGACTCATTGGAAAAGACCCTGATGCTGGGGAAGACTGAGGGCAGAAGGAGAAGAGGGCGACAGGATGAGATGGTTGGATGGCATCACTGACTCAAGGACAGATGGTGAGGGAAGGGAAGCCTGGCGTGCTGCAGTCCATGGGGTCGCAAAGAGTCAGACATGACTTGGTGACTGAACAGTAACAACAACTGGTCTTTTTCTTTAAATTAAAAAATAATTATGAAGAGTTTCAGAAACAAAGGAATAACAAATGTGGTATTAAATACTGTGCACCCACCCTCAAAATAAAACAGATGCTAATAATGTCAGAAATTAAATTTTGCAGATACAGCTAAGTCTCCATCTCTGTCTCTTCCCCATTTCTTCCTCCAAAGAGATAACCATTGTTTCCTGACGTTGGTGGACTTCATTTCTATGAAATGTCTTAATGGTTCTACTATCTACTGACACTGTTGCTGTTTAGTCCCTAAGTCATGTCCGACTCTTTGCAACCCCACAGGCTGTGGCCTGCCAGGCTTCTCTGGACTATCTACTTATCCATCTCTACAAAAACATGTTTTTCCATGAGCCCCAGATCTTGTTTCCTGATTCCACACTAGCCAAGTTCCTAAGTTCCCAAGAGCAGCCACTGCTCCCCATGACTGTGTCACAGGGCCACCGTCATGTCACCTCGTGTCTCACTGATTGTCAGTTCCTGGGCATTTTAGGAACCCTGTGTTTCCCCTTCTCTCTTACAAAGTTAGCCATGCGTGTTAACAATTGTGTATTATGCTTTAGCCAGCACATCTGAGTGATATAAACAGGAGTGTTTTCTGGTTTGCTCTCTCAACTCTGTAAAAAGCAGTTCTAACTTCATTTTCATGAACCAGTCATTTTCCTGTAGTAACTCTTTCATGTCTTGTGTCAATGTTTTGGTTGGACTGTGCATACATTCCATGTTTTGCATCAGTGTGTAGTAGGACCCTTAGAGCAAGGCTCCCAAGCCTGTTTCTTCAGTTACCTTCTAACTGTAAGATTCTGTATAAAATATTTCATAACAATTTTATTATAAAAACAAACTTCATTTCCATTGTTAAGAATACTTCCAAGAAGTAACCATAGATATTTTCTTAAGAAAACATGCATGATCATGAAATAAAATGATTTAATAAATGAATATGTTGGTTTGAGCAGATTATCTCAAAAGTTTGCATTCTTTTCCTTAACCATGATTATTTTGTAATATTTTTCTTAACAAAGCTTCTTTTGCCCTTATCCACTCCTTAGTCAAGACCAGTGCCAAGTTTTTAATTATAAAGTAACTTACTTCATAAGCCTGAAGGAGATGAATCCTGGCTGATTACTGGAAGGATAAAACTAGAAATCCCAGTTAAGTAAAGTTTCACCCAAAACATTCTGTTCCAACAGAGTCATTTTTCCTTCCAAAAAACCTGGCATAAGACTCTCTCCCCTGGGCCAAGTTACACCTATGTTTTCCAACGTCTCTAGGACTTTGCTGTGATCTACATTTGTTCTCTTAAAGGCCAGTAAACTTAATGGGCTGTCTGCCAAACTGAGACATAGCACTGAGTAATTTAGACTCCTTCCTGATGAAATGTGTCCTTATGGAGATAACTCATTCCTTGAGCTTCATCACTGCCTGGGACCACCGACGCACAGTCCCAGGTTGTTAGCATCAGCTCCCCCAACCCCAGCCTGGGAATTGCATGAAAGTGAAAATGTTAGTCACTCAGTCATGTCCATCTCTTTGCTACCCCATGGACTGAAGCCTGCCAGGTTCCTCTGTCCATGGGATTCTCCAGTCAAGAATACTAGAGTGGGTAGCCATTTCCTTCTCTAGGGGATCTTCTTGACCCAGGGATTGAACCCAGGTCTCCTGCATTGCAGGCAGCCGCTTACCGTCTGAGTCACTAGGGAAGCCAGGTGGGAGTTGCTTAACGTACCATTAGAATGTGTGGAGCTTCAGAGCCGCTGGCCATGCCTGCACCAATGCCCTGTTCCCAACACCAAGTTTGCACACAAGACTGAAAGCCCTTTTATTTTGAGACTGTAATGGGATAGTTGTATTCCCCCATTATCAAATGGTTTTAAATACATTTTATATCACTTGAGAGGTTGAACATAAACTTAGGAAAACTTATTCTGATGGGAAATGAAGGGCCTATTGAAAGATCAGTGTGGTAGGAGACCCCTGGCAAATGATTCTGGGAGTTTTAAAGAAGTCTTGAGGAGAAATCCTGAGAGCCTGGGTCGGGGTTGGGGGACGGGTGTGGGAATGTGAGCCCTTTAAGGTCCCTTGTCACTCGGGAGTTGTAATTGGGGTTCTCTCTTGGAGTATGAGGGCTTCCCTGGTGGCTCACTTGTAAAGAATCTGCCTGCAATGCAGGAGATTCAGGTTCGATCCCTGAGTCCAGAAGATCACCTAGAGAAGTAAATGGCAACCCTCTCCAGTATTCTTGCCTGGGAAATCCCATGGACAGAGGAGCCTGGTGGGCTGCAGCCTATCGGGTCACAAAGAGTTAGAACATGACTTGGCAACTAAACAACAATTTGGAGTGTGGGAAAAAAAGAATTAAAGTGACATCCAGACCAAGGGACAGAGAACCTGTATTTGAATCCCGGGTCTGCCTCAAAGTGACATCTTAGGACACAGGTCAGTATACAGAGCCAGTGGCCCATGGTTCCTTTGTTTGGAGTTCTGCCAAGGTCAGAGTGCTGACCGTGGGAGTTCTTCTCCATCTCTAAAGAGCCTGTACCCAGCAGATGCCTTTCCAAATATAGCTGGTTTTAATTGTTTCCTTTAGTATGGGTGTACGTGATGTGGAAGCCTGGCAGACATCTGCCATCATGACTTCATAGACTCTCTCGTTATTTCCTTGACCTACATGATATTGAGTGACCTGCCCCTCTGTTCACTGGAAGCCTTTCTGTTTTCTTGAGATTCATTCCTCAAGGTCTTTACATTAGTTCAGTGCTGACATTAACATTTTCACTCCTCTAATCTGGTTTAACCAGCAGGACATATATTGCTGATATTTCAGCCTTCCCACTATGCTCCTGACCTGCATCTGGTCCATTTATTCATTCACGTATTCACTCAACCAACATTAAGCATCTCCAATATTCCAAGTCCTACAAAGTCTGGGGCTGAGGTTGCAAAGTGGACAAGAATGTTTTCTGTAGTACACTGCTCCGGTAAAGGTCAACCTGGTGTCATGAGACCACCCAGAAAGCAGCTGTTTGCTCTGTTATGTTCCTGGAACAGAAGATCTCAAATCTCCTGACCCTTAAATCCACTACCAGCCAATAAATGATATTCCTATCATAATGCTTTACTTGTTTCCATATTATTAAACCATTTTCTTCTACTCTGTATTCTAGATATTCACATATATATATATATATATATCTCACTTCTCACTTCTCTGTTCCCCATCTAGTTTCTTCAGAAAATGGTACTTGCATTTATTTCTCTCTTCTTGACTATCATATGGAAAATATTGAGAAATCAGCTGCATTGGAAAACTACTCCACAAAGAAAAGTTACTCTTTAAGGCATTGTACTTACTAGAAAATTAGAGATAAATATGTAACAGTCAACCAATTGTTCTTACAGATGGTTTATTCAAATATATTTATATTCTTTTTTTTTTTAATTGGAGGACACTTGCTTTACAATGTTGTATTGGTTTCTGCCAATACAGCAATGCAAATCAGCCACAAGTGTGCCTACATGTGCACTCAGGTGCTTCTGTCGTGTCCAGCTCTTTGCTACCCCATGGACTGTAGCCCGCCAGGCTCCTCTGTCCATGGAATTTCCCAGGCAAGAATACTGGAGTGGGTTGCGGTTCCCTTCTCCACAGCCATATGTGTATAATATACCCTTCCTCTTAAGCCTGCCTCCCAGCCTCCCCACCTCACCCCTCTAGCTCATCACAGAGCGCAGGGCTGGGCTCCCAAATGTATTTGTATTCTTAATGGCCTGTTCTAGACATATT
The DNA here is from genome assembly GCF_029378745.1 of Bos indicus. Classification (NCBI taxonomy): domain Eukaryota; kingdom Metazoa; phylum Chordata; class Mammalia; order Artiodactyla; family Bovidae; genus Bos; species Bos indicus. Next base: position 28,889,840 of record NC_091771.1, on the reverse strand, counting down.
TGAATGCCTTGTTGGGGATAATCTGGAGATGTGCGATTTGTTTAGAGTGTAGCTAGAAATCAAGGATATAAGTTTGTAAAGAAGAAAAGCAGAAACAGAAATCTAGATGAAGGTATGATGAAAGATGGCAATTAAATGCCGTATTTTTCTGAAAAGATGACAGCCACTTGACCTATGTAGTTTAACTGGAAAGGGAGGAAGACTTAAATTTGAGATATCCAATTATCTATTGATGAAAGGAAGTACTTAAAGGTTACCATGTTTATTGATAGTTCATAGCATACAGCTAGTTAGTCAAACAGCTTAACCAAAGTAAAATGAGAGAATATTATAATAGAAAACACAGTGCCTATAATGAAAATTATAGAGAAATGTGAGGTATATAAACTGAAGACAGTGCTGGAACCTGTGTTAGAAGGAGTAATGCCGTAGACGCGGTGTATTACACAGAAGCTGGGTGGTGGCCTTAGCCGTCTTTTCTTCCAACCTATGGATGCCCAGCATAATACCTCTGATACATCTGTTGGATTGTTAAATGGTTCTTTGACCACGTCTGGAAATTTTCAGTGACAAGGAGTTTCATCATTTAAAAATCTGTCTTTTTCAGTAGTGAGTAACTCTAATTTGCTAGAACCTAGTCCTCATGATATAATCAAATTGACCACCTCCTGTACAGTCTCCCTGGTTCTGGGCTCTGAAGACACAGAAAGTAAATCCACTCTTTTTTTTTTTTTTTTTTTTTATTGTGACAGCCCTTTGTAAAGACTTGAAGAAACGGATTGTGTTTCTTTTGAGTATCTTTTCTTAATCTAAATGTCTCCCATTTTACAACTTGTTGTTCCTGAGTTTGTTTCCGTACTTTTTGATATCCTGGGCCTCAGTTTATCAAGGTTCTTTTTTAATTTAAGTTTTTTTAAAGTCTTTATTGAATTTGTTACAGTATTGCTTTTGTTTTATGTTTTTCCTTTTTTTTTTTTTGGCTATGAGGCATGTGGGATCTTAGCTCCCCAACCAGGGATTGAACCTGTACTCCCTGCAATGGAAGGTGAATGCGGATCACTTAACCACTGGACTGCCAGGGAATCCCTAAGATTCCTTTTAAAACACAGTGCTGACTCCTCCGATGTGGTCTGAGCATTGCCAGAGTGACAGATGGGCTCTTCACTCAGCCAGATCAAGACTGTATTGCCTTTTGAAGGGTAGTCCTATCATGTTATCATTTATAAAGAGAGTTTAGTACTTTCATCCCCAAACTTTCTGAACTTTGGGAATATGTATTCTGTGTTTTTTGTTTGTTTTATTTACAAACACTGAGCGAGCACCATGCTATTTCAGGTGTAATGTTGAGCCCTGGGGACAAAAGGTGAATAAGGTTCTGACTAGAGGATTTTATGATGTGCTGGAGGGAGTGACAGACAATAAAAATTAACTAGAGTGTGCTGTGTGATATAAACGTGAACTCAGTGCTCTAGGAACATAGGAAAGGGCACGAACTGCTTGGGAAGGGGAACTGGTAAGGACTCATCATCCAAACATTCACTCAATAAACCGCTGTTAACTGAGAATCTTCTGTGTGTTACACACGTAAGTTGACCCTCATTGGTGTGATTGTGAAGTTCCCAAGTATGGTATCAGGTCTATATTTTTCTGGATTATCTATAAAAGTTTAATGAAAGATTCTGCAAGCTTCCTTCCTACATTTCCATGATCTTTTAAATTTACCAATAGGAAATGGCAACCTGCTCCAGTATTCTTGCCTGGAAAATTTCATGGAGAGAGGAACCTGGCAGGCTACAGTCCCTGGGGTTCCAAAGAGTCAGACACAACTGAGCGCGCACACACACACACACACACACACACACACAAACACAGGTAGAGGTTAATATCATGAACAACTATTAGTTCCCAGTGATTACCGATTTGTTTTTGAAGTACTGAAAAGCTACTTGTTATATAATTTGCTCTTGGATTTAAACATAAAATCCATGTTAGAGCTTTGCAGTTTCTGGAATATTTCTTCTCCCTTCTGAAAATTTCTTGTCCCCTTTCTTTGGAATTTACCACTTCTTCCTTTTGTTGTAATTTCTCCAAGACCAATAACAGAAGTTTCATGGTCTTCATCATGCTCTTGCTCTCCTGAATCTCCTGATGTTGCTTTCTAATTCTTCCCATGAGAAAACCCTCCCTTAGCCTCTCCCATCCCAACAGGCCCCCAGCCCCTCATCACCCACCCCACCACACCTCCTTTCCTTGAAGCATCAGTTTTCAAGGTTTGGTCTATTGATAGACCTTAAGAGGTCTTCTAGTGTGAAGAGATTCAATTCAGAGGCCCTGTAGAGGATTGTGTTGTGATGTAAAATAATTCTTACTTTTGTCTTGTAAATAATAAGCAAGTCACATCTGATCCTGCCCTATTTGTCACAAGTGAATCCCCCTAGTGCCCCAACACAACCTTCCTTACAATCCCAGTGCTGTTTATCTGACTGCCCGAGAGATGCAGGTTCTCATAGTCTTTGCCAGTATGTTCAGTGTGTTACCATTGTAACATGTGATCACTGTAAAAATCACTCTTGAGATAGTTTACATTCTCTTGTCCTACGAAGTCTTTGAAATCTGATGTATGTTTTAGAGAGCACATCTTAAGAGCTCAGTAGCCAGGTGGGACTATTGGCTTCCATGTTGGATAGTACTGGTCTAGCCTTTGACTCAGTGAGGACAAAAAGCATGCCTTGTGTCCCTGGCACAAAACCCAGTGCCTGGCATATAGTAGATACTCAGTAAATGTGGAAGTAGAAGAGCAGAAGGGAGCCATCTGTGCCACCTCTGTGTGTAACAAGGATCACCCTCATTCAGGTGTTTTTCTCTTTCGCATTTCCTTATGTTCAAAATCGCCCTATTGTGCAAGAGATGTGCTTATGGAGGGTTGCTGCAGAAATACAAAGTGAAAGAAGGAGTTGTTATTTAGCTTTTCAACATCTAAAGCCAAGTTTGTTTGGTTAAGAAAGAAAAGGGATTTTAATAGTTTTTTTTAGCTCTCACTGATGTATCAAAATTTAGATCTTATAGACTATCAGATATACTAAAATCTACTTATAATTCAACTTGTCCAAGTGAAAATAACAGAAATTGTGTATATAATATACAGAATTATGTGTAGAATATATTAGTATATAATAAGAAATAAACAAAAGACATATCACTATGCAAGGTGACCAAATGATTTTAATGAAACTGAGACCTAGTTATGTAGTATTTAGATGTCCTGCAGGGTTAGGAGCAAAAGTCAGAATGTTTAAAATTAAGAATGATAAAATGCACTAATCATTTTCTAGGTTTTTAGCCGTCTACACAAGAGATTCTTTAACATGTGGATTCTTGCTCCACCTTTGACCCATTCAGAGTGTTCTAACTCTCTGAGAAAATGTTGTAAAATAATAAATGTAGGGGAATGCTAGGGAGGAAGGGTAGAGTGAATGGAGACAAAGGGCTGACTTGTTGCTCTTTTAGTTGCTAGAAAAGATCATTAAAGCCAGGTAGGCTGCACGTGGTAGAAAGAGGGCACCTGAACAAACAGGTATTGAATTTAGAGAATGCCTGCAAGACTGTTCTGGGCTGTGTTCCCAGGGCAGACTCCCAGGTTACCTGTCCGGCCAGGTACCTACTAATCTATCCCTCTCGGAAGGGAACATTTTCCCCATGACTGTAGGAGGGTCCTCTTGAAAGCTCCAAGTCTGATTTTTTTTTTTTTTTAATATGCTTAATTGGTAAAGTGCTAAGTTTTGAATAATTACATCAAGTAAATCTTGGTGGTGGAATGAATCCCTGAAACTGCCCTCATGGTCCCACATGAAGGAACAGACATTAGTGTACCTACAGCTGAGAAACTGATGTCAGCCTCTGAATTGAGGCTGGTGGTTCCTGGGGGGAATGCGAATTCAAGGTGGACTAGAAGACAACATGAGATGCCATCTGTGAAACAGGAGACTGAGCAGTTGCTTAAATTATTGGTTTTCTCTTAGCCTAATAACCAGAAATGTAAAAAAGAGGTGCTTGGTATGGCCTCCTGGAGTAAACCACTCAGGCTTCTTTTGCCTTCCCATGTGATCTTACTATTTCATATTTAGGGAATGTACAAAATATGCCGAGTGCTACATCCTCCTCTTTTTTGCACTAGTGTGCTAAGTTGCTTCAGTCGTGTCCGACTCTTTGCCACCCCTTGTGTAGCCCTCCAGGCCCCTCTGTCCATGGGATTCTCCAGGCAAGAATACTGGAGGGCATGGGATGCCAGGCCCTCCTCCAGGGGATCTTCCTGACCCAGGGATCGAACCCATGTCTTTTAAGTCTCCTGCATTGGCAATCGGGTTGTTTACTACTAGCGCCACCTGGGAAGCCCCTTTTTACCCCCACACGTTTAACAAAAATGTCAGCTTTTGATGAACATGGACCCACCAGTTGCACACGCTGTGTACCTCCTGGGTTGCAGGTTAGGGTCACCACCTTCCCCACGGTGTGTCCTCCACTAGTGAAACTTCCATTACCCCCGACAAATACCCATGTTCTCCATATCCTGTCCCATCCAAAACACCCTCAAGAAATGATTTGAAACTTTTATGTAAAACTGGTAGAACAGAGTCTCATCAAAAGGCTTGAGCAATGGAGCCTCACGTGTATGTCCGTGTGTGTGTTTCTAAGATGCCGAGGAGTCTTGCTGTCTGCTCTTCTCATGGCATGAGGAAGATGAATTAACTCACAAGGAAGATTGAGATGTATTAAAAGCAATTACCTGCTCTTTCTCAGAACAAAAAATGGGATGTTTTTTGAGGGGTGGGGGTCCTAAAGGCTGAGCCTTCTTTCTGATGAGCAATCAGAAAGTGATGGAATTAATTTTTTGGTTCAGGTGAAAGGTGGGGTGGGAATCAGAGGAAAGTAGCCTTGTTGACCCACCTGGGCAGGAAGCGGGCAGAGTTGAGGGTCCTGGGAGAGGAGGATGCCCATGCGCTTGGACCCTTCCTGTCAGGTGGAAGTGGGAGGGAGCGGGGCTTGGGTGGCTGGAGCTTTGACCTTGGGAGTCTGAGCAGGGGGCATCTGAGATCACCTTCAGGCAAAGGGGGGCTTCCCTGATAGCTTAACTGGTAAAGAATCCGCCTGCAATGCAGGAGACCCTGAGTTTGATCCCTGGGTTGGGAAGATCCCTTGGAGAAGGGAAGGGCTACCCACTCCGGTATTCGGGCCTGGAGAATTCCATGGACTGTATAGTCCATGGGGTCAAAAAGAGTCGGACACTATTGAGTGACTTTCACTCACTTCAGGCAAAGGGAGTGGAGTTCCTGTGGGGGACTTCACTTCAAGATACACCCTCATTTGAGATGGAAAGGGGAACCGGTGAGACTTAGCCTCCTCATGGGGGAAGCAACGTCAGACCTGAGCCCAAAAGCAGCATGTGAAGCAGGGATGGGGTCTGAGGACTTAGTGGGACTTGTTCACTTTAGAATGGCTTGTTTTATACATGTGAATTTCACTTCACTTAAGAAAAATAAGAGTTTGATATTGAAACTCCAACTAAAAACCTTAATTTATCTACTTAAAAAATAATTGTCATATACAATGGAACTATATGTAACTTTGTTCTGTATTTTCCAAGTCTCCTGTAAATATGTTATCATACTTTCATAATTTAAAAAAAGAGAGAAAAAAAAAGAAAAATAAGACTTAGCAGTGAGGACTTAACTGTGCTCAGCTTAGGAACCAGAAGGCTGGCGGACCTTGTTGTGGCAGTCAGAGTCACCAGGGGTTCTCGAATGATCCAGGGGAGGAGGGGAAAACCAGAGACCAGTAAGTAACAGGGGCAAGAGCTGGTACCAGCTCTGATTTGGTTGGAGAAGATTAAGAAGTGTTGCATGTTATAGAAATGCATATCTAATATGCTATTAAAAATTTCGATGGCTCTCCATTGCCCATGGAAATAAGATCTAAAACCATTTTAATGGCATTCCAGGCTCTCTATGTGAAGCTCCAAATCTTTCCTTGGAGTTTTGCATTTCCTGCCATCTTCCAGCCACCCTGGTACCATTGCTGCCGCTCATATGACTTCCACTTGGATATTTCGCTGCTTTTATTCTGTGGTGACAGTGGGCAGATGCCCATTTGGGATTTTTAATGGGTTTCATAAGTGGGGAAGAGCCTCTGATCCTGATTTTCAGCAGACCTGCTGTCTGTCTGTCTCCTTCCTAGCTTCCTATTTCTCCCGCACCTGCTACCTCCTGACCTAGTATCTTCCTGCATCACGTAAAATCTTTACTATCTCAGTAAAAACAAAATTTCATTTTGCATCCAATCAAACAGTTAAATACCTTGTCATTTCTTGACCTGATATCCATTCATTCACCCAAGTGCAAGTTGCAAGTGTTAGTCCCTCAGTCATGTCTGACTCTCTTCGACCTCATGGACTGTAGCCCGCCAGGTTCCTCTGTCCATGGGATTCTCCAGGCAAGAATAACTGGAGTGGGTAGCCATTCCCTTCTCCAGGGTATTTTTCCCAACCCAGGGATCAAACTGGGTCTCCTGCATTGCAGGTAGATTCTTCACCATCTGAGCCATCAAGGAAGCCCCACCAAATGCTTAATTATCACACCAGGCATAATACTTGCCTTGGGAATCCAGAGGTGAATAGGTCATGGATCCAAAAGAAGACCTATAATTCTGAAAGAAAGTAAGAGAAGTCGTTTCCCAAGATGAAAGGCTCATCTTCAGTTGTGAAGGTTATTTGATTTTATGGATGCTTCCTTACATCTGTTTAGAAGGGTTGCAGAGTACAAGTGATTGAAAGGTGTTTTGAAGACTTTGTGTTTGCCTCACTGACACAGTCTTTGTTTGCTTAAAGTATGGAACAACTAATAACAATCCCTTAGCATCCATTGTGGTACCTCACGCCTTTTTAGTAAAAACAATAGCTAAAAGGCCTTATACTCTGACACGGGATCTCTCAAAGTCCCTTTTCCAGTCCATTGCATCTTTGATTGTAAAGCATGAAAAGCTTGAAATGAATGTCATGGGAGAGATAATTTAGCCAAAATAGGACATTAAACAGCACATGGGTCATAACTTGAGAAAATCTGGACGTAGGCATGTGAACATGATGTTTTCTCTCTTCCAACTTAGGTGCCAAAGGAGGGAAGAATAATACACTGGACTGAATCCAATTAGAAAAAAAACTATAAGAAAAACAAAGCCCAGAGTTTTTATTTTCCCAAGAGATTAAATCTAGATGGGCAAAGATGATGGTGTCCTATTGGACAGAGACATCCCCTGGGGAAATGCCAACTGTGTCTCAAGTTAATATCTCCAGTCATACATGAATATTCTTCTCTTTGCTGGGGTATTTTAATAGATGCTTATTTTGAAAAAGCGAGGCACAACAAAACATATCAATTTAAATTCAGTCATCACTATGATGATGTCAATTCGTTTCCCACAGGTTTTACTCTTTTCTGTGCATGTGGCTCAGTCACTCAGTTGTGTCTGACTCTTTGCGACCCTCTGGACTGTAGCCCAACAGGGTCTTTGTCCATGGGATTCCCCAGGCAAGAATACTGGAGTGGGTTGCCATTTCCTTTTCCAGAGGAACCTTCCTGACTCAGGGATTGAACTCAAGTCTCCTGCATTCTTTACAGGCGGATTCTTTACTGGTGAGTGATGTTTTACCACTTATCACGAGAAGGAAGGGTTTCCTCGGTGGCTCAGCGGTAAATAATCTGCCTGCAATGCAGGGAGTTGCAGGAGACACAGTGTCAATCCTTGGGTGGGGAAAATCCCCTAGAGGTGGGCATGGCAACCCACTCCAGTATTCTTGCCCAGAGAATCCCATGGGCAGAGGAGCCTGGTGGGCTACAGTCCATAAGGTCGCAAAGAGTTGGACACGACTGAAGACACTTAGCATACACGCACCCACACACGAGAAGGAAACGCTTTCTTTTAGGTTCATTTCCTGGACAATGGTAAATAGATGATGTGGAAACTTACCTGACATGATGAAGTACATTCTGGAATGTAAATTACCCTCTCTCCATCCATAACATCCTGTTTATGGCTTAACTATTGACTATTTATACAGATTTTCCCAGCCCCTGGAGTTTATGGGAAAGAATATTTAGCTCTGACAAAAAGAAAATGTTTCCACATATTATATTGTTTAGCTAAAAGTTTTTGCCTTGAATTTTCTGCATCTGGATTACGCATGAATGGTTCAGCCATTACTTTTGGAATATTTGGAATACAATTGGTTATATTAAATGCATCTAACACTGGAGCATGCCCAAGTTATAGAAGATCATAGTTAGGAATAACATCCTCTATCTGTAAAGCATATTATGCATTCATATATAACCTAATATTTAATTATCAAGCTAATCATAGGAAGCGAATAATACTATTATCCCCAGTTGGCAAATGAAAAAACTAGGGCTCTGAGTGTTTATGTAACTTACTAAGAAACACTATAAATGACAGCGGCTGTGGCTGCTGTTGCTTCAGTCGTGTCCGACTCTGTGCGGCCCCAGAGACGGCAGCCCGTCCCTGGGATTCTTCAGGCAAGAACACTGGAGTGGGTTGCCATTTCCTTCTCCAATGCATGAAAGTGAAAAGTGAAAGTGAAGTCACTCAGTTGTGTCCGACTCTTCAAGACCCCGTGGACTGCAGCCTAACAGGCTCCTCCGTCCATGGGATTTTCCAGGCAAGAGTACTGGAGTGGGTTGCCATTGCCTTCTCCAATAAATGACAGAGCTGAGAGCTGAGTTCACATCACATTGCTTTGAGTCCAAATCCAGCATTGATTCTATTTTTTTCCTTAAAAATTACCTTTTGTGTTTATCCAAAGCAGTGTGGCTCTGGAATCAGGAGGCCTGTGTCTATTTATTTTTTAATATTTATTTTTATTTATTTGGCTGTGCCAGGTCTTGTTGTGGACCACAGGATTATCCATCTTCGTTGTGGCATGGAAGATTTTTAGTTGTGGCATGTGGGTTCTAGTTCCCTGACCAGGCATCAAACGTGGGCCCCCTGCATTAGCAGCATGGAGTCTTAGCCACTGGATTCCCAGAGAAGTTCCTGGGAGGCCTGAATTTAAATCCTAGTCCGGCCAGTTACTAAACATGTGGCCTTGACCTCTCAAAGCCTCGTTCCTAAGACCGAAACGTCCAAATGATGATTAACTTGCCTCTTGTAATTGTGAAGATTAAATCAGATCATATTTGTAAAGCTCAAGCATGCAGTAACCACTCTATAAATGTTAGCTATTTTTATTTTTATTCTTAGAACAACTCTTAAGGAAATGTTTTAAGAGTTGACATGAGATTTCAACTCTTTTAACCCACAAATTTAACCCACAAAACCCCTGTCTGACTGAGTTCGTCAACCTTTTTTCTTGTTTTCCCCACCACTAATACATCTATGACAGAGATGTCTAACCGTGCATGAGCCCTCCCCAAATTCAATATTTCTGTTTGGTGATCTCTAGCAATGATCTTGTAATGCTGTTTGTACCACACTGAGAGTCCTCTTTTTCCATTTCTTTCACAAGATGAATTTCCCCTGCTTATAAATTCAATTTAATTGACAGAGTTGGGGAAAATCCTGAAGTCATAAGTCAAAAAATGTCATCCTACTTTTCTGGAACTATACTTAGATGTTAAAATTTCTTGTTCTCTTAAGCCAGTATCTTAAGCTCTTTTGTGTCATCTGTCTCTTCCTCTGTCTGTGCTGTATTCTGGAAAATGTCCTCAGATACATCTTCCAGTTCACCAATTCTTTCTTGTGGCTGTGTTGAATTTGTTGTTAAATCTGTCCATTTCAAACTTCAGTTGTGGGTTTTTTTTGGCCATGCTCTGCAGCATGTAGCCATCAGGCTTCTCTGACCGTGGAATTTTCCAGGCGAGAATACTGAAGTGGGTTGCCATTTCCTCCTCCAGGGGATCTTCTTGACCCAAGGATCAAACCCGTGACTCCTGTATTGGCAGACAGATTCTTTACTGCTGAGCCACTGGGGAAGCCCAGAATCTTTGGGGTAGAGCAGACCACAGCCAAGAAGTTCAAAGAGCAAAAGACTAAATCACCCAGCAGGTGGTTTCTCTAGGAAACAATAAGAAAGATAGATCTGGGTTAATTAAGCTTCTTGGCAGCTCTCTAGGCTCTTGACAGAAGATCTTTTCACCTCGACCTGACTGCCCCCAACCATGACTTCCACCCGATCCAGCTGCAGCTTTCTCCCTCATCCCTCTGCTCTTTGACTTGATATCATTTATCAAGCAGAAAAATACCTATATAAATAGGCATCCAAATCTTCCTCTTCAGAACAGTTTTCATAGCCTTTTAAGCAAGATAAAGACATATTTAGAGTTGTGGGTTAAGGCAATAGTTTTAAGATTTAAAAAAAAGGAATTCCTGAACCAGTTAAATACTTAAAAATTAGAAGTACTTACAGGGAGTATTCATTTTTTTATTTTCCAAGAATGTATATATTTTTTAAATTTAATATCATTTTATTTACGCTTTCGGCTGCGCGGGGTCTTTGTTGCAGTGTGCGGGCCTCTCAGAGCAGTGGCTTCCCTTGTGACAGAGCATGGGCTCCGTCATGGTGCACGGGCTTAGTGCTCGAGGCATGTGGGATCTTCTTGGACCAGAAATGGAACTAGTGTCCCCTGCATTGGCAGGCAGATTCTTAACCACTGGACCACCAAGAATGGTGGAAGTATTATTTTTAAACCACTTCAAATTGGTTTCTCTGTTGTATCAGTTTGCTGCATACGAAACCCCCTCCAAATGCAGCGTCTTACAGCAGCGCCCATTCATCATCTTTGAGTATCTTCCAAGGCTCTTTTCCGGGCCTGCCGGCCTGGAGCTGGGTAGCCTGGATGCCATCTGGCCCCTCAGGGTGGGCAGCTCAGATGGATGGACAGGGCCTGTCTTCACTCGGTCTCTAATCCCAGAAGGCCAGCCCTGGCTCATTTCAGTGTGTCTCAGGGTTCTCTGCAGCAGGAGAGGAAACCCCAGCACACAAGTCCTACCACCCAAAGCAAGGCACACACGAGCTCAGATTCAAGAGCTGGAGAGATGGGAGCCCTCCTCTTGCTGGAAGGAGCTACTGGGTCACAGTGCAGAGGAATGAACAAACAGTTAAGAATTGTGACCAATTCTGCTGCAACGATAGTGAAGGACAGGGAAGCCTGACGTGTTGCCGTCCATGGGGTCGCAAAGACTCAGACACAACTTAGCGACTAAACAACAACTACTACAGTCATGATTATCATTTCATAGCAATAAAAGTTAAGGAAAATTAGAATATAAGTTCTTCAAATACAAAATATTTAGTTTTATGAAAAAGAGGGCTTCCCTGGTGGCTCAGACGGTAAAGAATCCACCTGCAATGCAGGAGACCTAGATTCAATCCCTGGGTTGGAAAGATCTCCTGGAGAAGGGAACAGCTACCCACTCCAGTATTCTGGCCTGGAGAATTCCACGGACTGTATAGTCCATGGGGTCACAAAGAGTCGGACATGACTGAGGGACTTTCACTTCACTTCACTTTATGAAAAAGAGCCTCACCATATCATCCTTTATTCATCTTCTTCTTATTATTAATGATACCATGGGCTATTAAGAACTTCATTTCTGTTCCCATTATTCTAGTGTTGGGAACTATGAAGTTATGAAACCAAATCTGGCAGCATTGTCTCAGATTAAAGGGTGGGGAAACTAGAGGGAGGGAAGCCAGATAAGAATCTAGATGAGAGATAACGAGAGAGCATGAAATGACTACTGAAATAGTGAGGAAGCAGAAGGCAATGGCACCCCACTCCAGTACTCCTGCCTGGAAAATCCCATGGATGGAGGAGCCTGGAAGGCTGCAGTCCATGGGGTCGCTGAGGGTCAGACACGACTGAGCAACTTCACTTTCACTTTTCACTTTCATGCATTGGAGAAGGAAATGGCAACCCACTCCAGTGTTCTTGCCTGGAGAATCCCAGGGACGGGGGAACCTGGTGGGCTGCCGTCTATGGGGTCTCACAGAGTTGGACACAACTGAAGTGACTTAGCAGCAGCAGCAGCAGGGAAATGTGATAAATAGCTCAGAGTAGCATTTAGTACCAGGACAGAATGGGCATGTGTATGTGTGTGTGTGTGTGTGTGTGTGTGTATAAGTGTAGGGAAAGGATGAGTCCTAATTCTGAGCCTTCCAGATCGTCTGTATTATTTTCTGTTACTGTGTGACAAGTTACCACTTGCTTAGCAATTTAAACAACACCCACCTGTTACCCCACAGTTTCCTTGGGTGCGGAGTCAGGTGGGGGTCAAAGCTTCATCCCTGCTAGAGGTTTTGTTGTTGTTTCGTTGCTCAGTCATGTCCAACTCTTTTGCAACCTCGTGGACTGTAGCCTGCTAGGCTCCTCTGTCCATAGGATTTCCCAGGCAAGAATACTGGAGTGGGTTGTGATTGCTTGAGGCTCCATGGGCCAAAATCTGGTGATTGTTTTCATATTTATTAATTTCTTTGGCCGCCTTGGGTCTTAGTTGCAGCGTGTGAGATCTTCATTGTGTCACGGCAGGTCTTTCTGTTGCAGCGCATGGACTCGCTAGTTGTGGCGTGTGGGCTCAGTAGCTGTAGTGCGAGGGCTTAGTTGCTCTACCGCATGGGGGATCTTAGCTCCCTTGAGGGGGGATCGAACCTGTGTCCCCTGCCTTACAAGATGGATTCTTAACCACTGGACCACCAGGGAAATCCCCAAAGTCAGGGTTTTGATTGAGTTGGGCTCTGACCTGGAGGCTCAAAAGATGAATCTATGTTCAGGCTCATTCAGGCTGTGGGTAGAACCCAGGTCCTTGTTATTATAGAACCAAGGACCTGTTTCCTTGTTGGCTGTGAGCTAGCGCTCTTTGCATCTTGTAGCCAGAAGTGGCACGTTGACACCCCCCCTGTGCTTCCAAGCTTCTCTCTTCTTCTGCCACCAGTCCAACAAAAGTCCTGTGCTTAGAAGGGGTCCTGGGATCAGATCAGGCCCGCTCGAATAATCTCCCTGTTTTAAGGTCATTTCTGCCATGTGACATAACATTACATAACATGATCCCATCAAATTCATGGGGATTAGAGCAGGACAGCTTTGGGGGACAATTTTAGAAATTCTGCCTTTCACGTCATCTCTTGGAAAAAGACAGAGATATGATTAAGGAGATGTTTTTTTTTTTTCATGAAGATATAATTTTATTGTGAAACCATCATCATCTCAGAGGATTATTGTTAGACACTCATGATATCAAGAATAATGAAATGGTTTGTAAACATAAGGGTTGGAATGAGCACAGATGCAACCTTTTGGACCATGATATCCACTGCTCGCAAGCCGGATCATCTTAGGCGGGTCAAGGGTATCCAGCTCCCTCCTCCGAGGGGGTTTATTCCTTCTGTCTCTAGGGTCACTTACACGTCTGGGGAGAAGCTTGGCTCCTGGTGGCTATTTCCTCAGTCTCAGGGCTGAATTGGACCAAGATCTGTTCAGCTCCCCTGTTGTGGAGTCCAGAATTCAAGCTCCTTATCCCTGGGGGATTCAGAAGCTCAGAAGTACCCTGAACAAATTCCAGCTCTCTTAAAGGTGTGAGTCACTCATTCACTTTGGGAGTGGGACTTATCATCAGTGTGGTAGGAGTTGGGAGTGAGGGTGAGGAGAGGGGTGGGATGCATTTCTCCTGCTTGAACCTCCTTCACCAAGATCTGGTGGCCCAACTCATTTTGGTGGGGAGGTGAAGTCTTCTCTTGTCCTGCCAGCCTCAGCTGCGTGACTTGGCACCGTCAGGGCAGGTTGACGTTGTTCAGTCGCTCAGTCGTGTCTGACTTTGTGACCCTGTGGACTGCAGTGCAGCACGCCAGGCTTCCCTGTCCTTCACCATCTCCCGAAGCTTGCTCAAACTCATGTCCATTGAGTCAATGATGCCATCCAACCATCTCATCTTCTGTCATCCCCTTCTCCTCCTGCCTTCAATCTTTCCCAGTATCAGGGTGTTTTCCAATGAGTCAGCCCTTCACGTCAGGTGGCCAAAGGATTGGAGCTTCAGCATCAGTCCTTTATATTCAGAGTTGATTTCCTGTAGGATTGACTGGTTTGATAAAATAGGCCAAAACGAAAACCACAGTGCCGACGTTCAGGGTCCCAGGTGGAACGGTGGAATTTTTTGTTGCAGAGACTCATGCGAAACTTGGCTCTCAGGACCTGGACTGTGTTCACTGTTGTCCTTCACTAGACTTCATGGGACTTTAGCCTCCCATCAGAGCCCCCAGGTTTCTAGGTGAGGAAGCTGGTGTGAAGGGGCTGAGCTGCTGCAGATGTGAGCCCAGGCATGCTGCAGGTAGCTGATAGAAAGAACATAACTGATTTGTAGGAGAGAACGCTTGCCATGAAGAGCTCGCTCCCGCAGGATGTAGGTTGTAGGCCGAGAAAGAGACTGACTGCTCAGTCGCACAGTTGTGTCCAATCCTTTGTGACCCCATGGACTGTAACCCGCCAGGCTCCTTTGTCCATGAGATTTCCCAGGCAAGAGTACTGGAGTGGGTTACCATTCCCTTCTCCAGGGGATCTTCCTGGCCCAGGGATCAAACCCAGGTCTTCTGCATTGTAGGTGAATTCTTTACTGTATATGCCACTGGGGAAGCCATTGTCACGGGCTAGCAGTCCTAAAGGGAGGTCCCTGGCCTTTCAAATATATGAGATGGGTTTTCACCTTCCAGTCTTCTATCACCCATTTCGAAAGAGGAATTGGTTTTTCAGAGCCCCAGGCCCCTAATTTGTAAAATAGGTTTAATTTTTTTCTCTATACTTAAAATAGATAAAGTATGAGAATATCCATAATATATAGTCCTGTGCTCATGAAACTATAATACGTTATCTCATAGCAGGTGTTACTGTAATTATCTCTTACGCTGCTGCTGCTGCTAAGTCACTTCAGTCATGTCCGACTCTGTGCGACCCCATAGACAGCAGCCCACCAGGCTCCCCTGTTCCTGGGATTCTCCAGGCAAGAACACTGGAGTGGGTTGCCATTTCCTTCTCCAATGCATGAAAGTGAAAAGTGAAAGTGAAGTCGCTCAGTCGTGTCCGACTCCTAGTGACCCCATGGACTGCAGCCCACCAGGCCCCTCCATCCATGGGATTTTCCAGGCAAGAGTACTGGAGTGGGTTGCCATTGCCTTCTCCGAATTATCTGTTATAATTCAGCTTAAATAAATAGATGAGGCCTGAATTATATTTTTCCTTGAAATTACCGTGCCACTCTCTGATAATTACTTGTAGATTTTTTTTTTTAATTTCTAGGTCATATTTTGCTTCCTGACAGATATTTTGTGAGATTTGTTTATCCTCTGAAAAGCAAGGGAGGGGCTGTACATCTTTGAGAAACAACTTTCGAGCACCTTCTTGCTTGTCTCCAAGACAGCTTGCAGTTGAGCATCTCTCCTCCCAAGGCTGTGCTTACATCCTCATTCAGCCTAGTCTACAAGAACATTTTGAGATGAGATCTTAATCATGAAGAATAAATTCCTTTAAGAGCAGAGGCCAAGGGGAAATATGCTTCCAGGCTTTAATGATTACCTTATTTGTCCATGACAAAAGATCTTCCCTGGAGGTCACTTTTTCTCCCAGAATATCCTAGAACATGAGGCACGTGGTTGAGTTAGAAGAACACAGTAAATCAAGTCTTGTCTCCTGCACATTTGCGGGTGTCACAGTGGGGCCAGGACAGAGTGGCCTCGTTTCATAGATTAAGCTGTTGAGTGACTCCACCGGGCAGCCCTGGGAGGAATCGAGTGTCAGAAATTGAGTGTTTCAGAATTGCCTGCCTGATGGCAGGCCAGGATGCTCTCCACCTTAGAAGCAGCCCAAATCTGTGCAATAATAGAGTAAAAATGACAACCAATTAGGATGGGTCGCCTTTCTGAAACTCAGTCAAACCTTTATTTTTTTAAAAAAAGGAAAAGTCAAAATTGTTTTAGTCTCTCAAAAATGAGACATCATATTCTACTCTAAAAATAGTCAGGGTTAGATTCCTGTTTAGCTGGTGATATATTTGAGAACTGTTTTGAGAATTAGCATTTTTCTGTCCTACCCAATAAAATAATTTTCTAAGCTGTAACTTTTTGTTCAGATTACTAATTGTAGCCTAAGGAGTGTGATTTTGTGTAGCCTTATAAAAGTGCTGTGACTGTCAGTGTGACTCAATTCCTGTTTAAACTGTCCTATGCTACCACCATATATAAACCCATAATTCCAAAATCATGTACCTCAAGATAATCAACATGCAGATCATTTATTTAAAACAGTTTACTCTTCCAAATGCTTAAGATTGTGTTTTTGCCTTTTTTTTTTTTTTGTCTTTTTGGTCACACTGTCCTGAATGTTGGAGAAGGCAATGGCACCCCACTCTAGTACTCTTTCTTTTTTTTTTTTTCCCACTCTAGTACTCTTGCCTGGAAACTCCCATGGGCGGAGGAGCCTGGTGGGCTGCAATCCGTGGGGTTGCAAAGAGTCGGACACGACTGAGTGACTTCACTTTCACTTTTCACTTTCATGCATTGGAGAAGGAAATGGCAACCCTCTCCAGCGTTCTTGCCTGGAGAATCCCAGGGACAGGGGAGCCTGGTGGGCTGCCGTCTATGGGGTCGCACAGAGTCGGACACGACTGAAGTGACTTAGCAGTAGCAGTCCTGAATGTGGGATCTTAGTTCCCCAACCAGGAATCAAACCTGTGCCCCCTGCATTGGGAATGTGGATTCTTAGCCACTGGACCACCAGTAAAATCCCTTAAGATTATTGTAAAATTGCTTTAAAAATATACTTGCATAGCTGCCCCTAAATGAGTCTGTATTATACTTATTTACTGAATATATATAAATATGACTTTAATTTTGATATTGCTATAAAATCACTCAGTTCAGTTGTCACCTTCTCATGAATATTTGCCATCTTGCTTTCCCTCACTATAAGATAGTCCCTTGGCTATTTACTGTTCTTTTCTTCCTCTGTTCCCAAGATTTAGCCTGTATTGCTTTTCTAGTTGAGCCACCTTCCTGGTAGCCCACCAGCAGGCATACCCTTGGGAACTGGGTAGCATATACGTACCTCCTCTATCGAATGCAGGGGACTTTGTGTCAGGACACTTCGGTGTAGAGGAAATTGCATATAGCGTTTGTATGTTTAGCTATGTTGCAAGCATGTGAGAGCATGGATTTATATTATACTTCTCTGGTGGTGGTTTAATCGCTAAGTCATATCCAACTCTTGCAACCCCATGGACTGTAGCCGGCTGGGCTCCTCTTTCCATGAGATTCTCCAGGAAAGAATACTGGAGTGGGTTGCCATTTCCTACTCCAATACTTCCAATACTTCCATTTTTAATAAGTAAGTCCTAATGGTTTAAATGATTGTATCTTCTTACTTTCTGACTTCTCTTTTGAATGAATTTTTTCCTTCCTCTTAGGAGGACTGTAATGGCTCATTCAATGTAGTAGTTGGTGGTAAAAATTTTCTCTCTTTATATATGTCTGCCTGCCTTCTCTTTTCCCAAATCTATACCAGTGCCACTCACTGTGGGAAGAATGCAGAGATCAAATGGGATCTGCTAAAAACACCCACAATGCAGAAGCGTAGCTGACTGTAGGAAGCCCTGTCGTGGCATGCAAAGATAAAAGAGGGAAAATGCCAAAAAAGAGAAGACAGGAATTTGACCTCTTAATGTCAGGAACTTTGTCTTTAAATTTCTTTAGGAGCCTAGAACTAGTGATTCTCGACCGTGATAAGTTGGTCTAATGATCAACTCCCCCTTCTATCAGAAATATTTTGTCACATCTTCTTTATTATCCTGAAATGAAATCGAAAGGTAATACAACTCATCTATCCATATAATGTCTTTTTAAAAAATCTGTACTTAAATATCTGTATCTCCTATCTGTGATATAAAAAGAGAAAGCTAAGAAAAGTAACCCATGATAAACTGCTCGGAATATCAGCACTTTCCATCCTCTGTCACTGTCACTTAGAGGGACACGTTGAAAGAGTCAGGTGCCTGCACCTGTCCCAGAGCCATCATGAATGCATGCCTCCCAGGCAGACTGACCCAGATGTGGGCCAGGTGTAGCATTGCCCTGAGTGTTTGGATTTTCCAAATGGATGACCAGTTCTTGTTGAAGCTCCTGCACAGCAAAGTACCATCTCTTCTCCACTTACACAAAGCAGTTGCATTCCTTGAAAATGTGGAAGATATGTAACCTATGCAAAAACACTTTGTTTACATGTCCAAGGGTTAGATCATTATAAGTGAGTTTTTCATGTTCAAGGATGTCAGGGGGAGCATGTGGATGTCAGTGGGACAGGAGATGGTTCTTCGTGAGCGGGAAAGCAGCAGGCATTGCAGGACATGGAGCCATTCTGCCTCCTGTCCATGTGATGCTGGCAGCCCCTCCTCCATCACTGGTGTGACCAAATCCATCTCCACACGTTTTAAAAAATCCCACTAAAGTGTGGTTTCACATCCTTTAAGAACACTGCCATGGAACATTAAGGATGTAAATTTGATTCTATTTTATTATTAAGGGGTATAATTGTTATAGAAAGTTACATTTTAGCCACTGTTGTATTGAATGATCACCATTTTGTCTTGCGACCAGACTGTAAGCCTATGGAGGGTCAAGACCATATCTTACTGAATCCGAGTTTCCAACAGGGCATGAGGCAGTTAGTTGATACTCAGTAGCTACTTGGTCAATAATTGGACTCAGGAACAATCTACCGTGTTTTCACAGGAGCTGGTATCACCTTCATGTTATGAGTAATACATGCCACTTTTATCAAACTTCATTGTTATTACAAGTAAGCTATTAAATGCTAGATTGTGCAAACCTAGAAGAAAATCAGTGGTCTGTGCCCAGTTGGAGATCTTCTTTCTTGCTTAATATATAAGAAAAGAAATGCTAGCCACTATAGAGTCTGTGATGTTTTCCCTTAGGAAAGTACTCTTCCATTGTTATAAAGCAATTAAGAGCTTTTTAAATACAAGAGCAGAGGAAAACAACAAAGATAGTCTATCCACAAGGACATAAGGATCCATTTGGAGAGATGGGCTATGTATCTAGAAGCATTAAAGCTAATAAGCAAGTGCCAGGAGGAATAGAGACGTCATTAAATACACTAGGAGACTAGGAAGAGCTGATCACTCCTCTTGGAATGCGAGGGTTGGAGTATCATTATATGTGACGGAGGGAGTTTGAACTGCTGAAGAGGAACACATCCTAGGCAAAGGGAGGAGAGTGTAACAAAGGCTTGGAGGTAGCAATGAACACAGTAGGTTGGGGGGGAGGCACCAGGGGAGTGGCCCAGGTGATGGTGGGAAGAGAACAGTGGTGGTGGTGATGGTGAGTAGGAGAAGTTTGTCTGATGGGAAAAAAATGTAGAGAAAGTTGTTTGGCAGAGTAGAGACCAGACTGATTATTTACTTTTGGCCAGAACTACTTTAAAAGACCTGATGTTAACTGTAAGTTCCATGTTTAAAAAATGTTCTCAGAGATTTGTTTTTTTTTTCATTTTCTTTGTGCCAGTGAAAATGCAATGTTCATGGTTGGATTTTGGACTGAATGCTTAGTAATCCTCAACTGAAAATGAGAATTAGAAAACAGAGAATGTTATCCATATTTTACTATAACAGTTTATTATTTTTTATTGCCTCCATTCAGATGACTTATGTTAGAGTCACTGAGCACACAAAGTTAAAGGAAGGCTGTGTGCTAAGCTGTACTTGCGTTCGGGATCAGAATCACTCACAGATGCATCACCTTAGGCAATAAGCCTGGGGAATCTCAGTTTACCCATCTTTAGAATGGGGGTAATACCTCATTCACACACACACACACACACACACACACACACACACAGGTCTTTGGCTTAAGTGTGATAACCTGTAAAATAGCCCGTTCTGTGGCACATAGAAGACACTTAATAAATATTAGGTCTCAAATTAAAATAAGGTATTTAACTCCATAAGATTAGGTGAAATTTGTGTTCAGTTATGGAACTAGTAAAGCTTATAAAAATTCCATCCCATCAGCCAAACAAGTATTTCTTATCTGAGTGACCTTGGATTCTCTGAACTTCAGTTTTTTCATCTATTAAATAGGGATAAAGCACCAAACTCAAAGACTTGCTTTGACAATTCAGTGCAGTGGTGCAGGAAAAGCGCTTCACATAGTCGCGAGCACAAAGCAGTCTCTCAATAAATATTATTGTTGGTGCCATGATGTTATTCATATCATTATGATGCCTCTGCCTTGCTGTGCACATATCCTATCTCTATCTTTACTATAGTCCTACGAGGTGTGTATTTTTTTTTTAATTTCATCTTTACTGAGGTATAATTGGCATTTAAAATTGAAAGATTTAAATTGTACATAGTGGTGATTTCATATACATACACACTGAAAATATTCCCCTCATCTAGTTAATTAACACATCCAGTGGTATGTATTATTAATGTGTGAGCCACCAAGGAAGCCTGCTTTTTTATTGGCAGGAGCTGAAGAATGGGGAAACTAAATGGCCTGCTCTGGGTCACCAGTTGGTTAATTGGTGAGTTTAGACTTAAACACACATCTTGCAGTTCTGAGTCTGATGTGGTTTCTGCCATGCCAGTGCCACCTCAAGCCTCTGTAATATGCCAGGGTAACATTTTCTTTCAAAGTCCGCTTAGAAATGATTCACAGAACAGAATTCACTGGACAGAATAACAAATATTTCTTGAGACCCCTGAGCCTCAAATGACATTTGATACATAGTACCAGTCCTGCCTTAGATGGGGAAAAAGTGGAAACAGTGACAGATTTTATTTTCTGGGGCTCCAAAAGCACTGTGAATGGTGACTGCAGCCACAAAATTAAAATATGCTTGCTCCTTGGAAGAAAAGCTATGACAAACCTAGACAGCATATCAAAAAGCAGACACACCACTTTGCCAACAAAAGTGAAAGTGAAAGTGAAGTCGCTCAGTCGTGTCCGACTCTTTGCGACCCGTGGACTGTAGCCCACCAAGCTCCTCCGTCCATGGGATTCTACAGGCAAGAATACTGGAGTGGGGTGCCATTGCCTTCTCCAGGGGATCTTCCCGACCCAGGGATCGAACCCAGGTCTCCCACATTGCAGGCAGACGCTTTAACCTCTGCGCCACCAGGGAAGCCCTTAAATACAAGAATACAGTCTTTCAGAAAACCTCCTATAGAGACACAGAACAAAGGTATAGTCAAAGCTATGGTTTTTCCAGTAGTCACGTATCAATGTGAGAGTTGGACCATACAGAAGGTTGAGTGTCCCTTGAAACTCCCTTGGACAGCAAGGAGATCAAACCAGTCAATCCTAAAGGAAATCAACCTTGAATATTCACTGAAAGGACTGATGCTGAAGCTGAAGCTCCAAATCCTTGATGCAAAGAGCTGACTCACTGGAAAAGACCCTGATGCTGAGAAAGATCGAGGAGAAATGGGAGAAGCGGAGAAGTGGGCAACAAAGGATAAGATGGTTGTATGGCATCATCCACTCAATGGACATGAGTTTGAGCAAATTCCGAGAGATGGTGAAGGATAGGGAAGCCTGGAATGCTACAGTCCATGGGGTCACAGAGTCGTACATGACTTAGTGACTGAACAACAGCAATGACAACCAGTCCTGAGTAATACAAGTCCTGCTTTTCCAGTGACAAAGATAAACCTATCCTTGGCAACTCCTCTTTGCTGTCACTGCCTTTCTCCCAGTATCTTCATGTTGGCGTCATGTATTAAGTTGGAGTTGGGTGGAAAATTTGACTGTTAGCAATTATTCAGCATGGTTTGCCTTTCAGTATTGAGCACTGCTACTGCAGGGGTAATCATGTTTGACTTCTCACCATCTATGTCATAGCAAAGTTGTTTTTTTTTTTTTTAAATCTGGTTGCCAGTCAGTGTTGATCATTTCTTTGGTTCCACTTGGAGTGATGAGATTCCTTATGAAAATAAATATTTTGGAGGTACAGCTAAAATACAAACAAACATGGAAGTGGAGGTATTGCAAACCTGACATATGTTGGGTTGCAGAAGTTGCCATCTTGGCTCCATATGGAGTGTTGTTCTGGGCACATGGCAGGATTTCAGCAAGTTGGAAATCAGGTTTCTGGGAGCCAGCAAACATTAAACATCTGCCAAAGTGAATTATGAAACAAAAATGTTCTTTATTGAAAATGTTTGTGCTTTTCAATTACCTGAACACCATCATGCTCAGTATGTCCGAGCTACGTGAAGGACCTGGAATCATGACCTTGGGATTTGGGATCGTCCATGGGTAGAGGAAGGAGGGTGTCCTGTCTCCCTTACACTTTTGTATTCAAGGACAGACCTGTTTTTCAAAATCTCTGTAAGGTCATCTGGTAGTTTTTTTTTTTTTTTTTAGCTGAATGGCTGTGATTGAAAGTGTACCAGCTCATCTGCTAGAGCAGAGCCTGTGCCAGAAGAATCTTTGGAACAGCAGCAAAATTCATGAGATTCTTGTGAGTTTCACTGTGTTCTTTGAATGCTGGCTTCTGGAAAGATCTATGGGCAGCCACAGGCACAGCGAGAATTAGACACAGCCAGAATTCACCATCTGCCACTGCTCTTAGGAGTGTACGAAGATGATGACTGTTAATATTATTAATTATTCATCACGAGACATTTATTAAAACTCCACAGTCTTCTGCTGCTGGAACTCATGCCTTCAATTAAACAGACATAAGAAACAGAAATGTCTATTTTCCTCAAAAAAAAAAAAAGTGAAAAAAGCTGGCTTTAAGCAAACAATTTATAGTAAATTATACTAATTTTTTTTTTCTCTGTGTCAGGAGATCATACATTCATGTTGAAGAAATGCAAGATATAAGTGCATGGGCCTGATACTCGGACTAAAATCCACACATGAAGACAGATGTTTAGATGTGGACCTTACCTGTATTTCATTCATCAGTAGGAGAATCAGATTAATAAAATTTCAACTATGAATAGGACCCTGAGGTAGCCTAACCTTGTGTGTCCTCTATCAGAAACATCTCAATAATATCCTCACCGACAGTGTGTTTGACTTCTGTTCACATATCTCCAGTGACAGGAAATGCATTGCCTCTAGAAGAAATTCCTTCACTCAGTATATTCACTGAGCACTCGCTATGTTACTGTCTTCGAGGAGCTGAGTCCTCTAAGCTTAGAGGACTCAGCCATAACTGATAAGTTCAGGACTTAAGTAAATTATGTGTTAGGGTATTTGTTCATTCCATTTTCAGGTGTCTCTTTTTGCCAGAAAGTTTCCCCATATAGTTCCTTCCCTATAGTCATTGCTTAGGTATTTGACAAAAGTGCTCATTACCCTTTTAACTCACCTAATTTTCAAATTATACATTCTTAGTTGGTTAAGCAGCTACTTTTGTATACCAGTTTGCTAAGTCATGTCCAACTCTTTGCGACCCCATGGACTATACAGTCCATGGAATTCTCCAGGCCAGAATACTGGAGTAGGTAGCCGTTCCCTTCTTCAAGGGATCTTCCCAAACCAAGGATTAAACCCAGGTCTCCCACATTGCAGGCAGATTCTTTACCAGCTGAGCCACAAGGGAAGCCCAAGAATACTGGAGTGGCTAGCCTATCCCTTCTCCAGGGGATCTTCCTGACCCAGGAATCGAATCAGGGTCTCCTGCATTGCAGGCAGATTCTTTACCAGCTGAGCTTCCAGGGAAGCCCACCAGTTTGCTAACGTAACCATTTTAAAGGACCACAGACTGGGCAGGGTAAACAACAGAGGCTGGCTTTCAGAGTTAGAGGCTAGTAATCCAAGATCAAGGTGTTGGCAGGATTTGTTTCTTTAAGTCCTCTCTTCTTGGCTTGCAGATGCCCGTCTTCTCCCTATGTCTTCACATAATCTTTTCTCTGTGTCGGTCTGTGTCTTCATTTCCTCTTCTTATAAGGAAACCAGTCAGATTTGACTAGGACACTGGTGACCTTATCTGAAGCTCTACATGCATGCTAAGTCACTTCATTGTGTCCAGCTCTTTGCGACCTACGGACTGTAGCTTACCAGGCTCCTCTGTCCATGGGATTCTCCAGGCAAGAATACTGGAATGGATTGCCATGCTCTCCTCCTCTTCCCAACCCAGGGATCAGACTCGTGTCTCATATCTCCTGCATTTGAAATGGGGTTCTTCACCACTAGCACCACCTGTGAAGCCCTATTTGAACCCTGGTGGCTCAGACGGGGAAGAATCTGCCTGCAGTGTGGGAGACCTGGGTTTGATCCCTGGGTCAGGAAAATTCCCTGGAGAAGGGAATGGCTACCTACTCCAATAATCTTGCCTGGAGAATCCCATGGACAGAAGACGCTGGTGGGCTATAGTCTGTAGGGTCACAAAGAGTTGAACACGACTGAGAGACTAACACACAGACACCTTCTTAAAGACCCTACTCCAGCTACACACATTTTGCAGTCCTGGGGGTTAGGACTTTAACATATGCGTTTAATGGGGGATGCCATTCAGCCCATAACATATACTCTTACGTTGGAACACTCTCTACTTAGGTGGTTTACGTGGGACTCTCAAGCAGGCAGATTACTCCACAGAAAGAATCAGGCCGGATGGTCACATCCTATGCGCTAGATACCTCGATTACATTTGAAAGCCCCGGCATATTGACTGACATTGAACTTGCAGTCAACAAGAAGTGCCAAGTCTTTCCGTGTCTTGTTTTTAAGTCACACCTCCTTCCATCCTTTGCACAGTTGATTCATTCATTTGGCTATTCATTCAGTGAGTCTGCCCTGAGCGCTGGCTACTTTGTAGGTACTACTACACAGACACTGGCTCTGCAGCAGGGAAACTGGCAGACGACGTCCCTGGCTTCTTTGCAGCTTAAATGATATCCATGAAGGCTTTCAATAAACAAGTGAACAAACAAATATGTAATTGTAGATTGATAGGTGCCATACTCTTTACAATAGCCAAGTCATGGAAGCAATCTAAATGTCCATTGACAAGGAGTGGATAAAAAAGATGTGGTAAGTGTATACAATGGAATATCGGTGGTGGTGGTGATGGTTTAGTCGCTAAGTTGTGTCCAACTCTTGCGACCCCATTGACTGTAGCCTACCAGGCTCCTCTGTCTATGGGATTCTCTAGGCAAGACTATTGGGGTGGGTTGCCATTTGCTTCTCCAGGGGATCTTCCTGACCCAGGGATCGAACCCGGATCTCCTGCATTGCAGGCAGATTCTTTACCAACTGAACTATGAGGGAAGCCCCACAATGGAATATTACTCAGCCATAAAAAAGTCACTATTCCTTGTGTACTCATCTCATCCCTATATTCTTCTGAGTTGCTAGGATTACAACCGGGAATAAAATAGTCATAACCCCTGCCTTCACAGATCTTGTATTCTCCTGATGATGGGAGACAGACTATGAATGTGGACGTTTAGATAATGAAACATGCTTTGAATAAAAATGAAGGAAAGGAAGAGAATAACAGGGAAGTGAAATCTTACTTTATAGATAATGGTCAGATTTTGCTGATCGGCAGAGACTTGAAGAAAGAGAAATGGTAAAGCATGTGGACATCTGGGTAGAGAGAGTTCAGGCAGAGGACAGTGAGTGCAGGGGCCCTGGGCTTGGGCTGTGTGAAGAGCAGCAAGGAGGCTGCTGTGGTCAGAGTGGACCTAGTGCTGGCTCTTTTTTTTTTTTTTTTAATAATTTGGCTGTGCCAAGTCTTAATTGAGGCATGCGGGACCTTTAGCTGCAGCATGTGGGGTCTTTAGTCGTGGCATGTGAGATCTAGTTCCTGACCAGGGATGCAACACGAGCCCCCTGCATTGGGAGCGTGGAGTCTTAGCCACTGGGCCACCAGGGATGTCCCTTAGTGTTTATTCTTCATCACTGGCATTTCAGAAAACGTAACAGAAAATCAGGTTGATTCTTTGCTCGACTTGCTCTGTTTGGTTTTGCTTTTGTTCGTCTCGTTAACTAGAAGTATGTGAGAAAAAGAGTGTTTTGGTTCTACTAAGCCTGTATTACCTGGCTGTGGAGGTGATTCCAGGGTGTGTGTGTGTGTGTGTGCATGCTCAGTCGTGTCCCACTCTGTGATCCCATGGACTGTGGCCGCCAAGCTCTTCTATCCATGGAATTTTCCCGGGAAGAATACTGGAGCAGGTTGCCATTTCCTCCTCCAGGGAATCTTCCGGACCCAGGAATTAAACTCAGGTCTAGTGTCTCCAGCATTGGCAGGTGGATTCTTTACCACTGCTGCCACCTGGGAAGCCCATTTATGTATATATCTCTACATATATACATGTTTGATGAAATTAGGAGAGCAGTCGAGACATACATTTTTATGTTTAAATGTGAGAGTGAGAGTCCTCTACCTGATTTTAAAAAAACCTTTGTAGCCCACGATGCAGTCTGCTCAAAGCAGTCCCAGCTGCAGGTGCTATCATTTTCAGCCTCCAAATAAGCAGCAGTTGGGTAAGGGCCAGTTAGGAATCTGAATAAGAGCTCTGATTCTTCGCAGGATTCCCCACACCTGTGTTAAACTACCGCAGGTGCGATCCCATTGGTGCAAACAGTTTTATAAGCAAAACCTAGGGCAGGGGGCGGCCACTTTTTGATGCCAGTCTTCTTTCATGTGCAGTGGGTCCTCCCCTGACCTCCCAGTAGCCAGCTTCTGGGTACTATGCATCCCGAGACATGTTGGGAACTTTTTTTCGGTTACAAAGCAAACCGTTCTCATGCTTCCAAGTGTTTCCATGTGTCAGTTTCTAAGAGGCAACCTATGTCGGGTGGAGAGCAGAGTGAGTGCAGGTGACACTCTGCAGGTGAGCCTGCAGTGGCTCCGACAGCCCAGCCAGGCTGTGGCTGTGACCTCAGAGGACGCCAGGACACTTGAGGTGCTGGAAGCGCAAACGCATAAAAGGGTAACTGCCTCAGAGTTAGACTCCGGAATGCACCACGTAGCCTCACTTGGCCCTGAGAACAAAGTTTGCAAATATAAAAGCAGTGTTTGGACTCATGCTTTGGCCACAGCCATCTTATTTGAATGCCTCAGTTTCTCCACTGGTAAAATTTTAAAATGTACAGAGCTTCACATGATGTGAAGATGCATTAATCAATCAGTTCCTTCTTGGAAAAGAAAGTCATGGTGAGCTGTGGAGGTCGCCCTTGGTTGGAGTCCCTTCTCTGTGAAGACCAGCTGGGTAAGTGTGTAAAGTTGTTTTCTCATTGACAAGTGTTTTCAGAGCATTATAAGACTTTCACGGATCACATCCTGCATCTGCTTGGCTATTTCTAAGGGTTGAACATATGGCATTTAAGGAAATTTTGTGGTAATGGCAGAAGATTTCAAAACTAGTCTCTAGAATTACATCTCTGGTCAGGTATTTTAGTAAACGCAGTCTACTCCACACCGCCATATGATTTTTAGTCTTTGGCTTATATGAAACAATTAGTTGTTCTCCTTTCTATTGTATCTGTGGATTTGAAGAAAGCCACTGGACAGATGCACAGCAAAAGGATGCATTTTGTATAATTAGTGTACTGAGGGGGATGGTAGAGCCATTGCTGGCGGGCTCGCCCACAAAAATAAAGCTCAGCAAGTGTTTTATAGACTCTCTGATACTCCGGGCACCACGCTAGATGCTGGTGCATCAGAGTTGAGGGGCATGGTCTTCCACTTCTTCGGAGGAGCTCAAAGTTTAGCAGGGAGGCAGACTGTAAACTAATAATTACAAGACTGTGCAACGAATGCTTTGTTGTCGTTTAGTTGCTGAGTCATGTTCAACTCTCATCACCCCATGGACTGTAGCCTGCCAGCCTCCTCTGTCCATGGGCTTTCCCGGGCAAGAAAACAGGAGTGGGTTGCCCTTTCCTCCTCCAGTGGGAGGAGGTTCCTTTGGCTGAAGCACAGGGTTGAGTGAAGTTGGAGAAGTAGGAAAGGGTCTAGGATGATGCCAGAGGTTGAACTTGATCCCCAACGTGATAAGAGAGCCATTGAACAAGCTGCAGCTGTAGGCAGGACTGCAAGACTAATGAGAGGACTGTTGCATTGAGCCTGGCAGGGAATCATTAGGACCTGAATTAAGACAGTGATGGTGGGAATGAAGTCGAGAAGATGGGGACAAGAAATATGTAAGACGGAGAATAGACAGGGCTTGCTGAGACTTTGGTTGTAGGGGTAACTAGGAAGGGGGTTCTTGGCTTTCTAAACTTGAGTTGCTTTGTAAATGGTGGCACCATTCGGGCAGTAAAGGAGACAGCTGGAACCGGGGGAGGGACAGGGTGAGTTCAGATTTAAAGATGTTGACTTTCAGGCACCTCCAGGGTATCCAGGTGGAGACAGACAACAAAATGTAAAGAGGTACCCTGTATCAGCAGGAAGAGGAGGTGTAGAAATATTCAGGAAACATGCATAACAGTTGAAGTGTTTAGATGAAATTCCTTAAGCGACATTTATGAGTGGCACAGTGGTAAAGAATCCACCTGTCAATGCAGGAGATGCAAGAGATGTGGGTTTGATCCTTGGGTTGGGAAGACCCCATGGAGGAGGAAATGGCAACCCACTCCAGTATTCTTGCCTGGAAAATTCCCTGGACAGAAGAGCCTGGTGGGCTACAGTCCACGGGGTTGCAAAGGGTTGGAAGAGACTGAGCACACACTAGAAGGAAAAGGTCTCAAATGGAAGTCTGAGTTACTCTTACCATTGAAGGGAGGGTTGGAGGAGGAAGGAGCCCTTAAGGCCATGAAACCAGAGGTAGAGGGAGAACAGAGGAGAATGATACCACAGAAGCCAAGTAAAGTCAAAATGTCGAAAGAAAAAGACCGATAGAGCCAGATGCTGCCAAGAGGCCAAGGAAGGTGAGGACTAGAAGGTTCCCTGGGGCCTGGGCAATGGTGATCCCTGCACACTCATTACTAGTGAGCTGGAATGGCAGCAAATTGGAGAGCAAGGGAGATTAGGAAGGGTCTTCAGAAAGTGTGTGCATGTTCAAGAAACTTGGCTATCAGGAAGACAGGGTGGTTCCTGGTTTCATCAGGTGTTGCTGAGTCCACGGTCAGCCCAGCTGACCATGTGTGGCAGGGCATTCTCCATCAAGCATCAATTCAACAGGCTCCTGGGCAGCGTGGTATTAGACAAGCGTCAAAAGTTTTAGATTCAAAGTCAATCTCGGACCCCTGCCTGCCACTTTCTAATACCTCCTGCTACTCCTAAGTAGAAAAAGTTTCAGACTCTCACTAGAGATGTTCTGGCCCTGATGCTTTGAATAGGACAGGTGCGGCCCAGCTCCACGGAGGACTCGCTCCTTATCGTGTGACAAGGAGCACCTGGCGTCCTACCCGAACGGGCACCTGCTGATTTGTAGGAGGGTGCAGGATTGCATCCAGGCAGTTCTCCCAGTGCTGGGACCTGGGCTGAGTCCTTTCCAGCTTAGGCTTGGGTTTTCCATCCATTATGAGTGAATTTGACTGGATGACGTCTAAGACCCACTCCTCCAGGTCCAGCGGACTTGGATTCTGCCTTCAGCGTTTGGTTTTTGTTTTCCCTTCCACATACCTCCCATGCTTTGCATGATTCCTAGAGTTTTTGGCCTACAACACACAGTTAAGAATGAGCCTTATCTGCAGCTGACATGGTTGGAAACTGTGGCCAGGAAATAAGAAATCGAACACCAAGAAAATCGAGACCATTTTCTTCCATCTTCCATCCCTCTTGGCTTTTTGCCTCTTTGTGCTGCCAGCTTAACACTTCCTCTTGGCCAAAATGGGAGTTTGTTCAAACAGATATCTGGGAGCCTGGAAGATTATGGACAGCTCCAATGGAAATGATTAAAGGCCTAGAGCCGCCAGTATAAAATCGCTGTGCTTTGACCGCCCTGCCATTGGTTAGAATACTTGCTGGTTCATTCATTTACCCCAGTAGCCGTTCATTCACTGACTATTTCCCGAGGGCCTCCTGTGTGCCGTGATGACTGGGCTCACCTGGGGTCCCAGGGCGCTGGTGTGAAGCGGTGAACACCGGGAACATGGAATCTGCCCTAGTGGAGATGATAGTCCAAAGAGAGAGGAAAGCGTATTGGGAAAAGTCACACGGTAAAGGCACAACAGCAAACTGTGATAAGGGCTATTAAAAGCAGCAATGAGGAATTTGAACAGTGGGTCCAGATTTAGACCAGGACGGCAGGGGAAGGCGTCTCTGAAGAAGTGATGTTTTGATTAATGGCACGATGAACAGGATTAGCCAAAGAGAACAGAGAAAGCACGTGGGGAGTGGAGTAGCACTGTCCAGACCCTGAGGTGGGGCAGGGCGAGGTGGCCAGAGGATGGGGAAGGAAGAGCAAGGGAGACGATGGGAGACTCAGGCAGGGCCAGCTGTGCATGACAGGCAAGCAGGGGGTTGTGGAAGAGGAGAAGAGTTTAGAGAAGGGTGGGGGTCAGTGCAGCACACGCTGCTGAGATGCCATTTAATGAAAGACCGAGCAGTGTCCACTGGCTCCTTGGAGACTACTGGTCACCTTAGCAGAAGTGCGGCCATAGGAGATAGACTGGAACTACTGAAGGAGAAATGGGGGGTGAGGTGTAGAGGCAGCCTCGCTGAGACGTGAAGCTACAGTGGGGAAGTTGGGAGGAGAAGGTAGGAATGGGAAGGAAACGTGGGATGAAAGAAAGGGTTTCGTACTGTTTCTTGTATACTTTTAGATGAGTGGTATTTAGCAATTTCAAAAAGACCAGAAAGATCTCACAGAAAGAGAAAGGTTAAGATACAAGAGACTGAGGGCGTGGGGTCCCAGCAAGGGGGCAGAGATGGGGTCAGACGAGGCATCTCCTCCATCTAGCCAGACACGTGGGGTGGTGGTTTAGGGAATTCAGTGGCTGAAAAATGAGGACCTTCCACACTGATGCCACCTGTGAGGCAAAGTCCTCCCTGAGCTGGCAGGAGGGGAAAAGGCAAGACCTGACAGCTGCAGAGAAAGGCAGAGATGGGAGCCCTGCTCCCCACATGCTCCCCACCTCCGATGGGGCAGCCTGGCTCCCTGCACCTGCTGGCAGGGCTCCTGTCTACTCACTGTCTGCCCCACTCATGGGGTCAGCATTCTCAGAGGTATCGAATATATTAGGAAGGCTGTTTTGATTTTGTTTCCTGGGGTTTAATGCCATATTGCACCACTTGATGTAATTTCCGTACAAATCCAGAGTATTCTGCCATGGGAGCAGTGCATTTGCTCTGGTGATTTTTCTTTCCTGTTTTGCATCCAATTAACTTCATGATGCCCCCTACTCTGTGTTCTGTTTTTACCCTTGAACTTGCACATACCCTTTCACCTGCTAATCTGAAAAGCACACAGTTTTGTCTTTTCTGGTTGTTTTGTGTAACTATGTCTCACAGTTCAGTCTGCCTTCCACCCCACTTTTATAGAACACGTTTTGAAGCTGGACTCTTTGATGCAAGCCCACTTACGAAAATATTCACATACTTTGCTTTGTGTAGTTTTTGGCTTCTCCCTCTCCAGATTACCCGCTCCTGCCTGCCCGTGATTAGGAGCTTTGAAGCAACACCTACAGTACGAACTAGAAAGTCCACTAGATCTTTCCTTTTCTTCCCTCTTCCCGTGGCCTCGCTGCTTTCTCCTCGGACCTTTGTCTTCGTTTAGCTTCCTCTCTGTGTCCTGTGCTTGCACTCTTCAGATCCCTGCTTCTCTGCTCCAAGCATCCAAGTTTTCACCTTCCTTCCAAGGACAAGAAGCAGGGATACCTTCTTGGAGATACGAGTCATCTCTTTTGCAGTTCATAAGTCCTTACTGAGTAGCTACAGAGATAATGAAGAATAAGGAAGGGAGTAAACACGTAGTTAGAATTTCCCTGCTAGGTGCATTCTTTCTGCTCTGTGAACCGTTATGGTTATCCTGCTCCAGAAAGCGTTGGTCCCGGTTCATAGACAGATGAACAAATCCCAGAGATGTTTGTGACTTCTTGAGACCTATTTTAGAGCCAGGACTGGAAACCGTCCTTCCTGGCCCAAAGTTCAAGGGGGCGGGAGGTTATCATTGTATCGTCTGGACACTTCATGAAAGAGAGGCCTCATGAAAGTCCTTGACTTGAATCCAATCTTAAAGTTGCTCTGATGTGAGAGTGGCTCCCTGGCAATCAGGAGTCTTTAGTCCTTGGATCCAGGCAGGAATCTTCTTCACCACTAGGTGGCGATGTAGCAGCATCGCAAGTGGTCCCCACGCAAACGGAACCGTAGACTTGGGGACAAGCCTTCTAGGGCTAAGGCGTTCGAACTTTTTTTTTTCCTTTTTAAATAATTTCCTGACATAAAACTAACCATTTTAAAGTGACAATTCAGTGTCATTTAGTGTATTCACGATGGTGAGCAACCACTACCTCTATTGCTCTGCAGAACCCCTTAAGTGTTAAGCAGATTCGTAACTGGGGAATTCTCCCCAATTCCCCCTTCTGTATCCCTGGCAACAGTCAATCTGCATTCTGTCTCGATAGATTTACCTATTCTGGGTGTTTTTCTAAATAGAATCGTGCAGGATGTGGCCTTTTGTGTCTGGCTTCATTCTCTTAATGTGATGCTTTCAAGGCTTATCCATGTAGCATGGGTCAGTTCTTTGTCCCTTTTTATGACTGAATAATATTCCACCGTATGGATGTACAACAGTTTATCTCTTCATCCACTCGCGGACATTTGGGCTCTTTCCACCTTTGGCCATTGTGAACAGTGCTTCTATGAAGGTGTGCTTGAGTCCTCGTTTTCAGTTCTTTGAGACATATACCAAGAAGGGAATTGTGGAGTCATTTGGTAATTCTGTTTTTAACTTTTTGAGGAACTCCTAAACTTTTGCATAGCAGCTGAACCATTTTGCATTGTCATCAGCAGTGTATAAGATTTTATTAACTTTTTTGAATGTGATGCATGAGAATATTTTACATATTTTATATAGCAACCCATCGTTCACAAGTGTGTATGTATATATCATATAGATGCATATATGTGTGTGTGTGTATATATAATGGAAGTTTTATGAAGTTGTGCTCAGCTTATTACTACATGATGCACTCAGTGTTCTTCCTGTTCTATTTTAATAGAGAAACAGGCTGGTTTCAATCCACTAAAGTAGTTCCACAACTCAAAGCAAAATGAAATCTTAAAATATTAGCTGTTAAGATCAGAGTACTATTCCAAGTGTAAAAAATAACTTATCTCCTTTCCATTTGGATAGTCAAAGAATTTAGGTCATCCATTAATTTATCAATGCACAAGCTTGGGGGAGAAGCTTATTTAACTTATGAAAATGACATTTTATATAGTATATTCTTGAACATGGACAATCTAGATCATATTCAAAGATGAGTTGTGTTGCATGTACTTGACAATGTGAGGATTGTAATTAGATGGTGTTCTATAGTCAAGCAATAAATCTGAGTGTCGTACCTGTGGTTTCTAGGAAAAGTCCTGTGATACTTGTGATTTTCACTTACAAATAGTTCTTTGTGTATCGCTTGAATATTTCATAGTAGAGTAAGATACTGCAGGGTGCAGTGGGGATGACAGGAAGAACAGGTGGTAGTAGAGGGAGAAAGAAGTACAATCAAGAGAATTGGAAGAAAAGCATGAGAAGCTTATCTCATGTGCAGCAATACTTTATCACCATCTTCAAGAATCACCTGAAGCTGAGCTCTTCTGGAAGATCTGGTGTTTCGGGAGCAGTGGAGGCCAGTGGTTAGAGGAAATTCTGTTAAAAGGAATGAAGGACTGATACAAGCAGGTCCATAGATACGACTGAGGGGGTTGATGGGCTGCTGCTGCTGTGGCTGAGATGGGGAAAAACTCCATATTACTTTTCCTTAACTTCTAACTGAAATCTTCCGTTTTCCTCAATTACCGGTATAGGCAATAAACCTAGTATTAGCAGTACCTTCAACTTCACTACCAATTGAAATCAGAGATAGTTTCATCCCATTAGTTACTTTAGGTCGATTTCAGTGTTATGTTCATTATTTAAAAATTATTAACTATTAAGCTCATCTCTCAATTGTGTTCAGTAAGCTA
The DNA here is from genome assembly GCF_029378745.1 of Bos indicus. Lineage (NCBI taxonomy): Eukaryota > Metazoa > Chordata > Mammalia > Artiodactyla > Bovidae > Bos > Bos indicus. Next base: position 28,855,680 of record NC_091771.1, on the reverse strand, counting down.
TTAAAGAAATGGATATATACAATACCATAATTTAAAATTTTAAAATAATTTGATAGCTATTTTGAAATAACTGATTCTCCCTTTCACACTGCTGGTAGGGATATAAATTGGTGCAGCCACTGTGAAAAACCTCCAGTATGGAGGTTCCTTAAAAAACTGAAAATAGAGCTACCATATAATCCAGCAATTCTACTCCTTGGTGTATATGCAGAAAAAAATGAAAACACTAATTCAAAAATAACTAGTTCCCTTATAAGCCCATGTCTCTGATCTCATGTACACACACACATTCTGAGAAGGAGTCACTGGGCTTTGCCAAAGGGGTTTGTGCCCCCCAAATAGTTCAGAACCCCCTACAGCTGTCTTCCCAATAAGGGAGGCAGTACCACATGCAGCTCCCAAGCACAGGGACTGCTGTGGCTGGTCCAAGCTGAGATGCACTATAAAATACATAACAGATTTCAAATATTTCATGCAAAAAGAGAAAATACTTCACAAGTATTTTTTATTGCACACTGAATGATAATATTTGGTGTGTTGGGTTAAATAAAATATATTGAATCTCACCCGTTTATTTTTACTTATTATAAATGTAGGTACTTGAAAATTTTAAGTTGCTTATATGGACATCACCTGCCTTGTGTCAGATGTGAGCTCCAATCCTGGCTCAATTCACATAACCAGCCGTTATCTTCATCGTTGTTATTACTGTTACTCCAGCAGGTCCTAGCTGTCAGATCCCTATCCACTGGCATTTCCTCATCTCTAAGAGTAAATGGATCTTCCTGACCCAGGGATTGAACTGCATCTCCTGAGGCTCCTGCATTTGCAGGCAGATTCTATACTACGAGCATCACCCAGGAAGCCTAGAGAGCCAAAGGGGAGAGTATTGCTATGTTCATTCCAGAGTCAGCCTTCTTCCTAATACACTTTTTATTATCAGAAATGCCCACCATCTTATCTTACCCAAAAGCCCAACAGAAGCCCCACAATCTTTACCCTCCTTCTTTACTGTTCTGCTCCTCAATATTGTAATGAACAAAAAATTTTAATTGTATACATGAGAGTAACATACCAAGATGATGATATAAGAATTCATAGGCAAAGCAATATATATTTTTTTAATTTAAAGAAAGAGAAAAGGAGAAGTTCCAAGGGATATTCCCTTGGAGATTAAAGAAGATGGAAATAAGTCTTGAGGTCGGGTGGAGTCCCAGGCAGACATTTGCCACTCATCCTGTATTTATCCAGAGAGGCTGAAGTGGCATTTGGAGAAGACCCAGGCAAACCACCAGCAGATTCCTGGAGTTTGGAAATGGCCACTTAAATAGCAGGACAACCCTGGTGTGTCCCTAAAGCAAAAAATCCAGCAGGCTTTGTTCAGTAGCTGGGAGGGTGACAGTGTTTAAGAGGAAAGGGGTGATGAGGGACCTCCCACCCTTTTGTTGGTCTGATCCATAAACTGATGGAGCTCTGAGCATCTTAACACTGGTGCCCTGGGAATACAAAGCCCTTTCATCTACAGAACCTCCTCTGAGATCATGAAACAACTTTGTGTAGAAAGCAGATGCTCGCGAATCACGTGTGTCTTATGGATGGGAGGGGACTAGCTCAGACGCACAAGTGGCTCACGGTGGTGGTAAACGGGGAGAGGGGCCGACCGTGGGTTTAGGTTTCTCCATAGCTAACGCTGTGAGGGTCAGATTCACTACCTCCCACCTCTTGTTTCCCTGGGCTTCTCAGAGTGACCTCACCCTCCCTGACCGTCTGCAAAGATCATTATTCTCCCTTCTGGCTCCTAAGCATCTGTATCTGCTCTCCCCACCAGCCTGTTAGTTAAGCTGCTCCCTTCCATCATTCAGCCAGTTTCTAACAGCCCCACCCTCCTACACAAAGCGCTGCCTGTCTGGTCGGAGCAGGGTGGCGATTTCCCCACCCTTTCTAAAAACATGCCTTGCGAGACTCTCTCCATCCTCCAAAATACACTCAACCCTTCACAGTTACGTTTCCTACCACGTTTGAACTGAGCCTGTGCAAGGAGCATCTATCTAATGTTGGTGTTTTCTCTCGTTCACTGCCGTTGGGCCCAGACCCCAATGTACTACAGGCAGAAATCGGAGGGTCTGAACCACACGGCCCCAGGAACAGATGGTCATTTTGAAGATTTAGTCAGTGATGCTCAGTGAGGCAGACTCTTGTTTTTTAAGCTGTATTTCCAAATGAAGGGACATTCTGTATATCTTTTAATTGCTTCGTTCAACTCTTCTTAATCTCAGTGGTGATAACCTGGCTTTGTGTTAAGTGCCAAGTCACTTCAGTACTCTTTGGGACCCTAGCCTGCCAGGCTCTTCTGTCCATGGAATTTCCCAGGCAAGAATACTGGAGTGAGTGGCCATTTCCTCCTCCAGGAGATCTTCCTGACCCAGGGATTGAACCCACGTGCCTTATGTCTCCTGCATTGGCAGGCAGATTCTTTACCACTAGTCAGCTGTAGTTTATCCCTGGTTTCCAGGATGTGTCCAGTTGTATAGTTTTGTCCATTTTCCTCTAACCTGATTAAATCACTTTGATATTGTCTCATTCATTTCACAATAGACAGCACTATCATTTTCATATTGATTTATTTAATTCCCAATTATTTTTTGGTCCTGTGTCTGCTTCTCCTACTCCGAAGCCAGTGTGTGTTCTGTATTGGATATTTTTGATGCTAGCTTTATCAAAACATAGTTGAGAAGGTGAATCTGTTGCCAAAAATCCAAAGAATAAATGCCAAAGATTTACATGAAATAATTTATTGCCCAGTGTTCTGCTTTCATCATGATGTGGTTCCTCCCCATAGGATGGAGAAGCAAAGGCTGGCCTGCCCAAGAGATGAGGCAGTTGGGGATAAGAACCAGCATCCTTCATTCAGTAGAGATGTGTCCAAGGTCATAGTAGCAAGGTCAAAATTAGGAGCATAATAAAGAATTTCCTGATTCCCAATCATTCAGCTATTGTTGGTAGGTAACTGTAAATATGGGACCCTACCTAGAAGAAAGAACAAAATTTTAGCATACATAAAATGTTAAGTAGTGCGGGTATAAAAAATAATCAAAACTTCTGACTTTTTTCCAATTTCATTGACTTTGTATAGATTTCAGTGACTATATACAATAAATGGTGCCTTTGAGGAAAAGTTGATCTGACCCTTATGACTTAAACTCTCATATTTATTTTTATGCATGAAATTGGGAATATGAGTGGGAAATTAGTTCTAGCTCTAAAAAGTACTCAATTTTTATCATTAAAAAGAAATAGCTTACCATACTCAGAACTTTTAATGTAACTATGAGAAGGCTCTTTTTTGGTTTGTTAAATTATCATGCTTATGGGGAAGAACCAACGTTTTCTTAGTTCTCATTTAGATGGCAAATAGTGTTTGGGGAAGAGTGATGATTAATATAAATAAAACTTTTTTTTACTTTAAATATTGTGCATTTTTGGCAAATGTGATGTGCTAAGCAAATGTCATTTTTCACTTCTTCAGAGAAGATTTAAATATTTTGCAGCAAGTGCCATTTTTTACTTAACAAAGGGCTTACTATTTTATAACCCTACGTTGTTAGCTGTTGAAGCTAGTTATATTGGAGCTGTTTGCATCTCAGTGTAAATGGTACTTCAGGTTGCTGGTGGTATATGAAAGTAGAGTAGGCAAGTTATCAGTGCCTTTGTGATAAAAGTCAGAGGAGGTAACCTTTCCATGTTTTCTCTTTACATGCACATCTGTCTGAACACTATTAAATACAAGTGCCTTATATTTACTCTTCAGAAATTGAGGTCAAATCTTTATACTTGCAAAATAGATATGAACCACAGCACAAACATGCAGGCCCTACCATGAGAGCTTAACGGGAGGAGTAAATTGGATAAATATTGAGCTGACACTAAGCTAACCAGAACCTCTGCTCAGCTTTACCCTGGGCACTGGAAGTCAGCAGCACTAAAACACTAAATAATACTTATTTGTATGTGCACATTTAAGCTTTCTTTACCTTTGCAAAAATTCAGCCTTCCCTTGGTAGCCAGCAGAGGTGGGTGGCTGGAGCGCTGGACCCTCTGTGATGAGCAGGGTCCCTCTCTGCCCCTTTCCCTAACCTGGCTCTGGAGTGAAGGGGGCATTTTGTGCTGAGTGTTCTGGGTTCATTGCCAGCTGTAGATGGCTACTTAACAGTTGTCATCTTCCTGTGCCTTCACTTAACTCTCATAAAGAACTTGTGTGATAAGCGCTATTTTACAGACAAAGAAACCCAGGCCAGCAGATAGATATCCGTGCCTTAGACCCGCGTCCAGTTCCTTTGTCGTGTCCCCTGGTTCCGTGTGAAACCCCTTTGTAGGAGAGGTGAGTGAGGAAGAAAACTGGGTTCTGCTGCTATTTTTTAATGAAAACAATTTTAGGAGACACGATTCTCCTTGTTTATGTCTGAATCTGTGTAGCAACAAGCTGCCTTAATGAAGTTCTGTCGTGTTCAAAAAAAATTTAAATGTCTTTCAGTTCATTTCAAAGAATTATTTGTACTGGAGAGTAATGGAGTAAATGTTTTCAAAACTTGTAGAATCTATTTTTGGGAAGATTTGTATATGATGTTGATTTTTTTAAGGAATGATTATCACATTTCATGTTTATGAGATGAACGTTTCTGTGGCATCACTTCCTATTTCTTTCTCTAATTTCTTAGCATAGGATAGATCAGCCCAAATTATGCATAGACCAAAATAGCAGCTTACGATTGATGTTGATCATTTGTTCTTTAGATTGTCTCTAAAAGGTCTCTTCTACTGCTTAAAGAAAAACAAAACCCTTTCTCCACAGTTGTCTCTATTGATCTCAGCTGCTGTCTTGCCAACTCAATCCAGGCGTTGCTTAATTTGACTTGGAATTGTTCTTATACAGAAGCAACGTGTGGAATAGTAGGGATGTGATATATTTAGTGCTGTTTTGGAACCTGAAACTCCAAGTTTTCCCTTTATCAAAAATTGATAAAGGGATTTTCTCTGACATTACGTGATTTTCCTTTGTTTCCTCGGGACGCTGGTAAGACATTTCTCCTCTGCCTCACACGTTCTGTGCATGCATGTACACATCACTGTGACAATAAGTAACACATGTGGAGCCACGCGCAGCCATCCACGGGGGGGGCTGGATTCCAGTGCTAACCCAATCAACTCAATCAGACGCTTTCAAATCATTAGGTAATGGCTCTTTACGTTGGCAAGCGTCCAGATGGTTTGCCTTGCTTTGTTTTTGCCTTTTTTTTTTGAGTACCACACGTTTCAGTCTCAAAATTGACAGAGAAGGGAAAATTAAATATGAATTAGAACAGAAACCAATTGCACTTCTTGGTTATAATCAGAATCCAGGCAGGATGTGAAATGCTATGGGTTGTAAAATATAATCCATGAACCCTTTACCACCATCATCTCAACGCCACCCAGCAATCTGGGGCCTAGGGTGACCACTTGACCTCTGCCTTCTTGATATATACTGTGTTCTTAGTTCTTGCTGCACCACCCTAGGCTACCTTCAGTCCCTTAGGAATCTGGATCACAAAAAAGCACCCTTCTGGTGGGTTGGGGCTTCCCCAATAGATCAGCAGTAAAGAATCCGCCTGCAATGCAGGAGACACAGGAGATGTGGATTCTGAGCAACTAGGCATGCGCCTGTGGGTTGAGTAAAGGGTAGATGCAGCCCCACACCAGGCTGGACACAGCCCATTACCACCCCTTTACCAGCTTGGAGAGTGGAGTTCAGACTAGATTTCCACCCTCACTCGCCCCACCCCTACCACAAGTCAAGCATCCCTTAGACAGAATGCAACCTGTGCAGGTAATCAGATCAAGGTGAAAAATCATGGCATTCTTCTCTAGATTCCTTTTGGGTTGGGCTGCAGCCCCCAAGGAACAACTTCCTCTGGCCTAATGCTGGACAGGAAGGCAGTGAGGAATCCTGGAGAGCCAGGGGACCTCCTGCACTCCTTTTAGTGATAACGAAGGTCTTGGCATCTCTTCCCGAACTTTCGATAAAGAAGCTGGTAAGCATGATTCTGGTCTTGCTTGTGATTGAAGTAAATACATATAATTTAGAATAAGTGACTCAGGCTCTAAAATTTGCCAGGCCTCAATTTTATCAGCTATATGACTTTCACCTTTGACCTTATTTTATGCCTCTTTAAACCTCCATTTGTTCATCTGTAAAATGGGGCGATTAATAGCACTTCATTGTCTCCGGGTGAAGAATAAATATGATAAAGTAGGGACTTTCAGCACAATATTGTGTGCATGCGTACTAAATCACTTCACTTATGTCTGACTCTTTGCAACATCATGGACTGTAGCCCACCAGGCTCCTCTGTCCATGGGATTCTTCAGGCAAGAATACTGGAGTGGGTTGCCATGCCCTTCTCCAGGTGACCTTGCTGACCCAGGGATCCAAACCGAACTCTAATACTTTTCAATAAATGCAGATGGTGTCATTAATACTTATCACAGTCTCAGGTCACTTTCTGACTCCCTCCTCTCTCTCTGATACCATTTCCCTAAGACCTCCTGTTTTTCCTGTATTTCTGCTGCTTTTCTCTCCGCCCCTAACATCGCTGCCTAACTCCTAAAGATTCACGTTCTCCTAAGATTCTTAAAGAAGGGTTCCTCTTTTTACAGATACAAAAGCTGAAATAGCTTTAGTTCATCTTAAATGACGACTGATGTCTCATAAGAAGCCAGGGGTGCCTTCAGATTTTGTATTTAAGTACCTCTGTCCAGGTGCCCATTCCGACTACATTTTTAGAGTAAGTACCCCACCCTCACCTACCTAGAGAGGAAACAAAAGGATAAATGTCTTATCCCAGCTTGCAGCAGGTGTCATTCTATTTGATTTTCAGGCCTTTCAACAAAACAAAAGGCCTTTTCTGTTCTTTCACAATATATGCTCTCTTTAAAGGTACTTGAATGAGAAAAAAAGCCTACACCGGACCAGATTTCTGGTTCTAATGGACAATAACTGGGCTGTTAGTTGCTGATTCATTCTTCACAGGGAAAACTAGATGCCATTAGAAACATTTTTTTCTAAATAGCATTTAAAATTTTATGATAGCTTCCTCTTGAAGTACTGTATATGAGTGGCATTCTCAACAAATTAATACGTTTAATATGATAGTCACATGTATTTTTAACTCCTAAAAAAATATGTTTATAATAGAATTGAAAACTTCTAAAAGCCAGTTAAGATCTCTTTAAAAGTCAGAGAAAATCTGACTTGAGTAACAGTATATAATAGCATGTTTGGTTATTGTAGCTGTTTTAAATGCCTCCAACTTACTGTCCCCAAATAGTTACCACTGGTGTTCAGAAGTGATAGACCTTAAATGGTACCAAAAATGTATTTAACCTAAATTTAAAAGTTCGATTCTAGAGTCCCTAAGAGTTCATAATAAATGTCAAGGTAACAAAATTTAATTGTTTACTCTATGCAAGGCACTATGCTGAACACTTTCATAATGTCATTTAATCCTTCCAGCAAGTCAATGAGATCAGTACCACTATAATCCCCACTTTACAGATGAGGAAATTAAGGTTTAGTGAGGTTAATAGCTTGCCTTAGATCTTATAGCTAGAAAGTTCTGAAGAGTTTTGAGGGGCTTTGTGTTCATTAACTCCAAGGCACCCTGAAGCTTTCCTGTTCATTACTGCCGTCCATAGTGGGGGAGGCACCAGAAAGGGGGACATGGATATTAGTTTTTGTTCTCAAATGTAACAACCAATTCCGTAAATCCTTTGGGTCCTGTTTCACCTAGAATCTACATATTCAAAATACAGGTGATAAAACGAAATTAGCTCATTAACTCTGGTAAGCATGTAAATGAAAACTCAGTCGGTCTGAGGACACTTTAAGACAGTACTGATGAATGGTTGGAATTCTTGGTGGGGTTCTTGCCTTTTGTGTAAGGAGTTTGAAGAGAAAGCTGATTGTATTGATAGTGTCTTGGGGCATTTCAGGACACAGTCCTAAAGGTTCTCCTTCCTGTTAAAATGTTTAAAATTCTCAGTCTTAGAGAAGGTATACTCTCTCCCTGCCATTTGTCAAATGAACAGTTAATCCGGGTTGACTTTGAGTTGGGGGAGGGGCGCTCAGATTATTTTGTGAAATAATTATTAGCATAGTTTATCAGTCCCATTGCAATATGTTGATCATAAATGAACTGGGGATGGGGGTAGGATTCGTGGTTTATAGGATGTTTAGCCAAATCCCACCTGCACAAACGTAGCCTGTGAAGATTAAAGTATTGACTCCAATCCCCTAGCCAAGCTAAATAACAACATGAAACCACGCTAACTGAAGTCAGGACACCTGATACCAAGATTTCATGGAGGAAAAAAGCCATTGTGTAGCCAGGAATACAGCGCCTTTGCTTATCTTTTTAATACAAATAAAAAATAAGCTTTATTGGGCTCGGGGATTTTTAGAATACACAGGCTTGCCGGATGCATTGTGGAGCCTGGCGTTCTGTACACGACGAGCTTTCGTGGCTGGTACTGTCCCCTTCGGATGCACACGTTGGTAGGGGGTGGGTACCCCTCAAAAATGTCAGCATTTCTGGGAGGGAGCAGCACAGAAAGGAGGGGAGGGAAAAGCCCCGGCCGACATCCTGTTGTTATCAAGCTCTCCTCTTGCGGAGGGGCGGACGGAGGACGCTTTTCAGATCCACCACCAGATCCAGGGGTGCCACTGGGCCGCCGTAGCTGTGTGGATTCCGGGGACGGACGCGGGTGGGGGAGCGCGGCCGGTGCACCCTCCGGGGGGCGGGGAGCAGCTCACCCGGAGCGGGGCTGACCGGCGAGGATCCGCAGGAGCTGGGAGGTTTTTCCCACGGCTGAGTCGGGGCCCGGACTGTGGGGGCGGGGGTAGGGGGGACCCTCCCGGCGCATCCCTCCTGGCCCATCCCTCCTGGCGCATCCCCAGCCCTGCGTGCTGGGGTGCTGTGGGGCACCCCCCCCCCCCCCCCACGCTCACCCCGTGCAGGTGGGACTTCCTTGGCCCCGTACCTGCCGGGCCAAGCGTGTGGGCGACCGGCGGCCGGCGTCGCTGGCACTGGCAGACGCCTCCCAGGGCTACAGATCCGCACCCGGCGAATAGGCAGCCAGTCCTGGACCGGGAGGAGGAGCGGCCGAGCATCCCTCTCCCGCTCCGCCGCGTCCTTCTCATGAGGACTCGCCGGAGGTGGACCCGCAGAGCCAGCCTCCCAGCCGCTGACCCCGCTTACATCACGAACCTGTGACCAGCGCATCCCTCCCACGCCCGGTACCTGCTCCGTGCGGCTCACGGTCCAGCCCCGGGAACAGGCTCTTTGTATGCCGCCGACATGGCCAGCCAGCAGGATTCCGGCTTCTTCGAGATCAGTATCAAATATTTACTGAAATCCTGGAGTAATAGTGAGTAACAGAAAATAACCTTTTTTGTTTGTTTGTTTGCTGGGTGTTGCGTAAGATCTGAGCAATAAAAGCCTCAAGCGAAAAGCATAGGCTTGTGAGCCCAGGAAGTTTTTTCTTTTTTTTCGCTTCCATCTGCTATGAAAATCAAAATGTCAGAGACTGAACTAGCCTTCCTGAAGTGCAGAGGCTGTGGTGGAATTACGGTAGATGTGGTTTGATTAAATTTTCAAGTGAGATGGCCCTTCAGACTCTTGGTGAGGGCAGGACGGGGTATTCCAGGCTGCATTTCCTGCTTGGTGTGTGTTTAATGTGCTCAGGTTTTATCGAAATGATTTCATGAAGTGTCAAAGGGGTGTGGCAGGGCTTCAGAGTACTTCATAATTGTTTTATTAGGGTATTGTCTAAAGAAATAAAAAGTACTTAATGGTCCAAAACCTGGCTCATCTTTTTTTAATATAGAGGCACTTGCAGATTTATTTTGTCTCTTCCTTGTCCATTGGTTGGTGTTCAGAATTATACTAGTATATAATGTTAATATAATAGTACTTAATACTTGAATTTAAAAAAATCCTGATGTTCGTCGTAGTCCAGATAATGTGCTTTTCTGAAACATAAACAAGTGAGTTGCTGACCGTAAAATCATTTATTAGAATATCAGAATGTTATGGCTTCTGAAGTTAGGGTTCTGACCTACTTAAAGCTTTTAACAGGAAGATCTTTCAAAAAGACAACCTCTAAGGCATCGTGGATCTGGAATCAAATTAAAATGAGGCCTTCAGGTGATCAGTGATGCCTTGCATTTTCTGAACAGTTTAAAAACAAAGTCTTCTCTATCTCACTGATCAGCCTTTGTACTTGCTTTGGATTAAAAGACTGGCTGGTATTACAGGTCCTGAATTGTTTGAAATTAAAAAAAAATTTTTTTTTCCAAGAAAAATTTTATGTTGTATTGCGTGCATGCTAATTAACCTACCTGCAGGTCCAAGAGCTGGTGATTAATTATCTCCTGCACAAATGACCTGTGGACAAGATTGTTTGTATGTAAACAAAACAGGGGCAGGAAAACCTGTGACTTACTTGCTTTGAAAAAAGAGACAGAGTACCTTCGGCAGGAAGGTGTTCAGGGATATGCATCTTATGCTATCCATAGAAACCATCTTTTCCAGGTCATTTTGCGCCACTGTATACACCAAGGGGCTTGTCTGAAGCTGTTTTTCTACAAGTGGGAAGCCATTTGGGAGTAATACTGTCACCCCAACAACATTCCTTTGTTACAATCATAATTCATTTATCTTGGATTCATTATTTGTGTTAATACTTCACACATAAGGATGAATCTTCTTTTGTCTATTCCCCCCTTTGATTAGTGACAAGAATTGGACATACAAGGTTCTTTATGCAGTTTTCCAATTTCTGGAAAGACTTACTGTGAGTTTGAAATCCGTGATTTCAAATTCAGTGATACTGAATCATTATTTTGAGCGTGTTAAGACCAGATTATTTTCTTCTGTCAATTTCTGTCATTGCCTCATTAGATAGAAAATTATGTTGGGACAATCCTGAGGCCAGTGGGATTTTTTTAAAACCTTTCTCCGCTTGTCTATTTTCAGATTATTCTAGACAAAGCTTATATTCTCTGCCCCCTTCCTAAACTCTCTCCGTTCCCCCACCCTGCGCTCACATCAGGAGATGGTTCAGAATGACTCTTCATTTCTACTTTGAGAGTTTCTGGGACACAGATTTGAATTATTTCATTCATTCAGCAAATGTTTACTCCAGACCTACTACATGCCAGGCTGTGGAGCTACAGAGGTGACTAAGACACAGCATTCACCCTCAATCTTAATTTGCTTCTTGCACAAGAGTGAATTTGGTAATTTCTCTAGTGTGCCTTTGGGGGGAGGTCAGACTGTCTGTCAGTCCTTTCTTAAAAGAGGAAGTGGAAATGCACCTTAGGCTGAGTCTTCTTTAAGCTTGGTGCAACACTGTAGCTCTCAGCTTTAAATGCTTTCAGTGGCCAAAAAAGAAAAGAGAGAGAGAAAGGAATTTGTCTGTGTGGAAGACAAAGTGAAAAACAGAAGCTTTAGGGAGCTCAGCCTGCTCAGGGCCCCAAGGCTGAGAAGATGCACCTTGGGGTGGGCGGCCCATTGGCGCAGCATCACAGGTTTGAGAGGTGAGGGCCCCCCCCACCCAGAATGGAGAATCAGGCCTCTAATTATGCAGTGGGGTTTATTTATGAAAGTGTGACAATTAAAAACCAATAAAACAAACTCTATAACTACGTCTGACTGCTTTCCAAGGTGGTCATAAGAGGAAAGAGGCTTCCTTGAGCATTTACCAGGTTAAGAGTTACATCTTCATAAATTTTTTTAAATGGCACGTTGTGATTTTGTATATACTTGTCTCCCCTGAAGAGTGAACAAGTCAATTACATCAGTCATTGCCTGGTGAGGTGTCTTAGCTTTTCTTTCACTGTTCATTTTGACACTCCCTTCTTCACAGGCTTGCCCTCTCTGTCAGCCTGCACTTTCGTTTTAATGGAGCTGGAAACTCAAAATGGCCTTGATGTTCGGAAATAAAATGTCTTTTGCAGACTTCACTGCTTTCCTTATCCGCCTGGACACCCGTCCCTGTTTGCTCCTTTCCCACTCTTATCCAGGCCTTCCCCAGCTGGTCAGTGATGCTCACAGGTGTGCCCCCTTGCTGTCCATGGCCATGGCCACCATGGGCCCTCCCCGGCTTAACCTGGAGTGTCACCGTGGTCTCCACCTGGTCCACCTGGCATAGAGCAGCCTGGAGGGGCTTCTGCCAGCTTTTCAAAGACTTCCTCTCAGCCCTTCTTGCCCCCGAGTGTCAGTGGCCACCACACAGGACCCTCTTTGAGTTCCTTGTTTATATTCTCCTGCTCCAGCCATAGTTAATTTGCTGCCCTCTCTGTGTTTCAGCAACTTGCTGTCCAGTCCATGCCTGTACACACGTTGGCCCCCTAACCTGGTGTGCCCTCACCTGGAACAGACAAGCTGCAGAACCAGATAGACTTGGTCCACTTCTCTAGCTCCTGCATTTGTGATCCCTTGGACAATCAATTAACTACTCTCTGCCTCAGTTTGCTTATCTGTAAGGTGGAGGCAACAACAATACCTCACAGTAAGTGAGGCATTAAGATGTCAAGTATTAATACTTAGCACAATATCCGGCACATTGTGAATCTCAATAAGTATTAAAAGAATATGAATGTATTCCAATGCTTCCCCCTCTTCTAAACCCACTTAAAATCAAACTTAGACCATTTTCCACCTTAGCATTGACAGCCTCAGTGGATTCTGTGAGTAGTCAATATTTACTAAAACCTCTTGCTTTGGGCCATTTGTTTTTCTAGATTTCCTTTTTAACTTTACCCCCGCCCCCTTTTCCACCTCAGCTACTATTGGAATATGCCTACCTTCCCTAAGTACATACCTTCCAGCAGCGTGGGAGATGGCCTGGGAATATTCTCAGTGGCAGAAAGTCACCTTGGCCTTCTAGGTTTGCTACAGAAAAATGTTTAGGGCAGGTAGTTCCCAGTTGTTTCATGGAAAGGAGGGCTTGCTTTGTATGGAGGCTCAGAGCTGGTATGTAGGCTTGCCTACCTATCTGAAACTTCTAACCAGCATTCCTTTGTTTCACCCCCACCCCATAATATGCAGTGAACATGGAGCCGAGCGGATGAAGGGGCCTGCAGGGTTCTTTCAATGTCTCCATCTTTGCAAGGCAGGGCAGTTTGTATTCTTTCTGCAAAACTGACAAATCTTGCAAACCCCACAGAGATAAGAAACCTCTGGATGTCTGTCAATGCTCTCAGGGAACGGGGACTTTATTGACAAATAAACTGTTCTAGGGAACTGAACAAGCCCTGGGCCCGTTTTGGAAGGGACCGCTATACATTTAAGGGAAGACAGTGGCAACTCACTCCAGTACTCTTGCCTGGAAAATCCCATGGACGGAGGAGCCTGGTAGGCTGCAGTCCATTGGGTCTCGAATGGTCAGACACGACTGAGCGACTTCACTTTCACTTTTCACTTTCATGCATTGGAGAAGGAAATGGCAACCCACTCCAGTCTTCTTGCCTGGAGAATCCCAGGGACGGGCAGCCTGGTGGGCTGCCGTCTATGGGGTCGCACAGAGTCGGACACGACTGAAGCAACTTAGCAGTAGCAGGGAACTGAACAAGCCCCGGGCCCGTTTTGCAAGGGACCGTTGTACATTTAAAATGACTCATCTTGCTGTAGAGAAACTTGCTTTAGTGGAGGAGTTGAGTGTGGCATTTCTCAGATATGAGTTAGGTCGTGGTGATAAGGACAGTGTTTCTGTCTGCTGCAGAAATGCGGTTAGTATATGGTCAGTTCTGAGGACGAAGAGAAGCCACGTGGAAGTGAGGATTGGAAACACATCCATCCACCGCAGAGCAATATTTAGTCATCCCTGTAGATGTCACAGAATACCACAAAGATGCTATGAGAAAGCCTTAGACATCTCCAGGTGTTAGTTTAGTTTGGTAGAGTGGGTTTTTTTTGAGGGGTGGGGGAGGAAGGTGGGAGCTGTGCTGGATCTTCACTGCTGCACGGGCTTTTCTCTAGTTGCAGAGCAGGCCTTCTCATTGCAGTGGCTTCTCGAGTTGTGGAGCATGGACTCTAGGGCATGTGGTTTCCGTTTTTTCGGCTCCTGGGCTCAGGCTCAGTAGTTGTGGTACATGGGCTTAGTTGCTCCACAGTATGTGGGGGTCTTCCTGGACCAGGGATCAAACTCGTGTCTCCTGCAATGGCACATGGATTCTTATCCACTGTAGCACCAGGAAGGCCCCTGGAGTTGGTTTAAAGACGTCAAAAGCTGAAGAGGTTAGCCAGGTTGCCTGAGTCCAGTAGAGCTGTACAACTCAAGTGCAAGCGCACCCACCTGGCTCTTCTAACAGTGGGGAGCACACAGCACTGTTCCAGGCATCTAGAGGAGAGTTACCCCGGGTTCCTGTTCCCATTTCACATCAGCTAAAATAGTTGATGGTCCTGATGAGAAGTGGAACCCCAAATCAATACCCACTCTCTCCAAGGAGAAAGAGTTGATGTATCCTGGGTTTATGATAAAAGCAAATTTGAGATTTTTATTTGCTTTTAAGGGTTTATTTTTTAGGTTGAAATGCATGAAAAATCCTAGAATCTAGAGTAGCAGTAGCTGCCACAGTGCCTGAGGGCCCACCTTGTGTCAGATGTTATACTTGGTAATTTATATGTAGGGCAAACCACATCATTGTTTGTCCGAACTGAGACACTTGCGAGTGAAAGTTAATAATTATGCTGGGATACTAGGCATGAACAGGGACTGCCCTGGGCAAAGGAGGGCATATGACCACTCTGTTTATTATCTTTACTCTTCCCAGTAACCCTGCAAGGTCATGTATTATCTATATTTTACAGATGAAAATCAGAAAAATGAGTGTCGAAAAAGTGATTTGCTCAAAGCTAGGATGGTAGTAAAGTGCCATCAGCCCCTCCCCGAATCCAGTGATAATCTCATTTTTTAAAAATCACCCACAGAGTGACCAAAGGATCAAGAACACTTTGGGCAATGTAGTGCTTTATAGATATTTTCATTCTTGTTGACTGACCGAGTTACCCAGTTCTTAGCCTCTTCCTTCCCTGTGTACCTTTGAAGAGCTCTCTCCCTCTCCCCACCCACCCCTCCTCTCTTTTTCTCTTTCAAGATGGAGAACATCATCTCCTTAGTACATAGCTGTTTGAAAGACTTAAGTGTTACCGATTCTTCACTCTCATTATTAAATACAATACATAGGCAGCTCTGCACCCTATGGTCATTTCACATACATGTACTCACAAAAGATGCATGTAAAAGGGTACATTTCTTCTAGTAGAATATTTTATGTTGATTTCCCCCATTTCTAAAAGTTATTAAATGCATAATTAAATAACTCAAATACATAAGAATGTATTAATGGTCTTCTTTTAGAATTGTCCTTTGCTTGTTGACGTTTCTCTGCTATGCTGTGGGTTTTTTTTTTTTTTTGAATCAGTAGCAAATTCCTAATTGTCTTTATCAGAACAGGGAGACTATTTCCAAGGATGATGGAGATGTGTCTGTAGTTCGGGTGTCTTGGCTTACCTGATAGCTCTGGTCTCTGCCACCGTAAACCAGCCCCGCTGCCCACAAGACTGGCCACCCAAAATGATTCAGTTTTAGCTTCTTTGCCTACTTTTCCATGGTGCTTGGAGAAGTTGTCAGCAAGAACTGAAATAGTCCGAAAGGCAAACGGTAGTAGGCAAGAAGGAGAGATGACCTGGATAGTTTTACAATCTGGGAACCACCCAGGATATTTGAGAAAGTTACCAGTATTTAGATGTTTCAACTGATACAACATGCAAATATGCCCTTTATTTAAAAGACATCTGTTTCAAAACAGTTTAATACCCATGACTCACTAGTTCACTTTTGGGTACAGTTCAAGGAATTGAATAGATTCCATGAGTCCTGATCATCTTATTAGTTACATCTTTATTTCTGAGCCTGGTGGGATACTTCGAATGAGCTGGCTTCAGAAATAAGTTTGAGTTGATGAGAAATGACATTTTACTTGTGTTGGAACTGTTCCATAGATTGGCAGCCCTGAATATAACCTTTTGTGCAGGTTTTTTTTTCGTACTAAACCTTAAATTATTTAGTGTCTTGTAGTCTGCTCAGCACCTTCAAACACTACGTTACCTCATTTGAAGAATTTGATGCATTGATTAGGAATAAACTAGCTTATTGAATGTTCCTGGTTTGGGATAATAAGGCTTAATTTTCCCAACGTTTATCTTCTCTGGCATGAGATACCCATATGGCAGCATGTAGGTATATTTTGTGAGTTTTCAGATCAAATGAGCAAATAATGATCTTAGTCCGTGGGCTTGACCTTTGCATGGGACTTTTGAAATGCAGTATAGCTTGGCATTTATCACCTAAGGTACACAGAGGTGAGTCCATCCAAAACACATCTGTATGAAAAATTCCTGAATTTATTTGTACCCTAGCGTTTCTTAGTTTCTTTTGAACACTTAAACATTTCAAATATTCCACAATATGGTGCCTTTTGGGTATCACCCACTATTTGCAGATGACCCCAGGGCAGAAGGTTTAGCAGGCACCCACTTCCTGGAGAGTGGCATTTATGGAAAAGATAGTACACAGCCTTATCTCTTTTTCTTTGTACTAATCTCTCTCATTTGATAGGTCCCATTCATCATGTTCACTTCAATATTGTTCCATTGTAGAACTGTTGGCTGTATGAATAAAAGAATGCTATCTCTTTGAGCTGAAATGCATCTCCCAGTTTTGGAGGAGAAATAGAAATAGCCTTTTCCATTAGAACGTTTTAATTTACTCTTCAATGCTGCTTTATATTCACACTCAAAAAACTTACTATCTTAGCATCAGCTTTTCTTGGTTATTACTCCAAAATGCTTTGCTTCTTGATACTGTCGGTGAAGCAAGGCAGACACTGTCCATTACTTCTTTCTTCTTGAGCATCTTCTGTGCACTGGACACACTGCTTTGGGAGCGTCATCGATCATTCAGACCTGGATCCCAGCATCAGAGGTCTCAGAGTTTCCCTTCCTTCCTTTTTAGATTCAGAACACAGGACGAGTAATGCAAAAGTTCCCAGGACTAGGAGAGGATCCAGTGATATTTCAGAAAGATTGTGTGCCCTAGAGAATTTTATTTGGGAGGAGGTGTTTGAAAGACTCTGTTGACGTTAACTTTCTGGATGTATTTCACTGCGTCAGAGAACTATTGGAAGCCTGGTGTTTACAGGCAAAGTCCTGTGAGAACATTTTCCAATATTCCATTCTAGCAGGATGGCTGAAGGAGAGGAGGAAATGTAAATTATTTACTCTGGAACACTTAACCAGATGTCAGTATTTGGGAGAGCAAGGGTTTCAGACATTCTTTACCTTAGAAAAATGTGAAGAGGAGTTACGATGTTTATCAGAATTTTGGCATAGGACTAACTTAAAGCCATTATATTTCATTTGAGGTGGATCGCCCTTCAGAATATTTGGGGGCTTAAGAGAGAAGGGATGTGTGTGTGTGTGAAGTATATTTCTGTAAGTTGTTTAATGATCATATATCTCACCTATATTGTTACAAACACTTCTTCTTTTTTACAGAACACACAAGCACAAGCATTTCAGTGTTAGTCATCCAAAACTCCAGATGCTAAGTAGTGAAAGTTTATATTCTGCCAGCATATCAGACTCTGTAATGAGTCTGATTTTGGTTTAATTCCTTTCTACTGTTTTAGTCATTTGATGAGCTACAGATGGAAATTTAAGCCAAAGCCGTAACATTTCAGCTAATACTTTTTATGCTGCTGTAAGAACTTGTTGTCATGTCAATTTAAGAGAGCTGAAATCTTTTTCAAGAAGGCATTCAAATCTACATTAAGTGCTTTTATCAACTCTAATTTGATATACGACTCTAACTGCCTCTGCTGTTCTCAGTTGAAAAGTGCACAGTGGTTGAGCAGTGAAGACAGCTTTGAAATTTCTAGGATTTCTCAGCTAATGCCATAAGCACAACACTATAGAATATACAATTAAATCTCTGTTCAATTTTTTTTGTCCTAAGTTTAAGAAACACTAGGCTGACTTCTTTGAGTTAGGATTTAAACAGGTAAATATGTATTTTGGCAACCGTGAAAAGGAGAGGGTATTAGATTAACTAGGGTAATACTTGAGTACAATTCCATTTGAATGCCATATTTATGTAGGAAGGAATTGGCAAATCGGGAAAATGATATATTATGTAACTGTCAAATCAATAAGATGCTTCAATTGTGCAAATACAAGATTAGGTTTTCCTTCCCTGTTTTTCTGTTATTTTTCTGTGTGTGACCTTGATCATCTCCTTCCCTCACTTCCTTACTTAGAAGGAACAAACCTGACTCTGTAGCTGTTTTGTGTGAAGGGTTTTGAATGCCGCCACTGAAAAAAAAGAGGTTTATGTCAACATCGTGATATTTGTCAGTTATTTCTCCCGCTCCGTTAAAGCCAGACGGAAGGAGGGTGAGCTGTAGGTTTTTGAACTTGACTGATAAGTGGAGACCTGTCTCTGACTTCCCAAGCTTGGTCAGTTTCTTGAGCTAACCAGCTCTTCAGTATCCTGAATAAGATAAAGTTGTCGCATTATACAGCCTATTGGGTTCTTCCTGTCGTTATTTTTACAGCAAAGTGACTGTGTGTCTAACTCAGGGAGTTTGAACGGGGTTGTCTCCAATCTGAGGGGCTGGCATTCTTCATCTGGAGACAGGCGTTTCTCTCTGCATAGCAAGATACAGTGTTTATGGAGATGGCTGGCGTTCTGGAGGCTACAACCCAAGGATACTCTCCAAGGTTTTAGTAGATACTATGTTTTGATTAAGCCATACTGAAATAAAGTTCATAAGGATGCAGGGTTCTACTAGAAAATCTGTCTGAAACATTGTTTGGTTTATTATACTGTTGACCTTTACATAATGCTTGCAGCTAGGTAGAAAGCCCTGTGACAGCTTTAAAGAATCTTAAGACTGGAAAAGTTGCTCTAGCTGAGTAGCTTGCCTATGACTTTGGCAGATTATAAGCAGTTAGTTTAAAATTTACAGGTTAGAGCAACAATGAGAATTTGATAAATTGCAGTTTTCCTTTAAAAAATAAAAAACCTGCTTTTCAACTTTTAAGTTTTTGAAAACCACGTTTCTAACAAATCTTCCCCCAAAGTGAGGCCTTGCAGTTGAAAGACAACATGGACTTAACCTTAGTATTACATGTACTGTGTCAGCGCCCTAGAATTAATCGTCTATTTTTCTGTTTTTAGTTGACGTATAATTGATGTACAATAGTGTATGTTGCGGGTGTACAGTATACTGACTCATAATTTTTAAAGGTTATATACTTCATTTGTACTTATTATAAAATATTAGCTATATTCTCTGGGTTATACAGTATATCCTTGTGGCTTATCTTGTGCATAATAGTTTGCACCTCACATCACCAATTCCATGAACAGGAGTTTGAGCAAACTCTGGGAGATGGTGAAGGACAGGGAAGCCTGGCGAACTGCAGTCCATGGGGTTGCAGAGTCAGACACGACTCAGCAGCTGAACAATAGCAGCAACAGTCCCCTACCTCTGTATTGATCTGCTTTTTTCCAATGAGAATCATGGCTTCCTTGGTGAGTCTGTAGAGAAGCTCACCCCCTGTTGGGCCACTCCGGGTCTTTGGTCCCCCTCCTTCTTGACTTAATGGTGACCCTGAGGCCTGACCTCATCTTTTCTTCCACGACAACCTGTCCTTTTTCTGTTTTACTTGATTGAATACAATCACTAGCAAACAAGAAAATGAGACATTTTAGTCTTGCCTCCTGATTTTGCATTCCATTTACTAAACAAATCCCCAGTCCTTATCATTATGGGAAAGGTAATCCTAGTTTATGCCAATTGAGATATCTATTTTGAAGCTATTTGAAAACTCGGCCCATTTTCAACTTAAAAAAACAAGTAATTTTTAACCAACAATTTAAATGCTTGAACTTTAAGAAAGGTCACAATTATGAATGAGAATGAAGATTCTATCACAGTTTAAATATCCCCAAATCTGTTTCACCTTGGCTGCTTTTCTTTCTCTTGTTAACTGTTCTGTTTGCCATTTCAGTGCTTATTACCATTTTCTTAGAGGGACAAAGGAGTTGAAATTCAAATTCTTATTGTGATTAGTCAACTGCTTTATTTATTTTTTAAAAAAGGAAAGAAAAAATAGAAATTGGAAATTGAGTAGCATTCTGAACATCAGTGAGTTTCATTTCTAAATCTTAAATCCCTCTTGTCACCACTCAAAAAACTTGCCATTCACAGGTATAATGGTATGGTTAATACATAGAACTAACTTTGCCATCTAGTGATGTGAACTGTGTATCATTCTAGGATGCCTTTGCTATACAAAATAGATAAACTTTCTCATGGCTGAAAGAATGAAGACTTAATTAGCATGCCTCACCCACAGCCTGGGTGAAGCTGGGCGATTCCAAGGGGCTTTAGAACCTGGAGGACCCAGACCATCCATCTTTAGACTGGTACTGCATGATAACAAGATGACTACCTTGGTTCTAAATATCTTCACTCTACTTGAGAGGAAGGGAGGAGGCCCACTTGGGTTGGTCTTCTGGCAGGAAGGAGAAGATTTTGCTAAAAAAACAAACAAACAAACCCCAGCAAACTTCTTGTATTCCTCTGGTTGGAATTGTGTCACATGCCAGTCACTGGCAAAGTTGAATGGAATTACCGTGTTGGCTTCAACAAACTTGATTCATGCCCTGCACTGGGTTTGGTCCACCTTCTGGACCAAAGTCTTAGACAAGACTTCTGCCTGCTACCTGAACAAAGTAGTCTTTTACCAAGGGGAGAGGGGAGCCACCAGTGTGTGTTCAGTCGCTCAGTTGTGTCCAACTCTTTGGACCCTCGACCCCTGTGGACTCCTGCCCACTAGGCTCCTCTGTCCATGGGATTTCCCAGGCAAGAGCCACCAGTAGTAACCCCCATAAAACATAAAATGTACAATTACAGATGACTATTAATGACCACCTGTTGTTATGTAACATTGCATTAAACGTAATAATAATAGCTGATGTTATAAGCCCTTGTGGAAGTATCAGTGCTGTTATTAAATGCTTTACCTGCATCATTTTCTCTAATCTTCACCATGACCCAACTTGATATATACCATTTGTAAGTGGCAGAGCTGGGAATCAAACCTAGACTCTAGGATAAACACTAAATTATGAAGTGTTGTGCTGAGTCGCTCAGTCATATTCGACTCTTTGCGACCTCATGAACTGTAGCCCACCAGGCTCCTCTCTCCATGGGATTCTCCAGGCAAGAATACTGGAGTGGGTTGCCATCCCCTCCTCCAGGGGATCTTCCTGACCCAGGGATCGAACCCAGAAATCCCGTGTTGCAGGCGGATTCTTTACTGTCTGAGCCACCAGGGAAGCCCTAAAGATACTGATTAACAGTAGGTAAAATTGATGAACCTCAGGTAGGAGCAGAAGGACGTTGACATGTACTTCGTAGCAGTTTACCACAGTGATGTGTATCAAGAAGCAGTGGCAAAGAGTTTTGAGAGTACTCAAAATAAAAATTTTCTCTCTTTGCCTCCAGTTTCAGAAAAAGGAGCATTTTCTGATGCTTCCTTTCTTATGCCCCTTCGATAACAAATTGAATCTGGTTTTTGTTTTTTTTTAAAAAACCAAGTTGTAAGGAAGAATATTACTACATCAGAAACTTGAGATTGTACCTAGTTCTCAGTTGAAAGACAAGAACGCAAAGGAACGTAATGAGTATATTCAAATCTGTTGTTAGATTAAAATGAAAAAATACAGTATTAATTCATGCCATTTGGCAGTAGCAGATGCTGCTGCTAAGTCGATTCAAGTTGTGTCCAACTCTGTGCGACCGCATAGACGGCAGCCCAGCAGGCTCCCCCGTCCCAGGATTCTCCAGGCTAGAACACTGGAGTGGGTTGCCATTTCCTTCTCCAATGTATGGAAGTGAAAAGAGAAAGTGAAGCTGCTCAGTCGCGTCAGACTCCTAGCGACCCCATGGACTGCAGCCCACCAGGCTCCTCCATCCATGGGATTTGCCAGGCAAGAGTACTAGAGTGGGATGCCATAACCTTCTCCCAGTAGCAGATGAAATATCCTTAATTTTGTTGTTACCCAAAAATGACCAAATATTTTCCTATTTTCAGATGTTTCTGCTTACATAGAAATGTCAGTATTTTCCAGTGAGGTTTAGCTTTCAATCTCATTGTTCAGATTCAGCTATTTGAAAGGGCTTTAAGCCTGACTTTACCTGTCCATGGCCTCCCCCACCCCAAGTTAATCTTACAAATAGTCTAATAAGAAGAATTGGCTCGGTTTCAGCCAGCATGCTATGCGCCATCTCATTTAAACGTCATTGAATCCTGGTGAGGCAAATGTCTCCTCACAGGTAAAAACCCTAAAATAAATGACTTCCCCAAGGGAAGGGCGTGAGTAAGCACTGGCAGCTGGATTCAGATTTAGCTCCACCTGCAGAGCCTCTGTTCTGCCGGTGGACCAGCAGGAGCCCTGCCCAGCCCCCGTCTCCTGTGCTGCTGTGCCACCAGAACGTTTGAAAGATGCAGGTGCTTGCCTTTTCAGCCCTCAGTGCAAGCTTGCAACTGCGGTTCGGTTGCTGGGGGAACTTCTGGAATGCCCATTTGTTCCTGAAAATAGATCAATTCATTCTTGGCCACTCTGATTGACATGCTGCGTCCAGCCTTGGGACACATAGTTCGGTGAAAACAGCAGAAGGAGAAACAAAAAACTAAATCCTAACGACCAGCGATGACGTTAAGCTGAACATGAGTCAAGTTCCTGCTCTTAAGGAGAGGATTGTCTGGTGAAAGAGACCTACATAAATCAGTAGTCACAGTTGAATATGACGAGGGACCAACCCCATGAAAGATGAATTGTGTCTCTGAGTAAGAGTGACTATTGTTTGTACGTAAATGTGGTTCACCGACCCTGAAGGCCAGCTTTTCTGTTCTTTCCCTGCTTTGCTGGTAGTCCTGTCCAATGCTGAATCTTTTTCTCAACAGCCTGGTGAAGCTGTAGCTTCATCTCTCTCCTCCAGGTCTTTACTGTGCTCAGTATTCTCATTATAGATGCTGAATTTCTCTAGGGGTCGTCTCAGGCAAGAAACCCAGCTGTTTTCAACCCTTTGGTCTTCATTCAAAACCTGGCTGAGACGTCTTGTGCTTCTTTCTGCATCTGGGTCTCCGTCACCATCCCTCTACCACAGCCTTGCTCCAGGTCTTCATCACCCCTCACCTGGAGCATCTTAACTCCTCCTTGCCAGCCTTGCTGCTGCCCCTGCCTCTCTGCCTTCCCAGGACAGTCTGGGCTTTTCCACAGCCTTGAGTGGTGGTCTTCGCCTTGGCCCTTGGAACTGTGTGTCAGCACTGAGAGTGATGTTCCCACAGGCAGGGTCGGCCTCATGTTGATGGTAGCAAGCATACTGAATAATTACAATATCATTGTGAACTCACGTCATCATCTGAATTCATTGTCTTGACCGTGTTTATCCAATCTGTTTGTTCTGGTAGGCTTAAGAATTCTGTCGATTATTTACTTCTTTCTGTTCTTTACCTTTCATGTTCTTCTTGATTTGGGTTCTTTTGCCCTATTAATTTTTTTTTTCTTTTCTCCTTTTCTTCTCTTTCTCCATCACATTTTATAAGTATAGTTTCATATGCAATATTATTAGCTACTTCATTACATTTTAAGCATATTAATGAGATATTTTAATAAAAAGCTTTCCAAAACCCAGTCCTGTAACAAATAAAAAAAGTCATAAAGAAAAAATTTGGTAGAACACAGACTTGGATCCCATCTCTGACCCCACACTCTGTCATCACAGTCATGGCCCAGGCGTGCAGTGTTGGTTCAGGGCAGGGAATACAATTCAAGGTAGAAGGAGTAGGACATACTACTCTGTATTTTCATGCTAGTGAGAGTTGAAGAGCCTGGGTTTGGTGGGCATGATGCAGAAATTGAGGAAAAGCTGGCTTATAGTTAAGTGAAAAACGAAGAGCTCAGTATACTTATTTGCTAATAAAACACTAACTCAGGCCGAGGCTCTAATTACTCATGAAGGGTCCAAACTCCAGTGATGGAAGGGCCACTCAACAGTTCTCAAGTGTCCTTTATACACAAAATAACAGTCTTCAAACTGGCCCAGTGAGCTCATTAAATATCATATTGTTCTGCCAGATAAGGCTCTTGTTTCAGGGAGTGACTCAGAGACTGTCACTTCTTGGGCCAGGAGAATGAAAGTGCTCTTCAGGCTCTGGGGAAAGGATAAATTGTTGACGGTGTTCCGAGGCCATCCCTCCCCACTTCGGTCTGTGTCTGATTAAACCATGTGTTATATTGAAAGATGACCACTCAACTGATCTATTCAGCTCAGTGTTGTCATGAGGTTTCTGCTGTAGACCCACACAGTGGAGAGGAGGCTAGAAATAGAAAGTTCCTTATGGACAGGGTTCAACTCGTGCCAAAGAACATCCCAGGCTTGATGGTGCTGGGCTGGCAAAGTCATGTGTGCTCAGAGCTTGGGTCCAAGGCTCCATCTCCTTCCTTGTAAGTGGAAAGTTAACTACCAGCCAAGAGTGTCATCTCATTGGGGTTACTTGCTTTTATTTTTTTCTTACTGAAAAACAGAAGTGAATCACACCCTTCACCAAGCCCTGCTGCAGAAGGAAATGATGCAGTGCTGGTCACGCGGCACAAAGGAGAAAGGGCCATAATGCAAACCTAGTTCTTCATTGTGTTCTGGTGTAAGGACGGCTTCAGTCCCCGCACAAAACTGTGGTTCTTCAGCATGGACCCTTCTTTACGTGGAGGAACCATGATGTTTTACTTCGTTTTTGTCCTTTTTTAATTCTTCTACCTCTTTGACCACTGGAGTTCATTAATTTTGATTGTAATACAAAGTATGGAAAGAATTGATTTAAGCTTGTTTGATTTACTTTTTTTCTGTGTGATTTGGGATAGTTATGACCATGTGCTTTGCCTCAGCCCCTAACTTGCTATGTGACTTTGAGCAAGGTGCTTCCACTCTGATTCTATAGAAAGGTTTTAATATATATTATATCTCTTTATAAAAATAATTGAATGAGTCCCATCACTTCATGGCAAGTAGAAGAGGAAAAACTGGAAGCAGTGACATATTTTATTTTCTTGGGCTCTAAAATCACTGCTGAGTGACTGAACTGAACTGAAAATCACTGTGGATGGGGATTGCAACCATGAAATTAAAAGATGCTTGCTCCTTGGAAGGAAAGCTATGACAAACCTAGACAGCATATTAAAAAGCAGAGACATCACTTTGCCAGCAAAGGCCCATATAGTCAGAGCTATGGTTTTTCCAGTAGTCATGTATAGATGTGAGTGTTGGACCACTCGAAGGCTGAGCACCAGAGAATTGATTCTTTCAAATTGTTGTGTTGGAGAAGACTCTTGAGAGTCCCTTGGATAGCAAGGAGATCAGACCAGTCAATTGTAACGGAAATCAACCCTGAATATTCATGGGAAGGATCGATGCTGAAGTTGAAGCTCCAATACTTTGGCCACCTGATGCGAAGGAAAAGACCCTGATGCTGAGAAAGATTGAGGGCAGAGGAAGAAGGGGGTGACAGAGGATGAGATGGTTGTATGGCATTACTGACTCAATGGATATGAATTTGAGCAAGCTCTGGGAGATAGTGAAGGACAGGGAAGCCTGGTGTGCTGCAGTTCATGGGGTCACAAAGAGTGGATCATGACTTACTGACTGAACAACAACAGTAAAGTTTATAAAAT
Source organism: Bos indicus (assembly GCF_029378745.1). Lineage (NCBI taxonomy): Eukaryota > Metazoa > Chordata > Mammalia > Artiodactyla > Bovidae > Bos > Bos indicus. Next base: position 28,829,775 of record NC_091771.1, on the reverse strand, counting down.
GTTTAATATACAGCCTCACTGTTGTAATTACTTGATAAATTGTGGCCATTCTTATTATTTAATTAATGCTTATCTAAATTCCTCTGTGAGTTAATGCTTTTAACATGTTTGTTCATTGCTAAGACAATAGGGCCAGGGACCACAGAGTCCTGGAGTCTCTTTGTAACATCTTGCCTTGGCGATCTGGTCTTTACCACTCCCTGTAGACCTTTTGGTAAAGAGGTATATTTCTGGAACTTCAGAACATCTCTGAATTCAGAGTTGTGTGGAGTGACTGCTAGTGCAGCAGGGTATGAGTATGCTACAGCTGAAGCCTGTCTTGCAAGCGTCACATGAGTTCAACCGTGTTGTGGTATAGTTGCTAAGTCGTGTCTGACTCTTTGCGACCACCTGGACTGCAGCACACCAGTCTTCCCTGTCCTTCACCATCTCTTGGAATTTGCTCAAACTCATGTCCATTGGGAGAAGGCAATGGCACCCCACTCCAGTACTCTTGCCTGGAAAATCCCATGGACAGAAGAGCCCGGAAGGCTGCAGTCCATGGGGTCGTTAAGAGTCGGACACGACTGAGCGACTTCACTTTCACTTTTCGCTTTCATGCATTGGAGAAGGAAATGGCAACCCACTCCAGTATTCTTGCCTGGAGAATCCCAGGGCCGGGGGAGCCTGGTGGGCTTCTGTCTGTGGGGTCGCACAAAGTTGGACACGACTGAAGCAACTTAGCAGCAGCAGCATGTCCATTGAGTTGGTGATACCACCCAACTATCTCATCCTCTTTCGTTCCCTTCTCCTCCTGCCTTCAGTCTTTATCAGCATCAGGGTCTTTTCCAGTGAACTGGCTCTTTGAATCAGGTGGCCAAAGTATTGGAGCTTCAGCATCAGTCCTTCCAATGAATATTCAGGATTGATTTCCTTTAGGATTGACTGATTTGATCTCCTTGCTGTCCAAGAGTCTCCTCCAGCACCACAGTTCAAAAACCTTAAGCATGTGTTTTTTGGACCTGAGCCAAAGTCTTCTCCCAAGTACGAGTCCAGATGTCACATTCAGGGTGAAGTCTTCTCTGACTGCTTCGCTTCCCCTGCTCTTTCTACATACTTCCACAGCAGCAGTGGCCACAGTGTCGTGTAAGTGTGCTGTGTGGTCTAGGTAACTCCTGGGCTAAGATTCCACCATCTGTTCATCCTTATATTCCCCATACCTTTCAGGGCACATGGGCACTTGATAAGAAACTGTCACATATTAACAGTGAGTAAAATTACCTGAATGGGTATAGGAGGCCTGTGGCCAAATATAACTTACATTGATCCCATCATGGATGAGCTCCCAGCAAGCAGTAACAATGTTCTGTATTGGGGGATGGAGGGAGTTTGCTCTAAGCTGGGACTCAACATCCAGCCTTGGCTATAAAGTCTCTTTCCCTCTGTGACCTTCACCTGTTTTTTTTGAGTGGATTTAATAAGTTAAACTCAGCAGTTCTACTCCTGGATATATATCCCCCCCCTCCTCCAAAAAAAATGCTAATTCAAAAAGATTCATCACTCCAGTGTTCACAGTAGCCTTCTTTATAATTGCCAAGATATGGAGGCAACCTAAGTGTCCATCAACAGATGAATGGATAAAGAAGATGTAGTATAGATATATTCAATGGAATACTACTTAGCCATAAAAAGAACAAAATTTTGCCATTTGGCAGCAACATGGACGGACTTTGTGTTCACAGAACTCAGGGCCCATGTATCCATGAAACTCAAGACGAAGTTAGAGTGAAATAATGTATTTATGTAGTAATCAGCCACTTCAGGGAATATTTCTGTGATTGGTTTTTTGTTTTGGTTTGTTTTAAATTAGTTGACACTGTCAAAGATTGCCTTCTCTAGAAAATATATTCACTTGTTCCTACATTTGCATAGTGTCATTTAAGTTAAATGGATTTAACTTTACTTTTAAACCTTCCAGCCACTTTTGCCAAATTAGAAGGAAACTATTTTTAGTGAGATTACAGAAATAATTCTTTATGATCAAGGGCTTTTTACATGGGAGGGATGCTGCTGTTTCATATTTGGAGAAATTGATTGTCTTAGTAGAAAAAAGTTCTAAACACAGTCCTGACAGTTAAGATGGATTTACTCAGAGCATCAAATTGGACATGCCTGAATGAGCTTCAGGAAGTTCCTGTCAGTGAATCAACAGCCTTTCCCTTCTCTTACAAATTATTGGATGCTTGCTTGAGTAGGGCACCAGGCCGGATAGAGCCTACGCAGCAGGGCCACCTCCTGCCTTCTATGGACTTTACAGTCAAAGACAGCTGGCTTTGATGAAAGGAGAGATAGAAGGAAGTTGCGGAGAACAAAAATGCTGATCAGATAAATGTTCTTTTCTGTGCCAGGCCTTGTGCTTGGACTCAGGGATACTGACATAAATAATCATCCAGAGGATAAACTGATTAATTTTTTTTTTAATGTGGGAGGGAAGAGGCAGAGGAATTGTTCCAAGAGGCTGTGACATTTGAACTTGAAGAATGCTACAGAAAGGCGAGAGGAGAGCAAAGGAAAGAGCGTGATCAAATGCTGGGGGCTATGAAATTCATGGACTCAGGGAGCTATGAAATTAATGGATTCAGGGAGCGGCCGGATCTCAGGGTCCCAGAAGAGTCACAGAAGGTACCTGCAGACAATTGCATCAGATCATAAGGAGCACTGAAGGAGCTGTTGAAGGGTCTGGGCTTTGTCCTGAAAGCATCAGGCAAGCCCCACTGCTTTTGTTTGTTTTTTTCTTCTTCTTTTATATTTTTAAAATTTTGAAAGTATGATAACACATTTACAGGAGACTTGGAAAATACAGAGCAAAGTTACATATGGTTCTACTACATATTAAAATTATTTTTAAAGTAGATAAATTAAGACTTTTAGTTGGAGTTTCAATATCAAACTCAAAACTTAATGAATAGAAAAGTAGAAGGATACAATAGACCTGGAAAGCACTATAAACCAATTCAACATAATTAAGATTTATACAGTTTTCACGCAACAACAGGATACAAGTTCTATTCAAGTTCCCATAGACTATAAACCAGGAGACAGTGAAACATATCCAGAGACATGAAGCAAAGTGCAAACATTTCATGGTCTAAAGGTATTGACATAGTACACTGCTGCTAAGTCACTTCAGTTGTGTCCGACTCTGTGTGACCCCATAGACGGCAGCCCACCAGGCTCCCCTGTCCCTGGGATTCTCCAGGCAAGAACACTGGAGTGGGTTGCCATTTCCTTCTCCAATGCATGAAAGTGAAAAAGTGAAAGTGAAGTCGTTCAGTCGTGTCCGACTCTTAGCGATCCCATGGACTGCAGCCCACCAGGCTCCTCCATCCATGGGATTTTCCAGGCAAGAGTACTGGAGTGGGGTGCCATTGCCTTCTCCACATAGTACACAGTCAGTCTCTTATCACTGGGGATTTATGTTAGAAATCAATATGAAAAGATATCTGAAAATAGCCCACACATTTTCAAGTGTGGTGCCTGACAGCTTTTTAAAGCGGGAGCAACATGGACAGATTCCAGGGAATGCTGAGCATTTGGGTTGAAAGTGGAGGTAGAAGAATCTCTATGAGGATAACCCAGGGAAGAGATGACACAACTAAAAGTAAGGGAGAAGGAGAGGAGGGGACAGTTTCAAGCAACTTGTCTGGGTTAGCATTGCCAGGGCTCAGAGTCCTCCCTAAACTGAGGCTGTGCTTGGTTTTAACACATGATATTGATATGCATGATGATGTAGCTCATGCAAGTGGCTTAAAAAGGAGAGGGCAAGAGACAGAAGCAATTTCCTGAGGAACAGCGTTTTGCAATTATACGTTGAATGGGAGTTGTGCTCTTAGAATATTTGTGTTGAAGCTAAAAGGTGATGATGGAGTTACCTGCTGATATCTCTCTTAATTTATTGCACCAGAATAGCAGAGGCATTTTCTTGCTGATATATATTGTTGAGTTTGGTTCATGGTTATTCCCAGATTATATAGATGGACAGAGATTTTGTGTTTCAATAAAATAAAATTCAGATGAGCAAAGCACCTTGAATCATTTAAATGCACAAATAAGGCTCTAATGAATGCTGCACAGCCCTCTGGAATACTTTGGGATGGTTTCAGGTTATCAGTTCATCTAAATTGTCTAACCAGTTTGTTTTGTTTTGTTTTGGCCACGTCACACAGCCTGTGGGATCTTAGTTCCCCAACCAGGGATCAAACCCACAACCCTTGCAGAGAAAGCATGGAGTCTCAACTTACTGGACCTTCAGGGACATCCCCTAATTTGTCTAACCAATTTTTGTATATGGAAATCTCCCAGGATTGTGTAGTGTGACTTCACAGGAAAGCAGTGCTTCATGAAAGGTCACAAACACTGTTTAAGAGACAAGGTTCAGCATGATGTGATCTCTGTTAGTTGCCTTTTGGTGCATTCATAGCCATACATGGTTTGGTCCTCCTAGGACTGGCTCTCGAGTTCCTGTCTACCTTCTAGAGAGAGCCAGCGTGCTTCCCAGGCCATGTGGACTTGCGTAAATCTCTCTAGGAGAAAAATCTCTCCTAGTCTTAGGCAACTCGATGATGACATATTTTTCTGTGTTTGTGTGCCAGTTCAAACTCTATCCCATTAGGCTAGTTGAATCAGAGTCTCCCAGTGCCTCCTCCCTGCCCTTACGTGAGGAAACTGCTGGAAGTTGTATTCACTTTTATGGGCTGCCAGGGCATGGCCGTCACTACTTCAGAATGCCGCCGAGTGCTCTGTAACAATTAATAAGTCATGGCAGCTGGTTTGTCATCACGTAGGAAAGTAAGGCAGACATGCACCTAATTTGTCATAAAACAGCAGTGTAAACCTTACACTTACCCTGTCTTGAGCATTTAGTTCTCTCAATGAATATTGCACAATAAAGGAACTTAAAGTTATAATTACATATCTGCCACATGTAGTATTTCAGGAAGACACATCAGCATGTGAACAAGTTCTTAAAGAGCTACTTAATAGTGAGGGACTGGTAGTCCAGTGGTTGACCACGTGCTCCCACTGCAGGGGATGGAGGTTTGGTCCCTGGTTGGGGAACTAAGATTCCATAAGCTGTGCTGTGAGGCCAGAAAAAAGAAAAAAGGACTAAAAAGTTAAAAAAAAAAAAAAAAAAAAAAGCTACTTAACAATGAGAATTATTTAAATAAATGAACTAACAGCCGTATAGTTGAGACAGAAATAATACTTTAAACCATAAACCAAGAAGTTACACAGTAACAAAACTCCATTCATACATATACATATTTAAATTTATACAGTAACAAAACTCCATTCATATAGATACATATTTAAATATTTCCATCCCTTTCCATTCTGAGGGCTCAAAGTTATTGCATCCCAGGATGTAATTGGGTGAGGAAAAGAACCGTTGCCCTTTCATTTGGTTAAGGGAGGTTTTGTGGTACCAGTTGGATTTGTAAAAGGTCTTTGAAAGAGAAGATGTATTGGCAGGATTGGGAGGAAAAGGCATGTCAACCAAAAAGTGTGTGGCTGGAGTGAAGAAGCAGAGGAAGGGAGTGGTGGTGTGGCTGGCCAGAGCAGCTGAAGGGAATTCAAGACCTACCTCCTGGAATGAAACAGAAGCCCACCAAAGCTTCAGACACACAGTTGCCAGTTGAGTTTTCTGCTTGAATAGGAGCCCGTGTTCCCTAGCACTCCAAGGGCTCTGAGGTTTCAGGTGGGGATTAGCCGATGAAATGATCCTGCTGTGGGAACAGTATGAATCAAGATTGTGGTCTCTGTGTGAGGATTTCACATTTTGTCAGACCATTTTACCAGCTTTTCTTCCCTCATTCCTGTGGCTTCCAAATTAAAGCTGTAAACAAACAGATACACTCTGAGAACCCACTGTGTGCAGAGCACTGCAGTAGGTGTTTTGGATTGCCCTGAATTGCAAAGAAGTGACCCTCAAGAGGCAGGCAAACTGGGAATCCATGATTTTTAGTAAGAATGCTGATGGTAATACAGTGGTTATCCCAAATCCCTGTGTACTCAGCTGTAACGTGTGGGATATAGTTAGACGGGGCTAAGGGAGTATTAAGATGTTTAAAAATCTGTTTCCTAGTCAGTTTTATGTTTTTGGTTTTATGTGGATTTGGGTGCCATGTGGAAGCATTTAATATCTGAGATATCTTTTATGGTGTTTTTGCATCTCAGTTTCTAGGCAGTCTGGTATAGCAGGAACAGTACACACTTCTGAGTCAGGAGAACTGTATTGGAGTCCCTTGGGTGTGCGATTTGGACAAGTTACTTTAACTTTTTCAGCTTCAAGCAGGCATAAAGCTAACTCCTCAGTCTTGAAATGGAGTCCCCCTAAAACCAAGTTCCCAGTCTTACCCAGCCTGATAGTTTTTGGAGTGATTAATAGATATTCACATATTGAATCAATACATCAATATTTTATTGCTTATTTGTGAATATTTATGGCTAGAGGTGTTTACTGATTCATAGTTATGCAAAAAGGTGGCTTTTCTTAATGGCTTTCCATGTTTAGTCACAAAAATGGTTTCCCATATGTCTAAGTTTTATAAAGCAGTAATTGGTCTGGATAATAGCATGTACAATAGAAATATAATGCACGACTTTTTTGCAGTTTTAAGCTTTCTAGTAGTCACATTAAACAAAGCTTGAAAACATCTACAATTTCTTTTAGTATTTTACCTAGTCCAGTATATTTAAAATATTATTTTGACATGTAATCATCATAAACATTTTTTCTTTTTAAAAAAATTTTTAATTGAAAGATAATTGCTTTATAGAATTTTGTGGTTTTCTGTCATACATCAACAAGAATCAGCCATAGGTACACTCATGTCACTTCCCTCCAGATCCTTCCTCCCATCTCCCTCCCCATCCCACCCCTCAGCCTGTCACAGAGCCCCTGTTTGCATTCCCTGAGTCACACAGCAAATTCCCACTGGCTATCTATTTTACATATGGTATTGTAAATTTCCATGTTACTCTCTCCATACATCTCTCCTTCTCCCACCTCCCCTCCCCCCATGCCCATAGGTCTGTTCTCTGTCTGTTTCTCTGTCACCATAAACGTTATTAATGAAATATTTCATATTCTTTCTAGAGGGAATAATTCTCCAAAATCCAGTGTTCATTCATCTCAAACCACCAATGAATCTAAATTTGAATACCAAATTGGCCAAAAAGCCTTGATCTCTATTTAGATATCATAAAATTTACAGTTTAAAAAACTAGTTGTACATATGCAAATTATTACAGATGTACCTAAATTTTTTCCTATAACTGAATCAAGTATCAAGTTTTCAATTTTAATTTAAACGGATTAAAATGAAAATGCAGTAACTCAATTGCACTAACCACATTTCAAGCGCTTCATAGTTTTATGTGGCTGGTATTGAACAGCACAGCTAAAATTATCTTGAATTGTTTTTTAATAGGTCCCCAGACTTTTAGGCAGCTGAATCATTTCATAATAAAAAATAAAGATATTCTAAACCTGGATTTCATCTTGGGAGTTGCCTTATACTGATTATGCTTAGTGGTGACATCTGACACTCAGCTTGTTCTGCCTGCTAGATTGATGACATCTTCTTTGAATGCAGCTCTCTAGGTTAGCCAAAGTAATGTTTAGTTGCTTTTAAAATGCTGCAGGAGGATGGCTGTTTTTTCATAGCAAGTGTCTGAATCCATTATCTTTTGACTGAAAAGTCTGGATCTCAAACTGCTTGACTTGCCCAAGGTCCTACGGCTAATCGTGGGGCAAGTACCTCTTAAACCTGGACTTATGGATCCTGGCTGCCCTGGAGTCCTTATTTTGCCTGCTTTGGAGAACCCTGAAGGAGGACCCTTTCTTAGACCATATTTTTTGATTCTCAAATATATCATCAACTCCAGATCCAAAGTAGAATGTAGAAACCATGCTGTAGGCTGAGTTGTCTCAAAGGGTCCTTGGGCAGAGCAAGGTTGTGGAGATGAAAAGTCTTGGGGATAGAGGCCTGCTGCTGCTGCTGCTGCTAAGTCTCTTCAGTCGTGTCCGACTCTGTGCGACCCCATAGACGGCAACCAACCAGGCTGCCCCATCCCTGGAATTCTCCAGGCAAGAACACTGGAGTGGGTTGCCATTTCCTTCTCCAATACATGAAAGTGAAAAGTGAAAGTGAAGTTGATCAGTCGTCTCTGATTCTTAGCGACCCCATGGACTGCAGCCTTCCAGGCTCCTCCGCCCATGGGATTTTCCAGGCAACAGGGATAGAGGCCTCCTTAGTAGTAAAAAGCTACGTGACAAAGTCCCTTCTTCCTGCTTCTTCATTCACCTGTAAAGGCAAAATTTAACTTGATAGAACTGTCTTATGATCCAGCAATCCCACTGCTGGGCATACACACTGAAGAAACCAGGATTGAAAGAGACACGTGTACCCCAATGTTCATCGCAGCACTGTTTATAATAGCCAGGACATGGAAGCAACCTAGATGTCCATCAGCAGATGAATGGATAAGAAAGCGATGGTACATATACACAATGGAGTATTACTCAGCCATTAAAAAGAATACATTTGAATCAGTTCTAATGAGGTGGATGAAACTGGTGCCTATTATACAGAGTGAAGTAAGCCAGAAAGAAAAACACCAATACAGTATACTAACACATATATATGGAATTTAGAAAGATGGTAACAATAACCCTGTATACGAGACAGCAAAAGAGACACTGATGTATTGAACAGTCTTTTGGACTCTGTGGGAGAGGGAGAGGGTGGGATGATTTGGGAGAATGGCATTGAAACATGTATAATATCATATATGAAACGAGTCGCCAGTCCAGGTTCGATGCACGGTACTGGATGCTTGGGGCTGGTGCACTGGGACGACCCAGGGGGATGGTATGGGGAGGGAGGAGGGTTCAGGATGGGGAACACATGTATACCTGTGGCGGATTCATTTTGATATATGGCAAAACCAATACAATATTGTAAAGTTAAAAAATTAAAAAAAAAAAAAAAAAAGAAAAACAACCATTTTAATCCCCCACATAGTGGTGCCTTTAGTATGTTCATTTCTAATGTATAAAGTTCTCTTTTGGGAATGCCTCTTTTTTACTCCTACATAAAACCAGTACGGATGATTCATAAGTGTTGGGTGGAAATTGATATGGGATACTTAGCTGAATGGTTCTTGAACGTTCAGTGTAACTGGTTTTTAGATATTGTTGTTTTCTGTATGCTTTTTTTTTTTCCTGTATGCTTTCTTAATGAATAGTCAAAAGGGAGAGATAGAGCTCATTCCTTAAGCTCCTGGCGTGAGCTATTTCACCAGCATTTGCATACTTGATCAAGAAGGTTAGTGTTTTCAGGACCAGTCAAAACTTCAAGTTGGAAATATTGGTTTAAATGATGCTTTTTCAGATGCAATAGTTGTTTTCTCTCATTTTAACTGTACTTCTCTGAGCTCCCATTATCAAGCTCATTGTATTAAGTATTTAGATGTAAAAATATGAAAATCCTTTGAGTTTTCACCCTCCACTATTGATGCAATACATCTTTTTTTTCTTTTTTTGGCCATGCTGCATGGCTTGAAGAATCTTAGTTCCCCAACCAGGGATTAAACACTCATCCTCTGCAGTGGAAAAAAGTGGAGTCTTAACACTGGACCACCAGAAAAGTCCGTAATGCAATACATCTTGAAGAGCCCCTCTTTTTTGTTCTGGGCCACTAGTCAGCAATGCCCTTGTGGACTGTTGTTTCCAGGAGGCTTAGCTCTAAGGGCAGATATTGCCCTGCTTTTGTTGGCACTGTCATTAGTTGTATTTTAGAATTTTTGCATCTATGAAGTGATCATTTGTTACATCTTGCCTTCTCTGCATCCAATTCGCTGAGGGTTTGAAAACTGAACAAATAAACCTGCCTGAGTTGTATGCAAATAAAAGTTAGACTTGCAGTGAGAACTCGAATAGACTGTGTACTTGAGTTTTGTGACATCTATTTGGGCAAAGAAGCTATGAGGCTGTTTCGAGATGAAAAACACATTAAGGACAACATAAATGAGCTCCAAGTTTGCGGGGAGGTTACTTTCTGGTTCTTTATTATGTTTTGAGTTGTAAGGATGAGGTTACTAGCTTGACAGCTCTGTTCAAGATGGTAACTGTTTTAAACCCTCCCATTCCCCTGTCTGGGGAGACAGTTTTATAGCATACTAAATTATCATTTTTTTAAATTAAATATTCCCAGAGGCCACCAGTAGCTTCCAAACCTGGCTGCACATCCAAATTACTTGTGGAGCCTTTAAAAAAGATAGATCACAACTTTCCACCAATTTCACCAGAAATTGGTGAAATTTGTCCTGGAATTTGTGCTTTTTATGGAGCTCCCAAGCTCTATAAAAAGAGCTGTAAAGAGTCCTTTGTCAGCCCTCCCAGAATAAATGCATTAAACTCAAGAAATAGGATCAATACAGTATTCCTCCAATAAAACATAATTAAAAGACTATAGATCAGGGAGAGATCTGGTTAGGCATTGCACTTTCTGCTGTGGAACTGGGGAGTGTTTTTCTAAACTGATTCATCTTCAGAGAAAAGTTTTTGGAGAAGAAGCGCTTAGAGTATGTCTAACACAAGTAAGTTCTTTCATTTCTTATTAGCATAGAACGCCTTCTGATTTTCCTCTCCAAGGTGGGGCCTAAGTGCACCTGGTAATTTACAAGAGAACGGGTGTCACATGGAGGTTTAAAGAGAGGCTCTGTGTAGGTTCAGACAATCTGTATGTCATAAGTATTGCACACCTGTTGGTAGAACACTGCTTTAACAGTGGCTGGGTTCCAGGGGTGCCCTACACCGGAACAAACCAGTATTTTCCTAGAGGCCTTCCTGGTAAATGTTTTCGGATTGCATTTGTTTGTTGCATCTGTCTGTAGGTAATGACCTGCTTGGCAGTTGCCACCTACAACTAGAAGCCAGTGTGATAGCCATTGCCTCCAAGCATAATGAATGACACACTGTCTTTGATAGGTTCTTGGCCCTTACTGTGGTTTCCGCAGGGAAGGGGTGAGGCTGCATGGGATGTTTGCTCACGTTGTACTTAATTTGGTTTCTATCCTAAGACAGTCTCAGAGGTTCTTTGTCTCTGAAAGATTTGTTAATCCAAGTGAATGATTATATTCTGTACTATGTTATGTCATGGAAAAGTAGTGAAAAGATATACATAATCCTTTTGGCACTGGCATCTTACTGTTAACTGCCATGTTTCTATGATACTGTTTTATTATTTTTTTTAATTTAAATGTATTTGTTTTAATTGGAGGCTAATTACTTTACAGTATTGTATTGGTTTTGCCATGCATCAACATGCATCTGCCACGGGTGAATGATACCGTTTTAGCACTTGTATCTGCGGTTGTCATTTAGTTGCCCAGTCATGTCCAATTCTTCATGACCCCCATGGACTGCAGCCTGCCAGACTCCTCTGTCCATGGGGATTTCCAGGCAAGAATACTGGAGTAGGTGGCCATACCCTCCTCCAGGGGACCTTTCTGACCCAGGGATCGAACCTGCATTTCCTGCATGTCTCTGGCATCACAGGCAGATTCTTTACTGCTGAGCCACCGGGGAGGCCCCTTGTATTTACTAAATTTCTAGAAAGGCTAATGTGCATGTGATTATGCAAATAACATGTAACATCTTATTACTGAAATATTTCATTGAATATATCACACACTGGTTCTAAAGACTCAGTGAGAAATGTTGGGTTTTTAAGACCAATGATGGAAAAAAGAGAAAGAATCGTTATCAGCTTGAGTTTCTTATCACTTCAGGGTTTTGATATAGTTAATGTTCAGTATCGTAATTTTAAATGCTGACTTGTTCTCCATGCTAGAAAAATTTGAGTGGGTGTCAAAAGGCTATTTCTTGCTTCCCATAATATAATAAGGTAGATTATAATATACATTAAGGAAGGTTCATACAGCTCTGTAGGTCCCATTTGATGAAAGTGGTTATATAATCTAACCTTCATGTTAATCAAGTAGCATGAAATAGTATCAGTCTGTCAGTAGCCTAGAAACAGTCTTTCCCAAAGCAATGAGGTTAACCAGATACACTCAGGAATGTCCTTGCAACTTCTAAGCTTGTGAAAATAGAAACAGCCAGTTTGGGCTTTCACTTGCACTTAAAAATATTTGCAGTCAGGCCACCAGGCCACACAGATACAGAAAGGAAATTTTTATGAATATTAGATTAACTGTTAAAGTAATAAAAAGCATCAACTTTAAAGTCACCATTCAATTAATATTTGAGGATTATTATGGAACTATCAATTAAGCATGCCAGCAGTCCATTTTATGTTATTTATAAAATTTAGATTACATTAATATAGTTTAAAATGCATGACATTTATTTGGCGTCATTGGGGAACAAATGATCTCTGAGTAAATTTTTTCAGGTCATGAAGTTTAACCCTTGATGTGTCAAAACATTTCAGTTTAATAATACTGAATGGAATTCTTTCCAAAGTGTACTTTACTATTCTCTGTATTGTATCTGTGCCGTCAGAGGCTGTCATGATTCAACCATGTCTAAGTGAATTCAGATTGTCAGCAAATGTATTGATTACTAAAGATTCATTATATGTGGCTACCTTATTTTATTTATTTTTGGCTGCACTGGGTCTTCATGGCTGCACTCAGTTTTTCTCTAGTTACAGTGCTGCTGCTAAGTCACTTCAGTCGTGTCTGACTCTGTGCGACCCCATAGATGGCAGCCCACCAGGCTCCACCACCCCTGGGGTTCTCCAGGCAAGAACACTGGAGTGGGTTGCTATCTCCTTCTCCAATGCATGAAAGTGAAAAGTGAAAGTGAAGGCGCTCAGTCGTGTCCAACGCTTAGCGACCCCATGGACTGCAGCCTACCAGGCTCCTCTGCCCATGGGATTTTCCAGGCAAGAGTACTGGAGTGGGGTGCCATTGCCTTCTCCGTAGTTATGGTGAGTGGGGGCTATTTTCCAGCTGTGGTGTGCGGGCCTCTGATTGCGGTGGCTTCTCTTGCTGCAGAGAGGATGGGTTCTAGGCCCATGGGCTTCAGTAGCTGCAGTGCATGGGCTCAGTAGTTATGGCACACGAGCATAGTTGCCCTGCAGCATGTGGAATCTTCCCGGGCTAGGGATCGAAACCGTCTCCCCTGCATTGGCAGACAAGTTTCCTAACCACTGGATCGCCAGGAAAGCTCAGGATGGTCTCTTTTTATACGAAAATATCCTAAGGCTGCTGTCCTTCAGAAGTTTTATGTCTGCTTTTTGTTGTCTTCTGGTTTTTCTATCCATATGAGCCATCAGCTGACATATTTCACTTACTCAGTTGTCAGTGTGCCTGCCCATAAGAGCCTTCACCTATCCACGATTTGATGCTTTCAGTCTAACATAAACTGAGGCAAGATCAGGATTGCTGGAATGGTGTGTCCAGTGGGAGAAAAAAGCTCTGAGTAGAGACGGGTGAGGTGAGGTAGGAATTCTTAGTAACAAAGATGGACAGACTTTGTGCCATCTGTTTTTGACTCTAGAAGACACCTTGTATTATTCATTAATTCTAGGGATCCAAACTTTTGTAGGAATCCAAAGATGAGAACAATGTGAATCGCCCTTAGGATGTTTCCCAGACTGATACAGGCCAGGCTACTGCAGAAGGATGAATAGATCATGAGGGCATCATGGAGACTCCACTCAGGGATTCATGAATGCTGGGGTTTTAGATATGTGAAGTTTCTGGATTAAAAAGGTAGATCATTTGGAGGCTCTTTCAAAATGTTTACCAAAATAAATACTCTAAGTTTGCCATTGTGTAGAAGTTCCAATTCATAGTAAGGAAAGTACTAGAATAAAAATTAATAAATGTAGTGACTCTGGAGTCTGACAACCCTATGTTTGAATGACTTTGAGAAATCTTATTTTTAACTCCTTTTGTCGACTCCAGAATGGAATTGTAATGCCTGTCTTATAGGGTTGTTGTGAGGACTTAATAATACACGCGAAATGCCTGGCAGAGTACCTGACTCCAGTTCCATGTCTCTCTAATATTATTTCTTTTTTCTACCTCTTTCTCCCTTGTACTTCCCTTAAATGCTGTTTGATAATTAATATCTGTAATAGAGTGAAAAGAAAAAACAAAAATTTTTTTCTTATTTTGCTGAGGCTCTTTTAAGTAATGTTTTTTGTCATTGAATGACAGTCACATCATTTGAAAGGTTGGCCTAATAATAGCCTGAGAGATTTGAAGCTGACAAAGTACAGATTTTCAGTTGAGTCTTGACTCCAATGTAGATCTGAAAAAGGAGAATTGAAAGAATTCAATACTCAAGACTCAGATACCTCCCTCAGCACACTATTGTATTGTAATTGTTTTGACCCCTTTCATTAAAACAAATCAGATGCTACATAGGCACCACAATCAACTCTAAAATAATAATAATAAAGTGAAAGTGAAGTCGCTCAGTTGTGTCCGACTCTTTGTGACCACATGGACTGTAGCCTACCAGGCTCCTCTATCCATGGGATTTTCCAGGCAAGAATACTGGAATGGATTGCCATTTCCTTCTCCAGGGGATCTTCCCAACCCAGGGATCGAGCATGGGTCTCCCACATTGCAGGCAGATGCTTTACCGTCTGAGCCACCAGGGAAGCCAATAATAATAAAAAAAAACGCATCATAAACCCTGAATGTGTAAGATACTGTGGAACCACAGCGGCATCTTTGCTGACCTTGAGCTTGCCTGAAACACTTAGAGTGTTCATTCTGGGAATTTGGACATTTTTCTCCTTCCTGTGAAATGTTTCCGTTCATCAGTCAATTCACCATACCATGCTGTTTTGTAATTTCGACCTATGTTGCTCTAGCAAACCTTCAATTACCCTGAGTAAATCAAGAATAGAAAATGACTTGGGTTTCTTGCTCTTCACAGCTGTGTTAGTGAAGAAAATACACTTTCACTGACCCTCATACAATTCTTCTGTCAGAAATAAAGCCCATTGAAAGCTCAGTTACAATTCTGTTCTGTTTTTAAGTAACTTTGCGTTTTCCTTCCCAGTCTCCTCACTGGCCTAATCTTGTATTTTCTTTGAAGGTGAAACGCTTAATCGTCATCACCAGTATTGGTTCCTTCATAAATTAAGTTTTTCACAAGTCGATTTAGGCTGTGCCTTTTAAAATAATAGAACTGTAGATTTCCACCCTGATCACTTTTCTTTACCGGTTGTGTTAGCAGATGTTCAGCATTTCATCTTCCTTAAGAGTGTAGTTTCTCACTGACTTGGCTTCAGATAGGGATTCTCTGCTATTGCGTTTTGTCTGTAAGAACTTAAGCTGTTTAAAGCTGTTTGCACTTGTGGCCAAGAGTCCTGGTTCCCAAAGCAACGGTTTATCACCCACCCTGTGTTATCTTTGCTCTTGTATTTCTCCGGTCACAGGAACACGAGTGCAGCCTGGTGGGCTGTTCCCTGGGGGCGTGCGTGGACTCGGAATGCGTGGACTGTTTGTGGCGAGCCCTGGGGGTCAGGCTCATGTTCCTGGAGTGCTCTGAGCAGCTTGGCTAATCTGGCAGCATAGTATGTTCTTGTGGTTAAATATAGACATACAGGCACTCTGCAAGTTGTAGGTCACTGTCTTACCGAGCAGCTAAAAATTGTCCCATTGGTATGAACAGTCTGCCCTGGACGGAAGGCCTCTTTTAGTTTGTCTTCTACTGTAGGTTTTAGCACCTGACTAAAAATACACCTTGGGCCAGAAATAAAGGAGACCCACCTGGTGGCCGGGACACTTATGGTGGCAGAGAGCAGCGGGATCATGGACTCGGTCACTCTCTTTTTCTGCTTCGGAACATAGTCTCTGCAAACGGTTCCCGACTGTGAGTTTGGGTTCCTTTTCAGGCTCATGGAGATTACAACAGCTTGTTGGAGACGATCCTCTGTGATCAGCTTCATAAAAGGGCTTGGTAGGTATGAAAGGCTGATAATTGTGTGGAATGGGTCATTGGTTATCAGACTCTGGGTGGAGAGAAGGTTTCCATGCATGGGGGTGGTAGGGACACCTGCATCTCTATGCAAGGATTACTCCTAATGTCACTTGTTTAGAGACGGGAATAATACCCTTTAGAATTTCTGATTGAGATTGCAATTGTTGGGGCTGTTTCTGAGGTTAAGATTTGGTTAATTTTGTGTATGAGTCTGTGGAACAACAAAGCTGTGATGTCATGGAATTTTTCTGTGCACTGAAATTCTGCTAAAAGATTTGGTCTGACTCTCTGTTCTATAAAATTGCTAATCCATAAAAAAAAATTGCTAGTATGCATTTGGAAGATAGTTAACATCCCATTAAATATTACAGCAGAGGTAGGGTTTATGCATGATTTCTTCTAAATGTTGATGTAAATATCCTTATTTGTTTTGTTTTAAACCTTGAAATGGGCCTAAAGCAGTCTTTCCTTTGCTTTGGGCCTAGCCTTCTCCAACATTTAAAAACTGTTTTTCTTTTCTTGTGTAGGAACTAAAAATCAGGATGCCATATGTTAACCAACATTAACTGGATCCAAATTGCATGTGGCTGCTTTTTCTTTATCCAAATAAAATAGCCTGGTTCCATTAGCTCTATCATAACCTTGTGAGCAGTATTGTACAGGAGTTCCAAAAAATTAATGAGAGGAAACTTCCATGACACAGAGTTAATTACATGCAACTTGGATATCAACCACTTAACTTTCTATTTAATGAAAGTAGAGGAAAAAGTTAATTTGTAAATGGTAAAGTCATACATACTGTTCTAGTAGAGGAGAAGCATTTTCTTTATTAATGATTTGGGAGATTTAACTACTTGTTAATTATTCTACTGCACTATCTCTAATAAGACTACTAGATATTTGCATATAATACCACTCTATTTCTAGGGATAAAATCTCTATTAGTCATTAATTTACCCCTTTATGGTTTATAAAGTGGAGTATATTAGGAAACTGTTTTTTTCCTCTCAGGACATTTTTTTTAACGTATAACAAGCATACAACTTAAAAGGCAAAACTTACAGTTTTATGCCTTTGGAAAAATTTTCCACCATAATAGGACTTAATGAAATGATTCATATTTTTGTTTGATATCTCTTGGGAATGTTACTGACCCTTGCTATGTTACTGCTGGACAGACCGCTTGTGTGCTCTGGTAGCCAGCTCAACTTCTTTTTAAACTCAATATCTCTCTTGCTCACAATCTATAAACTTAACTTTTCATAGAACTAATATGGTTCTATGAATCGAAAGATTTACGATCACCTGAAATGATAAACTTGGGGTAGGCAAGTATCTATTAAGTGAATTTTACAGTCATTGTACAGTTCCATAACTATTTAAAAATTTAATAAGACCTATCTGCTAAGTCACTTTAGTCGTGTCCAACTCTGTGTGACCCCATAGACAGCAGCCCACCAGGCTCCTCCATCCCTGGGATTCTCCAGGCAAGAACACCGGAGTGGGTTGCCATTTCCTTCTCCAAATGCATGTAAGTGAAAAGTGAAAGTGAAGTCGTTCAGTTGTGTCCGACTCTTTGCGACCCCATGGATTGTAGCCCACCAGGCTCCTTCATCCATGGGATTTTCCAGGCAAGAGTACTGGAGTGGGGTGCCATTGCCTTCTCCGAATAAGACCTATAATATTTTTTATTAAATGATCTGGCATCCAAGTAAGCACATATGAATGAGGAATTTAATAAATACTTTGATCTTGACAAAATGAAGGACTTACCAGACTATCAAGGATTTCACTTATTCAGTGAAATGTTAGTGAGTTCATTATCACTTAATGTTAATTCAGTGTCAATGACGTAAATATTTGTGTAATTTCTATTATATGTCCTGCATTGGAAGTCCTTATCTTGCTATGAAAGTGAAAGTGAAGTCACTCAGTGGTGTCCGACTCTTTGCGACCCCATGGATTGTAGCCCACCAGGCTCCTCCGTCCATGGGATTCTCCAGGCAAGAATACTGGAGTAGGTTGCCATTTCCTTCTCCAGAGGATCTTCCCGACCCAGGGATCAAACCCAGGTCTCCTGAATTGCGGGCAGATGCTTTAACCTCTGAGCCACCTTCAGTTGACTATCTTGCTATAGATGTTGCAAATATATCTTGAGTTATCATATGTATTCACTTCAGTTCAGTTGCTCAGTCATGTCCGACTCTTTGCGATCTCATGGACTGCAGCACGCCAGGCCTCCCCGTCCATCACCAGCTCCCGGAGCTTGCTCAATCTTATGTCCATCGAGTTGGTGATACCATCCAACCATCTCATCCTCTATCGTCCCCTTCTCCTCCCACCTTCAATCTTTCCTAGCATCAGGGTCTTTTCCAATGAGTCAGTTCTTCTCATCAGGTGACCAAAGTATTGGAGCTTCAGCTTCAGCATCAGTTCGTCCAATGAATATTCAGGACTGATTTCCTTTAGGATTGACTGGTTTGATCTCCTTGCTATCCAAGAGACTCTCAAGAGTCTTCTCCAACACCAAGTACAAAAGCATCAATTCTTCAATGTTCAGCTTTCTCTATGGTCCAACTCTCATATCCATACCTGATTACTGGAAAAACCACAGCTTTGACTAGATGGACCTTTGTCAGCAAAGTAATGTCTCTGCTTTTTAATATGCTGTCTAGGTTGATCGTAGCTTTCCTTCCAAGGAGCAAGCATCTTTTAGTTTCAGCAGTCACCATCTGCAGTGATTTTGGAACCCAAGAAAATAAACTCTGTCACTGATTCCATTGTTTACCCATCTGTTTGCCATAAAGTGATGGGACCGGATGCCATGATCTTAGTTTTCTGAATGTTGAGTTTTAAGCCAACTTTTTCACTCTTCTCTTTCACTTTCATCAAGAGGCTCTTAGTTTCTCTTCTCTTTCTGCCATAAGGGCGGGGGGGATGTTATCTGCATATCTGAGGTTATTGATATTTCTCCTGGCAGTCTTGATTCCAGCTTGTGCTTCATCCAGCCGGGTGTTTCGCATGATGTACTCTGCATAGAAGTTAAATAAGCAGGGTGACAATAAACAACCTTGTCGTACTCCTTTCCTACTTTTGAACCAGTCCCTTGTTCCATGTCCAGTTCTAACTGTTGCTTCTTCACCTGCATACAGGTTTCACAGGAAGCAGGAAAGGTGGTCTGGTATCCCATCTCTTTAAGAATTTTCCACAGTTTGTTGTGATCCACAGAGTCAAAAGCTTTGGTGTAGTCAATAGAGCATAATGCATATGCAGAGCATCTGTATCATACATACATGTAGGTATAGTACTGTAAACATATGTATGTGAATGTATTTGATAGCAGAATGTATATTGTAATGTATATTGTACTGGTGTGTATATATATTACTTTATGATATAGATTATATTAGCAAAGACATACATAGGATCAGATTCCTTTTCAAGTCCCCTCACCTGCTGTCCCGCATCATGTCGTCTCCAAGGGGATCCTAGAGGGGAACAGCTAGAACTTTGGTTTGTGAGATTTGATGTCAGGAGAGGGTGGCTTCTGGCTCTGCTTTATGGTGGTCATCTCCGCATAGCCAGCCTGCCTTGTCTTCATTGTCCCTCCAGATTGGGTCCCTGTGTCATGCACCCACTAATGCAGCTGCAAACACTTCTCTTACCCTTGATTCTGGCTTTAATATGGTTCTGATAACATAGCCCAAGAAGCTGGGTATGTCCTTCCTGGTGGGCCTGAGTCTAACACCCACATAGCAGCCCACATACCACTGCTGCTTCTACAGCCTCTAGAGCCTTCTTGACCGTGACACAGCAAGAAACACATTTTGTGTTAGGCCCAGAGCACACACAGGGACCTATCTATGAACATAGACAGGGATGGGAAACAGAAGTGTCGTGAAACAGTGCTTTCCCTCACTATACAATGTGCCATCACTCTGCTGTTTTTCTCATCTGTGGTTTCCTATTCTATTTCATTGCAGACATGCTGCTTGTGGTATCTTGTGACTGAATATACTAAATTTTAAACTTTTTCTTCTTTATTGAATTTTGAAGAGCATGTTATACATTTTGGGCTTCCCTGATGGCTCAGATGGTAAAAAAAAAAAAAAAAAAAAATTTGCCTGCAATGCAGGAGACCAGGGTTCAGTCCCTGGGTTGGGAAGATCCCCTGGAGAAGGGAATGGCTGCTTACTCTGTATTCTTTCCTGGAGAGTTCCGTGGACAGAGGAGCCTGGCAGGTTATAGTCCATGGGGTTGTAGAGAGTTGGATATGACTGAGTGACTAACACTTTTTTTTTTTTTTTAACATATTAAGGATTCAGTGAACATTTGTTATGTAGCAAATTGATTAACTGATCTCACTCATAGTATTTTCAGACAACAATATTTCTGAAAAGACTCAAACTATATTGTAACATAGGTATGATCAAGGATGCCTGTGTAAATGACATCCCACCTACATTCACCTTTGCTGTGTGTTCTGTGTAAATGCTCCAAGATACACACTATTCAGTCCAACACATTTAATTAATGTGAAAGGTTGTGGCTGGACTTAAAAGTCTTAGTGAATATTCTACTTATGTGATCAAACCTACATTATAGATGGTATTCAGTTTTTTATATCATTATAGCATTCCTTCATTATTGCCACTAGAAGGCAATAATGGAAACTGAACAAATGAGCCTTAGTTTTTTTCACAAAGTGTTGTATTATGAAAAATTTTCAAATACATGTACAAGGAGAAAGAATATACAATATACATATACAAATGCAATATGCAGCACATCACCGTCACTCAGTTTGAGCAGTTGTCAAGCTATGGTCGTGTTTACTTCATACATACATTTAAGAGATCTTTTTCTCTTAAGTATTTTGAGTAAATTATGGATATCATTTCATTGAACTCCATGTAATCAGTATACAGTCTAGAAAATATAGATATTTTCTTACCTACCCACAATACTACTATCATTCCTAACAAAGTTAACCATGATTCTTTGTTACCTGGTATCCAAATTCAAATTCATATTCAATATGCTTTGACATTTTAAAAAAATGACTTCTAACAGTTGGTTTGCTCAAATCATGCAGCAGACCTGCATATTATGTTTGGCGGTTCTGTCTCCTAAGTCATCCTACCTACTTATGTATGTATGTGTGTGTGTATTTGGCTGTGCCAGGTCTTAGTTGGGGCATGCAAGATCTAGTTCCCTGACCAGGGATCTAACCCGGACCCCCTGCTTAGGGAGCGTGGAATTTTAGCCACTGGACTACCAGGGAAGCCCCCATTCTACCTATTTTTATCTTTCATTGACTTAAAGAAATTAATGCACTTTTCTTATAAAATGGACCTAATTCTGGATTATTTCCTTTGTTTCCTAGGGTGACATTTAACTTGCTTCTATATCCCCATTATTTCTTATAAATGGTTGTTAGTTCTAGTGTTTTTGAAAACTGGATGCGCTTGGACATAGGGTGAGAAACATTTCCCTCTTGGCCCCACTGCCAAGGTCATTTCTGTTCTCGCACTAGGAGACTCAGAAGCCCTCTGCCATTCTCAGGAATACATAGCTGACTGTTTTCAGTGTTTGGGGTCAAGAACTTTGACCAATATCCTATCACAGGGAGGGAATTTTGAGAAAGCTGCTAGAGTCAGTATTCTAAAGAAGTATCTTAAACACCTTAATCATGATAACATCTCACCAGGAAACATCTCTTCATGATTTCCTTATTTGGAAGTTGTGATGTTACAGGATTTCAGGTCATCTCTATAAAATGTGTAGGACCTTCCTTTCTGTTCTGATAGGCCTCATCCAGCTTCCCACCTTCATTATTTTTTCTCAGGGTGAGTACAGTGGTCTTTAATTTGTCCCTCAAACAGCCCCTTTGTAGCCCATCCTATACAACAATATCGATCCAACTTTTCTCCGGGAAACGTGCTAACTTCAAGTAAGATCCACATTCATTGACTTGTCATCCAAGCTCTTAATTCTGATAATAAGAACTAAAGACCTACTTTTTTAAATAGGACTTACGAGTTTAAGTTTTCATATGTATGTACTTCTTGAATTATTTTGTTCACACTGAGACTACCGTGGAAGCAGATGGGTTCCGTTGTTTAATTATGTTCAGTTGTTTAATTATGCCAGGCCTTGTGCTAAGGGCTTGGGATCTTTATGGTCCAGTTCTTGAGGACTTCTCAGTGCCTTGGTGAAAATAGCCTGCACGTGTGTGCTGTGATGGGGGTGCATGGTAGGACGACAAGGGGTGGGGGGACAAAAAGAGACCCTCAGCTGATGTCTCTAGATGTCTGCCACGCTGCACCCTTGCCTCAGCTGCACCTTTCTCATCTCTGCTCGTCAGAGTCCTACCTGTCCTCTCAGCCTTGGGTCAGATGCTGTCTGTTCCACCAAGTCTGGCGAATCAGTGGCTGGGGACAGTTGATGCTTCTGTCTTCCTAGGTCTAGCCCAGAGTTTTGTGAAAGGCGCAGTCTCAGGACATGTTTTTTTAAAAACATGTTGACATGAAGGACTTCCCTGGTGGTCCAGTGGGTAAGACCCCTTGCTCCCAAAGCACAAGGCACGGTTTGGATCCCTGCTTGGGGAACAAATCCCATGTGCTATGCGGCTTGGCCTAAAATAAATAAATATTTATTTTTTAATGTTGACCTAAGTCCTGAGTTTATAGTGAAGCATAGTCAGGTTCCCTCATGTGTCCACCTGTAGCATAGGGAGTTGCCAGTCTCAGAAGGGTGGATAGGAGCCAGAGGAGCAGTGGAGGTAGCACTAGAAGGGTCAGGATTGTTTGTCAAACTTTCTTCTAGAGGAAAGACAGACCATGGAATCTCACTAATTTGTATTAAGGAAAGGCAAGTATTGATTATTAAGTTGCTGAATTGTGGAAGTTTTGAATAAGTGATGTTTTATGTGTTGTCAGCCTTCTCTGATAGCTCAGTTAGTAAAGAATCTGCCTGTGATGCAGGAGACCCTGGTTCAATTCCTGGGTCGGGAAGATCCATGGGCAAAGGGATAGGCTACCCACTCCGGTATTCTTGGGCTTCCCTAGTGGCTCAGCTGGTAAAGAATCTGCCTGCAATGTGGGAGACCTGGGTTCGGTCCTTGGGCTGGGAAGATCCCCTGGAGAAGAGAATGGCTACCCACTCCAGTATTCTGGCCTGGAGAATTCCATGGACTGTATATAGTCCAGGGGGTCACAAAGAGTCGGCTCCACTTTCACTTTCACTTATGCATTGTCAGTGCATATTTTTACACAGTCATAGAATACTGGAGCTAGAAAGGACAATGAGGCCTGGCCTCTTTAGGAGGACAGGTAAGGAAAGGGAAGCCCAGGTGCTTCAGGTTCCTTCCCCTGGGTCACACAGAGCCGTGCTGGGACTCAGACCTCGGAGTCTCCGTGCAGTGCTCTCTCTGTGTTTGGCTTACAAAGCATTAAGTTAGTTGGAGTTCATAAAACATATCAGTTTTGCTGCAGATGAAAGGAATGAAGAACACTTCTGTCAACTGGATTCATTAGTCCTCTTTACTTTCCTCAGAGATCTGAGTGTGGTCCCCGGGCCAGCAGCATAACCTGGAAGCTGGTTAGAAATGCAGATTATCCAGCCTTACCCCAGAGCCCCTGAATCAGGAGGGGCCAACCCTTCCCGGTGAATCTGTGTACAGAGTTTCTGAGGACCGATGCATCCCATTGAAAGTCAGCAGCTCACATATGACAGCGTAAGGCCTTGTCCAATTTATCACCACTTTTGAATTAAGAAATTTCTAATTAATGAGATTTGACTGCATGAAATGAGCCAGAAGAGGAAGAAAATAGAAAGGAAGAGAAGATGTGAAGAGGAGGAAGAGGGGGAGAAAGGCCGGCAAGCACCCCCTAAAAGAGAGCAGTCTGTTGGTTCTGTCCAGGAGGAGAAGGAAGTTGAAATTCAGGATTATCCTGTCTCTAGCAGGTTACCCGATCTCCTTTCGGTGAGAAAGGACCTTGAAATGTCAGTGTAACTTCATCTTCCTTTGCTCACAGATCTCGGCAAACATTCCTTCAGGCTCTGATGACAGCACTTACACTTTGAAAATCGGGGGGAAAGTCCATGTAATTGCATCTGTGCAGATGACAGACATTTATAAAGGAGATCACTGAAGTGTTATTGTCGTTTCTCCAAGATAAAACGCTGGAAGGCAAAGGAAGAGAGAAAGAAAACAGAGCAATGACTTGATGCTTGCTCTTTATTGAACTACTTCACTCTCTCCAGGGTATTCTGTCTTTGGGAGACTAAAGACAAAACTGCATTGAGAGGCCACAGCTTGTGGTAAATACAGAGTACTGTGCCTTCAAGTTCACTTGCTTCCTCTTAGGATAACAACCAGTTACAGGTTATGTCATCAGGAAAGAAGAGTGTGTACCTTTCTGCTGCTGCTGCTAAGTCGCTTCAGTCGTGTCCGACTCTGTGCGACTCCATAGACGGCAGCCCACCAGGCTCCCCCGTCCCTGGGATTCTCCAGGCAAGAACACTGGAGTGGCTTGCCATTTCCTTCTCCAATGCATGAAAGTGAAAAGTGAAAGTGAAGTCGCTCTCTCGTGCCCGACTCTTAGCGACCCCATGGACTGCAGCCTTCCAGGCTCCTCTGTCCATGGGATTTTCCAGGCAAGAGTACTGGAATGGGGTGCCATTGCCTTCTCTGCTACCTTTCTAAGGCGTGTCATTAATCAGATTTCATGTATTTAGATGGGGCCTCAATTCTTGATTATTTTTTATGCTCCTAGCCTTTCTCGGACTCATCTAATGACTAGAAGATACATTCAAGTTCAAGAAGGCAGATAGCTTGGCAGGGGACCCATGGCTGGAGGTTGTATGAGTCTTTCGTAGAAATTAACCAACTCTATTATAGGAAGCCTCCAAATTACAACTTTTATATTTTATCTATCATCCTTTGAAGTCCCCAAACTAGCAAAGGGAAAAAACCCTGTGAGCAAAGGGACTTATCTTATTTAGTCTTCATCACAAGCAACTGGTTTGTTTTTAAAAACAAAAAAAACAGGGTGATCCAGGAAGTTCACAAGCTGTCAAGGAGACATGGGTTCAGATCCAGAGTCAACCACTCTGTGACTTTGGACAAATCACTTAACCTCTCTCAACATACACAGTCCTGGCTGTGAAAAGGAGATTGTTTGACCTTCTAGGATTATTTTTGAGGATTAAAGATATTAATTATCCTAGAGCTATCTTATGAAATTGAAACTTGAAGGAACACAATTTGAAAACTATAAAATTAAGAGCCAGATAGTGTAAGAAAAGGCAGGAATGTAGTCATCAAAAATGAAAGGAACGTTGCACATTATGAAAACTTTATGGAGATTGAGCAGAATTTAACATGTCATTGAATATATTTTTCTTCCAAGGCAAAATTTATTTGAGTATTTTTGCCTTGTAGTCTTTTCTTGACCTACTTTGAAATGTATAATATTATTGAGGAATCTTCCATCTCCTTAGAAATGTTTTTCTGTTGCTCAAGCTAATTGTTTTGTCTTATCCCAATATTTTCCACTTCCTAATAATGTTCATCAGAGGAAAATAATTCATCCAATCATACTTGGAGGTTTTTTTTTTTTTTTCTTTTCATCCTAATTTGCTTTCCATGACCTTGAGGGTTTCTGGTCATTTTGAGTATTTGCAGTCCTTTTAAAATGCCATTTCTTAAGCACCCTCATAAATTCATTAGTGGACAATTTATTATTGTTCTATACACAGTGTGACATGTTCTCACAGTAGCTGCGTCATCCTTGGTTTGTTATGTTTTATGAAATGTTCCTGTAATCCCAGTAAACAAAATAAGTCTTACAGGAAAGGATGGACTAGGGGGGAAAGTGTGGCCCTAAAGAAGGACCCAGCTTTTGTTTATGAAAGAGGTTTGCCCTCCAAACCTACGAAGTGAACAAGGCACTGAGAATCAGCAGAAAGAATAACTTGCGTCCAACTGCAGAGAAATCTGATCAGTTTACTCCTGTGTTGAAAGGTAGGGTTACACAGATCTCTGGAAAGTAAAGTTGTATAAGTGGATCTCCCTTTCTGGGAGGGGTACCTCTTTAAACAGTTATTACCTACCGTCTCAGGATATTTAAAAAAAAAAAAGAAAAGAAAAGTCATTTTTTATTTCAAATGTGCAGAGTGTGATTCCAATAACAGAAACATCAGAAAAAGCATTGAGTGTTTTGAAAAGCTGGTTCCTTGTTGTCTGTCTTTGTGAGCTGCCGAGAGCCAGCAGAGATGGCCCCTTTGTGTGTCCTGTACTTGCGAAGGAGGTAAAGAAGCAGGGTGTGCCATCATCATTTTGATTCAAGCCATTACAGGCTGGTTAAAACTCTCATTTTCAATCAAACTGACAGAGATACAGGCAGGCCATGGGGATGGATCAGGAAAGCAGACCTTGCCACGCCACAGCCAAGCACTCTAGGTTTCCTTGCACCCCATGAGTACACGGGGCTTTCATCTCTCCACAGCAGTTCCAGACTAGAATGTCTGAGTGCCTTTGGTTCCTCTGTTCCCTCACTCAATTTAATTTTCCCTTTGTTCTTTTAGAATGTATTGCAATCTAACACATTGTGTGTGCCTGTGTTTGTTGTTGTTTAGTCGCTCAGTTGTGTCCGGCCCTTTGCGACCCCATGGACTGCAGCACACCAGGCTTCCCTGTCCTTCACCGACTCCCAGAGCTTGCTCAGACTCATGTCTGTTAAGTTGGTGATGCCATCCAACCATCTCATCTTCTGTCATCCCCTTCTCTTCCTGCCTTCAATCTTTCCCAGCATCAGGGTCTTTTCCAATGAGTCAGCTTTTTGCATTGGGTGGCCAAAGTACTGGAGCTTCAGCTTTAGCATCAGTACACATGTGAAACTGCTGATTATATGATCCTGTCTCAGTAATCTGTAAACTTCATGAGGGCAGGACCCATCTGTTTTGTTCACAGCTATCTTCCCAGTGCCTGGAACAGAGCTCGAAACCTCAGCCCTCATTCATTAAATATTAATCAAAGTGAATGGGTGAATGAATGAATAGATGGATGGATGAATGGTAGGCTGTAATGAGCAATGGTCTTGCTGCTGCTGCTGTTGCTGCTAAGTCGCTTCAGTTGTGTCCAACTCTGTGCGACCCCATAGACGGCAGCCCACCAGGCTCCTCCATCCCTGGGATTCTCCAGGCAAGAACACTGGAGTGGGTTGCCATTTCCTTCTCCAATGCAGGAAAGTGAAAAGTGAAAGTGAAGTTACTCAGTTGTGTCCAACTCTTTGCAACCCCATGGACTGCAGTCTACCAGGCTCTTCCGTCCATGGGAGTTTCCAGGCAAGAGTACTGGAGTGGGTTGCCATTGCCTTCTCCAGAGCAATGGTCTTAACATCTCTTAAAATCTAACTGAGAAAACCAGTTGCTTTCCTATAGCATAGATTGCCGCTTCTAGCCTCTGGGGCATTCACATGAGGAAACTCATTATAGCCTTTCCTTTCCTTTACTGTCATGATAAAAATGTAGCTGAACTATGAGTTGTGGGGGCGTTTGTACGGGTGTTGCCATTTGCAGTTTTATAATTCCTGGAAATGTTGGTAACTTGGGGAAATTGTACTGAAGACCTTAGCCAGCTAAGAGCAGTCAAACTAAAAATTAAGGTATTAGTCAATGAAATTGGAGAGAAAAACAGTCCCATTCAAAAGATCATCACTTGTAGCTGGAAATAGATCTAATAAAGAGGTAACAAGTGGGCCACGAAGGCCTAAAACATGTTTTACAGAGTAGGGAGTGGACCCTGCTCAGTGTAAGAAATAGACACCCAGTGAAATGGGGAGAGACACCTCCTGAAACCATCCAGCAGAACCAAACTGAAATGGAATTTAGAATAAATATAATAAAATACCACCCACAAAACCCATTTAAGACAGAAGAATTAGAATGTGTTTAATCTGAGATTAAAATGTAAATGAAAAAATATAAAGAGAAAGCAGATTTCAGAAAGATTCAATAATTTAGAGACCTGATTAATATCTGAAAGTCATGCCCTTTTTCTCAACCCCACCTCAACTCCCCACCCCAACTGGGTGGACTGTGGGGCAGAGCCCAGACCCAGCCAGAGGAGGAGAGGGTAGTGACCAGACCCTGAAGTGAGGATGGGCTTGCTTGCCTGGCTGGATAGAAAGCAGTGGAGAGGAATAGACTCAGACTGTAGGGTTGTCCTTCAATATCCCACAGAAGACTGGTGCCAGGAGCCCTGCAGATTCCAAAATCCATGGATTCTCAGGTCCCTTATATAAAATGGCGTAGTATTTACATCTAACCTACACACTTCCTCCCACATACTTGAAACCATCTCTCAATTATTAAGACCAAATACAATGCAAATGCTATATAAGTAGTTGTAAATACAGTCAGTGTAAATACTGTGTAAATAGTTGCCAGCCCATAGCAAATTCAAGTTTTCCTGGAACTCTTTGTTTGTTTTTTTTTTTTTTAATATTTGCCTTTCAGGGTTGGAATCCACAGATGTGGAGCCAGGAGGCAGACTGTAACTGCCTGAGTTTGCAGAGCTGGAGGATGGGGCCCATGTGGCTGTTACTGAACTGGTGGTTGGTTTATATGTTTCAATGAAAAATCCTTTAAAAATCAGACCTATGAAAAAATAGATTTAATTCTCAACAGCACAGTTTACCCCTTAATACACCAAAACCTCTTTCTAGTTTTTTTTCCCTTTTGACATGGAAAACTTTTGGAAATTTATATCATTCTTCTTTCCCACCTTCTCAAATACAGGACTAGAAGTTTAACTTATTTTAACCTTTCCAAGGGACTCTGGGTCATCACCACAAACATTAATTGTGACAGACTGCAGGATGGTGATATCCTTGCCACCAAGCCTGTGGGAATGTTGTATTCTGTGTCCCTGTACCAAACAGCTTCCAGCAATTGCATTTTTTTCTTAATTGGAGGATAATTGCTTTACAATGTTGTGTTTGTTTCTGCTGTACAACGTGAACCAGCTGTGAAAGTGAAAGTCGTCGCTCAGTCATGTCTGACTCTGCGACCCCCATGGACTATGCAGTTCTTGCAATTCTCCAGGCCAGACTACCGGAATGGGTAGCCTTTCCCTTCTCCTGGGGATCTTCCCAACCCAGGGATCGAACCCAGGTCTCCCACATTGTGGGCAGATTCTTTACCAGCTGAGCCACCAGGGAAGCCCATGAAGCAGCTGTCTGTATACATATATCCCCTCCCTCTTGCACCCCCCTTCCACCCCACCCCGTCTCACCTCTCTAGGTCTTCACAGAGCTCTGAGCTGAGCTCCCTGTGCCTTATAGCAGGTTGCCACTGGCTGTCTCTTTTCCACATGGTAGTGTATATTTGTCAGTGCCGCTCTCAGTTTGTCCCGCCCTCTCCTCCCCGCACTGTGTCCAAAAGTCCATTTTCTTCATCTGCATCTCTCTTCCTGCCCTGCATACAGGTTCACCAGTACCAGTTTTCTAGATTGCATATATATGTGCAGGCAGCTGCATTTTTAAGTTCTGGTGGCTTTTGAGAGTTTTGCCTTCTTTTTCTTTTTTTTGTTAGTGTTTCTACCTGTAGATTTTGTACCTTTCCCTTGTACTTTCTGTTTCCAGACTATTGTGAACTTAGAAACTAGACCATTGATTTTAATTGTGTGTAGATTAAGATCAAGTCAGTGCTGAGGGAGGTTGTAATGATTTTTTCCCAATGGTCCTGGTTTCATGTTTAGTATGAACTGTGTAACTCAGTTTTGACTGTCAGGAACATGTAGTTTCTGCTTCTCAACTGTGTCGTTACCAAATAACTGAGTCACGCCCTGAAAATTATCTTAACAAAAAACTAGATTTATTTATGAATTAATTATGGTAGGATGAAGAGTAAAAAGGGCTTCCTGGTGGCTCAGCAGTGGAGAATTTGCCTGCAGTGCAGGTTCAATCCCTGGGTCAGGAAGATCCCCTGGAGGAGGGCACAGCAACCCACTTCCCTGAAGAATCCCATTTACAGAGGAGCCTGGCTGGCTACAGTCCGTAGGGTTGCAAAAGAATCAGACAGGACTGAGTGACTGAGTATGCTCTGGGAGGGGTTACTAAAAGGTGTGCGTGGATCGAGATCAAGGACACCTACGCCTACCTCAGTGCCTCTCCCTGCATCTCCGTCTGCCCAGCTGATCTGTTTGCGGCCAGAACAATGGGCGCCTCTCCTTGAATCA
Organism: Bos indicus; assembly: GCF_029378745.1. Taxonomy (NCBI): domain Eukaryota; kingdom Metazoa; phylum Chordata; class Mammalia; order Artiodactyla; family Bovidae; genus Bos; species Bos indicus. Next base: position 28,799,506 of record NC_091771.1, on the reverse strand, counting down.
CTTTCAGCTCTGGCACAGGGCATTGCTGAGCTAGGATAGTTCCAGCCTGCTAAGGCTGTACACAGACTTTTGTAGTCACAGGATGTCTGGCTTTGAAGGACAGGCGGATACTGTTTTTTATGATAGCAATGAATTGGTTCTTTGGCCTTTTTTAAATGCACAAGTTGTCTGGGAGACATTCTGGTATCTGCATTTCAGCCCTTCTGGTTCAAAATGCAGCTTTGCAGGAGGACTGCCAGAGGTCACTGTTAAGAAAATCCTCTCATTATAGTCAGGACTCTCAGGCCCCTAGAGTCTTATAATGATGGATCTGGTCTTGCAGTTGCATATCCCATCAAGCTTATTATTGCTGTCTTCTAGAAAAAGGTTAAGTTCTGTGGACAACTAAAGGGAATAAAAAGTCCTCCACTTTGAGTCTTTCAGTTTCTATTTCAGTCTCAGTCCTATGGCACAGTGCCACTGATACTTTAAAACAGGGGTCCCCATCCTCTGGGACCCAATGCCTGATGATCTGAGGTGGAGCTGATGTAATGGTAAGAGAAACAAAGTGCACAATAAATGTAATGCATTTGAATCATCCCAGAACCACCCCCTCATCCCCCCATGGTCCGTGGTAAAATTTGTCTTCCACCAAACCGGACCCTGGTGCCAGAAAGGTTGGGGACCACTGCGTTAGAATGAAATCTCATGGAGACTCCTTGTCCTTCTGTGCTTTGGGCCTGGGAGTCCTCCTCCTTCCACCAAGTTCTTCTACTTGGAGTAGGAGGTAACACAGTAGAGGAATAGCCAGGCCTTCATTTGTATCACTTGATCTTTGAATATGCTCTTTAGAATTAACAGCACCTTCTAATGATCTGCTAGCAGGGCCATTTGATAATGACTCTTCATTGCAAATACTTCACACTATTCCTTTAAAGACTCTGGCCCCTGATTCTTCTCATAGAGTTCCCTCCTTGTGAATCACTTCAAGACATACAGAAATAAAGTACGGTGTCATTTGAGTTATTTAAGGAGATTTATTAAATATTATCTGTGGAAAGAACTCTGTTAGATCTGGGAGGCTACAGCCCTGTTAGGAGTATATGGTTTGGTTACAGAGCCAACCCTCAGCAAAACCATGTGACCAATTGGTAATGCTTTCACTTGTCAACTATCTCTGAAGCCTTCCTTAAGTCATGTGGGAATGTCCAAGGGCCAGAGAGCGAGAGTTAAATGTTTAAACCTTGTTATACACACACTGAGGACTGGCCTGGTGGAACAAGTTTTATGGAGATGCAAGTAGGTGTGGTTCTGAAAGGCCAGGAGGATGAGATGAGCAGGGTAAAACAGAAAGCAGCAGCCGGAGGGAAAGCGGGAAGGCACAGCTGAGAACGGGGTGCTACTGGGCCAGCCGGGGCCCCAGGCCTTGGGACAGCCAGAACTGCGGCCTACCTTTGAGGCTTACTGATGAGAATTGAGAGCCGATGAAAATGTTGAGTGCAGTAAGTCAGAAAGGAACAAACAAATGTCACACATTGATGCATATATATGGAATCTAGGAGGATGGTACTGATGAGCCTGTTTGCAGGGCGGCAGTGGAGCTGCAGACACAGAACAGATGTGTGGACACAGAGCGGGAAGGAGAGGGCGAAGGAGAGGGCGGGGCGAATTGAGAGAATAGCCTGGAAACATGTACATTACCATATGTAAAATAGATAGCCAGTGGGAATTTGCTGTGACCACAGGGAGCTTGAACCTGTGCTCTGTGACAACCTAGAGGAGTGGAAGCTGGGAAGAAGGTTCAGAGGGAGGGGACCTATGTATAACTATGGCTGCTTCATGTCGCTATGTGGCAGAAACCAACACAGTATTGCAAAGCAGTTATCCTCCAATAAAAACAAATAAATATTTTAAAAAATGTGTTACAGTTAAGCTGAAGGGAGATGGGTTTGGTATGTGAAATGAGTGAAATTAACGTGCAATGGGGTTGCTGTAATAATGTAACTGTAGGTTTCCAAGGGCCTAGACTAGGATGGAGCTTGTGAGAATGGAGAGAGAATGGAATCGTATACAACAGATTTATTTTTATAACTTGAGAGGCCATATTCTTAAAGTTTAATGGAGGTTGAGATATGTGAAGATCTTCCAGATGTAAGGGAGCCTCCAGCTGTATGGGAGATTACATGCATTATAGAGGAAGAGACATTAGAAAAGATGACAGAATCTGCATGACGTGAAAACATGTTGGTAATTCCATGAAATTAGTAAAATTTTTGCCTGGCTTCCTGAATTTGGCTTGAGTTAAAAAGAAGATAGGGCTTCCCTTGTGGCTTAACTGGTAAAGAACCCGCCGGCAATGTGGGAGACCTGGGTTCGATCCCTGGGTTGGGAAGATCCCCTGGAGAAGGGAAAGGCCACCAACGCTAGTATCCTGGCCTGGAGAATTGCATGGACTGCATAGTCCATGGGGTTGCAAAGAGTCGGACGCAACTGAGTGACTTTCACAAAAAGAAGATAAGAGAGGCCTTGAATTTATTTGTAGTGTTGAGAACCATGTTTCAGGTTTCATGGAGAACTTTTTCCCTCCCTCATTATCAATGACATCCCACCATTCTCTTAAAAGCCAAACCAGTGTCCAAACTGGAATCAGCTTTTCTTTCTTTACTCCCTTCATTAATCTCTGTATCCAGTCACCCCAAACTATGAAGTCTTCCCTTTTAAATGTTTACTTTATCATTGTCCTGTCCTCAGCATTCCTAATGCCTTCCTCCTAAGCCCACATACTCTCATATTTCTTTCCTTGAATATTGATAACTGACCATTTTATAGGTACTTAGGTGGAAGGGGCTATTAGTGCGTGTTAGAAGTGAACAAAGGATAGTCCAAAGTAGCATGCTAAAGTCGCTTTAGTAATGTCCGACTCTTTCTGACCCTGTGAACCAAAGCCCACCGGGCCCTTCTGTCCATGGGATTTTCCAGGCAAGCATACTGGAGTGCGTTGCCATTTCCTACTCCAGGGAGATCCTCCCAACCCGGCGATCGAACCTTTGTATCTTGTGCCCTGCATTGGCAGGAGGGTTCTTTACCATTAGTGACACCTGGGAAGCCCCACTTAAAAGTGGAGAGGCATAAAATTTTCATTTGTGAATAGATTTTTTTCTTAGACTAATTAAAACAGTGGTCCAGCTGTTGCATCCTTAAGGAGGCCACTCACTGGCAACTCTGATAATGGGCCTCTGTTCAAAATCTCAGCCAAGCAGGTAATCTGTGAATTTTAAAAGGGATGAGGAGGGACATCCCAACTTGAACCAAAGGATGGTGAGAGGGAGAAGCCACACCTTGGATGGCATAGAGGGGGCACTCCTGAGCCTTTTGTCTTTCAAGAGGGACAACCCCTTTGGGAACAAGAGCTAGCGGGGCTTCTGAAAATTGACTCTTGGAAACTTCCAGAAGGGATGACCTCAGCGTCTTTTCTGTTATTAGCATGAAGCACAGAAGACAGCTCCTGGTCATTAGGAAAACCAGGTTAAGAAAATCACTTGTTTTCCACTGTGTGTTTCCTTAGACCATTTTTCTGGAATACAAAAAAGAAGCTAAAAACATCCTAAATGTTTTAGGATTTATCAGCTGTATTATGTACTTGCAACACTATTTACCTGAGTACAGTAACCAGTAGTATTTTGATGTATTCAAATATGACATAATGCACACGTGTGTAATCAAAATAGTTAAATTGTGACACTGTAAGGCCAGGTTATAATACTGCATACAGCGTTCTTCATGTGATTCATATCTTTATATTTATGGCTTAACACTGCCAATCTGAATATCGATGATTTATTTTCAGCCGATCAGAATATCCATTCTATTTTTCAGCTTCTCCAGTTGGCAACGGTTATATCAAGCCTCCAGTTCCACCTGTGTCTGGCACACAGAAGGAGAAAGGGCCCCCAACCATGTTACCCATCAGTGTGGACCCAGACAGCAAACCTGGAGAGTATGTCCTCAAGAGTTTATTTGTCAACTTCACCACTCAGGCTGAGCGCAAGATTCGCATCATTATGGCAGAACCCCTGGTGAGTACACACAGAAGACTTGTGTCCTTTTCAGTCCTTCTTGATGTCGAATATAGATTTTACAGCTCTAAGAAGGGATGAAGGATGGATGTTTTTTGACATCGTGTGTGTGTGTGTGTGTGTGTGTACTCAGTCATATTTGACTCTTTGCAACCCCATGGACTGTAACCCACCAGGTTCCTCTGGTCCATGGGATTTTTCAGGCAAGAATGTTGGAGCGGGTTACCATTTCCTCTGCCAGGGGTTCTTCCTGACCCGGGGATCGAACCTGTGTCTCCTGTATCAGTAGATGGATTCTTTTTTTTTTTTATTGAGCTGTATGAACTGCTTATATGTTTTGGAGATTAATCCTTTGTCAGTTGTTTCATTTGCAATTATTTTCTCCCATTCTGAGGGTTGTCTTTTAATCTAGTGTATTGTTTCCTTTGCTGTGCAAAAGCTTTTAAGTTTAATTAGTTCCCATTTATTTTTGTTTTTATTTCCATTCCATTATTTTTGTTTTTATTTCCATTGCTCTAGGAGGTGGGTGAAAGAGGATCTTGCTGTGACTTGATGTCAAAGAGTGCACTGCCTACGTTTTCCTCTAAGAGCTTTATAGTTTCTGGCCTTACATTTAAGTCTTTAGTCCATTTGGAGTTTATTTTTGTGTATGGTGCTAGGAAGTGTTCTAGTTTCATTCTTTTGCAGATATCTCTCCAGTTTTCCCAGCACGACTTATTAAACAGACTGTAAAAAGGATAGATGTGTTTTTAAGGATCACATTACTTTTAAAAAACAGTAAACAATAGACACTCCTATCAGCAGGAAATGAGAACCTAGACTCATTATATTCTTTTTTTTTTTTTTTGTCTTTTATTATTCCTCCCTCCTCCTTCCCCACACCATCCCTCTGGGTCGTCCCAGTGCACCAGCCCCAAGCATCCAGCATCGTGCATTGAACCTAGACTGGCATCTCGTTTCATACATGACGTTTCACATGTTTCAATGCCATTCTCCCAAATCTTCCCACCCTCTCCCTCTCCCACAGAGTCCATAAGACTGTTCTATACATCAGTGTCTCTTTTGCTGTCTCGTATACAGGGTTATTGTTTCCATCTTTCTAAATTCCATATATATGCGTTAGAATACTGTATTGGTGTTTTTCCTTCTGGCTTACTTCACTCTGTATAATAGGCTCCAGTTTCATCCACCTCATTAGAACTGATTCAAATGTATTCTTTTTAATGGCTGAGTAATACTCCATTGTGTATATGTACCATCGCTTTCTTATCCATTCATCTGCTGATGGACAAGTAGATGGATTCTTTAACCACTGCCACCTGGGAAGTCCTTTTTGATACCATAGGTAATTTTTCAGTCAGTTCACTTCAGTTCAGTTGGTAAGTCATATCCGACTATTTGCGACCCTATGGACTACAGCATACCAGGCCTCTCTGTCCATTGCCAACTCCCAGAGTTTGCTCAAGCTCATGTCCATTGTGTCAGTGATGCCATCCAACCATCTCATCCTCTGTCATCCCCTTCTCCTCCTGCATTCAATCTTTCCCAGCATCAGGGTCTTTTCCAGTGAGTCAGTTCTTCACATCAGATGGCCAAAGTATTAGAGTTTCGGCTTCAGCATCAGTCCTTCCAATGAATATTCAGGGCTGATCTCCTTTAGGATGGACTGGTTGGATCTCCTTGCAGTCCAAGGGACTCTCAAGAGTCTTCTTCAACACCACAGTTCAAAAGCATCAATTCTTCAGTGCTCAGCTTTCTTTATAGTCCAACTCTCATATTCATACATGACTATTGGAAAAACCATAGCTTTGACTAGATGGACCTTTGTTGACAAAGTAATGTCTCTGCTTTTTAATATGTTGTCTAGGTTGGTCATAACTTTTCTTCCAAGGAGCAAGAGTCTTACTTTCATGGCTGCAGTCACTATCTGCAGTGACTTTGGAGCCCCCCAAAATAAAGTCTGTCACTGTTTCCACTGTTTCCCCATTTATTTGCTAGATAGATGGGACCAGATGCCATGATCTTAGGTTTTTGAATGTTGAGCTTTAAGCCCACTTTTTCACTCTCCTCTTTCACTTTCATCAGGAGGCTCTTTAGTTTCTCTTTGCTTTCTTCCATAAGGGTGGTGTCATCTGCATATCTGAGGTTATTGATATTTCTCCTGGAAATCCTGATTCTAGCTTGTGCTTCATACAGCCCAGCATTTCTCATGATATACTCTGCATATAAGTTAAATAAGCAGGGTGACAATATATAGCCCTGATGTACTCCTTTCCCAATTTGGAATCAGTCTGTTGTTTCATGTCCAGTTTTAACTGTTGCTTCCTGACCTGCATACAGACTTCTCAAGAGGCAGGCCAGATGGTCTGGTATCCCCATTTCTTTAAGAATTTTCCAGAGTTTGTTGTGGTCCACACAGTCAAAGGCTTTGGCATAGTCAATAAAGCGGAACTCTCTTGCTTTTTTGATGATCCGGTGGATGCTGGCAATTTGATCTCTGGTTCCTCGCCTTTTCTAAATCCATCTCTAACATCTGGAAGTTCATGGTTCATGTACTGTTGAAGCCTGGCTTGGACAATTTTGAGCATTACTTTACTAGCGTGTGAGATCAGTGCAATTGTGAGTTAGTCTGAGCATTCTTTGGCATTGCCTTTCTTTGGGATTGGAATGAAAACTGACCTTTTCTAGTCCAGTTGGCCACTGCTGAGTTTGCCAAATTTGCTGGCATGTTAAGTGCAGCACTTGCACAGCATCATCTTTTAGGATTTGAAATAGCTCCAACTGGAATTCCATCACCTCCACTAGCTTTGTTCGTAGTGATGCTTTATAAGGCCCGCTTGACTTCATATTCCAGGATGTCTGGCTCTAGGTTAGTGATCACACCATCGTGATTATCTGGGTCGTGAAGATCTTTTTTGTACAGTTCTTCTGCGTATTCTTGCCACCTCTTCTTAATATCTTCTATTTCTGTTAGGTCCATACCATTTCTTGTGCCCATCTTTGTATGAAATATTCCCTTGGTATCTCTAATTTTCTTGAAGAGATCTCTAGACTTTCCCATTCTATTTTTTTCCTCTATTTCTTTGCATTGATCACTAAGGAAGGCTTTCTTATCTCTCCTTGCTATTCTTTGGAACTCTGCATTCAAATGGGTATCTTTCCTTTTCTCCTTTGCCTTTCGCTTCTCTTCTATTCATAGCTATTTGTAAGGCCTTGTCAGACAACCATTTTGCCTTTTTGCATTTCTTTTCCTTGGGGATGGTCTTGATATCTGCCTGCTGTACAATGTCATAAACCTCCATCCATAGTTTTAAAAGATAATATTTACGTTTCCTGATTTAAGATAATTGAGGCTCAAGGACCTTAAAATAATTAGGAGATAGAATTCAGCAGCGTACTTCACCACTGGGTTTAGGACAGATAAGCTTAATTTGACATTAAGAAGTATTAAAATTGTAGAAAAATTGTGTTCATAGTCTCTGCTGTGTCTGTGTACTTTAGTCAAAATCTTTTGTCCTATCTTTAAAAGACAAAAAAAAAAAAAATCATCATCCTTCAAGGGGTTGTCAGAGCTCCTAGTCTGAGAACAAATAGACAGATGGTCTCTGTGACATATTATCCAAGGAAGTTTTTTGATTCGTTCATAAGTACCATTCTGTTACCTGAAAATTGGAAGACAGGAAATTGTTGATTAAATTGATTAATGCCCTTCAAGTCAGTAGTCCGTATCTTCTTTGCAAATGATTCTGCTGCAAAATAAGGCTTGTGCTTCAGGCTTATGTTAATTACTTTAACAAGAGCTCTAAAGACAGAGTGCTAAATCTCAAAAGGATAGTGGAAAGGAAAAAAGTCCAATTGGAATATTCAGATTACTTGTCTCCTGACCTTGGCGGGCCACTCACAATAAGAGAAAGGAAAGGAATTCAGAATGACGCCGCTCTTTCTGTGAAGCTTGGCTTTGTACCTCCTGTGAAAAGATTGGGACAGGAGAAGAGGTCTGAGGTTGGCTTGAAGGCATCATATTTAAAATAATTAAATATAATATTGAGCCCATAGCCTGTGCGTGCTCAGCCACTTCACTTATGTCCAACTCTTTGCAACCCTATGGACTGTAGGAGCCCATAGCCTAAGTCTCTTAAAAAACTTATGATACTCAGCATCATCTTTTCAAAATGATCTTCATGAGGGACTTCCCTGGCAGTCCAGTGGTGAAGACTCTGAGCTTCCAATGCAGGGAGTGTGGGTTCAATCCCTGGTCAGGAAACTTAGATCATACATGCCATGTGAGGCAGCCAAAAAAAACACAAAAACTCTTACCAATAATAATAATAACCTTTATAAGAATCACAATTTAACATTTGAAAATCAAAATTCAAGGATATTTAAATGCTTTGAATATTTGTAACCCAAAAGTTACAAACTTTGCCTTTAAACGTTTTTATTAGATCAATGAATTCTAACTTCCTATTAAGGAAAATGTTTTCTTGGCTTTACAGTTTAAATCATTTATAATAAACCTTAGTACTCTAGCTTTTCCCCATTCACCCATGTGTTTGTGTTTCTAGTGCTTTTACTACTAATAATAGCTAATATTTCTGGAGTGCTTAACTGTGTGCCAAGCACCGTGCTTAATGTATTATATATCCTTTAATCTTCACAATGACCCTAGGTAGAGAGTATTTGTGTACCTGTTTACAGATGGGGAAAGCTGGCACAGAGAGGCAAAAGTGATCATCCAAGGTCACACACTTTTTATTTGAATTCAAGCTGGGTCTCTCCAGAGCCTACCTCAGAACCATTCTACACTCTGCCAGTCTTTGCGTGGGCATCTTCATAGGAAGATACTTTCTATGGTATCTTTACTTAAGAGACTTAAGTAAAGTATTACTGAAAGCAACAGAGGGCTTTCCTGTAAATGGGGTCCAAAGAATCACGTACCTTCATTCCCATTGCTCAAAACAGTGCTGATCCCTGGAAGCCTCTGAGCTCCTTGGGAGGTGTGGGGGGAGCCAGGCCACCTCCCCAAGATGGAGGGTAGGGAGCTACCTGGGCTCCAAAGATCCTGGGAGAGTTTAAGAAGAAGAAAGAGGAAAGGCACAAGGAAGAATCCTTTCACTCATTGACAGAGGAAACGTGCCAAAACACATCAGGGCTCTCTGAAATTGTGTATCATGGTAGATTTTTTCCAGGAAACTAGTAAGTTACACCTTCCCAAGTGGCGCTAGTGGTAAAGAACCTGCCTGCCAATGCAGGAGACATAAGAGACATGGGTTCGATTCCTGGTTTGGAAAGATCCCATGGAGGAGGAAATGGCAACCCACTCCAGTATTCTTGCTTGAAGAATCTCATGGCCAGGGAAGGCTGGCGGGTACAGTCCATGGGGTCACAAAGAGCCAAACATGACTGAAACGACTTAGCGTGAGGTGAATAGAGGTACTTAGAAGGCTGGATTGTGAACATCCCTGTTTCTAAAATAATAGTTTAGGTGCTGTTGTTTAAGGATTCAGGAAGTGAATTAGATTGGGTTTAACTTCTTCGTCTTTAGTTTACTTCGTTTGGAATGTGTTTGCATAACATTTTTCTTCTTGGAGTAAACATGTCTGAGAAACGAACATGTTCCACAGCGTGCTTTTAATTAGAGGTAGACATTTCTGTTCCTTTCTCTGAGACAATTTAAAGGGCCCCAAACAAGAAAAATGAAAAAAAGTGTAAGCTGTCTTCATCAGCAAATCTTCACTGTGTGCCCAGGGTGAGAGAGTTTACTAGATGCTGATGGCCAAGTAGATGGACATTGTGTTTTTAGCTAAAGAAATGTATTCAATCAATGTTCAGTATTGTTGCTTTTTATAAAATGAGACTAATCCTCTTGTATTTTTTGGCAGAGGTATAAGCTTCTGTGCCATTTCCTTCTCTTGTCTGTTGAAAAGTGCTTAGTAATTTTTGCCCTTGAATTTGTTTACTTATTGGACAATAAATGTGAGTAGATGCTGTGGTTTGTTACCTGAGTCTAATTTAAATGTGTGTTTGGCATTTTGTTCTAGAGCCCTAGTAAGAAGAGGTGTTATTTTTGATATATGTGTAATATGGTTAAAGTCAATTCTGAATAAATGTCCCCTAGTATTTCTCTTACAGAAGTTGACTTGATTTAGAAAGATGTTGGATCCTTTAAAGTTTGGATTCATGTGGATTTGTATCATATCACAAAGTTGTATTGTCTTATCTCTAATATAATTAAAACTTGTATGGGAGTAGCAAAGGTAATTTTTAAAAATTTGGAAGTATTGATTTATTGTTTATGGGGCTACTCAGGAATCTGTATTTGTTTTCTTTTTAAAAGACTGAAACCTTCAGAATTCCACATCAGTTAGGCTGCATGAGATCAGTTATTTACAATGTTAAATTAAAATTGTACTTATGAATTACTGATGTCCAGATAGCTAACTTAAATGGGGGGGAAAGGACAGGAAACAAAGATGTTCCATGAAGATAAAATATTAGATTTTTTTTCTTGTTAAAGATGTTTCACCAGTTTAGCAATATTGTTCTTCATACCTAAAAGATGCTCAGGTCATATTCATTAATATTTATGGATAAGTCAATAATTTTACTCAATTTCTGTTGCTTTATGAGGTCATTTGATAGCATTTGCTCCTGGCTGGTCTTACTATTATTTCACTTTTCCCAAGCAGTGTTTTAAACAAGGTCAATTGGGTCATCTGTAATTTTTTATACTTTTATCTCAAAACAGAGAAAGTACAGAAAACAGCAAGTAGCAGCTGCTGTCCCTCTTGCCTCCTGCTCCTTTCCTCTGGTTTCAAATTTATTTTTCCCAAAGTATCTTTTTGTAGTTCTTTAAGGTATAATCAGTGGCGGGTAAACCACTTGGTTTAGTTTATCTCGGATGCTTGGATTTTCCCCTGAATGAGCAGTGATATTTCAGCTGAGAATAGAATTCTAGTTTCACATTTATCCTCCTTCCAGACTTTTGCCAATAAGTTTCACCATGTTGCCTCTAGCACTGCTGTTGAACAGTCTGGTTGATTTGCTATTTGTTTGTGGATTATTTACTTTTTTCTCTGTCTGCTTTTATGTTTTTGTGTTTTTTTTGCTTTGTCTATAGCTTTCTGCAGCTTCACCACACTCTGTGTTGAGATGTGGATTTATTTCTATTTTCCTGTTTGAGACTCTTATGCTTCTTAAATTGAAGGCTCGTGTTTTTCATCAGTTTTGGAAAATTCTTAGCCATTAATTATTTGAAGATTACCACTTCTCCACTTTTCCTCTTTTTTTCTGGCATTCATATTAGATACACATTGCTCTATTACCTGTCTTTTTACCTTTCTTATTTCTACCCCTCTATCTTGCTGCTGTATTCTGAGTCAATTCCTCAGGTCTAATCTTCAATTTATTAATCCTCTCTCGGGCTATAGGACTTCCCTGGTGGCTCAGTGGTAAAGAATCCACGTTTCAATGCAGGAGACACAGGTTCAATCCCTGGGTCGAGAAGATACTCTGGAGAAGGAAATAGTAATCCACTCCAATATTCTTGCTTGAGAAATTTCATGGACAGAGGAGCCTGATGGGCTATAGTCCATAGGGTCACCAAAGAGTCAGACATGGCTTAGCAGCTAAACCATGACAACTCTTGGGCAGTGTCTAATCTGTTGTATAACGTGTCCAATGAGAGTTATAACTTTGGTGATATAATGTTTTATTTCTAGAAGTATGTTTTAAAATCTATTTAGGTGAGGATTTTTTAAATTTGAGGGGTACCTTATGTTTAGAACTTCTGTTGTGTCTTTGATCACCTTAAACATACATTTTTGTTTGTGTCCTCTCTTAGGTTAGCCCCAGAATCTTCACTGTCTTGGGCCAAATATTATATTAATTTCTTGGTTTGGGAATTTGTGTGTTGTGTCTTTGATCACCTTAAACATACATTTTTGTTTGTGTCCTCTCTTAGGTTAGCCCCAGAATCTTCACTGTCTTGGGCCAAATATTATATTAATTTCTTGGTTTGGGAATTTCTGCACCTGGAAGGTGATACAAATATAAGCTCCAAACTCTTTTAAGACTGTGGTTTAAAATTCTTAGGGAGGATTTTGTTGTACTTACCTAGAACTGAGGCAGGGACCATTGGAATATCTTTTCATCTTCTTGTGCCAGTACATAGATTTGTCCCTAGCCCACTGTTGAGGACCACACGTTATGTGGGCATCTTATCTCTAGTGCCCCACCTCTCAAGGTTCACAGCTTTGTTTCCGGTCCCCAAATGGACAACAACAAAAAGCCTCCGGCATAAGGAGACCAGTGGTCCTCCCCCTGTGCATCCACTGTATCACCTCCTATCTTTCTGCTTTTCATTTCCCTTTTCCTTTCTTGTGGACTCATTTCTTCACTTTAAAAAGTCCTACATTCCACTCACCATTTTCAAGTGTTTATAGCCTGTGAACTTTTGCATTATCTTGGTCTATTATCCTGCCAGGGCCCTCTACAGAATTCTTGATTTGCCTTTCATGCAGATAAGGACAGGGTGGGTCTTTGCATTGTGAGGTTCCTATACAAGCAAACATTCCCATGGCAAGATGGGGTGACCCCAAGATGAATAAAAGGAAGAGTGAGGGGACTGTCTAGTCAAAGCTATGGTTTTTCTCAATAGTCATGTATGGATGTAAGAGTTGGACTATAAAGAAAGCTGAGTGCCAAAGAATTGAAGCTCTTGAACTGTGGTGTTGGAGAAGACCCTTGAGAGTCCCTTGGACTGCAAGGAGATCCAACCAGTCCATCCTAAAGGAAATCAGTCCTGAATATTCATTGGAAGGACTGATGCTAAAGCTGAAACCCCAATCCTTTGGCCACCTGATGGGAAGAACTGACTCACTGGAAAAGACCCTGATTCTGGGAAAGATTGAAGGCAGGAGGAGACAGGGATGACAGAGGATGAGATGGTTGGATGGCATCACCAACTTGATGGACATGGGTTTGAGTAAACTCCGGGAGTTGGTAATGGACAGGCCTGATGTGCTGCAGTCCATGGGGTCACAAAGAGTTGGACAGGCTTAAAGCTCAACATTCAGAAAACGAAGCTCATGGCATCTGGTCCCATCACTTCATGGGAAATATATGGGGAAACAGTGGAAACAGTGTCAGACTTTATTTTTGGGGGTGCCAAAATCACTGCAGATGGCGACTGCAGCCATGAAATTAAAAGACGCTTACTCCTTGGAAGGGAAGTTATGACCAACCTAGATAGCATATTCAAAAGCAGAGACATTACTTTGCCAACAAATGTTCGTCTAGTCAAGGCTATGATTTTTCCTGTGGTCATGTATGGATGTGAGAGTTGGACTGTGAAGAAGGCTGAGCACTGAAGAATTGATGCTTTTGAACTGTGGTGTTGGAGAAGACTCTTGAGAGTCCCTTGGACTGCAAGGAGATCCAACCAGAAGGAGATCGGCCCTGGGATTTCTTTGGAAGGAATGATGCTAAAGCTGAAACTCCAATACTTTGGCCACCTCATGCGAAGAGATGACTCATTGGAAAAGACTCTGATGCTGGGAGGGATTGGGAGCAGGAGGAGAAGGGGACGACAGAGGATGAGATGGCTGGATGGCATCACTGACTCGATGGACGTGAGTCTGAGTGAACTCCGGGAGTTGGTGATGGACAGGGAGGCCTGGCGTGCTGTGATTCATGGGGTTGCAAAGAGTCGGACACGACTGAGTGACTGAACTGAACTGAACTGAGCAACTGAACTGATGATTTGTATAGGTGGAGTCAAAGGAGAGCAGGTTTTCAGGTGAGGATGATGGAGGACCAGAGGACAGATGCTAAAAGTCAATGACACCTTCAGGAGTGAGTGGTCTAGCGTGGATGGGGGATAGAAAGGATGTGCTTGCCTGTCAGCATGTGTGTAGCCCACTGGCCCCTCTTCCTGGAATACCCTTAGCTCTTCATCCTGCCTTCATCTTTCAAGGCCCAACTCAAATACCTCATCATCTGGAAAGGTTATTTGATTTCTTCCCTGACTCCACACAATTATACAGATGTGGATATATGTACCTGTAAATCTCTGAACCACCATATCATTATCTCAAGCAAACTGGCTTCATTAAATAAGAGTATTAGAATAGATTAGAATAGAAATAGAATAGAATAGAAAAATGTCAGGACATTATAGGTTTTAAGGGTACATGTTATTTTATGAAACTTTCAGTTGTGTGTATATCTACCAGACCTTGATATAAAATGTATATTTTTATGATGAGTAGGGGTGAAGGATACAGGAATTCTTTTTTAAGTTGAAGAATTTAGGAATTCACTGGAGGACCAGCAGTTAGGACTGCTTTCACTGCTGAGGGTCCAGATTCAATCCCTGGTCAGGGAACTAAGATCTCACAAGCCATAGGGAGTGGCCAAAAAAAAGAAAGAAAGGAAAAAAGATGCACTTTACTATCCTTTATGTTCCTTACAGGCATTACTGTGTCTTATGTACACATGCACACATACAAATACACATATATCTCCATGTCTAGAAAGTCTCCTTTATACATAGTAGACAGTAAGTGTTTTTTTTTTTTAATGAATAAGTATATGAATAAAAGGAATGGATAGATGAATGGATGAAAAAATATTAATATGGTAGCTCAAAAAGAATGTAGGATCCTGTATGTTTCTCAGGGTCATCTTGCCAACCTCTGAACTGATAATAATGGATTTTGTTCTGTCCTTTGTACCGCTCAGCAGATGAAAGCCCTACAGTCTGCTGAGTAGATGTTAATTCTTAGCCTTCAGCCTTGGGCCATCCAAGGACACCTCATTATTCTCTTATATGGTTGCTGCTCCCACTTCACCCAAGCAGTGTGTGGAGAGGAGCGTCAGGTTGACTCTTAGCGGTCAGACTAAGCCTCAGAGTATACGCTTTCATTATCTCTGCGTCTCTCCATTTATATAGCATCTACCACTAGGAGTCACAGGCAATTACCTTCTCAAAAAACTCTTTTCCAAAAAATCAAGACTCTCCAGCCTTTCAGAATTCATTAGCTCCCATAATCTTGACTTTGGAGATTTAATAGGCGAGAAGAGATAAAGCTGAAAACAAAGCAGCTTTTCATCCAGGCTGATCTGAATTTGAATCCTGATTCCACCTCTCTAGTGTTGGAAGGCCAGTCAGTCCCTCTCCTTTTTTCCTCATTTGCAAGAGCCTAGCTCGTGGGTGGGAGAAGGCAATGGCACCCCACTCCAGTACTCTTGCCTGGAAAATCCCATGGACGGAGGAGCCTGGTGGGCTGCAGTCCATGGGGTCGTGAAGAGTCGGACACGACTGAGCAACTTCACTTCACTTTTCATTTTCATGCATTGGAGAAGGAAATGGCAACCCACTCCAGTGTTCTTGTCTGGAGAATCCCAAGGACGGGGGAGCCTGGTGGGCTGCCGTCTATGGGGTCGCATGGAGTCGGACACGACTGAAGCGACTTAGCAGCAGCAGCAGCAGCAGCTCGTGAGTGGATGAGAGAAGTCAGGGTAATAGGTGGAGCTCTGACCTAATTCCTAGCACCTGCCAGATGCTGCGTTGTCACCATCACCATGATTCTCATGGTCACCTAGAAACTGGTATCAACTAAGTAAATCCCCTAGTGTGTTTCTCTGGCGGTCATCCTGGGGCTTCCTCTCTGTGCTGTTCAGGAGGAGTCGAGGCTTGAGCAGAGTGGCTGGCTGCCTGCTGTGGCCATGCCCTGTTATTTTTCAGGTGGTTGTTCTGAATTCCACCTTCGCGATGAGAAAGGCATAGCCAAAGCTGGTTTGGGCAGAACTGGTGTGGATTCTTTAGGGACTTAAGCTCTGAGAGGTGACGAGGCAAACTAACAGAAGTTTACATGACAAGGCAACACCCCTGCTCTCTCACCTTAGAGCCAGCAAAATATCAATACTTGAGGTTTATGTGGGTGTACCTTGTGAGGACTTAGGAAGTGAAACCAGGGATTTGAAGTGGATCTACGTAGAATGGTTTTCCAAGGCTTTCCAAGAGGAAATTTCACAGCGTCTTGAGCGTAGGGATCTGGGAGACAAGTAGGAACACTGTAGTGTTGGGAAGCCAACGGCCCAAAAAGTAAAAGGCTGGATTACTCAGCTAAGTAAAACACGTTCGGAAAATTTCAAGAACTTTCCTTTCTCTCACTCATGTATTTAAATGTGTTGAAAACCTCAGAAGGAAAAATAATCTAATTTTATTAGTCATCTAATCAAACTGATGTTTCCTGTTTTATTGAGATAAAATTGGTACGTAACATTGTATTGGTTTCAGATGTACAGCATGCCAATGTCATATATATCTTATAAAATGATCACCACAATAAGTTTAGTCAACATCCATTCCTTACATGGTTACAGTTTGTGTGTGTGTGTGTGTGTGTGTGATGAGAAGTTTTTAATGTAATCCTATTTTAAAGGAACTTTTGGAAATTAGTTATTTCTCTCTGTGGTGGGTCTTTGTTGCTGCATGGGCTTTTCTTTAGTTGGGAAGAGCAGGGACTACTCTCTAGTCTCACTGGAGTGGCTTCTCTTGTTGCAGAGCACAGGCCCTGGGCTTCAGGAGTTGTGGTTCCCGGGCTCTAGAGCACAGGCTCTCTCTAGTCTCACTGGAGTGGCTTCTCTTGTTGCAGAGCACAGCCCTGGGCTTCAGGAGTTGTGGTTCCCGGGCTCTAGAGCACAGGCTCTCTCTAGTCTCACTGGAGTGGCTTCTCTTGTTGCAGAGCACAGCCCTGGGCTTCAGGAGTTGTGGTTCCCGGGCTCTAGAGCACAGGCTCTCTCTAGTCTCACTGGAGTGGCTTCTCTTGTTGCAGAGCACAGCCCTGGGCTTCAGGAGTTGTGGTTCCCGGGCTCTAGAGCACAGGCTCAGTCGTTGTGGTGCATAGGCTTAGTTGCCCCAAGGCATGTGTGATCTTCGTGGACCAGAGATAGAACCCATGTCTCCTGCATTGCCAGTCAGATTCTTTACTACTGAGTCACCAGGGAAGCCTGAGAATTCTTGAGATTTACTCTCTTTGCAACTTTCGACTCGGTATTGTCAGCTATAGTCACCCTGCTGTACCTTATGTCCTCAGAACATATGTATGTAATAACCAGAAGTGTGTGCCTTCAAGAATCTTCAACCACACTTCTCAGACTGCTTGTTCTGTCCACCCTCCTTCCTGTAATTTGGCCAATACACAGGAAACTTGGTTTTTCATCAGAGCTCTGCTACCAGCCTGTGCTTCCAACAAAGTCACTTAAGTGTGATTCATCATGGTTTTTTCTCTTATGAAATGTTTAGAGTCAAGCCCAGTTTTACCTCTGGTGTACATAACAAATGTAAGCATTAACTCTCCACATCTCTGAGTGAATAAGTCACATCCCAGTGCATCCACTCAGGTTAAAGCCACCATTGTCTTAGCCGGGAGCTGCAGTGAAGCGAAACCAGGTACGGAGCAGAGTTTTCATCCAGATCTACAGTCTATCAGCATACAATGCCAATAATAATAATAAGAAATTCTGACTCACCTAAGACTTAGAAAGCAAGTGATTTATTCTCTGATACCTGGAAAGAGGAAAAGACCTGCATCACCTCAGAGAACACACCCCTTTTATCCTGTCCTTCATTAGAGCCTAGAACTGAGCAGAGCTTGCCGTCCTGTAACAGTCTGGTATTTAAAAACACTTTTCAGATGAAAACCCATGTGACATTGGGAAGGTTTTATTTTTGGAATTGCTCAAGTCTTGGTAGCCTCTGCTCACAAAACAGTTAATGGAGGCAATAGTATCCCTGTATTGAGCTTGGAGCCTAGGTGAGGGGTGACAGACAGTGATAGAGATGCTAACTGAGGGATGCAGGGAGGGAGTCTTAATAATCACATGATGGGACCTAACTTGTTCGTTTCACTGGTGGCTCAGATGGTAAAGAATCTGCCTGCAATGCAGGAGACCTGGATTCGATCCCTGGGTCAAGAAGATCCCCTGGAGGAGGGCATGGCAACCCACCAGTGTTCTTGCCTAGGCAAGCCCTATGGACAGGGGAGCCTGGCGGGCGAGAGTCCATGGGGTTCCGAAGAATCGGACACGACTGAGCAACTAAGCACAGCTGGTTTGCTAACATAAGAGACACAAGTCAGGGAATTTCTGTTGTTCAGTTGCTGCTGCTGCTAAGTCGCTGCAGTCGAGTCCGACTCTGTGCAACCCCATAGACGGCAGCCCACCAGGCTCCCCCGTCCCTGGGATTCTCCAGGCAAGAACACTGGAGTGGGTTGCCATTTCCTTCTCCGATGCATGAAAGTGAAAAGTGAAAGTGAAGTTGCTCAGTGATGTCTGATTCTTCGTGACCCCATGGACTGCAGCCCACCAGGCTCCTCCATCCATGGGATTTTCCAGGCAAGAACACTAGAGTGGGTTGCCATTTCCTTCTCCAAGGCATGAAAGTGAAAAGTGAAAGTGAAGTCGCTCAGTTGTGTCCAACTCTGCAACCCCATGGACTGCAGCACGCCAGGCTTCCCCGTCCCTCACTATCTCCCAGAGTTTGTTCAAACTCACGTCCATTGAGTTGGTGATGCTATCCAACCATCTCACCCTCTGTTGCTGCCTTCTCCTGCCCTCAGTGTTTCCCAGCATCACTCTTTTCCAATGAGTTGACTCTTTGCATCAGGTAGCCAAAGTTTTGGAGCTTCAGCGTCATTCCTTCCAATGAATATTCAGAATTGATTTCCTTTAGGATTGACTGGTTTGATCTCCTCACTGTCCAAGGGACTCTCAAGAGTCTCCTGCAGCACCACAGTTCGAAAGCATCAATTCTCTGGTGCTTAGCCTTCTCTATGGTCCAACTCTCACATCCGTACAGACTACCGTACATGATTTATATTTTAATATAAGACTAAAAATAAACTATGGGGCTTCCCTGGTGACTCAGTGGTAAAAAATCCATCTGCCAATGCAGGAGACATGGGTTTGATCCTTGGGTGGGGAAGATTCCCCTGGAGAAGGAAGTGGAAACCCACTCCAGTATTCTTACCTGGGAAATCCCATGGACAGAGGAGCCTGGTAGGCTACAGTCCATGGAGTCACAAAGAGTTGGACACAATTTAGCAGCTGAACAACAAAAAATAAACTAGAAGTAACATAGAAGAGTGTTTTGATGTACAAGTGTTTAAAGAATCCAGGATGCCACTCTTGGTTGTGGGACAGCAGTCACAGTGAGCTGGCACAGATGTGGAAAGCCTGAGCAATTAGCTATCGACTGCATTACCACACGTGAATGTGGTTCTAGATTCAGGCAGCCCTGCCTGCTGACACACCTTTGTTTTTTGGCCTTGCGTCTCAGGCTTTCAGCTCCTCCTCTGCCTGATGTCACAGACTGGCAACAGCACAGCTCTCCAGCTAACCCCTAACTGAGCAGGTCACTGTGCTGTAACATTGACACAGTTGACCTGCCACCAACAAGCCAAGTACGGAGAGGGTTCTAGTAGTTTTAATGAGTCTGATTGTGGCTGTAAGGAAGCATAGCCTTTTGTAAGTGAAATACACACTCACCCAACCTCCTCTTAGGATTTCAGACCGGATCTGACAAGAGCCAAGAGACTACGGTTGTTCTGTAGTCTGTTTGTAGTTATAAAAGAGCTCTTTTTCGTTTGTTCTGGTGCCTCTGGCCTGTACATGGATTGAACATTCTGCTGTGGTCTTGTGTTTCACCTCTTCAGATACCTCAGTTGTCTGCTGATGTCTAGATATCAGAAGATATCAGATCCTTTCATCAGGAACTTTTATTTTTAATATTTAAGAAATTTGTGAATTAGGAAATCCTGCTGTACTAATTGAAGGACAGAATTACTGTCTCTAATTAAATTGGGATCTTTATATGGTGGATTTTCATGAAAACTATTATAATTAGTCATGCTTATAGCCTGATGAAGAGAAGTGTTAGTCACTCAGCTGTGTCCAACTCTTTCAACCCCCGGACAGTAACCCACCAGGCTCCTCCGCCCATGGAATTCTCCAAGCAAGAATACTAGAGTCTGATGCCATGCCCTTCTCCAGGGGATCTTCCCAACCCAGAGATCAAACCTGGGTCTCCTGCATTGCAGGCAGATTCTTTACCAACTGAGCCACTAGGGAAGGCTGATAGCCAGTCACTAACCTCAGTGTTGACATTTCAAGATAATATTTCATCATGATCAGAATTTGCAAATTGGTGGGGTGTTTTTTGTCTCATTGTTGTATATGCCAGTCTGACAACCAGATGTTACACAGATGTCATCTAAGGATGTGCAAATAGCGGAAAGAGCACCTTTAGTATCTCTCTGCACTGTGGATTCAAGTTAGCTTTCCAGAAGGACAACCAGCTAGTGTTTTTATCCAAACTTCTCTTAGTAGAGACTCTTGCTCAACAAACCTAATAAGGGAAATGTGAAAAGAATAAAAATAATTTCTAGATTTACTTTCCTACTGAGTATAGAGATAGAATTAAAGCAGTGCTGTCCTTTAAGGAGACTAAGAAACAATTCAGGTCAGATAAGAAATATTTATATTACACTTGACAAAGTACTGGATTATTTTCCAAGTTATAAATAAATATATAACTTTTAAAATAGCTTTTTCTTAGCAAAGCAGCTCAACCTGGCACCCTTTACTTAATCTAGTAAGACTTTCACCAGGAATCTGAAAACTCACCCTAAGCCAGAAACAAAATACTATTAGTAGCTAAAACCAGGCATAATCGTTGAAAGATTGCACTGGGCGGCTGAATGACGTGATCTTTCCAGTGAGCTCACAAACTCACTTTTTTTCCGTGTACTGTTCAACTTGAAGTTTGTTTGCCTTGTTAGGAATATTCTTGGATTGATACAGATGAAAAGCTGTTCTTTTGTGACTGTTAAATGGGCTTTTTCGGCCATGAAATGAAATTTAATATACCATGAGAGTGAAAGTTCGATTGAACCTTACAGCCAATAAACCATATGGAAAATATCATGAACTCACTTAAAAAAAAAGAAAAAAGCACCAGAGGGCTTTTTATTTCAATGTAACAGTATCCAGTTCAATTCATTCATGAGTGAGGCTATAATTTTTATGGCCAGTGACTATGAGAAGATGATCAAAGCTTCTTCTTTTTGAGAATACAAAACCAGGGCAATGTTGTTCCTCAAGTTATCTCCAGTCTAGCCTTTTTGATTATATGCTTAGCTTTACTGCTTATAGAGATATCGTTTTAACACAAAAGATCATTTGAAAATACATCATTTTTAAAGTGACAGAAAATACCAATAAAAGTAAGTTCATTAATGTGACATAATAAACATTGAAGGCCCATTCTTAAAATCACTATGATCTAATACTGCTATGTTTCCACACAGCATTTTGCATTTGACTTCCCTGAAAGTCAGTGATACAGTTTTAGGCAGCAGTAGTCTTCAGCACCATAGTGGTGCTGGCTAAATTTTAACTGGCTAAAATTCTAAAAGTCATGCATTAACAAGAAGACATATTTTATTAGGTATTTTGATTTCCATTTACATGTATATCTAATATTTCCAACTTCAGTGATTCTTAAAAGTCAGCATTCCGTTTGATGGTATTTTCAAATTTTAGGAATTTCTACTCAATTCATAGGTTGTAGTTATAGAAGTTTGTGGAAGGTTAGGTAATATAATCTTTAAATAGTTTTTTGTTTGACCTAACGTGTAAGTATTGCTTTTTTAATGAGGGCTTCCCTAGTAGCTCAGTTGGTAAAGAATCCACCTGCAATGCAGAGGACCTTGGTTCAATTCATGGGTCGGGAAGATCCACTGGAGAAGGGATAAGCTTCCCACTCCAGGATTCTTGGGCTTCTCTGGTGGCTCAGCTGGTAAAGAATCCACCTGCAATGTGGGAGACCTGGGTTCTATGCCTGGGTTGGGAAGATCCCCTGGAGAAAAGAATGGCCACTCACTTCAGTATTCTGGCCTGGAGAATTCCATGGACTGTATAGTCCATGAGGTCATGAGGTGACAAAGAGTTGGACAGGACTGAGTGACTTTCACTTCACATACCATGAGGGCTTCCCTGGTGGCTCAGATGGTAAAGAATCCACCTGCAATGTAGGAGACCTGGGTTCAATCCCTGGGTTGGGAAGATCCCTTGGAGAAGGGAACGGGTACCCACTCCAGTATTCTTGCCTAGAGAAGTCCGTGGATAGAGGAGCTTGGCGGGCTACAGTCCATGGGGTCACAAAGAATCAGACACGACTGAGCAACTTTCCTGTTCACTTTCACATACAATGAAGTTCATCATTTTGTGCAATTCAGTGAGTATTCACAAAGCTGTACAATATCCACTACTAATTCCAGACACTGCCGGTTAATAGCACTTTAAAAGATAGAGTGAGTAGATTTTGATCTACTTTTTTTCCAAATCTTTATCTTCTGGAGTTTTTATTTTACCAGAAAACCATGCCTTTTTTTCCTTGGTTAAGGTAACTGGGTCATTTCAGTTTTAGCTGGGAAGTTTTGATTGCCTGCACAAATCTGGGTATGTAATGAACATATATAACGATGATCATGAGAATACTGCATATGAAATTGCCTGTTCGGTCTCATGAGTAAAACCAAAATTCAAGATACTTAATGGACTGTGGAACCTTCAGAGGAAGGAAAATGCTTACCCATGAGTCAAGCCAAATTCTGATTCACAAATGGCCGAGTGGCAGCATTCCCTGCACTCTTCGTGCTATTTTTTATCAGGATTGTTTTTTATCAGGTGGTTTTTAACAGAATTGCCTACCCTCCTCCCTTTGGTCTTCAAGAAAATAAAATGCCTTTCAGACAGATGAGGGATTCTTCTCATTCACTCAGTGAAGAGGTTTACTTTAAATCAGTATCATTAAAGTACAATTTATATACAATAAGCTACATGGGATTAAAATCTATGATTTGATGAATTTTGACAAATTTGCACACCCATGTCAGCATCACCACCATCCAGATCCAGAATGTTTCCATAATCCTTAGGAGTTTGCTGAGGCCCTGTGCAGGCCCATAGCACCACCTGGGGCCTCGAGCAACTATTGATCTGTGTGGAGGTTAATTCCCAGTTTCTAGACTTTTATATAAATGGAAGCCACATAGGGTGTACTCTTTTGTGTCTGATTTTCACTGAGCATAGTACATTTGAGGCAGTATCAATTTATTATTAATCAGTAACTCATTCATCTTTATTGTTGAGTAGAATTCCATTTAATGTATATACTGTAAAGAGTTGGACACAGTTGAGCGAATGAACCACACCAGCGACCACAATGTGCTTATTAATACTTAGTTACCTTTAAATGGTCTTTGGGTCAAAACAGAATGTTTGAGCACAATTTTGACCAATGCAAGTCTTTTTTTTTTCTTATTCTTTTTAAGATTCTTTCCCATTATAGCTTATTATAAGATGCTGAATATAGTTCCATGTGCTATACAGTAGATCCTTGTATTTTTATGTGTATTATTTAATACATATAGTAATGTATATCTCCAATCCCAAGCTTTTATTATCCCCTCCTCCCTTCTCGTTTTGGTAACCATAAGTTTGTTTTCTGTATTTTTGAGTAACCAGCACAAGTCTTGATTTTCATAGGTCATGCTAACAATTATACTAATGTATATTATATAAGGTGTTGTGATAATAGCTTACAGATAGACAGACACAGTGCTTTTTAACTTTCAAGTGCAAGTGATTGTACTTGAGACTATGCATTATACAAAGAAGAATAAGGCAGGTTTTTATTTTGGGGCTTTTCTGTCACGTTTCAGATGCACTAGTTTTAACCTTAACCCTAGCACATGGGCAATAATAATAATAGTTCATCCTTCTGTATAGTACCTATTGAGTGCAGGCACTGTTCTTAATAGTTGAATCATATCAACTCACCTAATTTTCACATCAGCATCATGGGATCAGTAGGTACTCTTATGCCCCACTTCACATACAGGGAAGCAACTTGTCGAAAGTCACACAGTACATGATGGGGTTGGGACTCAGCACAGACCATCCATCTCCTGGAGTCTTGCTGTTAACCACTATACTCAAGGCCTCCGTAGTTTTTTGGTCAGAGAAGCCAAACTTGGGAGATTTAGTAAGATGTACCAAAGGTGGTGTAGTTGGGCTTAATGTCCTGATTCAAATCCTGGTTTGATTGACTTCAAAGTTCAAGCTCGAGTTGACTTGAGAAGGGAAATGTATGAGAATAACCAGGATGGCTTTTGTTAGGTACCCAGGAACTAAAGAACAGCAAAAGAGCTATGTAAGAGTGAAACCTCTATCACTTCTTATAGGAGTGATCAGGGAAAGTGTGGTGGAATAAATGAACCTGGTACTACGGGTAGAATTTCTTTGACAAGAGGTGGCTTGGTTAGTCTGAGAAGGGTGTGTGTGTGTTTGTGATGTGGTGGTGGTGGTAGTGTTCAGACGCTGAGTCATGTCTGAGTCTTTGTGACACCATGGACTGCAGCATGCCAGACTCCTCTATCTTCCACTGTCTCCCAGAGTTAACCCAAATTCACATCCACCGAGTCAGTGATACTGTCTAACCATCTCATCCTATGCTGCCTGCTTCTCCTTTTGCTTTGAACCTTTTCTGGCATCAGGGTCTTTTCCAGTGAATCAGTTCTTCGCATCAGGTGGCCAAAGTATTGGAGCTTCAGCATCAGTCCTTCCAGTGAATATTCAGGGTTGATTTCCTTTAGGATTGACCAGTTTGATCTCCTTGCAGAGTCTTCTCCAGCACAATTTGAAAGCATCAATTCTTTGGCGCTCAGCTTTCCTTATGATCCAACTCTCATATCCAGATGTGACTACTGGAAAAACCGTAGTCTTATCAGAAGATAAATCAGAACATAATTGATTTCACATCCCCAGCAGCATCCCTGGTTAACATAAACATTTGAGGAGAAAGACCAGCCTATGAGGGACACAGAGAAAGGATATCTAAAGAATTCAGAGGAGAAAAAGTGGGGGATGGAAGGAATTGGGTAGAAAAAGGAATCAGCAGTAGTGTTTCACTGCAGCTAAGAATTCCAAAAAGAAAAGTGCTGAGAGATGGCCGCCAGATTTGTTGTTTAGGAAGTCACTGGGCTTCTAGGGGCCCAGTTTTTTAGTGATGACACAAGGTCAGATTGCAGGTGGTTGAAGAAAGAGTTGGAGAGGAAGGGCAAGACTGAAAGTGTAGATCACTCACTGGAGAACTAAGGATGAGAAGGGAGTAGAAAGAAAGCAGTAGTCAGAGATGGAAGTGTGGTGAAGGCTAAGATGAAAAGTTCTAAGTGAGCACAAGAGCCAGGAGAGCAGGGCAAGGGAGACTGACCTTTGCAGAGTGAAGAGCTGATTGATGATTCAAGGTCCCAGAGGAGGCAGGGAAAGATGCATCCACGTGTAAATGTCCACTCAGTGGATGTGGCATGCACAGTTGGGATGTGTGTGTGTGCTCAGTTCAGTTCAGTCGCTCAGTCGTGTCTGACTCTTTGCGACCCCATGAATCGCAGCACGCCAGGCCTCCCTGTCCATCACCAACTCCCAGAGTTCACTCAGACTCATGTCCATCGAGTCAGTGATGCCATCCAGCCATCTCATCCTCTGTCGTCCCTTTCTCCTCCTGCCCTCAATCCCTCCCAGCATCAGAGTCTTTTCCAATGAGTCAACTCTTCACATGAGGTGGCCAAAGTACTGGAGTTTCAGCTTCAGCATCAATCCTTCCAATGAATATTCAGGGCTGATCTCCTTTAGGATGGACTGGTTGGATCTCCTTGCAGTCCAAGGGACTCTCAAGAGTCTTCTCCAACACCACAGTTCAAAAGCATCAATATTTCGGTGCTCAGCCTTCTTCACAGTCCAACTCTCACATCCATACATGACCACAGGAAAAACCATAGCCTTGACTAGACGAACCTTTGTTGGCAAAGTAATGTCTCTGCTTTTGAATATGCTATCTAGGTTGGTCATAACTTTCCTTCCAAGGAGTAAGCGTCTTTTAATTTCATGGCTGCAGTCGCCATCTGCAGTGATTTTGGCGCCCCAAAAAATAAAGTCTGACACTGTTTCCACTGTTTCCCCATCTATTTCCCATGAAGTGATGGGACCGGATTGTGTCCAACTCTTTGTGACCCCATGGACTGTAGCCTACTAGGCTCCTCCCTCCATGGGATTCTCCAGACAAGAGTACTGGAGTGGGTTGCCATTTCCTATTCCAAGGGATCTTCCCAACACAGGGATTGAACCCATGTCTCCTGCATTGGCAGGTGGGTTCTTTACCACTGTGCCACCTGGGAAGCCCCTGCACAGTTGGGATATGTTGGGACAAAAAAAGTCAAAATACCAACAAAATAGAATGTAAGCCAGAAAAAGATGAGAGAAGGTAGCATCTTAAATTTCTTGGTAGCTGCCGTAGTTTAAGGAGAAGGCAATGGCACCCCACTCCAGTACTCTTGCCTGGAAAATCCCATGGGCGGAGGAGCCTGGTGGGCTGCAGTCCATGGAGTCACGAAGAGTCAGACATCACTGAGCGACTTCACTTTCACTTTTCACTTTCATGCATTGGAGAAGGAAATGGCAACCCACTCCAGTATTCTTGCCTGGAGAATCCCAGGGACGGGGGAGCCTGGTGGACTGCCGTCTATGGGGTTGCACAGAGTCGGACACGACTGAAGCGACTTAGCAACAGCAGCAGCCATAGTTTTTTTTGTTTTTTTTAAGCCTGTGGGAGCTTCTCTTTTGTTCAATTAAAATGAATATTAACTTTGTAAATAATTTTAATTGAGGTTTCCCTTCTGATGTTCAAATAATGGATTTGTCCTAGAAACTGTTAGGTTTGTTGGAGAAACTGACTCCTCTGAAATGTGCAAAGCCAGCTGCAAATAGGACAGATTCTCTCAAGAGTTTTTTAATTTCTAGAACAAATGCAAAATATTCCTCCAGATTTGAATCTACCTTCTCATTTCACATCCCAGGGTACCAGGCAGCATCTTACTTGCTGGTGAAAAGTGGAAGTGTTAGTTGCTCAGTTGTGTCCAACTCTTTTGGGACCCTATGGATTGTAGCCCACCAGGCTCCTCTTTCCGTGGGATTCTCCAGGCAAGAATACTAGAGTGGGCTTCCATTACTTGCTGGTACCTGTAGCTGATTTGAGATGTTCTCTATCATTTTCTTGATCTCAGGATTTTTCTCAATATTTTGTTTAAGAATCAGCATGTATTGTCTTATTTCAAGAAATCCATTTAGTAACTGAATAGAATGAAAGGAAACCCAGTTTCATCTGTTCCTGTAAGCCCCTTTTCTTCCGAGGAGCAAGCACTTTTAATTGACTGCAGCCATGAAATTGAAAGATGCTTGCTCCTTGGAAGATAAGTTATGACCAACCTAGACAACATATTAAAAGGCAGAGACATTACTTTACCAATAAGGTCCATCTAATCAAAGCTATGGTTTTTCCAGTAGTCATGTATGGATGTGACAGTTGGACTATAAAGAAAGCTGAGTGCCAAAGAATTGATGGTTTTGAATGGTGGTGTTGGAGAAGACTCTTGAGAGTCCCTTGGACAGCAAGGAGATCCAACCAGTCCATCCTAAAGGAAATCAGTCCTGAATATTCATTGGAAGGACTGATGCTGAAGCTGAAACTTCACTCCTTTGGCCACCTGATACAAAGAGCTGACTCATTTGAAAAGACCCTGATGCTGGGAAAGATTGAAGGCAGGAGGAGAAGGGGATGACAGAGGATGAGGTAGTTGGATGCATCACTGTCTCAATGGACATGAGTTTGAGTAAACTCCAGGAGTTGGCAATGGACAGGGAGGCCTGGCGTGCTGCAGTCCATGGGGTCGCAAAGAGTTGGACACAACTGAGTGACTGAACTGAACTGAAGCCCCTTCTTCCATTAGATCTGAATGGTTTTAATTAGTGCTTATGAATTCTTATTAGCGAGCTAATCAGGTTGGCATGAAGTAATGCTCATTTTTACCTGTGGATGAACTGAGGGCTGATTCTTCCACTAGAAGTTCAGTGATCCCTGCAGGCATCAAGATACAGAGGTTATCTTCAAGGTGACTCCAAGCCCTGGGTCCCTGATTGCCCCTCGTGTAGGGAGAGACTTCTGTGGGCGAAATGGCCAATATTCTGAACTGGAGCTTCTTGGGCTTGTGCCTTAGGTATGTTTCCAAGGTTGGGTCAAAGTTGGCACAAATAATATCTAGTGGAAACAAAAAGCGTGTCAGAGATGAGGATGTTTTGAACCCTGTTTTCTGTGGTTCAGCCTGAGGAGAGTGCCTGCCGCTGCAGGTGGTGGTTCTAGATGAAATGCTTGAGCAGCATTCTCTGCTCTGAAGGGGCCAGCTCACTGCTCATTACTGCCCCCACCCCGCCATCCTGTGTTCTTGTAAAGGAAAGAAATCCCAGCTGCAGAAGTTCAGCTCTGAAAATTTTCTGTTAACTACTTCAGTCAGTTCAGTTCAGTCGCTCAGTCATGTCTGATTCTTTTCGACCCCATGGACTGCAGCACGCCAGGCCTCCCTGTCCATCACCAACTCCCGGAGTTTACTCAAACTCATATCCATTGAGTCGGTGATGCCATCCAACCATCTCATCCTCTGTTGTCCCCTTCTCTTGTCTTCAATCTTTCCCAGCATCAGGATCTTTTCCAGTAAGTCAGTTCTTCACATCAGGTGGCAAAAGAATTAGAGTTTCAGCTTCAGCATCAGTTCTTCCAATGAATACTTTCAGGACCAATTTCCTTTAGGACGGACTGGTTGGATCTCCTTGCTGTCCAAGGGACTCTCAAGAGTCTTCTCCAACACCACCATTCAAAACCATCAACTCTTTGGCACTCAGCTTTCTTTATAGTCCAACTCTCACATCCATACATGACTACTGGAAAAACCATAGCTCTGACTAGATGGACCTTTGTTGGAAAAGTAGTCTCTGCTTTTTAATATGCTATCTAGGTTGGTTGTGACTTTTCTTCCAAGGAGCAAGCATCTTTTAATTTCATGGCTGTAGTCACTATCTGCAGTGATTTTGGAGCCCCAAAATAAAGTCTGTCACTGGTGAAAATGAAAGTTGCTCAGTTGTGTCCGATTCTTTGTGACCCCTTTGGAATTCTCCAGGCCAGAATACTGGAATGGGTAGCCTTTCCCTTCTCAAGGGGATCTTCCCAACCCAGGGATCGAACCCAGGTCTCTTGCATTTGTGGGCGAATTCTTTACCAGCTGAGCCACAAGGGAAGCCCAAGAATACTGAAGTGGGTAACCTATCCCTTCTCCTCAGATCTTCCTGACCCAGAAATCGAACTGGGGTCTTCTGCATTGCAAGCGGATTCTTTACCTACTGAGCTATCAGGGAAGAACACACATATGTATTATAAAATCTCACTGATGATGACATCAAAATCCTAAGTCAGTGATGCATAAATGTGTTGTTATACAAACATACTACAGCTTCAAGACTGGAGAAGTTTGGTGTTTGTTGTTCTTTTTTAAAAATTTGGTTGTTTTTTTAGCATCCTACCATTAAAAGGGTTCCTCTAAATTACATAATGAGAATTAAAGTTGTAACAATGTTATATTTTTTTAAGAGAAAGGGATAATTACCCTTTATAATGTTTCTTTTCTCCTTTTTGTGATGCAGCTTTCTAGTTATACTTGGAAGCTTCCAGGAAGCTAAATTAAAGGTTTAATTAATGTTAGTGGGGTGGGTGTTGCCCCAGGAAAAAAGGTGGAACTTAGTTTCAGCTCCTGCACATTATGAAAGAGGTTACACATCTTAATTTTATCTAGTTCTAGTAATAATGGTATTGAAAGGAATTTCAATAATAGTAATAACTCTCAATTATTGAGTACTCTGTGTCATTCATCTTGCATTTCTGTGAGGTAGGTTGGCATCATGTATCCCTACATTACCTAAAAGTTAACTGAAGCTTAGAGAAGTTAAGTGAGATCCACTGAGGGACCTCGGAGTCAAAGTCAAATCTCTCACAATCCACAGTCCATGCACTGAACTGTGACATGATAATTAAAAGAGTAAAATAGCGTCTCGTAAGCAAGGTTGGTGACATATTTAACAAATTTAATACGTTCATATTAACTCCAGTGGCATTGCTGAGCGGCATGTTTATTGAAATATCTCTTAAGATTAGTAATAATTGGTAACATTTGAAATTAGCAAAGTCCTACCTATGTGGGGCACATTGGGGATTTTGGGGGGCCACTAAAAGTTCAGAAGTATAAAGTTATTTACTAAATAAGCCCCTTGTATCCCGAAATAAACCACCTTTTGGTAAAGGAGACTCTAGACTTGTCTCACTGCCATGTCTGCGTCACTGCTATTGCCATCTTTTCTCTTGCTTACAGATTACAGAGAGGTCCAGTGTGGAAAGACTGTAAAATGAAAATGTAGTTAGCGTGCACTGAAACTGTTTGGAAATGGAGGTAGAAGTCAGTGGCCTTTTTAGGCAGGTATGGACACAGAGAGCTTTTAGAGTTCGTGTTTTCTTAAGAGAGGGAGAGGTTGGAACATCCTGAGGTGTGAGAAGCACAAACAGAGACCTTTCTCTTTCCCTTTGGAAGTGCTCGAAACCCCTACTGGTTTCTTCCTGACAGGCGAAATCCTCTTGGATGGGTCGGGACAGCAGTGCTCTTTGATTCAAGGGAAGCAAACTTGAAGAAAAGCCCACCGTGCAGGCTGAGAAGGGCAGCTTGCTTTTTCACATGGCAGGCGAGATGCTCGCCACCAGATCCTGCCTAGAAATGGGAAGAAATGAAGGGGGTTTCCTTCTGTAGCTCCATTGGGAAAAGATAAAGAGTTGCTTCCCAGATGGCTCAGTGGTAAAGAATCTGCCTACCAGTGCAGGAGACGCAGAAGACTAGGGTTCAATCCCTGGGTCAGGAAGATCCCCTGGAGAAAGAAATGGCAACCCACTCCAGTATTCCTGCCTGGACAATCCCGTGGACAGAGGAGCCTGGCGGGCCATAGTCTGTGGGGTCGCAAAGAGTCAGACATGACTGAGCACATACAGCACACACACAGGGTTGGATAAGTGCTGTCGAAACCAGTTTTCAGTGCCTTATTCCATCTTAGAAAGTGAGACATTATTGAAAAAAAAATTTAATGATAACCGAAGTGATACATCATGATACTCTGTTTTTAGTTTTTGGTTTTTTTTATGGAAAATTTCAAACATGGACTAAAGTGGGAAGACTGTGTAATGACCACTGTGATCATCTCAGCAGTTACCCACTCATGGCCCATTTGTTACACCCCCAGCACCCCTCCCCAGAAGTATTTGCAGGAAACACTAGAAACCATTTCATTCAGTCTCTAAGTGTATCTCTAAAAGATTGATTCTTTTTTGAACAAGACCATTGCAACACCTAAAAAGTTAAAAATCATCCCATAACATTATCAGATATCTAATGTGTTCAAATCACTGATGGTCTCATGAATCTCGTACTTTCTCTTAAAGGATTATTTGCATCAGAATCCAGATCAAATCCACATAGTGCAATAGCCTTTTTTAAAAAATCAGTAGGCTCCACCTCCATTTCTCTTTGTACCTTTTTATTGAAGCAGTGCCTTTCTTTACTTCAGTTTCTTTCCGTCTGGATCTTGCCAATTGCATCCCTGTGATTTAGTGTAACATATTCCTCTTACTCCTTCTCTAACTCCCGTGTTTCCTAAAAATTGGAAATGTATCTAAAGACTTGGTTAGATTCAGGATTTTTGTTTGTTTTGTTTGGGTCAAGACTGTTTCATAATATTTGCTTCCATCAGGAGGGACAGCATCCATTTTGCTCTCTTTGTCCTGTCTGCAATCCCTCATGTTCAGTGCTGAGTCTCTTGATGTTTTGGGTTTGTTCAGCCCTTCTGTTCACTGTCAACCCAGTGAGCTGGAGCTTCTGGGAAAGGTCAAGTTATAGGCTAAGGTCTCCCAGCTTTGGACCACTAAGAAGTTTCTGGAATTTGTCACCCCCACAGTTTTGAGATTTTTAGAATGATTTTTGAAAAACAAAAGTGTAAGTCAATTCAATTAATGAACCTTTAGTAAATAAGTAAATTTGCACCAAAATACAGAACAAAGACAATTTTTAAAAGCATACAAAGCACACTGTTCTTACTGAACAAATGAGTCCATTATTTTGAGCCTCCTCCTTCATGGTCAGTTTCTACTTGTTCTATAAGTACCTGTTATTTAATCTGTGTTAATCTAGTTTTTCTGCCTGCCATGCAGGAGACCTGGGTTCGATCCCTGGTTTGGGAAGATCCCCTGGAGGAGGAAATGGCAACCTACTCCAGTATTCTTGCCTGGAGAACCCCATGGAAAGAGGAGCCTGGTGGGCCACAGTCCATGGGGTCGCAAAGAGCTGGACACGACTGAGCAACTAAGCACAATCTCCAATTACTGCTTATTTGTTGCTCTTTGAGAACTACTTGGTCTCAACTGTGTACACCTTGGATTCTTACAGACCTTAGATGGCATGTGCTGATCTGCGGGAGAATCTTAAGCAGAACCATGCCTCTGCAGTTCTCTTTTCTCAAGTGGGCATGAGCCTATTGGACTGCTCTATGTTCAGATGACTCTTCTGAGCTTGAGCAAGTTTGTTTCCCTTCTTGCTTTCATTCTCCTCTCCCTTCCTTTGTTCTCTTTTTCTTTCTTCCTTTTCTCTGTACTTTTTAGCCAGTATGAAGCTGTCTTTCCCAGGTCTACTTTTTAACCTCTTGACACTGATAAAATCTATGCTGATGCAAAGATAACTTCGGAAATGTTAAAAAGTAAACTTGATTCTCTGTGTCCAGAGCAATCTTTCCAAATGCATAGGGATACATTCATCTAATCAAAGTGTGTGTGTGTGTTCAGTCATGTCCGACTCTTTGCAACCCCATGGACTGTAGCCCTCCAGGCTCCTCTGTCCATGGAATTTTCCAGGTAAGAATACTGGAGCAGGTTGCCATTTCCTACTCAAGGGGATCTTCCCGACCCAGGGATTGAACCTGCATCTCCTGCATTGCCAGGCAGATTGTTTTAACACTGCACCACCTGGGGATGACTATATTCATCTAAGAAACCTTACTGAAAAGTTTCAGCTCTGTACTAGGAGTGTAGGGAGACAGATAAGTTACAACACTGGAAATGCTGGCCAGAATAGATGCAAACTAAGTGCCATGTGACAACAGATGACTCTACTTGGGGAAAGTGGGGAATAGCTTAATCCTGGAAGTGACATTTAAACTAAGTCTTCAAAGACTGTGATTAAGACAGCATATTTGTGTAAGAACAGTTCGGGAGAACTCAGTATACAGATATGTTGTTTTACTGGGGCATGGAACGCAAGTAATGGGCTGATGGACTTGACTTAGGAGTATAGCAGTAACTTAACAGAATTAATATCTTCTGTGTTTAGGGTGTAAGTCTTTTGTGGTTGAGAATTTCTTAAAAATATCTGACATTAACGGGGTCCTCAAAATAGTGGTGAAGATTGAACAACACTTATTGTTGCAGAATTGTACAGTTAAAAATCATTCAAATGGTCAATCTTGTGTCATACGTATTTTGCCACAGTGAAAAGTATATTAAAAAGTTTATTACAACAAAACAGACACATGCCAGTAAGAGGATCTCTTAGTTGGAGAAACTGGACATCCTCAGCCTAGAGATATGATTGATTAATTTGGCATTTGTCTAGCCATTGCCAAGCCACGCCCTGCCCTGTGACTTTAAGTGCTGGGAAAAAGAGAGGGTCCTACATTTCTGCAGCTTAGAATAGGCACTAGGGGTGGCCATCAGCTGATCACTCTTGGTTGTGTATTTGTACAGGGTAATAAGTGCCATGAAAGGGTACATACGCAGAGCTTTGCAGGCATGTGGGGGTGTGGAGCAGGTGTTAGGAGAGGACTCAGTGAAAGGCTTCCCTGAGGAAGTGACAGTAGCTGAGATTTGACTGGTGAATGAGTCTAGGTAATACTCAGCATTTCAGCTTCTTATCCCCCCTGGCAGGAACACTGTGCTGGTCAGCATCCCCACCGAAGTCTCATTTGACACCTTGTGAGCCCTCCATTACTGTTGGGTGATGAGTAAATAAAACAAGGAATAGAAATGTTTCTACAGGGTTTGTTCCAAAGATGTCTATGGAACCTGGCCCTACCTGTTTTCACTTCTTTGGTTTCACATTTGTATTTTGTTTTACAAAGGGCTTCAGATGATATTAAAACATAGGAAATGCTTCACAATTTATTTGCTGAATTTGTGCTCTCATACGGTCAACTGACTCTGTCTCTTTATTTGTTCTTCTTTGTTCTCAGTTTCATTTTGATATCTGCTCTTCCACCTGTGTGTTCAAGATAATATACTCTGAAGAGAAAATGTTTATTAGCCCTTAAGAACACAGCAGTCTCTTCATTTATGATGAGTCTGCATTTTGAAGCTGTGTATTTTGCAAATGAGACAGAGCAGTTAATTCACACCGTTCTCGATTAAGCTTCGTGTACCCAGACTGAGCCCATCTTTTTAAGAACAGAGACCCTGGGGGCTGAGGGTGGGGCACACCTCCGCCTTAGGCGTGTATAGACATACATATGGATATGGCGAAGAAGACTGGAGAAATGAGACAAGGGAAGGGTCTTTGTGGTCAGCAAAATGTGAACGGACTCTTTCCAGAACATCTACCTTGGCTCAAGTAAAGCTTTAATTTTTGATATATAACTTTTTACATGATTTCTAATCTTAAACCAAATTTGGGTCGGCGTTAGCTTCCATATCTGTGTCAAAGAACATTAAGGATAAATAGTTATAAAATGCCCTCCTGAAAGGTCAGTGAAGTCTTCCTAATGTAAACAAAGACATCACGGTTAGGAAAATTTGTTTGTGTGGACCTTTGTCACTACCCAGATTATTCTTGCTGAGATTTGGATGCGTTACAAGTCAAAAAATCACGCTCAAAATTCAGCACCTACACTAGTAACTCTGACTAGTAGGCTGTCCCTAAACACCGGACCAATAGTTAGGCCTACGGTAAGTCCCCTACATACAAACTTTCAAAGATGTGAACGTGCCCTTGTACACCAGCTGGTGTACTGTAATACTGTACTTTTCAAGGTTATGTAAGATTTAAAATGTTTCCTTTATTTTCTGTTTGTTTTTTATGTACATGTTATTTGCGTGACAAGTATTATAAACCTATTATAGTACAGTACTATATAGCCGATTATGTTATTTGGGTACCTAGGCTAACTTTATTGAATTTATGAACGCTGTCTTGGGATGGAACTCATTCATATGTAGGGGACTTAATGTATTTTGTTTCTAAATCTTGGGACCTGAAATGGTGTGTCACTTTCAACTTTTTATTATCTGTGAAGTTCTGAGATAGGTACTAAAATTTCAAATAAATTCCCTAATTTGTATCATGTGATTTTCATTGAAATACATAGGGCCAGTTACTACTTCAGATTTGAATGTCTTGATCAAATATGTGAAGATGAATAGCAAAAATCCCGGTGGTGGTGATCAAACACTATACTTTAAGGTTTGAATAGTAAAGAAGAGTTTCTTATTTGAAAACTGTCATCTCTGTCTCCCATAAAGGAAGAAATAGATGAGAAAAAATGTAACAGTAATGGCCTTTCTTTTGAAATATATAAGAGCCTCTGGTAATTTTTCTTACATGTTTTTCTTTCTAGGAAAAGCCATTGACAAAATCTCTACAACGTGGAGAAGACCCCCAGTTTGATCAAGTATGTAATATGTATTATATTCTGGTTTTTACTTATTTCAAGATATACAAAGCTAAGGGCTGAGGACTCACTATGGCGTGTAGATGAACTCCCACAAGGAGGAGGCAGGGGTGTGAACCTAGGAGCTAAGTCCTGCAGCTTTTATAGTGACAGCTTATAGTAGCCATTCAACAAATGCCTGTTGGTTTGAAGTGCTGAAGTAATATGAGTAGGTCCTCAATTGGTTGTTTGTGGGATCTTTGTGTATAAGAATTAAAGGAACTGAGAAAAGATGAAGCAACTTCCATTCAAAAACTTTTTGAGATTCTTCTGAATAAATGGTACCATTGATGACCAGATCTCTGCACTAGAGCTTACGTATGTTTGCATCCAATATTCTGTTGTGCTTGACATGGCACTAGGCTCTGGAGAGATGAAATTTAGGACAAGTTTTAGCCTTTCAAGAATTCACAATCCTGTGAGAGAGAAACCACCTAAACAGTAATACAAACAAGTGTGGTAACTTAGAGTCTCATTAGAGAAAGTGATAAATGAGTAAAACAGGTCCTTTGAAAAATAGATCAGGACTGGTTAAAGGACTTCTGGCTCTAAACATAGATGATAAACATAGGAAACGAGGATCTTACATATTCTGGTTGAGTCACTTCAGGAGGGCTTTATGTCTGTTTAGAACAGTGAATAATGGTATCAGAGGAGGCTGGAGATGTGTGTGTGGTGTTTCCTAAACTTCTGTAGTTAATGACGAAGAAGACAGCATGTTCTTTAAAAACCTCGCTTGGTGCCAGTGGAGGAGACAAAGTCCTGCTGGATGCTCAGTGGGCTGGTCTAATACAGTGGGGGTTTTATATTGTCTTATGGACAACACATGCAGAGTACACTTTCTGTAGCTTTGAAATTGCCTTTAATGTGGCGTCTAGAGAAAAATTCTTTGGCTGTTAAGGTCCAGATGTGTTCGACCCAAAAATGTAAGGACTGACTATTGAGACAGAATCCCCCATTTTCTATTTTACAAGCTGTTCCTTGAGTGAGATCTCACAAGTCTGCACTCATAGCCAGTCTTGGAAGGCTGGCGTGGCCCTGGCTTTGCACTCTGTCGCTGGCAGAACTGGCTGTTTCCTGGAACGCTGGTGGAGTGGAGCGTGGGCTTCATCTCTCTGGGTCATGGAGCTTCCTCTCATCTCACATTATCCCTAGTTGCTGTCACCTGCTTCTCCTTGGGCAGTCAGGGACCTGGAGTGAGTGAGTGGGGTCATCCCTTGGGGATTATAGTCATAGCAAGTGTGGCTCTTTCTGTTCTCTTTAAGAATGTGAATATTATCTGTCTTCCACAATTTTTCACTCTATTTTATCTTCTTTGTCTCTATCCTCTTAGATTATCACTCTGTGTTCCTCAAAAAATTGTGCTCTCCCCCCCTCCAGCTTAATGTACTTCTTTCTTTTTTTTCTCCTGGAGAAGAATACTTTTGCATTCTAACATTCCATATAGTAGTTATTCCCAATAATTTGGCTTAAACACAATTTCTCATTTATTATTCAGCACTCTATTTCTGCATTTCAGCATTGTGGGAAAGAGATAGACTTTGGAATTAGATGGACCCGGGTTTAAATCCCAACTTTGCTGCTTAATTAGCTATAACACTTATAACCCTGCTACTCAAAACGTTGCAACGCAGATTCTCTGCCCTGGCCGCATACACTGAGGCAGACTCTACAGCTTAAGGAGACCCCCAGGTGACCGCCACACACATTGACACTCGAGAACCATGCTTGTAAAACAGATAAATAGATGAAAATGTGTGCTCAGTCATGTCCAACTCTTCGTGACCCTATGGACCGTAGCCCACCAGGATCCTCTGTCTGTGGGATTCTCCAGGCAAGAATACTAGAGTGGGTTACCATTTTATTCTCCAGGGATCAAACCCACGTCTCCTGCATTTCCTGCCTTGTTAGGAGGATTCTTTACCACTAGCACCACCTAGGAAACCTGTAACACATCTCTCTGTATTAAAGACATTTCTGGAGTGAACCTATAGTGAGATAGTCACTGAGAACTTTCAAATAAGGCACATAAGATTATCCTCTGAGAACCAACCCACAAAATCTGTCTCATTTGAAAGAGATAGCACAACTCCCAGGCCAGAAGGAAACTTGACTGGAGTTGGTTCCCCTGTGGGTTCAGTGGGGGGAAAAAAAAAAAATGTCAGCCAAATCACCTTTGAAAGTGCTGGTACTGTTTTACCAGCAAATTATAAGAATTGTGGTTCTATGGCAAGGCCATGATTGTATCAAGCTCCCTTAGCATTTTGATATCAAAGGTCCAAATTCTGTAATTCCCCTTACTTCAATTCCAGGCAGAAGGATGTTAATCTAAATTCACACAGATGTCCATCTATGGAAGAAGAACATGCTAGGGACGCCTCCTTGGTGCTACAGACTCCATTGAAGGAGCCTGGTGGGTTCCTTCCTTCCATCGAAGGAACTGGAGGGTTCCCAGTTCCTGCTGATGAAAAACTCCTATGTGAATGAGAATTAATAAAGACACACAAGATTTCCAACAGCATTCTGAAAACACATACTGCCACTAACTTATTTTAAATATGTAAATTACTCAGCACTTGAAAATAAATGAAAAACTGTCCTGGTAATAAAGTTCTTTATTTTAGCAAACATTTATTGAGTGTGTGTGTGTGTGTGTGTGTGTGTGTACATGTACACACATACACACAAAACCCTGTGTGAGACAGAGATGTAAGATGTGGTCCCTGCATTCAAGATAGGAAGGAATCTGACTGGGGAAGACCTTGATGCCAGTTGGAAGGACCTCACCATCTACATGTCAGTAGCTGAAAGATCAAAGTGGAGACTTGATGTTAAAGCCTGTGGGAACAGTGTCCATGACTAGAGAGATCCTTCAAGTTTGGAGGCATTTTGGGAGTTGGAGCATTGATAATGATTTGAGGCAAAAAGGGCTGTAACTAAAACGGAGGCAGAGAAGCAGAAAGAAAGGATGATTATAAGCAACATTATATAAGAAGAATCAATATTGATTAAGAAAAGGAGAAACAAAAAGTTCCTGTAGTTTTCAATGATGATTTGGAGTCATTTCCATTCTATTTAACAAACATCGAGTGCCCAAAGCATGCCAGGGTCTGTGCAAGGTGCTGAGTTTACAGAGCAGCAAGGGAGTTTCTACCCTCCAGGAATTCTCAATTCTAGGAGGAAGACAGATACCTGAACAAGTAGCACTACAATGTGAATAGAAGGTATGGTTCAAGTGCAGTGGAACTCAGGTAAGGGAGCAGCTAAGGATTCTAGAGGATGAGACAGAGGATGAGATGGTTGGATGGCATCCCCAACTCGATGGACATGAGTATGAGCAAGCTCAGGGAGTTGGTGATGGACAGGGAAGCCTAGTGTGCTGCAGTCCATGGGGTCACAAAGAGTTAGACACGACTAAGCAACTGAACTGATTGAAGGATTTTAGAGGGTAAGGTGGTTGGATGGCATCCCTGAATCAATGGACATGAGTTTGAGCAAACTCAGGGAGACGATGAAGGACAGGAAAGCCAGGTGTGCTGCCGTTCACGGGATTGCAAAGAATCAGACACGACTGAGTGACTGAACAACAGCAAAGGATGCTAAAAAGAAGAGTTGCGTGTGTTACAGGACTGTGGTGAGAGCAGAAATCAGGTTTCAGGAATAAAGTGAAGCAGGAAGAGTAAGCATCGGCAGTACACGGTGGGCTGATGAAGCAGTTGGCCAGAAGAGGGACCGGTCTTGCGTGGGTCAGAGAGGGGAGAGCAGAATCAAATGAGGGCTGTGTGTATCTATAGGACCCTCTTCTGCCACATGTAATACAAGAGCTTAAGGCTTTCTACCAGGTGTATGTCCTTTTTTTTTTTACAAATTGTTTCCTGTGTACAGGATTATAACTTGATTTCAGTATGCACTGCAGTGCACTCAAAGTTTAGCTTCCATCTGTCATCATAAAGGTGACCCCATGTACCCTTTCTCCTGTCCACCACCTCTTCCCTGGGGTGACCACTTCTCTGCTCTCCGTATCTCCGTGCTCGTTTTTGTTGGGTTTACTCATTTATTTGTGTGTGTATTCGTTCTTCATTTACATTTGGGCTCAACAGCCTTTTTCAGGATGGCTGAGGTTTCTGAGAATCATTCATGACTTCTGATAATTGGTTTTTTCAACAGATTGTTTCCGGTTCCAGAACAGTTACTATCTCAGGGTCCTATTCC
The DNA here is from genome assembly GCF_029378745.1 of Bos indicus. NCBI lineage: Eukaryota > Metazoa > Chordata > Mammalia > Artiodactyla > Bovidae > Bos > Bos indicus. The sequence continues at coordinate 28,759,448 of NC_091771.1, read as the reverse complement.
CATTCACTTTAGAGTGAGCTGTGCCTACAGTGAACTCAGGGAGTCTGGAGTTGCTGCTTTTCTTGTTCGGAGCTGATGTAGGACACGCGTTGCTCAGAGGCATCTCCAGTAACCGTCTGGGAGGGGCTGTGTTCACATCTGCTGGGGGCCAGAAAAGTTGGCTTAGTTCAGGAATGCAAGCTAACAAAAGGTCCCAATGGACACCTTGATTGTTTGTGCTTGAGTATGAGATAGGTGGGTCTTTGTTCTTCCCCCACTGTGATTGTCCTGGGTGCCCACGGGGCATTGATAACAGGGCCTCTGGCCTACCCGAATGCCAGAATCTGCAAAATCTGCAGATACTCAAGTTTCTTATGTAAACTGGCATAGCATTTGCATATAACCTACACACATCCTCCCGTATACTTTAAATCATCTCTAGATTACTTATGTATTACAATGTAAATGATACATAAATAGTTATAAATAGGATTCATATCATTGCCAGAGAGTGACAAATTGAAGTTTTGCTTTTTGGAACTTAAGGAATTTTTTTCCAAATATTTTTGAACTGTGGTTGGTGGAATCTGTGGATCCAGAGGGCCGAGTCTATACCTAAAAGCAATATTTATCCGCTCTGATTAAATCTGTCATCAACTTCAGTCATTAACTTAGCCTATGATCTTATCAAAATCAAAATATTTTATGTCTGAGCTTCAGTTTCAATATTTGGAAATGGAAGAGGGGAAAAATGAAATAGGCATGTTTGAAGGTCTGTTGTGAGCCCCACACTTTATAGTGTCTCCTTTAGTCTCCATAAAAGCCCAGTAGAGAAGAATTAAATCCCATTTAGTGCTTCAAAGAAATGGCAACATGGCCAAGCTCATTGTAGCCTATAAAGGGCAGAGCTGTAACCTGAATCCAAAACCGTGTGATCTTCCAGTACACTAATGAAATTATGAAAATTCAGCTCGTGAAGATCAGTCTTCAGATAGGCTACTTTGAGTAGTTGCAGCTGTTTACAGTTCATTGTGACCTGTTCTCTACTGGTGTCATCTCTATATGTTCCAAGTAAGTTGCTCAAACATTCTCATTAACTACTCTTGGGATTTTCTTCTAGATGGTATATGTTTATGTCCTTTTGTGGCATTTAGTTCCTTAACGTTAAAAATGCCGTCTATGGCCAAGAAACACATGGTAACATAAATCTCTTACAAATCTATAATAAAACTAAATAACTTCTTACCATCTTGGGTAACAATGATTTTCCTGCAGAAGAAGGCAGATGAAATTCTAGTGCTTCAACATTGAGTCTCATGCTGCAGTTCAGTGAAAATCTTATTTTAAATGTATAAGTGAAAAGTAAAATATATAAGTGAGAGTAAAAACAAATTGGCTGGCTTTGGATTCACATTAGTGTTATTCGGTGTTTCTTAAATTATTCACCAGTGGAAGTGGACCAGAAAGTGGACAAAGGTGTTAAAATTAAATAATGGAGATCTTTTCCTAATTTGCAAGAAAACATATTTAACAAATAGATTTTTACATTTTTAAGTTTTATAATAAATTATTCTTAAGCATTTGGTGTCTGTCATCACTCATTGAAATACTTTAATCTAGCAATAGTATGAAATGTGATCGAGTAAAAAGAAATTGCATCTGAACTGCTTTCATAGATCAATATTTTGTGGTATCACATAGAGAGAACCCTACCCCCCAGACACTTGGCCACCTGAACTAGTTTGAGAAATTAAACCATCAATGAAGTTACTTTAAAATTATTTATTAAATGCACCACTCATGAGTAGTCAGCCTTATAACTGTAAAATACAGAATGACTCCACTGAGTAATTATTCATACATTTATGTCTGAAGTTTCCCTCTTTGCATTCAGCAAGTATAATAAAATGCTTATGAAAAATTAATGTCATAGCTACAGCATAATGGACAGTCTCTTTTAGCCTATTTATATATAAAATGCCAAAGTAAACATTAAGAAAACATTTGCAAAGTACATTTAGTATTCCCCTCTATCCCCCCCACCCCCAAAAGAAAACACCAGTATGAAATAGTTCTGTGATTCTGTGCGCTTCAGGTCCTCAAGCTGCCCAGTACCTAGCTCATCTGTGATGGAAGAATATGATCATTTAAACGCAACAAGAACATCTTTGTAAATGTTCCTCCCCTTTCACAGCGACACAGAGCTAGAATTCATCTCACCATTGGCTCGGCTTCCAGTAAATGAAGGAGCTGAGCAACCAAGAAGCCAGCTAGACCTTACTCCCTTCCTGAGCTTTGAGGGCCAGGTCTTTGCGAATTCCACCCTTCCTTCCTGACAGCCTGAACTCAAAAGGGCAGTAACAGAGAGATGGAAAAAACACACACAGCCACCCCATGCTGACCTTTCATCTCTTCTAAGATGATCTCAGTGTACTTGCCATGGAAAGTATGCTCAACAGATATAATACCAAGAATGGCTTTAGGAAGGCTTTTTCAGGCATAGAAAAAATTATTACAGCCGGGGTTTGAAAAACAGTATTGACATTCTCTAAGGGGAATATGAAAGTGTTAGTCGCTCAGTTGTGTCTGACTCTGTGACCCCATGGACTGTAGCCCGCCAGGCTCCTCTATTCATGGGATTCTCCAGGCAAGAATACTGGAGTGGTTAGCCATTCCCTTCTCCAGAGGATTGTGTGTTACACCTAAGTGAAGTAGCTGAATGCTCTACCTGGAGAGATTTAAGAGTCAGACACAGGTTTCTAGCACCTTGATGGGTCTGAAGTAAGTAAAGGAGCTTGTACATATCCCACCCAATGTTTTTTTAAATCAGTGTTTAATTTTAGAGTAGTTTTGGGTTTATAGAAAAGTTGCAAAGGTAGTACAGACGCTTGTCATATACCCCACACCCAGTTTTTGTAACCTCTTATATTATCAAGGTATATTTGTCACAACTAAGAAACCCAACATCAGTACAATATTATGGACTAAACTCTGTATTTCATCTGTTTTTCCCTAATGTGTGTCTTCTGTTCCAGGTTACCGTTGAGGATGCCATATTCCATTTAGTTATCGTGTCTCCTTAGCATCTTATCCAGATTTGCACAAGTATTCTTAAATTATTGAAATATAATGGTAGCTACTTTAAGCTTTTATTACAGATTCAGTAATTAAGATGGAATTAACCCATGGTCAGGGACTCTGAATTCTGAACCCTTTACCGCTGTGGGAGGAACCCCCTCCATTTTGTTGTCGTTCAGTCGCTAAGTCGTGTCCAGCTCTTTTGTGACCCCATGGACTGTAGCCCACCAGGCTTCTCTGTCCATGGGATTTTCCAGGCAAGAATACTGGAATGGGTTGCCATTTCCTTCTCCAGGGGATCTTCCCAACCCAGATATCAAACCCTGGTCTCCTGCATTGTAGGCAGATTCTTTACCACTGAGCCACTAGGGAAGCCAATTCGTTTACCAATTCAAAATATTTTAGATGATGATGACTTGAGGAAAATATCCTTCTGATGCTTGGGTAACTTTAGAGAAAACAAGTAAATGAAACCCTTGACACACTGTAGTTGGCTTTCCTCCAAAAATTTTCTGCTGTTTTATCCACAGGAAGAGCAGGAAAATTTGTTATGACTGTGAATGTTACAGTATTGGAGGGTGGGGGTTGCGGGTAGCTCTTTAAAAAACAAAAACAAAAACAAAAAAAACTAGATATTTTAAAATTACAAAAACCTGTAAGAGTGACTAGGTTCACCAGGCAAGCTGAAAGCAATAGCCTATTTTTTTTAATATTATTATATTAACCCATAACTAAAGATAATACAATGTTGAATTATATACATATAATATAAGAGAGAGCATGAAATAAGCTGTCAAGAAATAGGGTCTGAGGAATACAGCATCATTGCCTTGTTCAGTCTTAGGGCTTGCTTTAAAGGTGACAGTGGAAAGTCTTGGTGACATGAAGCATTGATCTTCCATTGCTCCAGTTGCCTGCTTTATAAAAGAAGTTAAGTCTCGCCTGCTTAACTACAGAAATATTTTAGGTTAACTAAGGTTTTCCATTTCTGCTGCCACCTCCCCAGCTCAGGCCCTGAGCACTGTGTGCCTGGGGCTGTTGCAGGATTATCCTTATTCTATTCGTGCGTGTGTGTGTGTGTGTGTGTGTGTGTGTGTGTTCTCTTAACCACCTTTGGTCCAGCCTGCACGCCACTGCTAGATTAAACCTCCCTAAACACTGTTTTTATGAGCTGAGTATTCTACTCAGCAACTTTTCAGAGCTTCTCATTTTCTAGAGAAGAAAATGGAAATTTTTTAGACTGGCATTAAATACCTTTTTTGGACTTCCCTGGTAGCTCAGATGGTAAAGTGTCTGCCTACAATGCGGGAGACCCGGGTTCAATCCCTGGGTCGGGAAGGTCTCCTGGAGAAGGAAATGGCAACCCACTCCAGTATTCTTGCCTGGAAAATCCCGTGGACAGAGGAGCCTGGTGGGCTACAGTCCATGGGGTCACAAAAGAGCTGGACATGACTGAGCGACTTCACTTTCAAGTACCTTTTTTGATTTAGTTCCAACTTAAAATCATCAACTTTGTTTCCCTTCACTCTGGTGTGCCAGAATCCCTATACCAGTCAGATATTTTCTTCTTTCAGTTCCTTCAAAACCTTCATTAATTGTATAATCATTATCAACAAACAACTATTTTGCACCTTCCCAACCATAGGATTTCCTGCTTAGGCTCCTTACTTAGTTTCTTTTTTGACTATAATTTTAAATTTCTACCCTTTTTTTAAAAGGTCCAGGTAAAATCCTACCTTCATTTCTCTTAAACTCCCATCCATCCTCTATCTCCAGTGATCTCTCTCCTGAGAACTCCTGATTTTAATATGCACTCTTAATATGTTAGTATATTTCCTCCTGGTCTTATGTTCTATGCCTGCATATTTATACAATGAAAGAAAAGTGCAAGTGTTAGTTGCTCAGTCATGTCTGACTCTGTGACCCCATATACTGTAGCCCACTAGGCTCCTCTGTCCATTGAATTTCCCAGCAAGAATACTGGAGTGTGTCACCACTTACTTTTCCAGGGGATCTTCCCACCCAGGGATCAAGCCCAGGTCTCCTGCATTGGCAGGTGGATTCTTTACTGTTTGAGCCACCAGGGAAGCCCTATACTTATATAGGTTCTTTTACTCTTTTTTCACTTAACATATCCTGAACATTTTACAACATGAAGTGTTTTTGAAGCAAGATTGTTAATGGTTTCATAGAGAGTCTACATCAAATTCTACATTGGATTAAGGTATTTACACGTATAGTTGGACATTTGTTTCCATTTTTTTTGTTTTAAGTAAGGCTGTCATAAACATTTTTACTCATCTCTAATTATGTTCTTGAGAGAAATGCCTAAGAGTAGATTTATTAAGGATGCTTTTATTAGGTTCTTGATAAGTATTTCCAAATTACCTTCCAGATGTTATGCCAGTTTTTTCGTCTGTCTGTAGTGTATGAACATGTTCGTCTTATCACTGTCTCATCAGCACTAGGCTTTATGATTTGCCTGTACTGTTTGTTAATTAAGTAGTTAATACCTAACTCATTGTAGTTTGACATGTTCCAGTTATAAGGTCTTCATCAGAGAGATGTTTTGCAAATAATTTCTCCCAGTCTATGGCTAGTCCTTTCATCACTTAACAATATCCCTCTAAAAGCATAAATTTTTGATTTTGATGATTTTCAGTAGGTCGAATTCTCATGAACTCTGCTTTTGGTTTGGTCCCTAAGAAATCCTTGCCTACCTTAAAGCGGCAAGGATTTTCTCCTATATTTTCTTCAGAAGTTTTATAGTTTTAGATGTAATACGCAGATCTACGATCCATTTTGATATCATTTTTTGCATATGAGATATGGATTGAGTCTCACTTTGGGGATGATAGTAAAAGATCAGGAATCTTTCCAAAATAAGGAAAGTAAAATAACTCATCTATCAAAAGCATGTTTGTTTTTTGAAGAAGAGGGGAGATGTTTGCCTTTAACACAGGGTAAGTTATTGCTACTCACTTATTGAGTCTAATTTGAGGCATACTTCACATTGTATATGATTGATTACTGGCAGAAAACCATATATTGTATTGCTGCTGCTGCTGCTGCTGCTAAGTCGCTTCAGTCGTGTCCGACTCTGTGCGACCCCATAGACGGCAGCCTACCAGGCTCCCCCGTCCCTGGGATTGTCTAGGCAAGAATATTGGAGTGGGTTGCCATTTCCTTCTCCAAGTTGTATTACAACTTAGGTTATTTTGGGGGGTAAACTTGTTTATTTCACCTAAGCCATTAGTATAATTATATTAATTAATGTATTTATTTGTATAACAAGCATTTTTGAGGATCTAAGAAGTACAAGGCACTGTACTTCTTAGGTGGTATGTGAAAATAATTTCTTTGCGGTCCATGCAATTAACATCTGATTTCTAGAATGAAAGGGAGTCAAAGTAATTAACTTTCTTAAGCCACAAAATTACTATTGTGTGAAGAGCATCTGTCAACAGTAAGAAACTTGGGTTCTTGGGAATGCATGTACTAAAAAGATTATTAAGGAGAGGAGTGTGATGAATAAGAATATTTTGTAGTGCCTATGGTTTGGAGTTATTTGTGAAATAAAAACTTTCTCAGTAATTGGCAGTGCCACGCAAGTTTTTTTAATCACCTGCTTTTCTCTGTAGGTCATCAGTTCAATGAGCTCCCTTTCTGAATACTGCCTGCCTTCCATTCTACGTACATTATTTGACTGGTATAAAAGGCAAAATGGCATTGAGGATGAATCACATGAGTACAGACCAAGAACCAGCAATAAATCCAAAAGGTACATTTCTTTTATATAAGGATTATGAGGATTATTCTTTCTTTCTTTTTAGGAAAAAAGAAAGGAACCAATCTGAGTGGAAGTTGGGAATGCCACTAGACCTTCTGACCTCTTTACACTTGAGCCTAGGCTGCAGGGGCCCCTTTTCTAGCAGGTGGCACCTTCGGAATGTTAGTTGCTGTGAGCCGCCACAGGTTGAAATGGTTCCATGACTTTATTTTGCCAGTGGTGGGGGCAGGGTGTCAAAGACCCCAGGTAACCCCCTTGCCTGCTTCTCTCCTGGGCTCTCTCTCCTTTGGTACACAGTTAAAGGCAGAAAGCCCGCAGCAGGCCCTGCAGGACATTCCCTAGATATTCGGATTCACTTAGTAACCTTGGGCGCCCAGATTACGCAGTGGGAAGGTCAGTGGATTGGACATTGGGGATAGTCCCAGAACTGCCACCAATTAGCCATGAGACTCTGGGCAACTCCCCACCTGTCTGAACCTCAGCCTCTTCATGGGCAAAAGTGGGAAGTCAGATCACCCCATCCCTAGCTTCCCTCCCGGCTGAGATTTGCCTGTTTGTTCTGTGGTTCCCTTCTCTTGTGGATTTGAAAAGTAGAACTTGCTGCTACTTGTGCTGTTCAGGCATAAAACTTAAGACGCTTGGTTGATCTGTCCAATGAATGTATGTCCCCCAGAGTTCTAAGTAAATATGTATAATTTTGTGTGTTTGAAATAAGCCTAATAAAGCAAGGTAGCAAATAAGAAGGTTTAATACATTTATCTTACTTTAAGGAATGAGGGATTATTTTAAAAGCACAGATTTCTCCACATGGATTATACATTTTTTAATGCTTTTAAAGACAATATGATGGAAAGTAATCACTCAGAAAATCAGATATTAACTCCTACTTGTGAGTGATTTATTCCTCTCATGTTTCTTGACACTCCAGTGCTTAAAAATATGTAAACTTCTCTTGAAATTGAAGACTTATTATTTTACCAAATTACATGTCGTCTGAACTTGTAATTTCATGTTGCAATATGCTTGAGTTTTATGCAAGATTTATTTACTTATTTTGTTTGGAGGAGAGATTAATAACTTGTATATTGAATAATTATTCTAGTTGAAGAGGATTTTTTTAACGGAGGCAATTTATATGCTATAAAACACATCCTTTTAAAGTGTGTAAGTCAGTGCTTTCAGTTTATTCACAAGGTTGTATAGCCATCTCATTGTCTCATTCAATATTTTTATTACCCTAAAAAGAAACCCATAGCAATTAGCAGTTTCTCATAAATTACTTTTTAATGTATCAAATTTAAAGGTAGAATTTCAATTCTGTGTCTGAAAATGATTCAGTCTGTATGATTAATAAGTTCATCCACCTATTAATTAAGTATTTTCCCTGTATAACATGGCAGCTTATTAATAGATACTAAAACTTTCTAGGGGTGGAAAGTGGGACAGTTTGAATGAGCTTAATTCAGTTAGTTTTAGTTTTATTTTTCAGAATTGAGTTACTAAAACTAGATTTTTCATAAACTGATTTCTGTATGAATTGAAAATAATTGGTTTTTAGATTGTGTTACTGATTATTTCCAGGAGATCAGAGTAATTGTCAAGATCAAATACAGAACTGGTACAGTGAAATTCAATTCAGTTGTGTTTTAGTTAGCAATTGGAAGCTTAAAATGAGAGAGAATGTGTTTTAGAGAGAATATGTGTTTTGGAGAAAACCAAAAGAATGAGGGTCTCTAGAACATGAAGTAGCTAACAATGGGGTTTTTCTTATTAGAAACAAGAAAAGAGAACTTTAGGAAGAAGCATAAGCAACTGAAAACAGTCAAATGTGATGGAGGTGTATTTGGGTTATGATCTCTAAGATTGTATATGATTTCTAAGATTAGTACAATATCAACATTTTGACTGCCAAATAAATTTGTCAGATGCCTCTGGCTCCTGGCAGAGAGACCACAAACCAGCAACAACGTGAATTCATTATTGGAAATGCATATGTCTTCCTTTTATTTGAAAGCATAAATTGACTGATCAAATAAAATCAAAGCAGGAGTTTAATTTTTTTTCTACCCCCAATTTTTTTTGTTTTGCTACTTTCTCAAGGTCCTCTGGCCCCTTTTGAAGACCCCAGTAGCCCTCCCCTCTCCACGTCTGCTGGCCATCTCTGAGAGTTTGCCTTCCCTTTGGTCTACAGACTTCTTGCTTCTCTTCTCCATGATGTAATCTCTAGGTCAGACTTGCAGACGCCCTGTGTTTAACGTAGCTCCATATGTTTTCCTCTCCTCCCTTCATCTGGCAGCAGCATTTTCTAATTCTGGTGGGTCTTGAAGGGCTCCAGGTAGATGATTTGGTCCATCGCTCTCCCTCCTGGCAGGACTGTTTGTTAATGATCCTGAAGAATGAGCTCCTACCCGGTTCATACATTTCCCCTTGCAAGTTAAAGCTGCAGCTTTCTTTGTTGACCTGCTCTGTCACCTGGTGGCTTAACTGGACGCTCTCAAGGCTGCAGAACTCCTCCAAAGTTCTTTTTTTTAAATCTTTTATATGCTTTCTTCTCATTCTCTCTGGACTGAAGAGAAAAATGTTCCGTATTTAAAAGTATTTTGAAAATATCTGCCTGACAAATCCAAATTCCATCATCCTTTCTCATGAGTTTTATTTAATATACAAGTACTGAGCAGTTGTGTGTTTGGGAGACTCTACTAAATACTTACACGTTTTAATACTCAAGCAAACCTTACTATAATGACTGTTATTATTTCCATTTTGTAAATAGAAAAATTATTGGTAAGTGGAAGAGCCATAATTTTCACCCAGGACTGTTCCACACCAGAGCCAACGCTCTTAGCCACCGTTCTTTGGTAAGGAGCTTGGCAGTCCCTTCATTTGTTCAGTTCCAAATTAGCCCTCAATCAGTTCATTAGAGAAGCAGGAAATGAAGGGAGGGAGGTGAAAACTCACACTCTGTCCTCCTGACGGTGCTTATTCTGTTCCCTAACTTTTGATGAGTTCAGATGACTCTCCTTTGCCCCTTCTACCTCTTCGTCCATCTGCTCTTTAATCTTTCTCTCTTCCACCACCCCTTGACATCTTCTTTCTTCCTCTCATTAATCTCAAGTGGCAAAAGGTCAAGAGAAAGGGCCGGGAAGGCAGGGGGAACAACATTTAACACTGATCCTTCTCCACCCGCTACAGTCCTACTCCCATTGATAATCATACTATTTCTTTCCATTGTTTTGATCTTTTCACAAGATCCTCTAAGTGTCTATCTCTAGCCTGGGAGCCCTGGGTCAGGTTTGTTTCCATCTTCAAGACGGTAGGATTCCTAAATTGAAAGGTACCTTAGGAAGGTCCACAAGGTGAGATTGTCGGTTCCCAAATAGTGACTCAAGTTGACTTGGTTGAACATTTAAAATATGATGTCAGATACTCTGATCCACAGTGTGTCCATCACACCACACTTATTATAGGAATAACTTCAGTGTGTATTTATCACTGCGGTCTTGTCATAACAAAATTGGTTTGCAGCCCACTGGGGATGAATCCTAGATTTTTGATGAATTATATCACTTGGAGAATGTCTTTAGTGCCTATTTAATGTGAATATTTTAAACTTTTACAGTGATGAACAGCAGCGAGATTATTTAATGGAAAGACGGGACCTCGCCATTGATTTTATTTTTTCTTTAGTATTAATAGAAGTTTTGAAACAGGTAGGTCATCAGTTTAATGTTACCTTTAGATAAGGTTTATTTATCTAATAGCAACTTATATTTTTGAGGTCTAAGTTTATTAAATTGTCCATGAATTTCAAATACCATGTCACATGAACTGTATTGCTTGATGGCTAAAGGCTGTCTATAGTCCACTGGAAGTACTCTTATTGATTTGATCTTTAATATTCCCTTCCAAGCTAAGAACCATCTTTTCTCTTTTCCAGATTCCACTTCATCCTGTAATAGACAGTTTAATACATGATGTTATTAACTTGGCTTTCAAGCACTTTAAGTACAAAGAAGGGTAAAGTAATTTCTTTCCTTCAAATTTTGAAGAAGTCGGGTGCTTAAAAAGAAATTGAGTTTGCTCTTCTCAGATGACCTGGGGGATTCCTCACTTGTCTAATTGTATCTTGTCTAGGTACCTTGGTCCTAACACTGGCAATATGCACATTGTGGCAGACCTGTATGCAGAAGTCATTGGTGTGCTGGCACAAGCTAAGTAAGTGAACCTCAGAATCCTTCACCGTAAGAACATGAGTGTCTGTGCCATCCGGCCCTACTCCCAGAAAGGGGAAGGGTGTGAGCTTACAAGAAACTTAGGGTTTATTTTTGCTGTGTGTGTCCTGTTGCTGAATCTCACTAGAAGCTCCCTGAGGCAAGTACCACGTCTTCTTCCAATTTGTTTTCTCCATTACCCTTTTCACTTGGCAGTCGGGCCTGATGCTACCAAGAGTCCATGAGTTTCAGACTACTGCATCCAAGAAGGAAATGGCCTAACCAAAGTACTTTTCTTCCTGCTCAATTTTTCAAAGAAGTTTATCAGTTTTAAAAGTCTTGTGTTCTATATTCCATGAGTGGGTGGTTACGGTATAGCATCCATGAATGGGAAAATTCCGTTCTAGAATGTCCCTTTACTATAGACCTTACTTAATTCAGCCGAGCTAAAAATGTCCCAGACTCTGTCATGGAAACAAGTTGGAAAATTCTCATTGCTAAATTTATCTGGCCCCATAACACCATTTAGCAGGCTAGAACAAAATGGTATTAGACAATTAGCAATAAGATACTTCTTCCAAAAGTGATGTCACACCCTGTTCACCCATCTTCATCTTATTCAACCCGGAGGCAAATAGGGCAAGATCTTGGATGCCTAAGTTAGGCCAAGTGAGCCAGAAACTTAATGTGAATCCAAGCCAAGAGACCAGCTTGGAACAACAGTGATGCCCTGATCTTTGTGAAATGCAACCCTCAGAAAGATTTTTATCTTCAAGAGATGGAATTTCCTAACTTAGCAGCGTGGAAACACTCAATTTATCAAAAAACAAAAGTTTTTTAAAAGCACTTACTCAGCAACTTTAACTAGCCAAACGGTAGAAATAACTCAGGAAACAGACCCCAAAAACTTCTTGACATGACTTTTTTAATCTAACCTTGTTTGTCTGTTCATCTTGACTACCTATTCTAACACATAAAACGTCCGCATTAGATGAAAGAGATGTGGGTACACCTACACAATGAGAAATTTCAGCCTCAAAACCTGACAGCAATAGAGAGGAAAGAAACGGACCCAAGCATACATAAGAACTAAACAGTAGAATTACCTGGAGCATTTTGCATGAGAATATATATTGTACTTTTATTATATAGCCCATTGTAATAATTGTGGCTCATGAGTCATTAAAAAAATGTATAATGCATTTTGGAGAGATTTCTATTACAAGTAGATAATGAAAGTACTGGCTTTTTGAGGGGATAAGTTACAGTTATCTGGTAAATTAACTCATATGTATCTACCTCATACCTAGAAAAGATCAGAAAAATGACTTGTTAATATGTATTTTGGCTGGTTTGTCAAATCCTGAAAATCTCATCATATTCCTTTGTAATTATCCCGGCATAACTTATACAATCATTTGGAAAGTTTAGTATGCCAAAAATGACTTCTTGTGTTTTTCTTAGTTTTTGTGAACTGTACCTAACAATATCAGTTCCTATAGAAGGATTTTCCTTAGCTACATCGATTTTCAATTGAGAATGAATTGAGAGATGTCATAATTAAAACAACACTTTAAGGTTGTAGGAATTTCCACATTAGGTCAGATTTATGATCCACTGAGGCACTGTTTCTTGCCAATAGTGACTTTTTCAATTTTCATGATGTCAATATTTGTCTCAGTTCTGCAATAGTAGGCTATAACAAATGCCTCAATTTGGATAATTGTCCAGCACTTTCTAGTCACAAGAAAATGCTTTCACCAATAGGTTCTTGAAGTAATTGCAGTAATATATAGTAATCACAGTGATAAATTCTCAAATGGTCAGTATAGAGTTAACCTTTTGGGTGTCATACTACAAATTATCGTATTACATTCTTCTCATTAGTATACCAGAACCATTTCTTTATTGTCGCCTTAGAAAATTACTGCTTCCTTTGTTCTCGGTGGGGGAAAAAAAAAGGATGTATGCTTATCTGATACAGGATGGTTATCTTTCTTAAAAAAATAAACTTGAGTAATGTAACAATTCTAATTTTAGATTTTATATCTAGATCCCAGTGGTAATATATACAAAATATTTTCTTCATTCTGACTTAAGTTACTAATGCTTAGTTTGGTCTTTAAGCAGAAACACTATTTTTACTCTTACTAGTGATAATGTGCTTAATTCCTATCACAGAAATTTTTTTGCTATTAAGTGATATTCACCCAGGGTCTTAGCACTTTCAAAGTTAAAGTTAAAATTAGATTTTTTTAAGGTAAGTTTTGGGGATTAAAGTCTGGTATATTCATTTGAATAGTGATGTTTGTTTTTAAGATTCATAATTTCAAAATTTTTCTCTTTTTATATGATATAATTTTAATGTATATATTTTGTAGTCTCACTTTAATAATAATATAAATATTGTGCATTCTATACATTTTAAAGCAGGAGACTGAAAAGTTTTTAGTTACTGTATTTACTAAAGAATATTGAACACTAAAAGCATGGTTATTGAAAAGAAATTTATTTTTCCCTAAAATTATTTTAAGGGAAAATAACTTTTAAGTATGAGTAGGTTTCTAGATTATTTTTATTTTAAAATAACATGTTTATGTCATTTAGAACTTTTTAAAGTAAAACATAGCCATATTTATTTTTAAATGAAAAATAGACATTTAGCCACTAACTTGTGAGAATGTTGAAATAATAACATATACAAATAACCTGCCTTTCCCTACCTCTCCTTGTTTTAGTCATGGATTAGAAAAGGAAAGCATGCTTTCTAAGTATCATGTGATCTTTAAAACCATATAGCTTTAACCTATAAAGTTACCTTTTCCTTTTAAAGTCTCTCATTTCAAAATTAAAACTATAGATTTTTTTTTTTTTAGTGTTTGGAAATAGCTTGAGTTAAAAAGAATAGAATGGAATTCTTAAAAAGTCTAGTTTGAAACTGTGAAATTTTATAATCTTGATTGGAAATGTCACTCCTGTCTCTTTGCCATGATGTTTCTGCTTCCTGTCCTTCATCTGTCCCTGGTTAAAACTCTGCTCACCCTTCACCCCAACATAAATCCCCTCTAATGTATTCTTTGATTATCCAGCTGAAAAGAGCCCCTTCATTCTCCAGTGCCTGCCCCCAGCCCCTTTAGGTGTATTATTCACATAAAGGGCAGTGTGAAATATGATCTGTGTGAAGAATGATCTGGGTTGGGGCATTTCACCTTCCTGAAGGACCAGAGAGATCCAGGAAGAGTCCCAGGCACTTGCTAACATACCTCAAATAATAGTAATGGTTATTGTTATTTTTGAAATTATTATTATTCACATGGCTCATGGTCAGTGCTACATTGTTTTATCTTGCCAACTAAACTGCACACTGTTCTAAATAGGGTGGGGACTACATTTCTCAGCTCACAGCTGTCAAAGGCAGCAGCAAATAGTGGACATTTCTGGATTTCACATCAGAAGGTCTGTGTTTGAGTCTCATCTTTGTCACATTGATCTTCTGATCTGTTTCTTCATAAAATGGAAATGCATTCACTACTTACGCTGCTCCATTGCCTTCTTAAAATTTTTTTACTCTACACAGCAGACATAAAGAAAAACTCATAAATTGTTTAGAAAATATGATTTTAAAAAACTGTTACCAAATGTAACAGTTCCCGCACTCAAACCAGGAACAAGAAAATGGCCAGTTCTCATGAAGCCCCTTCCACCCAACTTGCCAAACACACACCCCCTGCACTGCCTGTTGGTGAAACTGTGTCCATATATTTACTTTATATGTCCTGAAATTTCTACTCTGAGGTGTTGAGAGTTGTTGTTCCAAACTTCTGGGGTTCTGTTAATTGGCCTTCAACTTTTATAAACATAATCACCCTTTCTGATCATGTCTTGTTCCTAAGTGATCCTATGTGGAAACTCAGGAAACAGAATGCAGTGAATCTTAGAAAACTTCCCTTGTTTTTCCTTTTTTTAAACTAATAGTCAAACCAGCCATCTCAGATATAGCTTGGATAACTTGTTTGTTTATGTTCCTTTACCCTTCGGCACTTTGACAATCTGCTACTTCTCCACCCTCTTAGGATCTATTCTTTTCTTAAACTTTTTATGATAATGTTGTTGTTGTGATTAATGTTATTAATATTATTTTACTTTCAAACTGTATAAATACCCTAAGTTCCTTGGGGATCGTCTCTTTTTAGTTGTAAAATCCCATACATGTATTAGACAGCTTAGTCATCTTTTAGAAATGATTTGAATTTTCCCATTACTAGATTTTTCCTTCAACCTAAAAATATTTTTCTCAATAATCATTAACCTAAAACTGTAAAAGAAACAACAACAGAAAACTTTGTAAATGGATGTAGAAATATGACTTGGCATTATTTGCTGCTGTTGTCAGAAATACCTGGCCTCCTATAATATATTATTGCTCATCTGTTCACAATTGGATACTTCAGGCCCTTGGGGTCTGTAAGTACCCAGGCAATTGCTAAGCCAGAGGAAATGGAGCTTTTCATCATTTCAATTTAAGAGCTAGAGCATTTGGAAGGGCTCTAAATAACCTTGCATCTTCTCCCTAGCTTGAAGGAGACGTTGAGCATCTGGTAGAATAAGGGAAGAAACAAGATTGGATGCTTACCACAGCCCCAATATCAAGACTTTTACAGAATGCCCGTCACTGTCCTTCAGCTGATGGGAACGTGTCCCCATCAGTTGTGCTGTCACTCCTGGATGTCGGAGGCTCGCATTTCCCCCACATTCCTACCCATCATTTCACAAATCACTCCTGTCCTTTTCTTAGATTCCCTGCTGTAAAGAAGAAATTTATGGCAGAGCTCAAAGAATTACGGCACAAAGAGCAGAGCCCATATATCGTTCAAAGCATCATCAGCTTGATAATGGGGATGAAGTTCTTCCGAATTAAGATGTATCCAGTGGAGGACTTTGAGGCCTCTCTCCAGTTTATGCAGGTACTGTCTTGGGCGGGAACGTGTGCATCTTCCCTCCTCAGGACCTGAAAGGTGAGAACCCACTCACTAAAGTCCTACTATTTTTTTCTCAATAATTCATGTCCTCATTTGCTTAGTAGTGTCCAACTCCCTGTGACCCTTTGGACTGCAGCCCACCAGGATCCTCTATCCATGGGATTTTTTGGGCAAGAATACTGGAGTGGGTTGCCATTTCCTCCTCCAGGGGATATTCCCCAACCAGGGATTGAACCCATGTCTCTTGTGTTTCCTGCATTCTCGGCGAGTGGGTTTCATAACCTAGTGATAGAATTTCAGGCATATAATTTCATTTTTAAACTCATATCATCTTTGGAGTAGGTGTACAGTGGAATTTTATTTGTAGATTTTTTTTCTTTTTTTCACTCATTGGTTGCATATTATTCTGTTAATAAAATATGGCTTTATTTTTTACTTTTTAAGATTGATAGCATTGAGTTGGCAATGTTAACATTTCTAGGCATCAGAACTTTAAGTAATGAAATCCTTATACTTACTGTAAAAATCAACTAAACCATTTAGGTTTAGGTGTCTGTGACACAGTGTTCACCATTTTGTACTAAAGAATTATTGCTAATAAGGATTTCCCAGAGTACACAGCTGTATTAGATTTTATAAAACTTTAGTATCTGAAGGATTTTTTTTCTAATGGCGCTGTGAATTAGATTTAGTGGGAACCTTAATAAAGAGTTTCAATACCAGGGTTATGAATGGAGGTTGTTCCACTTCATACATGCTAGGATGACTATAAGCAGAAAGACAGATGACAGCAAGTTACCTGTTGGTGAGGTTGTAGAGAAATGGTAACCCTCATACACTGCTGGTGGAAGTGTAAAATAGACAAGCAGCTTTTGAAAACAGTCTAGCAATTCCTCAAATATTTAAATCTAGAATCATCAATCCAGTAATTCCAATTCTAGGTATATTATACCCAAGAAAAATGAAAATGTATGCCCACACAAAATCTTGAATGTAAGTGTTCACAGAAGCATTATTCCTAATAGCCAATGTCCAGGAGAGGCAAACCCACAGAGATGGGAAATAGGTTAGTTGTGTTGGGCTGGAGGAGGCGGCTGTGCTTAGGGAGGGCCGGGCTTCTGGCTCACGGGTGCAAAGTTTCTTTCTGTGATAATGAAAAGATTCTACATTTGATTGTGATGAAAGATGTACAATTGTGAATATACTAAAAGCTATCTAGTTGTACACTTTATAAAAGTGAATTGCATGGTATGTGAACTGTATTCAATAAAGCTGTTTAAAAAAAGAATATAGGCCCATATCAAACTTGAGGAATACAAGCTTCAGTGCTTACCAGTTCTGTGACCTTGGACAAGTCACAACCTAACTCCTCCCAGCTTCACTTACCTTTCCTGCAGAGTGGTAACAGTGACACTCACTTTGGAAGGTGGTTCTGAGCATTCTTGGACTCAGTAAATACTATTTTTCTCTCTCTCATGCTAATGATTCATGTATATGTGTATGTACATGACAATTTGAGATGATATTTACATATGTATGCAAAATAATGTGGGAAAAGGACCATAATTCTGGGAACCATAATGCCCCATTCTGTATAGGGAAAACAGTCTCAAAGACTTTGCATGCCGGCAATGCCTGTCTTGGACTGAGGTCTTAGTATGATATTCATATACTGGGGACTTGAGTAACTGTTGCTGCTGATAGTCTCAATGTGGACTGAAAAAAAGTGGTAATAGTTGATACACATATTACATGTCATCAGAAGTACCTGTAACCTTGGATTCTTCCATGAAAGCTACATCTGGAAAAGACCACAGTAAGTTACCACCCAAAAGGTCAGGAAGGGGAAGGGGGCTGGCAGAATTCTAAACAGGCCAACTCTTCTAATAAATTATTCCCCAGACAACCAAAAGCACCGTTTGGGGTCAGGAGTCCACAGGCAAAGACCTCCTTGCTGGAGGAATGCTTCCAAAGGTTTCCTTGTCCCAGGTGGGGAAGGGAAGCATTCCAGACTTGCTCATGAAACTATCTGAACAATAAACACCTAAAAAGTCAGGGCTAACAAGTAAACATCTTTGTGCCCAGGGTTGTCAGGGCCTAAAACAAGATGAATGTCTTCTGCATCTCTCCCCGTGTTTTCCTTCTCTGGGGATCTGTATTTGTGGGTTATCCAAGGACCCAGGGCTCCCCCACATAGTAGCTAGTCAATAGCAATTTGTTGGAAATGAATGAATGAACCAACCAGTAAGTCAGGGGATGAACACCTGCTTACTGGTTATAGACACTTTGTCCTTTCAGCATCATGATTTTGTGATAGAAATTAGGGGGAGAGTGAGAAAACCAGCCCTGTAAAATGTCATTGGAGGCTATTGTGAACTTAAATATAAATGCTGGACTCCAGTGATTTTTTAAAAATAGATTATGGTGTATGTGATGTTATTGAGTGTTACTGAATTAAGATCTGTTGACTTAAAATTTGTTTACCTACAATTTTCTGTGCACATTTCAATCTTTCTCCCTCCCTTGACTTTCTTTCTGCTTCCCAGGAATGTGCACATTACTTTCTTGAGGTCAAAGACAAAGATATCAAACACGCCTTGGCTGGGCTGTTTGTTGAAATTCTTGTCCCAGTGGCTGCTGTAAGTTACATTTTCATTTTAAAGAATCTCTTCAAATTGGATTAGAGAATCAGCAATTTCATTAAGTATAATATGAACACGCATCTCTGTTTCAGGCTGTTAAAAATGAAGTTAATGTTCCCTGCCTCAGAAACTTCGTTGAAAGCCTGTATGATACCACGCTGGAACTTTCTTCTCGAAAGAAGCATTCCTTGGTTAGTAACTGTGAGAAAATTCAAAACACAAAACTGCAGTGACCCAAATTCCTAGGCTGAAGTCTGTTTGAGAGTCATAAGAGTTCCGCAGATGGGAGAATTACCTACAGCTCCCTCAAAAAGTGCTAAGTCATGTCCAACTCTTGTGATTCGATGAACTGTAGCCTGTCAGGCTCCTCTGTCCATGGGATTCTCAAAGAGGCAACATTTCAGAATTTGGAGCTGGTACCTAATATTAAACACTGATTGAATCATGGTAACCGGAAGGAATTAGACCATGTTACCTCAAGGACCCTACTAGTCCTAAAGATTCTGCTGTTTATGTTCAAAGATTGGTTTAACCTAATATTTATTTTAATTTGTACTTTTTCCAATCTGAAGGCTAAAGATGCTAACAAAAGTTTCTCTTCTCAAGCCCAAGGAATTTTCACTGGCTAATTCCCATCCTGATTTTCAGAATCAAAATGGAACCAGACAGGAAAGGGAGTTAGAACACAGAGAGCTGCCCATGGGAAAGATTCTCTGAAGGCTGAGAAAACAGTCTTGGGGAAGGCTTTTGTGGTGAAAAGCAGCATAGAAGTTTTTAATATCACATCACCCTTTTTCCTCCATTGTCCTCAGAAACGCTTGCAAAATGCACACATCTGCACAACACCCGTTGGGCCTGGGAGTGTTACAAAGTCTGGGGTGGTGAATAAAGAATAAAGCTCTGATTTATGAATTGGAAGGTGGTAGATCAGCTGTACCTGCAATGGTAAAGAGGAAGCTGGATGCTTAGGTTGCTGATTTCTAGTATTGTTTATGTTACTCTTTAAAGTATGAACATTACCACCATTATCTGAGCAAATACTCAGAGTTGCTTTGCTGGAAGTGGTGACAGATTTGTTCATTTGTCTACCTTCTGTGGTCTCTGTGACTGCTTGTATTTTGTGTTTAAATTACCAGGTGTAATTAGAGTTGTACTCAATGACAGTGGTAGTTCAACATCACTTTAAAACTAAGTTAATTAAAAAAAAAAAAAAAAGCAAGTTAATGGAATGTTAAGCACTGAATCTCACTGTGGCAATAGATTTTTTCTAATTCAAGTTAATGGATGAACCAGTTATATTTTTGTTTAAATCTTCACTAGCCCTTGTTTTCGGGGGAGACATTTAAGGTATATACTATCTGGTTCAGCAAAATGGTGGTGAGTTCTGCATGTATACTGTAAAAACCACCCACCAGCTTTTCTGTCTTCTCCAGTTGCTGCGGGAAACCTGCCCAGTTAAGCAGGAAAACCACAGTAGCACCTCTGTTTATTCGGTTGTAAGCAAATTCCTCCTGCGGTTAAATTTGTCTTGGTGGAGTTTACCAGGGCAATAACATTTCCTTGAGGAATCTTCCTTAATTACAGGAAGATTGCATGCAAAAGAAAATATATACACCTACCTCTAAGACAGGGACAAACTAATAGATGTTTATGAGCAAAAAAAACCAGTAACATTTTCAAAGTCAGTGTGCCTTCCTCCTTTTTTTCCAGAGGATTGAGAGTGATCTATGATTGTTTTTAAAATTCATAAGGGAAGACTAAATCAGTGAATCAGATTTCTATTTATGATCCATGAAACTCACTCTACTTTGTACATTGTTGATTCTGTTTAGTCACTAAGTCACGTCCGACTCTGCAACCCTATGGACTGAAGCCTGCCAGGCTTCTCTGTCTGTGGGAACTGCCAGGCAAAAATACTGGAGTGGTTGCCATTTCCTTCTCCAGGGGATCTTCCCGACCCAGGGATCAAACCCACCTCTCCTGCACTGGGAAGCATATTCTTTACCACTGAGCCACCAGGGAAGCCCAATCCTATACACAACTCTAGAGTATTCCATTTCCATCCTTCTCAGAAACACTTGCAAAATGCCCACCTCTACGCAGCACCCATTGGGTGTGGGTGTGTTACAGAGCCTGGCCCGTACGGCACACGGGGGAGCTGGATGGATGGACGGTGGTTCCAGAGAGCCTGTGTTACCTGAGTGATTGCAATTACATCATCCTGTGGCCTCCTCTTCTCTCTCCTCAGGCCTTGTACCCACTGGTGACCTGTCTGCTCTGTGTCAGCCAGAAGCAGCTGTTCCTGAACAGGTGGCACGTTTTCCTCAACAACTGCTTATCCAACCTTAAAGTGAGTATTTGTCAGCTCGAAAAACTCTTTTATGAAAACGTATTATGTGTCTGAGGCTGGTGTGTGCTCCTGAGAGTGACTCCTGAGGTTTGTGGGGGAAATGATCCTGTACTATGGGAATAATGAAGAAAGTATTAATGAGCGTTTTCCTTTTTAAATATAGTCCGTTGTAGAAGGTGATTGGGGATAAGAGAAATCATGTCAAATTTGAGGGGGGAGTCTTTTAAATTTTTAAAAAACATTTATTTTCCTATTGAAGTACAGTTGATTTACAGTGTTGTAAAATCTTATCTAATAAGGATCACTCGAAAGGTAGAATTAAATGCCCCTATGCATCTGTGTGTATGCATGTGTGCTCAGCTGTGTCAGCTCTTTGCGACCCCATGGACTGTAACCTGCCAGGCTCCTGTGTCCATGGAATTTCCCAGGCAAGAATACTGGAGGGTTCAGGATGGAGGGGACACATATATACCTATGGCCGATTCATATTGATGAATGGCAAAAACTATCACAATACTGTAATTATCCTCCAATTAAAATAAATAAATTAAAAAAAAAGAATACTAGAGCAGGTTACCATTTCCTTCTCCAGAGGATCTTCCTGACCCAGGGATCGAACCCACATCTCTTGCATCTCCTGCATTGGCAGGCAGATTATTTACAACTGGTGCCTCCTGAGAAGCCTGTATGCATCTATGGTCAGGCTTTAAATGACTGAAAAAAGAGGAAGTCACACTTCACTGACAGAAGCAGGTGAAATTATTTCGGAAGCTCACCCAAATCTGCTCCAGCCTCCCCCTGACTCATTCCAGGCTAGGAAAACATTAAGTTGGCCAAAAAGTTCGTTTGGAGTTTCTGTAAAATGTTGTGGAAAAATCGGAATGAACTTTTGGGTCAGCCCATTATTTGCAGAGGGGTTTGCGGGGGAGGATTGACCTACTAACAGAAAGCACTTATTTCCTGTCCCTGTTATTTGTGATTATTTGAAGGTATTCTATTCAAGCCACATGATATTCAATTATTAGTCCTAGGCACTCACTGAACAATGGGTGATGGAAGGAGCCAAGGCATGGTCCCTGAAACCGAGGCATGCATGTTCAGTTGCCCAGTTATGTCTGACTCTTTGCAACCCCATGGACTATGTGCCCACCAGGCTCCTCTGTCCATGGGATTCCCCAGGCAAGAATACTGGAGTGGGTTGCTGTGCTCTCATCCAGGGGATCTCTCCGACCCAGGGAATGAACCCAAGTCTCCTGCATTAACTGGAGAAGGAAATGGCTGTCCATTCCAGTATTCCTGCCTGGAGAATCCCATGGATAGAGAAGCCTGGTGGGCTACAATCCATGAGGTCACACAGAGTCAGATACAACTGAGCAATTTAGCAGCAGCAGCAGCTCCTGCATTGGCAGGCAGATTCTTTACTACTGAGTCACCTGGGAAGACCCTGAAACCTGGGAACTTAGAGTTAAAACAGCCATAATGATTAGCTTTTAAATTGACTTAAAACTTGAACATGGTGAATAGATTTTAAGTTTTAGTGACCTGTTGATAAAAGTCAACTAAGTGAACACCATTTCTAATATAAGCAAATAGCACCTAATTATCGTAATTTTTCTCCCGTGTGTCCAAAAATATTGAATTCCTTTTATAATTTTAACGCTTCTTCAGAATTTAAAAAATATATATATTTAGTTATAAAATCCTGTATGTATTTGTACATGCTGTCTTGTCTTTTTTATTTTAAGACACTTTAATTTAGTGAAGTGGTTAAGATTAATTATATTATTTTGGCATTTACCATCATGACACAGTAATCTGCATTGGAGCTGTTTGAAGCAGTAGCTAGATACTGGCTCTGAAAGCTGATTGTGAAATCCAAGATTAGAATCATTTATTTTCTTCAAATTGGCAGGGAAATATAATAGCAGTGGATATAGAATTAAGCCTTTAAGAATTCTGGAAAACAAAGTGCTTTTCAGGATATCAACTATTATATAATGGCCACTTTCAGAGGTTTTATTCAGGGATTTATCCATCTGTCATATGCCTCTAACACACAGCTTAATGTCATTTTTTGTTGTTACTTCATCCACTTTTATGCTATTCAGTTATTCTAGTTAAACATGTTTTTTCTTCTACATTTTACACAAAGAAAAAGATCATTTTGTTCAAAACAAAAAAAAGAGAGACTTGATTAAGAACGTTCAGTTTTCTGTATTTTTTATGCTAGATGTTTGTGATGAATTTTCGTATCAAAATAGTGTTTTGCATTAAAATTTACTATTGTGGCCCAAAAGACCAACATTTTTTTTGTGTCCAGAATTGCTTTTGAAATACAGTAGCATAATCTTACTTTGAACTTAATTTCTTTATATTTAAGTATAAAATCAGCCACTTAAAAAATTTTTATTGAAGCATAGTTGCTATACAATTTTGTGTTAATTTCTACTGTACAGCAGAGTGAACCAGCTATACATATACATATATCCCCTCTTTTTTTAGATTTCCTCCCCATTTTGGTCACCTCTGAGCACTGAGTAACATTCCTTGTTTTATACAGTAGGTTCACATTAGTTACCTATTTTAATTGCTTTACAGTTAGAATACTATGTAAAAGTCAGTGGAAGCCCACCAAAAAGACTTAGTAACAGAGTTACACACAGCCCTTGAGAGAAGGGCTGATGATGTTTCCCCATGTGAATATTTCAAGCATCAGGATTTCCCAATGGGGAAAGCAATAAGATCAGAAAGGTACTCAAAGTGGGGAAGATAGGAAAGTCAGTTATATAAAAACTAGATCCAGGGTGCCTGTTCTCAAGGAGCTTGATGTTTCAATGGGGGATGTGTAATGAAGTTTCAAAATGCGTGTGGCAGACAACGGATGCAAAAGCTGGGAGTGAGGAGACACCTGTGCCATTTCGACAGGTCAGGTGCCCAGTGAAGCATAAAGCAGATAGTTACTGGGCAAAGGAAAGGCAATGATCCTTCACTTTATGGGTAGGAAATGGTCGAAATTCACCTCCTCGAGGGTAAAAGGTATAGAAAATCTTTGATGAGCTACAGTTGAAACAAAATTGTAGCACATGTATTTAGAACTCAACCCAGTAAGCATTAAATGGGACCATTTAAAATGTCATTAATATACAGAAAACCTTCCAAACCACCTCAAGAGTCCTCAACAGGCAAGAAATACCCGAGGAAAAGCTAACATGGTTTCAGGAGCACACTTTGTCTTGAATGGCTTCAGTATTTTGTGGGGTTTAGAGCCAACCATATCATTTCAAAAAGGACCTCCAGTCCAGCTCTTTCCTCTGTTCACTGTCCCTCTGGCCGCCCCCCGGCCCCTACACGCGCTCAGGCATAATGAACCCCGTGTTTGCCCCTACGTGTCGAACTTGGTGGCCACCTTTGATGTGTTCTGCCGGGGAGAGTTGTCAAGGTGGCAGCATGACATAGGGCGGAGTAGAAATGTGTATGAGCATGAAAAATCTGCTTTTAAAGTAAACAAGGTCTCAGATTCAGCGCTCATTTAATGTCGGGCCCTGGTTTATCCTCAGCGTCAGCCTGTCAGGAGCAGGCTGCTTCGGTCACACAAACGTGAAGTCTTTATTTACACTTGTTAACTCGGTCAACTGTGTGTTAGCAAGCTGCCCTTGTAAAGTGGTGAGAAATTTACTACACCTTCTCACCACGACCTTGACATCTTTCAGGAACCTCTGGTCAGTGAGGACCAGTACTTATATGCTTTTATGAATTTTATGTCAGAATTTGAATATACTGAGCTGTTAAAAAATGCTATATTCCCTTCCTGTATACCCTAGTATATCTAATTCTAAAAAAGGGAAATATGTTTTAAAAACTTGATTTAATAGTGCTTTCATATTTTGTCATGAATCCCCATTAATAGTTTTTTAAATTAAAATTATTACGTATTCATTATAAGTATGTGCAAGTTTCTTGTCCTTGAAAATGGATATAATTGGAAGAACCTTTACATTTTCTTTTTCTTACAATAATTAATACATATTAAAACCAGTGAAGTCTTCTTTATTAAAAAGAAAAGAAACCTCAAAAGTTAAGAAATTTATTTATACAATATAGTTAATAACAAGAAGAGGTCTCATTAATTGGAGATTAGTTATGAGCCAGGCCAGCAGTAGGGCCTTTAAATGTATGTTGTGGATTATCATGACAATATCATAGCCTGCATTGAATTCCCCATATGCTTTCATGTTGTTATTTATGTTTTTACCAGAAATTTTGCTCAGGTGGCAATATTTTTTTTAACTTTTCTTTTTATATTGGCGTATAGCTAATTAAAAATGTTATGATAATTTCAGGTGGACAGTAAAGGGACTCAGCCATATATATACATGTGTCCATTCTCCCCCACATTCCTCTCCCATCCAGGCTGTTATATAACATTGAGCAGAGTTCCCCTGTGCTCTCCAGTAGGACCAGTGGGGAAGGATGGGGGAAAGGAAGGACAGTTAGGGAGTTTGGAATTGACATGTACATACTGCTGTATTTAAAATGCTCAGAAATATTGAAGGTGTATCATCTGAAGGTTAGACATTAGTCAGCATAGCTTCAAAGTCCTAGAAACCAAAGTACAGAATTAAAAATATTTCTCTTTTCATCTCAGTCCCTATTTGCACTAGGACTAGAATGCATTCACTTAGTCAGCTGGTCATCAATTCTTCACCAGAAATGTACCAGGCAGTGTTCCAGATGCTGGGAATAAGTGATGAATGAGACAGTGACGCTCGCAGTTCTTTTAGACCTTGTAATTCAGTGGAGGAGACAGACCAGAAACAAGTAAACAGCAAGGACAAAAACTTCAGGTGGTGCTAACTGCTATGAAGAAAATCAAATAGGACCTAATGATAGAGAATCACACATTCAGAATGGTGCAGGGAGGGGAGGGGACAAGAAAGGTCTTTTGATTGCCATTAAGAATATCAAAGTTTGGCTGCCATTAATTTTTTTGATGAATCTTATCATATATCTTCATGTGTAATAATCACAGTGAAGTTAAAGGAGTGTTTTTAACTTTTCATGTAAATATAAGGGTATTAATGATGTCTTCGGAGAAGGTGATGGCACCCCACTCCAGTACTCTTGCCTGGAAAATCCCATGGATGGAGGAGCCTGGTAGGCTCCAGTCCATGGGGTCGCGAAGAGTTGGACATGACTGAGCGACTTCACTTTCACTTTTCACTTTCATGCATTGGAGAAGGAAATGGCAACCCACTCCAGTGTTCTTGCCTGGAGAATCCCAGGGACGGCGGAGCCTGGTGGGCTGCCGTCAGTGGGGTCGCATAGAGTCGGACACGACTGAAGCAACTTAGCAGCAGCAGCAGCAATGATGTCTTTATTTTACAAAGGGGAAGCATTGAGTAATATATTAAGGATTCCACAGTCATTGCCTGAATGCATTAAAATGTATGGTCCTATTTAAAACAACTACTCTCCTCTTGGTAAATACTATGTTTAAATGGTACAGTATTAGCTATTTAAAATAGTTTTCAAGAAGTAGTTATTCTGTTTTAATATAACTTTATTTCTATAAATTTGAGACAATCTCATCTATGTTTCAGATCCATCAAAGGTACATTTCAAAGTGGAATTTATAAATTTTAATAGAACACATACATTGGGTCAGAAAATTAGTGAGCAGATGACAGGTGTGTTACTTACTTTTTTTAATGCCTTTTTTATTCAGCCAGTGAATAGAAAAAATAATCTCTGTAAATTGTTAGTATGGTAATTTTAGAGGTTATCCTAAACTATATCATATGATGTCATTTGGATAATACAGTCATCAAAAAGATTGAATTATGATCAAAGTAATTTGATTCCAGGTATCAAAAGGAAATGCCAAAAAGAAGGAAGGTGTTGACTGGGATAGGCACTGACTTATAGCAGAAAGCAACAGGTTTACTTAAGTCCCTTTACTTGCAATGGAAGAGAGAACTAGAAGAGTTTTAAGTATAGTGAGATCAAAGAAGTCTGGGTGGCTGGGTACAAGTGGTCAACTGATGGATCATGGGAAACATTGGTCTATCCAGTGACCCTATCACCAGCCAAGTTATCAGTGACTTATTTATTACTTATTACTGTTCACACTGAATTGCTTTAGCTAAGTCAAAAGATTACAGTTTAAAGAAGGTTTGGGCAGACTGGGATTGGGATTGGGCAGACTGACATGTCATGTAAAGTCTGGAAGATCCACTCTGAAACCTACTCGTTTCTTGAACAGTTTTATCAATGTAACCTCAGCTCTGCTATAAAGAAATTATTGGTTAATTAATTGAGAAGCATATGCCAATGGAAGAAGAGAATAGTCTTTCAGTCTTACAGTAGAGATCTTTGACACAGAGGTCAGTGGTTTGACACATAGGTTAAAAATGTCAGCATCCTGAGATGGTATAGTAAGACCTTGTATGTTAGCTGCTGTTGGAATATGAAGGCAGTGAAGAAGTCCTGTCTTCAAGCAGAATACAATCTAGTCGTTGCCAGTAGCATATTTGAGCAGCCTTCATATAATCTTAAACTGAAATCATTCATGGTTTGAAGACACTGGGGCCAGACTGCCTGGGTTTTAATTCTGGTTCTGTCACTTATTAGCTCCTCTGGGTCTTGACTCCCTCATCCTTAAAAGGACACAGTAGCAGTATTTACTTTGTAGGTTGTGCTGAGAATTAAAAAGAGTTAATACACATACAACTTTGATAACAATGCCTGATACAGTGGGTATCCTGTAACATGCATGTTCCAGTTTCTGAGAAAATAGTCTTTACTGGAGCAGAAGTCAGTTCCTATCCCAGCTGTCATTTACAGACTTGAAGACCTGAGCCAGTGATTTGACTTCTGTCAAAGACAGAATCCTCCCAGTTGATGTCATGGGCTATGAAAGTACTTTCGAAATAGCAAAATGTGATACAAGTGTGAGATATTTAGTAATATTGTATCATGTCGATTAGCTTCAGCTATGTACTAAGGGTTGCCTTTAGTTCCTATATAAAGAAATTTTGCTTATGCCTCAGGTTGTTCAGCTACTATTCAATTTGCCTTTTGACCCCAGACTTTAAAATTTTTATTTTGTATTGGGGTATAGCCAATTAACAATGTTATGGTAGTTTCCGGTGAACAGTGAAGGGACTCAGCCATACATACACATGTACCCATCTTCCCCCAAACCCTCCTCCCACAGTTTCTTTTTTAAATTAATAACCTGCTGTATGGCAGTCACTGAGGGCACAACAGTGAACAATCCAGAAGTCCTGGAGCTCACAGTCTGGTAGGAAACATACAGGAGAACAACATTCTAGAAGACAGACAGCAGGAGCCCCTGGTAATCTCCCCAGGGCGGAGGAAGGAGGGAGGGGCAGTGGAATGTAACAGAGGAGTGACACCTAATGAATCTTGCTGGGGAGTAGGAATTTTCTAAGTAGAACAAGGGCAGGAAGGCATTCCAGGCATTCAACGAATTGCAGAAGGGATGTAACAGCAGAGAGCACACCGGAGGCGAAGGCAGGAGGTAGGGATGGGGGAGCCAGGTCACCAGAGGCCCCTATTGCACCACATCATGGAATTTGGACATTGTCCAGGAGGTGCTGAGAAGCCACTTCAGAACTTGAAATGCAGGGAGGAGTAAACAGTCACGGTTGCAATTTAAGAATATCATCTGATAGTGCTGAGAATGGAAGAGAAGCCAGGGAAATCATGTTAGGAGGGAATTGCGGTGACCAGTCATATCATCTCGGAATGCTAAAATTCAATTACCAGTACAGGAAAACATGGGTTAAACAAAGCAAAACCTGAAGTCAGCCACTTTGCTCTTTGGTCTCTATGGGAGCAAAAGTAGACTGTCTCAGATGTATTCTTAAGAATGAAAGAACATCAGTCACAATAAGATGCATCAAAAAGATAATTGTGGGTAGAGGGACAGGAAAAAAGTATAAGAGAAGTTGAACAGAAGACAGTGATGCAAATCATTGAAACTGGAGAGTTTAGTTAAGCTCATCAATGAAAGTTAGATGATAACTTGCTCTACTGGATCATGACTCAGAGTATGAGATAAGGCCTGGGAGAAAATTGTGAATGAAACACTATGCAAACATAAGATTTGTTGTTCAGCTGCTCAGTCATGTCCGAATCTTTTTGACCCCACGAGCTGCAGCACACCAGGCTTCCCTGTCCTTTGCCATCTCCTGGAGCTTGCTCAAACTCATGTCCATCGAGTCAATGATGCAATCCAACCATCTCATCCTCTGTCATCCCCTTCTCCTCCTGCCTTCAATCTTTCCCAGCATCAGGGATACTTTTATAAGTAAAGAGAAACTCACAAAGGTGGAGATATTCCCACTAGAATGGCAGCTTCCTGAAGTCAGGGACTACATCTCCTTTGCTGCTAGATCTGTGTCTTGTATATAATAATAGTTACTGTGGGCAGGAACTAAATTCCCTTTGTGCACTAGCTCATTTAGTTCTCTTAACAGTCCTAGGAGGGAGGGAGGGTTAGCATCATTTCACAGACAGGGAAGATGAGGCCCAGAGAGATTATGGAGGGTCCTAGAGGTTGGCCATACCACTCATAAATTACAGAGTGAGGATGGATTTAAACCCGGGCAATGTGTGTCTAGAAGCTGCTTTAAACTAGTGTGTAAGCATGTTAGAGACCTTTGCTGGTCTGGAGGAAGGATAATTAGAATTCCTGACATTTTTAAATGATAGACTATTTAAATGCAACTTTACTAGTTTAAAGTTCCTGTATGTATCTAAGACATATGACAAATTATAAGTTTTATCACTTGTTTTACTAAAAGATAAAAAAAATCCTTTATGTGTAAATGTATGCTTCTAAAAGGAGAAGGCAATGGCACCCCACTCCAGTACTCTTGCCTGGAAAATCCCATGAACGGAGGAGCCTGGTAGGCTGCAGTCCATGGGGTCACTAAGAGTTGAACACGACTGAGCGCCTTCACTTTCACTTTTCACTTTCATGCCTTGGAGAAGGAAATGGCAACCCACTCCAGTGTTCTTGCCTGGAGAATCCCAGGGACGGGGGAGCCTGGTGGGCTGCCGTCTATGGGGTCGCACAGAGTCAGATACGACTGAAGTGACTTAGCATGCTTCTAAAAAGTTGGGACTTTTTTTTCCCCTGGAGCTAGAAAAGTAGTTATAAAGTTTATTTGGAAGAATAAACATATAGGAATATATGAGAAAACCCTAAAAATAGGAAGAAAAAGAACAGTGGATGTTGGAAGATAGGCCATACTAGATAATAAAACACGTCATAAGGCCTCAAAAATTAAAACGATGTTTTATCATTTTATTTATTTAGATCAATAGAAGAAAAAAAGCCAAAATGAGACCAAAATGCATGTGGAAATTTCAATTTTTTTTAATAGAAATTTCAAATTTTATAATGATCACATCAAGTTATTTTAAAACTGTTTTGGCATAAGGAATCTATCTTTCCTAAATCTAAAAAGCTACTCCCTATAGTCTTTTCCATCCAATTTATTTATGTGACTCATCTTTATTCAGCAAGTAGCTTAAAGGTAAACTTATCCTAGATTATATCTAAGCACTTATGAAATCTTCAAAAATCAGGACCCGAATTATCTACACTAAGAATAGAACAGCAAAAATGGTTACAACAAGATGAATAAATGAACAGGGAAGAGGAGTAACAGAAAAGCGAAAGACCTCTAAGAAAGTGAAGAGTGACATCATACCATTTAATCTGCAATCTTATGTCTTGGTTTCCGATGTAGAATAAAGACCCCAAGATGGCTCGAGTTGCACTGGAATCTCTGTACAGATTACTGTGGGTTTACATGATCCGAATTAAATGTGAAAGCAACACAGCTACTCAGAGGTAAGGAGCTGGCTTGGGTTCACGGTAACCCCATTACTAAGTTAATGGTAACCACTCAGCCGGTGAAGAGGGTGTTTTGTTTCATTGCTGCCCACCCTAACCGAACTAGAAGCTGTTCAAAGCTGACAGCTTCTAAAAGATCTAAGTCCTTTGGACATTTTCAGGCTTTCCTTAGACGTTAGCTCAGCAGCCATGACAGAAACCCTAGTTTCTACCGGGATTGCCAAGTTCTGTGTCAGGGTTATATTTGCCGCTTTAACAAAGGAAATGGCTATAATTTTCCAGCTGCCCTTAGTTTTCCAGAGAAACTTTTCATAGAGTAATTATGCTAATGGAAAAAAAATGAAGTGGTTTGTTTTCTTTTTCTGAATTCTCTCTGATACTTAGATAAGATGAAGCATCTACCATTTTCCCTTAAAGTACTGGAGCTCAGCCAATCTTGCTTGTTTTCTCTTTTTTTTCCCCCTTATCTTTCAGCCGTCTTATAACCATCATCACAACACTTTTCCCCAAAGGGTCCCGTGGTGTGGTGCCAAGGGATATGCCTCTCAACATCTTTGTGAAAATCATCCAGTTCATCGCCCAGGTAATGGAGATGCTTCTGGGAGTCTTCTAATTGCCTTTAAGTAGCCACCTCCTTCTTCGGAATTACTAACAGACCTAGAGTCTAAAATAATATCTTACATGTATAGACTTTTCAGAGTGGTTTTGCAAATGTTTTCACACATAGCTTATTTTTTTGCTTCAAAACAAATTGTGGCATGGTGTGCCAAGTGTTTTCAGCATTTGACAAATGAAGGAACTGAGAGACAGGTTTTAAGTGACTCACCTAAGGTCACAGAGACTATTAGCAAAAGGGTCTCTTGACCCCTCGACTCTGTTTTTTCCTGCTTCTCTGCTCTAGATTCCACAAGTCTGGAGGAAATTGAGTCTGATGTTTGCAGGAAATCAGAAGACGACAGTTATTGAACTTGGATGAGTAAATCATAATGCTCTAACTTTCACCCTATGAAAAAGAAGAATGTACATGAATAGTAGCATTTATCAAGCTAATATCAAGCCAAGAACTGTTCTAAGCACTTTACACATACTGTTCTACTTAAGAACTGGGTCCAATAATATGAAACATTTAATTTTAGTTTACTATTTAGACCCAGGACTTCTATTTTTTAAAACATTGTGTAAATGGTTTTATCCCCACTTTGACTTCCTTGTGATTTATGGAGAAGCATGAAAAGGCATTCATTACAGTCTGTCCTCTGCCATGAGCTAGCATGCATGAGTGCTAAGTCATTTCAGTCATGTCTGACTCTTTATGACCCTGTGGATTGTACCCTGTCAGGCTCCATCTGTCCATGGGATTCTCCAGGCAAGAATACTGGAGTGACTTGCCATGCTCTTCTCCAGGGGATCTTCCCAACCCAGGACTGAACCCACATCTCTTGCATCTCCTGCATTGGCAGGCAGGTTCTTTACCACTACCACCACGTAGGAAATCATGAGCCAGCTCTATACCCTAAAGAAGTCCTGGAACATTTTCATTCTAGGTGTCTTTATTTGTAAAATGCGAATAGGAATGCTTGCCTAGTATCCCTCAGAATATTGTGTGGATAAAGGGAAATAACAAATGTGAAAATACTGTTGAAGTATAATTGATGTTGATATAAAGACATAAGGTTCTATTGCTACTTTACAGGTAATTTAATATATGATATCTCTCTGTGTGTTTAGTATAATGAAATGCCTCTGTAATATTTGTACTTAGGGAAAGGACATTACTCCATTATGGACATTAATTCATCCGCCGCTTTGCAGGCAGATGAATTAACAGAACTTTTCTACATTAAGTTATCATGTGGCTGAGAACGTGCTTTGATTATTCTAAAATAGGTTGTATAAAATGAAGATGACAGATCTTAGTAGTCACTGTCTCAAATTATTAGAATCTGGCTTAAATGTTCTCATTTAAGTGACCTTAATGTGTCATCTGTTGATTATTCATTTCCCTTGCACAATTGTCTGTTATAAGCCAAAGGATTGGAAATGTTAGATAACAAAAGAAAATGATCATTTTGTAGGGGTATTTTAAAAACTATGTTTTTAAACTGAGTTTTAAGAAGTTGTCAGCATTTGCAGGACTAGGAGGAGGAGTTTGTAGTGCATATAAGCCCAGATGCTCAGAATGTTTTGGTTTGTCATGTTCTCATTTTTAGTCATTCTGTGTATTAGGGTCTAATTTCATATATTATAGAATGATAGCATCTCCACACATCCCATGAAAACTGAACCAAAGGTTCAGATGGACATGGATTTCCACCAGGGATTCTCTGTGATGCATAAAATGAAGCAGGACCTCTCTTCTTTCAGCAGCCACCTGTTGGGTGCATGTGATGAAAACAGACATTTTCATGTTAAGTGAGTATTTTAACACTTTGTTTTGTTTTCTCTTTTTCACTATAGGAACGTTTAGATTTTGCAATGAAAGAAATCATTTTTGATTTCCTTTGTGTGGGAAAACCAGCAAAAGCTTTCAGTCTCAATCCAGAGGTAAGAATGACCCTTCTGCGTGTCTTCACTTTGCAGTCTTGGGGAGTGGAGTGAAGCCCATCTTCTCCAAAAAGTCTCCTATTGTTTTCTGTCCATGGTATTTGACAAAAATAGTACAGCTGGTGGAATTTCAGAAGTAAGATTTTTGGATGAGTAGACTTAGAATGATTAAAGGTTGGTATCATATCATATTCTGTTCTTGCAGAAGGAAGTCAACCTTGTTCCAAAAGGTAATCTGTCACTCTCAGTCTGATGGTTTATTTTAGAAGAGTCAATACTTAAAACTTATTTTGATGCAGATTAGCAAATTGAAGAGTTTTGGGAAGTGATGAAGCAGAGAAGAATCAATACATGCAATGATAAAATACTTAAATATAGTGAAATTAAATAAGTTAATGTTTGCATATTTGATTCTGTGGCAGCATCATAGTTCCAGGGCCAGGAAGGTCATAGAAATGAGTGTATAATGGATATGATGTACTTCCTAGAGGGTGGCAAGGGGAGGGGCTGCCTATGCACATGAAAAGCACACTCAGTTTTGGACCTCGAAAAAGAGTGTTGACCAAGAGAAATATGCCTGGCAAGCAGCCTCTTTTCAGCCTCGTACCTGTGAGATTGTAGAGAGAACACTGAACCAGAAGTCAGCAGAGCTGAATTTACTGCTTGCCACCAGCTCTTCCACCTTTAGTAGCTGTAAGACATTGCACACCATGAAATTTTTTTAAAAGATTGTTCCTGTCATCACTGTGATATTGTCTGGCTCCTTCATCATGTCAGTGAGGAAGGAGGCCCAGAGCCCAGAGGCTCAGAACAGGCAGCTGGTTAGCAGCAAAGGGAACCAAGCCTCCCTGTACCCTCTTGCTTCCCCTCACAAACCCTGATTGCTCTTCTTGGTGCTGAGATTGAGCAGCACCTTGAGCCCAACAAGCCCCAAATAGGAGTTTGTCTAGTTTTTAGTGATGTCACGGGGGTCCACAGTGGCTGCTGTCAGTCAGTAGGCCAGTGAGGGGGGCGGGGGGATCCAGTGTAAATTCAGGGCATTTTGGCGAAATGAGGCCCATGACCCACTGACTAAAGAGTCTTCTCTTGCCTAGAGACAGTAGTTCCAAGCTTTTCAATGGATAAACGATAGTCTTTTTTTTTTTTTTTGACTGTGACATACAGCTTAGTTTCCCAACTAGGGATCAGACCCAGGCTCCCTGCAGTGGAAGCACGGAGTCCTAAACACTGGACAGCCAGGGAATCCCAGGATAGTCTTTCTAATAAATGGTGCTAAACAGTTGGGCAATCACTTGCAACATGATGAACTTCAACCCATAATTTGCCCTGTCAGCAAAAATTAACTTAAATCATAAGCCTAAATGTGAAATCCTGTATCAGAAATCTTCCAGAAGAAAGCATAAAATCTTTGTGACATTGAGTAGACAGAAATTTCTTTGCATACAAAAATTATAAACTACAAAATAAAAAGTTGATAAATTGACCATCATCATCGTAAAGTATGCACTTTAAAAAATGATGTTTACTGAAGCGTAGAGCCAAAGACTGGGAGAAAATATTTGCAAAACATATATTGACAAACTCTTCTATCCAGAATATATATGAACTATCATAACTCAATAATACAGTTTTTTGTATTCATTTTGTATGGGCAAAATGAAGAGCCTCTTTACCAAAGAAGAGATACATATGACCAGTAAACCCAAGAAAAGATGTTCAACATCATAAATCATTAGAGAAATGCAAGTTAAAACTAAAGTGAGATATGCTGAGAAGAATACAGAGCAATTGGAACTTGATACTGTTTTAGTGAGTATTCGAAATAGTACCACCACTTTAGAAAAGTTTGGTAATTTCTTATAAGTTTAAATATACACTTGGCATTTGATCCAGCAGCTCCATTCCAAGGTATTTATCCAAGAGAAATTAAAACCTATGTCCATAAAGGTTTGTATGAATATTTATAGGAGCTTTATTCATGATGACTAAAAACAGGAAAGCCACTCCTGTTCAACAGCTGGTGGGTGTCTAAAGAAATTATGAATCATCCATACAATGGAGTACTTATTCAGCCACAAAAAGGAGCAAACTATTGATATTGCAGCAGCACCTCCAAAGCATTACACTAAGCGAAATAAGCAAGACACAAAAGTTTGTGTCTGTTTGCCTCTGTTTATATCGTATTCTAAAAAAGGCAAAATTATAGACAGAAATTAGACACTGATAGTAAAGTGCTGGGGTTGGAGGAGAGGACTGACTTTACAGATACACAGAGGAACTTTAGGGGATGCTGGAAATATCTTACATCTTGACTGTGATGATGATAGTTAGCAGACTGTGTTTCTCAAAATTGGAAGAACTTTAGAAAAGGAGTGCGTTTTACTACATGTGAATTATATCTCAGTAAACTTGACTTCAATAGGAAAACTGAAGATTCTTGCCTACAATATATTTGCTAGTAGGAACTTTTCCAGCATTAATTCTCACCATAGCCCTATATGATCAATAGGTATTAGTATTCTCCTTCTACAGAAAGGAACCTGAGACTTGGCCTTGAGAAAGTTAAGTAATTTCTTAAGACCAGACAGATACTAGAAGGAGAGGCATGATACAGAGCTATATGAAACATGAGAAGAAATTATTTTTGAAATTAAGTTAAAAATATACTTCTTAAATTATTCCAACTTACTTCTGTTCTGGATACTATTCAGAGGAAAGGAAAACTAAGAGAACTGGCAGCCTGGCTCATAAATTGGATAATCCACTTGCAGATAATGGCTTGATCATTTACGTCAACTCACGGTCATCCTATAGGTACTGCGTCTCCTGAACTGAACATTGTATTTCCTCACCCAAATGATTGCTGTGTCCTGAAAAAAAATCCACAAGCCTAGAAAATATTTCAGAAAGAACTACTAAAATAAATGAGGGAACTAATGAATTTTAATATACAGTCAATTTTTTAATTAATACTTGTTCATCTTAGAAAATGGAGAGAGAATATTAGTGAAGACCATAAAAGTCATAAAATACACACTGTATTGGGTATGAATGGGCCAGAGAAATGTTTCCCACATCCTGCTTAAAATCTCCCTACTCCTTGAAGCTTGAATTAATAGTTTAAAACTAGAAGTCACAGCTTCTCTGATGGCTCAGTGATAAAGGGTCCACCGGCCAATGCAGGGGACAGAGAGGTTCAGTCCCTGATCTGGGAAGATCTCACGTATCACAGGACAGCTAAGCCCGTGTGGCACAGCTGGAGTGGCCTCCACTGGCTGTGACTACAGTAAACCTGTGTGCAGCAACAGAGACCCGGTGCAGCCATAAAGAAGGAAAGCTTTAAAATAAATAATAAAACTCGAAGTATTGCTTCGTCTTATGAGTACGTGTAATCATGTACTACAGGATGGGTGATCCAGGCAAACTCAACTTGCATATTTAGCTTCCCACCTACTAGTTACGTGGTCCTCAGTTTCCTCACCTGAAAAATAAGAATAATCGTACCTTCCTTGCATGGCTGTTTTAAAGATGAGAGCTAATGTGCAGTTCTGGATATACTTTAAGAATTCAATAAATTGTAATTAGGTTATCAGTGTTATTACTGGTAATTATTTTCTGCATTAGGGAGTAGTCTACTTAGGGAACTTATTAATTTGATGTGGTTTGAAAATATGAGTGTAAATGTTTACACGTGGCTGTTGAAGGAAGAACAGATGTTTTAGTACCTTCTGCCCTTACTGCATCATCTTTTGGAGCCATTACCTGAGACTGAGGAAGATAAACTGCGTCATATTTTACAGCCAATATTATGTCTCACCTGCGACTGAGGAAGATAATGACCTGGCCCAGAAGGACATTTCTTCTTATAAGCTTATGTGTTGTTATCAGTAACAGGTTCTATGGCTTTGAATACTTTAAATTTATTTTCAAATTCACCAGCCTTTGTGACTCCAAAGTCTGCAACCTGCAGTTCAGAGCAGACAACTCTTATTTCTGTGATTCAGTTAGAACTCTGTTTGTTTGGTGTTTGTTTTTTTTTTTTTTTTTTTCTTTCATCCAGTCATTGTGAAGGAGACATGTGAATTAACATGTCTCCTTCCAGGAGACGGAAGAGACTTCTCTTGACCTCAGTTTACCTTACTGAAGCAGCTCCAGAGGGTGGCTGCTTGTCCCTTTGAGGTGGATCCCCCAAAGAGAATGAGTCTGCTTGTCTCTTAACGCGCCCTGCGAGTTTGGTGAAAATCTTCCCAGTTGTTTCCTTGTGATGCAGCAACAAAAGCGTCAGAAATTTAATTTTACTCTCTTCTTGTTCAGTCGCTCAGTTGTGTCCGACTCTTTGCGAACCCATGGATTGCAGCACACCAGGCTTCTCTGTCCTTCACCATCTCCTGGAGCTTGCTACAACTCATGTCCATTTATTCTCTCAGGTTTGGCCTAAACTCTTATGCCTATGACTTTCCCACTCTGATCTAGATGGCAAGCCATGCTTAACTTCTCTGAAGGACTGCTGGTCTGATTTCACGACAGTAACTGGGTCTTTCTCTTCATCATGAACGTATTGTCTCTTACAGAGAATGAATATTGGCTTAAGGGCATTCTTGGTCATAGCCGATAGCTTGCAGCAGAAAGATGGAGAACCTCCCATGCCGGTTACCGGGGCTGTTCTCCCTTCAGGAAACACGCTGAGAGTGAAGAAAACGTATCTGAGTAAGACGCTAACTGAAGAGGAAGCCAAAATGATAGGTGGGTTTCAAAGATGTGTTCACGCTGGGTTTTATTAAGCCTTTAAAATGACCAACAGATACTCACCCTTAGTGAGATACACTTTTAAAAAATATTCATAAAAGTAGCTGATGAGACATTTCAACATTAATTGTTTTGATTCAGTCTGTGGTTTGTTTTACTGCCCTTTAAACTTTTTGGAACTTCCTGTTAAACATTTTGTTGTTTAAATGTTAGATTTTTATCTAAGTTTGGTCTTTTCAAACTTCTAATATTGATTATCTGCAGTTTACAATAAATTTCTAAGATATCTGTGTCCTTTGGTAGATAATCCTGTTTATAAAGCAACCATAAAAATATATTCATTCACTTATTCATTCCCGCATCCCTTTTTACGGTTCCTTTTTTTTTTTTTTTTTCAGTGAAATTAGTTTAATCTGTGTTTTAAACATGCCAAACCCCATATCTGCCAGGGTGTATTTTGGGTTTCGCCTACATAAGATTATTTTCTTTTTAATTTAACTATCTTAACCCAAAGAGATAACTTTTTGCATTTGTTTCTTTTTTTACTGAGTTTGTGAATTTACAAACATGCTTCCAACTTGTTAAGACAGTTCCTTGATTCCAAAGACCTGGAGGAAACATATGAGGAAACTTTTTTCTTTAAAATATTTATCTTAGTTATGAAATGGTTAAATGAGTTCAAAAAATTTTAATACATGAGAAATAACCATTAATAATTATTTCATTAAAGTACAAATTTTGGATGCAAAGCAATTTACATTTTTATTATATACATAAATATGGAAAATGTATATACATATATGAAATACATATTCTATACACATTTGTCTTCCACTCTGCTGAGAGTGATAAAAATAATAACACTGAAATACATCTTCCTTCATTTAAAAATGTATAATGTGAAGCCGTTTTATTACTTTTACTAAAAAAAAATGTTTATTTCAGGGAAAATATAATTATCTTTATATTTATAATAAAAAGTTATTAAAATTCTAACCCCAAATGAGCATTGTCTTTTATTACCTTTTATTCAGATAATCATTCATCAAGGTGATTTTTTTTTTTAATACTAAACAGAAATATGAAAATTCCAGCATGGAACTTTGTTTCCTTTCTTATTTTATTAATTTTTTTGTTTCCTTTTTTATTTTAACT
Organism: Bos indicus; assembly: GCF_029378745.1. Taxonomy (NCBI): domain Eukaryota; kingdom Metazoa; phylum Chordata; class Mammalia; order Artiodactyla; family Bovidae; genus Bos; species Bos indicus. Next base: position 28,720,082 of record NC_091771.1, on the reverse strand, counting down.
CTTCTGGAAAATATTTGCCTTTGAAGAATTAGATTTCCTATGTGTTAAATTTAAATGATTCTTTGGGTAACACCTATGACATGAGGGCGCTATGCTAAGAATCCTGCAGATAAGAGATTAGAATTAGAATTAAACTCTGCTAAATAGGCTGGTCTAATTAGCAGAATTAGACTCTTCTCGAAGAACTCATTGACTCACAGAAAGTCTTCAATAAAAAATACATCACTGAGGATAAATAAACTGGGCATTTCACTGTTTGATAGATTTAGTCAAATATGTGACTGTAATGCATATTTTTCAGGCATGTCATTATATTACTCTCAAGTACGAAAAGCTGTGGACAACATTTTAAGGCACCTTGATAAAGAAGTAGGAAGGTGTATGATGCTGACTAATGTCCAGATGTTAAACAAAGAACCCGAAGACATGATCACGTGAGTATAAATGAGGACTAAGTTTTCAATGAAGGATTAATGAACCAAAAGACACCAGAGAGGTCTTTCTCCTTTAATTTGTATATTGTTCTCATCTTATTAGAGTCAGCTCTAAGAAGTGTTGTTATTCAATGGTTAAGTCGTGTCTGACTCTGCCACCCTGTGGGCTGCAGCACTCCAGGCTTCCCTGTCCTTCACTAATCTCCTGGAGTTTGCTCATATTCATGTCATTTCAGTGGGTGATGTCATCCAACCATCTCATCCTCGGCCACCCTCTTCCTTTTGCCTTTAACCTTTCCCGGCATCAGAGTCTTTTCCAGTGAGTCAGCTGTTTGAATCAGGTGGCCAGAGTATTGGAGCTTCAACTTCAGCATCAATCCTTCCAAGGAATATATGAATATTCCGGGTTGATTTCCTTTAAAGAAGTGTTAGGGATATTAAAAACATAGTTTGATAATATTTGGCTAACTGTAAAAGTAAAGTCAAATCCAAGATTGATCTTTTTTTGGCTGTGTTTCAAGTATCATTAGGCCAATAAGTTAGAAAATGGACCCAAGACTTTTTCTGGTCCACAGTTTTCAGAAGTGATGTTTTGCTCCCAAGCCCATGTGCTAGAGCAACACCACCAGTTTACAGTCATACCATCTTTAAGAATCATAAGTTCACTTGTTTCTAGTGAGTATTCCTGAAATGTGAGAGTTAAACCTGCTTAATACTCATCTCACACGCTAGTAAAGTGATGCTTAAAATTCTCCAAGACAGGCTTCAGCAATACATGAACCATGAACTTCCAGATGTTCAAGCTGGTTTTAGAAAAGGCAGAGGAACCAGAGATCAAATTGCCAACATCTGCTGGATCATCGAAAAAGCAAGAGTTCCAAAAAAACATCTATTTCTGCTTTATTGACTATGCCAAAGCCTTTGACTGTGTGGATCACAACAAACTCTGGAAAATTCTTCAAGAGATGGGAATCCCAGACCACCTGACCTGTCTCTTGAGAAACCTATATGCAGGTCAGGAAGCAACAGTTAGAACTGGACATGGAACAACAGACTGGTTCCAAATAGGAAAAGGAGTACATCAAGGCTGTATACTGTCACCCTGCTTATTTAACTTATATGCAGAGTACATCATGAGAAACGCTGGGCTGGAGAGAGCACAAGCTGGAATCAAGAGTGCAGGAGAAATATCAATAACCTCAGATATGCAGATGACACCACCCTTATGGCAGATAGTGAAGAACTAAAGAGCCTCTTGATGAAAGGAAGAGAGGAGAGTGAAAAAGTTGGCTTAAAACTCAACATTCAGAAAACGAAGATCATGGCATCTGGTCCCATCACTTCATGGGAAATAGATGGGGAAACAGTGGAAACAGTGGCTGACTTTATTTTTTGGGGCTCCAAAATCACTGCAGATGGTGATTACAGCCATGAAATTAAAAGATGCTTACTCCTTGGAAGGAAAGTTATGACCAACCTAGACAGCATATTCAAAAGCAGAGACATTACTTTGTCCATAAAGGTCCATCTAGTCAAGGCTATGGTTTTTCCAGTGGTCATGTATGGATGTGAGAGTTGGACTATAAAGAAAGCTGAGTGCTGAAGAATTGATGCTTTTGATCTGTGGTGTTGGAGAAGACTCTTGAGAATCCCTTGGACAGCAAGGAGATCCAACCAGTCCATCCTAAAGGAGATCAGTCCTGGGTGTTCACTGGAAGGACTGATGCTGAAGCTGAAACTCCAATACTTTGGCCACCTGATGCGAAGAGCTGACTCATTGGAAAAGACCCTGATGCTGGGAAAGATTGAGGGCAGGAAGAGAAGGGGATGAGATGGTTGGATGGCATCACCAACTCAATGGACATGGGTTTGGGTGGACTCCAGGAGTTGGTGATGAACAAGAAGGCCTGGCGTGCTGCAGTTCATGGGGTCGCAAGGAGTTGGACACAACTGAGCAACTGAACTGAACTGAATATTCTCTATGTAACCGTGTCATAGAAATACTGGATTTTGAGAATGTATTTGTAGCTTAAAGTGTAGAAATCAGATGTTCTTAGCCAAAATTTGAGATCTAGATTTGTAATTAGTGCTCTTCATTAGAAACTCACACGATTTGTATTAGCTACTTTTGATTGCTTATGGCAGGAACATGGATTTGGTTGTGACCTTTCATTTTAAGAAAGTTTGGACTTTCTTGAACTGTGAATTACATCTGGCACCTGTGTCATAAATTTCTAAAAATATAATTAGAAAAATTTTCTTTTGTCACTTAGCATGTGTGCTCCGTCGTGTCCAAACTTTTGCGACCCCATGGATTGTAGCCTGCCAGGCTCCTCTGTCCATGACTTCTCCAGGCAAGAATACTGGAATGGGTTGCCATTTCTTACTCCAGGGGAACTTCCTGACCCAAGGATCAAATTCTCATCTCCTGTGGTTTCCATGTTGGCAGGCTGATTCTTAGCATATCCAGTTCTAAGTATTACCATTAGCAGGAAGGTTGTTACCTGTGTAGGGAAGTTCATGTTATAGGTGTGTATTAACGTTAGTATGTTAAAAGCAAAGTACAGTGAAACAAAACATGATAAAATAAAGTTAAAAATACAGAATTATTTTTAAAGCATATTTAGCAGCATGGCAAGTTAAAATGAAAACCTCCTCTACAGAGCTCCACTTAAAATCTGCAGCCCTTCCTTTATTAAGGGTGATTTATTCCAGAGTTTCCCAATGTCAACGCAAATATATACTTTTTTTATAAAAATGGGTTATACAATGTATATTTTCCGTAGCTTGCCAATCATTTGATTGAAATGATGTGGAGTGCACGTTGCTATAGACATTTCAGCCGAAATGGTAGCAGAAGTGATAGTGACCAAAGTTAATAACAGTGAATATCTTGTCTACAGCTCTAGTACTTATCCCACAAATTGCCAGATTGTCCATAAACCTTTAACTTCCTTATTATGTACTCTTTGAATATGTTTAAGCAATTTTCAATTGATAATGTAGAAGATACAAGAAGTGCTTTTAAAACTTCCTCCATATAGTTGTTTCCTTTGAAAACAGTCAAGAATTGAAAGATGTTTAAAAGAAAACTATGAGGGACTTCCCTGGCCTTCCAGTGGTTATGACTCCACACTTCCACTGCTAGGGACATGAGTTTCATCCCTGGTTGGGAAGCTTAAGATCCTGCAAGTCATGTGGTGCTGCCAAAACAATAATAATAAATAAAGGAAAACTATGTTTGTAATGCAGAGGTCATAGAACAGGTCAGGACTAAAACATATTCAAAACCTTAAAAGGGTACAGGTTTAAATGTAAGTGTAAACATTTCATTTGTATTTTAGTAATACCTCAAACCTTTTCTAAGGTGATTCTTTACTTTTTCCTAGTCAACCATCTTAAGACCCTCAAATTGGACTAGAAAGAGTTTTTGTGCTAGGTTTTAAAGCAGACCCTTGAGTGGAAAATATTTCATGGCTGCATTTCTAAAAAACAAGGAGAAACATTAGAGAATCATATAAGCATTTAGGGAAAGAGAGTTGAGGTCAACACCATGCTAATGGAAATGGTTATTGGAGTTGGTATTTGAGGTTGGTCCAGGCCTTGTGTAGGGTGTGAACTTGAACATGAAGCATTCTGTGTTGCTTTGTTTCCATTTCTCATCCCTCTTGTGCTTTATGCTGGCAAAAATGGTAATAATTGTAAATACAATAATATGATTGTTAATAATAATTATATAATGTCTGTTAATAAATACTATGTTATTTGGGGCTTCCCAGGTGGCACTGGTGGTAAAGAACCCACCTGCCAATGCTGGGCATACAAGAGATACAGGTTTGATCCCCAGGTTGGGAGGATCCCCCTGGAGTAGGAAATAGCAACCCACTCCAGTATTCTTGCCTGGAGAGTCCCACGGACAGAGGAGCCTGGCGGGCTACAATCCATGGGGCCACAAAGGGTCAGACAGGACTGGGTGCACACACACACGTCATTTGGGGGACTCATACACTTCCTATAAAAGCCGAGGGAGTGAGGACTGCAGTAAAAGGAAACCAGGCACCACTGAGAGTTTCTAATCTGGGCTCGCTTTATCAGCTGGGAATTCTGTCTGGCAGAATTTGTCATACACATCAGGCCAGGCAGGGTCAGGCTGTTTTCCGGCAGATAGGAAAGTAATCCCAGGTGTTTAAAACATCTGGAGAGCACATCAGGAGAGCTATTGAAATGACTCTGTGTGTCACACATGAGCACTCACATCAGTCACCAGGCTCTAACTCTGTCTGGCCGTCACAGATATCATTTGAAGTCTGCTCCTTCCTTCAGTTGATTGGAGGCCACTGTACAGAGTCTGTGTACATCCCCTGCAAAATGACCATGGAAAATGAGAGAAAATAATCTTTACAACTTCCCACAAAAACAAAGTATTTTAGAAATGACAGATGTCTCTTATTTTTTGCATAAACAGTTTTGTATTCATTCCTAACAAAGTTACAAACACATGCTAAAAAGTAGTCACAGAGCAAAATTGCTGTCCGATTATCCTCTTTAGCTTACAGAGAGCATGGATTCTGCTCGTTACATTTCTGTTCTGACACAGAATAGAATATGCTGTTCCAGGAAGAAATTGCTTCTGTGCTACTTTGTATTTTCATTATTGTGTCCTCAGTTCAGTTCAGTTCAGTTGCTCAGTTGTGTCGACTCTCTGCGACCCCGTGAATCGCAGCACGCCAGGCCTCCCTGTCCATCACCATCTCCTGGAGTTCACTCAGACTCACGTCCATCAAGTCGGTGATGCCATCCAGCCATCTCATCCTCTGTCGTCCCCTTTTCCTCCTGCCCCTAATCCCTAGGACTGTGTTAATTTGGTGCCGATTCTACATTTATTCTCAGAGGAGTAAATCAGAATTTAAATATGCTGTTTTATTTTATCACTTAAGTTATTTCAAAGATTTGATGTGTAATTTAGTTTTCCCGTAAAGGTTATTGATAAAATATATGATTAAGAATCAGTTACCTACTTAAACTAGTAAAAATTGAAGTAATTTATCACCAAATTTATGTTTTCCCTTCACATTTTACAGCAGAATATAGAAGGCATTGTTGTTTGTTTAGTCACACAATTGTGTCTGACTCTTTTGTGACCCCGTAGACTGTAGCTCACCAGTCTCCTCAGTCCATGGGATTCTCCAGGCAAGAATACTGGAGTGGGTTGCCATTTCCTTCTCCAGGAATCTTCCCAACCCATGGCTCGAACCTGAGTCTCTTGCATGTCCTGCATTGGCAGGCAGGTTCTTTACAGCTGAGCCACCAGGGAAGCCCCATAGAAAACATTAATTATCTTAGAAAGACGAAATCTCCATAGAGGTCAGGACCATTGGTATAATTTTAAAAAACAGAAATGGGTGCACAATTATATACATTTCAGGATTTTACTTGACAATATGAAAGACTTATTTTGGGATGTACTAAAAAAAAAAGTGAAAACCAGCAGTGGGGACTCTAAGAGAAGAAGCATAACTCATTAGAGAGAGAAGCTTTCGGATTTTGTGTTTGTTAGAGGCACCATTTCTTGTATATATTAAAATCCTGTTTTTCAATGCTGAATGTAGGAATGACTACAATACATTTATTACATGCTGGTGCATTTAGGCATTTTAGTAAATTCAGTATCCTTATGGCAGCCCACAGGGACCAAACCTACAGAAAGCCACTGAATGGAAAGATGTATGATAGAATGCTTCTGCTACTGACATTTTCCTCTTCAGATATTTATCTCTGTCCAACATTTACATGTTCGTAAGTTCTCTTAGAACTGGCCAAGCTATAAAGGGCATAAATATTAAGAATAACATGGAATTTTAATTGTAATGCTTTTTTAAAGCTAGCTGATGTTTGATAAAACAAAAAATTTTAATTAAAAATGTATTATTGAGAACTCACAAACTAAATAAGTATAAAAGGAATTTTTAAAATTAAACTATCAAAGGATAGCTTTTGTGAGTTTCTATCATTTATACTTTTGAGGCTATTAAAGCTTAAAAGAGCACTAAAATAGTTTTGTTTTTAAAAAATAATATGGAGCAGATACCAGGCGGTGATTCAGAAGGCCTTGATTCTAGTCTTTGTTTACATATTTGACCAATTTTTAAAAATGTTTTCACAACCTTTGACTTATGTTTAAACTTTGTCTTCACATTCCAGGGGTGAGAGAAAGCCAAAAATAGATCTTTTCAGGACCTGTGTTGCTGCTATTCCTCGACTGCTTCCTGATGGGATGTCAAAGCTTGAACTTATTGACCTGCTGGCGAGGTAGGTGAGGACTGTGGTGGGCCTTTTTTGACCAAACTCAATTTTAATCCTTTGTCATGATTCGTAAAAGAATGATCATTAAAAAATGGACATTTATTAATTCTCAGTACTGTCTAGCATGCCCAGAAAGAGTAAAGAAATGTTTTTGGTTTCAGTTTTTTTTTTAACTCCCATGCTCAAGAGGTTTAAAATGCAATATAGAAGCAAAGACATAAGCACATAAGGTAAGTAGTAATCTAAAGCCTGAACTTCTGCAAATTAATGGCACACAAAATATGTGATACCTGAAATCACAGGGTAGGAGGATTACTGTGGTCTGGGGATGGCAGCAGGTGACTCCTGGAAGATGGTGGAACTTGAGCTGCCCTTGAAGGAAAGACAGAATCAGAAATGCAGAAGGAGTGACGTGAGGACAAGGACAGAGGCGGGACCAGGACATGAGATGAGTCTGTTCAGGATAAAGTTCGTCCAGGATCTGATTCTCAATCTGAGACCCACACCCCTGGAGGGCCAAGAAACAGGGATCCCAAGCTAAGTTTTGTACTTCAGAAAGCTTCCAAAATCCATACATTTATCCCGCACCATCCTCCATAAGAATGCACAGTCCAGCTTGAACCTCAGGTTAATTTGCTTTGAATGAAATGATATTATTGTAGTTAAGTAAGCTTGATTTTTCTCATGTTGATCTGAAGTTCTGGTTGACAGTTATGCATGTCTTTAACTTAAAAATCATAAGTGACTTATAACCTGAATACATTTGAAAGACAGAATCATTAGAAATGGGGTTTGTGGGAAGGGTGGAAGAAGGAAGAACAAAAGTCATCATAATTTGAAAAAGAGAAGAAAAATGAGTTTGGAAACCCCATGATAAAAAGAAATAGAAATGACTGGAGAGGCATATTTTCAACTAATCTTTACTACTAGCTGAGGTGTTTGGACTTGTGGAGAATAACATGATAAAAGAAAGTATCATTTCTGGCTGGTTAATCTGATAATGTTGGGAAGCCCAGAGAGGGATAACAGATATTGATGCTGATTGGATTAAAGATGTATTATGCATAACCTTATTTATCAATGGGACTTCCCTGGTGACTCAGATGGTAAACAATCTGCCTACAATGTGGGAGACCCAGGCTCTATCCCTGGGTTGGGAAGAACCCCTGGACAAGGGAATGGCAACCCACTCCAGTATGCTTGCCTGGGAAATCCCATGGACAGAGGAGCCTGGCGGGCTATAGTTCCGTAGGGTTGCAAAGAGTGAAACACGACTGAGTAACTAAGCACTTACGCACAGAGGGTGGATTCCCAGTGAATGATAAACATGGTTATTTGGAGATGGGAGGAGCCAAGGAAGAAAGAGACCAAGATACTCTAAAGGACCATCCAGGCTAATACGGAGTCTCCCAGAGTGATAGCAAAGACTGACAGTAAAGAAAAGCTGTGAGACAAGTGCCAAAGTCCGCCCAAAACGTAGAGGTGCAGCCTGTCCATTTGCCATAGACAGCAGTGGGGAGGGTGGTGTGACCAGAAGACCAGTGTTAATATTTCCACAGAGGAGAGGCGCTGAGTGAGAGGGCTTCAGGGGCAGTGTGGAATCAGGGGACAAAAGACCACTCTCCGTGGCCTCTCAAGTTCAACTGAACCTGTGTCTGACTCTTTGTGACCCCATGGACTGTAGCCTGCCAGGCTCCTCTGTCCCTGGAATTTTCCAGGCAAGAGAATGAGGGGCCAGCATCTTGAAAGTTGTGGGGGAGGTGCCCCAAAATGGGACCAATACTGATTCCGTTGGGAAATCTTGAATTTTGCTTCTCTGCTTTGCCATTTGACTAGCCAAGTGATCAAGACGAAGTATTTAACCCCTCAGCCTGTCTTTTCTTACAAGCCTGTTGAGAGGGCTGAAAGACAGATGACCTGGCAGCACTTGGTTCATCTGAAAGAAAATGTCAACAGGAAAAAGACTGTTATCAGTTAAATTGAAGTAGAAGCAAAGTTCACTTATTTCAGTGACTTTCTAATTGGTGATGATTATGTAAGTAAGCCCTTTGAAATGCTAAGTTTTTAAATGTCGTGCAGCCTTTTGGTAACATCTCTAGTGCTCTTCTGCTGTAAATCTGAGTGGGAGAGTCTTACCTCTGGAATCACCTTGTTAGCGTCCAGTGACGCCTGGGTCTGCAAACCCTCCGTGCCTGGCATGTCAGGAGGGAATTCTGTCAGACGTGGTTGGAATGGCAATGCTATTTATAGTGTATTGTGTTTATTATTGTGTACATTCTTACAGAGCCCAAAGCAATGGGTCCTGTTTTTATGAGGGGAAAGAACAAATAAATATTCTTGAGAGTTCAAGTCTCGGGGTGAAGTCGAGAAGATGACTGGACTTATATGGGAAGCCTGTGAAGAGGCCTTTTTCATAAGCTTCAAAAGAAGCTGGAGGCCATTCTCTCAGGGGAAGGATAACTCAGAGAGCTGGCCCTCACACTGGGTCCATTGACCTATGAGAAAACGATCCCCTTCAGCTCTCAAGAAGGTCACAGGACAGGAGTGAAGGAGCTGAAGAGCAGTAAATGTGGGTTCCAAGCCTTCACTCACTTTATTCCCCTACAGTCCAGTCACATTTGGATTCAGTTGACTTCTGACACGGTCTCATCAGAGAGGTGTGAGCCCTTTTATTTCAGACAGTCTCGTGTACATCCATGGTACATTTTTACTGGAGAAAAACTTGGTTTGCTTCATAATCGGCAAACCAACTTTCATGCAGGCTCTGCTGCCCCTCACAGCTCAGTTCCCTGAATGAGTGTCGACTGAAAATATATATATACTGATACAGGGTGAAAGTTGTGTTAGGTTTTATTGGGGGCAAAGTAAGGGCTGTAGCCCGGGAGACAGCATTTCAGACAGCTCTGAGAAACTGCTCCAAAGAGCTCTGTGGAAGGTCAAGTATATATGTGATTTCCGTGAAGGGGAAATACGTGAAATCGATTATGTATTTTTTGCAGAAGGTTTCTGCTAGTCTCTTGAAGGCAGCTGCTATTTGTGAGGAGCACATGTCACCATGATGGATTTTCGTGCTTTTCTAGATATGAGGAGATACAAGAATTAGGCTCATAAAATCTTCTGAAAATATCTTGCTATCTGAAGGCCTGCTCTGCCAGTTTTTCCCAGAGCACAGTGTGCCTCATTCCTGATCTCCACCCTGAAACTCCTTTCAGAAGGTGTTGGAGGTCAGCAGCTGCAACGGCTCATAATTTAATCTTTGTAGAGGTAGATGGCAAGTGTCAGTTTTTAGTGACAGGAGTTTCAAGGATTGTCCTCCAGAGGCTCCCTTCCCAGCAATTCAAGTCAAAGTGAAAAGTGAAAGTGTTAGTTGCTCAGTCGTGTCCAACTCTTTGCAACTCCATGGACCGTAGCCCGCCAGTTTCCTCTATCCATGAAATTCTCCAGGCCAGAATACTGGAATGGGAAGCCTTTCCTTTCTCCAGGGGATCTTCCCAACCTAGGGATCAAACTCTGGTCTCCTGCATTGCAGGTGGATTCTTTACTGTCTGAACCAGAAGCAAAGATGGGGGAGCTTACTCTTCTCCTTAGCAATTGCCATCTTTTTTCTCTTTAACTTCCTGAATGTTTCCTGCTCTGCCCTTGACAACAGGAAGGACCTGTCCACCCAACAGTCCACAGGCTCTTCGTCACTTCCTGTAGCACTCTAGTTGCATTCAGGGTTTGCTGACCCTCCTTTCAACAATATGAAATAGGCTTGTGAGAATTAAACAATGCATACAAATCACTTAACATCAGGGCTAGAACACAGTAAGCTCTGAGCAAATGTTAGTTGTTATTTTTAGGCATCTTTGAATCTGAATAGCATACTGTGCCACGATGTACAGTGCAGTTTCATATACACGTTAGGAAAGTGGGCACACGTTCATTCCTATTTTCAGACAAGGAGCTTGAATTTCAGAAGAGTAAAAGTCAGTTGCTCAAATTTATAGAATTTTCCTGAAGCAGAATGGAAGTGACAGATGTCATTGGTTTTATGCAATTTATGCACATTTTATGCAGTGTTTCTTTTCAGTTGGTAGAACTTTGAGGTCATGCGTTCACAGTTCCACAACCTTTGGTGGTATCTGAAAAATACTTAAATTTACCATTCATCGTTGGTTCTTTAGCCTGTGTGTATATAGCAGAGGGTGGCTGTTTTGAGTAGCCAGGTGAGAACAAACTGCCTCAATAAACCCCTTAATTATATTTTTTTTACTTTATAATTTTATCTTACTATTTTTTAACTTTTTATTTTGTACCGGGGTATAGCCAATTATGGAGAAGGAAATGGCAACCCACTCCAGTATTCTTGCCTGGGAAATCCCATGGACAGAGGAGCCTGGCGGGCTGCAGTCTATGGGATCACAAAGAGTCAGACAAGACTTGGCAACTAAACAATATAGCCAATAAACAGACAATGTTTGTGACAGTTTGAGGTGAACAGGGAAGAGACTCAGCCACACATTACATGTATTACACATGTCTCCATTCTCCCTCGAGCTCCCCTCCCATACAGGCTGCCACGTAACATTGACCAGAATTCCCAGTGCTACACAGTAGGTCCTTGTTAGAACACTTCATCTTATTTTTGCATTTTAATTGAGATGTAGTTCAAAGCACTGTAAACAGTGGAAGCTCATTCTCTTAACACCTTAGAGAGGAAATTTCCACTGCTTCTGGTGTGAACATTACAGAGGTGAACAGTCCACTTGTCAGCATGTGTTGCTCCTCTTAGAAACCCTGGTCTCCCTCTGGGCTTTCCCTTCACAACCATTTCTTCCCCTTCTGCCCTTGGTGATGCTGTGGGCCAGCAGGTCCCTCATACGTCTGATAACCTTTGGTCAGTCCTGCCAGAGTTGAAAGGAGGCTGTCCTTCCTAATGGAGATTTTCTTCTGGGTGTAGTTTGTGAATTTGCAATCACTCCCAGCGTACCTCCAGCAACAAAACTCTTCAAAGCGACTGAGCCAACTCCACCTGAAGTGGAGCTCACCTTTACGGAATTATTTTTGGTTCAGTGGTTTGTCTGGTCTGACCAACAAAGAAGGTGGCCTTGTTCAGGCTCTGGGTTTTCCCCACTTTACCCACATCCTTACTCAGCATAGTGCTCACACTACACCCCTGACCTACACCCCGGACTCCAAGCAGGGCCTCGGGACCATTGGCCGTGGCCACCTGTTGAATCAGGCCACTCTGGTCCCTGAACCCCATGCCAGCTGCCAGTGGAGAGGGGGATGAGGGGATGACACATGCAGTTGACATTGGCAGTAGCGATTTTGGGGGTATGCTTGACTCCTGTGTCATGGTGGAGTCCTTTCAAGCCCTGTCAGTGGTCTTGTGTGTAACCATATACTTGTGACCCCATTTTCGGCTCCTGGAAACCAGATCAGCTTCTTAGAAATTTTCCCTCAGGTCCCCCAAGCTGGTCAGACTTCCTGAGTTGCCTTCTCTAAACGTCTCTCTTCTCTCTCAGTTGCAGCCTCCAGATTCTCACAGGACTGCTGTTTATTGTAATCACAGGTGTTTATGTTACAGGCAAGAACCCATCCTTTTCCGGTTTCTCAGTGGGATGGCCCTGCGGGGGTTTGGGGGTGCCCTCTCCTCAGCCACTCATCACTCACTGGACCAGGAGGCTGCGAGTAGGTCGGCCAGCACCACACAGCCTTCCACCACTTCCTGCATCCTCGGGGTGGCTGAGCATCTTTCTCGTTTACCTCTGAGTCTTCTTTTCCTTTTTAGTTAGCTAAAATCTTTTTCCCACTTTCTCTTTTATAATATTCAATCCCGTGTGTTTCACAAGATGATGCTGTGATTATCTGGTTAAAAATCTAACAGAAGTGAAAATGAGAAAGTTCTGGGTAGAAGAAGCAGCAATTGTATGTGATCACACAGCACAAGGTGCAGGGGTGGGGGGACCCCAACCCTTCTCACAACTTCTTCCTCTTCTCTCTCACCTGCTGCCACTCAGTCTTGCCTTGATGTTATTTTCACCCCATGTCAGTTCCGTGACACTGGACCTTTTTCTTCCACAAACATTCCACTTCTGTTATCAACTGGGCCTTCTATTCCCAAAGCTCTCTCCCCTCCCTGGTCCTGTCTGTTCGTACTCCAGGAATGTTTTTGAGTGTTTTCACCAGTCAAGCATGTGAATACCATTATTTCAAGAGCAGTGGTCACCAAAAATAGCAAGGGCTGCACCAACTTCAGACTCTCAGAGTCCTTATTGTGATCCCACACTGTCAGTTTAAAATGAAGACAGATTCCAGATTGCAAATTGTGAATGATGACAAAGTGAGATGAAGAGTAGAGTGAGTCTCATTGGAGATCCGAAAGTACTGGAACTTCTTAAAAGCTTCATCTAAATGGACCGTGCCATGGTTTTTTTCTTGACTTTGACTCTAAAGAAATGTGCCTGCCTGATTTCTTATATATAATAAAATAGCACAAACTGGGTGGTTTCTATAACAGAAATGGATTGAAATACAAAGGAAGTTTGTGATGGCCTGCCTTGGTCCTTAATTAGAAGCCCCAGGTTTAAGACCTCTGTGTGTTCTTTTGGCAACTGTGATCTGCTTGATAATTGCAGACTTAATAGCAAGTCTGCCCTGAAGAATTAGCTTTTCCTTCTCAGCATCTTTGTAGAACTTGACTTGCTTTTAGAACAGAAAATACATCTTTCCTGCTTATGAATGAGCTTTTGCCTGGTTATCTGGTCAAATTTGGACCAATTAGTGTACTTCATGCTCTAAAGCAGTGGTCCCCAACTTTTTTGGCACCTGGGATCAGTTTCATGGAAGACAATTTTTCCACAGATGGGGCAATGGGCAGGGGGGTGGTTTCAGGATGAATCAAGCTCATTACATGTATTGTGTACTTTATATCTATCATTATTACATCAGCACCACCTCAGATCATCAGGCATTAGATCCCGGAGGTTGGGAGCCCCTGCTCTAGAGAATAAGGATATTCCATATCAAGTTTTTGAAATGCTGTCTATTCAAAAATATGTAACTGTTCCAGACCTGTTTTTTGGAGAAAACTTTGCATAAAAGATGAGAAGTCCTGAGCTGGAATCCTGGACTTTGAGAAAGTTCCTTAACCACTCTGGTTCACAATTTCTTTTTCTATTGGTTGAGGATATTATGTTCTACTTAATGGGGGCCCCTGTTGACTCGGCCACCTTCTTCTTGAACACTGAACACTTCCAGACTGCTAAGCCCTGGAAAGTCTGTATCCTAGGTATCTTCACTCTCCATCTCTCCCTTCCTCGCGTCTTCTCTTCCTTGGGTCAGGCCCCTGCCACTTGGTGCCTGAGTCATTGTAATGACCTCCCAGATGGTCTCTGCCCTCAGTCTTGTGACTTCTTCAAGGCACCCTCCGTATTCCTGCCTAACTTATTTTTCCCTCAGATGTGAGCCTCATCCTGTTACTTCCCCCTGTAACTTTCAGAGTCAATTCATTTTCTTCCAGTAATAAGAGCTCCCATGCACCAGGTGCTCACATATACTCCATGCTTGGTGTGCTGCTCAACACTGTGCGTGGATCATCTCAGAGGAGCTCACAGCAGGCTTATGAGATACAAGTACAGCTGTTATCCCAGTCTTCTGACTGGGACTCAGAGGCTGAGAGGTTCAGCAACTAGCACATGGTCACATAGCTGTGCGTGACAGAGGCAAAGACAGCGATCAGGTGCTCTGACTCCAGAGTGTACACGCAAACCTCTTAGTGCTACATCACCTCCTTGGGTGGCCCACAGACCCTCTACCGAACCACCCCGCTCCCTCTCCAGGCCTGTCTCACACCTCACTCTAGCTAACACTCTACCCGGTAAACACAGCCAATCCAAGGGCTGAATCTTAGGAGGGCCTCAAAAATGTGTGAATATTAAATAAGTGAATGAGTAAATCTATAAAGGGTGATGTTAGCTCTAATGCTGCATACCATTGTTGAGATTTAATATTATTTGTGTTCTAGCTTAAATCACAAATACAGTTATTCTTCAGTTGACAAACTCAAGATTTCTCAACTTTGGCATTATCAGCATTTTATTTTACATGAATGTTAATAGAAGCTTTATTTCTTATAATCAAAACACAGAAACTATCCTTATGCCATTCAGGATGAATATTAAACTATGATATAGCTATAACATGGAATACTGATCATAGAATAAGCTGTTCACTATCAGCATTTTCGGCCAGATAATTCTTTGTCATAGGCATTGTCCTGTGCGTTGGAGGATGTTTAGCAGCATCCTTGGCTTCTACCTCTACTCAGATACCAGGAGCACCCTCCCAAGTTTGGCAACCAGTAATGTCTCTAGTCATTGCCAAAAATCCCTTGGTGGGGCAAAACCAATTGAGGATAACTGACCTAACTTTTAATTATTCATTTTCACTCAACTTGTGGACAAGTCCCTTAGTTTCTCCAGTACCATCTTGAAGAGTCATAAGCTTTGATACTATTAGAGCTTATTTTATAGTCAGTAATGTATTAAAAAATATATACAGCTAAATGCAACATGGTACCTTGGATTGCATTCTGAAACAGGAAGGACATTAATGGAAAACTGGTGAAATCTGAATAAAATCTGTATTTTAGTTAATAGCATCAAACCAATATTAACATCTTAGTTCTAATCAACTGCCGTGGTTACATAAGATGTTAACATTAGGAGAGCTGAGTGAAAACTGTCATATTAGGTGAGGGCAACCCATTTTCAAACACAGATAAAAGCAAAGCCCTATATGTGTTCCTTTAGGCTATAGAAGAAAAACTAGTAAATGACGTCATTGTCTTTATTCATCTTACAGGCTCTCTATTCATATGGATGATGAACTGCGACATATTGCCCAGAATTCTCTTCAGGGTTTACTTGTTGACTTCTCAGATTGGAGGGAAGATGTCCTATTTGGCTTCACCAACTTCCTGCTTCGGGAAGTAAATGACATGCATCACACACTCCTTGATTCATCCCTCAAGCTCCTGCTCCAGCTGCTTACCCAGTGGAAACTGGTCATACAAACGCAAGGAAAAGTCTACGAACAGGCCAACAAAATCAGAAATGCAGAGGTAATTTTCACCCTCTTCCCATTAATTGATGTTCTTTTACAGAGTATGTGTGTATGTATGTATGTGTGTATATATATATATATATAAAAGTGGCAGCCCAGAGAACCTGCTGGGTTCTTACTTTCAGCTGTCTAGGAAGTTTCTTCCAAGGAGTGACCCTGAGTTTTGCAATCTGCTTAAACTGTGACCAAGAAACTCAGGGCATGATTATGTCACATCAGGTTAGACTTACTAACAAAGCATTTAGAAAGTAGAAATTGTTTTCTTTCAGAGAATTAGGTTTCAAAATCTGTTTGTATGAGCAGATGACCATAGGGAAGAGATAATAGAGGTGGCTGTGGATCTAGATGTAGATGTGGAGATGGATCTAGGTATGGATATGTATCTAGATATGCATATGGATCTAGAGCTGAATGTGGATATGAATTAGGATTTAGAACTGGATATGAATGTATTTATGGCTCTAGATATGGATAAGAATCTAGAGCAGATATGGATATAGATATTGGTATGAGTCTAAGGTATATGAATATAGATATATGAATATAGAGATGGAGTGGATTATAGAGGTAGATATGGATATGAATCTAGAGCAGAGATGGCTATGAGTCTAAGGCATATGAATATGAGTATAAACATGGAGTTGGATGTGCATTATAGAGGTTGATGTGGATATGAATCTAAAGCAGATACGGATATAGATATGAATATGGATATAGGGTTAGATGTGGATGCAGATATATAAAAGTTAGCTGCCCACTGGTTTCTTTTGTCCCTCAGTTCAGTCGCTCAGTCGTGACTCAGACTCTCTGCAACCCCATGAATTGTGGCACGCCAGGCCTCCCTGTCTATCACCAACTCCTAGAGTTCACTCAAACTCATGTCCATCGAGTTGGTGATGCCATCCAGCCATCTCATCCTCTGTCGTCCCCTTCTCCTCCTGTCCCCAGTCCCTCCCAGAATCAGAGTCTTTTCCAATGAGTCAACTCTTCGCATGAGGTGGCCAAAGTATTGGAGTTTCAGCTTTAGCATCAGTCCTTCCAAAGAACACCCAGGACTGATCTCCTTTAGAATGGACTGGTTGGATTTCCTTAGTCAGCCACAAATTAGTTGCTTTCTCCACTATCCAGAGAAGAAAGTAGGCTTGTGGTTTCTTTATTCTTTCATGCCTCAAACCTGAATGGTAAAAAATAATGATAACATTTTGAAGAGCATTCCTCATTTACACTGAGGAGGAGTGTAATCAGAGGAGAACCCAGGCAGCATGACTTGGCACTGGCAATGAGCCCATAGAGGAACTGTCTGGCTGCAGAAGAGCTTAACTGAGGGTCTGAGGAATGTCAAGGCTCAGGAAGTATGAGAATATTTAGATCCCAGATGGGCTGACCTCAGAGAGCAGGTTCAGGGCATTTCTCCATCCTTGTGTCCTATACTCACCGAAAGATGACAAGGAGGAAAACAAGGGTTGCACATGCTTATAAAAGGAAGCTGGAAATGAAGGCGGAATCTGCCCTGTTGTCTGCTTGCTCTTGTTTTAGACTCACTTGGTTTGGGAAGTTTCAGAACCCTTCTCCTTAACGTGCAAAACCCAGATTAAAAACTAACATGAAAACAGGTCACCAAATCTGATTAGAAAGTCAACGTTTGAAACTTCAATTTAATTAACTAAAATAGAGAATTCGCTATAGAGAATTTAAGTAAAACCAAATTAGGTCACTTTAAATATATAGAGTCATCTCAAATGGTGTGGATAGAAGTGGTTTTTATTCTTACTAATAGTCTTTGAAAAGGTATTCCTTTTTAGAACTACCAGAGGGTTGATGGTATTCCAAAGTAGTAAGTGATCTGAAAACAAAAAAGGGATCTGTGATATTTCATGAATAATAATGAATTCATAGACATGTCTGGTTCTAAGCCAGTGTAATTTATGTTAGTATTACAAGGTCAAATGTGCCAGACGTACATAGAAGAGTGGCGACTTCTTCCACTGTTGTTTTTCTGAACATAGAATTTTTTTTTCATTGCGCGACAGCTAATTGCCAATGGCTCCAGCCACCGAATCCAGTCGGAGCGAGGTCCCCACTGCAGTGTGCTCCATGCTGTGGAAGGTTTTGCCTTGGTTTTACTCTGCAGTTTCCAGGTGGCCACACGCAAACTGTCTGTTTTAATACTCAAGGAAATTCGAGCTTTATTTGTCGCTCTGGGTCAGCCTGAGGTATGGATTGTTTTTCTGAATTTTCCAATTCATATCTTTCAACAGTTTCAAAGTGTAAAAACTGTAAAGAATGCATTACTATTTTATGTACTTTCATGTCACATGATGTCAACAAATAATTTTTGAAAGAGGGTGGGTTTTTAATTGTGAAATCGTACTTTTGATCTGCAGGAACTAAGTTATATATTCTGTGGGCAATAGAATAGACCATTCCTGATTTTCTACGTGATAGTGCTTTGGGAAGAAGTGAATCTTATGATTCAGTAACAGAACATTTTCTTTCATAATGTTCAGAGTACATAGAATTAAGTTGTTATTACATTTATAGTAGAGAATGAACTAAAACAATGCATTCCAGTTTAGAATGAGCAAAGTGTCAAACATTCTATCTTACTGAAAGTTGTTTAATCTCAATAGTGATACAAAAATGGCATCACAAGAAAGCATGTCCTCTTGAGACAAGAGAAATGAGCTAATTAGTTAATTAATGATTGTCTCCAGCTGTTCTTCGGCACTCGGTCAAGTGCTGTACGCCCTTGTTTTGGTTAAGGGGTAAGGTTAAGGTTCATTGCCTTTCGGCACAGGTGGCCAAACCCTATCCATAAGTTGATGAAAGAAGGACATACTTCACATGCTTATTTAGAAGAATGCTACTTTCCATTTTCTTGTTCTTAATCACTAATCTTGGTTTTAAAATGATCATTGTCTTTACAAAATATTTTCAAATGTATCCCAGTCCTTTCTGTTCACATTTCTACAGCAAGCTTTCTGATGTGTTTTAGGACATCTCTGGGATCTCGTGAATGGATCTCTTAGGACATGGTGTATTTCGATAAACCTTCATTAAGTCTCTATAGTAATAATGATAATTATTATTGTGAGGCTAATAATTACCTGAGAATAACCTCAGGTATAACCTCACAAAAACCTGAGAATCAATACTGTTTTTGTTCCCATTGCACAGATTCTTAGAGTGACGTTTAGGGAGGTTAAATGCCATACCTAAAATCAGCAGCTAGGATGTGGCAGAGCTAGAATTGAAAACCATATTTATATATGCCTCTAAAGCCCAGGTTCTTTGCTACTTCAGCAAGCTGTGTTAAGTATGCTTCTCATATGGTGCTTTCTTTAACCAGCCACAGCTGGTCTTTTTAGGTAAAATTTTTTATTGAGATACGAGCAACATACAACAGTATTTGTTTCAAGTGTACAGCATTCCGTAGTTGTTTATATTGTGAAACGTTCACCACAACAAGTAATTAACATCCGTCACCACTCACGGCTACAGGATTTTTTTTTCCTTGTGGCAACTTTTAAGATCTACTCTTTTAGAAACTTTTAAATTTGCGATATGGTTTTGTTAACTCTAGTTGCCATGTTGTATATTACATCTGTGTGACTTATTGATTTTATAGCCAGAAGTTTATAACTGTTTTCTTCCTTTTCCCATTTTGCCACCCCTCCCCCAATCCCTGGGAACCAATTAATCTGTTCTCTGTATCCGTAAGCTTGGTTGTTTTTTTGTTTGTTTTTTTCAGCCACAACTTTTTTGAAATCATTCTCATTCATATGCAAGTATGAATGAGGACATTCCAAGTAAGGACATTCCGAAGCTTTCCTATAAGGGTTCTAATTAAATGATTTCATATTTCTGAGCCTCTCTATATTAAAAATGGCAAATATACACATGTTCATGTGTATAAGCACTATTCATGTAGAAGAATTTCCTGTAAGATGTTTTCTCTTGTGCTTTTTTCCCAGTTTGCTTCTTTTACCAAATAGCTGTGCCCAACATAGGGACCGCAGAGAGGGTGCGGTCGGTCTCCGGTGCACTTTCTTTGGGACTGAAATTCAATCATAGTCAACAGTTAATGTTATTTTAGCAGATCAGTGACTTAAGTATGTAGCCTTATCATGGTCTGGCAAAGCATACTCTCGTGGCTTTTGCATTCCTTAAAATTAATGACGACCTGAACACTTTAGTGAATAAGGTGTGATCCTAAGGTTTAGATTCCAGTCTCATTAAGTGTATGTACATGAGTTTTTGAAATTGAAGTGTCTTTTTCAGTACGAGGTCAAATTGGAGCTCCAATTTTCTTCCTCTGAAGCTTGTAAGACTAAACTCAGAACCGCAGGGAGTTTTACCCCCTACCTTTCACACCTCGGCACTCACTTTTCTGTGCGAAAACCCTTATCACTACCTTGCAAGCTGTTCTGCTGCTTGTGCTGGACAAAGGCGGTGGGGAGGGTGGAAGGGCTCATTTTCCCATGGAGACTAATCGCCTCCCTTCTGTACAGGACGATGACAGACCTATGATTGATGTCATGGATCAGCTAAGTTCCTCCATCCTCGAAAGTTTTATTCATGTAGCAGTTTCGGATTCAGTAAGTACACGTTTGATCCTGCTTGCTGGTAATCATTAAGTATAAGCTCTGGGCCTCTCTGGAAAAGAGATATGAAGAAAAAAACTATGTAGAAGAATTCTGGGGTTTTATGTCAGGTTAATAGACTGACATAGATGTGCTTAGGCAAACAAGACTTAGTTTTTTAGATACTAGTTCTGGAGACCTTCAGATAAATTTAAAGGAAAATTTGTGAGACTTCCCTCGTGGTCCAGTGGCTAAGACTCTGCGTTCCCAATGCAGGGGGCACAGGTTGGATCCTGGTTGGAGAATTAGATACCACATGCTGCAACTAAACCCTGGAGCAGCCAAATAAATAAAAACTTTATTTATAACAGAATTTGAATCTGAGGAAGATGGATACAAATTTTGCAAACTGAAACTTCAGAAATTTCTCAGGATCCTTTAAAAAATTTATTGGTTTTATTTATTACACTTAAAGCTCTATATAGCCTATATTAATGTGCTTTACAATTTACAAGATGCTTTCACAGTTACTCTCTTTTTTGAATAGAAACTCAAAAATGATGAGGCCATAGTTACATAGTATGTTAGGGCCTGAACTTGACCATATCTGGACTCTGAGCATAATAGAGCTTGACACAAGCTGCTACACAAATACATTCTTTGTCTTATTTTATTTTTTTAAATTAATTCTTCTTGGACAGTCTTTGTTTTAAAGCACATATTGGCAAATTTTTAATTTCTGATCAAGTAGAAGGGAAAGTAAAACGGATTTTAATTACTTGATTTAAAAAAATCAGTATAACACAGTAATGAGACTTGGATTGATTTTAGGTAAATGACTGAAGGGAGGCAGAGCGGATCTGTAGAATTGACATTGCTGATGCCCCTTGTGTATTCCAGGCAAATAATTATAAATGAAGAGAAGCATATTTGACAAAGAGCTATAAATAAATTTGTGCGCTTTTCTAACTGAGATTGAACAGAGGTCCCTATTTTTAGTAGCCCTGTTCTTGCTTGTGGTTGTAATATTAACAGTAATTACTAAAACTAGTGAAATTACTAAAACTATTAGCCAAGCAGTGCAAACCTTAACAGTAATACTGAATAATGCTACCACTGAATAGTGCTCCCTCCCTGGTGGCTCAGTGGTAATAACTGCCTGCAGTGCAGGAGACTTGGGTTTGATCCCTTGGCTGGGAAGATTCCCTGGAGAAGGAAATAGCAACCCACTCCAGTATTCTTGCCTGGAGAATCCCATGGACAGAGGAGCCTGGCAAGCTACAGTCCACGGGTTCACACACAGTCAGACACAACTTAGGGACCAAACAACAACCACCACCACCTCTTCGTCTGGAAATTCAGATTGCTTTTACATGAAATAAGACCATCAGGTGTAATTGTTTTATATACTTATCTTGTTTCCCTTCAGATCATATTCTGTTCACGTGGTTTTGTTCTGTGTTTGTCAGAATCTAAATCTTGAGCCGGGGTGGCCAGGTCAACAGGGACGCATGTGAGAAGATGCACAGAAAGGGGAGCAGAGGCATGGGGGGAAACAGCGCCTGCTTTGTGCAAGGGTTTGACATCCCTCATCTCGTGTCATTTACTTAAAAACTAGGTGAGGTCAGCACTGTCATTTCCAGGTCATAAATTAAGCAGACAGACTCTGGGGGGTTCAGAGATGTTCCCAGGGCACTGGCGTTGGGCAGAGCCAGTGTTGGAGCCTTAAGTCTCGGGCTTTGAAGCCGAAGCTATGCCTCTTCGGTCCATTAACCATGGAGGCCACTGGCCACCCCTCTGCTCCATGGGAACTCAGAGACCCTGCAGGTAAAATGGAGCACTTTTCGTGCCCGACAGATATAATAGCAATTCTATCTCCTGGCCCAGCAGCTAGATTATTTGAAACTTTCCTCAAGTTTGATAGTCTGGACTTAAAAGAGAATGAAATACATGAAACTGTGTGTTATCAGTATGTAAGTATATACCTATATGTATAGATATTAAATACAGATAGATACAGGTATCTTTTGGGCACTAGTGGTAAAGAACCCACCTGCCAATGCAGGAGACATCAGAGACACTGGTTCGATCCCTGGGTTGGGAAGATCCCCAGGAGGGGTAAATGACAACCCACTCCAGTATTCTTGCCTGGAGAATCCTAGGCAAGAGGAGGAGGAGCCTGGTGGGTTACAGTCCACAGGGTTGCACAGAGTCGGACAGGACCAAAGTGCTTTGCACTAACGTAGCATGCACCTTTCAAAGGGTTTTAGAATGTATTCTGGCTTGACATCATAGGACAAAAATAAGTAGGTATCTTAACCTCAAAAAAGCATCAGTAAAATGCCCTTCGTAAAAGGGATTACATGTAGCCATCTCCCTAAGCCATAGGGAAGGTATTTCAGTCCAAGTAAAGACTCCTGAGAGTCCCTTGGACTGCAGGGGGATCCAACCAGTACGTCCTAAAGGAAATCAGTCCTGAATATTCACTGGAAGGACTGATGTTGAAGCTGAAGCTCCAGTACTTTGGCCACCTGATGCAAAGAGCTAACTCATTTGAAAAGACCCTGGTGCTGGGAAAGATTGAGGGCAGGAGGAGAAGGGGATGACAGAGGATGAGATGGTTGGATGACATCACCTACTCAATGGACATGAGTTTGGGTAGACTCTGGGAGTTGGTGATGGACAGGGAGGCCTGGCATGCTGCTGTCCATGGGTCGCAAAGAGTCAGACACAACTGAGCTAACTGATGGAAAGGTAAACAAAAATCATGACTTAAAAAAAAAAAAACACACTAATTACAAGGACTTACCTGTGGTCCAGTGGTCAGAACTCTTGAATTTCCACTGCAGGGCACACAGGTTCAATCCCTGGTTGAGGAGCTAAGATTCCACATGCTGCAGGGTGCAGCAAAAAAAAAAAAAACAACCAAAAAGCCTAATTACAGAGGTAATAACACACAAATCTCAGAGATTAGTAGCTTTTCAGAAATGCAAATTGGCACATCTGTGGTTAAGTTTAACTAATGTCGTATATTTGCTTGACAAGTATTTAGTGGTCAGCTCCTGGGTACTAGTGTGTAGGGCTCTGTGACATTGAAACACCACTTCTGCTACCCATAGCCTCACGTAGGAATGACCATGACTGCAAGCCCAGGTCTGGCGTGGCGGGGGTGCCGTGGAAGGGGTGTTTGAGATTCCAAGCTGGGCCCGAGGCAGAGGTAGACGGGCAGAAAACTGTGGAGGAAGAGGCATTGGGTCCGCGAGGACACGGACCGTACAGCTCAGCATCGCATCATAGCCTGCTTCTTACACCTGCAGGCAACCCTACCCTTGACCCACAGCGTGGACCTGCAGTGGCTGGTGGAGTGGAACGCTGTCCTGGTCAACAGCCATTACGACGTGAAGAGCCCTTCCCACGTCTGGATTTTCGCCCAGTCTGTCAAGGACCCCTGGGTGCTCTGCCTCTTCAGCTTCCTCCGGCAGGAGAACCTGCCCAAGCACTGCCCCACCGCCCTCAGCTACGCCTGGCCCTACGCCTTCACGCGGCTGCAGTCCGTGATGCCCCTCGTGGACCCGAAGTAAGGGGCCCCTGCGCTTCCCTCTGTTCTGCTTGTTTCACCGTAATTTCCCCCTTTTACATTTTATGTTAGAGATCGGGATAGAATCCTCTAGCTTCTGAACAGGGCTTCCTAGGTGGCGCTAGTGGTTAAGAACCCCCCTGCCCATGTAGGAGTTTCTGAACATCCTACTACAGAATTCTTAGTGTTGAGTAAAAACAGGTTAAAAGTTCATGTCTGGAGCTAGTTTTCCCCTCCCTTAATCGTCAGTGTGATTATCTGACTATAGAATCTCAGCCTCTTACTGGTTGAAACGGTAGTAAGTTCTATTCAACTCTCCAACCAATAGAGACGTTCCCTGTCCAGACAGACAGTCCTGGACAGGTAATTGTTCAACTCAACTGGGGCCCTTCCCAGCATCTTTGTTGAATAAGTGACACCTTAAAATCCAGAACTTAGTTTTCCCTCTTGTTTTTGACCCCACATTTCTAGTAGCCCAATTAATGCCAAGAAAACCAGCACGGCCGGCAGCGGAGACAACTACGTTATGTTGTGGAGAAATTACCTTATTCTTTGTTTTGGAGTTGCAAAACCCAGTATTATGAGCCCGGGACACTTGCGAGCCTCCACTCCAGAAATAATGGCCACGACACCTGATGGTACAGTGAGCTACGATAACAAGGTGACATGACATGCTTCAGAAGAATTATTCTGTAAGGTTTTTTTTTAGCTTGTTTGTCTAGAGTTCACAGTGCATGTTGCACTGTGCCTGCCATCTGGAGTATATGGGGTCAGAGTTTTCATCCTACACATTTCTAAATTCCATTGCGTGTTTGTGTGAATAATTTATTATTCCTCCCCTGACAATTGAGAAACTGAAAATAAAGGGAAGTTAAGGAACTTGCTGGAAATCGTAGAGTCACTGGTATTTATCAGTGCCCTGAGGCTTGGTGTCCCACATACCGCATTTCTCTCTCGCCTCATCGAGTACTCACCTTTAACCTGGGTCTTGATTAAATTATCTTGTTACAGATGGTTTTGTGGATTTACACAGTTGTGTTTTCAATTAATTGATTTTAATTGGAGGGTAATTACTTTACAATATTGTGATGGTTTCGGTCACACATCAACATGAATCGGCTACAAGTATACATGTGTCCTCCCCCCATCCTGAACGCCCCTCCCGCCTCCCTCCCCACCCTGTCCCTCTGGGTTGTCCCCGAGCTCCGACTTTGGGTGCCCTACTTCATGCATTGAACTCGCACCGGTCATCTGTTTTACATGTGGTAATGTACATGTTTCAATGCTGAGATCCCCTGTGGCTCAGTGGTAAAAAAAAAAAAAAATAGTTTTGTTGTTTTTTTTTTTTTTTTTTAAAGAAGACTGTTATAATAAGAATGTTCTTTAGATTTTTTGTTCCAGGTGAAAATTGCATTCATTGTGTTGTTTTTAAATTTTCGTGTTTTTTTTCCTGAAATGATGGCAGTGCCTTGGGATGTGGTTCAGTACTTGAAAACTGTTATAATGGAATCATCATTTGGTTAAAGGAAGCCTCAGTTATCATGTTACCTCTTTTTCACTTTTCATCAACTTGTTTCAGGCCATAGGCACCCCGTCGGTGGGCGTTCTGTTAAAGCAGTTGGTGCCTTTGATGAGACTTGAGGGCATTGAGATCACAGAATCCTTAGTTTTAGGATTTGGAAGGACAAATTCCCTTGTCTTCAGGTATGGTAATCTTGTTCTGAATTTGTATATACTCCTGCTCTCATGGTTACTGCTTCCAATTCAAGTTTGAGTTTGTGTGTTGGTGTGTGCCTGGAGAGGCTGCAGGCTTTGCACGGTTCCCTTTATGTCCTCGTGGGTTTTTATGCATGTGACATTGTGATTGCCTCAAATTTCACTTTCAGTCATTGCAACTCTGATTTTACCTTTCAGATGTTCTCTCACATACACGCTTTGTTTTAGATAACTTTAAATGAAGTTTAAACTTTTAATGAAGTCAATGTCAGTCCCCAGTTAGCTAGACTGTTCAGAGGCCGTAACATCAAAATAGTGAGAGTCTGCTCATCAGCCACTCAAACAACAGACTCTCAAAGGTTGATCATCGACAGAATATTTTCAGGGGTGTCTGTGACATGTCACACATGCTAGTCTTTCTATAAGATGATGTATCTGCCTTAAGAGAACCGCCGTGTCTCACTGTCTGGATTCCTCTAATCCAATAACCATTTCATCTAAGGCAGTGTCAAAGCATTTTCAAAGAATCCTCATAAAATGTTAGTTTAGGCTGCCTCTCATAATTTTATTTGCCAATAAAAGCCTATAAGGACAAAAAAAAAAAATATAAGTTTTTGATGTACACAGAAAATGGAAAGCTCCAAGCATCTGTGAGAAATTTATTGGAAAAATAAAGATTAACGAGACATTTTAGGAGTGACTGAAAAATATATTACAGTATACACTCGGATTTTATCCTTTAAAAATGTAACTGAGTTCTGACTATTTGGGTGCCAGTTAACCAGTGTTTTACTACTTATTGATTGATTAGTTAAGACAGTGCGTCATATAGAAATACTACAAGAGGATAGTAAAAACAATCACCTAATGTCTTTCTCAAAGAACCTAAGGCTCTTTTGCACATCTTACCCTCTCAGTATTCCTAGGAACAGGAAAGATGATGCAATTTACCAGCCACCTGGATGCAGAAAAATCAATGTCTCAGTGCCCTTACTGGTAAAATTGTTACAATAAATAAAAATAAATTGTATCTCTCTAATTTTAAAAAACTGGTATAATTATAGAATCTATTGTACAGATTTATTGAGGGCATTAAATGTAAAAATGTACATAGTAAATGTTTCATAAAGATTGCTATTAGATGAGGAGACTGTTCCTGTTATTTAGTAACACTGACTCTATTAGTGTTATTTCCATTTCTTTGATGGAGAAATTCTAGCATCTGTATTGGAGGAATCTGGAATGAGATGCAGGATTTCTATTTGTCAGGAGAGAATGCCGTAGTTTACCTTCCTTGGATTTCCCTGTGTTTAATAATAGTACAAAATATTCTGCAAGGAAATACAAGATTTTTCAAACATGGAGCAGATTATGGACAAAGTACCTAGCCACAGGCTAGACCTCCTAATGCTGTCTGTTACGACAAAGCAGTTAGTTTCTAAAGACAACAGCTGATTAGTGGGTATAAAGCTGAGAATTTGATCAAATGGGAACAGATGGAAGTGTATACATGTAATATCAGACATGTATCGATATGAAAAAATTTGTTTACTTTTACTACACAAGAGAAAAGGTTTTGATGAGCACCTCAATACTGAAATACTTGCCAAAAAGTGCATTCATCATCTAGCTCAAATAAAAGAGTTTATCTCTGAAATTCCCAAAAGACCTCATTTTAAAACAAACTCTTAAGACAGTCCCCTGAGCACAGATTCCAAAAGGGGCACCATAGTCATCGCATCTGTTTCTTTTGCTCTAATTGAATTAAAAAATTTATTAATCTTCATTCCCACAGCCTGTGAGAAAGTGCTTTGAATTTAGTAAACACAAAATATTGTTGACTTAATTGTTCAGGTAGGGGTTTTTGCCATAGAGTCTCCAGAATATTAAATCAAAATCAAGTCAACAAATGTGTAGTGAGTCCAAATTTTACACATAGCACTGGGGTAAGACTGGTTATCCAAAGTGCAGGCCGCTGCCTGTTTCTAGCTCACCACGCGACAGGGAAATGGAAGGCAGGGGAGATTTTGATGTCAGAAGCAAAGTTTAAAAAGCAGATTTGGGGGTATTGAATGGCTATATATTGTGACAAAGTTGGTGTCAGTTAATAATGAATTCTAAATGCTGACCTTTTTCATTCATAGAGAATTGGTAGAAGAACTTCATCCATTAATGAAAGAGGCTCTGGAACGAAGGCCAGAGGTAAGATTTTGAATTTGAATAATTAATGCCTTGGTTTATCTGGACAGTAGTGTGAATTTAAACCGTACCCAGTGGTTTGCTGTCAAGAGTACGAACATATTAACATGCTTTTAACAATGAATCTTACTATTTTAATGTTGGTTATTTTCATTATTTCTTTGAGTATTTAGTATAATCTGGGTCCCACTTTAAAAGATTTTAAGTCCTAAGCTTGTGAAAGAAAAGGAACCTAAATAATCATGTGTATGTTAAAATATTATAGTCTTTTTGCAAAAGTTTTAAGATTGAATTTGGATTTTAGTCAGTTATTTTTTTTTTTTTACAAGGAGCTGAGAAACCAGGAACATTATTTGTTTCCTCTAGTGTATAAAGCTCTTTCTTCAACATTATTTTCCTTGAAGTGAACTCTGAAAAGGACAAACTTATAATGCAGCAGAATAAGAAATTAAATAGAGTAAGACTAAAAGAGAAGCTTCCTATGTAGTAGATAAGATACAAGCTTCCCAGCGGAAGCCTGGCAGTTTGCACAAGAACAGTGTTACCAGATTTGGTGTGACTGTTAGTGTCCAGAGTGCTTTTCCACTTTTTTCTGATGCTTTAGTTTTTCAGCTGTGTCTGGGAGCCTCCAGGAAATGAGGCTTGTTGACTCTCAACATTTCCAGCTCAGATATTTACTGACCCACTTGTGATCTATTTCTCTATAGCTTGTGATAACAAGCATTTCTCTAAGGATTAGGTAGCAAAAAAAGTACTTTTTTGTCTTTTGTGTTTAGAAAATTAAAAATGACTAGATTACATCTTTCTTTTTTAAAGCAGAGTTGACATTATTGTGCCCACATTTATAAGTGATATTACCTCTTCCTAAACAGAACAAAAAACGCCGAGAACGGCGAGACTTGTTAAGGCTACAACTGCTTCGAATTTTTGAACTTCTGGCTGATGCTGGTGTCATAAGTGACAGGTAGGAAGGAAATTATACTGAGCTGAACTCTGCTCATTAAACTGATGTGTTTGCCCGTTTTTTTTTTTCCTTTCTCTTTTCTTTTCTCCTTATTTTTATTGAGGTATAGGTGATTTACAATGTTGTTAATTCCTATTGTGTAGTGAAGTGATTTGATTATACTTATATATACACACACACACATTATGTTTCTTAATATTATTTTCCATTATGGTTTATCAAAGGATTTTTTTTAAATTGGAGGATAATTGCTTTACAATGTTGTGTTAGTTTCTGCTGTATAATGAAGCGAATCAGCTAAATGTACATACATCCCTTCCCTCTTGAGCCTCCCACCCCTCCCGCATCCCATCCATCTCAGTCATCACAGAGCACCAAGCTCAGCTCCCTGTGCTACATAGCAGCTTCCCGCTAGCTGTTCTTTATTTTATACACACACACACACACACACACACACACGACCTGTAGCTTTTACTTAGAAAGGTCCAAAAGAGCTTGGTTTTTTTTCATATACACTGCATATACATCAAGAACAAATTTAGCACGTGAGTTTTGGCAGTGAACCTTATTTTCTGTGAAGCATATACTCCTTTGACATCAAGACTAACCATCTAAAAGTTTCACTTCCTTTTGTTCCAGCACCAATGGAGCCTTAGAACGGGACACTTTAGCCCTTGGAGCTTTGTTCTTAGAATATGTGGACCTGACCCGCATGCTCTTAGAAGCTGAAAATGATAAAGAAGTGGAAATTCTTAAAGATATCCGGGCACATTTTAGTGCCATGGTTGCCAACTTGATTCAGCGTGTTCCAGGTACAGCGATGCATCACTGCAGATTACCTTTCATGCTTGAAGTGACATTTGTGGTCCTCATTGCCGTGTTTTCCTCTCTGAACCTACTGGCCTGTGTGCAGGTCTGGGATGGGTCATTACTTGAAGATATGCTTGAACAGATTGTGGGCATGCAGCACAGAGTTGGAAGAGGAACAATAGGAATTGCATTTGGCTTTGTGCTCATGATTATTTCTATTCTTTGTTTTGGTTCCCATCTGAAAATGAACCTGTGTGATTTCTATAGGAAGAAAGTATTTCAAAGGGAACATTTGAGGCTTCGTGTTTTTCATTCTCACTCTGCTCATCTGTGAACATATAATATTCTCAACAATATTTCTGCTCTTGATTCTATCCAATCCACATATTATATAGAATTCTATATATGTTAATAAATTATATTATTGATTATTGTATTAATATTATAATTATAATAATATTATATTATGTTATTTTTTTCATAGAACAAAGTGGGTCTAAAGCATTTTCGTCTAATAGAAGCAAAAGAGAATAAAAATAGTTTGGTGTAAAAATAGACTACTGTCATTAAAATTTTGTGACATAATTATAAAATTTTGTGACATATATAATCTGAAAATCATCTGTTCTGCTTTTTCATTATGATTTAACATTATGATGTTGTAAAACTTTATTACCAATTCTCCTCATTTTTGATGACCCTAAATTATGATTTAACTTCCTCAGTTAAGGAATTTTTGTTTGAAATGGACAGTCTATACATAGTATTTTACAGTTCTTCCTAAAGACACAGCAGCAGTTAAGAGAACATTTACTGTGTAAGGAGTAGCTGAGTGGAAGGTGTTGCAGTTTTTCTAGACATTACTTAGAAAACAGTGTCTGGGAATCCATTTTCTGTTTTCCTGCTCTGAGACAAGATGCTGTTGACTGACACATTAGGAGAGGAAAGAAAAATAGGCTTGACTTTTTAAATCCATGTTTCATTACCTAAAGAAATCTTGAGTTAGAAAATGAAATTACTCCTTTCCCCAAAACGTAGGAATCATGCGTAATAGCAATGTCAACTGTATTCACTGTATTTTTCAGTATAGTAGACTCTTAGCCTGTCTTTTCTCTCTAGTTCACCACCGAAGATTTCTCTTCCCCCAGCAAAGCCTGAGGCATCATCTTTTCATCTTATTTAGCCAGTGGGCAGGACCCTTCAGCATTATGTTCACGCCCCTGGATCGTTACAGTGACAGAAATCATCAGATTACAAGATACCAGTATTGTGCGTTAAAGGTAGGTCACCTTTGCCTCGTGAAGGACTTGTCAGATTGATGATCTCTTTCCTTAAACAACCATGCCTTACATAAGGGTAAAATAAATAATATGGTATGACATGGTAAAATACAAACACACATGCAAAAAAATCAAGTATATACACCTATATAAACAATAACCTCACTCTATACATTCTAAATATCTATACACTCTATACATTCTAAAATATCTGCACATGAACAAAATAGAGATTGCTGTTTAACCATGTAAATATTCCAATTTTGCTCATAATGCAGAACTTTTCCAAGGTTCCATTTTTATCTAAAGGTTTCTACTGTATGAAAACCTTAGTTTTTGCTTATTTTTCCCTGATAGCTCAGTCGGTAAAGAATTTGCCTGCAATGCAGAAGACCCTGGTTCAATTCCTGGGTTGGGAAGATCCACTGGCGAAGGGATAGGCTACCCACTCCAGTATTCTTGGGCTTCCCTTGTGGCTCAGCTGATAAAGAATCTGCCTGCAATGTGGGAGACCTGGGTTCGATTCCTGGCTGGGAAGATCCCCTGGAGAAGGGAATAGCTATCCACTCCAGTATTCTGGCCTGGAGAATTCCATGGACTGTATAGTCCATGGGGTTGCAAAGAGTCAGACATAACTGAGTGACTTTCACTTTAAGTAGCTGCCTTGCCAGTTAACTTCCAATTTAAAATGTATATGGATATAGATATATATCCTCATGTTCAAAACCCGTGAAGGGCCGCATTCTCTTTTTAATCTCCTTCCATCCTAGAAGACTCACAGAAATAAGCTTCTACACTACCAGTACTGTTGAAAATTTTCAGAACCATGATTCCTTACAGCTTAATTTCCTTTAGAAAACTAATTGTATGTTGACTGTGTCATACATATCAGAAGTTGCTAACTGTCAAATTCACCTTTGCCTCAGTGGAGCTAATATAAGCCATGGCCCTGACAGTCATTTGGACCTATTGATTAGAGAGTAACTCAAGGTCTTCCCTTCTCTGGATGGCTGAGTCCCTTTGCTATCTACTGAAACTATCACAACATTGTTAATTGACTAGCTTAATATAAGATAAAAAGTTTTCATTAAAAAAGTTTTCATTAAAAAAGTTTAATGAAAAAAAAAGTTTTCATTAAAAAAAAGATCTTCCCTTCTCTTGCTTTCTCCCCACCTCAAAGGAACTAAAGTTTATATTCTTCATTTTCTTTAGCTTTGATTAAAATCATAGTTATCTATTTCCACATTTTTCATGGCTTGCCAGTTTAGTGCATTAGTCAAATATTTGTTAAGTTTCTGAGTTCAGTGTATTGGTCAAATATTTGTCATCAAAACGAAATTTGAAAAGCTGTATTTATCATAGGCAGAATTCATTCACTTGAAATCACTGAAGGTAAGCTTATTTTAAATCCTGTGAAATGGTCATTTTGTTTTAAATATCTCAGCCATACATTATAAAGATTTATTATAAAAGTACATGTCTACAGAGTTCAATTTACAGGTTTTAACTGTT
The DNA here is from genome assembly GCF_029378745.1 of Bos indicus. Taxonomy (NCBI): domain Eukaryota; kingdom Metazoa; phylum Chordata; class Mammalia; order Artiodactyla; family Bovidae; genus Bos; species Bos indicus. Next base: position 28,687,593 of record NC_091771.1, on the reverse strand, counting down.
GTAAAAAGAGACAAAATTGGCAATCTGGCTTTTTTTTAATTGAATCTACTAAGGAATACTTTAAAATCTTGTAGACATAACTGCTTTAAAAGCTGCTGGTCCTGCTAAGTCACTTCAGTCCTGTCCGACTCTGCGAGACCCCATAGATAGCCTCCTTCCAGGCTCCCCCATCCCTGGGATTCTCCAGGCAAGAACACTGGAGTGGGTTGCCATTTCCTTCTCCAATGCATGAAAGTGAAAAGTGAAAGTGAAGTCGCTCAGTCGTGTCCGACTCCTAGCGACCCCATGGACCGCAGCCCACCAGGCTCCTCCGTCCATGGGATTTTCCAGGCAAGAGTACTGTAGTGGGTTGGCATTGCTCTAAAAGACCCTTGTTGTTTATAAATCTGGTAGTATGTGTTTTAAAGTCAATTGCGCATCATTCAGTCATGCAGGACTCATTTGGAGGTTGTGTTCTGTTTTGTTTTCAGGCAATGTCAGCAGTGTTGTGCTGTGGCCCAGTGTTTGACAACGTGGGCCTTTCCCCAGATGGCTACCTATACAAGTGGCTTGACAACATTCTGGCTTGTCAAGATTTACGAGTAAGTACTAGCCAAAAATACATTGTTCTAAATGTCTTGATTGTTTCGTCTTGGTTCAGTTGGTACTGACATGTCTAAGCATTGTTCACAACACAGTCTCTTCACACATTAGCCACAGAAGTGTAGGCTTGTTTGTTGCTTACATTACACTATGATGCATCAAAATAAAAAACATAGTAACATTTACCAAAGTTGACCATAAACCAGGCCATAAAGCAAGTCTCCACAAAGTTCAAATGATTGAAATGACACAGGCTGTATTCTCTAATCACAGTGACACTAAGCTAGTAATAGATAATAAAGATAGTTAAGACATACTCTTCCAGATACAGTGATTTAAAGAATACATAAAAATAGAAAGAAAAATATTTTTAACTGAAGAATAATGAAAACACTACTTACTAAACGTGTGGGTTGTAAATAAGGCCTTGCTTAGGATGAATCATATATTGGAAAGAAAAAATACTGAGGTCAGTCACCTAAGAATCCATTTCATGAAGTTAGAAAAAGCATATCACACTCAAAAAAAGCACACTGAAGCAAATAATAGAGATAAGAGTACAAATTAATTAAAGAGGAAAAATTACTAGAATGCACATTTAAATCAAAAACTTGAATTTGTTAAGACTAATAAAATTAGTAAATCCATGGGAAGTCTGATCAGAAAAGATAAGACATGTGTCAATCAACCTCAGAAATGTAAAGGGTCATTACTACAGATGCCACAGATGCTAAAAATAAGACAACATATAAACATCTTTGTGCCAATAAACTTGACATTCTAGATGAAATAGACAAGTGTCTGGAAAACACAGCACAAATGGAAAATCTGAATAGTCAGATAAGTAGCAAAGAAATTTAATCTATAAATGAGAGTGTTTTCACAAAGACAACTTTAGGACCAGTTGACGTTATGGATTAATTCAACACTTAAGAAACAGATTGCAAAGATTTAATACAAATCCTTAAGGAGAAAACATATAGAAAGGAAACACATCTGGATATATTTTATGAGACCCACATAACCTTCATACTAAAACGTGACAAGGATTTAATAATAAAGACAACTAAAAGGCAAATTCATTCTTGAACATAGTTATAGAAACTTTAAGCAAAATATTAAACAATTGAATTCAGTGTATGTTAAAAAGAGGATTCCTCATGATCAAGTTGGGATTATTCAAGAACTGCAAGATTGTTTTAATATTCAAATGTTCTTCAATTCATTTGTATATTAATTATATTAATAAAGTCTCAGGAAGGAAGTATCTTCTGATCATCTTAATAAGATGCAGAAAGAGCATTTAATAAAATTCTACATTCATTCATGAGGGCAATTCCTAATGAAACAAAGAAAAAAAAACTTAGTTTGATAAAGGGTATCTTTAAAAAAAAACACCTATAGTAAACATTGTACTAAACAGTGAATATTGAAAGTGTTATCTGAGGTTAGAATGACCCAGGAAGCCCACATTCACTACTTCCATCAACATTATACTAAAGATCATAGCCAATGGATTAGGGAAAAAAAAAAAAAAAAGATAGCAGGAGTAAAAAAGAAGAAACAGTTTGTACAGAAACAGGTGCACAGACTTAGAGAATGAATTTACAGTTACCAGTGGGGAAGAGTTACAGGGACGGATAGCTTGGGAGTTTGGGATTAACATGTATACACTGCTATCCTTAAAATAGATAACCAACAAGGACCTATAGTATAGCACAGGGAACTCTGCTCAATACTGTGTAATAACCTAAATGGGGAAAGAATTTGAGAAAGAATAGACACATATGTATGTGTACATGTGTCACCCTGCTGTACACCTGAAACTGACACAGCACTGTTACTGAACTGTGTGCCAATGTAAGATAAAAACGGGAAAAAGGAGTTTGTGGATTTAAATGTGAAAGCTGAAAAATTAAAGTTTCTAGAAAATAAAATAGGATAATTTAATCCCTGGAGTTAGGGAAAGATTTCTTAAACAAGATGCAAAAATTACTAACCATCAGGAAAGACTAGTTAATAACTTCTCTTCACCAAAAGACACCATTAAGAATGTAAGTAGGCTGGTTGTAGAGTAAAAGAAGATATTTGCAACATGGAACCAACAGAATTCTTATCTGGAATATATAAAGGACCTCTACAAATAAATAAGGTAAAGACACTCATAAAAAAAAAAAAAAGAACAAGAGAATTAAAGAAGCACTTTACAAAAGAGATTATCCAGTACATGCAATGTAAGACATATACAGAAATATTTAAAGCAGTATTACAAAGTCAAGAGCTAGAACAACCCAGATGTTCATCAGTAGTAGAATGAATAAATTGTGGAGCAATCATGAATTAGAATATTATGCAACAATGAAAACAAATAAATGTAGATGCCTTTTAAACATAAATTGAGTGAAAGACACAAAATTATATATATTACATATTAATACCATAATTCCATTTAGATAGAGTTCGAACAGCTCTGACTATTCAGTGGTGGTAGAAATCAGGATGCTGTGCTCAGTCGTGTCTGACTCTTTGTGACCCCATGGACTGTCAACCTCCAGGTCCTCTGTCCATGGAATTCTCCAGGCAAGAATATTGGAGCAAGTTGCCATTTTCTACTTTAGGGGATCTTCCCAACCAGGGGACTGAACCCATGTCTTTTGTGTTTCCTGAATTGGCAGGCAGATTCTTTACCACTACATCACTTGGAGAGCCCAGAAATCAGGAGAATGGTTATTCTTGAGGAGGGCTTCCCTGGTGGCTCAGATGGTAAAGAATCTGCCTGCAATGCAGGAGACCCGGGTTGGAAAGACCCCTTGGAGAAGGGAATGGCAACCCACTGCAGTATTCTTGCCTGGAGAATCCCATGCACAGAGGAGCCTGGAGGGCTACAGCCCATGAGGTCACTAAGAGTTGGACACGACTGAGCAACTTTCACTTTTACTTTCTTTTCCCAACTATGCACCAATAAAAAAAAATTTTTTTTAAGTAATTTTGATATACAGTAAAGTTCTGGGCCCATACCCTATAACATAAGAACAAACAAGTCATAATTTTTCCTTCTCCAATATTATTGCTATGGATGGGAGAATGAATAACTTCAGCAAGAAGTGGGAAAATGTTACTTTCTGAGGGGAAAATAGCCCCCAGACACCAGGCTTGTCCTGGATGAATGTAACCATCCAGTATTTAACAGTAGCTTCAAGAATCATCAGTTAATGATCCTGTTCTATTTAGCATGGTGATCTTTTCATATGAAAGTCTGATTAAAAAGTGTTTATTGATAGCATATTTCTTTCTCAAAGATTGTCAGCTAAGGTGTACACAGTGTATTTAGTAATCAAGCCTAATAAACATACTCCTCTGATCTTTTTCCGTAAAAGATTTTGTATGCATAAAGGCTTTCCTTTTATATATTTAATTTTTTAAACCAAATACATGTATTGTTCAAAAATATTTTAAACAAATATTTTCAAGTATTAAATATTTGCCAATGAAGTCTGTCACCTTTTCAGAGTTAAAAATAGAGAATGAGGTGGACCCTGTATGATTGACTGACAGTGACTCAAATTTAGTTTATACATTTCAATTTCCAGTTCCAATATTGCATCCTTTTAAAGACCTTTTTGTGGAATAAAAATTAATCAAGATGGATGTTCAGTCTTCACTTTCCTTTGGCCCAGTTTACATTCACTAAGCTCGATTGTTGTGTCTTTCCTAGAATAGTCTTTCATTAAACATGAGGGATTGCTTTTCTCCATGTATTCAGGTTCATCAACTTGGCTGTGAGGTTGTCGTCTTGCTACTGGAACTAAATCCTGACCAAATAAATCTTTTCAACTGGGCGATTGACCGATGCTACACTGGTTCCTACCAACTTGCGTCTGGTTGTTTCAAAGCCATAGCTACTGTGTGTGGAAGCAGGTATGGGTTCTTTAACTGGAAGCTACTGGTCACTGACAACTACAGATTAAGGTTGCTCTTCATCATATTGAGAACTGATTGAGAATTGAGAGCTGATGTTTTTGCAGATATCCAAGTGGAGTAAATCCTAAGGAAATAGAAATGGCCTATCCTTCCCCAGAAGATAGACTGTTCTAAGTTCACAGCTACATTGAGTTTTCATTCTACCAGGAGAATGGTTTGTAGTTCAAGCACCCTTCTTTTTTAGTAGCCTGGAAGTTTATAATGAAGTATTAGAGCAGGGTTTGAAAATGACCAAGATTTCATTTAAGGAATTTCTAGAAATATTTTTGACAAGTATGAACTATAAGCCCTGCAGCCATTTTGAGACCAAACTAAACTCAGGAAGCAACCTAAAAACATTAAATCTCTCTTGAACAAAAATTGAGAAAGGAAGAAGAGGGAAAAAAAAAACGTGTCTCCTGGGATTCCAGAGATTATGCTTTTAAAAAACACTGCCCTCGCTATGTAAATCAGTCATTCAGCAGAGTCGTTCATCTCTACAGTTTATTGAAGTAATTTCATAGCTAAGATGAAAGGGTTAATAAAGACTCCCAAGATTACAACAGCTCTTCCCAAGATAGAGCTTATTATGTATTACAAATGGAGAGAAGGCAGCCCACCTTTATTTTTGAAAGGACTCATATAGACTGTTAATTGTCCCTTTTAATTAAATACGGCATTTTAAATAGCTATCCTGAGCTACCAGATAAAGGGAATAAAAGTAAATTCATTTTAAATTCCAATCTTTTATGGTTCTAAATTAATAAGAACAATTTTAAAAGACATCTACTTTCAATAAACCTAAAATTAACATGCTATTTAAGGAGACAAGTTTCTCTTTAGTATTTTTCTTTTATGAAGATGGTAGATAACGTTTCATGTCTAAAGCATTCATCTTCCATAATCTTAGTAGTAAAATTTTTATTATACACAGATTTTAATTTCCATAAAAGTCATATCAGATGATAATCTAAACTGTCTGATTTTCCATTGGTTTATTTCTTGATGTTAGCAATACTAAATAAATGACATTTATCCTATAGGATATTAACAAAATAATATTTTTTTATAAAAGTCTCTTTCTCTGGAGAATTGTTTTATTTTCAGGTATTTCAACATTCTAAAAACAAATTTCTGCTCTTTGATTTTAAAGAACATATTTAGAATCTATGACTTGGATCATAAGTTCATCTGACAAAAGTAAGAGGAATAAAAGTTTCCTCTCTTTGCCGCCCTTCTCCCAGTGAACTTGGTTTGAACTGTCTTAGTCAAATTTATTTCATTGCATGGCCATCTCATAAAATATCACAGTGCATTCCTCTGAATAAATCTAGGGTTTTTTTAGGGAGCACAAATAAATGTTTTTATGAATTTAGCAATATAGTCTCAATTCCAGTAATATCCCAGTCACAAAAATATTAGGTTATAAAGCTCTCTATGTTTACAGTAGGTTTTGAAAGATAGCATCCTAAAATATTCTGGTTTCTTAAACAAATATTGCCTGTCAGCTTACACTCATGACACATCTATTCTGAGGGAAGGTTAGGGCCAGATGCTGCCATGGCTGTGACCTCTCTGCTAAGACAGTGACCAGCACTTGTCATTTCTCACCACAGGGATGTTCAGAATTTCAGAGTTCAGCTATGGCCTGAATTTGTTCTCTTTTCCCATAAATTGTCAGTCTTTGTAGTTTAGATAAGTCTCCAGATTTGTTTGAGCAACTCTGCACTTAGGTTTTCAGTATTTTTTTCAAAAGTACTTCTGATGTTTTAGACTTTGTCTTCTGCAAGTTTACTTCTAAAAAAAAAAAAAAAACACCCAAATCACTTATGAAATAATCTGTTCCTGAAAAGTTACACACAAACTAGATCATGTTTTAAATTCCTGAAAACAAGGTATCTGAACAGTAACTCCTACAAGACATACTCTAAAGCAAAGAATTCTTCCTGTAAGGTAATTACTTTATTTTAGTATATATATAATAATTACTATATATTATATATAATAATTACTTTATTTACAATATATGATCGAATATTGGCTGTATTTTTGTAGGAATATGACAATTTATAGGCAGATTCATATATTAAGGAACCACTTGTAATTGACTTTAAAATACCTAAAGGATTTAACATTTTAAAAATGTAGATTAAATTTTTCTGCCTTTAGAATTTTTACATAGCTAGTATATAAATCTTTATATTCGACAGCTGTGACAGTAGGAAAAAATGGTTCTCCGCATTCTTTTCAGTTCCTTTTATTTCTATAAATGTGTGTGTGTGTTGTGAGCTTGTTGGCCTCCAGTCAAAATTATAACTGTAAGTATAACTACAGTCTGACTCTGCTGACATTGAGAGATTTGGAAGTCAGAGTGGAACGTGAATAAGACCAGGGAAAGTGAAGATAAAAATAGAAAGTGATCATAAAACTGATAATATTAGTTTTGAAGGCTTTTTCATGATATGGTTCGTATTTGAGTAAAAGCTATTAAATGCAGCTCAGTACTATAATTTAGCACAAAAGACAATAGTTCACCTGACAGGCAGCATTAGTTCCAATAACTGTTTGGCTCCTGTGTGTGTTCTCATTAAGTTTTCCATAAATTCCATAAATTATATCACTTTAGAACAGATTAGGAAATTGAGAAAGAGACTAAATGGCTTTTCGAGGTTGTAAACCAAGGTAAATAATGTGCTCTCTATTAAAAGTAAGACCGCTTCCAATCACTGGCTTAATTCAGCAGAATTCTCTTCACATTTAATTAAATACTTAAGAATTCATTGTTTTCACTCTTATTCTCCAGAATACTCCTCAAATATATTTAATAGATGTTTTAGAAGTATATACAAGATCAAAGTTTTAATTTTTAAAGAATTCAGTTCAGTTCAGTTGCTCAGTCGTGTCTGACTCTTTGCAACCCCATGAATCGCAGCATGCCAGGCTTCCCTGTCCATCACCATCTCCCGGAGTTCATTCAAACTCATGTCCATCGAATCAGTGATGCCATCCAGCGATCTTATCCTCTGTCGTCCCCTTCTCCTCCTGATCCCAATCCCTCCCAGCATCAGGGTCTTTTCCAATGAGTCAACTCTTCGCATGAGGTTTAAAGAATTATGTTGGGTTTATTTTTGGAGGTGATTTTTATTGTCATTGTTGTTTATATGACTGTCTTGCCCTAACTATAAGTCTTTCCTAATTTAAATCAGGTACAGCAAACTTGAATTATTTTTTTTAATCAAGTTTTTAAAAATTTATTTATTTTAATTGGAAGATAATTACAATATTGTGATGGTTTTTGCCATCTATCAACATGAATAAGCCACAGATGTACATGTGCCCTCCCACCTCCCTCCCCATCCCATCCCTCTGGGTTGTCCCAGAGCACCGGCTTTGAGTGCCCTGCGTTATGTATCAAACTTGCTGGTCAGCTATTTTACATATGGTAATACACATGTTTCAATGCTACTCTCACATCATCCCACCCTCGCCTTCTCCCACAGAGTCCAAAAGTCTGTTCTTTACGTCTGTGTCTCCTTTGCTGCCTTGCGTGTAGGGTTGTCAATACCATCTTTCTAAATTCCATATATATGTGTTAATATAGTGTTTGTCTTTCTCTGTCTGACTTACTTCAAAACTTGAATTCTTAAAAGTAAATGCCCCACATTTCTTAAGAGAATAGCATCCATCTATTACCAAAGAAGACAGGGAAGCCTGTCTTTCAGGAATTCCAGTCGTCCTCCCTAACTGGTGATGTGTGGCCCCGTTTGGTTGTGTCACCTGGAGAATTTCGGCAGAGCACAGAGTTTGGGAATTTGGACTCTGGAAACATAATGTCTTGAGATTGAATTCTAGCTCTGTCTCTCATTAAGCTGTGTGATCTTGAACAACTTACTTCAAATGCTTACTCATTTGTGAAATATGAGTGGTAACAGGGTTAGGGTAAGGATCTTGACCAAAGGTCTAGCACATAGTAAGCACCCTGTAAACACTATTATTATTACTATGCTTATTCAACAGCTATTGGTGGCAAAGAGCTATAATGTAATCATATCAACTAGTAAAATCCATTTCTCTTTAGAAGAACTCAAAATTATCTTGTTTCATCAATTAATTCTAGATAAGCCAGAGCTAATGGGTATTTCTCAAATTCTTCAAAATTTCCTCTCTTTCAGATGGAAAAAAAAATCAGTTTTATTTCTTATTTACTTTCTGAACCACATCTACCTTCTGTATTTATTTTACCATTTTATTTTTACTCTGTATGATCATAGCTGTCTTTCTTTTATCCTTCCACTGTCTATGCTGAATAATTAAATACTGAAAATGTAAGATTCTGTTTCTAAGCCTATTTTAAATATCTAAGTACAGATGTTTTATTTGTACTCTTGCACTCATTGGACAGCTTTCTGATTTTTTCCTTCTCTGGGTTTCTTTAATTTTCTGTATCTGTATTGCTTCTTTCAGTGTGGTTCCCCTTCAATTCCATAACTCAGTTTTAAGCAGCTAATTGAATTCCCTGATTACATGGTTAAGGGCATAACGCTGCATAAGAGGGCAGCTTTGTCTACTCTTCTCCTGCCTTTAAATCCCCAGTGATCCCTAGTAGTTTCCAGTGTTTATTTATATAAAAATATATATGTATTAAGTCCCAGAATCAGAGACAGCAATGTACATAAGACATCTCTGCTACTGTAGGGCTCAGAAGAAAGTTACCTTTCTGTTTTCACAGAAAGTTCTGTTTCCAGATACTGCAGGTCGTAAGAATTCTAAATTAGACTGGTCATGAAATGACCTATTGTGGGGTGACTAGGAGGTGGACAGCACAGTGGATAAGTGTTTGAATTCTTGGGAGTCAAACAAATCTGGGATGGAATCCAGGCTCCACTCTTTCTCCCTGACCTTGAGTGAGAATTTAACATCTCTAAGCCTCACAGGCTTGTTGTGAAGATTAAGTCAGAAATCTTGGTAAAGGACTTGGTATGGTAACTCGCACAAAGTCAGCATGTCCTAACATAAACATTACCCACGGCTCATCCCCATCCTCACCACCATCATTTGGGCAGCTTTGCCCAGTTTCTCATCAACCTCGTGCATTTTTGTTCATTTAAAATTACAGTCCTAGAAAAGTAATCATGTTAGAGTGCTAATTGGTAAAACCACTTTGGACAGTAGTATAGCAGCAGTATCTACCAAAATTTTAAGTATGCCCTTGGACCCTGCACGACCTTGTCTAGAAATCTGTTCTAAAGAAATACTTGCCCATTTGGTGTTTGCGAAGTTATCATAGTGAAAAAAATGAAAATAACCTTTAAACATCTGTCAGTGTGTGTCCAAGGCTGGCTTTCCCAGGAAATAGAACCCTGCAGTGGAGATTTGAGTTCAGGAAATTTATTAGGGAATGTGCTTGGGATCAACGTCTGTGAGGAAGTGAGGGAGACAGGACCTGGTAGAGGAAAGAAACTTCAAGCAATCCCACGGGAAGCACTGCTGGGGAGCGTGCATGACCTTGGTCTAGTCGGTTCCCAGAGAAGGATTCAACCAGAGAGATCAGCCTCCAGCATGGTAGTGGGAGGATGGAGCACCTCTGACCTAAAGGGAGGTCTAGGCAGCACAGCATCCATGATAAGAGTGGTTATTTATGGTTTGTCCATAGTATGGAGCAGGGCTTCTCCAATGGCTCAGATGGTCAAGAATCTCCCTGCAGTGCAGGAGACCTGGGTTCGATCCCTAGGTCAGGAAGATCTCCTGGAGAAGGAAATGGCAACCCACTCCAGTATTCTTGCCTGGGAAATCCCATGGACAGAGCAGCCTGGCGGGCTACAGTCCATAGGGTCACAAAGAGTTGGACGAGACTGAGTGTCAGACCCTTGATACTGTGGAACCCTGTACAGCTGCTGAGAAAACTAGGGTGAGCCTCACTGTCCAGTGAAACGTGGACATGTAGGTAGTATAAGTACATTTAGGTTTAAAATCCTGTGTACTGGAGGGGTATTTTGACATGTATAATCTTTCAAGAAGCTATTCTCTATGCATAGAGTGCACCCCATGTTACCCCTTCCGTGGCCTTGCTAACAATCCCCCGTCTCCTGGTGCTTCAGGACTCAGTTTATTTGTTTCCTCCTCGGAAGAGTGTCTTCTAACCCCAAGTCTGATGTAGTGTCCCTTGTCAGGATTTTTGTATCATCTACAGACAATCCCAGGTTCCTCCTCATAACTAGACTGTATAGTTGTCTCCTTAACTCAACTGTGAGTTTCCTTTAAGAGAGGGCACCAGCCTGACTAACTTAATATCGTCAGTACTTTGCAGTTGTTTGATGTTTGGTGCTCAATACATTTAGACGGATCGAATAAAAATATTTTAAATTAGTGAGCTGCTGAGTTTAGACATATTGTCTTCTGTCTTTTCCTCTTGTTCTTGGTTTTCATCAAAAATCTATTAGCAATAGGTAGACTTATGTGTTCATTGAGCTGATTTGACAATATTCAGTTTTAACCTCAGAGCAGTTTCCCTTCACCTACTAATAAACAGCAGATGGGAACGGTGAAATGGGCTTGGGAATGTCCTTAGTAAGTGTGACTGAGGTCAGTGTGCCATCTAGAATTTTGAGAGGTAGTGATTTGTCAAGGTTACTAGACAGGCTATCGCATAAACTGTACTGTTTTGTTTTGTTTTAGGAACTATCCCTTTGACATAGTGACGCTGTTAAACCTTGTTCTGTTCAAGGCCTCTGACACCAACAGAGAGATTTATGAAATCTCCATGCAGCTCATGCAGGCACGTATCACTGACTGCAGAGAAACTTCCATCCCTGAACACAGAAAATGGAAGTGGTCGTTGATCACTGGATTGCTGTTTATTGATACACATTCATGTATTTCTGCATATCACTGGTGGATATGATGAGTGAGAAAATAATAATTATCTCTAAACTTAGGCAGTAACTGATGCTTTGCCTTTCATACAGTATTAAAATATGCATTCATTAGTTTTATTACAAGACTGTATTCAATATAAATACTCTTGAGATAACCAGCCAATGCTTTTTCATACTGTTTATAACTTGTATATTTCTTTTTTTTATTGTGGACACATGAGAATGGTATAATTTGAACAAGTCATAGTAGAAAACTGGTAACAATATTATCTCAGTTTTACAAATACGCATTTTTACATGTGTTTACACGAAGCTACTGTCCTACTTCTTTCTAGATCCTTGAAGCAAAGCTTTTTGTGTACTCGAAGAAAGTAGCCGAACAAAGACCCGGCAGTATCCTGTACGGGACACACGGCCCGCTGCCACCCCTCTACAGCGTGTCACTGGCCTTCTTGTCGTGCGAGCTGGCCAGGATGTACCCCGAGCTCACTCTTCCTCTCTTCTCAGGTACCGTGCAATAGTCAGTCATGGCATGTGTGATCCTTTCTGCCCTAAGTATTCTTACTCTGAAAATTCTAGTGTTATTGAGAGTCAAAATTATTGATAATACATTCGTCAATCAAAATTGCATTGGGCTAAGATCAGTTAGCCAAATGCCCAATGCCCAGTGGCAACACACTCCAGTGTCCTTGCCTGGAGAATCCCAGGGACGGAGGAGCCTGGTGGGCTGCCATCTATGGGGTCGCACAGAATCGGACACGACTGAAGAGACTTAGCAGCAGCAGCAAGTTCAGTTATCCCTGGAGTAGGAAATGACCACCTGCTCCAGTTCTCTTGCCTGGAAAATTCCATGGACAGAGGAACCTGGCGGACTTCAGTCCATGGGGTTACAAAGAGTTGGACACGACTGTGTGACTGAGCACGCATGCAAGTTCAGTTACATATAAAAGTAAATTGTAGAATACCCTTAAATATGAAAGAGTGTGTGTATCTAAAACCGTGTGGGTATAAACAAGCATAGCACAAATATGAGGATGCTTAGATGAGTCATAATCACTATGTATGTAAAACTTTCCCAAGAAATTAAATATGAGTGATATAACCTTATCCCCTGGAGGGGGAAATGGCACCCCACTCCAGTATTCTTGCCTGGGAAATCCCATGGATAGAGAATCCTGGTGGGCTACAGCCCATGGGGTCACAAAGAGTCAGGCACGACTGAGCATGTGCCCGCCCCCCCGCCCCCACACACACACACACAACTTCTCATACAAGTAATTGCTGTCAGTTGCTTTTTGGTGATGTTGATGGAATTTTGCATCTTGAATGTTGCTACATATATGATTTGTTGAGAGTTTGATTTAGGGCACAAATTTACAAGTAATCTTTGTGAATAATGTTTTGGAAAATCCATTTATTTGAGATAGGTTGGTCACATCCTTGCACTGTGCTTGAAACAGTAGGAGGACTCAAGAAAAACCTTTTTGATAAACTAATTTTCTTCTTGGAAAACTAACATTTATTTTTCTTCACTTTGACCAAGATTTGAGTGCTGCCTGTACGCCAGGCACTGTGCTTGGATCCTAGAAATACAGAGGCAAATAAAGCAGTCTCTCCCATCAAAGTTCATCGTCTAGTAATAGAGAAAAATGTACAAGCATATGATTGTGATACAGTGTAGCAATTTAAAAATTACACTCTGTATGAGATGCACATTGTGTGAGATGGAAGATCAAGAGGTCATCAATTATTGGGTCAAGAATATCAGGAAAGACTTCCCAGAGAAGTTGATGTCTGAGCTGCAGTTTGAAAGAAGAGTAGAAATTTGCAAAGCAGATAAGTAGTTGACATTGCAGTTGGCAAGTGGATTGGCATTACAGGCCAAGGAAATAGCATATGCATTGGCTTAGAGGTATAAGATAACTTGATGCATTTGCGAGATTATATAGGGGGTTTGGCTAATATAACATGCAGAGAAGGGGGAAAGTTTGAGATGGTTATGGACAGAGAGGCAGAAGTCAACCTTGGAAGGCCTTTATTGTGTTCCTAGGAGTTTGCAGGTCAGAGACTGACATTCAAGCAAGCTGCTTGGGTTTTGAAAGCCACTCATCAGTTTCAAACAAGAAGAGAGAGGGGTGAGATCAGAGTGAAGTTTTAGAAAGACTCTTCCTGTAGTGCAGTGAATGGATGACAGAACATCCCGTCTAGAGAGAGGAGAGCAGTTGAGAGACAATGACACCAGTCCAAGGAGGATGTGATGAGGACCTGAGCATGAGAGCAGAGGGGGAGACCAGAGTCAAGGGCTATGGGCAGAGCACACGGAGGAAATGCCTGGTGTGTTATCTGGAAGGTAGGGGAGTGGTAACCCCATCTGGAGAGCTGATTCGAGGAGAAGAGGAGGGTCCAGGCGAGGCAGAGATTATGAGCTCACACTCAGATCAGTTTGGGTTATCGGGTTCAGGTATCTGTTGGACACCCTTGTGTATAGAGGGAAAGCCCAGTGGTAGTAGCTCATGGAAGACCATTTAGGACAAAGCCACAGGAATAAATGAGGTCATGAATGGAGAGAGTACAGAGTGAAAGAAAAAACCTGGACCCCAACTTTTAAGGACCAGGCCAAGGAAGGGTGAGGGAGCAAAGAGGGAAGGGAGGCACGTTTATGGAAAGAGAACACCTAGATGGTGTGTTTCATGGAGACCTAGAGAAGACAGGACTTAGGTAGAGGGAGTGAGTGGTCCACAGCCTCCTACAGAATAGTGAGACCCTGGGGGATAAAGTCTGAAGATAACCCTATGAATTTCACAGTTCGTTGGTAACTGTCTATCATTTCCAGGGAGAAGTAGCAGCAGAAGCCAGACCTTAGGGGCTTGGCTGAGAAAGAAGCAATGAAAGAGAGGATGGGGCTTACGGTGAATGCAGTCAGAGGATGAGCTAGATTTGAGCTTGTTTCAAGGGAGAAGCTGGTAAGAGGAGAGAGTCTGACAATTGGAGAGAGAGAAGAGACATAGTTTAGCAGATTTGACAAGGAAAAAAGCTCATGTAATGAGTTGCAAGCAAGTTCAGCCTTAGTTTTTGTCAAGAATTGACCTTTTGGCTATTTCAACTTATGAGAAATAACTTTTATAAAATGGCATGGAAAAATAAGGAGATTATAATGGAATCCTAGCCTTTGTTTATACTGCCTTTACTATTAAAAACCCCGCGGTGAGATTTTTACTGCCTGTAGTTTCATATGACTTAATTCCTTGTAAGAAGCCAAGCCAGTTATTTAGGTCTTGCCCAAACAGCCAGAAAATGATTTAGCATCCCACTGACATTGTTTTACAGTGTATTTAATTCGTTTCTGGAGAGGTGAATGATGTCTGCATGTCACAGCATTTTTTTTTTTTTCTCTTTTCTCTTTAAAACATCTTTACAACTGATCTGGAAGCATAGGGTATCCCAAACAGAGATCCCTACCCTCTCGGACTTACGACTAACAGACAAGATGTAGTAAACAGCATCAATAAGGAAATTGCTTATAAATTGTATAAACATGAAATTTATAAATACAAACTTGTTTTACATAAATAAGTAATATGATAGAAGGCGATTACTGCTCCAAAAAGTCTGTAGATTTTTTATACCACTGTTGAAAGATGACCGTCTTACAATAGTTGTCCCTATGACTGGAAAGACTTATTTCTCTCCCAAGTCCCAGTGGTTTCTGTTGTTTAATCACTAAGTTGTGTTCGACTCTTTGGGACCCAACAGACTATAGTCCCCTAGGCTCCTCTGTCCGTGGGATTTCCCAGGCAAGAATACTGGAGTGGGGCGCCATTTCCTTCTCCAGGGGATCTTCCTGACCTGATGTGAAACTCACATCTCCTTTGTTTGCAGGCAAATTCTTTACCACTGAGCCACCAAGGAGCCTCCCCCTGCCCCAGTCTTTTCTAGCAGAGTTTAAATGGTTCTTTTGCCATCAAAGTGCCCCAGATCTTTATAAGCAGAATCATTTTCTTCCATCGAACCCCAAAGGACTCTGTGCCTCTGTTGCGTCATTCGTCACTTTCTACCTGGCCCCAGGGTTATCTGTAGACGCAGCTAGTCTCAGAGCTTCCTCCTCAGGAGAGGACCACATCTTTAATCTTTGCTGTCTCCATGGGGCCTGGATGAGCATTTTACGCCTAGAAAAGGTTCGGTATATTGGACTAAATAAGTGGTGTGCTTTTATAGGGATCTGAATATGTGTCATGAAAGTCCATAGTTTCAGTCATCACATCCATATAAGTTTGGACATTAAGTCAATTTTGAGATTTTGATCTGTGTGATATATAACAGCATAACATGTCTGACTTGTAGCACAGCATTAAATATACTCTTACTCTTCAAAATACAAGAGTTGTAATTTTAGGAAAAAGGCCAAATCAATTAAAGTCTCTGTTTCGAGGATACAGTGGCTCATCTCCTGGCATCTGTGTTGTTCTGTTGTGTAGCAGGCACGAGCTCTCTAAATGAGATTACATGCCATGCGGGATGGTAACAGATGCATTACGCCAAGCTTTCTAATGTCCCTTGGGATAAAACGAATTCTTCCGCAAATATTAGAAACAGGAGATGACTTCAGAGCTTGCAGCAGGTATATAAAGCTGTGCTTGTGTTTCTATAGAAAACTTACTCAGATTATAAAACGAAACGCTGCTGCCAGTGAAACAATGCAGAAATGCTATCAGAGGAAGTAATGGTGAGAAGACTGGCCATACACTTGTACCTTTTGCACTCATTTATTTCATAAGACACAGCACAGCATCAAGCACACACCTTCCACACAGTTGGCAGTTTTCTCGTGGACACCACAAATGGGACATCACACACTGGGTTTGTTCTTCCTGGAGGGTTGAAGCTTACTTTTTAACAACTCATGGCTCATGCAAGGCACTTTGTAAAATTTAGGTATAATGGAGAGAATAACAGTCATTATTATGATAATCCTAAGTAAGTGTTAGTCCCTCAGTCTTGTCTGACTCTTTGTGACCCCATGGACTGTATCCTGCCAGGCTCCTCCGTCCATGGAATTCTCCAGACAAGAGTACTGGAGTAGATAGCCATTCCCTTCTCTAGGGGATCTTCCTGACCCAGGGATCGAACCCGGGTCTCCTGCATTGCAGGCGGATTCTTTACTGTCCGAGCCACCAGGGAAACCCATAATAATCCTAACTGCTGTTTATTAAGAGCCTGCTGGATGACAGGCATATTGTGTCTTTTAATCTTCACAATCAACTAGTGTGGGACCTGATTGGCCCATTTTACAGATGAGGAAACTGAGGAACAGAGAACTCCAGTAACTAACCCATAGCCTCATGCAGCTAGTATGTGGACAAACTGGGATCTGGGCATATGTCCTTCTGATTCCTGTTTTGTCTGCTCCAACGTAGTACTTCCGCTACCTGTTCACCTTTTGGTTCAGTCTGATGAAATGACGTGGCTTGCGGTCTCTGCCGTTCTCTGCAGAGGTCAGCCAGCGCTTCCCCACAACGCATCCCAACGGGCGTCAGATCATGCTCACCTACCTGCTGCCCTGGCTGCACAACATCGAGCTGGTGGACAGCAGGCTGCTCCTCCCGGGGTCCAGCCCCAGCAGCCCCGAGGACGAAGCCAAGGACCGCGAGGGAGACGTGACGGCTTCTCAGGGGCTGAAAGGCAGTGGCTGGGGCTCCCCGGAGGCGACGTCCCTGGTGCTGAACAACCTCATGTACATGACGGCCAAGGTAAGCACTGAGGAGCTGCACCTTCTTCACGGGCTCCCGCGTCCCAGGAAACCCGGGGTAAATCAAACCCCAGGAAAGTGGTGCCTGCCATTAACAGTCCCAACAATAGGGTGTGGATGGTGGGGACGGTTGCACAAGTGTGAACGTGCTTCAGGCCACTGAACAGCCCACTTAAAAATGATTACAGTGGGTCACTTCATTATGTGTATTTTAGCACAGTTGTAATCGTGATCCCAGTTATCATCCTTATTATATGATCCTAGCATTTGAATCCAGAGAAGGCAATGGCACCCCACTCCAGTACTCTTGCCTGAAAAATCCCATGGAAGGAGGAGCCTGGTAGGCTGCAGTCCATGGGTTCGCTAAGAGTCGGACACAACTGAGCAACTTCACTTTCACTTTTCACTTACATGCATTTGGAGAAGGAAATGGCAACCCACTCCAGTGTTCTTGCCTGGAGAATCCCAGGGACGGGGAGCCTGATGGGCTGCCGTCTTTGGGGTTGCACAGAGTCGGATACGACTGAAGTGACTTAGCAGCAGCAGCATTTGAATCATCATGTGAATAAGTATTGTGCAGTAGTGAAGTGTGCATTATAAATTCTTGAAAAGTAGCATCTTTGTGATGTGTGGCCATTCTCCCCCTTCTTAACGATTTTGAGATGACTGTGACCCTTGAAATGACTTTTCATCAGACATTTTGCATCCTCACATTTTTCCCACGCATCTCCCGGGCCGGGTTTTATTTTGTCGGTTACAGTATGGGGATGAAGTTCCTGGACCGGAAATGGAAAATGCCTGGAATGCATTAGCCAACAACGAGAAGTGGAGCAACAACCTGCGGAT
This sequence comes from Bos indicus, assembly GCF_029378745.1. Lineage (NCBI taxonomy): Eukaryota > Metazoa > Chordata > Mammalia > Artiodactyla > Bovidae > Bos > Bos indicus. Next base: position 28,669,584 of record NC_091771.1, on the reverse strand, counting down.
CACCTTGCAGTTCCTGATCAGCCTGTGCGGGGTCAGCAGCGACACGCTCCTCCTGCCCTATGTGAGTGCCCCTCCAAGGCTGGGGTCCTTATTCTGTCGCTGGCTCCATCCACTATTGCAGGTCAGAATGTTATCATCGCACGAGTAGAATAGAGGTGTCAGATTTCGTCAGTCCCGCTCATCTCCTGTGAGCTTTCTAGATGGTACATAAAAGTTCCCTTCTGTCCCCTGCATTGCAAGCTAGCGTCCTCGTGGCATCTCTGTCATCCCCTTTGTAAGTCTTTGGACCCGGAAACTTTGAAATTAAGGAGTCCACATCCCAGGTGGCACTAGTGGTAAAGAACCCGCCTGCCAATACAGGAGACGTAAGAGACACGGGTTCGATCCCTGGGTGGGGAAGGAGGAGGGCATGGCAAGCCACTCCAGTATTCTTGCCTGGAGAATCCCAGGGACAGGGGAGCCTGGTGGGCTGCAGTCCATGCAGTCCCAAAGAGTGGAGTATGACTGAAGCGACTTAGCAGCAGTAGCATTCTTTTCGTAATTACCTAAATCTTTCTTCTAGAAACATTAGACCCATTATGTAAGAGAAACTAGGTAACACATTATATTATTATTAATAAAAATTGTTCTGTGTTTACATCCTGATGCTCTTAAAACAATAAATATGCAGAATATTCCAGTTTATCTCTTCAAAGATAGGTAATAAAAGAGAGAAACAAGCAACAGGAAAATCCTAGTGACACGCCCACCGTCCTGTCTGTAGTTAAAGGTGAGGTGATCAGTGAAATGCCTGCGTTGTGAAAACCCTGCACAGTTGGTGTCTTTGCTGGTTGTTTTTCTGAGAGGTTTCGTGCCTGCCTGCCCTGCTGTTCTGGGCCGTGTAAGCCTCATTGCCGCTGCTGAGCCTCAGGCTTGAGGGTTGCAGTAATGCAGAGATTTAATCCAGAGTTATTTTTAAAACTTAAACCATGCAAACAGCTCAAACTCGTCTGTTTCTCTGGTTGAAGGGAGTAACGGGAGACTGAGTTCCTTTTTAAATGAACACAGCTAGCAGTTTTTCTCCCATGGTTTGCATAAATAAAATACTTTCTCAAGATAAGACCTTAGATGGTAAGGTTTGTTTTGTTTTGTTTTTTTGGAAGATTTTTGTCTTTTTTGTGGACCATTTTTAAAGTCTGTATTGAATTTGTTAGAATGCTGCTTCTGTTTTATGTCTTGGATTTTTGGCCTCAAGGCATGTGGGTTCTTAGTTCCCTGCCCCCACTGGAAGGTGAAGTCTTAACCATGAGACTACCAGGGAGGCCCCCAGATGGCAAGTTTTAAGTTTAGATAGAAGTCGTCTTTAGCCCACAAGTTATCCCAAAAGTAGCTTTTGTAAACTCAGCCATGAGGGAAGGTAAGACTTTTAACAACCCCCTCCTGTCAGGTGTACATGTGAGAAAAGGTGACTTTTGTTTTTGTCTTTAGGTTGAAGATTGGCTTTTAAAAAAAAATGTATTTTCTATTGGAGTGTAGCCAGTTAACAGTATTGTGATAGTTTCAGGTGAACCGCGAAGGGACTCAGCCATGCATACACAGGTATCCATTCTCCGCCAGATGAAGACTCCCCTCCCATCCAGGCTGCCACATAACCCCGAGCAGAGTTCCACGTGCTCCGCAGTCGGTCCTTGTTGGTGATGCATTTTAAGCGTAGCAGTGTGTACATATCCATCCCAGCTCCCTAACTGTCCCTTCTTCCCATCCTTCCCCCTCCCCGCCCCCGCCGGGCAGCCGTAATCCAGACCCTTGGCTCGTCCTAGGAGAGAAGGACCGTGAGCGCTTCTGGGAGGTGTCGCAGTCATCAGAATGAACGGGCTACCACCTCTGCTGTCGACAACCTTGCATCCCCATGGGCTGCTCTGGGAAATATCCCTTGTGTTCCGTTTCTCGTCTCAGATCAAGAAGGTGGCCATCTACCTGTGCCGGAACAACACCATCCAGACCATGGAGGAGCTGCTGTTCGAGCTGCAGCAGACGGAGCCGGTGAACCCCATCGTCCAGCACTGCGACAACCCGCCCTTTTACCGCTTCACAGCCAGCAGCAAGGCCTCGGCGGCGGCTTCCGGTAGGGTCCGGGCAGCTGGGTGGATGCCTTGTCCCGCAACTCTGGGTTTTCCTTCATGTAGAGCATTGAAGGGGTATGAGTAGGTGCTTGCTGCTTATTCTTATTCCTACATATACTGGTATGGCCAAAAAGTTTGTCTGGGTTTTTCCATACCACCTTTTTTGGCCAACCCAATACATTCATCTAAGAGAAGGCTTAAGGATAGCAGAGACTCTTGGCGCCTTGTCTGATTAATGGAATGGTCTTGTAAGGATAACCAACAATCGAGAGCCCAGGACTCATATGCCACAGAGTTTTTTTGTTTTTTTTTTAATTAATTAATTTATTTTAATTGGAGGCTAAGAACTTTACAATATTGTAGTGGTTTTTGCCATACAGTGACGTGAATCAGCCATGGGTGTACATGTGTTCCCCATCCTGAACCCCCGTCCCACCTCCCTCCCCATCCCATCCCTCAGGGCTGTCCCAGCGCACCAGCCCTGAGCACCCTGTCTCATGCATCGAACCTGGACTGGAGATCTGTTTCACATATGATAATATACATTTTTATTTTAGACTGAGCTTACGGTGGACACTGTAGTCATGGAGGAATCTCACTTCTGGACCCTCCTTCTTGTATCTAATGGGATTCTCTTGGCCGATATTCTCCTAGGTTTGACTAAACTGCCCCCCTCCACCAGTGTTACCACTTTTCAGTTGGCCTCCCAGCATCATTGTATGAAATATATACCACCCTCCTCAAACTCCTTGGTGCTGTCTTCCCTTTGCTGCCCTTAACACCATGATTGCCTCCAAACCTGTCTCCTCTTTTGCCTTGGTCTCTTATGCCCTCTTTGTGCCCCAGACCCTGCTGCCTGAGCAGTGATCTCACAGAGACGTGGTGCCCTGGGGATTGGAAGCTCTAGGCATTTGGAATGTTCTAACATTCATTTCATAACTCCTGGAACCAGAAATGCTAGAGCCACTAACGGCAGGACTGGCCACTATAAATAAGCGCATTACCTAAGTAGCCAGGAAGAGAGGGTTTCAAGAATGTTGTAGCCTCACTTTGTAAGAGAGTTGAGGAATTTGGTTTGACTATAATAGATGTCTTGGATTCTTCGCTTCAGTGGTGTGGGCTTGGAAGGTTGTTCAGAGGGTCTGAGATTGTGCAGAAGATGCAAGGAATCTTTCAAACAGGGGATTTTACAGGAAATCCTTTCCTGGAATCACTTAAGACTTGAGCTTGACCCCCACGACAGGCATTTCTTTCTGAGCTGTTCTTTAATCTCATCTACAGGAACCACCTCCAGCAGCAATACAGTCGTTGCCGGCCAGGACAGTTTTCCAGACGCTGAGGAGAGCAAGATACTGAAAGAATCTGATGAGAGGTTGGTGCACAAATTTGGCTTAACATGCAGCTTAACTTTCAGCAATTGTCTATGCAAAGCATTAGTAACATTTGCACGGCTTCATAAATTTCACACACTCATACACAAATCCTTTCTTTTTTAGAAACACAGATTGACTTTCAGACTGCTCTGTGTATCCCTAAAGATAACCATTTCTTCCTGAGCAAAGCCAGAGCAGAGATTAAGAGGGATGTTGTTCTAGTGGCTGAAGCCTATTTACCCCCAGGCTTAATAACAACCACACCTTATTCTGCTCATGGGCACAGTCCATCTGGAGTTAGAGGGAATAGCCATGTGAAATTTGCAAACCTGGTTCTTAAATAATCCCTTAGAGTAGTCATCTTGAGATGAGTTCTATGACACATCACCGTTCTTCTTTTACCTTTAACCCTGTCACATCTTGGTTAACTAAGTGAAAGTGAAGTCGCTCAGTCGTGTCTGACTCTTTGCGACCCGTGGACTGTAGCCCACCAGGCTCCTCCGTCCATGGGATTCTCCAGGCAAGAGTACTGGAGTGGGGTGCCATTTCCTTCTCCAAGGGATCTTCCCGACCCAGCCATTGAACTCAGGTCTCCCGCATTCCAGGCAGACGCTTTAACCTGTGAGCCACCAGGGAAACCTGGTTAACTAAGAACACTGTCTGAAAGAAACCTTCATGTCCTTCCCCTTAGTTCTTTAACAGTAGTATTTCTCTTATTCATATTTCTGCTTTCACATTGCCCAGGAACTATTCATAAGTAAGCACCATATGGATCACTGTTTACTGCAGTTGAATGTGAAGAGCAGAGAGACAAACCAAAAGAGATAAACAGGCCTTAAATCTGAAAATAAAAATTAAGATGATTCTCATGATGTTGAAAACTTATAAGGCTAAGTGTTTTCTAGTAAAAAGTAATGGGGCACCCTTTCACTTAAATTAATAAAAAAAAATGAGGTACAGATTCATACTGAAGAAAATTTAGTGGATCACATAATGAAAGTAATGCATTTAGCTTTAAAAGCCCCTGGATGCTTTGTGATTTCATCGTGTGCATGAGAACCCATCAGGGGCTACAGGTGGAAGTTTTCTGACCCAGGGCTAGGGTTCTGAAAGTTCTTTCTCTAAGTCAGCCACAGCAAATTCCTCAACATGCTGATTACTGGCTGACTGCACTGCCTTAAGGCAAAATGCTCATCGTCTGAGTTTCCCTTCAGATCAAAGGGAATTCACATGTTATTTTTTCATCTGTATTTGCTGCTACCTTCTTTGGAAAACTCCCTAATGGTAAAAAGAAAAAAAAAATCACATATTTCTCTAAAGATATTTCTGTATTCTGGTGGGAGTAAAACATTCTTTATCATTCATTGTATAGTCTGAATTTTTCATCTTAATTATACTAAGGGTAGAAAGGTGATATATTTCCATATATTATCATCTCATTTAAAAGACCCCTTTAGGACCAGAGTCATGGGTGTCCTGCCTCAATCTTTAGTGCTGGCCTTTAAAATGAAGAAGCCAGTTATCACTATAACATTGCAACCAGATAATATCTGAAAGAGGCTTTCTTGTTTATCTCCTGCTTTCCTGCTTTATCACTGTATCCTATTGGCCACTGGGAAGCCCAATGCTACCTACATAGTCATGCATATCTAATTCCTTCATACTGACTATATCTGTGTATCTACCTGTAGGTAGATGAATTGATTATATATATGATCACACCTACATGAATATTTTATCACACAGAATACTGTTGTTACATTAACCCTGTATTTCACCTGTACTATTTCTCTAATATAGTCTGTCTTGTCTTTGATGGTGGACTGTGCTCTCAGCCTAAAGCATCTTTATTTTTCTTTGCAGTCTACTTATCACCTTCCTCCCTGTGAGCCTTGTCATGCTGATTTATGGGTACTTGTACACACGTTTGTGTCTCAACCATTACCTTTTCATTCTTAGAAATCAGAGATTATATGGCTCTTAGACATATTTCTATCCTTAATGATTACCCTACTGTGCTGCACATAGTAATCATGTTTTAAAACGTTTATTCAGCATATAAATGAAAATTGGAGAAACGTCACAGCCCTAGAGGTAGATAAGCTGTCCAAACAGCTTCCAGCCCCTTTCTCCCTCCTGCTTGCTGACCCCATTACAGAAGACAGTTATTTACCCTGTTCTTTTCAGTCCTTCTAGACAAAGAGTCTACAGAGATGGTATTGGTCAGAGATACTGATGGTCTGGCTCCGCTGTGACTCAGTTTCTGGGAATACCAGTCGCCTGATTGCACTGTTGAGCTCCAGGGGGCACCATGGACTTGTACAAAGCCACTGTCCTGATGCAGGTTCTTTACAGCTGACGTGACTGAGCAGCAGCAGCAGTGGCTCTTTGATGTAATTCAGAAATATTTAATAATACCATAGCTACTGACAAAAACATTCAGATAGCTTATAATAAAAGAACCATTAAAACCAATATTGTTAGTTGCTCAGTCATGTCCAGCTCTTTGCCACCCCAAGGACTGTAGCCTGCTAGGCTCCTCTGTCCATGGGATTCTCCAGGCAAGTGTAGTGGGTTGCCATTTACTTCTGGAGAGGATCTTCCCGACCCAGGGATCAAACCTAGGTCTCCTACATTGCAGAAAGATTCTTTTACCATCTGAGCTACAGGGAATCAGGGTAAAAGAATAAGTGTGTGTGTGTGTGTGTGTGTGTGTGTGTGTGTGTGAGTCACTCACGCATGCCCAGCTCTTCACCACCTTATGGACTGTAGCCCACCAGGCTCCTCTCTCCATGGAATTCTCCAAGCAAGAATACTGGAATGTGTAGCCATTCCCTTCTCCAGGGCATCTTCCCAACTCAGGGATTGAACCCTGATCTCCTGCATTGCAGGTGGATTTTTTACCATCTGAGCCACGCTTTTGAACTGTAGTGTTGAAGAAGATTCTTGAGAGTCCCTGGGACAGCAAGAAGATTAAACCAGTCAATCCTAAAAGAAATCGATCCTGAATATTCATTAGAAGGACTGATGCTGAAGCTCCAGTACTTTGGTCACCTGATGTGAAGAGCCGACTCACTGGAAAAGACCCAGTGCAGCTGGGAAAAACTGAGGGCAGGAGGAGAAGGGGACGACAGGACGAGATGGTTGGAGGGCATTCTGACTTAATGGACATGAGTTTGAGCAAGCTCTGGGAGATGGTGAAGAACAGGGAAGCCTGGCAGTCCATGGGGTCACAAAGAGTCAAATGTGACTGAGCGACTGAAAAACAGCAACTAAATAAGTACCTTTAAGTTCTAAGAAGTATTTATCATGTAGTTTTTTCAGTTAAACAATAATATGAATACATATTTTTAATTAAAATAACAGTTTGTAAAATATGCAGAAACAAGCCCTGTAAGTATTTTTAATACATCAACCCTTAATAAAAGCCATGAAAGGACTGTTTATAAGGAACTAAAAGCAATAAACCAGCTATATAGGTTTCTGGTGATCTGTGTTAATACAGGAATAGAGATTAGTAATCCACAGAAAGTTGCTTATGTATTAATTTTGAGAAGAATCAGCAAGGGAAAGCTTAGGGAAACACTTCATCTTTCTAGCTTTTCTCTTACTCAGTCGCTTCAGTTGTGTCCGACTCTTTGTGACCTATGGGCTGTAGCCCACCAGGCTCCTCTGTGGGATTCTTCAGACAAGAATACTGGAGTGGGTGGCCATGTCCTCCTCCAGGGGATCTTCCCTACCCAGGAATTTAACCCATATTTACTGCATCTCCTGCATTGCAAGGAGGTTCTTTACCCCCTGAGCCACCTGGGAAGCCCAGTCTTACCAGTTATTTTTATGATACATTTCTAAGACATGTACTTTTATATTAAAAGACTATTCAGTCTGCTTAATCCTTGAAATTCTTCTAGGATCTAGACCCAAAATTAGTTTCTTCAACCAGGAAAGCAAAGGAACAGATTTTACTCTTGGGAGTCAGTTTTTACTTTTTGTTTTTGCCAAGCATCCACTTCACTGTGCTATGGTTTTGATCTTCTCCAGAATAAGAAATGTGGAAGGGGCTTTCTCCTCCCCTTCATCTTGGCCTCATAAACTCCCCCTAGAAATCCTTTAAAACTGTCTTAAAAAGAAAAGAGATGAATTGCCATCCGTTCTATAGCTCTTCCCTGCCCAGCCTTCCTAAAGACGATTGTAAAACCAAGATAAATCACCGTCTTGAGTTGCTAGCAGATTTCTGCCTGCTGTGAATCTACAGATGTGGGATTCTTTCATCACCCTGTTTTTCTTCCTTGTTGAATGGTGTCTGGGTTCTGCATGTGCTGTTTATATCTTTGCATTTATCAGCATAAATATGATTGTAGAACTTCTTCAGAAGGTAATAAGTTGGTCACTTTTCCAATTTCGTTTAAGGACTAGTCTGATTTAGACAATCACGGGGTCTGATCTGTATGAAACTCAGCAGATGTCTTTTATCTTTTGATAAAAGAAGTTGTGGATTCACAAAGTAATAGCCCAAAAAATGTGAGAATGAAGAATGTTTGAAATACAACATTACTAGGGAAGATTTCTTGTCAGGACTTAAAAAAAAAAAAAAAGCTGCTGCAAATGTCTACAGAGTGAATGAAACCAAAGGCTTTATAGTTGATACACTTCTGAATTCAGCAGTCACATCACTGTCGCAGTGTTCTGAGGTTATACACCTGGGACAAAGTAGCATTTTCATGGCACATCCTGAAAAGGCACTTTTTCCTGAAATTTCCCTCTCTCTCCCTACATTGATGAGGACAGCTGGGACCCTGCACTTTCCCACTTTCAGAGGGAAAGAAGAGTATTGGTCTCATATCAATTACAATAGAAAACCTTGTCAATAACACAGACAAACCACGCTTTGTATCATTTTATGTAAAATAAATAAATAGACATACCATTTCACCCTCATTTCCCCTAAGCCACACCCTTGCCTGACTTTATAGATCTTTGGGTGATAAACATGTTATTGATTTGTAAGTCTCTGGTGCCCTGAAAAGGCATTCTAGAAATCCAAGAGTATGATAATTAATACTCTATAGTTAGATGGCATCTCATAGTTTTGGAAACTTTCTCACATCCTTCCTTTTGATTCCTACAACAGCCCCAACAAAATAAATGTTGAAGTGTTGTTATTATTATTTCATTTAGGCAGGTGTGGAAATGGGGTCCCCAAGGAGGTAAAGAACTTGCCCAGGGTCATCGAGCAGGGGAGCGAGAGCTCAGCCTGAGGTCACGCGTCCCCCCTTCTCAGAGGCAGCACAGCCTTGAAAGTGTCCCCACCGTCACCTTCTTTGGCTGATGCTGGGCAAGATGTTTTGCCTCACTCTGTCTGTTTCCTCAGTGACAGAGTAAATGGTGTGTATCCCAAAGATGAGTGAGTGAGATTAAACGAGATAATGCACGTGAAGTTGTTATACTTTGGGGACTTCCCTGGTGATCCAGTGGTTAAGAATCCGCCTTGCGGTGCAGGAGATGTGGGTTCAGTCCCTGGTCAGTGAACTAAGATCCACATGCCGTGGAACCACTAAGCCCGAGCCCTGCAACTCCTGAGCGCACACGCTCCAGAGCCCCCTTGTACCACAGCTAATGAGTCCAAGCCCTGCAGTGAAAGATGCCATGCCTCATGGTGCAGCAGGAATTCCACATGCTCTAAGACCGGATGCAGCCAAATAAATAAACACTCTTTTAAAAGTTATCCTTCGACCTCTTTGTTTGTTTGTTTGTTTTTGATTACTTCTTAAGCCACAGAAAGGCTAGACAGAAAGAGGCCCTCTGATTGTATTATACCTCTACTTGTACCTTTTCCTAAAAACCTTTTAAGGAAAACATTAAAGCTCGTGAAATTCAAAATTTGTTATGAAACTATTTTCGTATGTTTCCGGGTCTGTCTTATTTCACTGATTCAATCTTTCGGCCGTTATTTCTACCATGTGCCAGGTTACCATGTGAATCAAGGATTCGTGTTATTCAGTATCATGCCCGTCTTCTTTCCAAGCAGATGTTATAATTTTCTAGTTGGAGTCACACATATTAGTCTTCAAATGTTTTTCTTTTCAAGGTTTGAACTTGTGCTCCTGAGCAGGAGTGACCACTGACCTGCTCGAGCACAAAGGGAATGTATGGGGTACACTGTTTACAGTATTCTTTTAGGAAAAGCATCATCAACCGCTAAATAATAGTATTTTTGTGTCTCAGCACATAACACACGTGTCAATATCTCACGATGGCCGTTCTTGTATTTGCAGGTTTAGTAACGTCATCAGAGCCCATACGCGTCTGGAGTCAAGATACAGCAACAGTTCAGGAGGCTCATACGATGAGGATAAAAGTAAGCACTAACAGGCTGAGGGCTTTCAGATGGAGGGCAAATGGTTAGTGAATGCAAAATGAGTATCATGATTATTCTTGTTCTGATCAGTAAAAAGAAGCCCGCAAATAATTAAGTAACCATTTAATCCTGCCATGCAGAGAGTCAGTCTCTTCAAAGTAAAAACAAACCAAACAGTAGATGAATCAGAATTAGGAAGACTTTGAGCTACTACCTAAAACCGTATTTTTGTCTTCTTGGCCCTTTTCCTGGGTGATGCATTTGGCAAAAAGCTAGTACAAGGTTGTCTCTTTGAAAACAAAGATTTCCGTTCAGTTCTCCTGCCTGTCTTGGGAGTGGATTTAACCTTTAAGCTTTGTGAGTCAGCTCACCCAGGATAGATCTGTTTTCATATTTAATTTCTCAGGGACCGAGTGAAAACCATGCCAGACTGGGAGATACGATTGTCCCAGGAATCACACTGTACCTTGGGAAGCTGGAAAAACTGGAAAGATCAACGCGTTCATTGATTTTGTTTAAGTCTCGGACAGGTTGTACACTTATTGGTCATTGGTCAGGGAGTGGTCTCAGTTACTTGTTCACAAGTTGTAGGAATTCTGGAAACAGAGAACATTCCCAGTGACATATTAGCTGTGTAAGGAAATTGGTAAACTATCTTCTGGAACTTACTTGTTTGGGTGGAAATCATAATATGATATCTCATGAGTTAGATCCAATTTGTAAGTTGGCGCACGGAGCTTTTGTACTGGTTGTTTTGAATTATTTTGTTCTTGTGGGAAATGTGCAGAGTACAGTGAGAGCTAAGTATTTTAGGTTGGCCAAAAAGTTTGTTCAGGGTTTTCAGTACAATGTTATGAAAAACCCGAATAAGCTTTTTGGCCAACCCAGTAGTTCTAATGACACTACATTTCAGTTTTACTTATTAATGCACAGATAGGCAATTCACCATTCACAATATCAGTGGAAGGAATGTCTGAAATCCATGTGGTATTGCCATACTCAGGTTGAGTTTTAACTGTGCTCATGTGTTCAGTCATGTCTGGCTCTTTGTGACCCCATGGACTGTAGCCTGCCAAGCTCCTCTGTCCATGGGATTTCCTAGGCAGGAATAGTGGAGTGGGTCACCATCCCCTCCTCCAAGGGATCTTCCCGACCCAGGGATTGAACCCACGTCTCTTGCGTCTTCTGCATTGGCAGGCAAAATCTTTACCACTAGGGTCACCTGGGAAGCCCAAGTTTTAACTGTGTCCCTATAAAACCTTTCTCTAGAACAGTTAGTATGAAGCTGGGGCCAGGGGAAGCTTATGCATTTTCCCTCATTTCTGTGCCCATCAGGGTACTTGGCCTTCCAGACACCCAACAGTTGCATTTCAAGAGCATAGACCATTAGTTCTAGGCAGGACCACATTTTATAGATGAGGAGAGCAATACCTGAGGGATGGAGTTGTTGGTTCAAGAACAGTCTCCTTGCTATACATAAAATTTATGTTATCTCCTTGGTAACATAAAATTTTGAGGACAGAAAAATTGAGTCATGGAAATGTTAGGCAGTCGAATCCTGGCTTCCCCAGAATGTGACAGGCATGCTGTAAAGAAGCATAACATTCTATGACTGTGGATTTTACATTAGGAATATTGTTGCACTTCGACCAGTTGATTCCGTCAAAGTGTATCTCTTTGTTCTGGGCTCAGGACACAGAATTTGGTAGAAAACACTGTAAAAAAGTAATAATCATTTTGAAAATACATCTTCAGAGCCCTCTGGTATTGAAACTTTACATTCCTTATGTATTTTAAAATAGTGACTTTCAGAGGGTAATTATAACAAAATGAGCAACCATGTCATTATATAAACTCAGATCACTGGCTTTAGGGATAAAGAGAAAAAGTAATAGAAGTATGTATAAAGGGAAAGAAAAACTACTGTGAATGAAAATAAGGCAGAAGAGTAGTCTAGTATTATCATCATGGCCTCTGTTTTACCCGGAAATGGTTATAACTTGGCATAAACAGCATCTTACTGGGTATGGTACTTGAATTTGATTGAGTCATGTGTCAGTAATATTCTTCACATGATTACTGATATTAACCAGGGAAATTAAAGTTCAGAGTAAGTAGTTGGGTTACTGAGAGCTCAAATCTTAAATTTCTCAAGTCAAAGAAAAATGGAAATCAAGCTACTCAAACAGATCCTCATCATAGAAAGTCCATAAAATAAATGCTAAAATCCTTTTCTAGTTGTCAAGTAACAGAATTGACTTCAGCTGTCCCAGACGAAGCAGTCCATCCGGTAGGGCATAAGTACCCTCAGAACTTTGGTAACTCGATCCTGCCTGATGCATTTTTGGTTCTAGCTACCCAGTGATGGGTACAGTCTATGCCATGAGAGAAGCAAAGGTTTGCAAGCTCAGTTCCAAACCTTATGACTGGCTGTATGATATATGTCAGGGGTAGTTATTTTCTGCCTGAATTCCTGAGGGTATGAGCAGGGCTAAGAAGAATGAGAAGGGATCAGGAGAGGCCTCATGGCCCAGCGCTTCCTAGTCTGGGTTTATCTAAAAAGAAAGGTGCAGCCTCTTTAAAGTATTTTCTTATTTAAAAAAAAAATACCACCTTGGATAAAGTGGACAGGCAAACAGATTCAGACCTAGTCTATAAAGTTGGTGAACAGCATCTGGCATGGTCACAGAACAGCAAAGAAAGGCAAGGTGTCTGGGGTGCAACGAGCAGAGGGCACGAAATAGGAAATAAACCAAGAAACAGGAGGGAGGTCTTGTCAGGCCTTATAGGGCCTGGAGTGAAGTGAATGCTGGATTTCATTTTGAGTGTGAAGGGGAGCCACTGGCCAGTGGTACGCAGAGAAAGGGACTCTGAATGGACTTCTGTTTTCAAAGGATGGCTCTGGGGACTTCCCTGGTGGTCTAGTGGTTAATTCTTCGCCTTCCAGTGCAGGGGGTGTGGGTTCAATCCCTGATTGGGGAGCTAAGATCCCACATGCCTCCAGGCCGAAAAAAAACGAAACATAAAACAGAAGTGATATTGTAACAGATTTAATAAAGACTTTAAAAATTGTCTACATTAAAAAAAAAATCTTAAAAAAAGGAGGATGACTCTGGCCACTCTGCTGAGAATAGACTGCAGAGGGTTAAGCATGGAGGCAGGGAGGTGGTAGGAGGCTGTGCCTCCTGGGAGAGATGGTGAGGGCTCAGCCCAGGATGGCAGTGATAGAGATGGTGAGAAGTGGTCATCTCTTGGGTTTGTTTTGAGGGAGAGCTTACTGAATATGCGGCTGGTGGCAAGTTACTTAACCTCAGCGTCCCCTCTACAAAATTGGGATAATAGGTACCTATTATTGGGTTATTTATACATGAAATATATAGACCATTGCCTGACATAAAGTAACCTCTCTCTGTTGTTAGTTGCTCAATCGCGTCCGACTCTTTTGCAGCCCCATGGACTATAGCCCACCAGGCTCCTCTATTCATGGGATTCTCCAGGCAAGAATACTGGAGTGGGTTGCCATTCCTTCTCCAAAGGATCTTCCCAACCCAGGGATCAAACCCACATCTCCTGCATTGGCAGGCAGATTCTTTATCACTGAGCCACCAAGGAAGCCCAAGCTGTCTCTCCCTTAGTTCTGACTTTATTATTTTTATTATTACTGTCCCACCATCGTCATGGTTATTAGAAATATAAGCAACTATGGCTGATTTCATGTTGATGTTTGGCAGAAGCCAACATAATTCTGTAAAGCAATTATCCTTCAATTAAAAAAAAATTTAAAAAAATATATATATATATAAGTGAGAAGTCAGGGAGGATTCCCAGGCTCCCATCCTGAGTGAACTGAAAATAAGAAATCACGTTTTACTGAGATGGAGGAGACGAGAGAAGGAGTGAGTTGTCACAGTGATGGGAATTCACGTGATGTAGGGTTTTTCTTCTGTATCTATGTTTTCAGTCGGTCTATAATGAATAACTATAAATTAGATATCCAAGAAATAAAGGAATGAAAGAAACTTAATCAAGTAATTCCAGCCCATTTGATCATATAATTTCATACTCACCAAATGGAATGGTTAGATCATATAATTTCATACTCACCAAATGGAATGGTTAGGAAGTTATTTTTACAAGCACAAATTTGTAAGTTGCTTTCTAAAAAGGCAAGTTGGGAAAACAAGCAGCTTCTCTCCCTGTAAATGAAGCACATTCGTCTTTCTCACACTACAGATGACCCAATTTCTCCCTACACCGGCTGGCTTCTGACGATCACAGAGACCAAACAGCCGCAGCCCCTACCCATGCCATGCACGGGAGGGTGCTGGGCCCCGCTGGTGGACTACCTCCCAGAGACCATCACCCCCCGGGGGCCACTCCACAGGTGAGTAGCACGTGCAGATAGAGGGGAGTGGCCGCTTAGCTCTGACTGGATTTTTCTTCCTATGAAAAGAGAAACCTGTTCCAGGTCCCATCAGTTGAAATGATGTTTGAAACCAGAGGGAACACAAGCGACTTGAACTGCAGCTCTCAGCATACTGACTGACTTTGGTCGAACATTAACCAGTGTGCAAAGCTGCCTTGCAGCCCTTTGAAGTTTCCCTTGATGTGCCCTTAGTGTGGGCGTTCATTCTGTTATGCCTTTTCGATTGTGAGCAGCTAAACGAAAGAACCTTTGTCTTCCGAGTCTCTTCATCCCTCAGCCCTTATTTTCAAGTGACCAGTAGAGTCCCCATTATGTGAATTAGCTCAAGTGAAGTTTCTTCTCCTCATGGAGCTCTGTGCTGTATTAGAAGTTAAACTCCATTTTCCTGGAATCAGGGTCTCACCTAATTCTCCAAGGCTGATGAGTTGGACAGGATTGTGCCCCAACGACCTGTTGGTCTGTTTCTGTCCTCTTCGGACATGGCGTTGACGGCATCACTTTCACTGATTAGGTGCAATGTCGCTGTCATCTTTATGACTGAGATGGTGGTGGACCACAGTGTCAGAGAGGACTGGGCTCTTCACCTCCCGCTGCTGCTCCATGCTGTCTTCTTAGGTAAGCCTGGGACCCAGAGGAATTCTGGCCATTAGAGTGCCACACAAGTCATCCCAGGGAGCTGCCCTTTTACGTGGCCATCCTGCTTTTCTGAAATACCTAATATCTTCTGTTTTTCACCATCCTTTCTGTGACATCTCTATAATTCCAGTTGATCAGTCATTGTTTAAAGTTGTCCTGGCACCATAACAGAGAATGATACCTCATCCATGCTACTTCTGTAGAGATACTCAAAACAAGCTGGACTTCTTTCAGGGGCTTTGGTTCTCCATGATAAATTTAAAGCCCCGAGACACAGTCAGTGCATAGAGAGAAAGAATGTAGAACATGGTCGGCTAAGCACTGAGGTTTTAAAATACCCAAGGTGCAGAGCGAAGAAAATGGAAAGAGGAATCAGCCAGGCAGGGAGACTCAGAGAGAGAGAGATAAAGTTAGAAACCTTTAGTAACAGGGAAGAGAACATCTCAGGAAAGAGGAATGCTAAGCATGTCAGATGCTACAGAGAGGTCAAGAAAAGTCCATCTGTCAGCATTTCAGAAGAACATTTTTTAAGGAAGAAAACATCTGATTTTCCTAAGCCTGATTTCTTTATGTCGGTAACAAACTAACAAAGGAAACTAAACATTCGTCTGACGTGTTCCTCGTGTTCCTCCCGGGCATCTTGGAATCTTTGCCATCCCTGGAATCCAGACGAGCTGAAGGTTTGTTTATATTAAGAGATTGCACCGTTTCGTTCCAGGTTTGGACCATTACCGGCCCGAAGTCTTTGAACACAGCAAAAAATTGCTTCTTCACCTCCTGATCGCCCTCTCCTGCAACAGCAATTTCCATGCCATTGCTTCTGTGCTCCTGCAGACTCGAGAGATGGGCGAAGCCAAGACTCTAACCGTGCAGCCAGCTTATCAGCCCGAGTACCTCTACACAGGTAACACAAGGAGGAGGGGCCGGGAGCCTGAGACAGTGTCACAAGTCTGAGGGTACCTGGGGGTGTCCCTGGAGCCCACATCAATGTCTCTGCTTTTACCCTCACCCTGGCTTTCTAAGGGATAAAATATGCACCACTATGCACAATAAATATGCACTATTTTACTTGATGTTAAATCCTTCATATTTCCAAATATACTTTTTAAATTATTACTGTGATTGATATTTTCATTAAATATGTTATGAAAAAAATTAATATCCATTGACTGAGAGAGCATGAGTCTGGAACACCCATGGAGGAGAGTGTGCAGAACAGTGACCGCCTGCAGCATTTTGAGACCAGGTATCACCAAGGCGCCAGACATTTCCCTATGTACCTTGAGACATAATTACAGTAAATTAATATACACATTCAGAGTTCTGGGCACATTTATGCAAAACATTGTGTATAACCTACTTATCGCTGTTATCCTCAAAAATAGTATCATGTCATATAGTTAAATCGTCTGTTACCCAAGAATAATTTACCTACAGCACAGTTAGGTACAGATGTGTAACAGAGCTATTCATCAGTCAGTGGGCGTGTGAAAGCATGCACACACAGACACACACACTCACTTCTTTTGCAGAAAGCGTCAGTTAAAACACCAGAGCATCAAATGATTTGCTAAGTGTTAGAAAAAGGCTGATTAAGTGAGCTTAATCAGAAGACTCGGTATTTTGAAGATCTTTGTATCTTAGCACAAATGGTTCCATGCCATCCTTTTTATGTCCTGCATAGTATCCATGGCACCCCACTCCAGTACTCTTGCCTGGAAAATCCATGGACAGAGGAGCCTGGTGGGCTGCAGTCCATGGGGTCACTAAGAGTCGGACACGACTGAGCGACTTCACTTTCACTTTTCACTTTCCTGCATTGGAGAAGGAAATGGCAACCCACTCCAGTGTTCCTGCCTGGAGAATCCCAGGGACGGGGGTGCCTAATGGGCTGCTGTCTATGGGGTCGCACAGAGTCGGACATGACTGAAGCGACTTAGCAGCAGCAGCAGCAGCAACATAGTATCCATTGAACCACGTATCTTAACTCATATGTTTCTTATCCACACCTGGAGAAATTGTTCTGGTTTGTGTCTGTTTTGCTTCTTGGCCAATATACAAAATGCCTCCATGAGCCCCTAGGCTCATATACCTTGATGTACTTTTAATCAGTATATCTCCAGGATACATTTCTTAGTTTGTAGTTATTGGGTCAAACAAAAGATGGATGTCTTTAAATTTTTTTTATTGATATTGCAAATTGTTCTCCAAGATTGTTGCACTAATTTAAACCCACAGTATTCAAGAGTGTGTATTGCACGCCTACTATTACTAAACTTGTTTGTCTTTACCAGTTTGATAAATAAAAGGTGGTATCTTGGGGGAGAAAAGGGGGGAAAAAAAGACACCGAAGTAGAAAATAGCAGAGCACCATCTATTACCAAATCACACTGGTTTACACAGCAGTGCAACTATTCCATAAGCAAAGAAAGAGTTCCAGTCTTGTTTAATCCTGCTGCTAAGTCACTTCAGTCGTATCCAACTCTGTGCGACCCCATAGACGGCAGCCCACCAGGCTCCGCTGTCCCTGGGATTCTCCAGGCAAGAACGCTGGAGTGGGTTGCCATTTCCTTCTCCAGTGTATGAAAGTGAAAAGTGAAAGTCAAGTCGCTCAGTCATGTCCAACCCTCAGCGACCCTATGGACTGCAGCCTACCAGGCTCCTCCGCCCATGGGATTTTCCAGGCAAGAGTACTGGAGTGGGATGCCATTGCCTTCTCCGTGTTTAATCATAGCCATAGTCAAAAATCAAGTGTTTTTTTCCCAAAAAATGTAAATAACGGCACACCTCCTGATGCACACCTCCCGACCTCATTCACTGCCTGCCCTGCACATCCCACCTGGACTTCGTCTCCCACCAGGTGGCTTCGACTTCCTGAGAGAGGACCAGTCGTCCCCGGTGCCAGACTCAGGGCTCAGCTCCAGCTCCACTTCATCCAGCATCAGTCTAGGAGGCAGCAGTGGGAACCTCCCACAGATGACCCAGGAGGTAGAAGATGCGGACGCAGCTGCCGACTCAGATGAGAAGGCAAACAAGCTCATTGAATTTCTGACGACCAGGTAAGGGAGTCAGGAGATGGGCTGCTGTTTTGGGGTCAGTCTTTTGGAAGAGTGCCATCACTTTAAAACCGCAGATGAAAATTCTAATGAAGTCTCCTCTCTTCTGAATTGCATCTGCTGGCGTCTGTGTACGAGGCAGACCCTGGGAGGCGCTGTCTACGACTCCCCTGATGTCACAGTGGAGGAGCAGGGAGATTTCCTGCCTAATGAGCAGGTAGCAGATGCGGGCAGGAGGCAAGCATGACTTTCACCATCTATTAGAGCTACCAGCCTCTGGGAGTTCCAAGACTTGGCAGAGAACATCGCTCTGGAAACCCAAAGTATTAGCCATGGTCAACCCAGTAGCAGCTGCAGAGCGGGGACCTCTGTCTGCTCATCTAGTCCAAAGGGTCACTTATAAATGGAATTCAGGAATCAGAAACAATCAGACACATGATGGAAAAGGAATCCAACTAATAAGAGATCAAAGTCAAGAAAACTGCGAGTGATCCCGTTTTTTTTCAGATTTTATGGTTTTTTCAAGGAATGATTTAGCTTTTGGTTCAATTTTCATAGTTCAGTTCATCATTCAGTCATGTCCAACTCTTTGTGACCCCATGAACCACAGCACGCCAGGCCTCCCTGTTCATCACCAAGTGCCAGAGTCTACCCAAACCCATGTCCATTGAGTTGGTGATGCCATCCAACCATCTCATCCTCTGTTGTCTCCTTCTCCTCCTGCCCTCAATCTTTCCCAGCATCAGGGTCTTTTCCAGTGAGTCAGCTCTTCGCATCAGGTGACCAAAATATTGGAGTTTCAGCTTCAACATCAGTCCTTCCAATGAATATTCAGGACTGATCTCCTTTAGGATGGACTGGTTGGATCTCTTTGCAGTCCAAGGGATTCTCAAGAGTCTTCTCCAACACCACAGTTCAAAAGCATCAGTTCTTCAGCACTCAGCTTTCTTTATAGTCCAACTCTCACATCCATACATGACTACTTGAAAAACCATAGCCTTGACTAGATGGACCTTTGTGGACAAAGTAATGTCTCTGCTTTTGAATATGCTGTCTAGGTTGGTCATAACTTTCCTTTCAAGGAATAAGCATTTTTTAATTTCATGGCTGCAATCACCATCTGCAGTGATTTTGGAGCCCAGAAAAATAAAGTCAGCCACTGTTTCCCCTGTTCCCCCATCTATGTGCCATGAAGTGATGGGACCGGATGCCATGATCTGAGTTTTCTGAATGTTGAGCGTTAAGCCAACTTTTTCACTCTCCTCTTTCACTTTCGTCAAGAGGCTCTTTAGTTCTTCACTTTCTGCCACAAGGGTGGTGTCATCTGCATATCTGAGGTTATTGATATTTCTCCCGGCAATCTTGATTCCAGCTTGTGCTTCTTCCAGCCCAGCGTTTCTCATGATGTTCTCTGCATATAAGTTAAATAAGCAGGGTGACAATATACAGCCTTAACGTACTCCTTTTCCTATTTGGAACCAGTCTGTTGTTCCATGTCCAGTTCTAACCATTGCTTCCTGACCTGCATACAGGTTTCTCAAGAGGCAGGTCAGGTGGTCTGGTATCCCATCTCTTGAAGAATTTTCCAGAGTTTGTTGTGATCCACACAGTCAAAGGCTTTGGCATAGTCAATGAAGCAGAAATAGATGTTTTTCTGGAACTCTCTTGCTTTTTTGATGATCCAGTGGATGTTGGCAATTTGATCTCTGGTTCCTCTGCCTTTTCTAAAACCAGCTTGAACATCTGGAAGTTCACAGTTCACGTATTGCTGAAGCCTGGCTTGGAGAATTTTGAGCATTACTTTACTAGCCTGTAAAATGAGTGCAATTGTGTGGTATTTTAAGCATTTCTTTGGCTTTGCCTTTCTTTGGATTGGAATGAAAACTGACCTTTTCCAGTCCTGTGGCCACTGCTGAGTTTTCCAAATTTGCTGGCATATTGAGTGCAGCACTTTCACAGCATCATCTTTCAGGATTTGAAATAGCTCAACTGGAATTCCATCACCTCCACTAACTTTGTTTGTAGTGATGCATCCTAAGGCCCACTTGACTTCACATTCCAGGATGTCTGGCTCTAGCTGAGTGTTCACACCATCGTGATTATGTGGATCGTGAGGATCTTTTTTGTATAGTTCTTCTGTGTATTGTTTCCACCTCTTCTTAATA
This sequence comes from Bos indicus, assembly GCF_029378745.1. NCBI lineage: Eukaryota > Metazoa > Chordata > Mammalia > Artiodactyla > Bovidae > Bos > Bos indicus. The sequence goes on along the minus strand of NC_091771.1, from coordinate 28,649,468 downwards.
TCTCCTGCTTCTGTTAGCTCAGTTCAATATAGAATTTAACGTGCAGAAAGCTCAGGTAGGGGCTGGTGGTGCCTCCTTACAGGGTGTCTCAGAGACCTGACTGGTTTGTGGGGAAGAAAGGCTTTCTTACCGCTCAGCAATGTCAGTGCTGTGAATGGCGTTCTCTGAGAGTCTCACACATGGATCCCCCCGCTCTTAGCACAGAGGCACCGAGTAGACAGCAGAGGTTGTATCTTCAGTGTGTCCTACAGCGTTTGGCAACTTCACCTACAGTGTGATCCTGATAGAATGTTACCTCTGCACATTCTGAAGTGTATAAAGGGGGTCTGTGTCTAAATCTGTGCTTTATTTGACGTGTTACATCATTTCACTTAAGACAAAGAAACTGTTACGTGCTGAATGAACACTGTCCTGGTGAATTGAGAAGTTTTAATTTTGTGAGCAAAACATATGAAAAAGTATGTCTCCACCCAGTTAAGTAGCTCTATTTTGAGTGTGCTCTTAAGCTTTATAAGACTGAAATTTTCCACCAAATTAATAAGTAAATTAAAAAAAAAATGTTTGTTGCCCCTTTGGAGTTAGAACTGTGTATATGGTTGTGCAAAATGATAGTTACATTTTTGACAGTTTGTGTGTTTTGTTGAAGGGCGTTTGGTCCACTTTGGTGCCACGAGGACATCACACCCAAAAATCAGAATTCAAAGAGTGCTGAACAACTCACCAACTTTCTACGTCACGTTGTATCCGTGTTCAGAGATTCCAAATCAGGTACTTCATCCTGTTTCTACAAAGCCCACTTTCAGCATTTTTCTGCAACGGAGCTCATTCTCCCCGTACAGCTACACACTGTGTGTGTATTTATGTGTGCGCGTGTGTGTGTGTGTGTAAAATTCTCCATTTGGCAGCAATAGCCAAGGAATATTCACAGAGGGTAGTGAAGCTTTTTCCGGTGTGCCTAACTTAATGGTAGTTAACGTCACACGTAGTTGCATGATGCTCTAGCAAACGGTTTCCCCGGTGTCTCTGTTCTCTTGCTTCATTTCCCTCACTACAACAAAACGGTGCCTGTATTAATTTTATTTAAAGAAGGCCATGAGAAAGAAATTTTATTCACTGTCATCAGACTCAACTGGGAGAAAATGGTCCGTCTTGCAAACTGGGTTTTTCTTAACTAAGAATAATTTTTCAATAAAATGTTTTGGGCTTTAAAAGTATTTGCTGACAAGTCCTGTGCCAGTGACCACTCAATATTCTGAACACGGTCTGATGCTAATTTAGACACTAGTAGCCATACAGTAGGAGAAGGCAATGGCAGCCCACTCCAGTATTCTTGCCTGGAAAATCCCATGGGCGGAGGAGCCTGGTAGGCTGCAGTCCATGGGGTCGCTAAGAGTTGGATACGACCGAGCAACTTCACTTTCACTTTTCACTTTCATGCATTGGAGAAGGAAATGGCAACCCACTCCAGTGTTCTTGCCAGGGATGGTGGAGCCTGGTGGGCTGCCGTCTCTGGGGTCACACAGAGTCAGACACGACTGAAGTGACTTAGCAGCAGCAGTAGCTGCACAATATTTAAGCCCTTAGCTGGATTCCATTCAGATCAGCTTGGGCAGAGCTGATATGTGTATGAAATTTAAATTTGGTTCCTCAGCCTGATAAACAGCTATCTCTGCCTTTTCTCACTCAGCAGGCTGGCCATAGTAAATATGTCTCAGTGGCTCTTCTGGCTGCTCTGATAATTAGCACATTTTACAGTTTGAAACATTCCAGATAAGCCACATATCTTTTCATTATCAGAGGATACATGCTAAGAAACAAAAAATACTGTTAAACTGAAATGGGAAAGTTGTTCCCAGAATGGAATTGCCATTTCTTGTTTTGAGTTTCCCCTTTGGAATTTCTTTGAAGTATTAAGACTGCTTTTACTGGTATTTCCCCCACTTAAAAGTCATTTCAATAGCCTTGAAGGAGAAATTCTGTGATGCATGTGAACTCTTCATTTGTGTAAAACTCTTGATGGTCTGCTGCTGCTGCTGCTAAGTTGCTTCAGTCGTGTCTGACTCTGCGACCCTATAGACGGCAGCCCACCAGGCTCCTCCGTCCACAGGATTCTCTAGGCAAGAATCCTGGAGTGGGTTGCCATTTCCTTCTCCGCTTGATGGTATAAAGATACTAAAAATGAGAAAAAGTATGAATGCCATATATAGCATATTCTCAGAGCATGTTTCAGGCTGCTTAGAACATTCTGGACTTCCCTGATGGCTCAGACAGTAAAGCATCTGCCCACAATGCGGGAGACCCAGGTTCAATCCCTGGGTCGAGAAGATCCCCTGGAGAAGGAAATGGCAACCCACTCCAGTACTCTTGCCTGGAAAATTCCATGGACAGAGGAGCCTGGTGGGCTACAGTCCATGGGGGTTGCAGAGAGTTGGACACAACTGAGCGACTTCACTTTCACTTAGAATATTCTGTGTCTTTTCACATCTTTCTCAAGATATTTTTACTCACTACAATTTCCTTGAACGTGGCTGCTTTCTGCCTACTTCCAGTATAGCACAATAAGATGTGTTCCTGGAAACACTTGTATTAGTCAGGGTAGCATAGCTGCCATAGTAAATAAGCCCCAAAGCTCAGAGACCTAACACAAGAGGCTGTTTCACAGTTCAGTGTGGATGTTTGGGAGCAGCTTTCCACCTGGTGCTTCAGGGAACCCCCCCATTCTGTGTCTCTGCCCCCCGCTAGGTTCAAGGGTCTCTACTCAACCCTCTGTGTCCAGGGGCAGGTGGAGGAACAGAGTGCATGGAGGGTCACCCCGGGGGAGTTTGCCTGCTAGCCTTGAGCGAAGCATCCAGCGCATCTCCCCCTGTCCTACTGTCCAGAACTCAAGCCCAAGGTCACATCCGACTGTGAGGAGGACTGGGAAATGTGGCTTCATTGTGTAACAGGGAGAAAAGGAAACCTTTTTCTTTTCTCCGTTGTTGTTGTTTAGTCGCTCAGTTGTGTCCGACTCTTTGTGGCCCCATGGACTATAGCTCATCAGGCTCCTCTGTCCATGGGATTCTCCAGGCAAGAATACTGGAGTGGGTTGCCATTTCCTCCTCCAGGGGAATCTTCTCTACCCAGGGACTGAACCCAAATCTCCTGCATTGGCAGTTGGGTTCTTTACCACTGAGCCACCTAGGAAGCCCCTTTCTTTTCTCTGCCACTCATTAAATAGCTTTTCCCAAAGGACATCATCTTAGGGGGTTGGGGGTCAGCAATCCTACTAGAATACTTCCAACAGTATGATTTATTTTTTCTTTTTTTTTTTTTTAAGATTTTTTTGGCCACACTGTGGCATGTGAGATCGTAGGTCCCTGACCAGGGATTGAACTCACACTCCCAGGCAGTGTAAGTTGCAGAGTCTTAACCACTGGACCAGCAGGGGAGTCCCTCCAACAGTGTGACTTAAAGAAGTTTTTATTCATCGCCATGGGACCTAACCTCCACATATAAAATGGCTTAAATAGAAAAATATGTTTTGAAAAGCAAAACAAAGATGTAAAAAACGATTTTGAAATATCCATTCATAGGTTGTGAACTACCTGTAAGGGTTAAATCTTGTGTTTCCTACCCTGAACGTGCCGAAGTCTGTTTTCCAGGACACTTGGTTGACGCCGCAGGAGCATTGTCTTATTTGGTGTACTGCGTGTCCCAGAGCTCAGCCAGCCAGGCAGTAGCACCAGGAACAGCAACACTGAATTTTCCCTCCTGGTCCCTGTTCATGGAACCATCAAATGTGCCCCCAGAGCCTCTCCATCACGGAGGCAGCACAAATCACTGTTTTTATCAGGTCCACTGACTCGCATAGCCTGGTTTTTCTGCACATAAAGAGGTGCAACAAGTGGAGGATTTAATGGCCCAGAATTCAGCTATAGATATTCCCTTACGTTTTCATTTTACTATAATCAGATGGTTTTCTGTTGCTGCTGCTGCTAAGTCACCTCAGTCGTGTCCGACTCTGTGTGACCACATAGACGGCAGCCCACCAGGCTGCCCCGTCCCTGGGATCCTCCAGGCAAGAACACTGGAGTGGGTTGCCATTTCCTTCTCCAGTGCATGAAAGTAGAAAGTAAAAAGTGAAAGTGAAGTCGCTCAGTCGTGTCGGACTCTTAGCGGCCCCATGGACTGCAGCCTACCAGGCTCCTCCGTCCATGCGATTTTCCAGGCAAGAGTACTGGAGTGGGGTGCCATTGCCTTCTCCAGCTATGGGTTTTCCCTTATGTTTTCATTTTATTATAATCATATGGTTTTCTGAGGGCTGAGATTACCTTCATGCTGTTGAAAGAACAAACACTCAGGAGGTGAAAGTTCAACCAATCCCTGCCTTCTTTGCAGTGCCTGCACCTCCATGTCTGCTTGTTTATGGACGATTCTGAAGAACAGGGAGTTTGGCCCAGGCTTTGGTTGTGCTTGCGAACATGCGTGTGTATGTGCTAAGTCGCTTCAGTTATGTCTGACTCTCTGTGACCCTATGGACTATAGCCCCCCAGGCTCCTCTGTCCATGGGGTTCTCCAGGCAAGAATACTGGAGTGGGTTGCCATGCCCTCCTCCAGGGCATCTTCCCGACCCAGGGATCAAACCCATGTCTCTTACATCTCCTGCATTGGGAGGAGGGTTCTTTACCACTAGTGCCGCCTGGCTGGTCAGATCCACTCATCACTTTCCTCTTCATTCACAAGACTTGTGTCTAACAGTTCTCGTATGACAAAGGAGCAAACATATTCTATGTGAAAAGTGCAGAAGAATGATGCCAAACAGTAGCAGCACAATAACTAATAATACATTTGTAAGCACCAGTGATGTGTCAGACACCACTCTAAGCCCTTTTAAGTTGATTTTCACAACCACTCTTTGAGGTGGATGCTCTGATTCACAAGGTAAAGACAAGGAAACAGGGTCACAGAGAATAAATTTCTTTCCCAGCGTCCCAAATCTCTCCTTTAAAATCAGGACCATATTGCTCTGAAGCTTTCTACTCCACAAAGCTTGCTCCAAACTCTTTCTATTCCACTGTGTCCCTTTAAGATTGATTCAGATTTGGTTTTAATTTTTTGTTTTATTGAAGTATAGTTGCTCTACAATGTTGTGTTAAGGTGAACATTTCTACTGTATAGCGAAGTGAACCAGCCTTATATATACACATATCCCCTCTTTTTTGGATTTCCTTCCCATTCAGGTCACCACTGACCACTGAGTAGAGTTCCCTGCGCTATACAGCCGTTTCTCATTCGTTATAGGAATTCCCGGATGATGCTAGTGGTAAAGAACCCGCCTGCCAATGCAGGAGACGTAAGAGATGCCAGTTGGATACGGTCGGAAAGATTCCCTGGAGGAGGAAATGGCAACCCACTCCAGTATTCTTGCCTGGAGAATCCCATGGACAGAGGAGCCTGGCTGGATGCAGTCCATGGTGTCGCAAAAGCGTTGGACACGACTGAAGCAACTTAACACACAAGCATTAGCTGTCTGTTTTATGCATAGCAGTGTGTATGTCTGTCAATCCCAATCACAGGGTTCATTTTAACTGAGTACCACCAGGAGGGGGCGCTGTGCAGCCAGCCTGTCGTAAGCGCGCAGATGGCTGGTGGCCTCGGTGAGCAGCTGAGTGCTGACCTGCTCCCGCCCCTGTGCCCTAGGTTTCCACCTGGAGCAGCACCTGAGTGAAGTGGCGCTGCAGACGGCCCTCGCCAGCTCCTCCCGGCACTATGCCGGCCGCTCCTTCCAGATATTCCGGGCCCTCAAACAACCTCTGTCAGCACACGCCTTGTCGGACCTCCTCTCCAGGCTGGTGGAGGTGATTGGCGAGCACGGAGATGAGATTCAGGTACCGAAGGAAAGCGGGGCATTCACCCTTCTCTCAGTGCAGAGATGAGGAGTTAATGACTTTCTTTGAACTTTCTTCCTCCTGCCAATTATCCCAGCCAAAAATTCTAGAGGTTGACTTTTGTTATTACAAGTATCTCTCCAGAGGGGGTGCTGTTCTAGAAATTCAGTGGACAATTTTATTGAGCCAATAACTGAAATCCTTTGGCGACTCTTTGTTTTTATTGATTTTGTTTGGTGGGGCCTGGGGGAGGTGTTTTGTCTTGTTTTTGTCCTTTTACTAACAACCTGAGGTGCAGTTGTGCAGCCTCCTCACCCAGAGAAGGGAGGGAGGGTGCTATTTTGTCTGTGCAGAGCACCACTCCTGTCTGTATGGCTGGCTTTCCATAAACTGAGAAAAGCTAAAGAAACAGTGGGCAGAGTAGATGCCACAAGAGGACCCTGTGGACTGTGGAACCCAGAGACTGGAGAGCTGAACAGGTGGAAAGCCAGGGGCATTACAAGCTCTGTAGCTGAGGGAAGGCCTTCTTTTCCATCAGAAATGTTCTGCATCTCAGAGGGCTGTACACCTGGAGACTTTCGCTTCTTTTCCTCCTCTGGCCATTGGAAGCACACTTTAAAATGCCCCGAGTCACAGCCCTTCTCATCCTTCATCTCTTAATCTCTGGCTTCCAAATGTTTCCACTCTGTGTTTCAAATGCCCACCATCCCCTCAGCAAGGGGCCACGCTTGCCCACTGTAGCCTTACCCCTCCCTGTTGGGTTTTGAATGAGACTGATCTGTTGAAAACCTCACATCTAGGGAGAGAAATCATCATGATTACCTGCTAACTCCTAAGCCATCTGAGTTTCCCAAGTAGCCCTTAAAATTTCATTGTAAATTAAAGTAGCCATGACTGTCCAGCTTTCAAAGATGGTATCAGTATTTGAATAAAGTTTGTATCCATTAAATTTATCTTCAAGATGCTAGCAGTAATTGTAAGTGGCACAGAATGTTGTCTTTGTGTGTCTGGCAGGGTTATGTCATGGAAGCCCTTCTTACCTTGGAAGCTGCCGTGGACAACTTGTCTGACTGCTTGAAGAACACTGATCTCTTAACTGTACTATCTCGGTGAGCATCAGCTGAACAATATTTTAAAATCAGATACACTGTACTGAATATTTTGGAGAAGGCTGGACTTTGGGCAAAGTCTAAAGAACAAATCTAGTTTTTTGAAGTCTGTTTGTGACCCGAGAAAGTATGTATGACATTTCCTTCAGTTAAAAAAAAAAAAAAAGGAAATTACAACAGACACATATATACACAGGAAGTTAGACAATGTGTTACTTCTAAGTAATACAAATATTCGTTTTTTTAAATTTCCTATTTCTATGAGTATTTTTTCATATTTTATATATTTATCCTATTTATCACATTTTATAGAAACAAACTAAGCATTCTTTTTTAAATGCATATGTACAAGACTTATCTGATCCATCACCATAAAAACATTTGAAATAAATGTTGATTTTACTTGAAGAAATTTCTACCTTAGGATCTTTCTTTTTTAGTTTTTAATTCCCTTTGTTCCTGTCAATGTTTAATAACCCATTTTAAATCATTCACAGTTTCATATTCTGTTTGGAAAATTAAGCTCATCTTGCTTGAAATTGAATCAGTAATGTTATAGCAGGTTGGGCCTTGTTTCATTTTTAAGGTGAACATTTTTATAATAGGTAATTTTAGTGTAATTACTAACATCATATATATTTATCTGTATAAACCCACAGGTTAATCTATATCAGTAAAAATTCAGCAACAATGTTGATAGGAATACACTTAGAAATCATTTTTCATAAATTTTATAAGTACAAAAATTGACCTTTAACACAAGCATTTACATTTTTCTTTCTAGATATTTCTGTATCTGTTCCTTTTATCAGTCAGTTAATAGAGTATTAACATTTATACCTATTAGATACATTTTATTTCATAATTATTCTCACCTAAATTCAAACAAAAATTAAATGAATGATCAGTAAACTTTAGAGCCAACTGCTTATTTCTTTAACTTTTCAATAAGTTAAAGTCAGTATTTGGTTTTATTGTTTTGTTAGTGAGGATTGTTGTGGTTAAGTTTGGTTTTTTACAGCATTATATTTAAGAATAAGGAAACATATTCCTTTTCATTTAAGAATGTGGAAAAAAATGATTAGAAAGTAATATTTCCAAGGAATGATTTCCCCACTTTGTTGATGGATCTTAAAAGGACTAGCCTTTCACTGAAATGCACTGGATTCCTACTGACCTCTTTAATTCTTATACCCAGCTCTTCATCACCAGACTTAAGCTCTAACACTAAGCTGACGGCGAGCAGAAAGAGCACAGGCCAACTCAACGTGAACCCTGGGGCAGCCAGCGGCAACACGGCGACTGCAGAACGCAGCCGGCATCAAAGGAGCTTCTCAGTGCCCAAGAAGTTCGGTGTTGTCGACCGGTCCTCAGACCCACCTCGGAGTGCCACCCTGGACAGAATTCAGGCCTGTACCCAACAAGGCCTCTCCTCGAAAACCAGAAGCTCGTCCTCCTTGAAGGACAGCCTCACCGACCCATCTCACATAAACCATCCAACCAACCTTTTGGCCACCATCTTTTGGGTCACAGTGGCTTTGATGGAATCTGATTTTGAGTTTGAATACCTAATGGCCCTGAGGCTGTTGAACAGACTACTGGCTCACATGCCACTTGATAAAGCTGAGAACCGAGAAAAACTAGAGAAACTGCAGGCGCAGCTCAAGTGGGCAGACTTTTCGGGGTTGCAGCAGCTGCTGCTGAAGGGGTTCACCTCCCTCACCACCACCGACCTTACCTTGCAGCTGTTCAGCTTGCTGACTCCAGTGTCCAGAGTATCCATGGTGGACTCATCTCAAGCCATTGGTAAAGCTCACACTCTTGAGTTCTGGTCATGGTGGAACGAGTGTTTCGTGTAATAAGATAATGTGGGCTTAGCACTTTTAATGATTGTGTTTAAAAATGGTTCTTTGGGAATAGTTTATTTTTTCTTTTAAAATTTGTATAGAAGTGTTTCTTTAATCTTTTTAAATTTATTTTTTAATGTGCTGGGTCTTTGCCGCAAGCAGGCTTTCTCCAGGTGTGGCAAGCGGGGGCTCCTCTTCACTGTGGTGGCTCCTCTTGTTGTGGAGCTCGGGCTCAAGGCTGCGTGAGCTTCAGCAGTTGCGGCACGTCAGCTCAGTAGTTGCTGCTCCCAGGCTCTAGAGCGCAGGCTCAATATTGTGGTGCGTGGGCTTAGCTGCTCTGCAGCACGTGGCATCTTCTTGGACCAGGGATCGAACTTGGGTCTCCTACTTTGGCAGGAGGATTCTCCACCACGGAGCCACTAGGGAAGCCCTGTATAAGTCTGAACTATGTTTATTGTAGATGTTTTTAAGGCAGTCGCATAAAAGGGGCAAGAATAATACATGAGATTTTTCTTTCTGCTTTCCAGATCACGTTGCAGACAGTGCTAGTTTATTCCATTGCTTTTATAGACATTTTCTCTTTTTTATTAACTCTTAAATCCTTTATTTTTCTGAGCCTTTATTTTCCTCTTGAAAGTTCCCCTGGTTCCCTGTTGTTTTGAATTAAATCAGCAAACCAGATTTTTAATACCATGGCATGTGGCCCACAATTCTTTCCAGGAAGCCAAAGCTTAATACAGTAGAACTAAGCTGCTCCTCATCATTTCAAAGAATCTTTGATAACTTAAATTGATTGGCCTGTGTCTTTTCAAACAAGTTTTCCTTGAAATACATTTTTTTGATAAAAACTTCAAACTAGTGCTTCTGTTCATTTTAATCCGCTTTTTAAAATCTATGCCAACAATCCTTACTTGCAACAGTCGATAGCATGACAGCACTGTATCTGAAAATTGCAAATCTACTTCAGTGCCTGCTTTGAACAGATGCCATTGTGGTTGTACATTTATCATGGATTTTATGTTAGATCAAAGTTACTTCAAAAGGCTGCTTTTGCATCTCCTCGGAATAAAATCTGTAATAGGCCTTCATGCTGTTAATGGCTCAAATGCACCATATTCACGTATCTCCGTTTGTATCTTCTCTAATCCAGGGTTTCCACTGAATGTCTTGTGTCTTCTGCCCCAGCTGATACAGCATTTTGAAAACCCCAACCAGTTCTGTAAGGATGTAGCTGAGAGAATCGCTCAGGTAGGCCTTAAGGCTTCACCCTCAGGCAGATCCAAGACCCGATGTTTAACAGCGGTTACCAGGCTCGGGGTGATAACGTTTCATAAACCTGAAGATACTAACTGATATCACTAGTAATTCACGTTTCTGGGTGGCTGATTCACATGGTCATTTCATTATTGAGAAAATAAGTGGGAAAAAATTGGTGAAAATTAAATGACTAAGTATTCTGCGGCTGCCCCCAAAAATGTATCGATCAGTTTTCCAGGCTGCTGGGGCTTAGAGCAAAATTGCTAACATTTCTTCCTTATTCATCAGGCTATTGTATCACTAGTTGACTTTCTTCTCGTAAAAGGTTTGTTTGGAAGAGAAGAACCCCAAACTTTCCAATCTTGCACACGTCATGACTCTTTATAAAACACACAGCTACACGAGGGACTGTGCCACGTGGGTCAATGTGGTCTGCCGGTACCTTCATGAAGCCTATGCTGACGTCACCTTGAATATGGTTACCTACCTGGCAGAGGTAAGTTCCTGAATTGAGGATAAAATCTATTATAGTTTCTATGGGCAAAATAGTGGGCTTCCCTCATAGCTCAGTCGGTAGAGAATCTGCCTGCAATGCAGGAGACCTGGGTTCGATTCCTAGGTCAGGATGATCCTCTGGAGAAGGAAATGGCAATCCACTCCAATATTCTTGCCTGAAAAATCCCGTGGACAGAGGAGCCTGGCGGGCTGACAAGAATCGGACACAACTTAGCGACTAAACCACCACCACCTAGATGCCCATCAGCAGATGAATGGATAAGAAAGCTGTGGTACATATACACAATGGAGTATTACTCAGCCACTAAAAAGAATTCATTTGAATCAGTTCTAATGAGGTGGATGAAACTGGAGCCTATTATACAGAGTGAAGTAAGCCAGAAGGAAAAACACCAATACAGTATTCTAACGCATATATATGGAATTTAGAAAGATGATAACAATAACCCTGTGTACAAGACAGCAAAAGAGACACTGATGTATGGAACAGTCTTATGGACTCTGGGGGAGAGGGAGAGGGTGGGAAGATTTGGGAGAATGGCATTGAAACATGTAAAATATCATGTATGAAATGAGATGCCAGTCCAGGTTCAATGCACGATACTGGATGCTTGGGGCTAGTGCACTGGGATGACCCAGAGGGATGGTATGGGGAGGGAGGAGGGTTCAGGATGGGGAACACATGTATACCTGTGATGGATTCATTTTGATATTTGGCAAAACTAATACAATTATGTAAAGTTTAAAAATAAAATAAAATTAAAAAAAAAAAAAAAAAACCACCACGGGTAAAATATGTGTGTGAAACTGGTAATAAGAGCCTTAACTTCGTTTATTGATCATGTATTCACTTACTATGTATTATCGTAAATGCTGTATAGAATCAGTTAGAACAACTGATTCTAACAATAACTCAGTGACTATAACAGAGAATCTGAGAATCAGCGGGTTTAGTAACCTACCACGAGTGTAAGATGTCAGAGCAGCCTTTGAAATGATGTATAGCTGCCTCCAAAGTGTAAACTCCTTTTCACTACCCTGGTACCTGTCAGCACATGCCAGAGACAGGAAGATTTTATTCAAATTATTCTGGGTGTTCAAATCTTATTTAAGGACTTAACTATGTTTAATGGCTGTGAGCTCTGAACTCATTAACAGAGCATATATTTTTGAAGATACTCATTTTTCCACCCAATATGTGTGTAATTATTTCCTCATTTGTTAACTGTTCAGTTCTTCCACTTTTGATGTGGAATTTCAGCATTTCTTTAAATCATTTCTATTGTCTTTTAGTTTTGAACAGTAACTTTTTTCATTATGTCTGTCACATCAATTTGCTCATTATTTTTCTTTCCTTTTTGAAAATATCATTGACTTCTTCCTTGATTATAAAAGCAGTGTGTGTTCATAGCAGAAAATTCAGAAGGTACAGAACAGTTAAAAAAAAATCATCCAAAATAATTAAAAATATCCAGAGAGAAAGACTAGTAAGGTTTTGTTGGGTGTCCTTCCTGTGTTATTTCTGTATAACACACACCCATTTACATCAGTGTTAGCATCATTTACTATACAGAAACTATATATCCCTTCTTTATCATTTCACTTAATATAGCTAGTATCTTTTACTGTCTTTAAAAATGTTCTATTGAATACATGGTATTTCATCATACAGATTACCATAATTTATGTATCCATTTCCCTAGTGTTTGATATTTAAATTGCTCACAGAGCTTTCTTGTTTTGTGTGGGATTTTTCTTTTTTTTTTTTTTTTACCATTATAAATAATGCCTTGGTGAAATCTCATACTTAAATCTTGGTATCTGTCTCTAGGTTTGGAAAAGTTCCTAAAAATGTAATTACTATTTCAAAAGATATGAACCCTTTTAGTTATCTTGATCTCAATTGCCAGATTATCCAAGTTACCATTTCCACCGATGATTTCTATCCCTCCTATAGCCTCCCCAGTACCATCATCAATTTGATAACTTGTAAATGTATCTCTTTTGTTTTCATTTGTAATTTTCAGTCACTGGTGGTGTTTGATGCTTTCCTTTTGAGGTTTATTTTGTTGTATTCCATTGTGTGAATTTTTTTAGGTCTTTAAAAAAATTTTATAAGCATTTTTCTTTTTAAAAAGAGCTTTTATTTACTTATTTATTAGGCTGTGCTGCATGGCATTGTGGGATCTTAGTTTCTCAAGCAGGAATCACACCCTGTGCCCCCTGCTGTGGAAGCACAGAGTCTTCACCACGGGACCACCAGGGAAGTCCCTGAATCTTACATTTATATATCAGACCTACAGCATTGCCTTTGATAACATCTCCCCCTCTTCAGCAGTTAGGATTTTCTTCTCCTTTCTAAGGAAATGCGCAGTCGTAAAGGTACTAGGAGACCGTGGTGCTTCTGTGTGGAACCTGGTGTCAGATGACTCACCCTGCCGTTGCCCCCACAGCTGCTGGAGAAGGGCCTCCCCAGCATGCAGCAGCCCCTCCTGCAGGTGATCCACAGTCTGCTCAGCTACATGGACCTTTCTGTCGTTCCTGTAAAGCAGTTCAACGTGGAAGTTCTGAAGACCATTGAAAAATACGTGCAAGTGAGTATTGAACCAGCATGTTTCCAGATAGTTGTTCCAGAAAGACATCCTCTGTATGCAGCTTGTACTCGGCCATAGTTTTATGGGTGCCAGGCTGCGCGTTCATTTATCAATGTCCGTAACACACTGAGAGCGGCCAAGACAGTGGCTGACCAGCACCCTGAGCGGTGTCCTGAGGAGAAAGACAGGACCAGGCCCTAGTGCGTTCCTGAGCCTTCAGAGGACACGTCTCTGCCTCCTGAGCTTAAAGGCCAGATACTGAAAGCATGTCCTGGCTTGGGGGGGAGGGGCAGGGTCTTGTTTGAGGGGTTCTATTTCAAAGGAGAAGGAAGAAGCAACTTGTGTGTGCCTGGTTCCAGACCAGCTGTTTTAGATGAGAAGGGTTAATTCAGAGGAGAAAATTGTCACTTAGGGTCGAAGGAACTAAGGCTAAGAAACGGCATACTTATACTTGAAAATACTCCAACAAACAAAACATACTGTGTACTTGGTGAGTTTCAGAGTTCAAGGGCAAATGCTCGGCTTTCTCTGGTTAAATTCATTGACTAAGCTTGACAACTTTAAACATTTTTTTCCCCATCTTCACTTCACCAGTCACATTACTTGAAGAATTTGCAAATACTAAAAATGATTTTCAAGCTTTTTTTTTCCTCCAAGTGGCATTGCTCCAGTAACAGTTGTACCATGTGGTAGATGTTCATTATCGCTTTCTCGACACTCACGAGAGACAGAGGGGCAGTTCACATCTTTGCCCCTTGTTCAAAAAAAAAAAATTTGTTTTATTAGACTACCTGTTCTTAGGCCTGTGGATCATCCCTGGTACTTGAGATCTTTACTGAATGGTGGCTAATTTCATATCAAACCATGACCTCCCTTGTGCAGAAGTTAACAATGAAGGGAATGCGTTTTACTTCATGTGCTTTTATTCCAAGTCCTAGACAAATAATAACGTTTATCAGGCTGGTTATCCATGTTCAGTATTTTTATGGGAAAAGGGTCTCAGTCTGCCTGGGAGTTGTCAGAGACACAAAGATGGTGAAACACAGTGAGACTTTCAGGAAGAGTAGGAGTTTGATAAGGAAGGAGAGGAAGGGCATTCCAGGATGAGAGAACAGCATGAGGAAACGCACAGAGGCTAGAGACATCGGCTGGGATGGCGAATTCCAGGGGAGAATACCCAAGTAGGCCTTGCTCGAAGAGTGTGGACTTCTCCTTGTCCACCAGGGGGAGCTCTTGAAGATGTTTAAGCGGGAAGTGGCTTGAGCTGAAGATTCTGGAACGATCACTGTAGCTGGAATGGGTTTGATGGACCCAAGGAGAGGCTGCAAGTGGGGAAGCCAGTTAAGAGACCACTGAAATAGTCCAGGGAGGATTCAGCTGAGGCAGTGCCAACAGGAATGGAGGTGGGCAGGGGTCAGATTCTCAGGAGGGAGGGAAGAGGGGAGTTAAGAATGGTTCCCAGACTCTGGGGTTAGGTCATGAGGAAGACGCGGACAAGAAGAGAAGAGGGCTGAGGGCAGAGGTCAGACGCCCAGGAAGCAAATGGAGCAGAAAGAGCCAGAGAAGTGGGAAGTGTAGATGGAAACTGGAGGCAGGGAGAATCTTGAGGAGTGAGGGAACAGTAGCGTAACTGCAATGGAGGCTGGAGCTTTTTTTGTTTTGTTTTGCTTTTCAAATTAAGGAAGTACCTCATTAGCAAAAGTGGTACCTTGTTATTTTAAACTTGTTTATTTGAATGTGGACAAAACTGTTCTTTTTTATTTGCTTATTTCCTAAATGTAGCTCCTCCTACAGATAAATTATCTTTTTTATGTCATTTGCCTTTTACTTATCAAAGGATTTCCTGCACTGTTTTAAATCAGTGAGTTCTGACAGGTCATGAGAAGCTTCAGTAGCTAGGAGCATGTTAGTTTTTTTTTAATGAAATAAGTTTTTAAGTATTGACTGTTTCATTTCCTTCAGAGCATTCACTGGAGAGAAGCTCTGAATATTTTGAAGCTGGTGGTTTCTCGATCGGCCAGCCTCGTTTTGCCTTCCTACCAACACAGCGACCTCTCAAAGATAGAAATACATCGAGTGTGGACGAGCTCATCCAAGGAATTACCTGGAAAAACCCTAGACTTCCACTTTGATATCTCAGAGGTATGTTAACTGTTCCCGTGAACTTTAGCGTGAATGCATAGGAGCAAAGTTCTAAACTAGCTGCCTGGAGAAGGAAGGCTTCCTTTACATTTATGTCACATGAAAGCTTCTAAGGCCTAATGAGGTTCTATTTTTTTTCTTTTTTAAGAACACATTCACAGGGGCTCTCATTTGGCAGCTTTTAAAAATAGAAGCTAGTCTCAGTTATGTAAAAACGATTCCACAGAAAAGACAATTTTTAAAATGGAATGATCTTAAGCATTTTAAACCATGAGCTTCACTCATTCTTTATCTGACTGCTGCCACGTCCTGTCTGGTATCTGCAGCCTTCTTTCCTGAACTGTAGCCAAACCAGTGAATGACCGAGATTTATGGAATCTGCCCTTATGGTCATTTCCCCAAGCCACACTGCTTTTTTTTCTTTAACAATTTTTTAAAGTTGATATGTTGTGTTTTCATTTTTATTAAGTTCAGTTTTTTTGGTGGGGTCACATGGCATGCAGGATTTTAGCTGCCCGACCAGGGATCAAACCCACGGGCCCTACAGTGGGCACATGGAGTTCTAAAAACTGAACCATCAGGGAAGTCTCCCACACTGCTTTTTACAGTACCACCATTTAAATTCTTGCCTTGAGAAAGAAAGGAAATGTGGAGAGAAGAGACCTATGAACCAAACTAAGGAGTCAGGAAGAAAAGAGGACACAAAATAGTCCGATTTACCTGCTGGTCCATGAACAAACTTTTGGAAACCTGCACTTAAGTATGTTAGTCTAAGATATAAAAATACATTTGCTTTCCTGTCTCTCTTACCCCATGGCCGATAAGCCCCCTAAAGCAGAAACCATGGTCTGTCCACTTTGTAATTACGGTCTGTACAGTGTCTAATGCATGAACGTACTTCATGCATATTCTTCAGCTTGGCTGAATCAGTTCACTGAAGGAATAAACTAGGTCTGCTGACATGCAACTTATCGGCTCAGTTGTAGCCAGACTGGGTTTTTTCAAACAATCGTCCCATTGACCATTCAACACTCAGGGTGAGACGCTGTTTATTGCTACTGTTGTGATGTTTATATATGACATTAAGGTATCAAATCAATATTTTTCCATTTTAAACAGTTTATATTGCTAGGGTAGGAGAGGGGTGCTTACTCTTTTACTAAAGTTTATTCTGTTCCAAATTGGAGAAGGAAATGGCAACCCACTCCAATGTTCTTGCCTGGAGAATCCCAGGGATGGAGGAGCCTGGTGGGCTGCCGTCTATGGGGTCACACAGAGTCAGACACGACTGAGCGACTTAGCAGCACCGGTTAGCATTCTATTCAAAAGAGGTACAGAAGACCTGTAGCCAGTCAGCTGCACGCCCCAGATACCCAGTTGCTCCAGAAAGATGGGCGTGGAGAGACAGGTGGAACACGCCCAGCCAGTGTCTCTCATCTCTGAATGTGGGCCTGTGAACAGGCTTCTGCAGAGACCCCCTTGGGGCTGAAGTTTGGGAGGTGCTGCCTACCCAGCTACCACATTACAGACCTCTCAGGAAGTGAAATTTCTTAAATGTTGCCCAAGAACCTGGCCCTGACTGTTTCATTTAAATAACTGAAAACATAGATTTAAATAAATTTTTAAATACTTGAGAGTATAAGGTTGGTGATTACAGGTTGGAATGAAGGGAATGAATTTTGGTCTTAAAAGTCTTTCAAGCTTAAACATCTGAAAATAATTTGCTTTCCTGCATGTTTCCCTTCTCATCTTTACAGTCATTTCTGAAGTGCATTTAAGAACAAGCAATTGGATTTGTTTTCAGTTGCTCAAGAGGGTGGGAAGGTGTTGAAGATGCAAAATGGTTTTTGTGTTAGTCACTCAGTTGTGTCTGACTCTTTGCAACCTCAGGGACTGTAGCTTGCCAGGCTCCTCTTTCCATGGAATTCTCCAGGCAAGAACACTGGAGTGGGTAGTCACTCCCTTCTCCAGGGTATCTTCCCAACCCAGGGGTTGAACCTCAGTCTCCCACATTGCAGGCGGATTCTTTACCATCTGAGCCACTAGGGAAGCAAAATGGTTTAGGATGTGTTCTTGAACATCAGGGAAATGAGCCTCCGTGTAACACTGAACTTCTCTACATTTTCATCAAATAAGCAGTTTTTGGTTGCTGCTGGGAGACCGAGCCACGTACTAAGGACTGTGGATGAGACAGAAGAATGTATGCTTCTCTGCTCTTTTCCCTGCAGACGCCCATCATTGGGAGACGGTATGATGAACTGCAGAACTCCTCTGGGCGTGATGGGAAGCCCAGGGCCATGGCCGTCACCCGGAGTGCATCCTCCACCTCCTCAGGCTCCAACTCCAACGTCCTTGTCCCTGTCAGCTGGAAAAGGCCCCAGTACTCCCAGGTAAAGAGTCCTCGACTCGCAGGATTGGACAGGAGCTTAGGGGGCCCATTGAATCCAGCTGTGATACGCGATTTGGGCAGCCACCCTCCTGATGTCACCCACCTGGGCATCAGCACTTCAGTGATGAGGAGCTCATGGCATCCGTATTCCGAGGGGACCCCTTTACTCTTTGAAGAGTTCATTATGTTGAGTTGAAGTCTGATACTCTGTTGCTTCTACTTATTGATCCTAGTTCTCTTAAGGCTTAGAAAATGCAATCAGATCTCTCACATGGCAGCCCTTCAGACACTTAACCTACCCCCTCTACCACTCACCCAGATGAGTCCTATTTCCTCCAAATAATAAATCCTAGTTCTCCCAACCAATCCTCTGTGGCAGGGCTGCACACTGTCCTGTGGACTGGCCCTGGATCCAGTCAAGGGGTTCATGCATGGCTGACATGAGCAGAGCAGGCGCCCAGATTCCTCCGTGCTTGCCTTGTCTCTATTCACTCTATGGGTTATTGATGTCACCGGACTTGCTGTCGAGTGAAACCTGTGCATTATTTAGGGCTCTTTGGGTGACATGTGCCAGAAGCCCAGTGAAAAACTGCCTGAAGTGAAAAAGGCATGTGTTCACTCCTGTATTGCGGCTTCAAGTGGAGCTGGATTCTAGCACACACAATCCTTAGACCCTCTCCCTCCTCCTCATGGCCCCACCTTCCCGTCCCAAAGTCCTGCTTTCCTCTCTGCTGACTTCATCCTCAGGCAGGTTCTTCCCTGTGAGGCGCCAGCGACCTCTGGCAGCTCCAGATTTACATGGTCTTTGTCTCTGACCATTTCGGGGTAGAGGCCTTCCCTCCCTGACACCCACAGCAATTCTAGAGAAAATTAAAGTGTTAGTCGCTCAGCCGTGTCTGACTCTTGGCTGACCCCATGGACTGTAGCCCACCAGGCTTCTCTGTCTATGGGATTTTCTAGGCAAGAATACTGGAGTGGGTTGCCATTCCCTTCTCCAGGGGATCTTCCCAACCCAGGGATCGAACCTGGGTCTCCTGTATTGCAGGCAGATCGTGTACTATCTGAGCCCCCAGGGAAGCCCCATTATAGAGAAAGGATTCTTGCAATCCCTACGAGGGAGGAAAAGTGTCTCCTGGTGGGAGAAGAGCCGTCCCAATATGAAAAGGAGCTGCGTTACCAGGAGAAGGAGAAGTGGACGCTGTGCAGAGGGAAACCCCTTAGTGTGCACGCCCAGCAGGACTCATCCTCTCTCTCAGAGGCTGGGAAGATGGAGTCCCCAGCGCAGCCCCTGCTGGAGCCGAGCTGGTGCTCAGCGGGTGTTCACTGTGGGCTGGACAGAGAACCCGATCTACTCTCTTGGGGGTTTGGAAAAAAGACACATGCACAGCCCCGTTCCATGTTCCTCTGTGTTGATTCCTTCCCAGAACTGCAGAATGCCCACTAAAACCTAGAGAAAGAGGTTAAGGAATCTTCTGCCATTCTTCAACACCAAGGGCCTCCTGTCTTTGACCTTGAAGTGACACCATACTGAGTGTCTCAAGAAGGATGCAGGGAACTGAGTTACATCAAGAAGGAAAATCTGTGAATGATCCTGGCCTCCTTGCAGGCTCTCTATTAACTTAAATCAGGTTAAAAAGGAAAAAAGTCATTTTCAAGCGATTAGGGTGATTGCTTTAAGAGTAGTTCTGAAGCATGTTGACATTTTTTAGGCTCTGGTTACTCATCTTTTTCATTCTCAACTCACCCATCATTCTGAGACCTACTTTATCTATGTCATTGGAAAATGTGATGGTTTGTGAAGAATCCCAATGCTTAAGGAACTGAAAAGTAAGGTTTATGAAGAAAAGCAAAAGGAATTGAATCTGTTTAACTATAGGAAGAATAAGTTGAGAAAGATTTAACATGGCTTGCAAATAATCAAATTTAAATCTGCGGAAAGTAAAGCTATCCTCCCATTTGGGGTAAAGAGATTTGTATTGTAACATAAGAGATTTAATTTAGGTGTAATGAAGGGCTTGCTAATGACTGAAAGTTGTAGCACACAAGAAAGATAACCAAGGGGAGTAATGAGTATCTGCTAAGAACCAAGGGATTGACTTTCATATCTTCTCCCTTAGGAATGTTCAGATCAGCACTGTCCAGTAGACATACAATGTGAGCCTCATTTAAGTCTTCTTAACAGTCATCTTTTGAAAAATGTAAAAAAAAAAAAAAAGGCAGGTCAAGTTAATTTTAGTAACATTTTAGCTAATATGTCTAAAATATTTTTCAGCATATAATCAATATTTAGTCATTGATGAGCTATTTCACACTCTTCTTTCATACCAGCTCTTCCTGTGTTTTACATCTCTCTGTTCTCACTGGGTACATCTCAGTAATTAGCCCCGTGTGGCTGATGGCCACAGGATGAGACCAGATTTGATCACAGGTCCCCAGATTAAAACCTGTGTGCTTCTTTTCCAGAAGAGGACCAAAGAGAAGTTGGTGCACGTCCTTTCTCTGTGTGGCCAGGAAGTAGGATTAAGCAAGAATCCATCCGTGAGTTCTGTCGTGTGTCGTATTTATTTCGCTTTTGGTATTGCTTTTGCTTTTGGTCTTGTAGTTTAGATGATTCAACTATGAATTACAAGTGTGATATCCATCATCTTGATCAATCTCTTAGACTTGTCTCCACACTATGATTTTTAATCTTACTTAGTTCAGAAACACTGAAAGATGTTATTGGCTGTCTGCTCCAGCTGGCAAATAGAAACTCAAGTTGGTAAATAAAAACTCAAGTTATTTTTATTTTTTAGTATCTTGATTTTTAAAGAATATACCCAGATTTTCTTAAAATAGGTGTATGTGACTCTCCTGCACTGCTGTACACGATATACATTCCTTTGGCATATAATTTGACTCTGTACACACATTTCTTAACGTGATGTCACTGTTTTACTCATGTAAAGGTGAAAACAGTGATATGTTTTTTCCTTGCATAAACTTCTACTGATTTTACAGTTGGAAAAATATATATACCATTGGGCTTTGAAATAAAATGAATAATAAGTACCAGAAGTTAACTTCTGAAGCTTTTTTAAAAATTTAGAAAATTAAAATTGTGTGTGCGAACACTGCGGCAAAAGGTTTGGTTTTGCCAGGTATTTTTATTTCATCTGTATTATAGCATCTTTATTAGTAACCAGAAAAGATTGCAAACCAAGTTATTTTCAAGTAAAGTAAGAACCAGCAAACGGTTTCTCTGTGGAATTGCTTTTAAAATTCCAAAATGTATATGCTAATGTAGTTCATGACTGTGTGAAATTTGAGAGACTCATAGGTTCCTAGAGTAAAGGCTGATACTTATTATCACCCTGGAATGTGCTCCAGCAAGAAGCACTGCCTCCTTTGAAGTTACCTTCCAAGTTGCTGACTGGTGGGTTTGCTGCTGCTCCTGTGACATCACGGAGGGCAGAGGGACCAGGGATGACAACTGGGAGAGCGGACGGAGCCTCCCAGCCCACCAGGAAGGGGAATGGCAGCCTTTATCTCCACAGCAGCACAGCCAGCGAGGGCCACTTCTCTCTGTCCCTGTGGTTACACTTTCCCCTTCAGATCCCAACTGCCTGCTTCTGTGCTGTGGCCTTTCAAGCTAGAACTGTTTACTGTGTTACAAATACGAAAAGCCACACTAACTAGGAAAGGGAGCATTCAGCTGAGGAAATCAGAGTGCTAGTCTCTCCGTGGATGGACCTAGAGACTGTCATAGAGTGAAGTCAGTCAGAAAGAGAAGAACACCATGTGATACCACTTGTATGTGGAACCTAGAAAAAGGGCACAAGTGAGCTTATTTGCAAAGCAGACACAGAGACACAGATGTAGAAACAAATATGGATACCAGGCAGGGGAAGGATGGGTGGGATGAACGGGGAGATTGGGACTGACAATATATACAATATCGATTAAAAGACGCTTACTCCTTGGAAGGAAAGTTATGACCAACCTAGATAGCATATTCAAAAGCAGAGACATTACTTTGCCAACAAAGGTCCATCTAGTCAAGGCTATGGTTTTTCCAGTAGTCATGTATGGATGTGAGAGTTGGACTATAAAGAAAGCGGAGTGCCGAAGAATTGATGCTTTTGAACTGTGGTGTTGGAGAAGACTCTTGAGAGTCCCTTGGACTGCAAGGAGATCCAACCAGTCCATTCTGAAGGAGATCAGCCCTGGGATTTCTTTGGAAGGAGTGATGCTAAAGCTGAAACTCCAGTACTTTGGCCACCTCATGCAAAGAGTTGACTCATTGGAAAAGACTCTGATGCTGGGAGGGATTGGGGGCAGGAGGAGGAGGGGACGCCAGAGGATGAGATGGCTGGATGGCATCACTGACTCGATGGACATGAGTTTGAGTGAACTCTGGGAGATGGTGATGGACAGGGAGGCCTGGCGTGCTGCGATTCATGGGGTCGCAAAGAGTCGGACACGACTGAGCGACTGAACTGAACGGACACTATTGATACTATGTATAAAATACTAATAGATGACTAATGAGAACCTCCTGTATAGCACAGGGAACTCCACTCAGCGCTCTGTAGTCACCTAGTGGGAAGGAAATCTAAAGGAGAGAAGATATATATACACATATAACTGATTCACTTTGCTATACAGTAGAAACTGACACATTAAAAAAAAAAAAAAAAAGAATTCTAGTCTCTCATCTCTCCCTGACTAGGTGGCTGGTCATCAGTGCTGTTTTATCTCAGGTACCCATTTGCAACCCCTGTACGGACTGTGTGTTGTGCCGTTGTATAAAACCTAGTGCAAATCTTATGACTGTTCTTAAAACACAGGAGGAAAAAAAAGTATATTTAAAATCCATTTACTTTTTCCTGTTGAAAGACAGTTGTTATATTTAAATTCTTATGAATGAAATTTTACTTTCAAGGAAGACCAAGAGGTTATAATGGTTAAATTAAAAGAACATTGTTCATTTTGTTTAATATCAGTCTATATGTTCAGGAGAGGCTGCAGAGCAAAACATTTAGATTTATGTCAAGTCTGTTATTCCTAAGAAGTTATATTAAAATGGCCCAAGAAAAATGAACCTATACATATAATTTTAAAATGCTGACATACTAAAATTTTAGTAGAAAAAAAAAAAGTTTTGTTTAAATCAACAGGACAGGAATTTGAGTGTGAATTCTGAACACGGCTGCTCAGCTTCTCTTCTGTAATTCAAATGAACAAGTTCTGTACTTCTTGACTTAGGTTTCTTTTTCTTTACCAGTTCCTGATTTATCTCTCGAAGGGTTAAATCCTTTGCTCTCACAGTTCGTTCTATAGTAACACATTTTGTTGGCATCAGTAGTCCTTAAACTCTTAGGTGATAATATGTATGTGATGTGTATGTGTATGTGAATCTATACAGTTTCTAACCTCAGTCAGTGTAGAAACAATGGAAAATTTCTTGGCTGCTGTAGACTGTCTGTGAACACAGACACGCTCAGTTCAAACACACACACACACACACACACACACACACGTAGGATCCAGTCTTCATTAAGAAGCAACGATTTGACTCTAACATTTTCCTAGTACGTGAACTTGCGTCTTTGCAACGAGTTTAATCTGAAGGCACCTGTCCAACATAAATAATAAGAGAACATTCTAAAAATACCCACTTAAGGAATTAGGTGTGTACTGGAAATACAGTGCTACGAGGAGCCAGTTACGGGTTCTGTAGCTCAAACCACCGAAGGGAGAGCGGTTTCTCAGGAGAGCCCTCTCGGTTCACAGGTGATCTTCTCGTCGTGCGGGGACCTGGACCTGCTGGAGCATCAGACGAGCCTGGTGTCGTCCGAGGACGGGGCCCGGGAGCAGGAGAACATGGATGACACCAACAGCGAGCAGCAGTTCCGGGTCTTCAGAGACTTCGACTTCCTAGACGTGGAGCTGGAGGATGGCGAGGTAGGCACAGGCTCAGTGAAAACCATCCGCTCAGCCTTTTCTTTGCTAATGAAACGGTTTCTTTCTACCTGCTAAATAGTGAGTTCTTTAATTAGAAAGCTTGTAAACTTTATTTTGGATCAGTTTATTTAAAGTACAGCAGCTTAACTTGGTCAAAAGTCACCCCACCCTTCCTGTCTGAGCCCAGGGCCAAAGCGGTTCCAAATTCTTTCTAAATGGCAGAGATCTGACTTTGAATGGCCACACGGAGACTCTGTGTGTGTCTAGTCCAAAGGTGAACTTGAAAAAAAAAAAAACCAGAAACACTGAGGGTCTCAGCCTGTTCTCTGGTGCCTGGGAAAAACAGGCAAAGCATTTCATTAAGCATGAAGTTGCTCTTATGTGGTGATTTCAAAGCTTGCCTGCTACAGCCTGCGACCGGAGCCCGAGGGCCTGGCATTTTTGTGCTGTTTGAATTCCTCAGAACTTGAAATTAGATTTAACATGTAAGAGAGCTCCTGGCTCTGCTTTTGGCTGGTTTTTGACACCTGGAGCATCTGAATTCAAGTCTGAACAGGCAGATGCAGATCTGTGTATCTGAGTGATAATTGTGGTAATAAGCTGCTTCAGTTATGAGTCATGTTTTTGAAAACTGGGAGTGGAAGGAGGAGCATTGTTTTAGTAGCTTGGGGGCATATTCCAGCTGAGAGGCAGGCTTTTTCCTCCTGGGATGGGCACTAAGCTCCCTTCAATGAGGTTGCCATCTGTAAAAATGCCTGCTACCCAGCCTGGTGTGTGTTGGGCTCCACATTATACTTCCCAGACAGAGGGCTTTCTGCCAGTCACA
This sequence comes from Bos indicus, assembly GCF_029378745.1. NCBI lineage: Eukaryota > Metazoa > Chordata > Mammalia > Artiodactyla > Bovidae > Bos > Bos indicus. The sequence goes on along the minus strand of NC_091771.1, from coordinate 28,624,975 downwards.
CAGTTCAAATGGAAGCCCAGATTCCAAGCTTGTCATATCCTATGGTAAGTAGTAGTAGTAGTGTTAGTCACTCACTTGTGTCAAGTCTGACACGACTTTGTAACCCCTTGGACTGTAGCCTGCCAGGCTCCTCTGTTCATAGCATTCTCCAGGCAAGAATACTGAAGTGGGTTGCCATTCCCTTCTCCAGGCGATTTTCCCAACCCAGGGATCGGACCTGGGTCTCTCGCATTGCAGGCAGGTTCTTTACCATCTGAGCCACCAGGGAAGCCCTATGGCAGGTGGGCACCTCCTAATTATAAACTTGTGGGAAATGATACTTCAGGTAACTGCTTACCTTCCCTAAAAGAACACCTGCTGACCAATCCACTCGTGTCAAGGCTAGGTCACGGAGCTGTCCATTTTTGTCCTTACTGGCCACTGACGACCCTGGCTGTCTGTGCCAGCAAGGAAGAGTCATGTCCTCAGAATGAAGAATGTTTCCTTCCCCAATTCTTCCCCTGGAAACAGGTCTATCAGATCCAGTCCTTTTAAGAGTCTAAAGGCACTGACTGCAAAGCACCTTTAAAACATGTCAGCTCTTCACCTTGAATTTTCTTGAACCAGGAAACAGTTCTGCAGTTTTCTGTGTTAACCATAACTAGCAATAAAGAAATCAACAAGTACATGTGGTGAAAACTGTTTAAAAAGTGTAATGCAAAATACAGCTGTTTTGAATATTTTCAAAATGAGCTAGAGGTCATTTTGGAATGTCAAATGGAATGTCAAAAGATTAACTTCCTAATTTTGGCAACTGACCTCATCTTTGCTCTCAGGCTAGAATTCAAGCTTAGGTAGTACCCTTTTCACTCTGTAAGTTAAAATGAGGAGGGAAAAATTGATGGAACAAGAGAAGCATCATTTTTTTCAGTCTCATACAAAGACAAATGGGCTGTGTGAAGGGATCTGGCAGGAATGCTATCAAGTAGAAGAATCAGACACAATTGCAGAGTTAATTTCTATCAAAATAAGGAAAACCTTAGATGCTCATCATTTGAAAACAAATTTTATGCTAACGTTTGTCAGGGACAGCAAGTGATAGATACTATGCCTTCCTTGTAGGGTTTTCTCTATTGTCCTAGCCAATAAGAACTAGAAAGAAAAAAAAAATAGTGGTTACTTTGTATGATTATGATTTTAAAAGAAACACAAGAGTGTGACAGTATGTATTTTATCCAAATAAGATAAACTATTTGAGAATGTTACTTCTCCACAAGGTTACAATAAGGGATTCTAGCCTACTTACAGAGTCGCAGATGGTCAAAGCAGGTCCAGCTCTGACTTTAGCTCAGCCTCTGACCCAGTTTAATCTGCGAAGCAGCTTCTCTTGGCTCCTCATCTATCAAATGGGGATGATAATACCTGCCTGTAGAGCTGATGTGAGGGATCAAGTAAGGTGACCTATGTAAAGCTTCTCACATAATTTTGGGCACAGAATAGGCATTCTAAGTGTCTGTTCCTCTGTACTGTCACTGATGAATAATTTCAGTATTTCCTCCTCTACAAAAGGTAAGCATATTTGGCTTCTAGATCAAAACGCATTTATAAAAAAAGACAAACAAGTTTCTTGTCATGTCTATTCCTTTCGTTAGTCTCAATGTATGACTAAGTCTTGAAAGGTTTGCCTTGAACTCTTCAGAATCCTTAAAGGGTGCTGGGTCTTTGCTGTTAATTGCACCTCAGCAGTGAAACAGCCCGATCACAAACACTTCTGGTTTTGTGGGCAGGATGAGGTGATGCCACCTTTTTCTCCCCCAGCAGGTGACCCTCATTAGTCTTTCCATGACATTTCACAGTTTTCTCACAAATAAAAATTTAGACATTCTAAAAAAAAAAAAAAGTGTTGAGGAGACAGGCCAAAGTTGTCACTGAAGTGGAAAGCTATTTCAGAAACTGTATTTGTGATTTGTTACCCGCTACGTCATCCACTGCTAAGAGGCCTTGAATTTCCGGTGTTTGGTACTACTTCTCCTCTTTCGGGTTTGTGTATCTTTGCTTCTTAAGGCGCCTCTACTGAAGTATATACTGGTAGCACTGTTAGTGGCTGTTGTGTTAAAACTAAGACAAATGCACTTGAGTATCTGTAATATAATCATTTTAAATAGACCTCTTATTTGTTTTTCTGTCCATTCAATCTGCTACCCAGGAACTTCAGGTAAGATGATACTATTTTCAATTCAGATACGCTAGTAGGTGTTTTGCATCATTGCAGATTTATAACAACATAATTGCTTTTTCTCCCCTTGGAGAGTATGTATGCCTATTTGCACATTTGTATTGAGATGTGTGTGATAGAAGTATTTTTCTTGGTTGCTCGAGGAAGAAAATATTTTCTGAAAGTGTAAATACATTTTAAAATGTAGTTTTAAAATCTTTATATGTCTAGTTCTGGAAGTTGCATAATTTTCTCTCTTGAGGGAAGGTGAGTTTTTAAGTATGATCCATAGAAATCCTATAATTTTTCATTAGGCAGCTGCACAACTGGAATGGTTTGGGTTTGTGGTTTAATTCTTTTATTAAAAGTGAAATCAACAAGCTTTATCTAAATAATACACCACGTCCACTTCCAATCAACTGCTTTTATTTTCTAGGAATTAAGAGCTATCTTTGTAGGGTGAATGACTATCCAAGTGAGGACCTTTTGCAACTAAAAAGGAGTCTGGTAATGATTACACCCAGACAACAGGCATAAGCCAGTGTTATCCTGGACAGAGTGACCTATGAGCACACTATATCCAAGTCTTATAGGCTTAAGTCTGAGTAGGGTCATTTTGGGGAACATGTTTTGACTTCTACGTTCCTTCAACAATAATTCTTTTTTTGGTATTCCAATATCAGCGAATATGATTTCCAGCACTTCTACAGTATTCCATTGTGAGTATTTTCTCATCTCGGTATGAACTCTGCCTGAGTGGTTATTTAGGTTTGATAACCGACATATGCACACTGTCCATCAAGGATAGCCAGCCACCTTCTCAGTCTTCTCACACACACACAGTTTTGGCTTTTGACCCCAAAGGTGACGTAAAATGCAAACACGACATCTGGGTGTGGGGAGCTAGAAGGCAGCTCTGCGAGTGGGGGTGGTCCTGTGCTGTGAGAAGGCCCAGAGGACTTTCAATCACCACAGACTCCAGCACAGGCCAGGCTACTGTTGCTTTCAACCCCTCAGCCGCCACTAGGGAAACGGTTTCAACATCCTTGCCTCCGATGCAGTTACTGCATCCTCCAGCAGGACACCAAATATTATCCCTGCGAGAACAGCTTCCCTGACTCCCAGTTCCTCTTCACCTGAGCTGTGGTCAGATCAACGCAGTGGCACTGTGCCCAGTGCAGCGCTCCTGGCCCTGGATATATCTCTCTGCCAGCTCAGTGTGAGCCAGGTTCAGGGTGGGCGACTTCCAGAACTGCTGCCTGAGACAGTTCATCCAATCCATCCATTGATTCAGTGCAAGAGAATCAGTGCTGTGAATTTGTTTCACAGTTGTACATTTCACCCAGTAATTGTCACATTCCTTTTTCTGTTTTGTAATCTCATTTTTCTTTACCCTCTTTATTTCTTCACATACTGTGTTTTCTTTTTCTTCTTGGAGCTCTTGCCTCTTCCACATTTTTTTCATTCTTTCCGTGAAACAGCTGTTTTAAAATACCAGCACAATAGTAAGCCTTCCCTACCAGGGTTAAAAAACAAACTGTTAGGTATAAAATAAGTTAGGAGGAAATATTATACAGCACAGGGAATACAGCCACTATTTTACAATAACTTTAAGTGGAGAATAATCTAAAAAGATGTGAATTGCTATATTGTACACTTCAATTGTATAACACTGCAAATCAACTTACCTCAATAAAAAAAATAAATAAAAACAATCATTTGGTGGTAATGTAGCACAGTAGTTACAGATAAAAGGTACAGACAGAGCTATAAACTATAGAAATCAAATACTGAGTCGTATAATCAAACAGTCCTAAGGATAATCATAAATATCATAAATGGTGTGAATAATGATAATTTCCACATAATATCTAGAATGTGTTCAGGATTCTTATCCGTTGCATTATACCAGAGATCTGTTAGAATGGTAGGCTTTATTTTATTAGAAGCCAGAAAAAATAGACCCATAAAACCAGAGGAAAAAACTCATTAATTTTAATAGTAATTTACATCTCTCCCTGAAATTATATGATTATGCTATTAACTGAGCTCTCATCAGAAAGTTTATTTCAGTGAACCATCTGTGTTTAAAATGGCTAATGTACATGATAAGATTCTGTGCTAGATTTTATTCAGATTACCTATTTGGTTTAGGTTCAAATTTGCTCACCAATGGGTGAGTAATATTTCTCTTGCTTTATTCCTGGAGAGAAATAAAACCCACATTTGTTTTTAGGGGGAAGAAATTATATTCAATTAAATGAACTTACTTAATATATGATAATTTGTAGAGACAACCTGAGATATATCTGGAATCTTTCTGTAACACTCTACCTTGCCGCTTAGCCCAGTTCTCAGCACACATGTACAATTCAGCAACAGTCCCTGGTACCAGGTCAATCCTTCCAGGTCCAGGGAGGGAACTGTTTCCTGTGTTGGGACAATTGTTTAAAGATGAGCCTAAAGCAAAACTGAAGCCTTGCTGCTCTGGCCTCTGCATCGTGCATGATCGTCTGACTGTGCCCAGCTGCTCTCTGACACCCTTTAACTCTGCATTTTATCTGTGAAAACTGCTGTGGCAGAAACAGGCTGGAATGTGTACCTAATGCTCTTCAACTTAATACCCAGAAGCTGTGGACTGTGCCACAAGCATAGCCCTTACTTTGTTCTCTGGACAACAGTACTAAACAGTGGGGGTCAGGGAGTAGGTAAGGAACACCTCTGTTGATATTAACAGTCTCTTTCTGATAGCTTTTTGTTAACATGGCTCTTTAAGAGTATTCCCAAATCAACTTGTAAAACAGTGTTACCCACTGTGCCAAAGAAGAGTGTATGATCACATCTATCTGTGACTTAACATGTATTTAGGTGAAAACAGTGTGCTGTTTACTACTCTTCACAACACGTAAGCAAAATCATTGGTGCCCGTGTCCATGAGGTGAGGGCTTGAGAATTCATAATGAAAATATCGATGCTAAGCTATGACTGATTAGATGTGTGAAGCTGTACATGTGGGAGAATTCTGGCCTTAAAAAGCAGCTGACGGTGTGATTTCAGGGCGAGAGTATGGACAACTTCAACTGGGGAGTCCGCAGGCGTTCTTTGGACAGTCTGGACAAGTGTGACCTGCAGCTGCTGGAGGAGCGCCAGCTCTCAGGAAGCTCTCCCAGCCTCAATAAAATGAACCACGAGGATTCTGACGAGTCCTCTGAGGAGGAGGACCTCACCACCAGCCAGATCCTGGAGCACTCTGACCTCGTAAGTAGGAACTCTCCACCTCTTCTTCCCAAGAAACTGGGAGACTGCTCTTTGTCATTCAGGCAGCAGGGCAGTTTCCAGTTGCAACTAAAGAAACTTCCCACAGCTGCCAAACTCAAATCTGAGACTGTCGGGTGGGGTCTGTCTGATTCTAACTAGCTTCTTTGGAGGGTGCAAATGGAGACAACCACTAGGGGTTTCATCAGCCCTGAATGCCATCAGATTTGTTCAGGCCTAGATTTTCCTTAAATAACTTATTATGCTGAACTCTTTCTTTTAAAAAAAAAAAAAAATTCCTCCAACATCTGAAGTTTGAGGAAATAAGACATTTTGCTGGGGTTATCTGGAAAGAGAAGGGGTCTTTGTGTCTTACAGTGCTGGGCCTTGCCAGCTGCGGTGTTTAAGTTCTAATGACAGGGAAGTATGTATTACTATGTTCAATAGTTAGTACCTGTCCACTAGCAACCAGCTTGTACACTGGTTTGTACTCTTATGTAAAAAGTAATCAGAGCTTGTAAAGAATGGGAACGTCACACATGTTTCCTTTGCTTTCTCGACAGATCATGAATCTCTCCCCTTCGGAGGAGACTAACCCCATGGAATCACTCACGACCGCCTGTGACCTGACCCCTGCTGACCCTCACTCCTTTAACACCAGGATGGCTAGCTTTGATGCTGCTCTGCCTGATATGAATAATCTTCATATTTCTGAGGGTTCAAAGGTGAAGAGATTTTGGCAATTGTTGGTTGTGGTTTTCTTTCCAAAAAAAAACGTATTTCCAATTTTCTGAGCATTCTTAGCAGGTTATAAGTGGAGGGACTATCTTTATCTTTTATGAAATAATTGTTAGTGCCCCTGAGCCTAGGTTTTGAAGTTGCTTTACTCTCAAAAGACCTAAGCAACCATCTTCTTGTTGGTTGAAAGAGATTTGATTTGAGGTCCTTTTAAGATGAAACGTTTTGCATTTTCCAGAGAGCACAAACACTGCTGATTAACAGCAAAACAAATGTCTCAGATGGCTGAGACAGGGAAACTGATGTTCTTTGTCATGACTTTTATAAAACAATCTGTTAAGTGAGGTGTGGGTGTATGCATAGATTGGGTGACATTTTTTCCTATGTAGGAACCAATTATACAGGCTGTGCACTGATTGCATTCTCGCCTTTTGTTGGGCTATCACAAATTTCAGTATCAATCACAGTATTATGCACAAAACTGTCTTAATCGGCTCTCTGAGGAGAAAAGTAAGTAATGGATAGAATTTCCTTATTTAAAAGGTCAGCTTTTTAGAAAAACTTTAAAATGTGTATTTCATTTAAGGTTTATTTTATTGATTTGCATAAGCCATTTTGTCCATAAAACTATCAACTTCCACACTGTGTTCACATATGTATCCACATAAATGGCCAATAGTATAGAACTTTATTTTCTTATATTAGATATTCCAAAATTGCCTATTACTATTAGGATTAAAGTTTTCTTTAACTTGAATTTGGTTATGGTAGTTTAAGTTTAAAAGAGAAAACAGGAAAACATACATAGAAAACAGATTTATAAAAGTATATTCTTTCTGATGCTTCTACAGAAAAATAAAATACTGGCTATTCTGTATCCTTATACAGTGTACTAAAAATATATCTGAGATCTAGCAAAATCTATATACTGTAAACCAAGGGCAACCAACCAAACTGCAATCACCTAAAAATATTGAAGCTTGAAAAATAATTATTTCTAAGATTTCCCCATTACAAAAGGACTGTGACCAGGATTCTGAGAATTAGCAGAATCCTTTTCTAGCCAAAAAGGGGACCAGAAAGGAAACCTGAGATTAAAATGCCAGAACCTTTGGAATTAAACTTCATGGAACGGACATCACAAAATAAATGTGAAGTTATTATTAGCATATGTTATTTCTCAGTCTTGCAGTAGTCAACTTGTCTATTTTGAATGCTAAGTTATATAGATTTCTCATACAAAGCACTGCCTAAGTAATACTTTCATGGACTCACAAAGAAATCTATCAGGGCAAGGCTGAGTTTAATTTCTGAAAAGCTATCTCTGTTTTTTACATCAGCTGGGCTTCTGCAAAATTTGATTTATCTGTATTGTTAGAGAAAACAAGATGTTTTTATAAGATCTCAGCCTATCCCTAGTAGATTAAGTTTATATACATTAATAACCCAGACCAGTCGGCAGTCTCGTTGGCACCAGTCTAGTTTTAAAGAGCAGGAAGAGACAGATATGGATAAGCCCCTGAAACTCAGTATTTATAAGCAGTTCCTTCAAAGACATGAGATAACCTATTTCCCTAACATATCTGTAAACATTTCTAATTTCCCTATTTAATCCTAGATTCAAAATACTAAAGGGGCAGCCAGATGTCAACCGTGATAACGCTCTATTTCATATGCCTATTTTGCCCTGGTTTTGTCTTTAAGAAAATGACTCACTGAACCACGTACACAAGCTTTCTTCCTCTCCTCTTCTGTTCTGTGGTCAGGCTGCCTTCCTTCCTCTCCCGAAGAACAACTGGTCCTCCAGATGATTTCCCTCTGGCCTGGGTTCAAGCCCAGCCTCTTTTTCCATTTGACCTGCCAGTCGCTTTCCTGCCTCTCAGTGGTCCCAGCTCTGCCACCCTAGAGACGTCTCATCTCCCTGCTCATTCTACACTTTACGGCAACCCAAGAGCAGCCTCTCATATATATACGTGCTGCCTTCAGGGGATATTCCCAAGAGTGAAGCATATATGTATGTGGAGCTCAGAGGATGCTCAGTATGGAAGGCCTGTCAAAGAGGCGGGCTCAATGAATAGCTCTGGGTCACTCATGGGCATGGCAGAGACTTCAGGAGCCTTTACTATGCCAGGCACTGATGATTCTAAATTCTAGTTTCTATCGGTAACATTGGACATACTACAAATTATATACTGGAGAGTTAACTCCAGGTAACTTGCTTTAGAACACTGGGCTTGTACAACGAAGAGAGCTCTGAATCCAGAGATGGGTGTCTCTCACCCTGGCTTTGGCTCTGATTACATACCTGGTATTAGGCATGTCCTTTTCCTGTGTGGAGTATCTACTTCCTCATCTTTGAAAGTGGAGGTCAGACCCAGGGGGTCGCTTCCAAGTTTAGCATTTATACTCCTTAAGTGTGGATCAAATATGGTAATCTTCTGACAGCTTCTTTGGGAACTCTCTCAGAAAAGGCTGAAAAGAAGATAAAGAACAATGCTTCAGAGAATTCTTGAGTCTGGTTACACAAATTGACTATACCATAGCTAGAAGACAGATGCCCCCGATTTCCGTTATTCTCTGGATTTCAGAGTTGCCTCTGGATATCCTTACATGTTGGGGGATTCCTTTCTCTCCTTTGCTCCCAGGCTGATGCCGTCCAGGAAGAGGAGGACGCCACCGTGCAGGAGGATGACCTTTCCAGCTCCATCAATGAACTCCCGGCCACTTTCGAATGCAGCGACAGCTTTAGCCTGGATACGACTGACGCAGAAGAAAAAGGCAACCGAGCGCTGGACCACTTCACTCTTGCCAGGTAAAGGGTGTACATGGCACGTCATACTGGGTTTGCTCCAACTCCAGTTTAACGTCAGGCTTGTGCCTCTGGGACCTCCTCGCAAAGGAGTCCGGGCTGACATGACTTGGAAGGCTGTCAACCAGTAAGGAATCTTCCAGCTCCAGTGTAGGGCCTTATGCGGAACCAGTAAGGCTATGCCTATAGGAACTCTTAGAGCCCTGGAATAATAATGTACTCAGGCGCTCAGTCGTGTCTGACTCTTTGCAACCCCATGGACTGTAGCCCGCCAGACTTCTCTGTCCATGTGATTTTCCCAGGCAAGAATGCTGGAGTGGGTTGCAATTTCCTTCTCCAGGGGATCTTCCTGACCCAAGGATCAAACCTGCGTCTCCTACACTGCAGACAGATTCTTTACCACTGAGCCACCAGGGAAGCCCTAAAGCCCTGGAATAACATAAAAAGCCAAAAAGGAGCCCTTGGGGACGTGGTCCAGACCTTGTAAGCTTTGAAGATAAGCTAGCTTGGCAAGGCTTGGAAATGGAGTTCTTCCCATCTTGAGTTAAAAGACCAGAACAAGAGGCCCTTTATGAGCTACATACCTACTTTTTTTTTTTTTTAATGTGGGTGGCTTTCAGCTTCAAGACTGACATTTCTGAGACAAGTGAGATCTAGTCAGAGAATATAAACAGGAAACATAAAGGAATAGATTTTTTAAAAAAAACTTAATGTGGCATCTAGGATAAATCACAGATAATGCTACAGATCTGCTTCAGGAGAAGAAAGTCAGAATCCTAAAATCACTCCTCTGAACACTGCTTCTGACGTGGCTAGACAGAGGCTTTCTGTTATGGTGACACGTATCCTTTTGTCAGAGAAACAGCTTAGGGTGATACCTAGAGAAGAAATGTTGACTTTTCAGTTCATTTATTTTTCTCTCCTTTGTTTCCCTCTGTCTCACTGTGAATTTCTCTTATTTTCCTTTCTCTGCCCTTTTTCTCCTAGTCATTTATGTGTATGCACCCACTATTACTCTCCCTCCACAAAGGAAAAGTGAAAAGATTCAAAATTTTTCTCATTTTCTTAAAGTGAAAAATGAAAAAGACTGAAATGGGTCAAAGCACAGGAGTGAATGTGCCCTGTGTCTGGGGAAAGGCCGGCAGGAAAGTGAGGGTCAGTTGCTGAAGGCTAAAAAGCGGTCCCGTATCAGAATTGGGGAATCTTGGGAATTACGGAATCCTAGAGGTGAAAAATTCTCTTTTCTAGAATCAGAATCTCAAGACCTCTGACTGAGAGCCAGGCTCCAGAAGCAACCCCCACGGGAGGAGAGGGCAGGAGGGTGCCTCGGGTGAGAACCGACACTGCCGGCAAAGGTGAGGAGGACGCTGTTCCTGACTTTGTTGTCTGCGTTTTTTCCAGCTTTGGGGAAGGTGAGAGGGGAGTGTCGCCCCCTCCCTCGCCCTTCTTCTCGGCCATCCTTGCCGCCTTTCAGCCCACGGCCTGTGACGACGCCGAGGAGGCCTGGCGCAGCCACATCAACCAGCTCATGTGCGACTCGGACGGCTCCTGTGCTGTGTACACGTTCCACGTGTTCTCCTCCCTGTTTAAGGTGCGCTGCCCACAAAGGCTCCGCGGCTGCCAGCTGGTCTCTCCCTGGGTTTACACTACACTTTGTCCTCAGTTTCCTCTGCTTCATCCTTTCTTCCGTTCATTGTGGAGATGTTGTGCTGGGTGGTTCGGGCTGCCGGAACGTGATCCTCGCTGGCCCCTCCGGCTTTCACTGGCGTCATCAGGCACAGGCAGGCAGCCAGGCCTTCGGGACCACAGGTGGCGTCTTCAGCCAAGCCCATCCTCCAGCTCCTTTCCACTTCGACCTCTGGTGTACCTCTTTCTTCTTCGTGGTTTTTCCTTATCTTTTATCCCCACTCACCATGAATTCCTTCAACCTGCCAGCCTGTGACACTTTTTGAGAGGTTGATTCTCTTGAGGACATCATGAGATAAGGCATGGTAATGTGTGCTGGATGGAGGAATGGGGCCCTCTGATCACCTTCAGGAAGAACCATGGCAAAAGGGAGAGATAGGAAAATAAGGAATTATGTGAAAAGTGGAAAAAATGGGATCATCTGCTTTAAATAATTGCAAATTCAGGAAGCCATAATTTAGTTAATATAAAAGTAAAATCGGTTTTTGAGCCTGGAGGCCCTTCCATTCTTAGAGGATTGTATACCAATAGTACTAATAGCTAGTGTCTCCATATTCTCTGTTATTTGTGTGGCCCACTCACAAGTTTTCCAGTTTACTTTTCATGAGACCTGTCTGGGATGAACTGGGGGCTGGAGGGACTGTTAGCCTTAAAACAGGAAACAGTGGGCTGCTGAAAGATAAGAATCCAGAAACACCCTAACATTAAGCCAGACTGAAATTTAAAAACAAACTATCCCAAAGCTACCATTTGAGGTAAATTTGTAAAGATTCAGGAAAAATGTAATTTATTATATTGTTCTAAAGTCTGTGTTTAAGTAATGGTTAATCGTGTATATTTATGTTTGGCTGTTGTGATCCTGTCTTACTAGTTACTAGACTGCACGCTCAACTTTATAGTCCTGAGCAGGACTCTTCCTTCTGCCGAGAACCATCACCTCCTGTTTTCCCTCAGCTGTGCTCCCAATACATACAGATCCCTGATGGGGTGGCACTTCCATGAATGAGGCCTTCCTTTAGCTCTTTCTCCCCTTGCACTCCTGACCTGGGATCCCAGGCATCTGCCACACTGTTGGAATTACCTGTTTAGGTGTCTGTCTCCTGCAGGGGAGGGCAGGTAACGGTGTCTTGCTTTGATTCCAGTGGCTGGTACAGTGGCTCACACACAATAGGCGCTCAGTAAATGCAGCAGGAAAAAAACTTTTTTAATGTACATCTCAAAAGTATAGTTTCCACGTAATGCCAGTACATCAACAGGTTGTCATGTGAGCTGGTACATGGGGCTGGGTACTGGGAGGAACACTAGAGTTCGGATTTTTTTTTTATCAGTTGACTGGATCAATTCCTAAGACATTTATCTGCAATAATAATACAAATTGTGTTTCTCCTATTTTTTTTAATATTACATTTTTCTTTAAGAACTTTCTCAGCTACCATCAGATGCTCTGTGATTGAGAGCAAAGTCGCTGTTCCAGTATGCTGGCAATGAAGCACATTTCAGACACACAGTCTACGGTTCTTTCATCACACACTCACTGGGGCTGTTTACTTAGTTTCCCGATATTCCCCTGTGGTCTGGACACCACGTTGCCCTGTATTTGGTGGATTCTGGACGGAGTAGAGAGGAGGTTAACTGCAAAAATACTTTGCTTTTAAAAACAAGGAAATGGTTTCTAATGGTCCAGCAGGGATGGCTTTCCAAGTGTCTCCGTCACTCTATTTCCTTCCTGTGCTCCTGGGTTAGAATATTGTCATTTGTGTGCACAATGTCACCAAATCACATGCTGTTTTTATATGGAAGTCATAGGTGGCGCTAAAGTTCCCAGCCTCTCAGTCCAATAAAATGTAAACCCAGGTCTGACCATATTCTTGGGTGAGAGAGAAGAACCCAACTTCCTGGAGGACCTGGCTCCTCCTCACTCTGCCAGTCATCTGTTAATAGCTCTGTGATACACGGCATTTCCTGCTCCTCTCAGCTGCAGCATTCTGTCAAGTATTTTAAATTGCACATAAAACGAACACCACCATAAGACATAATGTTATGCGTTATGACAAGACTCTCAGATATATTAAATAAAAATAATATGCAGCACGGTTGGCATTTTTTTCTAGTATAACTGATAAGGAACCAAGAGCCTGCTGCTGTTTGGGGGACCTGCTAAGTACCCCATAGCAGGGCAGAGAGGATTTCTCGTGGATTAGATTCTCCAACTCAAAAGGTATGAAATCTCTTTGGGAAAAGCGAATGCCTAGATCTGGAATTATTTTTTGGTTAAATATTTTGTTCTTTTTGTTAAAAGATATTTTGAGTTGGAAGTTGGGGCTAAAAATGTTCTCATTTTGTCACTGACACAGGCCCCATGAGTCAGATTCTTCCTAATTACGGTTTTTCTTCAGGCAGTATAGGAGGAATAGTAACGTTTACAAAGCATTATCACTTATGAAAGGGATGTGAACTTAGAACCCTTACTCCATCACTTACTGTTTGCATGATCTCGAGTCCTCTGACCTCTCTTAACCTCAGGTTCTTTACCTGGTTGTGAGCACTGATGAGGTGACAATGTGCAAAGCTCTCAGGGAGACAGGTCCCACACAGAATATACTCTTTCTTTCTTCAGAGACTTTGTGGCTCCATTTTAGTCCTCCTGTCTCTGGGAGCTGTGATCTGGGAATGATAGAAAGGAGTCGTATCTCATGACCTTTTTCCTCTCACCCATACTGAAGTAATCTCAGAACTTACTCATCTGACAAACACACTAGGCGAAAGATTCTGGCTGGCACTGGCCATCAGCAAAAAAGCAAAGCAGCACTTATTTAAAAGATACATGGGCATCCACACATTGGGAAATGACATTTTAGGAAGAAACTTTGTCCACACTCACTCTGTTCCTATCTCACACACACACACAGGCCTGCCACTACATGCAGGACCTGTGCTGATTTGATATTTTCCTAAGAATTAAAGAAGTTTTTTTCTAGTGCCTAAGTTAAAACATGGCCTTTACAAATAGTAATTATGTTGCCTTTCAGAATATTCAGAAGAGGTTCTGCTTCCTAACCTGTGACGCAGCCAGTTACCTTGGCGATAACCTCCGGGGCATTGGATCCAAGTTTGTCAGCTCTTCCCAGATGCTTACCTCCTGCTCCGAGTGCCCCACACTCTTCGTGGACGCCGAGACCGTGAGTATCCCAAGCCTACTCCCATGGTCAACGGCCTGCCCAGCGGAGAGTGTGGAACTTCAGGGAAGCACGTGTGTAATTACAGTTTGTTGGAAAGATACTTCCGGTGTTTGTGAGCAGCGCTGTGTGGTGATGGGAGCCCCAGAGGCCTGGGTCTGCACAGGAATGGCTGTGCGTGGCCAGCCAAGGCTGTCACTGCAGGAGATCAGGGAGAGACCCTCCTCCCCAGCCCTGTGCTCCCTCTGTGTCCATGGTGCTTCTCTCTGATGACCCTAAAGGCTGTGAACATGGTGAGCTAACCTCTCAGAGCAGCCCTAGCCAGTCCCCATGATGCCAGGTCAGCCAGCCAGATGGATCCCCAGAGGCACCATGTCATCACTTTCTCTTCTTTCAAGAGACCACCTGCCCTCTTGCTGGATTCGTCCAGCCCCACTGCAGATGATAAATTTGAAGGATAATTAAAGTAGTCGCTGGCTGACTGCTGAATCGTGACTATATAAACACAATGCTAACCTTCCAAGACCGGCGAGCTCTCTGTAGGGGAGAGGGGCACCTCTTTCCAACCCCCATGCATATCACAGAACCGTCTCATCTGCTCAGGACTTACTGGGGTTTAGAGACAGTGAGGATGTGCTTCACTTCTGAAAGTCTCTGAAGAGTCATTCTTTCCAAGAACTTGATTAGTGGTTGGCTGTCTTGCAGCAAAGAATACGATATGAGAAATCTTTCCATCTTAAATGATTTAAAATGCAAATTAAATACAAAGACCTAGTTGGAGGTCTGTCTTCACATTTCCCGGAGTACTACTGGATGAAGACACTGGAGTCCATGCATAAAATGGATGCCGATTCTTAATGCAGGCTTCTGTAGAATGCTTGTTAAGATCTGTCTGTCTAAACTGATATGGGGGAAATGGGTATCTTCACAGGAAATTTAAATTAGCAAGTCATATTCAAGTGCAATTGCTTCTGAGAGTGGAGCAAAATTACAGACTGTACAGGTTATTAAAACAGATGCCACCCCCGACACACTCTATATTACATCTAAATATACTTCTCTTTTCTCTCTGTGTGGCCATGCCTTTGTCAAGGTGTCTCTCTGGAAGTTATTTTAATACAAATTATTTTCCTGTCTTTATTAGCTCCTTTCTTGTGGACTTCTGGACAAGCTCAAGTTCAGTGTTTTAGAACTGCAAGAATATTTGGATACCTACAACAACAGGAAAGAGGCCACTCTCTCAGTAAGCGTCTGTGTCTCTGTGCATATAAGTTTCATTAACACCAAATGAACCCAACCACCATGAGCTCTTGGGAGGCGATGTGAATAACACAAGAGAGGCCCTTTTGGGAGAAGACAGACGTATCCAGTCTTCCAACTTAATGGTGGTAGAACTATCAATAGTATGGGTTATATAAAAATGATACCTACAAAAGAGAAATTTTTTCAGCTTTCAATTTTAGCCCTATAATTTTTCTAACCAAGAAATTGGGGAAAGTGGGTATCTGTTTAATGTGTATCACTTTATCAACATTATAACCTCTCTTTTCTCAGAAATTGATTAATAAAACTGTTAATTGCGTCCTTCCAGTGTTCGCCTCACCCAAAACTGGTTGAGATGGATCTCATCTCTCTCCTCCACCACTCTCAGTAGCTGTCTCTCCCCATCACCGTGGTTTCTCTTGGCCTCAGCTCCTGCTCTTTTCTTCCTCCTTCCTTCAAAGATGTAAACTGTAAAATGTTACAGACAGAAGTGATTCAGAAACCATCCATGTAGACCTCCTGATTTCCAACAAATATTTGTGTGTAATTTCCAGGGAGCACTTCCCATCGTAGACCAGACACTATAAAAAGATCGTAGATTTTGAAGTCAGATGGAATTTGAACTCAAACTGCAGTTCAGTTTCTTAAGGGTTAGTAACCCTGGATAAGTTACTTAACCTCTTGTCATCTCAGATTCATCATCTATAAGACAGTGATACACTATAATAGTCACAGCAGCTGTCATTTTCCTGAGTCCTTTTTATATATCCAATAACCTGGTAAGAGTTATCTCTCTCAAATCATGTAATGCTTGCAACTACCCTGGGAGTTGCTATTATTCTTCTCATTAGCTGGGAGGTTGAAAAGTAGTTATTTAAACCCAGGTCTGTGGGATTCAAAGGTTCATGCTGTTAACTCCAACTCAATATTGCCTTTGAAATAGAAAGAGTGTATGTAAACTGCCCTGCACAAGTACCTCATACACAGAAGACATTCATTCTTAAGTTTTTGTTTCTTGTTACATTTCCATGACTGTCAAAGAGAGAGTTCTAACATTCTACTGCAGCAATTCCCTTTGTCTTCTATTTCTGTGGCTCTTTCACTCACTGTTTTCCAGCTTCTCGGGCATCAGTTAATAAAAGTAATCCTTTAATTCTGGTTGGTGAACAAGCCAGTCTTTTGATGTCAAGTGTGAGTTTCAGCTCTTCGGGGCTTGCTGTGTTCTACCCAAAGGTTCCTTTCACATCTATACTAGTTACTATACTAGATAGTTAAGCTGGCAGAATCTTTTAAATAGCTGGGCTATTATTGTAAGGTCTTTCTTACAGTAAACACATTCTTAAGCCACCACTGAATTCACCCGTGTCTCTCTCTCTGACAACAGTGGCTCGCAAACTGTAAGGCGACATTTGCAGGAGGCTCGAGAGATGGAGTGATTACCTGTCAACCCGGGGACTCAGAGGAGAAGGTAATGAACACCTGTTAGAGTTCATCTTTTCTGTGCTCTGACTTTGTGTGTTGGTTTTGATATACCCAAGAAGCGTGGAACTTGGGAAGAGGGAGGAAGCATCATCCCATACATTCCCACGAGACCTGTACAGTAAGCAAGAATGACATGAGCCAAGCATGATGGTGTGTTGATGGGATTGGTGGGGGAGGGTCTTCTTTTTGGAAAAGCAGAAGTATAAAAATAACCTTTCTGCTGGACACTAACTATACTAACCATTTTCCTAATAAAACTGTTCTTCGTTCAGAATATAAAACCAATGTCATAGGGCAATTATCTTTCAATTAAAAATTTTTAAAAGAGGGAAAAAAATCATTAATTCTTCACTGAACCACTTCTTTCAGTGAAGAAAGTCTCTGTTGACCTTTCAGCAATCACTCAGATTTTTCTTCTCATTTAGAACTGCTTTAAGTATACACCTCAGTCCAGCTGGCTTATAAATGTGTGCCGCCTTGTAAAAGAAACTCGGCAGAAAAGCGTGAAGTCACTCATTCTGTAGTTACTGCTGAGTGGTCCCCATGGTGGGTACAACAGTGAATTCTGCCTGGGTAGAGCTTCTGATCTATTCAGGGAGATGGACATTAACAGTCATATGTGTGTAAACTGTGACAAGTGCCATTAAGGAAAGGTGGGAACAGTGAGCTATGAAAGGATATAGCAGAAAACCTGGCCTAATGAGAGGGCGGTTCCGGGAAGGCTTCTCCACAGAGGTGCCATTCAGGCAGAGATCTCAGCTCTGAGCTGGAGTGTGCCAGGGGTTGCAGGGTGGAAGGCAGGGGCTCGGTGAGCCTGTGAAGGCCCCAAAGTGGCAGGGAAAATGACCCTTTGTGAAGACTGAAGGGATCCTGTGTGGCAAGGCAGGTAGGAAGTGACCAGGAGAAAAGTTGCAGAAGCCAGACCATGCAGGGCTTGGGTGCTTATCCTGACATCAATGGGAACCAATTAAAAGTTGTTAACAGGAGGGTGTGATTAGACTGGGGCTCTCCCACACTCCTGTGAAAACAGACCTAGTGAGCAAGCGAGGATTTGGGAAGACAGGTTAGGAGGCTACTTACTAGTCAAGGCAGAGATGTCCACTTGTAATTACACTATCACATCGAGAAAAGCATGTCAGAGTGTGGGGCCTTCAAAGGATGAGAAATCACCTTCAAGGTGGGCCTTGTGCAGAAATGATGGTGTTGCTCCATTTCAATATTGATCTTATATCCAGAGTTGGTGGAAGATTATTTTTCTAATTGGAGCTACCATTTGGCTTCCATTCCAAAGAAAAACCAAACAAATGTTTGACCTCAGAGCACTGCTTATCCTCCAGTGATTTACTCCAGCTCTCTTTTTTAAGTCAGATTCTCTGTCTTCTGGAATAGTTTGATGGTGCCCATTATTCTGAGCACTCTTTGCATGACGACAGATGGAAGCAGGGATTAGGAAGTAAGCTTTCACTTGAAGAATCTATGTCTGGGGAAAATAAAATTATATCTGGATATAAATTGCAAAGTCAACATGACAGAAATTACTCCACGTGTATATTCTATTTCAGACAAGCGTGGACTTTGTGGAAGGATTAGTGCTTACCTTACTAAACCTAGCAAACTCTTGAGCAGTTAGAGATGTCAGCTGGCCAGAGATGATGACCACGTACAGACAGGCATGTGAAGTCTCCAGACCCCAAGGCTTACCCCATAATGGCAGTAGCCGATTTCTAGTCATTCTTAACAGGTGACATAAGTGAGAAATTACTGTGGAATTTGTGGAAGAGAATATAATTGTTTTCTAGATGTTGAATATTTTCTGACTTTTTGTCTATTCTCAATATAAAGTTGTGACATCAAATTAATGAGGAGAGTTTACACTTAGGTAGCCTATAAGCTATAACCAATTCACAGACATGTTTTATTCAGCTTGTACAAGTTAATTGATTCAACATTTTGAACTTGTGTGAACACATTTGAACTTGTGTGAACACATTTGAACAAGTGTGAACTTGAAATTGTTCACACATACCCTCAAAACAGCATTTATGGCATCTCTTAAAATAAAAAAAATTAAAAGCTAGCAACACCAGGCCTGCCTTCCTAAAGTGGCAGCAGTGGCAGCAGCAGTGGCAGCCACCTTGAGCTGGGTGGCTCTCCACCATCCTTGTGCAGTGAGTTCCTGACCCTGCAGGTGAGAGCCAACCATCACGATGTTGTTTTCTTTATGATAGGAACATGTGCCTCTGTACCTAGGCCCCAAAATGGGGAAGTGAACGCCAAGTAGAAAGAGTTGTGCCTTTTGAGAAAAACGCCAGTGTTCCTCTTTGCTGCTGTGAGAACCATCTCTGTGTACTAAGATGCAAGGGCCCCCGTGCTGGGCTCCCTCCTGGAAGGAGCCTTGGAGGAGGATTCCCAGTGCGTGTACAAAACAGAACAAACCGTGCTCCTGAAAAAAGTGCTTCTAATATGTGAGAAGGATTTTGGAACAGAAGTTGTTTTTTTGTTTTTTTTTAAGGCAGGCATGATTAGTTAATACTTTAGGCTATTGGGTGACTACAATACCAGTTCTAGAATGAGGCACAGCGCACAGTTAATAAGATGTAAAACAAGGTGGGCGTGTGAGTCCCAGACATGGCTTTACCAGTGTTTTCTCCACCTGTGCACATCCTGAAGACAGACACATCTCTACATGACTTAAAAGCCAGCACTGACCTATCCATTGCCCGTGGAATTCATTGTGGAGTGGCTTCTGGGGAGCTGAAGTTCATAGAAATGTAGGTGAGGGTAAAGCGTTGCAGCTCTGGGCTCTCCAGGCCACAACCTCAAGCCTTCAGTGAATTAGCACAGCTCACCTCCTGGTTCTGCAGAGCTGGCCCTGGGAAAGCTGCAGAGGTCATCGCTTCATCTGCTGTAAGTGATTTTAGCTGATGGACACGGAATTTCACAGCCATTTCTGAGCACTACTTGAACACTCGACCCTATGGACTCAAGTACAATAATTTACATTTAGCCCCACTACATTTTATTACATTCAAATCATCATAGAATCTTCCTGGACACTAACCCTCTTGGTTGTGTGTTTCCTATCCCTGCCTAATCCATGAATGGGAGAAGCCTGCAACCTCTGTTCTACAGATTGAACAACAAGCTAAATGTTGAACAAGACAAAATGTTTCTCCAGCTAAACTGTAACCCATTAAACTTCAGATAGTCAGTCGTTCTCTATAAGGAATCTCTTTTCTAGACTGACTAAGGAAATGCCTCCTGAAGTGGAAGTTTTCTTGAAAAGTAAATACTTCAAGCTGTGCAATCTATATTAGAGGCTTAAACGTATTTATCTTTCAAAATTTTGGAAGATATTCATGACAAATGTCCAAAAGAACTACTCAATAAATGTAATACAACAGTCATCAATGTGCCAGAGCCAAGTGATGTTAGCAACAGTGAGAACGTATTGTTTCTACCTGCTCAGGAGGTCACAAGCATCTATATAACAGAGTGGGCTTCCCAGGTGGTGCTAGTGGTAAAGAACCTGCCTGTCAATGCTGGAGACATAAAAGACACAGGTTCGACCCCTGGCATGGGAAGATCCCCTGGAGGAAGGCATGGCAACCAACTCCAGTACACCTGCCTGGAGAATCCCATGGATAGAGGAGCCTAGGGGCTCCTAGGGTCACAGAGTCAGACACAACTGAAGCAACACATGCAACACAAAAGTAGGAAAGCTTCAACACTTGGCTAGATTTTCTAAATTCTATCAAGTTTAGTTTAAACCAGTGACTTTCAGAGATTAAACATGGTGAAAACCATAGCTAATATATTAACAGTAATACTGTGACTTACCTTCTGACATGTCAAAAATTTCTAAGGGGGGGACATTCCTTGTGGTTCAGTGGTTAAGACTCCACACTTGCAATGCAGGGAGGGGCAGGTTTGATCCCTGGTCAGGGAACTAAGATCCTGCATGCCAAAAAAAAAGAAAAATTCTTAGATTTTTCACCTAACTAGCTGTCATAAGCAAAGCACTCCTTTCAGAGCAGAGTACAGACAAACAAGAATGGCTGTGCTACCGCTGATGTCTAGGCTTTAAAGCTACCTTGTCTACGGTGGGTTCTTAATATCTTGACTTAATTTTTCTTCTCATTTTGAGAAAACATACCTCCAAATCCAGTTCAATAAATCACGCTGTATCAGGTGTACAGGAACAGGGCTTAAAGAAAATGTTTGTGACCAAATAAAACAGTGACATTTCCACATTTTCAAAAGAATCTTGAATCACCAAAAACAAATACATCTGTAAAGATTTCTCAAGGGATTATTTTTACAACCTGGATACCAGAAAATATTAGCACAGGGCGGGGAAAAAGCTTAACATTTTCCTTGAAAGGCATTTTTCACTATCTTTTTGAAACTCTAAATGCAAACTTGGTCCCAGCCTGAGGCCAAGGAAAGGATTTTTGAGATAGTAAATATCAATGCAGCTTAGACTAGCCTACCTAAAAAGGAGTGTGTAAGAAGGACTCGGAGAACCGGTGTTCATCAAGTTGGCCAGCTCCCAAGAAACACAATTTTGTGCCCTGAGTGCCAGGTGGGAGGAATTTGTTGACAATGAAATTCCTTAGCATGAGGCTGGAGTCAGAAAGTCTCGTTGGCCTTCATTAAACAGAGAAGATTTTCCTTTAGCTGATCTGACGACCTTCTGGGATTACAACCTTGTTTTGGAAACCAGTAAAAAGACAGCAGTTTCTTCACATAAGACCCTGTAATTGCTCAGTACTTGCTTCTTTCCATGCTTCTGGAAAGTAAATTCCATGGGAGAAGCAGTTACATGCTAAGGTGCTTACTAACATTTCAATCAAATTTGATGTTTTCTAAAAAGTCCTCACAGTGGAGACTCTGTACGTGTAGATTTAAGACTAGCCTTGTAATCCTTTCTTATGTGACTCTGTCTTTCAGTCGTATGTAAGGTTTGGTTATAAAAATGTCTAGCATAATCGTTATAAAGTTTTCTTGAAAATAGTAAATAACTTGGGTTGTATAATCTTTATCACAGGCTTAAAGCTTTAAAATCTATTTACAGCCAGGGTCAAAAAAACTACTCAATAAACTTGATACAGCAGTCATCAATGTGCCAGACCCACATGGTATTACTAGCAAGTGAGACAAGAAGAGACCCTGAGAAGGCAGGGGGTGAGGGAGTTGGTACTGATGATGCTTTATGTTTGAAGATACTAATAATTTGATAGTTTTATTAATAATAATTTGCTGGCTTTATTTTTTGTATACTGTACCTTATGTTAAGTACAACATATTAAACTGATGATAATTTAGGTTTTTTTGGGAAAGAGTTTTAAAGTAAGTGGTTTTTGTTATCGGTGATTAGAAATAGAAGATCCTTAAATATTTTGAATATCCAGAACCAGATGTATTGACCCATAGTTAGAAATGGCCAAGTGGATTTTTTTTTTAATATTCAGTCAGGTTGTGGTAATCTCTTACCACATACAGAAACCTTCCCTAACAAGTCTATGATTACAATATGGTGACACCAAAAATATGACAGCTGTAGCTGAACATGGCCCAAGTACAAATTTATATTCTTCTAGACTAATGGTTGGTTCTAGAAGACTTTTAGAAATTCACTAATGGGGGAAAAATTATAAAAAATAAAATGCAAGGTTACTTGTTATAGCTCACACTTGTTTGGGAGGATAAAGACAACATTCAATCCTTTGAAGTAATATATAGCTCTCCTGTCAGAGGGCTTCCCTTGTGGCTCAGTTGGTAAAGAATTGGCCTCCAAAGCGGGAGACCTGGGTTCAATCCCTGGGTTGGGAAGATCCCCTGGAGAAGGGAAAGGCTACCCACTCCAGTATTCTGGCCTGGAGAATTCCATGGACTATAAGGTCCATGGGGTCGCAAAGAGTCGGACAGAACTGAGTGACTTTCACTCACTCCTGTCAGATATTCTCAATGTGGAAAGCAATAGGACTAAAGAAAATGCCACTTAGATTGTTAATTATATGCTAATTAGATAGTCATAGTTCAGCAGATACGGAGCCAAGCACATAAAAGACTCTGCCTTAACTAACATTTAGCAATGACTGTTTGGGGCGGTAGTTCTTCCAAATTAATCCAATGGCATCTTCACAGTTTTACTACATTTACATGTTATTCACATTTAAACACTAAAATCTTCAAGCAATACAAGTTTTCACTTACGGCCTCCAAGATCAACAAAGCAACTAATCAAGAGAATCTAAAGGATCGCAAATTATGTTTTCCAATGACACGTTTCCCATTAGAGCTTGTCTTAAACTGGACCGCTGTGCATGTTGAATGGGTACAACATTTGCAAGCATTTATCACGGTGGGGCGAGCGATGCTAATACTGCTGGACGGCTCTGCTCTTGAAGAGGGCCGTGCTCTCTGCTGCATGCAGTACACTGACCCTGTACTCTCTTTCCTTTCCTTTGTTTCCTGTGCCATGCTTGCTGTGTAGCAAATGGAATCTCTTGCAGTAAGTTAACTTTCTTTCATACTTTGTCCATTTAGGCATGGACCCATAACAAATCTTATTTTTACTGTGACTATTATATCTTTTAGCATGTTTTTCCCTTTTTTGTTTCATTTTCTTTTATTTGGTAGACTAAGACATGTAGTTTTTATTAGATTCCAGGCTGCTTTCCTCCCAAAATAGAAACCTATGTTGCTATGAACTCCCATGCGCTAGGTGGGGTATTTCTAGTAATAACTACCATTACTGAACACTTAGAAAAGTCAGGGTTTTCATAGCTGGGTTTCACCCTAACTTGTGAAAGGTAACATTCTGTTTTTAGATGATACTTTTTTATCTGAAAGTTGTCTTTAATACCTGATTTTGAAAGGTTTCCACAAACAAAAGTTTAAATGATCATAAAATGTGTTACTAAAACAACCAAAGACCTAATTTGCATTAATGAGTGAGTATAGCTACTTCTTTAAACTTAGGCTTGTTATAAGCACTGAGAGATCACAAAAATTTAAGTAGAATTTCCCCCTACCCTAAGGGCCAGGGAGAAAGGAGAAAGAAAAACTCTATCCAGCATGGTCTTAGCACGAACTAGAGTCATTTTTAAAAATTAGGATCAAACGTATGTTAATAATACCATTAATGGAATATTCTTCCTAAAAACCTAAATTTAAATTCTTGTCATTTCTCTCCTTAAAGTGATCTGGGGAAAAAAATTTTACGTCACCTCAGCAGTCACCTAAGCACCTCAGCAGCTCTCAATTCTGCATTCTTTTTAGTCATATTAAGCTTCCCTGGTGGCTTAGATGATAAAGAATCCACCTGCAAGGCGGGAGACCTGGATCAGTTCCTGGGTTGGGAAGATCCCCTGGAGGAGGGCATGGCACCCTACTCCGGTATTCTTGCCTGGAGAATCCCTACAGACAGAGGAGCCTGGTGGGCTATAGTCCATGGGGTCACAAAGAGTTGGACGTGACTGAGCAACTTCCACACACACACCAAGAGTAAAAGAAAGGCCCTGTTTATCCTTACTTAACCACATTTGAATGGTGAAGTGTTGGTTTAAGCCACATATTTAACCCACTTTCACTGATGACTGCTGAGCCATGCAGTTCTATCTGGTGAAGGCTGTCCTTTTTCCTCTGGCAGAATCCCATCCTCTACTTAGCAGCTAACCCTTTCCTGGGATAAACAGGCAAAGTTTAGAGGCCATTAAGCAGATACAGCTCAAACAGTAGTCATGATCATCGGTGTTGGAATTACTCATGGTTTATCCTTACTTTACAGTACATGTATGCTATATAATGAAAACATTTTCAATTCCAGAGGTGTCTATAGGGCTTAAGGCCCATTTTGTAGGAATAGTTTTAAAAAATTCTTTCCACAGAAAGTTTTGCATGCTTTTCATCATTTCTCCTTTTTGTAAGCACTTTGGGCCCTTTTTATATCTAATTCAACATGTATCTGTTGAGCACTGAGTAGAAACATTGTCGGTAAAACTGGCACAGAACCTTAGACAATCACATGACTTTTCCTGTGTTTACAAACTTTAAGATCCGTGCCTGCACCCTAAGTGGCAGCCAAAATCGTCACGAGGAATAATCTCTCGAGTGTCTCCTGAATTGATAAATTTTGACACCTAGAACCACTTAATGTCGTGCCTTTCAAATATACTTTTAATAAAAAGAAAATGTTTTAAAAGACATATAGCTTATAAAAATTAACACAACCACAGCTGTAATTTGTAGATATTACATCTAATGGACAAATATAATGGAAATTTGGCAGTTCACCAAGTCCCTTTATAGCTACTACTAATTCTATTTAGTAATCTTACAGGATTTGTTTTAT
Source organism: Bos indicus (assembly GCF_029378745.1). Lineage (NCBI taxonomy): Eukaryota > Metazoa > Chordata > Mammalia > Artiodactyla > Bovidae > Bos > Bos indicus. The sequence goes on along the minus strand of NC_091771.1, from coordinate 28,600,013 downwards.
TCTATATTATACTGTGAATTTCTCACTGATATTCATTGATTGGATTTTATTGTTCTGTGTTATTTAGAATGGTAACAGCTAGTTACGCTTCCTTGTTTTAAAAAGAAAAAATGTTCGTCTCCACTAAGATTTCACTTACTATGTAAGAATGATCCTTAGTAACTATTTCTTCCTACACAAATTCTCTCTTTAGCAACTGGAACTGTGTCAGAGGTTGTATAAGCTACACTTCCAGCTGCTGCTGCTTTTTCAGTCCTACTGTAAGCTCATCGGCCAGGTGCACGAAGTCAGCTCCACGCCAGAGGTGAGCACCCCACCCCCAGCCCCAGGTCCTGCCATGAGCTCGGCACTGCTTTTCCTTTGTTCTGCCCCCGACCAGTCTGTGTGTAATAAAATCACTTGAACATTTATAATCATTTCACTTAAGCACAAGTCTTAAAACACTAGTGTCTCCTATTTATTTCCATGCTCCTTTGGTGGTGCCAGGACTGGGCGAGGCAAGTGACCTACCTGGACACAAAATGCAAGGACAGCCTTGAGGGTCCCGGGGAGCCAGCTCGGCACAGCGCTGAGGGAGGTGCTCACCCTAGCGATGAGATCCACACACCTTCAGTATTTAAAACTTACCTAGATTTGAAATAAGAGATTAACTTTCAAGCTTTAAAAACTATGTGTCTAAGACAGTCTAACAACTATATAAAAGGCTTATTAACTTCTTTTAATTTTGAGCCTGGGGCTGGAGTGTATCATTGTGTCTAAGCAGCATCTGCGTGAAGACTGTCCTTGAGGGCTTCAGTTCTATAGCTTGTTCAGTGAGCAAGCTGGGAATGAAGAAAGGCAAAGATATTGGGTAAATCAACTTCCCAAAGAAAACAGTCATCCTCAGTTTGCATTAGAAAGGAAAAAAACCTTTAAATTCACATCTGTTCTTTTTTTAAATGCTCTTGAGGTCAAATTGCAATACAGCTATCTTCAACAGTACACTTCAGGGGCCCTAGAAGTGACACAGATTCTCTTTATGGTTTATTTCTTAATAACACAGGATCTTCTGGTTCCAGTGAATCTGAGGGAAAATATCCTTACCTCTGTGATTAATACTAATGTGACATTACGATTTTTCCTCCTCTCTCTTAAAATTATGTCTTTCATCTTTTCCCAATGCATAGGGTTAGGGATAAAAATTTATTCTTCAAACAGGTCCATGTTCGTGATTACATTTATTAGGCACTTATGTGCCCAACTGTTTAAATAAGCTGTGAGGTGGATAACATCTTCAGTCTCACAGCACTGAAGGCACATAAGAGTCTATCTGCTTGACCATGTAGTAGTCAAGAATGCACAAGTGGCATCTAAACCCAGCTTTACCCAGCTCCCCCGCCTGTTCTCTTAGTGCATTTTATCTCTATGTGTTCCCTTCTACTTAAATAGAAAACATTAAGAGGAGTCAATCTTTTATACAAGCAGAGTATGCCAGCTGTTGATACAGTTATTCAATGCATACAGCCCCATAGCCCTACATATATCAAGCAGTATAGTTCCATCAGTCCTGTTTTTAGTTTACTGAGATATTAAGCTTGTGCTTAACCAGACGTCATACAATTTTAATTGGGGGTGTAAAATCCAGCCTGCAACTAAATACACTAAAAATACTTTTTTTTTTGAACAGCTGCTAAATATGTCCAGGGAACTGAGTGACCTAAAGAAAAACCTGAAGGAGGCCACTGCAGCCATTGCAGCTGACCCTCTTTACGTCGAGGGGGTGTGGTCCGAGCCAACCTTCACGTCCACTGAGGCAGCCATCCAGTCCATGCTTGAGTGCTTGAAGAACAATGAACTTGGCAAGGCTTTACGGCAAATAAGGGAATGCAGGTAACGGGACTATTTGTATTGTTGTTTCGTTGCTAAGTCACGTCTGACTCTGACCCCATGAACTTGTAGCCTTCCAGGCTCCTCTGTCCATGGGGTTTCCCAGGCAAGCATACTGGAGTAGGTTGCCATGCCCTCCTCCAGGAGATCATCCCGACCCAGGGATCAAACCTGCATCTCTTAAGTCTCTTGCATCGGCAGGCGGGTTCTTTACCACTAGTGCCACTTGGGAAGCCTGCTAGTTAGAGATGGTTAAAATACATGCGTGCCTAACAGTCACTTTGTCAGGGCTAGGTACTAAATCACTGTGGAAGGAACATTGAGATGTTTATATAAAGTCTCCTCAGATCCTTCCGATTACCATGACAGAAACATCAGGTTTCAGAACTTATTGTCTGAAATATGAGTGTTGGTTCTGGTTATCTGTCATCTCTAAAATGTTTAAACACTTGAAAGTATACTCCAAAATAATTTTAAAACTAATTTTTTGAATGTATCCTTTTTGGGACTTTCTCCCTACATTTTGATAGTATATTTACATTCATTGTAACCACAATGCTATAGCAAATAAATGTTTTAAGATTATAGGATTCCATTCTGGCTTTTTTTTTGGCCACATCTTAGTTCCTCAACCAGGAATCAAACCTACTCCCCTCTGCAGTGGAAGCTCAGAGGCTTAACCACTAGACAGTGAGGAAAATCCCCCTATTCCTGATATTCTTCTCTAGTTTTTTTAACCAAAACCAATAACAATTAATATTAAAATTGATTATAGTTATATTTACACAATTCTGATTACCCAAAAAAGCCACAGAATTATATTTTGGATGGCTGAATTGTATAGTGTGTGAATTTTACCTCAATAAAGCTTTTGTATTCATAAAGTAGTTTTCTTATACTAATAAAGGGGAGGGAGGTGGGAGGGAGGTTCAGGAGGATGGGGAACACGTGTACACCTGTGGCGGATTCATGTCAATGTATGGCAAAACCAATACAAAATTGTAAAGTAATTAGCCTCCAATTTAAATAAATAAATTTATATTAAAAAAAAAAAAGACTCAACCTTATAAATAACAGTGCCTCTAACCTCTGCTACTCTTTTCTGCCTGCAGAAGTCTGTGGCCCAATGACATCTTTGGAAGCAGTTCTGACGACGAGGTCCAGACACTGCTGAATATTTATTTCCGTCATCAAACTCTGGGACAGACGGGCACTTACGCATTGGTGGGGTCTAACCAGAGCCTGACTGAGATCTGCACCAAGCTGATGGAGCTGAACATGGAGATCCGGGACATGATCCGCAGGGCCCAGAGCTACCGGGTCCTCACCGCCTTCCTTCCCGACTCCAGCGTGTCCGGCACTAGCCTCTGACAGGAGCCTCCCATCCCCCATGGGCGCCAAGCTGGGGGTGCTGCCGTGCTGGGATGACGTCATTCGGTGTCTTCTCAGCCTTCAAAAGGCTTGGTCAGACTGTTCTCCCTCTTGTTACCTGCAGGACTTTTCATAAAGAGGATGGCAGAACTTCCCACGTGTAGCAATACTCTTAAGAACCAAGGTAGCATAGGACCGTTCTGGAACAGCCTCCATCCGTCATCCTGTGTGGCACAAAATCGCGTTAACCTTTTACTGAGCAAAAACTCACTACTGAAGATGTGACTTCCATTGCATACCAAAGCCAACTACTCTGAACAATACCCTCCTTTCTAGAAACAATTTTAGATTGGCAAAAGTGCAATGTTTTCTTCACTAAAAAATATTTTATATTCTAAAACTTGTACATTCTTTTTCCTTTTTTTTTTTTAACCTTTGTTTTTTGTGTGTGTGTGAGGTGAGCTGAGGAAGGAGCAGGCAGAATGAAGCTGGCCACTGAAAACTGTAAGACGGTCAAAAGCTGACAGCCTGTGTATGTGAAAAGGGAATTGTAAATGGACAATTTAATGTACACTGAAATTTGAATACCATTACTGTATCTAAAAGGAGCTGCTATGAAGTACCTTTCTTATGTTGCTAGGCTACTGTCTCGGAAAGCCCTGGATCTCTTTGCAGGGGTCTGTGATTAAGACCCTCGCACCAAAAATGGTCCAGATAGACCTTTTTTTAAGGATCTTGGCTGCTTTTTACTAGAATGTTGCTTTTATGAACATATTTATACTACAGAAGGATGAGTGTTAATTTTAACCAACTTTGCCATTTTGTAGAAAAAAGTGAAAGACATCCACATTATAAATTCCAAGTCTCTCCACCTGTTACGCATGCATATTTTAATATCCACGTGGATAGCCAGAAATAGGACATAAAGGTAAAATATGAGTTGTCACTTTGTTTCTTAAGAAATGTCATTTTATTTGTAATATATATGTAAAGGGCCATTCTTAAGTTTTCTCCTTAAATTTAATGCTGTCAAGTGTTAGCTGTGTGCATGTAAACCTGTTGCACATCAGAAACATATTCAAAGTTTATCTATGTAACTTATTCACTCTGTAAATACATTTAAAGTTTTTGTGATGTAATCTCGGTTGACATTCTGTTTAGAACTGCCTTTAAAGTAAAAAAAAAAAAAAATCATACTGACCACAGGTTTTATTTCTACTTAATGAAGATTTTTGCTTTGATTTATATTTTTGCATGTGAGTTGCCATGGTGACAATCTCAAGGAGTACCACACTCGTGTGTTCCATGATTGGCAGCCAGGGGGTTGTGAAGCAAGTACTATGACCCTGGGAAACAGGAGGTCTCTGTAACCTCTTGAGGTGGACACCAAAGACTGTAACCCTCAACCAGCTCTCACTACAATCAGAAGCAAGAAACCAGAAAACAAGAGCTCTCATTATCCACAGCCTATCATTAGGTTGTCATCCTTAAAATTTTGAAAGAGACCCATTAATGATAAGGAAAAAGTAGTGAGTTCTATTCTTTCACCACAACCCATCTATTCTTCACCCAACTCAAAAAATGGGATCATGGAAACACACAACAATCTAACTTCTATGGTCTTCCTACTTATACTCCTTAGATTAACCAATGTAACTTGTTTCCTAATATACAACTAAATCATAAGTAGTAATTCTCTAGAAGTATCCACAACAGAGTCTGATCCAAGATTTTAATTTTACCACAGATACAATTATTAACTGGGTTTTAATGACTTTCTGGACATTGCTGTCAACATACTATTTTGATGATTTTCAACTTACCCTAAAGATGATTAACCATAATCTGTAGGAAAAAATTGAATCACAATCTCTTGGGGGGCAGAGGGGGTGGAAATTTCACAAAATGCAGGTTTCTGTGGTTAACAACACTAGGCAACTCTGAGTTCTGCTGGGACCCCCACTAGAAAGGACTGATTAGTCATGACTGAATTTTCCACCGTGGCCTCTTACCCAGCAAAGAACCACCATGATTGGGTTATTCTTTTAAAAAGAGAGTTTTTCAGTAATATCATCTGTAGTTATGAGGGGGGGGGGTTTTCTGTTTATTTTTTTTAAACAGGTTAATGTGAAAGAGTTCTACTTTTCCTGCTTCTTAATCTCCTCTCCCTTAGTGAAGCAGAAGGGCCCCCTGAAGCTGCAGACAGGCCCCAGCGGAGCCCAACAATCAGTGACTTTAGAGCTGCCCTCAAGTCTCCTGGGGTATCGTGTTCTCCCTCTGTTACTGAAGCCTTAATGTTCACTTCCCCAGGGGTAGACACAGGAGAGGAGGAGTAGGATATCTGCCCTCTCCTTTAGATGCCTATCTCCTCACCTCTGAGGAGGAACACCTCCTCCTACCATCATGCTTTTTAGCCCCAGAATGTCACACACTTTATCCACTGGCACAAAAAGGCAATTCAGGCAGCTGTACTGCAACTTAAGACATAACATGATTAGCCTGTAGTGTCCAAATTGAGTATTTCAGTAAAAGCACCATACATTTTAGAGGCATGTGAATGTCCTATTCCCACCGACAGGTAAGACTGTTACTGTTAGTAAAGATGTGAGGTAAAGATCCTTGTAATTTAACACTGCACACGTGTGTACAAACATGCACAGAGTTGATTCTTAAGGCTTTTCAGGTTCCAAACCTTAACGCTATTCCTTTCAGTGAATTGTGGAATTACAGAAATAAGGTGGCGGTGGGGGGAGGGTAAAGGTCATGGCAGCTCTGTGCCCTCTCCCCAAACCCTGGCTACACACCTGTTCCCTGTGGGTGTTCATCTGTATCCTTGATCATATCCTTTAGCAAAAAAGCAGTAAACAGCACTACTATTTAAGGCACATCCCTCTCCGAAGCTTGGCATTATCCTTTCTACAATCTCGCTGCTCAGCACACAGATCAACATTAGCTCCCTCTTCTGGGAGCCTGGCAGAAACACAGATCCTCAGGTCCTACGCCAGACCTACAGATTCAGAATCTGCAGTTTAAGAGAACCCTCAGAGAGATCCCCGGACAAGGACCTGAGCTTATCCTCTCACGAAAACACCAAAATCACAACTTTCTGCTGAACAACCATGGGGAACAAATGACTGGAACCCACCAAAAAAGATAATCTACTATCAAAGACAAAAAAGAAGCCACAACAACACAGTAGGAGGGTTCCATTTGCCATTTAATCAAATCATATACCCACAGAGTGGGTGACCCACAAACTGGAAAATCATTTTATCACAGAGGTTCTCCCACAGGAGTGAGAATTCTGAGTGCCAGGTCAGGTTCCCCAGACTGGGGGTCTGGCCATCAGGAGGAGGAGCCCCCAGCACATTTGGCTTTGAAGGCCAGAGGGGCTTGACCGCAGGAACTCCACAGAACTGGTGGAAGCAAAAATGCCACTCTTGGAGGGTCACATAAGATTTCATGCACACTGGGACCCAGCAGAAAAAGCAGTAGCTTCATAAGAGCCTGGCCCAGACCTACCTGCTAGTTTTAGATGGTGTCCTGGGGAGGCAGAGGGCTGCTATGACTCATTGCAGGGACAAGGACACTGGTGGCAGAGGTATTGGGGAGTACTCATTTGCATGAACGGTCCTTGAGGCCATCATTTTGAGGCCAAGACCTAGCCCCACCCAACAGCACAAAGGCTACAGTGCTGAGATGCCTGAGGCCAAACAACAAAGGCCTGCCCTTCAGACAGGCTGCTTAAAGTCTTCCTGAGCTCACAGACACCTATAAACACACCTCTTGACAGAGCCAGCGATCAATGCAAAGAATTAGAGGAAAACAACAGAATGCGAAAGACTAGAGATCTCTTCAAGAAAATTAGAGATACCAAGGGAACATTTCATGCAAAGATGAGCTTGAAAAAAGACAGAAATGGTATGGACCTAACAGAAGCAGAAGAGATTAAGAAGAGGTGGCAGGAATACACAGAAGAACTGTACAAAAAAGGTCTTCACGACCCAGATAATCACAATGGTGTGATCACTGACCTAGAGCCAGACATCCTGGAATGTGAAGTCAAGTAGGCCTTAGAAAGCATCACTATGAACAAAACTAGTGGAGGTGATGGAATTCCAGTGGAGCTACTTCAAATCCTGAAAGATGATGCTGTGAAAGTGCTGCACTCAATATGCCAGCAAATTTGGAAAACTCAGCAGTGGCCACAGGAATGGAAAAGGTCAGTTTTCATTCCAATCCCAAAGAAAGGCAATGCCAAAGAATGCTCAAACTATCGCACAATTGCACTCATCTCACACGCCAGTAAAGTAATGCTCACAATTCTCCAAGCCAGGCTTCAGCAATACGTGAACTGTGAACTTCCAGATGTTCAAGTTGGTTTTAGAAAAGGCAGAGGAACCAGAGAACAAATTGCCAACATCCACTGGATCATGGAAAAAGCAAGAGAGTTCCAGAAAAACATCTATTTCTGCTTTATTGACTATGCCAAAGCCACTGACTGTGTGGATCACAATAAACTGTGGAAAATTCTGAAAGAGATGGGAATACCAGACCACCTGACCTGCCTCTTGAGAAACATATATGCAGGTCAGGAAGCAATGGTTAGAACTGGACATGAAACAACAGACTGGTTCCAAATAGGAAAAGGAGTATGTCAAGGCTGTATATTGTTACTCTGCTTATTTAACTTCTATTCAGAGTACATCATGAGAAACGCTGGACTGGAAGAAGCACAAGCTGAAATCAAGATTGCCGGGAGAAATATCAATAACCTCAGATATGCAGATGACACCACCCTTATGGCAGAAAGTGAAGAGGAACTACAAAGCCTCTTGATGAAAGTTAGACAAGAGAGTGAAAATGTTGGCTTAAAGCTCAACATTCAGAAAACTAAGATCATGTCATCTGGTCCCATCACTTCATGGGAAACAGATGGGGAAACAGTGGAAACAGTGTCAGACTTTATTTTGGGGGGCTCCAAAATCACTGCAGATGGTGACTGCAGCCATGAAATTAAAAGACGCTTACTCCTTGGAAGGAAAGTTATGACCAACCTAGATAGCAGATTGAAAAGCAGAGATGTTACTTTGCCAACAAAAGTCCGTCTAGTCAAGGCTATGGTTTTTCCTGTGGTCATGTATGGATGTGAGAGTTGGACTGTGAAGAAAGCTGAGCGCTGAAGAATTGATGCTTTTGAACTGTGGTGTTGGAGAAGACTCTTGAGAGTCCCTTGGACTGCAAGGAGATCCAACCAGTCCATCCTAAAGGAGATCAGTCCTGAGTGTTCATTGGAAGGACTGATGCTGAAGCTGAAACTCCAGTACTTTGGCTACCTCATGCAAAGAGTTGACTCATTGGAAAAGACCCTGATGCTGGGAGGGATAGGGGGCAGGAGGAGAAGGGGACGACGGAGGATGAGATGGCTGGATGGCATCACCGACTTGATGGATGTGAGTTTGAGTGAACTCCGGGAGATGGTGATGGACAGGGAGGCCTGGCGTGCTGTGATTCATGGGGTCGCAAAGAGTCGGACACGACTGAGCGACTGAACTGAACTGAACTGACAGAGCCAGAGGGCTAAGACCCAACTCTGTCCATCAATGGGCTGGCATGAATCCCTCCCACCGGGAAGCCTGAACAAGCCTCGGACCACACTCATCTGCCAGAGGGAAGACACCAGAAATGAGAGGAACTATAGTGCGGCAGACTGTGGGACAGTAAACACACAAAGTTAGACAAAATGAGACAGCAGAGGAATATATTCCAGAGGAAGGAACAAGATAAAATCCTAGAAGAATAAATAAGTTAAATGAAGATGGTCAGTCAAACCAAAAAAGAATTCAGAGTAATGATAATAAAGGACCCAAGATCTCAGATGTCCCTTTTATCATAGGAGACTGGAATGAAAAAGTAGGAAGTCAAGAGATACCAGGAGTAACAGGCAGATTTGCCCTTGGAGTACAAAATGAAGCAGGGTAAAGGCTCACAGAGTATTGCCAAGAGAACACACTGGTCATAGCAAACACCCTCTTCCGACAACACAAGAGAAGACTCTACACACGGACATCACCAGATGGTCAATACTAAAATCAGATTAACTAAATTCTCTGCGGCCAAAGATGGAGAAGCTCTATACAGTAAGCAAAAAGAAGACTAGGAGCTGACTGTGGTTCAGATCATGAACTCCTTATTGCCAAATTCAGACTTAAATGAAGAAAGAAAGTAGGGAAAACCACTAGACCATTCGGGTATGACCTAAATCAAATCCCTTACTACTATACAGTGGAAGTGAGAAATAGATTTAAGGGATTAGATCTGATAGACAGAGTGCCTGAAGAACTATGGACAGAGGTTCATGACATTTTACAGGAGGTGGTGATCAAAGACCATCCCCAAGAAAAAGAAGTGCAAAAAGGCAAAATGGTTGTCTGAGAAGGCCTTACAGATAGCTGAGAAAAGACTAGCTAAAGGCAAAGGAGAAAAGAAAAGATATACCCATCTGAATGCAGAGTTCCAAAGAATAGCAAGGAGAGATAAGAAAGCCTTCTTCAGAGATCAATGCAAAGCAATAGAGGAAAACAACAGAATGGGAAAGACTAGAGATATCCTCAAGAAAATTAGAGATACCAGGGGAACATTTCATGCAAAGACTGGCACAATAAAGGAGAGAAATGGTGTGGACCTAACAGAAGCAGAAGATATTAAGAAGGGGTGGCAAGAATACACAGAAGAACTATACAAAAAAGATCTTCATGACCCAGATAACCACGATGGTGTGATCACTCACCTAGAGCCAGACATCCTGGAATGTGAAGTCAAGTGGGCCTTAGGAAGCATCACTATGAACAAAGCTAGTGGAGGTGATGGAATTCCAGCTGAGCTATTTCAAATCATAAAAGATGATGCTGTGCAAGTGCTGCACTTAATATGCCAGCAAATTTGGAAAACTCAGCAGTGGCTACAGGACTGGAAAAGGTCAGTTTTCATTCCAATCCCAAATAAGGGCAATGCCAAAGAATATTCAAACTACCACACAATTGCACTCATCTCACACGCCAGCAAAGTAATGCTCAAAATTCTCCAAGCAAGGCTTCAACAGTGCATGAACCCTGAACTTCCAGATGTTCAAGTTGGATTTAGAAAAGGCAGAGGAACCAGAGATCAAATTGCCAACATCCGTTGGATCATAGAAAAAGCAGCATAATTCCAGAAAAACATCTATTTCTGCTTTATTGATTACACCAAAGCCTTTGACTGTGTATATCACAACAAACTGTGGAAAATTCTTAAAGAAATGGGAATATCAGACCACCTTATCTTCCTCATGAGAAATCTCTATGCAGGTTAAGAAGCAACAGTTAGAACCGGAAATGGAAAAAAAGACTGGCTCCAAACTGGGAAAGGAGTACGTCAAGGCTATATATTGTCACCCTGCTTCTTTAACTTCTATGCAGAGTACATCATGTGAGATGCCAGGCTGGATGAAACACAAGCTGGAATCAAGACTGATGGGAGAAATACCAATAACCTCAGATGCGCAGATGACACCACCCTATGGCAGAAAGTGAAGAGCCTCTTGATGAAAGTGAAAGAAGACAGTGAAAAACCTGGCTTAAAACTCAACATTCAGAAAACTAAGATCATGGCATCCAGTCCCATCACTTCATGGCAAATAGATGGGGAAACAATGGAAACAGTGAGAGACTTCATTTTCTTGGGCTCCAAAATCACTGCAGACGGTGACTGCAGCCATGAAATTATTTGACACTTGCTCCTAGGAAGAAAAGCTATGACAAACCTAGACAGCATATTAAAAGCAGAGACATTACTTTGCTGACAAAGGTCCGTCTAGTCCAAGCTACGGTTTTTGCAGTAGTCATGTATGGATGTGAGAGCTGGACTATAGAGAAAGCTGAGCACCAAAGAATTGATGCTTTTGAACTGTGGTGTTGGAGAGGACTCCTGAGAGTCCCTTGGATTGCAAGGAGATCAAACCAGTCAATCCTAAAAGAAATCAGTCCTGAATATACATTGGAACGCCTGATGCTGAAGCTGAAATTCCAACCCTCTGGCCACCTGATGTGAAGAACTGATTCATTGGAAAAGACCCTGATGCTGGGAAAGATTGAAGGCAGGAGGAGAAGGGGATGACAGAGGATGAGATGGTTGGATGGCATCACCGACTCAATGGACATAAGCTTGAGCAACCTCCAGTAGTTGGTGATGGACAGGGAAGCCTGATGTGCTGCAGTCCATGGGGTCACAGAGTTGGACATGACTGAGCGACTGAACCAAAGATCTCAGAAAAAGAATGGAGGTACAGACTGAGAAGACACAAGAAATGATTAACAAAGAGCTAAAAAGTTTAAAGAACAGAGATATACAAAACAATAACTGAAATGAAAAGCAGACTAGAAGGAATCAATAGCAGAATTAAAGAGGCAGAGGAACAGATAAGTGAGGTGGAAGACAGAATGGTGGAAATCACTGCAATGGAACAGAATAGAGAAAGAATGCAAAGAAATTAGAACAGTTTAAAAGACCTCTGGAACAACATTAAACTCACAAACATTTGCATTAAAAGGGTACTAGGAAGAAAATAGAGAAAGGACCTGAGAAAATAATTGAGGAAAAAATACCTGAAAAATTCCCACAGGGGAAAAGAAATAGTCACCCAAGTCCAGGAAGTGTAAAGTCCCCACAGGATAAACTCAAGGGGGAATCAGCCAAGACACATATTAACCATATTGACAAAAATTAAAGACAAATAGAAAAAAAAAATTTTTTTAAGAGAAAAGTATCAAATAACATACAAGGTTATCTGATAACATAAGGTTATTAGCTGATTTTTCAGCAGAAACCCTGAAGGCTACAGGAGAGTGGCACAATTTAAAGTAATGAGAGGGGAAAACCTACAACCAACAATACTTTATCTAACCAGCAAGATTCTCAGGTTCAACAAAGAAATCAAAAGCATTATAGACAAGCAAAAGTTAAAGAGAATTTAACACAACCAAATCTGCTAAAGAAACTTCTCTAAAGTTTCTTTAGAGAATAAAAGGCCACAATCAGAAACAAGAAAATTATGAACCAGAAAGCTCACTGGTAAAGGCAAACACATATTTAGGGTAGAAAAGTATCCACACACAAATATGATACTTAAACCAGAAATCGAAAATGAGAGTACAAACGCAGGATATTGAAAATACATTTAAAATTAAGAGACCAGCAAACTTAAAACAATCTTGTACATACACAGACTGGTGTATCAAAACCTCATGGTACTCTCAAACCAAAAATGTATAATAGGACTTCCCTGGTGTCCCAGTGGTTAGGAATCTACCTGCCAATGCAGGGGACACAGGTTCCATCCTGGGTCCAGTAAGATTCCACATACTGTGGCAACTAGGCCCATGCGCCATAGCTACTGAGCCCAAACCCTGGCGCCCATGCTCCACAACAAGAGAAGCCACCAGAGTGAGAAGCCTGTGCACTGCAGCTAAAGAGTAGCCCCTGCCCACAACCACCAGAGCAGGAGAGCACGCAGCAAAGAAGACACACCACAGGCAAAAACAAAGTCTTTGGGAAAAAAACAAAAACCTGTAACAGATGTGCACACAAAAAAGAAAAAGGAATCCAAACACATCACTGGAGACAGTCATCAAATGACAAGAGAAAAGAACAAAAGAGGAAGGAGAGAAAAAACCTATGAAAACATGATGCATATATCCATTAATATACAATGTTTGCTTTTCTCTTTCTGATACCACAGAAATACAAAGAATCGTAAGAGACTACTATAAGCCACTATATGCTAATAAAATGGACAACCTATTAGAAATGGACTAATTCTTAGAAAGGTACAATCCCTTGAGACTGAACCAGAAAGAAATAGAAAATATGAACAGACCAATCACAACCACTTTAGTTGAAACAGTGATTTCAAAACTCCCACAAACAAAAGTCCAGGACCAGAAAGCTTCATAGGCAAATTCAATGAAAAATTTACAGAATAATTAATATCTATCCTTTTGAAACTATTTCCAAAAACTGCATAGGAAAGAACATTCTCAAACTCACTCTATGAGGCCACCATCATCATGATACCAAAATCAAAGGCATCACAACACAGAAAATTACAGGCCAATATCACTGTTGACCATAGAAGCAAGAATCCTTAACAAAATACTAGCAAGCCAAGCCCAAAGATACATTAAAAGGATCACAACCACAACCAAGTGGAATTTATCCCAGGGACGTCAGGATTTTTTCAGTGTCAGCAAATCAGTGATATACCACAGTAACAACCTGAAGAATAAAAACCATAATCAACCTCAATAGATGAAGAAAAAGTTTTTTACAAAATCCAATAGCCATTTATGATTTAAAAAAAACTCCAGAAAAGTGGGAACAAAGAGGACATACCTCAACATAATATAGGTCGTTTATGACAAACCTACATCTAACATCATATTCAAAAGTGAAAAGCTGAAAGCATTTCCTCTAAGAAACAAGTCAAGGATGTTGTTCACTCTCACCACCTTCTTTCAACATAGCTTTGGAAGTCCTAGCCATGGCAATCAGAGAAGAAAAAGAAATAAAAGGAATCCAAATTGGAAAAGTAGTAGTAAAACTGTCACTGTTGGCAGGCGACATGATACTATACACAGGAAATCATAAAGACACTACCAAAAAACTACTAGAGCTCATCAATGAATTCAATATAGTAAGTCGCCTGTATACGAATCTTCAAGTTGGTGAATTTTTCAAAGATAAGAACGTGTGGTCACATGTCCAATCATGTGTTAGTTCATATGTCTGGAGTACGCTGTCACGGTCATAAAAAGCATTGACTTTGCTTGGGTGATGTTATGGCCATCACCATGAAGGCGATTGGGAAGAAACTTTGCCCACGGTTTGTTCATGATTTTTGAGGGTTTAAGAAAGTGGATGAAAAGTCCAAAGAGGTCTTCAGCAACTTAGTGGCCCTTGGTGAGAAGCTGGAGCTAGATATGCAAGAGGACGCCTTCATGAATTTGCTGTGCAACCTGAGGAGCGTACACGAACCCTAACCCTAACCCTAAACCTGACCCTAAGCCTAACGCTAACTCGAACTCGAATTTGGGGGTGTGGAGTTTTGGGGTGAGGGGGTACACGAACCCTAACCCTAACGTTAACCCTGACCCTAAGCCTGATGCTAACTCGACTCGAATTTGGGGGTGCGGAGTTTTTGGGTGAGGGGGTGCACGAACCCTAACCCTAATGCTAACCCTGACCCTAAGCCTGACGCGAACTCGAATTTGGGGTGCGGAGTTTTGGGGTGAGGGGGTGCACGAACCCTAACCCTAACGCTAACCCTGACCCTAAGACTGACGCTAACTCGAACTCGAATTTGGGGGTGCGGAGTTTTGGGGTGAGGGGTGCACGAACCCTAACCCTAACGCTAACCCTGACCCTAAGCCTGACGCTAACTCGAACTCGAATTTGGGGGTGCGGAGTTTTGGGGTGAGGGGGTACACGAACACTAACCCTAACCCTAACGCTAACCCTGACCCTAAGCGTGACGCTAACTTGAACTCGAATTTGGGGGTGCGGAGTTTTGGAGTGAGGGGGTACACGAACACTAACCCCTAACCCTAACGCTAACCCTGACCCTACGCCTGACGCTAACTCAGACTCGAATATGGGGGTGCGGAGTTTGGGGGTGATGGGGTACACGAACCCTAACCCCAACCCTAACGCTAACCCTGACCCTAAGCCTAATGCTAACTTGAACTCGAATTTGGGGGTGCGGAGTTTTGGGGTGAGGGGGTACACGAACCTTAACCCTAACCCAAATAAATAAATAAATAAATAAATTCAATAAAAATAAATCCCGGCTGCTTCCTGTCTAAGCTCCGCCCCTTCCGGTCTCAGCCCCGCCCAGCAAAAAAGAGGGTGTTCCTCTCCCTTTCCGCTGCTGCTGCTGCTGCTGCTAAGTCGCTGCAGTCGGGTCCGACTCTGTACGACCCCATAGACGGCAGCCCACCAGGCTCCCCCATGCCTGGGATTCTCCAGGCAAGAACACTGGAGTGGGTTGCCATTTCCTTCTCCAAGGCATGAAAGTGAAAGTGAAGTTGCTCAGTCGTATCCGACTCTTAGCGACCCCATGGACTGCAACCCACCAGGCTCCGCCATCCATGGGATTTTCCAGGCAAGAGTATTGGAGTGGGGTGCCATTGCCTTCTCCTCCCTTTCCGCTAGGGGCTCCCTATCCTACCCCTAGCCCTAACGCCTACCTCCTAACCCTAACCCTATGCTCCTAGACCCTACCTGGGATTCGAACTCCTAACCCATGGACCTGCCTGCTTACCTGCCTGACTGCCTGACTCTACCCGCTATGGTCCTCATAGCGGGTAGAGTCTGATGGAATTGGAGGCCCAGAGAAAGGACAGAGAGAGACAAGAGGAAGAAGTAACTGAAGAACCAAAGAGATTCATGACACAGAAAATGGCAAGGGGATTTTCTTTATTTGAAGAGATACGGTTAATTTTTGAGGCACAGGACCTGAATGTAGAGTTATACACAAAGTTGCAGCAGTTCAGAATGTAATCCATAAATCAGTGCTACTGTGTGTCAGCTATAATGAGAAAAAAAGAGCTACTATCCTGACATCACTGGATGTTTTCAAGAGGGTAGATAGAATTGAATCCAGTAAGGACCCAGAACCTGTGCCATCAATATGAAGCTTGAGTGAAACTGCAGCTTGCCCTACATCTCCTATTGATGACAATCCCTCAGCTCTACGACATCCCACTTCCTCTCTCTCCTCCAGCCAGTACCTCTGCTTGCCTGTTCACGCGATGTCAGCCCCTGTATGCTAGATGTTGTACCCTACTGTATTTTTCAAGGTACTGTATGGAATAGGCCAGTTTTCATTCCAACACCAAAGGAGGGCAATGCCAAAGAATGTTCAAAATACCAAACAACTCCTCGCAATTCACATGCCAGCAAGGTAATGCTCAAAATCCTTCAAGCTGGGCTTCAACAGATGTGAACCGAGAACTTTCAGATGTACAAGCTGGATTTAGAAAAGGCGGAGGAACTATAGACCAAATTGCCAACATCTGTTGGATTATAGAAAAAGCAAGGAAATTCCAGAAAAAACATCTACTTCTGCTTCACTGACTACAGTAAGGCCTTTGACTGTGTAGATCACAACAAACTGGAAAATTCTTAAAAGAGATACGAATACCAGACCATCTTACCTGCCTTCTGAGAAACCTGTATGCAGGTCAAGAAGCAATAGTTAGAACTGGACATGGAACAACAGACTGGTTCAAAACTGGGAAAGGCATATATCAAGGTTGTATACTGCCACCGTGCTTATTTAACTTATATGCAGAGTACATGGTGTAAAATTCCAGGCAGGATGAATCACAAGTTGGAATCAAGATTTCCAGAAGAAATATCAACAACCTCAGATATGCAGATGATACACTCTAAAGAGGAACTAAAGAGCCTCATGATGAGGGATAAAGAGGAGTGAAAAACCTGGCTTAAAACTCAACACTGAAAATACTAAGATCATGGCATTGGTCCCATCACTTCATGGCAAATAGCTGGGGGAAAAGTGGAAACAGTGGCAGATATTATTTTCCTGGGCTCTAAAATCACTGCAACGGAGACTGCAGCCACAAAATTAAAAGATGCCTTCGAAGAAAAGCTATGACAAACCTAGACAGTGTTTTAAAAACCAGACATCACTTTGCAGACATAAGTCTGTACAAAGCTATGGTTTTTCCAGTAGTCGTGTACAAATGTGAGAGGTGGACCATAAAGAAGGCTGAGCAGTGAAGAACTGATGCTTGTGAATTGTGGAGCTAGAGAACTCTTGAGAGCCCCTTGGACAGCAGAGAGATCAAACCAGTCAATCCTAAAGGAAATCAACCCTGAATATTCATTGGAAGGACTGATGCTGAAGCTCCAATATTTTGGCCACCTGATGTGAAGAGCTGACTCATTGGAAAAGACTCTGATGCTTGGAAAGATTGAGGGCAGGAGAGGGGGCAACAGAGGATGAGATGGTTGGATGGTATCATCAACTCAATGGACATGAATCTGAGCAAACTCTGGGAGATAGAGAATGACAGGGAAGCCTAGCATGCTGCAGTCCAAGGGGTCACAAAGATTTGGACACGATTTAGCAACTGAACAACAATTTTAAGATTAAAAATGTTTATTTTTTTGTTTGTTTTTATGTATTATTTGTGTAAAAAATATTACAGGCCTACTATAGTGCTATATAGCTGACTGTGTTCACTGGGTACCTAGGCTAACCTTGTTAGACTTATGAACAAACTGGACTTACAAACATGCTCTTGGAATGGAAAGCATTCATATGCAGGGGACTGACTGTAAAGTTGTAGGATACAAAATTAACATAGAAATATCTTACATTTCTATACACTAACAATGAAAGATCAGAAAGAGAAATTAAAGAAACAATCTCATTTATCATCAAAAAGAATAAAAACCTAGGAATAAACCTACCTAAGGAAGCATAAGTCCCTTCATGGATCACTGCCTTGTCGTGGCAAAGGGGCTTGTGTAACTCAATGAAGCTATGAGCCATGCTGGGCAGGGCCACCCAAGATGGACGAGTCATAGCAGGGAGTTCTGACAAAACACGATCCACTGGAGGAGGGAATGGCAAACCAACCCAGTATACTTGCTGTGAGAACCTCATGAACTGTATAAAAGGCCAAAAAGACAGGACATGAAAAGATGAGTCCCCCATGTCTGAAGGTGTCCAATGTGTTACTGTGGAAGAGTGGAGGAGAATTGCCAATAGCCCCAGAAGGAATGAAGCAGCTGAGCCAAAGTGGCTATGATGCTAGCTGTTGCTGTGTCTATTAATGAAAGTAAAATCTGATGCTGCAAGGAATAGTATTGTATAGGAACCTGGAACAGTAGGTCCATGAATCAAGGAAAACTGGACATGGTCAAGCAGGAGATGGTAAGAATAAACATAGGTATCTTAGGAATCAGCAAACTAAAATGCACAGAAATAGGCAAATTTAATTCAGATGACCATTATATCTACTACTGTGGGCAAAAATCCCATAGAAGAAATAGAGTAGCCCTCATAATCAACAAGAGTCCAAAATACAGTAGTTAGGTGTAACTTCAAAAATGACAGAATGATTTCAGTTCATTTCCAGGGCAAAGCCATTCAACATCACAGTAATCCAAGTCTATGCCCCTACCATCAATGGTAAAGTTGATCAGTTCTATGAAGACCTAGCGGAGAAGGCAATGGCACCCCACTCCAGTACTCTTGCTTGGAAAATCCCATGGACGGAGGAGCCTGGTAGGCTGCAATCCATGGGGTCGCTAAGAGTCGGACACGACTGAGCAACTTCACTTTCACTTTTCACTTTCATGCACTGGAGAAGGAAATGGCAACCCACTCCAGTGTTCTTGCCTGGAGAATCCCAGGGACGGGGGAGCCTGGTGGGCTGCTGTCTGTGGGGTCGCACAGAGTCGGACACGACTGAAGTGACTCAGCATAGCATAGCATAGCATGAAGACCTAGAAGACCTCCTAGAACAAACCTCTAAAAAGATGTTCTAGTCATCATCGGGGACTGGAATGCAAAAGAAGGAAGTCAAGATATACCTGGAGTAACAGGCAAGTTTGGCCTTGGAGAACAAAATGAAGCAGGGCAGAGGCTAGCTGAATTTTGCCAAGAGAATGCACTGCTGCTGCTGCTGCTAAGTCACTTCAGTCGTGTCCGACTCTGTGCGACCCCAGAGATGGCAGCCCACCAGGCTCCTCTGTCCCTGAGATTCTCCAGGCAAGAACACTGGAGTGGGTTGCCATTTCCTTCTCCAAGAGAATGCACTAGTCATAGCAAATACTCTTTTTCAACAATACAAGAGATGACTTTACACATGGACATCACCAAATGGTCAATACTGAAATCAAATTGATTACATTCTTTGTAGCCGAAGATTAAGAAGCTGTATACAGTCAGCAGAAACAAGACCTGGAGCTGACTGTGGCTCAGATCATCAGCTTCTCATAGCAAAATTCAGGCTTAAAATAAGAAAACCAGGAAAAATACTAGGCCAGCCAGGTATGACTTAAATCCTGTATGAATTTGTATTAGAGTTAATGAGTAGATTTAAGGGACTCGATCTAGATAATAGTGGGCCTGAAGAACTATGGACAGAGGTCCATAATACTGTACAGGAAGTGGTGAACAAAACCATCCAATAGAAAAAGAAAAGCAAGAAGGCAAAGTGGTTTATCTGAGGAGGCTTTATGAATAGCAGAATGAAGAAAAGCAAAAAGCAAGGGAGAGAGGGAAAAGTACATCCAATTAAATGCAGAGTTTCAAAGAATAGCTAGAAGAGACAAGAAGGCCTTCCTCAATGAACAGTGTTTAATAATAGAAGAAAACAGCAAAAGGGCTTTCCCCTAGAGATCTAGGGATCTCTTCAGGAAAATTGGAAACATTAAGGGAGCACTCTGCCCAAAGATGGGCACAATAAAGAATAAAAATGGTAGAGACCTAGTAGCTGCTGAAGAAATCAAGAAGCAATGGAAAGAAAACATAGAAGAACTGTATAAAAAAGATCTTAATTGCCGGGAGCCGGCATATTGCATATTGAGTGCAGCACTTTCCACAGCATCATCTTTCAGGATCTGGAATAGCTCAACTGGAATTCTATCACTGCCGGGAGCCAGCGTGAGTAACTCCACCCATGACAAAGGTCATGAGGAAGGAGGCTCGGCATACGCAAAGGCGGGATCGAGCCTCAGGAGTCCCCCTGGAAGTTCTCGAGCATCTACCCCCAAAACCAGAGTCTGCCTACTTTCTGCTTTGTGCTTTCACCTACACCTCTGACTTTACGGGGGGCTGTCCCCCACTACCTCTCTCTGAAAAAAGTTAGCTTACAGTTCCAGTTAATAATTCCTGGGTGTGACAGTGTTTCAACCTACAAACTCCTTTGGAAATCCTCTAACCTGCCTGAATAGGTTTTTCCGGCCACATGTGATTGTTCAGAGCCTCCCAACTGTGAGAGGCAGGAGATGTTCTAAACTGTCTAAACACGGATTCCTTTGAGTAGTTAAAAGATTGATTAGAAATTGTATTGGTGAAGGGTTTTTCACTTATTGGGCCAATGTTTGCTGCTAAATCTCCATACTCCTTACCTACTGTGTCCTTGGCAGTGTATTGATTGATATAATGGGTGTACAGAAATGTAAGTAGTAGCCTCAATGTTTGTAACCTTGGACCCTTGAGTTAATTCTTTTCTTGATTGAGCCCACCTCACCTTTGCCCTATAGGAATGCAGCTTTGTCCAATGCTTTTTTGGAGGCTAGTGCCTGACTTTGGAATAATCACCTTTAGAGAAAAATAAGTTTCTTAAAATATTAACAGGCCTCCTGGCCAGAAGATGATGTAAATCACCTGAACTTTTGCATATGATAAGTTTGAAAGCCTGGCTTCGATTAGAACCAGGAACTGCTGTCCTTGCATGACTCCACCCCTTCCCCCATTATCCTCTATGCATAACTTAAGGTATAAAAACTACTTTGGAAAATAAAGTGCGGGCCTTGTTCACTGAAACTTGGTCTCCCCATGTCGCTCTCTCTCCCAAATTCTGGCTGAGTCTCCATCTGGAGCGCGGAACCCGCCATGCTTGCTAATTATGCCTGGGCTTCTAAGATCCGACCGGGGAGGCCTCAGTGTCTCCTCTCCTTCGGGAGAACGGAAGGACGCCTGCGGCCTACGTAAGTGGTGCAAACTTCTTGTCTTGAAGTTTTATTGGTCTCCCGCGTAAACCAAGCTACTCAGCCTCTTTTCTCCACTGAATTTCCTCACTGGGCTATCCTCATTCTATTACTCTTTATATCTTTGAAAAATATTTAAATAAATAGGTCGCCTATGCCGTCTCTCCTTCGAATACCCTGGATCAGCCGGGGCTGGACCCCGGCACTTAATGAACCAGATTACTACGATGGTGTGTTTAGACACCCAGAGCCAGACATTTTGGAGTGCAAAGTCCGGTGGGCCTTAAGATGCAGTGCTGTTAATAAAGCTAGTGGATGTGATGAAATTCCAGCAGAACTATTCAGAAAGGATGATGCCATCAAGGTTTTACACTCATTATGTCAGCAAATCTGGATGACCCAGCAGTGGCCAGAGGACTGGAAAAGGTCAATTCTCATCCCAATTCCCAAGAAGGGTAGTACCAAAGAATGTGCTAACCATCAGACAATTGCACTCTACTCCTATGCTAGTAAGGTCATGCTTAAAATCTTGCATGCTAGGCTTCAGCATTATATGAAACAAGAACTTCCAGATGTTCAGGCTGGGTTTAGAAAGGGAAGAGGAACTAGAGATCAAATTGCCAACATTCACTGGATTATAGAGAAAGCAAGGGAATTTCAGAAAAACATCTATCTCTGATTCATCAACTATATGAAAGCCTTTGACTATGTGGATCATGACAAACTGTGGAAAGCTCTAGGAGAGATGGGAATACCAGATCATCCCGTCTTCTGAGAAACCTGTATGTGGGTCAAGAAGCAATAGTTAAACCCTGTATGGAACAACTGACTGGTTCAAGATCGAGAAAGGAGTATGACAGGGCTGTCTTCTGTCACCCTGTTTGTTTAACCTATACACTGAGCACATCATGAGAAATGCCGGGCTGGATAAGTTACAAGCCGGAATCAAGATAGGTGGGAGAAACATCAATAACCTCAGACATGCAGATGATACCACTCGAACGGCAGAAAGCGAAGAGGAAGTAAAGAGCCTCTTGATGAGGGTGAAGGAGGAGAGGGAAAGAGCTGGCTTAATACTAAATATTAAAAAAATTAAGATCATGGCATCTAGCCCCATTACTGCATGGCAAATAGAAGGGGAAAAGGTGGAAGTAGTAACAGATTTCCTCTTCTTGGGCTCCAAAATCACTGCAAATGGTGGCTCAGCCAAGAAGATCTTCTGATTTCATGGCAGGAAAGTGATGGCAATCCTAGACATTGTGTTGAAAAGCAGAGACAATACTCTTCTGATAAAGGGCCATATAGTCAAGGTTATGGTCTTCCCAGTGGTCACGTATGGTTGTGACAACTGGACCACAAAGAAGGCAGAACACCAAAGAACTGATGCCTTCGAACTGTGGTGCAGAAAAAGACTCCTGAAAGTCCCCTGGACAGCAAAGAGACCAAACCGGTCAATCTTAAGGGAGATCAACCCTGAATATTCACTGGAAGGACTGATGCTGAAGCTGAAGCTCCAGTATTCTGGTCATCTGATGCACACAGACGACTCATTTGAAAAGTCCCTGATGCTGGGAAAGATAGAGGGCAGAAGGAGAAGAGGGCATCAGAGAATGAGACAGCTGGATGGCATCACTGATGCAATGAAAATGAACTTGGGCAAACTCCAGGAGATGGTGAGGGACAAGGAGGTCTGGCATGCTTCAGTCCACGGGGTCTCAAAGAGTCAGATATGACTGGGCAGCTGAACAATGAACAACAAGGAAGTAAAAGACCTGTACTCTGAAAACTGTAAGATGCTGATGAAAGAAATCAAAGATGACACAAACAGATAGAAAGATACACCATGTTCTTGGACTGGAAGAATCAATATTGTCAAAATGATTATACTACCTAAAGCAATCTGCAGATTCAATGTAATCCCTACCAAATGATGGAAGGGCATTTTTTGCAGATCTAGAACAAAACATCTTGGTCTGGAAGCACAAAGACTCCGAATAGCCAAAGCAATCTTGAGAAATCAAAACAGAGCTAGAGGAATCAGGCTTCCTGACTTCAAACTGTATTATAGAGCAATAGTAATCAAGGGCTTCCCTGGTAGTTCAAGGATTAACAATCTGCCTGCCAATGCAGGGGACACAGGTTCAATTCCCACTCCAGGAAGATCCCACCTGCAGCAGAGCAATTAAGCCCACAAGCCCAACTACTGAACCCTGGGCACCTAGAGCCCACGCTCCACAACAAGAGAAGCCACCGCAATGAGAATCCCCGTTCACCACAACTAGAGTAAGCCTGCACACTGCAACAAAGAGCCACCACATTCAAAAAATAAAATAAATAAATCTTAAAAAAAAATAAAGCTACAGTAAAACAGTATGGTACTGGCACAATCATACAGAATAGAAAGTTCAGAAATAAACACACACACTTAATGTCAATTAATCTATGATAAAAGAAGCAACAATAAAAACTGGAGAAAAGATAATTTCTTCAATAAGTGGTGCTTGGAAAACTGGGCAGCTACATGCAAAAGAATGAAATTCGAACACTCCATAACACCACACACAAAAATAAACTTAAAATGGATTAAAGACCTAAATATAAGACTGGATACTCTAAAACTCTTAGAGGAAAACATAGGCAGAACACTGACATAAATCACAGCACTATCTTTTTGGATCCACCTCCTAGAGTAATGAAAACAAAAATAAACAAATGATACCTATTAAAGCCTTTTGCACAGCAAAGAAAATCATAAACAAACTGAAAAAATAATCCACAGAGTGGGAAAAAATATTTGCAAACTATGCAACTGACAAGGGATTAATCTCCAAAATATACAAACAGCTCATGAAGCACAATATGAAAAAAAAAAAATCTGAATCAAAAACTGGGCAGAAGATCTAAATAGATCACTTCAAAGAAGATATACAGATGGCCAAGAGGCACATGAAAAGATGTTCAGCATCACTAGTTATGAGAGAAATGCAAATCAAAACTACAATGAAGTATCACTTCACACTGGTCAGAATGGCCATTATTAAAGAAAAAAAAAAAAACTACAATCAATGGTGGAGGGCTTCCCTGGTGGCTCAGTGGTAAAGACTCTATCTGCCATTGCAGGAGACACGGGTTCAACCTCTGATCTGGAAAGATTCCACATGCCGTGGAGCAACTAAGCCCATGTGCCACAACCACTGAGCCTGTCTTCTGGAGGCCAGGAGCTGCAACTACTGAGCCCATGTTTCACAACTACTGACCTTCACACACCCTAGAGCCTGTTCTTCAGAATGAGAAGCCCATGCACCAAAACTAAAGTAGTCCCTGCTCTCTGGAACAAGAAAAGCCCACACAGCAACAAAGACCCAGCACAGCCAAAAATAAATAATAAATACAAAAAACTTTTTAAACAGGGTTCCCTTAGAAGAATAAGAAAATAAATGCTGGAGAGGGTGTGGAGAAAAGGAAAGCCTCCTACACTGTTGTGGGAATGTAAATTGAAACAGCACTATGGAGAACAGTATGGAGGTTCCTTAGGAAACTAAAAATAGAGCTACTATATGATCCTACAATCCCACTCCTGGGCATATGTGTAGAGAAAACCATACTTTGAAAAGATATGTGTACCCCAACGTTCATTGTAGCACAAGATATGAAAGCAACCTAAGTGTCCATCGATAGATAAATGGATAAAGTTGCAGTATATATACACAACTGAATACTATTCAGTCATACAAAAGAATGAAATAATGCCATTTGCATCAACATGGATGGACCTAGAGATTATCATACTAAGTCAGACAGAGAAAAGGCAAATATATGTTATCACTTACATGTGGAATCTAAAAAAAAAAAAAAAAGATACAAAGGAACTTATTTACAAAACTGAAACAGACTCACAGACTTTGAAAACAAACTTATGGTTAAGAAAGAGAAAATCTGGGTGGAGAGGAATATATTAGGAGTTTGAGGTCAACATATACACACTACTGTATATAAAACATAAACAATGGGAACCTAGTGTATAGCACCGGAACTCTACTCAGGACTAATAACTTAAATGGGTTAGGAACTTGAAAAAGAATAGATATATGGACATGTATAACTAAAACACTCTGCTGTACACCAGAAACTAAAACATTATAAATCAAATATACTCCAATATAAAATTTAAAAACAAACAAAAAATAAGGGGACCTCCAGACTGCTTGTATTAGTTACTTACACCTGCTTCTAAATATGTCCAAAAAACATGAATGTCGGTATCCATGGGTGGTTTTACAGCATCTTAATTATATATTATTAAAATTGGAGGCTTTTTAAAGCTTTTTTATACACTTACTCAGAATCAATTACTATGTGAATGCCTATCATGAGCTGAGCTTTTTCTTTTATTCAGCAAATATTTATCACATATCAGTTTTCTGAGCTAGGCACTGTTTTGGGGGATACTGCAGATACCAAAACAGATACATCCCTGTCCTCAAGGATTTTATGTTTTCATGGAGAAGATGAGCTTGTTTTATCTATGCCAGGCCATGAAGAACAAAAAAACAGGACAGAGTAACTGGGACATGGTTCTGGGTCAGAAAAGGGGTCAGAGAAACCTTTCTAATATAGTATTTAAGCAAGTGTGAATGAAGTGAGGACACAGAATAGATATCTGGGGGAAGAATGATCCAGAAAAGAGAGAAGCAAGTGCAAAGAGCCTGAAGCAGGAGCTTGATCCCCTGCTGAAGGGACAGAAAGGAAGCCAGAAACCTGAGTGATCTGAGTGTAGAGGCGAGTGGCCAGACGGTGGCACAAAGGGTCATGTGGCCCAGGAAGAATCTGGGCCTTTCCTGAGTGAAATGAAGAGCCACTGGATGTTGGGAGGCAGAGCAGTGACACCCTCTGACCTCTGACCTATGTTTTAAAAGGATCTCTCTTCTTGGAATGATGAAAAAATTCTTGAAATAGCGGTGAGCATTACACAACATGGTGAATATACTTAATGTCTCTCAATTGTGTACTTAGATGGTAAACTTCATGTTTTATATATATATATATATATATATATATATATTTTTTTTTTTTAACCACAAAAAAATAATTTTTTTAAAAAGGATCACTCTGGGACTTCCCTGGTGATCCAGTGGTTAAGACTGCCTGCCAAAGCCTGTTATACAGAGTGAAGTAGGTCAAAAATAGAAAATATCATATATTAATGTATACATATATATGGAATGTAAAATGACTGATTATATCTAGTGACCCTATTTATAGAGAAGAAATGGAGACGCACACGTAGAGAACAGTCTGCCCTGCCACAAGTAGGGATGGACACGGTGGGAGAAGAGAGGGGAGGACAAACTGAGAAAGTAGCATTGACATATACACACTACCATGTGTACACAGATAGCTGGCGGGCAGCTGCTGAACAGCACAGGGAGTCCAGCCTGACTCTCTGTGATGACTAGAGGGGTGGGATGGGGTTGGGAGGGAGGCTCAGAAGGGAGGGCTATATGTATATAATTTTGACTGATTCATGCTGATGTATGGCAGAGACCACTACAACATCGTATAGCAATTATCCTCCAAGAGAAAAAAAAAAAAAATCTGCCTGCCAATGCAGGGGACACAGATTCGGTCCCTGGACCAGGAAGACTCCACAGGCCCTGGTGCAACTAAGCACGTGTGCCACAACTACTGAAGCCCACACGCCCTGGAGTCTGTGCTCTGCAATAAGAGAAGCCACAGGAATGAGAAGCCGTGCACCACAACTAGAGCGTGGGCCGGCCACAACTAGAGAAAAGCACACACAGCAACGAAGATCCAGCACAGCCAAAAATAAAGAAATTTGTTTTTAAAAAAAAGGACCGCTCTGGCTGCTATATGCAAAGTAGACTATAAAATGGCAGAAGTGGGAAGACTAGTTAAAAGACTATTGCCACAGTGTAATCATGAGACATGGTGGCTTGGGCTAGCACAGTAGCAACGGAGGTGATCAGAAATGAGCCTACTCTGGACGTATTTCAGATATCGAGCTCACAGAACTTGATGATGACACACAGAAATGTCAGCAACTCTAAAATCTGGCCCAAGTAACTAGAAAATAGAGTGGCTGCTTACCAAGACGAGGAAGTGGACATTTGGGAAGTGGAAATCAAGCTTTACTATCACACATTAACTCTGAGATGCCAAATCAGACAACCAAGACAAGGCAGATGAGCAAATGGGTGGATGTGTGAGTGAGTGACTGAGAAGTTTATAAACATAGATATGATATTACAGCCTCTGAGGAAAAAATAGGGTACACACCTGTCTCTCCTGTAAGAATCAAGAGTGTAGAGCAATGAGTTTGAAACCTTAGTTGCACATTAAATTGTGCAGGGAACTAAAAAAACAACAATGCCCCACTCCACTCCTCCAGAGATTGATTTAACTGGCCCGACGTGTACGACTCCAGGGCTGTTTCAAGTTCCCCAAGTAATTCTAATCCACTGCCAAGACTGAAACATTCTTTGATGGTTCTTGAACCTAAGAATCACCAGAGTCAAAAGTCATCAAAAGTACCCACTCAGGTAAATCCAGAGCAAGGTCCGTCAAACTAGCATTTTAATAACCATCTCACTTTGAAAGTCATTGAATTAGGAGAAATTTACTCTCCAGTAAAGTTCATGCCGCCATCATTTTTCCACAGAGGGTGTTTGTGTGATTCAACACCAAATTTGTCACTGTTACTTTGTTTAGCATTTGAGGTCACCAGAAGTTAGTGACTAGAATTCACACAGTACACTAAAAGAAGTTTCCTGTCAGACGTTTCCTTCTCTGTTACCATCTCCTCTAGCCTAGAATTGCTTTTAACAACAAACTCTTACTCTGAAACAGTACGTTAACGTTGGGTTCCAAGAACGTTGGCCACTTGCCACTGGCTTCTGGGAGTTACTGGCTAGGCCAGGAGGCTGACAAAGTTCCTCCTTGTTCCCTTCTAAGATTTCCAACCCATCTCTCCATATTTCTATTTCAAACTGTCCAGACACTTTAAAATTCACGCTGCCCAGCTGCACTAACCATCCTCCTTCCTCAAGCCCATCACCATCCTGATCATACACAGCGGTGGTCTGTGAATGTCAGAGCACATTAGAGTCACTGGGGAAACTTTTAAAATACTATAGCCCAGGTCCCACTCCAGATTCCTTAAACTAAACCCTCAGGATAGCGCCCAAACATGGTTACTTATAAAGTTCCTTGGAGGATTTTAAGTTGCAGCTGTGGCTGAGAACAGCTGACCTAAAACCATAGCTTATTGCTCACTGTCTTCCTCTAAAATGCCTGATATCATTCCCAGGGACTGCAACATTCTCGTGGCTAACCTGAACAGTATCTTTTTCCTCTCGGCTTTAACATTCTTACCTCCAGGAATCTCTGCTTCCCTCTGTCCCAACTTGGCCACCCAATTTCATGTACACGCATGCTCGGTCACTCAGTCGTGTCTGACTTTTTGTGACCCCATGGAGAGCAGCCCATCAAGCTCCTCTGTCCAAGGGATTTCCCAGGGAAGAATACTGGAGTGAGTTGCCATTTCCTTCTCCAGGGGATCCTCCCAACCTAGGGATCAAACCCGAGTCTCCTGCATTGGCAGGCAGATTTTTTTTTTTTTTTTTTACCATTGAGCCACCTGGGAAGCTCACTCAGCTTCATAGTATACCAAAATCCTACCCATAGCAACAGCTCTAGAATCTCATGTTTAAGCATCTCACTCACTCACTTCCAGGCCCCTTTAACTCTGGAACCCTACCCTCTCCAGCATTTCTTTTCCTATCATGCATAATGGATCTGTAGACCTCATTGCTTTTGCCACTACCCACCACCTACCTTCACTCCACTTTTGAACAAGTTAAATTTCATGGATTATAATCACCCCCTTGCTGACAGTCAAAAATATCTTTCCCCCATCTTACTCAACTAGTTCAAACCTTTCCACATGTACACATGCTGAACCATGATATTACTAGAATACAACTGTAACCAAGCCTAATTAAGAGTGCTAACCCTCAAAATGAGCCCTCAATGCTATCAGTCAATCCTAAAATACAATTTATGCTCTTGATAATTTCAAATTCCCATTATCTACAGCCTTCCCACACCTTTCTTTTGTATTCCTATTAAGGTATAATTGGGTCTTCCCTAATGACTCAGAGGTAAAGAATCTGCCTGCCAATGCAGGAAACAAGAGTTCAATCCCTGGGTTGGGAAAATCCTGTGGAGGAAGGCACGACAACCCACTTCAGTATTTTTACCTGGAGAATTCCATGGACAGAGGAGCCTGGCGGGCTACAGTCAGTGGGGTCTCACAAGGTCAGACATGACTGAGGGACTAAACAACAGCAACAAAAGGTATGACTGACATACATTAGTTTCAGGTATGATTTGACACCTGTGGCACTGCAAAATGATCACCCCAGTAAGTCTATTTACCATCTGTCACCACAGAAAATTACAAAAAAATTTTTTTCTTCTGATGAGAACTTATAAGAGTTAATTTCTCAGCAACTTTAAATGTTGCAACAGAATATTATTGACCAACAGAATGGGAAAGACTAGAAATCTCTTCAAGAAAATTAGATACCAAGGGAACATTTCATGCAAAGATAGGCACCATACAGGACAGAAACGGCATGGATCTAACAGAAGCAGAAGCTATTAAGAAGAGGTGGCAACAATACACAGAAGAACTGTACAAAAAAGATCTTCATGACCCAGATAACCACGAGGTATGATCACTCACCTAGAGCCAGACATCCTGGAATATGAAGTCAAGTGGGCCTTAGGATGCATCTCTACAAACACACACAGTGAAGGTGATAGAATTCCAGTTGAGCTATTTCAAATCCTAAAAGATGATGCTATGAAAGTGCTGCACTCAACATGCCAGCAAATATGAAACTCAGCAGTGGCCAAAGGACTGGAAAAGGTCAGTTTTCATTCCAATCCCAAGGAAAGGCAATGCCAAAAAATGTTCAAACCACCACACAAACTGAACTCACTTCACATGCTAGCAAAGTAATGCTCAAATTCTCCAAGTGAGGCTTCAACAGTGCATGAACCGAGAACTTCCAGATATTCAAGCTGGATTTATAAAAGGCAGAAGAACCAGAGAACAAATTGCCAACATCTGCTGGATCACAGAAAAAGCAAGAGAATTCCAGAAAAACATCTACTTCTGCTTCAATGACTACATTAAAGCTTTTGACTGGGTGGATCATAACAAACTGTGGAAAATTCTTAAAGAGATGGGATCACCTTACCTGCCTCCTAAGAAACCTGTATGCAGGTCAAGAAGCAGTGGTTAGAACCGGACATGGAACAACAGACTGGTTCCCAACTGGGAAAGGAGTATGTCAAGGCTGTATATTGTCATCCTGTTTATTTAACTCATATGCACAGTACATCATGCGAAATGCCGGGCTGGATGAAGTACAAGCTGGAATCAAGACTGCTGGAAGAAACACCAATAACCTCAGATATGCAGATAACACCACCCTTATGGCAGAAAGCAAAGAGAAACTAAAGAGCCTCTTGATCAAGGTGAAAGAGGAGAGTAGTAAATTTGGCTTAAAACTCAACATTCAAAAAATGAAGATCATGGCATCTGGTTCCATCACTTCATGGCAGATAGATGGGGAAACAATAGAAACAGTGACAGACTATTTTCTTGGACTCTAAAATCACTGTGGATGGTGACTACAGCCATAAAATTAAAAGATGCTTGCTCCTTGGAAGAAAAGCTATGACAAACCTAGACAGTGTATTAAAAAGCTGAGACATCACTTTGCCAACAAAGCAATACAGTCAAAGCTATGGTTTTTCCAGTAGTCAGGTACAGATGTGAGGCCTGGACCATAAAGAAAGCTGAGTCCTAAAGAACTGATGTTTTTAAACTGCAGTGCTAGAGAAGACTTCTGAGAGTCCCCTGGATAGCAAGGCTATCAAGCCAGTCAATCCTAAAGGAAATCAACCCTGAATATTCATTGGACTGAGGCTGAAGGTGAAGTTCCAATACTTTGGCCACATGATGTGAAGACTCGACTCACTGGAAAAGACCCTGATACTGGGAAAGATTGAGGGCAGGAGATTTGGACAACAGAGGATAAGATGATTGGATGGCATCACTGACTCAGTGGACATGAGTTTGAGAGGCCTCAGGGAGATGGTAAAGGACAAGGAAGCCTGGCATGCTGCACTCCCTGGGGTCCAAAGAGTTGGACATGACTCAGCAACTGAACAACAACAATTATTGATCATGATGTTATTACCTCCCAAAAGCTTATTTATATAATGACTGGAAATTATATTTCTTGATCTCCACCCATTTTGCTTACCCTCCAACCGCCCCCTCCAACTCTGGCAACCATCAATCTTTTCTCTGTACCTATGAGTTTGGTTTGATTTGTCTGTTTTTTCAGATTCCACAAATAAGTGAAATTACACAGTCTTTGATTCTGTCTTATTTCACTTAGCACAATACTCTCAAGGTCTATCCATGTTGTCTCAAATGGCAAGATTTCATTCTTTAGTACAGCTGAATGGTAGTCCAGAGAAGGTGATGGCACCCCACTCCAGTACTCTTGCCTGGAAAATCCCATGGATGGAGGAGCCCGGTAAGCTGCAGTCCATGGGGTCGTTCAGAGTCGGACAGGACTGAGCAACTTCACTTTCACTTTTCACCTTCATGCATTGGAGAAGGAAATGGCAACCCACTCCAGTGTTCTTGCCTGGAGAATCCCAGGGACAAGGGAGCCTGGTGGGCTGCCATCTATGGGGTCACAAAGAGTCGGACACGACTGAAGCGACTTAGCAGCAGCAGCAGCAGCAATGGTAGTCCATTGTACATATTCATCATATCTTCTCTATCCACTCATCCAATGATGGAAACTTAGGTTGTTTATATATGTCAGCTATTGTAAATAATGCTGTTTTGAACACTGGGGTGCATGTATCTTTTCAAATTAGTGTTTTTATTTTCTTTGAATAAATAACAGAAGTCATATTGCTGGATCATATGTAGTTCTATTTTTAATTTTTCAAGGAACCTCTATACTGTTTTCCACAATGGCTGCAGCAATCTACATTCTCATCAACAATGCATTAGAGTTTTCTTTTATTCACATCCTTGCCAACATTTGCTATTTCTTCTCCTTTTGAGAGTAACCATTCTAATAAGTGTAAGGTGATATCTCTTTGTGGTTTTGGTTTACACTTCTTTGATGATTAGGGATGTTGAGCATCTTTTCATGTGTTTGTTGGACATCTCTATGTCATTTTTGAAATGTCTATTCAGATCCATTTTCCTAACTGGATATTTTATTGACTTGTATTAGTTCTTTATATATTTTAGAAATCAACCCCTTATTCAATATACAATTTGCAAATACCATCTCCCATTCAACAGGCTGGCTTTTTATTTTGTTACTGGTATCATTCCCTGTGCAGAAGCTTTTTGGTTTATAATCTCATTTGTTTATTTTTGCTTTTGCTGTCATTGCCTTTGAAGTAAGATTCAAAAATAACACCGAGATCAACATCAGAAATTTACCACCTGTGTTTTATTCTAGGAGTTTTAAGGTTTTTAGACTTATATTCAAGTCTTTAAGTTAATTTCTGTGTATGGTGTAAAATAGTGGTTCAGTTCCATTCTTTTAAACATGGCCGTTTAATTGTCTCAACATCATTTACTCAGGAGACTGTTATTTTTCCCACTGTATATTCTTGATCCTTTTGTCATAAATTAATTGACCACATGTGCCTGAGTTTACCCAAGGTTCTCTATGCTGCTCCACTGACCTGTGTCACTGTTTTTATGCCAATACCATAACAGTTTTATTTACTATAGCTTTGTAACATAGACTGAAATCAGGCATACCTCCAGCTTTGTTGTTCTTAACAAATATTGCTTTATTTTTTTCAAAACTCTGATTCTGTATAAATTTGGGGGTTGCTCTATTTTTGTGAAAAAAGTCATGAGTATTTTGGTAGGGACTGCATTGAATCTATAGATTATTTCAGGTAATACGGTTATTTTAACAATATTAATTCTTCCAAACAAGAACAAAAGACACAGACTGAAAATCAGGGTATAGAAAAAGATATTTCACACAAATGTAAATGACAAGAAAGTTAGAGTAGCAATACTCATATAAGACAAAGTGGATTATAAATCAGTCTATAACAAAAAACACCGAAGGGCATTATATATTGATAAAGGGATAAATAAAAAAGAGAATATAATGCTAGTTAATCCTATATAACTTATATATAATAATATACAAGTACCTTATATATAGTATAATATACCATATTATATATAAGAAGTACCTTATAATATAGAAATACCTAAGTATATAAAGCAAATGAAGGGAAAAACTGAGAACAATAAACAAGAGCAGAGACTTTAACACCCAGCTTACATCAACAGACAGATTATCCAGACAGAAAATACGGAAACACTGGATTTCAGTAAGGAAAAGTTAATAATGACACTGTAAACTAGTTATACTTAATAGATATCTACATGACATTTCATGCAAAATCAGAATACACATGCAATGTTCTCCAGGATGGATCACATGCTAGGCCACAAACAAGTCTCACTGACTATAAGATACAGAAATTATATCAAGTATCTTTTCTAACCACAACAGTATGAAATTAAAATCAATTACAGGAAGAAAAATGAGAAAAGAACAAACATGTGGAGACTAAACAACATGCTACTAAAACAACCAATATGTCAATGAAGAAATCAAAGAGGAAATTAGAAAATATCAAACTCAAATAAAAACAGAAGCACAACTTTCTAAAATCTATGACACACAGCAAAAATAATTCTAAGATGAATGTTTATAGCAATATGCTGCTGCTGCTAAGCACTTCAGTCGTGTCTGACTCTGTGCGACCCCATAAGACAGGAGCCCACCAGGCTCCCCCGTCCCTGGGATTCTCCCGGCAAGAACACTGGAGTGGGTTGCCATTTCCTTCTCCAATACAGGAAAGTGAAAAGTGAAAGTGAAGTCGCTCAGTTGTGTCCAATCCTCAGCGACCCTATGGACTGCAGCCTACCAGGCTCCTCCGTCCATGGGATTTTCCAGGCAAGAGTACTGGAGTGGGTTGCCATAGGCATACCTAAAGAAACAACAATCTCAACCTAACGTAATCTACCATCTAAGAAATTAGAAAAAGAACAAAGCCCAAAGTCTGCATAAGGAAAGAAATAATAAAAATCAAAAAGAGAAAACAGAGACTAAAAAAATAGATCAATGAAAACAAGAGCTGATTTTTTAAAAACAAAGTTGATAAGTCTTTCGCCAGGTTTATTAAAAAAAAAAAAGAGGACACAAGAGAAAAAAGTGAAAGAGATTACAACTGATATTACAGAAATACAAACAATCATGAGGATACTATGAATAGTTACATGCCAACAAACTGGACAACCTTTAAAAAAATGGATAAACTCCTAGAATCATACAATCATCCAAGACTGAACCAGAAAGAAAGAATCTGTTGAGTATAATGTTAGCTGTGGGTCTGTCATAGTCTTTATTATGTTAAGGTAGGTCCCCTCTACACCCATTTGTCTATAGCTTTTTTAACAAATGGATGTTGAATTTTACCAAAAGGTACTCTGCATCTATTGAGATGATAAGGTTTTTATTCTTCAATTTATTAACATATTCTATCACATTGACTGGTTTATGGATACTGAAAAGTCCCTGCATCCCTGAGATAAATCCCACTTGATCATGGTGTATGATCAATTTAATATATTGTTGGATTCCATTTGCTAGTGTTAATTATTTTTTATCTAAGTATATTATTAATAGTGATATTGGCTGATGTTTTTTGCAGATCTTTGTCTGGTTTTGGTATCAGGGTGATTAACGGTTTCATAGAATGAGTTTGGAAGTGTTCTTTCTTCTGAACTTTCTGGAATAGTTTAAGAAGGCTAGGTGTTAACTGTTCCCTAAAATTGGGTAGAATTTACCTGTGAAGCCATCAGGTCTAGGACTTTTGCTTTTGGGGAACTTGTTAATCACAGATTAAACATCAGTATTTGTAACTGGTCTGTTCGTGTTTTCTATTTCTTCCTGGTTCAGTTATAGGAGACTGTACCTTTCTAAGAATTTGTCCATTTTTTTTCTAGGTTGTCCATTTTAATGGCATATAGTTGCTTGGAATAATCTCTTATGGCCCCTTGCATTTCTATGGTATTGGTTGTAACTTCTTTTTAATTTATAATTTAAAAAATTTGGGTCCTCTCCCTTTTTTTCTTGATGAGTCTGGCTAAAGGCTTATCAATTTTATTTTCTGAAAAGTTGGAAGCATCTCCTCTAAAATCAGAAACAAGACAAGGATGTTATTCAACAAAGTTTTAGAGTCCAAACCACAGAAATCAGAGAAGAAAAGAAATAAAACTGTCACTGTTTGCTGATGCCATTATACTACACGTAGAAAATCCTAAAGACACTATCAGAAAACTACTAGAGTGCATCCATGGATTTAGTAAAGTTGCAAAATTACAAAATTAATACTCAGAAATCTGTTAAATTTCTATATACTAACAATGATAGACCAGAAACAGAAAATAAAGGAACAATCCCATGTACCATCAAAAAGAACTAAATACCTAAAAATAAACCTACCTAAGGAGAACACACTGATGAAAGAAACTAAAGATGACACAAACAGATGAAAAATATATAGTATACCATGTCCATGAATTGGAAGAATCAATATCATCAAAATGACTGTACTATCCAAGGCAATCTACAGATTCAATTGCAATCCCTATCAAATTACCAATGGCATTTTTCACAGGACTAGAAAAAAAATTTTAACTTGGATGGAAACACAAAGTTTTTCTTGGATGGACCCAAGAAGTTAAAGCAAACTTGTGAAAGAAAAACAGCTGGAATAATCAGGCTCCCTGACTTAAAACTATACCACAAAACTACAGTGATCAAAACAGTATGATACTGGCACAAAAACAGACACATAGAGCAATGGCACAGAACAGAGATCCCCAAAAGAAAACCATGCACATATGTTTGATCAATACATGACAAAGGAGGCAAAAATATATAATGAGGAAGAGACAGTCTCTTCAATCAGTAGTGTTGGAAAAATTGCACAGCTACATGTAAAAGAATTAAATTAGTACATTCTCTAGGACTATACACAAAAACAAATTCAAAATGGATTAAAGATCTAAATGTAAGACCAGATACTATAAAACTACCAGAGGAAAACACAACAGAAAACTCTTTGACATAAATTACAGCAATATCATTTTTGGATCCATCTGCTAGAATAATGGAAAAACAAAAATAACAAATGGGACCTAATTAAACTAAAAAGCTTTTGCACAGCAAAAGAA
Source organism: Bos indicus (assembly GCF_029378745.1). NCBI lineage: Eukaryota > Metazoa > Chordata > Mammalia > Artiodactyla > Bovidae > Bos > Bos indicus. Next base: position 28,563,577 of record NC_091771.1, on the reverse strand, counting down.
ACCATAAACAGGACAAAAAGACAACTCTCAGAATGGAAGAAAATATTTGCAAATGAAGCAACTGACAAGGGATTAAATCTCCAAAATATATAAACAGCTCAAGCAGCTCAATATATATGTATGTATATATAAGACAATCTAATAAAAAAACTGGGTAGAAGACATAAATAGACATTTCTCCAAAGAAGAAGACACAGTGATGGCCAAAAAGTACATGAAAAATTGATCAATATCACTACTCATCAGGGAAATGCAAATGAAAACTACAATGAGGTATCACCCCACACTGGTAAAAATGGCCATCATAAAAAAAATCTATAAATAATAAATGCTGAAGAGTGTGTGGAGAAAAGAGAACACTCCTACCCTGTTGATAGGAATGTAAATTGGTACAACCACTACAGAGAGCAGTAGGGAGGATCCTTAAAAATCTAAAAACAAAGCTACTATATGATTCTGCAGTCCCACTACTGAGAATACATCCAGAAAAATTCAAAAATTTTGAATAATTCAAAAAGATTATCACCCCACAGTTCACTGCAGCACTATTTACAATAAACAAGTCATGAAAGCAACCTAAATGTCAATCAACAGACAAAAGAAGATGTGAGATGCACACAGACACGCACGAATACGACTCAGCCATAAAAATGAAATAATGCTATTTGCAGCAACATGGATGATCTAGGATTATCATACTAAGTGAAGTCAGAGAAAGACAAATATCATATGATATAGCTTATATCTAGAATCTAAAATATATATATGTGTGTGTGTATACATACACACAAACAAATGAATTTATTTACAAAACAGAAATAGACCCACAGACATAGAAAACAAATTTATGGCTACTAAAGGGGAAAGGGGTGGGGGAGGGATAAATTAGGAATTTGGTATTAATATATACATACTATTATATATAAAAGAGATAACCAACAAGGACTTACTATATAATAGCATAGGGAGTTATACTTGATATTTTGTAGTAACCTGTAAGGGAAAAGAATCTGAAAAAGAGTACACACAGACAACCAAATCACTTTGCTATACACCCAAAACTAAGATAATACTGGAAGTCAACTATACTTCAGTAAAAATTTTAAAAAAACCTGAGAAATCCAAAATTCAAAAAGACATGTACCACAATCTTCACTACAACACTATTTACAATAACCAGGACATGGAAGCAACCTAGACATCCACTGACAAATGAATAGATAAAGAAGATGTGATACATATACACAATGGAATATTACTCAGCCATAAAAGGGAACAAATATGAATCAGCTAAATTGAGGTGGATGAACTTAGAGCCTGTTAAAGAGTGAAGTCAGAAAGTGAAAAACAAGTATCATACATTAATGTATACATACAGAATCTAGAGGAATGGTACTGATGAACCTATTTACAGGGCAGGAATAGAGACAAGGATATAGAGTACAGACTTGTGGACACAGTGAGGGAAGGAAAGGATGGGACAATTAGAGAGTAGCACTGAAACATGTATATTACCATATGCAAAATAGATAGCTAGTGGGACGTTGTAGTATAACACAGGGAGTTCAACTCAGTGCTCCATGCGACAACCTAGAGGGGTGGGGTGGGAGGAAGGTTCAAGAAGGAGTGGACGTATGTATACTTATGGCTGATTCACACCGTTTTACAGGAGAAATCAATAGAACATTGTAAAGCAATTATCCTCCAATGAAAAATAAATTAAAAAAAAATTAAAAATAAAGAATAAATTGACCTTCAGTGGAAAGGAGAAAAATAAATAGATAATCTGAAGGGACTAAATTATTCAGTATTTAAATTTAATCAGTAATCACAAACTCCCAACAGAAGTCCAGGACTGGACAGCTTCACAGAGTAATTCTATCAAACATATAGGAAGAGTTAATCATTCTTTGTATGTTAATCCTATCTTCTCAAACTACTCAAAACACTAGAGAGGCAGAAACATTCCCAAATTCATTCTACAAGGCCACCATTACCCTTATACCAAAACTAGATGAAGACACTACAAAAAAATTACAAGCCAATATCCCTAATTAATATAGATGCAAAATAATCAACAAATACTAGCAAACAATATACAAACTGGATCATATATCATGATCAAGTGGAATTTATTCTAGAGATGCAAGGACAGTTCAGGTTCAGTATCTGCAAATCAGTGTGCTATAACATATTATATAGAAAGGATAAAAAAAATCACATGATCATATCAATTACTGTTTAGTTACTAAGTCATATCCAATTATTTGGGTTGTAACCTGGACTGTAACCTGCCAGGCTCCTCTGTCCATGGGATATCCCAGGCAAGAAAGCTGGAATGGGCTGCCATTTCCTTTCCACGGGATCTTCCCAACCCAGGGATCGAACCCACTTCTCTTGTTTGGTTGGCAAATTCTTTACCACTGAGTCACCGAGGAAGCCTCAACCATCTCAATGGATATAGAAAAATCATTTGACAAGAATTCAATACCCAATCACGATTAAAAACTCTTAGAAAAGTTGGTACAGAGAGAACACATCTCAACATAATAAAGGCCGTATATGACAAACCCACACCTAGTATCATATCCAATGGTGAAAAACTGAAAGATTTTCTTTTAAAATCAGGAACAAGGTAAGGATGCCCACTCTCACCACTTCTACGTAACAAGTTATTGAAAGTCCTAGGCACTGCAATTAAAGGGAAAAAAAGAAATAAAAAGCATCCAAATTGTAAGGGAGGAAGTAAAACTGTCATTATTTGCATATGACATGCTATTACATAAAAAAAAAAAAACCTAAAGACTTCACCAAAAAGCTATTAGAAATAAATTAATTGCAGGATACCAGACTAATACACAAAAACCTGTTGCTTTTCTAAACACTAGCATTGGAGTATCAAAAATAGAAAGCAAGAAACAATTCCATTTACAATCACATCAAAAAAAGAATAATACACCTGGAAATAAACTTAACCAAGGAGCTAAAAAACCTACACCATGAGAACTCTAAGACACTGATGAAAGAAACTGAAGATAATATAATACAAATAAATGGGAAGACATCCCATGTTCATGGATTGGAAGAATTTTGTTACAATTCTTCTGTCCATACTTCTGTCAATGCAATTTCTAGATTTAAAACAATCTCCAAACTATCCATGACACTTTTCACAGAACCAAAACAATAATCCTAAAATCGGTATGGAATCACAAAAGATCCAAGTAGCCAAAGTAATCTTGAGAAATAAGTAGTAAGGTCAAAGTATTATGCTCTCTGATTTTAGCCTATACTACAAACTACAGTAGTCAGAACAATATGATATTGGTACAAAAACAAACATAGAGAAATGTGGGAGAAAAGAGATCCCCCCAAAAAAGCCATTCACATATGGTTGATTAATTCATGACAAAGAAGGCAAAAATATATAATTAGGAAGAGACAGTCTCTTCAATAGCTGTGCTGAGGAAACTGCACAGCTATGCATAAAAGAATGAAATTAGAACACTTACAAAGATTATACAAAAAAATAAACTCAAATGGATTAAAGATCTAAATGTAAGACCAGATACTTTAAAACCACTAGAGGAAAACGTGGGCAGTACATTCTTTGACCTAAGTCTTAGTAATATTTTTTTGGATCTGTCTCATCAGGCAAGGGAAACAAAAGCAAAAATAACCAAATGAGAGTTTATTAAAACTTAAAAACTTTGCACAGTAAATAAAATCAACAAAATCCAAACACAAGCTACTAAATGGAAGAAGATATGTGCAAATGATACATCCAATAAGGCAGGGGTCCCAAATCTCTGGAGCCATGGACCAGTACCTCCTGTCTGATCAGCAGCAGCATTAAACTAGAAATAAAGTGCACAATAAATATAACGCACTTGAGTCATCCCAAAACCATCCCCCTACCTCAGTCCCTAGAGAAACTGTCTTCCATGAAAACAGTTCCTAGTGCCAAAAAGGTGGGGACCACTCTCATAAGGGGTTACTATCCAAAATATATAAAGAGATCACACAAACTGACAAGAAAACAAGCAACCTGATTTAAAAATGGGCAAAAATACGAACAGACATTTTTACAAAGATGACTTTACAGATAACCAATAGGCACATGAAAAGATGCTCAACATCAGTAATCATCAGGGCAATACAAACAAAAACCATAATGAGAAACTAACACACCACTGTAAAGCAACTATACTTCAATAAAATTTTTTTAGAAAACCACGAGATACTACCTCATCTCAAGAATGGCTGTCATAAAAAAGACAACAAATTATCAGTGCTGGCAAGGATGTGGAGAAAAGGGAACACTGGTACACTGATTGTAGGAATATAAATTGGTAAGGATTTACTATGAAAACACTATGGAGATTCCTCAAATAATTAAAAATAGAACCATCATATAATCCAGCATTTCCACTCCTCAGTATTTATTTGAAGAAAATGAAAACACTAATTCATAATGATACATGTACCCTTATTTTCACTGAAGCATTGTTTACAATACCCAAGATATGGAAACAAAGTGCCATTGATAGATGGATAAATATTACTCAACCATAAAAAAGAATGAAATCTTGTCATTTCCTACAAAATGGATGACCCAAATGGTATTATGCTAAGTAAAATCAGTCAGACAAATACTATATGATTCACATATATTCGGAATTTAAAAAACAAATGAGCAAACACAGCCAAACAGAAACAATCATAGATTCATAGAACAAACAGATGGTTGCTGGAGAGGAAGGATTTGAGGAAGGAACAAGATACAGAAATGGGAATCAAGAGGTATAAGCTACTAGGTATAAACTAAGATACAAAGATGTACTGTAGAGCACAGGGAATATAATCAGGATCTTATTATAATTTTAAGTATAATCTATAAAAATATCAAATCATGTTGTACACCTGAAACTAATATAACACTGTAAGTCAACTATACATCAATTTAAGAAATCAGATAATCTTATCTTTACTCTGAAATCTATAAACCTGTCTTTATCTAATTCAAGTCCATGTTCCAGCTGTACCATTTTTTGACAGAAGAAATTCACTATTCCCACCAGGTCTGGACTACATCTCTTCTCCCTTTTCACAGGTTTTGTACTTGCAGGAATGTTTTCTTGCTTCTGTAACATCAGCTTCCCTCTACTGAATTATTTCCATTAACAAACTTACTCAATTCTACCTCCTTTTAGTGCATCACTTATTTCTCTGCTTTTTAACAGAACTTCTAGAAAGTATTCTCTTTATTTACTGCCTTCACATTATTACTTTTGGCTTCTATCCAAACAGTCCATTAAAGCTTCTCTTTTTCAAGATGACCAGACACCTTCACGTCACAAAATCTAAAAGACGTGTCTATCTTCAGCTTTCTTACTCACCAAAGGATCAGAACACTTCCTCCTTTTTGAAATACTGTTTTATATTTGCTTTCATGACACCATCCTGTTGACCTCCTCTTTCATCTAACCTAAAAACTTCTTTCTGTCTAAAGTGTAGTCAGGAGACTAGTGGCATTGACTGCTAATCTAAGAAGTTCCCAAATGCTAAGTCTGAGACCCATGACCCACTGAATCAGAACATCCAACTAATAAGACAGACCACCAGGGAAAAGAAGGGAAACAAGATGCTAGAGTAAAACAACTTGAGCTCACCTTCTTCATGAAATATAATTAGAACTACTTGCTGAATAACCATCAACAAAAAAGACTGGAACCTACCAAAAGAGGTATTTTACATCCAAAGACAGAAGAAATGGCAAAGGGATAGGAGGAGGGGTGGCTTTGTGATATAATCAAATCTAATACCGCTGCGTAGGTGACCCAGAAACTGAGATGGAGCTGACATAATAGTGATAGAAATAAAGTACACAATAAAAGTGATATGCTTCAATCATCCCGAAACCATCTCCCACCCTGGGTCTGTGGGAAAAACTGTCTTCCACAAAACAGTTCCTGGGGCCAAAAAGGTTGGGGACTGCTTAATGTGATACAGCATATTAACAAATGAAAGAATAAAAACGCCACAAAAATCTATTTTGATGGAGAAAGAGCCTCTGATGCAATTCAACACCCATTTATGGCAAAAAGACAAAATCTACCTCAACATAAGAAAGGCCAAGTATGACAAACTGACAGCAAACATCATTCTCAATGGTGAAAAACTGAAAGCATTTTCTCTAAGATCAGGAACAAGACAAGAATGTCCACTCTCATCACTATTAATCAACATCATTTGGAAGTCCTAGCCATGGCAGAGAATAAACAGAAATTAAAGAAATCCAAATTGAAAAATAAGTAGTAAACCTGTCACTGCTTGCAGATGACATGACACTTTATATAGACAATCCTAAAGATACCACCAGAAAACTACTGATCTATTGTGGGTAAGAATCCCATAGAAGAAATGGAGAAGTCCTCATAGTCAACAAGAGTTTGAAATGCAGTACTTGGGTGCAAATTTAAAAACGACAGAATGATCTTAGTTCCTTTCCAAGACAAATGATTCAAAATCACAGAAATCCAAATCTATGCCCCAACTAGTGATGCCAAAAAAAGCTGAACTTGACCAGGTCTATGAAGATCTACAACATCCTCTAGAACTAACAACAACAACAAAAAAAACTGTCATCACAGGAGACTGGTGTGCAAACGTAGGAAGTCAAGAAGAATACCCGGAATAACAGGCAAGTTTAGCCTTGGAGTACAAAATGAAGCAGGGCAAAGGCTCACAGAGTTTTGTCAAGAGAACACACTGGTCGTAGCAAACACCCTCTTCTAATTTGACCAGAGATCAAATTGTCAACATTCACTAGACCGTGGAGAAAGAAAGTGATTCCAAGCTACACTACTACTGCTTCACTGACTACACTAAAGCCTTTGACTCTGTGGATCACAACAAATTGTGGAAAACTCTTAAAGAGATGGGAGTACCAGATTGCCTAACCTGTCTCTTCCAAAAATCTGTATGCAGGTCAAGAAGCAACAGTTAGAATCAGACATGGAACAACAGACTGGTCAAAACTGGTAAAGAAATACGACAAGGCTGCATATTGTTACCCTGCTTACTTACTTAACAAGCTACAATCAAGACTGCCAGGAGAAATATCAACAACCTCACGTATGCAGATGATACCACTTTAATGGCAGAAGGTGAAGAAAAACTAAAGCGCTTCTTGATGAAGGTGAAAGAGGAGAGTCAAAAAGCTGGCTTAAAACTCAACATTCAAAAATATAAGATCATGGCATCTGGTCCCATCACTTTATGGCAAATAGAAGGGGAAAAAATGAAAGCAGTGACAGATTTTATTTTCTTGGACTCTAAAATCACTCTGGACAGTGACCACAGCCAGGAAATTAAAAGATGCTTGCTCCTTGGAATGAAAGCTATGACAAATCTAGACAGCCTATTAAAAAGCAGAGACATCACTTTGCTTACAAAGGTCCATATAGTCAAAACCGTGGTTTTCCCAGTAGTCTTGGATGGATGTGAGATTTAGACTAAAGAAGGCTGAGCGCCAAAGAATTAATACTTTGAATTATGCTGCTGGAGAAGACTCTTGAGAGTCCCCTTGGACTGCAAGGAGATAAACCAGTCAATGCAAAAGGGAATCAAGCCTGAATATTTATTGGAAGGACTGATTAGGAAGTTCCAATACTTTAGCCACTGATGTGAAGAGCCAACTCACTGGAAAAGACCCTGATGCTGGGAAAGATGGAGGGTAGGAGGAGAAGAGGACGGAAGAGGAAGAGATGGTTGGATAGCAAGACTGACTCAATGACATGAATCTGAGCAAACTCTGGGAGATACTGAAAGACAGAGGAACCTAGAGAGCTACAGTCCATGGGGTAGCAAAGAGTTGGATACAACTTAGCGACTAAATAACAACAGCAGCAACAAATCAATGAATTTGGTAAACCTGCAGAGTATAAAATTAATACACAGAAATCTCTGGCATTCCTATACACCATCAATGAAAGACTGGAAACAGAAATTAAGTAAACAATCCCATTTACCTTTGCAACAAAAATAAAATCGCTACAAATAAACTTATCTAAGGATGCAAAACACCTGTACTCAGAAATCTATAATATACTAATGAAAGAAACCAAAAGCAACACAAACAGATGGAGAGATTACCATGTTCTTGGATCAGAAGAATATTGTGAACATAACTATACTACCCAAAACAATCTACATATCCAATGCAACCCCTATCAAATTACTAATGGCATTTTTCATAGAACTAGAACAAAAACTTTTATAATTTGTATGGAAACACAAAAGACCCTGAAAGGCCAAAGCAATTTTGAGAGAGAAAGAGTTAGAGGAATCAGGCTCCCTGACTTCATACTATACTACAAAGCTACAGTAATCAAAGACCGTTGTTTACTGTTCAGTCGCTAAGTCATGTCTGACTCCTTTGTGACCCCATGGACTGCAGCCTGTCAGCCTCCATGGGGGATTTCCCAGGAAAGAATACTGGAGAGGGCTGCCATTTCCCTCTCCAGGGGATCTTTCCAACCCAGGTATCCAACTCAAGTCTCCTGCACTGGCAGGCAGATTCTTTACAACTCAGCCATGAAGGAAGCCCCAATCAAGACGGCAGTGGCATCAAAACCAGGACTGTAGAGCAATGAAACAGGATTGAAAGACTAGAGATAAACCAATGCATATATGATCATCTAATCTGCAACAGAGGATGAGATGGCTGGATGGCATCACTGACTCAATGGACGTGAGTCTGAGTGAACTCCGGGACTTGGTAATGGACAGGGAGGCCTGGCGTGCTGCGATCCATGGGGTCGCAAAGAGTCGGACACGATTGAGCGACTGAACTGAACTGAATCTGTGATAAAGGAGGCAACAATACATAATGGAGAAAAGACAGTCTCTTCAGTAAGTGATGGTGGGAAAACTGGACAGCTACATGGAAAATAATGGAATGAGAACATTCCATAACACGAAACAGAAAAATAAAAACTGAAAATGGATTAAATACCTAAATGTAAGGCTGGACACTATAAAACTCTTAGAGGAAAACAGAGGCAGAACACTCTTGAAAATAAATCACAGCAAGATCTTTTCTGAGCCACCTTCTAGGGTAATGAAAATACAAATAAAAATAAACAAATGGGAGATAATTGAAAAGTTTTTGCACAGTGAAGGAAACCATAATCAAGATGAAAAGACAATCTTCATAATGGGAGAAAATATTTGCAAATGAAGCAACTGACAAAGGACTGATCTCCAAAATACAAAAAGAGCTCATGCAGTTCAATACCAAAACAAAAACAAAAAACAATCAACCCAATCAAAAGACGGGTAGAAGACCTAAATAGAGATTTCTCCAAAGAGGACATACAAATGGCCAATAGACACATGAAAAGATGCTCAACATCAAGAATTATTAAGGAAATGTGAATCAAAAGTACAATGACATACCCCCTGACATCAGTCAGAATGGCCATTATTAAAAACTCTACAAACAGTAAATACTGGAGAGGGTGTAGAGAAAAGGAAACCCACTTACTCTGTTGGTGGGAATGCAAATTGATACAGACACTATGGAGAATAGCATGGAGGTTCCTAAAAGAACTAAAAATAGAAATACCATTTCGTTCAGTTCTGTCGCTCACTCGTGTCCAACTCTTTGTGACCCCATGGACTACAGCACGCCAGGCTTCCCTGTCCATCACAAACTCCCAGAGCTTACTCAAACTCATGTCTATCAAGGCAGTGATGCCATCCAACCATCTCATCCTCTGTCACCCAGTTCCCCTGCCTTGAATCTTTCCCAGCATCATCCCATCAGGTGGCCAAAGTATTGGAGCTTCAGCATCAGTCAAGGGACTCTCAGGAGTCTTCTCCAACACCACAGTTCAAAAGCATCAATTCTTCAGCACTTAGCTTTCTTCATGGTCCAACACTCACATCCATACATGACTATTTACTTTGTCAGTAAAGTGATGTCTCTGCTTTTTAATATGCTGTCTAGGTCTGACATAGCTTTTCTTCCAAGGAGCAAGATTCTTTTAATTTCATGGCTGCAGTCACCATCTGCAGTGATTCTAGAGCCCAAGAAAATAAAGTCTGTCACTGTTTCCATTGTTTCCCCATCTATTTGCCATGAAGTGATGGGACCAGATACCATGATCTTCTTTTTCTGAATGCTGAGTTTTAAGACAACTTTTTCACTCTCCTCTTTCACCTTCATCAAAAGGGTCTTTAGTTCCTTTTCACTTTCTGCCATAAGAGTGGTGTCACCTGCATATCTGAGGTTATTGGTATTTCTCCCAGGAATCTTGATTCCAGCCCAACATTTCGCATAATGTACTCTGCAATAAGTTAAATAAGCAGAGTGAAAATATACAGCTTTGACATACTCCTTTTCCAATTTGGAACCAGTCCATTGTTCCAAGTCCGGCACTGTTGCTTCTTGACCTGAATACAGTTTTCTCAAGAGGCAGGTAAGGTGGTCTGGTATTCCCAACTCTTTAAGAATTTTCCATAGTCTGCTGTGATCCACACAGTCAAAGGCTTTAGTGTAGTCAATGAAGTAGATGTTTTTCTACTTCTAGAACTTCTAGAACTAAACCAAAAAAAAAAAGATGTCCTTTTCATCATAGGAGACTGGGGAATGCAAAAGTAGGAAGGCAAGAACTCACCTAGATCCAGACATCCTGGAGTGCGAAGTGAAGTGGGCCTTAGGAAGCATCACTATGAACAAAGCTAGTGGAGGTGATAGAATTTCAGCTGAGCTATTTCAAATCCTAAAAGATGAGGCTGTTAAAGTACTGAACTCAATATGCCAGAACTACCATATGACCCAGAAGTCCGACTACTGGGCATATACCCTGAGAAAACCTAAATTCAAAAAGATACATGTACCTCAATGTTCATTACAGTACTATTTATAATAGCCAGGAAACAGAAGCAATCTAAATGTCCATCAACAGATGAATGAAGATGTGCTACAAAAAAAAAAAGATTTACTACATGAATACAATGAGAAAATTACTCAGTCATAAAAAAGAAAAAAACTGGGTCCTTTGTAATAATGTGAATACATCTAGAATCTGTCATATGCAGTGATGTAAGTCAGAAAGAGAAAAACATTGTACATTAACACTTATATGTGTTACCTAGAAACATGGTAGAAATGAACCTATATGCAGTGCTGCAACAGAGACACAGATGTAGAGAAAAGACATGTAGATACAAAGGGGACGGGGAGGGTGTGATGAATTGTGAGAGTAGGATTGACATATATACACTACCATGTGTAAAACAGATAGCTAGAGGAAAGCTATTGTATACCAAAGAGAGCTCAGCTTGGTGCTCTGTAATGACCCGGGAAAGCAGAAATAGAAGAAAAGGTGCAAGAGCAAGGAGAATATGTGTGTGTGTATATATACAAATAAATACATATAGCATATTCACTTCGCTGTACAGCAAAAACTACCACAACAATGTAAAGCAATTATACCTCAATAATAGAATTTAGAAAGATGGTAACAATAACCCTTTGTACGAGACAGCAAAAGAGACACTGATGTATAGAACAGTCTTATGGACTCTGTGGGAGAGGGAGAGGGTGGGAAGATTTGGGAGAATGGCATTGAAACATATAAAATATCATGTATGAAACGAGATGCCAGTCCAGGTTCGATGCACGATACTGGATGCTTGGGGCTAGTGCACTGGGACGACCCAGAGGGATGGTATGGGGAGGGAGGAGGGAGGGGGGTTCAGGATGGGGAACACATGTATACCTGTGGTGGATTCATTTTGATATTTGGCAAAACTAATACAATTATGTAAAGTTTAAAAATAAAATAAAATTAAAAAAAAATAAGTAAAATGCCAATAAAAACAGGAATAAACTTGTATATGTCAATAGAGTTAATCTGAATCATTGATATTATCTTCTCAAAGTTACTCCCCTAGAACAATTTCAGTACTTTTCCTGACAATGAACTGCATTTTACCTAATGTAAACTCTTTGAAAATCTTTGACTGTTAAATAACTGGCCACTCTGATTAGGTAAAATATATAACATTATTAACTCTAACAGAGTGTATTCTACATTTTCAAAAACTAGTGATTTAAAGTTTTATTTAGAGTTTCTAAAATTCAGGCTCAAACTGAAGAAAGTAGAGAAAACCATGAGGCCATTCAGGTATGACCTAAACCAAATCCCTAAGATTATACAGTGGAAGTGAAAAACAGATTCAAGGGATTAGCACTGATAGACAGGTGCCTGAAGAACTATGGATGGAGGTTTGTGACATCATACAGGAGGCAGTGATCAAGACCGGCCCCAAGGGGAAAAAAAAAAAAAAAGGCAAAATGGTTGTCTGAGGAGGCCAGACAAATAGCTAAGAATCAAAGAGAAGCTAAAGGCAAAGGAGAAAGGGACAGATATACCCAATTGAATACAAAGATCCAGAGAACGGTAAGGAGATATAAGAAAGCCTTCCTCAGTGATCAATGCAAAGAAATACAGGAAAACAATAGAATGGGAAAGTCTAGAGATCTCTTCAAGAGAATTAGAAATACCAAGGGAACATTTCATGCAAAGACTGGCACAATAAAGGACAGAAATAGTATGGACCTAACAGAAGCAGAAGATATTAAGAAGAGGTGGCAAGAATACACAGAAGTAGTATACAGAGAAGATCTTCATGAACCATTATGGTGTAATCATTCGCCTAGAGCCAGACATCTTGGAGTGCAAAGCCAAGTAAGTCTTATGAAGCATCACTATGAACACAGCTAGTGGAGGTGATGGAATTATAGCTGATGTATTTCAAATCCTGAAAAATGATGCTGTTAAAGTGATGCACTCAATATGCAAGCAAATATGGAAAACTCAGCAGTGGCCACAGGAATAGACGAGATTTCATTCCAATCCCAAAGAAGGGCAATGCCAAAGAATGTTCAAACTACTGTACTCATCTCACATGCTAGCAAAGTAATGCTCAAAATTCTCCAAGCCAGGTTTCAACAGTACACGAACCATGAAATTCCAGATATTCAAGATGGATTTTGAAAAGGCAGAGGAACCAGAGATCAAATTGCCAACATCTGTTGGATCATACAAAAAGCAAGAGAATTCCAGAAAAACATCTATTTCTGCTTCATTGAGAAAGCTAAAGCCTTTGACTGTGTATATCTCAACAAACTGGAAAAAATCTTAAAGAGATGGGAATACCAGGTCACCTTACATGCCTCTTGCAAAACCTGTATGCAAGTCAAGAAGCAACAGTTAGAAACAGATATGGTACAATGGACTGGTTCCAAATTGGGAAAGGAGTACATCAAGGCTGTATACTATCATCCTGCTCATTTAACTCATATGCAGAGCACATCATGGGAAACACTAGGCTGGATTAAATACATGCTGCAATCAAGACTGCCGGGAGAAATACCAATAACCTCATAAATGCAGATGACACCACCCTTATGGCAGAAAGCAAAGAGGAACTAAAGAGCCTCTTGATGAAAGTGAAAGAAGAGAGTGAAAAACCTGTCTTAAAACTCAACATTCAAAAAATGAATACCATGGCATCCAGTCCCATCACTTGATAGTGAATAGATAGGGAAACAATGGAAACAGTGACAGATTTTATTTTCTTGGACTCCAAAATCACTGCAGATGGTGACTGCAGCCATGAAATTAAAAGACACTTGCTCCTTCGAAGAAATGCTATGACCAACCTAGATAGCGTATTAAAAAGGAGAGGCATCGCTTTGCTGACAAAAGTTTATCTAATCAAAGTTACAGTTTTTCCAGTAGTCATCTACAGATGTGAGAGTTGGACCATCCTCTTGAACTGTGGTATTGGAAAAGACTCCTGAGAGTCCCTTGGACTGCAAGGGGATCAAACCAGTCAATCCTAAAGAAAATCAATCCTGAATATTCATTAGAAGGACTGACACTGAAACTTTAATACTTTGGCCACCTGATGCGAAAAGCCAACTCAGTGGAAAAGATCCTGATGCTGGGAAAGACTGAAGGCAGGAGGAGAAGGGAATAAAGAATATAAGATGGTTGGATGGCATCGCTGACTCAATGGACATGAGTTTCTGCAAGCTCCAGGAGAGTGAAGGACAGGGAAGCCTGGCATGCTGCAGTGCATGAGGTCACAAAGAGTTGGACATGACTGAGTGACTAAACAACAACAAATATATTTATCTTCATAAATATGCATGTGTGGATATATGTATGTGCATGTACATATATATGTGCATATATATGTAAGCATTTGTGATTGTGTGTATATACAATAATATACACAATGATGAAACATAGGGCATGATATTACATTCAGTATGCCTTAGAATCAAGTGTATTTTATTAAATGCAATTCACTGGCAAGAAACATTTAACAAACCATAAGAATAAACTTGGAGAAGGCAATGGCACCCTACTCCAGTACTCTTGTCTGGAAAATCCCATGGATGGAGGAGCCTGGTAGGCTGCAGTCCATGGGGTCACTAAGAGTCGGACACAACTGAGTGACTTCACTTTCACTTTTCACTTTCATGCATTGGAGAAGGAAATGGCAACCCACTCCAGTGTTCTTGAATGGAGAATCCCAGGGACGGGTGAGCCTGGTGGGCTGCTGTCTCTGGGGTCGCACAGAGTCGGACACGACTGAAGTGACTTAGAAGCAAGAATAAACTATAAAACCCTTTTTTAAATAGAATTTTATGTGATACAGTTTTGTAATATAACTATGTCTTGATATTTAATAAAATGAAGCTGAGTTAATGAACATTTTTAAAAAATATTTAGGCAGAAATCCAAAATAAAACTTTTCTCCAAAGAGGACAATAAAAATGGCCAAGAGACTCATGGAAAGATGCTCAACATCTCTAATTATCAGAGAAATGCAAGTCAAAATCACAATAAGGTATCACCTCACTCCAATCAGAATGGCCATCTGCTGTCAACTGATACAACCAGTACAGAGAACCGTATGGAAGTTTCTTAAAAAACTAAAAATAGAACTACCTTATGACCCAGCAATCCCACTACTGGGTATATTGTCTGTGTGTGTGTGTGTGTGTGTGTGTGTAAGTAAACCTTAATTCCAAAAGATACATACACCCCCATGTTCACTGCAACTTTATTTATAATAGTCAACTACCTCAGAGTCTCTCTGTGTGTGTGTGTGTGTGTGTGTGTGTGTGTGTGTGTGTGTGTAAGTAAACCTTAATTCCAAAAGATACATACACCCCCATGTTCACTGCAACTTTATTTATAATAGTCAACTACCTCAGAGTCCAGAGACAGAGGAATGGATAAAGATGTTGTAGATATATACAATGGACTCTTACTTAGTCATGAAAAGAAATGAAATTGTGCCATCTGCAGAGATGTGGATGGGCCTAGATCCTGTCATACAGGGTGAAATAAGTCCGAAAGAGAAAAACAAGTATCATATAAATGCATACGTGTAATCTAGAGAAATGGTATAGATGAACCTGTTTGCAAAGCAGAAATACAGATAAATACTGTTTGATTCCACTTATATAAGATATCTAGAATAGTCAAATTCATAGAGTCAGAAAGCACACTGATAGATGGGGCCACGGGATGGAGGGAATGGGATCTATGGAGGGGGAATGTGGAGTTAGCGTCTAATGGGGACAGAGTTTCAGTTTAAGAAGGTGAAAAATTGGGGGGAGAGTGATGATGAGAGTTGCACAACAATGTAAATGTGCTTAGTACCACTGAAGTATATAGTTAAATATGGTTAAAATACTATGTTTTATATTATGTGACTTTAATCCTAACAAAAAATTTAAAACCTCATGGTAACCACAAATCAAAAATCGGCAAGAGATACACACACAAAAAAGAAAAAGCAATCCAAACAACACTAAAGATAGCCCTCAAATCACAAGGAACCATAGAGAGAAGGAAGGAAGAAAAGACCTACAAAAACAAATCAAACAATCCCATTTACCAATGCAACAAAAAGAATAAAGTGCCTAGGAATAAACTTACCTAAGGATACAAAAGACCTCTACTCAGAAAACTGTAAGATAGTGATGAAAGAAATCAAAGATGAAACAAACAAATGATGAGATATACCATGTTTTATTGGAGAAGGCAATGGCACCCCACTCCAGTACTCTTGCCTGGAAAATCCCATGGAGGAGGAACCTAGAAGGTTGCAGTCCATGGGGTCGCTAGAGTCGGACACGACTGAACGACTTCACTTTCACTTTTCACTTTCATGCATTGGCAACCCACTCCAGTGTTCTTGCCTGGAGAATTCCAGGGACGGGGGAGCCTGGTGGGCTGCTGTCTATGGGGTCACACAGAGTCAGACACGACTGAAGTGACTTAGCAGCAGCAGCAGCACCATGTTTTATGGACTGGAAAAATCACTATTGTGAAAATAATTATATTACCCAAAGCAATCTACAGATTAAATGAAATCCCTATCAAATTACCAACAGCATTTTTCACAGAATTAAAATAAAAAACTTCATAATTTGTACGGAAGCGCAATAGATCCTGAACAGCCAAAGCAACCTTGAGAAAGAAAAACAGAGGTGGAGGAATCAGGCTCCCTGACTTCATACTGTACTACATATCTACAGTAATCAAGACAGTATGTTACTGGCATTAAAATCAAGACACAAAGAACAATGGAACAGGACTGAAATCCCAAGATAAGCCCAGGCACCCATGGCCACCTAATCTATGATAAAGGAGGCAAGGATATACAATGGAGAAAAGACAGGCTCTTCAATAAATGGTTCTGGGAAAACTGGACAGCTACATGCAAAAGAATGAAATTAGAACACTCCATAATACCAAACAGAAAAATAAAAACTCAAAATGGATTAAATATCTTTGTAAGGCTGCACACTATAAAACTCTTACAGGAAAACATAGGCAGAACAGTCTTTAACATAAATCACAGCAAGATCTTTTTGGACCCACCTCCCAGAGTAATGAAAATAAAAACAAAAATAAACAAACAGGACCAAGTATAATTTAAAAGCTTTTGCAGAGTAAAGTAAACCGTAAACAAGATGAAAAGACAACCCTTAGAATAGGAGAAGTTATTTGTAAATGAAGCAACTGACAAGGGATTAATCTCCAAAATATACAATCAGCTCTTGCAGTTCAATATAAAAAACAAACAACTGACTCAAAACATAAGCAGAAGACCTAAACAGACATTTCTCCAAAGAAGACATACAGTCAACAGGCACATGATAATATATATTCAATATCACTAGTTATTCAGTTCAGTTCAGTCGGTCAGTTGTGTCCAACTCTTTGCTACCCCATGAGTCACAGCACACCAGGCCTCCCTGTCCATCACCAACACCTGGAGTTCACTCAAACTCATGTGCATCGAGTTGGTGATGCCATCCAGCCATCCCATCCTCTATCGTCCTCTTCTCCTCCTGCCCCCAATCCCTCCCAGCATCAGGGTCTTTTCCAATGAGTCAACTCTTCGCATGAGGTGGCCAAAGGATTGGAGTTTCAGCCTCAGCATGTCCTTCCAATGAACACCCAGGACTGATCTCCTTTAGGATGGACTGGTTGGACCTCCTTGCAGTCCAAGGGACTCTCAAGAGTCTCCTCCAACACCACAGTTCAAAAGCATCAATTCTTTGGTGCTCAACTTTCTTCACAGTCCAACTCTCATATGCATACATGACTACTGGAAAAACCATAGCCTTGACTAGACGGACCTTTGTTGGCAAAGTAATATCTCTGCTTTTTAATATGCTACCTAGGTTGGTCATAATTTTTCTCCCAAGGAGTAAGCGTCTTTTAATTTTATGGCTGCAATCACCATCTGCAGTGATTTTGGAGCCCCCCAAAATAAAGTCTGATACTGTTTCCACTGTTTTCCCATCTATTTCCCATGAAGTGATGGGACCAGATGACATGAACTTAGTTTTCTGAATGTTGAGCTTTAAGTCAACTTTTTCACTCTCCTCTTTCACTTTCATCAAGAAGCGTTTTAGTTCCCCTTCACTTTCTGCCATAAGGGTGGTATCATCTGCATATCTGAGGCTGTTGATATTTCTCCCAGCACTCTTGATTCCAGCTTGTGCTTCTTCCAGCCCAGCCTTTCTCATGATGTACTCTGCATATAAGTTAAATAAGCAGGGTAACAATATAGTCTTGACGTACTCCTTTTCCTATTTGGAATCAGTCTGTTGTTCCATGTCCAGCTCTAACTGTGGCTTCCTGACTTGCATATATGTTTCTCAACAGGCAGGTCAGGTGGTCTGGTATTCCCATCTCTTTCAGAATTTTCCACAGTTTATTGTGATCCACACAGTCAAAGGCTTTGGCATAGTCAATAAAGCAGAAATAGATGTTTTTCTGGAACTCTCTTGCTTTTTCCATGATCCAGTGGATGTTGGCAATTTGATCTCTGGTTCCTCTGCCTTTTCTAAAACTAGCTTGAACATCAGGAAGTTCACGGTTCACATATTGCTGAAGCCTGGCTTGGAGAAATTTAAGCATTACTTTACTGGTGTGTGAGATGAGTGCAATTATGCGGTAGTTCGA
This sequence comes from Bos indicus, assembly GCF_029378745.1. Classification (NCBI taxonomy): domain Eukaryota; kingdom Metazoa; phylum Chordata; class Mammalia; order Artiodactyla; family Bovidae; genus Bos; species Bos indicus. The sequence goes on along the minus strand of NC_091771.1, from coordinate 28,544,993 downwards.
GCATTCTTTGGCATTGCCTTTCTTTGGGATTGGAATGAAAACTGACCTTTCCCAGTCCTGTGGCCACTGCTGAGTTTTCCAAATTTGCTGGCATATTGAGTGCAACACTTTCACAGCATCATCTTTCAGAATTTGAAATAGCTCAACTGGAATTCCATCACCTCCACTAGCTTTGTTCATAGTGATGCTTCCTAAGGCCCACTTGACTTCACATTCCAGGATATCTGGCTTGAGGTGAGTGATCAAACCATCATGATTATCTGGGTCGTGAAGCTCTTTTTTAGAGAAATGCAAATCAAAATTATAATGAGGTATCACTACACACCAGTCAGAAATGCCATCATCAATATGTCTTAAAATAATAAATGCTGGAGAAGATATGAAGAAAAGAGAATCCTCTTACAGTGTTGGTGGGAATGTAAATTGATACAGCCACTATGGGGAACAATATGAAGATTCCTTCAAAAACTAAAAATAGAACTATCACATGACCCAGCAATCCTACTCTAGATATATACTCAGAGAAAACCATAATTCCCAAATATATATGCAGCCCAGACTTCACTGCTACACTATTTACTATAGACAAGATACAGAAGCAAACTTAATGCCCACTGACAGAGGAATGAACAAAGATGCGGTACATATATACAATGGAATATTATTCAGCCATTAAAAAAAATGCCATTTGCAAAATCATGGATGGACTTAGACATTACCAAATGACCATATTGTCAGACAGAAAAAGAAAATTATACGATATCACTTATATGTGGAATCTAACTTTTTTTAAAATGATGCAAATGAATGTATTTATAAAACAGAAAATGACTTACAGATATCAAGAACAGATTTGTGACTGCCAAGATGATGAGGGAAACAAATATAGGGATGGGGAGGGATGGATCAGGAATTTGGGAGGGACACACATGGTCTACTACTTATGGGACGGATGGCCAGCAGGGACCTTACGTACAGCATGGGGAGCTCTAATCAGTACTCTAGGTGGCTTATTTGAATGGGAGTCTGTGAGGAAATGAACATATGTGTATGTGTAACTGGGTCACTGTGCTGTACACTTCAGGCTATCACAACATTGTAAATCAACTATACTTCAATAAAATTAAAATATTTTTTAAAAACTATGAAATATCACCTCACCCTGGTCAGAATGACCATCATCAAAAAGTCTACAAACAGGACTTCTCCGGTAGTCCAGCACTTAGGAATCCACCTGCCAGACTTCTCTGGTGGTCCAGCGGATAACAGTCCACCTGCCATGGACACAAATTTGATCCCTGGTCTGGGAATGCCTCGGATCAACTAAGCCCATGTGCCACAATTACTGAGCTCTCACGCTGCAACTACTGAAGCCCTCACACCTAGAGCTCATGCTCCACCAACGAGAAGCCACCTCAATGCCTGCACACCGAAATGGGGAGTAGCCCCTGCTCACCAACCACAACTAGAGAGAACCCACAACAAAAACCCAGCAGAGCCAAAAAAAAGAATCCACCTGTCAGTGCAGCAAAAATGGGTTTGATCCCTGGTCCAGGAAGATTCCACATGCCCTGGGGCAGCTGAGCCCATGGACCATAGCTAACTGAGCCAGTGCTCTAGAGCTCATGAACCTCAAGCCCGTGCTCCACGAGAGGCCCCCACAATAAGAAGCCCAAGGACTGCAACAAGAGTAGCCTCTGCTCACTGAAACTAGAGAAAGCTTGCACTCAGCAATGAAGACCCAGTACAGCCAAAAGTTAAATAAATATAAATGTTTTTAAAAGTCTACAAATAAGTGCAGGAGAGGGTGTGGAGAAAGGGAACCCTCCTACACTGTTGGTGGGAATGTAAATTGGTGCAGCTACTATGGAGAACAGTATGGAGGCTCCTTCAAAAACTAAAAACAGAGCTACCATATGCTTCAGCAATCACACTCCTGGGCATGTATCTGGAGGAATCCATGGTTTCAAAAAATACATGCATCCTATTGTTCTGCCACATTGTTAACAACAGCCAGGAGACAGAAGCAACCTAATCACCCATGGACAGAAGAATGGATAAAGAAGATGGGATATATATGCAATGGAATACTACTCAGCAATTAAAAAGAATGAAATACCATTAGCGCAACAGGGATGGACCTGGAGATTATAGTATTACGTCAGTCAGACAGAGAAAGACAAATACCATAAGTGAAATACAATTTCACTTGTAAGAGGAATCTAAAAGAAAAAGATACAAATAAGCTTACTACAAAACAGAAACAACTCAGAAAATGAACTGATGATTACCAAAGGGGAAAAGTGGAGAGAAGAGACAAATTGAGAGTTTGGGATTGACATATATACACTAAGATGTTTAAAATAGATAACCAAAAAAGATCTACTATATAGCACAGAAAACTCTGCTCCATATTCTCTAAAAATGTATAAGGGAAAAGATTCTGAAAAAAAAAAATAGCTACAGATCCATGTATAACTGAATCACTTTGCTAGACACCTGAAAGTAATACAACATTGTTAATCAACTGTTCAGTTCAGTTGCTCAGTCGTGTCCAATTCTTTGCAACCCCATGGACTACAGCATGCCAGGTCACCCTGTCCATCATCAACTCCAGGAGTTTACCCAAACTCATGTCCATTGAGTCGGTGATGCCATCCAACCATCTCATCCTCTGTCATCCCCTTCTCCTCCCACCTTCAATCTTTCCCAGCATCAAAGTCTTTCCAATTGAGTCAGCTCTTCGCATCAGGTGGCCGAAGTATTGGAGTTTCAGTTTCAGCAGCAGTCCTTCCAATGAATATTCAGGACTGATTGCCTTTAGGATGGACTGGTTGGATCTCCTTGCAGTCCAAGGGACTCTCGAGAGTCTTCTCTAACAATTCAAAAACATCAATTCTTCAGTGCTCAGCTTTCTTTATAGTCCAACTTTCACATCCAAACATGACTACCGGAAAAATTATAGGTTTGACTAGATGGACTTTTGTGGACAAAACAATGTGCATGCTTTTTAATATGCTGTCTAGGTTGGTCACAGCTTCTCTTCCAAGGAGCATCTTTTAATTTCATGGCTGTAGTCAACATCTGCAGTGATTTTGGAGCCCAAGAAAATAAAGTCTCTCACTGTTTCCCCATCTATTTGCCATGAAGTGATGGGACTGGATGCCATGATCTTAGTTTTCTGAATTTTGAGTTTTAAGCCAACTTTTTCACACTCCTCTTTCAAGAGGCTCTTTAGTTCTTCTCATTCTGCCATAAGGTGGTGTCATCTGCATATCTGAAGTTATTGGTACTTCTCTCGGCAATCTTGATTCCAGCTTGTGTTTCATCCAGCCTGGCATCTCACTTGATGTACACTGCATAGAAGTTAAATAAGCAGGGTGACAATATACAGCCTTGACATAATCCTTTACCAATCTGGAACCATTCTGTTGTTCCATGTCTGGTTCTAACTGCTGCTTCTTGAAACCTGCATACAGATTTCTGAGGAGGCAGGTCAGGTGGTCTGGTATTGCCATCTCTCTCAGAATTTTCCATAGTTTGTTGTGATCCACACAATCAAAGGCTTTGGAGTAGTCAATAAAGCAGATGTTTTTCTTGAACTCTCTTGCTTTTTCGATGATCCAATGGATGTTGGCAATTTGATCTCTGGTTCTTCTGCCTTTTCTAAATTCAGCTTGAACATCTGGAAGCTCTCGGTTCACATACTGTTGAAGCCTTGCTTGGAGAATTTTGAGCATTACTTTGCTAGCGTGTTAGAAGAGTGCAACTGTGTGACAGTTGGAACATTCTTATGCATTGCCTTTCTTTGGGATTGGAATGAAAACTGACCTTTTCCAGTCCTGTGGTCACTGCTGAGTTTTCCAAATTTGCTGGCATACTGAGTGCAGCACTTTCACAGCATCATCTTTTAGGATTTGAAATAGCTCAACTGGAATTCCATCACCTCCACTAGCTTTGTCGGTAGCGATGGATCCTAAGGCCTATTTGACTTTGCATTCCAGGATGTCTGGCTCTAGGTGAGTGATCACATCATTATGGTTATCTTGGTCATGAAGATCTTTTTTGTATAGTTCTTTTGTGTGTTCTCAACACATCTTTTTCATATCTTCTGCTTCTGTTCGGTCCATACCATTTCTGTCCTTTATTGTATCAGTCTTTGCATAAAACGTTCCCTTGGTATCTCTAATTTTCTTGAAGAGATCTCTAATCTTTCCCATTCTCTTGTTTTCCTCTATTTCTTTGCACTGATCACTGAGGAAGGCTTTCTTATCTCTCCTGGCTATTCTTTGGAACTCTGCATTCAGATGGGTGTATGTTTCCTTTTCTCCTTTTTCTCTATTCTCAGCTTTTTGTCAGGCCTCCTCAGACAACCATTTTGCCTTTTTGCATTTCTTTTTCTTGGGGCTGGTCTGGATCGCTGGCTCCTGTGCAATGTCACAAACCTCCATCCATAGTTCTTCAGGCATCTATCAGATCTAATCCCTTGAATCTATTTGTCACTTCAACTATATAATCATAAGGGATTTGATTTAAGTCATACCTGAATGGTCTAGTGGTTTTCCCTACTTTCTTCAATTTAAGTCTGAATTTCAAAATAAGGAGTTCATGATATGAGCCACAGCCAGCTCCCAGTCTTGTTTTTACTGACTGTATAGAGCTTCTCCATCTTTGGCTGCAAAGAATATAATGAATCAGTGTTAATCCTAAACTCTTAATTTATCCCTCCCCTCCCCCAACCTTTCCCCTTTGGTAACCATAAGTTGTTTTTTTCCCCCCCTTTAATTTTTTTTTTTTTTACTTTTTATCATAGTTGCTATGCAGTCTTTTTTTTTTTTTTTAAGGATAATTGCTTTACAGAATTTTGTGTTTTTATTTGAATTTTTGTTAATAAAATTTATTTCTTAGAATAGTTTTATGTTTACAGTAAAAATGAGCCAGAAGTACAGAGAATTCCCATATAGCCCCTTCCCCCAACACCTTACAATCTGCCCAATACTGACATCCCCCATCAGAGTGCATTTGTTACCATCAGTAAACTTATGATGACATATTTTAGCACCCAAAGTCCATCATTTATGCTGAGGTTCACTCCTGGTGTTTTATGGGTTTTGACAAATGTATTTTAACATGCATTTGCCATCACAGTGATGTACAGAATAATTTTACTGCCCTAAATATCCTCTGCGCTCTGCTGATTCATCCTTCCCTCTCTCTTAAGCCCCTGGACACCACTGATTTTTCTTTTTTACTATCTCCATAGTTTTGCCTTTACAGAACATCATATACTTGGAATCATAAGGTATGTAAACTTTCCTTCATGTCTTCTCATGGTTTAATAGCTCAAATCTTTTTAGTTCTGAATAGTATTTTATTGTCTCAAGTATCATAGTTCATTTATCTATTCATGTACCAAAAGATAATTTGGTGCCTTCCAAATTTTGTTAATTATGAGTAAAGTCACTATAAATATACGTGTATAGGTTTTCATGTGAACGCAAGCTTTCAGTTTATTTGGGTAAATATCAAGGAGTGCAACTGCTGTATCATATGGTAAGAGTATGTTTAGTTCTGTAAGAAGCTGTCAAACTGTCTTCCAATGTGGCTGCACAATTTTGCAATTTCTAAGAGCAGTGAATGAAAATCCTTTTGCTCCACATCCTTAGGGTATTTGGTGTTGTCAGTGTTCTGGATCTTGGCCATTCTCATAAGGGTGTGTTGTTTAGTTACCAAGTCATGTCTGACTTGTTTGTGACCCCATGGACTATAACCTGCCAGGATCCTCTGTCCATGGGATTTCCTAGGCAAGAATACTGGCATGGGTTGCCATTTCCTTCTCCAAGGGATCTTCCCAATCCAGAGATCAAACCCATGTCTCCTGCATTGGCAGGAACATTCTTTACCACTGAGCCACCAGGGAAGCCTCTCATAGATGTATAGTGGAATCTTTTTAATTTACAGTTTTCTAATGATGTGTGATGTTCAACATCCTTTCATAGCTTACTTGCCATCCATATATCTTATTTGGTGAGGTCTATGCTCAGGTCTTTGCCTATTTTTTAATCAGATTGTTTTCATGTTGCTGAGTTTTAAGAGTTCTTTGGAGAAGGCAATGGCACCCCACTCCAGTACTCTCGCCCGGAAAATCCCATGAACCGGAGGAGCCTGGAAGGTTGCAGTCCGTGGGGTCACTGAGGGTTGGACACGACTGAGCGACTTCACTTTCACTTTGTATATTTTGGATAACAGTTATCAGATGTTATCATCTTTTGAAATATTTTTCCCAGTCTGTGGCTTGCCTTCCCATTCTCTTGATATTGTCACAGAAGTTTTTAATTTTAATGAAGTCCAGCTTATCAATTCTTTTATTAATTTAATTGGAGGCTAATTACTTTATATTATTGTGGTGGTTTTTGCCATACATTGACATGAATCAGCCATGGATGTACATGTGTACCTCCCCATCCCAAACCCCCTCTCCCACCTCCCTCCTCATCCCATCCCTCTGGGTCATCCCAGTGCACTGGCTTTGAGTGTCCTGTTTCATGCATCGAACTTTGACTGGTCATCTATTTCACATATGGTAATATACATGTTTCAATGCTATTCTCTCAAATCATCCCACCCTCGGCTTCTCTCAGAGCCCAAAAGTCTGTTCTTTACATCTGTGTCTCTTTTGCTGTCTTGCACATAGGTTCATCATTACCATCTTTCTAAATTCCATATATATGTGCGTTAATATACTGTATTGCTGTTTTTCTTTCTGACTTACTTCACTATGTATAATAGGCTCCAGTTTCAACCACCTCATTAGAACTGATTCAAATGTGCTCTTTTTAATAGTTGAGTAATATTCCATTGTATGTACCACAGCATTCTTATCCATTCATCTGCTGATGGACATCTAGGTTGCTTCCATGTCCTAGCTATTGTAAACAGTGCTGCAATGAACATTGGGGTACACGTGTCTCTCTCAATTCTGGTTTCCTCGGTGCGTATGCCCAGAAGTGGGACTGCTGGGTTGTATGGCAGTTCTATTTCCAGTTTTTTAAGGAATCTCCACACTGTTCTCCATAGTGGCTGCACTAGTTTGCTTTTCCACCAATGGTGTAAGAGGGTTTCCTTTCTCCACACCCTCTCCAGCATTTATTATTTGTAAACTTTTTGATAGCGATTCTGACCTGTGTGAGATGGTACCTCGTTGTGGTTTTGATTTGCATTTCTCTGATAATGAGTGATGCTGAGCATCTTTTCATGTGTTTGCTAGCCATCTATATGACTTCTTTGGAGAACTGTCTATTTAGGTCTTTGGCCCATTTTTTGATTGGGTCGTTTATTTTTCTGGTATTGAGCTGCTTGTATATTTTGGAAATTGTCAGTTATTTCATTTGCTATTATTTTCTCCCATTCTGAAGGCTGTCTTTTCACCTTGAGTATAGTTTCCTTTGTTGTGCAAAAGCTTTTAAGTTTAATTAGGTCCCATTTGTTTATTTTTGCTTTTATTTCCATTATTCTGGGAGGTGGGTCATAGAGGATCTTGCTGTGATTTATGTCAGTAAGTGCTATTCCTCTGCCATCTTGGGACCGCTTCCAGCATTTTGGGGTTTTCTGTCATACATTAACAAGAATCAGCCATAGGTACACCCATGTCCCCTCTGTCCCGAACGTCCCTCATAACTCCCTCCACATTCTACCCTTCTGGATTGTCACAGAGCCCCTGTTTGAGTTTCCTGAGTCATTCAGCAAATCCCTATTGGCTATCTATTTTACATATGGTGTTGTACATTTCCATGTTACTCTCTCCATACATCTCACCCTCTCCCTTCTCCCATCCCCGTGTTCATAGGTCTGTTCTCTATGTCTGTTTCTCCATTGCTGCCCTGAAAATAAATTCATCATTACCATCTTTTTAGATTCCATATGCGTACATTAGCATGTGATATTTATACTTCTCTCTTTCTGACTTACTTCACTCTGTATAATAGGCTCTAGGTTCTCCACCTCATTAAAACTGACTCAAATGCATTCCCTTTGACTGCTAAGTAGTATTCCATTGTATATACATACCACAGCTTCTTTATCCATTCATTTGTCAATGGACATCTAGGTTGCTTCCATGTTCTAACTATTGTAAATAGTGCTGTAGTCGAAATTGGGGTACATGTGTCTGTTTCAATTTTTATTTTCTCAGGGTATATGCCTAGGAGTGGGATTGCTGGGTCATATGGTGGTTTTATTCCTAACTTTTTAAGGAACCTCCATACCATCTTCCATAGTGGCTGTATAAGTTTACATTCCTACCAGCAATGCAAGAGGGTTCTGTTTTCTCCACACCCTCTCCAGCATTTATTGTTTGTACTTTTTAATAATGGCCATTCTCACTGGTGTGAGATGGTATCTCATTATAGATTTGATTTGCATTTCTCTAATAATGAGTGATGTTGAGCATCTCTTCATGTGCTCGTTAGCCATCTGTATGTCTGGAGAAATGCCTTTTTAGGTCACTTCCCCATTTTTTGATTGGGCTTTTTTCTGGTATTGAGTTGTATGAGCTGCTTGTATATTTTGGAAAGTGTCAGTTTCATTTGCTATTATTTTCTCCCATTCTAAGGGCTGTCTTTTCACCTTGTTTGTAGTTTCCTTTGCTGTGCAAAAGCTTTTAAGTTCAAGTGTTCTGCCTATGCTTTCCTCTAAGAGTTTTATAGTTTCTGGTCTTACATTTAGGTCTTTAATCCATTTTGAGTTTATGTCTGTGTCCGGTGTTAGAAAGTGTTGTAATTCCATTCTTTTCCATGTAGCTGTCCAGTTTTCCCAACACCTCTTATCGAAGAGTCTATCTTTGCCCCATTGTATATTCTTGCCTCCTTTGTCAAAAACAGTACCCATAAGTGTGTGGTTTTCTCTCTTGGTTTTCTATTTTGTTCCACTGGTCTTTATTCTGTTTCTGTGCTAGTAGCATACTGTCTTGATGACTGTAGCTTTGTAGTATAATCTGAAATCAGGAAGGTTGATTCCTCCAGCTCCATTCTTCTTTCTCAAGACTGCTTTGACTATTTGGAGTCTTTTGTGTTTCCATATGAATTGTGAAATTTTTTGTTCTAGTTCTGCAAAAGATTGGTAGTTTGATAGGCATTGCATGAATCTGTAGATTGCCTTTGGTAGAATAGTCATTTTCCCAATATTGATTCTTTCTACACAGGAACATGAAATAGCTCTCCACCTGTTTACACTGTCTTTGATTTCTTTCATCAGTGTCTTATAATTTTCCATATACAGTATTTTGTCTCATTAGGTAGGTTTATTCCTAGATATTTTATTCTTTTTTGATGCAGTGGTGACTGGGACTGATTCCTTAATTTCTCTGATTTTTCATTGTTAGTATATAGGAATGACAGAGGATGAGATGGTTGTATGGCATCACCGACTTGAGTTTGAGCAAGCTCCAAGTGCTGGTGATGGACAAGGAAGTCTGGCATGCTGCAGTCTGTGGGGATGCAAAGAGTCAGACACAACTCAGCAACTGATCTGACTATAGGAAATGCAAGTGATTTCTGTGTATTGACTTTGTATCCCATGACTTTGCTGAATTCACTGACTAGCTCTAGTAATTTTCTGATAGCTTCTTTTGAAAGGTTTTCTAGGTATAGTATCATGTCATCTGCAAACAGTGAGTTTAACTTCTTTTCCGATCTGGATTCCTTTTATTTCTTTTTCTTCTCTAATTGCTGTAGCTAGGACTTCCAGAAATATGTTGAATAATAGTGGTGAGAGTGGACACCCTTGTCTTTTCCTGATTTTAGAGGGAATGTTTTTAGTTTTTCACCATTGTGAATAATGTTTGCCAAGGGCTTATCATATATGGCCTTTACTATGTTGAAGTAGGTTCCTTCTATGCCCATTTTTTGAAGCATTTTCATCATAAATGTGTGCTGAATTTGTCAAAAGGCTTTTTCTGCATCTACTGAGATGATCATATGGCTTTTATGTTTCAATTTGTTGATATGGTGTATCACATTGATTGATTTGCATATATTAAAGAATCCTTGCATCCCTGGAATAAACCCAACTTGATCATTGTGTATGAGCTTTTTAACGTGTTGAATTCTGTTTGCTAGAATTTTGTTGAGGATTTTTTCATCTATGTTCATCAGTGATATTGGTATATAATTTTCTTTTTATGTGTTGTCTTTGCCAGATTTTGGTATCAGGGTGATTGTGGCCTCATAGAATGAGTTTGGAAGTGTTCCTTTCTCTGCAACTTTATGGAATAGTTTCAGAAAAATAGGCATTAGCTCCTCTCTAAATCTTTGATATAATTCCTGTGAAGCCATCTGACCCTGGGCTTTTGTTTTTGGGGAGATTTTTGATCACAGTTTCAATTTTAGTGTTTGTAATTGAGTTGTTCATAATTTCTATTTCTTACTGGTTCAGTCTTGGGAGGTTGAACTTTTCTAAGAATCTGTCCGTTTCCTCTAGGTTGTCCATTTTATTAGCATATAGTTGCTCATAATATTCTCTTACGATCCTTTGTATTTCTGTGTTGTCTGTTGCAATTTATTTTTCATTTCTAATTTTGTTGATTTGTTCTTTCTCCTTTTCTTGATGAGTCTGGCTAGTGGTTTGTCAATTTTGTTTATCTTCTTCTCAAAAAACAAAGTTTTAGTTTTATTAATCTTTGCTATTGTTTCTTTCATTTCCTTTTCATTATTTCTGCTCTGATCTTTATGATTTCTTTCCTTCTGCTGACTTTGGGGGTTTTTTTGTTCTTCTTTTTCCAGCTGCTTTAGATATAGAGTTAGGTTGTCTGTTCAGTGCTTTTCTTGCTTCTTGAGGTATGATTGTATTGCTATAAACTTCCCTCTTAGAACCGCTTTTGCTGAATCCCATAGGTTTTGGGTTGCTGTGTTTTCATTTTAATTTGTTTCTAGGAATCTTTTGATTTCCTTTCTTATTCTTTAACAACTTCTTTGTTATTTAGTAACGTACTATTTAATCTCCATGAGTTTGCGTGTTGTTTTTTTTTTTTGCAGTTTTTTTCCTGTAGTTGGTATCTAGTCTCATAGTGTTGTGGTCAGAGAAGATACTTGATATGATTTCAGTTTTCTTAAATTTACTGAGGCTTGGTTTGTGGCCCAAGATGTGGTCTATCCTGAAAAGTGTTTCATGTGCACTTTAGAAAAAAATGTATTTTCTGCATTTGGATGGAAAGTCCTGAAGATATCAATTAGATCCATTTGATCTAATGTTTCATTTTAGGTTTGTGTTTCCTTATTGATTCTCTGTTTTGATGATCTGTCACTGGTATAAATGGGGTGTTAAAGACCCTTACTATTATTGTGTTTCTGTCAATTTCCCCTCTTATGCCTGTCAGTGTTTGCCTTATGTATTGAGGTGCTCCAACGTTGGGTGCATAAATATTTACAACTGTTACGTCTTTTTCTTGGATTGACCCTTTGATCATTATGTAGTGTCCCTCCTGGTCTCTTATAATATTCTTTAAACTCTATTTTGTCTGAAATAAGGATTGCCACTCTGGCTTTCTTTTAGTTTCCATTTGCAAGGAATATCTTTTTCCATCCTTTTCCTTCTAGTCTGTATGTGTCTCTAGGTCTGAAGTGGGTCTCTTGTAGGCAGCATATATATGGGTCTTGCTTTTGAATTCGTTCAGTCATCCTTTATCTTTTGGTTGGTGCATTTAATTTGTTTACATTTAAGGTAATTATTGACACACGTTTCTATTGGTCTTTTCTTGATTGTTTTGGGTTTATATTTGTAGGTCTTTCCTTTCTCTTGTGTTTACTGGCTATATAAGTCCCTTTAGTATTTGTTGCAAGGCTGGTTTGGTGGTGCTAAATTCTCTTAACTTCTGCTTGTCTGTAAAACTTTGACTTCTCTATCAATTCTGATTGAGATCTTTGCCAGGTATGGTAATCTTGGTTGTAGAGTTTTCTCTTTCAGTATTTTAAATATATCCTGCCATTCCCTTCTGGCCTGTAAAGTTTTTGCTGAAAGATTCACTGTTAACTGTATGGGCTTTCCCTTGTATGTTTCCTGTTGCTTTTCCCTTGCTTCTTTTAATATTCTTTTTTTGTGCTTAATCTCTGTTAGCTTGATGAATATGTGTCTTGATGTATTTCTCCTTGTGTTTATCCTGTAAGGGACTCTGTATTTCTTGGACTTGATTAACTGTTTCTTTTCCCATGTAGGGGAAGTTTTCAACTTATTTTCTTCAAAAATTTTCTCAGTGACTTTGTTTTTCCTTCCTCTGGGATCCCTATAACTTGAATGTTGATGCATTTAATATTGTTCTAAAGGTCTCTGAGGCTATCCTCAATTCTTTTCATTCTTTTTCCTTTGTTCTGCTCTTCAGCAGTTATTTGCACCATTCCATCCTCTAGCTCACTTATCCATTCCTCTGCCTCAGTTATTCTGCTATTGATTCCTTCTAGAGTATTTCTTAATTTCAGTAATTGTGCTATTCATCTGTGTTTGCTTATTCTTTATTTCTTGTATGTCCTTGGTGATTCTATTAACTGTGTTAAATGTTTCTTGCATTTTCTCTATTGTATTTTCAAGTCTTTGAAGCATCTTTACTATCATTATTCTGAATTCTCTTTCAAGTAGATTGCTTATTTCATCTTCGTTTATTTGGTCTTGTGTGTTTCTACCTTATTCTTTCATTTGTGCTGTATTTCTCTGTCTTTTCATCATTTTTTTCTAACATGCTCCACTTGAGGTCTTTTCCCACACTTTAGGGTTGTTTCTTTCTTCCATTTGGTTTTTGTCCTTGGAGGGAAAGATTGATTGAGTGGTTTGTGCTGATTTCTTGTTAGAGGTGACTTTTGCCTGTGTTCTAGTGGGAGGAGATCAAGCAGATGAAGGAGGTAATTACAGAAATAATGGGACATATACACACACATCCATACATACAGTTATAACCAAAGTATTCTAAAGAAAAGATTACAGGAGACTGACTTGGTGAAGAAAGGAAACCAAAAGTGCTATCAACCAATTAAAAGCAGAGCTAGCTAATGCTCAATCTGGAAAACTGAGCATGAGCAGAGATCTGGAAAACTGAGCATGAGCAGAGTGCCAACTGGGGAATACAGCAAAGAGAGCTTGACAATTTAACTTAACAATCACTTCATGGCAGATAGATGGGGAAACAATGGAAACAGTGACAGACTTTATTTTCTTGGGCTCCATAATCACTGCAGAGAAAGCAATGGCACCCCACTCCAGTACTCTTGCCTGGAAAATCCTATGGATGGAGGAGCCTGGTAGGCTGCAGTCCATGAGGTAGCTAAGAGTCGGACACGACTGAGTGACTTCACTTTCACTTTTCACTTTCATGCATTGGAGAAGGAAATGGCAACCCAGTCCAGTGTTCTTGCCTGAAGAATCCCAGGGACAGGGTCACACAGAATTGGACAGGACTGAAGCAACTTAGCAGCAGCCATAATCACTGCAGATAGTGACTGCGGCCATGAAATTAAAAGATGCTTGCTCCTGGAATAAAAGCTATGACAAACTAGACAGCATATTAAAAAGCAGAGACATCACTTTGCCGACAAAGATCTGTACAGTCAAAGCTATGATTTTTCCAGTAGTCACGTATGGATGTGAAAGTTGGTCTATAAAGAAAGCTGAGCACTAAAGAATTGATGCTTTTGAACTGTGGTGTTGGAGAAGACTCCTGAAAGTCCGCTAGACTGCAAGGAGATCCAACCAGTCCATCCTAAAGGAAATCAGTCCTGAATATTCATTGGAAGGACTGATGCTGAAGCTGAAGCGCTAATGCTTTGGCCACCTGATGAGAAAAACTGACTCACTGGAAAAGACCCTGATGCTGGGAAAGACTGAAGGCAGGAGGAGAAGGGGACAAGAGAGGACGAGATGGTTGGATGGCATCACCAACTCAATGGACATGAATTTGAGCAACCTAAGGCAGTTTGCTGATGGACAGGGAAGCCTAGCATGCTGCAGTCCATGGGGGTTGCAAAGAGTCAGACATGACTGAACGACTAAAGTAGGACTGATAGGATCAACATATACACACTGCTGCTGCTGCTGCTAAGTCGCTTCAGTCGTGTCCGACTCTGTGCGACCCCACAGACGGTAGCCCACCAGGCTCCCCCATCCCTGGGATTCTCCAGGCAAGAACACTGGAGTAGGTTGCCATTTCCTTCTCCAACGCATGAAAGTGAAAAGTGAAAGTGAAGTCGCTCAGTCGTGTCCAACTCCTAGCAACCCCATGGACTGCAGCCTACCAGGCTCCTCCATCCATGGGATTTTCCAGGCAAGAGTATTGGAGTGGGGTGCCATTGCCTTCTCCACATATATACACTACTATACATAAAATAGATAATCAACAAGAATCTACTGTATAGCACAGGGAACTCTACTCAATATTCCATAAGATCCTAAAAGGGAAAAGAATCTAAAACAGAATAGAAACATGTACAAGTATAACTGAATTACTGTGCTGTATCTCTGAAATGAATACAATACTGTAAATCGACTATATTCCAATACAAAATGAAATCACAAAAAATAAACAATAAAAATAAATTAAAAAACAAGGCAATGTGGATCCAAGCTGAAAATCAGTGTCTTTGGGAAAAACCCATCATAGGTCAGTGGTCCTGGCAGAGCCATAATAATGACCATAAAAGTTCTAAATTAAAATCTTGAATATATAGTAGGGCTTCCCTAGTGGCTTGGTGGGAAAGAATCCACCTACCAATGAAGGAGACATGGTTCGATCCCTGATCCAGGAAGATCCCACAGGCCTCGGAGTAAGCAACTAAACCTGTGTGCCACAACTATTGAGGCTGTGCTCTAGGGCCTGGGAGCCACAACTACTGAGCCCAAGTGCAGCAACCACTGAAGGCCCGTGCACCCTAGAGCCTGTGCTCCGCAACAAGAGAAGCCACCGCAATAAGAAGTTCATGTACCACCACTAGAGAGTAGCCCCCACTCACCACAATAGAGAAAAGCCCTCATAGCAATGAAGACCTAGCATAGCCAATAAATATAATGATTTTTAAAAATCTAACACAGAGGAGGGAAAAGATAAGTTAAGCTAAAAACAAGTCAACGTACGATAGGGATCACAGCATAAAGAATTTTTAATAATGGTTGAAGTCAAATTAATTGATTTTATTAAACAAAACAAAAAAAACAAGATCACCAGGTAACTCGTGGTACGTTAAAGTTTTAGAATTATTGTTCCAAGTATTGGTGTGCCCCAGGCGTCTGTGTGTACTCTCCATCTAGGGCTACAGCTTTAAGAACTATATATTTTTTAATCTCCAAATCTCTCTCTGGCTCCAACCTCCTCTCCTAAATTCCAGATTCATATAAGCAATAGCCTACATGACAACTCCATTTGGAAGGAGTCTCAAATATTTCAAAGTTACTATTAAAACAAAAGCCTTTTCCCTTTTCACTACACAGTCCCACCAAAAAAGGACTGCTAAGTTTACTGTGTACCTGTTACACGTAATAACCTAAGTGCTTAACACGTATCAGCTGCTTTAATCCTCCCATCACCATCCACAAGAGATAGTTACTATTATTGTGCCCATTTTACAGAGTAATTAAGAGAGAGAAAGTAACTTACCCACAACTATACATCTCCTAAGTATCACCAGTGATTTGAAGCTAGGTAATTTGACTCCAGAATATGTTCCTGTCATACCTCTCAGTTCCATTCAACCAAAAACTCAAATATAAAGTCATCATTTCACCATCTCCCACTTCTAATCCTGTACATTCCACTTTCAAACATTATCTATAATTGATGTATTTCTTTCCATCTCCATGGTCACCCACTCTTTTCCAAGCCATCATTTTGCTTGTATGTTTGTTAACCTCCTAACTGGTCTTCCTCCTTCCACTCTACCTGATCTTCTCTCATAGCAGTACAATTTTTACAGTAAGAATCTGATGTTAGTGCCTTCTTTAAATACTTTTATGGGCTGCCATATGCTTGACCTGAGCCTGCCTTCTCCAGCATTTGTCTGATATTAGCCTCAGGGACTCTCGTTCCTGAGACAAGCCAAGTACATGCTCCACCCCCAGGGCTTTTGCTCTTCTTGCTTTTGTGGAACCCAAATCATCTTTTCTCCCAGCTCTCCCTCATCCTACAGATCTCAGTTCTCATGTCACTTCTTTTCAACCACCCTTTCTAAAGGAGTCACTACTACAGTTCCATTTCCTTCGCTGCACTTAACACATCTAAATCTGAAAATATAAACATATCACTAGTAGCTAAAGCTGTAGAGAATGTACTGGTCTACCCAGATTTAAATTCTGACTTTATGACCTTCCTGTGGCTCCTTCTCCTCATCTATTAAAAATAAGTGCAATACAACTGCTGTGATGAGTTACAACAATGCCTAGCATATACTAAGTGCTATTTAAGCATTTGATATAATGATTACATATATTTGAAGGCAAGAACCCCCTTGATTGTCTCTATATTCCTGACACTTAGAACACCCAGTTTACAAAAGTTTGTCAAATGACTATTATTCCCTTTCATTGTTCCATTTGTATTAGCGATAGAGTCTACCATTTCCCAATGCTTTATTGATGTTTTTACCCGAGGATCATCAATTAATGGGGCTTCCCTGATAGCTCAGTTGGTAAAGAATCTGCATGCAATGCAGCAGACTCCAGTTCGATTCCTGGGTTAGAATATCCTCTGGAGAAGGGATAGGCTACTCACTTCAGTATTCTTGGGCTTCCCTTGTGGCTCAGCTGGTAAAGAATCTACCTGCAATGTGGGAGACCTGGGTTCTATCCCTGGCTTGGGAAGACCCCCTGGAGAAGGGAAAGGCTACCCACTCCAATATTCTGGCCTGGAGAATTCCATGTACTGTATAATTCGTGGGGTCGCAAAGAGTCAGACATGACTGAGTGACTTTCACCAATTAATGTCCCTTCACAGTCTATTTTACATGCATTTATTTAATTCTATTCACATCGACAACTGTCACACAAACTACAAAAAGTACAAAAGCATAATCCATCTTCCAATACCAGGTCAGGGTCAAGTTGAAAGAAAGAACTATACAGTAAATCACAAGAAGAGTTCAGGTCTCCTGAACAAAGCACACTGCCTGTCACATGATGTATTTAAAGCTGTAAATACTGCCACAGGAGAATCTCTTGTCTTTGCAGCGGCCACACAGTTCCTGCCGATGGGGCCTCCTTAGATTGATGTGTCTTTTCTTTTGAGGGCAGGAACAACGAGACTTTGAACAGGTCTTTAGAAAAGAAGCAACAGTTTGGGCACTAAATGATCAAGTTTAGTTCTTCAAATGAAAATATTCCTCCCTACCACTCATCCCTGCTATCTTTATCCTTTGAATCCCATGAGAAGTCCAAGACTTAAGTTTTACAAAACCACTCACTGCCCATAAAAGTGTCATGCACTTTTTTCCCAGATGAATGGCCAAAGATGACCTTTAAGAAAAGATTGCTGAGCCAATCCAGAAGATATAAGAGAAGTTATACAAGTTAAAATTGTGTAGAGTCTTTTCATTATGTAGGTTTTCACATTTGTAGCCATGTGGGAGTGAGGAGTAGTGAGTATTAAGTGATTTGATTACCTGAACTGCAGTGTTTCTCAACTGGTAGTATTTTACCTACTAGCAGACATTTCAGAATATCTGGAGTATTTTTGGTTAAGACTGGAGGGAGGGATGTTCTAGGCAGCAGCTCAACCTTTTTGGTACAAGGGACCAGTTTCTTAGACAATTTTTTCATGGACTGGGGGTGGGTGGTGGGTTGGGGATGATTCAAGTACATTTATTATACACTTTATTTCTATTATTATTATTATTATATCGGCTCCACCTCATATCATCAGGCATGAGGTCCTGAAGGTTGGGGACCCCTGTTCTAGAGGAAGCTAAATGTTTTCTTTTCAGACATGGCTAATCTTTGCTGGAATTTGAAGTGTTTTTAACCATTATCCCATTCTATCTTCTGATATTAAAAAAAAAAAAAATCACACCCCAAGGAGACTGGTATACTGCCCTGGTCCACCTTCCCAATCCTGTTAATCTGTGAAAATTTATGATCACTGCTCTGTTTTCTGCATATGTCCATAGCCAAAAAGAATAAGTCAAGCTTTACCTTTTATATTGTGAAAACAGGCATTTTTATTTTCCAAATGAGTCTCATATGGTTTATCAAATATTGGATATCTTCCACCCTCCAGCTGACGAGTATGCATCCTTAAGAAAATTCTAACAGTAACACACTCACATAGTGTCTACTCTATGTACTGCTCTAAGCACTTTATATATAAGTCCATTTAGTACTCACATCACCTTTATAAGGAATAAAAAGCTCAATGAAAAAAAAATTGTAATTAAAAAAAAATCACGATTTACTCTAAAGGTAGGTTTCTAGTTTCGGTAATGGTAGGTTAGGTAGTTCTGACTAAGTCTTCTTAGGACAACTAGACAAGCTGAGCAAAGATACTAATTAAAAACAAGAACTACTTGAAGGCACTGGAGAATTACCAAAGTATCCCAGAGAAGGAAACCGAGAAACAGATGAGCCTGATATTTGGGACTAGTTTCTCTTCAAAGGCAATTCTGTAACAGGTAAATTTTTAAGACAACAGGAAGCTGAAAATGAGCTTCACAAGCTGATGAGGCTGAGGAATCTTAAATATGTCAAAATGGGAGAGCACCAGTTAACAATTCAGGTTTTGTGCTGGGACCCTGAAAGGCTACACCCTAGAGTAAGAATGAAACAAAAATTCATCAGCCTTCACAGATGCTGAAGCCTAACTTCAAAACAGCTCAATTATAACTGGCAAATAGTATTCAGAAATTGCTAGTATCTTCATCTGCCTAACATAAGCAAACAAGTCTTCTGTGAAAGATACTATTCTGGCCTCAAATTATCACTATAATTTTTCACATACAATATATAGCACTCAAAAGTAACCAAGTATCTAAGGAGACAGAACAACAATTCCTTGAAAACCAAGGAATGTGAAGAGGTTTACATTCCTTCTGTGGATTCCTTACAATCTTCTGTGATTAAGCTAATGGGGGTTTTCTGGTACAGATTTTAAGAAAATGATGCTTAATATGCTCAAAGAAATTAGGCTGGTATTTCCAGCTGAGAAATGGACACTTATAAAGACATAAAAATTCTAGTACTGGAAAATGAAGTAAGGGGAATCTATAACTAAATAGGTAGCTGCACTGGAAAAGCAGAAGGGAAAACGAGAGAAACAAAAGATGGTTTAGTAGATGATATCCAAACTGCAGCAAGGAGAGACAAAAGCATAGTAAACACAGAAAAAAGCATAAAAGATTTAAGGGATACGGTGACAGTTCTAATATAAATAATTAGAAGAAAATGGAGGTAGAAGTAATATTTTAAATTACAATGACGGATAATTTTCCAAACATGATAGAAGTCTCCAAGTTACAGAATTGCGAAATTGTAAGCAGGTAAATACAAAGAAACTACAATTAGGCATAGAATTATAAAACTTCTAAAAATTAAAGCAGAGAGAAATATCTTAAAAGCAAACAGACTTAAGGTGAAAAAAATGAGCTATTACTTCAAAGGAGCTGCATGAGACCAACAGCCACTTGACAGAAACAATGAACGTCAGATCCTTAAGGGGCAGAAAGAAACTACTACCAACCTAAAAACTTTACACTCAGCAAAAATAACCTTTAAAAAAAGCTATCCAGACAAAACAAAAGGTGTCACCTTCAGACGTGCATTATAGGGAATATTAAAATTAGGTATTCAGGTAAAAAGAAAGTGGTCCCAGATACAAAAAGGATCTAAAAGCAGCAGAAACAGTAAATATGCAGTTAAAACTAACTAGACTACAAAATTAATGTCTTTTGAAGTTTAAAAATAATATACAACAATAACAGCAAAGAAGTTAGGATGAAGTGATAAGGGATTGGGCTTCCCTGGTGGCTCAGACAGTAAAGCATCTGCCTGCAGTGCAGGAGACCCGGGTTCGATCCCTGGGTTGGGAAGATCCCCTGGAGAAGGAAATGGCAACCCACTCCAGTACTCTTGCCTGGAAAATTCCATGGACTGAGGAGCCTGGTAGGCTACAGTCTACGGGATCGCAGAGTTGGACATGACTGAGCGACTTTGTGTTCTAAGGTCACTGCGTTGTCAAGGAATGGTAAGATCAACATCTACATAAATTGCTTAAGCATGCTGTAATATGAACCTTGAAGAACACTAAAGAATGAATAACTGCCAAGATAAGGGAGAGTGATTAAAAAAAAAAACAAAACACTCAAGTGAACACAGTAAGTAAAAGAAGTATAATAGTAAGAAAGAAAGTGAAGTTGCTTAGTCATGTCCGACTCTTTGCGACCCCATGGACTGTAGTCTACCAGGCTCTTCCATCCATGGGATTTCCCAGGCAAGAATACTGCAGTGGGTTGCCATTTCCTTCTCCAAGGGATATTCCCAACCCAGGGATTGAACCTGGGTCTTCCCCATTGTAGGCAAACACTTTACCATCTGAGCCACCAGGGAAGTCTATAATAGTAAGAAGATATATTTAAATCCAAAGTAATTATAGTAAATTGAGAACGTCAGACTAGAAAAACTAAAGACAATAGTTTAAAAATATTAGACTAATTTTTAAAATTACTTCTAAGTAGTATAAAAATATTTTTAAGTGAAAGATTTAGGTAAAAATTCTTACTATGAAAATCAACGATGTCACACTTTTCTGAAAAGCTTAAAGAGTTATCTCCTGCAAGCTGTTTAAGAGCTCATCGAATTCTGTGACACCCTAGACTTTGGAGACACCATGGAATCTGATTACAGCTCTAATATTTAGTATTTGTCTAACTTTGGGCAACTTACTTTCTTACTGAACTTTAGCTTTTTGTTCTGTATCATGGGAATAACACCTACTTCAAAGGTCAGGTTACAGGAGATAATGAAAAGCACGTGGCTCCAAGTTTGGCACATAGCTTAATATGGAGGAGAAAACGGCAACCCACTCCAGTATTCTTGCCTGGTAAATCCCATGGACAGAGGAGCCTGGTGGGCTACAGTCCATGGGGTTGCAAAGAGTCAGATGTGACCACCACTACCAAGAGCTTAGTAAAGGTTACCTATTAAGTTACATGCAAACTATTCACAAGATGTTTGAGGAAAAACACACATACCACATATGTAAAAAAACCACATTAGGCAACTTAAATCTCCTCCTTCCCCCCCAAAGAGTAGAATTTATGCTTTATTTTCTAAAATATTACAAAAACTCAAACATACAGCTGCAGGGAGCGAGCTCCGTCCCTGGCAAAGGTCATGAGGAAGGAGGCTTGGCATATGCAACGGCGGGATCAAGCCTCAGGAGTCTCCCTGGAAATTCTCGAGCATCTACCCCCAAAACCAGAGTCTGCCTACTTTCTGCTTTGTGCTTCCACCTACACCTCTGACTTTACGGGGGGCTATCCCCCACTACCTCTCTCTGAAAAAAGTTAGCTTACAGTTCCAGTTAATAATTCCTGGGTGTGACAGTGTTTAACCTACAAACTCCTTTGGAAATCCTCTAGCCTGCCTGAATAGGTTTTTCCGGCCACATGTGATTGTTCAGAGCCTCCCAACTGTGAGAGGCAGGAGATGTTCTAAACTGTCTAAACACAGATTCTTTTGAGTAGTTAAAAGATTGATTAGAAATTGTATTGGTGAAGGGATTTTCACTTGTTGGGCCAATGTTTGCTGCTAAGTTTCCATATCCTTTACCTGCTGTGTCCCTGGCAGTGTATTGATTAATATAATTGGTGTAAGTAGTAGCTTTAATGTTTGTAACCTGGGACCCTTGAGTTAATTCTTTTTCTTGTTATAGCCCACCACACCTTTGCTCTGTAGGAATGCAACTTTATCTAATGCTTTTGGAGGGTGGCTCCTGACCAATCACCCTTTAGAGAAAAATAAGTTTTCTGAAGAAAGGGTCTTAAAATGTTACCGGCCAGAAGATGATGCAAATCACCTAAGCTTTTGCATATGATAAGTTTGCAGGAAGAAAGCCTGGCTTGCTGCATGACTCTACCCCTTCCCCCATTATCCTCTATTCATAACTTAAGGTATAAAAACTACTTTGGAAAATAAAGTGCGGGCCTTGTTCACCGAAACTTGGTCTCACCATGTCATTCTTTCTCTTACCTTCTGGCTGAATTATTCAGCCTCTTTTCTCCACTGAATTTCCTCACTGAGCTATCCTTATTTCAGCCTCTTTTCTTCACTGAAATTTCCTCACTGAGCTATCCTCATTCTATTACTCTTTATATCCTTAATTAACGTTTAATTAAGCAATTGTTTCCTGATCTTCGCCTATGCCGTCTCTCCTTCGAATACCCTGGATCAGCCGGGGCTGGTACCCGGCATACAGCAAACCGAACACTCCTACACAAATATCCACATCTAGCAAATCCTAATATTTTGCCACAGAAGCTTCATGTTTAATAATGAAAACATTATGGACACAATGGAAATACACAGTTTGCTTACCTGGCACTGGATTGCTTCCACTCGATAAGGGTTAAAACTCTTTTGGCATTTGCAACAGAGTTGTTTGAAATAAACCTAAAGAGAAATTTGTCTTTTACACAGGGTTTATGTGTACCCTAGGCTCCCAGTTCTTAAGTAATCCATTCCTTCACCCTGTAGCTTGCTTTTGCCCAATCTCTATGCTGAAGTCTTAAGCTCTTGTGGTGCTATCAGTCACTTTCTCTTATTTTTTGAATCTCATTTTCTTTACCTGTAAAATCGAGACAATGCCACTTTCTTTTTCTATAGTTTTGACAACTACCCAATAATGTACATAAAGTACTACAGTAAAATTCTTCAGTAAGAAGCAGCTATTTGAATTTTATTCATTGTGCAGACAACACACTTGACCTTCTTTTGTCCTGGTCTATTTGTCCGTTTCTAATTTTTTCAGTATTTCTCCATTTGAAATTCAAATTAATTACAGTTACACACCAATCCACATGTTTCTAGGCTTTGCGCATTCTCACTTCAATTTATAAACCTTTAAAATCATACTTTGACAACAAGATGCCTTCCCTCTGATAGAATTAATCATCCCCCTCCTGTATTATTTTTGTACCACTTCCATGCCACCAGTGCCAATGCACAGATCACCAATCTCATCTTGTCTGCATCATTCTTATCAGAATCAATTTCTTCAGGATGAGTTCTATGTCTTGTTTTTTTGTATTCTAAAATCATGAGTGTTTGAATTAAACCCACTGTTTTTATTATAGCAAGAAAAGGAAAGTAATTTTAGTTTAGTTAAAATATCTATTTTACCTCCAGGATCTAGTAAATGGCTAGTGCAAAAGGAAAAAAAAACTTTTCATTCACATCTTGCATACCTCCTTGCTCTCTTCCTCTATACTCCTTAAGTCAGAAAAGCAGTTATCTAAAATGCAACAGCATAAGGGCCTCAAACTTAAATGCTTATAGAGGTTAATCAGAGAGACTAGGTGTAGGCTGTTGCAAAATGAAGGGCAAGTGCGGAGTGAAGGGAGACAGAAGCTGTTCAGTCCCCGTCTACTGCTCCTCACACAGAAGTCTGACTGTTCAGGAAAATCTAAAAATGCAGAATGTGAAATCTTTCCCAAACTTAATATGTTGACAACTGATTCAAATTAAGGCATGGAGCCTAAATGAGTCAGTCTCTCAATGTTAACCTTCACAATAAATTATTTCTCTCACTGCCCCACCTTGTGGACAGACAGAGGAAGTTTTCTAGAGCTAAAGCCCAAATCTGTTACAATACACCAACTAAAAACTGATTATACAGGTAGGGGGAATCTGTTGTATAGCACAAGGAACTCAGTTCAGTGCTCTGTAGTGACCTAGATGGGCCGGACTGGGGGTGGGATAGGAGGGAGGTCCAAGAGGGAGAGGATATATGTATACACACATCTAATTAACTTGGTTGTACAGCAGACGCTAACAACACTGTAAGGCAACTATTAATATACCCCAATTTAAAAAAAAATTATAACAAATCCCAATGTATACAAGGTCAAGAGTTCATCTAAATAAGGTAACATTTTGTCCAATGCAACTACCAAACCAAATTTAACACCAGGATGTGGTTCAGGAGCTCAAGCTCTTGTGGACAGCCCAATTTCGTTCAGTCCAAGCCTTTGCTTGGCACCTACTATGTCCTTGGCACTAAGGCTGAGTTATGGTCACATTCCATTAAAACACACAGTCTTCCTCCGTTTAACATCCATGCCCACCCCATTCTCCCACTTCCCACTCACTTTCACTTACCTTATTAGTTCCAGAGATGCACCACACATAAGCACTCTCCCATCTGGTCTTACAATCTTTACAGTGAAAATAGCCATATTTGGGTTCTAAAAACTGCAAATAAGGAGGAAAAATACTATCTTGAGGGGTCAAAAGTGAAAGTGAGAAGTCATTCAGTTGTGTCCAACTCTTTGTGATCCCATAGGCTGTATACAGTCCATGGAATTCTCCAGGCCAGAATACTGGAGTGGGTAGCCTTTCCCTTTTACAGGGGATGTTCCCAACCCAGGGATCAAACCCAGGTCTCCCGCATTGCGGGCGGATTCTTTACCAACTAAGCCACACAACGGAAGCCCTGAGGGGTGAAGGAAGGAGGAGGATAAAAAGCCAGATCCTGCTATCCTTGTGGTTTTGTATAAGTAAAAAACAGGAAGCTTCCTTAACCTCACTCATAGCTATTCTCAAGGTCAGTACATGAACTCAGCTGTCAAGGACTGATTACTCTGGGACCCTTCTAGCTTCTCTCAGGCTTTTCCAATCTGTTTTCCCCAAGGCCATGAGCACCAGCTGCACAAAATGAAGATCTGATCACAAACCCAAAACCCCTCTTTTGCCTCATTTGCAACAGCTATGGTTCCCAAACTTTGGGGTTTCACAGGCTTAAAGTTGGCTTCTTATTTTACCAAAAAGCTAAAGAAACAAAGCAAAAACACAGGGACTTCCCTAGTGGTCCAGTGGTTAAGAATTTGCTTTCCAATACGGGGAGGTGGGTTGGACCCCTAGTTGGAAACTAAGAATCCCACATTCGAAACTACTGAGCCAGGGGCTCTAGAGCAAGAGTCGCAACTAGAGCAAAGCAGGCGCGCTGCAAGGAACGATCCCGCGTGCCGCCAGTCAGACCCAAAGCAGTCGAATCAATAAATTTTAAAAACCCACACAGGACATGTAAAATACATGTTTTCAGAACTTCCTCTCTCCTTTATCAAATAAAGGGAGGAAGCGCAATAAGATTCTGCTCTCATGGAGCCAGAAATGGCAGGGGAAAAAAAGAAGGCTAAGGCTAGGGGAGAGAAAGCTCACCTGGAAGTTGGGCCTCCCAAGCGGCTGGCTGGAGTCTACCGGGGCCGGCTTGCTCTTCCTCTCCCGAGGACTCGAGGAGTCTTCCTCCACCAGCTCCTCACGTGGCTGAAGTTCCTCGGGGGGATCCTCTTCCGACCTTGGTGGTGGTGATGGTGGTGGTAGTGGCGGGGGCGGCTGGCCAGCCTCGGGAGGATCCGAGAGCTCCTCCCGCAGTCGCACCTCACCCCAGTGGCCGGGCACCGACGAAGAGACGCCCCATGCAGATGCGGGTGCCCTGTGGCCTGCGCTGGCCCAGGGGGAGAGGCTGTCCAGGGTGCGAGGCCCCAGAGAGCACTGCACGGACTTGCCCACCCGGAGGCTCACCTGCACGCCCACATCCTTGGTGTTGGCCTTGCGCAGCCGCAGGCTCAGGCCAGGGTTCATATGGGAGAAAACGGCCATGAGCTGGGCTCTCTTGTAAGGGTCCACGCAGCAGTCGGAGGCATTGGAGGGCATCAGCAGCCTGGGCCTGGCCAGGAAAGTGGGGGGAACATTGGTTTGCCTCCAGTGCGGTTGTCTGGGCTCTGAGAGTCCAGACTGGCCCAAACGTAGCATGTTCCCATAGCCCGGGTACAAGCTGTAGGGAACACAGAAGATGCGCTCCATCCTACCACCTGGCGCCCAGGCGCAGCCCAATATCCCGAGGCAGTTTGTTTCAGGCCTTGTTTTGTGTTCCACCTTCATCCGCCCCCTTTTTCTCCGGGTCACGTTGGTTCACGCTCTTGCGGAGCTTCTCCATTTATTTCAGATTCTGACGAGTGCTGCTGCCTATTACCCAAATTGGAGGAGGGAAGGCGATATCCCTACCTAGAGAGGCCTAATTGCCACCTGATCCCTAATTGGGATCTCTGTTTCTCTTCAATTCACTGCTCTTGAATCTTTTTTTTTCAAAGCTGTTTTTCATTTAACTTCTTATTCACACACATGCCTTAATTAGCAAATTCTAATTTATTCCTATGCATGCATAGTCGCTTCAGTCATCCGACTCTTGGTGATCCTATGAACTGCAACCCACCAGGCCCCTCTGTCCATGGGATTCTACAGGCAAGAATACTGGAGTGGGTTGCCATGCCCTTCTTCCCAACCCATGGATCAAACCCAGGTCTCCTGCATTGCAGGCAGATTCTTTACCATTTGAGCTACCCGGGAAGCTCCAATTTATTCTTATACTGACTTACAATTTCAGAGACTGTGTTTTAAAAATAAAAAAGATTGAATACAAGCAGCAAAATTTGAGCTGCTGCACTATTAGAGTGAGCATAAAGAAGACAGAATTATGGCAGGACACATAAATGTAAAAAACCTGGTTCTGCAGCAGCAAGAAGCATAGTTATGGGGGTTGGGGGGACAGTGTACTTAGCAAAAAAATATATTTCAGAGGGTTGTATAACATGCCAACCGGTCTCATTAGTCCACTCTAGTGAGAATTCTCCCCAAAAGGGGAAATTTCAGAAGCAAACTGTTCTTAGAGGTTAAATGCAGACTTAATCACAGGATAGTTAAGTATCTTAAGTAAGACTTGAACAGAAACTTGCATGCTGCATGCTAAATCGCTTCAGTAGTGTTCCACTCTTTGCAACCCCATGGACCCCTCTGTCCACCTGGGCCTTGTTTACTAGACAACTTACTCAACTGGATGATTCAGTTTTCCCATCTGACAATACTAAAAAATTTATAAGATTATCATAAGGTTAAATGTGATATTATTTATAAATCAACTGGATGTTTCAGTTTCCCCATCTGACAATACTAAAAAATTTATAAGATTATCATAAGGTTAAATGTGATATTACTTATAAAGCATAAAGAATAACTCACAGATGCTCATTAAGAGGTAGCTGTTATTGGCTAAAGATCACAGGCCTGGGTATCTGTGCTATTTAGACCTAGATGATCACATGCTTTTGTATCTATGTGTATTGGAAAGGTGTCTACAGCCAAGGATTATGATCAAACTAAAATGACACCTCAGGTACCAAGTAAATGGCACCCTTTTTCGAATCCAAAGTTGCTTTCACTGTTCATTGGTCAGGAGCTTTTGTATAGTAGCAAGCCCTATGAGCCACTATCACCTTCAGAATCCAGTTGAAAGCTTTCTAGGTCCTACGATAAACACCTGAATTAAGCCTTGTGCTAGCCACAGCCCATACTCTGTGAGTGAGACTGCTGTCTTCCAGGGCAGTTTCAAGAGCAAGTCAGGCACAAAACAGGTGCTTGGTACCCTAGGAGCGTCAAGGATACGTCAAGGATACTACGGAAGCCTGCAGGAGGAAGTATTATCCAAAACTACAAGAGACTTGAGATAGGCTTAACAACTTTTCAAGCCGGGAGAGTCTGAGAGGTTTTTGAAATTCTGCTGCCCAACAGCAACACGCAGTCTATAACCAATGTACTCCGGCTTCAAATCTCAGCCCCTTCCACTCTATAGGGAGCTCTCCGTTGGGGAAGAAGTTATCCGCGCCGACTGACCACTGTGGGGTTTTCTAACGTCTGCCCACTTTGGGCGACGCCCTCTTAGTAGAGAACAAAGACTTTTCACAGACCGCAGGCCGCGTCGGGGCTGGGGGCGGCCATCCAAGCGAGAGACGGAGCGGAGGAGGGGAAGGCAGGGCGTATACATGGGGCGTGGTCCCTCCAAACAGCGCGGCTTGGTACTCTGAAGGCTCGGAAGAAGAGAACGAGTATCCCGACTCTTTCTTTAGCGACTCCGGAATGACACAAGGTTTAGCCCTCGCCACAAGCGGCAGCACTTACGGCGCAGCCAGACTCTGATTCCGGTGGGCGTATACGCTGCGTGCTGCGTCATGGCGTCATCGCGTGACATATCCCGAGAGCAGGCTTTTGGCGCGAGAATCTGAAACCCGGTGGGCGGAGGTGCGGCTGCTGAAGTTTGCTGTCTCGGGCGGTGGGTCTCCGCGAAGGAGCGTGAGGGATCCGGTTTCTTATCTGAGTGCCGGCGCGTTTTGTCAGACTCCTCTGGCCAAAAAAAATAAACCAGCTTCACCTCTGAAGGCGGTTAGTGTTGGCAGGGGTGGAAATGGGCAGCCTTCCGCGGTCTCAGGCGGCGGGGAGCGCCTCCGGTGTTCCGGTGGGAACCGAGCCCCGCACCAACAGGGAGAAGGGACCAGCTCCTCGGTCGGAGGCTCCAGCCCCCCCGCCCCGTCCCGGGAAGTCCGTGGCCCAGCTTCGGGCTCCGCTCAGCCCACATGTCCCAGGCTGAAATTTCCTTCATTGGAATCACGATGAAGTTACTTTACCGGAACATTGCTGTTTTGGAAAATGTTTCATAGTCTGTGGCACATTGTATCTGCCTCATCGCTTAGTCCCCAGGTAGTTGCTTTGTTAACGAAAATTTACTGATTGGGAATTGTTACCCGGTGTTTATCTAATAGCCCTCTGCTAACTGCGCAGCCACTGGCCACACGTGACTAGTTAATGAAGATTAAATAATAATTAAAAATTCTGTTCTTGAGCAGACTTGCCACAGTTGAGATGAGTCATGTGGCTAATGGCTGCTCTATTGGACTGCACAAATACAGAATACTTAATTCCCCGCGGTGAGTTCGATTCTTGTTTTAAAATAAACAATGTAGCTTCAGGCAGGTTTACCGCTTCCGGTTTTACCTCAGACTCATTTAGCAAGGACTGCATCTGTGTGAAGTGTATTTTGGTGTTCTCTTTTGCAGACTCACCAAACTCTGAAGCAATAGTGTAGATAAAAATGCCGATTGGATGCAAAGAGAGGCCAACTTTTTTTGACATTTTTAAGGCGCGATGCAACAAAGCAGGTATTAACAGATTTTTTATACGAATTGATCGTTTGAGAAAAATGTTTTCAGAAAAATGTAATTATGCATGCTTGTTGAAAAGAATCCAGTGCTTCACGTTTTTGTTTACACCATAAACTGTGCTTTATGAAGTCATAAATCAGAAAAGTAATCATTTACAGTTAACCAAATGATCGGTGTAGAACCTGTGGTGGATAAAGAGGAAACTGGCCCCTTGATGAGTAGAACTGTTTTTAAAGCAGAGACTTTCTAGCAAGTCAGAAGCATTAGTAACATAATAGCAGAAGTTGTCCCAACTTTTTGGTCTCAGTTCGCCTTACACTCTTAAAATGATTGAGGACTGAGAGCTTTTGTCTAGGTTACCATATTAGAAATTAAAACTAAGAACTTTTAAGAACATTAAGTTAATAACAAAAATAAACTCATTGCATATTAACATGAATAATATGTTTATGAAAAATAACTTTTCCAAGAAAAATGTGAAGAGTGACATTACTTTAAAATTTTGCAGTTCTCTTTACTATCTAGCTCAATAGAAGATAGCTGGATTCTCATGCTCATTCTCAAAGAATTGCATTTAATTCTTTACAATATGTTTTGATAGAGGTATATGAAGAAAACCATACCTTACACAGAAAATGTAGTTAGAAAAAGGAGTGTTTTTAATTAACTGTTTTCACTTTATTGTGGGTAGTTTTCTTTGGTATTATACCAAACTTAAGTGGGAGTTTCTTAAAAGTTGCAATGTGGGAAACCATGTAATGAATTTTTTATACTCTTTTTACATTAAATTCAATTAGTCTTTCTTGCTCCTGAATAAATCTTTTAACCATGTTGTGACATCATCCATGGTTTGATTATTTGAAAAATACTGATGTTCTGAATTACACAAATATCCCAAATATTGACACATTCCATTAGACATTATTAAAAAATCACATTGGTTACTTCACTGATCTCATCAGAAAAGTCTTTTCAGGTTGGGAAGATGTCAAGCTCACAGAGAACAAAGTTCTAATTCTCCTTTGAAAACTCACATTTTATCTTTGGCAGCAAACTGTTGTTTTCCCTGCAGTAACAGACTCACTTAATTCATTTCAAGAAAATGTCCACCAAATACCCAATTCACAATAACTTGTCATTCTTTCTAGCAAAAAGGGCTTTCCATGAAAAGTGCTAATTCAACTCACAACTCATCACATGAGTGCTTTTTCCGAATAACTATTGTACTTCAGTTATGCAGAAATGCTTTTATGTGTGCTTTCCATTTTGTCACTAAGGACACTTTAAGTTAAACTTGCTTTTTTGATTTTTTGTAACAAGTTCATGGTGATGAAAAATATAGTAACTCCTAGTACAGTTTGTGGCCACTGCCATGATTCAGGCAAAGCTGTCTCCAATTTTACCCACCACTGCTATAAATGTCAACATTGGGAAAAAGGCAAATGATGTCTAATATGAAAACAGTTTTGACCTTACAGATACCTTGAAAGGGTCTTGGGGAACCTCCCCCTAAGTGGTCCACAGGCCACATTTTGAGAACCACTACTTTAAGTACAGAACATAAGAGACATTTTGTTCTCTAGCAGAGAATCTATTCCACTTGATTTGTGAGTTTATATGTCTTGTGTACCTGTAGATTTGTCACAGCCATTTATGTAGTATCTGTGGGTTGCATTCTTATTGTGGATGATTTTTATTTCTGAATCATGAATATAAAAGAAAACTTTAGAAGAACTAATATAGCTAGTAATCTTGTAAGAAGTTTCTGTTCTACCTTCCTACAGATTCATAAAAGAACAGACTAATGAACTTGTTGAACTCATTATTGACCAAATAAGTATTAATACGTCTTTGTTACATAAACGTTACTGACCAGGGAAGCTTCAGTATTTACTTGTATAACAAATCACTGGTGTTAGCTTCTGCAAAAATCCTCCAGTTAATAATGTGTTAATTAGTATGCCTTAAATGTAATTCACCGGAAAAGGCAATGGCAACCCACTCCAGTACTCTTGCCTGGAAAATCCCATGGACGGAAGAGCCTGGTAGGCTGCAGTCCATGGGATCGCACAGAGTCGGACACGACTGAAGCAACTTAGCAGCAGCAAATGTAATTCACAGTCAAAATCTCAAGCATCCTTTTCTGTATCATAATCTTCACTGGCTGATGGGTTTTATTGTGTCACGATTTTTATTTTCCTTACAGATTTAGGACCAATAAGCCTTAATTGGTTTGAAGAACTTTCTTCAGAAGCTCCACTCTGTAATTCTGAACCTTTAGAAGAATCAGAATATAAAATCAGCAGTAATGAAACAAACCCATTTAAAACACCACAAAGGAAACCTTATCATCAGTTGGCTTCAACTCCTGTAATATTCAAAGAGCAAAGTCTAACTCTGCCACTGTACCAATCTCCTTTAAAGGAATTACATAAATTCAGATTGGATTCAGGTAAGTAATGTGATGTAGTTGACTAGGAAAATATGACCCAGTACTTCAGACAAACCTGTGCTAAAAATCCCAACTCTGTTGTTAACTACATCAGGTTGGTCACATTGATCTCTGGCCACTTTTCTCACCCGAAAAGTGGAAATGATTAAAATACTACCTAGGTTTTGATTAAAGAAAATAATGTAGGTCCTTGATAAATGTTCCTTTTTGTCCTTCCTTTGATTAATATATCCTACCCACTGAGACTTGATAAATTATATCTTTCCTATATAGAAAAACCTAGGGCTTGTTTTGATGTTGAACTAAACTGTATTTTTGCAGGCTGTCACAGAGGACAGAGTTGTTTTTTTTTTTAACAATAGTTATAATGTCTTTTGATTTGGTAGCACTTTCTCTGGCCTGTATGCCAGGTGTTTACAACTTATCATATGCTGCTGCTGCTGCTACTAAGTCGCTTCAGTCGTGTCCGACTCCGTGTGACCCCAGAGATGGCAGCCCACCAGGCTCCCCCATCCCTGGGATTCTCCAGGCAAGAACACTGGAGTGGGTTGCCATTTCCTCCTCCAATGCATGAAAGTGAAAAGTGAGAGTGAAGTCGCTCAGTCGTGTCCGCCTCTTCGCGAACCCATGGACTGCAGCCTACCAGGCTCCTCTGTCCATGGGATTTGCCAGGCAAGAGTACTGGAGTGGGCTGCCATTGCCTTCTCCAACTTATCATATAAGAAGATTATATATTTATCACTTGCTTGATTGAAATAACATACTCTTTCTTTGGAGTATTACTCTCTAGTAAGAGGAGCTAACAGTATACAGATTATGTACAGTTTAAGGTTGAATGTGGTACATGTCAGAAGAAAAGTACAAAAAGTATAATGAGAATTAAGAAAGAAAGCATAAATAGTACTGAGGGCAGTTAAGGAAATAATTCAACTGAATTAAACCTTGAAGAATAAGTGAGATTCAGAAATTTGAAGATGGAGTAGAGTGGGCATGTTCTAGGCATAGAAAGAACATGAGGAAGAATATGTAGTTTGTGAAGTTAATATCAAGTAATTCAGACTGGAGTGTTACATGTTTGAAAAGGACTAGTAAACAACTTGAGGCTTAAAAAAAAAAGGCAGATCGGTGGCAGACATTGCATGCTGGGCTAAAGAAATTAAATTTATTTGATAAGTTGTTGAACAGAGAAAACAAATGTAAATTTAATCATGCTACTTCCTGCTTCAAACCTATGATTACCTCCTTTTGCCCTCATGATAAAATCCAGACTCTTTAATACGATCTACATGGTCCTTTATAATTTGTTCTCTCATTAATGCTTGCCTCATCTTGCCGTAATTTCCTTCTTAGACACGCTCAGTTTACCATTCAGTGATACTGAATTTTGTTTTTTTGGAACTACAGGGAGGCCTGGCGTGCTGCAATTCATGGGGTCGCAAATTGTCGGACACGACTGAGCAACTGAACTGAACTGATGCTCTGTGGCTCTTTACATATTGTTACCACTGCCTAGTACTTACTTTTTAAGCTTTTGCCTAGCTAATTGACACTCATCTTTCAGATCTTGACTCATCTCTCTAGGAAGTATACTTCCTAGCTTCTAGGAAGTATTCTCTGTTTCACTTATTTAGCTTCTAGTGAAGGAATCTTACTTAAGCAATTGTCCTATAAGTGCTATGAAAGAGGAAACTCATGGTATTAGGAAGCGTACACATGAAAGGGGGTATAGGTAACGGGCAAAGATTTTCTTAACATGTTATTGCATACCTAATGGCATACATAGTAGGTGTTCAGTAAGTATTTGTAGAATAAATGAATATCTTGTTTAGAAAGCCTAAAGATTTGGCAGCTGTCTTTGGAGATGTGCTTTTCAAAATGTGATGCCTGGACCATTAGACTCTCCTGAAGTGCTGATTGAAAAAGACAATTCCAAGCACTTATCTGAATCTGTTAAATTAAAATCTCTGGAAATAAGAGGTTATGATGGTACATTTTAAACTAATTGGCGACTCATAGACAAGACTGCAGGCAGGGAGATCAATTCAGTTCAGTTCAGTTCAGGCGCTCAGTCGTGTCCGATTCTTTGCGACCCCATGAATCGCAGCACGTCAGGCCTCCCTACCCATCACCAACTCCCGGAGTTCACTCAGACTTATGTCCATCGAGTCAGTGATGCCATCCAGCCATCTCATCCTCTGTCATCCCCTTCTCCTCCTGCCCCCAATCCCTCCCAGCATCAGGGTCTTTTCCAGTGAGTCAACTCTTCACATAAGGTGGCCAAAGTACTGGAGTTTCAACTTTAGCATCAGTCCTTCCAATGAACACCCAGGACTGATATCAATTAGCAGACATATATATAATGTTCCAGGTGATGGGAGGCAAGTGCCCGAGTTAGAATAATGGTCGTGAAAGTGGATATGGAAGGTAGAAATAGGGGACCCTGCAGTAACCTCAATATAGAGAATTCATAAGAAAGAATCAAATCATAGGTCCAGGGCATGACTGAGAACATAGTGGTGACGTTCGTAGAAATTGTAAGCTCTGGGGGAAAAGCCGGTTTGAGAGGGAAGAGGTTTGAAAAAAAGTTAGGTTTGGACTGCAATTTTAGATAGTACTGGGATGTGAAGGTGTTGATGTCCTAAGAACTTTTGGAGGATATAAGTCTGAAGCTAAAGAAAGAATACAGGTAGGAAAGCTGTAGGAATCAACTCTGTTTGAAAAGTGAAAAAGTCATCACATCTGGTGAGAAAACTGATCATGATGAGGGCTAGGATAGAGCCTCAGGGAATGTGAAACAAATGAAATGTGGAAATCATCCCTTTGAGAAAGGGAATCATCCATTCAGCAAACATCCTGTGCTTACTTTGTGCCTAGTAGCTTGCTTGGCATTAAGGATACAAACTGAATAAGATGGCCTTTGACCTCTGGACCTCAGTCCTGTATAGGAGAAAATATACAAATATGCTGGTTGGTGTATGTTATAATAGGAGCATGTACAAAGCGCTGTGTTGTAGGCATAGCAAAGGAAACAGCCATCTGTCTTAGTGTGGTCAGGAAAACCTCTGTAAAATGGCGTATAATGAATCAACTGAACCTTGAAAGACATACCTAGAATTGGTGGTTTATTTTCTAATTGTAATCTGCTGGGATTGGTCTTTCTATAACCAGGGAAGGATAGGAATGAATTAATAAGGCTGCTGTGGACTCACAACAGAAGCATTAACTTTTTTAAGCTTATAGTACATTAATAATTCTGTTGACTAGTCTCAAGACCTTTTGCTTTTAAGTTTACTTTAAATTCAGTATTGATATGTAAGACTTAAGCTATTTTTCACCTACTTAGTTCACTTCTAATATCTAAAATATTTTTAAAAAATTATCCATTAAATTCCATGAGGAAGTTTGCTATTTCTTCTTCTCATAAGTCTTTCCTTTTGCATAAAATCACATGAGTTTATTTTAACCATCATTTTGCTTATTTATGAGATTCTCAGGTTATTTGGAAAATATTAGGATGTGAACTTTGTTTTGCCCGGTTCTTTTTTCTTTTTTTTTTTTGCTTTTTATTTCTTACAGTTTCTATTCTTTTGTGTTTTCTTTTTATTGCTGAGCCAGTATTGATACCTTTTGTTAAATAAAATCCTGTGTTTACATTAGGGTTCATTTTTTTGTATAGTTCTTTGAACTTCGGCAAATGTGTAATGTCATGTACTCACCATTACAGTATATACAGAATAGTTTCACTGCCCTGAAAATCCCCTATGTTCTACCTATTCACCCTTCCTTGCCCCTAGACCCCTGGAAACCACCGATCTTGAACCATATTCAAAGTGTTCTATGCATTTATATACATAAATGTTGAATGGAGTCAGACATCCTTTGAGACATCACTTTTTGGAAAGGAATTCACTTCAAACTGAATTCCGCATATATTCTCCTTCCAGTATAGATGAGACTTGTTTTTAAATACTTCTACAGAATAAAAATTCACAATCCAGAACATATACATCCTCACTGCATTATTGTATGTTTCAGGAAAGGATATTGCCAACAGTAAACATAAAAGTTGTTGCAGGGTGAAGGCTAAAATCAATCAAGCAAATGATGTTATCAGCCCACCTCCAAATTCCTCTCTTAGTGAAAGGTATGATGAAGCGATTGTATTAAACATTTTCGTATATGTGATATTTTTTTACAGAGATGAATCTAATCATCATTGTAATATTTTGCCTTAGAGCCTGGTAGAGGATCTTCTATTTTAAAATAATTTCCTTTTAGATTGAATCCTTGAGTACAATAATTTTTACATTAGAAACATTTACTCTGTTTTTCTTATAACATTTAATTCACTGTTTTTCTGTGTATCTGTGGAATTTTTATGTAACAAAAATAAATGATGAAAAGCAATGTCTTTGAAATATCCAGTTTAAAATAATTTGTATACTCTGAATCTGTGCAGAGAGTTTGATGCTGTCATAGATTCACTTTATATAATTTTTAAATTCAAAATATACGATTCCTAGCACCTAAAATTTGTGATTACTTTATACATTACTTTCAATAGGGATTTTAAACATAACTTAGTAGTTACTTAATTCTTCATGAGATAGTTCCTTTTTAAAAAAGTAATCTATGAATATTACAAACTAGTATAATTCTAATTGATATGACTGGGATTCCTTTTTTAAAATAAGATTAGTATTTTTTTCTTTTTGCTATTTTCATTCTCTTTGAATAATTGAGGGATTTGTTTTGTTTCCTTTTAGTCCTGTTGTTCTGCGATGTACACATGTAACACCACAAAGAGAAAAGTCAGGTATGATTAAAAACAGGGCCTTTTATTTTTCATATACTCTTAATTCTAATAAATATAAAACTTAGTAATTTTGTCTCTTGTTTTATCCCCAGTGGTATGTGGAAGTTTATTTCATACACCAAAGCTCATAAAGGTAAATAGTTTTATTTTTACTGTGTAGTACTATGTAGTAATTGAGAATTTGACAATGCTGTCATAATTTTGCTCTGAGTCTTACCATTATGTACCTGCTGACTCACATAGGCATTCAATAAGTGATACATGAAAAAAAATAAGTGAAAAGAAAAATTCTCAAGCATCTGTTCACTTCTGTGAAATAAATGATTTTTCTTATTTCCAGGGTCAGACACCGAAACGTATTTCTGAAAGTTTAGGAGCTGAGGTGGATCCTGATATGTCTTGGTCAAGTTCTTTGGCCACACCACCAACACTTAGTTCTACTGTGCTCATAGGTAATACCTGTGAATGTATATTATATAAGACAGTGTTGATAAATTATCACCTGTAATGCTTCTGTTAAAACATTTTATGAAAAGATAATAAGTAACCAGATTAGAGAATCTATCTTCATTAGGTATGTTACTATTTCAGAATAATTTTGTTCTATGTAGTGTTGATTGAGATAAATCTCAAGTGAATCAAATAGTATTTTGCCATATTTAGTCACTTGGTTGTGTCCAACTCTTTGAAACACCATGGACTGTAGTTCACCAGGCTCCTCTGTCCATGGGGATTCTCCAGGCAAGAATACTGGAGTGGTTTGCCATGTTCCCAACCCAGGAATCGAACCCAGGTCTCCTGCCTTGTAGGCAGATTCTTTGCCATCCAAGCCACCAGGGAAGCAAATAGTATTTTAGAGGCATCAAATTTATTTATATACAAACTGGGATTTTTTTTACTTTAGCAAAACTACATTACATTTTGATTCCTCTTTAGTTGGGCATTTAATTGTCTTCTTTAATTGCTTATATGAAATAATATAGGTTAAAGCATGTTGAAAAGTAAGAAGTATTTAACATGATATACCTTTCAACTGTATTATCTAAATAAATACTAAAATCTATAAGCTTTGGCTTTTAAATCATGATTTCACAACTTAATCTGATTCTCTAAGCCTTTGTGGACCGTATTATCTTCAAGTTAGAATCATTGAACTATAGTTTCTTACCAGCTTATCAGTGGTACTAAGGAAATGTGAATATAACTTATCCACTGTGTTGATTGACCTCTCTAATTACTATACTTGGATTAATTCATTTTGCTTTAAATGTGTTATTTAACCCAACAGTGCATGTTTCTTTTGAGGTCTAACTGAAAAATACAGAAGTTTTACATTAATTTTAGTGTATGATGTATAATACAGTATAGGTAAATTGAACTCTTTTTTTTTTTTTTTACAGTCCAAGATGAGGAAGCATCTGCAGCTGTGTTTCCTAGGGATACTACTGCTGTAAGTAAATATGACAAAGTGATTAAACTGTTGTGGTTGCTTTGAATGCCTTGAGAAATTATTTATCTTGAATTTTTCATTCTTTAATTTATGATTTTATAAGCCTTTAGGAAAGTCTCTAAACCTGTTTCTATATGTGATTTTCTTTGACTTCCTATGAAAATCTACTGTCTCTCTATTTAAGAATAAGTTGAATATACTGTGTGCATAGTGACAATTTCTATACTAGTGATTTTAAAATATAACTTTTGCAGATTTTGAAAACATATTTTTCTAACCATGATGAAAGTCTGAAAAATAATAAGTTTATCCCTTCTGGGCCAGACAGTGACAACAAAAATCAAACAAAAGCTGAAAGTCATGGTAAGCCCTTCTGTTTAATTGAATGACTGTTCTTAACTGACATCATTGAAATAATTGCTCATCTTTTCTTAAAGAGAAAAAACGTTACTTCTCCTTTCTTTATTACTAAAGGTATTGAGAACAGAAACTAACTTCATTTAGATTAAAATGTTTAAACATCATGCTAGGACAATACTATTCAAAGATGCTATTGTGACCCCAAAACAAAATCCATAACTCAAAACTTAGAGATGTACAATAAGACTTAGAATTTTTCTAACAAAATGTTAAGACCTTATCTCTAATTAGGAAGTAAGCATGGTTGCAGATACACCAAAAGTTACTCAATCAGGTTATTGGAATGTTCCATATTCTTTAGTTCAGTTCAGTCGCTCAGTTGTGTCTAACTCTTCGTGACGCCGTGGACTGCAGCATGACAGGGTTCCCTGTCCATCACCAACTCCCAGAGCTTACTCAAACTCATGTCCATCAAGTTGGTGATGCCATCCAGCCATCTCATCCTCTGTCCCCTTCTCCTCCTGCCTTCAATCTTTCCCAGCATCAACGTCTTTTCCAATGAGTCAGTTCTTCACATCAGGTGGCCAAAGTATTGAAGCTTCAGCTTCAGCATCAGTCCTTCCAATGAATATTCAGGACTGATTTTCTTTACGATTGACCAGTTTGATCTCCTTCCAGTCCAAGGGACTCTCAAGAGTCTTCTCCAACACCACAGTTCAAAAGCATCAATTCTTCTGCACTCAGCTTTCTTTATAGTCCAACTCTCACATCCATACATGACTATTGGAAAAATGATAGCTTTGACTAAACGGACTTTTGTCAGCCAAGTAACGTCTCTGCTTTTTAATATGCTATCTAGGTTTGTCATAGCTTTTCTTCCAAGGAGCAAGCATCTTTTAATTTCATGGCTACAGTCACCATCTGCGGTGATTTTGGAGCCCAAGAAAATAAAGTCTATCACTGTTTCCCCATCTATTTGCCATGAAGTGATGGGCCCAGATGCCATCCATGTTCTTAGTTTTTTGAATGTTGAGTTTTAAGCCAACTTTTTCACTCTCCCCATTCACTTTCATCAAGAGGCTCTTTAGTTCTTATCTTTCTGCCATAAGGATGGAGTCATCTGCGTATCTGAGGTTATTTATATTTTTCTCAGCAGTCTTGATTCCAGCTTGTGCTTCATTCAGTCTGGCATTTTGCATGATGTACTCTGCATATAAGTTAAATAAGTAGAGTGGCAGTATACAGCCTTGATGTACTCCTTTCCCAATTTGGAACCAATCCGTCATTCCATGTCCAGTTACTAACTGTTGCTTCTTGACCTGCATAGAGATTTCTCAGAGGCAAATAAGGTGGTCTGGTATTCCCGTCTTTTTCAGAATTTTCCATAGTTTCTTGTGATCCACATAGTCAAAGACTTTGGCATAGTCAATAAAGCAGAAGTAGATATTTTTCTGGAACTCTCTTTTTCGATGATCCAGTGGATGTTGGCAATTTGTTCTCTGGTTCCTCTGCCTTTTCTAAATCCATCTTGAACATCTGGAAGTTCTCAGTTCATGAACTATTGAATCCTGGCTTGGAGAATTTTGAGCATTATTTTGCTAGCGTGTGAGATGAGTGCAATTCTGCAGTAGTTTGAACATTCTTTGGCATTGCCTTTCTTTGGGATTGGAATGAAAACTGGTCCATTCCAGTCCTGTGGCCAGTGCTGAGTTATCCATATTTGCTTGCATATTGAGTGCAGCAATTAAACAGCATGATCTTTCAGGATTTGAAATAGCTCAGCTATAATTCCATTACCTCCAGTAGCCATGTTCATAGTGATGCTTCGTTAGAACCACTTGACTTCTCACTTCAAGATGTGTGGCTCTAGGTGAATGATCATACCATGGTGGTTATCTGGGTCATTAAGATCTTTTTTGTATAGTTCTTCTGAGTATTGTTGCCACCTCTTCTTATTATCTTCTGTATCTCTAATTTTCTTGAAGAGATCTCTAGTCTTTCCCATTCTATTGTTTTCCTCTATTTTGTTGCATTGATCACTGAGGAAGGCCTTCTTATCTCTTCTTGCTGTTCTTTGGAACTCTGCATTCAAATCGGTTTATCTTTCCTTCTCTCATTTGCCTTTAGCTTCTCTTCTTTTCTCAGATTTGTAAGGCCTCCTCAGACAACCATTTTGCTTTCTTGCTTTTCTTTTTCTTGGGGATGGTCTTGATCACTGCATGTTCTTAGTATGTGTGTATAACTGTATAAATGTGTAGGATTGGGTATCTTGTATGTGTGTGTTTGTATAAAATCAGATTTTACTGTTGGTTGTAGGGCCACAAAATTAATTTGGAACTTACAATCTGATAAATTTTAATATTAAATTGTGTTTATATAGTAAAATTGAGTAAACTTTATTGTATAGACCTGGTAAAGAAAGGTTATTAGAGATTGAGTGTGAATAAAAGGCTATGAGTACACTGGAATCAGTCTTGACCAGAAGAACAGGGCAAGGTTGGTGTCTCCCTACCCAAAACATAGCTAGCATTCAGGATAGCTCTTCAAATGCTAAATTATGCATTATTTAGTTTATACTATTTCTATGAAAAAGGTTTGAGGGTAATATAAATTATATGGTTGTGTTATAAAATGTTGTTAGTAATACTTATATTTTAAATTTTAACAGGATTGGAGAAAATGTTAGAGGATTCATTTGGTAAAGTAAATAGCTGCAAAGACCATTTTGAAAAGTCAATGCCAAATGTCCTAGAACATGAAGTACATGAAACAGTTGCAGGTATCTCTGAAGAAGATAGTTTGCCAGTATGTGTTTCTAAATATAAAACAAAAAAGCTACAAAAAAGAAAAACTGGCAAGAGTAGGAAAAATATTTTCCATGAAACAAAAACAGATGAATGTGAAGAAGCTAAAAAGGAAATGACAGAAAGTAAACATTCATTTGTATCTGAAACAGAACCAAATGACAGTGATCCATTAGATTCAAATGTAATAAAGCAAAAGCCCGTTGGGAATGGAACTGACATAATCTCCAGGGAAGTTTTACCATCTTCAGTCTCTGAATGGTCTCAGCTCACACTCTCGGGTCTAAATGGAACCCAGGTGCAGAAAACGTCTCTACTGCATATTTCCTCTTGTGACCAAACTAATTCAGAAGAAGACCTCATAGGGACAGAGAAAGAGTGTACCAACTTCATTACTTTAGAAAATTCTTTGCCACATATTTCAAGCATATCAAAAACAGTGAAGATATTAAATAAGGAAACAGTGGTAAACAAGACAGATGAAGGGCAGTGTCTTGAATCTCATGAAGATCCCACTACTGTGGGAAAGCAAATACTAACTGACTCTTCTCCACTTCAGGACACCAAAAAATCTATCTTCAGGATAAGAGAATCTCCTGAAAAGATATTTAGAGAAGATTTCTCAAATAATGTGACTGATTCAAACTTGAAAGAAGAACCAGAAGACTCTAAAAGTGAATCAGAAATACAAACTATTTACTCACAGAAAGAGGATTCTGTATGTTCAAGTTCAGGGGATAATGAGAGCTGGCCAGCCACTACCAAATACACTTCAGAAGCTTTGAAGAACACAGGTTTAATATCCACTTTGAAAAAGAAAACAAAAAAGTTTATTTATGTTATAAATGATAAAACAGCTTATCAAGGACTGAAAATACAGAAAGACCAAGAATCAGAACTAACTAACTCTTCAGCCCAATTTGAAGCAAAGCCTTTGGAGGCACCACATACATTTACAAATGTTGATTCAGGTACCTCTTTGTGTGTATGTAAATAGTGTATATAGTTTTATGGATGGTGATAAATTTTTAATTTGAACATGTGTATCTTTAACCTTTTTTAAAAACATACTGCTTACTTTCATTCTATAATTTTTTTGGTCTTTCTTCTGTCATTTAAAAAAAAATCTATATATTCCATATCAGACGTTGTTTAGGCCTTTAATTACCAGTGTTCAGAATCATTCCATTCGAACTTGTTGGATCAATTTGCATGGTGTGTGTGTGTATATATATATATACATATATATATACACATATATATGTATATATATAAAATCATAACTCTTGAGACAGAGCATGTGATTGATAAACACCAAGAGCTTGGCTACTTAATTCCTGCTCTAATTTTCAGTATTTGTTATATGCAAGTTGGACAGTTCTATAAATATGTTGTGCTATTTAATATGTATTTTCTCTAAAGCAGGTAAAAAACAGGAAAAAAAGCTAATTGTTAGCTAAGTTTAATGTAAGGCAGTCATAAAATAGTGACATTTTTGTTGTTACACAGTTTTCTTAAATATTTAGAGGTTGCTTAGAGTTATTACTATATCTTAGTGTCAGCAGTGTGCATAGTAAAAGCCATTTTTTATTTGAGCAAAAGTTTATTTATCAGTAGCTATTATGTGTGTTCAGTCTCTGGGTCGAGAAGATCCCCTGGAGAAAGAAAATTCCATGGACAGGGGAGCCTGGTGGCTATAGTCCATTTAGTTGCAAAGAATCAGACATGACTTAACACATACAAACTGTATGTTAAAAGGTGATTTTATCTCCCTCTGAGAATATTTGAGTGGGTGATAATATTGTAATGAACAATGGGCTTTGTGGAACTGGAGTACAGAATTGTTTGAGATTTAGGTTAATTTCCAGAGGAAAATGTATAAATCAGAGATAAAACCAACAAAACTGTGGTTAGTGAATAAATAAAATGAGACTAATAATTTTGACTTGTTAATAGATTCAGAAGGTCAATAAAATTAACTAAATATTTGCATATATAATTGAGATTAAGTAATATTTCAGGCCCTTCATGTGTAGAACCTGTTTTTAAAGTTCATTTTTTGTTTTTCTTCAATGTGAAAGACTGAACCAAAGGAAATGGTTACTTTTTTAGTTCCTTTTCGTTACCTTGATTTTCTAACTCCAATTACATCAATATTAGCAAAGAATTCTTTTCCAAGTTTATTTTCTAACAAAAATACTTTGAATTTTACTTATGGCAACTAGCTACATACTAATTTTAATTGACATGATAAATATTATTTAAAAATACTAGGTCCTCTGTATCTTTAGTTGCGAAATGTAACTTCAAAATAGAGAATATTTAGAATTCTCTCCTTTAAACTTGACATTCACTTCTTGATTTTCACGTAATTCTTGTTTTAAACACTATCTTTTTAGACACTATCTTTAAAATATTTAGTGAATGTGATTGATGATACTTGAATTTTATCTTGTCACTTTGTGTCTTCATGCTTAGGTTCATTGCCTTCTTCTATCCAAAAAAAATGTTCACAGAATGATTCTGAAGAACCAACTTTGTCTTTAACCAGCTCTTTTGGGACAGTTCTGAGAAAATGTTTTAATAATGAAAGCAGTTCTTCTACTAATAAAACAATATCTCAGGATCTTTATTGTAAAGAAACAAACATTAATAAGGAAAAATGGCAGTCATTTATAACCACAGAAACTGATTATGTATCATGCTTGCAGGACAAGCATTGTGAAGATAATCCAAAAAGCCAAGGTGTTTCAGATATAAAGGAAAAAGTCTTGCCTGTAGTATGTCGCCCTGAATTGCCACATTCAGAGGAATGTAGTGATACTGTCTTCCAATTCCAGGAAAGTTTTTTACATGACCATGATAATACCACCATTTTAACTCCTAGCTCCAAGGATCTTCTGTCAAATCCAGTTGTTATTCCTAGAGGAAAACAATCATATAAAATGTCAGAGAAAATAAAATCTAAGAATTGTGAAGCAGGTTTTGAATTAACTAAATATATTTCCATGGAAGACAATCAAGAAACATGTGTTTTAAATGAAAATTCTAAGAAAGCTGAGATGTTGTCACCTGAAAAATATATAACAGGAGCATTACCTTCTGTGAAAGTACAATGCCACCAAAATATGAATCTCACAGTCATCCATAAAGACCAGGAAGAAACTACTTTAATTTCAAAAAGAACTGTCAACCCAAGCTCTGAAGAACTCTCCCCAGACAGTGAAAATAATTATATCTTTCAAACAACTAGTGAAAGGAATATTCCTATTTTAGGAAACATAAAGGAAGTTCATGAGGCAGACCTCAGTTGTTTAAGAGAACCTGTTCTCAAAAACTCTGTTAGAGTAACAAGTACAGATATGGATGGTGGACAAGCAGCCAAAGTGTCCATTACAAAAGATTCTGTCTCATCAAATACAGTCCATGGTCTTATAGAGAAGAATAGAAATAGCGTAAAGCAACAATCAAAGATGACTCTAGGTCAAGATTCAAAGCCAGATGTGTCCCTAGATACAGATACAAAATCAAACAGAAATAACTTTTGCAAGGACAAATGGGCAGGACTCTCAGATTTGACTTCAAGTCACAGTTTTGGAAATGGCTTCAGAACAGCTTCTAATAAAGAGATAAAACTCT
Source organism: Bos indicus (assembly GCF_029378745.1). Taxonomy (NCBI): domain Eukaryota; kingdom Metazoa; phylum Chordata; class Mammalia; order Artiodactyla; family Bovidae; genus Bos; species Bos indicus. The sequence continues at coordinate 28,500,256 of NC_091771.1, read as the reverse complement.
CTGAACACAACATTAAGAAAAGCAAAATGCTCTTCAAGGATATTGAAGAACATTATCCTGCTAGCTTACCTTGGGTTGAAATTGTAAAATCATTAGAAAATCAAAGGAAAGGAGGCCAACCTCGTGATCGTGATTCACAGTCAGTTGATACAGTGTGTGGGTATGTGCAGAGTGGTGCAGTTGTTTCTGATGGTGAAAACAGTCACACAACTCCTCCAGTTTTATCTTTAAAGCAAGACTTCAATTCAAACCATAATTTAACACCCAGCCAGAAGGCAGAAATTACAGAACTTTCTACAATATTGGAAGAATCAGGAAGTCAGTTTGAATTTACACAGTTCAGAAAACCAAGCCACATTTTACAGAGTAATCCATTTGAAATGCCTGAAACCCAGATGACTGTCTTGAATACCACTTCTGAGGAGCAGAAAGATGTTGATCTTCATCTCACAGCCAGTGCCCCATCTCTCAGTCACATAGATAGCAGCAAGAAATGTGAAGGTTTAGCTGGACGTGAGCAAAAGATGATCTGCTTGTCAACAACCAACTGTAACAAAAGTGTTTCTGGTTCTTTAACAGATGAAGGTGAAGAAGAGTTTAGGGGCTTTTATTCAGCCCGTGGCACAAAACTGAATGTTTCTAATGAAGCATTGCAGAAAGCCATGAAACTGTTCAGTGACATCGAGAAAGTTAGTGAGAAAACTCCTGCAGAAGTAGATCCAGGAAGTTTCTCTTCAAATCAGTGTAACAATTCTGATGTTTCTATGTTTAAGGTAGAAAATCATAGCAATGATAAAAATTTAAGTGAGGAAAATAATAAATGCCAGCTGATACTACAAAGTAACTTTGAAATGACCACCAGCATTTTTGTCAAAGAAAATACTGAAGACTTCAAGAGAAATACTGAAAACAAAGATAACAAATGTGTTGGTTTTGTTTGTAATTTAGGAGAATCTGATGGCTGTGCTTCAAGTAAAAATGATACAGTTTATGTTCATAAAGACGAAAGTGGCTTACCATATACTGATCAATACAACATACATCTGAAATTATCTCATCACTTTATGAAAGAGGAAAACATTCCAATTAAAGAAAGTTTGTCAGATTTAACTTGTTTGGAAGTTATGAAAGCTGAAGAAACATTTAATAAGTCAAATAAAAAGGAGCCAATTGCTAATAAGATGAGGCAAAATATAAAAGATTTTGGTGTTTTTGATTTGTCCTTTTGGACTGCAAATGGGAAAAACATAAGGGTCTCTAAGGAGTCTTTAAATAAAGTTGTAAATTTCTTTGATGAAAAAGGTACAGAAAAAGAATTGAATAATTTTTCAGATTCCTCAAATTCTGAATTACTTTCTGGCATAAATATCAACAAAATAGACATTTCAAGTCATGAGGAAACCAGTATGTTCAAAAACAAAATGTTGCAAGAAAGCAGCCCAGCTGGTATTGAAAATCAAATACTGACACTGCAGCAAAGAGAAAAATGTGAATTCAAAAAGATCAAAGAACCAACCACGTTGGGTTTCCATACAGCTAGTGGGAAAAAAGTAAAAATTGCCAAAGAGTCTTTGGACAAAGTGAAAAATCTTTTTGATGAAACAAAGCAAGACAATAGTGAAGTGACTGATTTTATCCATCAAGGGGCAAAAATGCTAATGGACAGAGAGGTTTGTAAGGAAGGGCTTGACTTAGCATGTGAGATAGTTAAAGGAACTGCCCCAAAGCATGAAGAGATGCAGAATTCTCTAGAGGAGAAAAAGCTTGTTTCTGAGGAGACTGCCATGCCACCCAGGTTCTTAAGTGATCATTTACAAGGACAAACTGAAAATCTCCACACATCACACAGTGTCTCTCTGAAAGTTAAAGTACATGAAAATATGGAAGAAGAAACAGCAAAAAGTCCTATAACGTGTTACACAAACCATTCCACTTGTTCAGCCATTGAAAACTCAGCTTTAGCGTTTTACACAGGACATGGTAGAAAAATTTCTGTGAGTCAGGCTTCACTACTTGAAGCCAAGAAATGGCTTAGAGAAGGAGAATTGAATGATCAACCAGAAAAAATAAATTCCTCCAAAATTATATGTTTAAAGGAATATACTAGGGATTACGTAGGAAATCCTTCATGTGGAAACAGTTCAAACAGTATAACTGAAAATGACAAAAGCCTCTCTGAAAAGCAAGATTCAACTTCCTTAAACAACAGCATGCCTAACAGCTATTCATATCATTCTGATTTTTGTCATTCCAGTGAGGGATTTAATAAATCAGAGAATCTCTCAAAAAATAAAATTGATAATTCTGGTATTGAGCCAGTAGTAAAGAATGTCAAAGGTAGGAAAAACACTAGTTTTTCTAAAGTAATACCCACCATAAAAGAAGCAAACATAAACCCACAAGCTGTAGACAAAGATAGTTGTGTTCTGAAACTTGTGACTAAGTTTTCACCATGCAAAAATAAAAAGACAGCTGCTGAAGTGGCCTTATCTAATTCAAATAATTTTGAGACCGAACCACCTGCATACAGTACAGCAAGTGATCAAATAGCCTTTGTTTCACGTGAAACAACAGTCAGAGAGAGGTTTACAGACAACTGCAGGAACATATATACTAAGCAAAACACGGAGCCGAAATCAGGCACTGACCAAACGAAAACTGTGACAGATTCTCATAAGGCATTGGGTAACTCAGAGGATGTTATTTTCCCTAACTCTCCAGATAATGAAGAACATAATATGCATTCACATGATGTTTCTCCTGACATTCAAAGTGAACCGATTTTACATGACCAAAGTATTTCTGGATTGGAGAAAGTTTCTGAGATACCACTTCGTCATGTTGATTTGAAAACTTCTGATAGATGTAAATTTAACATGGGAAAGCATCCCAGGTCTGTCTCTTCTATGAATGCTTGTGGGATTTTTAACACAGCAAGTGGAAAATCTGTCCAAGTGTCAGATTCTGCATTACAAAAAGCGAGACAGGTATTTTCTAAGTCAGAAGACAGTGCCAAGCAGTTCTTTTCCAGAGTATCATTTAAAAGTAATGAAGAGCATTCAGACATATTCACAAGAAAAGAAAATACTATGACACATAACCCCCCAAATTTACTATCATCTGCTTTCTCTGGATTTAGTACAGCAAGTGGAAAACACGTTCCAGTTTCTGAGAGTGCCTTATGCAAAGTTAAGGGAATGTTTGAAGAATTCGATTTAATCGGAACTGAATATAGTCTCCAGCATTCACCTACTTCTAGGCAAGATGTATCAAAGATACTTCCTGTCTCTTGTACTGATAAAAGAACCCCAGAACACTCTGTAAGCTCCAAAATGGAAAAAGCCTACAATAAAGAATTTAAATTATCAAACAACTATAACATTGAAAGTGGTTCATCAGAAAATAATCACTCTATTAAAGTTTCTTCGTATCTCTCTGAATTTAAGCAAGACCAACAACAGTCAGTATTAGGAACCAGAGTATCACACACTGACAACATTCATCTTTTGGGGGAAAAGCAAACTTTGCCTAAATATATAAAAAAGGAAATTGGGAAAACGGAAACTTTTCCTGATCTTGTGAAAACAAATACAGAAATTTGTTCTACTGACTCTAAAGACCCAGAGAACTATTTTGAAACAGAAGCAGTAGAGATTGCTAAAGCTTTTATGGAAGATGGTGAGCTGACAGATTCTGAATTTCCAAGTCATGCGAAACACTCTCCTTTTACATGCCAAAAAAATGAGGAAACGGTTTTGTCAAATTCAAGAATAGAAAAAAGAAGAGGAGATGCACTTGTCACAGTCGGTAAGTGTCTGTTTTTGCCTTTTGGTCTCCCAGTTGCTTTTTAAATTGTTAAGTCCTTAATAATTCTGGTATGATGCTGCTGCTGCTGCTGCTGCTGTCGCTTCAGTCATGTCCGATTCTGTGCGACCCCATAGATGGCAGCCCACCAAGCTCCCCCATCCCTGGGAGTCCCAGGCAAGAATACTGGAGTGGGTTGCCATTTCCTTCTCCAGTGCATGAAAGCGAAAAGTGAAAGTGAAGTCGCTCAGTCACCTCTGACTTTTTGCGACCCCATGGACCACAGCCTACCAGGCTCCTCTGTCCATGGGGTTTTCCAGGCAAGAGTACTGGAGTGGGTTGCCATTGCCTTTTCCCTCTGGTATGCTAGCTTGTAACAATTAGGAAATTATACACTAAGTACATTTTTCAGACTTGTGTGTGTAGTTTGGTTTCATTCTTGATATTGCTGAGTCTGTGTACCAGGAAGTCATTGGTTAAGTCATGTTTATATACATACACATAGAGATGGGGAGAGAGAACAAAGTTTCAGACTCTGGCTATTAAGAACTTTAAAAGCTGGTTTCTGACTATAGATGTTGGTTAGCTTGCTTTTTTTTTTTTTTTTTTTTCATCTAGCAGGTGTTCTAAGATAAGTTTGTTTTTAGTAAATAGTATTCTGATCTTAATGCCATTTGGACTATGTTCTGACTTCTCTTTTAAATATAGTATATTTAACAACTCAGTTCAATTATGAAGTTAATTGGATGTTTGATTTTTTTTTTTCTTTCTGTTAGTATCTTTGACTAGGAATGATCTCAAATAATTAAATCTGTTGATTAGTTACAATTAAAGTAAATGCCAAAAGTAACTCTCCAACTTTTAAGTGAATGATCTGAAGCATGTCAATCCTGTTTAAAAACTCTAGACTCATAGAGTAGTTGAGTTTTCACAAGTCTTCTTGTCCAGGCCCTTCACATTATAGAGAAAGACACTGAAGATGGTTAGACAAAAACACTGAAGATGGTCAGTTCATTCTTACACTTGGTACATTTTGCCCTTAAGTCATCCTGGTGGATAGAGACTTCCTTAATCAAGTATTATCCATGCCATATTCTATACTAAGTTCATGTTACAGGCAGAGTAGTAAGTTTACAATACTTACCTTATTGTTGCAGTTCTCTAGTGCAAAATTCTGAGGTGCAGATGCTAAAGATACTCATAATTCTTTTATAGAAAATAATGTCTTTATTTATAGGATCCTGTTTTGTTCATGTGTGCACTAAAGTAAGTTGGCCTTATGCCTAGGAATAACAACTCAGATTTCTACTAAGTGTTGTCAACAGCATCATTGTTTCATTTCCCTCACTATTGTTAGATATAAATATATATAGCTTAATCAGCTTCTGGAGAAGGGCATGGCAATCCACTCCAGTATTCTTGCCTGGAGAATCCCCATGGACAGAGAAGCCTGGCGGGCTACAGTCCATGGGGTTGCAAAGAGTCGGACACGACTGAGTGACTAGGCACAATCAGCTTCTGGTTACTTTATAGTACAGGTTCTTGTCAAACAATTAAATCACTTTATAATCGGACATTTGATAAAGGCTTGCAAGGACATTTTTACTTATTAAATCCTTCAAGTTCACTTCCTTTAATAAATCAAAAAACATCTTAAAACAAAGTATCAGGACTTCCCTGGTGGTGTAGTGGCTAAGATTCTACCCTCCCGATGCACGGGGCCTGGGTTCAATCCCTGGTGGGGGAACTAGATCCCACATGCTTCAACTAAGACCCAAGACAGCCAAATAAACAAATATATATATTTTTTTAAGGTATCTGTTAACACATTATCTCAGTATGGAATAGAAATTCGTAACTTCAATTATGGCTTAAGTTTATTCTAAGCCTTTGAAGAGTTTTTAAATAAGAAGTACATATTACTTTTGCCAGTACTTTAATTTTGGTAATTTAAAATATTTTCTCCTACCCACTGACTCTAGTTCAAGGACCTATATAATAAATTCCTTCTTGAGTGTAATGCAAAAAAAAAAAAAAGTTTATTTGAAGAAATTTTTTTGTTTGTCCTTATTGCCAATATGCCTGAAGTTACATCAAGTGGCAGTTTATTAAAAAAAAGATTATCTGTGATATCTGGTACATCTGTTTATTCCTGGACCCAATTAAAAAGTAGTATTTTAAATGGTCAAAAAATAATAGAAATTAAATTGACATTGAAAAATTAATTACAAAAATTACAAAATTATAAAAATCACTTAAAAATAGAATGTTCACTATTTAAATTATAATTATTATGTATTTTTTACTTAACACATTGTAAGAGCCAGTACTTTAGTTTTTAAAAATGGACTATGGCTTTTGAAAAATAAAACTGACGTTATTTGCTTTAAAAACATGTATGGGAATTTCTTTTTAGGAGAACCCCCAATCAAACGAAACTTGTTAAATGAATTTGACAGGACAATAGAAAATCAAGGAAAATCCTTAAAGGCTTCAAAAAGCACTCCAGATGGTAAAATATGCTTTTTAATGTGTATCTTTTCTCCTTCTCTAATTACTGTACTTAATATTCTTAAAGTTGTTTTTCTCACCTCTTTTGGGTATATGGATAATTGGGCAAGACTTTACAGTGTGGTTTATTAAAACTTCTGTCTTGCTATCATGCTTTATTTGTTATGTGAGCTTTTCCTTCATACTACCAGGTATAATGTAGAGGTTTTTCCATAATTGAGAAATGTGAAATGATACTCAAATAAGGAGTTTTAAAATAAAAAGCTGGATTCTACAATTCAGTTGATTTCATAATATTTACCAGACTCGATTATTTAATTGGAGATTGAAAAATAGTGACTTTAAAATTCTGTTATTTTTTTATACATTTATTAGCTGGGATTCTTCAGCAAGGAAGGGCTTTCCCTTAACAACTGGGGATTATCTATATAGTTCTTCCTAAAAAGGCAGGATAAATATTGAATTCTTTCTCTTCACTCACCCAATTTTCAGAGTAAAGAGTAGTTGGTATAATAATCACTACTAAGAGTAGTAAAGGAATTTTTTTCTTTCTCTTTTAGATACAGTTGATTTCTTAGATTCTTATTTATAATGTGGATATAAAGTTTAAAAGAACACTATAAATAATGTATTTCTTTACAAAAGGTAACATTCTTTTTGATGCTCACATCATTTCAAATTTGTAAGTAGTGACCTCTTCAAGTATTTCTTAAGAGTTTTTGTTTTTAATATGCTTTAATTAACCTTTGAACACTTTCTTGCTTTGTATTATCACAGAAAGATTTCTAGGAAGTCATTGTAATTCTTCACCCCAGTTCTAGAGTCCTTAGAATTTCCAGAGATCCTTTCAGTGGTTAATACTTTTTAAAAAACAAGATTTGAGTGCTAACTACACTCAGAGCTGCTGGTGTTATTATTTTTTTAAATGCTGTATTCTTGGTTCTAATAACATTAACATATTTACTTATTTGTTTTATTATCCAGCCAAGATTCTCAAATTTTTTGCTCTCAAAATTTCTTTATACTCTTAAAAATTACTGATGATCCTCAAGAGCATTTGATTATGTGGATTATTTCAATTTCTATTTATCATAGTCAACATTAAAATTGAAAAATTTTAGTATTTATAAATATTAAATATTATACTTAAGTCATTTTGAGAGTATTAGTTCAGAGTTATGTAGCTCTTCCAACATTGATACATTATACAATCTTAAACAACTACTTTTGTTAATGTCACCACTGATCTAATCTAAAAATGTAGTATTAGGAAATTGTCAAGGTAACAACCAGATATAAGCATTCTAAAATTGTCATTTTGCTTAAAAGCTTGAACTTTACAATAGTTTGTTTCGCAGCAAATACTCACTTGTTTTTTTGTAGTGATGAACTTATTTCATTCATTTTTGAAGAAGTATTTGCTGAATACCCAACTCTGAATAAATCGTTTGTTGGTTATGCTTTCAAGTAAAAATGGAATTCTTTGGGGGAAAGTTGATTAGTGCAGTTCACATAAAGTGCATTTCCTTTAGACAATTATCACACTAAAGTATGCAGCAGGACATACCAGCAATGCCAGTGTCAACACAGTGAGAAAGATATATATAACTACTACTACTACTTATTATTAATCACAATTATTATTAAGGTTGTTTGACAGCTTGGATCCCCTCTAAGGATTGTGGGTACTCCCTTCCAGTGTTCCATGGATCACTCTGAGAATCACCGTCTTATAGTATATGTATAATAGCTTCAAGTTTACAGTACCACTGTTACTATTCATAAACTACTAATGGAGATTTAAGTTTTCTTTGCAGGTTTTGTCCTAAGAACATATATCATAAGGAATGTATAGTTAAAGTTCTCTATTTAGATGTCACTCAGAAGAATTTTTGTGGTTAACAATTCGATAATTGGGTTAGATTAATTAGTTTCACTTTGTTTTCAATTTTAAGATTTGCCTTTTTAAATTTTATATTTGAATAAATAGACTGTTTATGTAGTTCATTCATCAAAACTATAGAAATATTTACTCAGAGAAGTCTTATTTCCATCACTGTCTCCTCCATATTGTTCACCAACTTCCTCACTTCCTGCTTATTATATTGGTAACTATTTTTAATGGTTTTTGGTCTATCCTTTTAGGGCTTCTTTTTGTAAAAATAAGTAAATATGTGTGTATATATATATATATATATTCTCATTACTTTTCTTTCTCACTCAAAAGATATCAGTGTGCACAGGGTTTTGTACCTTCTTTGTTGTTCAGTTCGAATTTATCTGGAGATCATGCGTAAATGAGCATTGAGAGATCTTCCTTGTTCTGTCTTGTGACTATGTAGTATTTGATCACATGGCGGTATCAGCGTATTCTGGTTTATTCAACCAGTCCTCTCCCTACTAATAGACTAGTGGAAGGTTTAAGAATCACAAGTTACCTATTGAAAATGAATAATATCTACAGGTTAGCTTGTCAACCTTCATAAAACTAAAGATTTATATTTTCATTGGCAATTCACTAATGCCTTCAAGTTCTGATTAATATCAGCTGACTAAATTTATACTGATTTCATATATATGTTTGCACTGTGCATTATTTGGTATTAATCATTATCAATTTGAGAACCAAATTTTTTGATAGTTATGAACTAAACATTCATTATGTGCATTGAAAAAATTTAAATGTATAATTTTCTCAAATTTTTGTTAGTTACAATAATGTATAATGAACAGACATAGGAAATAAAATCTCTCATTAGATTTTCATTAATATATAATATAAAATGTATTCATTAATACATAATTGAAATATATATTTTTAGGCGCAATGAAAGATAGAAGGTTGTTTATGCATCACATTTCTTTAGAGCCAGTTACCTGTGGACCCTCTTGGTAAGACATGTTTAATTTTTTTTAATTCTACTAATATAGTGTAGTTAAAGTGTGGGTTTTTAAAATATATTTCTAGATATACTGGCTCTAACATACGGTGAAGACTTTAACACTTCCCTTTTTTGTGAGCCTGCATCAGGATTAAGTAATTCTGTACTCTGGTAGTACTTGATACTGCTACACATATTATTATCTCATCTTTAATAACTTTGTAGACATATAGATTTTACTTCAATTTTATGGATAAGGTACTAAAGTTCAGCAGGATATGGAAATTACTCAAAACCAATTAATAAAGGTGGCATATCCTTGGTAGCTCAGCTGGTAAAGAATCTGCCTGCGATGCAGGAAACCCTGGTTCAATTCCTGGGTCTGGAAGATCTCCTGGAGAAGGGATAGACTACCCACTCCAGTATTCATGGGCTTCCCTGGTGGCTCAGATGGTAAAGAATCTGCCTGCAATGAAGGAGAGCTGGGTTAGATCCCCAGGTTGGGAAAGCCACCTGGAGAAAGGCATGGCAACCCACTCCAGTATTCTTGCCAGGAGAATCCCCAGGGAGAGAGGAGCCTGGCTGGCTATAATCCATGGGGTCGCAAAGAGTTGAACATGACTGAGCGACTAAGCACACACATACATCTCAATTATATTAATAAAAGTGAAAGAAAAATGAAAGATGACATATATTAAAAATATACTTTTATCTCTCTTCCCTCTCAAAACCATACTAGTTACAACAGAATTTTTTAAATGTATTAGTCTGCAAGTACAGTGTTGTTTCAGAAGAAACAACAAATTTTTAAAAAATTAATATTCTTTTTAATATTTATTTTATTTATTTATATATTTATTTGGTTGCACTGGGTCTTAATTGCAGCATGCAAACTCTTAGTTGTGGCATGTGGGATATAGTTCCCTGACCAGGACCAGGGATTGAACCCATGCCTTCTGCATTGGGAGCACAGAGTCTTAGCCACTGGAGCACGAGGAAAATCCTGAAATAAAAAAACTTATGAAGCTAAAATCATGAATGACTTAGAAAGACATAGAAATCTAAAGCCTAACATTAGAACAGGCAGAGAAGCTACCCAGTTTGCCCTAAAGAACCTGAAAAAGACTCAAATTGGCAGCAACATATACTTCTGAAGGTGAAGTAGAAAATAGGAAGATTAGTTGAAAATCCATGTAAGATTTTCCCCTCCCCCACTGCAGGCAGGCAAAAAAATCCCTCTTCTACCAAAAGACCAGAAGGTCGTTCTCTGGAGAAGATGAATTGGAGAGATTCTGAATTGGGCATGGGACTGCGGGAAGGCTCTGAAAACAGAGATTAAGTAAAAATCTGGATTTCAAGTGGTGAGAACCCCTAGCCTGGTTCCCACACTTGGCTCCCAAATGCTGGCAGCTGGGCCTCTAGGCAAAAGACTGAATGATTCTTTTTCTGGGTCTTAGGACCAGCCCAATAGAAAAGGCTACTGATAGTCGCAGGTATTGAAATTAAACTGCGTTGCCAGACAGTGAAGCCAACAATTGACAAGCTCACCAGCACACAGCTTCCAGTCAGCTATTCAGTGCTTCACTCTTAAGTGAGAACAGAAAATCAAAAATCACTCATCACTGGAAGAAAGCTCCTGTGAGAGATAGTATCCAAAGTAAAGGGAAGGCAAAAAAGGAGCTTAGGGAAAACAGACCATGCAAAAAGAAGAAAACTTCAAAAGTCCAACTGGATTGCTTGCCTTAGAGCCAGGCATGACAAGAATTATTGTCCTATAAATACTAAAATGAATATAACAAAGTGATGTGAAAACATAGAAAAATTGGCAGCTAATTATGTGACAAAAGCTTAATAGGGAAAGTACTTCAGATGGAATGTAAAGAATGCTGGTTAAACAGGTCATTGCAAATCTGGATGCAGTAAGAAGCTGTGTGACTTTCATCATGGGATTTGTCAGGCATGGGGGTGGGGTGAGGATAGGGAGGAAACAAAGAAATGGGGAGAGTCAGACTAAAAAGGACTTCGCTTGTAGCTCAGTCGGTAAAGAATCTGCCTGCAGTACAGGAGACCCGGATTCGATCCCTGGGTTGGGAAGATCCTCTGGAGAAGGAAATGGCAACCCACCCCAGTATCCTTGCCTGGAAAATCTCATGGACAGAGGAGCCTGGTGGGTTGCAGTCCATGGGGTCGCAGAGAGTCAGGCATGACTGAGCGACTAACACTTAAGACTAAAAAGGAAAGCTTCCTGGATATCATTTCTGACAAATCAAAACCTGGACAGGCAATAGTTTGTCTTTGGATGTTTCTGAGAAGTGACACAACCAGATGTATGTTTTAGAATTAGATCAGAGAGAAACTACTGCAAGGAGATTAGTAAGGAAGTAAAGGCATTTATTGTCTTCCCAGGTGACTCAATGGTAGAGAATCCACCTGCCAGTGCAGGAGACCCAGGTTCGATCCCTGGGTCAAGAAGATCCCCTGGAGGAGAGCATGGCAACCTACTTCAGTTGCCATGGACAGTCCTGGAGAATGCCTGGAGAATCCCATAGACAAAGGAGCCAGGCAGACTACAGTCCATGCAGTCACAAGAGTCAGACATGACTTAGCAACTAAAGAACAACAAAGGCTTCGTTTAGTTAGTACGTGTGGTAGAGTAGAGATTGAGTGGAAGATAGATTCCCCATATGGCCAGATAGTCATTAACAGAGAGTGGCAAAATATGTCCCAAGTAGATTCAAATAGATGTCTTGATTATAGAAGCTGCAAAGCAGACTCCTCATTTTCACAATAGTCTTCATATTTAAAAACAATAGACTAAAAGAAATCAATGAAAGTAACTTTTGGAGCAGGTTTATTCATTCCTGTGCATTTGATCACATCTAGATCATCTATTCAAGGAAACAAGTCCAGCAATTGTCACCTCTCCCTCCTGCATTGATAATTTTTCATTCCTACTGGACTAGTCCCATCAATGTGAAAGTCGTTCAGTCATGTCTGACTCTTTGCAACCCCATGGACTATAGAGTCCATGGAATTCTCCAGGCCAGAATACTGGAGTGGGTAGCCTTTCCCTTCTCCAGGGGATCTTTCCAACCCAGGGATCGAGCCCAGGTCTCTCGCATTGCAGGCAGATTCTTGACCAGCTGAGCCACAAGGGAAGCCCAAGAATACTGGAGTGCATAGCGTATCCCTTCTCCAGGGGATCTTCCCGACCCAGGAATTGAACCAGGGTCTCCCCAGTTCTCTGTATTGCAGGCAGATTCTTTACCAACTGAGCTATCAGGGAAGCCCATCAGTATAGGTAGTTGCTATAAATCTCCCATCTTGAAAAGATTTTCTTGACTCCTCTTATCCTACCAGTCCATTTCCATGCCCCACTTAAAGCACATCTCATTAGAATTGTCTCAACTCAGCTTCTCTACTTAATCTCTTCCCTTTTTCTCCCGAACCCATCTCAGTCTTTTATCACCACCCACTACCACCCCTCATCAAGATTACCAGTGAAGTCTACATTGTCCCCCATCCTGTGTTAACCTGTCAGTGGCATTGACACAGTTAATCACTCCTGCTTTCTTAACACTTTATTCTGGCTTCTGGGCCATCTCTCTTGCTTCTCCTCCTGTCCCACTGGCTATCTTTCTTACTTTCCTTTGCTAGTTCTTCCCCCAGCCACTAAGTATTAAATTACCCCATGGTTCAGCTCCAGATGGCTTCTCTTCCTGCCCTTCCCCACTACTGTCTCATCTGCTCTCATGACTTTTTGTATACCATCTATTTGGTGATAACTCCAAAATTCATATCTTTAAGCCAGATTTCTTCTAAAAACAATATATTCATTCATTCAGCTACTTGCTTGACATTTTTATTTGGGTGACTTGTAGCCATCATAAACTTAACATCTCCAAAGCTGATGTCCTATCCTATAAATGTAAAAGTCTAACAAGTCTGCTTTCAAAATATACCCGAAATCCAATCACTTCTCACCCCTTCCACCCTTAACACCTGGTTCAAGTCATCATAAAACTGCCTGGATTATTTCAATAGATTTGGTCTCCATGCTTCTGACTTTGCCTCCTCCCTCCTCCCTAGACACAGTGAATTTTCAGCAAAGCAGCTGGCAGGGTCCTTTTTAAAGTATTGATATGACAGATTATGTCATTTCTGGACTCAAAAACTGTTCCATGACTTCATCTCAGAATACAAGCTGGAATTCTTTGCCGTGCTACCCAGGTTCTCTGTGATCTGGCCTTGTTGCTCCCTCTCCAGTCTCACCTGCTGACTTCCCCTTGAACTCTGCTCCAGGCACATGTGTGTCCAGCCTAGCATGTGGTGTCCGCTCTGCCTCCAACAGCCTCCTCCCAAGCCCCTACATGTCTTTCTCTCACCTCTTCTAGGTCTCTATACAAATGTCACCTCATCAGTGTATAAAATATCATTTATTTATTTCTCCTGGACACTTTCTGTCCCCCTTATCATGCTTTAATTTTCTCCATAGCATATTATACCAGCTGACATTTGTTTGTTTCCTTCCACTAGAATGTAAATGATTTTGTTTGGTTTGTCACTATATCCTACAGCCAAAATACTGCCTGGCATGTAGTGGAACACATTATTTGCTGGCTAGATGAATGGATAACTAAATAAATTCTAGGGTAACTTCAAGTTCCAAGGGTTTAGGGTTGGGTGAAAGAAAGTATGAGGTTTTCAACAAAGTATGGAGGAAGAACTTCTATGCTTGGGAAGGTAATTAGTTTTAGTTTTGGACAGGCTGAGTTTGAGATGAGTGTGCAACATCAAGGTAGGGATGTCTGATACTTGATGCAGTTCACAGTGTAGGAATAACATCCGGGGAATGTCAAACAAAGATTAATGTTTTTGTTGTTAGATAGATGGTGATTTAAGCAATGTAACTGATTCACATCACCCAGGCAAAGTGTCCACAGAATAAATCCAACTTTAGAGGCAGGAATGTTTTTAAGAGAAAGAAGAAGAAAAAAAAAAAAAAACACTTTAAAAAAGACAGAAGGAAAAAGAGGGAAAATCGTGGTGTAAATGTTGGTGCTGAGAATTTTAAAAAGGAAGTTTTCAAAACTGTCAGGGGTCAAGCTGAATGTATTTACACATGAAGTTTTATTTATTTTGGCTTCGGGAGATCATTAGCACCTTTATTGAAAACAATTTCTACAGAATAATGGGGGAAATGAGAGTTCAATGAGTAGAAAGTGAAGAAGTAAAAACATCTAGTTTAGATTACCTGTAGAAGAAGGTTGACCACGAGGGATAGGTAACAGTATTACCTTGAAGTGGGGAGATAAGGCTGAGAAAAAAGTCAAGGGTGGGCAAGACTTTCTGAGTGAAAAAGGTGTAACAGATGATGAATGAGAAGGGAAGGATATGGAATGATCATTGCAAGAGTGAGACTCCCAAGGTTGAGATACGAAATGGGGCCAGGAGTATAGGTGAAGGGATTACCATGAGATGAGAACGGGTAGAGAGATGTCTGGTGAAGGAGGTAAGTGAGGAGCTGTGATTGAACTGGAGGAGAGACTCTTCTCTGTTATTTGCAGGTGATAAAGTCAGGCTGGGAGTTGGTGTGAGAGAGACAGACTTGCAGAGTGTGGTATTCTTTTGGAGAGCAACCATGATGAAATGCAAAACGGTTATCAGAATAGGATTGCCATGTAGCAGTTGAGGGTCTCAAAAAAAAAAAAAAATATTCAGAAACATTTATACATTTACTGGTGAATAAACTTAAATATTTTCTCCCTGTTGTAGCATAACTACGGAACGTCAAGAAATACAGACCCCAAATTTCACTGCACCTGGTCAAGAATTTTTATCTAAGTCTCACTTTTATGAACACCTGACTTTGGGAAAGTCTTCAAGCAATTTATCAATTTCAGGGCAGCCACTTTGCAAGGTTCCTGACCCAAGGAATGAGAAAAGGAGACACTCGATAACTATAGGCAAACCCATGAAAGTCTTTGTCCCACCTTTTAAAACTAAATCACACATTCACAGAGATGAGCAGTTTGTTGGCAAGAATACTAATTTGGAGGAAAACAAACAACAAAAAAACATAGATGAGCATGGCTCTGGTGACAGTGAAAACAATGTTAACAACTGTGAAATTCATCAAACAACAACTATACTTTTCACCAAGGGTGAAGAAGAACCTTTAGGTATTGTGTAACAATTTGTGTTGACATATTTTTGCCTTTCAGTTATTTATTTCTTATATTAAATAATGCCTTGAGAGGATTTTTCCCACTTTCATTGTGATTACTAATTTTAAAATCTTTTGTAATGCCAGGTCCAAAGCTTAAATTATTCTAATGTTTTTTTCCAAAGGTAACTACTTGTAGATGTTTTTGTTTAAAAAAAAAAAAAACAGTTTTAGACATACAATCTAGGACTGCTATTATTGGATTATATTTTTACCAGGCTGCTAATTTTCTCCCAAATTCAAAATAAAAACAATCTATTTCTGTTCTTCTATACGTTTTTTTAAGTAGAAACTTTTTTCATCCCTTAAGATTTAAAGTTAGAGCAAATTGATATGATTTTATAAAACAAGGGTTGTACTTTTAAAATTTTATATTCAACTTAAGTTTTTGCTGTTTGTTCTTTAATAGATTCAATTACAAATCTTCAGAATGCCAGAGATATACAGGATATGCGAATTAGAAAGAAACAAAGGCAATGTATTTTTCCACAGCCTGGCAGTCTGTATCTTGCAAAAACATCCACTATGCCTAGAATCCCTCTCAGAGAGGCAGTAGAAGGCCGAATTCCCTCTGCGTGTTCTCACAAACAGGTATGCCTTTGTCTACAGTGCTAATAAATCTTACAGCAATGTGTTGTTTTATTAACTGGCATCTCCAAATTGTTTTGTTTAAAGAACAAATTGGGGCAATGGACGAGTAAAATCATGTCCTAATCGGCCTACCTTGGCAGCCTCCTTCCTGTCTGCTGCTTTATTCCACCAGAGTGATCTGTACTTTAAAGTTACTGCTTCTCTTCCCCCTTCAAAATGTATTCATTTAGTACTATAAGTGCTTTCAGCTAGGTGTTAGAGGAAGTGTGAATAACTCATAACCCTGAACCTGCTAAGAGCCATTTACAGTTTTAAGAGAGATTCTTACTAAGCCAGCTCTATCTAGTTAGAATTTGGAGCAATGAAGAGATGAGAGTCTGGGCCCTTTCTAAGTTTTTTAACTTAAGAGGTTTTCTAAAACATTAGGTTACTTTTTTATCCCCACAACGACTTTCTACCACACATTGCGCTGGAAGCAGGTACCCCAAGGGAATGAGAAAGGTGCTGCAGACTCTTGAGGGTCATTTATATTACACAAAAATTTTTTAGCTTCTAGTAAGCAAGTTATGTATTTTTATAGTGAATGTTTTCATATTTAAATGAAAAACTTTGGGTAAATTCAGTTTTGGCTTGTTATAATTGTTTTTTTCTGTGAAACATGTTCTTTTGTTTGATGATTTTTTACTCATTTTCAAAATTTTCTATCATTTATTTTGTCCAGCTATATATGTATGGTGTTTCTAAACACTGTGTAAAAATTAACAGCAAAAATGCAGAGGCTTTTCAGTTTCACACTCAGGATTATTTTGGTAAGGAAAGTTTATGGACTGGAAAGGGAATACAGTTGGCTGATGGTGGATGGCTCATACCCTCCAATGATGGAAAGGCTGGAAAAGAAGAATTTTATAGGTACTCTCTGCAAAGAGAAATTTTATATTATATATTCCATCATCTCTCTCTTTCTTACGAGTCCCTTTTTCATCTTTCTTTCTCTCTCTCGAACTTAAAAACTTGACTAGAAATCAAAAAGCTTATACAATGAATCATTTTAAGCACTTTGTGGTTCAGTTGATATTCTGTTGAAATCTTTTGAAAAATGAATTTTGGTTTGTCTTAGGATTTACTGAATTGGTTCTGCTTAAATTAGGATATTATTCTTATTGCTTATACAAAATAAAGACTGATAAGAAAAATTAAGTATGGGTTGGCCTTCTCGTAAAACCACACACACAGACACGCTTCCGTGCATATTCTCTTTCATTGTGTATTTCAGTAAATATATGAATACTAAAATTAGAAATACTTAAATATCAGTAATACCAAATAACTAGAGAACCCCAGTGGCCCTAAAACTTCAACCAACAGTTTAGAAACTGTTTATCCTCTTAGGATTCTAATGTTTATACAAACAGAATTTAAAGTGCTATCAGGGAAGGTATTTATTACCTAATGCCAGTGACAAGCAATGGGAAACTTTCTCTAGCACCCTTATTTTTGAGATCTAGGTTTATCTTTCCAAAATTTACAGCTTTGGAAAAGTGGTAAAGCATCTTTTCTCTAAATTTTTCTTGTTTTTAGAGTATTTTAAAACAGGAATGTATTTACATCTTGGCATTTGCCCCATATGTCAAATATTGATTCTAGTTGGAAAAGTAATAGTTGTATCACTTAATTGTATTAAGAAGACCACATAGTTTAGAGGTTAATAGTGATTATTTTGTAATCAAGTGGGCATGGTTCAAAAATCTTTGAGTGTTGAAGCTCAAGCTTTTTTAAAAAAAAAAAAGAAAGTGAAAGTTTATTGAAGCAAGAAGAGTCTCTCAGAGATAGTTAGGTAAAGAGCGGCTGCCTCTTTATCTGCTTGCCTTTTTATCAGTTCGCAGATATTTACTGAAGACCTACTATACCCAGATACTGCTCATATCTTGGGTACTAGGGTTAGCAAAACAAAAAAATCTTTGCCCTAGTAAGTCATATATTCTAGTGGAGGGGTTTGAGACAAGGAAGGAAAATTTTTGAAAGGACTAAGTAACTCATATAGTATATTAAAAAGTGGTAAGTACTTTGAAGATAAAACTAGCAAAGTGGGGTAGAGAGAATTGAGTGAGGAGAGGTACAACTTTTTAAACAGAGTAAGAAGGCAACATGTAAGGGTACCAGTTCCAATGGTTGGTAGACCAGAGGGTGAATGTTTATGGATGTTCTCTTAATTACTTCTAGTCACATTAGTACTGAGAGTGAGAATGGGAAAGGCAGAGGGGTTGTAGATTTGAGCAGAAAGGAGTAGATATTAAGAGAACCAGGACTAGAGAAGGAAATTCTTGGGTGATTTCTAAAAACAATCTCTTTAATAAGAAATATATAATCTAAAATATAATTATTTTAAATGTCTTATTTTTCAGTTGAAACAAGTGTATTGAATAATATGTGAAATTTTCATTAGCATATTTTGATACATGTCAAATCATTTTCTAAAGTTAAATTGCTTATTGATTATATATTAACTTATAAAAAACTTATTGAATGATCTTATACAATTTAGTTTTTGTGCAAAGAATAGTTGGGGCTATTGAACTCAGTATCATCTTATGTGGTTTTTATTATTCATTCTCCCTTTATTTGTTCAGAGCTCTGTGTGACACCCCAGGTGTGGATCCAAAGCTTATTTCTAGAGTTTGGGTCTATAATCATTATAGATGGATTATATGGAAACTAGCAGCTATGGAATTTGCCTTTCCTAAGAAATTTGCTAATAGATGCCTGAACCCAGAAAGGGTACTTCTTCAACTAAAATACAGGCAAGTTTAAAGCATCCTATTATGTAATCCTGTATTGTGGTATGGGTCAGACTTGTAAGCCACCTGTGACTGTCCATCATAAAGGATGACTAGCCAGTTGTCATGATAGTTGCTACCCCACTTGCATAGCATAGTTCTCATGTTACCCTCCAGCCCCATTTAAGATCAATTGCACATTTATATACCTCTTGCTTCCCTTTTGTCCTCCCCTCTTCTCAAACTCTTGGCACGTGAGAATATGAATTTGACAAGTAAAGCATTATTGCATTTGGGGAAGATTAATATTTAACTCATTTTAGCAGTATAAAACTTAATATAATGCCAACTATCTTTGAAATTCTCTTTGGTCTTGGTATTTCTTCAGTAAAGGTTATTTAATTTTTATTCTCAATTTTTCAGTGACTTTTTTCTTACAGTGAAATTCTAGACTCACAATTCCTAAAATAATGCATTTTTCTATTTCTTTTTAGATATGATGTGGAAATTGATAGAAGCAAAAGATCAGCGATAAAAAAGATAATGGAAAGGGATGACACAGCTGCAAAAACACTTGTTCTCTGTGTTTCTGAAATAATTTCATTAAGCACAGATATATCTGAACCTTCTAGCAATAAGACTAGCAGTGTGGATACCACAAAGGTGGCCGTTGTCCAACTTACAGATGGATGGTATGCTATTAAGGCCCAGGTGGACCCTCCCCTCTCAGCTCTCCTAAAGAACGGTAGACTGACTGTGGGTCAGAAGATCGTAATTCACGGAGCAGAGCTGGTGGGCTCTTCTGATGCCTGTACACCTCTTGAAGCCCCAGAATCTCTTATGTTAAAGGTAAGTTAAATACATGCACACTCTTGGTAAAAATCAGGCACTGATTCAGTTAAATTCTAGAGAGGCTTTACATTTACATTTTAAATTTACTTATGCCTATTATGTTTCAGTTTTTGAAAAATGTACTGATACTCTATGTGTAAGTGGCAGGTTTCTCAGATAGTTAAATATTTTGGGGGGAAAGCCAGAGATATTTATTGAGCTAAAACAGTGTGGGTTGCAGTTAAAGAATAGGAGTAAATTTGCATCAGATGCTTGATTTTTATACTTGGAGCTCTTGCCACCATGCTGTCCTCATAATATTGCTCAACTTCCACCCTGGTGACTAGGCCAGATCTCTGTTTCAGTGTGATTAGAACATCAAGTCTCAGTGATTCTTGAATATATAATACTAAAGTACACTTTTCATCTCTATGTATATTTAAACCTAGGTAACAGGACTTTGTCAGTGTTGAATAGTCTACAATATTGCTATCAGAAATGATTGCAATGTTGCACATTCAGATTCACTTATGAAATAACCTTGTAAAGAATTTACTTCTGTTATATTTTGAATCACTATTTCAGGAAAGCATTTTAATAAATTAATCATTTTTAAGTTAAAGAGATAATTTGTCATTAACTTGGGCTTCAATTCAGCATACAATATACTATGATTTACATTTCCTTTCTTTACAACTTACTGCTTTCCCTGGAGTTATTAAATGTCTTGTCTTGTTTTTCTTAATTTTCTTTTATCCTTATTACCAACTCATTTCCACACAAGAGCCACATAAAAATCATCTCACTATGTTAAAATACCTTTATCAGTTTCATTTCTTTTTCCTGAAGATTCCTCGGATTTCTCCATATTCCTGCTCAGTTCCCAATTGGTTATTGTCCATGTATGTGGCACAGTTACCATTCTTGAGATTATTTTCACCTCTTTCTGTGTTAGAAGCCCCATAGCCTGGATTTCGTATCTTTCTAGATTTGTTCCCTGGTTTTAAGGCAGACAACTACCATAGGCTTCTTGAGAAAGGAAACATGCAGTAATTTTTTATCTTATTACAAAGTTGACTGAATACAGAATTTGAGGTTGAAATAATTCCTTCAGAATTTTGAAGACATTTCTTCTGTTACCTTGCTTCTAGTACAGTTTCTGCTAAGTTCAGTGTTGGTCTTTCTTATTCCCAGCCCTTCACTATGGATCTGTCCCTAAGACATTTTTAGACTGCCTGTCTCCATGATTCTGAAGTTGCACAGTGAGATCAACCCTAAAAGAAGGAAAATTATGAAATCTGAAGTAGAAGTGAATATATATTTCACTTATAAATCAATTTGTTAATTTGTCTAGATTTCTGCTAATAGCACTCGACCTGCTTGCTGGTATGCCAAACTTGGATTCTCCCCTGATCCCAGACCTCTTCCTCTTCCCTTGTCATCACTCTTCAGCGATGGAGGAAATGTTGGTTGCGTTGATATAATTATTCAGAGAGCATACCCTATACAGGTATGATATATTCTTGAAACTTACTCTGTATTTCTTCTTTTGCATGCTCAGTCATGTCCGACTCTGTGATCCCAAGGACCAGAGCCCACTAGGCTCCTGTATCCATGGGAGTATTTCTTCCCATAGAGACGATTAATTTGAATGATCCCTCCCTACCATATGTTTCTGTTTGACACATTATTAACAGTGGATGGAGAAGACATCAACTGGATTATACATATTTCGCAATGAAAGAGAAGAAGAAAAGGAAGCAACAAAATATGCAGAAGCTCAGCAAAAGAAGCTGGAAGCCCTGTTCACTAAAATTCAAGCAGAATTTGAAGACCATGAAGGTAAAATGAGTTGTGTTTACAAGATCTTTTTTTCATATGAAAATAAAGTTTTAGAAGCTTCTAATTGGGTTAATTGTTTCATTTTGAGTAATAGATTTTTTTTTTTCTGATTCTGAATCTGAATTTTTTGATTTAAAAAAAAAATTACATAGATACACAGATAAGCATTGAATTGGCCCCAAAATATCAGATCTTTATTCACCACAGTTTTTAGAACCTCACAAATTGCCTTAGGCAATTAAACATTATAGACCTACAGCACTTTTCAGAAGTCTTAATTAAACTCCCCCTTGAGCTTTAGTAACTAGAGTATTTGTGGCATCGATTTTTGGTATTAGAGAAAGGAAAACAAGGGAAAGAACTATCAGATTATTCTCCCCAAACCATTTGTCATTTTCTATCCTCTGTGTCTTTATCTGTGTTACAGAACTTGCATTTTTGCTCTTGTAGTTGTTAATTTTTATGTTTTTATACCTGGAGCTTGAGCTTGTTTTCCCCAGTGGCATCAATTTGAATAATAAAAATCATAGTGTTTTATGCTTAAAAGACATGAAATTTTACTTTCTTATCTACCTTTTTTATTGTGGAAAATATTATGTTCTGCATTTCTTCATGATTTTATTATTTAGCTTCATGTTCTATATAAATTTGAAGGAAAATGGGATTCTCAATATTTGATTTGCTTAAAATTACCACTAGCTCATAATTAGGTGAATCATGAAATCATTTACTTTAATTTACAAATTGTTCTAATGAAGTAAATTCTGTATGACACTTTTTTAAACCTTTAATACACTAGTTTCAAATTTTCCTGGAGAACTTTTAGCAGATAAGTAGTTTATTTTTAACCTCCCTTCTTTGGGTGCTTTTTTTTTTTTTTTTTTTGCTGAGTTCTATAGTTTTCAGTGTTCTTAAATTCATAGTTTAGCTTACTTAGTGTTTTTTCCTTAGAAAATGTGACAGAACAATGTATACCATCACGTGCACTAACAAGACAGCAAGTCCGTGCTCTGCAAGATGGTGCAGAACTTTATGAAGCTGTGAAGAACGCGCCAGACCCAAGTTACCTTGAGGTGAGAGAGTAAGTGGGCCTGCAGGAAGTAAGTAAGTGAAGCCTTAGTCTTCATCCTTCAAGGTGGGAAGCTGTCGTCACTCATCTGGTCATTACAGGAGACAGTATGTTGAAATGCTGTGTTTCTCGAAGAGGATGTGTACAATTCTAGGATCCTCAGTGATGTACCAAACCAGGGTGGTACATTTCTACTTCTGTACCAAACAGAGGATGAGAGGGTTAAATAATTTTATATATTAAATATGGTTTAAAATGTGGTCAGAACTTGTTTTTAAGGTAAAACAAGTATCTTCAAAGCACTGTCTGTTTCCTCAGCTCTTCAGATCCTGCCTAGAGTTTATTTCATGATCCTCTACCTTAAGGATAGTTAGTTGTAACACTAAAGTGTGTTACAAACAGCACAGGCTTTAGAACCATGGCTCTACCATTTATTAGCTAAGCAAATAGGAGATAAAATAGCTGTCAAATGGCCACAAAAGATGTTTTAGAATCAAATTGGATAATGTATATAAAGAGTATTGTTGCAAAGTTTTATATAAATGTTATTATTAAAACATCATTTCATATATTAAGGTAATCTACTTCCCAAATTTTTAGACACCTGGGTATCTAATTAATGCAACTTCTAAGATTACTTTGCTAAATAGGGAGAAGAGGGGAAATTTTAGGAAGACAGTTTATTGATTAATATCATTTATTTGATGACAGTAAATGTATATGGCTTTAAGTGGGCCCTCAAAGTAAACACTGCTCTGCTCAGAGAGTGAGCAGTGCTGTTCTGAATAGAATTCCCCTGTATTCCCAAATGTTACAACACAGACTGTCTCAATGGATAGTGAGTCTGATTTTCAAGCCTGCGAGTACAGTTGCTACAAGTCTGTATGGCTTTGTTATGCTTTCCTGAGAAATTATTTGTCTCTGTCTCTTTATGTTTGTTGACGCTTATGAAAACATGGTCTTAATTTCATCCATAAAATTTAACAAAATATTATTCTGGTTTCCTTTTATAGAATTTACTTACAAGGAGAAAGTAGGGGGCAGGATGAGAGCAGGGAGACTAAGTTCTAGACCCTGGCCCTGTGTAGCTGGACAGACCTCAGACCTCCTCCACCACCATCTGCCTGGGAAAGCCTGAGGGTGGCTTATCTCTAAGGGTCTAAGTTTATGTGGTTCTAAGAGATTCACTGAAAGAAAGGTATCATTATCATTCTTAGAGAAAGAAATTGCCATCAGTTTCTAAAATATCTGTTAAAAGGACTTGTTTTCAGTGATAATGTTTAGTTGTTGTGGGGCATCTGAAATCACATAATTTTTTTTAAATTAACGTTTAACCTAAACACTGCCTGTTTAGGAATATCTTTGTAAGGCACAGGGTCCCCCTTCCCAGTATAGACTCAGGTATTAACATGGGTGAGTCAGCAGCAGTCTAGTGGGTTATGTGTCAGAATTCCCATTTATTTTATTTTTGGTTCCTTTATTTTTTGTTAACACTGGGTGAGATTCCTAGGAGGTTCAAATACCAGTTTGCTAAATGACTGGGAGAGAAATGTAGAGACAGAGATAAGTGCTTATAGTACATACCTGTTTTAAATTGTATCTACTGTTCCAGAGAGTTAATGAAATTATACTACAGGGCTAAAAATGGAGGGCTCTTGAGCCAACCCCTGCCTGTATGGCTCTGCAAATTATTTATTGTGTCTGTACCTCAGCTTCATCACCTACCTCATGGAAACAATAACAGTACCTACCTCATAGGATTATTGTAAGAATTAAATGAATTAATACATTACACATACATAGACTTGTTTCTGAAATATCATAAGCATTCAGATGCATTTATAATGTCAGTGTTGATCATTATGATTATTACAGTATATTTATACGTAGGGGTTGTTTTGGCTCTAGGTAAATTTGTCACAAGGATTAGTAAACTGTTTAAGGCACTTGAAAATACCTGTTATGTGATAAACTGACTACATAAATCTCAATTTTTATATTGTCACATCCTTAACATGAACTCAATTCTGTTGTATTTTATCCCCATTTAAAGAGATTCATCTCCAATAGATGAGGTGGTTTATTTCTGTTTTGTTTGCTTTATACTCCAAAATCATCTGCCTCAATATACCAATTGGCCACAGGGTTATTTTAGTGAAGAGCAGTTAAGAGCCTTGAATAATCACAGACAGATGTTGAATGATAAGAAGCAAGCCCAGATCCAGGTGGAACTCAGGAAGGCTATGGAGTCTGCTGAGCAAGGGGAACAGATTTTGCCAAGGGACGTTACACCTGTATGGAAGCTGCGTATCATGAGCTATAAGAGAAAGGAAAAAGATTCAGGTCAGTATGGAGAGTTTTTGTTTTTAATCAATTTTAAGTTTAAAAAATTATTATCTTATTAAATTATTTCAAATGGTAGATCAAGAGTTAAGTGAGTATATATCAGGGGAGACAAAATGGGCTCCCAGTGCCCACAAAATGATAATATATCCCTTGGATCTTTGTAGTCCTCAGTATTTATTTTTAAACAAGATTCTTAATGATTATCATTTCTTCCATTATAATTTGTCTTTTTCCTCTTTCTCTCAATAGTTATATTAAATATCTGGCGTCCATCATCAGAACTATACTCCCTGTTAACAGAGGGAAAGAGATACAGAATCTATCATCTCACAGCATCAAAATCTAAGAGTAAATATGAAAGAGCTAACATACAGTTGACAGCAACAAAAAAGACTCAGTATCAACAACTACCGGTACAAACTTCTCATAATTTTTCAATTTTGATAAATGCATATTAGTTTATAGAATCCATGTATTTTTCTGATTTTTTTTTTCTTGTAGGCTTCAGATGAAATTCTATTACAAATCTATCAGCCAAGGGAGCCCCTTCACTTCAACAAATTATTGGATTCAGACTTCCAGCCGCCTTGTTCTGAGGTGGACCTAATAGGATTTGTAGTTTCTGTTGTGAAAAAAATAGGTAATACACAGTGTATTTAATGGTAGCTTTTTTATGGATGCTTTGGGAAAAGCATTATATTTTAAAATTTATCTTCCTTATGATTAACTGAAGCCACTAATTGACAAGTTTGGTAACTAGTGATTTGAAAGTACATTTGTTTTAACTTGATTCTTAAAGGCAGTTCTAGAATATCACAAGGAAACAACTTATATGCCATTCTGTGCTACTTAAAGAAATTGCTAGAAAATGTTTTGTACCACAGTAATGATTACAAAATAATCTCCTTCTGCAGTTAACTGAGCTATCAAGCCTTCACCTCCTACCTTAGTTTTTATTACTCTTTAACATCTTAGGCAAATTAATCTCTACTTTATTCCATCAATATGACATGGTTCACTCCTCCTTCCATACCCTGTTCCATAGATTTTATCTGCAAACCATGTGCCCAGCTTATGTCTCAACTTTAGCACAAAAGCCTTCCATTTATTGGTAATTTTGTGCCAGGCCCTTTAGCATTTGGTCTCACCACCCCTCCCCCCAGAACTCTGGGCCCCCTTCCCCTTCAGCTGTGCTAACACCTTCCTTGCTATTCTTGCGCCCACTTTCGTCACAGAGCCTTTACACTGCTCCCTCTCCTAGAAACCCTGTCCCCACATTCCCTTGGCTCCTTCAGGCCTCTGGTGAAACGCAGCCGCCTAAGAGGCCTTTCATTGAGCCCCTTTGTAAAAGCTGTATTTCCCCTGCTCCCAACTGAGCACTATTTCTCCCCTTTTTTGCCTTATTTTTCTCCATAGCACCCACCAGCACCTAACTATGTTTTTTTGATCTCCCTCTTCTGGAATGTTAGCTCTCTAAGGGCAGAGACTTTGTTACTGCTGTATCGTCAGCTCTTAAAACAGTGCCAGGTTCAGGGTAGGGTCTCAGATCCATGGATTCCTTGTTGATCAACTTCTCTGTCACAGCTTCTCGCTTTCTCAGCTCTCTGGCTAAGGTTTATCGTCAGTCTTTTTTTCAAGAAGGCTTCAACTGTGCCATATTACAGGAGTTCCTCATATGTTTGAAATGTGAAACTATTGCCCTAATTCTGGGACTGTGTCTTGGCAGGCATAATTATGTAGGATCTTGCTTTCTTTCCTTCCCTCAGAACTTTGTAGAAGTTCCTCTTTTGACATTGAACAGTCTAAAATTTCCCATTTAGGTGATTTTCTTTTTATGTTTAGATGTCTGAAGAACATGTTTTGAGGTCCAAAAGTTCAAGCTGTATCTTATAAACACTCTATACAGTTCTCCTGAAACACAGACGGCCTTTTTATCTGCAAATTCAGGGAATTCCCTGGTGGTCCAGTGATTAGGACTCGGTGCTTTCATTGTTAAGGGGGCCCAGGTTCAATCCCTGGTTGGGGAACTAAGATTCCATAAACTACACTGTGCAGCTAAATAATAATCTGCAGATTCAGTGCTTTCTTTGTATCAGATAAATTCTGTAATATCTTTGAATAAATTTTTTATTTCACTTAGTAGGATTTCTACTTCAAAGCCAGCAGTTAGTCTTATGTTAGATTT
Source organism: Bos indicus (assembly GCF_029378745.1). Lineage (NCBI taxonomy): Eukaryota > Metazoa > Chordata > Mammalia > Artiodactyla > Bovidae > Bos > Bos indicus. The sequence goes on along the minus strand of NC_091771.1, from coordinate 28,473,195 downwards.
TTTTTTAACCTTTTCTCTGCTTCTGTCTTTTCCATCTCCATTCACCATGATTGTATATTAGTAATTTCTGCAATATGTTTTATTCCTTGTGATTTGTAATGCATGCATTTGTCCCATTATAGATAGTTTATTGGTGTCCTCAGTTTCTTTCTTTGATCCTGCAGTCTCCTTTTTGTCTTACAGGACTACTTTTCATCCAATATTCATATCCAAGCTTTTATTTTATTGATTATGTTCCTATTAAGTACAATAGCATGAGTCAGTTTTGAAGACTTCAGAAATTTTCTTTTAGTTTTATTTTTGGGTTGTGCTATGTTCTTTTCTTTTTTGCTTAATGTGTTTTTGTTTACTTGTGTTTTAGTGCTTTGTGGGTTTTTCTTTAACCATAGTATATTAATATACTACATGGTTTTTGTAGCATTTTCATTTCATCTTGTCATATTTGGGTGATTCCAAACATCATTATTATTGTTATAGAGGGTGGGTAATGTTTATTCAGTTTTCAATCAGCATTTATTGAATGCCTGTCATGTGCCAGGCACTGTTCTAAATGCCTAGGTGCATAGCAATGAGAAACAGGCAAATATCCCTGCCCTCATGGAGCCTACATTATGGCTAGGGAGGGAGATCACAAACAAAATAAGTAGCACATCCAGTTTTCTTAGTGTGGCTAAGAAAATGAAGGAGGGAGTGACAGGTAGGATGGGGGAAGGGGAGAGGACTGCAGCTTTAGACAGCAACGTGAGGAAAGATCTCACTGCAAAGGTGGCATCTGGATGAGACCTGAAGGACTAGAGGGAGAGAGGCATGTGGGCATCTTGGTCGGGGTCAGGGGGGCACATTCCAGGAAGGAGTGGCAGTGACAAAGGTCACGTTAGAGAATGACCCTGGTGCCTAAAAGCATTAGCAGCGGCCAGCGAGTGAGCAGTAACAGCTGGGAAGAGGCAGTGGAGGACTGAATTACGGTGTGGGCCTTGCATGAATTCTCTCTCTGAAGGTTTCAAGTAGAGGAGTGACACCCTCTTTCCTTCCAAGGAGCAAGCATCTTTTAATTTCATGGCTGCATTCACCATCTGCAGTGATTTTGGAGCCCAAGAAAATAAAGTCTCTCTGTTTCCATTGCTTCCTCATCTATTTGCTGTGAGTTGATGAGACCAGATGCCATGATCTTAGTTTTTTGAATGTTGAGTTTTAAGTCATCTTTTTCACTGTCCTCTTTCACTTTCAGGAAAAAGCTCTTTAGTTCTTTGCTTTCTGCCATAAGGGCGGTGTTATCTGCATATTTGAGGTTATTGATATTTCTCCCGGGAATCCTGATTCCAGCTTGTGCTTCATCCAGCCCAGCATTTCACATGTACTCTGCATAGAAGTTAAATAAGTCAATACAAGTTAAATAAGGATGACAATATACAGCCTTGATGTACTCGTTTCCCAACTTGGAACCAGTTTGTTGTTCCATGTCCAGTTGTAACTGTTGCTTCTTGACCTGCATAGAGATTTCTCAGGAGGTAGGTCAGGTGGTCTGGTATGGTATTCCCATCTCTTTAAGAATTTTCCATTTGTTGTGATCCATGCAGTCAAAGGCTTTGGCATAGTCAATAAAGCAGAAGCAGATGTTTCTCTGGAATTCTCTTGCTTTTTCTATGATCCAACTGATGTCAATTTGATCTCCAGTTCCTCTGCCTTTTCTAAATCCAGCTTAAACATCTGGCAGTTCATGGTTCATGTACTGTCAAAGCCTCATTTGGAGAATTTTGACCATTACTTTGCTAGCCTGAGATGAATGCAATTGAGTGATAGTTTGAACATTCTTTGGCATTGCCTTTCTTTGAGATTGGAATGAAAACTGACCTTTTCCAGTCCAGTGGCCACTGCTGAGTTTTCCAAATTTGCTGGCATATTGAGTGCATAGCTTGGAAGAAAAGCTATGACCAACGTAGACAGCATATTAAAAAGCAGAGACATTACTTTGCCGACAAAGGTCCGTCTAGTCAAAGCTATGGTTTTTCCAGTAGTCATGTGTAGATGTGAAAGTTGGATTATAAAGAAAGCTGAGCACTGAAGAATTGATGCTTTTGAACTGTGGTGTTGGAGAAGACTCTTGAGAGTCCCTTGGACTGCAAGGATATTAAACCAGTCAATCCTAAAGGAAATCAGTCCTGAATATTCACTGGAAGGGCTGATGCTCAAACAAACTTCAATTGTTTGGTCACCTGATGCGAAGAACTGACTTTTTGGAAAAGACCCTGATGCTGGGAAAGATTGAAGGCAGGAAGAATAGGGGACGACAGAGGATGAGATGGTTGGATGGCATCACTGACTGGATGGACTTAAGTTTGAGTGAGCTCCAGGTGTTGGTGATGGACAGGGAAGCCTGGTGTGCTGCAGTCCATGGGGTTGCAAAGAGTCAGACACAACTGAGCCACTGAACTGAACTGTGACACCCTCTGACTAGGTTTTCTCAGCATCACGCAGGCTGTTCTATTGAGAATAGACTGCAGGGGGGCGTGAGACTCCAAACAGGGAAATCAGCTGGAGGCTATTGTAGAAATTTAGGCAATTGATAATAGTTTGGAGCAAACAAAGCAACAGGAGTGGCCAGGAATAGTCAGATTGTGGTTGTATTTTGAAGGTAGGGGGACAGTGTGGATGAAGAGAAGAATCAAGGACTGAGGGCCAAGGTTTTGTCTGAGCAGCTGGAGGAATGGAGTCACTATATAGAGGGGAGTACGCAAGAAAAACAGGTGGGCAGGGAAGGCCAGGAGCTTTATCAACTAAAGATTTCTACTTGACAGCTGGATATTGTTGTAAGGGAATGGTCTAGGCTGAAGATACAAGTTGGGAAGTCATCAACATACAGGTGATGCTTTAATTCAGGAGACAGGATGAGGTCACTTGGTGTGGGAGTAGGTAGAGAAAAGAGCCAGGGCCTGACTTCGGCCTGTCAGAGGCATTTGATACCACAGAGAGAGGTGAGGCTGACAAGGGAGAGGTGAGACACGGTGTCCAGAGAGGCAGTGTGCAGAGGCCAGGGACTGCACGTGTGGGATGCACAGTTTCTCTTGGAGACAGATGTAAGACTAGTTCTAATGGTCCCACAGCAGATTGTGGTGATGAGGTGAGCTGTGTGAGAGGGACCTGCCAACACCTCATGCAGTTGACTCTCTCTTTCTGTGGTATTGAAGAACAGTTTTTCCCCTCTTAGTTACTGTATGAAGGTGGGGTGTTTTAGTTGCTATCCACTGTTTATTCCCATTATCCCTGGAAGATACTGTGTTGCAGATCATTTTCCCTAGTTCAGCAAGTAGCCCCATGTATTCATTCATCTGCTGAACCACAAACTTAAGCAACATATTATCTGAAGGCTGGAAGTCCAAAATCAAGGTACTGGCAGGGTGGGTTCCTTCTGAGAAAGAATCTGTCCTGTGCCTCACTCCAGGAGGCTATGGCCTTCCTTGGCTTGTAGATGCCTCACCCAGGCTCTGCCTTCTTCACCTGGCAGTCTCCTTGTGTGCATGTCTGTGTCCAATTCTCCCTTTTCATAAGGACATTCAGTCAGGATGTACTGAAATGAAACTTCAACTTGATTTTTTTAGCAAACACTGTTTGCCAGTAAGGTCACATTCACAGGTTAGGATGTCAACATCTTTTATGGGGACACAACTCAACCCATAACTAGAGCCGTTTTCATTATTTCTGATTATTTCTATTTGCTTTTCTTCAGATTTAAGAATAAAAGAATTCTTAAAATGGGTGTTCTCTCACCAGTGTGGAGAAGGAGACTAGAAGCTGAGCCCTGTTGTGCTTCATTCTGTCCTACAACCTGTTTCTTTCTTTCATCACTAGTTCTTAAACTTTATATTAGGATATGCCTTATTTGTATGTCATTGGTAGACATTTCTTTCTTTTTTTATTTAGTTTGATGTCAAGTGTTAGTGGGAGAAATTTCTATCAGAAAGTTTCAAAGTGCCACCCTAAACCTGAAGTACCAGTTCTCCAATACCCAACTCTGATCATGAGGTTTCTTGGCCTAAAATCTTCGGTGGCTTCCTGTCCCTTAGAAAATGAAATATAAACTCCTTCCGATGCCTGAAAAAGCCTTCAGCCTCCTGCCTTAAGCCACCGCCCCACAAACCTCAGCTACTTAGTTTCACATTCTTGGCACACTAAAATATTTAACATTCCTACCTTGAAAAAGTCATTCACTTTGCTTAGAATGCCCTCTTCCTTCCCATCTTGATGAATTTTCCCTATTCACTATTCAGCTTACATGTTTCCTGCTTCCCCATGGCCTCTGTAACAGAATGTGTTGTCATACTGCGTTGAAATGTTAGCACCATAAGCAACAGGTCCTGAGCTGTTTAAAATCCTGAGCTTTTCCTAAATTTAGTTATTTTGGTTTGTTTTTACCATTAGCATACACAAAATAAATGGCCATACTTAAGAGTTTCCTTATATTTTAAAATTTATCCAGTATATATAAGTGAAGTTTTTTATTTTCTGGCTTTTGTTTTTTCCATTTTAGGTATTGTTCCTTTGGTCTATTTGTCAGATGAATGCCATAATTTATTGGCAATAAAGTTTTGGATAGATCTTAATGAGGACATTATTAAACCTCACATGTTAATTGCTGCAAGCAACCTCCAGTGGCGACCAGGGTGTAAATTGGGAATTCCTACTTTATTTGCTGGAGATTTTTCCATGTTTTCTGCCAGTCCTAAGGAAGGCCATTTTCAAGAGACATTCCACAAAATGAAAAATACTGTTGAGGTAAAATTAGCCTTGAGCATTACCATACATGTTGGCATTTTCCTATTTTGACAGTCAGATGTCAAGCAAGTGGCAGCTTTTATGAAAATTGGATAGTTGACATATAATGTGAGATTTTATCATATATTAATTGTTCATGAACCTGAGGAGATGGTGAGTGACAGCCATCAGGGACTAAAGAATGATTTGACAGGAACCGAATTAGGAAAAATTGTGAGAAGGATGTTCAGAGATGTAGACCATGTAGGCAAACTGGAAATTGGTAACAAGAATTATATGTTACCCGTGGTTTACAGCACATGGCAATGTAATCAGTTAATATGTAGATTGCAAATTTACGTTCTAGGGACTTCCCTGGCAGTTGAGTGGTTAAGACTCCATGCTTCCATTGCAAGTGGTACAGGTTCAACCTGGTCAGGAACTAAGATACTGCATGCCACGTGGAATGGCCATAAAAGCAAAAAAACACTTTCTAAATTAACATTTTAAACTCCATATCTACTATTTTATCATTTATACCTCTTTGATTTAAAATAATACCAAATAGGAGAACAAAATTTACTGAGTACTTACTGTACATCTGGCCTTGTAAGCCAGTCTCATTTAATGCTCCCACCAACCCTGGGTAGGGAAGATCCCTTGGAGGAGGAAATGGCAATCCACTCCAGTGTCCTCGCCTGGAAAATCCCGTGGATGGAGGAGCCTGGCAGGCTAGAGTCCACGGGGTCGCAAAGAGTCAGACACGACTGAGCAACTTCACTTTTCACCATCCCTATAATGTAGGGAACTGTTTTCCCATTTCATTGATGAGAAACAGAAGTCACACATCCACATTGGTAGAACCAGGATTCATGCTTAAGCCATCTGAATGCAGGGTCCAGACTATTATTAACTACCATGCAGTGCTGCCTCCTAATAAAATTTGGCATTTTATAAATGCTAACTTGTAAAAATAAAAATCTGTAAAAGATAAGCCTTTTAGTTCTGTAGTTTAATATTTGAAATATGTTATTCAGAATTCATATAAATAAAATTCTATTTTAAAAGCATTAGCTATATAAAGTTTGTATAATATTCTACCTGGACTCAATGTACATCATGAATAACAATACCCTAATTTATTTATGGCTTCTAAACTGGGGGCTGTAAATGTAAACTGGGGGTTACATTCACTATTTGGTTCCATTGTGGAGTACTTACTGTTTATATCCTACATTTTCTCTGACAACTTTCAAGGGCAGTTCATTTACATATCATTTAAAATTTTAACAAAATAGTGATAAATTAGGTTAAACCATAACCAAACTGCTGCTATTTGACCCTTTGTGACTTCTGGAAGTACAGTTTAGGAAGTGGTATAACCTGTATGTTATTTCAGTTAATTCTTAGAACAGACATGAAGACGTTCTCATTTTGAAAGTGAATATTGCTCAGTTGTGTCCGACTCTTTGTGACCTATGGACTGTATGGTTCATGGAATTCTCCAGGCCAGAATACTGTAGTGGGTAGCCTTTCCCTTCTCCAGAGGATCTTCCCAACCCAGAGATCAAACCCAGGTCTCCCCCATTGCAGGCAGATTCTTTACCAGCTGAGCCACCAGGGAAGCCCCAGAACACTGGAGTGGGTAGCCTATCCCTTCTCCAGGACATCTTCCTGACCCAGGATATCTCTTTCCCTCACACACACACCCTCTTTCCTTCTCTCCCTCTAACAATTAAGGTCTTCTTAATCACTGATGTAGCTTTTGCATTTTTATACTGGTGAATTATTTGACAGTTGCTATCAAATTTGGGGTGTCTCATTTTTTTTCTGGTCTGCATTTTTTTATTTCAGGTTTTAAAGGTAACATTTTCTGAAAACATATGAATGTATAGGTTTGCATTTTACAAACCAGCTTTTCCAATTTATTTTCTTAGAATATTGATACGTTTTGTGAGGATGCAAAAAACAAGCTGATTCGTTTACTTAATGCAAGTAATCCCAAGTGGTCCACCCCAACTAAAGACTGTACTTCAGCACCACCCACTGCTCAAACAGTCCTTGGTTCAGGAAATAAGTTTCCGGTAAGTTAATCTAAATTTAACAGATTTTATAAATATTCTATAGAGAGGCAACAATATATTCTGATGTATACCTAGTAAACGTGATAAAATGTAATTAAACTTAATTAGAAAGTGTCATTATTAGTGCCTCCTATAGGTATAGACTACCTGGAAAGTTTATCTTGTTTATTGAAGCCAGAATGTAACACTCTGTGGGGGCAAATTTTGTAAATGGGTGCTTTCATTTTTAGCATTCCCAGTACACATGACTGAGAAGACGTTTTTGCCCATGTCTTTTTGCTCAGAGGACTATGCTATATAATTAGGGTTGTTTCTAAGCTCAGTATAACTCTTTAAATCACAATAAAGGGAAATCGAGCTAAAGTCTGTAATTTTGGCTAAAGACTAGTTCTTAAGTAGCTAAACTTGCTAAGTTATATATATTAACTCATTTAACCTTCACAACAACCCTGAGATAAAAATTATCTACAGTTTACGAACAAGGAAACTATGACATACAGGGGTTAAGCATTTGCCTCCAGTCACAATCTAGAAAAGTAGGAACATAGGCTGTGTTCTTAAAATGATTTAAAAATGCTTATTTTTGTTTAACCTGTTAATAACAAAAAGATTAAAGCATAAATTATGTCTCCTACCCCCTTTTTGCTTTTACTACAATTATTCTTCATCTTTATTTTCATGTCATTTTTATATCCTCTTATGCAACAATCTTTCCTTCTGGAATAAAAATAATAATATTAATGTCTCTTGAAATCATAGCCACTAGGGGAGTGAAAGTGTGTGGAATTTGTATGTTTAAATACTTTTTAATAAAAGATAATTTGATTTTATTTCATATATTAGGATGTAATTATATAGGCTACTTCTTTGTTTTTTTTTGTTTTTTTTTTATTAGCTGTCTTCTCCCAGTAGTGAGATGAATTACCAAAGTCCATTATCACTTTGTAAGCTAAATGAGAAGTCTGTCTGCACACCTGTATCAGCCCAAGTGACTTCAAAGTCTTGTTGCAAAGGGGAAAAAGAGACTGATGACCCAAAAAGCTGCAAAAAGAGAAGAGCCTTGGATTTCTTGAGTAGACTGCCTGTACCCCCACCTGTTAGTCCCATTTGTACATTTGTTTCTCAAGCTGCACAGAAGGCATTTCAGCCACCACGGAGTTGTGGCACCAAATATGAAACACCTATGAAGAAAAACGAATTGAATTCTCCTCAGATGACTCCATGTAAAAAATTTAACGACATTTCTCTTTTGGAAAGTGATTCGATAGCTGATGAAGAACTTGCACTGATAAATACCCAAGCCCTTTTATCTGGTTCAGCAGGAGGAAATCAACTTACATCTATCAGTAAGTCCACCAGGACTGTTCCCACTAGTCCTAAGGATTATGTTGGACTGAAAAGGCCTTACACTACATCTGTGATCAAAGAACGAGAGAATTCCCCAGCCAGGACTGAAGAACAGGAGACTAATATTCCGGACACAAGTGCAATAAAAAACAGATCCAAGAGACTGCAAAGGCGACAGAAACCAAAATGACAATAAATTAGTTACTGACTCAACCTTTCCAGTTTGTAAAACATACACAGTTTCAAACTGTATATCGGAATTTGCATAATGAGTAAAGGAAGGAAATAGTTAAAAGTTTATCTGTGGTTTGTATATCACAGAAATGCTCTTCCCCTTTTTCTTTATTGGTATATGACAATAAATTAGTTACTGACTCAACCTTTCCAGTTTGTAAAACATACACAGTTTCAAACTGTATATCGGAATTTGCATAATGAGTAAAGGAAGGAAATAGTTAAAAGTTTATCTGTGGTTTGTATATCACAGAAATGCTCTTCCCCTTTTTCTTTATTGGTATATTCTTATTTCAATTATATATCTTAAAATTGTGTAACTGTATATTAACTAATCAAGAAAATCTCCTTTAAATCTTTATGACTGGGTTTGATCACTGTAAGTATTACAAATGAAGTAAACACAACTGTTTCTTTTAGATTGTGTCCTTATAACTACAGGAAATTAAGTAAAGTTATTTTGACTCACATAATTCTTTTTGGTTTAGTTCCATTTTAGGTTTGTTTTTAAGAGGTAACCCACTATGAACCAGTTTTTCATAATGCACATGTTGGTTCTAATACAGTTTTTTCCTGATCAAAAAAGTCACGATGAGTAAGATATTATAGTGGTGTTTTCTTTCGACCAGTTCTTCATCCTTAAGTCAGCATGACTACAAGAAAAACAGAACCCTCTGTGCACTTCCTTTTTTGATGCCATTTTGATCTGTAAAATTAAATTATTTATTAAAAGTTGAAATACTTTAAATCAGAAACAGACTTCATTGTGTTAATTTGTCTTTATTTCTTAACAAAATGATCATCTGGACTGCAACTTAAGAGAAAATCTTTCTTTCAAATTGGCACTGATTGTCCTTGCTTTTAGTCCTATCACAGGAGTCGGCAAGCAGTCCCTTTTAAACCTAGTTTTCTCCAACCACCAAAGCAGATGAGAACCATTCAATTTAAGATGGTATTCTCATTTGTTACTTTAAAAAGAGGAAAAAGAGAAAGCAGTTCAAACTAGGAGCTAAGAGCATAAAGTGTTTTAGTATGTCTTAAATTTATATACAATATCCTGTTTTTAAATCTCATTATAAACACACCTTAAAGCCAAGAATAAATCCTTTTAAAAAGCAATTTTCTTCCTTCCATAACTGTGACCCATGTTTTTTCTTGCTTCTAAAAATTAACATAATAGTCTCTTCTGCTATTCTTTTTAACTTAAGTGTTCTGCCAGTCTTGTTAATGTGATTTAACTTTTTTTCATAAAACAATTTGGTCTTCATGTCCTAATCATTTTCCCAATGATCCACACACTAGAACAGGGAATAAAACTTGAGTCTCAGCTGAACAGAAAGAATTATAAGAATTCAGCCTTTTTGTTTCTTGAAAAAACTTAACCTATAACCTCTTTCATTTTTCATTAGCATTTAGACTACCCATAATGGAGGCATCTAACATACACTCTGCTGTTTATAAACTGTAAATAATATAGCCAAGCTATATAAATGTGAAGCTTGAGTACCTATGGATATTGTCCCCCCAAAAGTGACAATTTAATGATTACAAAGTCATCAATGTACACTGCATGATAAGGGGTAAATGGTAAAAGCGATTTGTGTTACTCAACAATCACTTAATGAGAGCCTCTTGTGTATAAAGCACTCTGCCAACCCTGTGAGTAATGCAAATGTGAATGCACAAAACAAGTCAGTGTTAAGTGTTCAAAAATTTTTTTAAATCAGGAGTCATGGGTGTTGAAAGAAAAAATGGGTCATTTCTAGATGGGATAAACAAAGTTGGTGGCATTTTATTAATTTTATGCTCCCAAAAAGGCAAATGTAGCAGGGAACTATTCTGAGCTCATTCAGAGTAGGACAAATACAAAGTAGCCCTGCCCAGGCCAGGTGAACCAGAAACCCTAAGCAGAGAGTCAGAAGTAAATCAGGAGGGCTTGAGTTATGATCCTTCAGCTGCTCCTATGGGACTGAGCAAAGGCACTCTCATCTGGACCCTCTGACACTTCTCACCTCTACTATCCTAAATGAGTCAAGCCACCCACACTGACCTAGTTCTGCACTGACTAGGGACCATGTTGACTAGGATTACCCAGGACCATCTGGGGTCTGGAAAACAGGAGTACTGTTAATGTGGATTATCATCATTATTAGATTATTATGTGTTAAGCTTGGATACACAGAATTTAGCCAAACTATACTTGAGATTCATTCAAATTCACTTAATTTTAGTTTGTTGGGCAAATTCTGCTACTCAAAGGAGACATCAATTTTTTTAAATGTTAATGAAAAAATTACAGATCATTGCTGGTAATCATCAAGATGTTGAATAGATTTCAATAATACTAGATATGGAATATTAAAGTAATACAGTCTTTCTAATGTATAGAGATCAAATAATTTATACACACAAGTAAAATATAAAGTTGCTTTTATCTTTACCTCTGTGTTTCCTAGTCATTAAAGAAGATGGGTAAATATAGTTATAGAAAAACTAGTTCTTAATAGGGTAGAATTTTGTGGAATTTATGGTAAATAAGTTTTTTATTTTCTTAAACCCCCCAAAATTAGATTCAATGACAAGTCCATATAAAGCAATACCATATATAATTTTTAATAACCATAAAAGCACCATTATATAGAACACTTAAAATAATGCTTCACAAAACATTAGAAAGAAGTTGTTGGCCAACAAGAAATAAAGCATACATCCTACATGGTCTTATCTGTGGTCTCACACCAAATTAATCTGATTCCAACCTGTTAAAATTTGATTTGGATTCATAAATTCAATTTTAATATAAGAACTGTAGTAGAACTTTGTCTTAATGCCTCACAAAACACTCAGACTGCTCCTTATAAGAGGAGCATGACTTTTCCTGTTTCCATGTGAGGACATTCTGGATGCTTCATTCCTTGTACGCCCAAAACTTTGGCGCTGCCAACTGATAATACACGTTTATAGGAATAATTTTTAAAAATTGCTTGATTATTCCTCTTAAAAATTGGTGTTTTATAAAGGCAGGCTTGTTTTATATACACTGTTAGCTCAACAGCCAAACAGGTTTATCCCTGTTATCAAACAGGTTTAACCCTGTTTGATAAAGTGGTAGTTAAAACACAAGATGTGACTTGAAACAATGACACTGATTTTCCTAATAGATATTTCTAACAATGACACATCACTAAAATAAAGGGATAATCTCCCAAAGTGTCTACCTCGAAAGACAATATTCCCTTAGGTGTATACTTCCTGATGGCTCAGACAATAAAGCGTCTGCCTGCAATGCGGGAGACCCAGGCTTGATCCCTGGGTTGGGAAGATCCCCTGGAGAAGGAAATGGCAATCAACTCCAGGACTATTCCCTGGAAAATCCCATGGACAGAGGAGCCTGGTAGGCTACAGTCCATGGGGTCGCAAAGAGTTGGACACGACTGAGTGACTTCACTATATACTTCCTGATGTCTTCATCTTAAAGGAAAATCAATATCATCATTACAGCCACACATCTCACATTTTTGGATACACAGATGATCAAAAGTAGCAGTGGCACTAAAAAATTGTTCCTGCCTACTATTTCTCCTCCATCTTTCCAACTTTCCTGATGGAGATGAATTTCCTGAAAAAATAGACTGCTTCAGAGAAAGGGCTACTGAAGCTTTATATTAAAAACAGTTCATTAATGAGCCTATGTGGTTGATTACGTTCTTGGGTATGTTCTCAGGTTTCAGTTTTGAATTAGTTCTTTCCCTAGAGAAAGGATTTTGTTTAATCAAATCGGCAGAATTCCCAGCATCAGACCATGCACATAGGATCACTTTAACAAATGCTTGTTGAAGAGGCATCTAACGACTTCTGCACAGAAACTCTCAGGCTTGACTATTTACACTGGAATTAGAGCTCTGACTACCACTGAACGGAGAATAAATACCAAAAATTGAAGTAAAAACTGATTTAGGAAAATTCGGAATGCCCATAAGAGAGGCCTCTAATACCCATGGTGACAACCACCCCTTCTGTTAAAGGAGCTCTCATTAGTGAAGCTGCCATGCGCCCTCCGGTGTGGGAACTCTGCATAGGTGTTCCAGTACCCTGCACCGTTGGAAGGAGATGCATTATTCCTGTCCTGGTTTCTGTTTGCTCTGCTTGGTTTTTCTGCGTGCAGCACACTGTAAAAGGTAACATCATGTTCATACCGTTCTTTCATTCGGTGTATTTTCTCTCTTGGGACTCCATGAATGTTTCTTCTACGTGGAAAAAAGAAATGCAAATGTTTAGTTAAGGCAGCATATCAAAATGAGTTATATTTTACAAGTGTTTGTAGTTTATAAGTCCTGTATTATTACACAGATATGCACTCCCTATTCTCAGGATGGAACTCTGACAAAAGCAAAACATCGTGTTAAGCAGTTATCGTTCAGCTCAACTGTTTTTCATGCGGCCCTGCACACCCCCAAACTACCCTGGGGCTAGCAAAGAGCTAAAACATCAAAAAATGCTCTGTTTCTGGAAATCTCAATTCTGTGCTTCAAAACATAAGAGCACCATGAGCTCTTCTTATGTGTTTGCCAATTTGTTATGCATATATCTATAATCACTTATGTCAGTCTTAGATACTTCTAGATCCTTATTAAAACAACATTCTTCAATTCTCATGGACATGAGGATCAATTGGGGATATAGTTTTGAAATGTAATTATCAGAGATTTCAACTAAGAACGGGGTCCATGAACTAGGACTTTTAAAAATATTAATCTTATTATTTATTTTTTGGCTGTGGTAGGTCTTTGTTGCCACAGTACAGGGGCTTTCTCTAGTAGCGGGGCACAGGCCTCTCATTGCAGTGGCTTCTCTGTTGCAGAGAACGGGCTCTAGGTGTGTGGCTTCAGGAGTTGTGACATGTGGACTCAGTGGATACAGCTCCCAGACTCAGTAGTTGTGATGCACGTACTTACTGCTGCTCTGCAGCACGTAGGATCCTCTTGGACCAGGGATCAAATCAGCATTCCTTGCATTGCAAGGCAGATTCTCAACCACTGGACCACCAGGGATGCTCCATGAACTAGGATTTTAACAGTCACCTCAGCTGATTCTGACAGAGGTGATTCACACATCCCTTGGGAAACACTATCTGCTTGTAACCATAAGATGAATTAGACTTATTCCTAAAAAGTAAATTCTGACCTCACTGGTTACTTTAAATCATTGACATTACCAAATAGCACAGATGGTGAATTATCAGAACCCATGCATTCAATCAACAAGTTAGTATTATTTGGACATTTATTGCTTTACAAACTAGAAGCAGCATATAGACCATAAATGAACCACAGACTGTTCAATATCTGAAGGTCTTTGTTTAGCCTAAGTGCAAAAACACCACTCACAAGTGCAATCCCATGCAGAGGAAAGTGCTTTTAAATGTCCATTAATGAAGAAGCATTTTAGCAGAATGTTAAATATGTCCTTTTTGAGGACCAAGTCCAAGCCAAGATTTAGCATTTAGCATTATATTAGAAAACTGACCCCAAAGTAAAGTCTTTCACATTAATAATTCCAAAGTTATCAATTTCCAAGAATTACCATTTCTGGCCTGAAAACTACCATGTCCATTTCCAGCCTGAAAAGATTCTTTTGTTCGGTCTGAAATACCTGAAAATAGCAGGATACATAATGAGGAGCTAGAAAAACAAAGAAGTACCTTGCTAACTCTTGGACGTTGAATTTCCAGCGAGTGTCAGGTTCTCGGAATATAACTTCATAGTTATTTTCAAGTGCCTGATTTTTCAAAAGTACATAAAACATTGAAGACATGGTATGTATGTTTGGGAATGTTTATGCTGCCATTTAACATTTACTACAAATCTTTTCTAACATTCCTTTTGTTTAACCAGTAATTTAATGCCTTAATTTATGTTAACAAATACAGTTGGTACATATCCATACTTAGCCACACTCAGATTATATTATGGTTCCCAATGATAACTTTTCAGTAATTCTATCTACTATGTAGGAAAACGACAAAGTTCTTTGTTTTGAACCTTTAAAAAGATAGATCGTTGAACTAGTTTTAAATTCCCTGTCCATAGGAATGAGCAATGAATTCCAATGGTTTCCCAAAGTCCCGTATATGTGATTATCATAGGTTCACTGGCATCAAGTGCCTTGGCTAGTCCTCACAGCTTGGTTTACAAAGTGAGAGTACCAGAGGCACAGAGCTTGGGAAATAAAAATGATTTCCACATACTTCACACATTCTTCCCTCCAAAAAGTAGCTCTCCCATCCATGCCACATAGTTTGGCTCAATTCACTGTGCCATATTTCCTTGAGTTTAGAAAATGATTACCATTTCCATGGAAACATCAAATGTTCTTTGCATTAATTAACGGACTACTACTTATTTTATCTCAAGGTGAACTTTCTGTTATGACTACTGTTTGTTGTGTTATAAAATACAGAATAAAATGGGCTAAGTAAGGGGATTTCCTCTTCATTCTTTAGATGGAGACTTCTAATTTCAGAAGGGTATCAAATATCATACGTGAAAAATATCTAGTTTCTGTGTCTTAGTAGTAGCTGTGGATAGCTGGGAAAGATTGTGCATATCTAGAAATTAGAAAACAAAAAGTAAAATAACTTCCCTTAAGCTACTCTCAGTTAAGCCCTGCCTCTTGGTTCTGAGTTGTGCCTTAATTAACCTGACTCTTCATATCCCTGTCCATTTTTCTCCTAAGTGGATGTTTGATCCATGAACTGAAGTAACCACAAAGTTGATGCTCATTATGTCCTACATTCAGCAAAGTCCCACAGTCTGGGCCTAAGTAAAACTGATGAAAGTATCTAGACAAAAGCACACCTCTATGTAAGATACTGTGCCCAAAATATTAAAAAAAAAAAGCTTAAAAACAGGCTGCCATGAGTCCAGTTTTAGAGATTCACTTTAAAATTAGCCAAGTAGGGAGAATACTCAGCTGTTTTCTTCCTCTCCCTGTTTGTGGATCTTTTCTCCTTATTACATGCAGTAAGGAATGAAAACATATTAGCACAAAAGATGAAATATGTCTGAAAAGTAGATCATACATACTTCATAAATAAAGAAAAATGTACACATTGCTTCATTCATCTGTTCTGACAGTAGATGGCTTAACTGTTACCTTTATATGTGCATTTATATTTGTATTCTAATATCTTAATAGGGTTACAGCGTTACTCCTGAATCTGTTTTTAAACTAAGAAATTCATTGCCCTGGAACTCCATGCAGCAGCAGCACCACATAGCACTGAAGTCCCCAGCGTGGCAAAGACAACTGTCCTAAGAACATCATCTACAGCTCCACTGGAGGCATCACCTAGTCCAGCACTTCTCAGCAGGTTTCAGCAGATGCTCCTACGGATGCCTTCCCTTAGGAAAACAACCAAGACAGAAATGCTGTCAAGAATTCAGACCAAGGGCTATTTTTAAAATGTACCCTGAGGTAGTATTAGCATCTCAGCAAATTTCAGCCATTGAACGGCAGAGAAACACTAAAATAAAACCTCTTTACCTGATTCCTGGGAGAACTACTATTAATGAATATGAGATCACAGAAGACCAAAAAAAGAAGAAAGAACAAATGTTTCAACTTTCTCACAAAATGTCCAGAACTGAAAATTCAGAATGATACTTCTTCCTACCATGACTGCATAGGGCTTCATTTCCCAGGCGTGGAGGTTGGTATTATCAATAATAATGGGGGATATGCCATTCCTCATTGCTTTTCTTGCTGCAACACAATGTTATATAACAGTGAACAACATGCAACAATCACAGAAGGGCGAGTGTACTCCATATTTTGTTATTTTTATTACAGGATGTCCTCATTACACAACTTTAATACTACCTATTTCAGAACCCATTATCAATAATTTTCTTTTTCCTGGAATCTAGGGAGATTACACTCTGGCATTCTGTTTGAGAAGGAAAAATGGCAGAACTTTAGATTAAGCTCCTTCCATAAATTTTTTTCATTTTGCAGGAGCTACAATCTATGTGCACAAGAGGATTTCCCAGGAGCTTGGAAAGGAATCTGTCACCTCTTTTCTGGTTCCACTCATGAGCTTCCTCCAGAAAGTCAGGATTGAACTCATAGGCACCATCTTCCCTGAAGAAAAAATCATCCGTGCTGAAAATCAGGGCTCTGGGAAAGTCGTGTTGCAACTGTCTGGAGAGTGGGGAAACAAGAGATTATTTTATGACTATGCATTTTCATACTATAAATCATTTCCTTCTATCTCTAACATTTAGCAGTTTATACTTCTGAGACCACCAGGTTTGAGTTGTTGAAATTCATTTTAAAAAGAGAGAGTCTCTCTAGAAGGTATCGCTCCTTCATAGGGGTAAGGAGAGGGCTGAGAGGGGACTGTGTGTGTTGCCCAACTCTTTAACAAGTGCTGATCACCACCATGCTGATTTCTGCAGCTACCAGAGCTGATTCTAGATGACACTCTGGAGGCTTCGCTGCAGGGGTGACAAGAGTGGGCACAGCCCTCACTGACATTCCTCTGTGATGCACCACTGCCCAAGTACCCCTGCTGCAGCCCCTTCCTGCACCCCCTTACCTGGCCTGGGTCCCCTCGCCTTGGAGCTCTGTTCTCCATAAGGACCCATGTGAGACACTGGTTCTTGCTGAGGTATGAAATGTAGATAAAAGTGATGTGTGTGCTACCCCTAACAGGTACTTTAGCAGTGACCTAAACCAAATTCTAAAACCAGCAGAAGAAAAGATGCAGATGCAACATTCCCTAGGCTTTCCTAAAGTTCTATCACTCTCTCTGAATATGAAAATACCACACAGAAAAAAAGAAAAAGCATCATGGAGTCCCCTCTTTAACGTAGGAAAGAAAAAAAAAAAAGCACATGAAGTTTTGCACAAAATAACTTCAAAGAGAAGATATTTCCACATGAAATCCTTATTCAGACTTTTTTGGGGGAGAAGATGGCTATTGTGCTAGACAGTAACAAAGTAAATTGCTGATCCTCCTTTCCTCACCTGTAAAAACTGGGGATAACAGCACCCATCTTGCTAAGTAAGGATGACTACCTAATAACCTGGGGAAGCGCCTTGCGCAGTGCCCGACACAATGAGCACATGGTTCTCTCCCTTCTCCCTGTGTGGTTCCCCAGCGTAATTCTAACTTCAAACAAATTGACCAGGCAGATACAGTCCATAACAAAACGGCCGTGCTCAGAATAAAAAGATATTTAAAAGTTGGAGGAAGGACTTCCCTGGTGATCCACTGGTTAAGAATCTACCAACGCAAGGGATGTGGGTTTGATTCCTGGTCCGGGAAGATTCCACATGCTGCACAGCAACTAAGCCTGTGCACCACAACTGCTGAGCCAGCATGCCTAGAGCCCATGCTCTGCAACAAGCAGCCCCTGCAATGAGAAGCCCGCGCACTGCCACTAGAGAGGAGCCCCTGATTGCCACAACTAGACAAAAGCCCACACAGCAACGAAGACCCAGCGCAGCCAAAAATAAGTAAGATTTTTAAAAAAACAAGAGAAAAAATATGTTGGAACATAACAAGAGCAGGAAATGTAAAAAGAAAACAGAACTATTCGGCTCTGTTTGTTCTTCTCCATCAAGAAGAATGCTCTTTAATCAGGAAAGAGCATAAGGCAGTGAAACCACAGATAATGAGTAAAGCACCTAAGCTGCTGGAAACACTTGGGTTCAGTTCCTGACTCTTCCACCACGGTCATGTGGCCTCTCTTTCCAAGCTTCTGTGTTCCTGACTGAAAACTTGTATAATATCACGACCTATTAATCAGAGCTTCTAGTAAGAGCGAAATGAGGTGAGGTACGGGAAAACATTTTTCAAGAGGTAAGGTACTTTACAAACACAAGGTACTGTTATTTTATTAATAACAAATGAAGTCAGATTTTCCATCCAAAACTGTTTACATGCCATCGTAGTAAAGTGCACTGGAGTGTGTACACTCCAATGTAGGAGTGCTAGGAGCGGTGGCAAACAAAATCTGGCCATTTTAAATACACCACAGATACAGAAACGGATACGAAAGGCAAGTATAAAGATCTGATAAAACGGATTTGCATAGTTTCTTTGTAAATGTCTTTTAACCGTAAAGATACTCAAACTGAAAAGCTCAAATCAGATATCCAAACGTTAACCTCCAGGGCAAACAGTTATTACAAAGACACCTTAGAAGAAAACCTAAGGGCAACACTAACTGCACTTTCAGGTGTGCGGATTTTATATTCGTAAATGCTCTACAGTTTTTGAATTCTTTTCATCATTATCTAGTCTAAACATGAAAGTCTCATTCAGAGTTTAAATAATATTGTGTAACTTGTTTTCCTTATCTTTTGTGTACTAAGTTAAGCAACTCTGGATATTAGTTCCAGAACTTCTTAAATATCCCTTCTAAATCTGGCTTCATTTGTCTTCCTATTAAGTCTGCCACTTACAGCTCTGGTTTTGTCATTTTCAAAATGGAGTTTTTCTTTGCATAGACATAGCTTTATCTCCTCTTTATGGTTTATATTATCTACTAGAAGTTAATACTCTAATTTTTCATTAAAAAAAAAAAACCTTTTAAGGCATGTGTTCAATTCACATTTTATTTGAATTCTATTCCCTTCTAGAAAGCAAAAAAGAAAACACAGCAAAGTATCGCCTTGTTTGCAAAATTTTGCCTTAGAGTAAAAGTTAAATTGTTCAGGACCACTATGAAGCTGAACCACCCGCTCATCATTTCCCAAGACACATGTGACCATAGCCTATATGGTCCTCCTAACAAACAGGCAGGAAAAATAGGACTGTTTTTCACCTTTACAACTCTAATGGAACTGGGGGACTGGAGAAGATCAAAGGGTGGACTTTCTGATCTTGCTGAATGATCATTCTTTCAAAACTTGTTTTCCCTTCACCTGAATGTTAAATCAGCACTGGCAGTCATGGTACATTTTGAATACTCAAGACTTAAAAGCTCTCCTAACTAAATGAAGAACTGATTCAATAGGCAATCCTGAGAGTCTAACACTTCAGTGGAAGCAATAAATACCATTCCATAAGCTTCAGAAGTGACAAGCATAATGCCCCAGCTCTAGCTTTCTTAATGGTGGTCAGGAGCCTTATGCATTAGGGAAATTGAGAATGAAAAATGGGGGGGGAAAAAAAGACAATTACACCCACGTAATTTTCACCTCTGCAGTGCCCCCCAAACTCACCTGACACTACTACTATTAGAGTAACTTAGGTTCTAATCTTGATTTCATAACATCACTCTTTTGTGTTATTCTTTCGTTTAACAATAGAGAAACATTTGAATATATTTAGATATCTATTAGTCACTCACCCACTCATTGACAAAGTCCAACATTAGTATGTAACTTTGAGTTGTACCCCTTATTACTGGAATTTTCCAACATGCAAAATAGAATAACATCATCATTCCCCATGTACCCACAGTCCAGCTTTAACAATTATCGTTATATGGCCAGTATTGCTTCATCTGCTTCATACTTCATTTCACCAAATATCTTTTCAGTGTTCAAATTTCCCTGATTGTCTCATAAATCAGTTCAGTTCAGTCGCTCAGTCGTGTCCGACTCTTTGCGACCCCATGAATCGCAGCACGCTGGGCCTCCCTGTTCATCACCAACTCCCGGAGTTCACTCAGACTCACGTCCATCAAGTTGGTGATGCCATCCTGCCATCTCATCCTCTGTCGTCCCCTTCTCCTCCTGCCCCCAATCCCTCCCAGCATCAGAGTCTTTTCCAATGAGTCAACTCTTCGCATGAGGTGGCCAAAGTACTGGAGTTTCAGCTTTAGCATCATTCCTTCCAAAGAAATCCCAGGGCTGATCTTCAGAATTCCTACAATTGGTTTGTTTGAATCAAGAGCTAAACCAGATACATGCTTTGCATTTGGTCCCCACATCCCTTAAGTCTCATTTATTGCATAGTTTTCCCACTCCTTTTTATTTCCACCTAAACTTTCCCCCCACAACCTTTTACATTTAGAAAATGTTCAAACCAATAGAAATAAGTTGAAAGAATACTATGAACACTCCTTACCCTCCATTATTAACATTTTTGTTAACAATGTTAACGTCTTGCCTCATTTATTTTACTTCTCTCACATGTGTATTTTTGATGTACCATTTAAAAATAAGTTGCAGACATCATGATACTTTGTTCCTAAATGCTTTATCAAGTATCTTCTATAAATAAGAACATTATCCTAAATAATCACATCACAACTTAAAAACTGAATTATAAATTATAAATATTATAAATATATACTATACATAAATTATATACTAATTTATATTACAATTTTATATTACAGCTATTTATAATGCATGCATGCTCAATTGTGTCCAACTCTTTCTGACCCCATGAATTGTGTAGCCCACCAGGCTCCTCTGTTCATGGGATTTCCCTGGCAAGAACACTGGAGTGGGCAGCCATTCCGTTCTCCAGGGGATATTCCCGAGCCAGTGATCGAACCCGGATCTCCTGCATTGCAAGTGGATTCTTTACCTCTGAGCCACCAGGGAAGGCCTTAGCTATTTATAATAGCCAATGTTAATAGATTTTTAAATTTAAAATGTCCTTCATGGTATGAATAACATCTTCACAGGTTCAAGTACAGCATTTAGTTATTAACGTCTCTTTGGTGTCAATCTAGAACTGTCCTCATGCCTTCTTTGGTTTCCCTTTTTTTTAAAAAAAATTACTTTTAATTGAAGGATAATTGCTTTACAATATTGTAATGGTTCCTGCCAGATATCGACGTGAATCAGTCATAGGTATATACTTGTCCCCTCTCTCTTGAACCTCCCTCCCTGCTTTCCCTTTTTGAAGAGTCTAGTCAGTTGGCTTGAGAATGCCCCACATTCTGTATTAGCCTGGTTATTTTCCTCATAATTAGATCCAGATTAAACATTTGTGGAAGGAAAATACAGAGGTGATGTTTGCGTACCTGACTGCACATGATGACCATCTGTACCATCCTGCTAAGTTTATCATTTGGCTAACAGGTGGCATCAGCTAGTATTGCTCCCCTTGTGATACTACATCATGTTGGGGTGGGGGTGGGGAGTTGATGTAACGAGAGGCCCCGTGTAACATCCTATTCCCCAACAACCTTTCCCTCAATGAGCTTTATATTCATTGCTGATCACTGCCAAGTGAGTTATTACATTGGGAATAGCAGAATACTTATTACTTCATGTAATTTCTTCTGTATTTACTAGGTGGCATTGTTTAGTAAAGAAGAGCACTCTTCCCTTTCCCCTTTTAATAATGCTTACCATCATCATTCTTTATGATGCTCAAATTGTCCCAAATTTGACAAGCAGGTGCCCCCTCAAACTGGTTCCTGTGTCTTGCTCTACACCAACCTTAAAAATATTACTTTTCCTTTCTAATTAGCAAAGTAACACATATTCAAGGCAAAATATTTTGGAAGAGAAAACTGCGAAACAGGAGATGTTCCTATATTCCTCAACCTAAAAATAATTACTAATATTTTGATTGTCTTTCCAGGAGATAGAATTTTTTTTTCTCATCTGATATTTTGTTCCATAAAAACAGAAACATAATGCAGAGAATATCAACTTCTCGTCACTAAACTTATTTCCACAGCAACTATTTCCCACCTCATGAAGTATGATTCTATGCCATTATTTTTTTTAATTATTTTAATTGGAGGCTAATTACTTAACAATATTGTAGTGGGTTTTGCCATACACTGACATGAGTCAGCCATGGGTGTACATGTATCCCCTATCCTGAATCCCCCTCCCACCTCCCTCCCCATCCCATCTCTCAGGGTTGTACCAGTGCACCAGCCCTGAGCACCCTGTCTCATGCATCAAACCTGGACTGGCGATCTATTTCACATATGATAATATACACTGAAACATATATATTCTCTCAAATCATCCCACCCTCACTTTCTCCCACAGAGTCCAAAAGTCTGTTCTTTATGTCTGTGTCTCTTTTGCTGTCTCACATATAGGGTCATCATTACCATCTTTCTAAATTCCTTATATATGTGTTAATATACTGTATTGGTGTTTTTCTTTCTGACTTACTCTGTATAATAGGCTCCAGTTTCATCCACCTCAGTAGAACTGATTCAAATGTGTTCTTTTTAATAGCTGAGTAATATTCCATTGTGTATATGTACCACAGCTTTCTTATCCATTTGTCTGCCAATGGACATATAGGTTGCTTCCATGTCCTAGCTATTGTAAACAGTGCTGTGATGAACACTGGGGTACATGTGTCTCTTTCAATTCTGGTTTCCTCGGTGTATATGCCCATTAGTGGGATTGCTGGGTCGTATTATGACATTATTTTTGATGAGTTATTCATATGGATGAACCATAATTTACTTAACCAATACTCTGTGGCCAGGTATTTAGTTTGTCCCCAACTTCTTTGATTCTCAGCAAGTTTAAGTATTTTTCCTTATGTGTGCTGCTCATTTAGAGATATTCTTTTGTGAACTGCATTTTCATGTCCTGTGGTTGTTGATAAAACCTCCTTATTGGGAGGTTTATGGCTAAATTAATTTGTAAAATCTTTATTAAGTACCTCAATTTATTTTTAATTTTGTTTATAATGAACTCTAACATACAAGTCTCAATTAACAGAACTTTTCTTAGTCACATGAACTCATCTTTTACGTTCTACTTTCTGTCTTTGATAATACATTTATAACAGTCTTTCCCAACCCAAGATTATGTAAATATTCATCTATGTTCTATTATATTTCACTCCTCAATCCATCTAAAATTTCAGCTTTTATGTGGTTAAAACAGAATGAAAATGGATCCCTATCTCAAGCCACTAATAAAAACCTGAAATGGATTAAAGACTTAAGTGTAAGACCTGAAGCATAAAACTCCTAGAAGAAAGCGTAGGGGAAAATCTCCTTGACACTGGTCTTGGCAATCAGTTTTTAGGTATTACATCAAAAAGCACAAGCCACAAAAGCAAAAAAGTAGTAAAAGACGCTACATCAAACTGAAAAGCTTCTACACAGCAAAGGAAACAATCAACAAAATAAAAAGGCAATCTACCAAATGGCATCACCAACTCGAAGGACATGTGTTTGAATAAGCTCAGGAGTTGGTTGTTGGACAGGGAAGCCTGGCATGCTGCAGTCCATAGGGCTGCAAAGCATCGGACACAACTGAGTGACTGAACTGAACTTACCAAATGGAAGAAAATATTTCCAAATCATATATCTGATATGGGATTAATAACCAAAAAATGTAAATAACTCATACAACTCATTAGCAAAAAAAAAAAAATCCAATTAAAAAAAGACCAGAGGATCTGAATAGACATTTTTCCCAAGACACACAAATGGCACACAGGTACATAGAAAGGTGCTCAACAGTGCTAATCATGAAGGAGATGCAAATCAAAATCCCAATGAACTATCACCTCACTCCTGTTAGAATGGCTATCATCAGCAAAACAAGATATTAAAAGTGTTTATGAGGATGTGGAGAAAAGGAAACCCTTGTGCACAGTTAAAAGGAAAGTAAATTATTGCAGCCTCTGTGGAAAACAGAATGGAGATTTCTCAACAAGTTAAAAATAGAACTACCCTGAGATCCAGTAATCCCACTTTTGGTTTACACCCAAAGGAAATGAAAACAGGATCTTCAAATTATCTGTATACTCCCCATGTTTACTAAAGCATTATTCACAATAGCCAAAATATGAAAACAAGTGTTTGGCAGTGGGCAAGTGGATAAATGTGGTAAATATATGCAATGGGATATTTTTCAGCCAGGAAAAAGAAGGAAATGCTTCCATTTGTGACAACATCAATGAATTTTAAGGTCATTATGTTAAGTGAAATAAATCAGACAAAGACAAATGCTATATGACCTCACTTATACGTGGAATCTAAAAAAGTCAAACTCATAGAAACAGAGTATAGTGATGGTTTCCAGGGGCTGAGGGTGTGGGAAATGTCGGTCAAAGGGTACAAACTTCCAAGTAAAAGATGACTAAGTTCTGGGGATCTAATGCACTGCATGGTGGTTACTGCTAATCCTGTATTATGCACCAAAAAGCTGCTGAGTAGATCCTAATATGTTCTCATCACAGAAAAGAAATGGTGATTATGTGACACAATGGCAGTGTTAGCCAAGACTACAGAGGTAACCATTTTTCAACGCAGGAAGGTATCAAATCAACACACTTTACAAGTTAAACTTACATAATGTTATCAGTTACACCTCAATAAAGCCTGGAAATAAAAAAAAGACAAGTGAGTGGCACACATGGATTAAAACCCAGGCTTCTGGCCTCAGAGCTTTACACTAAACAACTGTAACTGAGGGCCGTAAAATAAACCACAGTTATCTTCTTTCTCTAGTGACACTGAGGTTCTCTGCAATCTTCTGTACCATAAACAAAATTTTCAGTGAACATCACTGTGCCAATCTACTTGTGAATATGTAGAACATCTCCTGAGGGTATATCCTCAAGTGGAATAGAAATGGAAATATTTTAGGTTTTTTTGAAAAGTAGAGCAGGTGTTATTTAAAATTTCCTTCCTTTCAGAAAAAAGAAAAATTTTTTTTCTCACAGAATATATGGTGCATGAAGGCAGGGATTTTGTCTTTTTTTGTTCAATGCTCTACTCTACATGAGACATAATAGATATTTGGTAAGTGTATGAGTGGTTCTTAAATATCAGGTTTTGTTGCCTTAATTATGCAAACTTTGTATAGGGTTGAAAAGAATCTCTGAGAATTTCTATTTACTCTTTATGTGTTGAGAATTTTACCAAAACCTCAGGTTTATCCCCAAAGGAGACTGGGAAAGAGCATTCTTCCTAGACTCCAGTACTTCCTCTAGATGTTATCGGAACCTTCCCCAATGACTGTAAGCTGGGAGGCAGGAAACAGGTTCAGCAACTCAGCAACCTGAGGAGAATGGGGAGGGAGACATAGCTGTAAAAATCTTGAGCCTGATCAAGGTGTGGCTGATCTTCTTGGTGCTGCCAACTGCAATGCCAAGGCTAAGCCTTGCCCTTAGGCAGATGGAGCTCAGCCATCACCAGCTTCATGAACGCCGCCAAGCCACAGGGGCTAAGGGCATTCCAGTAAATAGTTCCCAGGCCATCCCAGGCTCACTCTCGTCCTCACACCTCCAAAGCAGGGCATGTTTATGAGATTCCAAACCAGACTCCTAGTTAGCCCTCATGTGCCAGAGTGGCTCCACTGCACTTTCCAGCAGAAATTCCTTTCAATGTCTTGCGTGTGAACAGCAACTTTCCAGAGAATTCAGCAATGCCACAGGTTTCTCCTATGTTTAATGCTTTGCTGGTCAACTCAGTCATGCTCCGACGAGAAGGAATCACGTAATAACATGTGGGTTCCTTACCCTGACGGTTGAAATACAGATAAACTAAGCTCTTTTTATCAGAGAAGGCAATGGCAACCCACTTTAGCACTCTTGCCTGGAAAATTCCATGGACGGAGGAGCCTGGTGGGCTGCAGTCCATGGGGTCGCTAAGAGTTGGGCACGACTGAGCGACTTCATTTTCACTTTTCACTTTCATGCAATGGAGAAGGAAATAGCAACCCACTCTAGTATTGTTGCCTGGAGAATCCCAGGGACAGAGGAGCCTAGTGGGCTGCCGTCTATGGGGTCGCACAGAGTCGGACACGACTGAAGCGACTTAGCAGCAGCAGCAGCAGCAAGCTCTTTTTATAGGGTATTGACAAGTTTTTTCATTACACAACAGATTGAAATCAACCTCATTACACTTTGATCAGGTCACTCTCACTGGCCTCTTCCTTTGGTGCAGAAGAAAAAAGTCTGATTTGAAATAAGGAGAATTTATCCACTATGACCTTGATCAAGATATGTAACTTCTTGAAATAATGCCATTTGCAGCAATATGAACAGACCTAAAGATTATCGTACTAAACAAAGTCAGAAAGAGAAAGACAAATACCAAATGATATCATTTATATGTAGAATCTAAAATAACAATACAAATGAACATAATCTATGAAAAAAAAATAGATTCACAGATATACAGAACAGACCTGTGGTTACCAAAGCGGAAGGGGGAGGGAAGGGAAGGAATGGGAGTTTGGAATTGGCAGAGGAAATTATGTGTAGGATGGATAAACAACAAGGTCCTACACAGAGAACTATATTCAATATTCTGTGACAAACCATAATGGAAAATAATGTGAAAAAGAATATATACATATATATATATGAGTCATTTTGCTGTACAGAAAAAATTAACACAACACTGTAAATCAACTATACTTTAATACAATTTTTAAAAAAGATATATAACTTCTTAGAGTTTAGTGTCTTCAGCTTGGACTAGATGAACTCTGTGAGAACTTCCTGATCCTTTCCTGAGATTTTCCTATGAGAATATTCTTCCCCTTTCGTTTCTTTCTCTATTTCTACTGCTTCTC
Organism: Bos indicus; assembly: GCF_029378745.1. Lineage (NCBI taxonomy): Eukaryota > Metazoa > Chordata > Mammalia > Artiodactyla > Bovidae > Bos > Bos indicus. Next base: position 28,446,286 of record NC_091771.1, on the reverse strand, counting down.
TAATCGTAACCACACCTATGACATTACATGGCCCAAATTCAGTAGGATCTTCTTCCCATACCCCAGTAGCTCAAGGACTATAGTGGTGGTGATTCTCCTGTTACCTTTCTAGTACACGACTGAGAAAAGACACTGCACTGTGTGTTCTTACTCTCCATGATCACAGGTAGCATATATAGTCCTGTTTCTTCCCAACCTTCAGAGAGAGGCACTGCAAGGACTCTCAGCACTGGGGAGAAGAGATTCTAGGAACCACCTTAGGAAAAAAATCACTAAAAATATAAAAAGTCAGTAGCTTCTCCAAGTAGACCTGAGTGGCTAAAAATCTGAGATGGCACCTGCCTGATGCTCTAATTTTCATACACACAGACCTGGAATACTACAAACTCTCTATTTTGACCTTGCTTTTACTTATGAGAACCCTAGCCTCATAATTAAAAACACCATGGTCCAGAGCACTGTGGAGCGAATATGCTCTGGGGTCTAATTACTCACTACTTAGTTAACCTAACTAATCCCCTCTTCCCACTGCTTCTCATATTTTTTTTTTTAAACTGCATTTGGTTTAAAGTGTACCTTCGTCCCCATCTCTGTTCTATCATTGCATCACATCAGGAAAGCATCCTTTCACCTCCTTGGACAGCTCTGGTGCCAAGAAATAATGAAAACTTATTTCTCTTGATGGAAAATTACAAGTCATCCAGACATATGAATAAGGAGAAAAGACAGCTGTCAGTGAATATCCTTTGAGCCTACTGAATCCATATCACAAACCATTTTTGATGGTGCCTAAACAAACATTGCAAAGGATGTGTGTCATAAAGCATGGTCCCCAGGCTTTGCTTTGACTCAAACTTAAAGATTTAAAATGCATGAACTGACTTAAGGTTGAGAACTTTTAATTTTTCAAACAAGACCATTAAAATTAAAAAAAAAAAAAGACTACCCTAAACTATTGCCATTTCAAAAGGATGTTTTAGTCATATATTCATGTAAGGCAATATTATTCAGTCACAAAGTAATGAAATTCTGACACATGCTATAACATAGATGAACCCTGAAAACATTAAGCTAAGTGAAATAAGCCATACACAAAAGGACAAATACCATATGATTCCCCTTTCATAAGGTATCTAGAGTAGTCAAATACAGAAATAGAAAACTGATCAGAGGTAGGTTACCAGGAGCTGAGGGGAAGGGAGATGCATTGCTTAATGGATAGAGTTTCTGTTTGTGGTGATAAAAATTTTTTATAAAAGACAGTGGTGATGACAGCATATCACGTAATTAATAGCCCTGAATCGGACACACTTAAAAACGGTTAAAATGTCCTCAAAGGGGGGACATTACACACACACACACAGAAGAAAGCACAGAAGTAAACAGAAGTCCACAGATGTTTTCATTGAAGTCAGAGGAAAGAACAGGTGCAGATCCAAATGAGTATATATCAGTTCAGCTGTGGAAACAAATAGTTCTGGATCACCTGCTGAGGGTAAAAGGGTCTTGGAATTGGAATTCTATTTCTTCTCTCAATCCTATACTTTTTTATCCAGCTTTTTAACATTCTCCGTGGTCTGGCCATGGGGTTACCTAACCAACACACTCAATATGAACAATTCACTGCAATCAAGCCCTGCTACTCGTGAGCCTAGAACACTCAAGGTCTTTCCTATCCCCATCATCTTATGTATGATGCTAATCCTTTTCCTTGGCTTTCTGGTCTTCAGACATCCTCCTGGTCTTCCAGGGCAGTCTGAGAACCACCTCCACATGGAAGAGACTAGCTCTTCCCTAATTATCCTATCCTCCTAATAACCATCCTCAGTGACTCCACTGGCCTTGACCACCACCAGCACAGAAGAGGCTACTTCCCATGAGACTTTACTTACCCACAGCAGTGTGCTGGTTACTATCTTCCATTTGTTAGTCATGTGTAGGCTCCTTCTCTCAACCTTATATTATATATACCTTACTGTGCTTAGTCACTTCAGATCAGATCAGATCAGTCACTCAGTCATGTCCGACTCTTTGTGACCCCATGAATCGCAGCACGCCAGGCCTCCCTGTCCATCACCAACTCCCAGAGTTCACTAAGACTCACGTCCATCGAGTCAGCGATGCCATCCAACCAGTCGTGTCCAATTCTTTGAGCCACCATGCACTGCAGCCCACCAGGCTCCTCTGTCCACGGGAATTCACCAGGCAAGAATACTGGAGTGGGTTGCCAAGCCCTCCTCCTGGGGATCTTCCCAACCCTGGATTGAACCCAGGTCGCATTTCTGGCAGATTCTTTACCATCTGAGGTGTTAATAGTCTTATCAGTACTTAGGAAATACTTCTATTGTTGACTAGTGAGTAATTAACAATAGTTGGTATTTATGAAGACCACACATTCTACAGTGCTTTCACATTCATAATCACAGGATGATTGTTTTTTTTAATATAAATTTATTTTAACTGGAGGCTAATTACTTTATAATATTGTACTGGTTTTGCCATACACTGACATGAATCCACCACGGATGTACACGTGTTCCCCATCCTGAACCTCCATCCCACCTCTCTCCTCATCCCATCCCTCTGGGTCATCCCAGGGCACCAGCCCCGAGCAACAGGATGATTGTTTACCACAGTATCTTAAATCCTCACAATAAACTAACTAAAGGAATATTAGCTCCATTTTAATGAAAAAGAACCTGAGGTGTTCAATCAAATGATCTATACTAGTTCACAGGCTAATAAAATGTAATAAAATAGTTCATAATTAAACAATTAATAGCCCTGAGTAATTAAAATCAGTCTCCTTACAGATTAAAAAAAACTTCTTTGTATGTCCAAACCAAGAATAACCCTAGGGAAGCCCTTTATATAAAAAATTACTTATTTACTTGGTTATTTAATAAATGCTTCATCATACAACCTATGTCTATAGAGCCAAGTTATTGAATAAAACTACTTGCAGTTAAAAAGTTATTTTCGCCTTTAAAAAGTTTGCAAACTTTTTATGGAAAAAGTTGAGAAAAAAATGAGAAAGTCAGGGGCAAAAGTCTGTATTCTACCCACTGCCTAAAAATCAACTATAGATACTTATCTTTTTACACATTTCTTAAAACAAAAAATGGTATTTTTGTGTATATTAGAACATAGATGTCAAACGTACATCTATGTTTTCATTAATAACACGTGACTTATAAGCCAATCCTCTATTTTTGTACACTTAAGTTGGCTCACATTTTTTTCTAGGACATCAAAACTCTGCTTAACATCCCTCTAATCTCATGCACTTGTCCAGTTATTGCCTTAGGATGAATTCCTGGAAGTAGAGTTTACAGGCCAATGACAATAACCTATTTTTGAAATGCTTTTTAAATGAAATAGAGGTGATAAAACACATATAGCAGGGAAGCTAATTTTTTAGTACTCTGATGTACTTAAAAATTTTAAGGCAGATAAAAACTTCAACTGTTTTTTAACATGCCCATAGAATTTAAATAGATGTTTTCCACATTCCAGTCCCTGCAAAGTGTGAAAACATACAGATGAAAAGCACAGAAATCTAACATTGATTTGGGACACCAGACAGAGCCTAATTTCAAAAGCATTTTTATTTGTTTAATCAAATGAGAAATGAAAGTTAAGTAGAAAAAAAGATGAACCTGCATTTGTAAAAGCAGATCTCCTCCAATTTTTTTTTAAGTTTTATTTTCCTGATTCAAGAAATACATGCTCATTATAGAAAATTTGGAATATACATAGAATAATAAAAATATGAATTTCCCAGAATCCAACAATACATAAGATAGCCTTACAGTTTTTACTACTTTCTTACCTACGTGTATTTTTTTTAAAAACAATTTGCAATCCTCCTTTTCTCCCCACAAATGGCCTGTGACGTTCTGCATCCTCACTGCAGGCCTCTCTCCTTGCTGAGCTGTGGCTTGTATCCTTGCCTGTTCTCCTGATTTCCATGTAAATACACAACCCACCTCAAAGCAGGGCCAAAGTTCTGTGTTCTCAGAATTGCCCAGGTCCAGCCTATCAAGAGACCTCACAACGTCAGCTCCCAGCTGCCTCCTTCACTTCAGAGTCAGGCTTCTCCCCAGGAACACCATGAAGATGATCTCAGCTGGTCAACATCTTCAGCAGAAATGAACACCTCTTAAAATGTATACAGCGGTTTAAGGTTTAACAAGTTCTCTCACACAGATGTAATCCTCACAGGAGTCCTCTGAAGCAGATGGAGCAGATTTCCCTGTTTAACAGGGAAGGAAACTGAGGAGTTGAGAGCACAGCTATTCCATGGCAGAGCTTGGATTTGAAGCCATAAATTAGGACTTCCCTAGTGGTCCAGTAGTTAAGATTCTGCATTTCCAATGCAGAGGCACAGGCCCGATCCCTGTTCCAGGAACTAAGGTCCCATGAACCATTGGGTGCGGCCAGAAAAAAAGAAAAGCCATAAATTGACTCAAAGTTCAGAGCTCTTTACCTAGCCTTTACTAACAAAACACTTTTAAGTCTTACAATTAGAAATTAAGAGCTAGAAAGATCTTCAGTAAATCATCTAACCTAATCTCTTACTATTCACTTATAAGGAAAGTAAAGAACAGGTGACTGTCCAAAGTCACCAAACTGTTTTGTGACAATGAGGATCTAAAAGCAAAGTCTTCAGACTTCCAGGCCAGTGCTCATGGCAGCCATTCCTAGAAAGACGTTCTTTAATAAGTTGGTCTCTTATCTGGTGTCTTCCACTTAGCCAAAAGTCAACCAGGAATTAAAATCTTAAAAGTGTAGCTGTTAGAGCCAGAAGGGACCTTAAGATCAACCAGGCCAACGCACTAGCTTTGGAAATGAAGAAAGTTGAGGCCTAAAACACACCACTTCTGCTGTTCAATTCTGTGCACCCTGCACTCACCATATTACTCCCCTCTGGGTAGCTCGAAACAAAATCTGGCCAAAGACGTTTATTCCCTTCTTGGACACAGTGTGTGAGAGGCGACAGATCAGCAAGGCCAAAGTAAAACTGAAGAGGGTTTGACTGCAAGAAGTATCTGGTTGGTAACAGATGTACCCACCATGACTATCATAAAATAATCAAGTTCTGCCAGGTTCCAGGAAAGCTTCCCCATTCTCCACTCAGAGAAAAGACCTATTGAAATGTGTGTCGTTCTTAGAAAAGGGTACCAATGGCCATTTGGAAGTCACCAGTTCCTTGAATCTGTGAAAATGTAGCAATAAGGTTTTGCTAAAGGCAAATCAGCCAGGAATCCTAATTAAAACTGGAAGCACATCCCCAGGGCTGTCATCTTTCCCTGACCCTACAGGACCCAACCCTTCCTCCCACGTTCTTTGTGTACCATTCAAATCCGCTTCTGATTGTTCGCTGCTACCTGGATTCTTTTTCTAAGGTTCCACAGTTCCACGGCCAGCCCCTATGATTCTACAGCTAGCTAGCCTTATGTCTCTGGTGAGATGGAAAGCTCTTTGAGGGCCAGGGACCACTTCTACTGAACACATACTACTGCCAGACACTGCACTTTTGCAGGGTAAGATATGGCCCCCACCTTCAAGAAACTTACAGGATAAACAAAACCATGTGCAAAACTGAGCACAGCCGCAGAGGTGTAAACAGGAAGCGGAGGAGCCCTGAGTACGAGGATAACAGACTTGAGTCTTAAAGCGCTGTTGTAATCAGTTAAGAGAAAGGGCAACGGAGGGGCAAGCCAGGCAAAGGCAAACCAGGCAGGCGGGCCAGCGTCAGCAAAGCCAAGGAGAGAAACAGTTCAACGCTGCAGAGTGGTGGGAGTTGAGGCTGGAGCGGCAGGCCTAGCAAGGTGGCCAAGGCAACAAGCCCGTGTCATTCACGCTGCCCCGATACGGGGGCAGCTGACGCAATTCGCGGGTAAACTAATTTGGGCGCCTTGGGGACAGTTGAAAGGCTGTGTCGGTGACGGCCTGCGAGGCCACGCGACCCCCTTCCAGGGGCACCTGTGCGCCTTCGCAGTCACCAAAGCACACGCGGGGCTGCCTCGACCTGCCAGATATTCTACGCGATCGCGCGCCCTGGCCCGGCCCCGACCCCCGGCCCGAGCGTCTCCGCTCTGGTTTAAAACGCCTGTTGACGCACTGTGGCGGGTGCCTGCACGCCAGCGGGCGGCCCGGCGGTCTCCTCTGCAGTCGCCATCGGGCTTTCCCAAAGAAGGCTGCCCTTGGGCCCCCGACCCCAGGCTGCGAGAGTCGGGGAGAAGGCGTCCAGCCCCGCTGGCAGGGGTCCGCGCGGTGGGGGGCGGGGGTGGGGGGGCGGTGCCATGGGGGCTCGCGCCAGGCGCGGTGCAGACCACCGTCCTCCCGCGAGGGCGCAGCCTGGGAACCCACGGCACGGGCCGCCGCGTCTCAGGCCCGCGGCCCGGCCGGGAACCGGGTGGCCCGGCTTCCCCTCGGCAGGCGCGGGCTGGACCGGAGCCCGACGGGGACTCGGCGCGCGGCGCATCATTACCTGGCCAGTGTAGTTTTCCCCGAGCCCGGGAGGCCTCGCAGGAGGTAGAGGTGTTTCCGAAAGCTGTGGCGGCGCGGAGGTGTCCCACGCAGGGGCGGCGGGGCTGGCGGCCGAGGCGGCGGTGGCTGCTGCTGCCGGAGGCTCAGCCTCCCAAAGGATTCAAGAAAACTCTCCTCCATGGGGTGGGGGCTGGCGGCGAGAGCCCTGCGTTCCCTTTCCTGAAGTCACGGTCTTGGCCAAAGCTGTTGTTTTTGTGGCTCTCCGGCCATGTGATAGATGGAGGGGCGGGCGCTCGCAGCCCAGCCCCTCCTTCCCACCCGCCCGAACCGCGCTGCGTGGGAGGGGTCGTCCCTACCTGGAAAGCCGGGGACGCTGGGAGACTGACAGCCGGGAAAACCTCCACTCCCCTCCCACCGCCCACCCTCACCTCCAGCCCAGACCATGCCTCCCTGCCCCTGTCGCCCTGGGCCCACCGAGCAGGACACTGGTCACTTCCCCGGGCGGCCCGTGTGGAAGGCAGGCCTTCTGCAAAAGCCCTACCCCATCCCACCGCCCACTAGGCCTTGAAAGTGAAATAATTTTAGTTGAGGAAGAGAACGTGAACAGCATTTTGAACAGTAACAGTAAAAACCATAGTCTCCCCCAGTTTGTGAGCACCAATATCTGGCTGGTGTCCCAGTGGCTAATGCCACTCTCCCAGGACCTGTATAATTCTCCCCTCCTCCACCCTTTTTTTTTTTTAAATTCTTCTTTATCAGCGGGCCAAAAATATTTTTAGAAAGCTTTGTTGCTTCTACATAACTTTAGAAATCTCTTCTTTAAAACAAGGCACCCCTTAAAACTCAGACAGATTTATGAACAGTAGTATAAACTAGGCCTCCTGAGAAAGAAGGGTTACTGCCCAGGTACACGCTTTGTTGCCTGAAAAGACATGGTCTCCCCTGAAACTATTTCAGCTCCCCAGGGAAAGGAGCAGTCTACTGACACTAGAGAGAAGCATCCAGAATTCAGTTCTAAGTTCTGGGAACTGGTGAGCGCCAGTTGGTTGATCACCACAGTACCTTCCAATATTTCACACTCAAGAGTGTGATAGAAAGATCCTATTTTCTGAACTAAAATCTAAGAAGCGTGGACTGAAAGAGACAGTATTGAAAATTAACACCATCCTGGAAAAATCCCAGATACATGGTGGCTTGGGCTGTAATAACCATTGTAAAGCAAATACATTTTGTTTCAGGCAGCTAAGGTATGAAAATTTTGAAAAGGAACTGTGAAGAAAAGCAATTTACTTCTAAAACAAAACCCAGGAATTGCACAATGAGCTCTGGAAGGCACTCTCCAAGCAGGGAGGGGCTCTATGCTCAGAATTTCACCTTCCTCTTGGGGTTCTACTAGGGAGGGGCAGAGGAGGACAGGGCGGTGAGCTACTCTCTCTTGACATATCCCTTCCCAGCATCTGAGCAAGGATTTTTAGCACTGCTGAGAAACACTGAAATCTCAAAAGCTTCTCTAAATATTAGGGGAAAACCATAAGGAACAGAGACTATAGATGAATCATAAAAATATGTGATGCTTATCATGTATGTATCCTATCATACTTCTATGTATCCTAGCATACTTCTTACAAGAACTTTTTGCCCAGCCTCAAATACTACCTTTTCCATTCTAGACTTGTGTTCTCTAATATAGGAGTCACAAGCCACACGTGAAATATGACTGGTCCAAGTGAGACTGGGGCATCCCTGGTAGCTCAGCTGGTAAAGAATCCACCTGCACTGCAGGAGACCTGGGTTCCATCCCTTGGTTGGGAAGATCCCCTGGAGAAGGCAACAGCTACCTACTCCAGTATTCTGGCCTGGAGAATCCCATGGGCTGTATAGTCCAGGAGTCGCAAATTGGACACAATTGGACACAACTGAACGACTTTCACTTTCACTTTTCACTTTCAAGTGAGATTAAAATACATACTGAATTTCGAAGGTTCCATATGAAAAAAATGAAGTAAAATATCTCAATAACTTTTATATTCATGTGTTGAAATGATAGTATGGTGAGTACATTAGGTTAATATATTATTAATTTCATCTGTTTCTTTTTGCTTTTTAATGTGGCTAGTAGAAAAGTCTGAATTATGTATGTGGCTGACATATCTCTATTGGACAGTGTTGCATGCGACTTCTGTCCATTTCCATTTCCTTCTGTAGAGGGTGTCCCAGGCAGCATGGATAGGGCAGCAGGACACACAGCTTTGGGGACTAGAAGTTTGGGCACACTGAGACTGCAGTGTAGGGGGCAGCTGGAGCAATGAAGGAGGTCCTGGGAAATGTGAGTGTGCTGTTAGAAGAGAGGCCTGGAGCTGGAGGCAAGAGCTTTGGAAATTCCTGCCCTGTGAGAAGATGGAGAATAGAGCAGACAGCTGAAGTCGGGGCTCAGGGATCACACTTAAGGACTGTGCCCCCTCCCCCCCAGCAAAGTGGATCTGTTGAAAGAAAGTACAAAGGACAGACAGAATTGAGGAGAAAAAGGCTGGCAGTATCTGAAAGTGACCCTAGACACTTCTTTCTCTTAGCTCTCAGATTTAACTAGTCAATAGGCTCTGTTTTCCCCAATTTATTCCTCAGAACCACAGTTCGTTTAAGCTGTTTGTGTATCTGTTTCTTCCCACTAGACTAAGTTCAAAGGCAAAGACAGCGTCACCCTTGTCACCCCAAGAGCTAACACAGCCTCTGACGTTCAGAGGTGCTCAATAATTGTATATGGACCTGAACTGCCTTCTCAGTGAATGAGTCTGAGCATGGGCTTTACTAAAGATTAAGACTGAACAAAGATAGGGACAACTTCAACTGAGGAGTAATGTAAACACAGTCAGTGACCACATCAGCAGTTCTGAGGGTCACAGTAATCTCAGATAACGTCTACAGTCAGATCCTCACTGCCCTAACAAGGTGGCAGCCTCCAGAGAGGAGGGCTACCCCGGGTCAGAGGATCCCTGTGATTAAAACTCCTTCATGCCCTCAGTTCATCCAACCAGGTTTTTCAGCTCTCAAGTTCTATTCTATTTCTCTAGAATGTGATGACCAGCACAATCTCACTTTGCTGTCCTACAAACCATTGCTATGATGAGGTAAAGAAAATAATCTTAGAAGTAGTTTTTGGCAAGCAAAGAAACATTCAAATCTTTCTCTAATTATTACTGCTTAACAAGATGTGGAAAAACAAGGGGGTACACAGGAAGAGCTCATGGAAACCAGAAATTTAACCCTTGAATCTATAGTTCCAAATACTCCACAATTTGGAATGCTTAAATCAGCCCCAGGTTTCTCCCCTGGAGATGCCATATGGCAGAAAGTCTGAAACCAAGATGAAGCTTCCAAAGCGGTGTAACCAAAGACCCTGTAACAGAGGAGAATCATTTAAAATAGAGGTAGTAGCTTCTCAATTCTCATTCTATGTCCTTTCTTCCCCTACCAAAAGCTTTTATCTGATTTCCCTACCAAAAGTTTTGATCTGAATTTTTACTCAAAAACATGTCTTATATACATTTTTACCTTGTTACATATATATATATATATATATATATATATATGAATGACATGAATTGAAAGAATAGGAAAGCATCCATCTGTGCCTCCTTAGCTGTTTCTCTGGGGGACCCCTTGTTGCTCTAGCACCTCCAGCTTTCACCTTCCACCAGTCTGCACTGCACTATTTGGCCATTCAGAGGTAGCGCCTCTCTACTTAAAACTCCTCCTTTCTGGCTCTTCCCTCGTCCTTCCCCTAGAAGCTGGATGAAGGATACAGGAAGCTGGAAGAGATTAGGGAAGGGGGACAATGGGACGGCAGTCATGCAGAGTGTCTGCTGGGCTGAATCAACAGGGGAAATGCTCAGGACTCGGTGGCCTGGGATAAGTCTGCCAACAAAGAAATGTCCTCTGGATAAGACTGACTTTGCTCATTCTAACCTCACATTACCACTGCCTCCTACATCCCATCCCTCTATTTGAGGTCATACGCCTCTCCCAAGGCGATAACCATAATCTGTTTCCAAGCACCAAGTATTTGCCACTATGCATAGGGACACTTGAGGAGTGTAAGATTTGAAGAGGAAGCCTGGGAGGTGGGGAAAGTCATCCCAGCCCATTTTTCTAAAGCTTCATTCTGGAAATTAGGGCAAGGTAATAAAGGTAGTGGCTGGAGAAAGCTGGGGGCATCCTGGACCCTAAGTACAAGCCTGGGTGGATAGTTAGCTGATACGCTTCAATACGGCACAGAGTCTCAGAATTGGTCATTAGCTATGCCATACTCACTGTTAAATATTTATACTATTACCCTTATGCACAGCCATGGTGGTGTATTCATTAGAAATCCATAAATGTTGCTACTGAAGGGCCCTAAGAAAGCAAAGATTTGCCAGATGCCAGAGTCTCCTCTGCAGCCATCTGTGTTTCAACCCTAATACTTATCATCTCTTGTCTGAAATCATTCCATTCTAGGCCAAAGGTGAGTCCAGTTTCACAACAGCACTAGGAGCCTGCACAGAGAGCAAGATCTCAGGGAGTTCAATCAAACATTGGATACCTTGGTCTCTGTCTGGATCAGACTTATGGTCTAGCAGAAAGATAAACTGAAACTGTACAAAATGAACTAGGGAAAATGTTGAGCTATTTTAAATAAAACACTCAATTCCCAACCAAGCAGAAGGAATACAAATAGTTAGCTTCCACTCTCTCATTGAAACCCCAGGAGAATGTAGAGGCTTTTTTTGGGGGGTGGGGGGAGCATTAGGAGAATGGGGGATATGATTATTATTTTTAAGTATTAATATAAACTGTAAGAAAAAAGATCACAGCAACAAAATAATTAAAAACTGGAAAGCAAAAGGCCTAGTGTTAACTAATTTGGAAAAACAATTAAGAAACAAAACTTGAATTATAGAAAGCCAAGAAGAAATACCGTTTACTCTGCATAACCCCTAAAATTTCAGCAACTGGAAAATTCAGGGCTAGAGGTGAGGCTCTAAATAGGAAAGTCAGTTAAAAGTCTGTTTAAGAAACAAACATCCACAGACAGGCAGCTGCCGGCCCTCTAGAGAAGCCTGGAGGTTTATTCCCTGGAGAAGATAAAACAGGATGAGAAGAGTAGAAGGTAAGATAAGGTAGGCAATGCTCCCTTTCTGAAAATAGGGATTACATAAATGCCTACATGTTGAATAATGAGAAATCACACCTTGTTTTTCAAATATGAATTTTCATATTTGAAATCTGTTAAGTACCATTAAACTAAAATAATAGCAATAATAAAAATAATAGTTACTGTAGTATAGTGCAAGTCCCACAATCCCTAACCAAAATCCTTGAGGTAAGAATTGTTTCAGAATTCAGAAAGTTCTGAGTGAGGTCTAGGGCACCCCTGGTAATTAAACACATTAATATTTCTCCAGTGAAATTTCTGAAAAGTCACACTAACTGGGGTAAATAAGGAGTACAACTAACCTGACTGTTCAGGTCAAATTTTGCTGCCAACTTAGTTTTAATGCCAGACATTTAAGAAACAAAACAAAACAACTTTTGGTTTTCAGAGCTTTCTGGATTTGAAATTCTACAAATGGAATCATTGACCCACATTTGGATAAAGGGGCCTATCCTTCTATTCCAATGCAATTTTTAAAATAATCTACTCAAGTTTCCTGGGTCTTATTTTCTTCATGAAATAAAATAGGGCAAGTATCTTCAAAATTAGATAATAAATTATTCAAGTTATTACCTCTTTTGCTGAGTTTTTTATTAGTATTCAGGAAACTGATCAGAATAGTTGAACAGATTATTCAAACCAATTTCAGTCCAATGACTATATCACTCTACATTATCCTTTGGGTTGGCACTGAGCTCTCTTTCTTGATGATCAGGATCTTCAACAGTACCTGGAAGATGGAGAATTCAACTGCAAACAAACACAAGCCCAGACAAGTCCAGACAGAATGGTGACAAGAATGGAGTTTGTTGTCAGTTTCCCAAGCTCATGACTATTTACACACCCCTACAACTAGCATCCAGAATTTCACACTGTCCCCACAGCTCCCACACCCTGCCTGGTCTTGCTTCATTCAAGAGCCTGTCCTCTGGATTCTGCCCAACCTTCTGTTTCTAAATCAAAACCTGGTCTATGTCCCATTCCCTGATTATCCAGCTTTTTACACTGTAAAGTTAAAAATAAATACACTTAATTCATGCAAATGTGTTAACAAGTTTATTAAGTCAATACATTGCTCTGCCAGGAGCACTTCAAATCAAAGCTGCAACCAACAAAGATACTCAGGGGAAGGGAATTAACCCTTATTAAGAGCCTATTATTTTTCAAAAACTTTGCACAATTTATTTCATTTAATCCTCATTTAATATCCCCATGACAGATGAGTATCATAAACCAGTTTTTTTTTTTTTTTTTTCTTTTTTTCAGGTGAAAAAATTGCAGCTTTGAGAAGACAATTTGTTTAAGGTCACATACCCGGTCGGCAGGAACTTCAAGATGGGAATCCCCATTCTCTTTCCAGCAGGCTGCCCTACCTCCTTAAAGGAGTGAGGCAGTATAAATACTCTGGCCACCAGCAGGAAGAGGATTTGAGGCTCCAAGAGCCAACCACATTCTCTTGCTATTTCCTTCTTTTTAAATTTCTGTTTACCACTTGAGGCCCACTGATCATTATGCCAAAGACAAAACCAAAAGGCCCATTATCATTACAATTATAAAAATCCTGTACATAGCTACAGCACTCATAAAATTCCCCCACAAGAGAAGACTAATAATTAGAGATGTCTGCTCTATGAGGTTCACAGAGGGCAGTCAGTTTAGCATGAATGTAAAAGATGAACACAAAAGTCAAAAGTATGGTTCATAAAGTGTCCTTGACACAAAATCAGCATATAGAAAAGACCTGCCGAATTAGCCACTGCCAAATATGCCCATGCTTATTGTGTGCTGTTTATCCTGCTGTCACACAGAGGGGAAAGGTAAACACTCACTTCCTAACTTCAATCCTCACATAAGCTCCATGAGGCCAGTTTTCACTGCTACATCCTCGGTGTGTAGAAAAATGTCTAAACTGAGGCAACTCAATAAACATTTGCTGAACAAATGAATGAATTTGTTCATGTCCTTTCTCTGGAATCTCTTCCCCTCCTCTATCTATCCCACATTTTTTGCTGCTGCTGCTAAGTCGCTTCAGTTGTGTCCGACTCTGTGCCACCCCATAGACGGCAGCCCACCAGGCTTCTCCGTCCCTGGGATTCTCCAGGCAAGAACAATGGAGTGGATTGCCATTGTGGGTCCTTTAAATATCTAATCTCTTCTCCCAAATCTTTAGCCTTTCCCCTTCTTTCAGCAGAACCTTATTTAAAACAAACAGAAATATTTTTACTGGGTATATGTGCGTTTCTGAGTTAGCTGAGAAATGGAAACACAGAATACTCTTAGAAATAAGAGTTATAATGAAAAGAGAAAACATATGGTTAATGCAGAGTATATTCAATTCTTATCAAATGCAGATATATACTGAAATAGTAGCAGCTGTGTTTATCTCATAATTTAGGTATTTGAAAAAAAAGTGCAATGTGTTTATTTTAATGTCAGTTTGTGTCAAGTTTAAAATATAACATGCATTTGTCTACATATTTTACCTCTTTTCCTAGAGAATCTTTTAATATTTAAATATAACCTATATCCCTAATTCCCAGCCCTCATCATATATCAATCTGTCAGGGGGGCGATGGGGAAGAGAATTCATCATAAACTATGTATTGACAGAATGCTCTAAAATATATTCTAACAAATAAAGTTGGAAAATAAATTTGGTAGCAACAATCTAAGCTTTGTTGTATCTCACAAAAAGATCTACGTTTAAAGGAAATAAAAACATCACATGTGAACAGCACACAGGGTTGCTATGGTAACAGACTACATTTTTTATATTTACTCTTCAATTGTACATATGAGCTATTACAACCAAATAATGTCAACATCCATTTCCTTCTGATCATATACAGGTCTCCAGAATAAGTAGTACTTACAGTTCAAGGAATTCTCATTTTTTTTAACCAATCTTCTTCTGTCTTTTCTAGAAATTATAATTAAAATACATATAATAATAATGATTAATTATAGGGCACTGGGGTTAAGTTTTTACACCATCATTTAACTCACTAGGAACACTCCCCAAATGAGAAAGAAACCTAATAAACACAAATGTCAGTTTAAACATTTAAAGTATCCATGCGTTTGTGTGTGTGTGTGTGTATGTATTTAGGTAGCAACAAGGTCACCATGCAAATGAGGAGAAAAAAGAAATTTTAAAAAAATGTATTTGGTTTTACTACCTGAGCACACAAATGAATCTACTTTTCCCATAGCTGTGTTTACATGAAAAGATAAGAAATACCTACTATCCTGAACATATAATTCTATAATGGTTCCCTAAACCTTGATTTTACTATTTATTTCAAAATGTACCTCTAGCATGGCCCTTGGGCACATTTAAGTAACTACCAACTAAGGTAAACAGAATTCCAGCCTCTCCTCATTACATGATACAGAGAACTGGCTTTTCCAGAGTCTCCGTTACCTTTCTAACCTTCTCAGCCAGTCCTCCTCCAGCTGCCTGGGAAATTAATAGCCTGTCAGAACCATCATGGGCCACCAGAGTACCAATAATGAGGTGCTTCCAAGTTAAGTAAATATGAATCTAATTTGTAGCTGTTACTCTATTATAACAAGATTGAGGGGTGGACAGAAGAAAAAGATGTAAAGAAAAATAAATGACTCTCCTAAAACAGGCACCTGAGTCACCCACAGTTGACCATTATACCAGCCTACTCTACAACAACATTAGGGAGTTAAATGCAACTTTCTCTCTGGGACTAATTGAAAGAAACATGCATAGGTTATCCAACCATTCACATACATCCTTTCTCTAATACAAGGGATGTAGCTCTTCCTGTTACATTTGATGAACAGGATTTCTTTTTTTTTAAGAAACCAGTTAGAGGGCATTATGCTAAGAAATAAATCAGAAAGGAAAAGACAAATACTATAAACGTCATATGTGGAACCTAAAAATACAACAAACTAATTAATAAAACAAAAAAGCAGCAGATTCAGATACAGAGAAAAAACTAGTGGTTATGGGAGGCAGGGGCAATATAAGGGTGGAACAGTGGGAGGTACAAACTACTGGGTGTAAGATAAGCTCAAGAATGTATTATACAGACTCCCCTGGGGGTCCAGTGGTTGGAAATCCACCTGCTGATGCAGGGGACATGGGCTTGGGCCCCTGGACCAGGAAGATTCCACATGCCGCAGAGCAGCTAAGCCTGTGTGCCACAACTCCTGAGCCTGTGCTCTAGAGCCTATAGGCTCTGAAACAAGAGAAGCCATGGCAGTGAGAACCCACACACTGCAACCTAAAAGTAGGCCCTGCTCTGAGAAACTAAAAAGTCCACGTGCAGCAACAAAGACCCAAAGCAGCCAAAAATACATCCATAAATAAATAAAATTATTTTAAAAAGAATGTATTATACAACACAAGGAGTATAGACAGTATTTTCTAATAACTATAAATGGAAAGTAACTTTTAAAAATTGCATTAAAAATTAATAATAAAAAAAGAGAAACCAGTTAGAGATCTTTGAAAGCATAAAAATATACCTCTACTGACGTCTTCCACTGTAGGTAGATCATCTTTAGTGTCTTCCGGTCGAGGGGAACCACACAGTCTTCTGGCAACAAAGATTCTGGGGGTGGGGGGGAAGAGAACAAATTTCATCTCTCCTGTCACACATAGTTTTACCCTGAATATGAATATATGCAAACATGGTATCTAGACCTCCATAATGATAAAAGCCTGGTTTTGAAGCTATTTCAGTGACAGCTAAAGCAGGAATTAGTTTGTCTCAGATTCCTATTAGCAAACGCTACCCAGACTCAATAAAAATGCTTAGGTATATATGTAAAGTGATGTGTATCTTAGTTCATATTCTCGTGTAAATACAAACATATACACATCAGCAGCAGGTACTGTCACAGGGCATAAAATTTAGGCAGGCATCCTTTCCTGAGACATTGTATAGAATATTGCAAGCACAGCAAGTTCAGTCTTCTTGCAAATTGCTCCTTCCACATAAGAGTGTATGGGGGGAAAAATCCTCACAATTAAGATACTCATAAGCAAGTCCACACATTGATCTAAACAAATCAGCCAAATTAAACCATACAAGATATTCTTCCTATACTTGCACATCCCTAGCAACACGAGTAGCTTGGTTTCTTCAGGTCTATATATGGTTACTATATAATCCTACTGTGTCTCAGTTCGGTTCAGTTCAGTTCAGTCGCTCAGTCGTGTCCGACTCTTTGCGACCCCATGAATCGCAGCACGCCAGGCCTCCCTGTCCATCACCAACTCCCGGAGTTCACCCAGACTCACGTCCATCGAGTCCGTGATGCCATCCAGCCATCTTATCCTCTGTCGTCCCCTTTTCCTCCTGCCCCCCAATCCCTCCCAGCATCAGAGTCTTTTCCAATGAGTCAACTCTTCGCATGAGGTGGCCAAAGTACTGGAGTTTCAGCTTTAGCATCATTCCTTCCAAAGAACACCCAGGACTGATCTCCTTTAGAATGGACTGGTTGGATCTCCTTGCAGTCCATGGGACTCTCAAGAGTCTTCTCCAACAATACAGTTTCTACAGACTTCCTAATAATAGAATCCAAGTTCCCTGTCTTATTGACAAGGCCGTAGATATGCCAGAGCTTTGCTCCTTCGACCTTCGGCTATAAACGAATTGGTTTACAGCCTCCACTTAAGAGTTTTCTCCTTTCCTTTTTTAAGCATCTTGTGCTCGTGCTCAGACCTCATTTCACAGAGAGATCCTATTTCTGTGACCTCATCGACTGCAGCCTGACAGGCTCCTCTGTCCATGGGATTAGCCAGGCAGGAATTTTTCAAGCATACACTATTTCCAAATGTAAAATTCTTTCCCTCTGTTTTTCTTTTAAGTCACATTTGTATGATATAAGCACAGTTTACAATTCACTCCCATTTGGAGCCATCCCAGACAAAACCACAACCCCATATTCTCTTCTACAATCCCTTTGGCACAGCTAACCTCACTCGTAAAATATTCATAAGTTTATCATTTATATTTTCTATGCACAATAATTTGTTTTGTGTTAGTCTTGTCTCCCCATTTAGAAGGTAAGCTACTTGATGAATGAGGTCTATTTCCTCTAAAAAGCTTTCCAAAGCTTAATTAATGGATGCTGGATCATTATTGTTGATTATGATGGTATTGTGCATTCAGGGGAGGAGGTTTAGAATCTTTTCCCACTAGTGCCTTCATGCTTTCTGGTGCTGATCTAAGGCAGTGATAATTAACATTTTGGGGTCACAGTCATCCCTGAGAACCTGATAAAATCTAAGGACTTTCTCCCAGAAAAATGGCACAAAACGACACAAAGAATTATGCATATAATTTCAGAATATGAACTTTGGAATAAGATTCCTGGCTTAAAAGCAAATGCAATTTAACTTTTAAAATTGGTATGTTTCTTTGGTGCATCTAGGAAGATAGAAAATGGCAGCAAACCGTAACGATGTGGTTGTTCATAAAGTTTATAAAAATGGTAAGAATGACACCAGAACAGGTTGATAGTTGTCAGTCCTCAGACTCTGAGATTTAACCAATCTTGGGTCTGAGCTGATTTAACCAAATACATGGAAAACAGCAGAAGTTCAGGAGCAAAGTAAAAACCACTGGAAGTTAAAGTGTGAGAGAATCACAGGCTCAATGGTAGGTGCAGAAGAAAAAGACTATCAGGAAGATATTGGATGCAGGGACTGGAGCTTTACTTCTTAGCTCTTACAGCTTCTGTCCCCAAGCAAGGGGACATGTAATTACAAGAAATCATTAACATGTGCAACTGACTTACAGACAAGGAAAAATTGGGATATGTTCTTCATTTACTTTTTAAGATATTCAGTATCTTAAATAGGCATATTATTTAGAGGAAATTTACTTAGAATATTTACTTATAATGTTATAACAATATTACTTATAATATTAAAAAAAGTCAACCAGTCAGACTCCTTCCTAACCTTCTTTTCACTACCCTTCTCAGACAGTCTTTAAAAATTAAAACTGATTTCAGGTATTTTTTTCATCACTTAATTTTCATTGTCCATCATTTTACTATTCTCATATCTACAAGCCCAACTGTGAATGAGAAAGGGTCATATGCTAAACAAGGGAAATGTAGAAAGCAGAAAGATTTTTCCAAAAATAAAGCAGTCCATCTCTATTTGTTACCAATCACTGTTAGCCTGTCTCGTTCTTCATTCTTCCTACTGTCTGTTTAAATTGAGAGTCCAAGTATTCAACATGCTCAAAGACATTTCAGACTACTGGTCGATCTGGCAGTGGGACTTGGGGCTTGACTCCATCAAGCACCATTTGCTATACATCCTCCACTTCCATCTCTGAAAAGCATCGCAAGATCAGTTAACTGTAAGAAATCACTAACATGAGGTAGAAACACCTCAAAAATTACTCACATATATTAAACTGGACTTTTTATTTGTACCAAATAAACTCAATTTACCCACTGGAACTCCAGGAGATCCAAAAAGCTTTACTAGTTGAAAGGCAAACTCCTGTGATAATGGTAGCTCAAGAGAATCAAAGTAGTCAGGGCTTGTTAAATCTTGGTTATCCTGAGTTTGTAGGAACGATAAAGGCCTAGGTTCTTCCCATGTCTTTAGCTTTTCAACAAAACTTTGATTTAAGGAGTGAGGATCAGAGGTGACACTAGAAGAGTACAAAGTATCAGGCTGGCTACTTAAAATTTCTGAAGAAGTAAACCTTACATCATTTAGTTTATCATCTACTCTTCTCTGAGAGTTGAAAGTCGAAAACAGTTTCTTGCCTGAAAAAGATATCTTCCAAAAGCTAGATGGATACTGTAGCATAAGAGAAGGAATGGGGTTTCTGTAAAAATACACAGAATGCCTTACTCTATTAAATAGCAGGTAATGAGAATAAAATTGTCCACCAACATTTAGAAGAGAATCTTTGACAATGTCAAAGTAAATGTCAAAGTAAAACCATGACGGATGATAATCGAAGGTCATAATGTGTTGCTTATTCTCTTCATTATTTATTTCTGAAATTTCATCTTTTTCTTCTTCCAAAATAATTTTTAGTCCTTGGCTTTCTGTTAACAAGTCACATTTCCCCATTTCTTTTACATTGGTATGACTCTGTCCCAGTAAGTTAAAGTTTGGTGCCAGACTGAAAATCCTTTTCTGCCTCTTTTTATTCTCTGTTGAATGTAAGGTACTCTTCAGGATATCCAGTTTAAAGATCTGGCTTTCAAAGATATTTGTCTCTGTTTCTATGACAGAATCTATATTCTCAGTTGGAGATGACAAGTCTTCATTTTCTATCGATAGCTTCTCTTCTATCAATGTTTCTGGACTGTCTCCCGGCCCTTCCGAAGTGGAGATCAATTTGATCAACTGCCCCCTGCTGTCAGGATGAGCCAGCTTTTGCCGTCTATCTTTCTTTGGTCTCTGTTCACATATAAACTTATGAGGCCCCTCAGGCCAGCTACCAAAATAGGGTTGTCTATCAGAGCCCAACTGTAAATCACCATCAGACAAATCATTTGAGAAAAAAGCCCAATTATTGTTTTTAGTTGTATTTACTGCTTGTTCCTTTCTTAAAACTTTATCTGATGTTCCAGATGTATATTGATGGCACAGACTTGTTTCATTCAGGAGACTCTCATCTACCATCTCTCCCTTCTGCATAAATAAGCATGGGGCTTCAGCAAATTTATCCTGGGTGTTTAATGTCATGATATTCCTATTTTCAATACGCTTTTCTACCTCTGTAACAGAACAGTCATCACTTGCTACACAGGAAATATTTTGAGTCACTGTTGGACAAGAAACAGAACTTTCATTTGGCATCAATGACAAACTTAGAAACAAGTCATCATTATCTTTAGGGAGGTAATTCTTTGGTGGACTGTCCAACTCAACAACAGACATAACATCTGGCAAACTGTTTTCAGAATTTATGTCTTCCTGTCTTTTATCCTTATGGACATTCAAAAAATCTCCCACTTCATTTCTCAGACTAACAGTTAAGGAACACTCTGATTCCCTTTTGGTCTCTTCTAAGTCTTCCTCTTCACTCTGAGATGGGTCCTGATCTCCTGGTGTAAGATAATTTAAGGTTTCAAATGAGTTTTCCTCCATGATTTTATTATGACTGTTCTGCTTTTTACTTCTTTTTCTGTTTCTCTTCCTGGCTTTGCTGAACCTGTGCCCAGTTTTCTTCAAATCTCTTTCTCTGAAATATAAAAAGAAAATTATAACTTAATTACTTCTATAACAATATAAACTAAATTATACTCAATGTGCAGATTTACAAATCATTAGTACAAGAGAGTCTAAAGTGTGTGTGCACTTTGTACTATGGTGGTGGTTTAGTCACTAAGTCATGTCCGACTATTGCAACCCCATGGACTATAGCCCATCAGGCTCCTCTGTCCATAGGCTTTTCCAGGCAAGAATACTGGAGTGGGTTGCCATTTCTTTCTCCAGGGAATCTTTCCGACCCAGGGATCGAACCCGCGTCTCCTGCACTGCAAGCAGGTTCTTTACTGACTGAGCTATAAACTTTAATCCTCTAAATTAAAAATGAATACACTTTGAGAAACTTACAACTCATTTCATAAACAAGTAACTTTAGGAAAATCTAATGTTTTCCTTAAGATACTCAATATATATATATATATATATGAAGTATACATATATATATGAAGTATACATATATATATGAAGTTTATATATATATATGAAGTGTGTATATATATATATGAAGTGTGTGTGTGTGTGTGTGTGTGTGTGTGTGTGTGTGTGTGTGTGTGTATAGCTTCCCTGGTAACTCAGATGGTAAAGAATCCGCCTCCAACAAGGGAGACCTGGGTTCGATCCCTGGGTAAGGAAGATCCCCTGGAGAAGGGCATGGCAACCCACTCCAGTATTCTTCTGGAGAATCCCCATGGACAGAGGAGCCTGGTGGGATATAGTCCATGGGGTTACAAAGAATCAGACATGACTGAGTGACTAAGCACTGCAAAGCACCAATAAACAACTTACTTTTCCCAACATCTTGAATTTTGAAAAGTGACAGATACAGTCTAAATGACACAGCTTTAATGGCTCAAGTAGTAGATTTTCTCTAGTCATAAAAATTTTGCCAACTAAGATGCTCCATCAAATTGTAAAGAACAGCTGATGATGAGCAGCCAAATTCAGTATTGGGATGATATGCTTCTAATAGGTTAGTAAGCAGTGGTTCTAAATCAGAGGCTCCACCACTGCTCTGTGGGGTGTGTGGAAATGTGGGAAGGCATTTTTGGGTCGCTGGCACTTGGCACTGTAGTCAGGGGTGTTAACTATCCTACAATGGCAGGGACAGTTTCAAGTGAAAATTTTTCTACCCAAATGAGCAGTAGTGCTCACATCAAGCACACTAAAAGTTCACAGTGTCCCTTAATTAAAAGCAATCTTAGATCCTGAGGGAAAAACAGAGGACTTAGGAAATATTCTAATTTAAAATATAAAGGTTTGGTTATCTTCTCTTCCACAATGTACAGATAGAGTTAAAATGTAGTGGAGGAAGGACAACAGACGTAGCTGAGGGAAAAAAATCCCAGGAAGAGGAACGGAAAATAAACAATTAGACAAGCAAACAAATACTGAAGTAGAGAAAGATAATGAGGAAAAGAGAAATCAGTCAAATTGGTTGGGCGTTGGACAGAAGAGCTTATTAAAACTACCCCAGCCTCTAGCCTGATTTATTCCATCCCATGTTGCTGGGCAATTTTCAATAGGCAAGACCCCTGAATACCTCATTCGTTGTTAACTAATTGCTGCTGCCTTTGTTTACATATTCCTTGATGTTGGTTTAGAAAGAACATTAAGATTGTAAATCAACTATTCTTCATTTAAAAAAAAAATTTTAACATAAAAAAGAACATTAAGGACAGCAAATTCTGACAAGCAGTTAAGATGGGGTTTCTATAAAAAGGATGAGGAGTAAAGAATGGCAATTTTGGCAGAACTCTCCTTCATGGTCAGTTCTAGCAGACTCCAATGAAAGGTCTAGTTGAAGTCCAAGGTGCAGTCAGTTGTAAAATACATACTGCAGACAGGTCTGCTGTTCTGAAAACAAACTCCACTGTCTTCGTCCAAACATGCACCATCTTGTTGTAGGGCAAAGAGGAAAAGAATGAGTCGAGTTTGTTGTTGCTTTATTTATTAGACTAAATGGTATAAAAGAATGAGTGTTTGCTGTTGCTTTATTTATTGGACTAAATGGACTTAGATTCACTCCAGGCCTTGTGACTTTGTGGAGCTGAATGCACTTAATGTGTAGCCACTGTCCCTTTAAACAGTTTTCTACTGCACAAGGAAGGAGAACTCTAAACTAAGGAACTGGGTTCCTATATATAGTTCATCACAAAAATTTTTAGAGCTCCTTATGCCACCAGGATTTCTAAGGTCCACAATGCTACTTTGAAAACTGTTTTTTTTTCTTTAAAAAAAAAAAAGCTACTTAATGCACACTTACTCTGTATTAAGATTATTTAACTCCTTTATATGTACAAACTTACCTAATCTTCTTCATAACAACCATATGTAATAAGGCAAATGCCAGTTTTACTCCCATCTCAAAAAGGCAACTAAAACAAAGAGAAACTTCAGGATTTTCTGTACTGCAGCCACAATAGAAAATAGCATCGAGGATCTTCAAAAAGTTAAAAATAGAACTATCATGTGACCCAGCAATTCCACTTCTGGGAATATATCCAAAGGAAATAAAAACACTAATTCAAAGAGATATCTGTACCCCATGTTCACAGAAGCATTACATGGAAACAAGTGCCCATCAATAGATGAATGGATAAAGAAGTTGTGGCATATACAATGGACTATTATTCAGTCATAAAAAATGAGGAAATTCTACTATTTGTGACAACATGGATGAACCTTTAAGACTTTATGGTAATTGAAATCAGTCAGACAAGGAAAGACAAATACTGTATGATCTCACTTCTATGTAGACTCTAATACAAAATGAACAGGAAAAACTCATAGAAAAAGAGGTTAGATTTGTGGTTATCAGAGGTGGGGATTGGGGTTGGGCAGAATTGGAGGAAAGTGATCAAAAGGTACAAACTTACAGTTATTCAATAAGTAAGCACTGGGGATTTAACATAGTAAAACGGTAACTATAGTTGCTATATGATTCATAGGAAAGTTGTTAAGAGAGTAGATTCTAGGAGTTCTCACCACAAAGAGAGAAATTTTTTTCATCTTTTTGCATCTACACGAGTTGATGGATGTTAACTAAACCTATTGTGGTAATCATTTCACAATGTATGTAAATGGAATCATCTTATTGTACATCTTAAATTTACAGTGATATATTGACTATGCCAGTGCATTTTCTCAGCAAAACTCTATTAGTCTTTGCCCTGCTTCATTCCGTATTCCAAGGCCAAATTTGCCTGTTACTCCAGGTGTTTCTTGACTTCCTACTTTTGCATTCCAGTCCCCTATAACAAAAAGGACATCTTTTTTGGGTGTTAGTTCTAAAAGGTCTTGTAGGTCTTCATAGAACTGTTCAACGTCAGCTTCTTCAGCGTTACTGGTTGGGGCATAGACTTGGATTAATGTGATACTGAATGGTTTGCCTTGGAAATGAAAAGAGATCATTCTGTCTTCCAACAAAACAAGAGAAGACTCTATACATGGACAACACCAGATGGTCAACACCGAAATCAGATTGATTATATTCTTTGACGCCAAAGATGGAGAAGCTCTATACAGTCAGCAAAAACAAGACCAGGAGCTGACTGCGGCTCAGATCATGAACTCCTTATTGCCAAATTAAGACTTAAATTGAAAAAAGTAGGGAAAACCACTAGACCATTCAGGTATGACCTAAATCAAATTCCTTATGATTATACAGTAGAAGTGAGAAATAGATTTAAGGGACTAGATCTGATAGATAGAGTGCCTGATGAACTATAGATGGAGGTTCGTGACATTGTACAGGAGACAGGGATCAAGACCATCCCCATGGAAAAGAAATGCAAAAAAGCAAAATGGCTGTCTGGGGAGGCCTTACAAATAGCTATGAAAAGAAGAGAAGTGAAAAGCAAAGGAGAAAAGGAAAGATATAAGCATCTGAATGCAGAGTTTCAAAGAATAGCAAGAAGAGATAAGAAAGCCTTCTTCAGCGATCAATGCAAAGAAATAGAGGAAAACAACAGAATGGGAAAGACTAGAGATCTCTTCAAGAAAATTAGAGATACCAAGGGAAC
Organism: Bos indicus; assembly: GCF_029378745.1. Lineage (NCBI taxonomy): Eukaryota > Metazoa > Chordata > Mammalia > Artiodactyla > Bovidae > Bos > Bos indicus. The sequence goes on along the minus strand of NC_091771.1, from coordinate 28,421,340 downwards.
ATTTCATGCAAAATGGGCTCGATAAAGAAAAGAAATGGTAGGGACCTAACAGAAGCAGAATATATTAAGAAGAGATGGCAAGAATACACAGAAGAACCGTACAAAAAAGATCTTCACGACCCAGATAATCACAATGGTGTGATGACTGACCTAGAGCCAGACATCCTGGAATGTGAAGTCAAGTGGGCCTTAGAAAACATCACTATGAACAAAGCTAGTGAAGGTGATGGAATTCCAGTTAAGCTATTCCAAATCCTGAAAGATGATGCTATGAAAGTGCTGCACTCATTATGCCAGCAAATTTGGAAAACTCAGCAGTGGCCACAGGACTAGAAAAGGTCAGTTTTCATTCCAATCCCAAAGAAACGCAATGCCAAAGAATGCTCAAACTACCGCACAATTGCACTCATCTCACACGCTAATAAAGTAATGCTCAAAATTCTCCAAGCCAGGCTTCAGCAATATGTGAACCGTGAACTTCCAGATGTTCAAGCTGGTTTTAGAAAAGGCAGAGGAACCAGAGATCAAATTGCCAACATCTGCTGGATCATGGAAAAAGCAAGAGAGTTCCAGAAAAACATCTATTTCTGCTTTATTGACTATGCCAAAGCCTTTGACTGTGTGGATCACAATAAACTGTGGAAAATTCTGAAAGAGATGGGAATACCAGACCATCTGATCTGCCTCTTGAGAAATTTGTATGCAGGTCAGGAAGCAACAGTTAGAATTGGACATGGGACAACAGACTGGTTCCAAATAGGAAAAGGAGTACGTCAAGGCTGTATATTGTCACCCTGCTTATTTAACTTACATGCAGAGTACATCATGAGAAACGCTGGACTGGAAGAAGCACAAGCTGGAATCAAGATTGCTGGGAGAAATATCAATAACCTCAGATATGCAGATGACACCACCCTTATGGCACAAAGTGAAGAGGAACTCAAAAGCCTCTTGATGAAGGTAAAAGTGGAGAGTGAAAAAGTTGGCTTAACGCTCAACATTCAGAAAACTAAGATCATGGCATCTGGTCCCATCACTTAATGGGAAATAGATGGGGAAACGGTGGAAACAGTGTCAGATGTTATTTTTTTGGGCTCCAAAATCACTGCAGATGGTGACTGCAGCCATGAAATTAAAAGATGCTTACTGCTTGGAAGGAAAGTTATGACCAACCTAGATAGCATATTCAAAAGCAGAAACATTACTTTGCCAACAAAGGTTCGTCAAGTCAAGGCTATGGTTTTTCCTGTGGTCATGTATCGATGTGAGAGTTCGACTGTGAAGAAGGCTGAGCGCCGAAGAATTGATGCTTTTGAACTGTGGTGTTGGAGAAGACTCTTGAGAGTCCCTTGGACTGCAAGGAGATCCAACCAGTCCATTCTGAAGGAGATGAGCCCTGGGATTTCTTTGGAAGGAATGATGCGAAAGCTGAAACTCCAGTACTTTGGCCACCCCATGAGAAGAGTTGACTCATTGGAAAAGACTCTGATGCTGGAAGGGATTGAGGGCAGGAGGAGAAGGGGACGACAGAGGATGAGATGGCTGGATGGCATCATGGACTCAATGGACTTGAGTCTGGGTGAACTCTGGGAGTTGGTGATGGACAGGGAGGCCTGGCGTGCTGCGATTCATGGGGTTGCAAAGAGTCGGACACGACTGAGCGACTGAACTGAACTGAACTGATTGACTATGCCAAAGCCTTTGACTGTGTGGATCACAATAAACTGTAGAAAATTCTTCAAGAGATGCGAATACCAGACCACCTGATCTGCCTCTTGAGAAACCTACATGCAGGTCAGGAAGCAACAGTTAGAACTGGACATGGGACAACAGACTGGTTCCAAATAGGAAAGGAGTACGTCAAGGCTGTATATTGTCACCCTGCTTATTTAACTTATATGCAGAGTACATCATGAGAAACACTGGGCTGGAAGAAGAACAAGCTGGAACCAAGACTGCCAGGAGAAATATCAATAACCTCAGATATACCAGATGCGAAGAGTTGACTCGTTAGAAAAGACTTGGATGCTGGGAGAGATTGGGGGCATGAGGAGAAGGGGACAACAGAGGATGAGATGGCTGGATGGCATTACCGACTCGATGGACGTGAGTTTGAGTGAACTCCGGGAGTTGGTGATGGACAGGGAGGCCTGGCGTGCTGCGATTCATGGGGTCGCAAAGAGTCGGACATGACTGAGCGACTGAACTGAACTGATGTCATTATTTCTCAATAAAACCAGGGGAAAAAAATCCCAAGGTCACATGGCTACTGGCAGGATTCAGGCCAAGGCTCACTGGCTCTCCATTCTATATTCTTTACCCATTATACAAAATTGCCCGTCAACTTAAAAAGAGAATTTTACAAAAACACTTTGCTTCTCTTTATCCTCCTCTCATCTTTAAATTCTCACATGTCCATAAACACAGAGATACCCAGCTGGTTAAGAGTTGAGTCCTGTTCTTCGAAGCAGTTCTTTGGTCTTAACTCATGCTATCACTAACCTAACACTGTCTTGAGACTTTTTTTTTCTCTGTTATCAAAGCAAATAAAGAACAACAGAAAGTGAGACAAGGTAGTGTGAAGCAGGAACCATCTTGCTAATCAGACTTTATTTCAAGATTTTATATGAGAAATGGAAAGACCAGAGTAGATGGCTTATAATTCAGATAGGCTGATGAACACAGGGGCTCCTCCTGGAGTTAATTCATTTGTCATGGGGTAGAGTCAGTAATCCTATTCTGGACATATTTTGAAGGAAAGACATGTAAGAGTTGAAAATCAATTGGTTAGAGAGTAAGAAAAAAGATAATGATTGCAAAGATTTGGCCAGAACAACTCAAAGGATGAAGAAGCCATTTGCTGATACAAAGAAATCTGTGCAAGGTATGGATTTGGAGGGAGTGCTGCTGAGTCAGTTGCCTCAAATTCCAGCTCAGAGTCTTAATCAGCAAATTAATCTGTCCCTATAGAAAGCAGAAAAGATAAGGGTTTCTCTAATATTCCTCATGAGTTCCTATGTTTTTTTAAATGAATTATAATCTGATAATAAAGCTATGACTAACCTGGACAGCATTTTAAAAAGCAGAGACATTACTTAGCCAACAAAGGTCCATCTAGTCAAGGCTATGGTTTTTCCAGTAGTCATGTATGGATGTGAGAGTTGGACTATAAAGAAAGCTGAGCGCCAAAGAATTGATGCTTTTGAACTGTGGTGTTGGAGAAGACTCTTGACAGTCCCTTGGACTGCAAGGAGATCCAACCAGTTCATCCTAAAGGAAACAGTCCTGAATATTCATTGGAAGGACTGATGTTGAAGCTGAAACTCTAATACTTTGGCCATCTGATGCGAAGAACTGACTCACTGGAAAGGACCCTGATGCTGGTAAAGATTGAAGGCAGGAGTCAACAGAGGACGAAATGGTTGGACACCATCACCGACTCAATGGACATGAGTTTGAGTAATCTCTGGGAGTTGATGATGGACAGGGAAGCCTAGCGTGCTGTAGTCCATGGGGTCACAAAGAGTCGGACACGACTGAGCAACCTAACTGAACAATCTGATATCTAATTAGAGAAAAGATAGTAGAAACCTACCAATGATGAAAACTCATGATACCTGCAGAGAATTTAACATGGATCATGAAAGAAAGAGGTGGCTTAAAAGACTATTAAAATCTGACAGATCAGGCAATTTATTAAAGCAGTTTGCTAAAACTTAATCCAAGGAGTCTTAAGGACTGGAATTTTTATTAAAAATACAAAGCCCAGAAGTATGAAAATCAGACTAACTGTACAAGGAAGTGTGTCAGAGACCTGTTCTGGTTCAAACCTGTATAGTGACCACACTTGTCCCAGTACTTGGAACAGGCCTTCTGGAAAGAAACACAAACCAGTAACAGGGACTTGTGAAGCATGTGGGAGATAAGAGAAGTGGTAATGGTGGGGATAACTTCTTCAAGAATGTATATGCACTACATGTGCCTAGTCAGTATACACATTTATTTATAAAGTGTAAAAGGCTCATCAAACCTATGTTGCACTCATGCTGATTTATTTAGGGATGAATGGCACCATTAAAAGAAAAGAAGCATCATGAAATATAAGTTAGTTATGGAGAAGAAATCAGGAGAGTTGGAGGAATGAGCTGTAGCTTTCAAAAAGAATGGAAGAAATAAGACAAGAACCAATGGTGACATATCTCTGAAAATAAGATTTAGCTTTTAGATAATGGCTTAGAATTCAAGCTCCTGGGTAGGGATGGAGTGTACCTTTTAAGAATCAGAAAGATAATGTTTGCTCAGGGGAAAGTTAACCTGACCAAGTGAACTGTGACCTGAAGACAAAGGTGAGAGAACATCCAGATATAGCCAAAGCTGGGGGAGAAAAAAGTTATTGCTTCATGTTCTTCATGAGGAAAATAATTAAGGGAGCCGGGAAGATTATTACTTATTGCAGAAGTCTAGATACTAAATTTATGAAGCATGGGCAACCCATGAAGTAAAACTCAGTTAAAAAAAAGAGAGGTCTCACAGCTTTATGGAATGACTGTTGTTGAAATAATCCAGGTCCAGGTTCTAGTCTTGATTTATTAATAAGCTAGAAGGGGGATCTTGAGCAAACCAGGTCTCCCTTCTGAAACAGAGATAACATTACCTTCTTGCAGAGTTGTAAAGATTAATATGGATGCCCTTAAATGACCTCTACCTAACTGACAGATTCCTTCCATTGCCTCTGCAGAAAAGAATAACTAATACCAATGACACAAAATGTTTGCAGCTAGATGGCTCTTTTCTAGTACAACCATACCTTTCTCCTCCTATTATTTAGAGCTGCATATTTACAAGGAGTCAGAGGAATTTACCCCCAAGTCTGTTTACACTAATAATCATAATTGTACTACAGTTATGTAGTTTGATTAAACATTATGTCAATCAGTAGAATGAGTACAAGAACAGAAGTTTCTATAAAAAATTAAATTTAAATAAATGACCCAATAAAGATGAAGTACTAAACAATTGTTATAAAATCCAGTTTAGGCAGGATAACCATAAAGTTTTGCTTAAAAGTCACAAAAACCTATAATTTGCACTCCTATCGCTTTGAAGATTTCTTTGGGTTCTTCCTCCAATTTACATTACCAGAAACTGGAAATCCCTTAAACCCACACATTTATGGTCCATTAATCTATGACAAAAGAGGCAAGGATATACAATGGAGAAAAAGCCAATCTCTTCATTAAGTGGTGCTGAGAAAACTGGAGGGCTACATGCAAAAGAATGAAACTAGAACATTTTTTAACACCATATACAAACATAAATTCAAAATAGATTAAAGATCTAAATGTAAGACTAGAAAACCATAAAATTCCTAAAGGAAAACAAAGGCAAATACTCTTTGACATATGGTAGCAATATATTTTTGTATCTGTCTCCTGAAGCAAAGGAAATAAAAGCAAAAATAAACAAGTAGGACCCAATTAGACTTAAAAGCTTTTGCTCAGCAAAGGAAACCATCAATAAAACTGAATGATAACCTACTGAATTGGGAGAAAATATTTGCAAACGATATGACTGATAAGGGATGTTAATATTCAACATATATAAACAGTTCACATAACTCAATATAAAAAATAAATAATCTAATTTAATAATGAGCTGAACTGAATAAACATTTTCCCAAAGAGAACATGCAAAGGCCAATAGGCACCTGAAAAGATGCTCCGTATTACTAACCATGAGGGAAATGCAAATCAAAACCACAATGAGATATCACCTTACACCTGTCAGAATGGCTACCATCAAAAAGGACAGAAGTAACAAACACTGGCAATGCTATGGAAAAAAAGGAACTTTGGTACACTGGTTGGTGGGAATGTAAACTGGTGTAGCCACCATGGAAAACAGTATGAAGATTCCTCAAAAAACTAAAACTACCACATGACTCAGCAATTCCACTCCTGGTCATGTACCAACAAAAAAAAACCAGAAACACTAATTCAATACATGCACTCCAACATTCATGGCAGGATTATTTACAGTTGCCAAGATATGGAAGCAATCTAAGTGTTATTAACGGATGAATGGATAAAGACAATGTGCTATATACAGTGAGTCCCCTGCACATGAACCTCCAAGTTGCAAACTTTAGAAGATGCATATGTGCGTTCCATCAATCCCACCTTGCCCGCCATCTCCTATCGCTGATGCTCCTTCAGCTCGAACATCTTCCTCCTACCCTCTTTTCTCCAGTCAATAACACTTCTTGCCTGTTCACTTAACGGCAGCCCCTATATGCCAGCTATTGTACTGTACTACTAATCTTTTCAAGTTACTGTAAGATTAAAATTTTTTGTTTTTTTACTGTATTACTGTGTGAGAAATATAAACCTATTACAGTACAGTACTATATAGTCAATTGTGTTAGTGGGGTTCTTGGGCTAACTTTGTTGGACTTACAAACTAAATGGACTTATGAATGCACTCTCAGAACAGAGCCCATTCAAATGTCAGGGACATACTGCATACACACACACACACACACACACACACACACACACACACAGTGGAATACTACTCAGCCATAAAAAATGAATAAAATTTTGCCATTTGTAGCAACATGAATGGATTTGGAGAGACTTATACTAACTGAAATAAGTCAGAAAGAAAAAGACAAACACTGTATGGCATCACTTACATGGGGAATCTAAAAAATAAAACAAACAAGTGAATATAACCAAAGAAGCAGAATCAAGATACAGAGAACAAATTAAAGGTTACCAGTAGGGAGAGGGAAGGGGGAGAGGCAATGGGAAGGGGGAGAGGCAATATAGGAGTAGAGGATTAAGAGGTATGAACTATTGTGTGTAAAAACAATAAATTATGCTATACAGCTGTCAAAATTACAAATCTCACAATGATAAAGGTCTGATGTATTTGCATATTTACATATTTTTAAATATGCACATATATGTTTAAAAACACAGGAATATGCAAAATACTAATGGTGGTGAACTATGGAGGTTGATTTCATTGTATTTTTCATTTTCTGTATGTCCAGAATTTCCTACACTGAAGATGTACTACTTTTGTAGTAGAAAAATAAAGGCTTTCTTCAGTAAACAAATTAGGCAAAGCAAAGAGAAAAAACATACAAAAGTGCTTTCTCAATATTTAACCCTTACTCTAGAATTACAAGTCCATTTATGGATTTACTGAACATATTTTAACTAATAAACATAAATCTAATCCACCCCCCACAAACACACAAAAAAGCCTGTGTGCAAACTCAGTTCTAGCTAGTAAGACTCAGCAATTACTGTTAATAACTGTCTTCTTAAAAAAAAGCTATTTTACTATTTGGTGATTTCTCTATATTTTCAATAGTCATGAACAAGAATAATTCCAATTCAAATTATAGTATAGTATATTAAATTAATTTTCCTATTTCCATTTTCTATCTCAAAGATTTCACTTTGAGATAATTCTTGACATGCTTTTATTACTGCCAATAATAACTGTAAGTTCTCAAAATTAAAACCTAATTTTTTTTAAGTACATTGATTTTGTTATGTCCACCCTTAGTCAAATTCTTTAAAAACGTATCAATATAAAGCAGCATATATTTTAAGATATATCAGATTAAAATAACATTTGCCTGAAAGTTAAATTCTCCAAGGGAAGTAGCTAATTTCCAAATCTTCTAACACCTTTTCAAGTAAATTCTCATTACGGCAAAGGGATTGCTTCAAATACAGAAAAGTCTTTTTATTTTCCCTTGACAAGATCACACTACTGCATGCATAAAATCCATGATTAATAAGGCAAATGAGTTCAATATTCTAAGATACTAACTCCAATTCTATCAATTACATTTCTCCTCTCTGTTACAAATCTAATTTAATTGCCAAGATTTGGGCAGTTCTAGTTCTTTTTTAAAAATACTTGCAGTTCATTTTCACTGCTAATGAACAACAATTTATACTAATGGCATTACTTCACAAACACCCACTATTCACAAAGAAAAATATAATTTATTTTGTTATATCATCATAATAAAACACTAAAAAACATAGGCTTGGACCATATGTTGTTTAAAAATTCCCTTAATAGCTGTTTAAACCAAAATTAGGAAAACTAAGGTGCTTAAATATCACTTCCCAGGTAAGGCCTATCCTGTCCCTGTATTTAAAATGGCAGCCACCCCTCCCTTCCAACCCTCAGCCCAAACACCCCTACCCCAGGCCAGGCCCTCCTTAGTCTCTTCCTTTTTCTCCTCAGCACTTATTTCCATCTAACAGACAGTATAACTGACTTGTCTTCTTTGACTTCTTGTGAAGTTTTGTCCATTTTGCTCCCAGCTGCTCCCTCATTCCCTAGCACAGTGCTTGTGATTTAGAGCTGCTGTTGAATGAAAATTTTACCACGAGATAAACGGTGGAGGCTGTTGCTTTTCTCTGAGTCACAGGTTGGTGACTTACACAAATATGTGGGAAGTGAAATATTTAATTTTGTAATCAGAGTAAATCCTCATTTTTCACCCTGCTTAAGCTGAAAAACACTCTCACAGCCTCAAATGAGATGTATTAATGCTTCCACGGTTGAAGATGAACATATGTCCCTATGATAGTGGCTCAGAACCTGAAAATGTACAATAAACCCAGGCAGAGAGAATTCAGAAGTCTGGAATCTTCCAGGAAAAAGGGTCAGGGTGCTTCTTTTTCTTTTTGCTATTCTTTGCGTCTCAAATGACTCTTCTTACTCAGTTATTAACCATAAATCATATCAATAGTCTTCCTCATTGTGCTTACTGTACATGCTTTCCATGTACTACCTTATTTAGTAACTGTCATAATGACCCTAGAAGAAATTTACTATTAACCACACCAATCTATAGAGACAATGAGATTTAAATATTTTCCCCAAACATCTGGTGGGTGGTAGAGGTCCCTGGCATTTAAAGTTTGCATCTTAAAAACACTATGCAAATATTGCTCCCCCACTCATCATGACCATGTAATTTGTCATGAGATACAAGAATTAATGGATTCCAACATCACTATTATTACCTAATACTGCTCACATTATCCTAAGCACAGACCATATACAAAAGGGAGAACTTCCGTGGATACAGAACAAGCTCTAGTAATGTGTAATTATGAACAATATCTCTTGCTGGGACTATTCATATCAAAGAAATTTCAGGCTACAAAAGCAGCTAAGCCAATAGTCAGTAGGGAAAAAGTAAAACTAACAAAAATCCCAGAAGTTCGCAATAATAACAACAAAAACACAGCAAAAAGTGTTATTATCAGAAAATTTTCCTACTTAAAATGTTCATTTATTATGGAATGTGAATATATGGAACAGAGAAATACTGCTTTGCAAAAGAAGTCTTTTCACATACCCCTACAAAAGGCCTGACAGATTTAAAATACAATGGTTTAAATACTAAAACTAAATGACTTTCTGAAAACTATAGGAAAAGAAAAATGCATTAGGTAAGCCTGTTTAATTTTACTTCTTGTCCTAAGCCTGAAATGTTATTTGTGATATCCATGCACAATCCTATAAACATTCCAAAACACCAAGATAAACTTTCAAAACTGATTTTCCTACATATTCTCTAGCTTTATTTTCTTATTAGAAATTAACATGATTAAAGTAAGAATTCATCCCTATACTAGGCATAAAAAGGATACTAATAACCTTTCAAATCACAAACTTAAACCTACTTAGTAAACCTCATTAGTAGCTGGCATTGTTAAGACAGCCCTGATTTGCTACAACTTTTCAAGTTCTTAACATGTTTGACATATTTAACAGTCACAGCTGTTGTTTTAAAATGAATACAGTAACTAAATTGAAAATTCTTTTCAAACATGAGATTAAGAAAAAAGAATCATGCCCTCTAAGAATAAAAACTTTCAAAACTGGTCTCATAAGCATAAATTTTAAACTTCATACATTTAAAACTGTGGATGTATTTTAAGCTCATCATTTATGCAAGTAGAAAGCACTGACAGCAACAAAATGTGTGCATCTTTGTTGCCCTAATTTTCCAGCACAAACCATACACAACTTAGCTATTTGACAGACACAACAATTTCACTCACTGGAAAATGGTTGATGATCTTAGATGTTTTTAACAAACTTTTGCTTTCCACGTGTTATCACTGTAAATAAGTTATCATTACTATACCGGTCTATAGTTACATCTTAAATGACTTAAAATGATGGGAGCTACTCACTGGCTCTTTTAAACCACCCCACATAGTTAAGCTTCTTGAGTTTTTCTACCTGCATTTGCATCCTCAGATGTCTTCAGGTTATCAGCCCTATTCTCTCTAGGACTGCCCCAACTTTACTACCTCCTGCTACTGCTAAAATATTTGTGGTAGGGAAATCATTAAAATAGCCTCATTCAGGTCTTGTACAAAAAAAAAAAAAAAAGTAAATTGCCTCAGAAAAGTCTTTGAATGGTACTGCATATGGACTTGGTGGGTGTACAGAGCACATGACATTTATTTAGCAAATCAGTAAACTCTTAGATCTTTTGAGAGTTTAGCCATGTGCCAAAGTTCACAAGGCAATGACTCCCCAGTGAGTGAACCATTCTATTGTGTTTGAGTGAAAAAGCATCTGGCACAGATCCTGGAACACAGGAGGTTCTCAATCAATGTACATACACATCATGTGTGTACATGTTGTGTGTCTGTTTCAGACACAAAAAGGGCCTGGAGGATGCACACAAAGCTGTCTAACTAGATTATGAAGGGCATCATGAATAAAAAGGACTGACTTTTGCTTCATCTCCTTTTGTATGAAAATTTTTTAGGTCAGGCTTAAATCATTTATACATATAACTTATATCCAGGTTTCTGTGTCCAAAAAAGCAATGCAAGCACAAAAGATCATTTCTACACTGTGTAGTTGGGATGACTGCCCTCACTGCATACCTGTCAGTCACAATTGAGCGAGCTGTCTTACTGAAATGCTCAGAAGGACCTGTGAATGCTGCATAGCATAGTAACTTTACCATCACTTTTTCCTCCTTCATGTCATAGCTCAGTAGCATGGTTTTAAGTCATACTTCAGAGTACACCGATAGGTCTTTCACTTTCTAGCTTGCAGTTGCTCCTTTTGTTTCATGACATACTATCTATTAAGAGGACCCTAGCACATACAGTGTCAGTGGGGTTGCAGACTACATATAACCTTTGTGATGGGCTGGCTGCATTCCTGTACCATCATCTTAAAGGGGGAAAAACGGTTTCATTTTTTCCCCCTTTAAGATTATGTTGCAAAGAAGAAACTGTCTAAAAAGTTGAATCTGTAGTGGGTTCAGGTTTATGGTCAAAGAGTTCAGAAAATGACACTCTTCCACAGTTTTACTTTTCTAAGAGATGGTTCACAACACACCTGGCTGACTTCCAGGCAGCATACAGCATACAGCTTCAATTCTTTGATGCCGTTTCTACTTCTCCATGTATCCTGTGCATCACTGTGTTGCACATGTAGAACTGTTACCTTTACATTGTGTAAAAGTGATGAGAACCTTAGCTATATACAGTGCATTCAGGTTTTATATTGATACATGACTTTGGTCTTAGGCTTTTATCATCAGCCAATATTCCCACAATTATTCAACAAATTAGTTCACAAAGAACTCTGATGTCAAGCATTGCTGAGTTGGGTAAGTACCCCATTCCTATCTTCAAATTACAGCAATATCTCGTCAAGGTTTCTTGTTAAAATGTTAAATGAACTCAAGAAAATACTAAAACTGAGCCTATCTTCAATGATGCTTTGTGTTGTTTTTGATATAAAAATTAAGGAGGAAATCAACTTTCATAAAATTGCCTTAGAATTTCCATGAATTTTTCTGGGTAGTCAATTTGCAACTGTCAAGGATTCACTTACTGATGAACTATTCAAACATTACAGGCTAATATTACTCATCATATATACTTACTGGAAAGAATTTTGGTAAAGGAAAAAAATGACTGAAAACTAGGAGTGCTGGATGCTAGTCCTAGTTCTTCCACTGAATTTAGGTGGTAAGTTATTTTACCTCCTTGGATCTTAATTACCTCATTTACAAAATGTGAGATTTGAGTTAGATGGCCTGTAAATCCCTTTTAGCCCCAATAATCCACTTTTGAAAACTGGGTTTTAAAAAAAAACTATGTCAAAATACTCTGCCAGTAATATGTATAATGTTTAGTATTTTTTGAAGAATCCAGAATGTTATAAATAGCACCTCATTAATATTCACAGTATTCATGAGGAAACAAAAGGACATTTATATGTAACATTTGAGTCACAAACTGGGACAGCAACTTGTACAGGGCCACAAAACTGCAGTATGAGAGCAATGATTCTAATTTCTTGATTGTGACTGTAGTATTCTATTCACTATACTATCTTTGTTGCTGTTCTACTTGGAAGCAATGTTTTATCCCTTCTCACCCTCATTCAGCCATCTCCAACATACTCAAACCTACCCCGCTCAATTTCTTACTGCCTGAAACCTCCATAGCATTCTTTCTCCTTCAATTGTATCAGCATAATTATCAAAGATACTTTTTCATCTGCTTCCTATATATATGTCTTAGGTTTCCAGGTACAGTACTTGTCACATTTTCGGTCTAATTTCTATTAATTTTTTATATAAATGTCAAGTAAATATAGAAAGGTGTGTCACGACCATCTTTATATCCATCGATATATAGGGTTAGAGCTTGTACCTTTATACCCAATACATCAAAAAATCAAGTGACTGAAAAGGATGGCAGAAATTCTATTATGCTGTTTGTTTCTACCTACCCTACAAAAGATTAGGGGGAAACTGGAGAAACCACACAATTTTCTTAGGCTTGTAAAAGTTGCCATGGATATAGGAGACCATGAGTCTCAGATCTCAAAGGACTAATTAGTATGTTTCTGTGGCCACACAGTTTGTTAAAGTGCTTAAATTCTTCTGCATATAGTACCCTGCACTCCCTCTTAATTCACTGACCAACTCCTTCTCCAGACACTCCCCCCACCCCATCTTCCACTTACCATCAACTAACAGGTTAAGGACTGATCCCAAAGGACCCATAGGTTTTCTCTCTAGCACAGTAACCAGTCTGTTATGACTGACTGGTACCCATGAAATTAACCACCTAAAAATCATGCCTTTTGAACACTGCCACTGGCTCCCTTCAGGGACTTCAAGGGCTAACCTATGCTTTTCCTGCCTTTCCTACCCCTGGATATATTCAAATGGTTCTTGTCAAGAACAGACCTCGCACCAGTCACCTCAGCAGGCAGTCAATCAGCTCTTGTTCCTTTGCGTCCCCTGGAACAAAGGGGCCCGAGATGGCCTGGAACAGTGGGAGATGAGGTATCAGTGGTCGTGGCAGTGGCACCCCAGCAAGCAAACACCTGGTGCCCTTTTGAGCCCTTGACCAGAAGGCTGTGATCTCTTACCACTGTTTCCCGAGTTGCCCTCACGTGGTTACTTGTGGCAACTGCAGCTTCTCTCGGGATTTCAACTGAAGACAGCTAAGTCAAAGTCGCCCAGTCTTGTCCAACTCTTTACAAGCCCATGGACTATACAGTCTATGGAATTCTCTAGGCTGGAACACTTGAGTGGGTAGCCTTTTCCTTCTCCAGGGGATCTTCCCAACCAAGGTCTCCCACACTGCAGGTGGATTCTTTACCAGCTGAGTCACAAAGGAAGCCCTGAGAAGGCTATGAAGACGCTAATGTGCCAGCTGGTTGACTGGCCCCACCACACCAACCACATAATTTGACTACCTCTGCAAAAAGGGTGTGCAACTGGGCTACTTCTGCTTTTTGACCACCCTTCTGACATATCTGAGACTCAGTCCTGGTGAGGAAGGGGTGGGTCAGTCAACTGACGTGCCACTACATTCCAAATTCAGACTTCATAGTCAAGAGCCATTTTGCAATGACTTCTTGACTCAGAGTGTAATGCCAAGGACAACAACTTGTGAATTTATCAGCTACCTTAAATATATGGGTTCTAACCTGATAGTGCCTTCTCTTTATTCTTGCCCAAGACTTAAGACAGGGATGGCGGAGTCTGGTGGACTGCTGTCTATGGGGTCGCACAGAGTCGGACACAACTGAAGTGACTTAGCAGCAGCAGCGTAAGTTAAGGTAGGCAGGGTTAGGTAGGGGGTGGTTTGCACAAACTGAGGTAGATTGGTGCTTATTACAGACAAACAAGCTCTTTTTTTTAATCAAGAAAAAAAGAAAATTGAAACTTTCTTGGGTGGTCCAGTGGCTAGAACTCTCCAATGGAGGGGCCCAGGTTCGATCTCTGGTCAGGGTACCAGAGCCCACTTGGCACAGCTAAGAGTCTGCATGCCACAACTAAGATCTGGCATGCTGCAACAAAGACCCAGTGCAGCCAAGTAAGTAAATAATATTTAAAGAAAGAAAAAAGGAAGTTTAAGTAAATAACATCCCTGTTGGGATAGGTATATTCACTTCCAGAGTGTAGTTCAGGTCCTCCAAAATACAAAAAAGAAAAACATAACAGCAGTTCAGGAGAACTCTTATTTTTCCCTGATAAATGTTGGTTCTTTTAGTAGGGGAACAAAAACAGAGAAGCAAGAAAACTGGCTCTACCAGGATAAGAGTAGCTTCATGTGCTAACTGTGCAGAAGGGCTAACCATTCTACTCTTCTTTCATGGTAGTCACTTCACAAGAGGCCAGAACAAATAATCAAACTTCTATCAATCAAGATATGGTTAGACATAAGCTACACTTGACCAAGGACAGGCCACTCGAGGGTGACTCCCAAAGAGTAGAATGCTGGAGGAGAAATGGAGGAGATTACACTAGAGTGGCCAGGGCACTTGTCAGTAGAATAAGTCCCCACCAGTAAGCTTCATGCCTCTGCCAGAATATCATCCAGTTAGGCTATCTTATCTTAGGTCATTCAACAAACACCACAAAACACCTGGTGCTCTTCCAACTAACTGTAACATGTCCATAGAAGTTTTCTTCTTTCTATTACTACTCTGTAAAGTATGCTCCATCCCAAACAATGCTACTCAAATTGTTATCCGTACTGATGCCAGTCCATGAGAAACCAGTAACTTTTGCAGGAATTTGAAAATAATTTTTGTATCTGTTGAACTGAATTATAAAGTATTTGACATTAAATTTTCTCTAGTAAATTCACTTTTTACTGTCACCCAGTTTATTTAACTTATATGCAGAGTACACCATGAGAAACACTGGAATGCAAGAAACAAGCTGGAATCAAGATTGCCAGGAGAAATACCAATAACCTCAGATATGCAGATAACACCACCCTTATGGCAGAAAGTGAAGAGGAACTAAAAAGCCTCTTGATGAAAGTGAAAGTGGAGAGTGAAAAAGCTGGCTTAAAGCTCAACATTCAGAAAACGAAGATCATGGCATCCGGTCCCATCACTTAATGGGAAATAGATGGGGAAACAGTGGAAACAGTGTCAGACTTTATTTTTCTGGGCTCCAAAATCACTGCAGATGGTGATGGTGACTGCAGCCATGAAATTAAAAGACACTTACTCCTTGGAGGGAAAGTTATGACCAACCTAGATAGCATACTCAAGAGCAGAGACATTACTTTGCCAACAAAGGTCCGTCTAGTCAAGGCTATGGTTTTTCCAGTGGTCACGTATGGATGTGAGAGTTGGACTGTGATGAAAGCTGAGCGCCGAAGAATTGATGCTTTTGAACTGTGGTGCTGGAGAAGACTCTTGAAAGTCCCTTGGACTGCAAGGAGATTCAACCAGTCCATTCTGAAGGAGATCAGCCCTGGGATTTCTTTGGAAGGAATGATGCTAAGGCTGAAACTCCAGTACTTTGGCCACCTCATGCAAAGAGTTGACTCATTGGAAAAGACTCTGATGCTGGGAGGGGTTGGGGGCAGGAGGAGAAGTGGACGACTGAGGATGAGATGGCTGGATGGCATCACTGACTCGATGGACGTGAGTCTTGAGTGAACTCCGGGAGCTGGTGATGGACAGGGAGGCCTGGCGTGCTGCAATCCATGGGGTTGCAAAGAGTCAGACACGACTGAGTGAATGAACTGAACTGAATTATACTTTACTAAATTATGACTGCAATGCATTGGAAAATTAAAAAAAAAAAACAAAAAACTTTTCACCACGAAAAGTTTGAAAAACACCAATTAAAACAAATATTAACTGTCATATTTCTGGTAAAAATCTCTTCTGTGATCCCTACTGTCAGCAAGGTAAGTCTTAGCTCATTAACACTGTGTTTTCAGTCTCCTTTATCAGGCCCCTTCTCTAAAGTAGAGTTTCCTAACTAGTGTGCTTGACAGATAAGCCTACTAAATGGAGCCCATGGCAGGTGGAGTTCCTGAGCTCCAGGACCAGAAGCCTTGGGAAGAGTAGCCTGGTCCATTTACTCCAGCAAATTCTAAAAATTTTGTCTTCTGTGTGTGTTACAATGTAGACAAGATTGAGAACTGCTGATGTCTTGGAGTTACTTCTGGTTACACTTTAGACTAAACTTTATGCTCCACCAACAATAGAAAGCCTGCTCTCCCATCCACACCCAAATTTGTATTTCCAACCCAGACCTCTCCCATGAACTCTAAACACACTATATATTCTACATCTCCACTCAATGTCCAGAAAGCACCTAAAACTTAAGATGCCCAAAACTAAACAGGAAAACACCTGTTTTCCCTTCTAAATGTGCTCCTCCTATATTGTATCTTAGTAAACTGTAACTCCATCCTTTTCATACCCATTATTTGATGTATTTAACAAATCTTGTCAGTTCTAGCTTCAACCAGTTCTTACCACCTCTACCCTTGTCCCCTAGCTGAGGTCTCAATCACCTCTCACTTGGATTATTCCAAGAGCTGTCTAGTTAGTCCCTGCTTCCATTCTTATATCTCTAAAGTGATTCTCAAGACAGCAGCCAGAACTGACATTGTATAACTTAAAACACAAGTCAGATCACATCATCCCCTGCTCAAAACTCTCCAACAGCTTCCCATCTCAAGCAGAGTAAAGGTCTGTATTTCTTCAATAATTTACAAGGCCCATTATTATCTTGTTCCTTTTTCCTCTTTCTCTCTTCTACCACCTTGCCCTTTGCTCACTTAGCTCCAAGAAAACTGACATCCTACTATTCCTTAACCACACAAAGCACAGTCCCACCTCATCAGAGCTCTCAATTGCAGGACCCTCAGTCTGGAATGCTCCATCCTTGCTTCTCTCTTTGCTAATCCACTCTCATTTTCTTCAAGTCTCTGCTCAAATGTTACCTTGTCAATTCAGCCTTTATCGATCACTTCAAGTAAAGTGGTACACATTCCACTAAGCCTCATCCTCCCTATACCACTTATGCTGCTTCAATTTTGTCCACAGTACTTACCATTTGACCTCCCAGATACCTGTTTATTGATTCAGTCTGCTTCCCTACCCTGACTCAGGTAGGAAGGGCAGAGGTTTTGTCTGCTTTGCTCACCAATCTATCATTAAACGGAGAAGGAAATGGCAACCCACTCCAGTGTTCTTGCCTGGAGAATCCCAGGGATGGGGGAGCCTGGTGGGCTGCTGTCTATGGGGTCACACAGAGTTGGACATGACTGAAGCGACTTAGCAGCAGCAGCTATCATTAAAACAATGCCTGGCACATAGTAAGCACTCATGAAACACTGCTGAATGAATACATATATGCATGAATAAATTCAATACTGTTACCCATCTCTGAGCCTTTGACCATTCAGTTACTACTGTCTACAGCCTTTCCCCCTTACTTATTTTCCCTTACTAAATTCCACTTTTTCCTATGTCCAGTCCTCCACATTTCACTCACTGACTACCAATGTACTATATCAACAGTGGAAAAGTAATTAACTCCACTGCAACACACTCATCCAGAAATCATTCTACTGACCCTTCTCACCACTGGTTCTTATTTCTCAACCACATTCCTTCAATCAGAAAACACCATTCCATCTCCAGAAACTATAGCTTACACCTGATGTTTTCTCACTGCACTGAGTACTTCTGCTATGTATCTGCACAGATTGTCCCAAAAGTCAAGATACACCTGATGTTCTTAGAAACAACATAAATCATTCTGATATGCACCAAGCAGGACAATTCAGAGGAAGCCCTATTCCCACCCCCCACCCCCGCCAGTATTTCATGTTCTCATGACTGCCAGAAGCTAGAAGGCCCACAAAGTATCAGTCCATCACTCACCAAGAAATGATACACTGAAACAATCAGGAAAACAAGCCTCCAGTCCTTCAGTACCACTCCTGCCAATGGCCTAGTGTCACCCCTGCATGCACTCAACCTTACTCATTTACTCTGCTGCATTTCAGTTTCTGGTCCCTCTTTGTCTCCCAGTTTATTATGCTTTTGTTTTTTATTCATTGACTGGATTTATTGTTTCCTCAGAATTATGCTTGGTTTTTTCTCAAACTATGTTAACACCTACTTCGGCTCTTTTAAACCACGCTTGGTAAGATGCTCACCTGAATTTCATTCCGAAAGACCTGCTACAGACTCTGTGACTTCAGCAGGTCTAATCCAGTTGCTATAAGGGAAGAATTCATATGACCAAACATTTCTTGAACTTTCCACGTTATTTTCACAACACAACCAACATCTTACTTACAAAGCCTCAACAGCAAATTAATTAATTAAAACCTGATTAGCTGCTTTTTCTTCTGATTTCCTTTCTCCATTGAGCACTATCTATACTGCCCCTAGAAAACCTCATTCTTCTATAGGTAAACTGTTTCTAAATATATAATAATTTCTTCTACTGCATTATTAAGAGTAGAAAATAATCTAAGAAGTGATTCAAAAAGAATGGTATGTTATCAAAAATTTAAAATACTATCATTTAAAATAATAAACACAAGATACTAGTAATTAATACTTTAAAATATTACAAATTAAAAAAACTTTAAAATATTACAAATTAAAAAAAAAAAACACACCTTAAAATATTACTCCTCTCTGACCCTCCAAAAAATGCCTTCTTCCCCTGTCTACTGAATCTTGTGACAACTCTGTCACTTTCTGGACTGCACTACCAAAATAGAAAGCTGACATCCAGTCAAATTGATATTCCCATCTGAATGACTCATTTCACAGACGCCTAGCGTACAATTAACTTAAGTTTCACATAACTACAGGTAAGCTGATATCTATCTCACTGTCACACGAACATGACACAGAAGGTTGTGATGAAAAACAGAACGAAAAAATGTATTCATGAAAACTAAGGGTGGTGGGGAAAAGCTCCTTATTTTTATTATGCTTGACATTAAAAAAATTTTTTTTTCTGTTAAAGAAATGGATTTGTGTGATCTGGCCAATACACTGCTCTGTGAAACTAATCATATCGTATTTGTCAATAAAGATGAGAATATCAAACTGACTCGATCATACCAAGAGTCAATATAACACAAATGAAAAATTAGTGCCACTCAACAAAAAGGCACACATCCCAAACTGTTTTGAAGTATTACACAGCTTAATTTCTGACTGCCTTGCTAATGAGGATTATGAGTATCTTTGTTAAATAACAAAAAAACAGACTTTATCCTTTAGACATAACTAGTATAAAATTCAACCAATTGCTTTGTTTCCTTCTCTGCCATCTCTAGTGTATAAGGAAGTGAAATCATCAAAAGGCAAACAAAATCAGTTTCAAGGTTAACACAAAAGCTACTTCAGCTGAAATTCTAACATACTCATATAATCCATCTAGTAATGGTCATGTATGGATGTGAGAGTTAGACTGTGAAGAAAGCTGAGCGCTGAAGAATTGATGCTTTTGAACTGTGGTGTTGGAGAAGTCTCTTAAGAGTCCCTTGGACTGCAAGGAGATCCAACCAGTCCATTCTGAAGGAGATCAGCCCTGGGATTTCTTTGGAAGGAATGATGCTGAAGCTGAAACTCCAGTACTTTGGCCACCTCATGCGAAGAGCTGACTCATTGGAAAAGACTCTGATGCTGGGAGGGATTGAGGGCAGGAGGAGAAGGGGACGACAGAGGATGAGATGGCTGGACGGCATCACCAACTCGATGGACATGAGTCTCAGTGAACTCCGGGAGTTGGTGATGGACAGGGAGGCCTGGCGTGCTGCGATTCATGGGGTCGCAAAGAGTCGGACACGACTGAGCGACTGAACTGAACTGAATCCTATTTAAGAAAGTGTTCTCATTTAAGAGGCAAAGTTTCATAAAACTAAGTGACTTGCCCAAGCTGCAATTTGAAATTCTGTGCTCCACTAAAAGTGGAAGTTTCTGAGGTACAGCAAAGATAGTGTCTGAAACACAGAACTAGGTTGCACAATGAACAGCTCACAGGGCAGGCAGCCCGCTATACATTTCTTAATTAAACACATTCCATTTTCAGAAAGTTTTGAACTAAATTAAAAATTAAGAATCACTGACCAAGTCAAATGCCCTCATTTTACACATAAAGGAACTGCAGAAGAAATGCCTTACAAGCACCTCTCAACTATCAGATACAAAACTGTGTACTAGTTTGTTAGGACTGTAACAAAATGCGGACTGGGTGGCTTTAACAGCAGTTTATTTTCTCACAATTCTAGAAGCTTGAAGTCTGAGATCAACGTGTCCACAGGGTTGGTTTCTTCTAAGGCCTCTCTCTTTCACTGGTAGATGGCCTTCTTCTGCCAGTGTTTTCAAAGGTCTTCCTTCTGTTTATGGCTGTGTCCTAATTTCCTGTTCTTATAAGGACACCAGTTATATTGGATTACAGCCCATCCATATCTTAATTTATCTCTTTAAAGGTGCTATCTCCAAATATAATTACATTCTGAGGTACTGGGGGTTAGGACCTCAACATATGAATTTTGAGGGGTCATAATTCAGCCCATTCAACACTTCACTCTCTTGCCTCCCATCAACTAATGTCCTTCTCATATGCAAAACACATTCATCCCATTCCAAGAGCCCACAAAGTATAAGCCCCTTCTAGCATCAACTCTAGGAGGAGATGGCAACCCATTTCAGTATTCTTGCCTGGAGAATCCCAGGGATGGAGGAGCCTGGTGAGCTGCCATCTGTGGGGTCACACAAGCCAGACATGACTGAAGCGACTTAGCAGCAGCAACAACAGCAGCAGCAGCAGCAGCAGCAGCAGCAGCAGCAGCAGCAGCAGCAGCAGCAGCAACTCTTAAATCCAAAAATCTTATCTAAATACCATTTAAACCAGCTATGGGTCAACTTGAGATATGATTTATCCTGAGGCAAAATTTCTCTTCAGCTATTATTTAACCATGTGACAGCAGACAACTTATCTGCTTTCAAAATGTTTCCATTCCAAAAAGGAAAAATCAGAAAGAGGAGATGATGGGTCCCAAGCAAGTCTATAATAAGGCAAATTTCATAAGATTTTAATGTTGAATAATATTTAATAATCAACAATAAAGAATAATCTATGACCCAATATTCTGGGCCCACTGGGCTGGAGCCCCACCCTCTTAGGCTTGGTGCTCTGATCCCATGGTGGCAGTGGCAGCCCTGTTGACCTCTAAACTACATTCAGGGTCATGCTACTCTTTTCTTGGAGGAAAACACATGCTTTCAGCCAGGTGACACAGATAGCTCTACTGACTTGTCTTATAGAATCTCAGAAGTCTGACAGCCCCCCTCATTTCATCCTGTCTTTGTCCCTTTCAGTCCAAGCTGGTAGTGTTTCTGCTGCCATAACCCCATCTAAGGTCCTGCTGAGATGGCTTTATGAATCCCTAAGTCACATGTCCATACTCCCTTTATCAAATGGTTGTCTAGCAACAGCCTTGATGTTGTCTCCAGTACACACTAATTTTTTGCAACATGCATAGGCTGAGAATTTCCAAATCTTCAAAGTTTTGGTTCCATTTTGCTTAATAAATCTTTCTGCAATTATCTTTGTCCTCGTGTTTTACTATAAGCATCAAGGAGAAACCAGGCCACGCTTTTAATACTTTGCTTATAAATTTCAGTTAAATATCCAAGTTTATCACTTAACAGTTCAATTTCCCACAAACCCAAAGAACACAATTTAGCCAAGCTTTCTGCCACCTTATATAACATGACTGCCTTTCCTTACGTTTCTAGTAACATGTTCCTCACTTTCATCTGAGACCTTATCAGAAGCACCCTTTTCTTATTTCTATCAATATGATTATACATGCTAAGTGTATAATCCTGATAGCCCTCTTTCAGAGCCCTCAGCAGAATCAGCTTTAATGTTCATATTTCTACCTATAATCACAGAAGGCAACCTTGGCTTTTTCTAACATGAAGCTCAAAATTATTCCAGCCTCTGCAACAGCCAGTTCTAAAGCCATTTCTACATTCTTAGATATTTGTTAGAGCAGCATCCCACTTTCCAGTACCAAAATAAAGCATCAGTCAGGGTTGCTTAAACAACAGCAATTAACCTCACAATTCTGGAGGTTAGAAGTTCAAGATGTCAGCAGGATAGGTTTCTTCAAAAGCCTCTCTCCTTGGCTTGCAGACGGCTGTCTTCCTCCAGTGTTGTTAAGGTCTTCCCTTTTTGTGTGTCTGTATCCTAATCACCTCTTAAGGACACCAATCATATTGGATCAGGGTCCAATCATATGACTTCATTTTACCTTAATTACCTCTTTAAAGGGCCTATATCCTGAAAATAGTCACATTATAAAATACTGGTTCAGGACTTCCAACACATGAAATTTTAAGAGAACACAATTAAGCCCAGAACAAGCTGAGACTTATTCTATATTCACTTATTCTATGAACACTGAATACCACTCTTTCTCATTGTTCTGATGACCATGTAACTGCACACAAAACTGGTACAACCTCCGACACATGGTACTTAAGAATAAAAGGGAGAGGAAATAATCATATACTCATACAAATTAATGAAAAAAAAGTACATGAGAACATATAATATGTATTTTGGACTTCACCAAGCCTGCTTGCTACATCCAAAAAGGTTTCCTTGAAGAGCTCAAATCTGAAGGGTGAGTATGGAAAGGGTGTGTGCACACACAACTTTCCAGGAAAAAGGAACAGAACAGTACATTCAAGAAATTGAGAAATGGCCAGTAGGGCTGGAACACAGAAAGTATGAGGAGTAATAAAACATGAGGTTGGAAAGGAAGGTAGGGGCCACATCAACCACATTATGGTTTTTGGTCTTTATCCTAACAGCAATGGGAAGCACCTGAAAGGTTTTATTCATGATCATATTTTCATTTTACAAAGATCACTCTGGAAAAAAGGGGGCACTAAGGACTTCTAATTTGCTGGGAATGTTCTACTTCTTGAGTAGGATTCTGGTTTAATGGGTATGTTCACTTTGTGAAAATCTACTGAGCTATATACTTAAACTTTAAGCACTTTTCTATATATACATTATATTTCAGTCTTCTAAGACTGTGGAGAAACAGGGCTAGAATACAGAAAGTACAGCTGTGGGGACCCCAGCATCAAAAGAGATGATAATTCAAACTATTCTCATGGAAAAACCCAAACAAACTTTTTGGCCAATGCAATACAAAGATGGCAGTCAAAAATGAAGAGACTCGAGATAATTAAGTGGTAAAATTCAAATACCCCAGTTGATGGATTGAATATGAAGGAGGAAAGAAGGCATCAAAGAAGACTCTCAAGTATCTGTTTACAAAAACAGATGGATGGTAGATCCATTCTCCATGAATGAAAATTCTGGAGTTCCACAGATGTGACAGATCACAGATTCAATTTTTCAGGCTTTAAGGTAGAAATCTCAACTAGGCAGTTAAGTATATAATCTGGAGCACAGAGGACAGGTTTAAAAAGAAAACACCGTTGGGGAGTAATACTATTAAAAGAAGGGCTTCCCCAGTGGCTCAGTGGTAAAGAATCAGCCTGCAATGCGGCAGACCTGGGTTCGATCCCTGAGTCAGAAGGTCCCCTGGAAAAGGGCACGACAACCCACTGCAGTATTCTTGCCTGGAAAATCCCATGGACAGAGAAACCTGGCAGGCAACAGTCCATAGGGTCGCAAATAGTCTGAAGTGACTGAGCACACTCACACACGAGGCCCTGCAGTACTATAGGCACTGGATTAGGTTCTGTGGACAGTTATAAACAGAACAAGTAGGTTATCATAGAACTTACATTCTAATTCAAAAGACCCCCAACAAATTGTATTAAATAAGGTAACTTCAACTACTAACAGGTACTGTGATGAAAACAACAGGACGGTTTAACAGAGTGACAGAGGTGGGGCTACTTTACTTTAGATCGGAATAGTTAGGGCTCTCTGTGGAGGTGACATTGAGGTGAGATCTAAATACTTAGAATTATGCTAGGCATAGGAACAACAAAAAAAATTTAGAGCATTCCAGAAAGAAAAAAAGAGCTTAGTGTTTAAAGCAAGATCAAACTTTGCATATCTGAAAAACAGCAAAAGGCCAGTTATAGACACAATGTAGTAAATGAAGAGCAGAGGATACAAGACACGGTCAGGGAAGAAGCCAAGGGACGGATCACATAGAGTTTAAGCAGGAGGGATGTAATTTATACTTAAAAAGAAGTTTAAGTTATACATTTCTCTAAATACTCTGTGGCAAAGATAAATGTGGAGAGACTACTAGGTCCAAGTGAGACATGATGAAGTCTCATGGGGAAAGTTAAGAGGAAGAATAGAAGTGTTAAAGAAAATATAAAAAAAAAATCTCTAAATGATCTTAAAAGAAACAAAGTCTCAAGGCTGCCCTACTTACCTGTATTCTAGTATTTAATTTTTTGATCATAGATCACAAATCTAAAGACTACTAACAAGATTCAAAATTTCAAACAAAAGGCTCTGATACTGTTAGATAAAACAAGTTAGATGGATGAGCCGTCCTCTCTGCTTGGACGCTCTTTCTTAGCAAGTATCAATCAAACACAACTAATTCAAACTTTGTATTTCCATGTTTCCTAAATTATGAACTGCCCTATACAGTTGTTCTAATTAGATGAATGGGCCCTTAGTATCAAGAGGTTGATTATTTTCTGGAGAAGACGTCTAATATTCAACAAATATTTATTGACTCTTTAAAGGACAAAGCTTCAAAGACAACACAAGGAAGACCATGCTTTCATGCCCTTAAGAAAGTGAAAATTAAAGTCAGTCAGTTGTGTCTGACTCTTTGCCACTCCATGAACTGCACATGGAATTCTCCAGGCCAGAAAACTGGAGTGGGTAGCCTTTACCTTTTCCAAGGGGTCTTCCCAACCCAGGGATCGAACCCAGGTCTCCCACACTGCAGGCAAAGACTTTACCAGCTGAGCCACTAGAGAAAGATAATCTTTCTTAGTATAATGCCTGGGCTCTACTGGTCTTTACACAGCAAATGGAAGATGCAGAAGGAGAAATTACCACTTTTGACCACTAGCTCTCCAGCTTTAACAATTACTTTCCTATCACTCCCCAGAACTAAATTTTTTTTCCTTACTATTTTCTAATTCATTCAAAATGTCTAACCCAGGTCTCCTATCACATTTCTTATAAATGCTTCAATTTACTTATATTCAAAATGAAATGTTTTAACCATATCTTTGTCAGTGTTACATTATATAATATTTCAATAATCTTAATCTCATAATGCAGTTTCATGAACCAAAAACTATTTTAATCTATTCATGAAACCAATGCTATTTCTTCCCCACTCTAACAAAAACTCTACCTCTGATTTCCAATTTAGAAACAACAACAAAAAGAAAATCCAGAAACTACTCTAAGGAATTAAGAAAAATCAAGTAAGATCCAGCCCTTCTATTTTTTAAGTTAACTAAAACAAAATAAGGCACATTTTCAACAGTAAGAGTCCTTCATTTTGTACTCAAAGGCTTTCCTTACAGAATCTAATTCAATATTTTATTTCTATAGAAAACTTAACAGGCACCTTTATTGCTCTTTTAGAAAATTAATGTAAACAACATAAAAGAAAAAAGGACACTATTACAAAAGGTAAAAAAACATAAATTCTTCAGAAATTCAGAAAACTGATGTGATTTCCATGACAGCTACTGCTAGCACACTTAATAAATAAGTGGCCATTAAAAGAAAAATACACTAACATCACTTAAAACAGTATTGGTCTATTTAGGAAATAACTCCCTCAAAGACTCCTCTAACAGGAAAGCCCTATACTCTCTCAAAATTAATCAGCAAAACAAATAGCTTACACAATTTAACAATCCATTTATTAAATACTACATATTTCAAGTGCTAGCTAAAATCAGGAGATATTAAAAAGCACAACAGCATATATAAAAATGCAATTCAAAAGATGTTGCTGAAATATGATTATCAACTATCAATGTATACTTTGCAGAAAATAATTGTACACTAAATAGCATCCAAGCTTTCAATTTTGACTTAAAATAAGCATTCTAGTGGTCATGTATGGATGTGAGAGTTGGACTGTGAAGAAAGCTAAGCACCAAAGAATTGATGCTTTTGAACTGTGGTGTTGGAGAAGACTCTTGAGAGTCCCTTGAGCTGCAAGGAGATCCAACCAGCCTATCCTAAAGGAAATCAGTCCTGGGTGTTCATTGGAAGGACTGATGCTGAGGCTGAAACTCCAATACTTTGGCCACCTCATGCAAAGAGTTGACTCATTGGAAAAGGCTCTGATGATGGGAGGGATTGGGGGCAGGAGGAGAAGGGGATGACAGAGGATGAGATGGCTGGATGGCATCAACGACTCAATGGACGTGAGTCTGAGTGAACTCCAGGAGTTGGTGATAGACAGGGAGGCCTGGTGTGCTGCGATTCATGGGGTCGCGAAGAGTCGGGCATGACTGAGCAACTGAACTGAACTGAACTGAAGCATTCTAAATAAATGGTCACTTTCAGATTTCTTCACTCAGCTTCACTGGTGAGTCAAAATACCTCTAACCCTATACACTCAAAAATGTATCATAAAGATGCACTCAGTTTTCCACTGGAATTTCTTTGCTGCCTAGAAAAAGACCCTAAATTAATAACAAGAATTTAACCAAAGATAACTACGTGGTTTAAAAGATAAAATGAGCTACAATGAAGAATACATCTGAACTAGATATGACTCCTAGTTATCATCACTTCCCAGAGAAACTATGGTCACAGGAGATAAATTGTTTAATTTCTCTAAGTTTCTGTTTCCTCTTTATAAAAAATTACAGTGAGGGTATTTTATAAAAATCACATCTACAATTAGAAAAGGGACTGGCACTGACAGGCGTTAACTAAATGGTGGCAACTTAAATATTATTAAATTAAGGCTTGTTTGTACTAAATTCCTATTGCTCATTGTAGTAGTATTGGAGAATATGAAGAATCACCTGTAAAAGTTGAACTCAAAAATAGCTTTCAGCTTTCTTTCAGAAGCATTCAGTTAAGGCCACATAAAAGAATCATGACAACAGTGAATTCCATAAGAGTGAGTTTCCAACTACTTTTATCAAGTAGTCTATCAGGAAGAGGCTTGAGTACTATAAAATAAGTTTTTCTCAAATACATACATCCAAGTACTACAGTATGCTTATGGGATTCCTAACCAGTGAATAGGGCTTTCCAGGTGGCTCAGTGGTAACA
The DNA here is from genome assembly GCF_029378745.1 of Bos indicus. Lineage (NCBI taxonomy): Eukaryota > Metazoa > Chordata > Mammalia > Artiodactyla > Bovidae > Bos > Bos indicus. The sequence goes on along the minus strand of NC_091771.1, from coordinate 28,393,706 downwards.
AAGAATTCGCCTGTCAAGCAGGAGACAGGTTTGATCCCTGGGTCTGGAAGAGCCCCTGGAGGAGGAAATGGCCACCCACTCCAGTATTTCTGCCTGGGAAACTCCAAGGACAGAGAAACCTGGAGGGCTAAACAGGTTGGGGTCACAGGGGGTGGCAAAACAGTAGGATACAACTTAGTGACTAAACAACAACAACAAACGAGTAACACTGAGATTCTTATAAACCTTTCCAACTATTTTCATATCAAAGTTCTTCAACCGTACACAGAAGGGAAAAGTTACCTCTGTTTTTGACAGAAACTTACCATCCCACCATCTTCATTAAAAATGTTATGAAGTTAACATGAAGATAGCTGAGCAGAAAATGGAGTGAAGAAAAAATGTATAGGAAAAGACTATGAAAGAAACATGATTTCTAATACCATTAAGAAGAAAAAAGAAAATGAAAAAATGTTTATTTTTTTAAAAAAGAAAAAAAAAATAAAAAGAAAGAACTCATGATCCTTTTCCAAATCAAATTTTCTTTCATTCTGATATACTAAAAAAGACTGAAGAATCCAGAACTACAATTGAAGAGACGGTAAAAAAGTTGTATAATTATTATAATTACTGTTGTAGGGTAAAACTTTATCTTTACATGTCCTATCTGAGGATACAGATGAAACTGCAAAACAAAAAAATAATCCAAATAAAGTGTATTTTAATAGACTGTACTGAACTTGAACACAATTTTAACCACGAATGAACAGATTATTCTTAGTTTTTTTCCCCCTTAGTTACCTATAATAAAGTTGAAAGGCAAAAAGCCCAATAGGCTGTCTCAAAAACCTCTCCATCTTCCCATTAATTTACAAACAGTTCAATTGAAAAAAAAAACAAACAAGGAAATATTAACAACTGCACAATACCAATGAAGTCTTCAGTCATTTCCAAAGTAGATACAATGCTTTGGTAATGTGACTATATCTAATTCTAAGATTAGGGGTTAGAGTATGGCTGTGTCCATATTAGATAAAACAGTTTACTTTTTTACACACTTAAGACAGCTTATTAAAGTTAATGGACTTCATGCTGGGAAGTGCATTGTAATGACTGCAATTTTTACACCTGGAATGAGACAGGGTTATCATTCAGAGAATAAAATTTGTTAGGAGGAAAGGGAAGAAAAAGATTATTTCTAATCTAACTGACCAAAATAAACAAAATTTATCCTCTACTAAAGATAACAAAAAGTCAAAACATTGCAAACTGACACAGTTCTAGCTTCAAAAATAACTCATTTTTTCTCTGAGGATCTTTTCAGAGATTTTTATGCTACTCTTTCCCCTTGTTTCTGTGTGTAAATTGATAGCAATACTGTATTGAGAATTTCCATAGGTGATATTCAAAACTGTATATTCCATTACAAAAATTAGGCCATTCAGTACAATCTATATAAAGATACTGAATCTAAGTTTTCTAATTTTATTTTATTTTTTTAGTTTTATTTTTTTTTAGTTTTCTAATTTTAGTTGCAAAAACCATAATTATAAACTTTTCAAGATTTGCTCTGAAATTTACAGCCAGGCAAAACTGAAATTTGTTTAGACTTAAGACTTAGGCAATTCGAATCAACTGAATTGAATTAATTTAAATGCTGCTTAGCAAAGGAAACAAAGGAATAAAAAATACACACAAGACAATCACTAATTACTCCTTTCAGAGTCTACTTCAACAAATTCATTTAATACTACTTCTTGCCATCCTTAGGATATTTTAAGGAAAAAAATCTGGCATACATACAGGGAAGCCAATTGCTTTAATAATACCTTAATTTTTAAAATAAAATATGCAAGTCTTATTTAACTGCAAAGAAAAAGAAAACCATCACCAAAGAGGATATCTATTAATCCCTTAATATAATCTTTCCTTTCACAAAAATTACAGCTAACAATTTTAATGAGAAAAAAAGTTTTATTTATAAATTGTAATGTACAAAATTTAACTCTAAAACCCACTAATGATCTGCTGTTCTGCTGCCATCAAATGTTTATTTTGAATGGTCATTGTAACAAAACTAAGTAACATTGTATTTTGTTATGATTCTAGACTAAGAGGTATTACTCTATTTATAAAGGGTTGCAGACAAACACAGACAAACATACACTCCAGCCCTAATAACTGAGTCCTCAGTGACTGCATTTATGTTACACTACTATATGATACTTCAATAAACCCTGGGACACCTATCTCATCAAGGTACTAATACATGAACCACATTTCTTCAACATTTTCCAAACAGAACATCACCAATTTTCTCTGAAAATACTTAGAAAACCAGGCTCAGAAAATCAGACATTTCCACCATAGCAAAAACTCAATTATGGGTGAAACAAATATTTTATATGCTTTGATATCATAAATTCTTTCAAAACTTACCTATATATAAAACTGGAAAATTTCATAACTTATATATATTAATTAGGTAAGAGATAAGCACACTTCAAATAGTTAAATCCACCCTATCATATCATCAACAAAATATAACCCAATCTTCTGTAAACAATCTTACTTTAAAACACATATTAAAAAGCTAATATTTTCTTTTAGGAAAGTGAATAATGAAAGATCAATTTAAAAAGCATCAAAAGTTCAACTTAATTACCACACAAATATTTTTATTGACAGTATTGGCATATAGAAAACTGTAAATTTACTTTTCAAAAAGAATCTTTCTGAACCAGACTAGAATCTATATACTGTTTAAATTGTTCACCTTAGTTAAATATGATGAGTAATGCCCATTTTTTTCTGTGTGATGGAGACCAACTCAGAATGGCAGGAAGCAGCAGAGGGAGCTAGTCCATTAGAAAATATCTAAATTTTAAAAAAGAATGTCTGAATAGAAGGAAAAACTTGGATGAAAAAACTTTTAATTGGTGAATTTCATCTTTTATTGTATATTTATTTCTCTGTTCTGTTACTGTTTAAAAGTAAAAAATAACATTAGTCAGAATGCTTGGGGGAACTTTTAATTTACTCTGTCTTAAAATAAAAAAAAAATTGGGACTTCCCCGGTGGTCCAGTGGTTAAGACCCCATGTTTCCAATGCAGGTGGTGCAGGTTCGATCCCTAGTCAAGGAACTGAGATCCTACATACTACCAAGTAGTGTGGCCAAAACACAAACAAAAAAACACACAAAAAGCCCCAACAAAAACGTCTTCTAGAATGTTACCACCTCGCCTCAGTAAACATTTATAACTTTTAAAAATATTTGGTAATGATTAACGATCTCTTTACTACTCAGAAATATTAGATGACATTTAATCTGTAATAAAATCTGGAAATTTATTTCACAGACTTACTATTACGAACAAGTTGCTTCATCATTTGTATCTTCCAAAGGCAATTCTCTAGATCCTTGAAATAAATCTGGCTGCTGTTCAAAACCTAATGGTACTATTACTTCTAAATAAAGTTTTATAAAGACAAAGAGAAAGGAGCACACAATATATACCTAACAGTTGTTTCACGTGTCCCAAAATTAAATCCTTCTATTTCAAAATGTCAATTTACATAATAAAATGCTGGGAAAAGCAAGCCCAAATACCAGGAAGTACTACTCTGAAACAGAAGAATTATGAAAATAGTGAATAAAGGAAACATGAACACATAATTGTATATACATTTATACATAAAACATGAGTTAGTATATTTCTACTGTATCATAGTTAGGATGAACAAATATATACAAACATACATATGTGTTAAAATAAAATACAGTAATACTCATTTAAATGTAAATAGTACTGGAGACTACAAATAAAAATCATATTATCTCATTAAAGGCAATGTAATAAAGACCTTGTTAAAAGTACTATGTTTAGTTTTGAGCCTTGCAAGTAGTATTACTTAATAATTTAATATTAGTTAAAAAGTAATATAAAGATGCGAGAGAACATTTAAAGCTGGAAAAAAAACACTAAAAAGTTTTAAAACAACATCGAAAGATTATGGGATTCACCACTTTGCTCTACACCTGTAACTACCACAACACTGTTAATCAACTATACTCCATCTAAAATAAAATTAAAGAAAAAAATATACTGTAGGATTTAGGATAGGTTGGTTTAGGAGAAAGAAGACTTAAAGGACATGAACTATTACCATGTAAATAAAACACATAAAAAATTTTCAACCGTTGTAAATAGCTTGTGTTTTTTTTTCCTAAAAATGGATAAATCAAAGCAAAATTAGGATGAATTGCCCAAGATCTCTGAAATGAATTCCATCTCGATTTTAAAATTTTAAGTGATGGAACACAATCTAATAAAAATGATAAAGTGAGATACACAGTTGTCCTTAAAGAAAAGCTAAAACCTGGAGAAGTAAAACATTCCAGAGGACAAATCTTCCTACAATTAATGCTAAGGAGCTGTCTAAAATATTTTTTACCCTAGAATTATCCTGTGTTAATTTAAATAGAGAAAAGTAATATATTATCAGAATAACACGAAGAGCTTTTGTAAACTATATAGTGATTGCCCTGTTTTTCATTCCAGAATTGGGGAGTATGGAGAGACAGGGAATGCCTTAAGAAGAAGGGTGATGAAAACGTAAATTACAGAGAAAAAACCCCTGGTGACTGATATACCTACTGTATTGGTATTTGACAAAGAATTTTGTTTTAGTAAGTGATATGCTAATTACAGCTTAGAAATACTTTACAAAGATGAATTTGCAGAAAAACATAATTTTACTGGTATTATGAATAGAGGAATCAACTACAGTTCCTATAACAAGTCAGTATTTCTTATATATTTAAGGTAGTCAAAGAAAAATACTAAAGTTTTATGAAAAGTTGAATTTAGGTATGAACTATAAAATTGTCTGACATCTACAAAAGATAAAATCAGTTTAAAATTCAATTATAGAAAAACATTCTGGTTCCTACCCACTCTACTCAGGGGTCTTCATAATAACCAAAAGCATTACAACAAAAGATTATAAAAACATTTAAAATACAATTTTATATAATTTTTATTTACACTTCAGAATTTAAACAACTTGCTGGGAACATCTTTTGTGAGGCAACGTGGTCTTTTGTTAAAATCTGAAACTGCTTAAGTTTCAAGACAGGCTCACTAATTTTTTTTAAGGGCAAGCAACAAATGCGTTAGCTGAAAATAGCCAACTTAATGATTATTTGTAACACAGACTTCATTATGTGAGCCTAGAGAGCCTCCCCACCTCTGTCTCTCCTGTGGAGGAGGTCTTTGTGTGCTTTTGTGTGGCGGTTCCACTGAATTCATTACAATAGAGATGGACATTTGATATTCATAACGATCCAACATCTGAGCAATCTTCTTTCGAGACACACCATGTTTATTCCTCCTACCAAAAAAGAAAAGGATTTTAATTCTATTTTTTAAGAATGTACAGGATTAACCTATTTTAGAGTAACAGAGCAGAATAGAGTCTAAATTACATTTTGCAAATAAATACTAGAAGATACACCTCTAAAAAAAGGGCTCTCTCAGTTTTAAACAATATAGTAAAAAGGCTTAAAATACCATATATCACAGCAAAATGTTAACTGATTATACTTTCTTCACATAGAACTAACTACTGATTCACTGAACCACTGAGTTAATGACCCCCAACTTTTAAACAACAAAATAAAAAGATTATGCAACACCGTTTTGAGAATTGCAGAAGAATTGCGCGTGGGTTTCTAGGACTTACAAAAATCAATATAAAATATGTTTAACTTATAAAAGTTATTTTTAACACATCTGCATTTAAAAAATTTATTATCAACACCAAACTATTATTAGAGATACAATTTTTACATATCTCACAAACATAGTATCGAATGAAAGAAACTAGAGACAATGACTATATACTGTGTAATTCTATTTATTAATATATAAACTTTGAAAGAAATTAAACTATGGTGCTAAAGTGAAGGATTTTTTTAAAAGCAAAAAAAAAAAAGCTTTAAGGAACAGCAAGCAAGTAACTGTAGGGAACTGTTACTGGGAAAAGGAATTCAAAAAACTTCTCAAGTGTTAGTAAAGCTCTCGTGACACGAGTAATAGTTAAATGAATATCTGACTTATGAAATTTGTTAAGCTACGTATTTTTTATATACTTTTCTGTGAGTTTAATTTTGACAGCAAAAAGTAGTTTACGAATTATTCTTGTCTCTCAAAAAAAATTTTTTAAGAATTTAACCCTTGTAGTTTTCTGTAACTTGAGTTGGACACGGCAAAACACACAGAACATATTTTACATTTATTAAGTTCTAGACTTACTAAAGCTAACTCATCTTCCCAGAAAAAAAGACATAAAAATCTGTCAAACTATACTAGATAGCAGTTAAATTGACTTTATTTTGTAAAGTTATTTTATATTAAGAATTATATAAAAAAAAAATTAAAAAAAAAAGAATTATAATGTTTCAACAGTCTCAAATGCAAATAAAGTCTAAATGTACAACAATTTCATTAACTCACTTATTCAACATAAGCCAAGTATCTTTAAACTCTCTCTTCTTTCTACCTGAGGAGCAATAATTACACAGAGGGCAGGCAAAGAATACCAGATATTAATAATATCTACCAGTTTAACTCTTCATAAATTTGATTTGGCATGCAAATTAGAAAGGGAAAGAAAGATCACCAAAGGAATAAAAATTCAAAGATACAAAAAGAATAAAAGGCAAGGAGGAAAGAAAGCAGTTGAACACCATACACAGAATAACAGTTTTAAGCAGAAGAGGGAAACATGTGGGAGAAAAAAATGGTCTTAAAAAGAGAGGTGATGGTTGTGTAACTCTGTGAGTATACTGAAAACCATTGAATTGTACACTTTTAATGGGTAAACTGTAAGGTATGTGAGTTAAAAGTTGTCACCCAAGATGGGGTGGGAGGAGTGAAAATGAAGAAATGAAAAATGATTTACTGTCAGGAAAACCAGGGAAAATGGATAAAGGTAAACACAAATGGAAGATCAGGGTTGAAAATAATACAAGACCACAATCCCTCACAAATCCTGAAATCTAAAATACTCTGAAAATTCAGTTTTCTGTTGACTCATAAAGAAGCAAAGTCTAACCATGCCTGTACTCATATGGCAGCATGATCTACTCCGAACATTAAACCATGTAAATTTTTCTCAACTGAATAGACTGATCATTCACAATCTGCTGCAGAAACACTGAGATGTTTGATTATGCCATGCTGCCCCAAACTCTTGCTAGGAGTGCTAACAATTAGATACAGGCTCTGTATTACCTTTCTAAAATTGAAAAAAAAAAAAAAATCTGAATTCTTAAACACACTGATTCCCTGGATCTTGGCTATCGGATAATGGATACGTTGCAGAGAAAAGCATCAGGTAAAAAGCTGATGGGATCTAAAATGGGAAAGAGATGAAGTTGGAAAGGCAACGCAGAGAAGTGGCCTAGCAAAAAAGCTGAAGGGAAAGTCCTAGTTTTTCTCTGTTTTCTGGATCTCCACTAGCATTCAATAAACTGGGAACCGATGCAGGAAGTCACGTAAGAAGAAGTGACAAACACACTTAACAAAGAACATTTAAGGAAATTTAATACTGCAAAGAGCCTCAAACAAGCTGCATTTAAGCCAATGCTCCTCTTAATAGAAAGTGAGTAGTAGTAGTAATAGTCCTATTCATAGGTATCAATGATTTAACAAACAAAAGCTAGTAAAGAAACTGATCATGAAAAGAAGAAAGAAAAAAAAAAAGATGAGATTAAAAATTTTTTGAGTGCCTTACTTTTCTAATTCTTCAGGATCAAATTTCCACCAAGTTTCAGGTTCATGAAACTCTACTCTGTATCCTTTTCCTATGGCCTACACAAAAGAAAAGAAGAAAACAAAAACCCAGAGAACACTTCTTAAAGTAAAAAGATGGAAGACAGATACAAATTTCACTTAGACAATACTTCTCAATTTGCTCAACCAAGACAAATTTATCTTTAAAATAATATGGTTTATAAAAATTTTAAGGCTACTTAACAGTCAAATTCCAATCACTATTCTCAAGTCCAGGCAAAACTAACAAGATGAACATACTGCTTAATAAGCACCATTCTCAATTTTTAAAAAATTAAGCAAATGGACACACCTCTTTAGAGAACAAGGACAAATGTTTTAATAGTAAACATCAAAGTAACTGAAATTTCAGAATATGAAAAAAGCTGAAAAGAATAGAAAAACTCTCTCATATCTCATATTTACCATTTCCACATATGGTTTCATTTCCCAAGCTTGTGTATTAGTGTTGTCTATTATGACTGGCGATCTCCCCTGATTGATAGCTTGCTTTGCTGAAATAAAAAATAAATTTAAAAAGCAAAAAACAGAATGATTAGATAAAAATATATAAAATAAAATTTAAACATTCATTAAGCAATTTTCTACATCCTTGTACTTAAAAACAAAACTGTGCAATCTCTAGAGTCAGTGCATGGAAATAAAAGGACTCTGCTAGATTAAGTGGAATTAAGAGACATAAACATATGTAATGGGTTTTCTTCAGACCAAATGCTGGTTTTGAAAAACTAGCTGTAAAGGACATTTTAGGGGAAATATTCTGTTGAACTTACAGCTAATGAAGACTTCAGTCTAGAGCTTTCATTTACAGAAAATGTAGGGACAAGTTACATGTGAATATGGTCTGAGTATGAAAAGAGACAAACATTTAATGATATGGAACGATGGAGACTTTTAACAGAAAATGGCAATTTACAAGATAATATGTAACTGATTTCATTTTGGGCAAACTATAAAGATGAGAAAAGTTACTAAGACACCAAAAGTTGTCTTCTATAGGTAAAATTCCCAGTAATTCTTTCGAAATAAGAGACTTAGGTAAAAAAAAAAAAAAAGTGCTATGGATTTATCACTACTCACATCCTAAGCAGCTAAATTCCAAAGTTCAACTGACTTTGTGGATATTTCTTAGGACAATGATTTCTGAAATTGGGAGCTGAGCTAAACAGAACTTTTCAAACTATATCTCCCTGTCTCTAGCTATTGATTCCAGTATGAGGTGAGAACTATTTCACAGCGATTCCTGTTAATGACAGGCAAGACAATTAAGAGCCCACTATAAAATTTATTTTATTTTACAGAGTTCCATCATTTATGAGAGAGACTCCATTTAAGACTGTTCTCACAGAAAGCTGTAGAAGAGCAGTCACTTGGATGGGGAGGAGGCTAGTGGACCTGTGACTCTCAGAAACCTTCCTGCAGTGGCCATAGCTGGAGGAGGGGTGGTGTCCACCCTTTGGCTCTGTCTCCATCCTGGGCGTCTGCTCAAGGATCACCCTCTCATGGTTCTGACCTCTCTGACCTTGGCCCTCGGGGGACCTCTTGACTTGGCTGTTGTTCCAGATTCATGTATCATGCCTCTTCCTAGAGAAACCTGAGAATTCCTCATATTGGAAGCTTCAGATGCTCCAAGAGCAAATCAGTTAGTGCTTTGAATTTACATGTTAACAAACAGGTCATTTAGCATCACTCCAAAAGAGTAACACAAATTACCTCTAACAGGTGGGGCTATGGATGGATGGTTGTTGTTGTTTAGTGGCTAAGTCATGTCCAACTCTTTTGAGACCCCATGGACTATAGCCTGCCAGGCTCCTCTGTACATGGGATTTCCCAGGCAAGAATACTAGAATGGGTTGCCATTTCCTTCTCCCCACTATAAAATTTAAAAGGCTGAGGCAAAATGCAATGATATGTAAGTTTTGCTGGGATTTAGAATTCAAACCACTAAGTTTCACATAATGAAAACATTTATACAGATGTCTAAGGGAAGATAGAATTTTAAAAGCTAAGTAATAATGACTAATGTGGAATGTAAATACATATTTGGGAGACGACGTCTCTAAATATTAAAAGAAAGTTACAACTTGGGTCACAAACAGGATACCAAGATGCTATCAATTCCCACTGCTTCACCCCAAACAGTGATCATACTTTCATTTTAAAAAAAAATATTAAAGTAATTCTCCTAATGTCTGATAGACAGGCTTACACCTCTAAGGAGTCAAGTTCTACAAAAGGAGCTTATTAACCAAATAAATATCTGATTTGCAGGAATGGAGATATTATTCTCTTTCCATGAATAATTATCGTCCAATACCACATTCCAGTGCACTCCAGGAAAATAAAGGTCCTAAGAAAACAATGTCTGAATACTCAAATAAAGAGAGTCATTTTCTCAAACAAATTAACCACCATACTCTAAGAAAGAGAATAACGACATCTTAGAGATATTTTAAATTTATAAGCAGTTAAAGGTGAATTTAGATTCTTCTAATAAACATGAGGCAGACTGATATTCCCAGAATAATGACTGGCACTTAAAAGTATTCAATAAATGTCTGTAAATTAAACGTAATGCTCACAACTTTCAAAATGTCCAGCAATTGCCAGTTATCATTACCTTGAAAGGGTTAAAAATTACCTTGGAAAAGTCCACACTTACTATACTAATAAAACCAGTTGTTTATCTAGACACCAATATGTTCAGCAAGTATAAGTCACACGGCACAAACATTTTAATAAAATAGTCTAGTATTGCAGAAAGAAAAAAAATGTCCCACACAAACTTTCCAGTTCACCAAAGATATACTGCCTCATTCCCCTTATCATCTACTTCTGTTCCTCTTAACTCTGGGCCAATAACTCTAAGCATTTTTGGGAACTGCCAGTATGATCCTTATTTGACTTGGGTAGTAACACTGCAGCAGTTTAAAAAATAAAAAAGAATTAATTTAAAAAAATTTTTTTCTAAAATAAATATTTGGAGAAATCCTAGAATCAATACTAGAAAATAGTCTTAAAATCAAACTTATCTGACATTTAAACTTTTTATTCAAAAATATCCTCACTGAAATTCCTTGCTTTGAAAAGTGAGAATTAGAAAGAAAAGCATTTATGCTGCTTTTTCCTGTACATACTGTACTTCAGGGTAACACTAGTTGCTAGTTCTAGGTAAGAGGACGTTCCTCATTACAGAAGAATTCTAGCCACTGAACACAGAAGGAATGACAGACCTAGAAAAATCATTTTGCAACTTTAATGAAATAACTGATTAAGGAAACATTCTTGAATAAACCAGGGAGCAGACTGTTCTTCTGAAGCTACTGATCTTAGCATCACTAAAAATGGGACAACCGTTTACTTACAAAGAAAAAAAGGTTGAACCAAATAAATCCTACAAGTTAAATGACTACCACAAGGAAGCAAATAGGCTGTTCACTGTAATCGCTCTACTCCAGGTTTAAATAATGTTTCATCATCAATGCATTCTTAATCTTTTAAAAAAGAAATCAGATTATAGTGTAAGCATGTACCTACACAGTTCTAGATTAATAGTTTTCCATTCTGATTGTAACATTAGAATATCCAGGAAACTTAAAAAAAAAACAACAAACAAAACACTAATATTTAGATCCACTCCAGACCAACTAGGGGCTTCCCCAATGGCTCAGTGGTTGAAGAATCCACCTGCAATGCAGGAGCCTGGGAAGACGCAGGCTCGATCCCTGAGTCAGGAAGATCTCTGAAGAAGGACATCTCAACCCACTCCAGCATTCTTGCCTGGAGAATCCTTCCATGGGCAGAGGAGCCTGGAAGTCCACAGGGTCGTAAAGAATTGGACATGACTGAAGTGAATGAGCACACAAGGACATCAGACTAACTAAACCAGAATCTCTGAGGCTAATACTTGGGCATGAGTTTAAAAAAAAAAAAAATCCCCAAGTGATTCAAATGTTCAGCCAAGGTTAATAATTACTATTCCGAAATTAAAGCAAATTTGACCCATGTGCCTCTAAAAAGTGTATTAAGTAACTTTTTTGTATCAGTGAAAAAAATGTTTAATATTCATGGACATTAAGCCTTAGAAAATATTAGCATTATTCGAGGAAATAACTTTTGGTAACACATTACAAAAATATCAAAGTTTTCTGAATTTGTTCATGAGGTAGTATCAGAGGTTTTCTGAATTTGTTCATGAGGTATAAAGCACTATATCAAAACATCCTATACTTTTATTGTACTGGCTTATGTACACTATCTACAGTTTAAAAAATATTCTAACTACATTCTCTGATTTTCACCTCAATCAGGTAGAGTAAGTATGATTATCACTGCTTCTAAGAGATGAAAAACTGGGTCTCAAAGCTCTTTCGATGGCTTGTCAAAGTCATCCAGTTGGTAAAAAGAAAAAAAGTCAAGAATAAAAATTCAGGTATTGTGACTCCTAGTCAAATATTCTATCCCAGGAGACTTGGCCCAAAACAAACCTCTGTTCTGGTTCCAGTCATGGGCATCACCAAGTTGATTAACATTATACCTGTACCCATCTTGATGGTGAAAATAGTCATCAGTGCTGAACACAATGCCATCACGACTCTGACCAAGCAGAATTCTGTTAATAAAAGAAATCATAAAGGTGCCATTTATAAAATCTATAACCATCAGAAATAAGCCACATAGGAAAGATTATTAAATGAATAGCTGGTACATATTTGTTAATATATTGGAGGCAGAACAGCACAAGAGTTGAAACTTTAAAAGCTTTCAGATTCCAAATATCACTTCACACTTAAATCTACATAATAATAGCCAGTAATAAAAACTATTTAAAGTGGCTTCTATATTGCAACTTTTTTCTTTTTATATTGCAACTTTTAAAAACATTCTTCAATTCAAAATGATGTCAACTTTCCATGTTTTAACTTTAGTGAATTTGTATTTGGTGTCTAAAATTGCCTAAATTTAACACAATAGGTAACCTAAGACAAGCAAGCTTAAGGAAGCAATTCATCTGGGGAAAACTACATTTGGATAAAGATAAGTTTTGACAGCTTTGATATACTATTTCTATAAAGCACAAACATGCATGACCTGAAAGTGAGACTTGTGGTTTAAGGCTGTGAAACAGTCAATGATCCTCCAGAGTATAATCATGTTTTTAACTTTTAAGAGATTAAATTACTAAATGAAATTAACTACTAAATACTGAACAAAGAACACACTCTCAGAACAAGTCAGTGGTAATCAAGGTCTGTTCTCACGATTTACCACCTTTAACTCCTAAGCACAGAGAGATTGACAAGTGTTCAGTGTAAGAGAATTCCCATAACCAGCGACTCATGAAAGAGATTAGAGATGTGCTGAGAAAAGGGAAAAGACAGTAGGAACAATTTGGATCCAACAATAACAAAAAATCCGCCTGCAATGCAGGAGACCCTGGTTGATTCCTGGGTCATGAAGATCACCTGGAGAAGGGATAGGCTACCCACTCCAGTATTCTGGCCTGGATTCCATGGACTGTACAGACCATGGAGTCACAAAGAGTCAGACACAACTGAGGCGACTTTCACTTTATCTCCCCTCCTTCAACCATTAGGCAGTTGGATTATCATTGTATTGGGCTTCCGAGGTGGCGCTAGTGGTAAAGGTCACCTGCCAATGCAGGAGACTTAAGAGATGTGGGTTCCATCCCTGGGTCAGGAAGATCCTCTGGAGGAGGGCAAGGCAACCCACTCCAGTATTCATGCCTGGAGAATCCCATGGACAGAGGGATTCTGTCCCTCTGGCAGGTCACAGTTCATGGAGCGGACTGAAGCAACTGAGCATATGTAATTCTATAATCTCTTTTTGAGAAGGGGAAGGGAGTAGAAGGTGGTGGGAGGGATGATATTGTCCTGGGATGATTCAAGAATACTTCCTAATAAAAGTAACAAAGAATTTCAACTATTAAAACAAACATCTCTCCTTTCCTCAGATAAAACTGCATATATTTTATACAAAAATAAAATCATATATAAATGTAAAAAATGTACTGTATACTTCCACTTATAGAATTCTGATTCAAATTACTTTAAACAAACCAAAGTAAATGGTTTATCATGTTGAAGTTGGCAGAAACCAACACAACTCTGTAAAGCAATTATCCTTCAATTAAAAAATAAATCTTAAAAAAAAGTAAATGGTTTAAATTGTTTGAGGATAAAGCTAGATTTCTCTTTTAACTGGCCATGATTTTCCCAAAATATACCATCTAACACATTTGGCATCCTATTTGTTTATAAGTGATAAAAAATGCCACAATATTAGCATTCCAAACCAAAGCTCAATTGTCTAAAAATATTTTGATCATAACCAACTAGATGATACCTAGTTATGTTTCAAAGTACCAGAAACCTGATACTATCTTTCCTAGATAACATATATGTTTCTTTTTTTTTCCCCCATCTGTTCTACTACTTTACTAGCAGGTGATCCTCTAGGTTTAATAATACCGTACTACAAGAGTATAGGATCTTCTGTACCCAAGAAATGCTTAACCTCCTCCCAAAAAAAAAAAAGTGGGGAGGGAAGGGATAGTAAATCAATTTATATCATTAACCCATGTCAACATCAAACATGAGCAAATCTCAATGAAGAATATCTTAGGTGTATAAATCATAACAACAGCAAATAATTTTAGCTTGGGGAGACTTTTTCCTCCTAGACTGCTCATGCATCGTTTCAAAATTCCCTGAATTATCTCAAAAATACCTTTATCAATCTAGATATATCTAATGTCATATCAACCATCTGAACCAAAAGTAAATTATTTAAGACTATCAGTATTTTCAAAATTCTTAGATTCTATTAGAACCCTCCCAAGTTACGACAGGTACTAAAATGGATTCTCAGAATGCCAAAATTGAGACTTTTGAGAAATCAAGTATACAATAAAAACTTCAGATGTGGTCCCACTGGCCACTTGATTCGTATTTTTTCAAAATAGCTATCTTTCTGAGGACCTAGTATGTGCCAAGCATTTTATATATATACCTTTATGATTCCATTTAATCCTCACAACAACCTTGACAATGTGGTATTAAACAAATTCAGAAATGAAAATAATTTCTGAAATCAGGCCACCAAAATCACATAAACAATGGTGGAAGAGCCAAAACCAATAGCTCATAACATCCCTGCCTCCTGGCGTCCACACCCTTGGATAATCCCCTCAACTGAGGGGACCTTACAGCCTACAGATAGCAAGAAACTGAGGCCTTCAATCCAACAGCTCACAAGGAAATGAGTCTTGTCAACAATTCTGAGCGAGATTCCATGCCGGTCTTCCCCCAAGACAAGCCTTCAGACCAAAACACAGCCCAAAGCAACATGGTGATCACAGCATCATTGGAGACCTTGAACAAGAGGCATCCAGATTCCTGTCTTTCAGAAACTGCGAGACAATAAATGTTTATTGCTTTAACAAGTCAGCTTCAGGGAACTTTGTAACACAACCATAGATAAAAAATTTACTCTGTACTTACACTCTTTCACTTGAGTAACAAATGAGCTGTATTCTTTAAGCGTCATTTTGAGAGTCCTACTCCCCAAAATGGTCTACTATATATAGAATCACTGTAATTTTCCTGCTTTATTTTTTTTAATTTCTAAAAACTATATGTTTTCTATAACACATCATATATATTTAAAAACAGAAGTGATTAAAAAAAAAAAACCTCTGAGTAAAACTGATACTGCATGAATTCTTTACCTCCTTATGTACTGAGTGGCCTTGCATATCCTCTGGCCCAAGACTACTGGGACACTTCATTCTCCAAATACTCCTTGAAAGAAGAAAATTACTCTACATAAGAAAAAGTCAATCCTTCCTCTGGAGTTTAAACTAAGAGCTTTTCCAACAGAAGGAAGGAAAAATGAAATCTCTTCCTCTCTTCAAACTGTTGTGTTCTATAGCTGCTATAACAAATTATCACAAACTTGGTGGCTAAAAACAACACAGGTTTATTATCCGACTGTTCTGAAAGTCAGAAGTCTGAAATCAGTTTCATTAGGTTAATATCAGTTGTGGTCAGACTAGCATTCCTTTAAAAGCAACCTACATATCCATCTTGACTCATGGTCCCTTCATCACCAAAGCCAGCAGAGTAGGACTTTCTCTTTCTGACAAGTACTTCAACTATCTTTTACTCCTGATCAACTCCAGACATTTTGCTAATATGATGAAATTACTGCTTCTGATAATACTCTGGTGAAATCTGTAGCATAAAGGAATGTGGATTTGCTGAAGTAATTTCAATTTATGCCTCCTCCTTGCAAGAACACAGTATAAGAATCTAGCAAAATCTTTAGCCCACACCCCTAAGAATGATACCCCAAACTTGATCCCTAAATGGTCTTGAGACCAATTATGGAATCAAAGGATTCAGTTTGGCTGATTGCCAACTGCAACAGCAACAAAATTCTATCTCTAGAATATTGTTGAATTCTGCCTCAAATGAACCTTTCATCAAAAGGCCGTCAGTTTACCTAAGAGGATAAAGAGCTGGCACCTTGTCATACTTACAGAAGTTGTGTGAACTGGTTTGCACAGGTTTACTTGTAAATATTTAAACTCTGTACTTGTATTCAAACTTAATGTAAGACTGGTTTCATCGAAATCTGTTCATTAAGTTGTGGTAAACACTAAGCGTCTGCCACTTGTAACCAAGTTGGCTTTTAGGTCAGTTATCAGTAAATAAAGATAATGCTGTCTTGAGGGTTGAGATGAGAAACCAAAACATCAAAAGTGGAGGCAAGTAAGAAAACCTCTAAATAAGTAAAATCCTGAGAAAAATGAAAGGACACATATTATGTCTCCTGCAGTGGAGGGCAGGGTACTAGTTCAAGTGCACAAGGATATGAAGATAAAGAGGTAGGTAAGGACTAAAGGAAGAAAGGGACTTGAATACTATCCCCAAAGAATTTGAAATTTATCTAACTCACTATAACTCATTACCACATATCAATACTAAACAATGTTATATTTTAATTTAGTGCCCCAAATTAATTCAACTCTGATCCTCCAAATCTTTACTCCTTTTTTCAAAGCTCATTTGAAAAGCTAAATCCTACATGAAACCATTCCTCATTAGAGAATATGTGGCTTCATATCCAATCCCAAATAACCATTCCTACTTCATTCAAAAAAGTGCTGACCTAAAGAGATACTTCTGCTGCTTTAACCAAGCTATTCAAAGCCAGGAGTCAGGTATAGAGCAACCCATGTGATAGATATTAAAGTGAAGGATTAGGTAAGATACACACCCTCATTTACATCCCCACTTTGATCTCTTATCAGTTTTTACAACTTCTCCCAAGTCCTTGAACCTGAACTCATTTTTTATTAGCCTCTGCTGCTTCTAAAAAGTGAAAAGGCTAATTCATCTCCCAAGATGGTTATATACGGAAGTACTCTATAACCTAAAAACAGTAACATAAATAAATGGTAGTTGTGACTGTAACTTCCATTCTTATTACACCTAATTTCTCAAATAAAGAAATATACATGGGGTCGCAAAGAGTCAGACATGACTTAGTGACTGAACAACAACATATTAAATATAATCACCTCTCATCTCCCACTACAATTACGTCTCCTTGAACTTCTACTGAATTGCCACTACACTTGATTCATTTTCAGTTTCAACACACTCCAATATGTTGTTCCAAACCTAATCCTTCTTTTTGCATTCTATACCAGAGGTCCTCACCAGAAGATGCATTCATCCAATTTCCAACCATCTCTTTTCTGATATTCCAAATCTAGAAGAACGCTCATGTTTTTAAGACTTCATTCCTAATTTCTATCCTTTCTAAAGAAGGGTTGAAATATCATTTTCTCTACAAAATTTTCACTAAAAAGGAATCAAAATGCAGACTTAAAATTCATTCACAAAATAACAGTTTACAATCTAGCTTGAAATGTCTATATAACTTAAATCTTTCTCTAATTTCTTGCTTCTGAAGAAATACTGTGTAAGTTTTTTAGACTGTCTTGCAAATAAATATAAACCATTTACAAAATAGTTCCTTGACTTTTTTATCATCACCCAAAGACATCAAATAAACTCTTTTCCCTCTTATCTAGCATAAACCTCGAAATCATCCTATATAAACTACAAAGAATCTGTATTGCTTTTCATAGCTGCACAAATGTGTTTGACTGCATCAATATTTTAAAAATGTAAACAAAGACAGGAATTTGAAACATTTCACCACACAATAAAACATCATCAGTTCTAACTTCACTAATTTCAGATATTGCTCACTTCAAACTCTTAAAGAAACTGCAAACAGGTTCCCTCCATCAACAATGGTACAAACACGACACAGTTCTTAAAACAAGTTCAAAATTCCTCTCCTTGGGTTATCTCATTGCTTCTCATAATTCCAGAAAAATAAGTATTATTCATTAACGGCGAAACCTGTCCAAGGTCACAAACTGAAATAACTGAGTCAAAGCTCAAGTTCTCTACCTATGAATCCAACTCTTCTTGAATAGCTGACTTGAAGGGCAGCACAGTTCTCAAATAGCATTTGCTTCATCACAGCCATTATTTCACATGGTGAATCTATTTTTAAAGTCCTTAACAGGATCTTAATAAGAATATATATGTCAATTCTCCTTTCCTCTATCAGAAAACATCTTTTAAAATATTTACCATCATATGCCATTCTCAAGTATAACAAATTAAAGATTTTTTACAAGACACATAAAAGCATTTGCCATTGATTACAACTATCATGATCTTAAAGCAATAAATTACCAAGTATTCACTTGGTATCCTTTACTTACCGAGACAATGTCGTTTTCCCAGAACCAGGCAAACCTCTTAAAAGAATAAGTAACTTCTGCAATTTATGTAACTTTTCCTCTTCAAACTGCTGGTTTATAAACCTGTCTGTTCCATTACACTCCTCCACAGAAGGATCTTTCCAGTATCTTTCACTGGTTTCACAGAAACCATTACTCGCATACCCATCTTGCACACTGTAGTCATTTCTAGAGGGATGATCACTACTGCAGTCAGTATATTCATTGTTCTCATCAAAAGTCAAACAATCCCAGTTAGCATGACAACTATTTATAAAATATCCATTCTGCATCTCAAAGTCATCCTGGGAATGGAAAATATTTGATGGTGGATTTGGTGGAACACTGAATCTTTCAATATTTAAGTGATAGTTAAAACTGGGAAGATGAGGGTCTTGTGGTACTACAAAAGAATCCATTGCTTGCCACTCAGGCCTGAAGGAAGTAAATGAATCATCACAAAATGTAGGTATCATTTGTCCATTACAAGGATATTTACCTGGCTCATTCCCCACCCACTGTTGATAACCACAATGTGGTTGAAGGCCATTACTAAGATATTTTTTCTTTTCTTCTTCAGATTTTAACAGATCATTATTAGGGTTCTGATAATATGCAATGAGTTGTTTCTCAGAGGGTTCGGGTTCCTTACAACTACTTTCTGAATCATCTTTTTCATTTTCAAGCTCTTCAATTTCTTTGTAAAACTGGAACAATTCATTGTCAATCTCTGATTTTTTGGAGTTAAATTTCTGTTTGTTTTGTTTTCTTTTGCCGTCTCTACCATTGATAGTGTCTGCTTGATTCCTCCCGTCATTACATTTTTTTTCCTCAGGGGGTTTGTAAATGGGTCCTATAAATGCTTTACTTGTGCTATATATCTCATCATCTGTGGATACCAATGGAGGATGTATATCCTGTACAACTTGTGAATCAACAGACTCAATAACATCCGGTCTGTCACTAGGCATCCCATCATGCTCAGGTTTCAGCAAATCTGTAGTTTGGGTTTTGTCCTCCTGAAGATAACTATGTCCTCTAACATTAGTGATGGTTACAGGGGTCCAATCACTTCCAGTTTTCTCTTGCTTTCTGTAAAAATTACCACTACCATGATAGGGGAAAACATATGCCTCTTCAGTAGACTTCAATTTCTTGGAGCATGGTTCACTTAGTAGTTCTTCTTCATGTCCCATGGATTTAGTTTCAACTTCACCATAAGGCATCTGAGGAGAAAATCACACAACTAATACTTTAAAAACCTAAACAAAAATTTCCTCAGAAACAACAGAAGAAAACAATTGATATAAGCATTTAAAAACCATTTTCACAAAACACGAAAATTTTAAAGTTGTAATTTTATAATCCTGTACTACTGTTATGACATTGTGATTTAAAGCAGGAGTTTCACTGAAGGTAAATAAACATCCTTTTTTAAAGAAAGTTATATCTCCTATTTAATCTAACTCATGTATTTCTGAATTCGAGAACCTAAGCAAAAACTAAAGCAAGCTTGGAAAGCTCAATCAGTAATACACATTTCAATGACACAGATATACAATCGTGTACTAAAAAGGACAGTAAGTGTGCCAACCAAAATGACAAAGATCCAAACTGGTTGTAATAAACTGTATCATAAATGTCTTCCTGTTTAAAACCACTAGGTCCTTAGCAAACCTCACACAACCACAAGTGTTAGCAATCAAACGTCAGATTAACTGAAATGTCAGTCTTTATAGGCCCTATTCTTGCGAGGAGAATAGGGTCCCCAAGTGTGTGTATTACATTGATTTTAAAGAAAAAAACAGTAACTTAAGTTGTCCTGAGAATGACAGAAATATGTGATGTTTAGAAATCTGGCAACTCCCCAAATCAAAGCCCTCATCTTTTCCAGATGGTTCGTCCATCTCGTAGATAAATAAACTCTGCTTCCCCTGAAAATTTTGGGGGACCCTCAACAGTACAATTCAAAAGCCTGTTTTGGTCAATACTTCATTCCGCCCGCTCTCTGGTCTTCCTTTCTCTAACACGAGAGCAAAAGGAAAGGGCAAAAACACGAGTGGGACAAGACGGCCCCAAGGGGACTGAAAGAAAATACACCTGAAGAGAACGCCAACCTCCTAGAAACAGGCCCCTCCTAGGCCGCTTCTCAGCTTCTCATTTCCTCATTATAAACAGCAGAAAAGACCCAGGGAAGAGAAAGGAGAGAGGCCTATACACAACTTGAACCCTAAGGCCTCCTGACCTCCAAACAAGGCAGCCCGGGCAAAAGCGCTTCACCCAATTTTTCTGTCCCAAAGGAGACACGTTCAGGTTCTATCTAGGAATTCCAAAGAGCTCCGAGACCCAAAGGTTCACTCCCGGCTTCTGTATACAGCTAACCTAAAGGGTTCAGTCAAGCGCCGGCGAGAAGCCAAGCCACTTAAGGAAGAAGAAAGAAACTGAAAAACCTCCCCACCACAACCCCACCTCGCTTAAAATGGTCTGTTTACTCACCTTATACCACAGTTCTGCATTGACCTCAAAACAGTAGGTGAAAGAACCGCAGAGACCTTCCCCAAACAGATACCGGGTGGGACTGAAAGCCGGGACCTCAGGAGCCGAGAAACAAGCCGCGACTCCGTACGCAAGATGGCGACCACCTCACAGTTACCCCGGCAGGAATTACGAATTCGCGCCAAGGCATTGTGGGAAACGAAGTCCGGAATTCACACCCAGCCTGGAAATCTCAACGTCTCCCAGAATGCATTGCTTCACATACGCGCTGAGGACAAAAGGCGAAGGCCGGAAGTAGTTCTTAGATTGGAGGCGGGACGTTGTTTAGAAATACCAACTTCGGCTAAAATAGGCATCGACCTGGTCTGGTGTTCACCACTAAATGAAAAGACACTGTGAGTGCCTGACATCCAAAACACATACATAAGCTGTTCTGAGTATATGCAGATACATAAACTGTTCTGAGTACATGCTTTAAGGCTTTTGCCAAGTCGCTTCAGTCGTGTCCGACCGACTCTGTGCGACCCCATGGACTGCAGCCTACCAGGCTTCTCTGTCCATGGGATTCTCCAGGCAAAAACACTGGAGTGGGTTGCCATTTCCTTCTCCGCAAAATAAGGCTTTTAGGGATACTCAAAAACTTTTCAAAAGGGTCTTAACATTTCACCTCGCCAACTAGGCTTTCTATCGTTTCTAGGTTCATGTTTTTCTGTCCAAGAAGAGAATCACTGCAGCTGAGCCTTGATATACAGATAAAAGTACTTGTGATAAAATAACTTAAAATGTCATAGCTGTATTTTGTTTTGGGAACTAAAGACCATTTTCTGAGCCTTCTCGTTAAAAGTCAACTTGTGGAAAGCGCTTAGAACAGGGCTTGGTAAAAGTAAGTGCTATGTAAGTGTTTGTTAAATTAGAAATAACCACAAACCGAACAATTGGCAGTCCTCTGCTCAGGGCCCCTTTTCTCTTCCCACCGTCTCCCCACTCTCTCTAGACCCACTCCTTCACCTGCAGAGAAATTGCTTCTCTCTTCACACGTATTTTGCGGAGAAGGCAATAGCAACCCACTCCAGTACTCTTGCCTGGAAAATCGCATGGACAGAGGAGCCTGGTAGGCTGCAGTCCCTGGGGTCGCGAAGAGTCGGACACGACTGAGCGACTTCACTTTCACTTTTCATTTTCATGCATTGGAGAAGGAAATGGCAACCCACTCCAGTGTTCTTGCTTGGAGAATCCCAGGGACGGGGGAGCCTGGTGGGCTGCCGTCTGTGGGGTTGCAGAGTCGGACACGACTGAAGCGACTTAGTAGTAGTAGTAGTCACACGTATTTAAATACGTATGTAAGTAAACCCGTTGCCATAGCGTTTTAATTTATAAATATTATAGTTAAAATCACAGCCTCTAATGTTTGCATTGGATTATTTAACAGCCTTATGACCGAGAGGGCTCACCAAGAGCAATCCATCCCCTTACAGCGACAGACTCATCTTCAAATAGAAATTCTCTCATCGACCTTTATGATGTTTCCTCGTGATTAGATTCAAATTAAACTAAAAAGCCTCTTGATGAAAGTGAAAGAGGAGAGTGAATAAGTTGGCTTAAAGCTCAACATTCAGAAAACGAAGATCATGGCATCCGGTCCCACCACTTCATGGGAAATAGATGGGGAAACAGTGGAAACAGTGTCAGACTTTATTTTTCTGGGCTCCAAAATCACTGCAGATGGTGACTGCAGCCATGAAATTAAAAGACGCTTACTCCTTGGAAGAAGAGTTATGACCAACCTAGATAGCATATTGAAAAGCAGAGACATTACTTTGCCAACAAAGGTCCGTCTAGTCAAGGCTATGGTTTTTCCAGTGGTCACGTATGGATGTGAGAGTTGGACTGTGACGAAAGCTGAGTGCCGAAGAATTGATGCTTTTGGAACTGTGGTGTTGGAGAAGACTCTTGAGAGTCCCTTGGACTGCAAGGAGATCCAACCAGTCCATTCTAAAGGAGATGAGCCCTGGGATTTCTTTGGAAGGAATGATGCTAAAGCTGAAACTCCAGTATTTTGGCCACCTCCTGTGAAGAGCTGACTCATTGGAAAAGACTCTGATGCTGGGAGGGATTGGGGGCAGGAGGAGAAGGGGACGCCAGAGGATGAGATGGCTGGATGGCATCACTGACTCGATGGACGTGAGTTTGAGTGAACTCCGGAAGATGGTAATGGACAGGGAGGCTTGGCGTGCTGCGATTCATGGGGTCGCAAAGAGTCGAACACGACTGAGTGACTGAACTGACTGAACTGAAGTGATGCATCCTTGGTGGAAACAACCACACGGGTGAAGTTGTGTTCTTCTTCGGGGTGGTACATCCGGAGGCACAGAATGCCTGTCTATCCATTATAAGGTGGTATTAATTTTTATCACTGGATCAAGGTGTTGTAGTTTCTTCACTTGGTTTTCCTCTGCTTTCATCCCTTAAGCAATCTGTGAAAAAATACTTTGAGACCAAGAAAATGTCTCACTCCTAATCAAACTGTACCTTAAAGATTTTGCCTTCATTTATGATTCTTACTGCAACTGCTCTTTACAATGTTAGTTGTGTTTATTTCACCCATCTCCTTCAACACCACATTTATTAGTTTTGATGCTTGTTGCTGTTTAGTCGCCCAGTCATGTCCAACACTTGGTAATCCTAAGGACTGCCGCATTCCAGGCCTCCCTGTCCCTCACCATTTCCTGAAGTTTGTCTAAGTTCATGTCCATTGCAAGGGTATTGACATCTAGCCATCTCATCCTCTGAAGGCCCTCTTCTCCTTCTGCCTGCGATCTTTGCCAACTTCAGGGACTTTTCCAATGAATACTGGAGTTTCAGCTTCAGCATCAGTCCTTCCAAGAAGTAGTCAAGGTTGATTTTCCTCAATATTGACTGGTTTGATCTACTAAAAAGAAAGTTTTGATGCTACTAAAAGGAAAATCCCCCTTACTTTCTATCAGTATGGATTTACATGTTCCTTTTTGTTCAAGAAGTTAAGAGTCCATTGCTGCTCTTATTTGTTTATTAGTTTATAATAGTCCATTTTTAGGACAGTTTTAGTCTCAGAGAAAAATTGAGTAGATAGTACAGAGTTTCCATGTATCCCATTCACCTCACATACAGTTTCCCCTGTTACAAATCTCTTACAGGATTATAGTATTTTAAAAGCCTCTTGATGAAAGTGAAAGTGGAGAGTGAACAAGTTGGCTTAAAGCTCAACATTCAGAAAACGAAGATCATGGCATGTGGTCCCATCACTTCATGGGAAATAGATGGGGAAACAGTGGAAACAGTGTCAGACTTTATTTTTCTGGGCTCCAAAATCACTGCAGATGGTGACTGCAGCCATGAAATTAAAAGACGCTTACTCCTTGGAAGGAAAGTTATGACCAACCTAGATAGCATATTCAAAAGCAGAGACATTACTTTGCCAAAAAAGGTTCGTCTAGTCAAGGCTATGGTTTTTCCTGTGGTCATGTATGGATGTGAGAGTTGGACTGTGAAGAAGGCTGAGCGCCGAAGAATTGACGCTTTTGAACTGTGGTGTTGGAGAAGACTCTTGAGAGTCCCTTGGACTGCAAGGAAATCCGACCAGTCCATTCTGAAGGAGATGAGCCCTGGGATTTCTTTGGAAGGAATCATGCTAAAGCTGATACTCCAGTACTTTGGCCATCTCATGCGAAGAGTTGACTCATTGGAAAAGACTCTGATGCTGGGAGGGATTGGGGGCAGGAGGAGAAGGGGACGCCAGAGGATGAGATGGCTGGATGGCATCACTGACTCGATGGACGTGAGTCTGAGTGAACTCCGGGAGTTGGTGATGGACAGGGAGGCCTGGCGTGCTGTGATTCATGGGGTCGCAAAGAGTCGGACATGATTGAGCGACTGATCTGATCTGATCTGATCTGATATATGTTTTGTGTGTGTATATATATATATATATAGTATTACAGTATTATAGTACATCATTACAATTAATGAACCAATATTGATACACTGAGGTCAAGGACAGACCATCGTTTTTCCTTAGTTTTGCACTAATGTCCTTTGTGTCCCAGGGTTCCATCCAGGATGCAGTATTACATGGAGTTGTCATCTCTCCTTAGTCTCTCCTGACTGTGACGGTTTCTCAAACTCCACTTGGTTTTGATGACTTTGGCAATTATAAGGAAAACTAGTCAGGAACCTTGTAGGATGCTCTTCTATTAGAACTTATATGATTCTTTTCTCATGATTAGACTGGAATTATGGGTTTTTGAGAGGGAGACCACAGAGGTAAAGTGTCATTTTCGTAACATGATAGCAGGTGTACATACTACCAACATAGTTTGTGATTGTATATGTTGATCAACAGAGTAGTGTTGGTCAGGTTTCTTCACTGTAAAGTTACTCTTTTTCCCCTGCTTGCCCTGCCATACTCCTTGGAAGGAAGTTATTGTGCACAGCACACATTTCTGGAGTGCTCTCCATTCATTAGAGTATTTAAGTAATTTACTGTGAATTCTCCTGCATAGGAGACATGTCTCTTCTCTCCTTTCCTTATTTATTTATTTTGTCACACTGGATCTTCACTGTGGTGCTAGGACTCAGTTCTGGCATGTGGATCTTAGTTCCCTGACCAGGGATTGAACCATTATCCCCTGCCTTGAAAGGCGGATTCTTAACCACTGGACCACCAGGGAAATCCCCATCCTTATTTGTTTTGATGCTCAAATTACCTGAGGTTTGCCCAGCTTTGGGGTGGCTCCTTTTGACCTACACATTGAGTACTTCCTTATCTTGTGGCACAGGATTTTCCAGGCTTCATTCATTACTCATAATCTGGAATCAAAAATTTCTCAAATCTTGGTTTCTTCCCTGCCCCGCCCCCCCCCCCCCCCCCCCTTGGAGAATGGTATTTAGAAGCTAAGACTTTGGCCCTAAGAGTGCTTATTGATACTAGAGTACTACTGCTTTCAGGTCATCTCAGTAGACAGAAGGTGGGGAGAGGGCAACAGATTTCTTTTTTTTTTATTTAAGAAAACATAAATATTAATACTTAAAATTCCAATATAATTCCACAATGTTCTCTTAAAAATTTTTTATTAAGGTATAACTGATTTACAGTGTTGTGTTAATTTCTGCTAAATAGCAAAGAGATTCAGTTTTATGTATAATACATTTTTTATATTTTTTTTCCATTATGGTTTATCACAGGATATTTAATATAGTTTCCTGCGCTATATAGTAAGACCTTGTTGTTATCCATTCTATGTATAGTAGCTTTACAGTGTTCTTTGTTGCCATTCCCATTTCATATTTGTGTCTGCCTTCTTCAACTGTGAGAACCTTGTTTCCTCATAGCACATTTTCCTAATCCTGCATTACACATAAAATCCTGCATTACACATAAAATCCTGCATTACACATAAAATCCTACATTACACATCAAAATTGCTAAATTCACGTATTTACCTAAGCAAACCTACTAAAAAGGGTTCAGCCTTGGTTGTAGTTTTTCTTCTGTAGATTGAGGGTTGAAAGTCAAAATACTAGGTACAAAAATAACTTGAATTACTTCTCTTGCACTACCCTATTACATTTCCATGGGTTTATGTTATTTGAAATACACCTGAGTTTATTTTTTTTCTATTTCCAGTTTTGGTTTATTTTTCCTTCCATTACTGATGATTTCATTTTACTTTTGAAATATGTAGAATAATATGTTTCCCAAAGTGTAAACCGTCCAAAAGGGTATATTCAGAGAAATATCACTCTCTTCCCTCTCTCTTAAACACTTTTTCCTACAACCTTTTATATATATACAATTTTCTTGTTTTCTGATGTATCCTCCTTATGTCTCTTTTTGCAAAAAATAAGCAGACATATGTATGTTTTCTTCTCTTTTCTTACTCCAAAGTGAACATACCATATATGCAATTTTCAATTTTTTTTTTCAGCTAACAGTATCTTCTGGATATCATTTTTACATCAAATTAGAGAGGTCTTCTTTTGGGCTCCAAAATCACTGCAGATGGTGATTGCAGCCATGAAATTAAAAGATGCTTACTCCTTGGAAGGAAAGTTATGACCAACCTAGATAGCATATTAAAAACCAGAGACATTACTTTGCCAACAAAGGTCCCATTTTTCCAGTGGTCATGTATGGATGTCAGAGTTGGACTGTGAAGAAAGCTGAACACCGAAGACTTGATGCTTTTGAACTGTGGTATTGGAGAAGACTCTTCAGAGTCCCTTGGACTGCAAGAGATCCAACCAGTACATCCTAAAGGAGATCAGTCCTGGGTGTTCATTGGAAGGACTGATGTTGAAGCTGAAACTCCAATCCTTTGGCCACCTGATGTGAAGAGCTGACTCATTTGAAAAGACCCTGATGCTGGGAAAGATTGAGGGCAGGAGGAGAAAGGGACGATAGAGGATGAGATGGTTGGATGGCATCGCTGACTCGATGGACATGGGTTTGGGTGAACTCCGGGAGTTGGTGATGGACAGGGAGGCCTGGCGTGCTGCGGTTCATGGGGTCGCAAAGAGTAGGACATGACTGAGCGACTGAACTGAACTGAACTGAAAAAAGGATATTAGCTTTACATCTGGCATGTGTGTGTGTGCTAAGTTGCGTCAGTCGTGTCTGACTCTTTGTGATCCCATGGAATATAGCCCACCAGGCTCCTCTGTCCATGGGATTCTCCAGGCAAGAATACTGGAGTCTATTGCCATGCCCTCCTCCAGAGGATCTTCCCAATTCAGGGATCAAACCAGTGTGTTGTTACGTCTCCTTCATTGGCAGGCGAATCCATTACACTAGCACCACCTGGAAAGCCCCTATATCTAGCATATTTCTTGTGATATTTTCTCCTAATTTGTCTTTTTTTCCTGTACCTAGGGGTTTTTTTCTATGTAAAAGTTTTTAATTATTATTGTTCTTTTATTAGTATTTTTTAGTATTTTTATTCAACTGAGTGTTGAATTTTGTTAAAGCATTTTTTCATCAACTAGACATATTAATATCAGTTCAATTCAGTCACTCAGTCACATCCAACTCTTTGCAACCCCATGGACTGCAGCATGCCAGGCTTCCCCGTCCATCACCAACTGCCAGAGCTTGCTCAAACTCATGTCCATTGAGTCGGTGATGCCATCCAACCATCTCATCCTGTGTCGTCCCCTTCTCCTCACGCCTTGTGTCTTTCCCAGCATCAGAGTCTTTTCCAGTGAGTCAGTTCTTCTCATCAGGTGGCCAAAGTATTGGAGTTTCACCATCAGTCGTTTCAGTGAACATTCAGGACTGATTTCCTTTAGGACGGACTGGTTTGATCTCCTTGCAGTCCAAGGGACCTCAAGATTCTTCTCTAACACCACAGTTAAAAAGCATCAGTTCTTTGGCAGTTAGCTTTCCTTATAGTCCAACTCTCACATCCATACATGACTATTAGAAAAAGCATAGCTTTGACTAGATGGACCTTTGTCAGTCCATCTAAAAGACATATTAATACAGGGTATTATATTAATATTTCCTAATTTGAACTATACCTTCAAATATGACCCACTTGTTCATAGTACATTCTTTTCTAATGTAGTACTAGAATTGTTCACTATATTTTACTTAGGATTTTTCCAGTAAAGTATTTGTAAGTGATGTTGGTTTGTAATTCTTTTATTATATCTGAATCAGGTTTATATAGTAACTGATGGAGAAATTAGAAACAAAATAGATAAGGAGTCCCACTTTCCCAGTCTCTCCCAGTCTTTCTCTAAACATCCTTAATTTACCATATTTTGCTCTCCTCACATTTTTTGTTCATGTTCCTATGTTTAACCTTTCCATCTCTGGCTGTTACAAACTCAAAATTGATAGGATTGTTTTCTCCTGGTTTCTGAACACTCTCTGGTGATATTTACACTGGTTCATCTGGTTGTACCTTTATATGTAGGCCCATACCTTAAGTCCATATCCTTTCTTCCAGCCACTCTTCTATTACCCCCACTCTTTTCTTTGGTTACACCAAAAGGCTTGTGCAATTTTAGCTCCCCAATTGGGTATTGAACTTGCATCACAGCAGTGAAGGTATCAATTCTTAACCACTGGACCACCAGAGAAGGAAATGGCAACCCACTCCAGTATTCTCGCCTGGAGAATTGCAGGGATAGGGGAGCCTGGTGGGCTGCTGTCTATGGGGTCTCACAGAATTGGACACGACTGAAGCAACTTAGCAGCAGCAGCAGGACCACCAGAGAATTCCTGCCCCTCCTCCATCCTGATAGAGAAGTCTTAGGAATGGACCCATGCCAGGGTTGCCTATTGCAATTACGAAGTTCTTTTCTGCCAAAAGTAGCCAGCAATGTCTGGAGATGGAGGAGATGTGTATATGTCTCCTTGACACAGCTTTACTACCAGTTATAAAGAAAGTGAATCCCAGACTAAATTCTGACACACATATAGACATTTATTAGCAAACTGCCACATAACAAAATAATAACAATTGTAAACCTATTTTGTAAGCTCAAAGTCCCAACTTTGTCCTTAAATGCGCCAACACAGGGAATTTCTTGGTGTTCCAGCGGTGTGGACTCTGCACTCTCACAACTGGTCGGGGAGCTCAGATCCCATAGGTGCAACCACACACACACACACATACACACACACATATGTACCAACACAACTTACATGAAGACTTCATTAAGACCAATGTAATAGAGGTGAATTATTACTTTATGGATGACAAGTAACAGGAACTCTCCAAATTAATGGCTGAACACAAACTTTTTCAGAATAAAGCTTCACACCAGTTCAAAGGATACCTTGTTAATGCGAGGGTGAGGACTGTTCCTATATTTCAACATACTTAACCATGTGTAAAGTTACACATATATCTTCAGTTCAGTCGCTCAGTTGTGTCCGATTCTTTGCGACCCCATGAATTGCAGCACGCCAGGCCTCCCTGTCCATCACCAACACCCAAAGTTCACTCAAACTCACGTCCATTGAGTTGGTGATGCCATCCAGCTGTTTCATCCTCTGTTGTCCCCTTCTCCTCCTGCCCCCAATCCCTCCCAGCATCAGGGTCTTTTCCAATGAGTCAACTCTTCACGTGAGGTGGCCAATGGATTGAGTTTAAGCCTCAGCATCAATCCTTCCAATGAACACCACAGACTGATCTCCTTTAGGATGGACTGGTTGGATCTCCTTGCAGTACAAGGAACTCTCAAGAGTCTTCTCCAACACCACAGTTCAAAAGCATCAATTCTTCAGGGCTCAGCTTTCTTCACAGTCCAACTCTCACATCCATACATGACCAATGGAAAAACCATAGCCTTGACCAGATGGACCTTTGTTGGCAAAGTAATATCTCTGCTTTTTAATATCTTAAACACCAGTAATTTCATCACCAAAAATTCATTTCTAACACCAAATATGCTAATTAACAATGCTCAAGTACATACTCTGGAATGTAACCTTTTTTTTAAATGTTAGCTAACCATCTCTAAAATATATATTCCTCAGTAAGATACAGAGCATCCTTATGATACAGATTTAAACTAACATATACACAGTGATATATTATTTATGCTAAAGTATTTGAAAATAAATTATAGACAGTTTACAAAAGATCATAAGCCAGGGCCCAGTTTATTTGTCCTGCGTGTCTGACTTGGACTGCCCTGCTCCCAAAATGACACGAGACATTTTGTATATGAAAACAATATATGTATTTCCTTATGGTGCTTACAAATAGCTGTGAAAAGAAGAGAAGTGAAAAGCAAAGGAGAAAAGGAAAGATATACCCATTTGAATGTGGAGTTCCAGAGAATGGCAAGGAGAGATAAGAAAGCCTTCCATGGCGATCAATGCAAACAAATAGAGGAAAACAATAGAATGGGAAAGACTAGAGATCTCTTCAAGAAAATAAGAGATACCAAGGGAACATTTCATGTAAAGATGGGCTCAATAAAGGACAAAAATGGTATGGACCTAACAGAAGCAGAAGATATTAAGAAGAGGTGGCAAGAATATGTAGAAGTACTGTACAAAAAAAGATTATCATGACCCAGATAATCACAATGGTGTGATCACTCACCTAGAGCCAGAGAGCTTGGAATGTGAAGTCAAGTGGGCCTTAGGAAGCATCACTATGAACAAAGTCAATGGAGGTGATGGAATTCCAGTTGAGCTATTTCAAATCCTAAAAGATGATGCTGTGAAAGTGCTGCATTCAGTATGTCAGCAAATTTGGAAAACTCAGCAGTGGCCACAGGACTGGAAAAGGTCAGTTTTCTTTCCAATCCCAAAGAAAGGCAATGCCAAAGAATGCTCAAACTACCATTAATTGCACTCATCTCACACCCTAGTGAAGTAATGCTCAAAATTCTCCAAGCCAAACATCAGCAATACGTAAACCAGGAATTTCTAGATGTTCAAGCTTGTTTTAGAAAAGACAGATGAACCAGAGATCAAATTGCTAACATCCTCTGGATCATTGAAAAAGCAAGAGAGTTCCAGAAAAACATCTATTTCTGCTTTATTGACTATGCCAAAGCTTTTGACTATGTGGATCACAATAAACTGTGGAAAATTCTGAAAGAGATGGGAATACCAGACCACCTGACCTGCTTCCTGCAGGTCAGGAAGCAACAGTTAGAACTGGACATGGAACAACAGACTGGTTCCAAATAGGAAAGGGAGTATTTCAAGGCTGTATATTGTCACCCTGCTTATTTAACTTCTATGCAGAGTACATCATGAGAAACACTGGGCTGGAAGAAGCACAAGCTGGAATCAAGATTGGGAGAGAAATATCAATAACTTCAGATATGCAGATGACACCACCCTTATGGCAGAAAGTAAAGATGAACTAAAGAGCCTCTCGATGAAAGTGAAAGAGGAGAGTGAAAAAGTTGGCTTAAAGCTCAACATTCAGAAAACTAAGATCATGGCATCCAGTCCCATCACTTCATGGCAAATAGATGGGGAAAGAGTGGAAACAGTGGCTGACTTTATTTTGGGGGGCTCCAAAATCACTGTAGATGGTGATTGCAGCCATGAAATTAAAAGACGCTTACTCCTTGCAAGGAAAGTTATGGCCAGCCTAGACAGCATATTAAAAAGCAGAGACATTACTTTGTCAACAAAGGTCCATCTAATCAAGGCTATGGTTTTTCCAGTAGTCATGTACGGATGTGAAATTTGGACTATAAAGAAAGCTGGGCGCAAACTCTTGGAGAGTCCCTTGGACTGCAAGAGATTCAACCAGTCCGTCCTAAAGGAGATCAGTCCTGGGTGTTCATTGGAAGGACTGATGCTGAAGCTGAAATTCCAATCCTTTGGCCACCTGATGCAAAGAGCTGACTCATTTGAAAAGACCCTGATGCTGGGAAAGATTGAGGGCAGGGGGACAAAGGGACGACAGAGGATGAGATGGTTGGATGGCATTACTGACTCAATGGACGTGAGTTTGGTTGGACTCCGGGAGTTGGTGATGGACAGGGAGGCCTGGCGTGCTGCAGTTCATGGGGTCGCAAAGAATCGGACACAACTGAGCGACTGAACTGAACTGAATTAATGGTGCTTAGTAGTCCCTTAAGGTAACACTGTTCCCTTCAGAGAAACAAAGGAGAAAGTTTTTCCCTAGCAGGAGTGACAGGGAGGAAGGTGGTAAAGACACCAAGGCAAGGGCCAGCTAGTTCTCCAGTTGGTCCAGGTTTTGGTCTGCCCACCGTTGCATCTTCTATCCAGTACATTCTCATTATTATCCCCACTTCCTGTCAGTCTTAAAAAAAACAAACAAACATGGATATGGTATTCCAGACTTCACACAAATAAAATGATACGAAAAATGGAAGAAGCAATTATTTTCAGAGATCACTCAGGAAGCTTTCCTTAAAACTATCTTGCTATAAAGCCACATAAGTTTTTAATCCTACGACTTCACTTTCACTTTTTACTTTCATGCACTGGAGAAGGAAATGGCAACCCACTCCAGTGTTCTTGCCTGGAGAATTCCAGGAACGGGGGAGCCTGGTGGGCTGCCGTATATGGGGTCTCACAGAGTCAGATACGACTGAAGCGACTTAGCAGCAGCAACAGCAGCATAAAGACTTCGTCAGACGGTAAAGCGTCTGTCTACAATGTGGGAGACCTGGGTTCAATCCCTGGGTCTGGAAGATTCCCTGGAAAAGGAAATGGCAACCCACTCCAGTACTCTTGCCTAGAAAATCTCATGGAGGGAGGAACCTGGTGCAGGCTACTGTCCATGGGGTCACAAAGAGTAGGACACGACTGAGCGACTTCACTTTCACTTTCTTTTCCTTCATAAAGAAAATCTGCATTTGTTAAATTTTATATCTAGAACAAAAATTTTCAGAACAAGAAATTTAAGTAAAAAGAAATATATTACTTTTGCAGTAATATACTTTATAGTTTTATTTCATGGAAAGTAATTAATTCCCACAGCTTTTATTGATTCTGTTCATGAAGCTTTTTATGCTTCTAATTAAAAGTTGCAGAAATAACATCTTTCTTGACTCTTTAGTGCCAAAGTCATTGGAAATTATACCTCATAAGCAATCTTTCAGAAGAACTAGTCAATATATTTGCTTTTTAAAAGAACATGCAGCTCCAATAAAATGTCACGTTTGACTTTTTATGGTTTCACTAATTTCCCATCAGTGATGTGATCTATTGATTTTTCCATTATAAATATTTGTGGTTATCATACAGTAAAAATTATTTTTAAAATAGTGATATTTTATTACATCAATACAGTATTTTTTTTAGAATCTAGAAATGCAGAAGCTGAATTTATTTTTAGTTCAGTCATTATCTAAGGCTGATGAGAGGAGAGTGATTAAAGGATGGTTCAGTAGTGTTTTTCCTAATTTTTTTCCTCATCTTGTTACAGTGAATGTCATCACAAAAAGAGTGGAAATAGTGAAAGGATAGAGAAGTTACATTACTTGGAGCTAGCCATAGACACCAACTCTGGCCAGATTAAGAAGGAATTATGGGAACAATACCCAATAACGATATCAGATGACAGTCTACAGGCAGTGTCTTTTGCCTCTTTGTATCAAAGCCTGTTTCCACCCTTCTGGTTGTGAAAATGTGGAGAAGTGTTCCAGAAGGCATCACCAAGCCTACATACTGTTACCTCCTCAGCACATCCACATCTCTGCACCTACCAGGGTCCTCCCTCGGCCCATCCCACAGTGCCGGGCCGTTTTATAATCCTGAAACATCAAGTGATGCTTTCTGTGCCAGATTTGATATTCATGCAAAAGTGTTCTTGCTGCCTGCTTTACTCCGTGTTTACTATTTATACGCTATAACCTGAGAACCTTCCTTTTATAATAATCTAAACATCGTAGTAAATAGTCAAGGCTTTTAGTAAAATTGTTATATAGGTAGCATGTCACCTAAAATTCATACTGCCTGGCACTTTCATGTGCATTTGCCCAGATATATTACTATGGAGATTTTTAGTGCTGTGGCAATAAATAATACTGTATTTCAAAGCCCTCAGCTTTTGTACAGTAATCTACATTCATAAATGATAAGTTCTCAACCCAGAAAGCATAAAAGTGACTAACATAGAACTTAACTCTGTGCCAGACACTATTCTACATACATTACTTAATTGGATCATTGAATCTCTTGAGCAGTCCTATGAAGGAGATACTATTATCATCCCTGTGGTACAAAGCAGGAAACTGAGGCCCTGGAGGGTTTCATAACTGGAACTTGTTCAGGGTCAGGAGCCACTAAGCAGCAGGGCCGGAATTTGGAACCATGTAATCTGCCCTCTGGGTCTACATAACTGTGTTGGCTCTAACTTAAAGCAGAAGTATGTCTTGTAGAGAATGTGTAAATGAATTTAACTTTGTTGTTGTTAAGTCACTAAGTTGTGTCCGACTCCTTGCGACCCCATGGACTGTAGCCCACCAGTCTCCTCTGTCCATGGGATTTCCTAGGAAGGATCCTGAAGTGGGTTGCCATTTCCTCCTCCAGGGGATCCTCCCAAATCAGTGAATGAACCCATGTCTCCTGCTCAGCAGATGGCTTCTTTATCATTGAGCCACTTGGGAAGCCCAAATTTAACTTTAGGAGAATTTCAATGTGTTCATGTAAAACTTATTATAAAATTTTGGTTTGATCATTGTAAAAAGGATGCTATAAAATGTACTTGAACTTGTAAAAACTGTACATAATGTATATATATTCACTGTAACAAGTCAATACTACAGAGGTATATACAGGAAAAGCTAATCATCTCCCAATAGCCCTCATTCCAACCCTAATACTCTGAGATAACCAATGTTAACATCGTGGAAAGTCCACTTCCACATCATTCAATGTTTGTGCAAATATATACACACGTGAATGGGTTTCTTCCTTGCCACTTCTTTTCTGTTCCTTCTGTTCACAAAATGAGATCGTCCCCTTTGGTGGGGGGCATTTCACTTTGGTAGTGTATCAGTTTCTCTGTGGAAGTTCCCTCTGATACCTGTGTTGGGCAGAAGGGCCTCTGGGGAGAAATGAGTCATGCCAACCCAGCAGCCTGGGTCTGCGAGCGGAAATGGGACAGGGTTGAGCTAATCCTTGAAGGGATTTCATTTAAGTCATACCTGAATGGTCTAGTGGTTTTCCCTACTTTCTTCAATTTCAGTCTGAATTTGGCAATAAGGAGTTCATGGTCTGAGCCACAATAGATCCCGGTCTTATTTTTGCTGACTGTATAGAGCTTCTCCATCTTTGGCTGCAAAGAATATAATAAATCTGATTTCGGTGTTGGCCATCTTGTGATGTCCATGTGTAGAGTCTTCTCTTGTGTTATTGGAAGAGGGTGTTTGCTATGACCAGTGCATTCTCTTGGCAAAACTCTATTAGCCTTTGCCCTGCTTCATTCTGTACTCCAAGGCCAAAATTGCCTGTTATTCCAGGTCTTTCTTGACTTCCTACTTTTGCTGCTTACTTAACTTATATGCAGAGTACATCATGAGAAACACTGAGCTGGAAGAAGCACATGCTGGAATCAAGATTGTCGGGAGAAATATCAATAACCTCAGATATGCAGATGACACGACCCTTATGGCAGAAAGTAAAGATGAACTAAAGAGCCTCTCGATGAAAGTGGAAGAGGAGAGTGAAAAAGTTGGCTTAAAGCTCAACATTCAGAAAACTAAGATCATGGCATCCAGTCCCATCACTTCATGGCAAATAGATGGGGAAAGAGTGGAAACAGTGGCTGACTTTATTTTGGGGGGCTCCAAAATCACTGTAGATGGTGATTGCAGCCATGAAATTAAAAGACGCTTACTCCTTGCAAGGAAAGTTATGGCCAGCCTAGACAGCATATTAAAAAGCAGAGACATTACTTTGCCAATAAAGGTCCATCTAGTCAAGGCTATGGTTTTTCCAGTAGTCATGTATGGATGTGAGAGTTGGACTATAAAGAAAGCTGAGTGCCAAAGAATTGATGCTTTTGAATTGCGGTGTTGGAGAAGACTCTTGAGAGTCCCTTGGACTGCAAGAGATCCAACCAGTCCATCCTAAAGGAGATCAGTCCTGGGTGTTCATTGGAAGGACTGATGTTGAAGCTGAAACTCCAATCCTTTGGCCACCTGATGCGAAGAGCTGATTCTTTTGAAAAGACCCTGATACTTGGAAAGATTGAGGGCAGGAGGAGAAAGGGACGACAGAGGATGAGATGATTGGATGGCATCACTGACTCACTGGACACGAGTTTGGGTAAACTCTGGGAGTTGGTGATGGACAGGGAGGCCTGGCGTGCTGCGGTTCATGGGGTTGCAAAGAGTCGGACACAACTGAGTGACTGAACTGAACTGAACTGAACTGAATCCTTGAAGAAGGAAATGGCAACCCACTGCACTATTCTTGCCTGGAGAATCCCATGGACAGAGGAGCCTGCTGGGCTACAGTCCATGGGGTGGCCAAGAGTCGGACACAACTGAGCAACTATCACTCACAGTCACTTGAGCTAATCCTGTGACCACTGCAGAAGGGACACTGTAACTGCAGACACACGGGCCATCACTATGGCACTGTGTAGCTGAAACCTCTGGAGTGGTCCCTTTGGTAATTCTGTTTTCCTTGTAAACAGGAAAATCCATAAACAAAAGGCACTTGTGTATTTGTCTAGGAGGAAGAGGGGATTTAGGAGTTTCACTTTCTGATGCCAATGGATAGAATGGGTTGGTTGGCACTGGCTGGCACTTCTGTCCTCAGCAGGGCCCAAAGGGAACCTGGGACAGACCAGTGGCAGCCAAGGAGGCTAAGAGTTACCTGCAGAAAGCTCATGGGCAGGACCGGTGACATGGTTTGTGGGGCCCAGCTCGAAATGAAAATGCAGGGCCCCTTGTTAAAGAATCAAGATAATTCAAGACAGCAGAGCATTAAATGAAGTACCAGTCCTTCTGAGCACAGGTCCCTGTACTGCTGTGCAGGCTCCACATCCACGAAGCCAGCCCTTTTTATGGTGTCCAATAATGGGAGGAAGGAGACTTGCAATAGCTTGCCTTTTGGTCAAATGATAATTCTTACTTTCATTTTCACTAAAGATTATTAGGGAAAGATTGAAGGTGGGAGGAGAAGGGGATGACAGAGGATGAGATGACTGGATGGCATCACCAACTCGATGGACGTGAGTTTGAGTAAGCTCCGGGAATTGGTGATGGGCAGGGAAGCCTGGTGTGCTGCAGTCCATGGGATTGCAAAGAGTCAGACACGACTGAAAGACTGAACTGACTGAAAGATTATTATCAATCTTTTTTCTTGCTTTTAAAATTCTCATTCGAATGACACTTAAGAGGAAGAGCTCCTCTGAAAGCATTGTCTTCTTTATCATCAGAGGGTGGAAGGGACTGACTCTGTGAACAGCCTAGGTAAGACATCAGAAAAGAGATCATGCCATTGCCTTGAGTCTAGTGGAATCCTAAGACCTCCAAGATCAGGGAACTGCCTTGGTTCCCATTATAAAACATTTGTCAGGTTTTCATGAACTTTCAACTCCCTTGAGTAAGTCCAAGGAGTGGGATTTCTATATGTTATGGCAAAAGTATGTTTAGTTTTGTAAGAAACTGCCAAACTGTCTTCCGAAGTAACATACCATTTTTGCATTCCAGCCAGCAATGAAGGAGAGTTCTTGTTCCCCGCTACCTGTTAGCATTTAGTGTTGTCTGCTGCTGCTGCTGCTAAGTCACTTCAGTCGTGTCCGACTCTGTGCGACCCCATAGACGGCAGCCCACCGGGCTCCCCCTTCCCTGGGATTCTCCAGGCAGGAACACTGGAGTGGGTTGCCATCTCCTTCTCCAATGCATGAAAGTGAAAAGTGAAAGTGAAGGCGCTCAGTCATGCCCGACTCTTAGCGACCCCATGGACTGCAGCCCACCAGGCTCCTCCGTCCATGGGATTCTCCAGGCAAGAGTACTGGAGTGGGGTGCCATCGCCTTCTCCGTTAGTGTTGTCAGTATTTTGAATTTTGGCTATTGCAAAAAGTGTGTAGTGATACCCTATTATTGTTTTAATTTGCACTTCCTTGATGACATATGATGTGGAATATCTTTCCCTATGCTAATGGGTTATCTATATAAAATTCTTTGGTCCATTTTTTAATCAGGTGCTGCTTACCAAATTTTTACAAACTAAACACACTGGATAATTAATCAAGAAACAGAACACTTTGTATCAGTTAAATTTTTTAATATCACCATTATACCATTACTTTATTATACCTAAAAATAAGCAATAATATTAAGTATTCAGTTTTATAATTCCAAAATGTATCATAAATGTTATAATTACATTTTACAGTTTATTTTCTTGAATCTGAATCCAAGTAAGTCCAAATACCACAACGTTCAGTTAACCTCTTTTAGTATTAGGTTCCCTTTTCATCTCTCATTTATTCTCCCTTGGAATTAATTTTTTAAATTTATATTCTTATTGAGGTGTAATTGTCATTCAGCATTATATTAGTTTCAGGTGGATAATACAACAATTCTATATTTGTATGTATTACAAGATGGTCACCACAGTAAATTCATTTAACATCTATCATCATAAATAGTTACAGAATTTTTTTCATGTGATGAGAACTTTTAAAACTTATCAGGAACTTTCAAATGTGCAATATAGTATTATCAACTATACATTATATCCGCATAACTTATTTTACAATTGGGACTTTGTACCCTTGACCCTCTTTACTGTTTCACCTTCCCCTATAATCCCCACCCCTGGCAGTCCCAATCTATTCTCTGTGTTTAGGAGCTTTTTCGTCTGTTTTGTTTTGGATTCCATGTAAAAGTGAGATCATATGGTATTTGTCCTTTCCTCTCAAGGTCTATCTGTGTTGTTGCAAATGACAAGGTTTCATTATTTTTACGGCTGAATGATATCCCATAGTATATATATGAACCATGTACTATTTATCCATTCATCTATTGATGGACGCTGAAGTTGATTCTGTATCTTGGCTATTGTAAATAATGCTGCAGTGAACACAGGGGTGCATATATCTTTTCAAGTTGGTGTTTTTGTTTCTTTGGACAAATACCCAGAAATGAAATTGCTGGATCTTATGGAAGTTCTATTTTTAATTTTTAAAGGAAGTTCCATATCTTTTTCTATAATAGCTTTACCAATTTACATTACTACCAGTGGTGCAAAAGGATACTCCTTTCTCCACATCCTTGCCAACATGTTATTTATATCCATTCTGACAAGTGTGAGATGTTATTTCATTGTGTTTTTAATTTGTAGTTCCTTAATGATTAGAGATGTTGAGCATCTTTTCATGTACCTATTGCCCACATGTATGTCTTCTTTGGAAAAATGTCTATTCAGTTCGTCTGCATATTTTATTTTTTTTTTAATTTTTTTTTTCTTTATAAAACTTCTTCACATTCAGGATCCAATGTTTCTGAATTGCTCTCTCTCTTTTTTTGGCTGCCTGGGTCTTTGTTGCTGCAAGAGGGCTTTCTCTAAGGGGGCTACTCTCTAGCTGCAGTGCGAGGGTGTCTCATTTCAGTGGCTTCTCTTGTTGCGGAGCACAGGCTCCAGAGCTTGCTGGCTTCAGTAGCTCTGCTGGGCTTAGCTGCTCCACGGCATGTGGAATCTTCCCTGACCAGGGATTGAACCTGCATCCTCTGCATTGGTAGGTGGATTCCTAACCACTAGACCACCAGGGAAGTCCCTGCATATTTTATAATCAGGTTTTGGTGGGTTTTTTTGCTATTTAGTTGCCTGAGTTCTTTATATATTTTGGATATTAATCCCTTTTCAGATATATGACTTGCAAATATTTTCTCCCTTTCTGTAGATTGCTTTTCTCATTTTGTTAATGGTTTCCTTTACTGTGCAGAAGCTTTTTGGTTTGTTGTAGTCCCATTTGTTTGTTTTTGTTTCCTCTGGTTTGGGTGTTAACCCTTGGAATTTAAGAAACCATGTTATGTCCCTCCATACTTCTTGTAAACTGGTACTTGCATCTAGAGACTTGATCAGATTCAGGTTGGGTTATTCAGCAATATTACTGAATAGGTACAGTTAACGTTTTCAGTCAGGGAGCATCTAATGTTCAGTTGTCTTTCTAGGTGATGTTAGCAGGTATTTGTTCAGTGTCTGGATCTATTATTTTCATTTTGATTTCAAAATATGATGATATTCTAGTTCTGTCATTCCTTCTTCATTTATTAGCTGGATTACTTCTGTTCACAGAAAACTATTTGATTACCCACTGCTATAGTTTATACACAACAGGCAGGTTAAATGACGGATTCTTCCTCTTTATTTGCTAGATTTCAAAATAATGAGTTCGTTCATTAGCAACCTCCAGCAGTTACTAAGTGTTTTTATTTTTAAAATATATTGTGAATGCATGAATTTAAACATATTTTATGTTACAATTCATTACTGAACTGTTTAACAACAGAGGTTCATTAAGTAAATTATGGTATAGCTACATAGGAAATAGTGGTATATGGTCACTAGAGTAATGATATAAGTGCATATTTATTCACCTAAAAGTTTTTCACGATACTTTATTTAAAATCTTTTTAACGTTAAATACACAATCATGGTACCAAAGGGAATGTAGTGATATATTTCTCTTCCACCACTGTTCCCAAGCTACTCAGACTCCTTCCTAGAAGTCCTCTAAGTTTGTGTATTCTTGTACATATCTTCCTCAACTTCCAGTGGGGTTTCAGCCTGATAAACCAATTGTTAGTTGAAAAGATCAGTAAGTCGAAAATTAATTTAATACCCCTAGCCTGGAGAAGACTTTAGAGAGTCCCTTGGACTACAAGGAGATCCAACCAGTCCATCCTAAAGGAGATCAGTCCTGAATATTCACTGGAAGGACTGATGCTAAAGTCGAAACTCCAATACTTTGGCCACCTGATGCGAAGAACTGACTCATTTGAAAAGACCCTGATGCTGGGAAAGATTGAAGATGGGAGGAGAAGGGGACGACAGAGGATGAGATGGTTGGAAGGCATCACTGACTCAATGGACATGAGTTTGGGTAAATTCCGGGAGTTGGTGATGGACAGGGAGGCCTGGCGTGCTGCCGTCCATGGGGTCACAAGAGTCGGATATGACTGAGCGACTGAACTGAACTGAACCTTTGGAACAGTAAACACAGCTTAGCTTAACTTACCTTAAATGTGCTCAGAACACTTACATTAGCCTACAGTTGGGCAAAATAAATCTAACACAAGGCCTACCTTATAATAGAGTGTTGACTATCTCTTTTAATTTATTAAGTACTGTACTGAAAGTGAAAAAAAGAATGATCGTATGGGTCCAGACTGATTGTAAGTATATAGGTTATTTATCCTCATGATCATATGACTATGGCCTGCCTCCACTGCATAGCACCCCAAGAGTACCGTACCCACATCATTAGATTCAAACTCAACATCATAAGTTGAACCATAGGCTGGGGACGATCTGTATATTTTGCCAAATGTTTTAGAGCTGATAGTTCAGCTGTTGTGCCATGCTGTGGCTGTATCAGTAGAATACTTCTATAAGGTTGTTATATGGTCACATTCCTGGCACCTTGAGTATTCTCCTTCCTCCTTGGGTACTCCAGCCCCTCCCTGTCACCCTGCAGACTTTACCCACTATCCTCAACTAGAGGGTGAATGCCTGGCACAGCAGGGAGTATTCAGCATCTTGCTCAAGTTACAGCTTGTATCTGTCTGACTGATCCTTGCCTGTCCTGTATAGTTACATATATTTTAAATATTATCCCTGGAGATTTCTGTATAAGCAAATATCTGATGTTTTCAAGGAGAGATGGCAGATTATAAAACATTATAAATTTATGCTTGATATATTAAATTTACAAAATATATATAAAATATAAAATAAATTCATTATATATACATATAATACATATGAAATTATATTTTATAATATATAAATATATATTATGTTAAAAATATAAAATTATATTTTGTAACATATATAATATATGAATAGAATATATTAAAAGCATTAAAAGTAACTTCATGTGGTGGCATGATTATGATTGATTTCTTTTTCATTTTAATCTTTACTGCATTTTCAGATTTCTTTACCATAAACTCATTATTTACACATCAAAAATATAGCTTTTTGGGCTCCAAAATCACTGCAGATGGTGACTGCAGCCATGAAATTAAAAGATGTTTGCTACTTGGAAGAAAAGTTATGACCAACCTAGACAGCATATTAAAAAGCAGAGACATTACTTTGCCAACAAAGGTTCATCTAGTCAAAGCTATGGTTTTTCCAGTAGTCATGTGTGGATGTGAGAGTTGGACTATAAAGAAAGCTGAGCACGGAAGAATTGATGCTTTTGAACTGTGGTGTTGGAGAAGACTCTGGAGCGTCCCCTGGACTCTCAACCAATCCATCCTAAAGGAAATCAGTTCTGAATATTCACTGGAAGGACTGATGTTGAACCTGAAAGTCCCATACTTTGGCCACGTGATGCGAAGAGCTGACTCATTTGAAAAGATCCTGATGCTGGGAAACACTGAAGACAGGAGGGGAAGGGGACGACAGGACCAGATGGTTGGATGGCATTACCAACTCAATGAACCTGAGTTTGAGTAAACTCTGGGAGTTGGTGATGGACAGGGAGGCCTGGCGTGCTGCAGTTCATGGGGTCACAAAGAGCTGGACACGACTGAGCGACTGAACTGAAAACTGGTTTTATTTCAGTAAAATTAGTTTTTGTTTTGTTTTTTAAAGTAACGGCAACATTTTTCAACAG
This sequence comes from Bos indicus, assembly GCF_029378745.1. Taxonomy (NCBI): domain Eukaryota; kingdom Metazoa; phylum Chordata; class Mammalia; order Artiodactyla; family Bovidae; genus Bos; species Bos indicus. The sequence continues at coordinate 28,350,215 of NC_091771.1, read as the reverse complement.
CTCCATCTGCTGGCTGCTGAAGGAAGTTAATTTTCAAATATTACTATATTTTTTCTACTGTAACCAGGACAAGAAAGAGAATTCCTGTAGTAGAACAAAGTATGCTTTTTATAGATCTGTGAAGAGGACTATCAGGAGTCAAGTGAATTTACCTAGAATGAAAAGTGATACAAACTTGGTTGGATATAGAGTGGGCTATTACCCCATGCACAAAAATAGACTGCCTCGAATAGAAACATAACACCGAAGAACTGGTTTCGTGCTTTTGGCTATTTTACACTGGCACATTGATTTTGTTGACTATGTAAAATAAAGACAGATTGGTGGTTGAGTACTGATATATATGAAGTATAGGAACTAATATACTCTGGCACTCATATTCAGAGGTTCACTCTAAACTATCCTGTGTCATTCTCATTATTTTCAAGTGAAATTGTTCTTAATTCTATATCTTGAATCTGCCTGCAGTACCGGAGATCTGGGTTCCATCCCTGGGTTAGGAAGATCCCTGGGGAGGGCGTAGCAACCCACTCCAGTATTCTTGCCTGGAGAACCCGCGTGGACAGAAGAGCCTGGTGGGCTACAGTCCATGGGGTCACAAAGAGTCGGACACGACTGAGGAACTAAGCACAGCCGTACCTCTTTAATTTCCTGCAGTTGACTTGATGATAAATGCTTTCCTAAACAAAGTTCCTCTTTATATGGTTACAGGAGATATTATATTTTGCTTAAAAATCTCTCAGTTATCTAGCTTTGGAACTCTTAAAAAGTAAAATCTATCACGCTGAGTGAAGTCAATCATGAAAAGACAGGTACTGTATAATTTCACTTACATGAGGTATCTAAAGTAGTCAAACTCATAGAAACAAGATAGAATGGGAGTAAAGGGGAAAAGGGGAGTTGTTGCTTAATGGGTATAGGGTCTCAGTTCTGCAAGATGAAAAAGTTCTGGAGAGCTGTTTTACAATGTAAATATGCTTAACACTACTGAACTGGGCACCTTAAAGTGTTAGAACAGTAAATTTTATTATTTGTTTAATCAATAAAAAAGTAAAGTCTAAAAATACATATATTGCATATGTAATATATATATATACTATATATATATATAACAAATTTGAGAGAAAATATTCAAGTAACCATACTCTACACTTAAGGATCCATTTTTCTTATCCTCTCAAAATTCAATTAATATTTCCACAAGTTTATATTTGTTTGTGACTTACACGGGACTTAATCTAAAAAGAAATTACATATTTGTGAGATGAAATGAGATTTTTAAATTACTTGTCTGTATGTGTTAGTCATTCATTCCTGTCTAACTCTCTGCAGTCCCGTGGATTGTAACCCACCAGGCTCTTCTGTCCGTGGAATTCTCCAGGCAAGGATACTAGAGTGGGTAGCCATTCTGTGCTCCAGGGGATCTTCCTGATCCAGGGATTGAACCTGAGTGTCCTGCATTGCAGGCAGATTCTTTACCATCTGAGCCACCAGGGAATCCCTTTAAATTACATTCTTTCTAAATTAATTGGAAGATGATGAGAGTCACTAAAAAAATTTCCCCTGACTATGGATTTCCTGGACAAATCATTTATCTATTTGAGTCTCAGTCTCTTTATATAAAATAAATTGAAAGAGGTGATCATTTCTATGCTCTATGAACCCTAAACTTCTCAAAATCTTTTCATGGCATCTTTCTGACACCCTTTCCTAACCAGCTCTAACACCGTTATATATGTGTATATGTATATACATATACATATGTATATAAACCGAAAATCTGAAAAGCAACCATCAAGTAAATAAAGGACTAGATCAGCCCTGGGATTTCTTTGGAAGGAATCATGCTAAAGCTGAAACTCCAGTACTTTGGCCACCTCATGCGAAGGGTTGACTCATTGGAAAAAGACTCTGATCCTGGGAGGGATTGGGGGCAGGAGGAGAAGGGGACGCCAAAGAATGAGATGGCTGGATGGCATCACTGACTCGATGGACGTGAGTCTGGGTGAACTCCGGGAGTTGGTGATGGACAGGGAGGCCTGGCGTGCTGCGATTCATGGGGTCGCAAAGAGTCGGACATGACTGAGCAAATGATCTGATCTGATCTGAAGTACATTTTTTAATAAGAAATCACACCTCATTTGATCCTATATAAAGGAAGTCTCCCCTCTGCAATGGATAGATGTGATATGAACTTAGAACAGACTTTTAAAATATGCATATACAGAGTTCTCACGCCACAGAGAAAAACAAAAGGACTTAACTGGCGGTTCCGGGGTTAAGACTTTGCAAGCGCAGGGGGGCGTGGGTTCCATCCCTCCTTGGGAACTAAGATCCCACATGCTGTGCAACATGGCCAAAAAAAAAAAAAAAAGCACATACACATAGAATCCATACCCTGTTTGGGGAGAAGATTGAGATCTTTCAAAAAGGATAGAGAGTGTTTCCTTTTTTGCCCTTTTTCAAAATAGTGAGGCAAACATTTTCTATTTATAAATAACATAGGCAGTAAGACTATGGAGAGAAGAAGAAAATTAAAATTAAGGGTAAATCTACAGGCAAAGGAAGTCATGGGCCAAAGCAGCATGGTTGTGGGAAACGAAGTTCAGAGTAATGACGAGTAAAGTGGCTAAGTTGAGTAAGCGAATCTGGTTGAATAAATAGAGGTAGCGCCCTCATAGCCTCATAGCTACGTAGTCAACAAGTAGCAGGAGCTGCCCTGAATGCCAGACACTTAATTAAAAGTCAAAATATAACTAGGCGTTTAGGGAGAGAGTGCTCATTTTTATTCCATTCAGTCGTCCGGCCAGATTGTTCTATTACTAATGATTTTTAACACCATATAAAGAAATTTTATTCTAAATGAGATGTGTTTAAAGGAGCTCATGTATTACTATTAGTATGCTTCTGGTATTAAATTTAACTGCTTGCTGAGAATTATCACTAATTCTAGTGGCTAATCATCAGATCAGTCCCTCAGTCGTGTCCGACTCTTTGCGACCCCATGAATCGCAGCACGCCAGGCCTCCCTGTCCATCACCAACTCCCGGAGTTCACCCAGACTCACGTCCATCGAGTCAGTGATGCCATCCAGCCATCTCATCCTCTGGCGTCCCCTTCTCCTCCTGCCCCCAATCCCTCCCAGCATCAGAGTCTTTTCCAATGAGTCAACTCTTCGCATGAGGTGGCCAAAGTACTGGAGTTTCAGCTTTAGCATGATTCCTTCCAAAGAAATCCCAGGGCTCATCTCCTTCAGAATGGACTGGTTGGATCTCCTTGCAGTCCAAGGGACTCTCAAGAGTCTTCTACAACACCACAGTTCAAAAGCATCAATTCTTCGGCACTCAGCTTTCTTCACAGTCCAACACTCACATCCATACATGACCACAGGAAAAACCATAGCCTTGACTAGACGAACCTTTGTTGGCAAAGTAATGTCTCTGCTTTTGAATATGCTATCTAGGTTGGTCATAACTTTCCTTCCAAGGAGTAAGCATCTTTTAATTTCATGGCTGCAATCACCATCTGCAGTGATTTTGGAGCCCAGAAAAATAAAGTCTGACACTGTTTCCACTGTTTCCCCATCTATTTCCCATGAAGTGATGGGACCGGATGCCATGATCTTCGTTTTCTGAATGTTGAGCTTTAAGCCAACTTTTTCACTCTCCACTTTCACTTTCATCAAGAGGCTTTTGAGTTCCTCTTCACTTTCTGCCATAAGGATGGTGTCATCTGCATATCTGAGGTTATTGATATTTCTCCCGGCAATCTTGATTCCAGCTTGTGTTTCTGCCAGTCCAGCGTTTCTCATGATGTACTCTGCATATAAGTTAAATAAACAGGGTGACAATATACAGCCTTGACGAACTCCTTTTACTATTTGGAACCAGTCTGTTGTTCTATGTCCAGTTCTAACTGTTGCTTCCTGACCTGCATACAAATTTCTCAAGAGGCAGATCAGGTGGTCTGGTATTCCCATCTCTTTCAGAATTTTCCACAGTTTATTGTGATCCAATGCTCTTTAAATAAATTCTCATTTGCTTTCTTAAATATCTAAGCCAATGATATCAGATCAGATCAGATCGGATCAGTCGCTCAGTCGTGTCCAACTCTTTTCGACCCCATGAATCGCAGCACGCCAGGCCTCCCTGTCCATCACCAACTCCTGGAGTTCACTCATACTCATGTCCATAGGAAATTTAGAGTAAGTCACTGTTCAATATGAAAAACATGAGCATAAAATAATATATATACACTATATATATAATACTATATGAATATATACTCTTATTCATATGTATTTGATTTTAGTCATTTTGAATACAATTGTGTGTTGGTGTGTTCCTCTTTGGTTTAATCGCATATGGGATTGTGCTTCCTGAAATTGGGTGAATGTTTCCTTTCATAGGTCAGGGAATTTTTCAGCTATTGTGTCTTCAAATATGTTCTCAGACCCTTCCTCTTTCTCTTATCCCTCAGGGACCCATATAATGTGAGTATTAGTGCTCTTGATGTTGTCCCAGAGGTCTCAAATTATCCTCATTTCTTTTTATGTATTTTAAATACATGCACTTCAACTGGTACTGGCATAATTCTTAACAGAGTTCAACAGTTGCAAAGAATACACCATGAAACAATGTTGAATATTTATTACAAGTTGTTAAAAAATAGCATTTTGATTCCAGAGTCTACAGGCTGTACCCTTCACCATAGGAAGCCACTAGCCACATGTACTTTTATTTTTTAAGATTTATTTATTTTTTGGCTGTGGTAGGTCTTCTTTACTGCATGCTGGTTTTCTCCAGTTGTGGCAAGGTGTGAGGGGGTGTATGGCACGTGGGATCTTCCCACACCAGGGATGGAGCCCGTGTCTCTTGCATTGCAAGGCAGATTCTTAACCACTGGACCACCAGGAAAACCCACCACAAGTACTTATTGAGCACTTGAAACATTGAAATGTGCTTTTAGTGTAAAATTCACAAGATGAACAAAAGAATGTAAATTATCTGTGATTGTATATTAATAACAAAATTTTATATTGATTACAAACACAAATGACAACGTTTTGGATATACTGTTACATAAAATATTAAAATTAATTTCACTGGTTCCTTTTCTCTTTAAAATGAAAAGATTTCACATTACATACATGGTTCATATTTCTTTTGGACAGTGTGGATTTACAGTGTAAATAAGCGCAATTTGCTCTCATTAACCAGGATCAGGCCCATTGACTTCACACACTGCTGAGTGCTAACCTTGGATAAGAGTGAACAGTTTTTGCTTTGACTGTTCTGCCCAGTGCATCAGGAATTCTCAGTCAGCAGCTCAGAACCTCAATTATAATGGTGATCTATGCTACTTAACTCCAAGGAGATCTGGAAGACTCTACAAGTCTGTAGATAACACATATATACACATATTCCCAAAGATCCCAGAGATTTCTTCAGAATAAAAGAAGTTAAGACTTTCAGTTTAATGTCTGTATCAGAGATCAGGAGTACCATTGGTTACTAGGTAGGTAAAAGATGCTTCAAGACTTAACCAAATGAGCTTAACAAGATGAGACCTCTAAGATAGTGTTTAAAAAGAAAGTCAGCAGGAAACTGTCTTGGCTTAAACGTTTGCTGGCTTTGGCATTTGAGCTGTACTGTAGGCAAAGTCACCTTGGAACCCTTAACATCATTTCCCTTTGTGGCATCCTTTCCCTTCTAGCTCTTCTCCCTGTGTGGAAATCACACTGCCTTTGTCCTCCTTGTCTCTTTTATCTGCCAATCCCTATGGAAAGGAAAATAATCTTTTAGTGGAGTGTTAGTGGAAAGCTGATAGAAGCATGGGCCGACAGGTGCCACTTTCAATTATATTGCTCCTGATAAATTACAACTTGGTTATTTTTTGGGCTTTATTTTTATTAGATCAGCTGTAAGTGTACAGGAAATCCAGAGGAAGGTACAGAGATTTCCCATTTATACCCTGCTGCCATATTTGGTTGTTTTTTTAAAAAGCCTTTAACACAGAAATTTATTTTTCTTTTAACACCAACTTTTCAAAATTTCCCAAAGTGTTGCTTTAAATGAAAGTTTATATTACTAATTTCTTCAAATCTATTGGCTGTTGCATAAAACAGTTTCGTTAGCAACTATGCTTCATTGAGGCCTTTAAAGTTATTTTTTCCTCTCTCCATCCTAATAGTAATCGATAGATCAACTTTAACATACCACCTTACAGCTGAAGGCGGAAGGAACGGCACCTTCTGGAAGGGGTCCGGTGATCTTCAGATTATTTCTCCAATAACAATTGTCATAGGAGGAATGAATGGAATGCTTTGTTACAGATGTAATTATTATGTTCCTCCCTCCTCCCGCTTCCTAAACAATACCTGAAAATGGGGAAGCTGTGGGGTTAAAGACATAACATACATAGTGGAGAAAAAAGCTATTTTATGACATTTTGAGATGACTACGTCATCTCAAAAGTAAAGGAGCAAAGTACTTAACCCCAATTTTATTTACTTAGCACAACATTCGTACTGAATTTCACTGTTTTGAAAAATTTCCAACTTTTATCCATAAAGCTAGAAATATATAACAATTTGTGTGGTTTTTGGGAAAAGTCAAGAAAGTCTTAAGAGGCAGAGAAAGCATTGACAGCTGCGGGTCTTGCAGCGGCGGCGTGCCCGTGTGGCTGCGTGCGCGCGCGACGAGCTGGGCGGGGCGGAGCGGCGGCGGGGACGCGCTCCGGGCGGGGCGGGGCGGGGCACAGGGGAGGCGGGCGGGCGGGCCAGCGGGGGCGCGCGTGCGCGCGCGCGGGGCCGGCGGGTCGGTAGGGGGCGCTGCGCACCAACGCGGCGCTCTGCCTGCCCCCGGGTGCTGTCCGCGGCGGTTCGATTGGAGCAGCCGCCGAAGAGCGCTTGGCGCCATTTTGAAGCGGAGAGGAGGAGGAACGGCCGGGCTGGCTGCGGAAGGGGAGGGGGGGAGGAGGCGATTGGATGCGGCGGCAGCGGCGGCGGATCCCGGAGAGCGGCGGAGTGAGAGGAGTAGCGAGTCGGGCACCCGGAGGTAGGAAACAATTCAGTTAACGGGAAGAGAAAACCTCTCTCTTCTCCAGTCGCCGCGCTCCATTTTTTTCAGCGCCCGCCGCCGCGGCTGTGTCTTGGCGGGGCTCAAAGCGGCGCCCGCCTGGCAGCCGCGACTCGCCTCCCGGCATCGGGGGCTGCAGCCGCCGGCTGCGCGGCGGCGGCGGCGGCGGCGCCGGGAGGAGCGGGGCGCGGGCCGGGGGCGTGGGCCGGGGCTGCCCGGTGGGGGTGGGGAGGGCCCCGGGGCGGGCGCGCTCCCTCCACGCCGCGGGCTCCAGCCGCCGCCGACTAGAAATTAAACTTGCCGCCCTGGCCGGGCCGGGGCGCCCGCGGCGGCGAGGGCGGCGGGGCGGTGACCTTGCGCGCGGCCGGGGGTCCGCGCCGGCCGCCCGTGCCCCGCCGCCTCCCCTCCCCTCCCCCCCGCGCCCGGCCGGCCGGCCGGCGGGCGGGCGGCTGTTTCCCGGGCGGCAGGCGGGCGGCGCGGCGCTCCTGTTGAATCCTTCTCGGGCGGGCGGGTTTTCCATCCCCCCTTCCGGGCGAGGGGCGGGGAGCGCGGGTCCCGGCTGGACCCGAGCGCTGTGCGGGCCTCGGCGCCCTGGACCCCGCCGCCGGGTCCCCAGCGCCGCGCAGCTCCTCTGCTCCGGGCGGCGACCGTGGGCCGACCGAGTGACATTTTCGTACAGTTACTTGCCGGCGTCCGGAGGTATAAAGCGCGCCCGCCGCGCCTCCCGCAGCTGGTGCAGGGGGCACCCGAGGACCCGGTTTGAGAAGGAGTCCTTCCCCGGGGGTGAGTTTCCTTTAGGAAGCCTCCGAGTCGGAACGACCCGTGCCAGCCCTGTGCGGCTGTAGGAGTTGACGTTCGTGCCGTCTCTTGTCTGGGTGACAACCTGAAAAGTTTCTGATCGGGAGAAGGATTTGGTGTGTGGTTCTCTAGCTGTTGGCTGCCTTTTGGTATATGCGTTAAAGCTGCGCTCAGCAGCCGTCCAGTTATTCGAGGCAAATGAATCTGAACCCTGAATCCCGGCACCTCCTCGTCTTCAGAGTTGCCTCTTCCTGCGTTCCATTTGTGTTCTGTGTAATCTCGGGGTAGGGTTTGGAAGAGCAGGTCCCTAACCAGTTAACACACGTTTTAGGCATCTTAGCCAACCCCCAAAGGGAACCCTTTATCTCATTTTGGAGAACGTGCCTTGAACGCTCTTCTCACACTTGTGTTATGGAATGATGGATGGGCAGTTCTGTCCTGAACGACCCTATAAACCCTGTTTAGTAAACCATTTCGGAAACTTTGGATGTAGCCTTTAGACGGTGGGTCTGCGGTCTTGAGTGAGTTGGGGGTCTTCTGCTGTTTTCCTAATAACCTTTAAAAATTCAAGTGTGTTTATATATGAGACGAGCTGTAAATAAGTCATAATTATTTAAAACTTGAATGGCAGTGTAATCATTGTTCTCAACACATGTAGGTGAAGTTTCAAGATAGAGCATTTTCCTTACTCACGTATGTGAGTGAGTGAGTGAAGTCGCTCAGTCGTGTTCGACTCTTTGCGACCCCATGGACTGTAGGAGCCTACCATGCTCCTCTGTCCATGGGATTTTCCAGGCAAGAGTACTGGAGTGGGTTGCCGTTTCCTTCTCCAGAGGATCCTACTCACGTATGGAGTGGTCAAATAAAATGGTTAAAAACATAAAAATGGTATTAAGTGAAAAAAAGGGGGGCTAGAAAGGACACTTATTTAGGTTGTACGTATGTCAGAGATGTTAGCAGTTTTAGGGACAATAAAATGAGCATTCTTACGGTGTATGCAGGTCAGTTTGTGAAACAATTAATTTGGTATCGTCTGGTGATAGCAGAAAACTTAGTTAAAATTTGTAGTGATTTATAGGTGAAAGTTTCAACATGGAACTTTTTATGTTGAGGTAGATTTATTCTGAAAAACTTAACTAAAAAATATCCGCTTGAATTAGAGCATTATTCTTTCAAAATAAATTTACAAATGTATGTGGAAGAGTGCACTTTAGACATTCTTTGATTACTGGAGTAGTTTGTTTGTTTGTTTGTTTTTGGCCTTTTTTGATCATTAAAAAAATTATCCTCAGTGTTTTACTTAAACATGTATTTTAAATGACAAGGTAATGTTTGCAGATTCTTTACCGTTTGAGCCACCAGGGAAGCCCTAGTGTTTGTATTGGCCTTTGTTTTTTCGTAAAGAACTTTTGTGCCCTTTCTTTGTTGTTGTTGTTGCCCTTTCTTATTTTCTCCTTTCTTGTTGAGGTTGATTCTGTTTGTATTAACTTTATTTTTTACAGCAGCTGTCACTTTCATTCTTGTCTGGTTATGCCCCCGCCCCCTCCCCCCCCCCCCCACCTCAAGAATTAGAGGTAATGTGATGTTGAACATGATTCATATTGTCGTGGAATGTTTTTTACCAAGGTTATTTGACAAGCAATTCTATTGAATTAGCTGTTGATTAAAAGTTTAAATTTTTAATTTATTTAAAAATTATTTTTCATCTTTAACTGTCACAGAGAGTTACATTTTGCGGATCAGGCTTTGTCAATAATTTGTTAAGCCTAAAATAAAGTGATACTCTATAATAGACAGGGCTTGCTCTGGTGAAGAGGGCAAAACTTTGTGCAGAGGGGAATATTTTGGGAGATTGTGTTCTTTCTGCTTCTTTTTCTTGAAGATTAGGATTGTCCTCTGTCTTCCTCAGTGCTCCTTTTTTTTTTTTTTTTTAAACCAGGGGTGCCTAGAACTAACAGGAGAGCTCACGGTGGTTTGACTGGGATGACAAGTACTGTGTATAATTTGTATTAAAAAAGAATAAATTTGTATTTCCTTTGTTAGTGTTAGCAGGCTATAAGGAAACTTAGATCTCCAATCATCATATGCATGAGAAATTAAGTTCAGATTGTATTTCGATTGATTTATCCAAAGTCACAGTCATATTCTTATGATGGAATTGAGACAGCCTCTAGATCTCTTGGAGGCTTAGAGGCATCCACATGGCCTGTATTGTTTTATTCAGGACTTAAGCAACATGTACACTTATTGCCAGACAGCGTAGTATTGTCTATTCCCTTCTCCCTTTTTCATTCATTCAACCAAGAAATAAAGTTTGGAGGTTAACCATCTGTTTGAGAGTCTGGTTTTAATAATTTGTATCCAGGATTCAGTCCACTTAAATTGTCTCAGAAGATAACCTCTTGCATGTCTCTGTCTTCTGTAGTTGCTTGATCTTTTTATTGTGTTACAATGCTTGACAAATAAATGCCTTACAAAAGGCATTTATTTATTCTTAGTTAAACTTATAAGCCAGAGTAACTTGGAAGTTAGTGTTGAACTTTATTTTGTTGTAAGATGTATGTATACATGAGTGTGTATTTTTTCACTTTTAAACTCAATTTGCTACACAAGTCATTTGTCACTTCCAATTACAGTAGGTGTTTGGAGAAAATTGTGTTTGGTTTTTAGTATTCCTGTTTGGGAATGTTAAAAAGTCCAAAAATCCTTAGTCCAAAAATAAACCCAGTAATTTTTTTGAGAGTGTATTTACTTGTTACGCTTATTTAAGAAGCTGCCAAATTGTTCAAAATTTTGTCTCCTTAGAGTGTAGAGGTCAGCTTTTCCTCACACTACACTGTCATGAACCACCTGGTTATAATCATTTTCCCCAATAGTTGAAAAAGGTTTTATAACCCTTTCTAACTAATTAGTTCAATTAAGGATAAGTTTGCTTTAATTGTTTCAGTTGGTAGGGGTGATCATACACAGTGAGAAAAACATGAAGATTAAGCTCAGATTAGTTAAATTTAGTTTAAAAAATAAATCTTATAGCCATTACTCTGAGATACTTAAAAATATACATTATAGTTACAGTGCCCTAACTCTAGGTGGCTCAGCGGTGAAGAAGCCTCCTGCCAGTGCAGGAGACCTGGGTTTGACCCCTGGGTGGGAAAGATCCCTGGGAGGAGGTAATGGCAACCCACTCCAGTATTGCCTGGAAAATCCGATGGACAGAGGATCATGGCAGGCTACAGAACATAGGGTTGCAAAAAGTTGGACATGACTGAGCACATCAGTAGTAAGCAATTATTAGAATACTTGGTTTAGCAGTGTAAAGTTTACAAGTTAGCTCAGAGGAGTGGAGGAAAGACTGATAAGCAGGAAGCTAATATGAGGCATTGTTAAAGGCCCATAATCTAGAAGTACTCTACCGACTTTCCTCTCTTTGACAGAGAGTGCTCTGACCTGATTCAGTTTAATGAACAAATATTAAGCTTCATGTATCCATTGTACCAGGGATGACGCAACCAACAAGACTGAGGCTCTGCTCTGTAGAAGTTTAGGGTGGTGGTTGGCCACTTGCACCAAGGCCGTGAGAGCTGAGGAGAACCAAAGTAGGACCCCTGTTGTTAAGTGATTCTGTGAGGGGCAGGCTCTCCTCCCTCTGCAGTGGCAGCTGAAGTTGCTCTTCTTTATGTGGGAGAGCGAAGGAGGAGACATTATAACCACAAGCATTGTCTCTCTCTAGGCGGGAATGGTTAGGGGGCCCAAAAGGAGACAAGTCTGTGGTTCCCTGGGCAGGGTAGGGACTCTTTTTCTCTTTCATCTCTCAGATTGTTGTAGAGAGGTAAGTGAAGAGATTTTAAAGAAAGTCCCAGATACTTATCCAAAATGTATTTACAAAATACATCCCTAAGTAGTTGAAATTCCATCAGGCAATTTCAGTTAGCCTTCAAATATTGGGATGGGAGTTGGGTGTGTGTGTGTGGAGAGTTGGTAGTGAGAGTAATTGTTAAGGTTGAGAAGGAGGAAAGAAGTACTTTAAAGAATCGTGGATTTTAAGCTAAAAGTTACACATGTATATGATAAAATTCTTATGGTACAGAAAGGTAAAAATAAAAGCTACTTTACAGTTTCCCCCTAAAAGGTAATCCATTGTTAGCAGTTTTCTGAAAGTTTACTTTTCAAAATATTTATACAGAAAAGTATTATACCTTACTTGTTGTTGTTATAAAAAACTATCTTGTTTACTTCTTCCTGCAGTTTACTTTTTTTCTGTAGTTAATATCACATAGCTCTTCTCATATTGGCGCATATAGATCAACATAATTTAAAAATAATTAGAGTATTATATGCATATATCACTATATTCTGACTTTTTTTGAGTGGTATTTAGGATGTAATTGTTTATACAAACCAACAGTATATGACTATGCCTGTTACATGTTTGCTAACATTGGGCTTTATTAAGCTATATTTTTTGCTGATTTAATTTGAGAGGTTTGTACCTTGTTTTTAAAAGGGCTTCCCTGATGTGGGTAAAGAATCCACCTCCAATGCAGGAGACAAGACATAGGAGACGTGAGTTAGATCCCTGGGTGGGGAAGATCTCCTGGAATAGGAAATGGCAACCCACTCCAGTATTCTTGCCTGAAAAACCATTAGGACAAAGGAGCCCAGTGGGCTACAATCCAAAGGGTTGCAAAGAGTTGGACAAAACTGAGCAGCTCTGCATGCCCGAACCTTGTTTCGGGTTTGCATTTTGCTGATTATGAGGATGGTGATAAAATTCGTACGCTTATTGGGCAGCGGTTATTTGCAGCACATACTTTAGATTGAGTAGGTTAATTATCTGGATGCCCCCCTTTCTCCATAAAATGGTTTGAGGGAGATGGAATTTGCCAAGAGGAATAAGATTTCAGAACCCATGGGGAATAATGCCCTGAATGGAGAGGCTACAGTGTTGGGCTGTGAACGGTAACCAAAGGTTAACATGAGGTTATTGAGAACCCTTAACTTGTTCTTAACAGAACATTATATAAAGGCAGGAATGGAGATTTGAGAGTCAGGGCAAGTAAATGTTATATAGGGTCAGCTCTGTCTCCTGTTGTCTGCTTGTTCTCTCTCACCACTCACCCCTCTTGCCCCAACTGTCATTTCATTTTTTATTTATGCTGTCATTTGATTTGTTCCTCTTCCCTGGTGGGGGTGGCAACCTTGACTTTGATAGTTCAGTTCCTCCAGAGATGAGGGATGGTTTTTCTATAAGGGAAACTGATTTTCCTTCAGTCAAAGGGAACAGTTCTCATTTCTAACATCCTTTAGATCTATTTTGTGATCTTCAGTAGTACCTCTTTATAGTTGATATTCTGCTAGTGTCAGGGACCTTACGTGCTGAACTGCAGAAACCTGGGATGTTGGCATGAATACCTGGCTTTGTTCCCATTTAATCCCCCATGCTGTCCCCACCCCAGCTTTACTTTTTTTTTTTTTTAATGAATTAAGTTTTTTCTTAGGCTTGGGAGGCAATTGGTTTAAAAGACTCTTATCTGTTACCCCCTACCCCACCTCACCCTCCCCAAATGTGACATGTAGAGATGATGTTAATTACCTTGATCTTTTCACAATGATACATACATGTCATACATACACATATGTATGACATATGTATGTATATGCATATACACATATACATATATGCATATATGTGATATATGCATGATATATATATGTGCATACATATATCAAAAGATTAAGCCATATACCTTCAGTATCTACATTTTTATATGTCAAAGATGTCTCAGTAAAGTTTAAAAAAATGTTCGTATCTATCTTCAATTATTATATACACTATTATCTTAAAGTGGAGCTTCCCTCGTGGCTCAGATGGTGAACAATCTGCCTTCAGGGCAGGAGACGTGGGTTCCATTCCTGGATCAGGAAGATCCCATGGAGAAGGGAATGGCTTACCCGCTCCAGTATTTTTGTCTGGATAATTCCATGAGCAGAGGAGCCTGGTGGGCTACAGGGGTCGCAAATTGTTGAGCACGACCGATCAAATGGATGGCCCTTTATCATTTGTACCCTTAGTCTAGGCTTTCAAACCAGGGTGATTTTGAACACCCTTTCCTTCCCTGGTCTCTCCCCTCAGGACCTTTGGCAATGCCTGGAGACATTTTGGTTGTCCCACCGGGAGGGTCTGGAAGGAGGGGGAGAGCAGTGCTGCTGGTATCTAGAGAATAGAGACAAGGGTGTTGCTGAACATCCCACAATGAGGAGGGCAGCCCTCCACAACAAAAAATGATCTGGTCCTAAATGTGTCTGTTGCCAAGAAATCCTGGTTTTGGCCGAACTAGTTCAGGAAACCCCCAGTTTGGGAGAATTAGGCCTGCCCACCAGCTTTGATGGTAGCAGTCAAGCAGTAGTAATGTTTCATGTAGTCTTAGGCTCAGAATGGAAAGTTTTGAACTAATAGCTCTTGAGTACTTTTTTCCCCTCCTCTGTCTCTTTGGTCCCTTTCTTTTCAGCTTTTTGCTTTTCATTCTCCTCTACTTTTATGGTGTTAACAATTAGGTCAGGGCTTTGTGGTTTGGAAGGTCCCTAGCATTGAAGACTTGAACTGAAGTCGAAACATATTTAGCTATTTGATAGGGTGCTTGAGGAGTGAAGTCCCTTGCTAAGGAGAGCTGAAGAGCAAGGTGGTTAAGCGTATAGACAAGAGTCTAGACTGGTTTTTATCCTGCCTCCATCAGTAGCTAGCTGTGTCACTGTGGACAAATTACCTAATCTCACCAAGCCTCAGTTTCTTAATCTGTAAAGTGGGAATAATAGCAGATATCTCATTTTAAAAGCAGGTTTATTGAGATGTGACTCACATTCCGTACAGTTCACCTGATGAAAGTGTGCAGTTCATTTTTTCCTAATATGTTTGTAGGTGCAACCATTGCCACGATTTTTGCTCTTTGTCTTTTATAAGAGAAACCCTGAATCCATTAGCAGTCGATTCCAGTCACCCCTTATCTCATTAGTTTTAGGTATAAATCAGGCCAAATGCTTACCCTGGTGATTAATATGTAATATTTAATTAAAAAACTTTTTAACTTGGGGCAGAGAGACTATTTGTGGCAAGACCATTTGTATCACTTTAGAGAAGGCAAAGATGGATAATTTTCTGTTGAATGGATATTTACATGCTATACTATCCAAAGAAATTGTTTTCAGATATAAAGATGAAAGATATTCCTTCATTTAAAAGATCTTTATTCAAGTAGGAAGAAAGAGACATATTTTAAAATACTAGTTATACCAGTTATAATTGTAAGATAATTATAAAATGAGGTAGAATAAGTGCTTTCAGGAAGGTATAAAAATTATTGAAATTGGAAATTTGATAAAGGGAGATTAGGTTAAGAGTATAGGAACCATGAAAAACTTCTCTAAAGTAGAGACCATTCTGGCCAAGTCTTAGTTGATAAAATATGGGACTTTGGCTCTGTGAAGACCACCTGAAGAATGCTGGTTTTTGAAATACTGGTAGTATCCTCATAATGTTTTTTTTTTTTTGCTGCCTCATGCTGCTGCCAAATGGTTGCCTCTGGTAGCTACACCTGCATTCTTTTTTAAAAGATAACTTGTCTATTTTTTGCTTAGACTTGAGGCTTGTGGGATCTTAGTTCCTGGACCAAGGATTGAGCCTGGACCCTCAACAGTGAAAGGACTGAGTCCTAAGCACTGGTATTCCTAATCTGTTCTGAACTTGGCAAATTACCTAAGTACAAGAAATAAACAAGTGTGTAGTGAGAGCCTGGTGTCTGTGAGAGCAGGATGTGATTATGTGCCATGCTGTCACTTTGAGTTAGTTGCCTTTTTAGTTTTATTCTCCAGGTTAATTGCGTGTATAGAATAAATAGTTCCTCGGTAAATTAGGCTCATATAAAATGTTTTCTTTTTTTCCTTCCAAGGCTTCCGTAACCTTTCTTTTCAGTTTCCTATCCTTTTTCTCATGCACCATCAGACACAGCACCTCCAGTGCATGTCCCAGCTGAGCCGCACTGCTGTCTCCTTTAACATCTGGTTAACACAGGATATTTTTGTTTTTTGAAAGTTAAATGACTAGATTTGTATCAAGTCAGTAATCTGAGTGTTATCTTGACCCCTCCATCTCCTTTACTTCTTAAATCAAATTTGAGTTACCAAATCCTGTTGATTCTGATACAGTAGTTTCAAAGTCTTTTTTTTTTTTTTTAAACACTATATATGCAGTAATACTTCAAAAGTAAAAAAGCAAAAAGAGACTTACAATAAAAAGTCTCTTACTTGTATCCTTCCTCATCTGTATATTTCCTAGACTCCTACAATAGTTTACCAATATTATTGATTTCTTATATTCTTCTGAGGATTTAAAAAAATACAGCCCTGTACAAACACATTTATCCCACCCCATTCCTTCTCTTACCCCAACACATGTTTTACACTAATGCTGGAAACTTGAACTGCTTTGCCTTTTATTTTCCTCACTTAACAGTACACCCTGGAGACCTTCAGTATCAGTATATAAAGTGCTATATGTGTGCTCTGTCCCTCTCCACAGCTGCAGTGTTCATTTTGTTTATGAACTATGATTTAACTAGCCCAGTGATGTATATAGTAAGATTGTTTCTAGTTTTTACTATTATAAAAATACTGCATGAGCAACCTTGTACCCCTGTTATTTTGTGCATATGCAGGCATGTCTGTAGATTCAGTTCCTACAAGTGGAATTGCTGGGTTAAAGAATAAATGAGATACAATTTTGATAGATATTGTCGCCCTTCATAGGGGTTGAAACAATAATGTATGTGTGAGAACACTTGTTTTCCCATAGCCTTGTCATTACAGCATACAGTCCAGTTTTTTGGGTTTTTGCCAGTATAATAGGTGAAAAACGATACCTCAGTGTAGCTTTCATTTTTTACATTTCTTGTGAGTGAAGTTGAGCATCCGTTCATTTGTTTGGGCCATTTTGAGCTTCATTTTTTTTCTCTGTGAACTGTCTGATCTGAATCTTTAGTCATTTTCCTGTCCATTTTGGGGATTCTTCAATTTCTCTTCAGTTCATGTGCCTTGGTTGAATTTTTAAAAGGAAACAACTTGCTTGTTGCAGTTGTCCTCTGACAGATTGCTTCCATTTTTACTCCCTTCTAGGCTTTCTGTCATTCTCACTGTTAGCAAAGTGATACTTCTAATTGCAAATTTGAAAGCATCATTCCCTTGCTTAAAACTGTCAAGTGGCTCTTCACTGGCTCCATAGCCCAAGGGCCGTAGCGTTAGGATGGCACCTCATAGCTTCTCCAGCTCCCAGAACACTGGACTGCTCCTAGCTCCTTGTCGAGTTCGACCCTTTGTCTGTGTCTTTGCGTGGGGTATTTCTCTGTTTATGATGGTCCGTTCCTGCTTGTCTACATGTCCACAGTTGGCGCTTGTCATTCTCCACCCAATGAAGAGGCTTTTCTGTCGCCTGAGTCTTCGCTCAGGCCCCTGTGTATACCCTTATAATGGAAACCCTCGCATTGTGTACTGTTACTAGGTGTGTATTTCTTTGCCCTAGATTGTTACCCTCTTGAGGGCATGAACCTACGGACTTATGGAACCTAGCCTAGTGTTTGGCACATAGATGATGAGAGATAATTACCGAGAACCCATTGATACATGTATACATACACTACATGTAGACAACCCAGGACAAAGGAAAAAAAAGGAAAATTAATACTATGAACTCATTTATTTAAAAATTTAATTTTTACATTGAGATATTTATTAAATACAATAAAATGTACAGACCTTAGTTGTTTTAGATGTGACTTTTAGGTGTGACAGTTGTACTCATGTAACTGGTAACCAAAGGATGATAAAGCATTCTCATCTCTCCCCAGAAAGTTCACTGGTTACCCTTTGCATTCAGTTCCCCTCTCCCCCAAAAACTCTGAATTCTAACATTGTAGGTATTTTGTTTGGTCTTCGTACAGTGTCTTCTTTTCTGGTATCTAGCTTTGTTTGTTTAACATATATTTCCAGACGCATCTGTGAGGGTGGATGTGTCAGAGTCCTTTTTATTGCTGAGTAGTATGCCATTGGATGAATGTGTCAAGCTTATTTTTTCTTCTGTTGATGGGTATTTGAGTTATTTTCAGTTTTTTCATTTTTAAGAATAAGGCCTGTATGGATCTTTTTGCAAACATGTTTTTATTTTTCTTGAGTCAATACCTAGGATTGGAATTGTTGGTTTAATGCACAACAAAGGAAACTATTAGCAAGGTGAAAAGACAGCCTTCAGAATGGGAGAAAATAATAGCAAATGAAGCAACTGACAAACAACTAATCTCAAAAATATACAAGCAACTCCTACAGCTCAATTCCAGAAAAATAAATGACCCAATCAAAAAACGGGCCAAAGAACTAAATAGACATTTCTCCAAAGAAGACATACAGATGGCTAACAAACACATGAAAAGATGCTCAACATCACTCATTATCAGAGAAATGCAAATAAAACCACTATGAGGTACCATTTCATGCCAGTCAGAATGGCTGCGATCCAAAAGTCTACAAGCAATAAATGCTGGAGAGGGTGTGGAGAAAAGGGAACCCTCTTACACTGTTGGTGGGAATGCAAACTAGTACAGCCACTATGGAGAACAGTGTGGAGATTCCTTAAAAAA
The DNA here is from genome assembly GCF_029378745.1 of Bos indicus. Classification (NCBI taxonomy): domain Eukaryota; kingdom Metazoa; phylum Chordata; class Mammalia; order Artiodactyla; family Bovidae; genus Bos; species Bos indicus. The sequence continues at coordinate 28,331,659 of NC_091771.1, read as the reverse complement.
CTGGAAATAGAACTGCCTTATGATCCAGCAATCCCACTGCTGGGCATAACAGAATTGAAAGAGACACGTGTACCCCAATGTTCATCGCAGCACTGTTTATAATAGCCAGGACATGGAAGCAACCTAGATGTCCATCAGCAGATGAATGGATAAGAAAGCTGTGGTACATATACACAATGGAGTATTACTCAGCCATTAAAAAGAATACATTTGAATCAGTTCTAATGAGGTGGATGAAACTGGAGCCTATTATACAGAGTGAAGTAAGCCAGAAAGAAAAACACCAATACAGTATACTAACGCATATATATGGAATTTAGAAAGATGGTAACAATAACCCTGTATACGAGACAGCAAAAGAGACACTGATGTATAGAACAGTCTTTTTGGACTCTGTGGGAGAGGGAGAGGGTGGGAAGATTTGGGAGAATAACATTGAAACATGTATAATATCATGTATGAAACGAGTCGTCAGTCCAGGTTCGATGCACGATACTGGATGCTTGGGGCTGGTGCAATGGGACGACCCAGAGGGATGGTAGGGGGAGGGAGGAGGGAGGAGGGTTCAGGATGGGGAACACATGTATACCTATGGCGGATTCATTTCAATATTTGGCAAAACCAATACAATATTGTAAAGTTTAAAAATAAAATAAAATTAAAAAACAAGCAGATGTGTGTTTTACTATGTAAGAAACTGCTGCATAGTTTTTTGGAATTTTCTCTTAAATACTCTTCACTGTGACTATGTTTTCTAGTTGCTCCACATCCTTTCCAGTACTTGAATGATCTTTTTTTTTTTAGATTCATTTTTGTTCATGCTGGGTCTTCCTTGATGCGTGAAGACTTTCTCCAATTGCGGCGAGTGGGGAATACTGTCCAGTTGCGATGCGCAGGCTCTTCATTGCTGCGGCTTCTCTTGCTGTGAAGCAAGGGCTCTTGCACACAGGCTTCAGCAGTGGTGGCGCGTGGCTTAGTTGCTCCAGGGCATGTGGGATCTTCCTGGATCAGGGATCAAACTTCTGTCTCCTGCATTGGCAGGCACATTCATTATCACTGAGCACCAGGGAAGCCCATGGTCATTCTTTTTAATTTTGGCTATTTAGTGGATGTGAAATGGTATTTTGTGGTTTTATTTTGGATTTCCTTGCTAGCTAATGATGTTTCATATGGTTGACAATTGTTAATAATTTTGTAGAATACCTCTTAAGTTTTTTGCATATTAAAAAGAATTGGTTATCTTTCTATTATTGATGTGTAAGAATTCTTAATATAGTCTTGATACAAGTTTTTTGTAGCATCAATGTCCTGGGAGTGTTTTCTCCCAGTTTGTAAGTTTGTCTTTTCCTTAACAGTGTATTTTGATAAGCTAAAGTTTTTAATTTTGATGCAGTTCAGTTCTTTTTCTTTAATAGATTTGAGTTCTAAGAAGCTTTTGCATACTCAGAAATCATGAAACTAATTTCCCTTGTTTATTTTAGAAATTTCATAGTCTTATGGATGGGGCTGTGGTCCATCTTGAACTATCGTGTGTTGTGTGAAGTAGGGATTGAGGTTCATTTAAAAAAAATATCCAATTTCAACATCATTGTTGGAAAATATTTTTTTGTTTTGCTACACTGAATTGCTGTTGTGTTTTGGTCTAGGATTGCTTGTGCACACATGTGGATCTGTTTCTGGACTCAATTTTGTTTCTTTGATCTCATTGTCCCCCTATGCTAGTATTATTATTATCTCTGTTGCCATAAGTCTTGAAATCAAATTGTGTGAATCCTCTAATATTCTTTGGCCATCTAGTTCCTTTGTGTTTCTATATAAATTTTAAAATCAGTTTGTGAATTTTCTATGGAAAAAAAACTTTTTGGGATATTGATTGGGATTGTGATTGTGTTGCTCTATAATTACATTTAGGGAGAAATGACCTGTAACAATATTGAATTTGATAGTGAGCCTTTAACATGGTTTCCCTTGATCCCTGCCTCCTTGTATTTGCACCCTTTTGTATTTACCTTGCACATGATTTTAGGGTTGGTCTGTGTAACCTGTAGAATACGGTTAAAGTCCCTTCTGAAATTAGATTATAAAAGGCACAGCGGCTTGTGTATTGGTCACTTTCTGTCTCTCGTTGCTAACTGTAGGAGAAACCAGCTACCATGTTGTAGAGAGGCCCACTGAAATTTTACCCTACTCGCTAGTTAACAGGTTAGCCTGCTGCAGTTTCATGGATGCTGATAGAAGGCATACGAATCTTGGGTCTGAGTCGGAAGACAGGTCATTGTCACAGCTACTGTAGTGGCCTGGGTGCTGTGAGCATTTTTGCACCAGTTCCTCAGTCTCCAGATCACACTTCATGTGAAGAGGATCGGATGACAGCTGCACATGCAGAGCTTGCATTACAAAGGAATTCTGAGCATAGGGCACCTGGACATTTTTTAATGCACAGTAAGCATACCTGCTATTTGCTCTGAAGGAGACTTTATTTTCCCAATCTGTTCACTTTATAAACATCTTTGGAAAGCCTGGAACAAGGGGCAGTGAGATCCTCAGCTGCAAGTGTGCAGAAATGTGAAAGACAAATGGAATATTGTCTCCCAACATCCTTGTGACCAAGGACTGAGGCTTTCTCTTGGAAGCAGATCCTCTGGCCTTCAGTTGAATGTAGACCCAACTATAGTTTGCAACCTCCTGAGAAACCCTTGAGCCAGACCCACCAGCTAAGCTGCTTCTGGATTTCTGACCCTTGGAAACTGTGTGAGAGAATAAATATTTTCAACTGCTAAAGTTTTGGAATTTATTACACATCAGTGGCTGATTAATACAGTTGTTTACCTTTCCTTTTATTGGGTCATCTTTTTTGATATGTACTGTAAACAAATTTTATATACATGTATGTGTATATACAAGACCTCTACATCAGTGGAGTAAAATAGGTTTTTCTGTATCAATATGTTATGGTAATACACTTATTACGTAATATAATTTTGTTCATGTAACATTTTAATGATCTTCATAGAGATCTTGCAGTTGTATTTATTCCTGAAGATTTTTCTTCTTGATGCTATTTTCTAAATTTTATTTTTTGCTGCTAGTATGTAGAAATACAGTAGTTGTAACAATTCTTGTGTGCATATACTTTGACCATGCTGAACTAAGTTCCAATTGCCTTTTTGTGGCTTCTTTAGGATTTTCTCTGCAAAAATAACCACATCTGTGACTAATAAGACAGTTTTACTCCCTTTTCTCCCATCTTTATAAGCTTTTTATTTCTTTGCCTTACCTTATTGCTGTATCTAGCCTTTTCAATTTAGTGTTGAAGAGAAAGGGTAATAATAGTCGTTCTTGTCTTGTTCCACATCTTAAGGGGAAAGCAGTATCTTAACATTAAATAGAATGTCAGCAGTGGTTTTTCTGTAGATTAAAAGAAATCACATTGAGGGTGTTCCTTTCTATTTCCAGATTACTGATATTTTAATTTTTATAGATGGGTGTTGAATTTTGTCAGATGTTCCCCTTTTTCATTTACTGAGATGACTTTATTCTGTTATTATGGTGAATTGTATTTATTTATTTTTGAAAGTTAAACCAGTTGTGCATTCCTGAGTTAATCTTATTTGGTCGTAAATATATTGTCTTTTTATCTGTTTCTGAACTTGATCTGTTAATATTTTGTTAAGGATTTTGGTGTCTGTGTGTGGGAGGAATGTTGGTCTATGATTATCATTTTTTGTAATGCCTTTTGATAACATGTTTCGCTTTCTAAAAGAATTTTTGTTTTCAGAAATAGTTTATATATGACTACTGTTATTTCTTTAATGTTTGGTAACCATGTAGGCATGGAGGGGTTTTATGTTGTGTGGGGGGGAAATTTTTTTTAACAGATTTCATTTCTTTGGTAAATATATAATTACGTTGTTCAGTCACTAAGTTGTGTCCAAACTCTTTGTGACCCCATGGACTACAGCACACCTGGCTTCCCTGTCCTTCACCGTCTCCCAGAGCTTGCTCAAACTCGTGTCCATTGAGTTGGTGATGCCATCCAACCATCTCATCCTCTCTTCTCATCTTCTGCCTTCCGTCTTTCCCAGCATCAGGGTCTTTTCCATTGAGTCAGTTCTGGGAGCTTCAGCTTCAGCATCAGTTCTTTTAATGAATATTCAGGGTTGGTTTCTTTTAAGATTGATGGTTTGATCTCCTTGCTGTCCAAGGGACTCTCAAGAGTCTTCTCCAACACCACAGTTAGGCATCAGTTCTTTGGTGCTCAGCCTTCTTTATGGTCCATCTCTCACATCCATACATGACTACTGAAAAAACCATAGCTTTGACTAGACCGACCTTTGTCAGCAAAGTGATGTCTCTGCTTTTTAATACGCTTTCTAAGTTTGTCATAACTTTTCTTCCAAGGAGCAAGTGTCTTAATTTCATGGCTGCAGTTACCATCTGCAGTGATTTTGGAGTCCAAGAAAATAAAGTCCGTCACTGTTTGCATTGTTTTCCCATCTATTTGCCATGAAGTAATGGGACCGGTACTCTTGCCTGGAAAATCCCATGGATGGAGGAGCCTGGTAGGCTGCAGTCCATGGGGTGGCTAAGAGTTGGACACAACTGAGCAACTTCACTTTGACTTTTCACTTTCATGCATTGGAGAAGGAAATGGCAACCCACTCCAGTATTCTTGCCTAGAGAATCCCAGGGATGGGGGAGCCTGGTGGGCTGTCATCTATGGGGTCGCACAGAGTCAGACACGACTACAGCAACTTAGCAGCAGTAGCAGCAATGGGACCGGATGAAATGATCTTAGTTTTTTGAATGTTGAGTTATATGATTATATGGATTTTCTGTCTTTTTTTTTCTATAGGCGGTATATATGTATCTCATTTAGGTTATCAACCCTCTTGGCAGAAGGTTTTTAATTTTCCCTTGTGATCCTTTTAAATTTTGTAGGAGCTGTTGTGACCCCTTTTTAATGCTCTTTTTCCTTGGTCATTCTTGCTATGAGTTTAGCAATTTGATTTCTTTCCACAGCTTTTGGTTTCAGTAATTTAATTGACTTGTGCCTATCTTGATAGTTTCCTTCACTCTTATCTTCTGTTGGCTTAATGTATTCTTTTAACCCCTGGCTCCTTAAGCTAGAAATTTAGATATTTAATTCGGAAACTTAGATGTTTAAATTTGAGTTCTTTTTTTAAATAAGCACTTAAAAAGTTATATTTTCCACACATTTCTATATGTTATATTTTCATTATCAGTTCAAACTATTTTCTGATTTCCTTAACTCATGAATTTTTTTAGAAGTGTGTTGCTTAATTTTCAAATATTTTGGTTTTTCCCAAATAGCTTGTGTAATTGATTTCTTTTTTTGGCCACGCTGTGTGGCATGTGGGATCTTACTTTCCTGACTACCAGGGATTGAACCTGCACTCCCTGTAGTGGAAGTGTGGAGCCTTAACCACTGGACCACTGGGGAAGTCCCTGTAATTGATTTTTTTTAATGTATTTCTGTTGTAATTACAGATTAAACTCTGAAAATTTTTCATCTTTTAAAATGTGGACTTATTTTATGGTGTGATATATGGTCTTACATAATTAAGTTGGTAAATAGTAATAATTGATATTTGAGGTCAGAAAACATCCTGCAAGGGGCAGTATAGGAAATATTTTAGGTTTTGTGAATTACACAGTTTCTGTTTTAACTACCCTGCCCTTGTAGTGCAAAAGTAACGTGGCAATATGTAAATAAATGAGTGTGGCAGCATTCTAATAAAACTTTATTTACAGAGATGGGTAGCGGTCCTGTAGTTTGCTGCACCTGATTTATTGCCTATGAATTGCTTTATAATCATTTCAGTAGCTGAGAGAGGGGGGGTATTAAAATTAGCAAATATAACTGTGGATTTATTTTCTTCCAATAACTTTGTTGGCTTTATTTATTAATTTATTCACTTAATTGATTTATTCATACCATTTCCCTTGTGTTTACTATTTATATTCATGGTGTATAATTTTTGATTATTATATGTTTAACCTGATTGTGTCTTTGTTTTTAAAAGTATGTTTCTTTTAGATAGCATATATTTAATGGATTTATTCCTTTCCTTCCTTCCTCCTTCCCTCCCTTAATAGTAACCGTATCTAATAATCTCTGCCTCTGAGTGGAGGATTTGGTAACTTTACATTTAATGTTATTTATATGGTTAAAAGTCTTCCATATTACTCTGTTTTATCAGTTTGTCTCCTCTCTTCCTTCTCTTACTGCCCACAGTTCTTTTATGTTGATCAGATTTTTAAAAATAAATTGCCATTGGGCTTTTTAAGCTGTATGGCTTTGTATAAGTGGCTGCTGTAGGGATTCCAGTATTCATGATTAGCTTTTACAGTTCACTTACTATTAACATTATTCCACTTGATGTAAAATGAAAGAACCTTAAAAAACGTAATTACATTTAACTTTTGTACTATTGGTATGTTAACTTTTGCTTCAACACAGTGCTATTTTTGCTTTAGTCATTTGCCTTTTTTTAGGGAGAGAAACGAGAGTCTTTTTAATTACATAATTATTTTGGATTTTCTTTATATGTATAGATCTAAGTTTCATTTGATGTCATTTCCTTTCAACTTGAAGAATTTCCTTTTAACACGGCATAATGTTTAGGTCTAGTGATTAAAGTCTTCAGCTTATGTATGTTCACACACACACACTCAGAGTAGATATACATACATTTATTAAGAGTAAATATATTACTCTTACATTTTTATAATTATAATTTAAAATTGTATTACTCTTAGTAAATGTTTATATATATATATTTACTCTCATTTTTTGAGAATATTTTTGCTGGATGTAGATTCTGGGTTGACAGTCTTTAATTGCTTTAAAGATCCTTTTTTAATTGTCTTCTGGTATCCATTACATCTTTAATTTTTGACAGTTTGATATTCTTTTTTCTTTTTCTCTCATTTGTTACTCTGCTTAGAGTTGAGCTCATTGGATTTGCAAATTGATTTTTTCACCAGTTTTTTGACCATTATTTAAAATGATTTTTCTGTCTCATTCTCTCTTCTCTTTGAGATTTTTGATCTTTTGCTTAAAAGTACTATGGGGGGCTGCCCTGCTGGCTCAGTGGTAAGATGATCTTCCTGCCAATGCAGGGGACACAGGTTCAATCCCTTATTGAGGAACATCCCACATACCTCAGGTCAACTCAGCCCGTGCACCATGACTGCTGAGCCTTTGGTCTAGAGCCCAGGAGCCACAACTGCTGAGCTCACTCACTGCAACTGCTGAAGCCCTTGTTCCCTAGAGCCTGTGCTTGGCAATGAGAGAAGCCACCACAATGAGAAGACTGCGTACTGCAACCTGAGAGTAGCCCTTACAGCAACGAAGACCCAGCACAGACAAAAATAAGTGAAGTAAAATTATTAGGAAAAAAAAATGTACTATGGGTCTGTGAGTCTCTCTTGTTTTTGATTTTTTCAGTCTTTTCCCCTCAGTTCTTCCAGTTGAGTGACTTATACAGATTTGTCTTCACAGTCACTACCTCTTTTTTATATTGCTTCTAATATGCTGTCAAGCCCATTCTCCACCCCCATATATTTATAAATACTTAATTTCCAATTTCATTGAGATGTAATTGACAAGTAATATTGGATAAGTGTAAGATATATAGCATGATACGTATGTATATATTGTTAAGTCATTACCATAGTTAGGTGGGCTAACACATCTGTCATCTTACATAGTTAACATTACTTTGTATGTGTGGTGAGAATATTTAAGATTTACTCTCAGCAGCTTTCAAGCACACAGTACAGTATTGTTAACTGTAGTCACCATTCTGTACATGAGAGCCCCAGAACAATTTATCTTGAAACTGAAAGTTTGTACTCTTTGACAAAAATCTCTCCATTTCTTCTCACTCCCCCTCACCCTGTCAACTCTGTTTATATGAGTTCGAATTTTTAGATTCCATGTAAAAGTGAGATCACACAGTATTTATTTTTCTGTCTGATTTATTTCACTTAACATAATGTCCATAAGGTTCATCCCTGTTGTACAAAATGATAAAATCTCCTTTTTTGTGTCTCATGTTCTCTTGAATATATACACAACATCTTTATTCATTCATCCACTGATGGATATTTAGGTTATTTCCATGCCTTGGATATTGTGAATAATTTTGCAGTGATCACAGGGATGCAGATATCTCTAAACCCACTTTAAAATAATGTACTTTTCAGTTCAAGTATTTCATTTTTTAAAAAATATCTTTTGGCTGTGCTTGGGTCTTCGTTCCTGAACTTGGACTTTGTCTAGTTGCAACGAGTGGGAGCCCCTCTCTAGCGGTGGTGCGTGGGCTTATTGTGGAGCACAGCCTCCAGGGTGCGTGGGCTTCAGAAGCTGTGGTACACGGGCTCAGCAGTTGCTGCCTGTGGGCTCTAGAGCACAGGCTCAGTAGATGTGCTACACGGGCTCAGTTGCTCCTTGGCAGGTGGAATCTTCCCAGACCAGGGCTTGAACCTGTGTCGCCTGCATTGGCAGGTGAATTCTTTACTTCTGAGCCTCCAGGCCACCAGCCTCAAGTACTTCATTTTTTAACTATTTACATTTATCTATTGAGATTATTGTGACCGTGCTTTCCATTAAGTCTTTGAACAAATTTATTGCAGCTTAAAGTCTTTGCTTGTTAATCCTTTCCTCTAAATTGTTTCATGTTTTTTAAAATTTATTGCTTTTTTCCCATTCTTGACAGTAGGTCACATTTCCCTGCTACATTTCATGTCTAGAAAGTTTTGATTGTAGAGTGGACACTGTGGATGATTTATCTCCAAATTCTCTTTTCTTCTGATGAGTGTAATTAACTAACTGCTTGATCACCTTGAGCTTGTGCAGGCTTGGTCTTATACTTTCAGATGGGTCTGTAGAGCACCTGAGATGTTTTTAAGCCCTGATGACTTGGCCAGGTTCCTGTCTCCTCTGCAGTGTGAGCAGCTGAGATTGCTGCTCAAAGGCTCTTTTAGCTTTCCTCTTGTTTCCATTGGGCTCCTTAGAGTCTTCTGTGAGCATACTCAACTCAGGGGTCAGTGAGGAATTGGAAGGCGTTTGTATTAGTTTTTGAGGTTTCTGCTTCTGTGACTCACTCATTTTCTGAATTCGCCCTCTAAATTTTTAACCACTCTGTGGCCATGACATGAATAAGCCTGCAGCTTTTTGCTTGAGTTCTAGTAGTCTTGTGCCATTGTAGATGGGGAGTACCCTCAGGGAAAAAGCTGTGTAACTTTGAACCTCTTCCAATGTACTTCCCTTCTTTCAGTGGTCAAATTTCCAATTTCTTCCTACTCTTGGTGCTTTCTTCTGCCTTCAAATCATTTTTAAAAGTATTTTACCCAGAATTTTTTTAATAATTGTTTTATGAGGAAGGGTTAATGAGTTGATAAAAGCTGTTAGAATTCTTCAGACTCATTTTCATTCATTTCACGTGGCCTGAAGCACAGTTGCTGACTTAACACACACCTTGTTTTAGGCCTGTGTTTTTAGAATAAGATAGAGACTCACAGTATTATTACATCATGTATTTGGATTAAGTAGGTAGTTATTTAATGAAAAGCCTGGAGCTGAACAGTGTTTGCAAAAACTTGTGAAAGGGACAGCCATATTTCTTCTGCTGTTTCTTTTCCGCTTTCTTAGCACCAGCCTCTGATAGATAGCAGTGGAACCCGGGACTAGGTACTATTGGAAGAAAACGTGGTTTTCAGGTGTGTTTGACTTTTACTTCTCTTGGTATTTATAAAAAAAAAGTACTGAAATGTGTTGACCTCTTTGCCCAAGGGACTCTCAAGAGTCTTCTCCAGCACCACAGTTGAAAAGCATCAATTCTTCTGGCCTAGCCTTCTTTATGGTCCAGCTCTCACATTTGTATATGATTACTGAAAAAACTGTGGCTTTGACTATACAGGCCTTTGTTGGAAAACTGATGCCTCTGCTTTTTAATATGTATCTAGGTTTGTCATAGCTTTTCTTCCAGGGAGCAAGTTTCTTTTAATTTCATGGCTGCAGTCACCATCCGCAGTGATTTTGGAACCCAAGAAAATAAAATCTGTCACTGTTTCCACTTTTCCCCCATCTGTTTGCCATGGAGGGGTGCGACCGGATGCCATGATTTTCTTCTTTTGAATGTTTCCCAGTTGTAGGAACTGGTTATATACACTAAATCTGATGCTGGGCTTGATGTCAGCAGGGCTGGTAAGTGGGAACTGAACACGGACATGGAGTGATGGAGAGTAAGGTTAACCTGGAACTACAAAGAATTTTCGGAACTTATAGAAATGAGTTGAAACCTGTGAGCCCAGACTTGAACCTTCATGGCTCTCACTGCCTCCACACCTGTAACCTTGATGATGTAGGTATCCTGCAGTAGGTGTGATACACCTAACTGTGCAGATGCACAAAGGCCTGCCTCAGTATTACTTGGCAAAGCAGAGATGGGGATCTGACAGAAGCTAGGAAAACTGTAGGCCGGTTGCCGCCCTGTGCCCATGAAGGTGAGCCAGAGATCCTTGACAATGTGTGAGGGCTGCCATAACCCCTGAACTTTAGCATTCCAAACCTGGTGGCTGCTTTTCTTTTGTCTTCTGTATCTCGTGGGGATTGATTTTTTTTTTTTTTTTTTTTAAGCCAATTCTATATTGTCAGGGTATATTGTCACCCTGCTTTTTTAACTTACATGCAGAATACATCATGTGAAGTGCTGGGCTGGATGATGTACGAGCTGAAATCAAGATTGCCGGGAGAAATATCAATAACCTCAGATATGCAGATGACACCATCCTTATGGCAGAAAGTGAAGAGGAACTAAAAAGCCTCTTGATGAAAGTGAAAGAGGAGAGTGAAAAAGTTGGCTTAAAGCTCAGCATTCAGAAAACTAAGATCATGGCATCTGGTCCCATCACTTGATGGCAAATAGATGGGGAAACAGTGGAAACAGTGACAAGACTATTTCTTTGGGCTCCAAAATCACTGCAGATGGTGACTACAGCCATGAAATTAAAAGGAAGAAAAGTTACGACCAACCTAGGCAGCATATTAAAACGCACAGACATTAATTACTTTGCCAACAAAGGTCCATCTAGTCAAAATAATGGTTTTTTCAATAGTCATGTATGATTGTGAGAGTTGGACTATAAAGAAAGCTGAGCGCCAAAGAATTGATGCTTTTGAACTGTGGTGTTGGAGAAGACTCTTGAGAGTCCCTTCAACTGCAAGGAGATCCAACCAGTCCATCCTAAAGGAGATCAGTCCTGAATATTCATTGGAAGGACTGATGCTGAAGCTGAAACTCCCAACACGTTGGGCACCTGATGCAAAGAACTGACTCACTGGAGAAGACCCTGATGCTGGGAAAGATAGATGGCAGGAGGAAAAGGGGTCAACAGGGCGAGATGGCTGGATTGCATCACCGACTCGATGGATGTGAGTTTGAGCAAGCTCTGGGAGTTGGTGATGGACAGGGAGGCCTGGCATGCTGTAGTCCCTGGGGTTGCAGAGTCGAACACGACTGAGCAATGAACTGAACTGAACCAAACCCAGAACTGTGAAAAATGTATTTGGAAAAATATAATTGCTACCCAGCAAGTTAAAAAGCCATCACAGACCATCCTTTGTCACCGTGGCACCAATGCACACCTCTTTTCATCGTATTTATCTTACAGATAAAGACAGTTGTGAAACTATACTTCTGGTGAACTAACTCAACTATCCTTTGTTCATCTGATAACATACAAATCCTCTCTTTAAGAGAGAATACAAAATCTCTTTATCCATAGGTGGGTTAATTTCCTTTCTACCTGTGTCACATTTTCTACTTAACTTCCTGTAACTCAGATACCAAGATATGATATGTGATTAGGTACTATCAGATGATTATCAAAAGGGAGATAAATCGGTTAATATAAATAGAAATATTTTGTATCATAAGAAGAATACTCATTAGAATTTTCATTTCTACAACTAGTCATGTTGTAGTAGTTGCTGTCTATAATTACTTTCTGCTGTCACTCCGTATTCCCTCTCTTGGCAGTATCTCAGCTCATGGTGGTTTCTTGCCTGATGGGGTGACCTGACTCTTCATTCCTTAAGGGTCTGGGTCATTAGCAGTCCTGCCTGATTGTTTCCATTGACTTTAATCACAGTACATGGAAATACTAAATGGCCTCCCAGAGAAACTCCTGCATTCCAGACATACTTTCTGGGAGCCCCTCTTGTGTAGTAGGCACTAGACTTCCCCTTGATTGTGAGGTCAGTCACCCTAATCGGTTCTGTAACCCCTTCTTTGTTTGTTGATTCATTGGCATGAATAACCCAAAGTGGCTGGGTGGCAGTCTTAACTTCCAGTTTAATGGAATCATTTCTGCATTCTTTGGTGGAAACTAAAATCTAACAAAGGAACAGTACGGCCATAGATGCATATAGGTGGCTAAGTGATATGGTGTGTTATGTGTGTCGGTGAATTGGGAAGCAAAGTGAATTAGTTTAGAGTGACAGTTAATACAAATTAATATAGGCACATATCATAATACTTGGGGAGTTAATCAGGATACCCTGTACTAAATATTTATTTTGAAAGAAGTGTAAATATATTCAAAATGTGCATTATTTTTTTCTTTTTTACTTTTCACTATCCAGTATTTAATAATGGACTGGTGGTTGGTAACAGTTGAGTTTTGAATCTAGATCTGATATACTTTTTAGATTTTTTTACTTGTTTGTTTACTTCTAGGGTGAGACTTACATTTACTATTTTGAGCTTTTATAAATTAAAGAATACAGAACAATGAACATAAATGACTTCATTTATTTTCACAACTGAAAATAGTATAGTAGCATTGTGTGTCATATCTACTCTGAAACTAGAAATTATAATAATGCAGTGATTAGGAGGGTGAGCCTAGAGTCAGACTACCTGGCTTTAAATTTCATCCCTCAGTTCAGTTCAGCCGCTCAGTCACATCCGACGCTTTGCGACCCCATGAATCGCAGCACATCAGGCCTCCCTGTCCATCACCAACTCCCGGAGTTTACCCAAACTCATGTCCATTGAGTCGGTGATGCCATCCAACCATCTCATCCTCTGTCGTCCCCTTCTCCTCCCACTTTTAATCTTTCCCAGCATCAGGGTCTTTTCCAGTGAGTCAGTTCTTTGCATCAGGTGGCCAAAGTATTGGAGTTTCAGCTTCAACATCAGTCCTTCCAATGAACACCCAGGACTGATCTCCTTTAGGATGGACTAGTTGGATCTCCTTGTAGTCCAAGGGACTCTCAAGAGTCTTCTCCAACACCACAGTTCAAAAGCATCAATTCTTCAGCACTCAGCTTTCTTTATAGTCCAACTTTCACATCCATACATGACTTCTGGGAAAACCATAGCTTTGACTAGACAGACCTTTGTTGGCAGAGTAATATCTCTGCTTTTGAATATGCTGTCTAGGTTGGTCGTAACTTTCCTTCCAAGGGGTAAGCGTCTTTTAATTTCATGGCTATAGTTACGCTTATCCTAAGTTTCAGTTAACTATTGCTCTGTAGCAATCCCCCCACCCCCATGTCAGTGGCTTAAAATGAGTGTGTGTGATTACTCATCAGAGTGCGTGTTATTACTCATAAATCTGTAGGTCACATGGATGGTTCCGATCATCTGGGCTAGATTTGGCTCATTTCAGCTGAGTTGATGTCACCTAGGATAGAGAGGAAACAAGTAGACCTCACCCTGGGAACTGACACAACATCTTTTCTGCCACGTTCTGTTGGTTCAAGTCAAGTTGTGAGGCCAGACGACATTCAGGATATGGGGAAATCAGCTCTACCTCTTGGTGGGGGGAGCTGCATTATCACATTGCCAGGAGTTGGATCTAGGAGGGGTGGAGAATTGGAGCCATTTTATAGTCATTTTACCATACAACACAACCATGCACAAGTCTCTTCATCTCTTCGAATCTGTTTGCTAACCTGTAAAAATGGCTAGGAGAGTAATGATTCTTTTTGAGACTATTTTGAAGATCAGATAAAATAGTCTGTGTGAAGTGTCTTTGGTTGTGTCTTGATGTCTGCCAATATGTGCTCAGTATATGTTTATTATTATTGTTTGGTAGTAAGTGAAAGTAAAAGTTGCTCAGTCGTGTCCGACTTCTTGCAACCCCCATGGACTGAATCCTGGCAGGCTCCTCTGTCCGTGGAGTTCTCCAGGCAAGAATACTGGAGTGGGTAGCTGTTCCCTTCTCCAGTGGATCTTCCCAATCCAGGGACTGAACCCAGGTCTCCCACATTGCAGTTAGATTCTTTACCATCTGAACCACCAAGCAAGTCATGGAAGGTAATAATTGGGTGTGTGGTATTTATGACTTAAAATACTTAACAATAATCCTATGATGCTATCATTATTTCCTTCTTATGGCTGAGGAGACAGACCGAATTGCTTAAGTTACCAATATGCGAAAGCTTGTGGTAGACCCAACATTTGAACCAACATTTTTTTTGTTTTCACCCTGAAAGCCTAGTACTTGACTTTGAGAGCCACTACAGTGGTAAAACATGTGGCCTCTGGAGCTTTGTTAGTCCTTGTCCCACACCTTATGGGCCTTTTAGCCTTGGGCAAATTACTTAACCTCTTTATGCCTCACTTTCTAGGAAAGGAGATTTCATACCTTGGTCACATGGTTGCTGGTGAGGATTAAATGAATTAATAGATGTTAACTGTTTAGAACTAGCTCAGGCTAGGTAGGTATGAAGTATGTTGTTATTCCTTTTCCTCTTTATTATTACACGCTGCTGTGTTTAGGCTGAAACTGTAAAAACTTTTCAGTTGAAAAGATTAAATGAGACTGAAATTATCACCCTTTTCTTTTTAGAGCCATCTAATTTTTTCATGAAGTAGTATTGACCTTTATGGTTAGTTTCTTAATACACTAATTATGGATTTTACTAATGTGAATTGGTTTTATAGGGATGGTTCAATTTGAGGAAAAACTATTCCACAGTATTTTGTCTCCCCCCTACCCTTTGCATTCGGAGCTTTTCTTGCACAGTGTCATTCATTTCTATGGTTTCTATTCAACGTTGGTTACCCTCAAATCAACATCTGAAGTTTGACCTTACTCCTGATTTTCATTCCTTAATTAGTTTTTCTTTTCTCTCCATTAGTTATTAAAATTAATTTTTTTCCTCACGTTGTCTCCTCTCCTGTATGCTTATTGCTTCCGGTTTAGTGTAGCTCCTCCTATTTGTTGTTGTTTCTTTTCTTTTTTTAACATCTGACCTTATTGTTACTCTGAGAACATCTTAGTTTTGTTTTTCTTTTCACTTGAATATATATTTATTTTAGAATGCGGCAGTAACAGTATGATAATAAACATGTACCATTACAAACTTGTACCAAGAAGCACACAATCTTTAAAGTGTGTTGTTTTTCACAAGTAATTTAAATATGGCATTATTATTTCGCACTAGAGTCAAAGATGACAGTTAGGTTCTTCAGCTTTGGAGCATTTAGTAACATTGAAATGATTGTCTAGTCAGGCAGAGGCAAGAAATTCAAATGCAGTTTTTTTCTCTTCTGCTGGTTCCTTTGCAGTAAGATCCATCTTCTCACGTGAGAAATCATTAATAGGGAGACCTTCAACAACCTTCTAGGTCTTATCCTTGATTGTAACAGGGAACGAGTAAAGGAGATCATCAGGAATACCATAGGAGTTGCCATCAGAGATAATGCCCATGGACACAAACTCTCCCTCTGGGGTTCCAAACCAGATGTATCTGACGTGGTCACAGATGGCTTTTGCAGCTAATGTGGCACTGGGCAGTTTCTGCGCCTTGATGACAGCAGCATCATGCTACTGCACGGCCCTGATGAATTCTCCCTTGAGCCAGCTGTCATCTTTCAGAGCTTCATAAACACCAACTTCCACTCCTTGCAGTTTTACCTTGGCATGGTTGACATCTGGATACTGAGTTGAGGAATGGTTTCCCCAGATGATGGCATTCTTTACATCATCAGAAGTCACTCCAAGTTTAAGAGCAGTCTGAGCTTTAGCTCGGTTGTGATCCAAACGAGTCAAGCAACTGAACTTGTCCTTCGGGATGGATGGCGCTGACTTAGAGATAATCAGGCAGTTAGTATTGGCTGGGTTTCCCACCACCATAGCCTTAACTGACTTCTTGGCATATTTGTCCAAGGCTGCACCCTGGCATTTGAAGATTTTCATATTTGCTTTGAGTAAATCTTTCCACTCCATGCCATCCCTTCTTGGCATGGAGCCCATAAGAGTGGCCACATCCAGGTCTTTGAAGGCAATCTCTTCTTTGTTGTGATGACATCTTTCAGGAGGGGCAGGGCACAGTCTTGCAGCTCCATCAGGACACCCATTATGGGAGTGATAGCCAACAGCCGAGAATGATAAGCCATTCTTTACTGAAGACAGATCCATTTCCAATACTGTACAACAGTGAATATGCAATTTGAACAGCTCCTCCAGTCACAAGGACTCGGATTGGTTCAGACATGATTGGGAAGGGCATGGAGACTTCTGCACCTGCCAAATGAGCCTCAGGCAGTCGGGTCACCTCTGTCCTGGAACCAACTCACATCTTAGTTTTGACTGGCCTCAGAGGTGGAAGCTCTTGGAGAGGACAGCCTCCCTCTCTTGGTAGTCTCTTTCTGGCATTTTTCTTTGGCCTCCTCCATTTTCTTGGCCACAAGTTTAGCATATTCTGCAGTCAGCCTTTATTTTTCTTGGTACACTGTTCCCTCAGGGTAATATACTGATGTTTGTGTTGCAGAACATGTGAAATACAGACACTGACTCTTGTGTGCCTTGGCCCTAAGTTTCGGACCCTGTTTGTTTGGGGGCTTTCTCACAGCGTGCTTGAGAGCATTATGGTCTTTAGAGAGATTGAAAAGTTTGGTAATTCTAGCAGTTTGGGAGTTCTGTTTTGGTTCCCAGTTGTTGAGCCACAGCAGTATCAGTGCCTGCAGGAATATTCCTTTTCTACCTTTAAAAAAAAACGACAAATTGAAAACACTTAGATGGGTGTCCACAGTGTAACCCTGAACATGTTTGCGCTTTCTTTCCGGTCTTCTTGGTCTTTGCAGGACTGCCCATTAGTAGCAGGTGGACATGGCCATAGGTGAAAAAACGTGGAAACCTGTTTGTCGTTCCCACCACTGACTTGCCACAGAACTAAGCCTTGCATTCTTCCCCCAGAGCACTAGCAGCAACTTCTGTGACTACACGTGTCTCATAAAGTACAAAGTTCACTCTCATCGTCTTCAATGAGCTTCTGGCATCTAATGTCTGGGAAGGAGATCTTCAGTTTCATCCTGAAGCTGCTCACCACCTCCGAGGTGCCACAAAAAAGAGCTCATTATTTTTTCTTAAATTAATATCGTAGCCTCTGAGTCAATCTCTTAACTCCATTCCTACCTTTTTCAGTCTGTCCTCCAGGAACTGTCGAAATAGTTTATGTAAAACACATTTGATCGTTTTATTCCCTTGGTTAGAATGTTAACTTCACCTTGCTTACAAGAAAAAATAAATTGAAGGACTTTCCTGGTGGTCCAGTTAAGGATCTCCTGGTACACGGGACATGGGTTCAATCCCTGGTCACAGATCCTACATGCCACGGGGCAACTAAACCCTTGTGCCACAATTAGAGAAGTCCTTGCAACAACAAAGACCCAGCAAGGCCAAAATAAATAAATGCAAGTTAAAAACAATGAAGTTGAGCGTTCATGGCTCTTGGTGAATCTGTCTCTGTTTCCCTCTGCAGCAGAATGTTTAGTTACTTCACAACAGAATTGCTGAGTTCTGGCTGTGTGAAATTATCCAGGACTGTCATATTCTCTTGCATGTCTGTGCATCTGCACATGCTTTTAATTTCACCTGCAGTCCTCTTCTGGTTTGCTCTGTGGGCAACTTTGTGCATCATTTTCAAAATTTAGCTCAAGTGAAATTTTTCAGAGGTTTCCTTATTCCAGGTGTACACTTTCAGACTTCTCTTCTTTGCTTGTATGATTTATTATCACTTTCATCCCACTGGTGTTGTAAACGTCTTTGTTTAGGTATAGTTCATACCATACAGTTCACTAATTTAATGTGTGCAGCTCAGTGGTTTAGTATATTTACAGAATTGTGCATTTGCTACTGCAGTCAATTTAGAACATTTCATTACCCCTCAAAGAAACCCAACACCTCTTACCCAGTACCCCCTAACATCTCATTCCCCTTTCCCTTCCCCACTTCAACCATTAATCTGCTTTCTGTCTCTGTAGATCTCCCTATTCAGTACATTTCATATTAGTGGAATCTTTTAATATTTGATTCTTTGTAATCGTGTCTTTAGCTTGATGTTGTCAAAGTTCACAATTTTGAAGTATATATCATACTTCATTTTTGTTATTGCCAAATACTCCATTATATGGGTAGACTGTATTTTATCCATTGATTAATTGATGGGCATCTGGGTTGTTGCCATTTTATCTATTATTGAGTAATACTGTAATAAGCATTCATGTATAAGTTTATATACCGACATGTTTTTATTTCTCGAGTATATACCTAGGAATGGAATTGCTGGATCAGATACTAACTCCATTTAACTGTTAGAGGAAATCTCAAAGCTGTTACACCATTTTGCATTCTTGCTATCAGTGTATGAAGATTTTAATTCTTTACATCCTTGCCCACACTTGTTATTGTCTGTTTTTTAAAAAAAATTATTTATTTTTGATTGAATGATAATTGTTTATAGCCATTCTAGTGGCTGTGAGCAGGTATCTCATTGTGGTTTTGATTTGCATTTCCTCTTAATGACGTGGAGCAATCCAGTATCTTCTCTGGAAAGCTATTCAGTTCCTGTGTCCATTTTACAGTTGAGTTTTAGTAGTTTTTTTAATGTATTCTAGATACAAGCCCCTTTAGCAGATATATATGATTTATATATATTCTGTTGGTATTCGTTTCAGTTTTTTGATGTTACCCTTTGAAACACGAAAGTTTTATTCTTTTTTTTTTTTTGGTTATAAATCTCCACTTATCCTTGTTGTATTCAGAGTTGAGCCCAGTCTCTCTCTCCTCTTGCTATTGTCTTGACATATAAAGAGATCCAGAAATAAGCTCTCATGGTATAAAAATTATTTTGAGAAGAAAACATTTGAGTTCCTGAGATTTCTTTATCTGCCTAAAAGTGGAGCTTCCTTGAAGAACTCAATTGTAAATCCCCTTCCTGGGGCAGAATTCCAGAAAAACATCTGCTTTATTGACTGTGCTAAAGCCTTTGAAATGTGTGGGTCACGACAAACTGTGGAAAATTCTTAAAGGGATGGGATACCAGACCACCTTACCTGTCTCTTGAGAAATCTGTACGCAGGTCAAAAAGCAATGGTTAGAATTGGACACGAAACAACGACCTGGATCCAAATTGAGAAAGGAGTACGTCAAGGCTGTATATTGTCACCTTGCTTATTTAACTTAATATACTGAGTACATCGTGTGAAATGCTGGATTGGATGAAGCACAAGCTGGAATCAAGACTTCCGGGAGAAAAATCAATAACCTCAGATATGCAGATGACACCACCCTTATGGCAGAAAGCAAAGAAGAACTAAAGAGCCTCTTGATGAAGGTGAAAGAGAAGAGTGAAGAAGCTGGCTTAAAACTCAACTTTCAGAAAATGAAGATCATGATATCCGGTTCCTTCACTTCATGCCAAATAGATGGGAAACAATGGAAACAGTGACAGACTTTATTTTTGGGCTTCAAAATCACTGCAGATGGTGACTGCAGCCATGAAATTAAAAGATACTTGTTCATTGGAAGAAAGGCTATGACAAACCTAGACAGCATATTAAAAAGTAGAGACATTACGACAAAGGTCTATCTAGTCAAAGCTATACTTTTTCCAGTCAGTTCAGTCACTCAGTTGTATCCAGCTCTTTTGTGACCCCATGAATCACAGCATGCCGGGCCTCCCTGTCATCACCAACTCCCAGAGTTCATTCAGACTCACGTCCATCGAGTCAGTGATGCCATCCACCCATCTCATCCTCTGTCGTCCCCTTCTCCTCCTGCCCCCAATCCCTCCCAGCATCAGGGTCTTTTCCATTGAGTCAACTCTTTGCATGAGGTGCCAAAGTACTGCAGTTTCAGCTTTAGCATCATTCCTTCCAAAGAAACCCCAGGGCTGATCTCCTTCAGAATGGACTGGTTGGATCTCCTTGCAGTCCAAGGGACTCTCAAGAGTCTTCTCCAACACCACAGTTCAAAAGCATCAATTCTTCGGCGCTCAGCCTTCTTCACAGTCCAACTCTCACATCCACACACGACCACTGGAAAAACCATGGCCTTAACTAGACGGACCTTTGTTGGCAAAGTAATGTCTCTGCTTTTGAATATGCTATCTAGATTGGTCATAACTTTCCTTCCAAGGAGTAAGCGTCTTTTAATTTCATGGCTGCAGTCACCATCTGCAGTGATTTTGGAGCCCCAAAAATAAAGTCTGACTCTGTTTCCACTGTTTCCCCATCTGTTTCCCATGAAGTGATGGGACCAGATGCCATGATCTTCGTTTTCTGAATGTTGAGCTTTAAGCCAACTTTTTCACTCTCCACTTTCACTTTCATCAAGAGGCTTTTGAGTTCCTCTGCACTTTCTGCCATAAGGGTGGTGTCATCTGCATATCTGAGGTTATTGATATTTCTCCTGGCAATCTTGATTCCAGCTTGTGCTTCTTCCAGCCCAGCGTTTCTCATGATGTACTCTGCATGTAAGTTAAATAAGCAGGGTGACAATATACAGCCTTGACGTACTCCTTTTCCTACTTGGAACCAGTCTGTTGTTCTATGTCCAGTTCTAACTGTTACTTCCTGACCTGCATATAGGTTTCTCAAGAGGCATGTCAGTAGTCGTATATGAATGTGAGAGTTGGACCATAAAGAAGACTGAGCACTTAAGAATTTATGCTTTTGAACTGTGGTGTTGGATAAAATTCTTGAGAGTCCCTTGAACTGCAAGAAGATCAAACCAGTCCATCCTAAAGGAAATCAGTCCTGAATATTCATCGAAAGGACTGATGCTGAAGCACCAGTCCTTTTGCCACCTGATGTGAAGAACTGACTCATTGGAAAAGACCCTGATGCTGGGAGGGATTGGGGGCAGTAGGAGAAGGGGACGACAGAGGATGAGATGGCTGGATGGCATCACTTACTTGATGGTCATGAGTTTGAGCAAACTCCGGGAGTTGGTGATGGACAGGGAGGCCTGGCATGCTGCAGTCCATGGGATGCAAAGAGTTGGACACAACTGAGAGACTGAACTGAACTGGAGCAGTCAACGTAGGGAAGGTTGACTCTTACCCCTGGAGATGAGGTCTCCACAGCTACTATCCCAAAACTGAATCTCCCTTCTGGTCTTGTCAGGGCCCATTAATCTTTTCAAAAAGTCATTTATTTTCCTATCAGTGCCCTTCCCCTATTAAGATGTTACATAAGCCCCACCCAGATTTTAAACATCCCCTTGAGTCACATTCTTCTGTGAACTCCTATACATACATGAGTATTATCTGTCCTTTTTCTTGCTAATCTTTTGTATGGGAGAAGAAAAATCTGTTTTCTCTCTCCATTCTAAATTAATTGGCTGGGACCCTACAAATAAGACTAATGAAAGAACAATGAATTTTTTAGAGAAGTGACAAGGAGAAGGAAAAGGACATTGAGTTTCTAAGGGTTGGCAAATTGTGGGAAGTTAATATTGGAGAATTACTGCAATATAAGGGCTAATTACTAAAGTTAACATGTTTTAAAAATTGAGATATAATTGACATATAACATTAGTTTTAGGTGTACAACTTAGTTATTTGATGTTTGTATATATTGTGAAATGATCACACTAGTTAACATCCATCACCACACAGTTATACTTTATTTTCTTCTAAGATTTACTCTTTTAGCCAGTGTCAAGTGTGCAGTGCAGTATTTAGTCACCATGCTGCATTTGCATCCCCATAACTTATTTTATAACTAGAAGTTTGTACTTTTTCACCACATTCACCCATTTTGCCAGCCTCACCTTCTAGCTCCGGCAAACCACCAATCTAATTTGTTCCCTATGTCTATGAATTGTGTTTTGTTTTGTTTAGATTCCTCATGTAAGTGGGATCATACAGTATTTGTCTTTCTCTCTCTGAGTTATTTCACTTAGCGTAATACCCTCAAGCTCCATCTGTGTAGTTGAAATGACAAGATTTCCTTCTTTAATTTGATGGCTAAATAACACTCCACTGGAATTAAGTTTGAAATTAAATTGCAGCTTTGTCAAGTTACAAATGGTATGACCTTGTTGGGCTTATGGACTTGTTGCTTCTATTAATCCTTTCTAAGCATGAACCTACTCATACATCTCATGGTTCCTGGAAAGATGCGTACATTAAAGTAGTTTATGTAGTTCTTGGCAGATAGGTGTGCAGTGAATGCTAGTTTTATTCTTTCATTTACTGTGTTAAATAAGGTAATTTGTCAACCTAGGAGTAGACTTTTGTTTTCAGAATACTGTATTCATAATGTACTTACCTGAAGCCAAACACTTCCCTAGTAGTTACATCTTGAGTTCTAGAAATATGTCAAGATGCTAAGCATGAATTGGCAATTACTTTTTCTTTAAAAAAAATTTTTTTTTAAATATTTTAAAAACACAAATGGAGATAATGCTGTGTATATTGTTTTGCGTTTCCAACTTGATGTATTTTGGTCTTTGGTCTGAGTTAGCTCATAAATTGGATCATCAGTTTTAGTTTTGTACAATTATATCCAAAACTGCTTAACTTTTCTGTTGTAGGACATGTAGGTAATTTTCACTACTTTTCTGTTAAACCCATGTCTACATGTAAATACAAAAGAATGTAGTTCATGCTGCTCTTGCTTAATATCTTGGGGTTGAAACTGGCATGTGGAGGAGAAAGAGTCAAGGAAATGGGATAGAATTAGAGTCAAGAGAGTAATACAATCATACCAAAAGCCTTCGGGATTACTATTTATTTTCCCAAGGTAGTAAACCCTCTTTTCTTCTGGTTGAATATAGTTGGACTGGGAAGTTTTGTTCTTTGACACTTTACGAATCCAAATAGTTATTGTGAGCATTTGTATCTTGCACTTGTTTAAATGGAAATGCTCTGGTGTTTTGTAACTAAGTTTAATTATTTGCTCTTTAATTCTGAATTACTGTTATATTAAGGAATTTCTCTTCCTGATTTACTCTGAGAGATATATAAATCAGTAGTAGTGAACAGTTTTAATTTAGATGATCTTGTGTTTTTTTTGTTTCTTTTGCCTGTCTATATAATTCATCCATTTATAGATCTGATTTATATAGAGATATATAAATCAGTAGTAGTGAACAGTTTTAATTTAGATGATCTAGTGTTTTTTTTGTTTCTTTTGCCTGTCTATATAATTCATCCATTTATAAATGTTGACAGTATTTGCAGAGAGAACTCATCTGCAAGAGAGAGATTGCACTCTAGTGAGAAGTGAAACCATGTGCATGTTTCTTATTTGTCTCATCTAAAACAAATTCCTGAGCTGTGGTTGAACCACCTCTGAATCAGTACTCCTGGCTGGTGGCTTAGATGGTAAAGCGTCTGCCTGCAATGAGGGAGACCCGGGTTTGATCCCTGGGTTGGGAAGATCTCCTGGAGAAGGAAACGGCAACCCACTCCAGTACTGTCGCCTGGAGAATCCCATGAACAGAGGAGCCTGGTAGGCTACAGTTCATGGGGTTGCAAAGAGTCGGACATGACTGAGCAACTTCACTTTCACTCATCAGCTTAAGTCACAAGCCTTACCAGCTTGTGACTGGTGATAGAAGCAAGGTCTGATGCTATAAAGAACAATATTGCATAGGAACCTGGAGTGTTAGGTCCATGAATCAAGGCAAATTGGGGTTGGTCAGACAGGAGATGGCAAGAGTGAAAGTCAACATTCTAGGAAACTGTGAACTAAAATGGACTGGAATGGGTGAATTTAACTCAGATGACCATGGTATCTACTACTGTGGGCAGGAATCCCTTAGAAGAAATGGAGTAGCAATCATGATCAACAAGAGAGTCCGAAATGCAGTACCTGGATGCAGTCTCAAAAACGACAGAATGATCTCTGTTTGTTCCAAAGGCAAACCATTCAGTATCACAGTAATCCAAGTCTATGCCCCAACCAGTAATGCTGAAGAAGCTGAAATAGAACGGTTCTATGAAGACCTACAAGACCTTTTAGAACTATCACCCAAAAAAGATGTCCTTTTCATTATAGGGGATTGGAATGCAAAAGTAGGAAGTCAAGAAACACCTGGAGTAACAGGCAAATTTGGCCTTGGAGTATGGAATGAAGCAGGGCAAAAATTAGCAGACTTTTGCCAAGAGAACGTACTGGTCATAGCAAACACCCTCTTGCAACAACACAAGAGAAGACTCTACACATGGACATCACCAGATGGTCAACACCAAAATCAGATTGATTATATTCTTTGCAGCCAAAGATGGAGAAGCTCTATACGATCAGCAAAAGCAAGACCAGGAGCTGACTGTGGCTCAGATCATGAACTCCTTATTGCCAAATTAAGACTTAAATTGAAGAAAGTAGGGAAAATCACTAGACCATTCAGGTATGACCTAAATCAAATCCCTTATGATTATACACTGGAAGTGAGAAATAGATTTAAGGGACTAGATCTGATAGAGTGCCTGATGAACTATGGACGGAGGTTTGTAACATTGCACGGGACACAGGGATCAAGACCATCCCCATGGAAAAGAAATGCAAAAAAGCAAAATGGCTGTCTGAGGAGGCCTTACAAATAGCTGTGAAAAGAAGAGAAGCGAAAAGCAAAGGAGAAGAGGAAAGATATAAGCATCTGAATGCAGAGTTCCAAAGAATAGCAAGGAGAGATAAGAAAGCCTTCCTCAGTGATCAATGCAAAGACATAGAGGAAAACAACAGAACGGGAAAGACTAGAGATCTCTTCAAGAAAATTAGAGATACCAAGGGAACATTTTATGCAAAGATGGGCTCAATAAAGGACAGAAATGGTAGGGACCTAATAGAAGCAGAAGATATCAAGAAGAGGTGGCAAGAATACACAGAAGAACTGTACAAAAAAGAGCTTCACGACCCAGATAATCACAATGGTGTGATCACTCACCTAGAGACAGACATCCTGGAATTCATGAAGTCAAGTGGGTCTTAGAAAACATCACTATGAACAAAGCTAGTGGAGGTGATGGAATTCCAGTTGAGCTATTTCAAATCCTAATAGATGATGCTGTGAAAGTGCCACATTCAATATGCCTGCAAATTTGGAAAACTCAGCAGTGGCCACAGGACTGGAAAAGGTCCGTTTTCATTCCAATCCCAAAGAAAGGCAGTGCCAAAGAATGCTCAAACTGCCACACAATTGCACTCATCTCACATGCTAGTAAAGTAATGCTCAAAATTCTCCAAGCCAGGCTTCAACAGTACGTGAACCATGAACTTCCAGATGTTCAAGCTGGTTTTAGAAAAGGCAGAGGAACCAGAGATCAAATTGCCAACGTCCGCTGGATCATGGAAAAAGCAAGAGAGTTCCAGAAAAACATCTATTTCTGCTTTATTGACTATGCCAAAGCCTTTGACTGTGTGGATCACAATAAACTGTGGAAAATTCTGAAAGAGATGGGAATCCCAGACCACCTGATCTGCCTCTTGAGAAACCTGTATGCAGGTCAGGAAGCAGCAGTTAGAGCTAGACATGGAAAAACAGACTGGTTCCAAATAGGAAAAGGAATACGTCAAGGCTATATATTGTCCCCCTGCTTATTTAACTTACATGCAGAGTACATCATGAGAAATGCTGGGCTGGAAGAAGCACGAGCTGGAATCAAGATTTCTGGGAGAAATATCAATAACCTCAGATATGCAGATGACACCACCCTAATGGCAGAAAGTGCAGAGGAACTCAAAAGCCTCTTGATGAAAGTGAAAGTGGAGAGTGAAAAAGTTGGCTTAAAGCTCAACATTCAGAAAATGAAAATCATGGCATCTGGTCCCATCACTTCATGGGAAATAGATGGGGAAATAGTGGAACCAATGTCAGACTTTATTTTTTGGGGCTCCAAAAATCACTGCAGATAGTAATTGCAGCCATGAAATTAAAAGACGCTTACTCCTTGGAAGTAATGACCAACCTAGATAACATATTGAAAAGCAGAGATATTACTTTGCCAACATAGGTCCATCTAGTCAAGGTTATGGTTTTTCCAGTGGTCATGTGTGGATGTGAGAGTTGGACTGTGAAGAAAGCTGAGTGTCGAAGAATTGATGCTTGTGAACTGTGGTGTTGGAGAAGATTCTTGAGAGTCCTTTGGACTGCAAGGAGATCCATCCAGTCCATCCTAAAGGAGATCAGTCCTGGGTGTTCATTGGAAGGACTGATGCTGAGGCTGAAACTCCAATCCTTTGGTCACCTCATGCTAAGAGTTAACTCATTGGAAAAGACCCTGATGCTGGGAGGGATTGGGGGCAGGAGGAGAAGGGGACGACAGAGGATGAGATGGGTGGATGGCATCACCGACTCGATGGACGTGAGTCTGAGTGAGCTCCGGGAGTTGGTGATGGGCAGGGAGGACTGGCGTGCTGCGATTCATGGGGTCGCAAAGAGTCAGACAGGACTGAGCGACTGAACTGAACTATCAGCTTAAATCTGTTGTACTGTAAATCGTTTATTGACTCTCCAGAGAGGTGGAGTTATTTCAGATTATCTTGGCCAGTTGGGGTCTATTTAATTGAGGTGGATGCTAAAGCTCCAGTTCTGTGGCCACCTGATGCAAAGAGCCTACTTATTAGAAAAGACCCTGATGCTGGGAAAGATGGAAGGCGGGAGGAGAAGGGGATGACAGAGGATGGGATGGTTGGATGGCATCACTGACTCGATGGACATGAGTTTGAGCAAGCTCTGAAAATTGGTGATGGACAGGGAGGCCTGGCATGCTGCAGTCCATGGGGTCACAAAAAGTTGGACATGACTGAATGACTAAACAGCAACAGAAATGACTACTACCTTGAATTCATTGCAGCTTCATTATCAAAGAGGAGTGCAGTGGTCATAGAGGAGGCAGGCACATGCCCTCATTGTTTGGGTGTCTTGGCAGTATAAAAATATGAGAAATAAGTTATAAACATTGAAAATCATGTGCATTGGAAAGGAAGGGGCCAGTGTGCGAAACAATGTTGTTGGTTTCTTTTTTGCAAGTGAAGCTCTGGTTTGTTACCTGTGCTTGGGAGGAGGCTGGGCCCTATTGAGTCTCAAGGATTACCTAAGAGTAGTTTAAAGCAACTGTGGCAGTTTCATTCCCTTGCTAGCATCTGGTTTAATAATGGCATTATTACCTGTTTGAATTTTTGCTGGTTCAGTATGTGTTGCATACTGCATGGGATCGCAAAGAGTCAGACATGACTGAGCGACTGAACTGAACTATGTTCAAAAATCCTTCCCTACTTGGTCTTAATTTTTATTTTCTCATTACAAAGGAGAGAGGGAATACTTGTCAAATGTTTAATGGGTATTTTTTCCTCTTTTGTAACGCACCTGATAGTGACTTTTTTTTTCTGTTGGGTTGTGTTTTTCCTCCATATTGACAGGTGTTCTTTGTATATATTCTGGTTACTGGCTTAAAAAAAAAAGTTGAGTTGTAAATATATTCTCCCATATTGAGGTATTTTAATGAAGTAGAGCTTATCAAGCCTCTTGATAAAAGTGAAAGAGGAGAGTGAAAAAGTTGGCTTAAAGCTCAACATTCAGAAAACGAAGATCATGGAATCTGGTCCCATCACTTCATGGGAAATAGATGGGGAAACAGTGGAAACAGTGTCAGACTTTATTTTTCTGGGCTCCAAAATCACTGCAGATGGTGACTGTAGCCATGAAATGAAAAGACGCTTACTCCTTGGAAGAAAAGTTATGACTAACCTAGAGAACATATTCAAAAGCAGAGACATTACTTTGCCAACAAAGGTCCGTCTGGTCAAAGCTATGGTTTTTCCAGTGGTTGTGTATAGATGTGAGAGTTGGGCTATAAAGAGAGCTGAGCGCCGAAGAATTGATGCTTTTGAACTGTGGTATTGGAGAAGACTCTTGAGAGTCCCTTGGACTGCAAGGAGATCCAACCAGTCCATTTTAAAGGAGATCAGTCCTGGGTGTTCTTTAGAAGGACTGATGCTAAAGCTGAAACTGCAATACTTTGGCTACCTAATGCCAATAACTGACTCATTTGAAAAGACTCTGATGCTGGGAAAGACTGAAGGCAGGAAGATAAAAGGGACACAGAGGATGAGGTGGTTGGATGGCATCACTGACTCGATGGACATGAGTTTGAGTAAACTCCGGGAGTTGGTGATTGGCAGGGAGCCCTGCTGTGCTGCAGTCCGTGGGGTTGCAAATAGTTGGACACAGTTGAGCAATGAAACTGAACTGAAAGCTTATCAATTTTTTATTTCATGGTTTCTATATTATATTAACTTGGTTTAAGAAATCGTTCCGTCGGGGTAATAAAACATGTCTCTTGTTTTATACCTTTGTCTTTTCCTTTCATTTCACTGAATTCCTTTTGTTTTTCTTTTTTCTCCCATCAGTAGTGAGAAAGAGGTTGAAATCCATTTTTTTGTTTGTGAATATTCAGATTCTTTCATTAAAAGGTACACTTTTTCTGTATTGATTGCAAAACTAACTCTATCACAATCAAGTTACCATATGTGTATTGGTTTATTTTTGGACTCATTTCTGTTCCAAATCTGTCTGTCCTCACCATAAAACTTTTCCTGTTAGAGCAAATTCCCCCCACTCTTCTTCACATGTGTTTTGGCTTTTTGCACACAAAAATAATTTTTAAATCTGGTGCTAAAGTCTTTCACATGCTCTCTTGCATTATTTATAAGATACTTTGGTGAAAAGTTGACATCTTTGATATCAAACATATTAATGATTTGAACATAGTGTATATTTGTAAGCATTTAGATTTTATATAATGTTTTTTAGTAAGGTTTTAGAGTTTTCATCATATAGCTCTTAATTAAATATGTTTCATTAGATCTTAAAGGTATACCTTGAGATACACTTTTTTAATTTACATTTTCAGTTGCTTTGGTATATGGAAATACAGTGGATTTTTGCATACTTAGACTTTTAATTTTAAATATTTTGGTACTTATGAGTTTCTATGCAGCAAATAATTAGAGTTTCTTTCTATTCCTTATACTACTGGTTTCCGTTTCTTAGTGTACTAGATAGAATCTTCAGGTAAATATTAAAGAGTGGTGATTTCCTGGGTGGCTTAGTAATAAAGAATCTTCCTGCCAATACAGGAGACGCTGGTTCGATCCTTGGGTTGGGAAGATCCCCTGGAGGAGGAAATGGCAGCTCACTCCAGTATTCTTGCCTGGAAAATTTCATGGACAGGCTCCTGTCCATGGGATTGCAAAGAGCTGGACATGACTAAGTGCACATGAAGGACAAGTGATAGAGGAGTTACTACTGTTTCTGGCTTTAGAGGATGTTTCCCTGTGAAGAATGATGTTTGTTTCTGGTTTTTAGTAGAATATATTTGTAGGTAAGCATATTTTCTTGTATTTTTAACAAATGGGTATTGATTCCTGCATGTGTTGAGATGTTTCTCTCTTCCTTCAGCCTCTTGATATTGTAAATTATGTTGATAGATTTTTCTGGGTATAAACCAAAACCTTGTATTATTAGGATAAACCCATTTTGGTCATAATGTAGCTACACTGTCCAATGTAGTACTCACTGGCCACTTTTGGAAGTCTGAATGTAAATTAATGAAAAGTGAAATTAAAAATCCAGTTTCTTAGACTTATTAGTCACATTTCAAGTGTTAATTGTAGCTAGTGGTTATCGTTATCATGTTAACATTGGAGATACAGAACATTTCCATTGTAGAAACTTCTGTTGTGCAGTGCTGTGATATGTATAGCTGCCTTTTAAAACACATCCATCTTTAATCTAACTGGTCAATTGAAATTTTGAAATAAGCTATTCCTTTTCATTACATTTTTTTGTTTTCTTTCCCCACCCCAGTCTTTCTGGTTATTTTCAGCATCCTCTTTGTTATCATATTTTATAATTTCATTTAAAAATTTTCTCAAACATTTCAGCTATATTTTACCTTTTGTTGATTAAATTTTGATATCTGAATTCAGTGGTGCTTCAGTCTCTCAGTGATGTTCGTTTCCTTGTGTGTTTGTTGATCCTTGAGTACGACTCATGTTTTGTTGAGCTTAGTATGTGGAAGATTTGGGAAAGTACACTGAGAAGGTTTTTTTTTAAGCCCACAGAAGATTTGTTTTTGTATCTGCTCAGATAACAGGATTTATGCCCTGGGAACTTTAAGGATGACTGTCAGGTTCAGCTTCTTACAGATGGCACAGTGCTGATACAGACATTTACTCTCTGGCATCTCCATGTTTATAATGCTTACTGCCCAGGTTTCAGCATACTATTGTTACGGGGTTGGATAGGTAGGGAGTATGGAAGTGATGATGGAGTATGGAAATGTCCTTGTAGAGTTTTCTTTGTTTGTGTTCAGCAATATGGTAACAGTTTTCTGCTGAATCAGTTGGGCTTTTCATAATACACTGACTGTATACTGCTGGATATGGGTGTTCAGTCTTCTCAGTTGGGCTTTTCACTGCTTCTGGTGGTACTTAGTTCTCTCTCCCTTCATCCCTTCCAGTTTGAACTGTCCTGCTCTCAAGTCACTAGAATTCTCATTTCACTGTTGCTGCTTTTCACTCCAGCTTGCTTTAGTTATTGTATGTACAAACCTATCCACCTTTCTTTGAATACATTGAATAATTTCATTAAAATTAATGAAGATTTTAAAATGTATTTCTGTTGTGTCTTCTTGTATTGACTTTATTTTATTTAGCCTTGTGCTCTGATTCTTATTTTGTGTACCTCTTTTGGACTCCTTGAGTCTTCTGATGTGCTTGTTGATTTTTCTTTATGCAGTTATAGTTGTAAATGAATTCTAAATTAGTCATTATTGATAGCAGGTGTGGGCTTCTTTAGCTATTGTATGAATTAGGGTCACTTTCTCCAGATGGGTCCTTCTAAGGGAATGGGTAGCTGTAGTTCCTTCTCTGTGTGTTATCCCTGGTATGGTAAACCAACTGAGACAGGCTTTAACAGTAGGGTTATTTTTAGGGTGTGTGGGCTAGGAGCACACCGGTAAGGCTTGTGTCTCCTGTGAAAAAAACTGATGGCTGAGAGAGCATTTGTGTCACAAAATCCCAACTTGTTTTATCTTGCAAACTACATCAAGTCAGGAAAGCTCAGATGTAGAGTCTTTACCTATCTTAATTTTCTTTTGGTTTCTGGTGGACTTTCAGAATCCTGTTTGCTGTGTTTTTTTGACCTGAGCTTATTAGCAGGAATTAGGAAAAGAGTTGCTGTAGTGGTACAAGTCAGAGAAGGCAATGGCACCCCACTCCAGTACTCTTGCCTGGAAAATCCCATGGATGGAGGAGCCTGGTAGGCTGCAGTCCATGGGGTTGCTGAGGGTCGGACATGACTGAGCGACTTCACTTTCACTTTTCGCTTTCATGCATTGGAGAATGAAATGGCAACCCACTCCAGTGTTCTTGCCTGGAGAATCCCAGGGACGGGGGAGCCTGGTGGGCTGCCGTCTCTGAGGTCGCACAGAGTCAGACACAACTGAGCTGACTTAGCAGCAGCAGCAGCAGTGGTAAGAGTGTGCTATTGGAAGATTCTCTTTGCTTGTTTGTTGATAGTGATGGCCCAGATCTAAGGAGCTTTTATCTTCCTATCTTCATGCAGTTCCCCATCCCCTAATTCTGAGTCTGGGTGGTTTAGTGAGAAATGGTTTTACTTGTGTTGACTATCAGCATTGTCAGTGATCTTCTGATTGCTAACACTGCTATAGTTTTTTCCCATAGTTTTTATTTCTTTGGCTATTTTAATTGATTTGGGGAAGAGGAGAGAGAAATGTTATTATTCGTTGACCACTGTAAAATCAGAAACTCTACTGAAAAAGATTTCAGGTTTATTCTTATTTTCAATGTGTGCCTTTTGGGCACGTGCAAGTTCTGAAGTAAATTACACACTGCCACCTGCATTTCCTATTTTACATTGATTTCTATGCAGTACTTTTTTTTTTTTTTATCACATCAACTGCCTAAACCCAGTTTCTCAAAGATACATCAGATCAGATCAGATCAGTCGCTCAGTCGTGTCCGACTCTTTGCGACCCCATGAATCGCAGCACTCCAGGCCTCCCTGTCCATCACCAACTCCTGGAGTTCACTGAGACTCACGTCCATCGAGTCAGTGATGCCATCCCGCCATCTCATCCTCTGTCGTCCCCTTCTCCTCCTGCCCCCAATCCCTCCCAGCATCAGAGTCTTTTCCAATGAGTCAACTCTTCGCATGAGGTGGCCAAAGTACTGGAGTTTCAGCTTTAGCATCAGTCCTTCCAAAGAAATCCCAGGGCTGATCTCCTTCAGGATGGACTGGTTGGATCTCCTTGCAGTCCAAGGGACTCTCAAGAGTCTTCTCCAACACCACAGTTCAGAAGCATCAATTCTTCGGCACTCAGCCTTCTTCACAGTCCAACTCGCACATCCATACATGACCACAGGAAAAACCATAGCCTTGACTAGACGGACTTTTGTTGGCAAAGTAATGTCTCTGCTTTTGAATATGCTATCTAGGTTGGTCATAACCTTCCTTCCAAGGAGTAAGCGTCTTTTAATTTCATGGCTGCAATCACCATCTGCAGTGATTTTGGAGCCTAGAAAAATAAAGTCTGACACTGTTTCCCCATCTATTTCCCATGAAGTGATGGGACCGGATGCCATGATCTTCGTTTTCTGAATGTTGAGCTTTAAGCCAACTTTTTCACTCTCCATTTTCACTTTCATCAAGAGGCTTTGTAGTTCCTCTTCACTTTCTGCCATAAGGGTGGTGTCATCTGCATATCTGAGGTTATTGATATTTCTCCCGGCAATCTTGATTCCAGCTTGTTTCTTCCATTCCAGCGTTTCTCATGATGTACTCTGCATATAAGTTAAATAAACAGGGTGACAATATACAGCCTTGATGTACTCCTTTTCCTATTTGGAACCAGTCTGTTGGTCCATGTCCAGTTCTGACTGTTGCTTCCTGACCTGTATACAAATTTCTCAAGAGGCAGATCAGGTGGTCTGGTATTCCCATCTCTTTCAGAATTTTCCACAGTTTATTGTGATCCACACAGTCAAAGGCTTTGGCATAGTCAATAAAGCAGAAATAGATGTTTTTCTGGAACTCTCTTGCTTTTTCCATGATCCAGCGGATGTTGGCAATTTGATCTCTGGTTCCTCTGCCTTTTCTAAAACCAGCTTGAACATCAGGAAGTTCATGGTTCACGTATTGCTGAAGCCTGGCTTGGAGAATTTTGAGCATTACTTTACTAGCGTGTGAGATGAGTGCAATTGTGCGGTAGTTTGAGCATTCTTTGGCATTGCCTTTTTTTGGGATTGGAATGAAAACTGACCTTTTCCAGTCCTGTGGCCACTGCTGAGTTTTCCAAATTTGCTGGCATATTCAGTGCAGCACTTTCACAGCATCATCTTTCAGGATTTGGAATACCTCAACTGGAATTCCATCACCTCCACTAGCTTTGTTCGTAGTGATGCTTTCTAAGGCCTAGTTGACTTCACATTCCAGGATGTCTGGCTCTAGGTGAGTGATCACACCATCGTGATTATCTGGGTCGTGAAGATCTTTTTTGTACAGTTCTTCTGTGTATTCTTGCCATCTCTTCTTAATATCTTCTGCACATGGTAACCATCAAAAGGTGTGTAGAACGATCATTCCATGTTGAGATGGAACTCCTTTGAGCTAGTGCTTCACTTGGTGTCTGACAGCTGTTAACAGTTGCTATGTTCTTGGTAGTTAAAAATATCCAACAATATCTGTGAATTTGCTGTGAAGTCCAGGGTGTTCTGAGATGTCTTGGTGTACAGTTTGGTAACTATAGGTGTAGCACTTTACAGTTTGTATAGCATTTAAGCAGATAGTTACTTTCTACTTAGAAGACTGAAAATCAACCACCCTCGTAGGATAAGCTACAGATATTTGTACCAGGCTAGTCTACTGGGCTGTCTGCTCGCATCTCAGAAGACAGTCTTTATTTTAAAGTTTATTTCTGATTGGTATTTTAAAAATATAGTTCATTTTCTGTGAGTTTTTAACCTGTGTAGTGGAAGAAAATGTCTATTTGCCAGGGGATTGAAAAGAAGTGTCTTTCAAAGTAAAAGGAATAAAACCATTTTATGTATTGACATTCTTCCTGTTGCAAATTTGTTTTTCTGAGAAAATGTTTTTAAAAAAAGATTAAAAATTATTTTTCAAGTAAATAGTTGAGTAACTTTTCATACTGTTCATGGGGTTCTTGAGGCAAGAATACTGGAGTGGTTTGCCATTCCCTTCTCCAGTGACCCATGTTTTGTCAGAACTCTGCACAGAGAATGGCAAGAACACACAGAAGAACTGTATAAAAAGGTCTTAATGATGCAAATAACCATGATGGTGTGGTCACTCACATAGAGCCAGATGACCTGGAGTGTGAAGTCAAGTAGGCCTTAGGAAGCGTTACATGCATGCTAAGTTGCTTCAGTCATGTCCAACTCTTTGCAACTCTATGGACTGTAGCCTGCCAGGCTCCTCTGTCCATGGGATTCTCTAGGCAAGAATATTGGAGTGGTTTGCCCTGCCCTCCTCCAGGGGATCTTACCCAGACACATTGCTCTTATGTCTTATGTCTCCTGTTTGGCAGGCTGGTTCTTGACCACTAGCGCCATCTGGAAAGCATTACTATGAACAAAGCTAGTGGAGGTGATGGAATTCAAGCTGAGTTATTTCAAATCCTGAAAGATAATGCTGTAAAAGTGCCGCACCCAATATTTCAGCAAATTTGGAAATTTCAGCAGTGGCCACAGGACTGGAAAAAGTCAATATTCATTTCAGTGGCAAAGAATGAGCTACTGCACAATTGCATTCATTTCACATGCTAGCAAGGTAATGCTCAAAATCCTTCAAGCTAGACTTCAGCAGTATGTGAACCAAGAATTTCCAGTTAACAAGCTAGATGTAGAAAAGGCAAAGGAACCAGAGATCAAATTGCCAACATCCATTGGATCTTAGGACAAACAAGGGAATTCCAGAAAAATGTCTGTTTTATTGACTACAATGAAGCCTTTGGCTCTGTGGATCACAATAAACTATGGAAAGTTCTTATAGAGATGGGAATACCAGGCCACCTTACCTGTCTCCTGAGAAACCTGTATGCAGGTCAGGAAGCAACAGTTAGAACTTGACATGGAACAACTGATTGGTTCAAAATGGGAAAAGGAGTACATCAAAGCTGTATATTGTGACTCTACTTTTTAACTTATATGCAGAATATATTATGCAAAATGCTGAATTGGATGAATCACAAACTGAAATCAAGATTGCCGGGAGAAATATCAACTGCCTCAGATACACAGATGATACTACCCTGATGGCAGAAAGTGAAGAGGAACTAAAGAGCCTCTTGATGAGGGTGAAAAAGGAGAGTCAAAAAGCTGTCTTAAAACTCAGCATTTGAAAAACTAAGATCACGGCATCTGATTCCATCACTTCATGGTAAGTAGATGGGGGAAAAAATGGAAACAGTGACAAATTTTATATTCTTGGACTCCCAAATCACTGCGGATGTTTACTGCAGCCATGGAATTAAAAGATGCTTGCTCCTTGGAAGAAAAGCTATAACAAACCTGGACAGTATATTAAAAAGCAGAGACATCTTTTGCTGACATAGGTCCATGTAGTCAAAGCTGTGGTTTTTCCAGTAATATATGGATGTGAGAAGCGAAAAGCAAAGGAGAAAAGGAAAGATATAAACATCTGAATACAGAGTTCCAAAGAATAGCAAGAAGAGATAAAGCCTTCTTCACGATCAATGCAAAGAAATAGAGGAAAACAACAGAATGGGAAAGACTAGGGATCTCTTCAAGAAATTCAGAGATACCAAGGGAACATTCCATGCAAAAATGAGCTCGATAAACAACAGAAATGGTATGGACCTAACAGAAGCAGAAGATAATAAGAAGAGATGGCAAGAATACACAGAAGAACTGTACAAAAAAGATCTTCACGACCCAGATAATCACAATGGTGTGATCACTGACCTAGAGCCAGACATCCTGGAATGTGAAGTCAACTGGGCCTTAGAAACCATCACTACGAACAAAGCTAGTGGAGGTGATGGAATTCCGGTTGAACTATTTCAAATCCTGAAAGATGATGCTATGAAAGTGCTGCACAATATGCCAGCAAATTTGGAAAACTCAGCAGTGGCCACAGGACTGGAAAAGGTCAGTTTTCATTCCAATCCCAAAGAAAGGCAATGCCAAAGATGCTCAAACTACCGCACAATTGCACTCATCTCAAACGCTAGTAAAGTAATGCTCAAAATTCTCCAAGCCAGACTTCAGCAATACGTGAACCATGAACTTCCTGATGTTCAAGCTGGTTTTAGAAAAGGCAGAGGAACCAGAGATCAAATTGCCAACATCCGCTGGATCATGGAAAAAGCAAGAGAGTTCCAGAAAAACATCTATTTCTGCTTTATTGACTATGCCAAAGCCTTTGACTGTGTGGATCACAATAAACTGTGGAAAATTCTGAAAGAGATGGGAATACCAGACCACCTGATCTGCCTCTTGAGAAATTTGTATGCAGGTCAGGAAGCAACAGTTAGAACTGGACATGGAACAACAGACCGGTTCCAAATAGGAAAAGGAGTACATCAAGGCTGTATATTGTCACCCTGTTTATTTAACTTATATGCAGAGTACATCATGAGAAACGCTGGAATGGAAGAAACATAAACTGGAATCAAGATTGCCGGGAGAAATATCAATAACCTCAGATATGCAGATGACACCACCCTTACGGCAGAAAGTGAAGAGGAACTACAAAGCCTCTTGATGAAAGTGAAAGTGGAGAGTGAAAAAGTTGGCTTAAAGCTCAACATTCAGAAAATGAAGATCATGGCATCCGGTCCCATCACTTCATGGGAAATAGATGGGGAAACAGTGTCAGACTTTATTTTTCTAGGCTCCAAAATCACTGCAGATGGTGATTGCAGCCATGAAATTAAAAGACGCTTACTCCTTGGAAGGAAGGTTATGACCAACCTAGATAGCATATTCAAAAGCAGAGACATTACTTTGCCAACAAAGTTTCGTCTAGTCAAGGCTATGGTTTTTCCTGTGGTCATGTATGGATGTGAGAGATGGACTGTGAAGGAGGCTGAGCGCCGAAGAATTGATGCCTTTGAACTGTGGTGTTGGAGAAGATTCTTGAGAGTCCCTTGGACTGCAAGGAGATCCAACCAGTCCATTCTGAAGGAGATCAGCCCTGGGATTTCTTTGGAAAGAATGATGCTAAAGCTGAAACTCCAGTACTTTGGCCACCTCATGCAAAGAGTTGACTCATTGGAAAAGACTCTGATGCTGGGAGGGATTGGTGGCAGGAGGAGAAGGGGATGCCAGAAGATGAGATGGCTGGATGGCATCACTGACTCGATGGACGTGAGTCTGGGTGAACTCCGGGAGTTGGTGATGGACAGGGAGGCCTGGAGTGCTGCGATTCATGGGGTCGCAGGGAGTCGGACACGACTGAGCGAGTGATCTGATCTGATCTGATGGATGTGAGAGTTGGACCATAAAGAAGGCTGAATGCTGAAGAATTGATGCTTTTGAATTGTGATATTGGATAAGACTCTTGACAGTCCCTTGTACTGTAAGAAGATCGAACTAGTCAATTCTAAAGGAAATCAACCCTAAATATTCACTGGAAGAACTGATGCTGAAGTTGAAGCTCCAGTACTTTGGCCGCCTGATGCAAAGAGCTGACGCATTAGAAAAGACCCTAATGCTGGGAGAGATTGAGGGCTAGGGGAGGATGGGGCAGCAGGGGACTCGATGATTGGATAGTATCACCAACTCAGTGGACATGAATTTGAGCAAACTCCAAGAGATAGTGAAAAACAGGGAAGCCTGGCATGCTGTAGTTCATGGGGTCACAAAGAGTCATACACAGCTGAGAAACTGAACAACAAAGGGGAAATAACAAGGGAGAGGGGATAAATTAGGAGCCTAGAATTTATAAATATAAATATACTATGTATCACATAAGCAATAGGAACCTGCAGTATAGCACAGGGAACTGTATTTGGTATGTTGTAATTGTCTATAATGGCAAAGAATCTG
This sequence comes from Bos indicus, assembly GCF_029378745.1. Taxonomy (NCBI): domain Eukaryota; kingdom Metazoa; phylum Chordata; class Mammalia; order Artiodactyla; family Bovidae; genus Bos; species Bos indicus. The sequence continues at coordinate 28,293,263 of NC_091771.1, read as the reverse complement.
AAAAAATATATATGTGTGTGTAATCATATACATGAGATTCCCAGGTGGTGCTGCTGGTAAAGAACCTGCCTGCCAATTCAGGAGCCATAAGAGACGGTTCTGGGTCAGTAAGATCACCTGGAGGAAGTCATGGCAATGCATTCCAGTACTCTTTCTTACCTGGAGAATCCCATGCACAGAGGAGTCTTAATTCGTGCTACAGTCCTTAGGATTGCAAAGAGTTGAACACAACTGAAGCGACTTAGAACATACACATAAGTATGTATATCTGAATCACTTTCTGTACACCTGAAACTAACATAGCCTTTTAAGTCAATTATACTTCAATTAAAAAAAAAAATCACCAAATAAAAAAAGGGTAGTCTTCAACAGATGATAGTGAAGCAGCTAGGTGGATTTCTACATGGAAAAGAGTGAAGTTGGATTCCATCTCAAACAATACATAAAAATCAACTCAGAGTGGATCAATGACCTAAACAACTAAAACCATAAATGCTTAGAGGAAAATACAGGAGTAACATTTCATGACTTTGGAGGTTTGATATTAGATTTTTAGATATGATAACAGCAGCATGAGCAATAAAAGAAAAAAATGAATTGGTTTCACTACATAAAACTTAGAAACTTTTGTGACTCAAAGGACATTATCAAGAAAGTGAAAGACAGCCTACATAATGGGAGGAAAAAACTTGCAAATTGTATCTGATACGAACTTCCAGATTTTCGGGATGTCTGATATCCAGAATGTTTAAAGGCCTCTTGGAGCTCCACAATAAAAGAACAAGCAATTTAAAAATTGGGGAAAGGACATGAACACACATTTCTCTAGAATCTGTGGATTGGAAAGAATCCATAAAATCTTAAGTATATACCATAAAGAATTGAAACCAGGGTCTTCAAGAGATATTTGTACTTGGATATTCATAGCAGTATTATTCACAGTAGCTACCAGTGGAAACAAACCCAAATGTCCATCAACAGATGAATGAAAAAACAAAATGTGTTTAAGTGGAGAGTGAATTGAATGGTATGTGAATTATATCTCAGTAAAGCTGTTTTAGAAAAATAAAAGAAGCACAAAACAAAATGCAGCATCTTTGTTTGGACATCACTGACAGAAAAAAGTTGAGTTGATTTTAGTCAGGAAGAATATATGGTAGATGATTGGCAATTATGTCTATTAACCATAGAAAAATCTTTTAAATTCTCCTATGAAGAAAGAAGCAGCTTCCCAGTTAGGATGATGCAGTTGCAAAATATTCTAAAGGGGCAAATAAATAATTTGGAATTATTAGACATAATTCAACTAATCACTCAGAAAACTAATAATGAGACTAGATTCAAAAACTTGTACATATCTTCAAAATTAATGTCGTCAGGAATATTTTCAAATACTTGATATACTATGATAGTTTTTTATGTTTTCCCATTAGGAGAAATTTATTGAGCAGTTTATTAAACATTTGGTGCCCTTTACATCCACAGTTATCTTCCAGTTTCTCCCAGCATTGCCCAGTTTATTCATTATGGTTCATCTACAAGGTTTTTAACTTTTTTTTTTAAGCTTCATCATGGTAAGAGCAGAACATAAAATTTACTCTCTGAAAAGTTTAGAATACAATAAGTACATAACTTTTGAAGCAAATTTATTGATTGTCATTGTGAATATTCTATTAGTTTTAATGATGTAGGGGCTTCCCTGATGGCTAGGTTGGTAAAAAATCTGCCTGCAATGCGGGAGACCCAGGTTTGATCTCTAGGTCAGGAACATCCCCTGGAGAAGGGCATGGCAACCCACTCAAGTGTTCTTGCCTAGGAAATCTCACAGACAGAGGAGTTAGGCAGGCGACAGACCATGGGGTCACGAATGAGTCGGACACGACTGAGCGATTAACACTTTAAGTAGAATTAATAATTATACTTTATTCTGCATATGTTGTGGTATGTCCCTTAAATATCAGTATGAATGATACACTTATGCCCATTTTATTGTAGTCTTAAAGAGATGTAGATGTAGCTTTATGCAGGATATATTGAGTTTTGAATTGAAAGTTTAGGTCTCTCTGAGTTGACATTGTTGATTTTTCTTACACTGAGCACCTTACTGAACACAGCAACTCTTTGTAAACAGATTTTGTTTTCATTCTGAGTTCTCTAGGTGTGGAGAGCTTTAGGGGAAGTCACAGGGATGCCATGGAGATAAATGACCGTCCCTGTCTTGGTCTGAGAAAGGGTCAGGATAATTTCTATTCTCTTCTGGGGTAAAGTTTGCTTGCTGTTGTCTTAATCATTTTCTTCCATTAAATCATACTTCTCTCTTATTTTCTATTATATTCTTTCTTTGGATGTTTCGTTCTCTTCCTGCTATGTCTATGAACCTCTCATATATTCCAGTAGTCTTCTTGTGTTCCAGGTGGTGTGTCTCTTGTCTTTGGGAATTCTAAAATACAAATGTGATTGCTCTTTGTGTTCTTTAGAGAACAAAGAAAAACGATAACCACCTTATGTGATGAAGACCACACTCCTTATCAGGGATATAGGAAAGCCTGAAATTAACTGGTCTCAATTTCTTTTATAATCTTCCTCACCTGTATGTGCACGTAGGCACATACACACATGCACATCCAGATAAATTACTGTTAACCCTGCTCTGCTGTCCCACATGTTTCTGTAGCATAATTAGCTCTGTGGTAAGTGGAGGAATAATTTAAGTGTAATGTGGAAGTATCATTGGTCATAAATGTCTGTTTTCTAGCACATCAATGTTTGGAAGCATTCAAGGGCAGTCTTTCTTCCAAAGATATTATTTTAACATTGAAGATAAGAGCTGAAAATCCTCAGTGCAAATCAAAATCACAGTGAGATCAGATCACACTTGTTAGAATGACTATTATCAGAAAGACAAGAAATGTTGGTGAAGATGTGGAAAAAAAGCACCTCTTACACACTGCTGATGGGAATATATATTGGTGCAGCCAGTTTGGAGGTTCCTCAGAAAATTAAAAATTGAACTGACCTATGATCAGCATTTCTACTTCTAGATATTTATCCCAAGAAAATGAAAAGATGCCTTGAAAAGATACATGCACTCCCACATCCCTTGCAGCATTATTTACAATAGACAAGATACGGAAGCATCATGTCCACTGATGGATGAATGACTAAAGAAAATGTGAGACACATGCACAGACACTGAAATATTATCCAGCTGTTAAAAGGGAAATTCTCACATTGCAACAACATGGATGGATAAGTCAGAGGAAGACATATTGTGTAAACTCACTTATATCTGTTAATGGAATCTGAAATCAAGTCAGAACTTACACTGATAGATTCAAGAAACAGATTTATAGTTGCCAGAGCTGGGAAGGGGAAGGTGGATGAAATGGATGGGAGAGCAAAAGGCACGGTCTTCCTTAAAAAATAAGTCACGGGGTGCACAGCATGGTGGCTGAAGTTAACATCTTACTGTAAGTTTGAAAAGTAGAGAGTAGGTCTTAGAAGTTTTCTTCACAAGAAAAAGTTTGTATGGTGATGGATATTAACTAGGTTTATTGTGATCATTTTGTAATGTGTCTATATGTTGAATCATTATATTGCACACCTGAAACTAATATAATGTTATATGTTAATTATATCTCAGTGAAATTAAAAAAAAATCTTAAAATATAATACCATGTATTAATGTTTGAAGTCATATTAGATCTAGATGTGAGACAAAAAGATTGTTTAGATTTATTGTGCTCTGAAGGAAAATATGTTCTGTGAGTGATCTGTAGATGCAGTGCAAAAGGGAGAAAGCTCAAAATCAGATGAGAAATTGCCTGTTTATTATAAGCAGAAGATTTATTAATAGTATCAAGAATCTCTGATCATTTCTGTTAAGCCTCTGGTACAGCTGCGAATATAGGCAAAATATCTGTGAGGCTGTTTTCTCTACTTTTAACAAAAAATTGAAGACTGTCACTGGATTACATTTTTAATTCTTCCACGGTGTTTCCTGTTAGAAGTAAGTGCCTTCAGGAGCCTGCATTTGAAAGGGAAACCTGAACTCTGAGATTTAAGGCTGAGAAATTTGATTATGATGCTGGTAACAATTGCCAGTGGATACTCACTGTGCTTGTCTTTTATTACGATTGTGGTTGTTTTGCTCATGTTCTGTTAGAACGGTTATTTTTAAGTGTTAATTTTGCAGAATGTGAGATTCTTCTGGAAACACTTTTTAAATTTTTTTTTTTTGGTAACTTTAAACTTTTTATTTTGTATTGGGGTATAGCCGATCAACAGTGTTGTGGCAGTTTTTGCTGAACAGCAAAGGGACTTATCTCTACATATACATGTATCCATTCTCCCCCAGATGCCCCTCCCATTTAGGCTGGCACATAAACAGAGTTCCATGTGCTGTACAATAGGTCTTTGTTGGCTACCCATTTTAAATATAGCAGTGAGCATGACCTTCCCAAAGTCTCTCACTATCCCTTCCCCTTGACAACTCTAAAGTTTGTTTTCTAAGTCTGTGAGTCTCTGTTTTGTAAGTTCATTTGGATCATTTCTTTTTAGCTTCCACATATAAGGGATGTCATATGATATTTCTGTCTTACTTCACTCAGTATGACACTCTGCATCCATGTTGCTACAAATGGCATTATTTCCCTTTTGTAAATGGCCGAGTAATACTCCATTGAATATATGTACCACATCTTTATACATTCGTCTGTCAGTGGACATTTAGGTTGCTTCCATGTCTTGGCTGTTGTAAACAGCGCTTCAATGAAATTGGGGTACGTGCATCCTTTCAGATCATGTTTTTCTCTGGGTATATGCCCAGGAGTGGGATTGCAGCATCATGCTGCTGCTGCTAAGTCACTTCAGTCGTGTCCGACTCTGTGCGACCCCATAGATGGCAGCGCACCAGGCTCCCCCGTCTCTGGGATTCTCCAGGCAAGAACACTGGAGTGGGTTGCCATTTCCTTCTCCAACGCATGAAAGTGAAAAGTGAAAGTGAAGTCGCTCAGTCATGTCCGACTCTTAGCGACCCCATGGACTGCAGCCTACCAGGCTCCTCCATCCATGGGATTTTCCAGGCAAGAGTACTGGAGTGGGGTACCATTGCCTTCTCTGTGCAGCATCATATGTAGCTCTATTTTTAGTTTTTTAAAGAACCCCTCCATACTGTTCTCCATAGTGACCGTACCAGTTTACATTCCCACCAACAATGCAGAAGGGTTCTCTTCTCTCCACACCCTCTCCAGCATTTGTTGTTTGTGAATTTTTTAATGAAGGCCATTTTGATTGATGTGAGGTGATAGCTCATTGTGGTTTTGATTTGCATTTCTCTAATATAGTGATGTTGAACATCTTTTCATGTGCCTGCCTGTTGGCCATCTGTATGTCCTCTTTGGAGAAATGTCTGTTCAGGTCTTCTGCCCACTTTTTGAATGGGTTGTTTGTTTTGATGCTATCAAGTGTCATAAGCTGGTTGTAAATTTCTGGGACTGATCCTTCATGGTCACATCATTTGCAAATATTTTCTCCTAGTCTGTGGGTTGTCTTCATTTTGCTTATTGTTGCCTTTCCTGTGCAAAAACTTGTGAGTTTAAGTATGTCCCATTTGTTTATTTTTGCTTTTATTTCCATTATTCTGGAAGACTTATTGAAAAAGACATTGCTGTGATTTATGTTAGAGAAATAAAATAAATCTGGAGTGGGTAGCCTATCCCTTTTCCAGTGGATCTTCCTGACCCAGGAATCGAACTGGGGTCTCCTGCATTGCAGGCGGATTCTTTACCAACTGAGCTATCAGGGGAGCCCATGTTAGAGAGTGTTCTGCCAATGTTTTCCTTTAGGAGTTTTACAGTGTCTGGTCTCACATTTAGGTCTTTAATACATTTTGAGCTTATTTTTATGTACAGGGTTAAGAAATGATCTACTTTCATTTTTTTTTAACCTGTGGCTGTCCAGTTTTCCCAGCACCATTTGTTGAAGAGACTGTCTTTACAACATTGTGTGGTCTTGCCTCCTTTATCATAGATTAATTGACCATAGGTGTGTGGGCTTATCCTGTTCCATTGATTCATATTTTATTTTTGGAAACACACATATCTTGTCACAGATGCCTGGACTTGTCTTTTCTCACACTCAGCGTGTTTTTGTGCTTCTGCTCATTGCTCCGTGTTTTCTCTGCCCTGAGTCCTCCCTTAGCCACCTTGTTGTCTGCCACGGCTTAAATTCCAACGTGGCTGACCGCTTTCCCTGCTGTTTCTGATAGAATGGATTGTTCCTTCATTTGTCTTTCCTTTAAAACATTGATTTTGTGTACAAGCTAATGATTTTTAGTCATTGCCCTCCAAACATCACTCGTGTCCCTTTGTCGTCACTTATTTCTCACCCCTAGCCAACTACTCTATCACATCTAATCCCTTGGATCTATTTGTCACTCCCACTGTATAATCATAAGGGATTTGATTTAGGTCATACCTGAATGGTCCAGTGGTTTTCCCTACTTTCTTCAACTTAAATCTGAATTTGGCAATAAGGAGTTCATGATCTGAGCCACAGTCAGCTCCCAGTCTTATTTTTGCTGACTGTATAGAGTTTCTCCATCTTTGGCTACAAATAATATAATCAGTCTGATTTCGGTGTTGACCATCTGGTGATATCCATGTGTAGAGTCATCTCTTGTGTTGTTGGAAGAGGGTGTTTGCTATGACCAGTGTGTTCTCTTGGCAAAACTCTATTAGCCTTTGCCCTGCTTCATTTTGTACTCCAGGGCCAAACTTGCCTGTTATTCCAGGTATCTGTTGACTTACTACTTTTGCATTCCAGTCCCCTATAATGAAAAGGACATCTTTTTTTGGTGTTAGTTCTAGAAAGTCTTGTTAGGTCATCACAGAACCTTTCAAGTTTAGCGTCTTCGGCATTAGTGATTGAGGCATAGACTTGGATTACTGTGATATTGAATGGTTTGCCTTGGAAACGAACAGAGATCATGCTGTCATTTTTGAGACTGCACCCAAGTACTGCATTTCAGACTCTTGTTGACTGTGATAGTCACTCCATTTCTTCTAAGGGATTCTTGCCCACAGTAGTAGATATAATGGTCATCTGAATTAAATTCACCCATGATGGTCCATTTTAGTTCACTGATTCCTAAAATGTCAGTGTTCACTCTTGCCATCTCCTGTTTGACTACTTCCAATTTACCTTGATTCATGGACCTAACATTCCAGGTTTCTGTGCAATATTGTTCTTTACAGCATCGGACTTCACTTCCATCACCAGTCACATCCACAACTGGGCATTGTTTTCACTTTGGTTCCGTCTCTTCATTCTTTCTGGAGTTATTTCTCCACTCTTCTCTAGTAGCATATTGGGCACCTTCCAACCTGGGGAGTTCATCTTTCAGTGTCCTATCTTTTTGCCTTTTCATACTGTTCATGGGGTTCTCAAGGCAAGAATACTGAGTGGTTTGCCATTCTCTTCTCCAGTGGACCACATTCTGTCAGAGCGTATGGAGGTTCGTGACATTGTGCAGGAGGCAGTGATCAAGACCGTCCCCAAGGAAAAGAAATGCAAAAAGGCAAAATGGCTGTCTGAGGAGGTCTTACAAATAGCTGAGAAAAGAAGAGAAGCTAAAGGCAAAGGAGAAAAGGAAAGATATATCTATCTGAATGCAGAGTTGCAAAGAATAGCAAGGATTGATAAGAAAGCCTTCCTCAGTGATCAATGCAAATAAATAGAAGAAAACAATAGAATGGAAAAGACATAGATAGAAATCTCTTCAAGAAAATCAGAAATACCAAGGGAACATTTCATGCAAAGATGGGCACAATAAAGGTCAGAAATAGTATGGACCTAGTAGAAGCAGATGGAGAAGGCAGTGGCACCCCACTCCAGTACTCTTGCCTGGCAAATCCCATGGGCGGAGGAGCCTGGTAGGTTGCAGTCCATGGGGTCGCTAGGAGTCGGGCACAACTGAGCGACTTCACTTTCACTTTTCACTTTCATGTGTTGGAGAAGGAAATGGCAACCCACTCCAGTGTTCTTGCCTGGAGAATCCCAGGGACGGCGGAGCCTGGTGGGCTGCCATCTATGGGGTTGCACAGAGTTGGACACGACTGAAGTGACTTAGCAGCAGCAGCAGCAGTAGAAGCAGAAGATATTAAGTGGTGGCAAGAATACACAGAAGAAGTATACAAAAAAGATCTTAATGACCCAGATATTTAGGGTGGTGTGATCACTCACCTAGAGCCAGACATCCTGGAATGCAAAGTCAAGGGACCTCAGGAAGCACCACTGCTAGTGGTGCTTGGTGGAAGTTAGTGCAGGCGATGGAATTCCAGTTGAGCTATTTCAGATCCTAAAAGATGATGCTGTTGAAGTGCTGCACTCAATATGCCAGCATATTTGGAAAACTCAGTAGTGGCCACAGGACTGAGAAAGGTCTGTTTTCATTCCAATCCCTAAGAAAGGCAGTGCAAAAAAAAATAAAAATAAAAAAAAAAAAAGAAAGGCAGTGCAAAGAATGTTCAAACTACTGCACTATTGCACTCATCTCACATGCTAGTAGAATAATGCTTGAAACTCTCGAAGTCAGGCTTCAGCAATATGTGAACCGAGAACTTCCAGATGTTCAAGCTGGATTTAGAAAAGGCAGGGGAACCAGAGATCAAATTGCCAACACCCACTGGATCATAGAAAAAGCAAGAGTTCCAGAAAAACATCTGCTTTATTGAGTACAACCAGCCTTTGACTGTGTGAATCACTACAAACTGTGGAAAATTCTGAAAGACATGGGAATACCAGACCACCTTATGTACCTCCTGAGGAATCTGTATGCAGGTCGAGAAGCAACTGTTACAACCAGACATGAAATGATGGACTGGTTCCAAATTCAGAAAGGAGTACATCAAGGCTGTATATTGTCACCCTGTTGATTTAACTTATATGCAGGGTACATCATGTGAAATACCGGGCTGGATGAAGCACAAGCTGGAATCAAGATTGCCAGAGAAAAATCAGTAACCTCACACGTGCAGATGACACTACCCTTCTGGCCGAAAGTGAAGAAGAACTAAAGAGCCTCTTGATGAAAGTGAAAGAGGAGAGTGAAAATGTTGGCTTAAAACTCAACATTCAGAAAACTAAGATCATGGCATCTTGTCCCATCACTTCATGGCAAATAGATGGGGGAACAATGGAAACAGTGAGAGACTTTATTTTCTTGGGCTCCACAGTCACTTCAGATGGTAACTGCAGCCATGAATTTAAAAGACACTTGCTCCTTGGAAGAAAAGCTATGGCTAACCTAGATAGCATATTAAAAAGCAGAGATGTTACTTTGCTGACAAAGGTCTGTCTAGTCAAAGCTATGGTTTTTCTAGTAGTCATGTATGGATGTGAGAGTTGAACTATAAAGAAAGCTGAGTGCTGAAGAATTGATGCTCTTGAACTGTGGTCATGAGTATTAGGGGATTCAGTGTGCTCCAAAGATTGGAAGTTAATTAGGTTAAGGGAATAAGTATTGAAAATCACATATGGATTATTCTCAGTTTAGTTGCTGAATAACTTCAGCATGGTTGATCTCTGATCTTCAGTTTCCTCACTTTTAAAGTGGGCATAATATAGGATTCATCTTATTATTACTAGTATTTGGAATAAAGACAGAATATTTGTTGAGCTCTTTTTATCCTTCATGTTAGCAATAGATATGCACCAGTGAACAACATAGGATACTTGTTCTGTTACATTTTATACTTTAGAAGGGTAAACAGACATTGGAGGATAAATATTTACAGTTATGATTACATTTTTGAGGGAAACGTGCAAGGGTGCTGTGAGAGCATGTAGTAGAGATTTAACTGAGCTTGGGCAAATTTGGTAAAGTGTCTCTGAGACAGAGAAGAGGAAGCAGAAAGAAGAGCAGACACTTAGAAGGATCTTGGTTTGATGCCTTAGGACATAGAAGTGTAGTGATAAAATGGTCAGATTATTATATGTTGAACTTATTTCTAAGTCAGTGGGAACCTGTTTAAGGCAATAGATATGAAGAGATTGGCATATTAAGATCATCTGGCTGCTGTGTGAAGGATGAATTGGAGGTGACTAAGATTAGGTTATAGTGAAGTAATGGACAAATGAAGCTGAATTCCATTTTGTTTTGTACATGGCATTTACAGGACTTGATAGTTGCGTTTAAGTGTTGAAAGAGAATAGTCAAAGGTTAGGCCCAGTTTTCTGGGAGCAACACTGGATGCACCAGGACTCCCTATGCAGAGAGAAGATTGAAGAGTGCTTAATGGAAGAGGAAGAAATTGGTTTGTTGTTTGGTTTTGAGTTTTTTTAGATTCAAGATCCCTTTGAGAATAGGGCTTTCCTCATGGCTCAGTTGGTAAAAAATCTGCCTGCAATACTGGAGACCCAGGTTCTCTTCCCGGGGTGGGGAAGAGAATACCTTTGAGAATACCTAAATAGAAATGTTAGGTTGGCGGTGGTATGTGTGGATTGGAGTTCAGAAGAGACCTCTTGGTGGGGTATTTTGAAGTGGCTTTAAGAAAGCTTGGGGCAGAAGCCTTGGGAGAAAAACATGTAGACCAAGAAGTGAACAGAGGAAATAGAATTAAGCCTTGGTGAATTAGTATTTAGAGGTTGGATAGAAGAAAAGGAAACAAAGGAGACAGTTACTAGTAATAGGAGAAAAACCAGGAAAAGGTAAAATGTAGTAGAAATCAAAGGAAAGGAATGTTTCAGAAAGGAGTCTGCTCTCCACTGTGTCATACTGCTCAGAGCAATAAAATTAGGATTGGAAAAGTGTTTTATTTGGCAACGTGGAGGGCAGTGATGACTTTTAGTTAGCTATTACTGCATAACAAATCACCCCAAAACTTAATGGCTTTAAACACCCAACATTTCTTGCAGTTCTCCAGGTTGGCAGCTTGAGTTTGGCTTAACTGGGTAGTTCTTCTGATCTGGGTCAGCCTTAGCTGATTGACCTGGGCTTGCTCATACATCTACAAGTATGTGTCTGTGATCACCCAAAAGTTTGTCTGGGACTGGCTTCCTTCATGATGGTCATGCTTGGTATAACTGAGATCTCTCTCTGTATATGTCTCAGTTTACAGTGGGATAACTTCCATGCGTGTGCTCTTCTTAGGAAGAGTTTCAAGAATGCAAGTCAATAAATTCCAAAACACAAGCACTTTTTAAGCTTGCCAGTGTCCCAGTGACCAAAGTCATAAGACCGTCTCAAATTCAAGTGCTGGAAAAACTCTTCTTGATGAGAGGAGCCACAAAATCACATTGCAAGGCTGTAGATAGAGGGAAGAGAAAAATCTGTTGTAATTTTTGAAGTCAGCCTCAGTGATTATGGCAAAAGCAGTATTGCTGGTGTTGGAGGATGCTGGAAACAGGATTGGGTTAGTATGATAAGAAAATGGGAACTGAGGAAGTACAGATTACTTTTTGGAAAGCTTGGCTCTGAAGGTGGTTTGAGAGAGAAGACAGTAGCTAGAGGCATGTAGAAAATAAACAGGCATGTTGTACTTTCTTTCCTTTCCCTTCTTGCCCAAATTTCTCTCCGCATAAGAACAGAGTGCTTATGCTGAACACTGAGGGAAGGGATCTAGTAGACACAGAGGATACAGATGCTGAGCAAGAAGAGAGAACGGATGAAGTGAAAGTCTCTGAGAAACCTGTAGAAGATGGGCTTCTGTGCACTTGTGGAGGGATTCGTTTTTGACGTGAAGAGGGTTACATATTTCCCTTAACACAAGGGAAGGAGGGACTTGGTACACTTGTAGTATTGGGTTGGCCAGTAGTTCATTCTGGTTTTCTGTAAGATTGTATGGAAAAACCCGAACAAAATTTATGGCCAGTCACAACAGATTTAGTAATGGGAGACTGGGAAAGTTTCTGTGTGACAAAGCTGCTGTTTTCTCAGGGAAGTAGAGGCTGTCTACTGAGAGTGGGAGTTTTAATAAGAATGTGTGCTTGAGGTTTGATGTGAACAGAGAAACTACATAATATCCCTCAGTGAATGGGACATTGAGCTGACCACTGACTAGGAAATGTTGTTGTTGTTGTTTAGTCGCTTAGTTGTGTCCAACTCTTGTGACCCAGTGGACTGTAATACCAATCATTTAATAAATGAGAGATATTATCATTATTAAAATAAAATACTACTTTAAAGGGATTTGTCAGAACACTTTGTTATTAGTTAGAAAGTGGTGCTAGTTGAGATGTTCTCAGGCTTTTAATTCTGCTTCCGTGATGGTCCTTGAAAAGAATGTAGGCAGGAGAGTGACCGTGTGTTTAATCATTTATAAATAAACATTACCAAAAATATGAACAAAATGGGTCTGCTTTCTAAAATGACTTCCTGAAGCATTTAATATTACTTTGTAGTACCAAAACATAGAGGAATAACTATTAAATATACTTAATTTGAATTAATAAAGATGATTCAGTCTGAATGGTTGGGTTAGTGGTAGCATTTATATGGAAAAAAAAACTTTTTGTTTTAGTAGTTGGAAAATGTGTAATGTAGCCTTAAGGTTATATACTTAAAGGAGAAAAATGTAATTTATTTTATCTCTTTTCTTTTAGAACACGCTCTTATTATTTTTTCAGTTATCTCTGGCCAAGAAGAAACCCTTCTTACTCTCTCTGTCAGTGTACTGGAAGGGTTGTATTGATATTTATGGAGGGCACCATCTGCTGGTTATAAGAGGTACCAGTTGTAGGAAGCCTACCTTTTACAGCTGTCAGACTTCACAAAATCTTTTTTTCCAACTCCACCTTAAACCTGGAGTAAAGTCCCAGAAGGAAAAGCAAGTTGTAATAATAAACATGGGCAAGTAGAGATTCTAGTAGTGACTAGATTTGATTTCTGTGACTCTGATAAACTTGTTGCTACATACTGGGTGTTTAAGAAAAATTATTCTGAAAATGACAGATACCTGTTGTTATTTCTTCCCAGATCAGTTTACCAATGACTGTTGATATTGTTCTCACCCTTGTGGTTTAATCCAGTGAATGCTGTGTTCTTTTTTCCCATTCATTGAAAGGACCTTGATATTTTTACTGCAGTCTTTATTGCATCTTGTGAACATTTATTTACATCTAGGGTAGAATGATGATTTCATTGATTTTTTTTTTCCCTTTCTAGGATTGTTAGTATGATTTTTTAAATTACCAATATGTTTCTTTTAATTAATGACCACTTTCTTAGAACTTACTCCAGTTCAGTTCAGTCGCTCAGTCGTGTCCAACTCTTTGCGACCCCATGAATCGCAGAACGCCAGGCCTCCCTGTCCATCACCAACTCCCGGAGTTCACCCAGACTCACGTCCATCGAGTCAGTGATGCCATCCAACCATCTTATCCTCTGGCGTCCCCTTCTCCTCCTGCCCCCAATCCCTCCCAGCATCAGAGTCTTTTCCAATGAGTCAACTCTTCGCATGAGGTGGCCGAAGTACTGGAGTTTCAGCTTTAGCATGATTCCTTCCAAAGAAATCCCAGGCTGATCTCCTTCAGAATGGACTGGTTGGATCTCCTTGCAGTCCAAGGGACTCTCAAGAGTCTTCTCCAACACCACAGTTCAAAGGCATCAATTCTTCGGCGCTCAGCCTTCTTCACAGTCCAACTCTCACATCCATACATGACCACAGGAAAAACCATAGCCTTGACTAGACGAACCTTTGTTGGCAAAGTAATGTCTCTGCTTTTGAATATGCTATCTAGGTTGGTCATAACTTTCCTTCCAAGGAGTAAGTGTCTTTTAATTTCATGGCTGCAGTCACCATCTGCAGTGATTTTGGAGCCCAGAAAAATAAAGTCTGACACTGTTTCCACTGTTTCCCCATCTATTTCCCATGAAGTGATGGGACCGGATGCCACGATCTTCGTTTTCTAAATGTTGAGCTTTAAGCCAACTTTTTCACTCTCCACTTTCACCTTCATCAAGAGGCTTTTGAGTTCCTCTTCACTTTCTGCCATAAGGGTGGTGTCATCTGCATATCTGAGGTTATTGATATTTCTCCCAGCAATCTTGATTCCAGCTTGTGCTTCTTCCAGCCCAGCATTTCTCATGATGTACTCTGCATATAAGTTAAATAAACAGGGTGACAATATACAGGCTTGATGTACTCCTTTTCCTATTTGGAACCAGTCTTGTTCCATGTCCAGTTCTAACTGTTGCTTCCTGACCTGCATACATATTTCTCAAGAGGCAGATCAGGTCGTCTGGTATTCCCATCTCTCAGAATTTTCCACAGTTTATTGTGATCCACACAGTCAAAGGCTTTGGCATAGTGAATAAGGCAGAAATAGATGTTTTTCTAGAACTCTCTTGCTTTTTCCATGATCCAGCGGATGTTGGCAATTTGATCTCTGGTTCCTCTGCCTTTTCTAAAACCAGCTTGAACATCAGGAAGTTCACGGTTCACGTATTGCTGAAGCCTGGCTTGGAGAATTTTGAGCATTACTTTACTAGCGTGTGAGATGAGTGCAGTTGTGCGGTAGTTTGAGTATTCTTTGGCATTGCCTTTCTTTGGGATTGGAATGAAAACTGACCTTTTCCAGTCCTGTGGCCACTGCTGAGTTTTCCAAATTTGCTGGCATATTCAGTGCAGCACTTTCACAGCATCATCTTTCAGGATTTGAAATAGCTCAACTGGAATTCCATCACCTCCACTAGCTTTGTTCGTAGTGATGCTTTCTAAGGCCTAGTTGACTTCACATTCCAGGATGTCTGGCTCTAGGTGAGTGATCACACCATTGTGATTATCTGGGTCGTGAAGATCTTTTTTGTACAGTTCTTCTGTGTATTCTTGCCATCTCTTCTTAATATCTCCTGCTTCTGTTAGGTCCATAGCATTTCTGTCCTTTATCGAGCCCATCTTTGCACGAAATGTTCCCTTGGTATCTCTAATTTTCTTGAAGAGATCTCTAGTCTTTCCCATTCTGTTGTTTTCCTCTATTTCTTTGCATTGATCGCTGAAGAAGGCTTTCTTATCTCTTCTTGCTATTCTTCGGAAGTCCACATTCAGATGCTTCTATCTTTCCTTTTCTCCTTTGCTTTTCGCTTCTCTTCTTTTCACAGCTATTTTTAAGGCCTCCCCAGACAACCATTTTGCTTTTTTGCATTTCTTTTCCATGGGGATGGTCTTGATCCCTGTCTCCTGTACAGTGTCATGAACCTCATTCCATAGTTCATCAGGCACTCTATCAGATCTAGGCCCTTAAATCTATTTCTCACTTCCAGTGTATAATCATAAGGGATTTGATTTAGGTCATACCTGTATGGTCTAGTGGTTTTCCCTACTTTCTTCAATTTAAGTCTGAATTCGGCAATAAGGAGTTCATGATCTGAGCCACAGTCAGCTCCTGGTCTTGTTTTTGCTGACTGTATGGAACTTACTCAGTGGTTGTGTAAACTCTTTAGTATTAGAATAGTTTGCTTTTCATTGTTCATTCTGTATACAAAACTGTAGGTTTTATAATGATAGGTACATAATGGTATTTGAAATTAATATATACATATATGTGTGAGGTGTTTAAGTCCCTCAGTTGTGCCCAACTCTTTGCAGCCCAATGGACTGTGTAGCCCGCCAGGCTCCTCTGTCCATGGGATTTTTCAGGCAAGAATACTGGAGTGGGTTGCCATGCCCTCCTCCAGGGGATCTTCCCAGGCAGAGATCAAACCTGGATCTCCTGCACTGGCAGGCAGATTCTTTACTGCTGAGCCACTTGGGAAGTCCATATACGTATGTACTCTCTAGTACATTTATATACAGTGTGTAAATGGACTCTGACACAGGCCTGTTTGTATATAAATAATTTAAGTTACTACTTTCTTATTTGTAGTTCATTTACTCTATCATAATGTATACTATTGAAATTCAACACAAAATGAATGTCAAATAATTTCTTTGACACTATTTCAGAGGAACAGCTGTGTGTCAATGTATCTTTCCCCTTTGACTTCCCGTAACAGTTGAATAGCCTGTTTCTTTACTGTAATCTTCCTTTCATCTTCTGCATTGCTCTCCTTCTTCTCTCTTTCTCCTTTCCACCTTTTTTCTCTTACATTATTATTTGGTGTTTGTTCCTGTTGTTGTCTGGGAAGTACATAAAGAGATCACTTTACCAAGTCCAAGAGCCTGGGGTTATCTTGAACGAGTGATGTGTATTTCCAAAGTCACTAACACTATATACCATCTCTCTATCTTCAAACATTTTTTTTTCCTAGTTAAAAAGCAATATTTTTCTCTCTTTTCTGACCCTCTTCTGTTTTCTTTCCTGACCACCCCCCGCCAGCCACATCAGTACAGATATTTCTTAGAGTTTATTCTCTGTATTTCAGCTCACCCTACACATTTTCTTTATTGATTCTGTAAGCCCCCAAAGCGTAAGCTATATGTGGTGCTAAAGTATTTTCTTTCATTGACTTTTCCCTAGAACTTCAGCTTAACATGTCTAGTTGCCTTGTATTCCAAACTTAATTTTTCCAAAAACTTGACTTCTCACTGGTTTTTCCCTATCTCTCTTATGATGAGGGCAATTATTTTATGTGTTCTGCTTACCATTGTATCCTTAGTGCCTAGAGAACTGCTGTCACACCAAGTAAGTTCTCAGTAGATATTTAAATGGTTGACTTTCTTGAATCTTGTAATCATCTTCTACTTCTCTCAAGTAAGCATTCATAGTTTTTGCATCAGTTTTCTTATTCTTAGTCATTCCCTGCAGTCTGTTCCTTATTAGTTCTTATTGGAATTTTATAGCAGTTTCCTGTTCTTACTGTTTTGATTTCTCCTCTGCCTAGTCTGTACTTCCTATTGGAGCCACCAGCTCTTAAAATAGTTCTGGTCATTGATTCAGCAAGTATTTCTTGAGCACCTACTGTGTTCTAAGGATGCCTAAAATGATACATACTATCCTTGTTCTAAAGGATATCAACCCTGAATATTGATTGGAAGGACTGATACTGAAGCCCCAATATTTTGGCCACCTGATGCAAAGAGCTGACTCATTGGAAAAGACCCTTATGCTGGGAAAGATTGAGGGCAGGAGGAGAAGGGAGTGACAGAGGATGAGATGGTTGGATGGCATCACTGACTCAATGGATGTGACTTTGAGCAAACTCCTGGAGATAGTGAAGGACAGGGAAGCCTGGCGTGCTGCAGTTCACGGGGTCCCAAGGAGTCAGACATGACTTAGTGACTGAACAACAAGTCCTTGTTTTAAGGAGCTTATAGTCAAGTAGGGGAAACAGACAAATGAATTTATTAAATGCGATGTGATTAAATGCTTATTATGATATGTTCACAGTTTTCCAAGCTGTAGGAGGAAGAGCCAAGCTCAGCCTAAGGAGGTTGGGAGAAGTTTAAACATAATCTTGAAAATTCAAGGTACATGGAGTTTGTTTATAGAGAGGGACCAGTGAATTTATCTTTACTTTGAGGAAACAGCCCATGTGTATACTCACAGAAGTATTTCAAACCTCTGCTCACAAAACCATTGCTTATGAAGCTGAAGTGCAAACTGAGAGCCCTGCTGCTTTGTTGCTCTACCTTTCCTTCTTTGCTCCCTTTTACTTCCTTCCACTTTTTCCTTTAGTCATGGCTTTAGACCAGTAACAAATTCTGAACTTTGTTCTCTGGGATTTATTCAGATTCTTTTCTCTGTCCTTTTGTTCTGTATGTTGTTAACACTTCACCCCCATCTACTTTCGATTTCTTTCAATCTTCTATTTTTCCAGGCTCGTTGTTTGTTATTTCTGTTGATAACTTTAGGATTTATTGTGATTTAATCATTTAGGGGTAATGTCTGTTTCCTTTGTCAATTTTGAGACCTATCTTAACTCATGTGGCCCTATAGCCACTCTAGAATGGCATGCAAATAATAGGTTCTTGATAAAGTTTTGATTGTACAGATGGAACCATGTCTACATTATTAAGCTGTAGTCTGTGGTCATAATCATGTGTCTGTTGTTAAGGAAGATGAACAGCTTTTGCTTCTGTTGAGGCAAGGTAGAGAGACTTTCTTATATTCCAGGTTCTATGGAAAACTGGGAATCCTATCACATTTATATTTACCTTCCTGTAGAATGGTTTATCCTAGGCATTCACTGAATATCTTCTTTGGTTGAAGGAACACAAACAGCTGTAGGTTTGATTCTTGGCTTTTCCTAACCTGAGGTTGTGAAGTTGTTTTCCTACATTATATTTTAAAATCCTTTCCAATTGCCTCAATATTTATTTCATTAATCGACCTGAAATTCCTTTTGTGTATGGTGTGATGTATGGGTACAGTGTCATCTTTTTCCATATAGATATGAAAGTCTCAGAATGTAAAAAATTTAAACAACTTTATTGAGATGTAATTTATAGACCATAAAATTAATAGGATTGACCTATTTCAAGTGTGTAGTTGAGTAATTTTTAGTAAATATCCTGAGATGTGAAACTCACCATAGTCCAATTTTAGAATATTTTTATTAGTCCAATAAGATTGCTCATGCTGATGTATAATTAATCTGTCACTGAATTTTTTATAAGTTTTCATCTTGAGTTTTCAGCAGCATCTCTATTACAGGGTTAAACAAGTGATGACAGCAGGTATTTTTTTGTCCTGAAAATAGGTAAAACATTTTCAGAAGAGCATCAATAAGCATGATTTATGCTGTAGGGTGTAGCATCTTACCTTTCTCAGATTCAGAAATCTTTCATATAATTCTTAGTTTGTTGAACTTTTTTCCTTATTTTCTTTTATAGTTGTAAATTGATGTTGAATTTTCTTCAAACATTGTCTCTTAATTTTTTGAGATTATCACATGATTTTTCTTTTTTATTCTGTTAATATGGTGAATTCGACCTTGGATTTCTGGGATTAAACCCAGTTTTTTATCTGCAGCTACATTTGGTTTCTAAGTATTTTTTTTTTCCTAGTATTTTATTTAAAAACTTTGTAAACAGAAAAGACCTGTTGGTGGTTCTTTTCCCTTTCTCTTTTTCTCATTGGGTGTTAGTATCATGGTTATGCTAGTTAGCTGGATAAAATTGTTAGGTTGGTGAAAGAGTAACTGTGGTTTTGGACTGTGAATTTTAAATCACACAGCTAGGCTCAAACACATCTTTATTAATCAAAATAGGAACCATTACAGTCAACACATTTTTGCTAATGAGAAATAAGTTGGTTTATTCCTGTAGCATAAAAATCCGTGCTTTGGAATGCAGCGAACTCTTGGAAAGCATTATCTTTGGGGGGTTGGGGTAGTATTCTACATTAATGTCAGGAAGGGTCTCTTGTTTGATGTTCTATCTTGACAGGAGTCTGTCCTCCTTTGCCTGTAAGATCATGGAAACTGAACTCTAGATTTGTCAGGGTTGGCAGATGGGCTCAGGGTGTAAGTAGATATAATGTTCCATTTACTTCTCTGGATTCCTGAATTCTCTTAGATTTTGGCCCAAGTAATTTGTAATACTGTTAAAAAAAAATGCTGTGTATTTTATATATATGTATAATTTTGTAGTATATATTATAAATATTATATACTATTTTATATATGTAGGTAAGTATATAATTAAATAAAATCATATTTTTTTTGTAATTGAAGGATTAGTTCAAATAACTTAGCTTGTCACTAATGGAAATGAAAGTAAAAATAAAATTTTAAAATTTGGAGAAATGTTCAATAAAATGATTTTAATTAATTAAATAAATGAATTACTATAAATTAGGAAATAGTTATAATTTTTTTCATGTTTATTATGAATATTGTTAATGCTTTTTTTTTTGGTTTGCATCTAATAGTTTTCTTGTTTTAGGGGTAAAAATATTTCCATCATGGCTCATTCAAAGACAAGGACCAATGATGGAAAAATTACCTATCCTCCTGGTGTCAAGGAAATCTCAGATAAAATATCTAAAGAAGAGATGGTGAGACGGTTAAAGGTGAGTAGAATTAGGTTATGTCCTTTGGGCATCCGTTTAGGATAAGTGGAGTTGGGGAGAGCACCTGCGGAAATCATATAGGGCTGTAAGGCAGCTTGGTAAAGCGCATCAGAGCAGAAAATATTTCATGGCCAAAACTAGTTAGCTGTAATTAGGAGCTAAGAAAGTGGAATAGGTAAAGAATTGTAGAGTTTCCTTAGCTATTGTTAATTGGAGCGTAGTTGGAAAGGTGAAGCTTAGGATTTTTAGGGCCTCCTCTCCTGCTGAGTCGCTTCAGTCGTGTCTGACTCTGTGCCACCCCATAGACGGTAGCCCAACAGGCTCTACTTGGGTATAAAAGACAAATCCCCAGTATGCTTATACTCCTTATTATCTGTCGAAAGTTGTCTCCTTTCTCCGATATCTCATTTATTTTATAAAAACAACCATTTTAATTTGATTTTTAATTATTAAAAATTAAATTTAAAAGATTTAATTCTTTCTACTGAGTATTAAGTCTACATTTTACTTTCTTGTATTTTGAAATGAAATTAAAGAGTTTTACTTTTAGCTCTCGGTTTCTGATGTGCAGCAGTGAGTCAAGATGGATGGCGAACTTCCATTCATGAGGCAGTCACTGTATGGTTAAACTCTTCATGTTTGCTTGAATAATATTTCATCTTTCACCATCATTGATGGTCTTCATGATTAAAATGGTTAGAAGAGCAGAGTGGCCAAGGAGATTATTAAACTGATTAGTTCAGATGTTCTTTATTTTTAAGCATTTTTTTTCCCTTCAGTGTTGTATCCACCTAGACATATTGCCGGTTATTAATATTTATGTATATTTCCAGTGTAGAAAGTTTGCCATAATTAATCACTGAAGGCCCAGGAGCCTTACAATACTACTTTATTGCTGCATGATTATTTGTATTAGAAGAAAAAAACCCCTTGTATTATTATAAATTTCACATAAAATCTTAGTATTGTAGCCTATGCATACAATACTGGAATGACAGATATAAGGTGTTTATTATTCAAAGCAAAAGGCATCTTTGAGCAGATTAAGTTTACCAATATGTGGATCTTTTATCTAGTTGGGAGTTTGTGTATATTTTATTAGAAATGGTTAAGCTGCAAACTGTATATGGTATTTTTCATTTCTGAGTATCTAGATTTTCTTGACCTATTAAATTTTTAGAGAAAAAGTATGTTTATTTCCTCACATTTGTTTATATTTCAGCAATGATATCATCCTTATTGTCTGCTAAGAAATGAATGGTAAACACAGAGATAGATTCCACTTATAAGCTTTTAGCATTTAGTGTCTTTTATGGATGTTATTTTCTCAGACATCTTTTTTAATTTAAGGACTTTGGCAGTGGCATCCCACTCCAGTACTCTTGCCTGGAAAATCCCATGGATAGAGGAGCCTGGTAGGCTGCAGTCCATGGGGTTGCTAAGAGTCGGACACGACTAAGAAACTTCACTTTCACTTTTCACTTTCACACATTGGAGAAGGAAATGGCAACCCACTCCAGTGTTCTTTCTTGGAGAATCCCAGGGATGGCGGAGCCTGGTGGGCTGCCGTCTATGGGGTCACACAGAGTCAACACGACTGAAGCGACCTAGCATAGCATAGCATGAAGTATTCAAGAGTTTGTAGCACCATTTGAGTTGTACACAGTATTGAGAAATTCCTGTTATCTAACCCTTGCTTATTTTGGTGGAATGATTGCCACTGTGTTCACATGCAGTGCTTGTAGTATCCTTTCCTTATTTTGTAGACATTTATGCCCAGCAATAATCTGCTTAGTTTGCTTTTTTTTTCTAATTTACACTTCCGTCTGTTAAGTTTTAGAAAATCTTGTTAATATGTAAGATGTCATTGTTTATATAATTCCTAGAGTTTCCTGTAATATTTTATTCAAAGTATACTTTCTCTCTCACTCTTGTGAAGAGATTCCAAGGAAAGAACGAGTTCCTTGCATGTAGCTTTCCCTTCCTCCCTCCATAATACACCTAAGTCCATCAAAGCATATATCTTAAAAGTAATAAAATTAAGAGGTTAGGAGAGTAGCCCTGGACAGTGTACCCTTAAATTAATGTAGTGCCAGACTGGAAGGATTAGTGTATGCCTGGTCCTGGATTCCGGTGTAGTAGAACTGAGGGTCCGTCCTGTGAGGAACACTGTTAGCCACAGCTGCTGTGAGAATTCAGTATGACATTGGGCATTTCATTACCCACAAGTGTTCACTCTGCAGCTGAGTGGAGATCCATGTGCCATGTGTCTCAGTGGCCCAGTCCAGTCCTACTTGTTCATTGGTATTTGTAGCACCACCTAGTGGATGCCAGATGGTCACCTTTACGTTGTCCCTGACAAGTTCGGCAATTTTGTTAAGTCTCATGTGAAGTAGAAATAGTGCAGGCTGCTAATATTGAAATTAGAGAAAGCCCTTCACAGAGTTCAACTATGTAATTCTTCATGATTGTTGTTTCTGTCCCACTTGTTACACATGCTATTGAGTCTTACTAATGAACTGTCCACCTCATGTTCTCTTTTACTGTAGCACAGGAAGTACTTCATTGGATGCTACAGATAGATACTTTTAGAGGAAACATGAAAGTGTATTATTGAAAGTTAACCTTTGTAATTAATATGGTTTTTATTTTCAGATGAATATATGTTTACATAGAGGATGTCATTATTTGATTTCGTTTTATCTTTATATAGATGGTTGTGAAAACTTTCATGGATATGGACCAGGACTCTGAAGAAGAAAAGGAGCTTTATTTAAACCTAGCTTTACATCTTGCTTCAGACTTTTTCCTCAAGCATCCTGATAAAGATGTTCGCTTACTGGTAGCCTGCTGCCTTGCTGATATTTTCCGAATTTATGCTCCTGAAGCTCCTTATACATCCCCTGATAAATTAAAGGCAAGTACTGATTCAGAGAACTGCCAAGATTGACTGATACTTTATCTTTCTAACTGAAACGGGTATTAAAGTATTTAGATTATTTGTTTGGGGTCTTTGACATTAATTGCAGCAGTCTTTTGCTAAACTATTTTTGTTTTCTTTATTTTCTGTAGAATTTCCTCCTCCCCATTAGTACTTAATTTTATAAAACAAGTTCTGATCTTCAGAATAAGAAGTTGATTAGTAAAGTGTATTGTATACTTTTTTTTTTGGCCACTCTGTGTTGCTTGTGGGATCTTAGTCCCCTGACCAGGGATTGAATCTTGGCCATGGTAGTGAAAGTGCCAAGTCTTAACCACTGGATTGCCAGGGAATTTCCTATACTTTTAAAATTATGTCATCATTAGTGCTATCACTTGGGGTACACTTCCTTTTCCTTTTTAAAAATTCATGTGAAGACCATGTTCATTATTGAAAAGACAGTATCTACTGTAAATGTGAATTTATATGAATCCTAATTCATATAATGGAAGATGTGATGTGCATTGTTCTGAAGAAAATACAATGGGCAAAATTTTAATGAAAGGTAGAAAACATACCTAATACTTTATTATGGTAGTTTTAAGTAAAGGCATGTCAATGAAATGATTCTTAAAAGATGGAAAAAGAAAGGGAATAACCTGGTAAATCCAGTGGATAAAAAGAATGAAAATAAGTATAACTGTGCAAAAAAATATTGAGTAAGGCAGGTTAGAAGAACATTAGAAAGACCAGCAGTAATAAAAGATAACTGCGGAAACCGTGGGTTAGAAAATGAGTCCCATGGGAAGATTACTGAGTATGAATTTAAAAAAGACAATTTAGATTTATTATATTTAACAAGTGTTTATGTTAGTTACCTGTTGGGAACTGGGTTTACCTTGGTGAAAAACAGCCCGGACTTGGTTCTATAGTCAGGGACTTGAATTTTAAAAACTGAAATGAGAAACCTGCTCATTTGATCCCTTGAGCCGGGATTCCGGTAAGGAATGCCCAAACTGCTGTGGGTATGTTTGTCTTATATATCTCACAATTGGGGAGATAGGGAACAATATTTGTCATTTAAAAGTAAAGTGAATTATAAGATTTGAGAATGCTTGGAGACTTAAAGTAGATAATGTGAGCTGGTCTGTGCAGTTGTGTACCCAGATGAATTGTGAACCTCTCATTTGAGGTACTTAATTGATTTAAGGAGTAGTTGTATTTAGTAACCATTTTTGAAGAACGTACTTTTGATAGTATTTTTTTTGAAAAGCTACTTAGTAATCTGCATATTCTGTTTCTTCCCTTTTAAATAAGGTTTATCATTTTACTTATAAGGGAATTTTTTTTCTCTCTCTTTTTTTTGACAGATGAGCATGCTTCCTTTCTAAAATTAGCTTTTATAATTTTAGCCTTTTCCAAACTTTCCAAAGACATCATCTCCATACAAATTTGACTCAAAGTGATGCTGAACCTATTGTACGCGGGTATAAAGGGATGTGTAATAAAAAGTCAAAAGCAAGAGATGGAGATAGATTGATAAATTGTAGGGAAAAACAAGTATTAATAATTATAATGACTGGGTAGGAAGCCTGACAAGTTAACTTCTAAGGGTCTTTTTAAAATTTCTAAGTTTCTGCAGTCTATTTTCTTTCCACTTGGTGATTTTGTTTTGCAATTTTAAGTTTCCTAAACTGTGTTCTTTCTATACAGTTACCATATATAATGCCATTCCACAAACCTGATCAAATCAGCTTTCAGTCATTGCAACGGGTTCGTTCTAATAACAGCATAAGTTTTACTTTACTCGGTTTTCAGGGCTGTTGTTTTTAACTTACTGTAAGATGTTTTTCTTTCTCTACTTTTAGATCATGGTAAATGATTTACTGTCTTCCTTTAAAGGGGGTTAAGAAATTTGGTGTTTTCATGATAATGCACATTTAAAAAATTTGAGGCAAATGCAAGTTTTTTTTTTCTTTTTTTAAACTGGTTCTTTACAGTTTTGTCATCATAGATACATATGAGTGCTGAATTATCTTTAAGAATTTAGTGGATGTTTTCATAATCTAAACAAAACTTTGTCCCTTTTTTTAAGGATATATTTATGTTTATAACAAGGCAGTTGAAGGGACTAGAAGATACAAAGAGCCCACAATTCAATAGATATTTTTATTTACTTGAGGTAAGCAGTATGTTATATTTTGAAGTGACATTTTAAAATGGTTTCTTAACATGTATATTTTTACTAATTAAAATTTTACCCTTTTCACCTCTTAATTTTAGAACATTGCTTGGGTCAAGTCATATAACATATGCTTTGAGTTGGAAGACAGCAATGAAATTTTTACCCAATTATACAGAACATTATTTTCAGTTATAAAGTAAGTTTACTAAAATTATAATCTTTTTTAAATGTAAAGAATTTTTAGCTTATAAATGAATCTGCATAAACTGTGTTTTTATGATGAATATCAGAAGGCTAATATTTGTAACTTAAGAATTCATTAACATGATTTTTATAGATACGTTTTGAAAATAAATACAGCTAATTTTGTATTGTAGAGAATAATACAAGAGTGGCATTAATCTGATATAAAAATATTTTTATTATATTATTTTTCTTTTGTTTAAATCACATATTACTGACCCCTTAATTCCTGTGAATCATTTAGTTTTTTGTGTATTCCTTATAATCATCTGTTAGAATTAACTTCAACAAAGCAGTTTGATGCTCTGAATTTAAGGCCAAACTAAAGTTACATTTGATTTAATTACTTTTGATTGTGAGACTGATAAAAATTAGCAAACGTAATCTTGGAAATGTAGTTTAAAAAATATTTTGGATGCTACTGTAAGATTTTGGAGAGAAGGAAGCTTTAAATGAATATATACAATTGTATTTAATTAATACCTTAATATCATTGTAAAATAAAGTGTGATGTTCCATGTTATGATTAAATCCTATAAATTTCAGGTATGCTTAAATTTAAATGAAATATCAATTTTGAATTTCAGCAATGGCCACAATCAGAAAGTTCATATGCATATGGTGGATCTCATGAGTTCTATTATTTGTGAAGGTGATACAGTATCTCAGGAGCTTTTGGATACAGTTTTGGTAAATCTGGTACCTGCTCATAAGGTAAGTAGCAAAATATACTTGAATATATATCTAAAATCTGTCAACAGTAGGGTCCAGAATTTACTTATGTTTAAAATGCAGTTTGTCCTGCTTTATTCTTAGTTTTGGAGACTTATTGATTAATGTTAATGAACATTAATTGTGTTTAGTAAAACATAATTGTGTGGATCACAATAAACTGTGGAAAATTCTGAAAGAGATGAGAATCCCAGACCACCTGACCTACCTCTTGAGAAATCTGTATGCAGGTCAGGAAGCAACAGTTAGAACTGGACATGGAACAACAGACTCGTTCCAAATAGGAAAAGGAGTACATCAAGCCTGTATATTGTCACCCTGCTTATTTAACTTATATGCAGAGTACATCATGAGAAACACTGGGCTGGAGGAAACACAAGCTGGACTCAAGATTGCCGGGAGAAATATCAATAACCTCAGATATGCAGATGATACCACCCTTATGGCAGAAAGTGAAGAAGAACTAAAGAGCCTCTTGATGAAAGTGAAAGAGGAGAGAGAAGAAGTTGGCTTAAAGTTCAGCATTCAGAAAACGAAGATCATGGCATCCAGTCCCATCACTTTATGGCAAATAGATGGGGAAACAGTGGAAACAGTGGCTGACTTGATTTTTCTGGACTCCAAAATCACTGCAGATGGTGATTGCAGCCATGAAATTAAAAGACGCTTGCTCCTTGGAAGGAAAGTTGTGACCAACCTAGATAGCATATTCAAAAGCAGAGACATTACTTTGCCAACATAGGTCCATCTAGTCAGGGCTATCATTTTTCCAGTGGTTACGTATGGATGTGAAAGTTGGACTATAAACAAAGTGCCGAAGAATTGATGCTTTTGAACTGTGGTGTTGGAGAAGACCTTTGAGAGTTCCTTGGACTGCAAGGAGATCCAACCAATCCATCCTAAGGGAGATCAGTTCTGGGTGTTCATTGGAAGGACTGATGTTGAAGCTGAAACTCCAATACTTTGGCCACCTGATGTATAGAGCTGACTCATTGAAAAAGACCCTGATACTGGGAAAGATGAGGGCAGGAGGAAAAGGGAACGTCAGAGGATGAGATGGTTGGATGGCATCACTGTATCAATGGACATGGGTTTGGGTAGACTCTGGAAGTTGGTGATGGACAGGGAGGCCTGGCGTGGTTCGTGAGGTCACAAAGAGTCGGACACAACTGAGTGACTGAACTGAACTGAAAACATGAAACACTTAATAGTCATTAATTAAATGGAAAGAAGAGATAACAGATTTAGTATATGTGATAAAATATCTGTAATAACTCAGTTTTGTATGGGATTATGTTTCAAGGAATATATTAATAGCTACTTAGAAATGGGTTCAATCCCTGGGTTGAGAAGATCCCTGGAGACGGAAGTGGAAACTCACTCCAGTATTCTTACCTGGAAATTTACAGAGGAGTCTGGCAGGCTATGATCTGTGGAGTCTCAAAGAGTTGTACATGACTGAGTGACTAACACTTTCATTTTCTTTTCTTTGATTCTCTTATATATGTTGGGAGATACATAACCAATTAGGGCCTTGGGTAAAAGATAGTGATAGTATAGTTTGAAAGGAGGGGTGAAATTAAAAGAGAAGTCTTTACTAATTTGGAAAGAAGGAAATGTTGATGGCACTGGTATTTCTTGCCTGGGTAATATTAATCAAGTTGTGTGTGTATATGTGCTTGTGTGTTTTATTCTTTGAAAATGACTTAACACTCTGGTTCTGTGATTCACCAGTATAAAGGTCTTTGTAAACTTAAGACCTTTCTTGCAAAATATAATTTAAGTTTATAGCTATACTGCTTTCTCAGAAATATTGCCAGTGAAAAATGACCTCATAATCCAAAATTTCCAAACTTTTAAAATAGTCCCTGAATACTGAAAAATCAGGCACTAACTAAAAATTCAGATAATATATTTATAAGCTAAAAATGATAAATGCCTTTAACAGAATTAAATATAATGATTTTATGTCTTAATGCCTCTGAGTATAAGAGTTGAAAACATGATAGCTAGGCATAGGAAAGGAGAAGGTGTAAGGTTGGGGGAAAGAAAAGTGTAAATTAAAAATGGTCATTGAGATCAAAATCTTTATTGGACTGTAACAGACATTTAGAGAACTAGGACATAGATCTGAGGAAATTATACAAATACAGTGAGATAAGGAAAACAAAAGATTCTAACAGGTGAAAGAGAGACTGGAAAGGTCCAGTATATCTAAAAGTGATAAAGAACACCAAATAAGAATGGAAACAGAAATTATATGCAAGTATATATTTGCTTAACATTTTCTAGAATTGATGAGAAGCATAAATTTATGAGTGAAGTAACAAAGGGTCATGATCAGAATATAAACAAAACTCAGTGCAGACACATCCTGGAGAAATTGTAGAATGCTGAAATAGAAATAATGTATTCATACAAAGCATCCAGAGGGGAAAAGCATAGCCCTGACAAAGAATAAACCTTAAAGTGATGACTGACTTCTCAGTAGCAAGGACAGATGCCAGAGGATAATGGCCCTGTATTTCACAAAGTGCTAATAAAATAACTACACAGACACAGTTGCTATCCAGTTTGAGTGAACTTAAGACATTAAATTTACAACTTGTCAATATACCCTTCCTGAAAGAACTACTACTCTTCAAATACTTTAGAATACTGGAAATTGAAACTTGAAAGAAGTGAAATGTAAGTAGTAGTGGTGAGCAACAAAATGCTCTAAGTAAGAACTGATATAAAGCAAAAACAATAGTAGTAAAAATTGTACTTATTAATTAAAGGGATATTAACAAAATGGTCCTAAACCACAGGATAAAAATAGCATGTAAGATTGAATGACTTAATGGAGTCAGTGAGTGATATGATCCTGGTGATGATCAGGAGGATAAAGCTGTAAAAAATTTACTTTGGACTTTAAATGAAATACTTTTGTTAAAATTTTAAGGATTACAATGCAGGGAAGAATTAAAATAAATGTAAATGGACCAAATTTACTACTTCAGGTTATCAGATTAGATTAAAAATAATCCACCTGGTCATTGTTAATAAGAGATAACAAAAATAATTTCATCAAAGGTGACACTAAAAGGATGGGAAAAGTATTTACCAACACATGCTAACTGAAGGAAAACTGAAGTAGCTTGTATTGATTTTAGGTAGTATAGTCTTTAGTGGGTAGAGAAGGGATTTATACAGTGATAAATTATAGTGCTAAAATGATATCTAACTTGCAATTACATAGGCTAAAAATATTAATATATAAAGCATATATTGAAAAATTATAAGGACAAACTCACAATTTGGTGGGCCATTTTAAAAACTTCCCAGTAATTATAAATCTAATAGACTTAATAGACTAGTGGTTCTTGAGGATTTTAAAACACAAAGCTAACAGTGCTGTGGCACTCATAATTAATCTGTCAAAGGAATAAAGCATAATGGAAATTACTAGATATTTAGAAATGATAATTAAATGATATATATTGAATCCTCTGGGATTCAAGTTAAACATTTTGAATACAACTTTATAGTTTTCAGCTCAAAAAGTTATAAAAATATTGTTAGAGTGTACAAATGGTAGAAGAAAGTAAACAATGAAGAATGGAAGTTAATCAAATGGAAAACACAGTGACTGATTTCAGAAAAACCAAAAGTTGGTAATTTAGGTCAGATCAGATCAGATCAGATCAGTCGCTCAGTCGTGTCCGACTCCCTGCGACCCCATGAATCGCAGCACGCCAGGCCTCCCTGTCCATCACCAACTCCAGGAGTTCACCCATACTCATGTCCATCAAGTCAGTGGTGCCATCCACCCATCTCATCCTCTGGCGTCCCCTTCTCCTCCTGCCCCCAATCCCTCCCAGCATCAGAGTCTTTTCCAGTGAGTCAACTCTTCGCATGAGGTGGCCAAAGTACTGGAGTTTCAGCTTTAGCATCATTCCTTCCAAAGAAATCCCGGGGCTGATCTCCTTCAGAATGGACTGGTTGGATCTCCTTGCAGTCCAAGGGACTCTCAAGAGTCTTCTCCAACACCGCAGTTCAAAAGCATCAATTCTTCGGCACTCAGCTTTCTTCACAGTCCAACTCTCAAATCCATACATGACCACAGGAAAAACCATAGCCTTGACTAGACGAACCTTTGTTGGCAAAGTAATGTCTCTGCTTTTGAATATGCTATCTAGGTTGGTCATAACTTTCCTTCCAAGGAGTAAGCGTCTTTTAATATCATGGCTGCAGTCACCATCTGCAGTGATTTTGGAGCCCAGAAAAATAAAGTCTGACACTGTTTCCACTGTTTCCCCATCTATTTCCCATTAAGTGATGGGACCAGATGCCATGATCTTCGTTTTCTGAATGTTGAGCTTTAAGCCAACTTTTTCACTCTCCACTTTCACTTTCATCAAGAGGCTTTTGAGTTCCTCTTCACTTTCTGCCATAAGGGTGGTGTCATCTGCATATCTGAGGTTATTGGTATTTCTCCTGGCAGTCTTGATTCCAGCTTGTGTTTCTTCCAGTCCAGCGTTTCTCATGATGTACTCTGCATATAAGTTAAATAAGCAGGGTCATGTCAAATCAGAAAAAGGGAGATGGTATTAATAAACAGTTTTAGAATGAAATGAAGAACAACAAACATTAAAAAGATCAAAAACAATTCCATGAACATTATTTTATGCTAACATATTTGAAATTGGTCAGATTTCTAGAAAATATAACTTGCCAGTTTTTTCTCAAGAGAGAAAATTTTGAATAACCTTTAACCAGTAAAAAAATTAATTGGTTTTAGAAACTCTGTCCATAAAACAAACAAACTCTTCCTCCCAAACAACCATAACAGTAATAATAGTAATAGCCGCAGGACTCAAACTGAGCATGCTGCTGCTGCTAAGTCACTTCAGTCGTGTCCGACTCTGTGCGACCCCATAGATGGCAGCCCACTAGGCTCCTCTGTCCCTGGGATTCTCCAGGCAAGAATATTGGAGTGGGTTGCCATTTCCTTCTCCAATGCATGAAAGTGAAAAGTTAAAGTGAAGTCACTCAGTTGTGCCCGACTCTTGCGACCCATGGACTGGAGCCTACCCGGCGCCTCTGTCCATGGGATTTTCCAGGCGAGAGTACTGGAGTGGGGTGCCATTGCTTTCTCCGCAAACCGAGCTTAAAAGAACTTAAAACTCATCACTAGCAGATTTCTATTAATCATTTAAGTGCCATGTAATCCTGATATTTATAAAGTTTTTCCAGATTGTAAAAAGGAAGGCATGTTCTACAATTCACATTATAAGCAGAATATAATCTTCATGGGAAAACTAGACAAAACCCAAGTGCAAGAAAGGAGGATAATTTAATTTAAAATGGCAACCCACTCCAGTATTCTCGCCTGGAGAATCCGAGGAACAGAGGAGCCTGGTGGGCTGCCGTCTATGGGGTCACACAGAGTCAGACACGACTGAAGTGACTTAGCAGCAGCAGCATACTCATGTAAATCCAGTATAAAATAGCAATGGACAATATCTAGAACGATACAAAGTAATATTGGTAATGAGCAAATTGACTTAATTTTAGGAATACAGAGATGGTTAATAGTAGGCTAAGATATTTGTGGAAATTAACAGAGCAAAGAGAAAAAAATATCAGTAGATCTATAAAGGAAACTATTTGCTAAAATTCAGTATAACTTATGATAAAGAATATTAGCATATTTGAAATAGAAAGTAATTTCTTTAACCTTATAAGGTTGTATATGGTACTGCACTTAATGGTGAAATGTGAGGCATTCTCTTTGAAGTTAGGGATATTATAAAAATGTCACTTCTACTCAGGAAAGAAACAAGTATGCTGTTTCTAATCTACGTTAACTGGAGGCCTTAAGTTGGTGGAATAAAACAATACAAACAAAAGATAAAAAAGGATTAGAAAGAAGAAACAAAACTGAAATTATTTGCAGATGTTCTGTTCTGACTGCTTGTACAGAAAAAAAAATGTACGAATTAGTTTCTAGAACAAGTAAGAAAATTCTGCAGTTGCTAGGTATAAGATCAATGTATAAAAATCTGTTAGTGTAATTTGGAAAAAAATTTTATTTGTAGCTTTTAACAAAAACTTGAGCTACTTAGAAATTTAATAACACTGTACATGACCTTAGTGTTGAAAATTATTGCAGTTGATGTAAAAGTATAAAAGAACACTTCAGTATGTTGCATGATTTGTTACATTTATGTGATGGGAAACTCAGTATCATAATAATGTCATTCCTCTGCATACTAATAGATAATCCAGTCAAAATAGATATTGTGAATGTGTGTGTATGTGAGCATGTGTGTTTAGTTGGACAAATTGGTTTTTGAAAAAGAGTAAGAAAACGGGGACTTACCTTAACCTGATGTTAAGACATTGCTTCCATATGTCTCTTTGACTGTAAAATCAGGCAGTAATAGTAATAGACCAAGGGACATATGGAAGTAATGGATACTTTACAAATAGATACATAGTTGTATAGAAACTTGAGTATGGATATTACAGGGAAGTCTCTGGAGGGAATAATGGACTTTAATGTCCATGTGGAAAATAATACAAGATTCTTATTTCACACCATGCATAAAAATAAAGTACAGGCAGAATACAGATCTAAATATGAAAAGCCAGTGTTTAAAGTTTTATCAAAAAATATAAAACAACAAATTAACATCAGTGTAGAAAGAATTTTAAAAATGTAGAGAGAACACAAGCCAAGTAGTGGAGAGAGCACAAGCCAAATAGGAAAAGATTGATATATCTGGTTATATTAAAATTAAAAGTTCTATGTCCTAAGACACCATAAGCATTGTAAAAATGTAACTCTAAGATATGTTGTGCATATAATTGACAGATATTTAGTGGATAGAATTTATAGAGAAACTTCACACGAATAAGGCAAAACAGCTCATTTGAAAAATGGTAAAGGTAGTATTTATAGAAGATTATTTCTTTTATGTGCAAGGAGCCATGTACAAAACAATTTAATGTCTATGGATAGGAGAATGAGTAAATAAGCTATAGTATGCTATATGGGCTTCCCTGGTGGTTCAGACGGTAAAGAATCCTGCAGTGCAGGAGACCCAGGTTCAATCCCTGGGTCAAGAAGATCCCCTGGAGAAGGAAATGGCAACCCACTCCAGTATTCTTGCCTTGGAAATCCAATGGACAGAGGACCCTGGCGGGCTGCAGTCCATGGTGTTGCAAAAGAGTCAGACATGGCTTAGCGACTAAGCATGCCCATATTATGTATTAAAATACTAAATGGGGATCTTAAGATCTACTAGACTACTTAGTCTTCAGAGAAAAGTGTCTTTGCTGTCTCCCTTTTATTCAAATTGAATTTTAGAGTTTTCTCATTCATTTATTTACTTAAGAGTAGCTTTTTGAATACAGGTAACATTTCTTTTTTCATATTTAGTGGTGTATAATATAGGTATTTTTCCCCTCCACCCTCAGAATTTAAACAAGCAAGCATACGATTTGGCAAAGGCTTTACTGAAGAGGACAGCTCAAGCTATTGAACCATATATTACGAATGTAAGTCTTCCTTGTCCAATTGGTTATCAGAAAGAGTAGCCAAAATTTTAAAGACTGCTTGAAGCAGAATTTTGGCAAGTAGTACATACTTCAGGATTTTTATTGTTTTAATCATTAAGTGTATTTTCTTTCCCCTTCTTATTTAAAATTGTTATTGGTTAATATTTTCTAGATTACCTCTATCTTTTTGTTCATTTTCTTCTTTCAAATTGTGTAGTAACTAAAACAGTTTTTATTTTGGTTCGCAAACTATACTGTTTTATTGTTGGAAATTGAGTTAAATGTAATTAGATAAATCATATGGAACTTTTCATTATTCAGAGAAGTTGCTTACAGCTTTTTGGAAATTAAATTGATTTGTACAAGAAGAAGATATGAACTAATATCAAGACATAAAAATTGAAGGCAAGTATGAATGACAGCAATGTGGTGAAAGTTGCCTATCTTATTCTCCTTGGGATAGATTCCATATAAATCTACCTTTTCTGAGAATGGGAAAGAATTGCAGTGAAAAAGCCCTTTCATTATCATCTCAGGTCTACTTACTGAAGATTGACCTTCTTCTCTGTTTTCAGGAGAAATGTATTCTGTCTGTTAGGTTCACTGATAGAAGCTTGTTGAGGTTTTATTTTACCCCCGCAGTTCTGGTGAGCTGCACAACTCTAGATGGCACCATTCACATTGTATTCCATGTGAATTGGTTCCATCCAATGGAGCAGATCCAGAACACAGTCTTGATGTTGGCCTCTGGAATTGTGTAGCAGGTCTGTCTCCACCCTGCCTTCCACTTTTATCCACATCTGAAAATGTAAAGTATGTAAATATGTCTTCTTGGAAAAATTTAAGAAGGAAAGTCTTTTGTAATTATGTATTTAATTTTCTAGAAGTTTATTGAAGGAGATTTTTTTCTTGAAGCATACAAAATTTAATTTGGTATATAAAAATGTATCATGGAAATGGAACAATACCTTGGTAAATTCCAGTCTTCGTTGCTGGCTTACTGCTTAAATAGTTGTAAGCACGTGATGATTTGGAAAAATGTATTTGATTTATAAAGAAACTGTTTTGAAGAGTGAACTTTGAGAAACTGGAGACTTGAATTATGTAATCTGTCTGAATAGCTCCAGTAAGATTTCCAGGGAATTCTTAAATACTGATTTCTGCAAGTTTTGTGAGTGTTGTGTATTGGCTGGAATAAATTGCTTAGATTGAGTGGATTGAGTTCTTTTTGTATGACACAATGGCACTTGAAATCTGTAGAGCCACATTTAAGCATTATTAAGTACTCTTATTAAGTACCCCTTCCCTTTTCCTTTGCTTCAAGTGCCTGTGAATGATTGTCTCCATGGATTTTAGATACACTAGGTGAGCTCCTCCTGGTGGTCACTTATTTAAGCTGATACTGCCAAGCCAGTTTTTTTAGGGAAACACTTTTTCTGATGCCGTTTTCTGGTACAAAAATAAGAAAATAACACTGTATACTATGTTGGTATGTTTTCTAGGATTGGGAAAATAAACATTTGATTGGGTAATAAAAAAAATATTTGGAATAGAATGAGGTGATTAGGTTCATTATACTGTTCTCTCAACATCTGTGTATGTCTGAAAATATTTATGATAAAAGCTAAAAGAAAGATAAAAACACTTCTAATAATCCCAGATATATCAAGGTAAAAACATTTCCCTGTCACTTACACCTTATGTTTCCTGCTCTTAGTTCTTGCTACAGATAATAGACAGCCCACTCTATACTTTGTCTTTATCAGAAGCTGGGGATGGGGGCAGGAGGTACAGGATGAGTAGAATGGTCTGAGCACACCTTCAGTTCCATATTTATTCCAAGTACTCTGTCACTATTTTCTTCTCTCTCCCTGTTTTCCTTTTTTTCTTGTTCCCCTGCTTTATTCGATAGTTGGCTAATATGTCATTAAGAATTGCTTTTTTTCCCTTCTCCTGTTCTCCCTTCTAAATCTACTTAAGTTTTCTACTGCAGACCTATACAATTACATGTAAAATACTTTCTGGTGAGCTTAATTGTCTTGTGGGGTTTTAGTACAGTGTAAAAATCATTCTCAGTCTTTTTGGACTTGTACATGTAAAGCCACTGTTCATTTATCTTCCTAGTAGAGAACTAACAAGCAAAAATAGAGGTAGGCTATCAAGGTAATATAACCCCACTTCTGTCTCTTTTTTACTTGTGTCTTTTTTCACTCTCATGCATATAGACACATTGAAGGTTTTTTTTTTTATAGATAGTGATGTTTTTATATATAGAACTTAAGAAGTCATGTTGGTGTTACGAGTTATTTTTTAAAATAGAATTTGTAATTTGACAACTCACAAAACTATAAAGTACATGTACGTAATTAAAAAGGTACAACAGTATCAAAAACAGAAAGTACATAGTGACAGTTCAAAAAATTCCCTATATGGATCACTTCTTGGTAATATTACTTTTTACCAGATCTTTTTAATGGCAGGTTTTAGGGGATGGCACAAAATTATTTTGTTGCATTGAAAAAATATGTTGTTTGTCTTGATATAGTTAAAATTTGGTTAAATTGCTTAATCTCACTTAGTGTCAGTTATTTTGTAACTAAAGTTGATCATCTAAATTTAAGGTAGAATTTCTTACCAGTGTTTAACTTATTCCCCTTACTTCTTTCATCAGGAGGCAGTTGTTATTTAACGTTATGTGAAAATTAGTTACCATTTGTAATGGAAAGACTCATGTTTTTTAGAGGGAGATACTTCAGTCAAATATGTATTTGCTTCTGCTGAAGTATACACCTCAGGAAGTTGTTTTACTTATAGTTGTATCATAGTACCTGTTACACATCATTCATTCATTTAAACTGAATTTAAACTGTCAGGCATTGTACTAGGCTCTTGTTATACAGCGAAGACTGATTTGGAGATGCGTGGAGATTGTAAGTGTCAAATAAATGTTTTTGATGAAATTTGCAAGAAGTTAAACGAGGCAATGTTTTTTTTCCTCCACTTCCATTTTCAAATGAGCTTTCCCAGACTGATGGAAGTTTTTCCCAGACTGATGATTTGAGCACCAAGGTGGCCAGATTGAAAAGAATTATCTTTTGTTAAGGAAAGCTATATTTATTTTTAAACAGGAGAAAGTTTTTGAATGGAAAAAAAAAAGCCATTTTATCTTCAATTTGAATGAGAATTTAATCTTTGATGTCTTGAAATTCTTTTCACACAAAATTGATGAACATCACAGACAAACAACTTATTTTTAAAACCAATAAATAATAGTAGAATAGAATTTTTTATTTTCTTCCCTCATGGTTAGGTAGTTTGTACAGGTTCATAAGTCCAAAGAACTTCATTTAAAAACAACCCAAGAACTACAGGCCAGCAGAGAAGATGTTGAAATGGAAGTCTTTGACTGTACTTTCCAGATAGAAAACCTAATTAAGCCAAGTTGTATGTTAATTGTCACAGAAAGAAGAGATCAGAGCAGTTTGTATGATGTAGAGAATACTCAATGCCTTTTTCAAGGAGATAATATGTAGGATATTCTGTGGGTTAATTTTTTTACATCTTTGGAAGACTTTAAATAGATAGGAACTTGATCATTACGCCATGGGGTTTTTTTTTTACCATTTTCAGTAGTAATGTGATAAATGTTTTGAGTGTAGAAGGTAGTGCTGGCTGCTTATAGAAGAAATATGTTCACATTTGGATTTTCTTTTGTTTGTGTGTGCTTTTAATTGGAATTTAATTAGTGCTATAAACCTTTGTGTGGGTGTATATGTATATACACATTGTTTATCAGAATATAAAAGAAGATAAAAAGTATTAGACGTTGTTTTACATTGTAAATATAAAATTACATATTTTAAAAGTGGCATTGGCTCCTACTCTGAAGGTGTAAGGCTTTGTCTTCCATGCTGTTCTCTCCCATACTGCTGTGATGAACAAAATGTGATCCTTGCCCTTAAGAAATTTATCTAGTAGAGAAACTAAGACGTGTATGCAAATAACTGTGATACACAGTAAAATATGGTAAGTACCATAATGGGGAATAAAATGTGTTTGGTAAGTAGGATGTTTATTGATATGCTAATTGATAAATCAATAGAAATTTCTTGTCTTTTACTATGTATGAGATGAATTCTGTGTTTTTATCTTTTTTGGTGACCTGTAGTGGTTTCCCACCTTCTGTTAGAAAACATTTTGATATGCCTGTTTTGACTTTGTATAGAATATTAATGAATTTAATGAAATAATAAAATTTCAGGAAATTCACTTTATCCATGGTACTTCTATTAATAAATTTTTTTTCTCAAAAGTTTTTTAATCAGGTTCTGATGCTTGGGAAAACATCTATCAGCGATTTGTCAGAGCATGTCTTTGACTTAATTTTGGAGCTCTATAATATTGATAGTCATTTGCTGCTCTCAGTTTTACCCCAGCTTGAATTTAAATTGAAGGTAACTATTGTAAAAACATGGTTTTATCAACTAGATTATCAAAAACCATTATTTGTGGCTTTTTAATCCTTCAGTGGTTTTAACTGAAGGTTCTAAGTGTGATGGTGTATTACTGTTACTTATTTACATGTTTGTGCCTTGCCTGTTTGTGTATTGCTAGTGGCTGTCATGGTGCCTAGCAGATTGAATCTGCTTATAATTAATGATTAGCAGGATGAAAGTTTTCCAGTTGATGTTTTCTGGGTTGTGACTAATTTTTTCGTTTCTAAGGCATAGTTT
The DNA here is from genome assembly GCF_029378745.1 of Bos indicus. NCBI lineage: Eukaryota > Metazoa > Chordata > Mammalia > Artiodactyla > Bovidae > Bos > Bos indicus. Next base: position 28,254,949 of record NC_091771.1, on the reverse strand, counting down.
ATAGTGGTTCCCCAGACCCTTTGATTGTGCCATAAAAATGGTTTAGAGTCTGTTATCCACATAGGGTGAAATCTTTTTCTTTATGAGTGTTATCTTTGCTTGCCTAGCCTGTATCGAAAGAGCCTTTGCTTTTCAGATGACTTTCTAGAATCTATTGCCTTGGCATTAAATTATGCCATCAAATTGAGTTTCATTTGCAGGTTTGGGGCATATTTTTCTCTCTCAGATTGTTACATAAAGATTAAATAAATCTGGTTATAATTAATACTTTTTGATGAACCGCACTGTACCACCCAGAAAAGTTGTTAAATGATTTATGTGTTGTTTCTTGTTTCTAAAATTTTGAATTTGTCTCTTTGAAAGCTACAGAATAATCTGTGTTGATAGTGTAATTACCCCCAAAATGCAGCAAATAATTATTTTATTCTGGGTATCTTTTTGATGTATTTGCCAACTGAGCCATTTGATTCACTAGCCTTCCTATGCCTCCTCTTTTCATATCACTAACAATTTTGATGAGGCTGAAGGCAGTCATACCTTTAATTATTTGTTGGCTTGATTTCATCTAATAAAAATATTAAATACTATAAGAAATATAAGAATAAGAAATTAGCATTGCTGCTTCCAGTAGATTTAACATCCATTATGGGAGGGAGAGGAAAAATCCATATCTAATAAGAGGCCGGATATTATAAGTATCATAAAAGATACAAACAGCATACAGTTAAAGCAAAGGGAACAGCATGCAGAAACACAGAGAGGTAGGAAGGTGCTGATTGAATTTGCAGAACACGAATTACAGTTTCGTGGTTGCATAAAGTCAGTTTAAATCATCCTTGTCTGCCCATTAGAATCTTTACCTGTGGAGCCTTAAGAAACAGACAGATGTGCAGGCATTAACCTAAATCAGAATTTCAGGCAGTGGAGTTCAGAGATGAGTTTTTGGTTAGCTGTTTTTATTTTTAAAAGCTTACAGGTCATTCTAATGTTCAGTCAGGTTTGAAATGTACTTTTTTGGAGGAATAGCGAAAGAAATAATAAAGAGGAGTCAGGTCATATCATAGTCTTTAAATGCTTGGCTTTGGCATTGGTTTAAAATTTTAAAAGAAATCTATACAGTGCCATCTAAGTAACTTGATTATTAATGCTTTGTAACAGTCTCACATTTTGTGTTTAAGTCTAGTATTGTGGCTGGCTCATTCATTTAAATGTTGTCATGTATTAGAGGCACCAAAATCAATAATGAAGTTTGATTTCTTATCTGCAGAGTACTGTGTTGTATGTATAACAGAGACTTTAGTTTTCTTATCTGTGAGGCTTCATCACATTGTTAAACACCATTAGGAATCTGCTGTATGTAGATGAACTGACTCTCCTTTTGGGAGATTTAGTGCTTATTTATTTCTACAAAGGGCTTAAACAGTCATACATAATTCTCTCTTTACTGTAGGCTTGGCCTCTGTCAGTGTCTATTCTTAAAAACCACAGATAGTTTTTCAAGGGTCCCAAGTTGGTTTGATGTGAATTAGTTTTTGATTTTGAATGGAAACAAGCCTCAATTGTAGGCCAAGCCATTAAGTGTTAATCAAACTTGGGGGTGAATTTTCATGTAGAGGAGTACTCCTTTAATGTAATTTGAGATGATTAGAGCATTGAAGATAACATTTAATTCTGTGAAAAATATATTGAACATTTTTTTGTGTATAATTTTTCAACTGAAATTCATAGGAAGTTTTCAAGGTTTTTTAAGGGAAATAATGGGAAAAATTATTCTGAGTATATCTACCTCATGGTTGTAAAGCTGTGGTTGTGTTTTGTTTTAGAGCAATGATAATGAGGAACGTCTTCAAGTTGTTAAACTACTGGCAAAAATGTTTGGGGCAAAGGATTCAGAATTGGCTTCTCAAAACAAACCACTTTGGCAGTGTTACTTGGGCAGGTATATGATTTTGGTGTCCTATTTTAAAGTAATATGTGTTTATGTCTACTTATTAATTTAAAACAACATCCACATTTAGGATTTTTTTGTAAATGAAGGATTTTGTATTTTGAAATTTTTGATGCTGATAGTGATTGGCCATGTTTACAAATTCCCCTTCTTTGTCTTCAGAAAAATTTTTTTTTTTAGTAATTTTTAAAAGATGATATATTTAAATTAAAAAAAAGATGATATATTTAAATAGCCATCTTACAAAGTATTATAATCATGAAATGGAAGTGTATTATTACATAGCGGTGATTCATTCCAACTGCAAATACATCATTGTGAGATATAGCCCCTCCACAAAAAAAAATTATATTTAGTTAGATTATTTGGAGATTTGTAAGGATAAGAGTATCCATAGAATGGGTAAATAAATGATTGTGTATGTTTCCCCTACTAACCTCCTTTCTACATTTCTTATGATAATGAAGAATTGATAATCTGGGCTTTCTTGTATGCTTTTAATGATCTACAAACCTTCTGAAATTGGTTGCAAAATTTGAATGTGTTTGTGTATTTTTTTGTGTGAGGAATTTATTACTTTTCTAAAGATGTCCCTGATCTTGAATATATTAAAACCACTTCTCAGTGTCCTGGCTGAAACCTACTTTGACCTTGAGGATAGAGGAGGATTCCACCCCCCACCCCCTCTTTTTTTATTATGCTTATAACAAATAATGCAGTTAAGTCATAAATAAACAAGTAAATAAGATTGAATCTTATTCTATTTTCTTTGTATTGAAATATTTGCATTGTTACTGCCATTTTTCTTTCTATTTCACTACCAGAGCCATCAGTGATTATAATACATTTAATCTCTTCTGGACTTGTTTTTTCTAATTTGTTAAATGAAGAGATAAGCCTTTATACATTTAAGCGCTAAATTTTTTTTTGATTTCTTATTTCTTATGTAGCTCAATAATAATATTTAACAAGGCGTGTTAAACTGATAAATCTTAGACCATTGTCATTTTGAGTTTGATTTCTGGATTTTTTCACCTTAATAAGCAAGAGGGCACAATATTTTATGTTTAAATTATGCAACTACTAATAAAGTCAAAATGTATTTTATTTGATGTGTTAAAAACAAAAAATATAATTTTACGTAAAGACATTTAATATATCTTTAAATCAGGACTTGGATTCACCAGACCATTGTAGAATTTTAATTTAAATTTGTTACCTTTTTATTATATTGTAGTTTTTCCTTGTATTATTAATGGCATAAACAATCATATATTACCCATTTTAAGGAGCTAGAGTATTTATTTAAAGATGTCTTTTAATGGTTAAATGGTACATGTTTAGTTGAGAAGGTAGAGTACATAGATTGAGTATTTAGATTCAAATTACTCAGGAAACCATATGAGAATAAAGACTAGATTTTATGTAACTTTTTTTGAGTATACTTCATGAAGCATTTTGTTTCCCATAATATTAAGCTTTTATGAGTAATTTGTTACTCATTCAGTAGACTGCTATTTATCTTTTTGTTGCTAAATTTTATCTCTTACGGTATTAGGTGGTATAAGATTGGGAAACTTTTTGATCTCTGAGAATTAAGACATCCAAAAATGTTGAATGGAAAATCTTGTTCTTCTTACTCAATGTATTTTTTTTTAATCTCTGTTTTGTACTTCATAATGAATTTAGGTATATTATAGGCTTTGAACATTGGTGGTTTAGAGATAACTAGACTATATGTTTCCTGATGGAGGAACATGATACTGTATCCAGTAGTTTTGCTTTAAAAAAAATGAACCTGAATATGATCAAATCTGTAGACCTGATTACTAATTTGCAGGATTTAGGAGAGAGGGGAACCTGGTAGTTGACATCAGAATGATAAGATTAGTACAGTCTAAACTGTGAAAAGCCACTACATACATAAACACAAAACAGTTGGTTCACCAGGTTATAAGGGAAAAGAAAAAGAGAGGGGAAATACAAAAGTTAAAGATAGTTAACACATCAGCCAAAAAGTTTTAACTTTCCAGAGATGCATACTGAGATACCTACATTTTTATGTAAACATTTGATGTTAATATTTTAAATTTTTAATATTTTTTAATATTTTAATTTTTGAATTAATTTTAATATTTAAAATTTTAATAATTAAATCTTTAATATTTTGAAAACGTGAGAGTCATTAATTTAGTTGATGTTAGTGTAATGTTAGTTAATGTTAGTGTAAATAATTATGATGGTTAACTATAATAGATAGAAGTAATTATTGGCACAATTTTAAAGTCATAAAATAATACAGGGTTTAGTACAGGATCTGTGAAACATTTGTGAATGTTCTCTATTTAAGAAAGAATAATTTGAGGAAGAGTTCTCATTTCAATATGGGATTTAATAATGTATCCATGAACTATGTATATACTTAACACTTGCATAAGCATATATATTTGAAAGTATAATATTTATAGGAAAAATTTTGTCATTCCAGTTCTTATTTTTGAGCCAAATGTGTATTGTTTAAACATGCTGCCAAAAGTACATAGTTCTCACAGGAGATTGACCTAGTTTAATATAAAGGTTCCATAGCATTTGTACATACATAGTTTACAAATCTTTGTTAAGATATTCTTTTATGCTTTGAATTATGCTGTATAAAGTATTTTTTCTTTTAATTAGAGAAATAAATATAAATCAAGTGCAGATTGAACACATCTGTTTCTCTTATACTAAAGATTACTCTGTGCTTTTGTATTTTTTCAGGTTTAATGATATCCATGTACCAATCCGCCTGGAATGTGTGAAATTTGCTAGCCATTGTCTCATGAACCATCCTGATTTAGCAAAGGACTTAACAGGTAGTTTATACCCATAATGGCAAATATTCCTTGGTGCTCTTTGGAGAAAAAAAAAAGGCTTTATGTATAGGACAAAAACCTTCTGTTTTGTACCTTTTTTGTGATTTTAGTGGGTGAAGTCTTCAAATTCACCATCATGGTAGTTACTCTCTGAAGCTGGAATTTTGCCTCCTAGTACATAGGCTACAATCACACACATAAAAAGTAGTGTTATCAGAGGCAGTGTTGGTTTCTTAATTTAAGAACAATTCTGAAAGTATTTCAGACATTCAGATTTGAATAGGTCTTGACTTTGAATACATTATAAGACTTCAGTGGTCTTTAATATTTTGAAAACTTATGTGAGAGTCATTAATTTATAAACTAACCATGCTTAATGGAGATAACTTTCCTGAAATCTGTAAATTCATAAGGTATTTCACTTTTTATAGTAATGGGAATATTATGTATCTGCTGCTAAGTCGCTTCAGTCGTGTCAGACTCTCTGCAACCCCATAGACGGCAGCCCACCAGGCTCTGCCGTCCCTGGGATTCTCCAGGCAAGAACACTGGAGTGGGTTGCCATTGCCTTCTCCATTGTGTGAAAGTGAAAGTGAAGTCGCTCAGTCACGTCTGACTCCTAGCGACCCCATGGACTGCAGCCTACCAGGCTCCTCCATCCATGGGATTTTCTAGGCAAGAGTACTGGAGTGGCTTGCCATTGCCTTCTCATTATGTATCTAACTGTTGCCAGATATGAAATCATGAAATAGTTCAGAAAATATAGATGAATATAGCAGCCACTGTCTTCCTCAGAAATGTTAGTATTTTGCTGTATTAGTTTAGGAGATTAAAAGAGAAAAAGAAAATACATTGTAGATACAGTTGAAACACTTTTCACAAGGGATTCTTTTTTCCTACTTTAAGTAACTTCTCTATTAAATTTGGTCTACAACCTGTTCATGTTTTTCTATGTTGCATGTGTACATATCTATAAATTATATGTAGTATTCTTAAAGTGATTTAAAAATTTTATTGAAAATATATATTGAATTTGACATAGTTGAACTTATTCCTATGATCTTATTTTGTGTTTTCTATTTTACACACCTATTCTTTGCTTCTCTTATTTCTATTTTTCCTCTCATCTGCTCAGTGTATTTTCCTTCTCTTTTTTCTGTTTTTATCCCCATGGGCCTGAAAGTTACATTCTCCTTCATGCTTTCACCGCATAGTTGACTAATTAAGTCTAAAGTTAATCAGAATACTAGCTTCTTTCTGAGCAATCAAGGACCCTTGAATACTTGAACTCTGAGCAGTCTCTTCCCCAACTTTCATATTATTGGTTATTATTATTGGGTTGGCCTTCAGGTTTTTAACTTAAAAATAAAACACACACTTTGCATTTACCAAAAACTTTATTAAACTTTATATTCACTGTGAACTTTATTTAACTTCATATTCACTGTTTCGTTTCCCAACCTTCTACCATTTTTCAGGCAACTTCATAATTTCATCTTTTCAAAACTTTATCTTTTTGAGCAAACAACTGTTTCAGGTGCCTTTTACAGTTATCCACAGAATTGAAAATTTTTTTTTGTAAAGACTGAAATAAATGGAAAACCAAAGGTACAATGTCTGGTGAATAATGCAAGGAATCAGAACTTCCCAGCCAATCTGTAACAGTTTTGGCCTGGTCATCAAGGAAGCATGCAGTCTTGCATTATCCTGATGGAAGACTGTGTTTTCTGTTGACTGATTCCAGATGCTTTTTGTTGAGTGCTGCTTTCAGTTGGTCTAATTGGGACCAGTACTTGTTGGGATTAATTATTTGGTTTTCTGGAAGGAGCTTATAATAAAGGACTCCCTTCCAGTTCCACCATATATACAGCATCACCTTTGGATGAAGACTGGCCTTTGGTGTCTTGTTCTGCAATTTCTTCTGTTCTGTATTATTGTACTGTATTATTGTATTGTATTATTGTATCCACTTTTCATTGCCTATCACACATACTGTCTTTCTCACTGTTTGAAATAATTCCATTTGGTAGAGAATGCTCAAGGTGGAGGAGCTTAGGACCTGGGCATTGGTTTTATGAGCTTTTACATTGTATTTGTTAACTGTTCATTTATTGAGTAGTAAATCCATTTACAATCATAAGCACTGTGTGTTGTTTATAGACATGGCTATATATGTTACTCCAGATCTGAACAACAAAATTATATCTTACTAGTCTTCTAATTAAAAAGCTGAATAATAATTTATGTTCACTTGTGGTGAAAGTGAAAATGAAGGTGCTCAGTCTTGTCCGATTCTTTGCAACCCCATGGACTATAGCCTGCCAGGCTCCTCCATCCGTGGGATTTCCCAGGGAAGAATACTGGAATGGATTGCCATTTCCTTCTCCAGGGGATCTTCCCGACCCAGGCATCAAACCTGGGTGTCCTGCATTGCAGGCAGACTCTTTACCATCTGAGCCACCAGGGAATATATTCATTTATGGTACCTCTTCCTTAAGCCTAATAATATATCATTACTGAAGATTGTTCATTTTTTTTTTTTCAGTTTTCTCAGTGCCAGATCTGAACTCCCATGTTTTTTGCTTTAATATTCTCCTCCAGTCTCTCATAATTGCTTAATGTTTCATTTCTTCTGTCATCCCTTTGGTCTTTCTTTTAGTTGAGTTAAGTGGAATTGTCTTATGCTCTTGCCTGTAATCCTGTTTTTTTGCTGCCATTAAATTAACTTAATCTTTCAATAACCTCACTAAGGGTTTGCTTAGTTAAGGGAGATAGAAACTTATATTCTCTAGTCTTTTCCCAACAGAACCACTTGACTTGAATATTTTAACCATTAAAAAAAAAGTGAAATATTGATATACTTCTTGATTCATTTATGTGGCTTGTTGAATTAATGAGCCTAGGAACTCCTAAGTCATCCACCCTGCCCCATAGATGGGGAGGGGATTTACTACTCAGTTGCATGTAAACTACTGTATTTTGACTGAAGGACTAACCTTCCTTCCTTCTTCCTTCTCTTTCTTCCTTTCTGTCTCTCCTGCTACTAATATTTTTTGAAACATTAAACTTTCTACTTAGGTTTTGTTGTGGTTGTGGTTTACTTTCAAAGGTCTTATGCAATCTTTTAAGACATTTTAATTATCAAAGTTCCATTTTAATAAAATAAAATTTTATCTTTCAGAGTATCTTAAAGTGAGGTCACATGACCCTGAAGAAGCTATTAGGCATGATGTTATTGTGTCTATAGTTACAGCTGCTAAAAAAGATATTCTTCTGGTCAATGATCACTTACTTAATTTTGTGAGAGAGAGAACATTAGACAAACGGGTAAGTAGGAATAATAATTACTAGTAGGTTTGTATTTTGAATACTCGAAGTTTTAATAGAGTTTCACTTGCAAATATTGAGATTTAAATGAAATTAGCTCTTTTTTGGGGGGCAGCATTTTAATATCTAAAATAATGTTTATAAGAAGGTTTTACATTTTGTTACATTAAATTTTGTTCATATTATTTGTTCATCCTCAAATGGGACAGGTCTAAGTGGTAGATTAGTCAGATATTTAACCTGTACACTAATCTTAATAAGTGACTTTGTAAAGAACTCTGACACAACTTCTCTTTTTCCTTTCATACGGGTATCAATTCATAGTCCTCTAGCTGATTGTATTATAATTTCTATGGAATAGAAAATAAAAGATGTTTTCAACATGGCAAAGCTAACCCGAGCAGAGCAGCATGCTTCTCGCCTACTTTCCATGACCCCAGACCTTCTTCCTTGAGCACCAAATAGCTCCACTCATTAGTTAGTGGCTTTCGAACAGGGGACTGACTGTGTCTTGATGTGTTTGTATTCCTTGTTGCCTCGAATGTATTCGGTGCTTAGTATTTCAGTGAATATTCATTCTCCCCTCCTCCCCATTGCCTTTCCTTCATGGCATGGATTTTATAGACTTAGACTTAAGAGTAATTTTGGTGAAAGATGAAAATCTTTGATGTATTTAGGGGTTAATTGGCAAAGAAAGCAGGAGGCTTGTTGGTAGCTATGAATAACTTTAACCAGGCAAATACTTTACAACATTTTGACAGTTGCTTACAGGGTTGATTGTGCTCTCTTCATCATTTAATTCTCTTTGATCATGCTGGTTGTGGGTGGAGAATAGATGGACAGGAGTTGCATGGTTTTCTTGTGAAATCTGTAGGTATTCAGAGCAACTTATAAGTTTAGACTTGTCTTTATTGAATATATCAGTAGGGTACTAAACAATGAAAAGGCCAAAAGTTGTAAAGGAAGAAAAAGAGGTTTGCATCATGCTAGGGTGACAGCCTTCCGAGTAATCTTTTTCATGGTCAGAGTTCGTGTGTTGTTGGGATCATGCTTCACATGTGTTTGATCATCGTGTTGTGTTCATTGTAGGACTGTTGGGGTCATTCTCTATATATTGAATACCAAAATGTTGTTAAATGTATTTACATTATTGGCAGTATTACAATTTGCTCTGTATCTTTAAATTCTCCCTAAAACACCAGTTTCAGGAACTAGAGGTAAAATAGGAAATTGGATATACAGTTTTTACAAATGTATTGAATTTTGAGTAAAGCTTTTGAAGTCTTTTATTTCAGTGTTTTTGCAATGGATGGACGAAATAAGGACTACTCTTTACTGTAATTAAAAGAGAAACCAAAAGAAAAATGTTGCTATGACTGCAAAGGATAAATGAATAGTCTTTGCAGATTCGTGAAGTTCTAAATATTACTAACATCCTACTGATTACAGTGCTGTAAAATTTAAGGTTAATCTCATACCGAGATAATTAATGTTAGATATATAGCAGATACGTACTCATTTAAAAAAATAGTTTGAATATGTTATTCTGACACCTGAATGTCTTTCCCAGGTAAATGAACCACTAATGTGTCTTTACATTCAGCATCTGATAAAGCCACTATTCTATGTACCTTTACAAGTATGTTTAATATAGACCATAATTTGGAAAAATTCTATAAGGAATAGCGCTTAACTGTCTTTGCCTTTTAAAAGTTGGTGTAACATGTTTTCCCTCACTAATTCTAAATGACATTAAGTAGATTGTGATTAAAATTTGTTTTTAGAGGTTGGTAAGGGTCTAAGATATCAAAAGTGAAATTGCTCAGTCGTGTCCGACTCTTTGCGACCCCATGGATTGCAGCTCAAGAGGCTCTTCTGTCCGTGGGATTTTTCCAGGCAAGAATACTGGAGTGGGTTGCCATTTCCTTCTCCAGGAGATATCAAAGCATTAAAATTATTTATATATTAATAGATGTCTATGCTTGATGCAGTAAATATTAAAATAGTAGTTGTATTTTTTCATAGTTATTGCAAATTAACATCTAGTAAGTGAGGTATGATTAAAATATATTGTGTAAAGTAAATAAAAAAGGGGGTAACTAAACTTGAAGGAATTAATATAAGGAGGCATTTTTGAATTATTAAAAAAAATGTTTTTATTTTAAGTGGAGAGTACGCAAAGAAGCCATGATGGGACTTGCCCAGATTTATAAGAAATATGCTTTACAATCAGCAGCTGGGAAAGATGCTGCAAAACAGATTTCATGGATCAAAGACAAATTGCTCCATATATATTATCAAAATAGTATTGATGATAGGTAAGTTAAAAAGACCATAAGTAAAATGTTTGGTGCTTTTTGGTTTTATATAACTTGTTGAGCTGTTGTTTTAGGTGAACTATTTTCTTTTTTTTATAACTTTAAACTCCATCTTTAGGTTTTACTGCAAGTTAAAAATTTTGAGTGACTAGTTGCTTTCCTGCCAAAGCCATAAATGAAGTAGTGATGTACATATAACTTTAGGGATGGATACATCTTTTATGGTCATTTTCATATACTGTATTTTAATGGAGTAATATTTGAAAGTAGAAATGTATGCAATTATAATTTAAATTTTGTTTCATAGGTAATTGTATTATAAGGATTCACATTGTTTTTCAAATAAAAGTCAAATATACACCTTTTATATTTAGGCATTTTAAATAAAAACAGTTCCTACTTAAGGCTAAAAAATAATTTATAAATTTATATATAAAAACACATTATCTGAATATAGTCTTTGTGTTTTTTTATTCCAGTATATAAGATTAGATATTGTATGGAACCTATCCGTTCTATAGTTAGTAGACTTGTAAATCCTGCTTGCAGTCTGCATTGACTTGATGAATTTTTAGTGGGGTCCAAATGATCTTACCCATAAGGATCAAAATAAGAAAATTAAGAACCAGTAGAACATCTTAGAATTTTAAGAGGTATAGGAAGTAGAAACTCTTAGGTTGATACTATCTAAGAAATTTCACAGTTACTATTTTTAAAAAATTGACATTTTTAAGCTTTTTGAGCATGTGACAATGCACAGAGATTTGCATTTTGATTTGGTAGCTCCCCTTTCCCCTATTCTTTTTGTTCATCTAGGTCGTTTTTCATGATGATCACTATGGAAACTCAGAAGACAAATATTTCCTTGTTAGTTTTAACTTAGATTAGAATTTGTCACTTGGAAAGTTCTAGTGTAGTTTTTTAACCCTTTATTATTTAGCTAATGAAATTGATCCCCTAGTACATAACTTGCCCAGGGTCATGCAGAAGTAGCTATCTTTGCTAGGTATAGGAGCTTTCTTGTATATCCAGCTACCATTTTTTTTGTGGGGTGGGGGAGGCTCTTCTTGTTAAAGAAATCTTTTGATTTGCAAATCTCATCTCCACTCAGAAAGAAGAAGCTCTCTTATATGTATTTTTATATGTTTTAGAAATTTATATACATATGTAATACATATATTTATAGAAATTAATAGAGTACTTTATGTTTTTTCATAGATTGCTTGTTGAACGGATCTTTGCTCAATACATGGTCCCCCACAATTTGGAAACAACAGAACGCATGAAATGCTTGTATTACTTGTATGCCACCCTGGATTTAAATGCAGTGAAGTATGTTTCAAATGTCAAACTCTGTTCTCTCCATCTTTTGCAGTATACTGGATTTTATGGAAATGAAAACAACTGTATTTTTAATGTCGACAGTTTATGTAATGTACATTGTTTAAATGGTCAGACACAATAGAATACTTGGATATTTTTTCAGAAAGTACTGCTACTAACATGGGATTAACAAGGATTTTTGTAACTAATTGAAAAACAGCTGATTGATTGGGTAGCTTTTAGGATTTAGTTTTTTCTGTTATCTCAAGAAATATTGATGTATTTTTTGTTTTTTGCTTATATTCCTTAAGGCATCAGAAGGGTCCATATTGTGAAAGTAGTACTTTCTTATTTTTACCTGATACTGATTTGAATTATAGTGTAAACCAGTAGGATACATATTTTTGTGCTGCATAATCTCAACAGGTGTTATAGTTTTGCATAAATGTAAGCAAAGATATATTTTTATGACCATGTTTCATTCAAAAAGTGCTTTTGACGGCCTTTGTAAAGAATTGGCACTTTGTACATGGAAGAGCAATTGCCAGTTGAATTGTACTGAGGCTTAGGAAATTGAGGCCTGGAGATTGATATGCTCTAGGTTTCAGAAAGTATAGATCCTTAGTATTCTAGTAAATGGGTAACTTAACCCTCAGCTAATGGGGTTTACAGATGAAGAAATTAGAAGTCTAGGGAGCTGTACCTAATTTTCATTCCTGTCACAGCTTAATGGGATTTTTCACTTCACTTCCCCCATGGAAATTGTTACATGTCTGTTTATATCTTTTACAGAAATGTAGAGAAAAAGATTGTAGGAGAGAAAATGTACATTTCTTAATATTGACTGTATTTCAGGCACAGGAATGTATGTTAACTGTGTCTGCTTTCCTGCTGCAATTGGCAGAGTTGGGTAATTTCAGCAGGGACCTTATGACCCACAAAGCTTGTGAAATTTACCATCTGGCCTTTTACAGAAAAAACTTGGCAACTCCTAGCATAAGTGATATTTTTTCTGTTTTCCACGTGATAAACTGAATCCCACAGAGATCAGTTAACTTGCATAAAATTATGCAAGTAGTAAGAGACAAGGCCAGAATTTGAATTCAGTTCTACCTGGTTCCAAAACTCATTCTTTTTCCATGCATATTGTAAAATATGTTTCCACTGTATTTAATTGATTGTAAAACCTTAAGTTTTCATATGCCAACATCTCTGAAATTGGAATACATCCTTTTCTTCATGGTGCAGTTGATGGCCTCTTAGCATGGATGAGGTATGATATATATATGTATATCCCTTTTGGAACAAACTATTTTAAGTCACAGCCAGTCTAGATGCCTTGAGTCAGTTCAGCTGTCATTCATGAGTAGTAATGAATTACAGACATTTTTAAGCAAAAAGTGAGAGTTCACCACTCATAGATCCTACTTGAAAAAATTACTAAAGAATAAAAAAGGAAACTAAATCCAGAAGGAATAGGATAGTTTTCTTAAACGAGTGTTGGGATCTATATTAAAAAGTAGGTTAGCATCTAGGCTGACATTGAGTCAACCTACAACAATTTGTGAGCTCGTGAGAGTCCCTGGGATACCCTTTTCTTTCCCTGGGAGGGGGCACACTGTCAGATAACAACATGTTAAGATGGCAGGTAGTGTTCTGATGTTCTTTCGTCGTATAAGAGTGAGGACAGATATGACATGTTGATTAATTAGACCAGCTATACCTATTAAAAATTTGAGTCACCCCTAAAAAAATTTGAGTGTATAACTTGCAAACCCATAGGAGCAAACAACTAATGAAACCGTTAATACCAGAAATGGAAAAGACAATTTAAAAATTTGTGAATAGAATACACAAAACATAAATGTTTCAGAACTAAAATAATATACTGAAAATATATTTTGAGATATACTGAAAAATAATTTCATGGAAAAGCTGAAAGTAAATTCCAATCTGTAGATCAATTGATTTCTACAAAAATGGCTGATTAGTGCATGAATACTTATCTCTTTTAAGTTAAAATAAGTAAGGTAGGTGTGTGTGTGTGTGTGTGTGTGTATAACATTTTTGAAATTATTTTTTAAATCAACTTTTTGTAAAGTTTCTTGATACGTTCTATAGACTAAAACATTTGTCAGGTATGTGCACAATATATCTTAGAGCTTATAGTTATGTTTTTAACAATGCTTATGATGTCTTAGCACATATGAAAGTTTTAATTTTATTTATTTTTTATTTATTTATTTTTTTCTGCAGTGGTTTTATTTTTTTTTTAATTTTATTTTAATTTTTAAACTTTACATAATTGTATTAGTTTTGCCAAATATCAAAATGAATCCATCACAGGTATACATGTGCTCCCCATCCTGAACCCTCCTCCCAAAAGTTTTAATTTTAATATAACCAAATATATCAGTCTTTTTCGGTTTTGCTTGTGCTCTCTCTGCATTTTAAAAATTCTTTTCTATGCTGAGGTTAATTTGTTGTTTTATATTTTTGAATAAAATTTTAAAGATTTGCTTTTCAGATTGAGATCTTTATTCTTCCTGTAATTTATTTTTTGCATGATGTAAAATAAAAATCTTATATTATTTTCTACATGGATATTCAAGTCCATTATTCTCTCTAATGACTTCCCTGTAATACCCACACTCTCAAGTTTCTATACAACTGTGTTATCCATTTGTGAGTTCTCCATTAATTTGATTTGTCTCTTTGTCTGTTACTTCCTATTAATCAACTTTTTCGAATTAACTGACCAACTATATACCTGATGGTTTTTAACAGTTTATTACTTATTCTTTACGTTTTGTCTGTGGTTATTTTCTCCAAAAGTCTTTACATTCACTGTCATGAAGTATTTTATGCACCCAAAGAAATGATGAGTTTTGAAGCATAGTAATAACTGTCTATGAATCTACCACCCACCCTCTTTCATCCTCCTTCCTCTCAGGAAACCACTAACCTTAATTTTGTGTTTCTCATTTCCTTTTAAAGAATGGTTTTATTATATGTATATATGTATCCCTTAGTTATATATTTTTTGGTTTTGATCATTTTTGAACTTTATAAAAATGGAGTGATTGTGGGTATACTCTTCTGCGATTTTTTTTCCACACCATTCTATAATGTTCCTAAACTTCATCCACTCTCTCTACAGAGCTTATGGGTCATTCATTTTCACTGAGGTATTGAATTACTTTGTCATTATTCCACGGTTTTATTCCATCATCTTGACATTGCAGATCTGAGTGCATGGAAAGAATGGACATTTGTGTTGTTTCCATTTTTTAATAATGCAAATAATGCCTCTGGGAACATTTTCCAGTTTAGTAAACATGCAAGAATTTCTCTGAGGTATAGTTGTGAATGGTTCTCAGATTTGACTACATATTGGAATCATTTGGAAAGGTTTAAAAAACACTGACACATGAATCTCACCCTCAGTTTGTCATTTAATTTGTCTAGTTTGTAGTGTGTGCATTGGGGTTTTTAGAAAAGCATTTCTGGGGATTCTAATGGGCAGACAAGGTTTAGGATCATTGGAGTTACAGCTATGAGTGGAACTGCTGAGGATGCACATTTCCAGCATTATAAACTAGTCAAATCATTTTCCAGTATGATTATACTAATTTATACTCTTGCCAGTGGTTTCTAAGTTTCTCCATCCTCTGTCTGGCATTTTATTTTTTGTGAATCTTTTGGGTATGAAATTTTGTCTCATTTTCTTTCCATTGTCCTGAATACTAATGATGTTGATGTTTTACTTAATGTTTCTGATTTCACCACAGTGCTCACTACTCTGTATTATAATGCCTGTCCTACTTCATTCATTTGTATTACCATTCAAACCCAGAAAGTCATTTGAATTTATGACCTCTAATTAGTTTGAATGGTATTTAAAATAGCTCCTGTGTAACAAGCAGGTTCCTGCTAAGAATTTGTTTGGTAAGGATTTTTATTTATTGAAAGAGCCATATATTTTATTCTGTGATGACGTTCTTTTGGGGGAGACAATGTATCTTCTGTATTTTAGACTTTTTGATATGTACCCACTTTTGGGTCACTAAGTTAACTGAGTATCTTGATGATTAGAGAGGAGAACTGAGGCAGCTTGCGTGCCCTCTGATCATGCTGTGTATTCCCACCTCCTCCAAGTTGCCCAGAGCAGCTGTTATCCGTGAGAGTAAGTGGTACTATCAGGTGTCCTGGTGGTGTCTTCTCCTTCATCGATCAGACTCTTCTTCTAGACAGTTCTGTACTGCTGAGTCTGACGGGTAGTTTGCCATTTGAGAGCAGAAGATTGGAGGAGAGGTTCTCGTTAACATTTGACAGGTTTCTATAGCTCAGTGGCAGTTCTGTTTCTTTGAAATGACACAAATGTAGTGCATTGGTGCAAATGAGGAGAAGCCCGGGTGAGGGGACTAGTTGTCTACTTAAAATGTCACTTAATCAAAAAAAAAAAAAAAAAAAAAAGTCAACAAATGTAAGAGTATCCAGGCTCTAGTCAGATTTTTCACTTTTATTTAGTGACAGAGCTGGAATTCAGACTAATATTGAATGAATGGATGGATACTTGTCTTCCTAGTACAGTAATACTGCTTCCACTAGTACAGTTTTTTTTCCCTTAAGTGCTGTTTAGAAAGGCAAAACACAAGGACACATTGTCTTTGCTGCTTAATATAATTTGATTAAAATGCTTGAGGGGGTGCCCCTCCTGATTGTTACAGTACAAATTCTTGGTATGTAATGGTCACTTTTTGACTTAAGCTGCAACTGTTATAGTTTATAATAAGCTTTAGAATTACTTAAGATTTCATCTTTAAATTAATAAACAACTATAATAGGTAAGATAATTTCTTTTTTATTTTTCTGCTTTAAGTGAAAGCAAGTTTCAAAATCCAGGGCGTTTTAGGGTTACAAGTAGTGATAAAATGTGTAGGTATGGAGAGAATTAATTGACTTTGGGGTTCAGAAGTAATTTCACAGATGACTGCTCTGTTTCTTTCAAAATTATTGTTTTAATTACATAACTGCTACTTTGCTGTGAGACTTTTTCAGTCCTCTGGATAATGTTCATTTTTCTTTTGATGTTTGCATTCTTGAAATGTGCCTGTTCAACTTTAGGGAACTTCAGTACCTTGGAAACAGTAAAGTATAGTATTTTAAGATGAAAATGCCCCAGTACTGTTGTTTTGCTAGTACCATTTATAAGGGACTACTATAAAGGAATTTGTGTCCAAATTTCTGCTAATTTATCTCCTTTTTAAAAAAATACAAAAGTACTTTTAAGACACGCTGTTGAGAATGAAAACATTAAGCAGATAATTGCTTTGTCTATCAAAAGAAAATGAATGTTTTTACATGGTTTATATATGTCTGCATTAAATTATTGTCTCAGAGCAGTGCTTTGTATTTGTGATAATGGAGTTAATAGAAAGTATGTGCTCAGTCGTGTCTGACTCTCTGCGACCCTGTGGACTATAGCCCACCAGGCTCCTCTGTCGATGGAATTTTCCAGGCAAGAATCCTGGAGTGGTTGCCACTTCCTTCTCCAGGGGATCTTTCTGACCCAGGGATGGAACCTGAGTCTCTTTGGTCTCCTGCATTGACAGGCAGATTCTGTACCACTCGTGCCACCTGGGAAGCCCCAATAGAAGTATAGATAATTGAAAACAATAATGAGAAGTAGTATTTGGTTTTGGAAAATTTCTTTTTTAAAATTTTAAATATAAATGGTTCTGATATACTATAACTCAGCATTTAAATAACATTAACTGCTCTCTGTGGTTTATATATATTTTATATATAAATATAAATTTCTTATATAAATCTCTTTTTTAAATTTCTGCCCGAAAACAATAAAAGTGTTATGGGGACATCAAAATTTTTGCTGTGTAAGATGAATATTCACTTATATAACAATATAATTTATAAATAACTAATAAAGTATATAATGTATATTATGTAAAATTATGATATTTTTCTTTCAGGAAAAAGTATCCCCATTATCTCAGAGCTCACTGTTTTCTGTCTTTTATTCCTTTTCATCCTACCTACTGCAAGATATTATTCCATTAAATATTGCTTTATTTCTCAAGTTTGTAATCACCTCAGTTAATTCCTATGCCCTTGCCTGCAAATGTGTTCCAGTTAATGAGAAATTTTCCCTATTTCTATACAAAAGGAAAAACAATCACCACTAATCCCTTTCTTTTGATATGCGCATCTCCCCAAATGTTATTATCTCTTCTATTTGACTCCTCTCTCTCTCTCCATGTATCATCAGTTGTTTAGCTCCTGTAACTTTTACCCTATCTTTGTCATCTCCTTTTATAATCTGAACTTATAGAAAAAAATAATATAGTTGGAATATCCTAGAAGGATTTTTATCCCGTTTTGTTATTTAAATTTATGTGTTTATGTTTTTCAGAGCATTGAATGAAATGTGGAAGTGCCAAAATCTGCTCCGACATCAAGTAAAGGATTTGCTTGACTTAATTAAGCAACCCAAAGTACGTTATCACCATTTCTGCTATGTGTTGAACAGCTGTTTCTGGGTGGAACAATTCTGACTCTAGAACCTATGATCTCTAACTTAGAACACTGAAATTTTTAAGAAAGTTACTACATAGAAAAACTTAAATTCACTGTATCTGCAAAAGGTGATATCCAACAGGAAACAGAATGTGCTTCTGTGTACTCAGAATTAAGCCTTTTTTGGTAACTTTAAAAAAAAAAGATCAATAACTCAGCATTATTGAAAGCATATAAAAAGTAAAATTACACTTAATGTTGCTGCACTGAAATGCTGCCATCATCTTTGTATAGTCTTGTGGTTATAGAAAGTTTTAAAATCATGTAATTATAGTTTAGTGTTTTGATATTTTTACTTACAACTAATATTATGGTAATTTTAATGTATTACCTGGTCTTCATAATTATAATTTAATGGTAGTTATTCATCCAATTGATGTTTGAGAATGTTGTATGTAGGCCTATAAAAGATACAATTCATTGAAAAATCAGTGTGTCTAGTCATTTTACATGGCATCCAGGGAAAACAGCAGTGTTATTTTTGTTTCTTTTTCAGCACATAGTTGACTCCTTCACCCTTTCCCCACAACATACACTTTCTGTTCATAGGACAGAAGTCAATAGAATGGAGTTTTTTCATCTAAGGGAGAACATCTCCAGTTTTCCTAGGTGTAAATCTTGCCATTTGCCCTAAAAATCAGTGAGCTAACAGTAGTTGTTTGAGTGGTTTATGGTGACCTCACTTTTTTCTTAACCTCTAAATCAGTAGTAGTAATAAGACATTTCTTGACCCTTGTTTGCCTGATTGAAGCTTTACAACTGAGTAGTATTTTTGTTTTATAGGCTAACAATTATCTCTTTGTTTATGACTTATTGAACATAATTTAACCTTCTGTGATTCCTGATTATGTTGAACCTACTAGAGTAGGTTTTTCCTTGTTACACAATGACTTTAAAATTATTTTAGTAATTGTGCTATTTCAGTACTTCTGTGTGAAGGAGGGAAATTGGAAAATCTCAGTTAAGTTAGTGTGTTTCAGCCAATAAACATTTGTTTTAGTCAGTGTTATAATGCAGTGTTAAGAGTGTTTCAGGTAATAAGCTCTAGATAAAGTGCTCCTCTTTGTCACCTAGAGACATATTAATTTACTACCTCTAAAGTTGCAAACATACTATTTTAGAATGTGAGATGTTCTCATTTGCATGTGTATAAAATTATTCCTGATTGAAAGCATTATTAAAGTCATAATAGCAGCCGAATAGCATTTTAAGTGTATAGGTTGTGTGTTGAGCAGTGTGATATATGAGACTGTAATCAAGAATAGCTTTGTTGACTCTCACTCTCCCTTTAAAATTTATTTAGTGTGAGCTTCTTCTCTTTGCTTGTTCATAAAAACTTGGCAGGGTCTCATGATATTCCTGTTCAGTCTAGGAATAAAATACAGTCTCAATTCAGTTACAGTGTTTTATTCCCTTCTAGTTTGCGGTATTTTCCTTTAAATTGTCTTAAAATAATTAACATGTTATCTAAATCAAAGAGAGAATTCTCATTCTTGTGTGGTGGGGTTGAAGAAGAAACAGAATGGAGGAGGATGGTACTCTAAAGCGGCATTGTAGTGAAAGGAGAATTAAGTCTATTACTTTTTTTTAAAATCTATTTTATTTTATTTTTTAACTTTACAATATTGTATTGGTTTTGCCATATATCAACATACTTAATACTCACTTTATGTTGAGAGTTCTAGTAGATGTTATACAGTTAAAGTTAGAAAAAAAAACCAAAGCTGTATTTAATTTTTGTCTGTTTATAATTCTGCCTATTTTATCAGGAAGACTCCTAGATATTTAATATTTTTCTTTGACTACTTCTTTATTCCTTCTGATTAAGATAATTTTATTCTTTCTTAGCAATGTAGCCCTTCTACTTATTTCATTTAACTTAACTGATTTGCTCAGTGTCTCTCAAAGTGACTTGCAGTATTGTACTTTGTTGATGATGTTTCTTTTCATTAAATAACACTAACCTGATGCAGTGAATAACTAGCATTCTTAGAAACATCATTCATACCCATAACTTTACAGAATATGTTACATGAAGCACAATGTAACGAAGACATTCATTCACTGAAATATTATACTACACTGATGCAGCATATAACTAGCCCTCTTGGAAAAATCTTTTGTACATGTTAGTGGCATCTTAATTGTCTTCATCTAGCATCTTCCCAGTGGCTTCCTGACTTATGTATCATAATCCTCAGGCTTAAATACCTCAGTTCAATCAGAAGTATATACTTGTCAGTTTTTTGTTTGAGATAGACTACAAATGTGAAAACCAACATTTCCAGATTACTTTGTTCCCCTTTTAAACTAAGTTGTCCTGTCCTTTGAGTATACTTAAGAAAAACAAAATACCTCTGTGTCCCAAAAGGTTGATGCAGCAATCATTATCTTTTTTTTTTTTTTTCCTTTTGGGAGGATGACAAAACAGGATGAGGGAAGAAGTGACGAGGGTGGATTATGACTTCACTTCTTTCATTCAGTTTATCGGGGGTTTAAACATGTCTAAAGAAGGAGCATATACTGGTGGTCCTGGCGTGGGCCTAGAGTGTGAGTGGGTTATGCTTAACTTTCTGAAGAATATAATGAAGATTATTGTTAGGAGATTTTAATTTTGCATTTTTTTGTGTGATTTTCAGACAGATGCCAGTGTCAAGGCCATATTTTCAAAAGTGATGGTTATTACAAGTAAGTTACTTCAAATATTATATGTAAAATTTAAGGTTTATTTGAGACATTTCTTTCTTTGGTAGTATAAAATATTCCTCAAAGTTCCATTTTAGGCTATGATAATATAGGAAAAGATTAAAGTTTTTTAGTTGATTTTTATTTTTTTCCTTTCCCCCAGCATACTCAGCTTTCCTTTTTTTCCCCTTATTTTCATGTATTTTGCATTCTGCACAGAATTATTTTGTGTTTTGGTATGAGCAAGAGCTAGATAAAGGTTTTATTGCATAAATTTATTTTTGAGAATTCATTCAAATTGCTATGTAAGCTTGCTGTTAAAAACTGAGCCTGTGCTTACCTATTGTTTGCTCTAATGTGAATCTCTCTGAAGCTTTAATTTCATTGTGAGTCAAAGTTTAGAATGAAGGATGTACTTAATAACTGCAAATTTTTTTTTGAAAAAAAAAAGTTAATTCACTTTTTTGCTTTCAAATAAAATGTTTTCAAATAAAACATTTGTTTTATGTCAAATAAAATGTTATTTAATTGCCTTTAACAGGGAATACTAAAGGGTTGTGTAGCACGTTTCCTTTGTTCAGGGCAGGGAAAAGTAGTTTTTTTTGCAGGGCACTAGCTTTTTCTCTCACCCTAGAGATCACTGTGTACAGCATGAAGGCGGAGGGAAGATCAGGAGCACCTGGGGAAGTGCTTGCACCGAGCTTCCACTTGGCTAATGAAGAGATCTTAGGCAGATTTTTGAGATGTTAACAAATGTTCCAGGATGTATGTGGAAGTATGCTAAGACACTAAAAAGAATAGTAACCTAATTCATTGGGTATTAGACTAAGTGATAGAAACTCTGGCATGAGTAGAAATTTCACACCAAAATACCTTGTAGTCCTAAGCAGTTAAATTAGTTTTCAGTCCCTTTGGATAACTTAAAGCAAGTGATTTCATGCTATTGCTTTTAAATAAGTATTTCCCTGGTGGTTTGGCTGTGGACAGTATCCCCTAAAGGAGATAATCTCCTGTAGTCTTTCTGTTTTAACCTTGTATCCATTTTCTTCCAACAAGTACAATATTTCCCATATTCTGCTCCAAGGGATGTTAATATCCTGAACATATTAGTCGTACCATCAGAAAAAAAAGAGTTCCAGTGGTCAAGTATGTTTGTAGAATCTTGAATTAAAGGGATTTTTTTGTTGCTGTGTTTCCCTTCCTCCTTTTCTCCTCTCTTTGCTTCCTCTCTCCCTCTCCCTTCACTTTCTTTTCATTTTGTTTCTTAGGTGATATGCTTTATTGTAGCCTTAATATGATGCGTGGAGGGGCTGTAAAGTGACTTTTTCCAAAACTGTTGATAAACAGTACAGTAGAATTTTTGTGTTATGGAAATAGGGAAAGGTTATACAGTCAAATAGTTGGGAGGAGGAGATTAGTTCTTACCATGTTCAGTCGTGTAGCCAAGATATAAATGGAACTTTAGAGTCATATATGAACTTGAAGACTGCATTTACTGTATTCATATTTTAAGATTCAACAGGTTTCTGTTACTTTTATTAGAGTCCATGTTTCTGTATTACCCTGTTTATTAGCAGGGTTCTACCTAGTCTGATTCTCTATTACAGTTGTGAGCAGCCAGAAAAACGATGTTATGATGGATATTTTGTTAGCTTTCATAAGTGTTTTGGTTAGTGATGTATTAGGAGAGCAGTATAAAACTAATCTTTGATTCTGTAAGAGCTCAGACTTTCTCGTGTGGTAGTGGCATATCTGGCAGTAACACCTGGACCATGTTGTTCAGCCTGTTTTGGTACCTAGCAGATGCATGTGTGCATTTTCTGTCGATGTTTTAACAGTAAACAGTGTAGAACAGGAACATAGTTTCTTCAAGGTAAATCTTACTGATCTTGATCTCTTGCTGTGAATCACTAAAGAACAATGTATGTACAAGCTCATGGGACAGTAATAAAATTGGTATTTTTCAGGTTGACATTTAAGGCCTTCAGATATTATATGGAGTTATTTAAAGTTAACCAGTTTGATCTTTCTCTGGCTAGATGGTCCTTCACAATGATTTTATTTAATGTTTCTAGGAAAAAATTTTTACTTGTGAAAATTCACTATTAAAGGATCTGTATAATTTTATCTCATTAAATTAAATGAATTTGTATGTTAGGATTCTTCATCAAAGTAAAGAATGAAAAATGTTGCTCTTTTATTATTTCAGGAAATATCTAAAATTATATTTTAATTTAATTTAAGGAAATTTGCCAGATCCTGGTAAGGCTCAGGATTTCATGAAGAAATTCACACAAGTGTTAGAAGATGATGAGAAAATAAGAAAACAGTTAGAAGTACTTGTCAGTCCAACATGCTCCTGCAAACAAGCTGAAGGTTGTGTGGTAAGGAGAGAAATTTAAAAGAGTTAATGTTTGGTGATAAGTCACTTCAGTCGTGTCTGACTCTGTGCAGCCCTGACTCTGTGCAGACTGTAGCCTGCCAGGCTCCTCCATAATGTTTGGAGAAGCCCACAAATCCTTTTTTGTCCCCTTTTGTAAAATAATTTATGTTCATTATGTAAAGTTTAGGAAATATCACAAAAATAATAATGTATTAAACTGTAATTACTCTGTGGACACAGTTGTTAATGTTATGGTGTATGTTCTTCTAAAATAAGATTATATTATACAGAGCTTTGTATATTTTACTTTTTCATTAGTCTTTTACTATATTCTCTTTAGTAGCAACATAGCACAGCATTGAGTATATGTGCCATAATTTATTGAATGGTCCCCATTTGTGTTACACATTTAAATTTTTTCCCAGTCTTTGATTAATGTAAAAAATAAATAATCTTTATAGCTTAATAATTTTACACAATCTTGATTTCTTTTCTTAAGGATAAATTCGCTATTGGCCAGTATCACTGTTGGAAACACAAAACTCAAACAAAAACATTATTTTGATAGCATTTATAAAATCGGTTGCTAATCATATGAGCACTTTTTCTCCTTGGATATATTAGTCATTCTTATTTCTTTTGTAAATTTTGTGTTTTTAATCTGCCTACTTTTCTAGACTATTTGTCTTTATCTCATTGGCTCGTTAGTATGTCATGGCGTTGTGTGTTAATTAGGCTGCAGGTAGTTTTCCAACAATTGTAGCTTAGCCCTTTTCATTTGTTTATGATGCCCTTTACATATGATAGTTTTGTTATTTCACTAAGTTTGTCAGTGGTCTCTTCAAGGTTTTTGCCTTTGAAGTCTTGCTTATGAAATCCCATTGTATTGCAGGTCAATGACAATATGTACTTACATCAGTATTATTTAATCTGTTGCCCGTGTATCTTCCTAAATTCTTCTATAAAAGATGATTCTTGGCTCTACCCCAGATTGACTAAATGGGAATCTTCACAGTGAGGCCCAGGAATCTGTAGTTTTAATACGCTCCCCTGATAATTTTGTTTGTTGAAGTTTGATATCCCAATTGGTTTTATTCTTTTGTGTTTGTTTTTATCCTTTTGGAATATCTTTGGTGTAAGATGTGAGATAGGAATCTAACTCTGCTTTTATTTTTAAAAAATGTCTATTGAGCTATTCCAGTATATTCAGTATAACAATATATTGAATAATCCTTTTCCTGTTTACTTGAAATGTTACCTTTTTCCTATACTAAATTCTTAGTCTTTTTGTATTGATTTGTTTATTCCTGCACCAATACTATACCAATAGTACCGGCACTATGTGATTTTAATTATAGTAGTTTCTTAACATTTTAATGTAATGAATTATTTAAACATACTTTTGTAATATTTTAAACATCTCCATTACAGCGTGAAATAACTAAGAAGTTGGGCAACCCCAAACAGCCTACAAATCCTTTTCTGGAAATGATCAAGTTTCTCTTGGAGAGGATAGCACCTGTGCACATAGATACTGAGTCTATCAGGTATTTAATGAAAATATTGAATTTTCATTACCATTAATTCATTCATGCTTTAGTAGTCATTATTGAGTGTCTGCTGTTTGTAAGGCACTAATCCATATAGATTTATGTGTATACATAATGGCTATATACTCATCTGTGTATATATCTGTATGTATTTAGTATTTCATGTTATTTTAATTTTATGTAGTCTTTTTGGATGAGAATTTGTCAATACAAGCCTAATTTTTATCTGTTAACAGTATACTGGTTAGTTCGCTCACATAGGTTAACTGATAGAAACAAGTTGCAGTTCTACCTTCTGGAAAAGAAAATAAAGTGATTATGTTATAAAACAGCATATGATGCATTTCATAGGTATCTGAGAACTAAAAATGTTATTTTTAAGACAGCCTTCATTTAAAGTTTCAGGTTTGATATCACTTGACTTTGACATCTTGGAAAATACTTTCTTTTTATGTCTGTACTTGGTTTTGTAAAATGTGGGAAGAGCTCTTTTCTTATTTATTTATTTATGGCCATGCCATACAGCATGATACCAGGGATTGAACCCGTGCCCTTTGCATTGGAGTGTGGAGCCATTCAACCACTAGACTGCCAGTGAAGTCCCCCCCCACCCCCCCAACCACCTTTTTTTGTTTGTTTTAAACATTTCCTGAAATGTTTCAACCAGTTGAAAACAGGACTACTTATAAAATATGGAAAGCATGTTCTTTTTTTAGTGAGCAATAGTACCTTTCAGAGGTATATTAGAATCTAAAATACTACTAATGGTACACTGTCCTCAGTAAAGCCCTTTTGGGGATTTTTTTGGAGGGAGGGCGTAAGGTATAGCTCTTGGCTTGTAACCCTCTGTA
This sequence comes from Bos indicus, assembly GCF_029378745.1. Lineage (NCBI taxonomy): Eukaryota > Metazoa > Chordata > Mammalia > Artiodactyla > Bovidae > Bos > Bos indicus. Next base: position 28,229,112 of record NC_091771.1, on the reverse strand, counting down.
GTGGAGGAGGATACTACGTTGGATGCCTGTTTTTCATTTTGGACTCGTCTTGCCTTGTTTTTCATTTGAGGAAAGTGTTCTTCAGTTTCAAAAATAAAAGGGCGCAAAACGAAAACTGGAATCCTTTATATTATTACAAGGAAAAATCTGAATCAGACTGAAATTCATTAATTAAATCCAATGTCTTCTAATTTAAAACAAGGCTAGTTAGGTATTGGCAAAGCATACTTTATGCTTTTCATTAATCTTCTGTCTAGTAGTGGAATAAGAATTTTAATTAAGAGATTATATTATAGTTGCATAAAATTGATGCAGATAGTGCTCAAAGGATTAAAAGAATTTCTCTGAGAGGGTAGTATTTGACGTGAGAGGAAGAATGGGTAAGATTTTATTTCTACAAGAAATGGGAGGAGAATTCTAGGTGTTGAGTTTTATATAAGCCAAGCTAACTGGATAGGAAGGAATAAGGATATTTAGAAAATGATTGCCATCTATTTAAGTTACTCTGTGGAGAAATGTAAAAGTGTTATGAGGTGATCCTCAAAAAGCATTTGGTGTCAGATTGTGGAAAGCCTTTAGGATCTGACTTTAGAGCTTTTACTTTGTTCTTTGGTCTGTTGAGAAGCAGGAATGATTGATGATGAACAGGAGGAGGGAAATAGAAGAGAGAGCCTGCTAAGGTGTTGTTATAATTTTCTTTGGATGACGATAGTGGGATGGAAAGGAAAGAACATATTTGAGGAAGGTTTTAAAAGAACAACCTTAGAAACGGGTCCTCTTACTGGAAATGGGGAATAAAATGGAGGAGGAGTGAGAAGTTTATGGGGTCAAATCCAGATGATGAAGAGAATAGTAGTACCTTGAAAAGAATGAAGGGAGCTGCTGAGAAAGGATATGCTTCTTGTTTGGGCATGACAATTTTTTAAAATCAAATTGCGGAAAGATAAGACCACGTTATTGCAGTATTTTTGAAAGTTAAGATAAAGTTTCCAGAAGTAATGCATTTTATGAACAAAAAGACTGAGGACCAAAGCATGTCTTTGTAGGTTGGTAATACATAAGATATGTTCAGTCATAACTAATAATAACAGGTAATAGCCATTAGTGCTTATAGTGTGCACTCTTTGTTTTATGTGTTTTAACTCATTTACCTCTTTATAAGGCAAAAAATATTACTATTTCCAGTTCACAGGAAAGGGACAGTGAGCTACACTGATGTTAGAGTAACTTTCCCACTGCTGGGAAGTAGCTAATGGCATTTAAACAGAGGAAGTCTGGCTGCAGCGCCCTCTTGGTTTAACTATCACACTGCAGAAAGGTTCCACCCTCTTCCCCACCAGTAGTCATGGAGTGTCCAGTTCACCTAATTTTTCCTAGTAGTGGCTGTACCCTTTTCAGTCTTTGCCATTTTATAGGTGAATGATGTTGTTTAGTTGCTAAGTCATTTCCAACTCTTTGCAACCCTGTGGACTGCAGCATGCCAGACTTCCCTGTCCTTCACCATCTCCTGGAGCTTGCTCAAACTCATGTCCATTGAGTTGGTGATGCCATCTAACTATCTCGTGCTCTGCTGTCCCCTTCTCCTCCTGTCTTCAATCTTTCCCAGCATCAGAATCTTTCCCAGCATCAGAATCTTTCCCAGTGAGTCAGCTTTTTGCATCAGATTGCCAAAGATCAGCTTCAGCTTCAGTCTTTCCAATGAATATTCAGGGTTGATTTCTTTTAGGATTTACTGGTTTGATCTCCTTGCTGACCAAGGGACTCAAGAGTCTTCTCCAACACCACAATTCGAAAGCATCAGTTCTTCGGCACTCAGCCTTCTTTATGGTTCAGCTCTTGCATTCGTACATGACTACTGGAAAAACCACCATAGCTTTGACAACAGACCTTTGTTGGCAAATTGATGTCTCTGCTTTTTAAAACACTGTCTAGGTTTGTCATAACTTTCCTTCCAAGGAGCAAGTGTCTTAATTTTATGGCTGCAGTGAATGGTGGCACTGTTTAAAAGTTGAATGTTTTTTCCCCATATGTTTCTTGGCTAATTGCTTTTCTTCTTATTTTTCTGTAAGTGGCTTAGAGAAATTGTCATTTTTTATTGATTATATGAATGCTTTATGAAATAAGGCTATTAACACAGTTTGATTGCCTTTTAAATTTGTGCTTGACATTAATAAATACTAAATTACATGATTTGTCTCCTTTATTTTTTTCTGCCATCGTATTAGGTGGCTATGTTTTTTACATTTAGGTTTTAATTGTTCTGGAATCCATTTCATTGTAAGGTGGAGATAAGATATCCATCCTTTTTTAAAAGCCTAGTAGCTAGTTGTATCAAACCATTTATTGAAAAATTGGTTCCTTCCTATTTGATTTGAGACATTCCCTTATTGTAGGATAAATTCTTAACAATATTTAGGGTCTTACTGGACTTTTTCCCTTTGTTCCTTTGTATTTTAAGGCTTTTATGATAAATTTTTAAATTTCATTTAGAAAGTTCTTTCATCCCTCCTCCCTTAATATTTACTAGCTGTTCTCAAACATTACTTAATGTTTCCAGATGAGTTATAGAATGCATGTGTTGAATCTTATCCCACACCAAGTTGTGTTCCTGTAAGATATTTTTAGATACAGTGGCAAATGCTATTCGTGTAATACTGTTTCCATCTTACGAAAATACTTGTCTTGATTTTTTCAAATCTCTTTGCTCCCTTTAATAATTTTAGAAGTTATATACAGATTCTGTGCATTTAAAACTTTTTATTCCTAGTTTTTATACATTTTGACTTGTCATTATAAATAGATTTCCTCCACCCCTCACCCCCCTGTGTTTTTAAGGTGGCTTTGGCTAATACAGAATAGCTCTGTCGATTTTTAGTGTTGTTGGCGTCACCTCACTGAACTCTTGGTGTTTTGTAATAGTTTCTCAGTTGATTCTCTTTGATTCTCCAGGTTGGTGCTTTTTATCACTGGCTCTGACTCTGTGGTTACTAGCTCAGTTGTACATGACGTAGCAACTAAACAAGAGCAGCGCCACCCCTACGGGAATGCCTTTCCTCACTGCCCTTGCTAACCAGCCTCACTTGTCCTGGCCTTCTCTCCAGTCCTTATTGTTGCCTGATTATCTTTTTTAATGTATTTATTCACTTATTTTGGCCTTTGGCCTCCCCTCACTAGACAGAGAGCTTCCTGCTCTTAGTCATGGAAGAAAGAAATGAATTTCATTTTGGATATATGGCATTTTTCATTCCTTTGGTACGTTTAGGTAAAGAAAACCTTGGAACTGATGAATATTTGGGAAGAGAATTCAGGCTGAAGATTTTTATTTGGAGTAGTTGGAGCTATGAGAAACAGTTAAGGAGGAAAAATGGGCAGAACAGGACAGAAAACATCCTCAGTGATTTTAACTGTTAAGGGAATGATTAATTTAAGAGGATATTGCAAGGAAAACAGATGTATTTGACTCATATCTTGACCTTAGATTTGAGTACATATTTTTGTAGAAACATAAATCTACTAAGCATTTTAAAAAACTGAATAATTGAATTTTCTTGTATTTTGGTTTATATTAGGTCTCTGACTTGATATTTGTTAACTTGTTTTTTGTAGTAAAAACAAAATGAGTATTTTGGATAATTGACAGTGTTTCAAATGATTATTTTAAAGTCACTTAAGCTTGTTTTTAGAAGAAAACTTTAAAATATTGTATTTCCTTTGTGATCTGTTCTAACTATTCTAGTGAGGATTTATTGTATGTTTGTTGTATGACATTTTTACACCTGTCAGAAGCAGTCCTTTCTGGCTTTCATAACAGTGCCGGACACAATAATATTTGCTAGGTTGTTTGAAAGTGCTTTATGTTAGCATTTATCCTTTATTTCTATATATGTTGTTCTACATATTGGAGCCATAATGAACGTTAGATAATTGGAAAACATCTCTTAGGATTCACATGTTTGGACCTGAACTTCACACAGCAAATACAAGAATAAAAATACAGCGTTAATAAACAGCAAGTCAGATAACATTTTAACCTCATTTGAATGGACACAGGGAAATACAATTTCAAAAAGAAGCATCTCAAAATACTTATTACAGCTTGCCATAATGGTTGGGAAACAGCTGTATCAAATTTGTGTGTGGTTTAGTTCTGGTCTGTATAGAAAATACTCGGGATTATTTTTCTTAAACATTGCCAATAAAAAAAGAGTTGAAAAAATGGAAAAAAATTTTTTTTGTCATACTTTAGTGCTCTTATAAAGCAAGTGAACAAATCAATAGATGGAACAGCAGATGATGAAGATGAGGGTGTTCCAACTGATCAAGCCATCAGGGCCGGTCTTGAACTGCTTAAGGTAAATATGCTTACATTGAAATTTAGGCACTTAAGTGCTTAATGAGATAACTGTTACATATATAGTTTGTACATTTTAGTCTTGAGATTTGCTTTTCTCGGTTAATAGAATCTAAAGTAAAATTTTCTTAATCACTTTTAGGTACTTTTGAAATTGTGTATTCTAACATGTAAGCTAAATATTAATATTTTTATGTTTAAATTATATAATATAGCCTAGTGTTAATTATATTAAGGATTATAATTTGAAGGTTTCATTAGTGTGCAAAGAACTTGCTAACTCTACCACAGAAAGCACCAAAATTTTAAAGTCCATTTTATATGTTATTTCGTTAGCTAAAATATTCCATTGCCTTTTACTTATTACAAAAATATCAGTTAATTGTTGATAACTTAGAGCATATAAAGTCATAAAGAAGAAAACATTGAGAAGCCTATCATTCATAAATATTTCTTTTGTTTCCTTTTAATCTATAGAAAAATATACTCTTTGGTACAGTTGAAATGAGACTGAATATACAATTTTATATCTTCATTTTTCCCATAATAAATTATTAACATTTTCTCAGTGTTTTTTAAGACAGTGTTTTTAAGAGTGTCATAAAGCAGGTCTGATTTTTTTTTACTGTAATTTATTAGATAGTTGCTCTAAGTTAATTGCTTTTGCTTCCTCATGTGTAATGGAGGTAGAAATAATACTTATCTCACAGGGATTAAATTAAATCATGTACTTAATGTCTTAGCAGATATTTATTTTGAAAGTGTGATTATAATGGAGGGTCTAATTTGATTTCCTTCAGATTGCTATACCCAGTTTTACTAGGTCTGTTTATTAAAAATTTCATCCATTTTCAGTTATTTTCTGTTGTCTTTATAATCTATTATACTCTACCTTAAATGTGGTAAAGTCTATTTATTGCTTTATTTTTTCTTTAGTCCTATGTTGGTGTGATTATTGTAACCTTATAATTTCTTTTACTGTTTGATATTTTACCCTCTTCCTTAGATTACTTTTTTCCAAAAATGTTACTATCTTCTTCTAATGACCTATATTTAGAATAATAGAGGTATTTTGTTAAATTCTCTTCTCATTTTCCTTTTCTCCTACCTTGAGTTTCTTCCACCCCTCCTCCCCAAACATTAACCAAATCCAGATTATTTTGAGAATTATGTTAGTGTGTTGTTTAATTTTGAAGATAGTTCTTTCTTTAGATTGTACAGTCTTCCTACACAAGAATGTTTCTGTTACATATTTAAGTAAGTCTTAAATTTTACTTACAGTGCTCTCTTTTATTTTTAGCAAAATTACTTGTGTTTTTACTTTGATTTGTAACATTTCTAGTGTGTAACATTTTGGATTTATAAAGATGAAAAGGATTTATAGATCATTTTTATGATCATTTTTTAGGTACTCTCATTTACACATCCTATCTCATTTCATTCTGCTGAAACATTTGAGTCTCTCCTGGCTTGTCTGAAAATGGATGATGAAAAAGTAGCAGAAGCTGCACTTCAAATTTTCAAAAACACAGGAGGCAAAATTGAAGAGGATTTCCCACACATCAGATCGTGAGTTGAGTTTTTTTCTGATAAATATTCTAGAAAATAAAAAATAACTTGCTGTTTCTTGATTTACATAATAGTTGGAGTCAATTTTAAGTTTTGAGGAAATAATGTCTGAGTTTTATCTTAAGTCTAAACTATTTAGAGTCTTTATTTCCTTGGAGAAGGCATTGATTGGTATTTTAGAAGATTCATAAAAATGTAAGATGACCATGGCATTTCCTTTTGAAGCATCAATTTTGTTTGAAGATTTTAATGAAAACAGTTTTTTATAGCAAAAGAGTTCCTTGGCATATTATGCCATAGGGTAAACAATGCGAATTTAAGGTCCAGTGAGAAACTCCAGAGGAATTTCAGCAGGATTGTCCATAGCACTTTACTTTCTTGAAAATTTTCAGAAGTATTGTTTTACTTGACACAGGGAAGCAGAGAAGCATGGAATAATCATCCTAACAGCAATATATTTTCTGTGTGTGTTTGTGTGTTTTAGTATTTCCAAAATTTGGAAATTATGCTGTTATCCTGGAGATCTCTAATAGTGGTTGATTATGGTTCAGGATTCTATAATAGCTCAGAAGGAATACATCTTCATTCCTTATGAATCCCTCCTTGCTTCTGTGTGTTCATCTCTCCATCCTGTTCCTGGGGAGCATAGCTGGTAGTTGGTCCTGATACTGCCATAGTCACTGGTGACTGGTTTCACCTGTAGCTCATTGCTTCTGGTCTAGTTAGTAGTGGTTGGGGTACTGTGTTTCTTCATGTTGAAGTTGACTATGGCTCTTTTCTTCAGAGAGAGACTTGGACAAAGCTAGCATTTTAGAGGCTCAGGTATAGGTTTTGTTATCCCTTTCTATTCACATGAGCTTAATCAGTTCTAGAAACTATTGATACATAGGAAAAGAGCATTATTTAAATGATAATTGAAACACCCAGAATATTGTAACAGGATATTTTGGCAAAGGCAAGAAACTATTTTTTATAACTGGCTTCTTAATTTTTAAGGGAGCCTGGAGAACGTGAATTTTCCTTGTAATGGAGCTGTGACTTTCCAGTCCAGATCAGAGATCAGAGTTTGGAGATACATGTATACACACACACTAAAAGTATAAACTATCAGATCAGATCAGTCACTCAGTTGTGTCCGACTCTTTGCGACCCCATGAATCGCAGCACGCCAGGCCTCCCTGTCCAACTCCCGGAGTTCACTGAGACTCACGTCCATCGAGTCAGTGATGCCATCTAGCCATCTCATCCTCTGTCGTCCCCTTCTCCTCCTGCCCCCAATCCCTCCCAGCATCAGAGTCTTTTCCAATGAGTCAACTCTTCGCATGAGGTGGCCAAAGCACTGGAGTTTCAGCTTTAGCATCATTCCTTCCTAAGAAATCCCAGGGCTGTTCTCCTTCGAAATGGACTGGTTGGATCTCCTTGCAGTCCAAGGGACTCTCAAGAGTCTTCTCCAACACCATAGTTCAAAAGCATCAATTTTTCGGCGCTCAGCCTTCTTCACAGTCCAACTCTCACATCTATACCTGACCACAGGAAAAACCATAGCCTTGACTAGACGGACCTTTGTTGGCAAAGTAATGTCTCTGCTTTTGAATATGCTATCTAGGTTGGTCATAACCTTCCTTCCAAGGAGTAAGCGTCTTTTAATTTCATGGCTGCAGTCACCATCTGCAGTGATTTTGGAACCCAGAAAAATAAAGTCTGACACTGTTTCCACTGTTTCCCCATCTATTGCCCATGAAGTGATGGGACTGGATGCCATGATCTTCGTTTTCTGAATGTTGAGCTTTAAGCCAACTTTTTCACTCTCCACTTTCACTTTCATCAAGAGGCTTTTGAGTTCCTCTTCACTTTCTGCCATAAGGGTGGTGTCATCTGCATATCTGAGGTTATTGATATTTCTCCCGGCAATCTTGATTCCACCTTGTGTTTCTTCCAGTCCAGTGTTTCTCATGATGTACTCTGCATATAAGTTAAATAAGCAGGGTAACAATATACAGGCTTGATGTACTCCTTTTCCTATTTGGAACCAGTCTGTTCTTCCATGTCCAGTTCTAACTGTTGCTTCCTGACCTGCATACAGATTTCTCAAGAGGCAGGTCAGGTGGTCTGGTATTCCCATCTCTTTCAGAATTTATCACAGTTTATTGTGATCCACACAGTCAAAGGCTTTGGCATAGTCAATAAAGCAGAAATAGATGTTTTTCTGGAACTCTCTTGCTTTTTCCATGATCCAGCGGATGTTCGCAATTTGATCTCTGGTTCCTCTGCCTTTTCTAAAACCAGCTTGAACATCAGGAAGTTCATGGTTCACATATTGCTGAAGCCTGGCTTGGAGAATTTTGAGCATTACTTTACTAGCGTGTGAGATGAGTGCAATTGTGCGGTAGTTTGAGCATTCTTTGGCATTGCCTTTCTTTGGGATTGGAATGAAAACTGACCTTTTCCAGTCCTGTGGCCACTGCTGAGTTTTCCAAATTTGCTGGCATATTCAGTGCAGCACTTTCACAGCATCATCTTTCAGGATTTGGAATAGCTCAACTGGAATTCCATCACCTCCACTAGCTTTGTTCTTAGTGATGCTTTCTAAGGCCCACTTGACTTCACATTCCAGGATGTTGGCTCTAGATGAGTGATCGCACCATCGTGATTATCTGGGTCGTGAAGCTCTTTTTTGTACAGTTCTTCTGTGTATTCTTGCCACGCCTTCTTAATATCTTCTGCTTCTGTTAGGTCCCTACCATTTCTGTCCTTTATCGAGCCCATCTTTGCGTGAAATGTTCCCTTGGTAACTCTAATTTTCTTGAAGAGATCTCTAGTCTTTCCCATTCTGTTGTTTTCCTCTATTACTTTGCACTGATCACTGAGGATGGCTTTCTTATCTCTCCTTGCTGTTCTCTGGAACTCTGCATTCAAATGGGTATATCTTTCCTTTTCTCCTTTGCTTTTGGCTTCTTTTCTTTTCAGAGCTATTTGTAAGGGTTCTCAGACAGCCATTTTGCTTTTTTGCATTTCTTTTTCTTGGGGAGGGTCTTGTTCCCTGTCTCCTGTACATTGTCACAAACCTCCATCCATAGTTCATCAGGCATTCTGTCGATCAGTTCTAGTCCCTTAAATCTATTTCTCACTTCCATTGTATAATAATAAGGGGTTTGATTTAGGTCATACCTGAGAGGTCTAGTGATTTTCCTACTTTCTTCAGTTTAAGTCTGAATTTGGTAATAAGAAGTTCATCATCTGAGCCACAGTCAGCTCCCGGTCTTGTTTTTGCTGACTGACCTTCTGCATCTTTGGTTGCAAAGAGTATAATCAATATGATTTTGGTTTTGACCATCTGGTGATGTCCATGTGTAGGGTCTTCTCTTGTGTTGTTGGAAGAGGGTGTTTGCTATGACTTGTCCCTTACCACCTCCCAAAACCTGCCCAGGTTCATGTCCATTGTATCGGTGATGCAGTCGGGGAACCTTATTTTTCTGTAGCAGAACTAAAGGAAAAACTTTGTGGTCGTACCTTTTTTCTCTGGTTTTAATAGGGGTAAAGCTTTTGGGTGAGGTAAGGCTTAGAGTTGTGAATCAAATGTCTTATTACCGACTTTACAGGAAAAGAAAAAAGTAAGTGCTGATCTACTAAACTAAAATGATGGTGAATTATGGGTTCCATTCTGTCTCAGTAAGTCTCTCAGGAATCTGGCTCACTCGAGAATAGTTAGATGTGCCAACACTGACGGTCCCCTCTAGCATAGGATACAGTCATAGTCCAAGTGAAGCTGGTTCTCAATTGGAGGAGCTTAAACAGACTTGGAGGAGAAATTAAACAGAAATAAAGGACTCACTACCTTTATTCCCGCCTTCCTTCTCCATGCTACTTATCCACTTGATTAAGCAAGTGTAGTTTCAGGTGGGAGTTCTGCTGTTAATTTTTGAAAGAAGTGTCCAAGGTTGAGTCATCAGGAAGACACCATCTACATTTTTGTTTAAATGGCAGAGCCAAAGAGAATTTCTTTTATTTAAAGATGAATTAACAGAATACAGATAAATAGACAAACATGGATCCTTTGAGGATATTTTAGTGTTCAAAAGATAGGTGATTAACACTAGGAAGAATGAAATTCTTGTTGGATAAAAGAGAATTTTAGACATATCTTCTAAGCTGCCAAGAAAATTAAGCAGCAAATGACATCTGGGAAAAAGGAACAAAAATAATATAGCATAAAAAGAGAAATGACAGAACTAAGGATAAAGAGGAGCAGGAACATATTTCTGTTATAGAATGAAATTTATTATAAACAGCAAGGAGCAGAGTAAACAGTATTGAAAATGTAATCAGGAAGGTGTCTGTTGAACTTAAGGAAACTGCATAGAACATGGGTATAGTGGGGAAAGAAAGAAATGCAGTTAAGGAATTGCAGATGATGGAAAGTCATGATTGGTTTCTGTGGAGAAGACAACAGTATAATGGAAAGTGGAAAATTTTTAAAAATAATAGTAATGAATAATAATAATAATGAATGAAAACATGAATCTGGAAATGAAGAGTACTCATGTTTTAGGAAGGTATTGATAGCTTACTGTGAATGGTGTCGGATTTGTGATCTCCAAAGAAGAAGATTTAACTTTGGTACCAGGGACCAGGCTTGATCACTCAAGAGCTTCTGTGCAGCAGAGTTGTATTAAAGTGAAAAAGGACAGAGAAAGCTTCTGACATACTCATCAGAAGGGGGACAGAGAGTGCCCCCCCCCCAATAGTCTTACCAAGGCCTCATATACTTTTCCCAGACCCACTCCCACAACATATATCTTAAATTAGCAAGATTAGAACTAACAATAGAAAGGTCTTAAGAGACCCACTCCCATAACATACACATCTCAAGGTAACAAGATAAGTCAGAAGGTTCCTGTTAAGAAGGACAAACATATTCTCAGGCAAGATACATTGTTATATTGAGTGAGACAAAGCAGTTCTTCTTATTGAAAGCCCTAGAACCCTTTCTCCTTCTCGAGCCCTAGAACCCTTTCTCCTTCTCGAGCCCTAGAACCCTTTCTCCTTCTCAAGCCCTAGAACCCTTTCTCCTTCTCGAGGGCTCTGGACCTCTTCCTCACTGATAGTCCTGGACTCCTTATCAACCTATCTCAGGATTAGCTCTCTCAATATCCTAATGAAATTTACTGAATTTTCAGAGATTATGGAAGTGATTTCATAAACATCAAGGGAAAAAAAAAAAAGGTAAATCCTGCACAGCAAGAACAGTAATGGGGCTGACATTTCTTTTCAACCATGTAAGATTTCCACAGTTAATGATTCAACAGTTAGGAAGTTTTGATCAGAAAATGAATGTAACTAAAGTTTTTCCTAATTAGCTAAGTTGTGCTAAGGGCAAATGAAGGATTTTCTTTAGAATTCAAGGATTTAGAAAATGTGTTATCCCCTTTTTATTGTGAGGTCACTCTTTCTACCAAGTTCTGTGCCCTTTTCCCTTTGCATTCACTTTTGCTTATGCCTTTAAATCAAACTTTTTGTTTTCTTATTTGCATATCTGATTGTCTTTTCTCATCATTTTAATTTCAGTATTCAAGTTTTAGGTGTGGCTATATCTATGTTTTAGAGATTTGAAAATCTGAATTTTTAAAGGGTGATGTAAATAAATTGGCTCAGGAAGAAGGTAGGGGGGAAAAATCCTAATAGGCTATAATTATAAAAGAATTTCAGAAAATTATCCTCTAATAATAATAAGGGCCAATAAAAGTTATGTTAAAGGGGGTATTTCAAATATATATATATATATATATATGTAAAAACCATGTAGAAATTCTAAATCTTTTTAATTGTTCCAGGCATGAGGGGGAAAGGAAAGCATTTAGATATAAAGCCAAGGTAACTAGTAGGAATGCTAAAACCTGATAAAAGATACCCCTCCAAAAGAAAACTGATACAAATTTTTTTGATATTGATGAAAATTGAATGCAAAAAGAGAATTTACTATAGTAAAGCAAGAATACACTATGGCCAAATGTTGGTTAATTCCAGGAATACAAAAAGGGTTACTATTAGAAGAAAACTCGATGTTCATGTTATAATTCATTTATATAAATGAGTAAAAGGGAGAGGCCGCACAATAGATCTTTTTGACAGATGCTGAAAGGGCTTCTAATAAAAAGGAAAATCAGTTTACTTATAGTTAAACCCAACAAAACAGGATTTTAATGCCTTCATACTTCTCAAACCAGTGAAAGTGAAGTCTCTCAGTCTTGTCTGAGCGGCCCCATGGACTGTAGCCTACCAGGCTCCTCCGTCCATGGAATTTTCCAGGCAAGAGTACTGAAGTGGGTTGCCGTTTCCTTCTCCAAATATCTCAAACCAATATCTACCACCATATGGTAATACACAAGCATTCCCAGTAAAATCAGTAGCAGGATGAGAAAATACACTAACTCTGCCATGATTTAACATTGTTTTGAAAGCATTAGCCAATATAATTACATAAGAAAATAAAATTAAAAAGTGCATTTGTTGGAAAAGAGGAAGCAAAGTTATCATATTTCTAAGAGAAAAATCCAAGAGAATCAGCTGCAGAACTACTAGAAACAAGATGGCCATATGAGTATCTAGAAATCCAAGGCTGTCTTTGCTGCTGCTACTGCTAAGTCGCTTCAGTTGTGTCTGACTCTGTGTGACCCCATAGACGGCAGCCCACCAGGCTCCCCCATCCCTGGGATTCTCCAGGCAAGAACACTGGAGTGGGTTGCCATTTCCTTCTCCAGTGCATGAAAGTGAAAAGTGAAAGTGAAGTCGCTCGGTCGTGTCCAAGTCTTAGCGACCCCATGGACTGCAGCCTTCCAGGCTCCTCCGTCCATGGGATTTTCCAGGCAAGAGTACTGGAGTGGGGTGCCATTGCCTTCTCCGATATAAAGGCTCTCTTTATATTCCACTAATAATCATTCAGAAAATATAGGAGTAAAAAAATCAGAAGATTTAAAAGTCAAGTGTATGAGAAATTGACAACCCTGTACTATCCCTTTAGTAGTGAGGAGTATAATATTTAACAAAGAAATTAGTCAGGAAAACTTAAATCACTGAATAAGTAACTGGCAAGCAGTTTTAAAAAGAAAAAATAATGTAGACTACACTTGATTTTACATATATTCTGAATGAGCCAGAGATTCTTTATTTAATAATCTAAGATTTTATTTAAAAACTTTTAAATCTATGATGATTATATATATATATAAAATGAATTAGTAAAAGTATTAGTAACCAGTTCTTTTTTTTCTTTTTAATTTTATTATTGAAGGATAATTGGTTTACAGAATTTTGTTGTTTTCTGTCGAACCCCAACATGAATCAGCCATAGATATACATATATCATCTCCCTTTTGAACCTTCCTCCCGTCTCCCTCCCCATCCCACCCCTCTAGGTTGATACAGAGCCTCTGCTTGACTTTCCTGAGCCATATAGCAAATTCCTGTTGGCTATCTATTTTACATATGGTAATGTAAGTTTCTATGTTACTCTTTCCATACATTTCACCCTCTCCTCCCCTCTCCGCATGTCCATTAGTCTGTTCTCTACGTCTGTTTCTCCATTGCTGCCCTGTAAGTAAATTCTTCAGTACCATTTTTCTAGATTCCGTACATATGTGTTAGAATACAATATTTATCTTTCTTTTTCTGGCTCACTTCACTCTGTGTAATAAGCTCTAGGTTCATCCACCTCATCAGAACTGACTCAAATGTGTTTCTTTTTATGGCTGAGTAATATGCCATTGTGTATATTTACCACAACTTCTTTATCCATTCATCTGTCAATGGGCGTCTAGGTTGCTTCCACGTTCTAGCTATTGCAAATAGTGCTGCAATGAACAATGGGATACATGTGTCTTTTTCAGTTTTCATTTCCTCAGGCTAATATGCCTAGAAGTGCGATTGCTGGGCAATACGATGGTTTTATTTCTAGTTTTTTAAGCAGTCTGCATACCATCTTCCATGGTGACTGTCAATTTACATTCCCACCAACAGTGCAAGAGTGTTTGCTTTTCTTCACACCCTCTCCAGCCTTTATTGTTTGTAGACTTTTTGATGATGGCCATTCTGACCAGTGTGAGGTGACATATCATTGTAGTTTTGATTTGCATTTCTCTAATAATGAGCGATGTTGAGCACCTTTTCATGTGTTTGTTAACCATCTGTATGTCTTCTTTGGAGAAATGTATGTTTAGGTCTTTCTCCCACTTTTTGATTGGGTTGTTTGTTTTTCTGACAGAGTTGTATGAGCTGCTTGTATATTTTCGAAATTAATCCTTTGTCAGTTGTTTCATTTGCTATTATTTTCTCCCATTCTGAGGCTTATCTTTTCACTTTGCTTATAGTTTTCTTTGCTGTGGAAAAGCTTTTAAATTTAATCAGGTCCCACTTGTTTGCTTTTGTTTTTATTTCCGTTACTCTAGGAGGTGGGTCATAGAGGATCTTGCTTTGATTTATGTCATCGAGTGTTCTGCCTATGTTTCCCTCTAAGAGTTTATAGTTTCTGGTCTTAGGTTTAGGTCTTCCATCCATTTTGAGTTTATCTTTGTGTATGGTGTTAGGAAGTGTTCTGATTTCATTCTTTTACCTGTAGCTGTCCAGTTTTCCCAGCACCATTTATTGAAGGGACTGTCTTTGCCCCAATGTATAGTCTTGCCTCCTTTGTCAAAAATAAGGTACCCATAGGTGCGTGAGTTTATTTCTGGGCTTTCTGTCTTGTTCCATTGGTCTATATTTCTGTCTGTATGCCAGTACCATACTGTCTTGATGACTGTAGCTTTGTAGTATAATCTGAAGTCAGGAAAGTTGATTCCTCCAGCTCCATTCTTCTTTTGCAAGACTGCTCTGGCTATTTGGGTTTTTTGTGTTTCCATATGAATTGTGAAATTTTTTGTTCCAGTTCTGTGAAAACTGCCATTGGTAATTTGATAGGGATCACATTGAATCTGTAGATTGCATTTGGTAGTATAGTCATTTTCACAATATTGATTCTTTCTACTCAGAAGCATGGAATATCTCTCGATCTATTTATGTCATCTTTGATTTCTTTCACTAGCGTCTTACAGTTTTCTTTGTACAGTTCTTCTGTCCCCTTAGGTAGTTTATTCCTAGATATTTAGTTCTTTTGTTGCAATGGTGAATGGGATTGATTCCTTAAATTCTCTTTCTGATTTTTCATTGTTAGTATGTAGAAATTCAAGTGATTTCTGTGTATTAATTTTGTATCCTACAATTTTGCTAAATTCACTGATTTGCTCTAGTACTTTTCTGATATTATCTTTAGGGTTTTCTTTGTATTATGTCATCTGCAAACAGTGAGAGGTTTACTTCTTTTCCAGTGTGGATTCTTTTTATTTCTTTTTCTTCTCTGATTGCTGTAGCTAGGACTTCCAGAACTATGTTGAGTAATAGTGGTGAAAGTGGAAGTGGGCACTCTTGTCTTGTTCCCGATGTTAGGGGGAATGCTTTCAGTTTTTCACCATTGAGAATAATGTTGGCTGTAGGCTTATCATACATGGCCTTTACTATGTTGAGGTAGGTTCCTTCTATGTCCATTTTTTGAAGAGTTTTAATCATAAATGGGTGCTGAATTTTGTCAAAGGCTTTTTCTGCATGTATTGAGATTATCATATGATTCTTATTGTTTAATTCGTTAATATGGTGTATCACATTGATTGATTTGCATATATTGAAGAACCCTTGCATTCCTGGCATAAAACCAACTTGATCATGGTGTATGAGCTTTTTGATGTGTTGCTGAATTCTGTTTGCTAAAATTTTGTTGAAGATTTTTGCATGTAAGTTCATCAGTGATATTGGCCTGTAGATTTTTTTATGTGTGTTGTCTTTGTCTGGTTTTGGTATCGGGGTGATGGTTGCTTTGTAGAATGAGTATGAAAGTGTTCCTTCCTCTAAATTTTTTGAAAGAGTTTTAGAAGGCAAGTATTAGCTCTTCTCTAAATGTTTGATAGATTCTCCTGTGAAGCCATCTGGTTCTGGGCTTTTGATTTTTGGGAGATTTTTGATCACAGCTTCAATTTCAGTGTTTGTGGTTGGGTAGTTCATAATTTTGATTTCCTCCTGGTTCAGTCTTGGAAGATTGATCTTTTCTAAGAATCTATTTCTTTCAGTTTATCCATTTTATTGCCGTGCTGCTGCTGCTGCTGCTAAGTCGTTTCAGTCGTGTCCGACTCTGTGCAACCCCATAGACGGCAGCCCACCAGGCTCCCCTGTCTCTGGGATTCTCCAGGCAAGACCACTGGAGTGGGTTGCCATTTCCTTCTCCAATACATGAAAGTGAAAAGTGAAAGTGAAGTTGCTCAGTCGTGTCCGACTCTTAGGGACCCCATGGACTGCAGCCTACCAGGGTCCTCCGTCCATGGAATTTTCCAGGCAAGAGTACTGGAGTGGGTTGCCATTGCCATATAGTTGTTCATAATAGTCTTATCATCCTTGGTATTTCTGCGTGGTTTCTTGTAACTGCTCGTTTTTCATTTCTAATTTTGTTGATTTGTTGATTTGATTCTTCTCTTTTTTTCTTGAGTCTGGTGAAAGGTTTGTCAATTTTGTTTATCTTCTCAAAAACCAACTTTTAGTGTTATTAATCTGTAGTATTGTTTCTTTGATTTCTTTTTCATTTATTTCGGCTCTGATCTTTATGATTCCTTTTCTTCTACTAATTTTGGGGGTTTTTTTGTTGTTCTTTTTTTCCCAGTTGTTTTAAGTGTAAAATTAGGTTGTGTATTTAGATGTTTTTCTTGTTTCTTGAGGTAGAATTATATTGCTATAAACTTCCCTCTTAGAATTGCTTTTGCAGCATCCCACAGGTTTTGTATTGTTGTGTTTTCATTGTCATTTGTTTCTAGAAATTTCTTCATTTCCCTTTTGATTTCTTCAATAGCCTGTTGGTTATTTAGAAATGTGTTGTTTAATCTCCATGTGTTTATGTTTCTTACAGTTTTTTTCCTTGTAATTGATATGTAGTCTCATAGTGTTGTGATCGGAGAAGATGCTTGATACGATTTCAGTTTTCTTAAATTTACTGAGTTTTGATTTGTGACCCAAGATGTGGTCTATCCTGGAAAATGTTCCATGTGCATTGAGAAGAAGGTGTGTTCTGTGTTTGAATGAAATGTCCTGAAGATATCAATGAGATCTATCTCATCTAATGTATCATATAAGACTTGTGTTTCCTTATTAGTTTTCTGTCTTGATGAGCTGTCCATTGGTGTGAGTGGGGTGTTAAAGTCTCCAGCTATTATTGTGTTACTGTCAACTTCTCCTTTTATGTCTGTTAGTGTTTGTTTTGTGTATTGAGGTGCTCCTGTGTTGGGTGCATAGATATTTACAATTGTTATGCCTTCCTCTTGGATTGATCCCTTGATCGTTATGTAGTGTCCTTCCTTATCTCTTCTAAAATTCTTTATTTTAAGGTCTATTTTGTCTGATATGAGGATTGCTACTCCAGCTTTCTTTTGCTTCCCATTTGCACAGAATATGTTTTTCTATTCTCTCACTTTCAATCTATATGTGTCTTGAGGTCTAAAGTGGGTATCTTGTAGACAGCCTATATATGGGTCTTATTTTTTGTCCATTCAGCCAGTCTGTGTCTCCTGGTTGGAGCGTTTAATCCATTTACATTTAATTATTGATACATATGTTCTTATTGCCATATTCTTAATTGTTTGGGGTTGGTTTTATAGATCTTTTTCTTCTCTTGTATTTCTTGACTATATAAGTCCCTTTAACGTTTGTTGTAAAACTGGTTTGGTGGTACTGAAGAACTTTTGGTGGTTTTGAAGAGCTTTCTACTGTTATGTCCAACCCATTTTTCTGTGATACTATTGGTATTTTCATTATCTGTTTGTAGGTGTTTACACTTTATGGATATTTACCATTTCTCTGTAACAAGAAATACAACGTTTCCCTTCAATTGGTCACTTGTCTTTTTATTATATTTTATTGTTATCTTTTCTGCAACTGCTATTATTATTATGAATTATTTATCTCTGATTGTTTTTTAAACTGGAGCAGTGAGTTGGGCAAGGAGAATTCAGAAGTTAATTCCACTGTGAAATAAATATAAAATAGTTGAACTAAGAGAGCCTGCCTTATTCAGGACTTTAAGTTTGTATATAATGAAGTGATATGATACATCAGTGTTCTTCCAGGTAGCTAGATGACCTATTCCCTGCCTCTTTGATAACTGTGGTCAAGTGTTGCTTTACTAGAGTGATCTTCTGTAGGCATCACATGTAAAATTGTAACACAGTCACAAACTTACGCCTGTTCCCTATTGCTGTCCTCTTCTTCTTCTCCCCCCCTTTATAGGAGTTACCACAATTTAACATAACAGATGTTTTGCTAACTTAATGTGTTATCATTTGTCTTATCCCTAATATGCTGGTAGAATGAATGCACCAATTTGGGACTTTAAATAATGCCTGGCCTTATAGCAAGTACTCAATTTGTATTGGTTAAATGATCAAATTTCCCTTCATATAGATTGTTTGGGGATAGATTAAAAGATGAACTGGAAGAGGAAGAGACTTTGGAAAGAAGAAGCAAGTTAAGTCCCATTATGGTGGTCTTAGGTGTAAGGTAGCAAAAGCTTAGCTAAAGTAATAGCAATGATAATAAAATAGAAAAGGCTAATGGAAATGACATTAAAAAGAAGAAATGGGTTACCATTCTTGTTTGTATTTATAACTAATAAATAAAAAGGAAAAATTATTTGTATTTGTATTATATTTTAATATAGATGTTTATAAAGCAAAATTATAGATGATTGAAAATGAGTGAGTAGATGCTATGACTTTTGTTTCTTTGTTCTTACGAAACATTACTTTAAAAATACAAGCATTAAAGTATCTAGTGGAAGTCATAATGATTTTTCTGGTTTATTGTTTTTCTGTAATTTTTTTCTTTTTTTAGAGCTTTGCTTCCTGTTTTACATCACAAGTCTAAAAAAGGACCCCCCCGTCAAGCCAAATATGCTATTCATTGTATCCATGCAATATTTTCTAGTAAAGAAACCCAGTTTGCACAGATATTTGAGGTAAAAAGAGAAAAATTTTTTTGTTTCATGTTATTGTTAAAAAAATATGAATGAGTTTACAGAATGTTCATGTTTGGAGATGTATCATTTTGTAATTTTCCAAATTTGAATCAGTATAATCAATATTAATGATTGGTTAAAATTTGAAAATATCTCATGATTCAGCTTTTTAATGCTAGCTCTTTAGAAATCAAGCAGTTGTATAATAGTTTTGAAGTCACTTTATACATTTAGTATTAGGAAACTTTTTTCATTCATAAGTAATTACATATAAAATCATAGTTACTCATAGTAGGTAACAGGTGATTATTCTCTCAGTTTACAGATTTTGGAAGTTAGATTTCTATATATGAAATACTACTAAAGTGTGTGGGGTTTTATACATGAATAATAATTTATAATTAAAGTTAAATAAATTTGTACTTTAATGACTGACCTAATTTCATATTAGATTAAAATGTGCCTTTTCCTTTGCAGGTCATGTGATCCACACCCAAAGATCCTTGATAGTTGGTGCTCTCCAAAACACCCACTGCAGTTTAGGTCCATGCCAGATATTTTGGACAGGAACAAGTATCAAGGACCTTTTGGTGTGGTCCAAATGTCTCTTGGAATGTTTTGGGCAGGACCAAATATGAACAAATATCAAGGACCTTTGTGTGTAGACCAAATGTCTTATTGGGTGTATTGGGACAGGACCAAATACCTACTGACTGTCTTTTCAGCATGTATTTTATTTTTTCTGTACTTTGAATTACCAGTACCCTTTCTAAGTAAGGCAATTTCACTATAAGCTATTATAATCTAGTTTTAGCCTTCTTACTGCAAATAGAAGCTAAACAGAAAATTTATAAAAATCTTGTAGTTATAGTCTAGGAGCCTTGAATGAAGTCAAAACAATTTGGAAATTATGCTGAAACTAACCCACCATAAATACACAGACTTGCTGTCTATTTTAGAAGTATTTATGCTAATTTTGTCATATTTTCATGATTTATATTAAAGGCGGAGTAAAGGAGGAAGAAAAGTTTTCTGTATCTATTAAACAGCATCTTTGCTATAGATACTCAATCATAATATAGTTAAAAATTGAGGTGGAGGTAATATTCTATAGTATTTAATTTTTTAATAAGAGAATGACTTCAGTGGACTCATGTTGATTTCTAGAAAGCTTTTTTTTTTTTCTTGAATAATCTTTTTGTTCCCTCCAATGATGAGGAGGAGGAAAATGCTGATAATAGCTTGACTTTATTGGTTACTTTTAATTTTAATATCTGTAACTTCATCTTTACAAGAACCTACCTGGTAATCCTTCTCCTATAACATAGAAGATTGGCTGGCTTTCTGAGAAAAGGTTTCACAGACACATCTAACCTTTATCAGATTACTGTTAACCCAGAGCTGCTGCTGCTGCTAAGTCGCTTCAGTCGTGTCCGACTCCGTGCAACCCCATAGACGGCAGCCCACCAGGCTCCCCTGTCCCTGGGATTCTCCAGGCAAGAACACTGGAGTGGGTTGCCATTTCCTTCTCCAATGCAAGAAAGTGAAAAGTGAAAGTGAAGTCACTCAGTCGTGTCCGACTCTTAGCGACCCCATGGACTGCAGCCCACCAGGCTCCTCTGTCCATGGGATTTTTCCAGGCAAGAGTTCTGGAGTGGGTTGCCATTGCCTTCTCTGATTAATCCAGAGACTGATCATTAATTTTGGTTTTTCAGAAATGATTTTAATATCTTATTGTGGAAAATTGTCACAATATAATAAATGAATTGGAAAAAAGTACACTATCAGTTATCTGTTTCTCATGTAAACAAGTTATCACTTAGATGTGCAATGGAGGTATTGAGGGAGTCATTGAGAACAGCAAGAAGTACTGTCATTACTTTTGATTAAGTGAAGCTTTTCATATTGCCACAATGTGTTGGAAAAGAACAGTTTTGTGTTGTTTTTTCAAGCCTAGAATGCTTGGTGTTCAGTATAGGAGAATACCTACACCTTTATCTCAACCCCATTTCCCCAGCTACCCAGTTTCTTTTCTCAGAGGCAGCCAGTGTTACCAGTTTCTACTGTACTTTTCAGGAGCTATTTTATTCTTATACAAGTAATATAAATACACAAAACACATCTTTTGTCCCCTTCCCCCTCTCTCATGCCAATTGATAGTGTGCTATAGCCACTCTTCTGATTATCTTATTTTAAAAATTGAGCAATATGTTTTAGGTATCAACTTATGTGAGTAAATAAGCAGTCTCCTTCTGTTATAGCAAAATGATTATTAAAATAATGTTTTTATTTTACTATAAGATTAATAAAATAGTTTTATTAGTTATAATACTTAATGTTTGATGCTATAAAAATCCACAAAAATGCTTGTAACTATCCATAATGAAAGCTTATTTTTTGCTCGTGATAAAAGTCCATTTGGGTGTTTTGATTGCATTCTATTCAGTGTTTTAGCCACGCAGACCCTTTTTGACTAGTGGCTTCTCTTTCCTGGTGGCTCACACAGTAAAGCATCTGTCTGTAATGTGGGAGACCTGGGTTCAATCCCTGGGTCAGGAAGATCCCCTGGAGAAGGAAATGGCAATCCACTCCAGTATTCTTGCCTGGAAAATTCCATGGACAGAGGAGCCTGGTGGGCTACAGTCTATGGGGTCGCAAAGAGTCAGATACGACTGAGTGACTTCACTGTCTTTCACTTTCACTTTTTCTCTTTGAGTCCCATTGGATCCTTTGTATTAAGCCACCAGTGAGTAAAGAGAGCGAAAATGTGGAGAAGATACACTGTTCATGTCTGCCTCAGTTCAGACATGGCATACCTTACTTTCATCCCCATTCTGGTAACCAGAACTTCTGACTGCACATAGAAAAGCATCCTTATGCCCAGAAAGTAGAATAGAAGTAGGCATTGGTGAGCCGAAGTGGCTACCCACTCCAGTTTCTTGCCTGGAGAATTCCATGGACTGAGGAACCTCATGGGCTACAGTCCATGCAGTCACAAAGAGTTGTACATGACTGAGAAACTTTCAGCAGTTGCTGACATATTTATATATGCAATCTAAAATATAATTTGGGAAAAACTGAAAGTACTTAAATATGATGCCTTCTAGTCAATAAAAGTTGTCAGTAAAAGTTAGGTGTAACTTGAACCACTGCTTATACCATGTATTGAACTTGTGTGGTTTTTAGCATTTGTAGATGAGACATATGACCAGTTTATTTGCATGTTTATGGAGTTTATAATTTTCCTTTCCTCATTTTCAGCCTCTGCATAAGAGCCTAGATCCGAGCAACCTGGAGCATCTCATCACACCACTGGTGACTATTGGTCACATTGCTCTCCTTGCACCAGATCAATTTGCTGCTCCTTTGAAGTCTTTGGTAGCTACTTTCATTGTGAAGGATCTTCTGATGAATGATCGGGTAATTTATGTTTTCTAGATGTGTATTCTTCATAATGCTATCTTCTAAAATTTTATGCAACAAAAAGAGAAGTGGAATGATGTAAATAGCACTTCAGTTTGGTTGATTTGTTTTTAGCTTTTCCCATCTTTTTACCATGCTGCATCTTCATTATAAGTGAAACAACATTGAAACATCTCTTTAGTTGAGCACAGGGCTATGACCTGGAATGCTTTCCTTGATAAATACAAGATACCACCGGATTCTGTCTCTTTCAACTTTATAGGGATGTAAGTTTTGTAATGGCATCTATTTTTTAAATATGTGAAGATTGACAGGTTAGTTTGCAGTATGGTTGTCATGATAGTAGTTGTTGCATTTTATACATACAATAGAGAATTAAAAGATCCCTGAGGGAAAATACTGGGGAAAAATATAGTGATTTTCTGTCTTCATTGTGTGAATATTTGGGGCAGGGTATGTTTGGGTGTCTTGGAGAATTGACCCCTACAGTCATGTGGAGTTTTATGCATGTGTTTGTGTATTATTAGATATACATATATGTAAAAAAAATACTGTAAAACTAGGATTTTAAGAATGGTAAATGAGCGTTGGTTTCAGATTAAAGTTACCAGCTGCATTAGCCCCTATCAAAAGTAGGCGTGTTCTATGATGCTTTGAGGCAAGCATTGACTTCTCTCTGGCTGTGAAAGTTCTAGAATGCATCTTCTTCCAATAGGAGATTATTTTCTGTGTTAAAAATCAGTTTAGCATAGCCGCCTTAATTAATAATCTAAGCTGGATGTTCTGGATAACTTGCTGCAACTTCAGCATCAGGACTTGCTGCTCCACCTTGTATCATAGAGATGGCTTCTTAAGTATTAGGAACCAATCTCTGCTGGCCTGAGATTTTCCTTCCGGAGCCTCCTTAGCTCTCTTAGTCTTCACAGAATTGAAGAGAGTTGCTCTGGATCAGGCTTTGGCTTAAGGGAATGTTAGGCTGGTTTGATCTCCCCTCCAGTCCATTAAACTTTCTCCGTATCAGCAGTAAGTGTGTTTTGCTTTCTTGTCATTCACATTTTCTCTGGAGAAGCACTTTTAATTTCCTTCAAGAACTTATCCTTCACATTCATAACTTGGCCCAAGAGGTTTAATTTTCAGCTGATAGTAGCTTTTGACATGCCTTCATCACTAGGCTTTATCATTTCTAGCTTTTGATATGAAGTTGAGAGATGTGCAGTGCTTCCTTTCACTTAAACATGTACAGTCCATGATAGGTTTGCTAATTTTCCCAATTTCTGTGTTGTTGTATCTTAGGGAATAGGGTGGCCTGAGGAGAGAGGGAGAGATGGGGAAAAGGCCAGTCCGTAGAGCAGTCAGAACACACACGTTTACTGATTAAGTTCATTGTGTTAAAGAGTGTGATTCATGGCACCTCAAAACAGTTACAGTAGTACCATTAAAGATCTCTAGTCACTTATCACCATAACAAATGTAATAATAGTGAAATCATTTGGAATACTGCAAGAATTATGAAAATGTGACAGATATGAAGTGAGCAAATGTTGTTGGAAAAATAGCACTGATAGATACTTGACACGAACCTTCAATTTGTAGAAAACACAGCATTTGTGAAGCCTATTGAGACAATTCTTGTGTGTATAGAAAAAGTATGTTAGACAGTTGGATTACAGTAAAAATTTGTATATTTAGAGTGTGTAATTAGAACTACAGTAAGATAGGAAAGAGAATATGAAACAGAAATAGTATTTGAAGTGATAATGCCAGAAAATTTTTCAAAATTTATGAAAGACATCAAAGCTGTACATTCAAACTCCAAGTAGGATCAGTATAACACAAAGCTCACTAGATACATCATAGTAAAACTAGAACCAATCAAAAGCCTTCCAGGGAACAAGACTGTCACCTGACTTCGAGAAAAGATTAGAAAATGGAAGATAATGGAATAATAACTTCAAATTATTGAGTGGAAGAAAAGTACCAATCTGGAATTCTAAACCTGGAGAAAATACCCTTTAAAAAGGGAATGCAACATAAACACATTTTCAGACAAAAACTGAGAGAATGAGAGAAAATATTTGCAAATCATGTATCTAATATGTCCATATTGTATAAATCACACGTATAGCTCAATAGCAGAAAAAGAGTTTGATTAAAAAATAGGCAGAAGCAACATTTTTCCAAAGAACGCAAACAAGTCATCAGTAATTGTATGAAAAGTGCTCAACATCGGTAATCACCAGAGAGATGCAAATCAAAACCACAAAAAGATAGGACTTCATTTCTCTTAGAATGACTAATATAAAATAGATAATAAATGTTGGTGAAGATGTGAAGAGAAAGAACCCTTTTGCACTGTTGGTGTGAATATAAATAGATACAGCCACCATGAAAAACAGTATGGAGAATCTTCCAAAAATTAAAAATAGGAAAAAAAAAAATAAAGAGAAGCACCACATGATCCAGTAATAAATACTTCAGAGTATTTATCTGAAGGGAATGAGAACACTAATTCAAAAAGATCTCTGCACCCCCATGTTCAATGCAGCATTACTTATAGCAGTCAAGACATGGAAGCAACCCAAGTGTCCATCTAATGGATGAATGGATAGAGAAAAAAGTGGTGTATATATACAATGTAATATTGATCAGTCATTAAAAAGAAGGAAAAAGTCCTGCTATTTGTGACAGCATGGATGAACCTTGAGGGCATTATGCTAAGTTAAATAGACAAAGATGAATACCATGTGATGTTCCTTACATGCAGTATCAAATTTTTAAAAACCCCAAATAACAGCAACAAAAACTCTCAAACTTATAGATACAGAGATCCAGTGGTAGTTTTCAGAGGCTAGGGATGAAGGATGTGTGAATTGGGTAAAGGAATTCTAAAGGTACAGACTTCCAGTTAGAAAATAAGTCAAGGAATGTCATGTACAGCATGGTGACTATCATCATTAATACTGCCTCATATATCTGAAAGTTTCTGCTGAGAGTAGGTCTGAAAGTGTCTCATCATAGGAAAAAAATTGTAGCTGTGTTGTGATGGGTAATCACTAGACTTACTGTGGTGATCATTTCACAATATATGTAAATACTGAATCATTATACCTGTAGAACTGATTTGTCATATGCCAATTATATCCTTTTAAAAAAAGAGAATTATTAATTTGAAAAAAGTGAAAAATGAACCTGCAGAATGGGAGAAAATATTTGAAAAATCATAAAATCTGATAAGAGGCTTAAAACTCAACAACGAGACAAACAGCCCAATTTTTTTAAATGGGCGAAAGACCTGAATAGTCATTACTATTAATAGTTATTATAGCTTTTTCGTTTATATTTTTGTATTAAGGTTTGTTCATTGTTTTTCTAGACATGATGCTATTGCACACTTAATAGACCATATTATCGTGTAAACATAACGTTTTGTACACTGGAAAACCAGGACATTGTGTAGCTTGCTTTATTGCAATACTTGCTTTATTGTGGTTGCTTGGAACCATACCTGCAGTATCTCCGAGGTATACCTGTTTCTGCTTGCTCATGCTTCATTTTTGCTTTCTTCTGACCCATCTTTGAATTTACTCATCCTCTCTTCAGATTTGTTGAGTCTTATGTTAAACCCATAAAATTGAATTCTTAATTGCAATGTTTATATATTTTTTCCTGTAATTTCCTTAGAGTTTTTAAATAAAATTTTTAGTTCCCTGCCAGAATTCTTTTTCTTACCATTTAATCTTTCAGCACCTCTAATTATGTTAAAATTTATGTGAGTTAGTCTCAATATCTGTATCTCCAGTGGCTCTTTTTCTCTGTCTGGTTTTCGCTTGATTGTTGGTCAGGTCTTACCTTGCACACATTATTGTTGATTGAGCTGCACGCTTTGTGTATGAAAAGTTATAGAGATAATTGGAAGCTGTGGATAATTTTATAATTCTTCCAAAGAAGATTTATTTTTCCTTCTGTGATAGGCAGTTGAGCTGCTCTGAAATAATTTTCATTCAATCAAGAATGCAGTGATTGGAAGCTGGGCTTCAGTTTTTGAGAGGCTGATTGTTTTTCTGATCACTTTTATGTTTAGGGTGTTTTTATTTGGGATCCACCCAAAACTCAAGGTTGTTTAGCAAGTCAGTCAGTTCAGTTGCTCAGTCATGTCCGACTCTTTGCGACCCCATGAACTGCAGCATGCCAGACTTCCCTGTCCATCACCAACTCCTGGAGTCCACCCAAACCCATGTCCATTGAGTCGGTGATGCCATCCAACCATCTCGTCCTCTGTCGTTCCCTTCTCCTCCTGCCCTCAATCTTTCTCAGCATCAGGGTCTTTTCCAGCGAGTCAGCTCTTCGCATCACGTGGCCAAAGGATTGGAGTTTCAGCTTCAACATCAGTCCTGCCAGTGAACACCCAGGACTGATCTCTTAGGATGAACTGGTTGGATCTCCTTGTAGTCCAAGGGACTCTCAAGAGTCTTCTCCCACACCACAGTTCAAAAGCATCAGTTCTTCGGTGCTCAGCTTTCTTTATAGTCCAACTCTCACATCCATACATGATCACAGAAAAAACCATAGCTTTGACTAGACAGACCTTTGTTGACAAAGTAATGTCTGTGCTTTTTAATATGCAGTCTAGGTTGACCATAACTTTCCTTGCAAGGAGCAAGCGTCTTTTAATTTCATGGCTGCAGTCACCATCTGCAGTGATTTTGGAGCCCAGAAAAATAAAGTCTGACATTGTTTCCACTGTTTCCCCATCTATTGCCCATGAAGTGATGGGACTGGATGCCATGATCTTCGTTTTCTGAATGTTGAGCTTTAAGCCAACTTTTTCACTCTCCTCTCACTTTCATCAAGAGGCTTTTGAGTTCCTCTTCACTTTCTGCCATAAGGGTGGTGTCATCTGCATATCTGAGGTTATTGATATTTCTCCCGACAATCTTGATTCCACCTTGTGCTTCTTCCAGCCCAGCGTTTCTCATGATATACTCTGCATATAAGTTAAATAAGCAGGGTGATGATACACAGCCTTGATGTACTCCTTTCCCAATTTGGAACCAGTCTGTTCTTCCATGTCCAGTTCTAACTGTTGCTTCCTGACCTGCATACAGGTTTCTCAAGAGGCAGGTCAGGTGGTCTGGTATTCCCATCTCTTTCAGAATTTTCCACAGTTTGTTGTGATCCACACAGTCAAAGACTCTACTCTTTATTGGACTCAGAATTCCATTTTCTTTTTCCTTCTAGCTCTGTGACAGTGATGCAAAACATTGCTCAACCTTTAAACCTCTTTCACTTTCAGAATCAGCCATCATTTATATATCAGAAAAGCAATTTTAGTGCCAGGCTCACATCTCAGTTATTCTCTTTTCAATACCCAAGAACTGTTAGCATCTGGTGATGTTACTCTCCTAACTTTTCTGTTTTTTTCCTGCCCCAGCTAACCACAAAGCACCATTTAACTGTATATTTATCTCAAAACAATGTACCTGTTTAGTTTTGCTTGTTCCTAAGGTTTATGATATATATATATCAATATATGGTATATAGTGACTTGCTGTTATCATTATGGATTTGTTTCTTAGAATAACCCTTGATGTTGAATCTAGCTGTAGTTCATTCATTCATTGCTCTTTATTATATCATTGTGTGAAGTATATCTCATTTTCTTAATGGACACATGGTATATTTCCATTTCTTTCTTGTTTTAAACAGTGCTCCTGTGATTTTTTTTTTTTCTTCTTTATAGAACCTTCCGATGCATATGAGTACAAATTTCTCCAGGTTACATTCACAAGAGTGGTATACTTATGACCATCAGTCTATACATTTAATTTTTCAATTTATTGCTGAAGTATTTTTCAGACTAGTTGTAAAACCTTATTTTCCTTTCAGCAGCATATGACATTATTGTCAAATTACTTAATTTTTGTCCGTCTAATTAATATAAAGTAATATCTCTTAATTTGCATTTCCCTGATTACTAAGAATGTTTATGTCTAGTCATCATTCATGTTGCCTCTTTCCTGAAATTCCTCTTGATGTCTTGCCTTTTTTTCTTTCTTGAGTTGTTTATGTTTTTCTCACAGGTAATCTTTACACACATATTTTTTTCAGGTACATGTTAAAGTGTGTTCATAAAATGTATAAAATCCTATTTATGGTGTGTCTTTCTATTCCCTTCATAGTGTCCTTTGAACAAAAGTTATTAATTTTAATGTAACTAAACTTATCATTCTTTTATCTTGTAGTTAGTGCTTTTTATATCTTAAGAAATTATTTCCTATGCCATTGTCATAAAAATAGTCTCTCATACGTTGTTTTAAAAGTTTTAAGGTTTTCTTTTCACACATAAAAATTTTAATCCATCTGGTTTTGATTTTTTTTGCTTTTGTTGTATGCTGTGACTCAAGAACTCCATTTCTTTCTGTTCTCCATTAGGAGAACCAACTTTCCCAGCATAATTTCTAGAGTGTTCTCTCCTTCCAATCATCTGCAGTGCTATCATTCTTATACAGCCTGTATTTTTTCCCACTGCTTAGTTTGCTCATCTACAGTGTGTCTTTAATTAAAATTTTGTAGTTTTCTCTGTAAGCAGATTTAAATATTTCTCTTATACAGCTTTGTTAGGTATTTCAGTTTTAAGAATAATTTTGTTGGTGGTGAATTTGTGCAGTTATTTTATAGTTTTTAATCTTATTATCTTGTGCTAAACTCTTTTTCACTTTTCATCATAATTATGAGAAAGGCTCATTTTGATTGTTTCCTTATCCATAAATATTTTATTGCTACATATTTTCTTATATTTCTACATGTATTTCCTGTACTTACTTTTTTTCATCTCAACTTAATCTATCAGTTTTTGAAAGAGGTATATTCAAGTGTTCTTTTGTAATGATGAAGTTTTTAATCTTTTTTTAAAAAATCATTTTTGTTTATTTGACATTATCCTGCTAGTTTTACAGATGTTCATAATTTTGTATCTTATAAGATTAAAGAAAAATATGTCAGTAAACTTTTTATTAAAATATTAGTATTCCATTTAACTCCATACCCCATTTATATGCTTTTTCATCTTGACTAGTATATTTGTCCATTAGTTTTAGATTTTTTGTGTGTTTGTTTTTAGTTTTATTGCGTCTATTTTTTTTTTTAAATTTTTGAACCTGTCTGTTTATTGATCTTGTGAAAAGAAAGTGAAAGTGAAGTCGCTCAGTCGTGTCCGACTCTTTGCGACCCCATGGACTGTAGCCTGCCAGGCTCCTCTGTCCATGGGATTTTCCAGGCAATAGTACTGGAGTGGATGGCCATTTCCTTCTCCAGGGGATCTTCCCAACCCAGGGAAGATCTTACGATGTTTTTTATTTTCTATTTGTAATAATTTATGCTGATTGAATTTTCTTGTGAATTAAATATTTATGTGGAAGGCATCTTTGAATAATTCTTTCAAACTGGCTTGTAGTTTGAAAGATTTCTGAAAATATTTTTCTCCCTATTCTTAAATATTAGAATTTTATTTTTCAACTCTCTTGGCTGTGGAAAATTCAGAACATTGTTTTTTGGCATGTGGTCTTGCCACCAAGAAATCTGAAGTTGATCTGGTTCTTGTTTTTTTTGGTAGGTTCCTCTATGGGAGCTTTGGGATTTTGGGGGATGTTCTTGGTTCAGAAATTTCGTCAGTATGTTTCTAATGAGATTCTTTTTTTCATTATTTCCACTTCATGCTTTGAAGGTGCTTCTCTCCTGAAGACTTGGTCCTTAAACTATTTGTAAATAGCTCTGTGTGTCTGGGGAACTTGCCTTCTGTATTGGAACTACCTATCCTGTTGCTAGAAGGTCATCTGAGGTGCTCTTTGACAAATTTCTGTTTCCAACTAGAAATTGCGCAGGTCAGGTTGAGGTGAAAATGAGATCTCCTGTGTTCCAAGATTGGGTTCAGCTCTTTGATCACCTTACTTATTCCCTGGCTGCTAGTGTAAATTCACATCTCTTAATACTTTCAGTTTATCATCTCCATATTACTCTATGATTGTTCTAAAAAGATGACTTTTTGGAGGGTGTTTTCTGTGTTTTTCTGGAGATGTCAATCCTCTAGCTCTGTTTTTTTGTTTGTTTTCTTTTTGCTGTATATTTTCTGTTTTTTGAAATTTTTCTATGGTTTTGGTTTTGTTTTCTGGGCTTCCCTGGTGGCTCAGACGGCAAACAGTACACAATGCAGGAGGCCTGGGTTTGATCCCTGGGTCAGGAGGATCCCCTGGAGAAGGGAATGGCTACCCACTCCAGGATACTTGCCTGGAGAATTCCTTGGACAGAGGATCCTGGCCGGCTACAATCTTTGGGGTCACAAAGAGTTGGACATGACTGACTAACACTGACTTTTTTGCTTCCCAGCCCAGCTACCGGGGTAAGAGGGATGGGTGTGGGGTGGGGTGTGTGGGTGTGAGTGTGTGTTGCCTTTAAGTAGGAAGATACTGATGTATGTTTTCTGTTACTTCAGATGCAAGCCTTTATATTTGTTCCCTGCTCAAGACTTTTTGCAGCTACCTTTCCCCTTGTTTATGAACTATAGCTGACCATTGAGCAAAATCAAAGTTAAAGCTGCCAACCCTTTGTGTTGTGGAAAAATCTTTTTACAGTTTATAGTCAGCTCTCTGTATGTGGTTCCTTGGACGTTTGTGATTCAGTCAAACATAGATTGTATATAGTGTATTACTGTAGTATGTATTCACTTAAAATCTACATGTTGGTGGACCTGCACAGTTCAAACTTGTCTTATTCAAGGCTCATCTGTATCCTTTTTGGCTCCATTGATTTTTATCCTATTCCTTGCCGGCTGCCTTAAATAAATGAAACATTAGTCTTAAAGGGGGTTAAGCAAGGAAGTGTACATAAGTTGTTAAAGTCAGTCCTGTCTCATACTTGCAAAGAACCAACTGGAGCTGGAAGCATAAGGTTCATTTTGGTGCTAGTGAAGACAGGTCTTTCAAACTTTTTGCGTAAGTAACAGAAAACATAGTCATATATAATGACTGTTGCTGTAGAAGGTAAAGATTTCATTCATTCTCTATATATTAATTACATATGAGAATTTGTATCTTAAAGTCCTTAATTTTTGTTTAGCTTCCAGGAAAAAAGACAACTAAGCTTTGGGTTCCAGATGAAGAGGTTTCACCTGAAACAATGGTCAAAGTGAGTGACATGCACAGATCTGCTGATTTTAATCTACTTACCCTATTATTATTATATTATAGGTGTTAATAGTTCCTGTTATAAAGATATGGCTATTGAAGTAATTCAAGTTTTTATGTTTATTCTATGACATCCTTTGGGCCATGAGAGTATAGGGTGATACTGAGAAACCTGAGACTTTGGGGAGCTGCACATAATCTAGTTTGGAAAATAAAGAGAGTGAAAACTCCTTCCATGTTACTTTTTCTTAGATATCAATATTTTAATGGCAGAAGACAATGCTGGCTTTAAGTACCTTCTCTTTTCAGTAAAGATGGTCATCCAGGTTTTAAGACTGTTCATCAGGGCTTCCCAGGTGGCACTAGTGGTAAAGAATCAGCCTACCAATGCAAGAGAAAGAATCTGCCTGTCAGTGCTGGAGACGAGGGTTCGATCCCTGGGTCAGGAACATACCCTGGAGGAGGAAATGGCAACCCGTTTCCAGTATTCTTGCCTGGGAAATCCCATGGACAGAGGAGCCTGGCAGGCAACAGCCCATACAGTCACAAAAGAGTTGGACATAACTGAGCATGCACGCACATCTTTTCCATGGGATTTGATAAACATTTTTATTTAAAAAAATTCAACCTGTAATTTCTTGAGTTAGAAGTTGTATATAAAAGATTGCTTATCGCTTCTGTAGGAGTATTACCTCTCTAAAACCGTATGTAGTCTGTAATATAGACCTCAGTCTATATTACAAGGTGTGAAGGCCAAGAACAAATACATTAAATATTGTTTTTCTATTTATACTTTCTTATAAATAATTTTGTTGTATATTTATGTTTCATACTGTGAACTACTTTTTCACATTATTGCAGTTTCAGATTCTGATACTGTTTCTCCAGACCTGTAGAGCAGTCTTCCTTTAGCATCAATGAATGATGCTGGAAACTTTTGAGTTCAAGTGTGAACCAGTTTTCTCTGCATTGGTCTCAAGCAGCAGTTTTGTGTAGTTGGACAACACTGTATTAGAAGGCAGGCTGCCTGCACTTAAGTTCATGGTTATGAAGTGGCCAAGGAAGAGAATCTGAAGAGTGTAAGCCACATACCATAGTCTGAAACCCATTTAGCTCTGAAGCTTCAGATCTATAAAAAGTAAGGTAATATGTAAAAAAGAGAAAATGTGTTGTACCACTTCAGAAAGGGTTGTTCCAAATATTAGAGGCAGTAACAGGTATTAAAGTACTGATATTGATAGTAAGTACTGCATAATTATGAAAAATGCAGTACAAATGTAAGGTGGTATAAACTCTTAGACACAAAAGATGAAATATGGTTTGCATTTGGGAACTTTATGGATTAGGGAAGTTAACATGATTTTACTGTGGATTCTAAAGGGTAGAGTGTTGAGAAACATTTTTTAAAAAGCAGGAAGAACCAGTTTTTAGATAAATCATTCGTCAATTACCAGGAGGTGGAACGTGAGACATTTTTAAAACATTCAGTTATCTTCACACATGCAAATAAAAATAATTTTTTCTTTCCTATTCTTAAAACGCATCTATTAAAAACATCTCTTCATTCTTTCTCAAAGCTAATGTAGAGTTTCTTTGAACAGTAGCAATGTTGTGTCAATTTGTATTTTAAATAGATTCAGGCTATTAAAATGATGGTTCGATGGCTACTTGGAATGAAAAATAATCACAGTAAATCAGGAACTTCTACTTTAAGATTGCTTACAACAATATTGCACAGTGATGGAGACTTGACAGAACAAGGGAAAATTAGGTATGTAAATACAGCTCCAGCATTCTTTGGATTACACAATATGTTAACATCTGATGTAATTTTTGAATGATGGTTTCTTTTTAAACAAAATAATACAGATTTGTAGATATGCATATACTTTTATTGTAATAGGCTTTTGTATAGTGGTTATTTCAAAATGACAGTCCCATGTCTAGTGCAGATTACTGCTGAATGCTTTTAAGTATTTTTAACAGTAGATGTTTACTTTTTTCTAATACCTTATATGAAACTGTTAATGTACCAATCAGTAACTGGTGTTTTACATTCTTGTTAATATTTAAATACAAAAGAACAGACCAAATAGAAAACAGCTTATCTGAATCTGTTTCCAGAAGTATTGTTGTTGTTGTTTAGTTTTGCTAAGTCGTGTTTGACTCTTTGCGACCCCATGGACTCCAGCACACCAAACTCCTCTGTCCTCCGCTGTCTCCTGGAGTTTGCTCAGACTCATGTCCATTGAGTTGGTGATTCTATCTAATCATCTCATCCCCTGCTCCTTTTGATATCAGTCTTTGCCAACATCAGTGTCTTTTGCAATGGAATTGGCTCTCTGGAAGTAAAAATATATGCATACGTGGAAAATACACTTGACACAAAGTATTAAAAATACATATACTTTTTGTTTGTGTTTTGTTTGAAAGATGTATAGTCTAGTGATTGAAAACATGAACTCTGGATTCCAGATTCAAATCCTGGGACCACATCTTAGCAGCTTGGTACCTTTCAGCAAGTTACTGTAACTGCTCTGTACCTCAGTTTCCTCAGCTATAAAACAGAGATGATGATTAATGCCTATCTCATCTAGCTATTATGGTAATCAAAAAAGGTAGTATATTTAATGTATTTAAAACACTGCCCAGCAAATAGTAATTAGATATATTGATGGTAGTGGTTATGTCAGAATTAGCTAAAATTTAGAAGTTTGTCCTCTGTGAAAATACAGGTACCATTTATAACATCTTATTGGTAGTTAAAAATATAAGAGTAACTTCCCCCACCTTTTATATATATATGTGTGTGTGTGTACACATCTAGCTTAAAGTCTTTAGGACCAAATATAAATGGTAATTGTCAGCTGCTTAATACTTTGCCATCTTTGCTTCATTTCTTATATGTTTTGTGCATACGGTACTTTTTGCATAGAATATTAGCATTAACACATTCTTCTCAAACAGATCAAATAAAAAGAAAGTTCTGTAAGGTATTCCACATGTATAACTCATTTATTACCTTTTCAGTAAAATTAGTTGTCTCTACCTTCTACTCTTATAATTTATGTTAGCATCCAAGAGTTACATAATAATTAGTAAAATTTCCTTAGTATTGATACATTTTGTCTCAAATTTACTAATTACATTATTTATGTGCATACTTAGGTCTCATGCCACCTGTTTTTATTCATAGTATTCTTTAACATAATCACATGTGTTCTTGAATTCTGTAAGTGTGTGTGAATTACATTGGATCTGTCTGCATTTTTTAAAAAAATTTAATGAAGTACAGTTGATTTACAATAATGTGTCAATTTCTGCTGTGCATCAAAGCGATTCAGTTAAATACACACACACACACACACACACACACACACACACACACACACACACACATGCCTTTTCATATTCTTTTGCGTTGTAGTTTGTCACAGGATGTTGAAAATAGTTCCCTGTGCTATACAGTAGGGCCTTGTTGTTTCTCCATCCTACAGCTGAAAGTTTGCCTCTGCTAATCCCGAACTCCCACTCCTTTTCTCCTCTACACCTCCTCCCCCTTGGCAACCACATGTCTTTTTTCTATTTCTGTGAGTTTGTTTTTGCTTTGTAGATTTGTGATTTGTGTCACATTTTAAATTCCACATATAAGTGATATCATATGGTATTTGTCTTTCTCTTTCTGACTTTGCTTAGTATGGTAATCTCTAGGTCCATTCATGTCGCAAATGGCAGAATTTCATCTTTTTGATGGCTAAGTAATATTCCACTGTATACACGTACCATATCTTCTTTGTCCATTCATCTGTCGGTGGACATTTACACTGTTTCCATGTCTTAGCTATTGCAAATAGTGAACATAGGGGTGCATTTATCTTTTTAAGGTTAGTTTTGTCTTGATGTATGCCCAGGAGTGGAATTGCTGGAACTTTGTTTTTAGTTTTTTGAAGAACCTCCATATTGTTTTCCATAGTGGCTGCACTGATCTACATTCCTACGAACAGTGTAAGAACAGTGTCCTTACACAGTGAAGGAACTTTTCTTCACACCCTCTCCAGCATTTGTTGTTTGTATACTTTTTAATGATGACTATTCTGACTGGTGTGAGGTGGTACATCATTGTAGTTTTGATTTGCATTTCTCTAGTAATCAGCAATATTGAGCATCTTTTCATGTACCTGTTGGCCATCTGTATGTCTCCTTTGGAGAGATGTATATTTAGATTTTTTATTTTTTGATTGGCTTGCTTGTTGTTGAGTTTTATGAGCTGTTTCTGTATTTTGGAAAGAAAGCTGTTATTTGTCACATCATTTGCAGATATTTTCTGCCTATCCCTAGGTTGTCTTTTCATTTTGTTTGTGGTTTCCTTTGCTGCAAAAGCTTGTAAGTTTAATGAGGTCCCATTTGTTTATTTTTGCTTTTATTTCTATTGCCTTGGGAGCCTGACCTGTGAACAATTGTGTGAGTTATGTCAGAATATTTAGGCTTTCTTCTGTGAGTTTTATCGTGTCGTTTTGTTTTTAAGTCTTTAGGGCATTTTGAGTTTATTTTTGTGTATGGTGTGAGAGTGTGTTCTTACTTGATTGACTTACATGCAGTTGTCCATCTTTCCCAGCACCACTTGATGAAGAGATTGTCTTTTCCTCATTGAATATTCTTGCTTCCTTTGTCAAAGATTAATTGTTCACAGGTTTGTGGATTTATTCTGGGCTCTCTGTTCTGTTCTATTGATCCACTTGTCTGTTTTTGTGCCAATAATATACTGTTTTGATTATGGTAGCTTTTTTGTATTGTCTGAAGTCTGGAGGACAATGCCTCCTGCTTTATACTTTTCCTCAGGATTACCTGACAATTCTGAATCTTTTTTGGTTCCGTTTACCTTTTAGGATTATTTGTTTTAATTCTGTGAAAAGTCTCATGGGTAATTTGATAGGTGTAACCTTAAATCTGTAGATTGCTTTGAATAGTATGGCCATTTTAATAACAGTATTAACTCAATTCAAGAGATGGGATGTTTTTCCATTTCTCTGAATCATCTTCAGTTTTATTAATATTTTGTATTTCTCAACATATAAGTCTTTCATTTCCTTGGTCAGATTTATTCCTAAGTATTTTATTTTGGTGGTACAGTTTTAAAAGGGATTGTTTGTTTACACTCACTTTCTGATATTTTACTGTTGCTGTAAAGAGATGCAGCCTGTTTCTGTATATTAATCTCGTCTCCTTCTACCTTGCTGAATTCATTTATCAGTTCTAGTAGTTTCTGTGTGGAGTCTTTAGAGTTTTCTATGTCGTATCATCTGCATATAATAATAATTTTTACCTCTTCTCTACCAATTTGAATACCTTTTATTTCCTACTCTGCTTTAGCTGGGACTTCCAATACTATGTTGAAGTGAAGTGGTGACAGTGGGCATCCTTTTTTTCCAGAGTATACTGGGAAGGCTTTCAAGTTCTTACTGTTGAATATTATATGGGCTGTGGGTTCATCATAAATAGCTTTTATTATGTTGAGCTATGTTCTCTCTGTACTTATTTTCATAAGGGTTTTGTATCATGAATGAATGTTGACTTTTATCAATTCTGTATCTACTGACATGATCATGTGGTTTTAATCCTTTCTTTTGTTGATGTGGTGTATCACATTAATTGATTTGCATGATTTGAACTGTCTTTGTGACCCTGGGGTGAATCTAGCTTGGTTGTGGTGTATGACCTTTTTTATGTGTTGAATTCAGGTTGCTGATACTTTAAGAACTTTTGTGTTTATTCATCAAAGATATTGACCTGTAATTTGCTTTTTTGATGGTGTCTTTGTCTGGTTTCGGTAACTTCATTGCCAGACTTCAGGGTGATGGTGACTTCATAGAATGTCTCTGGGAGTGTTTTCTTCCTATTCACTCTTTTGGAAGAGTTTAAGAAGTTCTTTTTTGTATGTTTTATAGAATTCCCCAGTGAAGCCATCTGGTCTTGAAGTTTTGTTTGTAGGCAGTGTTTTTGGTTTGGTTTTCTTAATTAGAGATTCTGTATCATTTCTAGTGATTGGTCTGGTTATCTGTTTCTTCTTGCTTTTTAGTGGGCTGTATGTTTCTAAAAAGTCGTCCTTTTCTTCTAGGTTCATAGTATTGTTCATAGTAATTCTCTTTCAGTTTCCTTGTATTTCTGCAGTTTGAGTTGTGATTTCTCCTCTTTCATTTCTTATTTTGTTTATTTGAGTCTTGTCTTCTTGCTGAGCCCGGTCAGAGGTTTGTCAATTTTTGTTTGCCGTGTCAAAGAATCAGCTCTTGGTTTTATTGATTTTTTTTTTTTTTTTTTGGTATTGTTTTTAAATCTCTGTTTTATTTATTTCCTCTCTGATCTTTATTATTTCCTTCCATCTGCTGACTTTAGGTTTGTGATTTGATGGTTTTCTTTTGTATTATTCTTGTATTCTCTTCTTTTTGATTTTTGTTAATCTGTTGTTATGTTTTTGATTTGTGCCTGCCCTAGTTTTCAAATATATTAAACCTGTTCATATACCTACTTGCTTTAGATTTAGGTAATCGTACAAACTGAAACACATTCTAGGAAAAGACAAATCTATATTTTTTTACTCTCCTCTCCCACATTTTATAATTTTGTTGTCCTTGTACATCCTCATAGTGACACTTTTGCTGTTCGTTTTGGTAATCACTGGCTTCACAGTAATTTTATTTTTTTGAAGAATTTGTGTACTTATTTCAGTGATTTACTTTCCAATTGTGATTTTCTCTTTCTTATAGATTCTTGCATCTTTTCTACTTAGAAAGGACCTTTCAATATTTCCTTTAAGATAGGTTTAGTATTGTATTCTTTAAGTTACTGTTTTTCTGAGAAATTCTTTATTTCTCCTTCTATTCTATAGGATAGTCTTGCTGGGTACAGTATCTTGGGTTGCAGATTCTTCACTTTTGGACTTTGAATATATCTTGCTACTTCCTTATGGCGTGCAGTGTTTCTGTAGAGAAATGAGCTGATAGCCTTTTGGGGGTTCCCTTGTAGTTAACTTTTCTTCTCTTGCTGCCTTTAAAATCTCTCTTTAACATTTGCCACTTTTATTATAATGTGTCTTGGTATAATCTGTTTGGATTTATCTTGTGAAGGGCACTTTGTGCTTCCTCTATTTGGATATCTGTTTCTTTCTTTAGGCCTGGTAAGTTTTCAGCCATAATTTCTTCAAGGACGTGTTCATTCCCCTTTCTTTTTTTTCTTCCAGAATCCCTATCATACATAGATTTGAATGCTTCATATTATCCCATAGGTCTCTTATATTGCCTTTTTTTAGGGGGTGGTTGTCTGCTGATCTACTTGGGTAATTTCCATTTTTCTGTCTTCCAGAAAAATGGAAATTTTTCATTTTTCCATTTAAATAAATGGAAATTATTCCTTCTGCTGTCCATAGCCTTTAGTTCAGCTTTGGTCTCTTCTAATGAATTCTCTGTTTTTTT
The DNA here is from genome assembly GCF_029378745.1 of Bos indicus. Classification (NCBI taxonomy): domain Eukaryota; kingdom Metazoa; phylum Chordata; class Mammalia; order Artiodactyla; family Bovidae; genus Bos; species Bos indicus. The sequence continues at coordinate 28,190,049 of NC_091771.1, read as the reverse complement.
CCTTGGCCCCTGCTTATAGTTTCCAATTCCTTTTCACAATAATCTGCATCTGTATCAGTGGCCTTTCTTAATTCCTGTAGTATTTTCATTCATTTTCTCCATTTTGAATTCAGTGTCTGTTAGACTGAAGAAGTCTGTTTCATTGTTCTTTCAAAAGGGGAATTCTCTCTATTAACGGAGAGCGCTTTTTCTGCTTCTTTATTTTACTTTTATTTCTTTTGCTCTGTGAGTCTAGAGCAGTTACCTGCTGTGGTCTTTGAGGGCTGTTTTTCTGTGGGGGTGACCCTGTGTAGCCTGTGTGAGTTTAATATTTTTTGGTGTGAGGGCTGTTTTTTAGTATGGATGCCTGCAGCCTGTTTCTTCTGTGTATGCTGGCCATTATCCCCTTGATAGGAGCGGTGACAGATGTTGTAGTGACCAGAGCCTGCACAAGCTGTCAACCGGGCCTCCTCTTTGGTCTGTGGTTGTCATTGCCCTGTTGGGGCAGGGTCTGCTCCCAAGTTGTTGGGAGTAGAAGCCCCTGATCCATTTCTGATCTGCACTACAAGGGAGGTAGGATTGGAACCCCCTACCAGAAGAGGAGCCACTGAGTATTGTTCCACTGGATCTGTGTACCTGTGAGTATGCTCCGTTGTGTCAGCTTCACCTTTTGTGTGAACTCACAAAGTGCACTGTTGTTGGCACTGCCTTCACCTCACCTCAAGCGTGGCTATGCTGGCAGTTGGTCTTGGTGTCTCTCAGGAGTTGTTTTCACAAGGTCACCAGTGCAGATACACTGAAGTCAGGTTCCAAGACTGTAGTAGTTGCATACCTGGACCCCTGGACCTGCTGTGGGAGCTATGGAGGCACTGCAGACCTTGACCTGGCCCAGTCCCTGAGTGTACGTGCCCACAAAGCCCACAGCTGCTAAGGCCAGACCCATCCACCTGCAGGAGCTCTCGTTGGGTCTGTGTTCTTAAACTAGTCTTCAAAAACATTGTTGTAATGGACAGAAGAGCTTGGCAAGCTGCATTCCGTGGGGTCACAAAGAGTCAGACACGACTGAGCGCGCGCACACACACACACACACAAAGTATTTTAATTAGTTACTTTTTAAATTTACTAAATTCCAACAAGGAAATCAGATTTTCCTTAGCAGTGGTTGAGTGATTTATCTTATAATAACTACTTGAAATATTGCTGTTGATGAACTGAAAATATCTCTGCAACCTGTAACTTCAGAACCTTTAATGTTGTCATACACTCTGTAAATATTTTTACATAATTGTTAGAAAGATAAAGGAAGAGTCTTAAACCAACTAGATCTTTAGATCTTGGAAGATTAAGTTTTTTTTTTTTTGCATCCTGGAAGATTAAGATTTATCTCTTTCACATCCCTCTCATTATGGTGTATTTGTTGTATGTATAGTAAATAATAATGTTTTACTATGGAGCTATATAGGGAGTCCTAATTAAGTAGTTACAACTTCCCTCCTTACAATATTTCAGTGAATCAGTAATTCATCTGATATGTCTCTGTATTAGGAAGGATTATTTAAATATATTTACTAGTCAAGAATTTCCTAATTGCTGAAATATATCCCATCTTACGACAGATTTTCTTCCCTTAAAAAGAGGCTCTTGATGATATTTCAAAATTGAATACTAGCTAAAAATAGTAATTTTTTTAATCTACTGTACCTGCTTTTATGTTAACTTCTTTTGTACTTAACACCATAGTTTTAGTTGAATGATCAGCAAGTTATGATATTTTGTGCGTAATACATAAGTAAACACATATCCCCGAAAAAATCCATAGTGGAAGACTTGAGACCTAATAACTGAACATACAAATAGATTCGTCCTAGGCTTGGCTGAAAGCTTTCTGTATAGAACAAGAGAATTCAATGACTAGCTTAGACTTGTGTTCAAGCAAAGAATTTTGTTCTGTTGGACACCATCTTCCAAACATAATATAGTGGTCAGTATCACTGAATTGTTTTCTGCCTTTTTTTTTTAGGCCAGAGGAATTTTTATAAAATTAGATACACAAAGTAGGAATATTCTTGTGCAGATGTTTAGAAATCTAATTCATATTCTTTCTTGCTTATTTTTCAGTAAACCAGATATGTCACGCCTGAGACTCGCTGCTGGGAGCGCAATTGTGAAGCTGGCCCAGGAGCCCTGTTACCATGAGATTATCACGTTAGAACAGTATCAGCTGTGTGCTTTAGCTATCAATGTAAGGAAAATGGTTGGTTGTACAGAACATGATTCTTTGTGTTCTTTGACTTTTAGTACTTGTGGTACTTCAGTATTTAAAACATCTGTTTATTATGATTTTAGTTTTGGTACTATTATTCAGATACTTGACTAGTCAATATGAGAAATGAGATTTTTGCGAAGCCCGTAATTTTCTGGTTTACTATTCCCTCTTTAATTTTGGAGATAACCTTATTTTGCCATAAAATGAGAATTGTTTAAAAAATAACATATTAAATTTCTTAGAAAACAACGTATGTAATTAATTTTTCAAATTGGTAGTACTTGCAGTCTATCGATTTATTGGACTCTTGGTCTGATATTTCTTAGGGTGTTAGTGGTATTGGTTGTTAAGTAGAAATTTTTTTAAAATATAAGGGCAAGTATGGATGTTAAGAAAGATGGACTTTGTTTGAAACTTGCTGTGTGTAGTCAGTATGTGCAGATCATCAGTTAAATGTCCATTCTGTCCAGAGAACATCCATGCTTGTTAAATTCTAGAGACTTTGTTTTCTAGGATACTGTATATGTTACTGTCTCAGTCATCAAATTCCCAATGCGAAAGTTCAGATTACCTAAGTTTAAAGGTTGTTTTAGAATTCTGTTGACTGTGAAACATGTATTCATTGTAAAACGTTAATTATTAGCACATTCTCACAATTTACAAATATGGGATTACCCTATTGTAAACAAAGCTTTTTCCTAATTTTGTTGTTCCTTTCAACCACAGGCTTGTCTCTGCTGTCTTATCCTCTCACTCTAACCTGCTCACGTTTTAGCATTTGCTTTCACTGTTTTCCAAAAATGATCTAATTAAGTCCCCCAGTCCAATGGTCTTAATCTTTATTATACATGTCCTTTTGGCATCATTTGACACAACTCATTGCACCTTTATTTTTGAAATATTTTTTTTTGGCTTTTGTCTCCTGATTTTTGTCATACTTCACGACTACATTTTTTGGCCCTTCTCAAGTTTCTGGACCCACTTCCAATGCCAAACAGAAATTTCAAACTTTTATTTCCTGAGAACGTAAGACTGAATCTCTCCCAAATCTATTCTTTCCTGACACACAGAGAACCTCAGTAAACATTAAGTAAAGGTGAATGGCATTTCTTAGACCTAAAAGCATGATTTATATTTGACTATTTGCTTGTGTTTGCACCTTGTCACAAAAGTACAGATAATTCTGTCCTTTGATATCTAGATAATTCTGTCCTTTGATATCTATTACATCTTTTTTATTCATACCTTCTTAACCTTAACCATTCTGATTGCTGTACCCATCGTTAGCTGTCATCTGTGCCATTGGGAGACTTTTCTATGGTGGGTTAAATTTCCCTATCAACTTCTGGTCATGTTATTCCCCTGGTCAGAAATATTTATGGGCTTGTACTCATAAGAAAGAAAAATTGCATATATTTTACCTAGAAGGCCATTCAAGCCCTTCTAATATTTGGACCTGCATATGGACTGGAAGGAACACAAGCTGGAATCAAGATTGCCGGGAGAAATATCAATAACCTCAGATATGCAGATGACACCACCCTTATGGCAGAAAGTAAAGAGGAACTCAAAAGCCTCTTGATGAAAGTGAAAGAGGAGAGTGAAAAAGTTGGCTTAAAGCTCAGCATTCAGAAAACGAAGATCATGGCATCCAGTCCCATCACTTCATGGGAAATAGATGGGGAAACAGCAGAAACAGTGTCAGACTTTATTTTGGGGGGCTCCAAAATCACTGCAGATGGTGACTGCAGCCATGGAATTAAAAGATGCTTACTCCTTGGAAGGAAAGTTATGACCAACCTAGATAGCATATTCAAAAGCAGAGACATTACTTTGCCAACAAAGGTTCGTCTGGTCAAGGCTTTGTTTTTTCCAGTGGTCATGTATGGATGTGAGAGTTGGACTGTGAAGAAGGCTGAGCGCAGAACAATTGATCCCTTTGAACTGTGGTGTTGGAGAAGACTCTTGAGAGTCCCTTGGACTGCAAGGAGATCCAGCTAGTCCATTCTGAAGGAGATCAGCCCTGGGATTTCTTTGGAAGGAATGATGCTAAAGTTGAAACTCCAATACTTTGGCCACCTCATGCGAAGAGTTGACTCATTGGAAAAGACTCTGATGCTGGGAGGGGTTGGGGGCAAGAGGAGAAGGGGACGGCAGAGGATGAGATGGCTGGATGGCATCACTGACTCGATGGACGTGAGTCTGAGTGAACTCGGGGAGTTGGTGATGGACAGGGAGGCCTGGCGTGCTGCGATTCATGGGGTCGCAAAGAGTTGGACACGACTAAGCGACTGATCTGATCTGATCTGATACATTTTAAAATTCTGTTTAGCACACCACCCTTTACCTATGTTTATTTCAGTGAAGCCAAACATTTTTTTTCTTTTATGTACCTGTAGTTTGCCTCCCTCTAATTTTATTTTCACCGTCTTCATTTCTGCATACCCAAATCCAACCCTTTGTGCAAATCAAGGCTCAGACACAATCCTCTCCACGAAACTAGCTCTAATTCATACAATAGATCTCCTTTGGATCCCCTACAGATTTTATCTACAGTCCCGATACATACTTACTTGCCTTGTCTTAGTTACATGCCTATGGTTTATTTGTGTTTACTTGAGTTCAGCTCTTTAAAGGCAATGTTGTATCTCAGTGGCCTTTGTCATGCATTTGAATAGAAAGTAAATCTGGAAGAATAAAAATTCAATAATACCAATCTTGAAAGCAAAAGTGGCCCAGTTGTGTCCAACACTTTGCAACCCCATGGATTATACAGCCCATGGAATTGTCCGGGCCAGAATACTGGCGTGGGTAGCCTTTCCTTTCTCCAGGGGATCTTCCCAACCCAGGGATCGAACCCAGGTTTCCTTCATTGCAGGCAGGCAGATTCTTGACCAGCTGAGCCACCGGGGAAGCCCTTGAAAGTCAATCAGTCATGTCTGACTCTTTGCGACCCCATGGACTATACAGTTTTACAATTCTCCAGGCCAGTCTAGGTATTTTAGAATTTGAATGCACTTCATGAAAATTTACTGTGTACTTCTATGTGCTATGCATTGTTCTAGGTTCTTCAGATACAAAGGTGAGTCATGGCTATAGCCCTTAAGAAGATAAGCTCTTAGGAGAACAGAAAATATAAGTGCTGTTAATACAATGTAATACACACAATAATTGAACTATTTACAAGATACTACAAATAACTGAGAATAATTTACACTTAAAACGTATACTTTGCTGTACAGCAGAAATTAACACAAAAGTTTATTTAATATGCAGACTAAAATGAATTTCTTAGTAGGGAGTAAAAGCTTTGATTGGAACTTTATCTCAGAAAAGAATTTGGTAGTAGTAGATCCCTTGTGGCTCAGCTGGTAATGAATCTGTCTGCAGTACGGGAGATCTGGGTTCAATCCCTGGGTTGGGAAGATCCCCTGGAGAAGAGAAAGGCTACCCATATTCTGGCCTGGAGAATTCTCTGGATTGTATAGTCCATGGGGTCGCAAAGAGCTGGACACGACTGAGTTGACTTTCACTTTCACTTTCCTTATATTGAACCAATTACTGGTTATAACCATAAACATGAAAGTATAAAGTGTCTGCTTTTTTGAGAGTGTATTTTTCCTGATAAAAATTGTGTCACTCTATCCTCTGCTTCACATGTTTTTATAACCTAGTCAAAGTGTAAATCTTTACTTCGTATTTTTAATAGCCTTGTTGTTCAGTTGCTCAGTTATGTCTGACTCTGTGACCCCATGGACTGCAGCACACCAGGCTTCCCTGTCCTTCACCGTCTCTTGGAGCTTACCCAAACTCATGTCCATTGAGTCAGTGATGCCATCCAGTCATCTTGTCCTCTGTCATCCACTTTTCCTCCTGTCTTCAATCTTTCCCAGAATCAGGGTCTTTTCTAATGAGTTGGCTCTTTGTATCAGTGGCCAAAGTATTGGAGTTTCAGCTTCAGTATCAGTCCTTCCATTGGATATTCAGGGTTGATTTCCTTTAGATTGACTGGTTTAATAACCTAGTTGAAAGGATAAATACGTTCTTTACTTCATATTATTTTTTATAAACTAGTGAAAAGGGTAAATCTTTGCAAAAATAAGAGCAAACATTGGAAGACTTCCTCATTTCCCAGGAGCACATCTTTTAAATCTTTATTTAGGTGATTCTCTTTCGCTGTACCCATTGGATCATCATTCTTGTCAATTTTCTCATATTTTGTTGTTAAATGTCAATTGCCTTGCATATGATTGGACAGTTTTTTTCTAACATTATCTTAATGACCTTTTGAAACTCTCCTACCTTTGCTGTGATTCACAGTTGACATTGTAATTAATTTGCATTGTACTATTAGATCGTCAGTGATTACTGAAGAATGACAAAAACATGGCTTTGGAAATGTATCTAAGTAGTGTGGAGGGATATTTGAGTGCTCTTCAGTGTTTTGTTGTTGTTTGCTTGCTTGCTTTATTGAGGTATATTTAATTTACAGTATTGTGTTAGTTTTAGGTATGACTAGTGTAGTGATGCCGGTTGCTTCTGCGGTTATATTCCACTATAGCTTATTATATTAGATAATAGTATTGAGTGAAAGTGAGAGTTGCTCAGTCATGTCTGTCTCTCTGCAACCCCATAGACAATAGCTCCCCAGACTCCTGTCCATGGCATTCTCCAGGCAAGAATACTGGCATGGGTAACCATTCTCTTCTCCAGTATAATATTGACTAGTTTGTATCTATAATATATTCTTACAAGTAGCTTGTTCATTTGTGAATATATTTGTGATATATTGACTTTTAATTATATTGTTTGTTTGTAATTGGATATTTTCATAATGAATAATTGGATACTGAAAATTACTCTCCTTATAGGAGTAATAATGAGGAAGGGGTAATATAAGTTTAATTTTGTTTTGTGGAGTATAAGGATAGATAACAGATAGTAGTTCTGTCTATTGATTACTATTTTTTTTAATTGAAGTATAGTTGATTTATAGTGTGTTAATTTCTGCTATATAGCCAAATAATTCAGTAGTGCACACACACACACATTCTTTTTATATTCTTTTCCGTTATGGTTTATCACAGAATACTGAATCTAGTTCCCTGTGCTATCGAGTAGAACCTTGTTATCCATTCTGTGTATAATGCTTTGCATCTGCTAACCCAAAACTACCATTTCCTCCCTCCCCCTCTCCACCTTCCCCCTTGGCAACCAGCCATAAGTCTGTTCTGTGTGTCTGTTCTGTTTTGTAGGTAGGTTCATTTGTGTCTTATTTTAGATTCCACATGTAAGTGATAGTATTTTTCTGACCTACCTACTTCACTTGGTATGGCAATCCACAGGTCCATTCCTGCTGCTGCAAAGTGGCAGTATTTGATTAATTTTACGGCTGAGTTGTATTGTCATTCGTCTGTGGATGGGCCTTTCCGGTGTCTCCAGGTCTTGGCTGTCGTAACCAGCACTACCGTAAGCGTGGTGATGCAGGTCTCTTTCTGAACTATGGTTTTGCTGATTATGTGCCTGGGAGTGGGATTACTGGATTGTATGGTGACTCTACTTTCAGTTTTTTGAGGAACCTCCATACTATTCTCCATAGAAGCTGCACTTGACTACTTTTTTAAAAAGTGGGTGTTTGGTATTGTAGTAAACTGAGGTTTAAAGTAAATGAAAGAAGATGCACAAAATAAGGATTTAAAGATAAGGGCAAGATGTTGCAACCTGGGTTTTGAAGAAAAGCAAAATTAGCATTCTAGATAGAAGAAATAAACATACAGTTGCAATAATATGAAACACACCACACATTATGTTCATTGATGGAGTGTAATAATGAAAGTCTTTGTATATCTCATATATGGTTCAAAAGTCATATTGAGCTTTTCCCTATAGTTTAGAAAAAATTCTCATAATGTGTAGCAGACACTGTGTTAGGTTTTGAGGCACAAAGAGGAATAAAATCTCAGTGCTTGGCTTCAAGAAATAGCACTGCATAAGACAGATAAACCAGTCCTTTTCATACTGTGTACTAAATGCTAGCTCAACATTGAGAAAACAAAGATCATGGCATCCGGTCCCATCACTTCATGGGAAATAGATGGGGAAACAGTGGAAACAGTGTCAGACTTTATTTTTTTGGGCTCCCAAATCACTGCAAATGGTGACTGCAGCCATGAAATTAAAAGACGCTTACTCCTTGGAAGGAAGGTTATGACCAACCTAGATAGCATATTCAAAAGCAGAAACATTACTTTGCCAACAAAGGTCCGTCTAGTCAAGGCTATGGTTTTCCTGTGGTCATGTATGGATGTGAGAGTTGGACTGTGAAGAAGGCAGAGCGCCAAAGAATTGATGCTTTTGAACTGTGGTGTTGGAGAAGACTCTTGAGAGTCCCTTGGACTGCAAGGAGATCCAACCAGTCCATTCTGAAGGAGATCAGCCCTGGGATTTCTTTGGAGGGAATGATGCTAAAGCTGAGACTCCAGTACTTTGGCCACCTCATGCGAAGAGTTGACTCATTGGAAAAGACTCTGATGCTGGGAGGGGTTGGGGGCAGGAGGAGAAGGGGATGGCAGAGGATGAGATGGCTGGATGGCATCACTGACTCGATGGACGTGAGTCTGAGTGAACTCCGGGAGTTGGTGATGGACAGGGAGGCCTGGCGTGCTGTGATTCATGGGGTCGCAAAGAGTCGGACACGACTGAGCGACTGAACTGAACTGAAATCCTAGGCTGGAGATATGCACAGAGTACTAGCAGAGCAAAGTACTAGATATGCACAGAGGGTTCAGGATAAAGATTTACACAGTGATTTCTAGAAGATATGGGAGCTGTCCTTGAAGATGAGGACGGGTTAGCTTCTAGAGTGGAGGTGGGTGGTTTAGGAGAGCGAGTGGTGTGAGAAAAGCAGGCACAGTGATGAGCAGTTAACTAAGAGGAATGTGATGTTGCTGAAATGGATTAGTAACTCCTGCCTTCGGAGTTGTGCATTTTAATCTGAACAGTTTTTTTAAATGATAGAACTAAATATATAAATTGGACAGAGTTTTATCTTAGTAAATGAAAAAGGTAAATAAAAGATAGTGTTCAGACTTGTTTTTACATATCTCATTTAAGTTAAGGTGGATTAATGTATACTAGTTTTTATCTATTCAGTGTGTTCTCACACAGGTAGCTGGTAGTCATTTTAAGGTCCAAGTTATCACTCTGGCCTCCATATTAACTTGTCACATCTTAGTCCTGTGAACTGGAGCACTGGTTGTGGGTACACGTGCTATGTTTATTCTTCTGATTACCTGATATAGTGGATTTCCTATCCAAAATTGTTACTTCCTCTGATACCATGTAGGTAACATGTGGAATAATTATGTCTTCCAGGATGAATGCTATCAAGTAAGACAAGTGTTTGCTCAGAAACTTCACAAAGGCCTTTCTCGATTACGGCTTCCACTTGAGTATATGGCAATTTGTGCACTTTGTGCAAAAGACCCTGTAAAAGAAAGAAGAGCTCATGCCAGGCAGTGTCTGGTAAAAAATATCAATGTGAGACGCGAGTATCTGAAACAGCATGCAGCTGTTAGCGGTAAGCTTGTGTGAAAATGAAGAGTATACTTTCCCATCTTGCCAGTTTCAGTTTTGTGGAGCACAAAATGACGTTACTGTTGTTTATTATATTCTAATCAGCCCTCATTAAGTAAGTTGTTATTACTGTTTTTCAGCAGCAACTTTTCCTCGTAAAAGGTCATTTTAAAATATAAATGCATGGGTATTTAAATATCAACCCATAGTTTTTTATGCAACTGACTAAAAGGCCAAGGGCAAAAAGCAGGAGCTTTGGAGGTAAATGAAGCAGTAAGGGGTACATTTATGAAGATTGTCTAAGTACTCTTGTAGTTTAAAAAAGTCCAGGTCTTTAAACTTTATTGGTTGTCCTCACCTGTAGCTGACATTAATATCAGGGTCCTGTGTGCCTTTTTAAAATTTGTTTACCTCACTCCGTCCACACTTATTAGTTTTTGTGTCCCTGACTTCTGTGACTTGATCAACAGCATTAAAAGCCATCCAGTTACGCAAGTCAGAAGTCAGAGGCATTCTTCATGCCTCCTTTTTTCCTTTCATTGGTCACTAAATCCTCTTAATTCTTCTTTTGGGTGTCTTCACTGTTTCTCCCCAACTCCCCTATCCTGCTGTATTTCACTTGAATTATCATATCTACTCCTGACTAACTCCGTGTTGTAAATGTTCTCCTGCCTCCAGCCGAGCCACACCACTGTCAAAATTATCTTCCTAAAACAGATCTGCTCACGTCATTTTCTTGCTTGAAACCTTGGTTGGCTCCTTTCTGCTCAGAGGATCAAGTAGAAGCTCATTAGCATGACACTTTGTAGTGAACTCTCAGCCTGAGTTTTAAACTTTCTCTCTAGCTACTCCAGAATGTAAATTCTTTGCTCCTTGTACTCTGGATTATTTGAAATTTGTCTAGCCAGCTTTTTTCTCTGTTGTCAACTCTGGAAATTTTGCCTCCCCCTTCTGGCCAAACAAATAAACAAAACCAAGGAAAGAAGTTTGCCCCTTTTGAATCCTTTAAAATACAGTTTTGAGACCCTCTTTCTTTCTCTTCCTACTTCGCCTTGAGAGTTCTGGAGTTAAATCTCACCTCTGCCACCTCTGCCATTTACCGGTTGTATTTGGGTGGGTTGTTTATGCAGTCTGAGCCCTAGTTTCCTTTTTGTAAGATTGGTATAGTTTTACTTGTATCTTATGGTGGTTATGATTAAAAAGTTGTATATATAAAGCACCTGGCATAATGCATGGTTCAAAAAAGTACTCAGAAGTCATTAGCTGTTCTTATTTTAGGGTACTGTCCATGGTGAAGTGGGGCTTCTGTCCTGGTCCTGTCTGTGCTCAGTGTGAGGTCTTTGTCTAGTCTTTTTTTATGTGTGTGTGTCTAGTCTTACGCATCTTTATATTTAAAATAGTAAGCCCTACTAAAATAGTAGGTCTGGAAAAGAGTAAGCACTCAGTACATGTTAGATAGACTTTAATTCAGATTTCACTGAATTTTGAACCTTGTTATTTTTTTCTTCTGGACCTACCTTGAAATGAATATTACACACAAGCTTATTCTCTTTGAGTTCAGTGATAGGAATAAAGAAAATTTGGTGCCTTGTTGACACATACATTATTTTACTCTAGACTGAACATCTGATTTAAAATTGCAAGAGTAGGAAATATAAAAAGAATTGCTCAGAGTATGAATCTTGGTCTTTCGAGTAACCTTTATTAAAACTAGTTAGGATTTCCATTTCTATGTGTAATGGCCCCTACTGATCCTCAGTCAAAAAATCAAAACATTTGAATTTAAACTGAAAAGATACTTAATTGTTATGTAAAATGCCCTAGAAACAATGTCTGTTCCTTTCTGTCAGTTTTTATGTTGCAAATTGTATTAAATAGTATCAACCTTTACTTCCTATTTTTGTGCCATACTGACTGAAAGATTTACTAGTTGTTTACCTTTTGCACAGCAACTTACAAGGGAGTATTGAACATAGAGTTACTAATAAGAAAAATAGATTTTATGTTCCTTAGTCTTGAGTATAGTTTGGGTCACTTTTTCCTCATATCTGTTGAAAATTGAAATATGTATCTTTGTAGGCTCGGCACAGGGTGCACTTAGTAGGCATATCAGTATTGGCCATGATGGATAACTGGATAAACTCTATGATGTACCTCAGCACTGGACCTTTCAGTGTATTTTTCTTCCTGTGATATTGTGGTATATTATTGGGATACAAGAAATAGAGTATCAGAGAGAGAAAGAGAACGAGTAAGATTTGGTTTTCTAACCTAGATGTTTTTGTTTTATTTCTTTTTCAGAAAAATTATTGTCTCTTCTACCTGAATATGTTGTTCCATATACAATTCACCTTTTGGCGCATGATCCGGATTATGTCAAAGTACAAGATATTGAACAACTTAAAGACGTTAAAGAGTAAAGACTTTTTCCATCCCATTTTCCTATTTTCTGAAGTTGTTTCCTGTTAATAATGGAATCTCAGTTATAATTAGTGTATTAAATTTATTTCATTTTTTAGGAGTTTAAGGTTCTTTACCTTATTTGTTCTCTTTTTCTTTTTTCCTACCATTTCTTCATATTTCATTTCTTATATAATTCCCAAAACAACTTAGCATAATTACTGTATTACTGTCCTGTTTCTCTACCAGTCTGGCATTTCTTTTCTATTGAAGTTATCCATTAAAAAGTTTGTTTGTAATTCTTATCTTTTCCTACTTTCTTCTGAAGCACTGTATAGATTTTTATGTGGAGTGAATTAATACTCTTATTCACATGGTAAGCATATTTCCTTTGCAGTTCCTGTCTTTCTCTACAAGGAAGAAAGATGGTCTACTTTAATAATGGGCCAAGTTGATAACCAGGGAACTGTTCCCATACTTTACTGTTGATTAGGTTTATGACAGTTGTAGTTCTTTGAAAGATTCTTGTTTAGATGCCAGAAGAATATACCTGCCAGGGTGTGGGATGGGGGAATATAATGATATTTAGAGAAGTCTTTGTAAGACTTCCTTAAATAGAGATGAGATCCTATTTCTGTTATAGTAAAGGGTGACCTCTGTGGTTTTGAAAAATTAATTTCTTATGCTTTTAGCTTCTTTATTAAAGAAAAAATAACTCTTGGTTTCTTGATTCATAGAAATAGTTTATAGTTAAGTATTTGTGGTGCTTCAAGAGAATAAAATTAAATTACTGGTAATTTTCTCATGACAAGAGAAAGGCTTTTGCCCTCTTTTTGCCACAGTTTCTAGTTTTAAAGAATAAGCAATTAGTTTTCCCAAAATGAATTCTGTGTTAGTATGATTATACTAAGGAAAACTTTTAGCCATTCCTCTTTCTCAGAACACATTGGTTTGGGTTGTTTTTTTTTAATGATAAAATATTCCTTGAAACTTACTAAATAAATATTTGGGGCTGTATTTATAAATGGTCTAGTACAGCCCTGAGTGATCTCCTTTCTATCAGAGAAAAGAAACCGTAACCTATGCCTGCGGTCTCAGAGGTTACTTTTCTCCCTTCTAGAACTGATGCCTTGTTTCACATTTTCCTCTTCTCCCGTTTTCTCCTCTGTACTATCACTCTGTCCCATTCTGTATGCATAATACAGAGACAAAGGACTTTCATTTTTTTCTTGAATAGAATTTAATATAATTACCCTGAAACTGAGGTAGTGAAACTTTTTTTTCTCTTTAGTATGTAAGTTGTCAGCCCTGACTTTTCCCTCAATTTATTGATGAAGACTCTTAATGGTTGTTAGAGTTTCCTAAAGACTGCAGTCAGAACCGCGGTCAATCTTAGCACATGAGAGTCTTCACTTTGTGACCCAGTTACTGCTTCAGGGAACCCTCCATCCCTGCCACAGCTCGGGATTAAGATCACTGCTTTATTTCTACCATTTCTGTTTCTTTTTAACTTTTCTGTCTACCTAGGAAAATTAGTGAGACTTTGAGAAAGGATGTTATGAACTCATACCTACATTCCTGATATGTTGTAATATGTATGTGATGTACTTTTTTTTTCTCTATTGATTTTTAGCTGTTTCTTTTTAATTTTTTCTGCTCTTGGAGTTCATTATATTTAGAATTATATCCATATTTAATAGTGAATTTTTTTTCTTGGTATTTTTTAGGTGTCTTTGGTTTGTTCTGGAAATACTAATGGCTAAAAATGAAAATAATAGTCATGCGTTTATCAGAAAGATGGTAGAAAATATTAAACAAACAAAAGATGCTCAAGGACCAGATGATGCAAAAATGAATGAAGTATGTAATTCTTTGTAAATAGTTATGATTCTGTATTGACTTTAAGCATTTGAGCATAGGGTATAAGACTTCTCTAGACAGCATGAGTCTTTGCTGCTCGTAGTAAATAGTAGTATTCATGTTAGTAATTAGACTTACTAATATAGAATCAGTAGAGAATAGTAGTAATGCTGTTACTAGTAAACTAATTACAATAATAGAATAAGTATTTTAACTTACACTGTTGTCCTGAAAACTACATACTAAATGCACGTTCTGGAATTACTCCTAATTCACAGAGTCTAGTTTGCCAACTTAAGTACCTGATTTTTTCTTTTTGTTTAATACCCATTGCAGAAACTGTATACTGTATGTGATGTTGCCATGAATATCATCATGTCAAAAAGCACCACATATAGTTTGGAATCTCCTAAAGACCCGGTACTGCCAGCTCGTTTTTTCACCCAGCCTGACAAGGTAGTTATTTTAGGATTTATTTGTGTAAGTTGAAATAAAATATATTGTCACCACTAGGTTGTGGGAAGATCAGGAGGAATCAATGTCAAGAGTTGACCCACTACTTATGTCATGGGGAAAGGTCACCGTGAATCTTAACCATGTTCAAGATCAGAATGTGGGCTAAGCTGGAGGACACAAATAGATTCAGAAATGAGTTAAAATGATCTAAAATTTTTATTGTTTTCTGAGTTTTATGCTAGTCTTAAGAGCACAGGCAAAAATGTGATCAAAGCAGATAAATTAATGAGTTAATGGCCATTGATTCAAAACAGGAAGGAGAATGCTGATACAGTCTGAAATTATAAGCCCTTGAAATTTCTAACTGGTGTGAAACAATCAGAGAACTGACATTGGAGCAGGCTTAATACCTGGGAAGCATTACAGGGATCTTCCCAAACCACTTTCAGAAAACTGAAGTATAGTATTATTCTAAAAAAGGTATTTTTAAGAATCTCTTGGAGGTTTATAGTCTATCTAAGTGAGAGGAAAACAGTCATTACCCCCCCCCCTTTTTTTTTTAAAGCAGAATACCAGTTAATATCTTAACCCCAGTGTATAGAGATTGGAATAGGCCTTGTAGGTTCACCTAAAAAGGGACTGTCTGCATTTAGGCATTCACTTTTTTGTGATTAAGATAAAAGTAGTGTGTATATATATATATATATATATATATATATATATATATGTGGTCTCTTCCCTGGAGAGTATTATTATATAAGCATGTTTTTGTTCAGGTGCTCTTACAGCTCTAGCATATTAGAGCTCAAAAATGTTGTGTTAATACTAGAGTTAGTACAAGGTTAGTTTTAGCTATTACAGCATTTAAAATCAGTGACTGAAATTTTGTGTTTCAACTGATTTTTAGTTTCAATAAATATGTATTTTATAATGCACTTTAAAACAAAAGCTGCTCTAATTTAAGTTTTATTGACTTTTGAATTGCTTTGTAGATACAGTGTTTCAGAAGTCATTGACTGTCTTTTTTCCCTTGCTTCCAGAACTTCAGTAACACCAAAAATTATCTGCCTCCAGAAATGAAATCATTTTTCACTCCTGGAAAAGTATGTTTTGAAAATTGTTTTAATTTTTATGTGGTAGTTTATTTTAGTGTGACTGTTGGTATTATTATATTATTTTGTATTTCTTTTAAATTGGTGTATCAAAAGAAAATACAAATATTCAGTATCTTCCATTTAGTAAGAAAAAGTTATTTTTACTATATAGATGTAGGTTGAGATATAGAACATATTTTTTAACTTATGGTAAAACCCTGGGTATCTTCTTTCTTAAATTTCTTATTCTGTAGTATTAAAGTAAAAAGACATATCCTTCCCTGGCAAGAGTCTAATTGTCAATTTTCATTGTTGACTATACATTTTTTGTGTTCTCACTTTCTTTGTAAGCCTTCTTACCGTAGATAACTTAGAAACTTAACTGTTATTCTGTTAATACAGTTTTTTATTTATTCAAGTGATACTCAGTTTATAATTCTTATTTTGCTTAAGGATAGGCAAGCTTTTCATGGTTTATATATGGAAATACTTTGGCAGGTGTTATTTGTGATTCTTTGCATCTAAATTTCTTTTGGTTTTTATCAAATAGAAAGAGATACGCATTTTTCATTTCAGCCCAAAACAACCAATGTTCTAGGAGCTGTTAATAAGCCGCTTTCATCAGCAGGCAAACAATCTCAGACAAAATCATCACGAATGGAAACTGTAAGCAACGCAAGCAGCAGCTCAAATCCAAGCTCTCCTGGAAGAATAAAAGGGAGGTAAGTACACAAGAAATACCATGCTTTACATTAAGGAATCCACCAAGGCTATGAGATCTAAAATAACATCTTCTACCTTTAATGTCAGTGAATGAAAGTCAGTGCATATCTGTACATTCCTTTTTAACACTGAGAGCCATTTACAAGGTATATGTATTTGCTTACTCACTTAGATGGGTACTCCATAGCCTTTCATATTTTAGCTTGTTGGGGCAATCCGTTGTAAGACATAAGCTGGTTTCCAAACTTAGTGTCCAGTGAATGTAAATCTTTAAATTACGGCTCATCTATACAGTGGAATACATACTCCTTTAAAAAATGATGACGTATGAGCTCATATGAAGAGTTTCCACAATATGTGATTGAGTGGAAAAGACAAAGAATAGAACAGTGTAAAGTATTTTGGGGTTTTAAGAAGAATTTGTATTTACGTGTACTTGTACATGCATCAAAAGTTTTAGGAAGAATGCCCAACATCTCCATAGTGCATACAGTAATCTAGTGTAGGAAGGAGGAAGATGCTCTGATGTGGTTTTGAATTTCTTTTACTGTGCATGCATGTAACTTTTTTGTTTTAAAAAAGTTTAAAAATGTGCTTTCAAATTGTGCTGTGTACTTTCAATTTTTTATTTTCTAAAGAAAAAAGGAAAATAATTTACAGTTTAACTAGTTTTGGCATTTTTGTTGTTTAGTTTCTAAGTTGTGTTGTTTTTTGTTCACCAGGACTCTTTCTAAGGGAATGGGCTAGGTGTGTGTGAGAGATCACTTTGGTTGGAGAATAGGGATTAGAATAATGGTCAGGGATGAAGTTGAGAGGTAGCCAGATTATGTTTGCCCTTTGTGGATAATGTAAAGGATTTGGTTTGACTTCTAAGTAAAACTGGAAGATGTAGAGTCTAGTGATCTAATTTGTGCTTTTAGAAGATTACCTAGGTTACTGATGGAGAATAGAGGAGCTAGAATCAGCTAATAGTAATCTCAGGTAGGCATGAAAAGGGAGAAGGTTGGAAAATAGCCAAATGGTGTTAAATATATTAAAGTGCTTCCCTTGCAGCTCAGTTGGTAAAGAATCTGCCTGCAATGCAGGAGACCCAGGTTCGATTCCTGAGTCAGGAAGAGCCCCTGGAGAAGGAAATGGCAACCCTCTCCAGTATTCTTGCCTAGAGAATTTCATGGACAGAAGAGCCTGGCAGGCTACATTCCATGGGATGGCAAGAGAGTCAGACACAACTTAGGGACTAAACCACCATGAAAATAAAGTGGATACTTTTTGGAAAGAATGAAACTTTTTGTTCATAAAGCTATAAAGCTACTCTGGGAACAGGAAGAACTTTTAAGGTTTGATTGTAATAATAATAACAAATATCTGTATTAAAAGGCTTGATAGTTCTGAAATGGATCACAGTGAAAATGAAGATTACACAATGTCTTCACCTTTGCCGGGAAAAAAAAGTGACAAGAGAGATGACTCTGATCTTGTAAGGGTGAGATATTTCGTTTGATTTTATAATAAGTACAATAATAGTAATTCTTTCTATGTAAATAATAATTTTTACACGGAAACGAGTGAGTGTTACTTTCAAGTTTGACATATGATTTTACTTCAGTGGTTTTAATCACAAATTTGAGTTTATAATTATCCTCTACCATGTAATTTAAGTATATTGAATTTCTTGTGTGTCTTATCATTCTAGTAAGCAGTCTTTATTCTTTAAAGCTTTGGACTCAAACATGCCTGTTCTGTTCTCAGAACTGCTTGGCTTTTGTGTTTGTTTTCTTTTTCTTTAAACATAATGAGTTTAGACTTAGCCTTAGAGAAGAGACTAGAATGAGAATTCTTAAAGGTTCTTCCATCTTAGCTGATTTCCTGAGCCTTTAATTACTAAATATGATTCCAGTAAATGTTGGAAATGCTACAGTTTTCATAAAGTCCTTGTTTAGTTTTTAAATCTTAATAGCAGTGATACTGGTATGTGTTATAGACATAATTTATAGTTATCATTTGAAGACAATTTGGCATTTTTAGTATGGATATAGAATACGGTTACGTATTCCAACACAACTCAATGGCATTAATAACGGAGTACATTTTGACTTTCTAGGTTAGCTCTAAACATTTCTTGAATAACTTGTTAGGTTCCCTGAATTAGTTTCTTTATTAGTGAAGTGTGGATACTCAGCTGGTAAAGTTTATCAGAATAAATGAATTAGCCCAAATGAATGGTGGTTGCTGCTGTTTCATTGTTATCAAGATTAATATTTTTGATTAATAATTATCATAATAAAAGTTAATGTGTTTTCATCTACTTGATTAATAGAGGGAAAAATTATTAATAAATACATTGCTTTTTCTGAAATAGTTCTTGTACTTCTTGTCTTCCAGTGGCCCAAACTTATATATCCCACAAAGTTTAAATGATTTTCAGTTTTTTTCAGGTTTCTCCAATAACTTATTTTAGAAAATTGTTTCTCTTTCTACTTAAAACTCTAAAATTCTTACTCAATCTTAACTATAGTGTTAATTCTGATTATTATTGGCTGTTTAAAAATTTCACCCAAGCAGAATTAAAAATTGATTGCTTAGCCAGAAAGGAACCTTGTTATCTGGATTTATAGAAGAATCCTTGAGTGGGAAAAGCTATTTATGTCTTCTAATCTGACCTCTCCCTTAGTGCAGAAATTCCTTCTCTGTAATTTATGAGAGTTAGTTACCATGTGCTTGAAAATGCCTTAAGTGGAAAGCCTGTAATTTCTCCCATTTGTTGGAGACCTCAGGTAGGTTACCCACACCCACATATATTGCTCTTCTTCCCCCCCAAATTAGAAAACATGGTTAATATTTTGTTATCCTATAAATTCCATATCTAGTTTACATTTTGGAGCAATGCAGAATAAAGTCCATGTTTTCACAGAACAGTTCTGAATTTACAAGCTTTTGAGATTGATATGTGTAGTTAATAAGGCTTTTGCCATCTTTTGTGTAACTTTGCATCCATTTTCAGAAGAACCTTATTAATAAGCTTGTTCCAACTGAAATGTCTTTAGAGAGCTGACATTATGAAACAGAAGTTGAGTTTAAAGACCGATAGATGGTGGAAAAGTATTGTTTTTTTTGTATACTACCAGCTTCACATTGAAATTTCACTGCAAAATTATTGTTCATGTACATTTATATTAAATACAGCCACAGGACTGCAAAGGTCAGTTTTCATTCCAATGCCAAAGAATGTTCAGACTACCATACAGTTGTGCTCATTTCACATGCTAGCAAGGGAATGCTCAAAATCCTTCTAGACTTCAGCAGAGCGTGAACCTAGAACTTCTAGATGTACAAGCTGGATTTAGAAAAGGCAGAGGAACCAGGGATCAAATTGCCAACATCTGTTGGATCATAGAAAAACCAAGAGAATTCCTAAAAAACATCTACTTCTGCTTCACTGACTATGTTAAATCCTTTGACTGTGTGGATCACAACAAACTGGAAAATTCTTAAAAGAAATTGGAATATCAGCCCACCTTACCTGTCCTGAAAAACCTGTATGCAGGACAAGAAGCTACAGTTAGATCAGACATGAAACAGTGGACTAGCTCAAAATTGGGAAAGGAGTATGATAAGGCTGTATATTGTCACCCTGCTTTTTTAAGTTTTATGCGGAGTATATCATGCAAAACGCCAGGCTTGATGCATCACAAGCTGGAATCAAGATGGCCAGGAGAAATAACAACCTCATATGCAGATGATATACCACCCTAACAGCAGAAAGTGAAGAGGAACTAAAGAGCCTCTTGATGAAGGTGAAAGAGGAGAGTGAAAAACCTGGCTTAAAACTCAACATTCAAAAAACTAAGATCATGGCATCCAGTCTTCATGGCAAGTAAATGGGAAAAAAGTGGGAACAGTTACTTATTTTATCTTCTTGGGCTCCAAACACTTGTTCCTTGGAAGAAAAGCTATAACAAACCTGGACAATGTATTAAAAAGCAGAGACATCACTTATCCAACAAAGGTCCATATAGTCAAAGCTATGGTTTTTCCAGTAGTCATGTATGGATGTGAGAGTTGGACTATGAAGAAGGCTGAGCACCAAAGAATTGATGCTTTTGAACTGTGGTGTGGGAGAACCACAACAGTTGGCACTCTTGAGCATCCCTTGGCTGCAAAGAGATCCAGCCAGTCCATCCTAAAGGAAATCAGTCCTGAATATTGAAGGACTGATGCTGAAATGGAAACTCCAATACTTTAGCCACCTGATGCAAAGAACTGACCTATTTGAAAAGACCTTGATGCTGGGAAAGAATGAGAGCAAGAGGAAAAGGGGACAACAGAGGATGAGATGGTTGGATGGCATAACCAACTCAATGGATGTGAATTTAAGCAAACTCCAGAAGATAATGAAGACAGGGATCGCAAAGAATTGGACACAACTGAACAATAATAATTTAGTTTTACAATTAACATTTTCCCCATTTCTTACTTCTGATGTCGATTTTATACCCCCTCTGTTCTGAAAACAGTATAGTACAAATGAAAAATTAGAGAATTTAGTGCTTTAGGAAGCTAGATTATTTTATGATACTGTCAAGAAAACAGACATTGAATTTCCTTTTTACCACCAGCCTTTTCCAGAACATTAAGATTTCAGCCATTTTTTTCAGATATTTGGACGTCAAAATGAATTGTAATATTTATAATTGGAAACTTTAGTTTTATTTTAATATTTTTCTTCCCTTCTCTAAGCAATGACAATTAATTTTTAATTTATGTTCAAAACTCTAGAAAAATAGTAACAAATTAAAACCAAACATTTATATGCCTTTTTTCTTCCCAGAATACAAGGATAATTTAAATGCTAAAAAATCTTTTTATATAACAAATCAACATCCTAAATAAAAGATGCTAACAAGATAATCTCAGATCATGTCAATCAGATATAAATAAAATTTCATTCTTGGCAAAAGTGAACTCTTTGTAAATTAATGCTAGAAACATACTTCATTATATGCTAAAAGTTTTATCTGTTGAAGTCAGTAGTCAGTGATTTGGTCAAATTATTATTCTTAAAGGCAAAATACTTGAAGCATTTTTATTAAAAATCAGGAACAAAACATACAACCAGTTACCACCACTGTTATTGTTCTAGAATATTTGGCCAGTTCTGAAAGACATGAAATAGGAACCAAAAGTATGATGATGAAAAAGAAGAGATATTTATTTTTATACTCTTAAAAAAAATAAGAAGCAATAGAGAAACTAAATTTAGCATGGTAGATGTATGTTTGTATGTATGTATATAACTAACTTTACTCCAGTCATTTTACTTTATATCAGATGGACACTTGGGGGAAAAGAGATTTACTTTACAGCAATAACCGTTACAATGGAATTAGATAGAGGGATCTAAACATAACCTTAAAAAGAAGGAGGAGGAACCTATGTGGAGGAAACATCAAAACTGAGAAACATAGAAGAGAGAGAGGACATGCCATATTCCTTCATGGGATAAATGAATAAAAAAAGATGACAGTTCTAAGTGAAAATATCATTGTAAAATTCCAGTGTGATTTTAAGTCCATGGCGAAGAATGTTGTTGTTTAGCTGCCAAGTTGTGTCCAACTCTTTGTGACACCATGGCCTATAGCCCCCCCCAGTCTTCTCTGTCCGTGGAATTTCCCAGGATTTCCAATATTCCCAAGAATACTGGAGTGGGTTGCCATTTCCTTCTCAGGGGATCTTCCCAGACTAGATATGAAACCTGTGTCTTCCTGCATTAGCAGGTGTATTTTACCATGGAGTCACTAAGGAAGCTCAAGGGTAGAATAAATGGATGCAAAGGAGGAGTAATGATAAAATCAGCCCAACCAAAGACAAACATACTTAGTTATAATTTGTAAAATACTGTGCTTTTGTTGCATAGTATTTTACTAATACCTAGAAATATTACTGTTTTTGAAAAATAATACAAAGTAAAGGAAGCATAATATATCATTGATTTTGAAGTGATTGGATGTATCTTTGGCAGTGGGAGTAGGTAAAACAGTTTAGAACCTCAACTCACATCCTATCCTAAAACAAAATATGATAATGTCTTAGTCTGTTCAGGCTACCATAACAATACACCAGAGACTGGAAGGTTTGAACAACACAAATTTTCTCATGTTTCTGGAGGTTGGAAAGTCCAAGATCAAAGTGTGGGCCAATTCAGTTGCTGATGGGATCTCTGTTCCTGGTTTACAGATGGTTACCCTGGGTTCGATCCCTGGTGGGGAAGACCCCCTGAAGTAGGAAATGGCAACCCACTCCAGTATTCTTGCCTGGAAAATTACGTGGACAGACCAGTGTGGTGGGTTACCGTCCATGTGGTCACAATGAGTTGGACACGACTGAAGACACACGCACACACCCTCACACACCCTCCCTTCTTGCTGTGTTCTTATCAGTGGTAAAAGGATATGAGTTTGAGCAAACTTCTGGAGACCATGAAGGACAGGGAATCCCAACGTGCTGCTGTTCATAGGGTCGCAAAGAGTCAGACATGACTGAGCAACTGAACAACAATAAGCTGGTGAAGAGAGAGACAGTGAGATCTCTCTGGTGTCTCTTTTCCTAAGGACACTAATCCCATCATGAGGGCCCCACCCTTTAGACTTTAGAATTACTTCCCAAAGATCCCATCTCCAAAGAATATCAGAATTCTACAGCTTGTGAATTTTGTGGGGACACAATTCAGTTCATAACGAACAGGAAATAAAATCTAAAGTATACACAAAAGTGTAGAATATTGTAGATTAAAACTCAAACTCCAATAAACAGACAAGGGGCATAACTAGGCAGTTCACAGATAGGAAATACAAATGACTAATTAAACGTGAAGAATTGTAAGTAATCTGATAATTTTTGTTTTCACTGATGTTTTAAGAATGTAAATTGGAACAAACCATTTGGAAATTAACTTAGTACTACAAACATGTTTTTATATGTTTTACATGCATGGTATACCTATGGAGAAAATTATAAATTCATACATATTCTTCCTTGTTTCTTTGAAGAATTTCTTTAAAG
The DNA here is from genome assembly GCF_029378745.1 of Bos indicus. Classification (NCBI taxonomy): domain Eukaryota; kingdom Metazoa; phylum Chordata; class Mammalia; order Artiodactyla; family Bovidae; genus Bos; species Bos indicus. The sequence goes on along the minus strand of NC_091771.1, from coordinate 28,166,637 downwards.
AATCTCCATCTACGAGTCAAGGCTTAAATTTTGTGAATGTAGACTGGGATTTTATGTTAAATTTGAAAGTCACTGATTTTTGTATTGTTGTATCTGGGAAGAAGTGATATCTTTGATTCAGAAATGTTTTCAGAATTTTTAATAAATGATGAATATGTTTAACTTTTGTATCTTGCAACCTCCTTTATGAAATAAAATAGTTCTTTTATGATGTGTATGCATTATGCATTACATAGTTGATATTTATGTCTTATTATATACACTGTGTGGTAAAATTAGGATTACTTAAATTGACTATCAAATGCAGATCCACTATACTCAGTGTAGTTGTCTATTATTTAAGCATTGAATTTGGCTTTTTCTCTTTTTTTAGTAGACCAGATAGATTTTTTTTTTCTTTTTTCAAGAAAATACATTGATTTTATTATTGAAACAGTATAGACATTTGTGAAATATTTGAAAGTAAGTTGCCAATTAAAACTTGGTAGAGACAACAGATACTAATAAGAAACAACTGCAATTCTTCATAATGAGTACTGAACTATGACTCCTTTTAAGCGTTGAATTTAGAATGTTCTTTTTAATGGACTAGCTCTTCATGAAAAATTTATCATCTAATCATCTATTGATCTTGAGAGGTTTCATCTGAGGCTCTTTAGCTTGAGTAAGAATAAAAATTTACCCTCTTACCCCCAGATTATGTTTTATATTAGAAAATTGTTATTAAAAGCAAGTAGGTAGTTATGGTTCTGATATGCTTAAGACCTCTAGACCTTATTTAGGTACATTCTTATAACTGAAGTGGATAACAGATTTTGTTCGTTTGTTTATTCTTGAACATATATATATATATACACATACACACACACTAATAATGTATACTAAGTTTTATATTTGAAATCGTGGCTTTTATTCCTAGTCTGAATTGGACAAACCAAGAAGCCGGAAAAAGACACCTGTAACAGATTCAGAAGAGAAATTAGGCATGGATGACCTTTCCAAGTTGGTACAGGAACAGAAACCTAAAGGCAGTCAGCGTGGACGAAAGAGAGGCCATACAGCTTCAGAGTCAGACGAACAGCAGTGGCCTGAGGAAAAGAGGCTCAAAGAAGATATACTAGAAAATGAGGATGAACAGAACAGTCCACCAAAAAAAGGTAAACGAGGCCGACCACCAAAACCTCTTGGTGGGGGTACACCCAAAGAAGAGCCAACGATGAAAACATCCAAAAAAGGAAGCAAAAAAAAATCTGGACCTTCAGCAGCAGAAGAGGAAGAGGAAGAAGAAAGACAAAGTGGAAACACAGAGCAGAAGTCAAAAAGTAAACAGCACCGGACTTCAAGGAGAGCACAGCAGAGGTAAGTGTGTGCAACTCTGAACTGCATGTGTCCGTTATTGTACTGTAAATCATAACTTGGTGCTGTCTGCATCCGGGTCTTCCCCAAAGCAGAGCAGAGTCTCCTGACACTACTGCAGCTGAACCCACACAGTCCACACCACAGAAGGGACGAGGAGGACCATCAAAAACACCGTCACCATCACAACCCCCCAAAAAGGTGTAAGTTGTAAATAATATTAAGTTTCAAACCAGTTTCAAATTATTTTGCAAGAATTCATAAATTTCTAAGTATAGCAATATATAGTGAAAGTGTTAGTTGCTCAGTCGTGTCCAACTCTTTGTGACCCCCTGGACTGTAGCCCACCAGGCTCCCTTGTCCATTCTCCAGGGAAGAATTCTCCAGGCAAGGATACTGGAGTGAGTTGCCATTCCCTTCTCCAGGAGATCTTCCTGACCCAAGAATTGAACCAGATCTCCTGCACTGCAGGCAGATTCTTTACTGTCTGAGCCACCCGTATATTTAGCCTAGTATACTAGGTAAGATAAAATTTTTGTAAACTTACCTAGGTGATTGATATCCCAATCATCCTTTGGTGACATTTGTACATTTTTATAGGTTTTAGACAAATGGTTATAAATACCAAATAGTTTATTATTTCCAGTACACACTTTTTGGTACCTAAAGAGACGATGGCGTATCTTTAAATAATCATACCATAGATCACATTTTCTTGTTACTCCACACCACAGGTTTTCCATCTTTCCTCAGCAACTTTAAAAAAATAGCTTATACACTTTTGCTTTCATTCTTTGATCAGTGTAGGAAAGTCATTTTTCCTAAGTATATTGGTGGAAATTATCACATAGTGATCTCAAGCTTTTGATGTCTTGATATTGTTTGTTTTCTAATCAAATTAACACATCTGTATCTATATATAGATTTGGATGATCACACAAGTACACGTTTATAGGAGAGTTACAGTGACAAATCTATGTCCAAGATTATTAAAGTGGCAGGGGCATCAATGTTGTAATTTGTAAATTTGGCACTTTCTTTCTCATTTAAAGCAAAAACAGAGTAGAATGTTGTCTGTTAGAAATTTTACAGTTTTTCTGAAAGTAATCCCATACTTCAGTGGCTTGACTTTTCAGAGTTGGCAGCACACCTTGGTTAAACACTCAGTTCATAGTTTTTCCTGTTCCTATGTATTCCATAGGAAAAGTTACCAAGTATCTAGCTAGTACTTCCCACCTTTTTCCGTTTAATTTTCCTTCATGTAAAAAGTAAAGGTAAGTACATTTTTGTGGCAGCTTTATAAATGTGTTTGTATTCAGCCATGGAAAAAATCACTGTTTAAAAAAAAAATTCCTAAGATAGCTTAAATTTCGATGATTAATTTTATAACAAAATAATAGGGTGAATATCTTTCATGCTTGCAACTTTAATTTGTTTATATTTGGGCATCATAAAATGAAGGGCTTGTATGATTATCATGTTACTTGTAAAATGACACAAGTCCTCCTCATGGGAATATTTTAAATGAAGCAAGTATTTTCTGTTAAAAAAATCAACACAGAGAGAGTGTTTATAATCCTGTCTTAACAGCCTAACTTCTTTTTGCTGGAAAGCCCCTCTTTAGAGGTAGTGTGATCACATATGTTACGATTTGCTTGTTTTCTTGTTCTGATCTTAGTGGAATTGAGCAAGATTGTATTATTTTCCCTGTATATTCTTCTGTTAATTCTGAAAAACTGAATCAAGTAAGTAAATTTGAGTAAATTGGCTTGAGTACAGATTAAACAGTATATATATTCAATTGCTTATAGAAATGACTAGGAAATTCTAAATTAAATACCAACAGATATATACGTTTAATTAAGTGGTGGTATCTGTTACATATTTTTGAGTATCTTCTATGTATCAGAGAGTATTAGGTGCTAAGGAATATAGTGACAGAAAACAGACATCCTTATAGTACTTACCATCTAAAAGGGAATGTAGTTATTAAATAATCACACATGAATGTGAAATAATAAGTTGTGAAATGTACCTTGGAGAACAAAGTTAGGGTACTGTAAGAGAGTGTAATGAGAGGGCTGGGGAACTGGGGAAGTTTTCTCTTTGGAAAGTTGATTCCTTGAGAACAAATTGATTCCTCAAGTTGATTCCTTGAGAACAGTAGGAGTTAGACTTCTAGAGAGTAGGGAGAGGAACATTTCAGGTGGAGGGGACCCTGTTTTGGAAGGTTCTGAAGTGGGAAAAATCTTGACAAATTCAGAGAGCCGAAGGAAGGCAAAGTTTTTGCTGTATTGTAGTTTCAGGGGATTGGGGTATAGAAAAAGATGAGAACTGACAAGTAGGCAAGGCCAGTCTAAAGGTCCTTATGTACTTATCAAGGAGGTTAATGCAGTTACTCTCAGTACAGTAGGGGCCTCTCTCAGGGGCGTTGACATCAGCTGTTTTACATTTTTAAAAGATTACTTAGAGAGAGGCAAAAGATGAGAATGGTTTAGAAATATGTACGATGTAACAGTGAAGATGGAGAAAAGTGAATGGATTTGAGATTTCTTTACAAGTAGAATCTTTAGGTCAGACAAAGAATTGCACGCTATTAAGGAAGACTCTAAATTTTCTGGTTTGAGTGACTCAGTAGACATAGATGCCTTTTACAGACTTGGGAAAGATAAAAGGAAGAGTAGACTTTGGGTTATATTTTAAAATCCTTTATGGCGTTGGTTTCAGTCACCCTGACTTTTGTTATTTGTTATCTACCAAATAAAGTACAATCTAGGGTTAAGTACTGGTTTAGGGTTTAGAATGTAAGGAAAATATTTCTTGGCTTACATGGTAATTCAGGGTAAAAATGATAATAAAGGAAAGTCTATGAAGTATTTAAAGCATTTCCTCTTATGAAGTAAACTACCACTTAAAGATCACAATGCTCATTTTATTTTACCTGTGTTTTACTCTAGCCGTGTAGGACGCTCTAAACAAGCAGCTACTAAAGAAAATGACTCAAGTGAAGAAATAGATGTGTTTCAGGGTAGCTCTCCTGTCAATGATGAAAATCCACAGGAAGAAACAGAAGAAGAGGAAGTCTCTACAGTAAATGTATGTGTTTTTTAAAGTGCCATGTGTGATAGTATGGAATGTATTCAATAGAATTAGAGTTGATAAGTGGTCAGATTCTTTTAGCACTTGCCGTTACTTAATAATTCTGAATATATATGTATTTTTTCATTTGTTTGTAGTGTGTTCATCTATCAGCTTAGATTGTGGAGAAAATATCATTTATGAAAACCTGAAACCAAGTGAGAATAATAGACGTAGCCTAGTGAGAGTGTAAATGTTCAGTGTACAACTGAATACAGAGAAGAGCAAGTGATAGTCTCAGGACGACACCGCATGCACTTAAGTTTTCCCAGTATCTGTTATATATACTCTTGGTAATATTTCGTATACATTTTTTGTTTCAGTTTCTCAGTAGCAACTAGAAGTTCGTCAGTCATGTAGAATAAAGTCATGTCTTCAAATAAAATTAGCGTTTGGGATTCATAAAAATTGGCAATAGACCTTTCTTTCACAAAAGTAGGAATGTGATGCCTCCTAAGATACTTTTTTAAAATAATGAATGACTTTGCCTGTCACATCTCCGATTTTTCTCTTTGGAAGAAATATAATTGATGCATCTAAGTAAGAGCTGTGTATTGCTAATATTCATGCTGAATCTGTGGATCAGCTTAGCTAGTTTCAGTTTTTTGTTTGAGAAACGTGTGTCCTGTGATCAAGCCCCAGAGTTGACCCCTGCCTCTCTGTCTTATTTAATATAATCAGCACCTCTGTCTGCATCAGGATTCATTTATCTGAATTAGTTGAAGACCAGAGGAAAAAAATATGTTGAATTTTGGTCTCAAACTAGTTTGGCTTGTAAAGGGTTTTTATGGGGGGAAGATATAAAAATAAGGCTCATGAGTACATAGTAACTGATGGCTTCATTAAAGGAAAACTAAACTATAAGTTTATGTTCCTCTTGATAATACTAAACTTATTTTATCTGAAATTTTATGCTTTCATTAGTACTTGCCACATTTTTTATATGTTTTTGATAGTTGTTATGATCCAAACTCAATGGGTAGTTTCTGAGAAAGGTAGCTATAAGCCTAAATTCATACCCTTTACTACAGACACATAAATAACAAGGTGATATTTGTCATTGTTTTTTGCTGTTGACATTGACTTCTGTTCATTTCTCTTTAAAATTATTAAACAGAAAAGTAAAATATTTTCTCTTTTGCTAATCCTGGGAAAGGCTGTTTATGAGCATTCATGTATGTGATGCTAAGACAGAAAGTTAATGTAGGAGAAAGATTTTAAGAAAGGACTATCAGGGACATGTTAAGAATAATAATTGGTTATAAAACAATGGTAATTACACCCGTTGATGTTTCTTTCAAGGTGCGGCGGCGAGGTTCTAAAAGAGAAAGGCGATGAACAGATGCCGTTAATAACTTTCTGTGTGAGAGCTTTGAAAAAAATGGTTGTCAAGCTTCAGGCTGAGTAAAGCCTTTGATGCACAAAATGGGACTGCTGAAGAGTGGACAGTTGGACCTTACTCTGATGACCTCATGTGTCTGTGGTCACACACTTTAGCCATGCGCATGGTGACAACATTGACTATGGAGTCTGTGAAAGAGTCTAATGTGTGATGGCTATGTAGACATAAACTAAAGAAGAAACTTGTAAATATGTTTTTCTTTTTTTTTTTTTAATGTTTCTGACTTCTAAAGTGCTTGTATAGCTTTTATCTGCGGCTTTAAACTGACAGTGCCCAGCTGTTTATTGGATCTATTGATTTGAAAAGAGTTCTTTAGGATAGATCTTAAGCAGTAATCTGTCAGTGTTTGTATTTGTATTCTCTGCAATTTACTGTGAAAAAAATTTTTTTTCAACAAATGGTGTCATTTTCTTGATGTCACTGTTTGTTGGAGCGTTGAAATGCTCTCTTTCCCGTACGTCTCTTAGCTGGTGTTTACTCCCAGGCATCCTTAATCTGCAGAGGTGCTAAGTGGTCTGCCATCACACCTGAATCATGCCTCTGATGGGAGGACGCCACACAAATGGTGAAACAGTCCTGAAGTTGTTTGATTATTTTACACCTCAGTATTGGTCCCAGAATTTTCTGGCCTGTCATGGCAATGAAAATTTTAAAAAGAGAGAGATTTAAAATATTTTAATTTTAAAGAGTGTGTTATTAAAATAATGTACTGAATTCTTTATCCCGTTTTATCATCCCTTTTCAGTTTTTATTAATCTACTGTATCAATAAAATTCTGTAATTTGTATTAGTTTCTGATAGTCTAGAATGTTATTGTGTATAGATACTTCCTCTTGAACGTTATGTTCAGAAAATGCAAATTATTACACTATAATATAAAATCTGATATATACACATTAGAAATGTTTCGGTTCTCCATAACAGTGTAAAGTTAATCAGAAAGAAAAAAATTTTATTGATGCAGTGTGTCTTTATAAAGCTGTTCTTGAAAGCAAGTGTTTTGTATTTTATAGTGAGTTGCATGTTTATGAAAAAGTGCTGAAAATGGGATGTGCTCTTTTCTGTAAATTCATATTTAGCCATAGTATATGATAGATTGCCCCATAACATAGTTTTTCATCAAGAGTTTATTATTGTACTTTATTTTGGAGCCAAAAATTGTTTTTTGGGGGGAGGGGCAGGGTGGGAGTGATATATCCAACTATATGAGCTACTGTAGGTACCACAGTCTTATGAACTTTGAATGAAATTCCACTTGTCCAGATTGAGAGAAGTGGAAATTTATTTGGGTTTAGAGCATATCTTTCTTCTTTTCTTTGTTGTAATCTACAAAATATAGAAACAAAGGCAGTATCCTTTATACAGTTTTATGAACTGTATTTTCAACCAAAACATATAGGGTATGACTTAATGCTTACCTACATTCATTTTAGTATTTCAGGTGCTGTTCTTTCATTTTTTTCATGGTTACCATCAGAAAAGAAAATCATATTCTAACTTATTTATCACAGTGAATAATGGAGCATTTTCATTTAAATATACCATTATGTTTAAGGTATATTTCCAAGATTGGTTATAATAGATGGGGGATATAATAAAGAAACTACTATTTTGGAAAATGAGGTTTACTATTTTCCGGTGTATACTCACAATTGATGTGATTATTTTTCTTTTAAAAATTTCTTCATGTTTATGAAAGGGCCTTTTATTTTAAAAAAAAGTTTTGAATTGTGTCTTAATCTCTCAATATTTAACTATTCTTCATTTACAACAGTACTGACACCAGTGATAATGGGAGGCTGCTGTGTATCAAGGCAGCTAATGTTGGACCAATATACAGCTGGTTTTTAAACGTGTCATTAGCTCAATTCTCCCAAACACGCTATTTCTATTTCAGCAGTACAAAGGCATGTTTTTAAATCTATAAAATAAAGAATAAGGGATAGCTTTGTATTTTTGTCTTTGACTAAATTGCACCAGAAATGTTTATGGAAGTATATCCTTAAGACCATTTTATAAAACATAATGAAAAAATGATTGTGGAGGATTTTTATTTGCATGATCATAGTTAACCAAATTTCATTGCACATTTAATTCTGTATATTAGTTCACACAAAATGCTCATTGTAGATTTTGTTCAATGCCAATGAGTCTGTGATTTTATAACTTGTCTGTTCACTTTTTGGGAGGATTACAATGTAAATTTTCCATTTTTCTGTAGAAAAATAGGTGCAATAATGATCAAAGTTTTGATGTCCTGAGTAATCTTAGGGGATTATCTTATTATTATGTTTAAACTTAACATTTCATGTACTAACATTTGGAGAGCCACATACTATAACTAAAGTAAAATTAAGTATGTGTAAAACATTAATTGCTAACAGTGGTTAGCAAACTCTTCAGTGATAATGTTCATTTTGAAAATATGTACTGTATAAAATTAAGAAAATATTTAACTCATTGTAACAAGTTCCACTATGAAAATCTTACGATTCTTCAGTGAGGTTATCTTGCTGCACTCTGTAGCAAATCCATTTAATCTACATTATAATAAAATTTCTTGCTGCAGTGCAACAGGAAGCTTTTTCAGTGATCTCCACTGTATATGTAAATTACAAATGTGGCTGTACAACTTGTTCCAGGCATTAAAGGTTAAATTACATTCTGTATTTTCTTACAACTTGTTAAGTTTGATTTTTAAGATTTCCTTTTGCCCACTTAAAGAATGTCAGGAATTTAAGAATTTGTTTAACTTAGGCATATGTCCCCTACCATATAGTATTATGTCACCATAATGAACAATTGGTATTTAGGTAGATAACCAATTTTCAGACACATTTTTGGATTTTCTGTGAAGTTGAATAAACATGGAAGCTAATATATAATTGTATTATTTTATTTATGTGAATCTATATACATTTATATTTAAATGTTTACTAAATGGAGGAGGTCATATTTTAATGATTTTTACTTTTGGAGCCTTTGGTTCATGAAGAGAAAAGTGTATTTCCTAGTAACATTTTTCAAACTTTTTGTTTGAACTTCTCATGCAAAATCTTGGCCGACAGAGATTTACTAAGTATTATGTAAATGATTGCATAACTGAAGAAAAGAAATGTATCAACTTCAAAAGTAAGCACTAAGAAATGTTGTGGCAGTTTTGTTAATGTGTTCAGCAAATATTTATTGAATTCCTACTATGTGCTAGGCTGGCTACAGAGGACAAGTGTGATCAGGATAGTGAGTCTCTGCCCTTGCGGAGCTCACGTCCTCCACAGAGAGGTGGGGGAATAAGGAGAACAACAAGCAGTATTTAATATCATATCATATGGTAGAAAGTGTGGAGATTAGAAAAGGACAGATTGGATAGAGAGTAGAAATGATTGGAGGAGAACCTGTTTTATACACTTGGAAGCTATGTTTTTCAGTAAAATTTAGGCTCATTAGATTTTTATGCTGAAGTTGACACTTTTATAATTATAAAATGTCACTTGTTGTCTGTATGAATACATCATGCTGGCTTTGATAATCGATACAGCCATTACCAGTTTTGTTGTAACTGTTCTTTGCATGACAGAACTTCTGTCCTGTTATTTTCAACCCGTTTGTGTCCTTATGTTTAAAAGCGTGTATTATGTAAACATTTTATCCTTTGGTCTTGTTCTTTTAGCCAATCTCAGAATCTTGTTTTTTTAATTAGAGTGTTTAGGCTACTTATTTTTGGTTTAATCACTGATATGGTAGCTTTTTTTGGTATTTTCTTTTTTTGCCATTTTTTCCTTCATTCCTTTATGTTCTCCTTTTCCTACCTTCTTTTGGCTCAGTAAAGTACTTCTTGCTATATTCTCTCTTTTACTAGCTTTTTAGTTATACCTGATTGTATTATTATTTCAGTGGCTAACCTGCAGATTACAATATCTATATTTTACTTATTATAGTCTACCCTGTATTAATGTTTTTATAACCTTATGAACAATGCAAGAAGTTGAAACAATTCAACTTCATTTGCTGTGCCTCTACTTTTTGTTCTTTTTTTTTTTAATACATCTTTTGGTTTTAAATGTCAGAATATCAGTGCTTTCAATAATCAGTGTTCTTACTTGTTTACCCATAATTTTCTCTTTGCTTTTTTCTTTTAATTTAGATAGTTCTGTGCTTCCACATATTTCATTTTCCTTTGGCCTGAAGAACTTTTGGTATTGCTTATGGTGCAGGTTGGGGGCAGTTAATTCATTCAGGTTTTTTTTGTTTGTTTGAAAGGTCTTAATCACACCTTCGTTATTGAAGGGTATTTTCCTTGGATGTGGAATTCCCAGATGGGCAGTTTTATTTGGCAGCTTAAAGGTTAGCATTCTCTTGTCCTCTCATTTCTGTATTTTTTGTTGGGAAGTCAGCTTAAAACCCTTTTGCTCTTTGTAGGTAACATGTCTGTCTTTTCTGGCTGCTTTTAGAATTTTCTGTTTATCTTTGTATTTAGCAGTTTGACTTTGCTGAGTGGTTTTCATTTTATTTGTCATGCTTGGGGTTTCCTGAGCTTTTGAAGCTGTGGATTGATATGTTCCATCAGTCTTGAAAGATAACCCTCACAAATTACTTCTACTCTATTATCACTCCTCTCTGACACTCCAGTTATAAATACGGCTTCCCTGATAGCTCAGTTGGTAAAGAATCCACCTTCAATGTGGGAGACCTGGGTTCAATCCTTGGGTTGGAAAGATCTCCTGGAGAAGGGAAAGGCTATCCACTCTAGTATTCTGGCCTGGAGAATCCCGTGGACTTATCCCATGGGTCGCAAAGAGTCAGACATGACTGAACGACTTTCACTTCACTCTCATTTTCCCTGTTCTTTCTACTTGTTTTTCTCTCTGTGCTTCACTGTTTTGAATATTTTCTATTAACCCGTCTTCAGATTTATCAAGTCTGTCTTCTGCCCCATCCAGTCTTCTATGTAACCCACCCGATTAGTTGATTTCAAACATTATACTTTTTAGTTTTAGAATGTCCAGTTATATTTTATAGATTTCATTTCTCTGTTGAATGTCTCTTTTTATGCTTTTCTCTCATTTATAAAAATATGCAACTGGCAGAGATTGGAATTATATAACTAACTCTTCATCATCTGTGGACTTGATTCTATTGCCTAATTCTTTTTTTCTTCATTATCAGTCACATTTTTTCTGGTCACATTCCTTTCTGTCACCTTACAGGGCTTTTAATTTTTTTCTCTATTGCAGGAGAATGTGCATAAAAGAACTGAAGGATTGAAGTTGATGTGATTCCCCCCCGACCCCCACCCCCCCAGGAGAGAATTTGCTTTGTTTTCTGTTAGGCAATTGATTACCTCAATCCATGGAATTGGGCTTGGGTTGCAGCTTATGTTAGACTCAAACTTGTTTCAAAAGTCTTGGGACTTGTGTTTTGTGAAGGCCTTTCCCTTTAGCACAGCAAGACTATAATTTCATTCAGCTTTTCCCTCCAGCCCAGACTCTCAACAGGAGGGTAGTTTTACAAAGGATCATCAAAGAAGGTTCTCTGAGAAGGTGACATCTGATTGTGGGCTTTGATGAAGTGAGGGAATCGAACCAAACCATATGAGGGGAAAAAGAGTATTATAGGCAGAGGGAAGAGTTACGTACAAAAAGTCCTTAGGGGAGAATGAGCACATTAGGGGTTTCAAGAAGGCTGTGTTTCTGAAGTGAAAGTGACCAACGGATAAAAGGGCTGGAGGGAAAGTCGGAAGCCAGCAAAGAGCTAGACCATACCTGTGTGCTCTTGGGAGTTTTGTTCAGAGTTTGATGGGAATCCATTGTCTTTGATGAGTAGAAGAATGGCAAGATCTGAATCTGCTTTTATTTATTTTTTAATTAAAAATAAAAAGATGTTGGACTGAACATGTCTAAAACTGAATGCATAACCTTTCCTTCCGGGATCTAGTCGTCTTCATACATCTGAAAGTAGAGCTAGCATTCAGCTAGTAACACAAATCAGAAACCTAGAAATTTCCCTCTTTCTCCTCCTCGTCCTTATGCTTACATTCTCATCTGTCACTAAGTCCTGTTGATTTTCCTTTCTGATTGCTCCTGGAATTTTTCTACTTTAAGTTCTCATGTCTTTGTCTCCAAACTTGTCTGTCACATTTGCTCTTGCCTGAGCTCAAATTGATGTTCACAGTGTAGCCAGACCATTGTGAAATAGAGTGATCCTCTCAGCAGCAGCAGCAACAACAGATCTTGCAGTGTAAACCCTACAATCCCTTAACACTCCACTGTTGCCTTTAGGATAATGCGCCCTACACAGCTTTGCATCTTTGGTCACTCCTTCTAGCCAGACCTTTGTTCTTAGTCTGTGTCAGCCACACTGTTCCCTTACACCTAGTTGCCGGAGGTACAAGCTATTAGGGTGCGTATAAAGGGATATGGACATTCAAAAGATAAAGTATAGTCTGTTCTTTGTGCCTGAAGCCCTCTTCCTTTTTCTGCTGCATCTAGTTGTCTCATACTCACACAACAAGAATTTTCCCTGAGGAAGCTGTTGTAGGTTTCTGTGATGAGGACAAACCCTACTATTGTATGCCCTCTTAGTTTACTTCTTTATAGAGCCTCTTAGCCCAGTTGGTATTTGGATGGTCTTACTGCCTCCAACATTGTAAGTTACATGAAGACAGAGATGGGGTTTCTGTTCACTAGTTTTATCTCCAGCACGCAGCACAGTGCCTTGTACTTAGTAGTCAAGAACACTCATTGAATAAATCTAAATTTACCTTATTAAAATGTAGATAAATAACATGACAAATTATTTTATTTAAGATGAAGTCAGATAATTTATTGTGCCAGATAGCCTTACTAAAGGCTTTCCGTGTACTAGTTCACGTAGCCCGCCCTCACTGTAGCTCAGTGTGGTAGTGGATGGTGTGCTCCTTAACAGATGAGGGAACTTGAGGGTCAGAGACTGGTTTACTCAAGCTTCCTCATCTTAGAAGTGATGCCAGAGGGGTTGATCACATCTGTTTTACTCCAGAAGTGTGCTCTCTTTCTGCTATCTCAGATATTAATCATCAAACCAATTGATGGAATAAATGTTAATGTGTCTTAAAGAAGTCATGATACAGTTCTCAAATTATGTTGGAATTTCCCAGTCAAGGAAATACTGGGCCACATTTTATTGGATACCCTATTACTATATCTCCCATTGAGAAATGTATATTTTCAACATTTTACAAAGCAACCTAGACTTGCCCAAAGGTCACAGGGTAGAGCCAGTCAGAGTTGATGGTCTGAAGTGATCTTTATGCTGCTCATTTGGACTAGAATTCAAATACTAATAACTTACTGAAACCAGTACTGCTTGCTTTTTACTGAAAGCATATTCGATGCTTCAGACTGAGATCCTAGAAAGTGATGGATAAAAATGTAAGTTTTATTTACGTGACAGCTTCCATTCTTGAATAGATGGGTTTAACTGGTCTCACTAGATAGTCTTCTGTACCCCCTGGGGGCCTATAGGTATCATGAATAAAAATCCTGGAGAGGAGATGATACTGTTCACCCTTTATAGATGGTATGTGAATGTTTGGAGGGTGCTGCATACTAAAAGTGTTCATTTGGGATGTGAGATCCAATCAACTTGGCTCAAGAGAGCTTTCTGAGTTGTGGTTGGGTAGTGGGGAGATAACCTGTGCAAAAGTAGCTTGGGAGAACATGGTGTGGGGCTTTGAATTACAAAGCCAGTTCAGGGAGCTACCCATGACTTTTTAGAGCAAAAGAAGCTATTAAACTATTAATGTTAGGAATTTTAATGCAACAGCTTTAGAAGGATGTGTAATACAGTTTAACGGGCTATAAATAGGGAGTCCAATTAGTTAACTCTTAAGATTAGCTTAGTAGTTTGCTCTGAAGAAGCAATTACCTTGTCATCAAGCCTCAGACTGTTCATAATTAGTAATTGTTAGATGAGTTCTATAGTTTCATTAGTCAGATAAAGACAGTGTTCACAGTAACTAACAGCCAGTTGAACATCTTTTTTGATTTGAAACCTTAACATATGTACTTCCTAAATATTTCACCAGAGAAAGGAGGTGGAAACACAAATTCAGAGCAAAAATATGAAAATTCCCCTTCACCTGATCAGGATTTCAGTTACACTTCCTCATGCATACCTGTATAGCTTTTGTTTTTATGTAAGTGGGACCATGTTATGCCCTTCTACCCTTTTTTCCTCTACTTATAAAGCTGTCAGCACATATGGATTTATTGCACACTTTTAATAGCTGCATAAAATTCATTGTGTAGTTATGCCATGATTTATTTAATCAATGTTCTATTGATGGGCATTTGAGTTATTTACATTTTTCACTGTTACAAATGAGGCAGTAAATGATCTTTCCTGTATGTCTTTTTGCTGAAGTGCCAGATTTCCTATAAGAAATAGACTCCAGTGTAGAGGATTGTGGAGTTCCTTGAAATTTTAAGTTTTGCCAAATTGCTTTCCCCAAAGTCTACCAGTTAATGCTGGTTTTAACTTCTGTCAGCTGATAAAAATTACTTTGTTTTCATTTGCATTTCTCCAATTAGAAATGAAAGACCATTGTCACATATGTTTTCTTTTTGATTGGCTCTTTCTAGTCCATGAACTACTTGTTTGTATTTACCTGTTTTTCTATTTAACTGTTTCTTTTTATCGTTGTTGTTACTCATCTCTGGGCAAAAAGGGAGGAGGTAGGGATGGGTTATGGACTTTAGCTATACCGAGTTACATTTTGTTATAAAAAGTACTGTAGGTTTTGGCTAGCATATATAATAAAGTGAGTTTACTTTTTATTCCATGAGCTCTATACATATTCTCACATTATTTACTTGCTTGTTAAATCTGTGGAAGTTACCTTCTGGTGACTCACTTATCTTCTTAAGCTTTTTTTTTTTTTTTAACTGTATCACACAGGTTGTGGGATCTTAGTTCCCTGACAGAGGATTCAATCCAGGCCATGGTTGTGAAAGCATTTGAATCCTAACCACTGGACTGCCAGGGAATCCCCAGTTGATGTCTTCTGTCATCATTTCTGTAATAATTTGGGAGTTTTTCCTCTTCGTGAGCTCAAATCTGTCAGTATTTTTCACTGTGGCCTTGGAGTTTTGTGCTATCTACAAGATTTTTAAAAATACTTTTCTGTTTTCTAATATGTATACTTTTTTTTTTTAACATTAAATCATTTACCCCATCTGGGGACTACTTTTGTATATTGTGTGTGATTGTGTTCTAACTTTATTTTCTCCTAAGTGTGTGGTTGCTTTTCTTAATACAGTTTATTGCATAATTTCTTTTATCTCAACTGGTTTGAAATGCCACAGGTATCATGAACTAAATATCTTTGTCTACCTGGATATGATTTTGGGCTCATGTGTCATTGATTTCTTTGTCTTTGCCTATAACCAACATATAATGTAGTTACTATATCAGTATGATAAGGTTTTATATTTAGTCTGAGACATTTCCCTAAAATGTAATTTTAACAGTGTCTTATTTGTTGTTCTTTGCTATTCTGGTTATTTTCTATTACTCAGAATATCAACATCTTTACAATATTGAGTCTGCCCACTGAGATAGATTTTTTAAAAGTCCTTTCAATATAATTTTACTATTTTCTTTATAAGAGTAGGCTTTGCATCTTAAAACATATATTTTACAAGTTTTTTTGGTCATTGCTAACGTTGTTGTTATTCTATTTTCTAACTGGTTATACCTATTGTGTTACGTTTTCAGCCACTTTGCTGAACTTTTACTAGTTGTAAGAGTCTTTCAGTTAAGTCTCTTGGATTCGTTAGGTGACACTGTCTGCAAACAGTTTTGTCAGTATTTCAGATTGTTCTGATACTTACATCATGTTTTTCTGGTCTAATTGTGTTGGTTGGCATCCCCAGAGCATTGTTAAATAGAAAGCATCCTGTCTTCTGCAGTTTAAGAAAGTTTCTATTTCTGTCTAATCAGGGTTATTAAAAAATAAAATCTGGAATGTGTGTTGAATTCCATGTTTGCATGTCAGTTTATGTTTTTTAAATATATAATTATCAGTGTAATGAATTATATTAATAGATTTCATAAATAGAATCACTCTTGCTTGCTTTGGCATGATTAACCCAACTTGGTCATCCTACTAGATCCAGCATGCCAGCATTTTACTCAGTATCCTTATGTTCATGTCCAGTATTGAGACTGTAATTCTCTTTGTTGTGTTCTCCTTACTCCAGTATTGGTGTGAAGGGTTTTGCTGGCCTTTAAAATGAGTTGGAAAGCTGTCTCTTATTTTTCTATAAAACAATTTATATAATGTAGGAATTATCTACTTCCTGAAATCTTCATGAAGCTCACATTTTACATTGTACTTGGTGCCTTTTAAAATTTTACTTTTTCACTTTTCCAGTAAAAAGGATTTTCAGCATCTGGGAAATAATATAGCAGACCATCATGATCTCATTCTCCAAATATAAAAGATGTTAATACTTCACTGTATTTGTTTCAGTTCTCAGTATCTCCTCCCACCCCCAACACACACACACACACACACACACACGTTCTCTGCTCTTGCTGTGAGTGAGCAGTAAAATCTCTCAGGAATGTTTAGCAAGCAATGTTTATTTACTATATTTTAAGAGTAAACTTACTATGCAAAAGATGTATTCCTAATTTTTTTTTTAAAGAAGAAATAAAATACTAAAAGATATAGTTAAAACTTATAACCTTTTTTCATTCGTCCCCTTTTCTTCACTGCTGCTGCTAAGTCGCTTCAGTCGTGTCCAACTCTGTGCGACCCCATAGACGGCAGCCCACCAGGCTCCCCTGTCCCTGGCATTCTCCAGGTAAGAACACTGGAGTGGGTTGCCATTTCCTTCTCCAATGCATGAAAGTGAAAAGTGAAAGTGAAGTTGCTTAGTCATGTCCGATTCTTAGTGACCCCATGGACTGCAGCCTACCAGGCTCCTCTGTCCATGGGATTTTCCAGGCAAGAGTACTGGATTGGGGTGCCATTGCCTTCACTAGGAGATAAATATCCTGATATTAATGTGTATCATTTACATTCATGTTTTCATCCTTGTTTTACATATGTATATTTTTTTAAATGCATAGGTCTATTTTGTATGTTTTTAAACTTTATGGGGAAATGCATTGTATCTATAATTTTGAAACCTATTTTTCACCCAATACTGTGTCTTTGAGGAATAGGTATAGCCATGCTTATTACATGTTGTTCTATTTTTTCATAATTCAACATCTCTGAAATTAGGATGCTTCTTAAATCGTGATGTCAGAGTTGATGAAGTCCAAAATTCCTCTTAGTTGCTTTTGTGAGGCATTCTATTGTTTGACTATATACCACAGTTAATCCATTTTTATAGCACCAATAATCATTTTTCATATTTTTATCCTTGTTATCAGATTGTTGACACTTTCACTATTACAATCCAGGGCCAAAGTGAACAACCTGTCTCATAGACAATTATTTTGAATGGAAATGTTAAACTTAATGAATATGCTTCATTAAAGCACGAGGTTGTTTTACTTTATAGTCCCACCAGCAGTGCATAAGAGCTTTTGTTTGCTTTTAATTTTTAGATTTGAATCCTTTTAAAATTAACTGTGTGTGTGCTGTGGGCTAGGGGTCTTATTTTATCTTTTTCAAATGCATAGCCATTCACCTCAGCACTGTTCCTTACTGGTTTATTCTTTGTGCTTTGATTTAAATACTATCATATACCAAGTGCCTTTATAGGTTGGGAGTATAAAATAATACTTATATTTATAATATTTATAATGTTCTAGGCTCTCTTTTGGGAGAAGGCAATGGCACCCCACTCCAGTACTTTTGCCTGGAAAATCCCATGGACGGAGGAGCCTGGTAGGCTGCAGTCCATGGGGTCACTAAGAATCGGGCATGACTAAGCAACTTCACTTTCACTTTTCACTTTCATGCATTGGAGAAGGAAATGGCAACCCACTCCAGTGTTCTTGCCTGGAGAATGCCAGGGACAGGGGAACCTGGTGGGCTGCCGTCTATGGGGTCGCAAAGAGTCGGACACGACTGAGCGACTTCACTTTCACTTTTCACTTTCATGCATTGGAGGAAGAAATGGCAACCTACTCCAGTGTTCTTGCCTGGAGAATCCCAGGGACAGCGGGGCCTGGTGGGCTGCCGTCTATGGGGTCGCACAGAGTCGGACACGACTGAAGCAACTTAGCAGCAGCAGCAGGCTCTCTTTTTGTGTTCGATTAGTTTATGTATGTTCTCCTGCAACTAGTATATTTTCATTACTATAGTTTTATAGTAAGGCATCTTCCTTAATATTACCATTCAAAATTGTCTTGGCTATTTTTGTCTTTTTATACCTCCACATGAATTTTAAAATCAAGCTGCCAGATTCTGGGAAAAGTCCTTAGGATTTTTACTGGGATTGCACTGAACTAAAAAACTGTTTTGAAAAAAATGATCATTTTTACGATATTGAAATCTTTGCATTTGTGAATATGACAGGGTAGTTGGTATCTATCTTTAATATCCATAAGTAGTTTTGTATGGTTTACTTCATAACAGTCTTACAAACTCCCATTTTCCTTTCAACTTATTCTTCCTCATTGTCGCTGATGGATAAGGAACCCCAGCTCAGTCTGCCCTCACTCCTTTACTCTTACTCCTTGAGGGCCTTGAAAGCTTTTCTAGGAGCTGTAACTTTTATCATCTTGTTAGCTTCTTTTATAGTTCATCTACAAGTGTTCCACTTCTTCCTGAAGTGAGATTTTGGTAACTCATGTTTTCCTTGGCATGTCTAGATTTAAACATTTGTTGGATTGAGGTTTCATGTAGGCAATTTTGTTGTTTCATGTTTCTGTAATTTCTGCAATAATATTTATTCCTTTTTTTCAACTTGAATTTTTTAATTCTTCTTTAGTTGGGCTATATCCTTACTTCATTACCTTTAATCTTTAGTTAATATATATGTTGCTCTTCTAACTACAGCTTGATTACAATCCAAAGGTTTGGTTTTGTAGTGTTATCCCTTACTATTCACTTCTAAACAGCTTATAATTTTTGTTTTGAGTCTTAAGCTTAGTGGGGCTTTTTCTCCCTGCAAACTTGAAAAAAGAAAAATTCTGAATGTTGGTAGGATTGAGGGGAGGGGGTTGGTTATTTTGTTATCTTTTAGTGATTAACTTCTAATTTAACTAAATGTAGGCCAAGAATGTCACTTGTGTAATTTTGATTCTTGGTCTGTGTGAAGAAATTATTGTTGCATGTTTCCATATGTGTCTGAAAAGAAGGTTTGTTTAGGTTTATTCACAGTGCTTTGTGTACCAAATTTTGTGTGTGTGTGTATGAATGTTCTGGATTGAACATATTTGGTTATTTAAATGTATATATCTTGGTTTTATTGTCTGTCAAACCTATTAGTTTAGGAGATCGTCTTTTTATGTGGCCAATGAAGACCATGAACTTATCCATTTCTCCTTATATCAGTTTTAACTCATATATTTCAAAGTTGGGATGTTAAAAGCTCTATGCCTGATACAAGTATTTGATACTCCTTTCCCAGCTTCCCTCTGTCATTTTGTTTCTCATCTGATTTTAAAATACCATATCACTATCTTTACTACTTATTTTTTCCCCTTCATTTTCTCTGTTCTGTTTCTAGAATTCCTTTCAGATATTCAGAGATTTTCTAATAGTCTTCCACATCTAAACTTGAACCTTGCAATGCTTCTCTAGCATGCATTTTAGGTTGTGTTTCTTGTTAAAGATTTTTTTTCTTGCCTGAATTTGACAAAATTTTAAATTTCTTTCTCTTGTGGATTTATCTTGGAGTACATGTGCATGTGTGTGTTATCTGCTTTCATTTTATGAGGGAAGATAATTGCCAGCACTTAATTTTCTGTCTGAATCCCATGGAATCCCATCTTGACTCCAGCACTTATGTTGTAGTCCTACCCATTTTCATTTTGTTTGCTTGGGGGATGAAAGTTTCCTAAGCTTATACTTAATGCATCATCTCAGAGCCTTCCAGAGCCACTTTAAAAAACAAAAACAAAAGCTAATTATCTTCAGCATGTCTGGGTGTGCTACTGCTGTTTATCATTGAAAGTTGGAGTCACTTCAGTTTCTCAGAGTTCCTCCTGTCCAGAGCAGCTTATTTTATGGAATTATTACTGTAGATCACCAATGACCAAATCTAATCCTTTCTTCTCAATCTTCTTTCTTCAGGACTTCTCTGTATCACCTGCTTTTGACTGGCCCTTGTGACACTGTTAGACTAGGATGTTCTTCCTATCCTTCTGAATGTCTGTTATTTTCACTATAGTGGTTTTTCTTCCTTCACCCACTCCTTAATTGACATTATAACTTCACCTAAGTGTTATCAACTTTTCTGTCCTCTTTCTAAAGGCAAGAAGACAATTTTACTGACCATTGCACACTAGAAATTGTACTTTTAAATATCCATTGATAAAGTTTATATAAAGCCATAATACTTGAGTAGAGCCACATCATATTTAACTTATACACTGATTTTAAAACCAGTCCCCATGAAAGATATGGGGATGTGACTCCACTAGCTTCTTTAATCACCTCAGCAACATATAGTATTAAAGACTGAGTAAGTAGAATTCTCTGGCGGTCCATCGGTTAGGACTCTGCACGTTCACTGCTGAGGGCACAGGTTCAATCCCTGGTCTGAAAACTAATATCCCACAAGTGGCTTGGTGTGGCAAAAAAAAAAAAAAAAAAAAAAATGAGTAAGTGTATAAAAGGCAAATATTTAAATAAAATGAAGTAAATATTGCAAGAAGCAGTATCTATTTTCCATTTGTCAGTGTTTTCATAGCTATCCTAAAGGCAAAGTTGTTTAACTGCCCTGACATCTTAAATATATTGGGTTGGCTGAAAAGTTTGGGTTTTTCCATAAAATGTGGAAAAACCTGAATGAACTTTTTGGCCATCTGAATACTCCCTTTTGTGCCTTTCATAGGTTTAGGACATTGATAAGTCAAATTTTAGCATGCATGGAAATCACTGCTTTGGGTTATGTATATAAAACCAATGGAGATGTAAGGGATCCTTAAGGGTACTTTGAAGTTTACCTAAAATTTATATGTCAACTTTAGATTTGCCACACTTGATAAGTTTTTATTCCTATCTATATACATTTGAATGATATGGCTACATACATGGAAAATACATTTATTGAAACTTTATGTAGATATGTTCATTCCATGTGATACTCCTTATGTAAAGTGTGGACAAACAGTGCTTTAATTTTACTGGCTCTGCAAATGTAGTAGAAGTATGATCTCAGTCAAGTTACTTGACATATCTGCGCTGCAGTTACCTTATCTATAAAATGGCAGTAAATAACTGACTAAAACCTCAAAGTATAGTCAATCAAATAAAATTGTGTGTGCAAAGAAAAAAACTGTAGATGATGAAGTTTTCAGGTGTCAGTAATTCAGTTATTGGGATCATTACCCACTTTTGGACAAGAGGGTAATGGTTGGTTCTTAAAATATGTTTAACTGAAAAAATGAGATACAGTCATGGGGAACTGAGAGTTAACACGTGGGTGTGTGTGGGTGTGTGTTAGGGTATCTGTATTATATTTGCTGCCTTGGGACAGAGGTAGGGAATATACAGACTATGTTGCTGTCTTCAGTACTATCCACCTTTGGTAATTGCTCAAATTGCTGACCTTTGCCCACTGTCCAAATTATAGTTCACCTTGCCCACTCATCTTGTTTTTTTTTCTGATTTTTTCAAATGATGGTAAAATTCACCAAACAAAATTTACCATCTTAACTATATGTAAGTGCATAGCTAAGTGGTATTAATTATATTCATAATTATAGCCATCACCACCATCTATTTCTAAAACGTTTTTCTTTTGGAAAAACTGAAACGCAATACCTATTAAACAATGATTCCACGTTTCCCCCTCCTTCAGGCCCTGGCAACCACCATTCATGTCAGTGGACTCTGGGGTTGCTTCTACATGTTAGTTACTGTGAATATGCTGCTAGAACATGAATGTTGCAAATATCTCTTCAAGATCCTGCTTTCAATTCTTTTGGGTATATACCCAGAAGTTGGAATTGCTGAGCCATGTAGTAATTCTTTTTAAAATTTTTGAGGACCTTCTGTACTGTTTTCCACAGTGGCTGTGCCATCAACAGTGCACAAGGGTTCTGATTTCTCCACACCTCTGATTCTGTCTTGGTTCCTATTTATTGTATCTCTTCTGTAATCCTAAACAAACCTGAATCTGAGACTAAGCCCTGTGCTTTCTGCTTATGATCTGTTAAACGTTAGGTTATCCTTTTAAATGGCCCAACTTGATACTTTGGCTATAGACCTTCATGAAATCTTATTTATCCTACTTTTTAAAACCAGACTTTTTCTATACCAGTGCAACCACTGAAAAAAGGATTAAAATAAGTAGAAAACTAGAAAACTTCAGAAGAGCTAAGCAAAGAAATAGCCATAAGTATATACCACAAATTATGAAGAATATCAATATTATTTGATAAGATAGTTTTTAATTTTTATAAAGAATACATAGTTGGGAAAATCTAGTATTACAGAATGACCTGCAATTAAATGTTCCAAACTCTCAGAAAAAAAATCTCTTGAATCCCATCTTCACCCTACCCCCAATGCTTAAACCTGAACATCTCTCCTAGAGTTTTATCATTCTGTACAGCTCTCATTCTGGACTTTCCTTCTCTTAGGTAAAATCTGTTTCCTAAATCTCAGGTCTTCCTCTTAGATAATTTCCTTATTTTGCTGGAATTCATCTTCAAGTAAATTCCTAAGAAAGGGTTATGGAAAGTATACTTTGTGAGTACTTGAATGTCTGAAGTGAAGTGTAGTGAAAGTCACTCAGTCGTGTCTGACTCTTTGCGATCCCGTGGACTCTACAGTCCATGGAATTCTCCAGGCCAGAACACTGGTCTGGGTAGCTTTTCCCTTCTCCAGAGGATCTTCCCAACCCAGGGATCGAACACAGGTCTCCCACATTGCAGGTGGATTCTTTACTGGCTGAGCCACAAGGGAAACCCAAGAATACTGGGGTGGGTAGTCTATCCCTTCTCCAGTGGATCCTCCCAACCCAGGAGTCGAACCGGGGTCTCCCTGCAGGCAGATTCTTTTTAAAACCAGACTTTAAAACCAACTGAGCTATCAGGGAAGCATAGTATGAAGTAAGAATGTCTGAATGAATGAATGTCTGAAGATATATATTCTACATTCATACTTGCCATTTGTCCTGAATACAGCCCCCACTTCTTGTTGGAGAAGCATCAGTGATATTGTAAGACGAGCCTGGGAAAGGGATGAATATTGGTGTGGCTCTCCAGGAAATTCCACCTGCCACAGCGAGCGCCTTAGCAACAGGTGTGCTTGCCTCTTTTAGTTTCTGGCTCCTGCTCCCTTGCCTGGCACTGACCCTCAATTCCATTTTTCCTGTGAGCTCTGAAGCCCTTGGAAATGTTGACCTTTCTGACTCCTGTTCCTTGGCTCTTATTCCCTGCCTGTCAGCTTTCTTCTCTTTGGCTTTCTTTCTTTTCTTCATGGCTGCGGCTGCTGCTGCTGCTAAGTTGCTCCAGTTGTGTCCGATTCTGTGTGACCCCACAGACGGCAGCCTACCAGGCTCCCCCATCCCTGGGATTCTCCAGGCAAGAACACTGGAGTGGGTTGCCATTTCCTTCTCCAATGCATGAAAGTGAAAAGTGAAAGTGAAGTCACTCAGTCGTATCCGACTCTTCATGGCTATCCTTGGTCTAAATATCATTGACACTTGGACTGATATGTCTGTAGAGCTGAAGGAAGAGAAATAATGTTTGCAATCACAGTAATCCAATCCAAAAGACAAATACAACAGAAGTAATTATCCCCCTTTGCCTGTAAAGTTTTATATTTCCCCTTTCCCCTACTTCAGTCTACAGTTTTTTCTGCTGCACAACAAAACAAAAACAAGACAAAAAAAACAACAACAACAAACTAGAGCATTCAAATGAAGAGTGACTAATCCAAAAAAAAAAAAAAAGTGGTTTTCACTTGAGGATTATTTTCTTGGCTGAAGGATTTTAAATGTGGAACAAACTTCATAGATTGATGTGTTTAGAGATCAGTGAATAAGGTGCACAACTTTTTAGAGCTCAAGGATGTGGAGCCATGATCAGAGGAAGACTAGATTGACCCTCACCACCTCCAGGAAATGTGGTGTTAAAATGTGGTTTGAGAATGGTTTAGAAAAGCTATAAGGGATCTTATATATAAGATCCCTGGTGGCTCAAACAGTAAAGAATCAGTCTGCAGTGCAGGAGACCTGGGTTTAATCCATGGGTTGGGAAGATCCCCTGGAGAAGGGAATGACTACCGACTCCAGTATTCTTGCCTGGAGAATTCCTTAAAAAGCTATGCTTTAAGTTCTCCCCACAACCCCTACTCTGCAACACACGTGGTGAAGGGCTTGCAGGGTGTCTTGGCCCAGGCTAGGGAGCTGAAGAAGACAGCTGGAGGGAGGCTGCACATGGGCAGTGCCCGGCAAGTAATTCCCCCACCCCCCTCCCCTTCTCGCTGGCCTGGCTGGTCCACGGCACAGAATCTGGGCATCAGATGTTGAGCTTGGGTAAAGAATAGCTTGGGGTCATTTTTTTAAAAAGAGATTTTGTCTGAGAAAGTGGCTTGCCAGGATAAGGACTGTGCATCCTTAAGAGCTGTGTTGGATTCCAAGAGCCAAAGTTGAGGAGGGGGGTCCAGAGAACACCCAGAAAAAGTACTTTATTATTATCTCTTTAAGTCCTCCCAGAAATTCTGTGGGATAGCTACTATTATTATCTCCGAAACTCAGGGGTTCTGATAACAAATGTAATTTATTTGTAACCTGGTTCAGACGGCCTCTTGAGTTGGCGCCCGGGGTCATAGGAGACCCTGACCACAGAAGAAGGTGACCCCACACCCTGGACTCTAGCCTTTGTTCCTCCTTCAAGAGCTCTTTGGGAGGGCCCTTGAAGGGTGATCACAGACAGGCATATTTTGCCTTCAAGGCCCGGTCCCCGGTGCCTCGGACTCCCCGCATCCACATACAGGACTCCAGATACAGCCGGGTCACACCATTGTCCCGCTGACCTCCCAAATTCCCTGTCTCCACTTGACTCCCCGAGCTGAGTGTTCCTCCCAGCCGGCAGGGAGCGCGCGCTGAACCGCGGGTGATATCACCATCCGGGTGCCTTCCAATTGGGTGCTTTTCGTCTTCTCAGCACCGGTGATCCGATTGCTTTTTCTGTCGCAGAGCCCTACACAACATTCCAGGACAACCGAAAGAGATGATTTAACAACCCATTAATCTTGGCAGTGCCACATGGAAAACGGCAACCTGGATCTAAATTTAGGTCTGTCTGGGTCCCTCATCTAATCTGTCTCTGTTTCTACAGAGATAGGCATATTGTTTGTATGCATGGACTAAAGATGAAAAGGAAATTCAACATCTTAACTTGGGGTGAAAGTGAAAGTGAAGTCGCTCAGTCGTGTCCGACTCTTTGCGATCCCCTGGACCGTAGCCTACCAGGCTTCTCTGTCCATGGGATTCTGCGGGCAAGAATACTGGAGTGGGTTACCATTTCCTTCTCCAGGGGATCTTCCCAACCCAGGGATTGAACCCAGGTGTCCCGCATTGTAGGCAGACGCTTCAACCTCTGAGCCACCAGGGAAGCCCTTGGGGTTTAACGTGGGGTAAGGGGTGGGTTTTACTGTTTATGGTTTTTAAAAGTTATTGAAAATAAAGTGAGCAGAAAAGTCACAAAGTTTTTTAAATGATAAAATTGATACATTAGGAGTCTAGGCAAAATTGTTAAAGCAAAGGTCCAAAAGATGGGAATAACAGATTGGAAGACAATGTCAGTTGTTTTCAGGCAAGAGTGTTGGCTGATTGAGCCATGGACCTGTTGTCTTAGATTAGTTTTCATTTGACATGTAAAACTAACAAATTCCTTTATGTTAAAGAAAAAAATAACTTGAAATGTCTTTAAAAAAAATCCTAAAATTTTATTATTGGTTTAAATGCTAAAAAAGTTCATTTCTTCCCTGACTCAGCATGAAACTCATGCTGCATTGAAAATTAAAACGTGGAAAAATACACCTGACAAATATTAACAAAATAAAAGCTGAGAATGGTATATAAGGAGGAGATAGATACCTTGGGACAAAAAACATTATCACTACATAATAAAAGGATCATTTTTACTGGGAACATATGTTCTAAATTTGTGCACTAGTAAAATAGCATCAAATTATATGAAAAAAGAGTAAGGGACAAATCCATTATAATAGGTAAGTTAATTCTCTCAATTATTAAGTTAAATGAAAAATTAGTAAAGATACAGAGTACCTGAACAAAATATTGATGTGTTGGGCAATTAGTGTGATGTGCAATAAACTTCAATAACACGTTTTTCTTGAGCACATGTGGATACTTTACAAAAACTGACCATGTGTTAGCCCATAGAGCAATTCTCAACAAATTTCAAAGAACTGATATTATATAAACCACATTTTGTTTTCTGACTGAAATTCCATCAAGATAAGATTAAATTTTCCATACATCTGAAGATTGAGAGAATATATCATAAGGGAGATTTAAAATTTTAGTATCATCCATGATGATAATAGATATCAGCTGTTATGAGATGGAGCAAAAGCAATACATAAGAGATTTATAGCATTAAAGGTTACATTAGAATACTCTGAAAATTAGTAAGCAAAACTCCTAACTTAAGATACTAGGATGGCGAAGAAAATGGCAACCCACTCCAGTATCCTTGCCTGGGAAATCCCTTGGACAGAGAAGCGTGATAGGCTACAGGCTATGGCGTCACAAAAGAGCTGGACATGATTTAGCGACTAAGCAACAAGATACTAGAAAATAAAACAATTCTTTAAAAAGTATAAGGAAGGAAGAGTAGAAATCAAAGAAACAGAAAACAAACATCTGACAGACTTAAAGCCAACAAAATTGATTCTTTATAAAGAATCTATTTATTTAGATATATTAATGGAAAAGGCACAAATAAGGTAGGGAATGAAATGGGGAACATACATATAGACAGAGAAAAGACTTAAAAGATAACAAGAGAATATCATGCACAACTTTGTGCCAATTAACTTGAAAATTTAGATAACTGACAAATTTCGAAGGAAAAAAACAGGAAAAAAGAAAGTATAACTAGAATTATAGAGAATCAGTAAAGATATCCTTAAAGAGAAGGCTCTAATTAATTACAGGCAAGTCCTATCAGAGTTTTAGGAAACTCTAAATCATGACATAAGCTATGACACTTATAAATTAGATATCAAAACCACACAAATATAGCATGGGAAACCTCAGGCCAATTACATTTATGAATGTAGATTAAAAATCCCAAACAAGCATTAACAACTGAGCCTAGTCATATATTCTAAAAAGAAGAGATAAACCAATGGGCTTTCAAATTTCTGGGTTTATTCCAGGAATGCATTTTAATAGAGTAAAAGAAAAAGAAAACATATGATCATTTCAACAGAGGCAGAAAAAGCATTTGGTAAAATTAAACATTCTAAATAAAAACTCTTAGTGAAATAGAATTGCCTTAATCTGATAAAGAATATCTGCCAATAACAAATATTTTCCATAAGTAATTATTAGAAGTATTCCTTTTAAAATTAGGAATGAGAGTATAAGCATATGTGATAAAACTGTATATGTAAAAAAGTCAAGAAAATGAGAAAACCGACATTCAAGAAAGGTTATACCTGCTAGGAGCCCAAGCCTGGGACAGGAAAGGAACACAGGGTAGTAGTGGGTCTGTTCTACTTAAGTCGGGTGGTTTTATAACAGGCATTTCATTTATTATTATGCTGTGAGCACATTATATACATTTTTGTTTATGTAGTAAGGGTGTTAAAATGAGATATAGAGGAGAAACACATGGAAAATATCTCTAATTCTGGACTCTGATGTCTCTGGGTATCTGGTGGATTTGGAGGGGAGGGTGGATACAAGAGCCCAGTGTGCTGAAGTCAAGACCCTTCAACCCAAGGACAATGAGGCAGCTGGTACCCTGCACCCTGGAGCCCTGGTTCCCAGAAGGAGAGGATTTCTGAGCAGGGTTTGCGGTTTCTCTCACTCGACTAGCTCTTGGCCCAAGTCTGTGTACTAAACAGAGGCCTGGAAGTAAACAGCCAACGACTCTGTGACCAAAACCTTGCAAGTCCCTGGTAGAAAAGCTGCGCTGATTAGCAACACCTCTGACTGAATGTCACCTAAAAAGGAAAGGAAGATATTTCCCCCTCTGTGGAGCTCTGAGTGCACTGTGAGGGTCCGAGGAGCGGCAATGGCAAACAGGAGGGTGTAGGTTCCCAGAGGCAGCCCTGTGGCCCTTCCACGAGGCAGTACCCCTTGGACACTTAAGGTGCCAGTGGATGGAGGCTCAGTGCCCAGGGAACATGCATGGGAGCGGCCCTGTGTGTCCACAAGAGCAAGAAGAGACCCTTGGAAGTGCCTTGCCACATCTGATGAGAGTTACTCCTCTGACTTCATCTATACTCACAACCCAGGTGACATTTCTGTTTCAGAGAATGAGATTTACAAGCTGCTGCATTTTCCTTTATAGGAACGTAGTATCAGCATTAGTCCTATCTCTGTCTCTGTTTCCCTCCCTTCATCTCCCTGTACCCTTCTGATAGGAATGTTGGGCTAGTGTTACCGACCTTTCCAGCCGGGTCCAACCAGGCCCTCCTGCCTGGGGTCCCTCGCACCCTCAGAAGGAGACCAAATTTGGTTCTGAAGCGAAGGAAAGTCTTGTTAATTGATCAAAGAGTGGACAGGTGAACCCTCTGCCCTGAGGACTCGCTCTCTCAGAAGGCGGGGCTGCTATACAGAGATCTGCTCACCGGGAAGGACCAGGGCTTCTCGCGAGGCCGCAGGGCTGTGCTGGACTTGCCTCAGAAACCGTGTCCGGGCAGCCTCCCTGCACACGGCCCGCCACCGCCGCCATCTTAGGCTGAGGTGCTGCTCCTGATGCTTCTACACGCGGAATTGTGTCAGCGTGTCATTTCACACCGGGCATGCTGGACTGAACACCCGAACTGAAGTGTCGCGTCCACGGCCTCTGCATGCGGCCCCCTGTGAGCAAGTGAGACTAGACTAAGCACAAAGGAAAAGGGCGGGGGTGGTGGGGGGAAGGTTAGACTAATTTAATTACCTAGACTGTTTTTATTTCCCAGGAATTGTTAATAGGCTTCGCCGGTGACACTAGCTCTAAGCACTAGGCCCCTAGTGGATACTGCTTGTTCTTACAGGGGTTTCTAAATATTTTTCCAGAAATAAATTGTACAGCTCCCCAGGAAGCGTGCCAGTGTGCCTGGCCTTGCTTTCAACGTGTCTCCCCTTCCCCGTGGCTCCCTCCCTCTCCCTCGGTCTACCGGGTGGGTGTGAAGCGTGAGCACAATTCCCGTCTGTGGGGATGCTCTGCTGAACGGCTTTTGTTTCCAGAGCTGTGATGTGAGCAAGACCGCATTAGTGTTTTCATTTTGCCCTTTCTCTGGCATTGTGCTTCTTAGCTGGAAACATTCTAAACAGATCTCTTAAGAATCTTTACATAATTGTCAATGTTCTGTGTGTAAATGCCAAGGTTGACAAACTGCTTCGAGAAATTTAATTAAAAACGGAGTAAGCTTGTTTGGAAGTTGAGAAGTGGCATTTTATATGCTCCTAAATATATTTACCCATCTAGAGAATATAATAGGATGCCAGAGTCCAAGAGACACTGAGCACTTGCTAATTGATTCTCAGGGCAAGAGAATTGTTCTCTTGCATCATCAAATGATGATGCTCCAAGCTAGTTAAACAACTCGAATCTCTGTACAGCTAACAGTTGTCAAGCTCTAACAATAGTCACTTATGTCAAGCAAGAGCCTGTGACAAACTGTGAGACTTTCAGAACACCTCTTAGAGATCTTGCAATTGAGTTATTCTATAACGTTAGGATTATTCATCATGCAACATAGTTTTCAGTTAATCTTTCATAGATCAACTTGTAATGAGGTTGCCAGATCAATAAGTTTAACGTTGAAATGGCAGTCTCGCCATTCAAACAATTACAGCTGGGTG
The DNA here is from genome assembly GCF_029378745.1 of Bos indicus. Taxonomy (NCBI): domain Eukaryota; kingdom Metazoa; phylum Chordata; class Mammalia; order Artiodactyla; family Bovidae; genus Bos; species Bos indicus. The sequence continues at coordinate 28,136,565 of NC_091771.1, read as the reverse complement.
TATAAAACTGGCATTTTGTAAGGTCAGCTTTTTCCATTGGAAGCCTGTAGAAATCCTTAAATTTTAGCAAAAAGCATCAGATTCATTAATTACATGAGCTTTGTTGAGCTACTTAATCAGATAACGGTTAGGATTGTGTCAACAGTATGTAAACATTAACTACTGGCTAATTTCTGTGGACCTAGAGGGACCTCTGATCATATATACATGTGTGGTAAGAACACCTCTGAGGTTAATAAGAATAATTTCTGTGAATGTTTCTAATATTGAAGCTTTTCAAATCTTCTAAAATATTATTTTGAAGGACCTGGCTTTATGAGAGAGTAGCAAAGAGTATACATATTTCATTAGATTTATACCTTTTTAGTATTTATTTTCTTTGTGGTTGTCAGGGTTTAATTCTTGTTTTTTTTTTTTAATTTATTGGAGTATAGTTGATTTACAATGTTGTGTTAGTTTGTGTACAGCAAAGTGAATCAGTTATACATATACATATATCACTCTTTTTTAGATTCTTTTCCCATGTAGGCCATTGGAGAGTATTGAGTAGAGTTCTTTGTGCTATACAGTAGATCCTGGGGCTTTTATTTTTTGCTCCACCATTGAACCGAAAAAAAGAGTCTGAAAACTATATTAGTTCCCAGTTGGTTGTAAATAAAGTTGTTACCATCTTTGAATATACAATCAAAGTAAAAATAATATTGACAAAATGAATTATTGGCAAATTAAGTCAAACTGTGTTTATTGGGAGCAAGAGTATATTGTGGGTGAGAGAAATGATGTAGGTGCTAGTGCTGGCTTGAGATCCTGAAAAAGTCACAAGACTTTTCTCAGCCTTAGATTCCTTGTGTGAAGTGGTTAATTAGACCCAATAATCTTAATTTATCTTTCCATTCAGTCAGCTCAGTTGCTCAGTCATGTTGGACTCTTTGCGACCCCATGGACTGCAGCACGCCAGGCTTCCCTGTACATCACCAACTCCTGGAGCTTCCTCAAACTTGAATCAATGATGCCATCCAACCATCTCATCCTCTGTCGTCCCCTTCTCCTCCTGCCTTCAGTCTTTCCCAGCATCAGGGTCTTTTCAAATGAGTCCAGTTCTTTGCATCAGGTGGCCAAAGGATTGGAGTTTCAGCTTCAGCATACTAATTTCCTTTAGGAGTGACTGGTTGGATCTCCTTGCAGTCCAAGGGACTCTCAAGAGTCTTCTCTAACACCACAGTTCAAAAGCATCCATTCTTTGGCACTCAGCTTTCTTTAGAGTCCAACTGTCACATCCATACATGATTACTGGAAAAACCATAGCTTTGACTAGATGAACATTTGTCAGCAAAGTAATGTCTCTGCTTTTTAATATGCTGTCTTGGTTTGTCATAGCTTTTCTTCCAAGGAGCAAATGTCTTTTAATTTCATGGCTGCAGTCACCATCTGCAGTGATTTTGGAGCCCCCCAGAATAAAGTCTCTCATCGTTTCCCCATCTATTTGCCATAAAGTAATGGGACTGGATGCCATGATCTTAGTTTTTTGAATATGAGTTTTAAGCCAACTTTTTCACTCTCCTCTTTCACTTTTATCAAGAGGCTCTTTAGTTCTTCTTTGCTTTCTGCCATAAGGGTGATGTCATCTACATATCTGAGGTTATTGATATTTCTCCTGGCAATCTTGATTCCACCTTGTGCTTCATCCAGCCCAGCATTTCACATGATGCACTCTGCATATAAGTTAAATAAGCAGGGTGACAATATACAGCCTTGATGTACTCCTTTCCCAATTTGGAACCAGTCTGTTGTTCCATGTCCATTAGGGAACATTATTTTTCTGAAACAAAAATGAAGGGGGTTCCTTATATACAAAAACAGAAGAACTGCTAGGGGCTCCTGATGGTACATGAAATTACCACATCGTATAAAACAAGATTGCTTGTGTGCTGAGAAATAAGCCTTAGCCTGCCAAGTCGCTTCAGTCATGTCCAACTCTTTTGTGACACAGTAGACTGAAGCCTGCCAGGGTCCTCTCTCTATGGGATTCTCCAAGCAAGAATACTGGTGTTGGTTGCCATGCCCTCCTCCAGGGGATCTTCCAGACCCATGAACTGAATCTGCATCTCTTACATCTCCTGCATAGGCAGGTAGGTTCTTTACCACTAGTGACACCTGGGAAGCCCTAGAGCTCTCAATTAGATGCCCAGTCTTGTTTCTTGTATCACACACTACCCTTCAACCTACTGGATGAGAAATGATATGTGTAGATGTTTCCAAGGGTGCTATGTGCCTCTGGAGCTTGCCACTGGGGTCTTGCCCAAGGCACCTAGCGAGCAGTAAGCCATCTTGAGGAGCACAACTATCTCTACACAAATCAAGAACCTCAGGCTTTGTACTTCCTAATGTGTGTGCATTATAGAAACGCAGTTTTATGTCATTCATGGTCTTGGCACAGGTGAAAGCAATACATGTTTCTGAAGATGCTTCTCTGTATTATGATTTTTCTCATCACATGAGCTTTTAACTATATCCTTGGAAGCATATACTAGTTCACCTCACCTCTGTTATGTTCCTTGGGGGTGTTAGCATCTTTTCTATCTGGATCCAGGGGCTACCTTTTGGCTCTCACTATTTCAGTGCCACATATATGCCCTGCAGCACTCTCTCCTTCTACTTATATACGTATCTTCTATTATAAAATCTCAGAGCAAATACAGTGTCCAGGACACTTTACATTGTTGGTACTGTTTACCTGGTTTGATTACTTTTAGCTCCAGAATCTTGATGGTAATAGAGTTAATTGGAGTCTTTAATAGAACATCTGGTTTGTGCTACAAGAAAAAGAAAATCCCCATTCAATTGACTTACACAAAAAAGAAACTGTAGTATGGCTGAGTCCCTTCTCTGTTCATCTGAAACTATCACAACATTGTTTGTTAACTAGCTATACCCCAATACAGAATTAAAAGTTTAATAAAAAAGAAATAAATGCTGGCATGTAAAAAGAAAAGAAAATGTACCCCAATACAGAATTAAAAGTTTAATAAAAAAGAAATAAATGCTGGCATATAAAAAGAAAAGAAAATGTATCACATATAACAGGAAGTCTGGCTCAAGAACCTAAGGTTCCTTACTGCTTAGCATTGTGGTTTGTCCTCATGGTTGCAAAATGGCTGCAGCAGTTCCTGTCACCACAATTAGCCTGATAATAGCAGAAGGAGAGAGGATTTTCTGTGTGTCTCTTTTTGTTAACAAAGATATCTTTTCCATACTGTCTCCCTACTTCCAGTCAGATTTTTGCTAGTACGTCACTGACCAGAATCTATCAATAGTCATACCTTTGCTAGTTACTTGGTAAGAGGAATAAAATTATCATGACTAATTTAATTGATACCTTGTTTTATTTGAGCAAGTTAATTTATATAGGTGTAACAAGAGGTGTTGACTAATATGTAAATACTTTCTTTTTGTATATAATGAAGCTAGAGCTACATGTGAGTAAAGCTTTAGAATCAACTTCTGTCTGGAGGCTTTGTAAAGCCTCGAGAGTTGTAAATTACCTTTATGAGTGAAAGAGATTTTATCATTTTCATCAGTATTATTTTCTCTAAGACTCCCACATTTGTTAATATTACTGGATTGCCAGGAAGTGACATTCTTTACTGCATGAGGTTGAATGTCATAAGTCATAGAGCATATAGGTTTCCCTAGGAAGACTTGTAGATGTAGTCTTTGTTCCTTAATAGTGGAGAAGTATAGTCTTTGTTTCTTTGTCACATCTAATTAAATGAATTTTGGGCATAGGCAATATTCAACTACATTTTGGTAAGAAAAAGACATGGTCATAAGTAGTAATTCCCTTCAGAGGTGGCTAAGCTATATTAATTTATTAGGTCAAAATTTTTTAAAATTATGAAATAGGAAATTGATCACAGAAAATAAGGAGCTCAATAAAGATACTTTCCACACTATCTAATCTTGGTTATCATTATTGTGTAGGCCCATCAATACATGTCATTATAACCCAAAAAGTTATTTTAAAATTGCCTTGATGATTTATTAACTTATAATTTATACCTCATGGGACACAATCTCTCACAGGATTTTTTTTTTCTTTTGAATTTTCACTATTCATTTGGGACAAAGTGTCATGTTAGGAGTATTTTATTCCAGTGTATGAGTAGGTATATCCTACTAAATTGAAAGTGAGAGATAGTTTAAGTAGTTTTCTAAAGATTTATGAAAATATTATTCACAGTGAAATCAGTACTCACAAAACCTTTGGGGAATACATATCCACCTTTGCTATAACTCATCTTTCAATTTATTGAAAATATTGAATTTATTATGCAATATAGTGGCGCGAGTGGTAAAGAATCCGCCAATGCAGGTTTGATCCCTAGGTTGTGAAAATCCCCTGGAGGAGGCCTGGCACCCCATTCCAATATTCTTGCCTGGGAAATACAATGGACAGAGGAGCCTGACGGGCTACAATCCATGGAGCTGCGAAGAGGCAGACACAACTGAGTACACAACCATATTTATTAAATAAAAATTTTTTGTTGTATATGTGAATATGTGTGTGAATGTTCATTTACACTGGGGGAAGTGGTAATATATTTAGTGGAACTGCAAGATCCAGAGCAGACAGCATTTTCTGCTACTTGTCTTGATTTTCTTTTATACTCCTAGACACATACCCAGCAGGATTTTAATGTAGTTAAATTAGCTCATAATGGCTAACAGGAGAAAAGAGCCTCCAGGATAGCACATTATAATGTCCTTTCTGAGAAGAGTTGTCCTTTCTGCAAAATTTGGGCCTAATTGTAAAAACATTAATGTTATAAAAGCATGAAATTGCGTCTTAGGGTGTACAGGAATGAATATCCTCTTTGTACTGGTGGTTTTTCCATCTATGTCACTCAGGCTCAAACACAAACAGAGAATGTTTTTGCACCACTGAGGATTGCATTGCAAAGCTGTATTGTCTGCTCAAAACAAGAGAAGGAAAGGAAAAGAAAAATACTCAGAATAGTTTGGGCTGGTCTAGAAGTGAAGGTAATTTATAAGACTGTCCTTCTCCTGGATTCGTGCTCTTGTGTTTTTCTCTGAATGTGAGCTCATCCATTCCTTGTTGACTGACAACCTCTGTGAATCCATGGGGCTTGCCTTTCTGGGCCTCCTGGCCCCACATTCTTAAATCCAGAGGATCAGGGCTGGGACAGATGGCCTGACACCACACAGACAACCATGTCATTGCCACTTAAACCCAACTTCAATGTTGATTGGTTTGCAAAGGACTGTCCAATACTGCAAATGCCAGGCACCATTGCTTTGTGGGGGAAAGCGCCTCTGCACCTGTGGATAATGAGCAGGTTGCCTTGACAATGTTGCAAGCCAGAGGGAAGAACAACTAGCTCCTGCTTATGGAGTGGTTTTTTATTCTTTGGTTTTAAATATGAGTAACAGTTCTTTTTGGAGAAGGTGATGGCACCCCACTCCAGTACTCTTGCCTGGAAAATCCTATGGACGGAGGAGCCTGGTAGGCTGCAGTCCATGGGGTTGTGAAGAGTCGGACCTGACTGCGTGACTTCACTTTCACTTTTCCCTTTCATGCGTTGGAGAAAGAAATGGCAACCCACACCAGTGTTCTTGCCTGGAGAATCCCAGGGACGGGGGAGCCTTGTGGGCTGCCGTCTATGGGGTCGCACAGAGTTGGACACGACTGAAGCGACTTAGCAGCAGCAGCAACAATTCTTTTGGGGAGACAGTGGAAACAGTGTCAGACTTTATTTTTTTGGGCTCCAAAATCACTGCAAATGGTAACTGCAGCCATGAGATTAAAAGACGCTTACTCCTTGGAAGGAAAGTTATGACCAACCTAGATAGCATATTCAAAAGCAGAGACATTACTTTGCCAACAAAAGTCTGTCTAGTCACGGCTATGCTTTTTCCTGTGGTCATGTATGGATGTGAGAGTTGGACTGTGAAGAAGGCAGAGCACCGAAGAATTGATGCTTTTGAACTGTGGTGTTGGAGAAGACTCTTGAGAGTCCCTTGGACTGCAAGGAGATCCAACCAGTCCATTCTGAAGGAGATCAGCCCTGGGATTTCTTTGGAGGGAATGGTGCTGAAGCTGAAACTCCAGTACTTTGGCCACCTCATGAGAAGTGTTGACTCATTGGAAAAGTATCTGATGCTGGGAGGGATTGGGGGCAGGAGGAGAAGGGGACGGCAGAGGATGAGATGGCTGGATGGCATCACTGACTCCATGGATGTGAGTCTGAGTGAACTCCGGGAGTTGGTGATGGACAGGGAGGCCTGGCGTGCTGCGATTCATGGAGTCGCAAAGAGTCGGACATGACTGAGCGACTGAACTGAACTGAACTGAACAATTCTTTGGCCAGCAGTTTGAAAATGGCCCTTTAGAGATACTCTTTTCTAGCACATGTAAATTGATGGTAACATTCACTTTGGGATGACCTGGAATCACCTCCATCTTTCAGAGCAGGTGGAAAGAACATTGGTTCTGGAATCAGAAAGGATAGATTTCTAGTCTGAGCTTTGTGATCTTAAGCAAATTCCAGTTGATTCTTATTTTTCATGGCAATTCTTTTCTACAAAGTCATTGTGAACCCTGAATTAGCAAATACTGAACCACTGCTCCTGGGAAAATACAGGGTGAGGTTCCTGTGAGCCTCTGCTCACAGCATCTTTGTCAACAGATCAATACATACCCTTGTTTTGTGTGTGTTTCTGTTTGAAGACAACTTATTTAATATATATTGTTGATTCATTAATATTGAACTCAGAGTCACAGCGCTGTAACTCGTGTCTGAAGGAAGCTTATTTAACACATGTATTTTCTCTGTAAAGCACATTCCAGCCTTCTTGTACGTAGGAACACCAGACAGCACCCCAGCACTACTTTTGGGGGCCATATAAACAGTGAAGTCACCAATAAAAAGCAGAAAAAAGGAAAAAAGGATGGTACTAGACTATGAAAAGGATGCAATATTATGAGATATAAAACCAGAAGGCTGAGCATTGCCTTGTTGAACCACACCTGGAAGGAGCATGTCAGATGACTCAAATTTTTTGTGGCTCTGCATGTGATCCCAGATGAACCTGCAAGTGCCGTGAGTTTTGATTTCTGGCTACAAATACATGTTTAAGGTGTTGGTGGGTTCCTAAGTATGGAATCCACAGGGAATGAGGATCAACTGTATTTACCCACCGTGGACGCTAGTTTTCTCATCTGTGAGTTAGAGCTTATACAGTTTATTCCAGATTGCTGGGAAGAGTAAATGAGATGAGGTTTTCGCAGCACCTGGCTCATATCGGGACCTTTGTTGTTGTTCAGTTACCCAGTTATCTCCAACTCTTTGTGACCTCATGGACTGCAGCATGCCAGGCTTCTCTGTCCTTCACTATTTCCTGGAGTTTGCTGAAACTCATGTCCGTTGAATCAGTGATGCCATCCAACCATCTCATCCTCTGTCACCCGCTTCTCCTGCCCTCAATCTTTCCCAGAATCGGGGTCTTTTCCAATGAATTGGCTGTTGCATCAGGTGGCAAAGGTATTGCAGATTCAGCTTCAACATCAGTCCTTCCAATGAACATTCAGGGTTGCTTTCCTTTAGGGTGGACTGGTTGAATCTCCTTGCTGTCCAAGGGACTGTGCATCAGTTCCTTCTTTTGTCTCTTTCCTGCATTCTCCCTAGGCTTGACTTAGGATCCATCCTGCTCCCGCCTCCTTCTGTCCTTCTCTCAGGTACCCTTACCCGCATCTTGGTAATCCCTGTCTGCCTCATCCTCTGAGGCTGGGTTAAGACTCAACTTTGCCAAGAAGATTTCCAGGTGATCTTGCTCCCATGCAGTCTGTACTACACATGTTAAAGTGGTAACTCTTTGAATCTGGTTTTTAGGTCTTGTTTTCTCCTAACTTGTAAGCTTATGTGCCCAAGGACCATGCCTTCAATTTTTCCTGTTTATCACAGAATAGATGCCACTGCTGGGGCTTTGAAGGTATTCTATAATTAATATGTTCAATAAATAAATGAAAGAGACACATCAACCAACCTGGGTGTTCTGTACAGTATGTGCTTGCCTGCTTAATGTAGTCTAAGAACAAGGTCTCTGTGACTGACAGTACTTGATTGACACCAGTGTCCTGTGGTCTGAGGATCACTCTTTACAGTTCCTCACAGCATCAGCTCATCAGAATAGAGACACAGCTCCATAGAGAGGCTGGCAAGGAGAGAAGCAGCCACATGCATGATTCAATACCGCCATTCCCTTGTCACATCTTCCTTTTATTTCCATGTTAGCTCTTGTCACAGTCAGAGATTCTCTTCGACTTTTGTTACTTGTTTATTATGCAGTCCATGAGGCCAATAATCTTGCCTGCCTTGTTTTCTACTATGTCTCCAATGCCTTGGACAGTCCTGACACATAGTCAGTGCTCAATCAATGTTTATTGAAAGAATAAATAAATAAATTCAGTTCCACTATCATCTGTCTTTTTTTTTGAAATTTTAATTGACTCGCCTGTACCACCTGCACCTTTGGACAAAAATAGTCACTTTCTAGCATATGTAGATGGCCTTCCTGGGACTTTTTATCCATTTACTCTGTTATTCATCCATTCACAGGTGTATCTGCTCACTTCTGTCTTCTGTGGGCTCCTCAAGGACACAGTTATTCAGCTTTGTGTTCCCAGCACATAGTAGGGATGCAATAAATCTTTCATGAATGAATGGGTATTTTCTCTAGAGAGTAGAGGTGAGAGGACAGTTGGTAAGGTGCCCCATGAACAAAATGGAAAGTGAAGAGAGAAAAACAACTTAAAAATCTAATATCATGCTCTGTGGTGTTAAATCTGCTTTCTTATAGAGTTACTTGTTTTTTTCTTGCAAACACCTATAAACTAGGGCAGGTATTACTGTTCCCATTTAGAAATGAAGACATCTACTCTTGTGGATTAAGTCTGAGGTTATTAAGTTGGTAGGTAGTGAATCTAAGATTAAAAAGCCAGGTCATTTGATTCCAAGATCAGGGCTTTTTGCATTCAACTAGGGTGAGGGTGTCTGATAAAACACAGTGAGACAGTGTTCTTTTGTGGATGATAAATGTCTGAAGGTAAATTCACAGAGGAGAGCTGACTCTGCTATCAGATTGTTAGAATGAGTATAACCTCAAAAGGGCTATGATGGATAAGACCCATCTGGGTGTACAAAGCCTGGTGTGAGTGTGTGTGTGTGTGTTTTAATCAGAGTCTCACTATCACTCTTGTCTAGAATGGGAGCCAAGAAACAAATGAAGGAGAGCATATGGATGGGTGCGAGTAGGGAAAAGATCAGTACGGTGGCCTGTGGTGGTGAGATAGCAGCAGTGATGTGGCAAACTAGGGTTTTGATTAGCAGGGGGCTGAGTGGTACCTGAAGGAACAATGGACAGTTGGTGGGCAGTGCCTCTGCAAAGGTGAAGCCAAAGTGAATGACCCGAGCCAAGACCAAATCTTGTTAAAGCCCACTTGGTGTCCTGACCTTGGGGATCCTCTGAAGTGAGCCCTCAAAGCATGGCTTGTGTGTTGTTCCTGTGGGCCCCTTTATTCCCTCCGTACTGCACACTATCTCTTTAAACAGCTTAAATGTCTAAATTGGATTCTGGAAGAAAAATGCCACAAAGTTGCCAACCTCATTCTTTCTGTAGGGGGCTCCTGTTGTGTTCTTGGTGGGTCCTCACAGATAGTTCCTGCAGCAAAAATACTGGAGTGGCTTGCCATTCCCTCCTCCAGTGGATCATGTTTTGCCACTATCGTTCTTCCAGTGGTCATGTATAGATGTGAGAGTTGGACCATAAAGAAGACTGAGCCCTATGCTTTTGAGCTGTGGTGCTGGGAAAGACTCTTGAGAGTCTCTTGGACTGCAGGAGATCAAGTCAGTCAATTCTAAAGGAAATCAACCTGGAATATTCATTGAAAGGACTGATGCTGAAGCTGAAGCTCCAATACTTAGGCCATGTGATGCGAAGAACCGACTCACTGGAAAAGATCCAGATGCTGGGAAAGATTGAGGGCAAGAGGAAAGGGGGGTGACAGAGGATGAGATGGTTTGATAGCATCACCGACTCAACATCATGAGTTTGAGCAAACTCAGAGAGAGGGTGAATAGCAAGAGAGCCTGGCATGCTGCAGGCCATGGGGTCACAGAGTCAGACATGACTTAGGGATTCAATGACAACAACAACATGGATGATGGAAGCAGGCTATTGAGAACCTGAAAAAAAGTCTCTCTGGGGCCCCCAAGGGTGTTCTGAATAGAAACAGGCCGTCCCCTCCAGCTCTCATGCAGCAGCCTCCCTGCCTTACATAAGACAGTTGAGGGGTGCTCAGCATTTGTGGTGTTTTCTGAGCACTGGCTGCTGCTGCAGGTGAACAAGATGTGTTGGAAGTTGGTATTGGACCCTCCAGCTTCACCCATCCCTGCCAAGCTTCACTGTCCCCCTGTTGTCCCACTGTCCCCTTGGCCTCACCATTCTTGGCCACTGATGCTTGGACCTCCATCTCCTGTGTCAGGCAGCCAGGTCAAGGCATGGATGTTCTCTATTCAGAGAACCCTGCTCTGAGAGACCACCTCACTCTAAATACTTGCCTCATTCATTGCCATAATTTTACTCTCTTCATCAAATAACCCTCAAACACACCACATTTCATGGTCTCGGAGGCAGTTCTAACTCTTGCTCCTCTTTTCCTTCCCTTTGCATCACAGAATGTCCGTAGGAGTTACACCACCTATATCCACGACTACACCTTGAACTTGAAGGGGTGTTTCTCAAACTTGTTTGGAAAACAGTGACATATTATTCATTTAATTTTTAAGATCTAAATACCAAATGTTAGGCTAAAGCAGACATTGGGCTTAGTCGCTCAGTCATGTCTGACTCTGCAACCCCGTGGACTGTAGCCCACAAGGCTCTTCTGTCCATGTAATTCTCCAGGCAAGAATACTGGAGTGCGTTGCCATGCCCTCCTCCAAGGGATCTTCCCAACCCAGGGATTGAACCCAGGTCTCCCATACTGCAGGTGGATTCTTACCAGCTGAGCCACCAGGAAAGCCTAAAGCAGACACTATTTCACACTAATCTCTAGTGGGTGAACTTGAGGTAAAAAGATATCAGCAATATAGGAAAAAATGTATTTTGAGAAATTTTAAATTACAAAATTTCATCCATGAACATAGTTCTCCCTTTTCCAAATTAAGACTTGGGATTATGGAATTCTGGCAGCAGAGCTATTGGTGGACTTTGGGGATAGACAGTATTTTAAGCGGGGAGTGAATAAGGAGAGGGGCTTCCCAGGTGGCTTAGTGGTAAATAATCTGCCTGCCAGTGCAGGAGATGTGGATTCGACCCCTGGGTCAGGAAGATCCCCTGGAGAAGGAAATGGCAACCCATGCCAGTATTCTTGCGTGGAATATTCTATGGACAGAGGAGTGTGGCGGGCTACAGGGTCGCAAATAGGTCCCTAGAATTTCCATGACTGCATTCTTACTCTGGAGGAAAGCTGTAAAGAGGTTGGGAAGAATACTAATAGCTAACACTTAAAATAATGACAACACTACACCCAGGTTTTTTTTAAAACCACTTTAAGATATGATTGAGATATGAAAAGCTGGACATAATTAATGTATACAACTTGAGTTTGGAGACTGTGTATATACCCATCACCATAATCAGTACCATAAACATATCTATCACCTCCAAAAGTTGCTTCCTCCCTTATTTGTTTATTCATCATTCCAGCACTATTTTAAGTGCTTTACATATATTAATTCATGGAATTGATAAAACATCCTTATGAGGTAGGTGTACTTGTACTATTTCCATTTTATAGATGGTAAAACAAAGTCACAGAGAGTTAGTTGCCCAAGATGAGTTAGTAAAGGTGAGATTTGCAGTCTCTTCTCTTACCTTCTGCCTTATACAGTCTTGCTGAGAACTTGCCCTGCATATTCCCCACTCACCACCAGCATGTTGTTTCACTAAGTCCTGTGTGTGTGTGTGTGTGAGTTCAGGTGTTGGCGTTAAGTTCCAACAGCACTGAGACTTTGTTTTGCTCACAACAGTGTCCTTGGCCCCCAGCACTGTGCTCAGAATATGTTTGTTGACTTAATTAAGGACTAAACTTCGATTCTTCTGAGTGCCAGGCTCACGTTACTCCTTCGTTAGCAGTTATTTTGCGGCCTTCATTATGACCCAGTTTTCTTTTTTCATTCGAGTGAAAAATGATTTTGGCATTTTAACAGCCTGACTTCATTATTGATATCTTTAATCTGCCCCCACCATCAAATTCCCCTTTTGGTATTTTGTCACTCCAAATATATTTAGAAACATTTGTCTTTGTCTTTTTCTCCTTCCTTTTGAATCTATGATGTATTTTAACAAGGAGTATTCTATGAATGCAAAAATAGTTGTATTTTATTTTAGTTTATCTCCTTTAGTCCGTAATAGAGGTTAAGAATATACCCTTTTGATAACAAAGAACTTTCTTACTATCTTTCTGATTGAATAGTCAAAGAAAACACCATAATTGTGTGAAATGGTCTGATTTAGAAACCAATTATAAGGAACATAATTATCTACTAATGAAATATGCATGTAAGTCCTTGGTTTGCTGCTTCTAATGTCACTGTAGACAAATGTGTATCCAGCAGTAACTTGCATAAGGTAAATTGAAAGTCAACCATTTCTAGATTGTGTCTGAAAATCTCATGACAGCCAACAACTCAGAATCAAAAATATCTATTTTTCTCCTACAAATGTCTCCCTCACTGTGTGTGTGTGTGTCTAAGGGATGTTTTCTGGTCTGAAATTAAGATTTGCTTGCTCTTCCCTTATGTCTACTGATGATTATCAAAGATTTAATCTGTGGTTTCTCTGGGCTTCAAAGGTGGAGCTGGAGGAGATTCTTTTATTATTATCACTTATTCATTTACTTGTTTACTTATTTTTGGTTGCTTATTATTTACTTATTGTTGGTTGCACTGGGTCTTCATTGCTGCGTGGGGGCTTTCTCTAGTTGCAGCAAGTGTGGGCTACTCTTCACTGAGGTACATCGGCTTCTCATTGCAGTGGCTTCTCCTGTTGTGGAGAGAGCTTCCATAGTGCAACACGCGGGCTCTAGCAGTTGTGGCATGTGGGCTTTAGTTGCTCCATGGCATGTGAAATCTTCCCAGACCAGGGATAGAACCCATGCCCCCTGCATTGGCAGGCAGATTTTAGGCACTGTACCACCAGGGGAGTCCTGAGGTTCTTTTATTATAAGGATGCAAACAAACAAAAAAGGCCCGTTGCTTCCCTTAGGAAATGTATTGTTAAGAACAATCTCACTCTCTCCACGCATACATCAGGAGTAAGCCTTCAGACACAGAAGTACACGCGCAACACCAGATGAGAGCAGACAGGAGCACCTGAACAGCAGAAAAGAATATATCAGTTCAGTTCAGTTCAGTTCATTTCAGTCGCTCAGTCGTGTCCGACACTTTGGGACCCCATGAATTGCAGCACGCCAGGCCTCCCTGTCCATCACCAACTCCCGGAGTTCGCTCAGACTCACGTCCATGGAGTCAGTGATGCCATCCAGCCATCTCATCCTCTGGTGTCCCCTTCTCCTCCTGCCCCCAATCCCTCCCAGCATCAGAGACTTTTCCAATGAGTCAATTCTTGCATAAGGTGGCCAAAGTACTGGAGTTTCAGCTTTAGCATCATTCCTTCCAAAGAACACCTAGGGCTGATCTCCTTCAGAATGGACTGGTTGGATCTCCTTGCAGTCCAAGGGACTCTCAAGAGTCTTCTCCAACACCACAGTTCAAAATCATCAATTCTTCGGTGCTCAGCCTTCTTCACAGTTCAACTCTCACATCCATACATGACCACAGGAAAAACCATAGCCTTGACTAGACGAACCTTTGTTGGCAAAGTAATGTCTCTGCTTTTGAATATGCTATCTAGGTTGGTCATAATTTCATGGCTGCAGTCACCATCTGCAGTGATTTTGGAGCCCAAAAAAATAAAGTCTGACACTGTTTCCACTGTTTCCCCATCTATTTCCCATGAAGTGATGGGACCAGATGCCATGATCTTCGTTTTCTGAATGTTGAGCTTTAAGCCAACTTTTTCACTCTCTAGTTTCACTTTCATCAAGAGGCTTTTTAGTTCCTCTTCACTTTCTGCCATAAGGGTGGTGTCATCTGCATACTGAGGTTATTGATATTTCTCCCGGCAATCTTGATTCCAGCTTGTGTTTCTTCCAGTCCAGCGTTTCTCATGATGTACTCTGCATGTAAGTTAAATAAGCAGGGTGACAATATACAGCCTTGACGTACTCCTTTTCCTACTTGGAACCAGTCTGTTGTTCCATGTCCAGTTCTAACTGTTGCTTCCTGACCTGCATACAAATTTCTCAAGAGGCAGATCAGGTGGTCTGGTATTCCCATCTCTTTCAGAATTTTCCACAGTTTATTGTGATCCACACAGTCAAAGACTTTGGCATAGTCAATAAAGCAGAAATAGATGTTTTTCTGGAACTCTCTTGCTTTTTCGATATAGACCCATGCAAAACTGGGTAGTACAAAGGAACTAGGGGGGAAAAGGGACTGTTAGTAGGACTGGACCTGCCCATGTAGGGTGGGGGAACTGAAGCAAGGGTCCTATCCCCACACTGGGGCAACTGCCTGAGTCAGAGGAGAAACATTTAAGGCTGAGAGGGGAACAGCTGATCTGTGGCAGCCTAAATGGGATGAGAATCCGACAGTCCTTGCCACAGCCATACATACCCTAGACAGCAAGGTGGCTGGGAGCTGGAGTTTAGGGATTGTGGAGCAATCCCAGGGGGAGGGCTGCTGTCGACTGTGGAGAGATGGATGGAGGGGATGTGAGAGAGGAGACTGTGGTGGGAAATGCCTGTGGAGGAAAGCCTGGCAGTCATGGAAGCAAGGTGATACTGCTGAGTCCTGCATAGGGGGTGGAGCCATAACCATAGCCTCTATCCCGCCACGCGCCCACATTGGCAGCTGAACAATAGAGAGACTGGCCCATCAAAGCCTGATGCCCTGATCCACAGAGTAGGACCCCAGAGGGGAGGGGTGGCCCCTCTATGTGCCTGATGTGCCCAACAACAGAGAAGGACCCCAGGCAAGGAAGCCCTCTAAGTGCCTGAATGGGCAGAGCTACAGAGAAAGACTGGGCAAAGAGCCCCTCTGATCACCAGCTACAAGAGGCTCAAAAAAAGACTCTGATAGGGCCCTAACTCCTGAGTTGGAGCCAATCCGTGTCCCTGCACACTTGGCGCCGCCAGGGCCCCTGCAAGCCAAGCATCTGCACTACCTTCACACTCAACTGTCACTGGGGCAGAGCTGCCACAGGCAACAAAAGTCTTGCACCTATGCACACAGGGTCGCTTTGTAGTGTCCAGCTCATTGCGACCCTGTGGACTGTGGCCTGCCAGGCTTCTCTGTCAGGGAGGGGAGTTCTCCAGGCAAGAATGCTGGAGCGTATTGGCCAGTGCGGGTTGCCATACCCTTCTAGAGCACTGTGTTTCCTGCTGCCCTGGCCGCCAACCCCCTTGAGTCCCTGGTGCTGCCAGAACCCCTGTGCCTCAGGCAGTTGCACCACCTCCACACCTGGCCCTCACAGGGGCAAACCCAAGGCCTCCAGGGCAGCCTCAGGAGTAAACCCCAGTGGACAACCCATATCCAGAGGTGGAAATAAAACCACAGTTGAAACCCAGGGGCAGTGTGACTAAGGAAGAAGACCCCCAAACCCTCCCACCAGCTGTACAGCTGCAGATCAACTAGGCAGACTCTCTGTGGAATATATAAAAGGTCATTGAGAGCTCCCACAAAAGAAAACACACTAGCTCTGATAGCTGTGGACATTAGAGGCAAGAACACAGAGGAGTAGGAGCAGATTAGAATCTGAGCTACCCTCACAGCAGGTCCAGAGATGAGCACAGTGTTTGTTAGAGGGCATCCTAGGGAGGTGAAGTGGACTGCAGTGACTCAAGAAAAACATTTATTGTTCTTATGTTTTGATGTGTTCTATGGATTCTTTTGGATTTTTTTTTTCTTTTTTTCTCAGTCACATTTTTTATTGTTGTTATAAACTTCTGCCTCTATACCGGGCTTTTGCTGTTCTGGGGAGATTTTTTTTCCCTCTTTTTTTTTAATTTAAAATTTTAAACCTATTATTATTTTTTCTACATTTATTCCTTTGTTTGCTTTTCCTACTGTTCTTTTTCCCTTGCAGTTAATCTTTAATATATATAAATCTTCTTTATCTATTTCTGTTTAACTTTGCATATCTATTCTTTTCTTCCTTTAGTCTCAACATATTTGTTAGTTTTATTTGAATTGCTTTATACCCCCAATTGGCACCTTGCTTTAGTTTTGTTTTCCAGTTTGTGCTTTAGTTAGTTTCATTCTGGTAGACATAATTTTTGGTTCCCTTTGTTTGCCAGGTCAGTTTGCTTATGGGTGTATATGTATATGTATATGTGTATACTCAGTCACAGTTTTTATTCTTGTTATGAACCCCTGCCTCTACTTTGAGCCTTTGCAGTTCTGTGGAGTTTTCCTTTTTTTCCTTTTCTCTTTCTTCTTCCATTTTTTTTTCTTTTCTCTATTTTATAATTTTAATTTTCTTAAACCTATTATATTTTCTACATTTATTCCTTTGTTTGCCTTTCCTATTGTTCTTTTCCCCTTGCAGTTAATCTTCAATGTATATGAATCTTCTTCATCTACCTCTGTTTAACTTTGCATAGCTATTCTTTCTTTCTTTTCTTTCTTTCCTTTCCTTTCAACATGTTTGTTAGTTTTATTTTCATTGCTTTATTCCCCAATGGCAACCCACTCCAGTACTCTTGCCTGGAAAATCCCATGGACAGAGGAGCCTGGTAGGCTACAGTCCATGGGCTCTTGAAGGGTCAGACACGACTGAGTGCCTTCACTTTTACTTTTCACTTTTGTGTATTGGAGAAGGAAATGGCAACCCACTCCAGTGTTCTTGCCTGGAGAATCCCAGGGATGCAGGAGTCTGCTGGGCTGCTGTATATGGGGTCACACAGAGTCGGACATGACTGAAGCGACTTAGCAGCAGCAGCATTCCCCAATTGGCACCTTGCTTTAGTTTTGTTTTCCAGTTTGTGCTTTAGTTAGTTTTGTTCTGGTAGGTATAATTTTAGGTTTCCTTTGTTCGCTGGGTCGAGCTATTGTACTTTATTTTTGTTGAACTGTTTTGAGCTCCAGGAGTTGGTGATGGACAGGGAGGCCTGGCGTGCTGCGATTCATGGGGTCGCAAAGAGTCGGACACGACTGAGCGACTGAACTGAACTGATGGGTATATATAAATATGTGTATATTCAGTCACAGTTTTTATTGTTGTTATAAACCTCTGCATCTACATTGGGCTTTTGCAGTTCTGTGGAGTTTTCCTTTTCTTCTTCTTTCATTTAAAAAAAATCTTTTCTCTTTTTTATAATTTTAACTTTTAATTTTTTTAAACCTATTATATTTTTTCTACAGTTATTCCTTTGTTTGCCTTTCCTACTGTTCTTTTCCCCTTGCAGTTAATCTTTAATGTATATAAATTTTCATCTACCTCTAACTTTGCATAGCTATTCTTTCTTTCTTTTCTTTCAATATATTTGTTAGTTTTGTTTTCATTGCTTTATTCCCGACTTGGCACCTTGCTTTAGTTTTGTTTTCCAGTTTGTGCTTTAGTTAGTTTTGTTCTTAACTGGTAAATATAATTTTTGATTTCCTTTATTCTCCAGGTCAATCTGTTGTACTTTATTTTTGTTGGACTGTTTTGACTTTGCTTATGGGTGTATATGTATATATGTATATTCCATTATGTTAAGTATTATTTGCATGATTTTGTAACTGCCATTTAGTCTGGGGTTCATCTTTGGTTTCTCATTTTTGGATATTTGTTTTAATCTTACTTAATGCCATAACAAACCACTTGTGGAATCTTTGTTCCTGACCAGAGATCAAGCCCTGAGCCTTTGGACTGGGAGCACTGATTCCAAGACCCTAGAATACCAGAGGACTAACCATGCTGCTACTGCTACTGCTGCTAAGTCGCTTTAGTTGTGTCCGACTGTGCGACCTCATAGACGGAGGCCCACCAGGCTCCCCCGTCCCTGGGATTCTCCAGGCAAGAACACTGGAGTGGGTTGCCATTTCCTTCTCCAATGCATGAAAGTGAAAAGTGAAAGTGAAGTCACTCAGTCGTGTCCGACTCTGAGCGACCCCATGGACTGCAGCCCACCAGGCTCCTCCATTACCTTGTGCTTCATTCCAACATCACCTGGGGGACTGGATCCCCTTATCACCAATCAGATAAACTCAAGTTTTTCCTTCATTTGATCACCTTATAACATAAGCTCCAGGGAAAAAGATTAAGTCAGATGAGGCTATCAAATAGTGAGAACTCACACAAAGGAAACCATTGTAATACAAGACCCAGCATCACCCAACCACCAATAGCATCTCTGTACAGGATGCCTCATCTAAACAACAAACAAAAATACAAACCCAATCACCAGCAGACAGGATTACCACCTCACTCAGCCTTGCCCATCAGAGGAAAAACAAACAAAAACTCAGCACAAATCTCACCCTATAAAAAGCTTACACAAACCACTGGACCAACCTTAGAGGGCAGAAACCATAAGGAAGAAAGAATTCAACCTTGAAGCCTGGGAAAAGGAGACCTCAAACACAATAAGTTAAAAAAAAAATAATAATGAAAAGGCAGAGAAATACTACACAAATGAAGGAACAAACTAGAAACAGAGAAGTCCAGATAAATGAAGAGGAAATAGGCAAACTACCTGAAAAAGAATTCAGAATAATGATAGCAAAGATGACCAAAAACCTTGAAAGCAAAATGGAGAAAATGCAAGAATCAATTAACAAAGCTTCCCTGGTGGCTCAGAGGTTAAAGCGTCTGCCTGCAATGCAGGAGACCTGGGTTCGATCCCTAGGTTGGGAAGATCCCTTGGAGAAGGAAATGGCAACCCACTCCAGTATTCTTACCTGGAGAATCCCATGGATGGAGGAGCCTGGTGGGCTACAGTCCACAGGGTTGCAAAGAGTCAGACACAACTGAGCGGCTTCACTCACTCACTCACTCACTCAGAAGAATTAAAGAATAAACCTGCAGAGACAAACAACAAACAACACAATTACTGAAATTTAAAATACTCTAGAAGGAATCAGTAGCAGAATATCTGAAGCAGAAGAACAAATCAGTGAGCTGGAAGATAAAATGGTGGAAATAACTTCTGAAGAGCAGAATAAGGTAAAAAGAATGAAAAGAGCTAAAGATAGTCCCAGAGACCTCTGGGACAATATCAAATGCACCAACATTGGAATAATAGGGGTCCCAGAAAAAGAGAAAAAGAAAGGGTATGAGAAAATTTTTGAAGAGATTATAGTTGAAAATTTCCCCAATATGGAAAAGGAAATAGTCTATCAAGTCCAAGGGACGCAAAGAGTCCCATACAGGATAAACCCAAGGAGAAACACACCAAGACACATACTAATCAAACTAAGAAAGACTAAACACAAAGAAAGAATATTAAAAGCAGCAAGGGAGAAGCAACAAGTAACACACTGGAGACCTCATATGCTTAACAGTTGATCTTTCAGCAGAAACTCTGCAGGCCAGAAGGGAATGGCAGGATATATTTAAAGCACTGAAAGGGAAAAATCTACAACCAAGATTTCTGTACCCAGCAAGGAGCTCATTCAAAA
The DNA here is from genome assembly GCF_029378745.1 of Bos indicus. Lineage (NCBI taxonomy): Eukaryota > Metazoa > Chordata > Mammalia > Artiodactyla > Bovidae > Bos > Bos indicus. Next base: position 28,116,757 of record NC_091771.1, on the reverse strand, counting down.
TTGATGGAGAAATCAAGCAAAAGTTAGAGAGTTCAGTACCACCAAACCAGCTTTACAACAAATGTTAAACAGACTTATATAGTCAAGAAATACAAGAGAAGAAAAAAGATCTTCAAAACCAACCCCAAACAATTAAGAAAATGGCAATAGGATCATATAAATCAATAATTACTTTAAATGTAAATGGATTAAATGCTCCAACCAAAAGACATAGACTGGCTGAATGTATATAAAAACAAGACCCATATATATGCCGTCTACAAGAAACCCACTTTAGACCTCAAGACACATATAAACTGAAAGTGAGAGGGTGGAAAAATATATTCCAGGCAAATGGGAAGCAAAAGAAAGCTGGAGTAGAAATCCTCATATCAGAAAAAATAGACCTTAAAATAAAGAATATTACTGGAGATGAAGAAGGACACTACATGATGATCAAGGGATCAATCCAAGAGGAAGACATAACAATTGTAAATATCTATGCATCCAACATAGGAGCACCTCAATACATAAGACAAACACTAACACATAAAAGGAGAAATTGACAGTAACGCAATAATAGTAGGAGATTTTAACACCCCACTCACACCAATGCACAGATCATCAAAACAGAAAATTAATAAGGAAACACAAGTCTTAAACGATACATTAGATGAGATGGATCTCATTGATATCTTCACAACATTCCATCCAAATTCAGAAGAATACACCGTCTTCTCAAGTGCACATGGAGTATTTTCCAGGATAGACCACGTCATGGGTCACAAATCAAACCTCAGTAAATTTAAGAAAATTGAAATCATATCGAGCATCTTCTCTAACCACAATGCTATGAGACTAGGTATCAATTACAAGAAAAAAACTGTAAGAAACAGAAACACATGGAGATTAAACAACACATTTCTAAATAACCAACAGGTTGCTGAAGAAGTCAAAAGGGAAAACAAAAAATTCCTAGAAACAAATGACAGTGAAAACATAACTCAAAACCTATGGGATGCAGCAAAAGGAGTCCTAAGAAGGAAGTTTATAGCAATACAATCATACCTCAAGAAGCAAGAGAAACATTGAATAGACAGCCTAACTTTACACCTAAAACAGTAGAAAAAGAAGAAGAAAAAAACACCCAAAAATTAGTAGAAGGAAAGAAATCATAAAGATCCAAGCAGAAATAAATGAAAAAGAAATAAAAGATTAATAAAATTAAAGGCTGGTTCTTTGAGAAGATAAACAAAATTGACAAACCTTTAGCCAGACTCATCAAGAAACAAAGAGAGAAGAATCAAATCAACAAAATTAGAAATGACAAAGGAGAGGTTACAACAGACAATGCAGAAATACAAAGGAGTATAAGAGAATATTCAGTTCAGTTCAGTTCAGTCACTCAGTCATGTCCAACTCTTTGTGACCCTATGGACTGCAGCACGCCAGGCCTCGCTGTCCCTCACCAACTCCTGGAGTTTACTCAAACTCATGTCCATTGAGTCAGTGATGCCATTCAACCATCTCATCCTCTGTCATCCCCTTCTCCTCCTGCCTTCAATCTTTCCCAGCATCAGGGTCTTTTCCAATGAGCCAGTTCTTCACGTCAGGTGGCTAAAGTATTGGAGTATAAGAGACTATTATGAAAAACTATATGGCAATAAAATGGATAACCTGGAAGAAATGGACAGATTCTTAGAAAAGTTCAATCTCCAAGAATGAACCAGGAAGAAATCAAAATTATGAACAACCCAGTTACAAGCACTGAAATTGAAGCAGTGATCAAAAATCTCCCTAAAAGCAAAAGCTCAGGACCAGATGGCTTCATAGGAGAATTCTATCAAACATTCAGAGAAGAGCTAGTGCCTATCCTTCTAAAACTCTTTCAAAAAATTGCAGAGGAAGGAACACTTCCAAACTCATTCTCTGAGGCCACCATCACACTGATACCAAAACCAAAGACAACACAAAAAAGAAAACTATAGGCCAATATCACTGATGAACATAGTTGCAAAAATCCTCAACAAAATTTTAGCAAACAGAATTTAGCAACACATCAAAAAGCTTATATACCATGATCAAGATGGGTTTATGCCAGGAATGCAAGGATTCTTCAATATATGCAAATCAGTCAATGTGATACACCATATTAACAAACTGAAAGATAAAAACCATATGATAATCTCAATAGATGCAGAAAAAGCCTTTGACAAAATTCAGCACTCATTTACGATTAAAACTCTTCAAAAAATGGGCATATAATGGCCCTTTACCTCAACATAGTAAAGGCCATACATGATAAGCGTACAGCAAACATTATTCTTAATGGTGAGAAACTGAAAGCATTCCCATTCCCCCTAAGATCAGGAACAAGACAAGGGTGTCCACTTTCACCACTATTATTCAACATAGTTCTGGAAGTCCTAGCTATAGAAGGAAAAGAAATAAAAGGAATCCAGACTGAAAAAGAAGTAAAGCTCTCACTGTTTGCAGATGACATGATACTGTACATGGAAAACCTTAAAGATTGTATCAGAAAATTACTAGAGCTAATCAGTGAATTTAGCAAAGTTGAAGTATACAAAATCAATACACAGAAATCACTTGTATTTCTATTTACTAACAATGAAAAATCAGAAAGAGAAATTAAGGAATAAATCCCATTCACCACTGCAACACAAAGAATTAAATATCTAGGAATAAACTTACCTAAAGGAGACAAAAGAACTGTACACAGAAAATTATAAGACACTGATGAAAGAAATCAAAGATGACATGACATAAACAGATGGAGAGATATTCCCTGTTCCTGGGTAGGAAGAATCAATACTATGAAAATGACTGTACTACCAAATGCAATCTACAGGTTCAATGCTATCCCTATCAAATTACCTACCAATGGCATTTTGCACAGAACTAGAACAAAAAATTTCACAATTGATATTAAAACACAAAAGACCCAAATAGTCAAAGCAGTCTTGAGAAAGAAGAATGGAGCTGAAGGAATCAACTTTCCTGACTTCAGATTATACTACAAAGCTACAGTCATCAAGACAGTATGGTACTGGCACAAAAACAGAAATATAGACCAATGGAATAAGACAGAAAGCCCAGAAATAAACCCATGAACCTATAGGTACCTTATTTTTGACAAAGGAGGCAAGAATATACAGTGGGGCAAAGATAGCCTCTTAAATAAATGGTGCTGGGAAAACTGGACAGCTACAGGTAAAAGAATGAAGTTAGAACACTTCCTAACACCATACACAAAGATAAACTCAAAATGGATTAAAGACCTAAACGTAAGACCAGAAACTATGAAACTCTTAGAGGAAAACATAGGCAGAACACTCGATGACATAAAGCAAGATCCTCTATGACCCACCTCCTAGAGTAATGGGAATAAAAACAAAAGTAAACAAGTGGGACCTGATTAAACTTAAAAGCTTTTGCAGAGCAAAGGAAACTGTAAGCAAGGTGAAAAGACAATCCTAGGAATGGGAGAAAATAATAGCAAATGAAACAACTGACAAAGGATTACTTTTCAAAATATACAAGCAGCTCATACAACTCAATACCAAGAGAACAAACAACCCAATCAAAAAGCGGGAAAAAGACCTAAACAGACATTTCTCCAAAGAAGACATACAGATGGCTAACAAACACATGAAAATATGCTCAACATCACTCATTATTAGAGAAATGCAAATCAAAACCACAATTAGATATCACCTCATACCTGTCAGAATGGCCATCATCAAAATGTCTGCAAACAATAAATGCTGGAGAGGGTGTTGAGAAAAGGGAACGCTCTTGCACTGTTTGTGGGAATGTAAATTGATATAGCCACTGTGGAAGTCGGTATGGAGATTGCTTAAAAATCTAGAAATAAAACCACCACATGACCCTGCAATCCCACTCCTAGGAATATACCCTAAGGCAACCAGGATTGAAAAAGACACATGTATCCCATTGTTCATTGCAGCACTATTTACAATAGCTAGAACATGGAAGCAACCTAGATGCCCATCGACAGATGAATGGATAAAGAAGTTGTGGTACATATACACAATGGAATATTACTCAGCCATAAAAAGGAACACATTTGAGTTAGTTCTAATGAGGTGGATGAACCTAGAACCTATTATACAGAGTGAAGTGAGCCAGAAAGAGAAAGATAAATATCGTATTCCACATATATGGAATCTAGAAAAATGGTTCTGAAGAATTTATTTACAGGGCAGCAATGGAGAAACAGACATTGAGAATAGACTTATGGACATGGGGAGAGGGGAGGAGAGGGTGAGATGCATGGAAAGAGTAACATGGAAACTTACATTACCATGTGTAAAATAGATAGCCAACAGGAATTGCTGTATGGCTCAGGAAACTCAAGCAAGGGCTATCAACCTAGAGGGGTGGAATGGGGAGGGAAATGGGAGGGAGGTTCAAAAGGGAGGGGATATATGTACACCTGTGGCTGATTCATGTTGAGGTTTGACAGAAAATAACAAAATTCTGTAAAACAATTATCCTTCAATTAAAAAAAAAAAAAAAAGAACAATCTCAGTTTCCATAATCTGAGGACAATGCAACAAGATAGCCCCACAGGCCAGTCCTCTTTCTTTCAGTGTATTATTAACAGAGCCATTGCTGTCTGCTCTGGAGAAGATATCAGGGGATGCTTCTGAGTTCCAATCTCTCTCTCTGTAGGGGTTCATGAGAAGCTTGCTATAGTCTGGGTAGGAGGGCAGCATGGCCTGATCAGGGCAGAGCACCAGTCTCCTTGGCTCTAATTGTCTAAGGAAAGGATACTGGACTATGAAGGCTCCTAGCCCCAAATATTTGCCTCACTCATGCTTATAATGTCAGAGCAACTCTTGTTGTTCTGAGGCCAATGAAATTCATGTCACTGAAATGATCCTTTGTGCTTTCTTCTCCCCAGTACACTGCTTCAGTCTCCTCACTTACTGTATTTTATCATCTCTAAGACATGGGGGGATTATATTTTAGCATCTTTGAAATTGGGGTATGTCTTACCATCAGTGTTTTGTCGCTGTTTGATTTGGTGCTCTGGGACATAAAGTAACCATGTGTTACATAAGGGCTTCCCAGGTGGCCCCTGGTGGTAAAGAGCCCACCTGTCAATACAGGAGACATGACAGATGTGGGTTTGATCCCTGGGTCAGGAAGATCTCTTGGAGGAGGGCATGGCAACCCACTCTAGTATGCTTGCCTGGAGAATCCCATGGACAGAGGAGCCTGGCGGGCTATGGTCCATAGGGCTGCAAAGAGTCAGACATAACCAAAGCATCTTAGCATATGCTTCAAAATCTACAATGTCTCAGGTTGGATGAAATATCAGTCGTAGCAAGTCTATAGGCTTTGCAAGAATGTCCCCCTTTCCAGCCTTGTCATCTGCCACCATCTCACACAAATGGTCCTAAAGGACATGCTGTGAGTGACTTCTGACCTCCAAACGTGTGCTGTACTTTCTTACCAGGCCATCTTTGCTCCTGGTTGTCCTCTGCCTTTCATGCTTTTTCCATCACTGTCCATGGAAATCCATTCTATTCTTCAGGGTCCATCTCACTGACTTTGGCCAACCTGGACACTCCTCTGATTATTCCCAACCAGAAACCATCCCTTCCTTCCCTAAAATCCATATAGAGTTCTATGTGCATGCATGTATGCCTGCGTGCTCCATTGCTAAGTTGTGTCCAACTCTTTGCGACCCCATGGACTGTAGCCTGCTAGGTTCCTCTGTCCATGGGATTCCCCAGGCAAGAATACTGGGGTGGGTCGCCATTCCCTTCTCCAGAGGATCTTCCTAACCTAGGGATCGAACACAGGTCTCCTGCATTGCAGGTGGATTCTTTACCACCTAAGCCACCAGTGAAGCTCAGGAAAGGTAGATAAATGTGACAGAGATGATTTTAAGAGAGTAGAGTGAAGTCGCTCAGTCATGTCCGACTCTTTGCGACCCCATGGACTGTAGCCCACTAGGCTCCTCCATCCATAGAATTTTCTAGGCAAAAGTACTGGAGTGGGTTGCCATTTCCTTCTCCAGGGGATCTTCCCCACCCAGGGATTGAACCCGGGTCTCCCGCATTGCAGGTAGAGTCTTTACCATCTGAGCCACCAGTGAATACCTAAGAGAGTAAAGGATGAGTTCAACTGGGTTCCCAAAGAAATCCGAACCGATGTACCTTTAACTGAAGAAGTTGCTTAAGCTGTTATCAATCTGTCCACCTCAGTGTGAATGAGTCTGGGATCCTTTCCGGAGAGCAGGTTTTAGAAGGGTGGATGTGGGCATCATTGAAGCCCTGAGAGCAGTGGGGCAGTGCTGGGGGTGAGCAGGGGGCTCCTTCCCATCTTCCCAAAGCTGCCCAGGAGGAAAAGGTGGAGGGGCAGGTCTGCTCCAGTTTTCCTGGGGCCAAGGCTGCCCTGCCGGGGGTGGGGTTGAGGACTGTGCCAAGCCCGGCTCCACCTCCAGCACTTGCTTGCAGGAGTGCTCGTGGTGCCTGGGCGGTGGACAACCTGCGCTTGCCTCTGACTGCTCTGCCCACCGCACAGCCTTTGCAGCCATGTGACTTGTGAGTTCTAGGTTTGGCCTAGTCGCTGCTGTACCCGTCTTTCCACAGCTCCGCAAAGTCTTATTTACTCCAGCGATGGTTACACAAAGAAAGATGGGTGAGTCACCAGGGCATGGGGAGAAAGTGGCTTTCTGTCATTCTCCTGAAGACGCGGACTTAATATTGCACCGCAGGGAGGAAGCCTTTGTTATCAGACAAATAGATATTCCAGTGTGTTCTCACTGCTTGTCATTCAAGAGTCGTCTCTGCAGGAAACTTTCAACCAAGCAGGAGGATTGTTTTCTTACTCCCTTAGGTTTGAGGAATATTGAATCATTGCATTGATATGTCTTCTTATAGTTGGTTTTGTGTATTTTAAGTGAGATCTGTGGCCTTACTGTAGATCTCAAGAAGCTTGCCTTGTTTTTCAGAGCCAACATGAAAATGGTAGCATACATATACTGCTCACAAAAGACCTTGTCCTCTTCCACGGGAAGGTTTATTGGCAAAGTGGTTTCCACACCAAAGCAACTACACATCTGTTGAGCATCTGCAAAGGACCAAGCTTTGTGCTGGGCACAGGGGATGGGAAGTTGAATAAAGACCCATCCTCACCCTTGAGTTTTATTCATTCATGTATTGAACAAATCCCTGCTCTAGGCACTGGCAATACCACAATGAGTAAAATAGAAAAAGTTCCCACCCTTGGGGAGCTCATATCACAGTGAGGGCAAGAAACAAATAATACAGTAGCAGGTGGTGATATGTCTTGGGAAGAAGGATAAGACAGGTAACCACGGAGCTTGTGTGTGCTGTTTTCGAGTTTTTGAGTGGTCAGGAAGAATGTGGGTGTGTGGGTAGTATTCTGAGTAAATCAGGGAGTGAGCCTCCGTTGCCTGGAGGAGGAACACGCCAGACAGAGAGGGGAGCAGAGGCCCAGAGGTGTCCGAGCAACCAGAAGACAGTGTGGTTGTGCTTAGTGACCAGGCAGTAGCTGCAGAAGGTGAAGGTCACAGAGCCAGGCCAGACTTGCAGGACTTGGAGGCCACTTATGGACTTGGATTTGATCCTCTTTCATTGAAATGTCTGCATTGGAATTTCTTTTTAATCACATGGGATTTTAAAAGAGAAAACTTTTTTTTTTTTAACTGAAGGATAATGAACACACAGAAACATACAAAAATTAGAAGATACCTGTGTACCCTGCACCCAGGTTGAGAAATAGAATTTTACCTGCGCCCCACCCTAGAGACTTCTCCCAGTCAGAGAACCGCTGTCAGACTTCTAGAAACATAGAATTATTCTGAACTTCCTATAAGTGAAAGTGTTACCGAAAGGTTTGGGTTGCCTCCACTTGCTTGCCTCAAAAGCCAATAAACAGGTCAGGTTAGTGGAAAGTTTGCTTTATATCAGATGCTGGCAACCATAGCGGAGGGCAGATGTCTGTCCAAAGGCTGACTCCCCCCACTGACAGTCAGTGGGTTAGAGATTTTATAGGCTGAGTGAGGGGACTATGGGCAGAAACAGCACAATCAGCTCTGACAGTCATCTTGAAATTGGTCATTGGTGGTCTGACCAGTGTCATCTTTATTGTTTTAGGTACAGTTAATCTTCACTTCCAAGGTTGGTTTGTTTCCATTTCTTTGAGGCCAGTTCTGGGGACTGCAGCAGCTTTTGTCATGGCTACAGTCTAGGCACTATGTAGTTAACCTCCACCTGGTGGGCGTTTCAGTATCTATGAGACAGCTCCCAGGATATGGCTCAGAATATTACCTATAGCTCTTGAGAAGGACCTAAAGGTTCTTGACTACGCTTAATGACTACGTTATTATTATCGGTCTCCTTTGACGGTTTTCCTTTGTTTCTGCATGCTCTCATTTCTCTGATTAAACTTATTCTTTGACTAAAGTTTTCCACAGACAAAAGGCAGGCAGAGGACATTGTGCAGGCAAGGACCAGAGGGTCCTGCTGGGACACAGTGGAGGCAAGGACCAGAGGTTCCTGCTCCATTTCAAAAGCGTACAGTGTGTAGTTTTTACATTTGGTTTCATTCACCTAACATTATGCTTGTGAGATTCTTCCATGCTGTTGTGTGTTATAATGCTTGTTCATTCTTGTTGCTGTGTAATATTCCATTGTATGAATATTTGACAGTTTATTTTATGTGGATTGTTTCCAGCTTTGGCTGTTATAGATACAGCTGCTACAAGTACTGATGTATGTGTCTTTTGGTATATCTGTATGTGTTTCTGTTGGGTATAAATCTAAGAGTGGAATTTCTGGCATATGTATATGTTTGACTTCAGTAAATAGTGTCAGTATTCCAAAGTGCGGGCTTCCCTTGTGACTCATCTGGTAAAGAATACGCCTGCAATGTGGGAGACCTGGATTTGATCCCTGGGTTGGGAAGATCCCCTGGAGAAGGGAAAGGCTACCCACTCCAATATTCTGGCCTGGAGAATTCCATGGACTGTATAGTCCACGAGGGTCGCAAAGAGTCGGACAATGACTAAGGGACTTTCACTTTCACTTTTCCAAAGTGCATGCTTCATGTTTCGCTCCCACTGGCCTTTTGTGAGAATTCCAGTGGCTTCATATTCTCGCCAACAATTGAGATGGTTTGTCTTTTCTGTTTAACCATTCTGGTGTGTCTGTAATGGTATGCCACCATAATTTTCATTTTCCTGATGACTCGTGAAGCTATGTTTTCATACATTTGTGAGCAATTTGAATATCTTCTTTTGTGAGAAAAATCTCTCTGCCTGTATCACTCTTCATATTTGCATTGTAATTGTATGTAGTAGGGAAAGGGAAAGATAAAAAACCTAACTCAGTTTCATTCGTCTTTCTAGAAAGTGTGCATGTGTGCATGTATGAGTGTAGGTATAAGTGTGTGAGAGTGTGCATGAATGTGTGTGGGCAAATGTGTCATGAATCAAAGTGTGGATAAGGAAAATCCCTACTATATCCTTCTGCAGAGAAGCTCTCAGGTGAAGAGAACAGCTGAAAGACTGTAATTTGTGCTGCCCATGGCTGGAACTTGCCACAGATTTATAACAAGACTTGGAGAGACAGGCAGGCAGGGGAAGAACTCTTTATGATAAAAGTGGGGAAAAGTCAAGTTTTTCTGCCAGAGAGAGACGGGGAGCCAGGCGGAGGTCCTCTCAGAGTGACACAGGTAGGGTGGTGTCCAGAGTGGGTCACAGGATGCAGATGGCCCGGGGACAGCTCACACAGGTGGAGTAATGAAGGGAGAGAATTCAGTAGATGCTGAAACTCAGAGCCAAGGATGCTGCTGCTGCTGTCACCTCAGTCATGTCCGACTCTGTGCGACCCCATAGACGGCAGCCCACCAGGCTCCTCCGTCCCTGGAATTCTCCAGGCAAGAACACTGGAGCGGGTTGCCATTTCCTTCTCCAATGCAGGAAAGTGAAAAGTGAAAGTGAAGTTGCTCAGTCATGTCTGACTCTTAATGACCCCAGAGACTGCAGCCCCCCAGGCTCCTCTGTCCATGGGATTTTCCAGGCAAGAGTACTGGAGTGGAATGCCGTTGCCTTCTCCAGAGCCAAGGATGAGTAGTAGACAAAACAGAAGCTTTGGAGACCGGAGGGGGCCCCACTGGGAAAGGCCATTTTAAGTCTTACAGAATAAATATGGCTTCCCAATACTGGTGGCATTATGTACACCGAGGCAGTCCGGCTCAATTCACATGTCTTTCTCCACACATGGGATGTGAGCTCCTTGGCTTATTAGAGTTTGTGGACACCCAACACAGTCTGGGCCTTTATTGTTGAATTAATCAATGAGTGAGATTAATCAATAAAGATGGGAGATAATGAAGTGAGAATAAAGAGACTGGAAGTGCTGTAGCAGACCAAATAAGTTTGAGTGATCGAGGAAGGGAATTAGATAAGAAACCAATAAGGTGAACTTCAGCTCGTCTAATATTTTCAGACTGATGCTGAAACTGAAGCTCCAATACTTTGGCCACCTGATGCGAAGAACTGACTCCTTAGAAAAGACCCTGATGCTGGGAAAGATTGAAGGCATGAGGAGAAGGGGACAACAGAAGGTGAAATGGTTGGATGGCGTTACTGACTCAATGGACATGACTTTGAGCAATCTCTGGGAGTTGGTGATAGACAGGGAAGCCTGGTATGCTGCAGTCCATGGGGTCACAAAAAGTTGCACACATGGGGTCGCAAAGAGTCGGACACAACTGAGCGACTGATCTGATCTGATCTGATCTGAGCCACTGAACTGAATATTTTCAGCATCCATGTTCCCTGAGAAGCCGGGAGGAGACCTCGGCTCCTGTTGGGGGTGGGGAGTAGCCTCCATGTGTGAGCCCTGCAGGTAGAACCACCTGGGCCATGGCTGTGATACAGACAAGGAGACTTTCCTCTGGCTGGGGATTGTACTGTCGGGTGTTTTTTTGTTTTTGTTTTTTATTTAGTATAGCCATTGACAGTTTACCTTATTATAAGAAGCGTTGCTTGAGAACCTTTGTTGTGTTTGGATAATACTAAGCAAAGCAGTGATTTATGGGCAACTATTGAGAGTAGCCATAAACCCCAGCCCTGGGCTGGCAAGGTAATACTGCTATCTTCTCTAGGAGATCCTTTCCTCAGGCTTTATTACTCTTCTTGTGGTGTAGTTGAATAAAGTTACATTTTTATAAATTGAACATGCTTATCTGACTTGTCTTCTTAGGGAAAAAAAACACACACACACACAAACAACAGATATAGTGACATAAATCTGCCCAGCATTGTGGAGATAAGGCGGAGGGGACCATGTGCAGCTGAGGTTGAGTAGATTATGTCCTGGGGGATGGGAAAATCAGGGGAAAAGGGAAAGCAAACAGTCACGTTCCTACAGCACAAGCCCTGGAAGTGAATCTTGATTCATTTCACATGCAATTCCAGTGTGCCCCAACAGCGGAGACCCTTCTGTGTTTGCTTATTTGTTTAGTAAAGGGAAACGTCCCCAGCCTGGCAGCCTTCATGAGCTGTTTGCCTGGAGAGGATCACAACTATTGAGCCATCCTGGAGGGCAGGAAATAGGGCTCTAAAAGTAGGATGTTTTTTTAAAAGGACATTTTAAAAATGACTATGAAATGTTCCATCTGAAACAAAACCAGCAACGTATTTTTTAGGACTTTATCTGTTTTGTCACTCCTGGTTCCTCAGTGTCACATAGTAGGCATTCAATAAATATGGCTTTAATACGTTTGATGGGTTTCCAATTTTTATCTTTATGAACAACTCTTCAGTGAACACAGATATCTGTGCATCTTATGATTTCCTGAGAATAAATTCTTATGACTGAAATTACTGGTCTAGAGTAGTGCTTCTTAAGGTGCCTATGAATTTTCTGGGGCTTCCCTGGTGGCTCAGATAGTAAAGAATCTGCCTGCAATGCAGGAGACCCAGGTTCAATCCCTGGGTCAGGAAGATCCCCTGGAGAAGGAAATGACAACCCAGTCCAGTATTCTTGCCTGGGAAATCTCATGGACAGAGGAGCCTGGCGGGCTACAGTCCATGGGGTTGCAAAGAGTCCAACACAACTGAGCGACTAACACACACACACACACACACACACACACATGAATCTTCTGGGGAGTCTTGTTAAACTGCAGGATATGATTCTTCAGGTGTGGGGTGGGGCCTGAGAGCCTACATTTTTACAAAGTTTCAGGTCACGCTGATATTGCTGGTCCACAGACTACACTTTGAGACTTGAAGCACTAGGTAAGCAGCAGGCAGGGCCAGCCAGTGCAGCAGTTCCCCTCCAGGAGGCAAATTTGAGTGGACCAGGGCCCCTGTGTATTAGGAGAAAAGAGAAAACTAACCCTTGGTCACCAGACTGTTCAGAGTGAATTTCTACTCCTCCCTCAAGAAATGTTAGAAAGGGTAAAGAAATCTCAGTGCTGATTTTTGTGATCTATTTGGAGTCAAATAGATACACTGGCAGCCCAGAGGAATTATCAATGAATTGATAAATGGGATGTGGGCAACTTGCCAATTCTTATTAGCCTCCCTCCAGGCCTCAGAGAGGGAGCACATCATTGGAGTGGTCAACTCAGAGGCAGCCTTTGCTGAGGACAGACCTACTGCTGTCTGCTCGGCTTTGCATGGGGCAGAGTGCAAACTACTCTCGCCCTCCTGCCTCTGCTGTGGGAGTGATGCTTGCCTCAATTCTGCCCTGGGTCATCAGGAGCCCTTTCTTGGAAGAAACTTGACCCTCTATGCCTATTTTCCTTCTATCTGTGGTTTTGCCTTTTTATGTTTATTTCCAGGATCTGCTTTCTTCAAAGTAGCACCCAGGGACCCAGAGAGAAGGGAAGAAGAACAGGTGGGTCATGTGTACCCCCCTAGAACTGGTGCAGGAGATTTACAAATGGAGTTTGAGTTTGGGCTTGTGATGTGGTTGACCTCCAGGGATGGTTGGAAAAGCTGCCATGATTTTATCTAGTCTTATTAACAGTTTCATTTGGAGAGATTTGCCCCTGAGGTGATTTTGTGAAATGCAATCTAAAAACTGAGTAAAGAAGTGATTCACCAAAAGCATCACTTAGCCTGCTAGGGGAAAAAAATAATTTCTTCCAATGAAGGCCTTTGTCTGCTAAGAGCCTAGTGACTTTAAAATGCTGGAAGCGTATTTCAAATGCTGCAGTTATTCTCAGGCATTCTTCTGTGTCCTGTGTTTCTGCCAGTTAGACGATACAAGAGGAAATTTTGTCTTCAGCAGGCAGTTCCAGAGAACTGGCCAATGTGGGACATCATCTGGACCCCAAGGAATGTAGGAAGGGTCTCGAAAATGTGGGCTCTGCCTACACTTAGCCACGTGACCCAGCGGGGGAGGCATCCCAGAGGCACAAAAACTGTGCATGGCAATAAGAGTTAAAATAAAAACAACCCATAGACTGGCCTGATACATACAGAAGTCTAATTTTCCCAGGAGAAGCAGTCTCTCCCACTAAGCTGTTCTGTGGCTCCCATCTCATGTATACCACTCTCCTACCACTATTGCTTTCTATCTTATACAATTTTATTTATGAATTTGTCTTAACTTCCTAACTTGTAAGCTTCTTGGATACTCTGTGATGAACCAGTATCTAGTAGAGGATCAGATATAGCCAAATCAGTCTAAGAGGGCTTCCTGGAGGAGGTGACTTTCCTCCTAGATTTAGAAGAAAGTGATAATCTCTGATTTGGTGAAATTATCCTCTCAATTTTCCTTTGTCCCATTTTGTATTTCCCATTTCCCTACCTCTCTGTTCTCATTTTTAAATGTGAATGATCCTCCAGGCAATATATACATACATATATACACAAACATATTATATATGAAATACTCTTTCCTTTTAATCATCTAACCCTCCTCTCCATTTAGATGAATCTTTTCTTGTTCTTCAACTTCAGTTCCACAATCCTCTAAGACAGAGCCCCGTGATCCATGCCTCCTGGTACTCATGACTGTGTATGATTGTACCCTCCTGAGTAACCTGCTTCTGACAGATATCATATAGCAATATTGGAGGGTATCACTTTTGTGATTAGTTACAAATAAGTGTGACCTCCACCTTGTTAGCAGACTCTCCCTCTTGCCTTTGTGGTTTGCCCAGTTTGGTGAAGATGCCACATAGAGAACAGGCCCGTGTGGCGAGGGACTGAGAGTGACCTTCATGCAACAGCCAGCAACAACCTGGGGCTTCAACACACAGCAGCCCATGAACTGAATCCTGATACCAGACACTGGAATAAGCTTGTAAGTGCCCTAGTCCCCACCCCAAGCCTTCAGATGAAAACCCGGGTCAGCCGACTCCTCGAGCACAGCTCTAAACCCCAAGGAGAAGGACTCAGCTGTGCCCAATTCCTGACCCGCAGAAATTGTGAGATAATGAATGCATGCTGTTGAAGCCACTGAGTTTTGGGGTAATTTGTTACCTAGCAATAGATAACTGATACACTCCCCGTGACCTTTGTTGCTAGAACGGCAAGACTGAACTCTTTACCTTCTCCCTCCATCCCCCTAGTGCAGCTCTTCTTGCTTATTTATCTCCTCTTGGTCGCTCTTTAATCAGCCTCTAGACTTGGGATCCCTTCTTCATTCTTTCTGCCCCTCCATCTGTTATTTTCAAGTCTCAAGCTTTGCTCATTTTCCTTGGCGATGCAGTTAACTAAGTGGAAAAAATGGCAGGTGGCAGGAACCACACAGGTGAAAGGTCTAACGTGGGAGCCAGCAGTTTCTCAGTTCTCACTTCCATCTCCTGGTTTCCTTGCCAATCAACTCTGTTCTGCACAATTTAGCAATTAATTAAACATTGCCTAATATCATTCTCTGACATCTCATGGACTAACCTTGTCTTCTTAATTAAACTAGAAGTTGGGCTCAAACCTCATAATTATTTTTTCTTTAGGGCACCAAAACACGATGCTAAGGACACAGTGTATTAAAAAGGCTTGGACTGAGGTCTAAGGTTGCATGTCCCGTGGAGCTGCTCAGTGTGGGTCTCAATTCAGTGCCACGGATGGAGGGCACTGCGGGTGGGCACTGGGGTGACTGCAGGTGGAGATGCAACATGGGGCAGACAGTTCCCACTCTCAGAGTGTAGCTGCTTCACTGGGGTGAAGGTGGGGTTCCTCCTTCATGGTCCCTAGGGTACTGTTAGACCTCCCGGTGCAGAGGGGTTATTCCCACTTATGTAACTGTGCTAATCAACAACACGTCTGCAGATTCCTGCTGCTTCCTTTCATCCCTTGAATCTCAGGATAAGATTTTATTGACAGCCTTAGTCTTTTTGTAACTCCTCTGCTGAACTCTTGACTCAGTTTTCTTGCAACCTTTTGTTGACTGTAACTCAAGTCACCTGTGACTGATGGAATGACAGGAAGCTCGAGGTTCAGGGGGAGCTTCACAGTGGGCAATGTGCCCACTCCCCTTGTTTGTGAGGACACTTCAGATCCAAATTCAAGGGCTCTCACCTTTGCCTGAGACTGACTCATGAACTAATTAGTCACATTTGCAGCTAATCAAGGGTGAGCTCTGGGAACAACCTGATTTATTTTCTCTTTCAAGAATCTTTTGGCTCTGACCACATAAGGAGCAAGGGATCTGCTCCTGTATCAGCAGCTTGAACTGAAATATTTGTTGAACCACAGACACAGGACATGAGGGCTAAGAATTTACAGTGAAGGGCAAAGGCTTCTGGGGCAAGGCTCCTTTGGTCTTCAAACTCACTTCCAGAGCTTGACAGGCAGGTCTCCGGAGAGCAGGAGATGGCACTTAACTTTTGATCCCCAGGGAGGGGCCAGTTTGGCTCTGCTCTCTTCTGGGTTTCCTGCGGTTCATAGGAGGTCTCTGGGGGCAGAACCAGAGGCAGGAGGAGAAGCAGAAAGCTTCCAACAACCTGACCTAAGGGAAACAGCAGGCAGAGAGGAGAATGTCGGATGTATGGCTGCATTCAGTGCACGTCTTATCAGGCAACAAGAGTGTGAGCATTTGGTGGGGCAGTGGTATAGGAGGAACCAGCACTTAGCACTGCCCACTTGTACTCAGAGAGGAATACCTGGCATCAAGCGAGAAGCACTCAGCATCGCACAGTCCCAGCTCAGTACCGGGATGAGGCTTTGATCAGAGGCTGTCCCCCTAGCACGGATACAGCCTTTTGCATCACACCTTTTCAGCACCTTGCCTTTCTCAGCTCTGAGCTCAGACAGCAGACACTGGGCTCTGTCTTCGTGTAATGTGTGCATCAGGTAAACACTGCCTAAATTAAAGGGCTCGCTGACAAATGATCTGCTTCTCAGCAGTGCCTCTTATACCTACTGAGAGAGAAAAGCTCCGGAAATGCAAATAAAAGCAGAAGCCTTTTGAAAGTTCCCTTGTCATAACTCTCTTCCAGTTAAGACACTAGTCTTGTGAGCGTGTGTGCACACGTGAGGTAGAGATGAACGCAGCCTTGTTTTGAATGTATGTCTTGATTCTGATGATGTGGTTAAGCTAAGCACCACAAATGTGCCCTCTTCCTTCTTCCCACTTTCTCTCTCCCTTCTTCCTCCCCCTCCCGCTTTCCTCCCCTCTCCCCTTTCCTCCCCCTTCCCCCTTTCACCTCCTCCTCTCAGTGGAGCATATTTACAAAGGAGGCATACACCTGGCAGGGTTTGATCCCCAGGGTCTTGAGATCTGGGTTAATTTGGCGATGAAGGACTAGAATGTCTGGTGAAAAGGGTGTATCCACCTGAATATCTCTAACTAAAGGTTCCTAATTAATTGTGCTCTTTAACATCTGCCAGATGACTGCAGGATTTTGCTGTTAGTGGAATTCTGGGGTCCTTAACTGTTAGTATCTAAGGAGTATATGGCAGCTGGAACAGGAAGCATGGGGTTGATCTGTGTTCTGTGTACTGAGGCTGGCTGGGGTTTAGAAACCCCTCTGCAGCAGGATTGAGTAGCTCACAGCCAGGGGCTGGTCTCCCGGTAGGGAAGAGATGACAGGGAAGTTAGAAAGCTTAGTTGATGGCATCTTTCCTAAAATCAACCCAGATTTGAACGTTTGTAGGTGGGTGTGACAGAAAAACAGTGGCAATTGCTTCCTAGACATTCTTCTAATTAATAAACCAGGTAAATCTCTATGCATGTCCCACCAAGGGAGAAAAATACAGCCCTTAAAAGTTTATTT
Organism: Bos indicus; assembly: GCF_029378745.1. Lineage (NCBI taxonomy): Eukaryota > Metazoa > Chordata > Mammalia > Artiodactyla > Bovidae > Bos > Bos indicus. Next base: position 28,099,513 of record NC_091771.1, on the reverse strand, counting down.
CCCCTAAGTTGGCCCTTATGCAAAACAGTTGCCTCCCCTCTGCTCACCCTAGAGTTTGCTTTCAAAGAAACTTCCAGGGGCCCTAGGTTTGAATTTCAAAGAGCTTTCAGATGGTTCCAAGCCTCTGTAATTCTAGAAACATTCAGAACAGAACAGAGCATGAAGATGATTATTTTTCTCATCTGTACAAATAATTTCTCCTCTCCACCCCCAGCTTTATAGAGGAAAAATTGACAAATAAAAGTTGTATATATTTAAGGTGTGCAGTGTGATGTTTTGATATACACTGAAATATTCATCACAGTCAAGCTAATTAACATATCCATCAACTCACAGTTACCTTTTTTTTGGTAAGAATAATTAAGATTATTAGCAAATTTCAAGTATAAATACAGTATTGTTAACTATGTGCAAATAATTTTTAAAATCTCCAGTGGGTCAGGGTCATGGCCAAGGTTGGAAAGGAAATACATTCCTGAAATGCAAATGTAGGTTACCTGCAGGAGTGTTGTGCACTTTATACTCTTAAAACTCCTGCTTTCAGAGTCTAGGGAGGAAGATATGGGGATGGGAAGGCAGCCTGGGACTCAGGAGAAAGAGGAGGAGGAAGAGAAAGATGGTGAGTCATGTGTTCACCTACGCCTTCATCATCAGCCATGTTATTACTGAGCATCTTGAATGTACCCAGAGATGTGCTGGGCTCTGTGGGGTATAACAGTCACTGACTCAGTCCCTCCTGCCTGGATTTCAGAGACTGGCTGGGGAGCCCTGTGAGGACATCGATTCTTGAACACAAGACTGTTGTGTTATAATAGAGGTTTTAAAAAGTGTTCTGGGAAACCAGAGGAAGGAAAGATTAATGGTACTGGGGCCAGAAGGGAAGACCTGGCAGAGGAGGAGGAGAGGGAAGGTGAGTTCTTGCAGAAGGTCTTCACCCATGCCTGCTGTTTCCTCTGAGAGGGCCAAGTCCAGGGAAACCTTGAGAAACAGAACTCTTATTGGAATGCACCAAGGGCCTGAAATAAATTCAGGATCCTTTTGGCATTCAGTGATAAACAGAGAGTAGAAAAGATATTCAGAATATTTTCTGAATGTAGAGGAAATACATATAATTTCCCAGCATTGGGACAAGTTCCATTAAACCTGGCAGGATCCAATGAATGATTGCTTCCTTTTCACAGGGAGGCTAATGAGCTTGACAACCTAGGAGGTCTTTCTCAGTCCTCAGAACTCAGCACTCAGAGCTCAGTGCTTGATGCTTAGAACTCAGTGCTCAGAGCTTGGTGCTTGGTTCTCAGTGCTCAGTACTTAGAGCCCAGTGCCTGGTGCTCAGTGCTCAGAACTCAGTGCTTAGAACTCAGTGCTCAGAGCTCAGTGCTCAGCAATCCACATTCACACAGCCATGAAGTGAGCAGAAGCCTCACCAAGGACAGACGCTATTCTGGGATGTCAATCACTCATGGAGTCCACTGGCTTCTCAATAGCCTAAAAATACTTGGAAATGCTTCATTGTGACTCTCTGTGTAGGAAAATCCAAAGAAAACAATTCTCTGGGCTATCAGTTCTTTCTGCATTTTCCAGAAAGAGAAAGCCTAAAATGAAAGAAGCAGATATGGTTCCTGACCCTACTTTCTCTGTGGCCTCAGTGTCTTTGTCTGTACCAGGAAAGGGTGGGGCCGCTGGGGCATGGATGCTCCTCCCTGCTGGACGTCCTCTTAGACTGAGCTTTGTGCAGACTGGCAGCTGTTTGCAGTTCCTTAGGCAGTCAGAGGAAGTTTTCTCCCCACTATGTCTCTCCATGTGCCAAACTAAATTCTTTTCTGGGCAACATCTGTTCACATTTCCCATGCGATATTGTCTCAGCTGACCACAAAAATAATTACATACTTATTCCAGAGTAATCAGTTCATCTGAGTCCTTTTCAACAGGACAGCACACTTCACTGGGAAAAGTGACATCTCAAGAACAGAAGTCCTCCGGTGTGCCACAGATCAGGGAGCTTAGCAATCAGTGCCTTGTCCTTAGGGCAGTCAGGGGAGGCAGAGATGGCTCTGCCACTTGGAGCCACGCTAGGCCTGAAGTGTCAGCCCTTTTTCCTTCCTCACTCTTTCTCCTTTGGAACAGAGCTGTAGGAGTAGACTGTGGGAGGGTTTCTCACAGACTCTGATATGAAGTTTATGGTAGGGTAGAAAAAGAGCAGAGGGTTTTATTACAGCCAAGAGTGACACAGTTAAATGTATTGTTTCCTTTGATATATATGTAAAAGGCATAAAGTAAGCCAGCAGTGAGAAACAAAGGTAAACAGTGTGCTTATGACAAACTCATCTCTTTTTGAGCTGTTGTACATAGCCTGAGTAGGGGGGTTGGGTCAAGGGGTGATCATATGAGATGCATAATGATTTGGGGGAAACAAGGTTTATGGAGCAGAAAACCACATTGGAAAGGCCACTTAAGTGTTAGGTCTTGGATGACCTTGAATGACGGGCTGAAGCTTTGGAATACATTTTATGGCAAGTCATGGGAGGGTCACCAACATTCATTTATTAATAATTGGATTTCACATCTTTCATATCTCAGGCTGTCGTCTGTGAGGACAGGGAGTATGGAGTGCTATCTGTCCCTGGGGTGTAGTGTTCTGAGCTTCACATACTTCCCTCTTCTTCCTCCAGTGGTTATTTTGCATATAACCATCTTGTAGGAAATTGGAAGCGTTTCAGGTTTCTGAGGGGACTACTACACCTTTTAAAGGCAATAATTCTGGAACTGGCCTGTGTTCATTTATTCAGCTAACTAAGGTGTCTGGTAAAGAATCCGCCGCCAATGCAGGAGACGCGGGTTCAACTTCTGGGTCGGGAAGATCCCCTGGACAAGGAAATGGCAACCCACTCCAGTATTCTTGTCTGGAGAATCCTATGGACAGAGGAGCCTAGTGGGCTATAGTCCATGGGGTCATGAAGAGTCAGATACAACTTAGCAACTGAACAACAAAAACAAATGTGTCAGATACAGGTTCTGGAGATAACAATGAGTAAATCATGGTGCTAGACTTCAAGGATCTTAAATGGGAAGGGAGACACTAAAATATGCTTTCATTATAATGTAGTCAGACAGAAATAAGCACCAGCATCTGTGGGACGACAGAGGTTTCAAGGAAAGGCTTCTTAGAGAAGATGAAATGTGCCCTGCAGAGGTTAATAGATAACTGAGAGTTGAGTAAACAGGTCAAGAAGAGTACAGGGGCATTTGAGGTTGAGGGATTGATTTGGTGTGTGCATTTTGGCATTATTAGAGTGGAGTGCTCTAGACAAGAGAGGAGCAAAAGCCAGATTGTCATAGTTGGGATCTGAATGGAACTGGAGGAAAACCAGGCAGGTAGTGAACACTCCCGTTTCAGTGACCATGCTGGTTCCAGATATGTAGAACTGGGTAATCTCAAATCCGTCTGCAAATATCTAGAAATTCTAGACAAAATATGGCAAAGATCTTTTTGAATGACTAGCTAGCTTTGAGAGAAAGAGGAAACCCCATAGCTCTAGAAACTTGGATTTTAATGCCCACAAGGCGATAGGCTATGAGGCCATGAGCTGATGAAAAAGAGCTGGAACTGAAGCTGGAACTAAGCTCCTCCCTAAACCCACATGCTCAGATGGTTATACCCTCAGTGACAGAGTGGACTAGGAAAATCTGCATTGGCACAGAAGAGAACAGGAAGCTTGACTATTTTGGGGTGGGAAAAAAGAAATCCCTTCTCCCTCTGTTCTACCAAAATTCATAACCACACTGTATGTTTGACCTGAGTTTTGGGTAGTGAGTTTATACTATCCATATGGTTTGGCCGTTGCCAAGCCAAAAATTTTTTTAATAAAGATTGTCCCCAGACTGAGGATACAAAGAGCTAGGAGTCTTTGTAGGATGAACGCAAAGATGTTCTGAAAGGGCAGTGTTTTCCCAACTTGGGAGGTAAAAGATTTGTACAGTGGAGACAACAAAAAATCAAGCTAGACCCCTAAGATCTTTAGATAATTGAATGGCAAAATTAATATTTTTATAATGAAAATTAATATTTTGAAAATGAAGATTCATATTTTGATAATAAAAATTCATATTGTTAATATAAGATGAATATATTTAAGTGACTAAAAATATGAAAGGGTTTAAAACTTATAGAGCAAGATAGCATGAGGAAATAACTGAAATTTGAAAGAATCACATAGAACTTTTAGAAAAATATTGGAAAAAATTTTGTGAATAGTTTGAACAGCAGAATAGACATAGTTGAATACAGAAATAGTCAACTGGAATTTCTGAAGAGAGTTCCAAGAATGCAGAGATAAAGAGATAGAAAAATATATAAGTGATGCTAAGAAGCATGGATGATGGAATGAAAATATATAAACTATGTCTACCAAGAGTTCTCAGAGGGAAAATGTTATAAAAGGAAAAGAAATATTAGAAGAGCTAATAACTTTGAACTTAGTATTGGTAAAAGATATCAATCCTCAATTTCAAGAAACACAATGATTCCTGAAGAAAATAATAATTCCACTTCCAGACAAATCTTATTGAAGATTCAGGATTTCAAAGGCAAGAAAAATATTCGAAGAAACCAGAGAAAAAAAGATGGATTACCTAAAAAGGAATTAAGGTCTGCAAATATCCTGTTTCTCCACCTAGCTTTGCCCATAATGTTTTGCATCTAGAGGCTTTTATTTATTTATGGCTGCTCCCAGACCTTCTCTGGTTGCCATCCTTGGGCTCAATAGTTGTGGTACATGAGCTTAGTTGTCCCGCGGCATGTGGAATCTTCCCGGACCAGGGATTGAACCCGTGTTCCTGGCATTGGCTAAACCACTGGACCACCAGTGAACTCCCCAGCACCTATAGAAAATTTTTGTTTGGGGAGGGTGGGGGGATCTTCCTGTTTTGACTGGGGTCCATTCAAGGCTTACCCACTCTCCCCAGCCAAGGGGTGAGGAAACAAGCTGTTCTTCCAGGTGGGCTGGGTGAGAGGTCAGTGCAGACAGCCCAGCCCTTTCAGACCTGTGGGGTCTAACAGTGGACCAGAGCCCAGCTGGACACCACGATCAGAGTAGCCAAGATGAGAGGGGAGATGTGACCATTGAGGAATTATAAGCTGTTTGCAAATAGGGACTGAGTTTGTCCCCTTCATGGGTGTAACCCTAGGCTTAGCACAGTGCCTGGACATGGTGATGCTTATTAAGGTTGAATTGTGTCATCCCACCTCCCGCCAATTTATATAATGAATCTTTAAACCCCACCCCCAGTACTTCAGAATGCAACTGTGTTTGGACATAGGGCCTTTAGTGAGGCCAGTAGGGTGGGCTCTAATCTACACGACTGATGTCCTTATGAGAGGAAGTAATTAGAACACAACAGAGAGATACCAGAGGCTCACGTGCACAGAGGAAAGACCATGTGTGCTCACAGCAGAAAGACAACCATCTATAATCCAAGGAGAAACAAAACCCTGCTAATATGTTATCTTGGACTTTTAGCTTCTGGGACTGTGAGGAAATAGATCTCTGTTGTGTTCTAATTACTTCCTCTCATAAGGATATCAGTCCTGTAGGATTAGGGCCCACCCTACTGGCCTCATTAAAGGCCCTATGTCCAAACACAGTTGCATTCTAAAGTACTGGGGGTGGGGTTCAGCCCCCTAGTCTTGATGTTTTATTGTGACAGCTGTAGCAAATGCATATATTGCTTCATAGACAACTTCTGAGTCAGTAAAAGAATGTGAAGTCTACTGACCTGTGACTCAGAGGTCAAGGGTAGGCTTTCTAAAGTAGTGCTTCTCACACACTTGGGCACATGCAGATCACCTAGCCTCTTATAAGACTGCAGATTCTGACTCTTCAGCTCCAGGAAGGGGCCTTAGATTCTTTGCGTCTGACAAACCCCCAAGGCAAGTGGCAAGTCCAAAGACCACACTGTGAGCAGTGATGCTGGGAGTCCTGAGGCTTGCCTTTGAAAATTGGGTGATCTTTAATGATTTTAGAGGAAGATAGGGGGCTTAATGAGCTCAATTCAGCAACTTCTCTAAGCACTTTCCAGATGCAAGACCCTGGGCCAGGTCGTGGAGCAGACCCCCGGTGGGCCAGCAGGCTCAGCCCCACCGGGAGGAGGACACGCAAGCCAGCATGTGTCCAAACTGCCAGGCTCTCCTTTGTCTCTGGGAGAGCCCATTTTATTCCAGCGTCGGTACAGAGGATGAGGCTTCCCCATCAGTCATGCAGGGCCGCTGGAAAGACAACTTTTTCATCAAGGCTTCAGGAAAACCAGATGAGTTTTTGAAAAGAGTGGGAGGCAGCTGAGAGTTATTTGTTGACCTTGTAATTCTAAATGGGATTCTCTTTTGTTTTCCTGCCCTTGGGTCGGGATTCTGCGGGGGCATCATTCTCCTCCTGTGCCTGCTTGAGAAGGCAGTCTGCTCATGATCGTGGACAAAATGTCAAGGGTGCCCCCCGCTCCCCACTCGTCTTTTTAATGCACCTTTCTCTCAGCTGAGCAATCAAGACTCCTTTAGGAGGCAAGGGAAGAACAGTTTCTACTGTTCACATGAATAAATAACCTATTCTTCACGTGGCTCTTTTCCCAGTGCCCTGGGGAAACAATTTGTGATGCAAATTAGGTACAAGCCATCGCTGAGAATTACAGAATGATTGAAGTATTATTATTATTATTAATTTATCAATCTATAAATAGCCTCAAAAATATCCAGGTGGCTCGGCCTGAGAGGGATGAGACAGGGTTCCATTTGATCTCATTATCAAACCCTCACCTGCATACAGAACAGGAGGTGGGGATGGTGCGGGCCAGGCCTGAGAGGGGGCCTGCCTGAGATAGCGCAGGGCAGGGCTCTTTGGGGCTAGTGTGGGTGGAAGCTAGGATGTCTCTAAGGAATAATTTACAGAGACTGTTGAGGCTTCTCAGGTGGTTCAGTGCAGCATCCACCTGAGATGTGGGTTCAATCCCTGGGTCAGGAAGATCCTCTGGAGAAGGAAGGGGCAACCCACTCCAGTGGTCTTGCCTGGGAAATCCCATGGACAGAGGAGCCTGGCAGGCTACAGTCCATGGGGTAACAAAGAGTCAGACACGACTGAGCATACAGGCACACACATTGGATGGATCCACTGAGTTTTTGTTTGCTTCTTTCAATAGAAAGGATCCACACTCATGACTTTTGCCTTTCTCCTGTTCCTTCTGATGGTGGGAGGATGGGTACCAGTGTCCCAGCACCAGAAGCCTGAATGTGTGCCCTCCTTCTCCACCACTGGCTCTTTGAAGGAGCAGCTCAGGAGCAGAGCCGCAGCCCCTGGGTGTGTGCAGGCTGCTCTCTCTGGAGCCTAAGGGCCCCTAGGAGAGCACCTCTGGCACCAAATGGCATGGAGCTGAAAAGTCCTTGTTGCTTTTGCTATATTTCATTATATTTTATTTTCTAGCTTTACCGGGCTATAATTGGCATATACATTGTATAAGTTCAAGGTATACAGTGGGCCTCAGCAGTAAAGAATCCGCCTGCAATGCAGGAGACATAAGAGATGTAGGTTCGATCTCTGGGTTGGGAAGATCCCCTGGAGGCGGGCATGGTGACCCACTCCAGTATTCTTGCCTGGAGAACCCCATGGACAGAGGAGCCTGGTGGGTTACCGTCCGTGGGATTGCAAGTAGTCAGACACAACTATAGTGACTGGGCATGCAAGGTATACAGTGTGTTGATTTTATACATTTATATAGTGCAAAATGGTCACCACTACAGCATTAGATGGGGAGATAAGGTCCTACATGTCTTGTGGCCAAAAAAACCTGAAACATAAAACAGAAGCAATATTGTAACAAATTCAATAAAGATTTTAAAAATGGTCCACATAAAAAAGTCTTTAAAAAATTACCATTTCTTTTGTTTTTTTGATGGTGAGAGCATTTAAGAACTATGCTGTTAGTGCCTTAAAGTATGTAATACAGCATTATTGTGTACCGTACGTTAGATGCCCAGAACTTGTTACTCTTATAATTGGAAGTCTGTACCCTTTGACCAGTATCTTTCCATTTCTCCCACCCTCCAGCCCCTGATAACCGCCACTCTACAGGTTTTTAAAAATTCCACATGTATCAATAAGCGACACCATATAGTATTTGTCTTTCTCTGTCTGACTTATTTCTTAAGTGATAGCATAATGCCATCAAGATTCACCCAAATTGTCACAAATGCTAAAGTTTCGTTCTTTCTCATGTCTGAATAATATTACACTGTGTATATGTATATATCTCACATCTTCTTTATCTGTTTATCCTTTGTTGTTTCCATATCTTGGCTATTGTGAATAATTCTGCAGTGAACAAGGAATGTAAATATCTTTTCGAGATCCTGTTTTTTTTTCCTCTGGACACATTGCTGTATTGCTGGGTCGTAGGTCATTCTATTTTTAATGGATTGAGGAATGTCCATACTGTTTTCCATAGCAGCTGTACCAACGTGCACTTCTATCAACAGTGCGCAAGGATTTCCTTTCGTCCACATCTTTATCAACACTGTTAATCTTGTCTTTTTGATGACAGCCATTCTAACAGATATGAAGTGAAGTCTCACTGTGCTTTTGATTTGCATTTCCCTGATTAGTAGTGATGTTGAACAACTTTTCATGTAACTATTTGTCTTTTGTATGAAAGAAAAGACTTGTCAGGAAAAATGTCTATTCAGATCCTCTCCCCATTTTTAAATTGTGCTTTTTTTTTTTTTGCTATTGAGTTGTATGAGATCTTTATACATTTTGGATGTGAATCCTTTATCGTGTATTCATTCTATATGATTTGCAAATACTTTCTCCCATAGATAGCCTTCTTATTTATTTATTTTTGATAATTTTTTTCTGCTGTGCAGAAACTTTTTAGTTTGATGTAGTCTTATTTATTTTTGCTTTTGTTGCTGTGCTTTCGGTGTCATGTCCAAGAAATTTCTGCTGAGTTCAACACCAAGGAGCTTTTCCCTACTCTTTATTCTAGGAGTTTTATAGTTTGGTCTTTACGGTAGAAGTCTTTGATCCATTTTGAGTTTATTTTTGTGAGTGGTGTAAGCTAGAGGTCAAGACAATATTCTTCCCTAGAACCTTTAGGGAGAGAACAGCCCTGTTGACATCTTGACTTTGGACTTGTAGCTTCCAGGACTGAGAGATATTAAAAATCTGTGTTTTTTTTTTTTAATTCTGTTGTTTTAAGCCACTCATTTTGTGTCCTTTTTATGGCATCCCACAGAAACTAGATCATTTGGCTTAGTTCTAAATCTGAATCATAGATCATTTCATGATCTTCATATACTCGTCCATTCATCTCTGCCCTTTTCCCAAGTACAAAGGAGAGCCTCCTGCTCCTGGAATTTGGCGTACTGTACTGTACTGTACTTTGCCCCTGGTCCTTTGCTCCACGAAGTCTCCTTCCCTAGCATGCCCATGTCCACCAAACAAACTCCTGCTTTTATCATTTTGGACAGCTTTAGCCTATTGTCTCGCACTCTTCCCCATCTTTCACAGAGTTAGATATGTTCTTCTCACGAGCTCATATACCTCAGGATACATCTGCCCTGGAACATGTGTAATATTGGATTGGATAGTGATTGTTCACTGGCAGTTTTCCCCCCAACTAGACATTGAGCTCTTTAAGGACAGGGACAACCAGATCTTTTTATCTTTTGTATTCAGAGTAGTGTCTGAAAGATAGGTGCTCAGTGCTTTCGGAGCAAAGATCCTTTGATACCAGGTCACTGGATCATATTTTTGAGACATTGCATTCTAGAATAAGTGACATTTTACACTAAGCTTAGAGGCAGGGAGTGTCAAAATGTGGGATGCCCAGAGTGAAGGCATTGGCAACCCTTGTCTCTGCGCCAACCCTGAAAGAGTGAAGGGAATCAGTGGCTCCCTGATTGAATGCCCCACTGCTTCCAAGGTACTTCTGGATTCCAGAACGTGCTCTGTGCCAGAAGCTCAGGACTGGCCATGCATTACATTATGCAAAGTGTGAGACAGCATTTATACTTTATGGACTGTCCCTGGAGAAAATGGATTTTCCATCCTAGACTCCAATCTGATATTTCCAGGATGGAAGAGAAAAGAATGAATGCCCGGTTGCCAAGAGTTCATTTTAACCCAGACCAGCAGCTTAGTGACGAGTTCAAGTTCACATGCAGATAGTTTGAATCCAACTGGAAACTGAATATGAATAAAAGAGGTATAAGTATGGGACTTCCCTGGTGGTTCAGTGGTGAGGAATCTGCCTTCTGATGCAGGAGACATGGGTTTAATCCTTGGTTGGGGAATTAAGGGGTTTCCCTGGTGCCATCCCTGAGCCATCCCTGGTGGCTCAGATGGTAAAGAATCTGCCTATAATGCAGGAGATGCTGGTTCAATCCCTGGGTCAGGAAGATCCCTTGGAGAAGGGAATGGCTACCCACTCCAGTATTCTTGCCTGGAGAATTCCATGAACAGAAGAACCTGGCAGGATGCAGTACCTGGGGTCTCAAAGAGTTGGACACAACTGAGCAACTAACACTTCCACTTTGTGTTTCACTGGAGAGCCAAGATCCCTCAGTTACAGGGAGCCCACAAACCTCAACTAGAGAGAAGCCCCCTGCACTGCACCAAAAGATCCCACATGCTGCAACTAAGACCCAATGCAGCCCCAAAATAAAATAAATAGAGGAAGTTAAAAAAAAGAAAGAGAGAGGTGTAAGTTTTGGCATCTTTTGCCTTGAATTTGTAATGCCTTCCCAAGTGTTCTCCATGTTACTAACTTCTCTCCTCTTTAGTCAGTTTTCTGTGCTTCTGTTGCTGTTTTAATCATGCCACTCTCTGCCCCCAAATCACTGAAAACTCCTCATTTCACACTGGACAAAGTCCAGTGGCTCATAGCTGGCTCCCCACTCTTTTCTCCTGTTCTTGGGAAAGGACTTCCACTTAAGCTCAGCTCTTGACTTGCTGGTTATTTCTCCAGGTTTCTTTCTCTTTGGGAAGCCTTTTGGTTTCTTGACTAAAGCCATTGCTTCCTTTTTAGGATGTTCATAGAATTTTGTTGTTATAGCCCACTCTACCTCAATACTGATTTCTTTAATGAGAATTTCATCAAGTGTAACTGGAAATGGGGAATAATTTCAGTATAACACAGACATTGTGATGTTTCCTTGTGATTTTTTTCAACATGCTAATTTTTCTAGAAATCAAGGTCATGCTTTCTTGTAGAGAGCACACCTTGGCAATATATGAAGACTTAATGGAAACAGCTAAAAATCTACAGATGAGCCTTGCTTTAGTGCAAATATTGGCTGGAGGAGTGAATGGCCTCAAGCACCACTATCCTTTCCACCATTTGCTGTTTGATGAAGTTGTGCATGTGGGTGAAACTCAAAAGACATTTTTAAAATATATTTATTTACTTATTTTTGTTCATTTATTTGGCTGTGTCAGGTTTTAGTTGCACCATGCAGGATCTTTCAGTACAGTGCATGGACTCCAATTGTGCGCAGGCTCAGTAGTTGCGATGCTCAGGCCCCGTTGCTCCACAGCCTGTGGAATCTCAGTTCCCTGACCACAGATTGAACCTGTGTCCCCTGCATTGCAAGACAGATTCTTAACAACCAGACCACCAGTGAAGTCCCCAATCTGCAAAGACATTTATACCCATGTTAAAATGGGTTGGGGGCTTCCCTAGTAGTCCAGTGGCTAAGACTCTGCACTCCCAACTTGGGGGGGCCTGTGTTCAATTCCTTGTTGGGGAACTGACTGGATCCCACATATTGCAACTAGAGATCCTGAATGTGGCAATGAAGATCGAAGATCTCAAGTACTACAGCTAAGATCAGGCACAGCCAAAATAAATAAATACAAGCAAACAAACAAAAAACCCCCAACCAACCAAGCAACCAAACAAAAAAACTTAATACATTGATAAAGAAGATCACACTCTAAGTCAGATGTTTGGTTCTGATAAAATGATTTCTATTCAAAGCAAATGGCTGAGTGAGTCCAAAAAGGTAGAAATAGTAACACCAACTTCCCTGGATGACCTCCAGATTAAATGAGACAATATATGAGAAAGTACCTAACCTAGGACTTTGTACTTAATCACTCAGTTTCCAGTCACCTACTGACCTCACCCAGTTAAGTTTTCGCTTGAGATATTAGCCTTTTTGTAATTTCTACTTGGCTTTTTAAAGTGGTTTCCAGTCAGACAGCCAGGGTAAATGTGGGGCTCACCTTATGTGGTATTTCCTTTCTCTCAAGGATTACAGTCCTGCTTTACCTCTGTCCAGTTCTTGTAAGTAACTGTTTTGTGTATTTTAAGCAGTTTTATAGTTGTTCATGGTAGGAGGGAAAGTCCAGTGCCAATTACTCTGTTGTGGTCAGAAACAAAAGTCTCCTCTTTTGCATGTACTTAACTTTTAAAATATTTACAGTCATGTGAAATAGACATTATTTTACGTACTTTAAGGGTGAGGAAATTGATTCTGATAAATCACAAATAATATGACCTAGATCACATAACTAATAAGTGGTAGAGTTGTGATTTGAACCCAGATCTTTTTGGTGGTCAAAGTCATGCTTTAACCCCTATATCAGATTTCTAAAAGGGCTTTGGTTAAGAAATTATGTTTATAGGTTCTTTTAGACATTGTGAAGATCTATCTTTATTTTTCGTGCTTAGTTTCTTATGAAGTTTTATTTATATTATTGGCATTTTTAAAAGGAACAGTTTAATAAAGGATCAGGTATAAGTTATTTCATAGGAGAAACAATTTTCTATGGGCCAGGATCATACAACTTCCATGGAGGGAACCTCCAGAGCATTTCTGGCTGATAGATGAACTGTTGAAGTGAGGATGACAGCTGGAGTCCAAAGAATCCAGAATTGAGAGATAACGAGCAGGAAGCAAGTGAAGGTGGGAGCCCTGAAAGTAAACAGACAAAGACAGATGGGACTGGGTGGTCAGAGGAAGACCAGGAGTCTGCTGAGGGAACCGAACGAGAATTCTGCAAGAGCTGGTGAAGCTATGGTCGCTCTAATGAAGCTACAGCAGTAGGTCCAACAGAATCCGAAGTTGAGTGTCCCTGAGAAGGGCCTTAGGTTAGCATCTTTGCACCAAAAGCACCACTACTCCCTCGTGGTGCTGAGACTCCTGTCTGCATCCCCAAATTTAAACCATCTCAAGACTGAATTCATTGTCTCTTCTATGTTACATATAGTTTGCACCCATGGTTTTCAATCCTGGCAGCACATTAGAATAATATAAAGAGCTTTTGAAGGTCTTTAAACATGAACCCTACCCCAGACAGATTAAATCTCTGGGAGTGTAGTCCAGATATTAGTTGCATACTGGAAGACACCTCAATAGAAATTATTTAATCTTAAGAACATGGAGAAAATGGACTTCAAAAAAGACAGTCTCAATGCCCCACATGATGATATTGATTGTTATGATATGCATATCTAACATGCATGTAACTGGAGCCCCAGAAGTAGAAAAGAGAGAGATTGGAAGAAAAAATATTTGAAAAAACAATGACTGAAGAGTTCTCAAATCTAGTGAAAAAAACCTGTAGATCCAAGAAGCTCAGTAGAACTGAATCAGGATAAATACATAGAAAACAATCACACTTAAGTACATTAAAGTAAAAAAGCTGAAACCAAAGAGAAAATGTTAAGGTCATCCAGGGAAAATGCATTTCATATAAAGAACGACAGTAAGAAGACTGAGTATCTTCTCTTCAAAAACAATGGAGGCCAGAAGACAGTGCAACTACTGTCTTTAAAGTTCTGGGGAAGACACCACAATAGCAGCTATCAACACAGAATTATATGTCCAAAGAAAACAGCCTTAACTGTCTGTGAAATAAAAATATTTTCAGAGAAACAAAAGCTAAAAGTCATCAGCAGAAGACCTGCAAAAGAAATGTTAAAGGAAACTTTTTCAAACTGAAGTAAAGTGGCTCCAAATAGGAATTGGGAGCTGGAAAATGCAATGTAGAACCCTCAAAGAAGGGGCTCTCTGGGGTGGTCCAGTGGTTAGTGCCTCATGCTTCCATGGCAGGAGACTTGGCTCCAATCTCTGGTCAGGGAACTAAGATCCCACATGCTGCACGGCCAAAAAAAAAGGAAAAGAAATTTCAAATTTTTCTTTGAAAAAGAAATTAGGTAGGTAAATATAAAAGACTTTTTAAAATGTTTTTTAAAAATATTTTTAAATTTCAATTTATTTAAAAGACAACTCAGAGTTTAAAACAAAATATGACATTGTGTTTTGGGGTTTATAACACATGTAGAAGTAAAAACATATGACAACAGTAGCACAAAGAACAGATCTTTAAAGGGATCTTCCTCCCAGTTGTAAGCTTGTAAGATTTATATATTTACCTGAAGTGGTAAAATTTTGCGCCGAAGAATTGATGCTTTTGAACTGTGGTGTTGGAGAAGACTCTTGAGAGTCCCTTGGACTGCAAGGAGATCCAACCAGTCCATTCTGAAGGAGATCAGCCCTGGGATTTCTTTGGAAGGAATGATGCTAAAGCCGAAACTCCAGTACTTTGGGCACCTCATGCGAAGAGTTAACTCATTGGAAAAGACTCTGATGCTGGGAGGGATTGGGGGCAGGAGGAAAAGGGGACGACAGAGGATGAGATGGCTGGATGGTATCACTGACTCAATGGACGTGAGTCTGGGTGAACTCCGGGAGTTGGTGATGGACAGGGAGGCCTGGCGTGCTTCGATTCATGGGGTTGCAAAGAGTTGGACACGACTGAGCGACTGATCTGAACTGAATTGAAACTGAACTAAGTTAAGAATAACTATTGTAATCTCAAGAGTGATTACTTAAAAAAGTTTATATAAAAAGCCAGTAGTTAAAATTAAATACTAAAAATATGCAACAAACCTAACTACAGTAAAGAGCATCAGAGGAACAAGAAACAGACAGCAAAAATAGGAAACAAATAGCAAGGTGGTGGGCTTAAAACCAGTATTATTAGTAATTGCATGAAATGTTGATAGCTAATTATTTCAATTAAAAGAAGATATTGTCAGGCTATTTGAAAAATAAGATTAAACCAAACATTGTGTGTACAAGATGCACTTTAAATATAAAAATATAGATTGAATGTAAAGGGATGGAAAAAGATAGCATAAAAATAATAATCATAAAAATGGCCATATTAAAGTCAGACAGTGGTTTGAAGGTAAGGAGTATTATCAAAGATGAAAAGAGTCATTTCATAATTATAAAGGTCAATTTATAATAAATACATAGGTTTATGAATCTATTAAGAGAACTTCAAAATCCATGAGGCAAAAACTAAAGGGTAAAACAGACATTATAGTCAGAGAGAGAGGACACAAATTACTGAATTCAGAAATATTAGGAATCAAAGAGGAAATATTTTCTCAGATCCTACAGACATTAGAACAATATAGAGGGCATATTATGAGATTCTTTATGCAAATAAATATAGCAACTTGTAAAGAACTGAGAAAATTTCATGAGAAACATGTGGAATTTATCAAAACTGACACAACAATGTAGAAAATCTGAATGGCCCTATATTTATTAAAGAAATTAATACTCCAGTTCCAGATGGTTTCACTTGTGAATGATATCATACATTTAAGAGATATAATCAATCTTACTCAAATTCCCCTAAAAAATAGAGAAGGGAGTATACCTCAACTTGTTTTATGAGGCCAAAATAGTACTGTTACCAAAACCTGACCAATAAATGGCAAGCAAAGAAAATTACAAACCGATTCCCTCATGAACACAGATGTAAAAATCCTTGACAAAGCATCAGCTAATTTGAATATAATAAAAGAATTATAGATCATAGCCAGGTAGAATCAATTAAAAGAATGTAAAATTGTTTTAACATTTGAATGTCAATCAAATGTTAATATAAAAGAACATACCACATTACCATCTGGATAAATGCAGAAAAGGTATTTGATAAAATTTAGCCCCCATTCCTGATAAATATTCTCAGAACATTGGAAGTGGAAGGTACCATCTTCACTCTAATAAAGTTCATCCGTAACAAACTCGGCTAACGTTATACTTAACGGTGAAAGACTGAATACTTTCCTCCTACGATTCTGAACAAAGCAAAGGTGTTTCTTTTCATCGGTTCCAACAATGACTATACACACGATTTTTGTTGGGTTACATTTACAATGGCTTTAGCAATGGTAGTATGGATAACTCCTGTCTAAATTGCTTTCAGTTCTAGTTTTACTTTTTTTGGCTGTGCTACACTGCATGCAGGATCTTAGTTTCCCAATCAAGGATTGAACCTGCTCTCCCTGCAGTGGAAGCTCCAAGTCTTAGCCACTGGACCACCAAGGGACCTATGGAAGGAAATGGCAACCCACTGCAGCACTTTTGCCTGCGAAATCGCATGGGCAGAGGAGCCTGGTGGGCTACAGTCCATGGGGTCCCAAAGAGTCAGACATGACTGAGTGACTAAGTACACAGCACCACCAAGGGAAGTCAAGTCTAATTTTCTAAAAATTATAGACCATTTAAAAATATATGAATACATCAAATAATTCACGACAAAGTAAATTGCTAATGATAAAGGCATAGTAACTGTAATTCATAATTATAAATAATAATAATAATGATTTAAAAAACCCCAGCAACTGGAAACTCTAACCAACTGACAACAATGCTTACCGTACTCTAGTAGCAGAGGGTGCTTCCAGAAAATTGTGGAAATTACAAATCTCTACCCTTGTGCTTTTTTTTTTCTTTTTGCTAAAGATTGTGTGGCTGCCGGACTTACTAGGAGAATAATGAATAAGTGGCTTCAGTAAATTCCAGTTAATTCAGTAATTCCACGTTAATTTTGGTTTAATGAACTCTAATTTTGGTTTCTACCCATAAATCTTTTAGTTATTACTACTGAGTAGTGTTAAAAGAGTGGTTGAGTGCCAGTTGGAGGGACCTATAAGAATGGAGGATAGTTCAAATTAGTTTAAGACTCACTTTTGTTTGTTTGTTTTGTTTTTGTTTAATTGCTAAGTCATGTCTGACTCTTTTCGACCCCATGGACTGTAGCCTTCCAAGCTCCTCTGTCCATGGAATTCTCCAAGCAAGAATACTGGAGTGGGTTGCTCATTTGGTAGCCCTAAGGGACTCACTGGAGAAAATATTGCTCTGGGAAAGGAGAGGAGACGGGGTGGAGAGGTGCTGTATCAGAATATCCAAGGGGAAATATGTAATTTGAAAACAATGATATATAATTTCTTTTGAATTTAAAATAATATGTTAAAGAAGTGCATGAAATTGTTTTTATGCAAACACAGAATGTATTAAAAGCTATCAAAGCACTGAGCATAAATGAAATTTGTGTAAGAGGAGTGGTGTATTCTTTCCCAAATTTATTTACTTAACTGAATCTGGTTGAAATAGAATGTATGCTCTTGGTTGAGTCTCTTGTCTCAGGTCCATAACCTGTATGTTGTCACCCTGCTTATTTAACTTATATGCAGAGTACATCATGCAAAATGCTGGGCTGGATGAAGCACAAATTGGAATCAAGATTGCCAGGAGAAATATCAATAACCTCAGATATGCAGATGACACCACCCTTATGGCAGAAAGTGAAGAGGAACTAAAAAGCCTCTTGATGAAAGTGAAAGAGGAGAGTGAACAAGCTGGCTTAAAACTCAGCATTCAAAAAGCTAAGACCATGGCATCCAGTCCCATCACTTTATGGCAAATAAATGGCAAAATAATGGTAACAGTGATTTTTTTCAGACTTTATTTTTGGGGGCTCCAAAATCACTGCAGATGGTGACTGCAGCCATGAAATTAAAAGACACTTGCTCCTGGGAAGAAAAGCTATGACCAACCCAGACAGCATTTTAAAAGCCGAGACATTACTTTGCCGACAAAGGTCCATCTAGTCAAAGCTATGGTTTTTCCAGTAGTCGTGTATGGATGTGAGAGTTGGACTATAAAGAAAGCTGAGCGCCGAAGAATTGATGCTTTTGAACTGGGGTGTTGGAGAAGACTCTTGAGAGTCCCTTGGACTGCAAGGAGATCCAACCAGTCAATCCAAAGGAAATCAGTCCTGAATATTCATTGGAAGGACTTATGCTAAAGCTGAAACTCCAATCCTTTGGCCACCTGATGTGAAGAACTGACTCATTGGAAAAGACCCTGATGCTGGGAAAGACTGAAGGCAGGAGGAGAAGGGGACCACAGAGGATGAGATGGTTGGATGGTATCACTAACTCAATGGACATGACTTTGAGTAGACTCTGGGAATTGGTGATGGACAGGGAGGCCTAGCAGGCTGCAGTCCATGGGGTTGCAAAGAGTGGGACATGACTGAATGACTGAACTGAGCTGAACTGAACTTTGGCCACACTGGCATTTTTATTGCTCTTCAAACACCAAGACATGCTCCTGTCTTATCTTGGGGCCTTTGCACTGGCTGCTCTCTCGGCCTGGAATGCCCTTCACTTAAGTTTCATCAAGGTTCACTTCCTCATTTAACCTCTCTTTGTCCAAAAACTCGTTTTCATAATGAACTCTACCATGATCATCTTATTTAATGTGCAAACTGCCCTGCACTCCTTTCCCTTAACTATGGAATGCCCCTATCTTGCTGTTTTTTTTTCTTTTTAATAGCATTTTCTTTCTTTCTCTCTCTCTCCCTTTCATTCTTTTTTAAGGTTTAACAAACATTTAATAAGCATCTATGTAGTCAGGTGCCTGTGGTTAGGCACCATGAAGGGCAAATGTATATAAGACTAGCTCTTGAAGAACTGTAATATAAGTGAAGGAAGAGGCTATCAAACAAATAATTAGTAGCTGCAATATAATATCTTAGCTTGCTTGGGCTACTATAAGAAGGTTCTATAGACTGGATGGCTTAAACAATAGACATTTATTTCTGACAGTTCTGGAGACAGAGAAGTCCAAGATCAAGGTGCTGGCAGATTCAGGTACTGGTGAGAATCTGCTTATTGGATTTTAGACAGAGAGATACACCTTCTATCCTGTGCTCATGTGACCTCTCCCTAAGCACTTATCTTTTTACCATAAACTCTAAAATAAATAATTACTTGTTTGTGTTATTTATTGAGACATGAACCTGTAGAGTGAGGTTTTGAAACTCAGGTCTGTAATAATATTTGGAACGTCTGTTTCCTCTCTGTTTTATACAAGGAAGATAATTTTGAACATTGTAGACCTTTTGGATTGAGCGTAACTAATGTTCCTCCATATTTAATTCGAACTGTTAAAAAAAAACACAAATTAAATAAAACTTCTCAAGACTTCTTCTGTTAGTGTTGCTTATAGCCAGCTCTGGTCCAGTTGGCATTAGGGTTGCAGATTTGTTTGCTTTTTCACTTCTCCTGGTCCCAGTGGAGGGTGCTGTGGTACACCACCCAGATGTCCTCTTCAGTGTAGAGACACTCATTTTCTCAGCTGCTTGGAGTATTAGCTGCAGATAGCTCTCTGGGTCTTGCCTTTAGCCTAAGGGAACTATCTCACCCAGAGGTATACCTCTCTCTAAGCATCCTACATTCACTGACAGGATGAAATGCGGTGCAAAATCATCCTCCACTCATCAGGACAGTCCTGAAGGGCCAGAGCTAAGACCTTCATTGCATCTCCATGATAATTCAATTTCTCTCTCTGCCTAATCTGATTTTTTCTGAAACTCCCTTTCAGTTGTTCTTACAACATTCTCCAACAAAAAACATCTCCATCTCATAGTTCGTTTCCTAAGGAACTCAATCTAAGATATTTAGGACCAGAAGTAGGATTTTGGAACTGGGTTTCTTATTGGATGACTGGCAACGAGGAGCCCATCACTGGTAGATGAGGAGTTTGGAGAGTTTTTGGCAGGCTGTAGCAGGACAATTGGAGAAGGCAATGGCACCCCACTCCAGTACTCTTGCCTGGAAAATCCCATGGGCGGAGGAGCCTGGTAGGCTGCAGTCCATGGGGTCGCTAAGAGTCAGACATGACTGAGCGACTTCACTTTCACTTTTCACTTTCATGCATTGGAGAAATAAATGGCAACCCACTCCAGTGTTCTTGCCTGGAGAATCCCAGGGACGGGGGAGCCTGGTGGGCTGCCATCTATGGGGTAGCACAGAGTCGGACACGACTGAAGTGACTTAGCAGCAGCAGGAGCAGCAGCAGGATAATTAAACTTGTTAACCTTTCACTTATGAATTAGAATAGGATACTGCAATACCACTGATAGAAGAGAGTGCACTGGTGGGAGCAACAATGATAACAATGAGAGAATAAAATTCTGAGTAATAGAGTCTAGGTGGCACAGCATTCTTTATGAGTAACAGAGTTGAATGGATGCCTTGGGACATGACGTGTTGAGAGCCATGGAGATGAGTAATGAAACATGTCTGAAGGGCAAGATAGATGCTTTGACAAGAATATTGTTCAAATAAAGCAAGTAAAAGAGATCAAGGATAGATTATCAGGAGGCTGAAGGCATCTCAGTAAAAAGTCAGGTCCTTGCCCTGTTTCTTCATCTAATCTGGTTTTTAAGCTCAGGGCCCACTGGCTGAAGGAGAAGGAAGGTTCCTGGGAGGAGGAATCCTGCAACCCTACAGCAAGTCCATACGGTAATGAGTCTCCTAGTCCTTTTCCAAAGCAACCTCCGGCAATTTGCTTGGGTAATTTTACTCTGGGGAGAGGAAAATAACCAGACATTTCAAATACTGTTGGGCACAGAGTTCTGTAATCACTGATGGTGTGACTAAAGCATTGTTATGGCCCCCTTGGTAGAATTGAGGCATGTGCATGCGTGCTGAGTCACTTCAGTCGTGTCTAACTCTTTGTGACTCCATGGACTGTAGCCTACTAGGCTCCTCTTTCCATGGGATTCTCCAGGCTAGAATACTGGAGTGAGTTGCCATTTCCTTCTCCATGAGATCTTCTTGACCCAGGGATAGAACCCGCAATTCTTATATCTTCTGCATCGGCAGGTGGGTTCTTTACCATTAGCACCACTGCTGAGATATAGAAGCCAGATAATAAATGGAGTCCTGGTCAGACTCTGTTTCACCATGGTTCCACTGGCCTGAAGACCTACTTTGCAATTATTTCCCAGATTCCTGAACACATATTTGAACTGGACATACTTGGTAGTTGGAAGAATTCCCATATCTGAGCCTAGGAGTATGCAGCAAGAGCTAATATAGTGGAGAAGCTCAGTGGAAACCTCTGAATCTGCATCCTTGCCCCAAAGGTGGTAAAACACAAATCATATTGTATCCTGGGGATAGCAGTATAGATGAGTGTCATGCCCCTTGCAGGTTTCTGCAGCTGCATTGTTGGTGTTTGGGTTTTCATCTAACCTCTCTTGAGAACATCTCCTTCAGCTTCTGATTCTCATGCCCAAATTCCCTGATAGCCCTGGTCAAACGAAAACATTCATATCCTCCCAAGAGTAAACAGGAGGTTTCCTGCATAAAGGTATCTCAAGTCAGTCTTAAAATGAAAAAAGTCTCTCTAAAGGCAAATACATGTGTAGGGTGAAAAGTATATTTTATATATAGACAGTATTTTTCATGATGACACAGAGGATTTCATTCCTAAGACCACAACAGTGTCTCAAAAGTCTCTTTCTCCAATTACGATCTTCCTCTACTTATGATCAAGTTCAATTCAGTTCAGTTGCTCAGTCATGGCCGACTCTTTGGAACCCCATGAATTGCAGCACGCCAGGCCTCCCTGTCCATCACCAACTCCCGGAGTTCACCCAAACTCATGTCCATTGAGTCGGTGATGCCATCCAGCCATCTCATCCTCTGTCGTCCCCTTCTCCTCCTGCCCCCAATCCTTCCCAGCATCAGAGTCTTTTCCAATGAGTCAACTCTTTGCATGAGGTGGCCAAAGTATTGGAGTTTCAGCTTTAGCATCAGTCCTTCCAATGAACACCCAGGGCTGATCTCCTTTAGAATGGACTGGTTAGATCTCCTTGCAGTCTAAGAGACTCTCAAGAGTCTTCTCCAACACCACAGTACAAAAGCATCAATTCTTCAGTGCTCAGCTTTGTTCACAGTCCAACTCTCACATCCATACATGACCACTGGAAAAACCATAACCTTGACTAGACGAACCTTTGTTGGCAAAGTAATGTCTCTGCTTTTGAATATGCTATCTAGGTTGGTCATAACTTTCCTTCCAAGGAGTAAGCATCTTTTAATTTCATGGCTGCAGTCACCATCTGCAGTGATTTTGGAGCCCCCCAAAATAAAGTCTGACACTGTTTCCACTGTTTCCCCATCTATTTCCCATGAAGTGATGGGACCGGATGCCATGATCTTTGTTTTCTGAATGTTGAGCTTTAAACCAACTTTTTCACTCTCCACTTTCACTTTCATCAAGAGACTTTTTAGTTCCTCTTCACTTTCTGCCATAATGGTGGTGTCATCTGCATATCTGAGGTTACTGATATTTCTCCCGGCAATCTTGATTCCAGCTTGTGCTTCATCCAGCCCAGCATTTTGCATGATGTACTCTGCATATAAGTTAAATAAGAAGGGGGACAATATACAGCTTTGACATACTCCTTTTCCTATTTGGAACCAGTCTGTTGGTCCATGTCCAGTTCTAACTGTTGCTTCCTGACCTGCATACAGGTTTCTCAAGAGGCAGATCAGGTGGTCTGGTATTCCCATCTCTTTCAGAATTTTCCCCAGTTTATTATAATCCACATAGTCAAAGGCTTTGGCATAGTCAATAAAGCAGAAATAGATGTTTTTCTGGAACTCTCTTCCTTTTTTGATGATCCAGCGGATGTTGGCAATTTGATCTCTGGTTCCTCTGCCTTTTCTAAAACCAGCTTGAACACCTGGAAGTTCACGGTTCACATATTGCTGAAGCCTGGCTTGGATAATTTTGAGCATTACTTTATAGGTGTGTGAGATGAGTGCAATTGTGCGGTAGTTTGACCATTCTTTGGCATTGCCTTTCTTTGGGATTGGAATGAAAACACCTTTTCCAGTCCTGTGGCCACTGCTGAGTTTTCCAAATTTGCTGGCATATTGAGTTCAGCACTTTCACAGCATCATCTTCCAGAATTTGAAATAGCTCACCTGGAATTCCATCACCTCCACTAGCTTTGTTCATAGTGATGCTTTCTAAGGCCCACTTGACTTCACATTCCAGGATGTCTGGCTCTAGGTGAGTGATCACACCATCGTGATTATCTTGGTCGTGAAGCTCTTTTTTTGTACAGTTCCTCTGTGTATTCTTGCCACCTCTTCTTAATAGCTTCTGCTTCTGTTAGGTCCATACCATTTCTGTACTTTATCGAGTCCATCTTTTAAGTTATGTCCCAATAAATCCATCCTAAGTTGAAAATATCATAAGGCAAAAATGCATTTAATACCCCTAATCTACTGAACATCACAGCTTAGCCCAGCCTATCTTCAGCATGCTCAGAACATTTACTTTAGTCTACAGTTAGGCAAAACTATCTAACACAAAGTCTATTTTATAGTAAAGTGTTGAATATCCCACACCATTTATTGAACACTGTGCTGAACATGAAAAACAGAACAGCTGTGTGAGTCTAGCATGGTTTTAAGTGTGTTGGCTGTTTCCCCTTGTGGTCTTGTGGCTGGTTGGGATTTGTGGCTCACTGCCACTGCCCAGCATCATGAGAGATGATGGGATAGTATACTGTTAGCTGGGAAAAGATCCAAATTCAAAATTCAACGAGTGGTTTCTACCGAATAAGTATCATTTTCCCACGTTGAAAAATCATTAAGTCGAACCATTGGAGGTCAGGGAGCACGTGAAAAGTTTCAGCTTTATATTTACCTACTCAAATGGCCTATTTGAGTGGTTTTTCTAGAACAAAGGGTCTTCTGAAGGTACATTCAAGCTGTTATCTCTTTACAAACCAAATTACTTTGAAGTGGCAATACTTTTCTTTCAGCACCACTTTCACCTCACACAGACTTCTTACATTCCTATTATGTTTTCAGAATCTTAGGGTCATGTTTTAAGGGACCAGTGCTATCTGCAAGAGAACAGGTCTCAAGCAAGTGGCCTCAGAATGGAATATCTCTCCTTTAGCGTAGGCAAGAGAATGTCCTGTAGCCTCCTGGACGGACCTGAACATGAGTGCTGACCACTCCAGAGCCATAGTTTGGGTCTTTCACCATGTTTGTGCCAGTTCGAGGTCAGCTTATAAACTCAGGGTCATGTTAGCCTCCTGTCTCAGGCTAATGACAAGCAGTCTTTCTGGCTGAAAGTACAAGACTGTTTCTGATGCCTCTTAGAAAAGAGGTTGGGATTTTTGAGGATATCGGGGACCTCTCCAAGAGGGTCCTGAGGAGGCCAGCTCTGGGTAGCTGTGGCCAACCACCCAGACAGGAAAGTGACCATCATAAACTCTCATTTTAAAGAGGCTGGATTGTGTGAAGACAGCTGGGCAAAAGCCCACTCTTCAATGTGAGTTTTAAAGCCTTCAGGAGTCCCTCTCCCACTCCAGACTCTGCTAATAGAGGGGGAGACTTGGGAAAGCTGACTCATCCTGGTTAGCTCGGCTTTGCTCTGCCTCCCACTCACTCATAAATTGCTGCACAGACTGTGCTGGATAAATTGACATTAAAAGTTATTAAAGGAACAAATCGACAGTTTAGAAGATGTGCATTCATGGCAGGCATCTGCAGAACTCTGGGAGAGCTGGGGCAGGGCAGAGTGATGTGGTGAGTCATAGAGCTGGGGCCTCACAGCTCTGAAAGCTGGAAGAAATCCCAGTGCTCACAGAGGCCCAGCATGTCCCCTTAAGGAGACCACCTGAAGGAAACCCAGAGGTGACTCAGTATAGCCTTGTCTGTGGTCCTGGGTCTTACTGTGGGTTTATGTGATTATTTGGGTTTTACACAGATGTTTGCTTATTTATATCTTTTAAAAAATAATATTGCTCTTATTTTGGGCAGCCCAGTGGTAATTAATCTTGGTGGGGGTGGGATCCGTCCTGTCTATATGTGGGCATATAGATGTCTAGCTTCCTGTCTGCTCTGGTTCCAAGGGTCCCACACGTCTAGGAGGGTCACTTGCTTCACTTTCTCTTGGGTCACATCCAGCCTGGTGCTTCTCAGCATTCATCTGTTTAACTCTCTTGTTCCCACCTAAGTGTATGGTTTGCTTTTCTTCCCAGATAGGGAACTCCTGCTGTAGGTGAATATTTGGCCTTCCCCACTGTTTTGGGGAATAGGAACTTCCCAGGTGACTTGGTGGTAAAGAATCTGCCTGTCAATGCAGAGGGGACAGGTTTGATCCCTGGGTCAGGAAGATCCCCTGGAGGAGGAAATGGCAATCAACTCCAACATTCTTGCATGTAAAATCCCATGGACAGAGGACCCTGGTAGACTACAGCCCATGGGGTCACAAAGAGTCGGACACACACTGCAGGGAATGAACACATGCACTCCCCAAAGATATATTTTTAAAACCTCATTTTTTAAATTTATTATCTTTGGCTGTGCTGAGTCTTTGTTGATGCACTGGGGCTGCTCTCTAGTTGCAGTGTGCAGGCTTCTCATAGCAGTGGCTTCTCTTGTTCTGGAGCATGGGCTCTAGAGCGTGGGCTCAGTGGCTGTGGCACACAGGCTTAGTTCCTCCATGGGATGTGGAATCTTCCCAGACTAGGAATTGAACCCATGTCCCCTGTATTGACGGGCAGATTCTTAACCACTGGATCATCAGGGAAGTCCTCCCAAAAACATTTTGAATGAGTGACTATGAAGCTGTTTCAAGGGCTGACAACTGGAGGAAGACATTGACTGTTACTCATAATTTGCTGTATGGTGGGAGCAAGATACATGTTAGCATTTAAAAGTCAGCTGATACATGCCTATGACTCAGGTGGTAGGTTGACTCAGGTGGTAGTGCCCGGGTCTTGTAGAAGGCTTCCTTGGGCATTTTTCCAAATAACAGTGGTTGCCAGAGAAATGACCTCTGATAGTATCCGTTAACATTTAATTACACATTTGCTGTATGCCAGACAATGTTCCACGGGCTCTGTGTGCATTAGCTTATTTAATCTCTATAACAAGAGTTTGAGCTAAGTTCTCTTATGATTTTACACATGAGGAAACTAAGGCACATAATAGATATTATGTACCTTGCCCAAGATCACACAGCTAGCAAGTTATGGAACTGGGATTTAAACTCGGACATTCTGGCTCCAAATGGCAACCCACTCCAGTATTCTTGCCTGAAGAATCCCACGGGCAGAGGAGCCTGGTGGACTGCAGTCCACGGGGTTGCAAAGAGTTGGGCATGACTGAGTGACTAACGCTACTGGTTCCAAGAACTGTGCTGTTTAGCAGGACACTGCAGTGCCTCTCAGGAAGGTTTAAACACATGACACCCCACCCCTCCCTCTTACCTATCCACCAAAACTTTAAGTCCCCTTTGAAATAAGTGGCTTACATATAATGACTAGGTCTATGAGACATCCAGCAAATCTTTTCCATCTTTCTTCCCAAGCTCCTTTTTGGCTCTCAGACTTGGTAGAAGACATCCACAGTGAATAAAACTTCTGTCTAGGATTTTGAAAGCAATACTGAGCATTGGAACTGATGACAGTAATTTGGAGTCCACCGAGTTTATTCTGGAGAAATCAAGATAGGGACTGGTTGGAAATGACTTGTGATATGTATGAAAAATCCTAGGAATTATTTTGGTTTGCAGCACTCGTATTAGGTAATGTTCAGGGTGAGCCCTCCCAAGTTTTTCCCACTATGTTTCAAATGTCAGTTTGTATTTTTATGTTCTATTCCCCCAAGAGCTCTGAAGGATGTTTATTGTTTATGGGTTTAAAAGAGTATCTGCCTCTCCTACTGTGAAACCTCTGGATGATTTGAATATTAACCTTTGGTTTACCTGTACCACCGCTGGCTGCTTAAAGTGAGAAAGGGGACCACCTGGATCCAGATCTGGTAACCCGGGAAACTGCTAATCGAGTTGGGACTCAATTTCCTCACCTGTAAGGTGAAGGGAATGAATGAGATGACCTCCAAGGTCCATCCATGGTTCTGAGTACTTTTAGACATGTTTCTGGAAGGCTAAGCTTTCTACACATTTTTCTTACAAGTGTATCAAAACTTTTTATCTTTGGCACTGGGTTCTGGCATAACACCATCTTCAGACAAGCCTTCCAATCTTGGAAAATAGCATTCAGAAAAAGAAGTGATTTAAATTTTCACTCTAGACAAGTTAAAAAAAATTTTTTCCCTAGTCTTACAAGTCATTTTCTTATTACTCCTTTCTGTAATTATTAAGTAGGCAGGGTGCCCAGGAATCAAGTAACTTTTAACTTTAGAGGACTATCCTATAGCTTCATCACATTTCCTGGAACTGCCAATTAGCTTGATTAGATTCAGGTTAATTTTTAAATTCTTAGCAACAGTACTTTTGCTACAGTATTGCACCATCAGTTCAGTTCAGTTCAGTTCAGTCCCTCAGTCATGTCCGGCTCTTTGCGACCCCATGAATCGCAGCACAACAGTACACATATACCATTTGCCTGTCTTACTTTCAGGGTTCATACAGTAGATAGAGGGTTTCCCAGGTGGCTCAGTGAAAAAGAATCCGGCTGCCAGTGCAGGAGACTTGGGTTCAATCCCTAGGTGAGGAAGATCCCCTGGAGAAGGAAATGGCAACCTACCCCAGTATTCTTGCCTGGGAAATCCCGTTGACAGAGGAGCCTGATGGGCTACAGTTCATGGGGTTGCAAAGAGTCAGACACAACTTAGCGACTAAACAACAATGTTGATGGAAGAGTTCAGATGGTCGCTGTCAGTCCTTTCCATATAAAGTTCCCCATTGACAGGGTGATGAGAGCAGTTTTCCTTGGTCAATCTCATTTTCTGGTTGTTCTGCTTGTGTGATGACAAGTTTATTGTTTGTTCTAGATTTTTAATTTCTAAACAAACTGTTGTTATTAGCAATTGCATTAAAACAAGCTGAGGTGGTCTTCGTAGACCTCTACTACATATATCTAGCTTCTACCATACTCTCATGTAAAAGTTTGTGATGCAGTGAACACAATTCTTACATGAAAATGTGGTTAATCTGAAAAGTGATGAGAAAAAACCAATTTCCTGATGCAATCTAAGTAGCAGTTTCCTTTCAAGGACAGCATGCAGGATGTTTGTTGATAAAACGTTTACTCAAGATATGGCAGGCTGGGGACAGATGACCCTGTCCAGTTTCAGATGGTAGTGGGAGATGTATTCAGTGTTGCTGCCCTCATCAGGCACTTGGTTTGCTGGACAGTTGCACAGTGGCCTGTACTGTGGTCTGCAAGATGTGTGAAGCCATACTTACACTCAAGATGTGTGCAGTCAGTCACTGGGAAATATAGGAAATTATGTGATAGGTACACATAAATGTGTGTGGGAAGTAGAGGCTATCTTGCCATGGATAATGCAGGCAGTAGTCTGAATGAGCTTGCATTATCTCTTATTGTATTGTTGAATGACTACAACTATTAATTAAAATTAATTAATTTGGCTGTGCCAGGTTGCAGCACACCAGACCTTCTACCTTCACTGTGGCATGTGAGTTCCTTTAGATTCAGCATGTGGGATCTTTAGTTTTGATATTCAAACTCTTAGTTGTTGTATGTGGGATCTAGTTCTCTTACCAGGGATTGAATCCAGCCCCTCTGCTTTGGGAGCAAGGAGTCTTAGCTACTGAACTACCAGGGAAGTCCCTTAGTTTGTTTTTGATTCACTTGCCTGCTGGCAAAAATCTAAAAAACCGGCAGTCCACGTTTAATGGGAAATTAAGTAATAATTGTCTACTTAAGAAAGTTGATGATGAATATATAACTTTACCCAAAATATTTGTCAATATTTACCATCCACTCTGGGACCCATAGTGTTATTATCAACCGCATGAAAACCAGAAGATACAAATTTCACGAAGAAACATCACATCTGCTTCAAAAGCTAGTGGTTATTTTAAGAAGCCCTTGCCTGGAGAAAACCATAATTTGAAAGGATACATGCACCCCAATGTTTGTTGCAGCACTATTTACAACATCAAGGACATGGAAGTGACCTAAATGTCCATCAACAGAGGAATGGATTTTATATATATATATAAGGTGGGCATCCCAGGTGGCTCAGTGGTAAAGAATCTGCCTGCCAATGCAGGAGACACATTAATCTTAATCTTAATGATTAATCTTAATCTCTGAGTCATGAAGATCCCCTGGAGAAGGAAATGGCAACCCACTCCAGTACTCTTGGCTGGTAAATCCCACGGACAGAGGAGCCTGGCAGGCTGCAGTCCATGGGGTTGCAAAGAGTTGGACACAACTTATCGACTAAACAGTGACAACAACAAATATATAAAAGATAACTAGCAAGAACCTATTGTATAGCACAGGGAATTCTATTTAGTGCTCTGTAGTGACCTATATACCCACTCCAGTACTCTTGCCTGGAGAATCCCATGGACAGAGGAGCCTGGTAGGCTGCAGTCCATGCGGTCGCTAAGAGTCGGACATGACTGAGCGACTTCACTTTCACTTTTCATTTTCACACATTGGAGAAGGAAATGGCAACCCACTCCAGTGTTCTTGCCTGGAGAATCCCAGGAACGGGGGAGCCTGGTGGGCTGCTGTCTATGGCGCTGCACAGAGTCGGACACGACTGAAGTGACTTAGCAGCAGCAGTGACCTATATGGGAATGGAGTCTAGAAAAAAGTGGCTGTATGTATATGAATGGCTGACTCACTTTGCTGTGTAGCAGGAGCTAATGCAACATTGTAAATCACCTAAACTCTAATAAACAATTGATTAAAAAAAGAAGACCACTGAAGATGATGAGCTAACATCAGCAGCTGTAGGTGGTGCTTCTACACATCACTCTGCCAATCATGACTTATCATTTAGATCAAATAACTATTATTCTAAATGAATTTTGCTCATTTTCAATTTCAAATTTTCTTCTTTATTTATGGATAGTGAAATAATAGCTGTTGATATCTTCGGCCAGTATTGGAGGAAATTCATAAACAGTTAAGTAAAGATGGATTCATATTAATGGCATGAGAGTCCTCAAACAAGTCACTTCCAATAGTGTGTGTGTTTTTTCATCTGCTCCATGGTATTAAAATGAAGCTTTTAGAAGTTCATTCTGTTGAAGGGAACATGATTGTTAATGCTATTATAAATTCAGATGTATGTTTAACATTAGAGAAAAATGCTTTATTTTTATGGTGTTAATGACAAATACAAATTGTGGTGGGGCCAAGTAATGTAAGAACAATGCTTTTAGTAAATTAAGATGCTTATGGAGCATAAACATATTTGTGATTGATTGCGATGCACATACATTTTATAATTTCATCCAAATAAGCTATAATATCTTACTAATCAAAACAGAAGATTTAGTTGTCAAAATTTACAAATATTTATACATTATCAGAGTTGTTGTAATTGAGTGACAAAATTTTTGTGGTAAAGTATTTTTGTGTGTGTGTTCATCAAAAAATGATGCATTTGATGAATATGAAACAATATTTTAGATGATCAAACATGCTTTCTCTCTCGGCTGCCAGCTATAAGCCATAGTTCATGTTTGCTCGAACCTTTGAAAACCAACCTGTGTGTTGTACAATGGTACTGAACTTTCTGCAAAAGATTCTGATAAATTTTGTTTGTATTTTGTTCGAAATAAAGTTGAAAGTTTTAAATTACTGTATTCAAAGGTTATGAAATACCAAAAACTTCAGCTTTTGAAAGCTTTTGGTAAAATTTAATTACTGAGGTAGAAAAAAGCTTGTGAATAGGAAGGCATTAAAAATTATCTCTATAAAAGGCAAGAGAAAAACAGAACAGATGAAACAATGAGATCGCAAACTATATTTAAAATTTAATTTTGAATTACTGTAATTGCATCTTGGAATATATTGAACCGTGGGAAGAATCTCTTGATGGAACCTTTACTTTAATTAAACATTTATGTTCGGTTTTAGAATGGAATGATTTTAGAAGGTCTTTGATTTTGCAGCGTCTTCATTTGGTGAAACCTTGAACATAATCATAAATAGAGACCATGTATTTAAGGAGGTTTTTCTTGTAGAAATATTTGTTAAAAATAGAGGCAAAAGATGATTCTTTTCAAAATACTTGAGCTAAAATATTTATATGCTTCAAGGTAAAGAATATTAGAGGATGAATTAAGCATTCTGCATGTCTGAGAAAGAGAGGCTAGCAGAAGTGCTGAGAGGGAAGGCAAAGCCATACCCTGCTGCTGCTGCTAAGTCACGTCAGTTGTGTCTGACTGTGCGACCCCATAGACAGCAGCCCACCAGGCTCCCCTGTCCCTGGGATTCTCCAGGCAAGAACACTGGAGTGGGTTGCCATTGCCTTCTCCAATGCATGAAAGTGAAAAGTGAAAGTGAAGTCCGACTCTTAGTGACCCCATAGACTGCAGCCTACCAGGCTCCTCTGCCCATGGGGTTTTCCAGGCAAGAGTACTGGAGTGGGTCGCCAGTACCTTCTCCGATCCATACCCTGAATTGGAGTCTATTCACATGAGGACTGATATTATCCCTTCCATGGTGCTGACTGCTGCCTTCAGGTAATGATGCCATTTTGGCCTCTCAGCTTTGACCTCTGTTTCTGACAGCTCAGGTACTGAGGAGTGGTGGCAGCCAGGTTAGATTTATTGAAGACAAAACTATGTTGTGTAACCTCTTTGGATCAAGCCCTAGGGTGGCTGACTGACGTGCAAAGAATGGGTTATCTTTTTTACCTGATTATTGAGAACCTTCTCTATCATGAATGTCTCTGGCAGACATGGACCTGGGCCATTAACATCTTCATGCTCTGTAATTATTCTGAAAGATCCACCCACATATCTTAACCTAAGACTTCCCTGTCACCAGTTTTGCAAGTCTCCGAGCAAGCAGCCAATCATCAGGCGTGGCTTATGAATAATTATAGATTTACATCCTAGGCCATTTCTCCTTCCACACAAAGTAGATGACCAGATGTGTCACTTGAAGTTTTGCCCACCAGGATTATTTAATTTATCACTGCTTTCCAGGGCCATCTCTGAGCGTGGTGTGGTGGTGTAGGCTCCACTCTTGCTGGTCCCAGCGTATCACATCAATTCATCTGTAGACAAGGCATGTGCTTTACCTTCTTCTGATAATTGGACATGATGGACTCACCCTGAGGCCATGGGGGTGTAGGAGGTGGTGAAGCCAGGAAGTCAGAGCCAGCTATTGGTATAGTTTGCTTGAACTTTCTGAACCTGCTTAGTTCTGGTTTCATATATATTAATACCACTTTCAGTTAAGAATGGAAAGTTGCCACACATGTCCAATTTGATGGTTTGGTGGATTTAATTCTTGATGGATAATTAAAACATGATGGACACAGCATATGACTGACAATTGAGTTGCACAGTCAACTTGGTATCCCTTGTGTGTGCTAAGTCTCTTCGGTCATGTCCAACTCTTTGTGACCCCATGGACTGTAGCCCACTAGGCTCCTCTGTCCATGGGGATTCTCCAGGCAAGAATACTGGAGTGGGTTGCCATGCCTTCCTCCAGGGGATTTTCCCGATCCAGGGATCAAACCCAAGTCTCCCGCATTACAGGCTGACTCTACTGTCTGAGTTACCAAGGAAGCCCTTGGTGAGTGTAAATCCTCTACCAGATGGTAGTAGCCAGCCATAGGCTGCTTTAATAGTGAAAAGTAGTTGTCAGCAGAGGAGGGCTTGCCAGCTATTCTAATGGAGCTCCACTGACACTTTCCATACTGTTGGTTAAAGCTGCAGAACAACTTGCACCACAACCTGAAAATGCTGCTTGTGCTTATTTTTTAAATAACGTTTCTTCCCTTTAAAAAAATTATTAAAATAGAGTTGACTTACAATGCTTCAGATGTATAGAAAAGTGATTCAGGCATAGTGCTGCTATGAACATTGGGATGCATTTATCTTTTCAAATTAGAGTTTTCATCTTTCTTAGATATATGCCTGGGAGTGGGATTGCTTGATCATATGGTAAGTCTATTGTTACTTTTTAAAGAAAACTTCATAGTGCCTGCACCAATTTCCATTCCCAACAGAAGTGTGGGAGTGTTCCCTTTTCTCCACACCCTCTCCAGCACTTTTATATGTAGACGTATTAATAATGGCCATTCTGACTGGTGTGAGGTGATATCTCATTGTAGTTTTGATTTGCATTACTCTAATAGTTAGCGATGTTGAGCATTTTTCATGTGCCTGTTGGCCATCTGTGTGTCTTCTTTGGAGAAATATCTGTTTAGGTCTTCTACCCACTTTTTGATTTGGTTGTTTGTTTTGATATTAAGCTGTATGAGTTGTTTGTATATTTTGGAAATTAAGCCCTTGTCGGTCACATCATTTGCAAATATTTTCTCCCACTCTGTAGGTTGTCTTTTCATTTTGTTTATGGTTTCCTTTGTTGTGCAAAAGCTTTTAAGTTTAACTAGGTCTCAATTGTTTATTTTTTACTTTTGTTTTCATTACTCTAGGAGACAGATCCAAAAAGATGTTGCTGTGATTTATGTAAAAGAGTGTTCTATGTTTTCCTCTAGGAGTTTCATAGTATCTGGTCTTACATTTATAGGTCTTTAGTCTATTTTGAGCTTTTTTTGTGTGTGTATGGTATTAGAGAATGTTCTAAACTCCATTCTTTTACATTCAGCTGTCCAGTTTTCTTAGCACCACTTATTGAAGAAAGTGGTTTTTTTCCTGCATTGTATATTCTTGCCTCCTTTGTGCTAGAATAGTTGACTGTAAGTGCATGGGTTTATTTCTGGGCACTCTATCCTGTTCCATTGCTCTGTGTGTCTGTTTTTGTGCCAGTACCATACTGTTTTGATTACTGTAACATTGTACAGGACACTTTTTTGATTTCTGCTCCACTCAACATTAGCAGCCTGTAGGTTCCTTGGTAAATGAGCTATAGCAGCACATATCTATATATAGTATATATTGCTTCTCCAAACAAGGGAGGACCACCAAACATTGTTTTTTTCTTTTTAGTAGCTGGGACAGGTGCAGTGACTTGGTTCTTACTGTAGAGGGAAATCCACCCCCTTAACTTCATTTCACTCCACTGAACCCGTGTAGACTTTGCTATCGCAGGCCCATTTAAGTTTTCATGGGGATTATCTTCTGATCTCTGGCATGAAGATGTCTTATTTGGGCATCTAGGGTACTTGACCAGAGAAGGCAATGGCACCCCACTCCACTCCCCACTCTTGCCTGGAAAATCCCACGGGCAGAGGAGCCTGGTAGGCTGCAGTCCATGGGGTCGCTAAGAGTCGGACACAACTGAGCGACTTCACTTTCACTTTTCACTTTCATGCATTGGAGAAGGAAATGGGAACCCACTCCAGTGTTCTTGCCTGGAGAATCCCAGGGACGGGAGCCTGGTGGGCTGCCGTCTATGGGGTTGCACAGAGTCAGACACGACTGAAGTGACTTAGCAGCAGCAGCAGCAGGGTACTTGACATGACCTGTTCACAAGATTAGGTCGTCAGTATAATGAACCAGGATGATGTTCTGTGAGACATCAAGATGATCATAATCCTTTCAGTATCTTTTGGATTCTTCTATATACATATATATAGTTGATATAGTTCTGGTGGGTAAGCAGTAAAGGAAGGACTGATGCTGAAGCTGAAACTCCAATATTTTGGCCACCTGATGTGAAGAAATGACTCATTGGAGAAGACCCTGATGCTGGGAAAGATTGAAGGCAGGAGGAAGAAGGGGCGACAGACAATGAGATGGTTGGATGGCATCATCAACTTGATGGATGAGTTTGAACAAGCTCCAGGAATTGTAAGACCCTGAATCTTACGTCAAAGAACTGTGGCCGTGGCTCACCCACGGACAGGTCTGCCATGAAGGAAGAGGGTGATGTTCATTTTCTGACTAACACTTAAGAACTTGGGCATGATGTCTAAATACATAATTAAAGTTAATCTTGTTGCCATTATCTTATTCATTATAGTGATTTTCTGGTTGCTTTTATGGATCATTGTAAAACTAGTTTTGAATGAGATATGTCTTTTTCGATCTTAATTTTTAAGAGTGCCTATATTCTTCAGTTGCTAAGTAACAAGCCTATAATGTGTTATCACAGTGGTTCTAGCTGAATAATTTCTATAATCACTTAGGAGATTGCCTTAATAGTATAACATCTTAAATGGTGAGAGATGACTAATTCTAGGCTGTTTGGAGAAAACTGACAAGTATTTCCTCAAAGGCAGGAGGTTCATCAGCCAACCAACATAAATTCAGAGCATGCGATGTCTTCCTCACCCACCGCAGCTCTCCTTCACAAGGTTACCACTGCCTTCAGTGTCTCCAGATGGAACAGGCACTCACTAGGAACTTTCTCAAGTTTCAGAGAGCCAAGGAATCCAGAAGGGGAGATTTTTAAAAAAGGAATATTTTTCTCCAGTGACTTGCAAAATTGCATTTATCATAAATGAAGCATGACACAAAGTAAGGCAGTGTTGCTCTAGGTCTGTCAGGGCAGAAGCACAAGCAGAGCTGAGATATGGGCAGACCACAACTGTCCTAATCAAGGGAGCCCTTGATTGGAGGCCCATCGGTGTGACTCCAGATGACCCTCTGTAGCCACACTGGAACAGGTTGCCAGGAGCTCAGAAATCTGTTCACCCGAGTTTGGAACCAACAGGGTGAATGCTGTGAATCTGAGCCTCCAAACACTGGCCGGGTTTGTGTAGTTCTCATGGGCAGAACCTACTCCAGCCCTGACTATCTTACAGAGGCCATGACTCAGGTCAGTGTGAATAAGCTGCACAAGACATGTTTGGGTCTCTCCTCATCAGAAGAAATGTTTATCTTAACCTTTCCTTCCCTTCTGTGACTGACCGATTTCCTTCCTTCACCACTAGACTTTTAGGAAGACCTGTGTTTCTTTCGCTGTCTACAGTGTCTCACCCTCCTTTTCTCTTCATCCCATTGCAGTCTGGGTCCCGACCTTCCTCCCTGAATAATCACTAAACTGCTCTTCCTGTGGTCATTCCTGATGCCCTCAGTGCCAGACTCCCTGTCCTATTTAGGTGCTCAGCCTGAGGGATATGCCTGCATGTTTGGCATGGGGCACAGTCTCCTCCTTGAAGTTTGCTTCTCCAGAGGCCCTCGGCTTCTCTCTCTCTTGATCCTTAGCCCTTTCTTCTCTTACCTCTTTCCTGTCCACCTCTTCCCTCCTTCCTCCCACCAAATCCAGAGTCATCAAGTCCATTCTACTTTGTTCTAGGCACTATGCTAGAGCTTCCCAGGAGGTGCTAGTGGTAAAGAACCTGCCTGCCAATGCAAGAGAGGTAAGAGAGGCAGGTTTGACCCCACTCCAGTACTCTTGCCTGGAAAATCCCACGGACTGAGGAGCCTGGTAGGCCGCAGTCCATGGGGTCTCGAAGAGTCAGACACCACTGATTGACTTCACTTTCACTTTTCACTTTCACACATTGGAGAAGGAAATGGCAACCCACTCCAGTGTTCTTGCCTGGAGAATCCCAGGGACGGGGAAGCCTGGTGGGCTGCCGTCTATGGGGTCACACAGAGTCAGACATGACTGAAGCGACTTAGCAGCAGCAGGAAGATCCCTGGAAGAGGGCATAGCAACCCACTCCAGTATTCTTGCCTGTCCATGGAGACTCCCATTCTCCATGGAGAATCCCATGGACAGAGGAGCCTGGTGGGCTACAGTCCATGGGGTTGCAAAGAGGTGGACATTGCTAAGTGACTTAGCACAGCACACACACGCTAGGGCTGGAAATACAGAGATGAGTAAGACCTAATCCCTAATGCACTGCATATGCTAGAATCTAGAGGCAGCAACACATGAGTAAATGTTAGTATACCAACGGGCAGGTTTGGACAGGGGCATGGTGGGGGCAAGAGTCAGTTCTACATGATGGGGAGGTACAGTAGCCTCTGGAATACTTACAGTGTTGCATGTTCATTAGATGTGAAGGGCTGTCAGAGCTAAGTCATGGCTTTCCAGAAGAAAGTGTGTGTGTGTGTGTGTGCGTGGTGTGTGTGTGTGTGTGTGTGTGCGTGTTATATGCACGTGTGCCCAGAAGCCTTGAGCAGTGGAGGAGCTGTGTGGAGAGAACCTAAACTCTTTCCAAGAAGGAGACCTTATCTTAGTGCTTCAGCTGTAAGTTACCAGGAGACTAGTTAGGGAATCTGGCTTTGCTCCAACCTGCAGATGAGTCATTAATTCTTCGTAGTCCTCCTTTGAACTTTATGTTCAGGCTACCAAATTATTCTTCTGTCTCCAAGGGTGATTTTAAAAATATTTAACAAAGATATCAACACAGGTCAGTCAGAATAAATGATCGAACGTGATTCTGGAGGTCTCTTTCTGTGCCATAAGGTAAATCCTTTAGTTCCTGATCATAGAGATGTGTGTGAGTGTCTGTATGTGTGTACATGTGTGATGGGGGTGTCCTGAGGGAGGGGCTAGGGCAGTTGATAAAGAGAGGAGGAAACGTTTGGGAGTCTTGGGACAGTGCAGTTTCCCAAGGATATGAAAGTACTTCAATATTTTAACACCCTGAATACAGGGACATTACTGACTTCCTCCTGAGACTGCAAATTCTCTGAGGACAGGCCACATCTTAATCAATTTTGTGACCCTAACTCTGAGTGTAGCACTCTGCTTACAGTGAGTGATAAATTCTTACTGACTAGACAGAGGGGAATTAATGATTTAGTTTAGTAGGGCTTCCCTGGTGGCTCAGATGGTAAAGAATCTGCCTGCAATGCAGGAGACCCGGGTTTGATCCCTGGATCGGGAAGATCCCCTGGAGAAGGGAAAAGCTACCTCCTCCAGTATTGCCTGGAGAATTCCATCAATAGAGGAGTCTGGCCGGCTACAGTCCATGGGGTTGCAAAGAGTTGGACTAGCACTTTCACTTTCAATGGTTTAGTAAAATTTGGTGAACGAGTCATGCAGACCAGGTTTTGCCATGACAACAAACAGCCTCCAAATCATAGTGGCTTATTACATAAAGGTTCATTTCTTGTGTATATGACTTGTCTGTTGCAGGTCTCTGGGGCTCCTGCTGCATGTCTTCTCCCTCTGGGACCAGGTTCCTGGGAAACGGGGGTCCCTGCAACAGAGGGCAAAAGGAGAAAGTGACAAAGTGTGTTCTGACTCACTTTCTTAATGAATGAATGAATGAATGGATTTATGTTTATTTTTGGCTGCACTGGGTCTTCTTTGCTCTGTGTGGGCTTTCTCCAGCTATAATGAGTAGGGGGCTACTCTCCCCTGTGGTGCACGGGCTTCTCATTGCAGTGCTTTCTCTTGTTGCAAAGCATGGGCTCTAGGGCGCAGGCTCAGAAGTTGTGACACACCCACTTAATTGCTCTGTGGCATGTGGGATATTCGTGGACCAGGGATCAAACCCTTGTCCCCAGTATGGTCAGGTGGATTCTCAACCACTGGACCACCAGGAAATCCCTGCCCTGAGTCTTAAAGCTCAAGCCAGAAGCTTATGACATGTCACTTCTTCTTGCATTTCATTGGCCAAAGCAAGCCTTATTTGTTGACAATCATTTTATTTAAAATGAAAGACAATGTCATAGGTGTAACATAATTGCTAATTCTGGACCCCAAGATGTGTCAGGGAAACAAAAGGAGATAACCTACAGTCCCTGCTCTGGAGAGGATCGCACTCTGGTAGGAAAATAGGTATGTAAACTGACAGTACAGGAGGAGCAGGCTTTAATGGTCTGGGAAGAGAGGCCTTCTGTAAACTCCATGAGTGGTTTAAGTTCCCTGCCAGCCTGTGCATGTCTGTATCCAATGAGTATTTTTATAGTCACAGTTATCAAGCTTTTCTGGGATTATTTGTTATGCTCTGTGTCTCCTCCCACCCTCCCACTGGGGAGCAAAGATGTTAAGCCAAACACACAATTCTGTTAGGAAGGAATTAGTCTTACTGGTCTGTCTCCTCAGCGTTAGGCTCTTTGTTGTTGTTGTTCCGTCACTAAATCGTGTCTGACTCTTTGTGACCTCATGGACTGCAGCACGAAAGGCTTCCCTATCCTTCACTATCTCCTGGAGTTTGCTCAAATTCACGTCCATTGAGTTGGTGATGCCATTCAACCATCTCATCCTCTGTTGTCCCCTTCTCCTCTTGCCCTCAATCTTTCTCGGCATCAGGGTCTTTTCCAGTAAGTTGGCTTTTCACATCAGGTGGCCAAAGTATTGGAGCTTCAGCTTCAGCATCAGTCCTTCCAATGGACATTCAGGGTTGAGTTCCTTTAGGATTGACTGGTTTGATCTCCTTACTGTCCAAGGGACTCTCAAGAATCTTCTCTAGCACCACAGTTCAGAAGTATCAATTCTTCTGTGTGCAGCCTTCTGTATGGTCCAACTCTCACACCTGTACATGACTACTTGAAAAATCATAGCTTTGGCACAAAATAAATGAATGAGGGGATGAATGAATGAATGAAATAAGACTTCTTAGCTTCTTGAGTCTGGTCTTACTCAGGAGCCTTATCATAATCTTTAGCTCCAGGGTACACTTGCTGCAGTTGGCCACCCATTTCGTTGACTGCTGTTCTACTTTTCCTCTGCTTCTCTTCCTCGCACATGGCTCCTGGGAAGTGGGGATATGGTAACCCATGTTATATCAGCCTTTGTCTGTGTTGCAGGGTTTCTCCACCTCCCATGTTGTCTTGCCTTCCCTCAGTTGAGGCGATTCACACTATAGAGTTTATTCTAAGAAGCATGTGGCAGCTGTAAAATCTGTGTAGCTTTTGTTGTTGTTGTTGTTTATACTGGATTCAATAGTGTCTCCCCCAAATTCATATCCACCAAGAAACTCAGAATGTGACCTTTTAGGAAATATATCCTTTAAAGATGTAATTAGTTAAATTAAGATGAGGTCATACTAAATTAGAGTGGGCCCTAATCCATGAACTTGTGCCCTGAGAAGAAAGAGAAACAGAGACACTGAGACACACACAAGGTGTGTGTGTCCACACACCTTTCCTGGTGGTCCAGTGGTTGAGAATCCACCTGACCATACTGGGGACAAGGGTTTGATCCCTGGTCCACGAATATCCCACATACCACAGAGCAATTAAGTGGGTGTGTCACATCTTCCGAGCCTGCGCCCTAGAGCCCATGCTCTGCATCAAGAGAAAGCACTGCAATGAGAAGCCCGTGCACCACAGGGGAGAGTAGCCCCCTACTCATAGCTGGAGAAAGCCCACACAGAGCAAAGAAGACCCAGTGCAGCCAAGACACACACACCGTGACAACAGGGCAGAGGTTGGAGTGATATGTCTGCATGCCAAGGAGGGCTGTCGATTGCCTGCAACCCCCAGGAGCTAGGAAGAGGTAAGGAAATATCCTCCCTTTAAGCAGTCATGGACAGCATGGCTCTGCCGACTCGATTTTGGACTTCTGTTTCCCGAAGTGTGAGAGAGTAAATTGCCACTGTTTTAAGTCAGGCAGGTTGCAGTGATTTGTTAAGGCTGTGCTCTCGGTACTCATACATGACGAGGGTGCTTCTCTTCCTTGTGGTTCTTCACACTTCTGCACCTGGACGGTGTTCCAGCCTCCTTTGCTCTGGAAAAGAGAGGAGTGAGGCACAGTTTTACAGTAGTCTTCCACCCAAATGTCCATCCCCTGCTGGCTGTGCTTGCCCAGGATGGCTGTCTTTGTTGCGCTTAGGGCATTTCAGGTCAGGCTGGAGCCAATAAAGAGACAATAAAGAAATCTTCTTAAGTCTCTAGTGGTGAGGCCAGGGGAATGAAGGGTCAAGGGGGAATTCTCTCTTCCAGCCCTGCTCTCTGGAGCCTGTGTAGGTGGTCATGAAATGGTCACGAATATAATAGATGATCTTCTCCAACAAGTCTTGTCATTCTTATAGCTCACCTCTCCCCTCTGCTCTACATCATGCCCACCCCACTCCCAGCTACCATAGCTCCTCAACTACAGAATTGGATCACTCCCCTAATAATGGCACTAGCTCCCGTTTATTCGGAAGTATTGTGTGCCATGCAATCTATTTAATGATTTACATAACTTCTTAAATCCACACAACAGCCTTATGAAGTAGGTAATATTGCCCTCATCTTACAGATGAGGAAATCAAAATCCAGAGAAGTTAAATAACTCACCCAGTATCACATAGCCAGCAAGTTGCAGAGATAAGATTTGAACTTAGATGATGGAATTCCAAAGCCTGTGCTCTTAAGCACCACTTGTAACATAAAGAGCACCATTCAGTCCAATTCAACACACATTCCATAGAGTTACCATAAACAATTTCCAACGTATGGCTATTTTTGAAATACAAAAGGGCAATTTCATATGGTTCAAAAACTAATATATGCCAAGAACACTGGACTAGGTGCTGTGTGTAATCCGTGCAAGGTGCCTGGGACATGTAATTCATTTTTTTTCCCCTTAGGCACCATGCATAGCATCCTTACACATTAGGTGTCATGTGATGAGAATTAGTTCTGGAGTAAAACAGACTTTTATGTGAATCTAGGCCCTGCCACTTGCTGACCCTGTGCTTTTATGTAAAAATTATTTCTTTTCTTTGAATGTCATTTAAACTTCCATCCCCTTTTCCATAAGATAGAGGATGTGGGTACATGCTTAGTTGTTTCAGTTGTGTCCAACTCTTTACGACTCATGGACTGTAGACCACAAGGCTCCTCTGTTCATGAGAGTTCCCAGGCATGAATACTGGAAAGGGTTGCCATTTCCTTCTCCAGGGGATCTTCCCAACCCAGGGATTGAACCTGTATCTCTTGTGTCTCCTGCATTGGTAGGGGGCTTCTTTACCATTGAGCCACCTGGGAAGCCTGAGAATTGAAGACCTTTTCCTAATTAGCTGTGTAACCTTGAGTAATTCACTTACTTCTTCATGCTGCAATTCCCTCTCCTGAGAGAAGGCATTTAACTAGATGATCTCTAGGGCTTTAGCAGTTCTAACATTGACTCTGAACATACAGTCAAGTTTCTGTCTGCCTCAGCTAGGCAAATATTCACAGAGGATTTTGGAGAACTGCTAATTATGTCCTAGGAAAAAATTGAGAAAAGTTGTTCTTTAGCAAATGTTTAGCTCTGGGCTTGTAAATCATGAGTTTCTTTTTCATTGCTGAGTTTGTGTCTAATAGAAGTCTTACCTGCTCTAGGGGACTTATATCCGATGTTTGTTAGGTGTCTCATTTATAAAAAAATGATTTGCAGGCGAGGAACAAATGCTTCCTTTTCAGGAGCAGATGTTGTGGGATGAGGCAAAACATGCTGGCTAACGCCTTGTCATCCAAATTCACAGACATCTCTGGGACTCTGGGCAGCTCTGACACCATTCTAGGGAGGGAACTAAGAGGACACAGCTTCTCAATAAATTAGTCTGTTTATTCAGTTTCTGGTTCTGCAGAATAGAGCTTTGGCCAAATCACAGAGAGGCATCAGCAGGGAGGGGAAAAAAATCACGTTATTTTCTGCTTTAACCAATAGCATTTTCCTTCCCAGGCTCTGCAAAATGGACATGATTTGCTTTGCAGGCTCTTCCAGCTGTTTTGGTTTCTCTCTGGCCTTCTGGTTTTACATGTTCCTGGTTCAGTCAGACTGCTTCAGTTCTGTTTTTTTCCCCCGCCAATCATTTTTCTTTAATTTCTCCTTGCTCTTTACTGCAGTGATATCCAGTAAGCTTTTCCCTTTTTTTCCCACGTCCTCCCACTTTCTAGTATCTCTATCACCCTCTCTTGCTTTCTCTTTCTTCTGCTATGTTCCAAAAGGCTTCTTTGAATTTTGAATATTGATGTCCCTAAAATCAAATGAGAATTTTGGGAGTCATGATCATCTGAGGTAACCACACATAAGGATTTTGCCAGCTACTATTTGCTGTTCCAAGAGAATTTTGTAGCTACGGTCCTGCTCTGTTTTCCTTATGGTATTATGCAGTCTGACTTTTAACTCTGTAAACATG
Source organism: Bos indicus (assembly GCF_029378745.1). Classification (NCBI taxonomy): domain Eukaryota; kingdom Metazoa; phylum Chordata; class Mammalia; order Artiodactyla; family Bovidae; genus Bos; species Bos indicus. Next base: position 28,056,430 of record NC_091771.1, on the reverse strand, counting down.
TTGGGTAAAAGTGGATTTTGGGAAGAAGGGCAAATTCTAGGGCATAACTGAGGTAGAGCAGTTATGAGACCACTCGAGCCTGTGAATGTCATTTGTTTATTGTTGCTTACTCTCTAAGTTATGTCTGACTCTTTGTGACCCCATGGACTGCAGCATGCCAGGCTTCCCTGTCCTTCACTATCTCCTGGAGTTTGCTCAGGCTCATGTCCATTGAGTTGATGATGATGCCATCCAATCATCTCATCCTCTGTCATCCCCCTTCTCCTCTTGCCCTCAATCTTTCTCAGCATAGGATCTTTTCCAATGAGCTGGCTCTTCGCATCAGGTGGTCAAAGTAATGGAGCTTCAGCATCAGACCTTCTAATGAATATTCAGGGTTAATTTCTTTTAGGATCTATTGGTTTGATCTCCTTGATGTCCAAGGGACTCTAAAGAGTCTTCTCCAGCACCAAAGTTTGAAAGCATCAGTTCTTCGATGCTCAGCTTTCTTTGTGGTCCAATTCTCACATCCATGCATGACTACTGGAAGAACCATAATTTTGACTGTATGGACCTTTGTCAGTGAAGTGATGTCTCTGCTTTTTAATACGCTGTCTAGGTTTGTCATTGCTTGCCTTCCAAGGAGCAAGCATCTTTAATTTTGTGGCTGCAGTCACTGTCATTTATTTAGTACACATTTTACCAACCTCCATTGAAGATGCATGTGAAATTTTAAAGCACTGAGCTAAGGACTATAAAGGGAGATACATTACCTTATACACAAAGGTGTCATATGTGGGGCTTTTATAGAGGAGCAGGCAGGAGCAGTAAAAGGAAAAATCTCCACTTACAGCAAGACATGCCCAAGGAGATATCAAGATTAAAGGTTATGCTTCATCATAACTGATTTTAACCAGCTGAAGTAGACCCAAACCCCAAACCTCTACTGGACCCATGTAAAGACTGGACATTAGAAATGGATTTGTGTGAACCCAGCAGGGACAGACCTTTAGATTAATTTCCAGAGTGATTAATTTCCAGAGTGCTGGTTTTCAAGCTTTAATCTCTGTGAACTCCACTTTCTAGATTTATCCCTGACTTTCCGTCTCTCAACTCACTGTTCAGTGAATTTCTTACCTTGTGTGTGCTTCTTTTTGCCTGGCAAGTCAATAAACTGGGCTTTATGGGTTTTATTTTGTTATTTATAGATCTGGTAGTCTTCATTTTATTATTTTCCAGAATATAGGCTGCAGGGAAGCCAACTAATGCTTAACATCTGGCAGCAGCACGCACAAAATTCTGAACAGCAAGAACAACTAAAAGGAAAACAACCAAAGCAAACAATAAACCAACAACAGCAGCAGTAGCATAATTATGGCAAATCTCACTCATTGGACAGGGCCTTGCTGGAAATGAGACCCACAGTAACTTCCCAGCTCGGGTAATTTCTAACTAGGCGTTGGTTTCAACTGGACTAAGCCAGTTTCATCTGTGAAACTGTTCAAAAGCTAGACCTGAGTATTGCTTCTGGGTGTTTGTGTGGCCTCTTTGGTTTCACATTCAAAGTTTCACAGACTGATAAAGAACAAAGGCCATTATTTTTTTTTTTTAAGGCCATCATTTTCACAAAAATTACTTGCCTGCTACTTTTTAATGACTCAGCAGGTATTGCTGCAAGATTTGTTTGTTTGGGTTGTGCATCTTTGACTCTTGTGTACTGATACTTGTTTTGTCTCAGAAGAATCCAGAGCCTGAGTTCATTTTGTTTTGCCGTTTTCTTTAAGAACCTCGGGAGATTTCTAGTTGCAAGTGGTGATCTGCAGCACAACTTTCAAACTCTGAAAATTATTGAAGTCCTGTACATCATTCTTCATGGAAAGAAACAGCTGGCCTTTCCCCCATAAGTGTACTTTCCTCCTACATCAAGATGCTATTATGATTTGTTTTACCCTTTATGGAATATTACTAATGTACTACATATTTGTGAAGGGAATTTATTGAAAATGTAGCAGAATCTATTTGATGTACTCCTTGCTGTAGCCTTAAAGTGGTAGTTTAGTCGCTAAGTCATGTCCCACTCTTTGTGACCCCATGGACTGTAGGTCACTGGGCTCCTCTGTCCATAAGATTTTCTAGGCAAGAATACTGGAGTGGGTTGACATTTCCTCCTCCAGGAGATCTTCCCCAGATCTGGAATAGAACCTGGATCTCCTGCATTGCAGGCAGATTCTTTACCAATCAAGCCACCAGGGAACCCAGTTGGTTTTCTGCCTCTGGCTGTGCCTGTCTTTTAGAGGGTTTGGTCTGTAATATAAAGTATTATATAATGCTTTGCTTGTCCTAAATAAGATGAGCACCCAGTGTCTTTTATGGTGACCTTCCTGGTTCCTCCCTTACTATTATCTTAAAAAGTTAGTAAGTGTTTATATATGCCTACCACCTAGGGCTTTATCCTGGGCATGTATGAAATGTTTGAGTGCATTCCTTCTGACTTCTGGCCATATTCCTCCCTCCCTTCCTTAAACATTTGTTAGCAGGCAGGAGAATGAATGTCAAAGGATCCTTGGAAAATTCAGGACTCAAGTCAAAGCAAAGGCCCCACTCAAGAGTGAATACTAGTGGCATGTTTCCAGAATACAGAGAGCAGGACAGTGTAAGCAGAGTGGTAGGAGTAGGTCATAGGAAGGAGGGGAAACAATAGTGATTTCTCTTCCTTTTAGAGAAACTTTCCCACGAGACATGGTTTTTTGGAGGATCTGTTATCATCAAATATAATTACCACCCCAAACTTTGTGGCTTAAGACAGCAATGATTTATTAGCTCTCAAAATTCTTAGGGCTGGAAATCTGGACAGTTCTCTTGCTTGTCTTGCAGTAAGAATTGAAATAGGCACAAGCACAGAAATTGAAACTGTAATCAGAAATCTTCCAGCAAACAAAAGCCCAGGTCCAGACGGCTTCACAGCTGAATTCTACCAAAAATTTAGAGAAGAGCTAACACCTATCCTACTCAAACTCTTCCAGAAAATTGCAGAGGAAGGTAAACTTCCAAACTCATTCTATGAGGCCACCATCACCCTAATACCAAAACCTGACAAAGATGCCACAAAAAAAGAAAACTACAGGCCAATATCACTGAGGAACATAGATGCAAAAATCCTTAACAAAATTCTAGCAATCAGAATCCAACAACACATTAAAAAGATCATACACCATGGCCAAGTGGGCTTTATCCCAGGGATGCAAGGATTCTTCAATATCCACAAATCAATCAATATAATACACCACATTAACAAATTGAAAAATAAAAACCATATGATTATCTCAATAGATGCAGAGAAAGCCTTTGACAAAATTCAACATCCATTTATGATAAAAACTCGCCAGAAAGCAGGAATAGAAGGAACATACCTCAACATAATAAAAGCTATATATGACAAACCCACAGCAAACATTATCCTCAATGGTGAAAAATTGAAAGCATTTCCTCTAAAGTCAGGAACAAGACAAGGGTGCCCACTCTCACCATTACTATTCAACATAGTTTTGGAAGTTTTGGCCACAGCAGTCAGAGCAGAAAAAGAAATAAAAGGAATCCAAATTAAAAAAAATAAGAAGTAAAACTCTCACTATTTGCAGATGACATGATCCTCTACATAGAAAACCCTAAAGACTCCACCAGAAAATTACTAGAACTAATCAATGACTATAGTAAAGTTGCAGGATATAAAATCAACACACAGAAATCCCTTGCATTCCTATACACTAATAATGAGAAAACAGAAAGAGAAATTAAGGAAACAATTGCATTCACCATTGCAACGGAAAGAATAAAATACTTAGGAATATATCTACCTAAAGAAACTAAAGACCTATATATAGAAAACTATAAAACACTGGTGAAAGAAATCAAAGAGGACACTAATAGATGGAGAAATATACCATGTTCATGGATTGGAAGAATCAATATAGTGAAAATGAGTATACTACCCAAAGCAATTTATAGATTCAATGCAATCCCTATCAAGCTACCAACGGTATTCTTCACAGAGCTAGAACAAATAATTTCACAATTTGTATGGAAATACAAAAAACCTCGAATAGCCAAAGCTATCTTGAGAAAGAAGAATGGAATTGGAGGAATCAACCTGCCTGACTTCAGGCTCTACTACAAAGCCACAGTCATCAACACAGTATGGTACTGGCACAAAGACAGAAATATTGATCAATGGAACAAAATAGAAAGCCCAGAGATAAATCCACACACATATGGACACCTTATCTTTGACAAAGGAGGCAAGACTATACAATGGATTAAAGACAATCTCTTTAACAGGTGGTGCTGGGAAATCTGGTCAACCACTTGTAAAAGAATGAAACTAGAACACTTTCTAACACCATACACAAAAATAAACTCAAAATGGATTAAAGATCTAAACCTAAGACCAGAAACTATAAAACTCCTAGAGGAGAACATAGGCAAAACACTCTCCAACATACATCACAGCAGGATCCTCTATGACCCACCTCCCAGAATATTGGAAATAAAAGCAAAAATAAACAAATGGGACCTAATTAAACTTAAAAGCTTCTGCACAACAAAGGAAACTATAAGCAAGGTGAAAAGACAGCCTTCAGAATGGGAGAAAATAATAGCAAATGAAACATCAGACAAACAACTAATCTCAAAAATATACAAGCAACTCCTACAGCTCAATTCCAGAAAAGTAAATGACCCAATCAAAAAATGGGCCAAAGAACTAAATAGATATTTCTCCAAGGAAGACATACAGATGGCTAACAGACACATGAAAAGATGCTCAACATCACTCATTATCAGAGAAATGCAAATCAAAACCACTATGAGGTACCATTTCATGCCAGTCAGAATGGCTGCGATCCAAAAGTCTACAAACAATAAATGCTGGAGAGGGTGTGGAGAAAAGGAAACCCTCTTATACTGTTGGTGGGAATGCAAACTAGTACGGCCACTATGGAGAACAGTGTGGAGATTCCTTAAAAAACTGAAAATAGAACTGCCTTATGATCCAGCAATCCCACTGCTGGGCATACACACTGAGGAAACCAGAAGGGAAAGAGACACATGTACCCCAATGTTCATTGCAGCACTGTTTATAATAGCCAGGACATGGAAGCAACCTAGATGTCCATCAGCAGATGAATGGATAAGAAAGTTGTGGTACATATACACAATGGAGTATTACTCAGCCATTAAAAAGAATACATTTGAATCAGTTCTAATGAGGTTGGTGAAACTGGAGCCTATTATACAGAGTGAAGTAAGCCAGAAGGAAAAACACCAATACAGTATACTAACGCATATATATGGAATTTAGAAAGATGGTAACAATAACCCTGTATACGAGACAGCAAAAGAGACACTGATGTATAGAACAGTCTTTTGGACTCTGTGGGAGAGGGAGAGGGTGGGATGATTTGGGAGAATGGCATTGAAATATGTATAATATCATATATGAAATGAGTCGCCAGTCCAGGTTCGATGCACGGTACTGGATGCTTGGGGCTGGTGCACTGGGACGACCCAGAGGGATGGTATGGGGAGGGAGGAGGGAGGAGGGTTCAGGATGGGGAACACATGTATACCTGTGGCAGATTCATTTTGATATATGGCGAAACCAATACAATATTGTAAAGTTAAATTAAATAAAATTTAAAAAAGAAAAAAAAAAAAAAGAATTGAAATAGGGCCTGGAGAGTCCAAGGTGGCCTCACTCACCATCAGGAGTTGAAGCTGACTCTATACTGAAATTCTATGCTGGCTCTATTCTCTTTCCCATGACCTCTTGTCCTCCACTAGATTAGAAGAGGCTTGTTCACAGGACAGTGGTCTCACTAGGCTCTGAAATTTGTACAATGTCACTGTCTACTGGTCCAAGCAGGTCCCAAGAACATTCCAGATTCAAGGCCTGGAAAAATAGATTCCACCTTTTAATGGGAAGACCAAAGGGATATAGACCCAGGGAGACATGATTCATTGGGAACCTTTATTAAAACAACCTATCACTGCAGAAGTGGGTCAAAAGAGTGGGGATGAGGGTGGGACTAGGAAGTAGGAGGAGGACAAATTAAGAATTAAAGATGAAGGGCCCCTCTGGTGGCTCAGTGATAAAGAATCACTGAGATAAAGAATCTCCTGCCAATGCAGGAGGCATGGGTTCATTCCCCTGCCTCGGAAGATACCACATGCTGCAGAGCAACGAAGCCCATGTATCACAACTGTTGAGTCTGTGCTCCAGAGCCTGGGAACTTAACTGAGCCTGCGTACTGTAACTGCAGTAGCCTGTGTGCCCTAGAATCCATGCTCTACAACAAGAGGAGCCATTTCAACGAGAAGCTCTTGCATGGCAACTAGCGAGTAGCCCTGGCTCCCCACAACTAGAGAAAAGCCCTCACAGCAACAAAGACCCAGAATAGCCAGGGGGAAAAAAGTTAAGACTTGAAGATGAAGTTTTCCTCGGAATCTTTGTTTTTGTCTTCAGTTATGGAATTATGTGTGTCAGCAAAGGGTAAATTGTCCCCCATGGTTTGTTTCTGAGGATATAGACTTAAAGCCACGTATTAGTGAAGGAAAACATGATAGATGCCTGAAATGAAAATTTGGCATTTAGGGGATAATGTATATATATATATATAAGCAGAAACAATTAGCATGTCAAAGATATGAGGGGAAACACAAGAGTTTATCAAGCAGTTACATTCACATTCGAGGTTATACATACATATTCAAACATATGAAATGCTTTCTGTTGTCAGATAACTTTAATTCTATGGTTGAAAGTTTTAAAGATGGTTTTCTTTTCTATAACCCTGTGATTTAGGTAGGCTTTCACCAAGTTATGGTGTGTGCTTTAACTGGGAGCCATGTGGGTTCTTTAAGTCAAGTCTCTTAGAGTTTTACGAATTTCTTATATATAATCAGGAAACATGTAAATCTTTATTAAAGGAATTGAACCTCAAAGCCATTTTTAGCTGATTTTTTTAAGTTGAATTTTAGAAGTAATTCTTGTAGTACAATTTTTATCCTTTTCATCAGTCTTCAACATTCCCTTTTATCGATTTGCTCTGAAACTAATTTCCATAGTCTTTCCGAATAGTTCCTCTTTTAGTAGATACTGTTATCTTTCTGTTGGAGCCATAGGAACACTGAAGAGGTTGTTGGACTCAAAGACTGGCTTCAGTTTACCTTTTCACATTGCGTGTCTGTTTTCTTTATCTACATGCAAAGTGGGAGAAAGTAAAATGAAGCATGGAAATAAGATGCCACAGAGATCATAGCTGTGTCTTCATTTGCTGCTAGTTTACCCTGAGTTTTTGTTTTTGCATTACTTCCTCATCTTTCTCTTCTCTTAACTTCTTGAGCTGGAATCAGCACGGCCTACATGAAATATAAGCAGCTTAGTCTTTCCTTCCATTGTAGTCAACAACCACATCCTTATAAATTGCTGTAGCTTTAGGTTTTTATAGAAAATTTCCTGGTACACCTATAATCATTTTTAAATTAAAATTTAAAAATTTAAATTTTTATTGAAATGTGATTGAGACCAACAACATTTTTTGACAGTTTGAAAACTAATCTTCAAAGATTTGCATAGTGACTTACACCACATTTAACATATAAACACCATTTTTATTTCTTGAACCAAGACAGCTCAGATAAACGAACAAACACATGAAAAACGAGAAAATAAAAATCACTTACTTAGAGATGATCACTCTTAGCTATGTCCCAAGCTGAGTTATCCTTTTGAGAAGTATTCTTTGTTATTGTTGTTGTTCAGTTGCTAAATTGTGTCTGGCTCTTTGTGACCCCAAGGACTGCAGCTCGCCGGGCTCCTCTGTCCTTCACCGTCTCTTGGAGTTTGCTCAGATTCATGTCCATTGAGTCAGTGATGCTATCCAACCATCTCATCCTTTGCTGCCCCCTTCTCCTTTTGCCTTCAGTCTTTCCCAGCATCAGGGTCTTTTCCAATGAGTAGGCTCTTCTTATCAGGTAGCCAAAGCACTAGAGAACTATTCTAGTATGGTTCTAGATTAGCCTACCTGATCCTTTTCCGCTTACAGTCCCTTCAAATTACTCAGACAGTTGCCCTCTTTACCTTTTAACCAAAGGCAGCAGTGGCTGTTCATCTCGAGTTGCCTTCTCATTCTGCATTGGCAAGGTTTTTTTCTCCAGCTCCCTCTGTGTGGTTGTGGATGATGCTTCTCATCTCCCACTTCTCCAGAGGGAGTCTTGGGTGTAGTCAGCCTCAGCTGAATCTCAGTAAGAGAGTACAAGATCAAAACCCCAAATTGGCCCAGTGCTGAAATACTGAAGTTGCCTGAGAGTGAAGTTATTACTGGGTGCAGCATCTGGTCTTTGAGTCCCAAGGCCACAAGCAGAATGTTACAGTCTCAGAAGCGTAACAGTTTCAGCATTTCATGTAGTAGCTTAAGTTTTCCAGCCTGAACTCAATTAATCTCTAGTCCACTGGGGAGATCACCATGGAAATGCCACAAGTTTCTGCAATGGAGGCAGTATCCTGCCAGTGCAGGAGATGTAAGAGACAGAGGTTTAATCCCTAGGTCGGGAAGTTTCCCTGAGGAGGAAGGCATGGCAACCCATTCCAGTTCTCTTGCCTGGAGAATCACATGGACAGAGGAGCCTGGTGGGCTGCTGTCTGAAGTGTTGCAAATAATTGGACTTGACTGAAGTAACTTGGCATACATGCTCGCACCCTGTACCTGGGGTCAACTTCCACAAACTGTGTCTGTGGGATTAGGAGTTAAGGCTGGGGGCTGGTAGCAGTTCTGGCCTCTTATCCTGAGCCTCCCTTGAGGGGCCCCACAGCCCAGAGCCTGGGAAGTCAGCCTAGCATTTCCTGTCTGCGATACTCTTCAGCCTAGGGTATGCAGAGGAAAAACTCTGGAAGGGAGAAGGGCAGCCCTAGCTTTTCAGGGGAGTTAGGAAATCTCACCAAGGCTCTGTCCCACAGAAAAAACAATCTCAAAAAACAAGGGTGCTTAATAGTTTTTAGTTCTGATTTCTATCTCAGTCATTAGAAATCAAGCTTTAAAAATAAGACCCTATCCACCATGTTTTAATAATCATCACTGGGGCTTAAAGTGATTAATAACAGAAGGCTTTTGTTTAAATATTAAACATTAATGGTTTTGTTCTGCTCTTGAGAACTGGAGGCAGACAGTTGGAAATGAGTTCACAAAAGGCTCTGCCCCTGGGGTCTGGGTTGATGACAAAGGTGACCTTTGAGAGATGGTGCCTGTAATCAGAGGACCCTTCCAGCCCACCGTGGTCCTGGGCAGCACCTTCACCAGGGAAGCATGTGACTTCACAAAAGCCTTTTGCAAGTTTTGTTTCCCAAATGACTGATGAGTCTATTGGAGAGGAATTTTATTGTCACTTGCTTCTTTCGTATGATGTCACATGGCTACACTGAGGCTCAAAAAGCCAAATCCCTTATCTTAATAAGAATAGCTATCAACTGGCACTGAGCTGACATTTTATATGCATTATTCTATTTGAAGTTGATAGTATCCCAAGGGGTATGTAATATTATTCCTATCCTCAATAACCATGAGGATATTGAGTCTTGAAATGTTGAATAACTTTCCAAGTATACCCAGCTTGTAAGAAAGATTTGGAAACCATCCTTGGGTGCGTGCTAACTCTCTTCAGTCGTGTCCGGCTCTTTGCAACCCTATGGACTGTAGCCTGCCAGGCTCCTCTATCCATCGGATTCTCCAGGCAAAAATACTGGAGTGGGTTGCCACGCCCTTTTCCAGGGAATCTTCCTGATCCAGGGATCAAACCCATGTCTCTTGCATCTCCTGCATTGGCAGGCATGTTCTTTACCACTAGCACCACCTGGGAAGCCCCGGAAAGAATCCTTATCTGATTCCGAATAACAGTCTTTTGCTTGCTGTAGCTCACCTAAGTTAATACTATTAAATATCTAGTGCAGCTCTCTTGAGACAAGACTGCCTCCCAGACCTTAGACCGTCTTCTTTTCATTTTTGAGTGATCTGTGTGTCAGGATGACTTCAGAGCATGGAAGTAGAGGCATGAATATAATAGAAGACACTGGCACTGGCTTTTACTGAGTGCTGGACACTGTTCTGAGTACTTTGTGAACATTAAGTTGTTGAAGCTTCACAACAACCCATCAGGTATCCCTGCGCTCAACACCTGAGTCACGGAGATGGTCAGATAACCAGCATGCGGGGGAGCAAGGACCAGGTGGCTGGCACCAGAGTAACCTGTGCTGTTACTCATAGGTGTAGGGCCGCCTGGACTAAAATGGGGAGCGGGGAGACTTCAGAGCAGGATGAAGGCCGGTGGCTATCAAGAGTTCTGCTTGAGCATGTTGTATTTTAGGTGGAGTGTTAGGTGTCTGAATGGAGCTATCGAAAGGGCATTTGGATATTAATGCAGCAAACAGGTGGTGTGTAAAACCCCAGGTAAGATGAAATCACCTCTAGAAAATGTACAGGTGAGAGAAGAGGCCCACAGCCCCTTCCACATCCCAAGGGTGGGCAGAAGAGACAGGGTTGGCAAGGGACCCAAGGACCCCTCTCTTTCTCTTACACCTCACATCCCAGCCCGCAGTGGGACCTGTGGATCCCTGCCACCCCTTTCTGTGCCCTAGAATGAGTCAACAGCAGGGCTCTCTCCTATAGTCTAGAGTCCCAGCTGACAGGATGCTCTGGTCGCCCCACCCCCCTCCAGCCTTCTTGTTTTGGGGTGCAGGCAGGCTCCCCTCAGGGCCTCTGCACAGCTGTTCCCCTGCAGGCAGTGCAATTCCCTAGATGGTCCCAGAGCCCATCCACTGTTTTGTCCACTTCTTGCTCAAATGCTACCTCCTCATAGGGGTCTTTCCTGACCATCTTATCCAAAAGCACACACACCCCTCCTTCCCTACAACCTCCTTTCGTTTCCTTCATAGTCCTCTTTACTACCTACATTATATTACATGCTCACTGACGACCTCTTCTCCGTGATGGTCAATTCTGTGACACTCTGTTAATTCTCTGCTGTGTTCCCAATGCCCAGAAGAGTGCCTGGCCCCATGGGAAACACAACAGATATCTGTGAATGAATGAATGATTGAAAAAAAAAATTAAGAGGCAGTGGTTGAGGAACACAAGGAGAAATGTGCTGTCACTGAAGGAACTGGAGAAAGTGTTTCAAGAAGCAGAATGTCCATCCATATCTGATGGTGATGATGGTCAAAGGGATGCAGTACTGACCTTGGATTTGGGTGCTGGTGGTCCTCCCATTTCACTTTTATTGGTGTGACAGACTCCTCTGCAAGGATGGCCATTGTAGCCTTGAGAGTAACAGCAAAACATTGACACAAACGAGGATGGATAGGCCTCATTAACTTAATGGTTGAATACATTATTTTTTTCGTTTTTTCTTCCAGGTTTATTGAGATATAATTGACATATGGCATTGTGTAAGTTTAGGGTATACAGCATAATGATTTAATTTACATATATCATGGAGTGATTATCACAGTAAGTTTAGCGAATATCTATCATCTCATGTAGCTATAAATTTAAAGAAATAGAAAAAAAATTTTTTTCTTGTGATGAGAACACTTAAGATTTACTCTTTTAGTAGCTTTCATATGTAACTTACAGCACTGTTAGTTATATTTATCATGTTGTACATCACATCCCTAGTACTTATTTACCTGACAAGGTTGAATATATTATGATATTCTTACTATGGAATATTATGCAGCCATCCAAAAAGAGGGAAATGAAAGTGAAAGTTGCTCAGCCATGTCCAACTCTTTACAGCCCCATGGACTGTATAGTCTATGGGATTTTCCAGGTCAGAATACTGGAGTGGTTAGCTGTTCCCTTCTCCAGGGGATCTTCCCAACCCAGGGATTGAACCCAGGTCTCCCACATTGCAGGCAGATTCTTTACCAGCTGAGCCACCAGGGAAGCATAAAACAGGGAGCTCTATAGCATTTTCTGGAAAGATATCCAGATACATAAAATGCAGAAAGTAGTTGGAATTCAGTTTGTAGTATGAAAAACTATTTGTTAGGAAAGATATATATTTACTAAGAAAAAATTGGGATGGATAAACAACAAATTATTTCAGAAATTTTCTCTGTGGGGTTTGATACCTAGGGAGATTTTCACGTCTTATTTATACAGCTGTTTTTTAAGTGGTAGGATTATGGGAATTTTTTTTTCTCTTTGCAATTTGCACAGGTTTCCTAGGTAATTTTAAAGAAAAGAAATCCATAGGCTGATTTTATATCTATTTAAATAAATAGATGAAAAAGAAGTGGAGGGTGAAGGTTGGAGACTCTGAGCCAGACAAGAGCCAGACGTCCCAGAAAGAGAGCTCCAGACATGAGTAGAAAGCTTTCTGCCCATTTGCCCCTGCTCTGAATACTTGAGACGCCTCATACAGCTGGGCTGCTGGACAGCAGTTGTCATGAAGTGTGCTGGTCCTGAGCTCGTCACCGTGCCTCTCCCATAGGGAGAAGTCTGTGGTATGTGCCAGTCAAGAGGCCTATGGAGAGTTTGCCTAGCTTATGCCGAAACTTCATCACTGGCACCGTCACTTATTTTACTTAAACTTTTTTTTTTCTCCCCAAGACACCTAGAGTCTGTGAAGTGCACTGGTGAGAACAGGGCATGCAGATCCAGTTCTCCCTTCTTCAGGGCGCATCATACATCCGGCTTGCTTTGACCGCTGAGCAGAGGGAGGTACTTGGCTTTCTTCCTAGAGATGTCAAAGCAGAGCAAAATCCACGCTATTTCAATAGGTAAGTGAGAGTCAAGGTCATCCTCTAAAACAGAGTTTCTTGGAAACTAGAAACTAGTAAATGACTCCATGGATTATATGTATATGTATATTTTATAATTTTATTTATTTATTTATTTACTTTTGGCTGCTGGCCTCTCTCCAGCTGCAGTGAACTGGGGCTCCTCTCTGCTAATAGTTGTGGTGCATGGGGTTCCCACTGCAGTGGCCTCTCCTGCTGTGGAGCACAGGCTCCAGGGCTCAGGCTCAGTGGCTGTGGTACGTGGGCTCTGCTGTTGTGGTGGATGGGCTTTGTTGCTCTGTGGCGTGTGGGATCCTCCTGGACCAGGGATCAAACCCGCATCCCCTGCATTGGCAGCAGGATTCCCCACCACTGAGCCAAATTAAACTCTACTTCACTAATGGGAATTGATGAAGGATGTTGATGCTTTTCTGTCTTCACTTTGTTCCGGGGTCTGGATGGAAGCTAGCTGTGGGTGTTAGAGACTCAGCAAGATCTCTATCTCTTTTGCAGTCAGAATTCTTCAGAGAGGTGCCCGTATTCTCGTCCCTCCCTCACTTCTCCATCTTCCTCAGCTCCCTGTATTATGACTTTCTTCCCCTGGCTTCTTACTGCCTGTCTCCATCAGCTCCCTTTCCTTGGTCACCCACATGCCAGGAGACTGTCTTGTGTCTTCAGAGCCCAGCCGGGCCCTCCCCGTACAACATGCCCCAGGGCCCCAAGCTCTCACTCACCCTCTGCCTTCACCTGGGTTGTTCCCTTTGCCTGGCTCACCTTTCCCTCATTTCTCTACCTTTTGTGACAAAGTCCACTGTCTCTCCCTTGGAGATTCTTCACTGGCCGCTTCCTCCCACCCTTGAGGACACCGGGGTCTTCCCCAGTCTATTTCCCCACAAGTGTGAGCAGACTGCAGGTACAGAGCTCCCTGTGCAGTGTCATCGTGAAGCTCATGTCCGCCTCTTCCATTGGACTGTGTGCTTCTTCATCCTTAGCTCCTAATACAGTCCTTGGGGTAGGGTAGGTACTCTGCTCGTGGTGGCTGAATAAATGAATGATTCCCATGGGAATATGAAAGGCAAGCCCTGCGATTTTTCTGGGGATTCATTGTCCTGAGGATAAGCATACTAAAGAGCCACATGTGCACAATTCCCCCATCCAGGTACCATCTTGACTCCCCTTCTTCCAAGTTCACACAGAAGGTGGCCCAGGAGTTTTAAATCCCATTCCCAATTCTGTTTCTGACTCACTCTAGCCCTTTAAATTACTCACTTCCTGTCTGTGATGGCATTTGCTCATTTGTAAAACAAGGTGACCTTTGACAAGTAACCACTGAGAGCTTAAAAAAGATTTCAGAGCACCATGAGCTATGTGAATGCTAGATGCTGTGATGAATCAGTGAAGTGAGTGAGTGAACTGCTAAGCTCCCCATTGCATTGCTAACTACCTTATTTGTCAAATTAAAAAGTACTAGAACCACCCCAACAGGAGGAGAGTCTTGATAGTCACTCTTCCTCATGAATAATTTCTTATGAGGAACAGCAAAAATGACACGAAGCCAGGATTCTGGATGAAGGGGAGTTGGGTGGGAGGGGCTCTGTCTCTCTCATTCTAATTCCCACTCTCGGTGTATTTAAGTGTCTGCCTGCGAAGAGAAGGATGCTCAAATTATTATTGCCCGAAGGCGGTGCCTATGAAAGGAAGAGAGTTTATAAACGTTGCTGTGACATTTCCTTCCTAGGGGTGCCGAGTGGATCCAAGGTCGTCGTGGATGTTTACCCCTGATTTCCCCTGCGGGGAGAAGTGTCCACTCCAGTGTCATTTATCGGCATCTTTGCAATCCCCCAGGGTGGAGGAGGGCCTTCCCTCTCTCATCCAGTCAGGCCGGGGTGAGCAGTGAGTGCTGCTGCATCCTTGACCTCCCTCCTGAGTACCTTACAGGTCAGAAATAATTAGCTGATTCAATCCATGGCCAGAGGAGTGAGGCAATGCCAAATGCCAATTAGCCTGGCATCTAAACACGTCACTTCCCAGCAGTCAGGTCTAATGTTGAGACAAGCACTAAAAAATGACAGGCGGTCGGAGGATGAAGGTTCCTTTTTTAGATCGTGATTGGCTTCAGGCCTAAAAGTGAGGACCTTGCTATGTTGGCTTTTCTCTTGTGTTTTCATAATAATATATGGCATGTTGCCCGATATTATGGATTTGAGTTAAGCTTTTTATCTTTCTGGTTGTAGGGGGAAATGGTCGAGTGGGGGTGGGACACTCTTGTCCCTGTGCCCCTTAAAGATGAAGATGGTGGTCTTCTTCCGGTCACCCTGTTGGGTGTTCAGGGGTCCCCTTTGCCCTTACAAGTGTCCTGAAGGCCCTGCGGGTGGAGCGCACGCTGGTGGCAGGGCAGGGTGGGCCAACAACTCACCCTGCAGGGCTTGGTGGGGATGAGGGAGGAACAGCACAGCGTGTGAAGACTGGATGGCCCATGGCTGCAGGTCTGGGTCTGGACCATGTGCAGTTCTCATTCAGGGAAAAGGTTTTCATTCTCTCCTGGGGAGGGCCGGGTGGGCTAAGTGTCTCCTTCCAGTGTTGAAAAAGACCAAAAAGCTATAAAGCTGTATTCAGACATTTCTAAAAAGCTCAAATATTCATATGTAACCAAATATATAAAATATGTATACATAGTGTATAACTGTTTACAGTATGTCTATATGTGTGTGTTGGTGTTATATTTTGTTGTTGTTTAGCTGCTCGGTCATGTCGGACTCTTTTGTGACCCCGTGGACGGTAGCCCTCCAGGCTCCTCTTTCCATGGGATTTCCAGGAAAGAATACTGGGATGGGTAGCCATGCCCTCCCCTCCATGGGATCTTCCCAACCCAGGGACTGAACCTGTGTCTCCTGCATCCCCTGC
Source organism: Bos indicus (assembly GCF_029378745.1). Taxonomy (NCBI): domain Eukaryota; kingdom Metazoa; phylum Chordata; class Mammalia; order Artiodactyla; family Bovidae; genus Bos; species Bos indicus. The sequence continues at coordinate 28,040,715 of NC_091771.1, read as the reverse complement.
ATCAGCAGGCGGCTTCTTTACCACTGAGCCGCCAGGGAAGTACACACACTTACAAGTATTTATACATATTATACATATATTTATATATGTGTGTATATTCTCAAGATAATACCATATCTTGAGGAGCTCTTTCTCTAACCACAGTTTTCCTGGGCACTATGGAAATCACCTCCTTAGTATCTGCTATCAAAGACTATCACATAGGAGAAAAGCAATTCTTTCCAGCTAACGGTAGCCTACATGAAATTAAAACTGGAATAGGCCACTTGAGATTTTTATTCGATTTATATTTCTTTTTAAAAGTTAATTTTTATTAGAGTACATTTGCTTTACAACATTGTGTTAGTTTCTGCTGTACGTCAAAGTGAATCAGCTGTCGGGCTTCCCTGGTGGCTCAACCGTGAAGAAGCTGCCTGCAATGCAGGAAACACAGGAAACTTGGGTTTGACCCTGGGTCAGGAAGATCCCCAGGAGGAGAGCATGGCAACCCACTCCAGTATTCTTGCTTGGAGAATCCCATGAACAGAGAAGCCTGGTGGGCTGCGGTCCATTGGGTCACAAAGGGTCTGACCCGACTGAAACGACTGAGCACCCACGCACCCATACATAGCTCCCCTCCTTTTTGGATTTCCTTCCCATTCAGGTCACCACAGAGCATTGAGTAGAGTTCCCTGTGCTATACAGTAGGTTCTCACTGGTTATCTATTTTATATGTAGTGATCCCAGGGACGGTGGAGCCTGGTGGGCTGCTGTCTGTGGGGTCGCACAGAGTCGGACACGACTGAAGTGACTTAGCAGCAGCAGCAGCAGCAATAGTGTATATACATCAATTCCAATCTCCCAATTCAGCACTCCTCCCCTTACTCCCTTGGTATCCACAGGTTTGTTCTCTACTTCTATGTCTCTGTTTCTGCTTTGCAAATAAGATTGATTTATATTTCATTTTGAAGCTTGTATTATATTAATATCTTGGAAAAGCACTTTCAGTACACTGAATGGCAAGAGCCTGCGTTTGGTCCTCTGGGTTGGTGCTGTGATTACACCTTGGGATGTGTCTACTGACGTATGAAGTGGGTCGGGGGCTAATTAACTCCAAGAGACTACCACCCTCCTCTCATATCCAGTCCAGGCTAAGTGTCTGTATGTTTGTACATTCCACCTTTATGACTACACCCCAGAACACATTGCTGAGTCCGCCACCCCTCCCCTGACAAATATCATACGCTTAAACAACCACAACATACTGAAGCTCCATTAAGCACTAGGGGAAGATGTCAGATCTTCAGAATGTTTAGGGACCTCTGTGATTGGTGACCTTAAAACACTGCCCGTTTACTTACCTTTTGCATTCTATAGGCACAATCCCAGAAGGTTAGTCCCCAAATGTAATCTGTCCCCATATTTAAAGGGCAACTCTTTGTTTTTTTTTTTTTAATTAATTTTATTTTATTTTTAAACCTTACATAATTGTATTAGTTTTGCCAAATATCAAAATGAATCCATCACAGGTATACATGTGTTCCCCATCCTGAACCCTCCTCCCTCCTCCCTCCCCATACCATCCCTCTGGGTCGTCCCAGTGCACCAGCCCCAAGCATCCAGCATCGTGCATTGAACCTGGACTGGCATCTCGTTTCATACATGACATTTCACATGTTTCAATGCCATTCTCCCAAATCTTCCCACCCTCTCCCTCTCCCACAGAGTCCATAAGCCTGTTCTATACATCAGTGTCTCTTTTGTCAGGGCAACTCTTTGCTCTGACAAAATTATCAGCCTCTTAACTTCGTGGATATTCTATCTAAAATTATAATTGTTTCCTAAACTTCAAGTCTGAGCTTCTCAGGTTAATATTTTACATAGCAAGTAAGATCCTTAGACATGGCTATCATATGCTCAAGCACATTATACATTGAATAACTTTGTGAACAAATATGTTAGGAATTGCATATAACTATGGTAGTTTTCGACTATATCCTAGAGTCTATAGATAGTAATCGGTTATGAGATGGGCTGCAGAGCTCAGGAGAAATCCCTGGTGGTTGAATATAGTGAATATATTTCTATATAAACTGTCTCTAAGTTCTTTTGACAGGTAAAGCAACAATTTTTAAGGTGACACAGAGATGTACTCTCACCACCCTCTAAATTTATAGTTTAATGACTTGAAAACACACACACACACACACACACACACCAGGGATAGCAAATAGGTGTCATTCTTTTTTATTTTTTTGGCCTCACAGAGCAGCATGCAGATCTTAGTCCCCCGACCAGGGATTAAACCTGTGCCCCCTGCGATGGAAGCACGGTCTTAACCACTGGACTTCCAGGGAAGTCCCAGTAGGTGTCATTTAGGAATGCCAACTGACTGGTGGAGACCACTCTGAATGCTATATTCCATAGACTTGTGAAGTGGTTAATGGAAAAACATGATAATTGATTACACATCCACTAAGGGCATGGTACAGAGAAGGCAATGGCACCCACTCCAGTACTCTTGCCTGGAAAATCCCATAGACTGAGGAGCCTGGTGGGCTGCAGTCCATGGGGTCGCTAAGAGTCGGACACGACTGAGCGACTTCACTTGCACTTTTCACTTTCATGCATTGGAGAAGGAAATGGCAACCCACTCCAGTGTTCTTGCCTGGAGAATCCCAGGGCCGGGGAGCCTGGTGGGCTGCCGTCTATGGGGTCGCACAGAGTCGGACACGACTGAAGCGACTTAGCACTAGCACTTAGCAAGGGCATGGTGAGTGGCAGGGGCTGAGGGTAATTTTCTGTATAAATACGAGAGCTCTTTTTGTGGGGAGAGGCTAATGTAGATGAAGAATCAAATATCACGTTGACTTGGTGTTGAATCTTTCAGTTGCATTTTTTATTTATTTATTTTACTTTTGGCTGTGCTGGGTCTTTTTTGCTGCATGGGCTTTTCTCTAGTAGTGAGCGGGGGCTACTCTCTAGTCGCAGTGCACAGGCTTTTCACTGAGGTGGCTTCTCTTGTTGCAAAGCGCAGGCTCTAGGGTGCAAGGGCTCAGTAGTTGTGGCTTCTGGGCTTTAGAGCACAGCCTCACCAGTTGTGGCACACGGGCTTAGTTGCTCTGTGTCGTATGGGATCTTCCCAGATCAGGATAGAACTCATGTTCCCTGCATTGGCAGGCAGATTCTTTGCCACTACGCCACCAGGGAAGCCCTTGTCGGATGTATTTTTATTTCATCCGAGCTTGTTAAAACAACTGCAGCAGCTTCAGTACATAGTAATGGCCACCTCAAAACATCAAAAGTTCAACTAGAATTTGTGTAGTGAGTGTAAAACAAGTGACTCAGTTTAAGGCAGGAAATGGGAAAGAAAATTGGTAAGTTCATCATAAGCTAGTTATATATGAAACAATTAAGTTAAATTCATATGCTATCCTTAAACTCACATTTGCCATGTTTCATGATTCCTACTATTAACCAAAACATGTTTCACAAACCTTAACCTTCACAAACACAGAAACTATGCATTTTAATTGGGTAAAGATATGCTTTGTAGTAAAATAATTTTATAAGAGGGCCCTTATCTCTTTGCATTGGATAGCAGGGAAGAAATCTGTGACCTGCGAAGGAAAAGAGAGAAGAGCCAAATATATATTCCTTGAGACCTTTGCCTCAATCTGATTAGTTTGCAAATAGTTTCCTTTTAATTGTTTAGTTCACTAGGCCATAAATTCAGCTTCCTTATCAGCACAGAGCAAGGCATTTTCTAGCACAGCATCCAGAATAAACAAAAGCTCTCTAAACCCAAGTGATTTGCTTCATAGTTTCCCTGTGAGAGAGACTGATAATTAAAGTTGACTCTCTTCTGATTTCCTAGTTCCCCGTTTTCAAGAAGGGCTTGTATTTTTCTATTCCTCCATAGGAAAAGAAAACAAATAACAAGATGCTTTTGGGCAGTGATTCTAAATGCATTTAGAAATTGCATTTGGCTGCTGGTCACACAGGCCTGACTATAGTGACTTAAGCAGATTAGATTATTTTCTCTGTCTTTAGAGAAGGATGGACGTTGGCATGTGCGCAGTGGCTCTGTGCACTGTCAGGGACCTGGGCTCCTCTTGACTCCGTGCTCTTCCATCTTTGGTATGCAGCTTTCCTCTCAAACTTGACTCATGGTGCAAGATACAAAGAGCTTCAACAGCCATTGCGTCTCCATTCCAGGCAGGAAGTAGGAGGAAGAGGGTCTGAGTGTTTTTCTAGAAACCTCCTGAGAAGTTGTAACTAACAGCTTACTGAATTCCAGATGACTCTCCACCTCACCCGTCTCCATGACCCTCGGCCACTGGATCAACTCTGCATTAGCCTGGACACAGTGTGCCAGTGACTCACCTCCCGCCTACCCGCAGTGGCTCTGGTCCCCAAGCTTCATCATTGCCACCCCGGCCCGAGGAGCGGTGAGGCAGCCTGGCACCCATGCTTGTGTGATTGCGAGGAGGGAAGAGTTAGTTTTCCACGGGCGAGGCTTGACTAGGGGAGCGAGAGCTGTCAGATCAACTGGTCTTAGAAGATCTTGGCTGCTGCTCTTGTGAAGTGACTCAGGAGACTGCAGAGCTGGGACTGGAGCCCATTTCCCCAAAGCACTCGGCCTTGTGGAGGAGCCTGGTTACCTGATGAAACTCACCTTTTCTGAGCCTCAGTTCTTTTGTAAACTTCACGGATTGGTTGTGATGAATAAATAATGCAATGAGCATGAGATGTCAACCATACAGTGAATGTGCTGTAAGTGGTCTTAAGAGTATTTTCCACTCCTGGACTTTGATTCTAGAACATGAATTGCTTCTGCCATGGATGAAAGACTGAGCACAGAGGGAGAAGGACAGCTGCAGTGCCTCTGCTGTTGGGAAAGATGCTCTTTCTGTGTTCGGTGCTAAAGCTCTCGTCCTGGCTCCTTTGTCAAAGCTGCAATCAGCCCATCTTCCTGCAAGGATTCAAGGATATTTCACCACACCGGCATTGTAATTCTCTTTTTGTCAGCCTTGCTACAACAGATGATACCTAGGCTGCAGAATTTAGACAGTAAATTAATGGAGGATTAAACATGCAGACTCTGGGATCTCAATTACTACGACTGCAGGGCTCCATGAGCTGGCCTGGCAGATAAAGCTTTCAGCATAGACCCTTGGGGACAGGCCTGCAGCTACCCAATGACTACCCTGTTACCACCTTTGGCTTCTCCAGGTCAGGACATAGAGTGGCCTGGCTAGTGAAGAAGGGTTTTTAGAGTGAGATAATCCAATCTGCATTTGAACACTGGCTCAGTCACTTGCTAGCTGTGTGGCCCTGCAGAAGTCACTGAATACCTCTTCAGCTTAGTTGACTTATTTTTCATCTGGAAAGAAAGTGCTATGGCCCAGCTGTCATGGAACATACATTCAGTAAGCCATAACTACTATTATTATTAAACAGGGTTCATCTTTGCTATACTATCTATATCTATATCTATCTATCTATATATATAAAAGTAGCTTTATTGAGGTTTAATTTCTATACAATAAAAATTAATTCATTTTAAGAGTATGGTTTGAGGAGTTTTGGCAAATGTATATGCATGTAATTGCCACCACAATCAAGACACAGAACCTTTTTATCATCACCCCCCACCCCCTCACTAAACTTTCTTTATAGTCAATTCCTGACTCCTATCCCTGGCCTCAGACAATCAGTGGTTTGCTATCATTATAGCTCTTGCCTTTTTGAGATTACATAAAATGGAATCACATAGTATGGTCTTTTGTGTTGGGCTTATTTCTCCTTGAATAATGTTTTTAAAGTTAATTAGTTATTTATTTGGCAGCACTGGGTCTTTGTTGCCACACGTGGGCTTTTTCTAGTTGCGGTGATGGGATCTACACTCTAGTTGCATTGTGAGGGCTTCTCACTGTAGTGGCTTCTTTTGTTGCGGAGCCTGGGCTCTAAAGTATGCAGGCTTCAGTAGCTGTGGCTAGCGGGCTCAGTAGTTGTGGCTCAAGGGCTCTAGTTGTGGTTCATGGGCTTAGTTGCTGCACGACATGTGGAATCTTCCCAAGTCAGGGATCCAACCTGTGTCCCCTGCATTGACAGGCGGATTCTTAACCACCAGGCAAATCCTTTGAATAACGTTTTTAAGATTTATCAATATGGATATGTTAGTAGTTTTTATTGCTAAATAGAATTTCATTTAACAGTTAATGGACTTTTGGGATAGTTTCAGTTCAGTTCAGTTCAGTCGCTCAGTCATGTCCGAATCTTTGCCACCCCATGGACTGCAGCACGACAGGCCTCTCTGTCCATCACCAACTCCCAGAGTTTACTCAAACTCATGTCCATTGAGTCCGTGATGCCATCCAACAATCTCATCCTCTGTCGTCCCCTTCTCCTCCCGCCTTCAATCTTTCCCAGCATCAGGGTATTTTCCAATGAGTCAGTTCTTTGCATCAGGTGGCCAAAGTATGGAGTTCCAGCTTCAGCATCAGTCCTTCCAATGAATAATCAGGACTGATTGCTTTTAGGATGGACTGGTTGGATCTCCTTGCAGTCCAAGGGACTCTCAAGACTCTTCTGCAACACCACAGTTCAAAACCATCAATTCTTCAGCGTTTCTTTATAGTCCAACTCTCACATCCATACATGACTACTGGAAAAACCATAGCCTTGGCTAGATGGACCTTTATTGGCCAAGTAATGCTTTTTAATATGCTGTCTAGGGTGGTCACAACTTCTCTTCCAAGGAGTAAGTGTCTTTTAATTTCATGGCTGCAGTGACCATCTGCAGTGATTTTAGAGCCCCCAAAATAAAGTCTGTCACTGCTTCCACTGTTTCCCCATCTATTTGCCATGAAGTGATGGGACCAGATACCATGATCTTAGTTTTCTGAATGTTGATGGGGATATCTCATTGTTGTTTTAATTTTTTATTTCTCTGATAACTAGTGATGCCTAAATATCTTTTCATATACTCATTGGCCACTAGTATATATTCTTTCACGAAATGCCCAATTTTGGAGGTCCATTTAAAAACTGGATTCTTTGTCTTCTTATTGTCCTGCTATCATGGGTCTATTTCTGGACTCTCTCTGTTTCTCCATTCTTCTATATGCCTGTGCCTATGCCAGTGTGATACCTACTTAGGTTTATCACAAGTAGGAGGTCAGATAGTGTAAGTATTCTGTTTTTTCTCAAAGTATTTTGGTATTTTTAGGTCCTTTGTATTCACAAATAAATTTTAGGACCAGTTTATGATTTTATACACAATGTCTGCTGGGATTTTGATTGAGATTGAATTGAGTGGATAGGTTAATTTGAAGAGAAATGGCATCTTAATGAGATTGAATCTTCCAATTCACAACATGATATATTTACCCTTTTATTTAGATCTTCTTTAATGTTCCTGGTAATGTTTTATAGTTTTCAATATAAAGATACCATGCAAGTTTGATTAAATGTATTCCTAAGTGGTTTTTTTTTTTTTTTTTTGATGTTTTGATGTCTGATGTTTGATGGGGCTTCCCAGGTGGCACTAATGGTAAAGAACCCGCCTGCCAGTGCAGGAGACCTAAGAGATGCAGGTTCAATCCCTGGGTCAGGAAGATCCCCTGGAGAAGGGCATGGCAACCCACTCCAGTATTCTTGCCTGGAGAATCCCATGGACAGAGGAGCCTGGTGGGCTACAGGCCATGGAGTTGCAAAGAGCTGGAAATAACTGAAGCAACTAAGCATGCATACATAGATTTTCCCCCTAAATTTCATTTCTAGTTATTACTTGCTGGTATATAGAAATGCAATTGATCTTTTCATGTTGACCTCAATGCTTGTGAACTTATTAAATTCATTTTTTAGTTCTAGTAGCAGTTTTGCAGATTCTTTGGGATTTTACATATACATGATATGATTATCTTAAAAATATAGATGATCTAATTTCTTTCCAAACCACATGCTTTTGTTTGCTTTTCTTATCTACTGCATTGACTAGGACTTCCAGTAAGTCACTGAATAGAAGTAAGGGCAGCAGAAAGTTTGCCTTGTTACTGCTCTTAAGCAGAAAGCATTCAATCCTTCATCATTAAGAACAATGTCAGTTGTAGGACTCTCATAAATTCTCTTCCTCAGGTTGAGAAAATTTCCTTCTATTTCTAGTTTGCTTAGAACTTTTATCGTGGATGTGTGTGTGTAATTTTGTCAAATAGATTCTGTGCATCTGTTAAGATAATCATAAGGTTTTCCTACTTTACTGGATTAATATGGTGAATTATATTAATGATTTTCAGTTATTAAACTAATATTGCATTCCTAAAATAAAACTTACTTGATTTTAATGCATTATTCTTTGTGTATATTGAAGAATTCAGTTTGCTAATGTATTTTAGAGCATTTTTGTTTTTATATTCTTGAGTGATATTCTTTTCTTCTCCAAGCCAAGCTTCAACAGTATGTGAACTGAGAACTTCCAGATGTTCAAGCTGGATTTAGAAAAGGCAGAGGAACCAGAGGTCAAATTGCCAACATCCGCTGGATCATCAAAAAAGCAAGAGAGTTCCAGAAAAACATCTACTTCTGCTTTATTGACTATGCTAAAGCCTTTGACTGTGTGGATCACCACAACTGTGGAAAATTCTTAAAGAAATGGGAATACCAGACCACCTGACCTGCCTCCTGAGAAATCTGGAGGTATGCAGGTCAAGAAGCAACAGTTAGAACTGAACATGGAACCACAGACTGGTTCCAAATGGGGAAAGGAATACCTCAAGGCTGTATATTGTCACCCTGCTTATTTAACTTATATGCAGAGTCCATCATGAAAAATGCTGGGCTGGATGAAGCACAAGCTGGAATCAAGATTGCTGACAGAAATATCAATAATTTCAGATATGCGGATGACACAACCCTTATGGCAGAAATCGAAGAAGAACTAAAGAGCCTCTTGATGAAAGTGAACGAAGAGAGTGAAAAAGTTGGCTTAAAACTCAACATTTGGAAAACTAAGATCATGGCATCCTGCCCCATCACTTCATGGCAAATAGATTGGGAAACAGTGGAAGCAGTGACATACTTTATTTTGGGGGGGCTCTAAAATCACTGCAGATGGTGACTGCAGCCATGAAATTAAAAGACGCTTACTCCTTGGAAGAGAAGTTGTGACCACCCTAGACAGCATATTAAAAAGCAGAGACATTACTTTGCCAACAAAGGTCCATCTAGCCAAGGCTATGGTTTTTCCAGTAGTCATGTATGGATATGAGAGTTGGACTATTAAAGAAATGCTGAAGAATTGATGGTTTTGAACTGTGGTGTTGCAGAAGAGTCTTGAGAGTCCCTTGGACTGCAAGGAGATCCAACCAGTCCATCCTAAAGGCTGCCAGTCCTGGGTGTTCATTGGAAGGACTGATGCTGAAGCTGGAACTCCATACTTTGGCCACCTGATGCAAAGAGCTGACTCATTGGAAAAGACCCTGATGCTGGAAAGATTGAAGGCAGGAGGAGAAGGGGACGACAGAGGATGAGATTGTTGGATGGCATCATGGACTTAATGGACATGAGTTTGAGTAAACTCTGGGAGTTGGTGATGGACAGAGAGGCCTGTCATGCTGCAGTCCATGGGGTGGCAAAGAGTCAGATATGACTGAGAGACTGAACTGAACTGTTTTTTTTGTAATAGTAATATAGGTTAATAAAATAAGTTAGGGAGTATGGTAAGTTAAATAAAGTCCTCATGGACTATATCCTGCCAGGATCCTCGTCCATGGAATTCTCCAGGCAAGAATAATGGAATGAGTTGCTGTTCCCTTCTCCAGGGGATCTTCCTAACCCAGGGATCAAACCTGCATTGCCAGGTCTCCTGCATTGCAGGTGGATTCTTTACTGTTTGAGCCACCAGGGAATTCCAAATAAGGTCCTCAAAGATGTGCTAATCCCCAGAATCTCTGATTGTCATCTTAAATATAAGTAGAATTTTGCTAATATGATTAAGTTGATGGAATGAGGAAATTGTCTTGAAATGGGGAAATTGTCTCAGATTATCAAGATTGTCTGTAAATGCAATCATTTAATGTCCTTACAAGTAAGAGGCAGAGGGAGATTTTACACAGATGGAAAGGGAGAAGAGAAGGAGGCAGTGAGACCATAGAGGCATAGACTGGAGTAACAGGGTCACATGCCAAGGAATGCTGAAAGCCACTGGAAGCTGAAGGAGTCCAGGAAAGGGTTCTACATAGAGCCTCTGAGGGAAGCATAGTCCAACTGACACCTTAATTTTGGCCCAGTCACACTATTTGGATTTCTGGCACCCAGAACAGCGAGGAAATAAATTTCTGTTGTTTTAAGCCAGCAAATTTATGTTAAATTGTTGCACCAACCTCAAGACAATGAATACAGGAAGTATTCCCTTCTATATATTCAAAAAGATTTTGTGTAGGATGGGTACTATTTCTTCTTTAAATGTTTATTAGAATTTACCTGTGAAGTTCTCCAGACATACATTTTTTTTTAAAGCAAAGAGTATAAATTATAATTTCAATTTTAAAGAATTAATGTAGAACTATTTAGATTCTCTATTTTATCCTGAATTAGTTTTTGCTGTTTGTGTATTTGAAACACTTTGTCAACTTCATCTATATAGTTGGGTTTGTTGACATAAAGTTATCAGTAATATTTCCTATCATCCTTTTAATTTCTATGAGATATGTGGTGAAGTCCTCTCTTTCATTCCTGATATTGTTAATTTATTTCTTGTCTTTTTGGTTCTTGTTCAGTGTAGGTAGATGTATATCAATTTCATGAATTTTTTCAAAGAACTTGGTTTTAGTTTTATTGATTTTCTCTATTGTTTAATTTTTATTTTTAAACTTATTATTTCTTTTCTTTTCCTTATTTTGGGCTTTACTTATTCTTCTTTTAGCTCTTAAAATGGGAATTTTAGATAATTGATTTTAGGCTTTCCTTCATTTCTGTTATTAACATTTGAAACTATATTTTCCTTTAAGCATTTCTTTCACTAAATTCTGTAAGTTTTAATATCTTATGTTTTCAGTTAAATTTAGCTCTGAATATATTCTAATTTGTTTTGTGATTTATTTCTCTGATCCTTCAATTACTTAGAAATATATTGCTTAATTTCCAAATATATGGATATACCCAGGTGCATTTCTGTTATTAAGTTCTAATTTTATTCTTTTGTGAGCCATAAAACACATGCTATGTGAGTTCAGTCCTTTTATATTTACTGAGATTATTTTTTTTGCCTGGCATATGGTCTATCTTGATGAATGTTTCACAAGCACTTGAAAATACTGCCGTTGTTAGGTGGAACTTCAATAAATCTCAATTTAGTCATGTTGGTTGATAGTTTTGTTCAAATTTTTCATATTTTTACTGATTTTATGTCTACCTGTTCTATCAATTACTGAGAGGAGTGTAAAAATCTTGGCTCAGATTGTTGTCTATTTCAGTTTAGACAGCTCTTGCTTTATGTATCATGCAGTTCTTTTAGTAGGTGTTGTACATGTATGATGGAGAAGGCAATGGTACCCCACTCCAGTACTCTTGCCTGGAAAATCCCATGGACGGAGGAGCCTGGTGGGCTGCAGTCCATGGGGTCGCAAAGAGTCGGACACGACTGAGCGACTTCACTTTCACTTTTCACTTTCATGTATTGGAGGAGGAAATGGCAACCCACTCCAGTATTCTTGCCTGGAGAATCCCAGGGACGGCAGGGCCTGGTGGGCTGCCGTCTATGGGGTCGCACAGAGTCGGACACGACTGAAGCGACTTAGCAGCAGCAGCAGCAGCAGTACATGTATGATTGTTATATCTTAACTTTTTTTTTTCTTTGTCTCTGAAAAGTTTCCTTGTCTTCAAGTCTTTCTTATCTGATATTAATAGAGTCTCTATCTTCCTTATGCTTAGTGTTTGCATGATATGTCATTTTTATTTTACTTTCAATCTATTTGTACCTTTGTATTTTAAATGCTTCTGTGATAGAGCACATACAGCTAAGTGTTGCTTTTTATATGATATAAATATTTCTATCTTTTAATCAGAGTATTTAGTCTATTACATTCAAAGTGATTAATCATGTGGTTGAATTAAGGTCCACTATTTTGTCATTTGTTTTCAATTTGCATCATCTCTTTTTGTTCCTCTGTATCTTCTTGCCTGTCTTCTTTCTTTGTACATGAAATGTTTTTAGTAACATTTTGGTTTAATCTACTGGCTCTTTAGGTATATTTATTTGCATTTAAGGGGGCTTCCCTGATAACTCAGTTGGTAAAGAATCCTCCTGCAATGCAGGAGACCCCAGTTTAATTCCTGGGTCGGGAAGATCTGCTGGAGAAGGGATAGGCTACCCTGTCCAGTATTCTGGCCTGGAGAATTCCATGGACTGTATTTGCATTTAGCACTTGCTCTAGGGATTAAACATGGATCTTTTATTGATCACAGCTTATTTAAATTACAATAGGAAACTTGCCTCAGTACATGGATCCACACACATTTGTGTTTTAATATTCTTTTTGGTTTTTATTTGACGAAATGCTGTTTTTTTTTGATAGCTGCTAGTTACATAACCAGTGGTTGACCTCTTTTAAACATGAACTTACTGAGGCATCTGCCGAGAGAAAGTCTGAGGAGGAAATTAGAACTAGGGGTCAAGTGGTGTGACATCGTACATGTAGATTATAAAAGGCAGAGGGGCTTCAGAGAGGTTGTGGCTGATGGAGAATGGGAGAGAGGAATATTGTTGCAGAAGGTAGGACAGATCTGAGGTTCAGCCATGCGTGAGCTATGGCTTCTGAAAGATAAGGAAAGTTGGAGAGTGGGTGAGTGGGTAATATTTGGAAACTCAGTTGAGGCATTTACTTCTTTTTAAGATTTTTTTATGCAGACCATAAAGACTTTTTAACAGTCTTTACTGAATTTGCTACAATACTGCTTCTGTTTTATGTTTTGACTTTTTTGGTGGTGAGGCATATGGGATCTTATCTCCCCAAACAGAAATCGAACTCACAACTCTCTGCATTGGAAGGCAAAGTCTTAACCACTGAACTGCCAGGGAAGTCCCCGAGACACTTTTAAATTAAGAGATTAAATTAACAAAAAATGTGTTAATATGGAAAAGTATATTTTACTAGCACCTTGACTATATACCTGAGAGTAAGCTGAGCTAGGAAAACCAGTGAAAATTCTTGAAGACATTTTTAGAAAAAAAAAAATAGAAAGAAATGAAATTAAAAAAGAATGAATGGAACTTGAATGCTTCCCATATTTAGAAATCTATTTATTAGCCTTTCTTTAAAGGTGAGAAAAATGACTCTTCATGTTTTTTCATAGTATGTAAATTTAGGGTAAATTGACAAATTCTTTTTCTTGTTATATATATTAAAGAAATTTCCCTGCAAAACACTATCAAGTGAATTGTACTCTACCCTGTTTTTTTTTTTTTATGTTTGTCTCTTCCTGAGGAAATCTTAACTATTGCACCTGTTCTGATTCTCAAAAAAGCATCTTTAATCACCCAACAGATGCGCCAGTGGCAAAGGAAAACATGAGGTCTTGAGCAGCTCATTAGATGAACCCTAGGATAGGATTGGTTACGTTTAATTCCCAAAGCTCTCATATTATATTTCTCTTTAAGGGCTGTTGCAATATAGTTTTTATGAGCTGGAAAGTTGTCATATCTTGGGAAATTTTAATGTTTCATCTTGTCCTTTAATGTGCCTGCCAACGTATTTAAAGAGTTGAGTAAGAATTATATGTATTAGGATGATGAAAATGTTTTAACCACTTTAAATGATTTAAATCATTTTCCATTGGAAATAAATTCAGAAAGATAAAATTAATAAAGAGGCCCAGATATGCTGCCACATGGTATTGACATGGTTGAAATTGGACATGGTGATACTCCAGCATTTAATGGTTGACAGTTGAGTGTAATCAGCTGCCTCACGAAGATTTCCAAGACTCATCAGCCAGTGACACTCAGGGGCTTCATCTCAATATTTCATCATCTGTTGTTCTCACCTGCTGACAGAGGACCTCCTACCCTTGCAAATTCTTCCCAAAGTATGTAAGGGTGTTTCTGGGGGGTTTGTGGTGTGTTCCTGAAGAGCTTCTCCTAAGTTTGCCACGCCTCCTTCTCTTGTATGTCAAAGCCTGACATACAGGGAGGGAAGGGGGAGTGCCGTCTTTCCGCCCATAGCACACTCTGTGTCTTAGTGGAACGCTGGACTCATTGTGCTCTCTGTGTTTTTCAGAGGCTGCAGGGAAGCAGTACTTTTATATTCCTTGCAGTCCTCTCTCTTTCTGGGATGCAGTCCAGGAAGATGAACATGGGATAGTCTGTAGGACAAATACTGCTGTACTCTAAATAGCTGTTCTCAGTTTCTAAGGATTGATTACTTGGCCAAGTGGGATGTTTTCTTGCTTCTTGGCCTTCTAAGGGGGATTTCTACAGAGTTAGGTTCTCTGTTCTGGGAAGGCAGAGACCATACCTGACTTATTCCTCTCTTTGTTGCCACAAAGTAGGCAAATAATAAAAACTTGTTCTCTCTCTGCCTGGGGCTCTTAGGTCTTTCAGCAAAGAGAATTCTTTGGGGGCTGACCCCGCAAGTTTTTCAGAGTTGCCCAAATTTTATCTTACATACAAGCTAGAACCTTCACTAGTTTTAAAATATCTCATAAAGTATCTTATTGTAGTTACTGGGCTAAATTGCCTTCTTCTTAAACAGCTTGGAAATTTTGACAAAATTTCATTGCCCATATTGATATCACTTCAACTCAGGTGTCTATTTATTTCCCTTATTTTGTTTTTGGTTAAAGTATAGACTAATGTGGACGTTTCAATGATGGATCATGATGAAATGATTTCCTTTTGCCTCACTGCTAACAAAATCTATTGGTCTAGAGTTGCCAGAGAAAACACAAAATACTCAGCTAAATTTTAATTTCTAGTAAATATAATGAACAATTTTTTAGTATTATTAAATCTCATACATTTTGGCATCAAATTTAGTCTCAAATTTACCCTAGAGTTTATTTATTGTTTATCTGAAATTCAATTTTAATTCAGTTCAGTTCAGTTGCTCAGTTGTGTCTGACCCCATGGATTGCAGCATGCCAGGCCTCCCTGTCCATCACCTACTTTCAGAACTTACTCAAACTCATGTCCATTGAATTGGTGATACCATCCAGCCATCTCATCCTCCGTCGTCCCCTTCTCCTCCTGCCTTCAATCTTTCCCAGCATCAGGGTCTTCTCCAATGAGTTGGTTCTTTGCATCAGGTGGCCAAAGTATTGGAGTTTTAGCTTCAACATCAGTCCTGCCAATGAATATTCAGGACTGATTTCCTTTAGGATTGACTGATTGCATTTCCTTGCAGTCCAAGGGACTCTCAAGACTCTTCTGCAACACCATAGTTCAAAAGCATCACTTCTTTGGTGCTCAGCTTTCTTTATAGTCCAACTCTCACATCCATACATGACTATTGGAAAAACCATAGCTTTGACTAGATGGACCTTTGTTGGCAAAGTAATGTCTCTGCTTTTTTTTTTTTTTTTTAATTTTTTTAAAAATTGTAATTATCCTTTAATTAAAAATGAAAATAAAAAAAAACAAAAAAAGAATGACTCTTTCTGTTACCTGTGAATCCACAGACTTGTGTATAACCCCTACCCCTAAGTCACAGACATTGTATTGTAACTAGTAGTAAGTGTATCTTCTGCCTAAGACTGGTTAATTTGCTTGAGGGTTTTTATAATTGGCCCTGATATTATTGTTCCTTCACCACCACAAACATGCAGACCAGAGACGATACTCATTGGCGATATTGAACCATCTTTATCTGTCTTCCCCATTCACTTCAGTAAACCTTTGGAGAGTGCCTTTCATATGCTAGGTAAAATGTAAGGCTTATTTTGAGTGCAAAGATGAATAAGATGGTCCCTCAAGCAAATGTCTCTGCTTTTTAATATGCTGTCTAGGTTGGTCCTTAACATTTCTTCCAAGGGGCAAGCATCTTTTAACTTCACGGCTGCAGTCACCATCTGCAGTGATTTTAGAGCCCCCCAAAATAAAGACTGTCACTGTTTTCACTGTTTTCCCATCTATTTGCCATGAAGTGATGGGATCAGATGCCATGATCTTAGTTTTCTGAATGTTGAGTTTTATGCCAACTTTTTCACTCTCCTCTTTCACTCTCATCAAGAGGCTTTTTAGTTCTTCTTCACTTTCTGCCATAAGGGTGGTGTCATCTGCATATCTGAGGTTATTGGTATTTCTCCCAGTAATCTTGATTCCAGCTTGTGCTTCATCCAGCCCAGCATTTTTCATGATGTACTCTGCATATAAGTTAAATAAACAGGGTGACAATATACAGCCTTGAGGTACTCCTTTCTCCATTTGGAACCAGTCTGTAGTTCCATGTCCAGTTCTTCTTCTTTTTTTTTAAATTTATTTTAATTGGAGGCTAATTACTCTACAGTATTGTAGTAGTTTTTCCCATACATTCACATGAGTCAGCCATGGGTGGACATGTGTTCCCCATCCTGAACCCCTCTCCCACTTCCCTCCTCATCCCATCCCTCAGGGTCATCCCAGTGCACCAGTCCTGAGCACCCTGTCTCATGCATCGAACCTGGACTGGCAATCTGTTTCACATATAATAATATACATGTTTCAGTGCTATTCTCTCAAATCATCCCACCCTTACCTTCTCCCACAGAATCCAAAAGACTGTTTTATACATCTGTGTCTCTTTTGCTGTCTTTCATACAGGGTTATCATTACCATCTTTCTAAATTCCATATATATGCGTTAGTATACTGTATTGGTGTTTTTCTTTCTGGCTTACTTCACTCTGTATAATAGGCTCCAGTTTCATCCACCTCATTAGAACTGATTCAAATGTATTCTTTTTAATGGCTGATATTCCATTGTCTATATGTACCACAACTTTCTTATCCATTCATTTGCAGATGGACATCTAGGTTGCTTCCATGTCCTGGCTATTATAAACAGTGCTGCGATGAACATTGGGGTACACATGTCTCTTTCAATTCCGGTTTCCTCAGTGTGTATGCTCAGCAGTGGGATTGCTGTGTCATGTGGCAGTTCTATTTCTAGTTTTTAAAGGCATCTCCATACTGTTCTCCATAGTGGCTGTACTAGTTTGCATTCCCACCAACAGTGTAAGAGGGTTCCCTTTTCTCCACACCCTCTTCAGCATTCATTGTTTGTAGACTTTTGGATAGCAGCCATTCTGACCATCATGAGATGGTACCTCATTGTGGTTTTGATTTGCATTTCTCTGATAATGAGTGATATTAAGCATCTTTTCATGTGTTTGTTAGCCATCTGTATGTCTTCTTTGGAGAAATGTCTGTTTAGTTCTTTGGCCCATTTTTTGATTGGGTCATTTATTTTTCTGGAATTGAGCTGCATGAGCTGCTTGTATATTTTTGAGATTAATTCTTTGTCAGTTGCTTCATTTGCTATTATTTTCTCCCATTCTGAAGGCTGTCTTTTCACCTTGCTTATAGTTTCCTTTGTTGTGCAAAAGCTTTTAAGTTTAATTAGGTCCCATTTGTTTATTTTTGCTTTTATTTCCATTACTCTGGGAGGTGGGTCATAGAGGATCCTGCTGTGATGTATGTCGGAGTGTTTTGCCTATGTTTTCCTCTAGGAGTTTTATAGTTTCTGGTCTTATGTTTAGATCTTTAATCCATTTTGAGTTTATTTTTGTGTATGGTGTTAGAAAGTATTCTAGTTTCATTCTTTTACAAGTGGTTGACCAGTTTCCCCAGTTCCACTTGTTAAAGAGATTGTCTTTTCTCCATTGTATACTCTTGCCTCCTTTGTCAAAGATAAGGTGTCCATAGGTGTGTGGATTTATCTCTGGGCTTTCTATTTTGTTCTATTGATCTATATTTCTGTCTTTGTGCCAGTACCATACTGTCTTGATAACTGTGGCTTTGTAGTAGAGCCTGAAGTCAGGCAGGTTGATTCCTCCAATTCCAGTTTTCTTCCTCAAGATTGCTTTGGCTATTCGAGGTTTTTTGTATTTCCATACAAATTGTGAAATTATTTGCTCTAGTTCTCTGAAAAATACCAGTGGTATCTTGATAGGGATTGCATTGAATCTATAGATTGCTTTGGGTACTATACTCATTTTCACTATATTGATTCTTCTGATCCATGAACATGGTATATTTCTCCATCTATTTGTGCCATCTTTGATTTCTTTCTATAAAACATCAGTGTTTTATAGTTTTCTATGTATAGGTCTTTTGTTTCTTTAGGTAGATTTATTCCTAAGTATTTTATTCTTTTTGTTGTGATGGTGAATGGAATTGTTTCCTTAATTTCTCTTTCTGTTTTCTCATTGTTAGTGTATAGGAATGCAAGGGATTTCTGTGTGTTAATTTTATATCCTGCAACTTCACTATATTCATTGATTAGCTCTAGTAATTTTCTAGTGGAGTCTTTAGGGTTTTCTATGTAGAGGATTATGTCATCTGCAAACAGTGAGAGTTTTACTTCTTCTTTTCCAGTCTGGATTTCTTTTATTTCTTTTTCTTCTCTGATTGCTGTGGCTATAACTTCCAAAACTATGTTGAATAGGAGTAGTGAGAGTGGGCACCCTTGTCTTGTTCCTGACTTTAGGGGAAATGCTTTCAATTTTTCACTATTGAGGATAATGTTTGCTGAAGGTTTGTCAAATGTAGCTTTTATTATGTTGAGGTATGTTGCTTCTATTCCTGCTTTCTGGAGGTTTTTTTTTTTTAATCATAAATGGGTGTTGAATTTTGCCAAAGGCTTTCTCTGCATCTACTGAGATAATCATATGGTTTTTATGTTTCAGTTTGTTAATGTGGTGTATTAAATTGATCGATTTGTGGATATTAAAGAATCCTTGAATCCCTGGGATAAAGCCCACTTAGTCAAGATGTATGATCTTTTTAATATGTTGTTGGATTCTGTTTGCTAGCATTTTGTTAAGGGTTTTTGCATCTATGTTCATCAGTGATATTAGTCTGTAGTTTTCTCTTTTTTTGTAGCATCTTTGTCTGGTTTTGATACTAGGGTGATGGTGGCCTCATAGAATGAGTTTGGCAGTTTACCTTCCTCTGCAATTTTCCGGAAGAGTTTGAGTAGGATAGGTGTTAGCTCTTCTCTAAATTTTTGGTAGAATTCAGCTGTGAAGCTGTCTGGTCCTGGGCTTTTGTTTGCTGAAAGATTTCTGATTACAGGTTCGATTTCCGTGCTTGTTATGGGTCTGTTAAGATTTTCTATGTCTTCCTGGTTCAGTTTTGGAAAGTTATACTTTTCTAAGAATTTGTCCATTTCTTCCAAGTTATCCATTTTATTTGGAGAAGGCAATGGCAACCCACTCCAGTATTCTTGCCTGGAGAATCCCAGGGATGGGGGAGGCTGGTGGGCTGCCGTCTATGGGATCACACAGAGTCGGACACGACTGAAGCGACTTAGCAGCAGCAGCAGCAGCATCCATTTTATTGGTATATAGTTGCTGATAGTAGTCTCTTATGATCCTTTGTATTTCTGTGTTGTCTGTTGTGATTTCTCCATTTTCATTTCTAATTTTGTTGATTTGATTCTTCTCCCTTTGTTTCTCCATGTCCAGTTCTAACTGTTGCTTCCTGACCTGCATACAAATTTCTCAATTTTAATTGGTTGTCCTATTTTTCTTTTTTTGGAACAAATCATTTCTCTTTTTTGTGTTTCCACTTCTTCATCTATAAAATGGAATATCAACCTGTGTACCTCCTTAAACTAAAGCTTAGAGAACATTAAGTACATTAATATTCTTTGATAAGTAATAACTTGCCATAAAAATGAGACTTTCCCAGCTGTTCATTCAACAAATGTCTGTTGTGTATCTGCTATTTGCTCTGGCTGATGTTAGTGCACATTTGCTAATAGTGGATTCAAAACAAGTGGAAGACAGGTTTTGCTTTTAAGGAGTTTTCTATCTAGAAAAAAAGCTCTATGGTCTTTTCTTTTAAATACTACAGAATAGGAATAAGTTAGTAAAATGTAGTGAGGACTGTGGCATAGCATCCTAGAGGATGCTGAGAACAGAGTCATGAGTTGGATCCAAGGACCTAATGGCTTCTTGCTGAGAGTGGATACCTTGCTGGGATACTCAGCAGGCCTGTGAGTGCTCCTGTAGAATGCCAGTAACAAAGGAGGCATTTGGAAGTTCATAAGAAAGACTTTAAAACAAGGAGGAAATTTCTCCTGTAGCATAATTTCAGATCCAGGTTTCAAGTTCAAATATGAGTTAATATGTTCCCATTTTTAATTTGAATTTGAGCTTAAATAATATCTGGATGTGAGAGTTGGACTATAAAGAAAGCTGAGCACCGAAGAATTGATGCTTTTGAACTTTGGTGTTGAAGAAGACTCTTGAGAGTCCCTTGGACTGCAAGGAGATCCAACCAGTCCATCCTAAAGGAGATCAGTCCTGAGTATTCATTGGAAGGACTGATGCTGAAGCTGAAGCTCCAACCCTTTGGCCACCTGATACGAAGAACTGACTCATTGGAAAAGACCCTGATGCTGGGAAAGATTGAAGGCAGGAGGAGAAGGAGACAATAGAGGATGAGATGATTGGGTGGCATCACCGACTTGATGAACATGAGTTTGAGTAAGCTCTGGAAGTTGGTAATGGACAGGGAAGCCTGGCATGCTGTAGTCCATGGGGTTGCAAAGAGCCAGACACAACTGAGCAACTGAACTGAACTGAGTATCTGGAAAACACACTAATGTAATTTTATTTTCAAATGAGAAAGCCCTCTAGTATTCCATACAATCCATCTTCTAAGTACATATTCAATGTGGAAGATTATTGTTTTTTCATTATTTTCTTATTCACTCAATAAGCACATATCAAGCATGTACTATGTAAAATAGACAGTGTGCTAGGAATATAGAGTAGGGATTAAAAAAAAGGAATAATCTCATTGAGATGCTCACTTTACATGCTGCTATAAATGAACTCTGAGATCTTGTTAGAGGTTCTAGTAGGACAGATAAGCTTTGAGTGTGCCCTTGACCTAGGAACCATCTTTCTTGCTGAGAGAAATATCTTTTCCCAGTGAACATGATGTTTGGGTAGGATCACATGATCCAGATGAGTTGACCAACTCTGGTCTCCAAGAAAGTGAGTGATATTATAGACAGACAACCCTTCTTTCTTTCTTATTATTAATTATTTGTGTGGGATCTTTGATCTTTGTTGTGGCACGTGGGATCTTTAGTTGTGGCCTATGAACTCTTAGTTGCTGCATGTGGGATCTAGTTCCCTGACCAGGGATCGAATCTGGGCCTCTTTGCATTGGGAGTGTGGCAGCTTAGCTACTGGACCTCCAGGGAAATCTCTGATGAACTTTATTTTTTAAAACAAATCAAAATCTAGTGGGGAAGACATACATGTAATGCACAGAGTTAATCATTTCATGAGGGGCATATGTAAGGTGCTGCAGAAGCAGAGGAGAAAGTGGCAGAGAAGGATTTCTGGTTGGCTCCTTAGAGTAGGCGGCCCTGGGCTTTAGAAGAGCTGGGAGCTCACCAGGGTGTAAACGTGGGCGAGCATTGCTGGCAGGATGAACATCTTGTGCCTCTGAATAGCATTTATCACTTTCTTCCTTATGGCTTCTGCTTTCCTGCCTCAAACTGTGGGCTCCTCCAGGCCTGATGGGGCTGTGTCTTAATTGTCTTTGCAGCCCATCAACTAGCTGTGTGTTTTTCAAATTGCTATTTTAGCTTGATGGACTAAAGTTGCACCGAAAATGTTTTCAAGTAGACTCTAATGGTAAGAATGGAATATGCAGAATATTCCCTCCTCAATTGGGAAGTGGGAAGTCAAAGACTTTTGGTTCAAACCCTGGTTTATCCCTCATTGGCTTGTATAATCTGGAGTATGACACCCTCGAGGAAACTTTTCCATATAAGAAAAATGTTATCTACTTTATATGTTGGTTTGAAGACTGAAAGAGATAATGTGTATGGTGTGATTAGCACAATCACATATTCACATATTAATTCCCCACACCCACTTATAACATGCTTCTTAAGCTGATTTTGAATTTAGTTGCTACTTTCGTTGGAAGAAAAATTTAAGGGCCTGGCATATAGTCCACCAAAAAGAATAAAAATTCTACTAGTGTGAAAAATAATCATGTTTATAGCCTCATACACTTTCATACATAATGCTACGTATCCACATATTGCAAATAGATTGTGTTTAGATGATTCTTTCAGGGAAGATGCTTTAATTGGCTGATGGTTGTATGTGAGTCCCAGATGTGCTCTGGTGAGATGGCATCTGGAAAATCAGGAGGCTATTTGCAGGATGCCATCAGCATTTTAAATGTTAAATTTAAAAATTCTGAATATACATTTTGCTGCAGAATCCTTACAGATAAATAATAACCCAGGAAAAGTGTTTAAGAAAAAAAGTTTTTTGAGAAAAACACCTAAATATTCTCTCCATGAATCTCTGTGAATTAGGAAGCACAGGCTGTTGTTTGATTTCAGGAATGTGGTGTGCACCCCTATTCCTTGGCAGCAGGGTTTGACTACCTCTGGTCTGTTAGACTGAGCAATTTCAGTGCAAACCAGTTCTAAATTATTATAAATATTTCTTAAACTGATATCACTCTAAATATAGACCCAGCCTTGAGAGAGGTGGATCATTTGGGGGAACAGTCAGTTTCTGGAATAATAATAGAAGACTTAGCTTAAGCACTCAGCATGCATGCGTGAATGCTAAGTCATGTCAGTTGTGTCTGACTCTTTGCTCTGTAGTCCACCTATCTCTTCTGTCCATGAGATTCTCCAGGCAAGAATAATGGAGTGAGTTGCCATGCCCTCCTGCAGGGGATCTTCCCTACCCAGGGATCGAATCCACATCTCTTACATCTCCTGCATTGGCAGGCGGGTTCTTTACCATTATTTTTGTTGTTGTTCATTCGCTCAGTCATGTCCGACTCTTTGCTACCCCATGGACTGGAGCATGCCGGGCTTTCCTGTCCTTCACCATCTCCCGGAGCTTGCTCAAACTCATGTCCATTGAGTCAGTGATGCCATCCAACCATCTCATCCTCTGTCATTCCCTTCTCCTCCTGCCTTCAATCTTTCCCTTTTATGTGTTTCTCTTGATTAAAACACCCAGGACAGAGGGTTTTTTAAGTATTTATTTATTTAGCATTGGAAGCTCAGAGTCTTAACCACTGGACCACCAGGGAAGTCCCTGGGCAGAGGATTTAAGTGGCTTGATCTGTATGAGAGAGTTAACATTCCTGGGAAAAATTCCCATGTAAGAAGGGGTGGGTGGATCCTTTGGGACAGAAGAAGTCATTTTCTTTTGAAGAATGTTACAGCATAACTTCCAATTCTGTCCTCTTCTCCAGCCATATTTTCTGGTACAGCTCCTTTCTCCAAATACATTCTGTGATGCAGACACGTTGAGCTGTTAGTGATGGATTTAGGAGGAATTCACAGAGCTGCAAAAGAGAAATATGTTGCAACATATTTTGTCTTAACACATGCTATTGCTTTTGCCTGGAATGTCCTTCACCCTGGTGTCTGCAGTAAAGCTTTTATTCATCCTTTAAGATTCTCCTTAAGTGATACCTGTTCACTGAAGTTTGCTTCAACATCCCAAAGCAGTTAGTTGATTTTTTTTCCTCTGGGCTCTACTTGGCATATTTAATATCTCAGTCTTAGCACTTACCACACTATTTTGTAATTTACCTGCTTATTTTTCTGTCTCCTTGGGACACACTTTCTTAGCTGTCTACCAAAATCTTTACCCCATCTCTTCTCTTTCTTACTGATAGAGTCTTAATGTTGTTCAGATATCCAGCTTTAAGGAAAACTGGGCTTCCTCCTCAGCCTCTGGGAGTCAATTTTGATTAGCCTAAGCCTATAATGGTAATTGTAACCTGCCTGCCAGTAACTGGTTTTAGTTTGAGTATGTGATGCAATGCTGACCAAGGATGGGAAATCAGCGGTGGAGATATTTCTGAAGCTTGATTGCACATGTGAATTGCCTGGGATTTTTCTACAAGGTAGATTTTGAGTCTGTCGGTCTGGGGTGGAGCTGAAGAGCTACCTAATAAGTCCCTAGGGGAGGTAGATCCACATGCTTCCAGTCTGAGGACCACACTGAGTAAGTAGTAAGCTAAGGGGGGTTCTAGGTTAAGTTTCTTTACTTAAAAAAAATTTTATCAGTATTTTTTTAATTGAAGTATAGTTGATTTGCAATGTATTAATTTCTGAAGTACAGCAAAGTGATTCATATGTATATATATATATATATAAAACATAGATAATGGGCTTCCCTGCTAGCTCAGCTGGTAAAGAATCCACATACAATGCAGGAAACCCTGGTTCGATTGCTGGGTTGGGAAGACCTGCTGGAGAAGGGATAGGCTACCCACTCCAGTATTCTTGGGTTTCCCTGGTTATGTATATCAATTCTTTAAAAAATATTCTTTTCCATTCTGGTTTATCATGGGATACTGAATATAGTTGTCTGTGCTATACTATAGGATGTTGTTTATCCATTCTATGTAAGAGCTTACATTTGCTAACCTCAACCTCCTGCTCCATCCCTTCCCCAACCCCTCCTTCTTGGCAACCACAAGTCTGTTTTCTGTATCTGTGATTCTTTCTGTTTCATAACTATTTTCACAGGTAATTTGTGTCATATTTTAGATTCCACATACAAATGATATCATATTGTATTTGTTTTTCTCTTTTTTATTTACTTTATTTAGTATGACAATCTCTAGTTGTATCAGTGTTGCTGCAAATGGCATCATTTTATTGTTTTTTATGGCTGAGTAGTGCTCCATTACATATATGCATTACATATTTTTTACCTATTTATCTGTTGATGGACATTTAGGTTGTTTCCAGGTCTTGGCTATTGTGAGCAGTGCTGCTGTGAACACATAGGAGCATGTATCTTTTGCATTATACTTTTGTCTGGCTATATGGCCAGGAGTGAGATTATTGGATCATACAGTAATTCTATGTTTAGTTCTCTGAGGAACCTCCACAGTGTTTTCCATGGTAGCTGTACCAGCTTATATTCCTACTAACAGTGTAGGAGGGTTCCGTTTTCTCCACACCCTCTCCAGCCATCATTAAAAAAGTCTACAAAGTCTCTTTACTTCTAAAAAAAAGACCTGAGAGAAAAACAGGTGCTTTGATATCTCTGAAATCAGCTTGTGAAGTGTTTCCTGGAGCAGGTGTATTGTGATGTCAAGGAAGTAGCCAGCATACTGAGGATGACAGAATGAAAAGATGGAGATGGGACTTCCCTGGTGGGCCAGTGGTTTAAGACTCCAGGTTTCCATAGCACAGGACATGTGTTCGTTTTCTGGTTGGGGAACTAAGATCCATCTGCTGCCCAATGCAGCCAAAAAAATATTTTAAAAAAAGGTAAAGAAAAACTCAGTTCTTTCTTTTTCTTTCTGTAAATTAATTAGTTATTATGCTGTGCTATACTTAGTCGCTCAGTCAGGTCCAACTCTTTGCGACCCCATGCAATGTAGCCCACCAGGCTCCTCTGTCCTTGGGGAAATACTGGAGTGGGTTGCCATGCCCTCCTCCAGGGGATTTTCCCAACCCAGGGATCGAACCCGGATTGCCTGCATCACAGGCAGATTCTTTACCGTCTGAGCCACTAGGGAAGCCCAAATTAGTTATCAGGTATAAAATATACACTATTTTTCTTGGTCATAGATTTTTTTAATTTAATTTTTTTTAACACCAAAAACATTTTGTTTGGGGCATAGCTGATCAACAATGTTGTAATAGTTTCAGGTGAACAGGGAAGGGACTCCTGTATCCATTCTCCCTCAAACTCTCTTCCCAAACCCAGTTCTAGAGCTAATGTTGTAAAGTCTGGAACTGCGCAACCACAACACATTTTATTGTTTATGTTCCAGGAGGAGTTATTTTATAAAATGTTTATTTCAATCATGTATATGTATATAGTGTATGTATGGAGTCATGATGTAAAATGTCTTCTAATTCTGGGTCATGGTCATAAATGTTTGAAAACACTAGCCTGGTGAAAGGGCCACTTTTCCCTCTGGGGAACAAAGCATGTACTCTGCACTCCTGCAGGAGGCAAAGCTGTTCCCCCAGCCCCACCTACCAACCAGGCTTCTGTGACATCTCCTACCCATTCTGTCTCCCTGCAGTCACCAAGCCCCATGCTCAGAAACCCAGCCTAGAGCTGTCTCCTTTCCAAACTTTCCTGACTCTCTGAGGGAACAGCACTCACTGGTGGTTCAGAGGTAAAAGAATCTGCCTACCAGTGCAAGAGATGTGGGGGTTTGGTCCCTGAGTCAGGAAGATCCCAAGGAGAAGGCCATGGCAACCTGCTCCAGTGTTCTTACCGGGAAAAATCACATGGACAGAGGAGCCTGGTGGGGCTACAGGCCATGGGGTCACAAAGAGTCGGACACGATGGAGTGACTGAGCCCTGTGATCTCCTCGTTCAGCTGCTGCCTGTACTTGGCACCGTGGCTTCTCTGAGCACCTTGCATGGCCTGGCCTCTTACTTGCTGGCTGGCTCCATGCCAGATTACAGAGATTCCCAGACAGGGCTGTTTGACCCTTAGGTCCAGATGTCTGTGCTCTGTCCCAGTGGAAAATGGACTGGGTCAGCATTTGGGGCTCAAGGGGCTTTGACAAGTTAACCACCTGGAATTTTGGACCAGATCTTGCTATGCCTGCTTCTTGGAGTGCTGAGGGAGGGGCACCTTTAGAACTTTGGTCCTGATGCTGAAGCATCACTCTGGAGACTGTTGGGAGGCACACCAGGCCTGCAAAGCCACTCTAGGAAAGGGGATGTAGAAACTCACCTCCCCATCATTTTCCCTCCCTTCCTGTCCCAAACTCAATTAGCATCCCTGTCTTCACTAGCTCTGCAAATCCATGTCTGGGGTGCTAGCACGAGAAACGTTAGCACCTTTCATTTTTTCTATATACACCCAGCTCTGCATCAGGAAATCCAATCCTGATGCCAAGGGAGAGCTTTAGAAACTTCCCATGCTATGAAAACTTTCCCAGTCTCCCTTGCTGGAATTAACTGTGCTTTCCTCCAGGCCCCTCTGGGTTCTGTTTGTGCCTCTGTTTGAGCACATGTCACATGCTGCCTCATTGTAGTTATTTGGCTTTCTGTCTGGCTTTCTGTACGTGCTTCTGAGCTCCTTGAAACTGTGTTTTACTCATCTTCACTCAGCAAACTGCTGTGCATGCAGCGGGTGCTACACACGTTGTAGGGCTGATTTGCTATTATTTTCAGGGTTAAAAGTGGTCAGTGACTTCGCAGTCAATGACAGGGGTGCCAAGACCGTTCAGTGGGGGGAAAAACAGCCTTTTCAACAAATGGTGTTGGGGAGAATGCACATCCACATGCAAAACAAATGAAGTTTGGACTCTTGGTTAGGTGGTTTAGTCACTCAGTCATGTCCGACTCTTGCAATCCCTTGGACTGTAGCCCACCAGGCTCCTTGTCCTTGGGATTCTCCAGACAAGAGTATTGGGGTAGGTTGCCATTTCCTTCTCCAAGTTGGATGCTTACCTTATGGTATATACAAAACTCAAAATGGGTCAAAGACATAAATATAAGAGCTAAAGCTATAAGACTCTTTGAAGAAAACATAGGGAGAAAGCTTCATAACACTGATGTCAGTCAGTCATGTCCAACTCTTTGCGTGCCTGCTAAGTCGCTTCCGGAGAAGGCAATGGCACCCCACTCCAGTACTTTTGCCTAGAAAATCCCATGGATGGAGGAGCCTGGTAGGCTGCAGTCCATGGGGTTGCTAGAGTCAGACACGACTGAGCGACTTCACTTTCACTTTTCACTTTCATGCATTGGAGAAGGAAATGGCAACCCACTCCAGTGTTCTTGACTGGAGAATCCCAGGGATGGGGAAGCCTGGTGGGCTGCCGTCTGTGGGGTCGCACAGAGTCGGACACGACTGAAGCGACGTAGTAGTAGTAGTAGTAAGTCGCTTCAGTCATGTCTGACTCTTTGTGACCCTATAGACTGTAGCTGGCCAGACTCGTCTGTCCAAAGGATTCTCCAGGCAAGAATACTGGAGTGGGTTGCTATTTCCTTTTCCAAGTTGGACCCTTACCTTATGGCATATACAAAACTTAAAATGGGTCAAAGACCTAAATATAAGAGCTAAAACTATAAAATGCTTTGAAGAAAACATAGGGAAAAAGCTTTATAATATTGGTGTGCCTGCATGGTAAGTTGCTCCGGTCATGTCTGACTCTTCGTGACCCTGTGGACCATAGCTGGCCAGACTCCTCTGTCCATAGGATTCTCCAGGCAAGAATTCTAGAGTGGGTTGCCATGTCCTCCTGCAGGGGATCTTCCTGACCCAGGGATTGAACTTAAAGAGTTTCTTAAGTCTCCTACTTTGGCAGGTGGGTTCTTTACCACTGGTGCCACCTGGGAAGCCCATTCATAACATAGGATTTGGTGATAAATTCTTGGCTATGGTACCAAAGTCACAGGTAAAAAAAGAAAAAATAGACAAATAACTCTTTCACTCTAAGAATGCTTAACTTGCAGAATGGGAACTATGCTCCAATTAACCACAACTCCCCACCACCCCTCCCCTCGGTCTCTGACAACCACCATTCTACTTTCTGTTTCTACAAATTTGACTACTTTAAACACCCGTAGAAGTGGAGTTCAACCGTTTGTGGTTGGCTTATTTCACTTAGCATGAGGTCCTCAGGTTTACCTGTGTTATAGCATAATAGCATATGTCAGAATTTCCTTTCTTGTTTGTAAGGCTGAATATATTTTTTGGGCTTTTAACTTATATTTTATGTTCTGTTTCCACCTCCTGTGCTCCTCACCCCTGGCAGTTTCCAACAGGCTTTTGTACTCTTTGTTATTCTTCCTTATCTCAGGCATTTTTGCATTTGCATTACATTTTTAAGTCAAATCAAGCTGTTAATAGGCTGAAAAGTCAGTACACAAAAATTTTCAATGAAAATTACATGAAGACACTAAAAATATCATTAGTGCAAATCTATTTGTGATTCAGTTTCTTTTTTAAAAATGTATTTTATTGAAGTATAATTGATTTACAATGTGTACTAACTTCTGCTATACAGAAAAGTGATTCACGCATATATATATGCGTTCTTTTTTATATTCTTTTCCATTATGGTTTATCACAGGATGTTGAGTATAGTTCCCTGTGCTGTACAGTAGGACCTTGTTGATTATCCATTCTATACATAATAGTTTGCATCTGCATCTGCTAATCCCAAACCCCCAATCCACCCCTCCCTGCCTCCCCTCCCTATCTTGGCAACCATGAGTCTGTTCTCTGTGTCTTGAATCTGTTTCTGTTTTATAGATAAGTTCACTTGTGTCGTATTTTTGGTTCCATGTATAAGCAGTGTTATATGGTATTTGTCTTTCTCTCTATGACGTCCTTCAATTAGTACGATAATCTCTAGATCCAGCCATGTTGCTGCAAATGGCATCATGTCGTTCTTTTTTATGTCTGAGTAGTATTCCATTCTATATGTGTACCACATTTTCTTTATCCATTCATCTGCTGATGGACATTTAGGTTGCTTCCATGTCTTGGCTATTGTCAATAGTGCTGCTATGAACATAGGGGTGTGTGTTTCTTTTTTGAATTATGGCTTTGTCCAGATACATATTCAGGAATGGGGTTGCTGGATCATATGACAACACAATTTTCAGTTTTTTGAGGAACCTTCATACTGTTCTCCATGTGGCTATACCAATTTACATTCCCACCAACAGTGTAGGAGGGTTACCTTTTCTCCACACCTTCTCCAACATGCTATTTGTAGACTTTTAAATTATAGCCATTCTGACTGATGTGAGGTGATACCTCATTGTAGTTTTGATTTGCATTTCTCTAATAACTTGAGATGTTAAGCATCTTTTCATCTGCCTGTTGGCCATCTGTATATCTTCTTTGGAGAATATCTACTTAAATCTTCTGTCCATTTTTTGATTGGATTGTTTGTTTTTTTGTTACTGAGTTATATGAGCGGTTTGTATATTTTGGAAATTAAGGCCTTGTTGGTCACATGTGATTCAAATTCTTGAGAATAAATAACTGGTGAAACTCAAAGAAGAACCAGTTGCAGATTACTGCTTTTGCATTTTCCTAAAATCTAAGCCACTGAGGACATAACTTAAGACTGGTAGGGATGGAATATACTGGGGGAGTCAGGAAAGAAGAGCAGTCTTGGGTGTAGCAAAGGAAAGATGAGTTTCTCAGGACAGGAAGGAATGGAGATCAGAGGGTGAAGGGGCAGCAGGGACCTCAGAGGTGAGGTTAGTGGAGGCTTGAGGTCTTTGGACTCCAGAACTTGGCAAAGATTCCATGCCTCACCTGTGAGGTGGAAGGCAAGAGCTTCAGAGGACCATGTGAGCTTGGATCTGAGAAAACCACAGCAACTACCCCCTGACTGGGGGGTAGGGATCTTTGCTCCATTTTCCAGGCACTTCCCAAGCTTCCTGGGTTCTAGTGAGATAATAACTGATATTTAATTTCTTCGAATTCAATGGGATGGGTCTTAATTCCAAATTAAACTGACCTAAGTAGAGTGGCATTTCCATTGCACTTGAGTTTGTAGACTGAAATTCATTCCCACTATGCTCTCCAGTTTTCTTCAATCTTTCTCTCTCCTAAATGAAAAGCACTGTAATTAACTTATGTGCATTAGAGCATAGGGGTTTATAGAACAGTGGGTTAGTAGATGTGAAAACACTTTGAAAAGTTATTAACATTGAATAAATGAAAAGGGAGAAACAGTAAAGCCTGGCTGAGAGTGAAAACCTTCATCTCATTAATCCAGAAAGCTCCAATAATCCTGAGACCTGGCAAAACAAGAGCGAGTAACTCTCTTTAATTGTGTATGATCAACAATATTAGCTCTTACTATCTTTTATCGTCAAAGGTTCCTGGAGAGCAGGAACTAGTAAGGAGCCCAGCTAACGAGGTCACCACTTTTGTATTACAATTTTTGATAAACAGAAGGGAAGAGAGGGAAGAAAGGAGAGCAAAAATTGCTGTCTCTACCTTCTTCCTGCAGTTCTACTTTGCATCTTAATAATGTAGGCACTCTCGGGAAGAATAAGTTAGAGTAAGAGTAAGCTGCTGTCAATCATTTATATTTGCACTCAACTCTTTCACTGGACCTGAACAGACTTGCTGGAGAGAGTGAATTCTGTGAATAGGCAGAGGAAGCCCCCTGCTAGCGAAAAACAACCCCCTTTCTCCAGATAATACAGGGGGATGAGAACAGACTTGGGTGACTTTGCAGTCTGGCTCAGGACAGTCTCAAATGTACCAGACCAATCTGCTTTTGATGCAGATGGAAATTTGATAATTTCTACAAGAAATGGTTCAGATTCTTGCTCTTCACTCCAGAGTTTCAGGCTTCAGTCTCCTAACAGTTTAATTCTTAGAGGATCATTTTTTTTTTTTCTTTTCCTTAGAGGCATTCTTTAGGTGGGCAGCCAGGCTCACTTGAACACAGGCAATCCTGCACGTCACAGTGCCTTATCCAAATGGAACGAAGTCCAGAGGACACAGTAATCAGGTGTGAATCTCACAAGTGAGAGAATTGTGAGGGGTGGCGAGGTGGCAGAGGAGCAGCATCTGTCTAGTGTTTGCTAGAGCACCAAGCCCAGGAGGATGGGTTGCCTAGCAGCTCCAGTCACTTCAGCCAGTGCTAGGCAACAAGATGCACTGTCAGCTGCAGCCCATCCTGGTTTTCTCCTGGTTTCTAGAAGACATGTAGGTATTTCAGAAGCATCTAATTAGCTTCGACCTCATTCACTTTACTGTCTGCATCAGGTGTCTTCTTTCTGTCTCCTCTCTACCCTCCACCCCGCTTTGTCTGATATTCAAATGCTCTTCCCACTAGGAGGGGACCTAAACCTTGCAGGGAAATTTCGTGCATTTCAGAGAACAGGAAAATGAGAATTTGTCACTTGGATTACATTAGGCATTTCCCCACTTTTCATTCAGCCAGCTCTCTGCGGTCATTTTCAAGGCTTCTTACTGACATGCAAATTGTTCAACGCACGAATAGAAATTCACTGATGGATACCAAGGAAACCAGGGCCTATATTTTATGATGCAAACAGCCATTCTATTGCCTTCTTGCTCCTTCACTGCAAGGAGAGAAGAGTTTTGTGGCGGTGCTGGATTTGTCTGATTTCTGTAGCCCGTTGTCTTCAGTGTGCACTTTCTACGTGTTAATCCTTTTTTTGCTGATTAATTTCATGATCATTATTATTATTTCTGCTTTACAGTTGGGGAAACAGAGGCTTGGGAAGTTCAAGTCTCTAAGACACAAAGTCCCTTAGTGCCCTAAGTGTCACCTTGATGCCTCCCCAAAGTTGTTGAGACATGACCTCTGTTCACTGGGAAAATTCTAATCTAGTTGAAAAAACTGTAGTAATTCTGAAATATATTATATACTTAAATCTGAGACCATATGTAATTTAGAGTGATTCAGGCACGTGGGAGTCTTCGATGTGGCTTCTTGCAGGGAATGAGGCCCGAAAAAGGCTTAAAGGAGCGAGGAGGGGTTTCAGGCTCTCCTGAATCTTCTTCCAGGGAAGCCACTAAAGGGCAAGGCATCTTTGGGTTCTGCAGGCAGGTCTTTAATTTTCAGATGGCAGCAGAAAAACTGGAAACCAAGGGGGACCTAGATTGTACTCTGTTCTCCGTTTTGGTTGAACTTGAACTCACAGTTTCACCAGCCTTATTATGCCTGGGTTTTCATCACACCCACCACTGCAGGCAGTCCTGGGGCTGAGCACACTGCCATCTATCCAGAAACTGAGTTGAAAATGGGATAAAGATTAATCCTTCCTGGCACTGCAATGCCCAGTTCCCCAAAGAGGAAACTAAAGAACAAATAGGGGAAATCAAGTGACTCAGAGCAGAAAGGGGAGAAACGAATCAGCAAGCTTGATTCAAGTTCAAAATAAATAAGATGAGGATTTATAAATATATGAGTTCTCCCTTCATTTTTAGAGTAGCCCACTCAAAAGTCAATTGTTTCTGGAAAGGAAAGGAGGTTTATGACATGCAAATGCTCTAATACTTAGGACTCTCCCCACCTACACACACACACACACACACATACACACACTACAGCTTTGCTAAGTTATTGATTCTCAGACCATCTGTGAAGGGTATTATGTAGGGCAATGATCTTAAACTTTAACATACATATAAATCATCTTGTCAAAATTCAGATTCTTGGATGAGGTACGTAGATTGATGGTAGGGTCCAAGGGTTTGCATTTCTAACAAGCTCCTGAATAATACTGATGCTGGGGGTCCAAGAACTATACTTTGAGTAGCAAGGCTGTCAGGGCTTCCTGATTCAAGAAAGACAATAGGCCAGAGCATCCTGAATGTCCTTTCTGGCTGTTATTTAAGATCAGAGTATGATTTAAACTGAAACTATCAAAGGTACAAAAATTGACAGACTCGTTAAATTTTCCTCTCTTTGTTCTCTGAAAAATTCCCCGTCAACATAAGCTAATTTTCTCCCGCAGCAGCAATTAGGTTTGAAGTGATGCTTGACGTGGTATACAATCTCTCAGCATCTTTGCCCTAGCACTTTGCAATAGGTGTTACTACCTTTGTATTCACGGTGAGAAAGTTGATAGTAAGTGCTGAAGTCAAGGCTAGCATCCAGATCATTTGCCTTCAAACCCTAGATCGTACCTCTAAACCATGCATAAACACATCACAGACCCCTGAGAAGGTGAGAGGGAGCAGGTATTTATAAACTCAGCTGTGCCTCATCTGCTAGGGTTGTCACGGATACTTCAGCGGGAGGGAGGCGTGGGTTGCAGGGAGAAGTGATGTTGGATCAGTCAGCTCTGGGGGAAGATGGGGGATTGTGTTCAGTGTGACCTTTTCCACCTGGTGCCTCCTTCCTTCCTTTTTTTTAATCTTCTCTTCCTATCTACTCCCTGTGTAGCCACACCCAGATAGGCTGCTCTCAGTCTCACCTGGCCTGGTGGACCCAGAGAAATATGACTGGAACACATTTAAAAAATGGGATATATTTAATCTATCAATTTCCTTGTTCCAGAAGTAAAGACATTGATAACAATATGCACTTCCTCCATCACCCTTTCCAGGGTGGCTGGGAAGATTTTTGAGAAGATTGTTCAACTTCAAGAACAGAAGTTTCTTTCTCTTCTCAAATGGGGAGGATTTCTTTTGCCTTCTTCTTCTTTTTTTTTTTTAATAGTTATTTATTCAGCTGTGCCGGGTCTTAGTTGAGGCACATGGGATCTTCAGTCTTTGCTGTCGCATGCAGGATCTTCTTAGTTGTGGCACGCAGAACCGACCAGGGATTGAACCCAGGCCCCCTGCATTGAGAGCGCAGCGTCTTAGCTTTTGGACCCCCAAGGAAGTCCCAAGGACAGAATTTCCAACCGTGGATTTGGAAAGATTTTCATTTGTATGTGGGGGAGGGGGGTTAGTGATGGAGGAGAATATGGGGGAGGGGGCATCGCTGCCCACAGATGCTCAGACCCACCCCTAGAAGTGCCAGCTGAGGTATGGGCAGAGGGCATGTCCCCACTCAGCACCACTATGTACCATGGCTTTTAAAAGATACTTGACACTGTTTAAAAGAAAACAAAACAAAGTCATATTAGGTGAGTTTGTTCAACTGGTTTGGAAATGGCCTTGAAGTATGAACACAGGCTGTGGAGACATAAACAATGATTAATAGCAATGTCTGCTGGGCTGCTCGAGGGACCTTTATTACATTTTATCTAACAGCCTCATTAATGGTCTAGAAGAGGTAGACGCTAACAAAACTTTAATTAAATTCATGGTGGATATTAAATTGGGAGTGATTGTGAATCTCAGGAAAGGCAGAAAGGCAACCTAAGAGGACACAAGAAGGAGAAGATAAAATAAAATCCAGCATTTAGAGGTGAAGAAAAAGGCCTTCCAAACACGACTTTCACGGAAATGACAAGGGTTTTCAGGTTCGCATGTTCTCTGTCCAACACTGTCCTGGGTGCTTTGGCGGTGTGAGCTCATTTGTTCTTGCCAGTAGCCTTGGGGCAGGTGCTGTTGTAGTTCTTATCTTGTGGGTAAGGAGACTGAAGCAGGAAGAGGTGAAGTGGTTTGCCCAAAGCACACAAGTGACAAGTGGTCTAAAATTTAAAACAAAATCCCCTTGAGACTTTTTGTCTTTTATTTCTTTTCCTCTAGGGTTATAAAGCAGTAGTAAAACTGCTTTAAAAATGTTTCTCTTCATGTGGTTTTAGTGGAAATGTGTATTTCGTGTATTAGTTTAAAGGTAACCTATTTAAAGAACTGCTTTTCAGACAGATGTTCATAGTATCCATCTCATTGCCACCATGCATTTGGGCATCCGGTCTGCCTTCTCTGAAAGGGGCAGTGACCACGGGCTCTGCCCTTCATCAGAAAATGTGCTGTGTGGTTGGGCCCTGGTGTGCTTGCTACTGCCGTGTCACCCGGCTTCTAAACGAGAGCCCGGCACTCAGGAGATGTTCAAGAAATAATTATTAAATGCATGTCTATTAGGCCACATCAGTTTTGCCCCAGCTTCCATTTGGAATTCAGAAAGCACTAGGCAGTGGTTTTAATGGCAGAGAGAAGAGCTGTGGATGCTGCAGAGTGACACACTCATGCTCTGTGCCCTTAGGGGCTTGAGCTCCGGCTCAAAAACTGCCATTCCTAACACGCAGCCCGAGTAAGGACCTCATCCCATTGTCCTAGCTGGTGCTGAGGTCTCGTGGCTAGGCTCTGTCTCCTGCCTTCACAGGGTTGGGAGAAGCAATGGAGAGCAGGGCTAAGAAGGTATGTGTCAACTATGCTGCTAAGTCGCTTCAGTCATGTCCGACTCTGTGCGACCCCAGAGATGACAGCCCACCAGGCTCCCCTGTCCCTGGGATTCTCCAGGCAAGAACACTGGAGTGGGTTGCCATTTCCTTCTCCAATGCATGAAAGTGAAAAGTGAAAGTGAAGTCGCTCAGTCGTGTCCGACCCTTAGCAACCCCATGGACTGCAGCCTACCAGGCTCCTCCGTCCATGGGATTTTCCAGGCAAGAGTACTGGAGTGGGGTGCCGTTGCCTTCTCCAGTGTCAACTATGAGGAACAGCATAAATTGTTTTCTTACAGCTAGGACATTACATGGGTGCTTATCAAGTTTCATATATCCCAGGCCACTGTTTGGAAAATAGTTAAGCTAGTTTAAGAATTCGAATAAATTTACTGTAACACAGAGAGGCCAAGAGAGTGTGGCTCATCTCTAAAGAACAGGTTGCAACAGACCATGCTTTCTCTCCAGGTGAATTTCAGAATCTTTGGGGCTGGGGCCCAGGAATGTTGCTCTTCAAATGCTTCATGTGATTGTCATGCTTCGCCAGGTTTGAGAATAATGACACGTTCACAAGAAAAACTGTTTTCTACAGGGTTGGTAGGAAGGGGTAGGGCTGGGAGAGCAACTGGCCAGAAGGGTTGCGGAATTTTGGGGAACCTTGACTTATACAGGAGAAGAAGTCATAGGAAATAGTGTCAAAGTCAAGGTCAGGGTGGATGTAGGGCCTCCTGTTGCTCAGCTAAGAGCCAGTGGAGTGTTTAGTGTCTGTGTCAGGAGTGAAGTGGAATCGGTAATTGATAGTTCTGGCAACTGAAGATCATCTTCCCGAGAGAGGGGAGTTGTTCCTAGTGTCAGCCTTCATCATTGATGGAACTCCTCCTCTAACTAGAGCTGCTAACTAGTTCCCCTTTCCATGGCACCCTCTGACCCACCTATTTCCCGGACACCAGAAGTGGGTGAAAGTGAGAGAGAGAGAGAGTCTCGGCTCTCTAGTCTGCTCTGGCTGCCATGGCTAAATACTGCAGACCCGGTGGCTTAAACAGCAGAAATTGATTTTCTCCTGGTTCTGGAGGCTACAACCCTGAGATCAGGTTGTCAACAGGGTTGTTTTCTCCCAAGATCCCTCTGCTTGGCTTGGAGATGGCTGTCTTCTCCCTCTGTTCTCACATAGTCTTTGCTCCGTGTATGTCTGTGTCCACACAGCCTCTTCTTATAGGGACACCAGTCATATCAGACTAGGGTCCACCCTTATGATCTCGTTTTACATTAATCTCCTCTTTAAAGGCCCTGACTCCAAATACAATCATATTCTAAGGTCCTGGAGTTTGGGGCTTCAACAGAGAAATTGAGGGTAAGGAGCATTATTCAGTCTGTAACAGAAGTGACGGCAGATTTAGGTTTTAAAAGGCTTCTCTGGCTTCAGGGTGGAGAATGAACGAAGGCCAAGACTGAAAGCCAGAGGCCGTATGAAGCTCCCTTGATAACCCAGTCTTGGCTTATGCCTCACACTGAGACTGCTGACACCTGTCTCTGGTGGGGTTTCCACCCTCCACCCTGTCTCCCATCATGACTTTATTGCATTTTCATGCAGAATATTCTAATGCTATGAAAATCTAAACACTGATTTACAAGTTATATATTTTTTTAATGGTCAAAGGAAGCACTACAAAATTTTACATTGGAGAGTACTCTCCAGATTGAGTTTTTAAAAAAGCAAAAACAAATTTAAAAAATTCCCCAATCATTTAAAGGCAAGAGGGAATCATTTTTGTAACTTAATTACGAAAACATCAGATAAATTAAATCATTTTATATTATCACATTTTTGCTGAAATGTCACTTGAAATAAAAATAAATGAACAAATACTAGCAGTTCTTTAAAATGTACTTGTCTGACTTAGAGTTTTAGAGAATGAAAGATGAGGGAAAATGATGTTATTTAGCTATTGAAAGTTTGTTTTATTTTCTAGTACTTGAGAATACAAGAAAATCTGGAACAGCAAATTAGAACAAATTAGAATCATATCCCAATTCAAATCATCACCATCATCATCACATATTCATCATAAGGAAATGCTTTTTAAAGCTTTAAAAGGCAGCAGTCTTGAAGAAGCACACCGAGAAAATAAGCCATGACCTAGAATGGAGACAATGACAGATATCAGATTTGTTAGTCTTTCAGCAATATGCATTTTGTACCCACTGTGTGCAGTAGATAATCTCAAATGTGGTGATGGGTCACCTGCATTAGAAACACCTGGGAAACATGTCACAAATGCAAATTCCTGAGCTTCATTCCAGACCAAACCCAAACACATGGACAGGAGGCTGAGGCGTCAACAACTTGAGGACATTATAAGTCACTTCAGGTGATTCTTCAGCCCAGCAAAGTTTGAGGGTCACTGTCAGAGATAAATGTATATTGTGTTATGTGGGTGGGAAAAGAGAAATGAGTTCCATGTGTCTGCCCTGAGGATATTTTTTGGCTGCAACATGTGCATGTGGGATCTTATTAATAGTTCCTTGACCAGGGATCGAACTGGCGTCCCCTGCAGTGGAAGCCCAGAGTCTTAACTACGAGACCTCCAGGGAAGTCCCTGCCCCGAGAATTTACTGTTAGGTGGGGAAGTCTATTTGGAAACATGGAATCATTAGGAAACACATTATAGCATAGAATTTCTTGACTTCAAGAGAACACCACTGTCATTTAGCCTAATCCTTTCAATTTGCAATGAGCAACTAATACCGAGAGGACTGACCCAGCCAGGATCACGCTTGGGGCATGTGCTGGGGTGAATCCTGGCCTCTGGCTCAGCATTTTGTCTACTCTGTGGTGACACATTGACCCTTACCAGCTCATTGCCTCTAATACGTTCAGACAAATACAGACGGGGGGGCAGGAGGGGTTGGTTTCTACTTAAGATGCTTGGTTTTATTCTTTAAGGGGACACATAATCCTTGCTCGTTTTCCACTTTGAAATAATAAAATCTTGCAAGCATTCTTCAAAACATGGTTCTGGGAAAAACTCACCATCTGTGCTTGTTGTTGACTGAACATGGACTGGAAAAAAAAAAAAAGGCCATTCAGGCAGTGTTCATGCCTGTTGAGCTTCACTGATTCCAGGAATTCTGAAGTCATCTCCTGGAATTAATTTTTAACTTATCTAGGTATGTTTCTTAAAATAAATTTTTTATCTTGCTGAGGAAGAAAGTAAAGGGATCGGAGATTATTTTGTCCTAAAAGATTGATGAGTGTTTACTATCATCGAGGAAGCAAAATGTTTTATGAAAAAACCAGAGAAGAAATAATTCTATTACATTGTGAGGGATGTAAGCGCTACAGACGGGAACTACCACCAATAAGAAAGTATTGCCATCCTCTTATTGGATGGATTTTGAAGACAAATGGATAATCCCCTCTCTTCTACTTTTTTTCTGTTTGTTTTTTAATCCAAGGCCACGGCTTCCACCACCCTTTACATTCTAAAGTCCTCCAAATCCTGATTCCCAGCCCCTACTGGATCAAGGATGAGATGGAGATCTTCTCATTGCCTGTTGGTCCCTTGGCATCAGGTCCAAAGTTCCCAGATGGCAGATATGGTTGAAAGTTCCATGAGACTCTTGCTGTGTTCACCAGCAGGTTTATCCCCCTTCAAAATCCAGAACCTGTTAACCTGCAGAGCTCAGAGATGCAGGGATAAAAAGCAGAGCTTTCCCATGTGGTAACAAGTGGGGCTAGCCTGGCTCATGACGTGTCCCAGGTGGCTCAGTGGTAAAGAATCCACCTGCAAAGCAGGAGACATGGGTTCGACTCCTGGGTTGGGAAGATTCCCCTGGAGAAGGAAATGGCTACCCACTCCAGTATTCTTGCCTGATGTATTCTGATCCCATGGACAGAGGAGCCGGCAGGCTACAGTCCATGGGGTCGCAAAAGAGGCGGGCATGACTTAATGACTAAACAACCCTGCTCACATCCCTTGGTTTCTGGATCCATGCCTTTTTTTCTTCCCAATGGGGACATATCATCGTCCATTGGTTACTGATTTAGCAAGTCTACTGTGTCCTGCAGGATACACTGCATCCTAATTGGCTGTTCAGCTCTTCCTGCAGCAGACAATTTTGTCCCTCTGTTAGGTCAGCAGCTTCTGGGTGATGTGATATGTGAGAGACCACAGGGGTCCCTGGTTGGGTGTTCTCCATCACATCTCCTAGCTGTAAAGGTGGCTGCTGACGTTTGTTTTGCAGGCAGCAGTGTTATGAGGACTGTGAGAATGTGAATCAGGCACTCTGCGGCTGGGGCCCTGGGAGCAAAGAAGATAAATTCATATTAGGAATATGTCAGTTCTACTCTACCATGAGTAACATAGATAGCCAGTGGGAAGCTGCTGTAAAGCACAGGGAGCTCAGCTCAGTGCTCTGCGATGACCTAAAGGGGTGGGAGGCGGGGAAGTGGGAGAGAGGCTCAAGAGGGAGGGGATATATGTATCACTTCAGTTCAGTTCAGTTCAGTCACTCAGTCATGTCCGATTCTTTGTGACCCCATGAACCGCAGCACGCCAGGCCTCCCTGTCCATCATCAACTCTCAGAGTCTACCCAAACCCATGTCCATTGAGTTGGTGATGCCATCCAACAATCTCATCCTCTGTCGTCCCCTTCTCCTCCTGCCCTCAATCTTTCCTAGCATCAGGGGCTTTTCAAATGAGTCAGTTGTTTGCATTAGGTGGCCAAAGGATTGGAGTTTCAGTTTCATCATCAGTCCTTCCAATGAATATTCAGGACTGATTGCCTTTAGGATGGACTGGTTGGATCTCCTTGTAGTCCAAGGGACTCTCAAGAGTCTTCTCCAACACCACAGTTCAAAAGCATCAATTCTTCGGCGCTCAGCTTTCCTTATAGTCCAACTCTCACATCCATACATGACTACTGGAAAAACTATAGCTTTGACTAGATGGACCTTTGTTGGCAAAGTAATGTCTCTGCTTTTTAATATGCTGTCTAGGTTGGTCATAGCTTTCCTTCCAAGGAGCAAGCATCTTTTAATTTCATGGCTGCAGTCACCATCTGCAGTGATTTTGGAGCCCCCCAAAATAAAGTCTGTCACTGTTTCCATTGTTTCCCCATCTATTTGCCATGAAGTGATGGGACCGGATGCCATGATCTTAGTTTTCTGAATGTTAAGCCAAATTTTTCACTCTCCTCTTTCACTTTCATCAAGAGGCTCTTCAGTTCTTCTTCGATTTCTGCCATAAGGATGGTGTCATCTGCATATCTGAGGTTATTGATATTTCTTCCGACAATCTTGATTCCAGCTTGTGCTTCTTCCAGCCCAGCATTTTTCATGATGTACTCTGCATATAAGTTAAATAAGCTGGGTGACAATATACAGCTTTGAAGTATTCCTTTCCCAATTTGGAACCAGTCTGTTGTTCCATGTCCAATTCTAACGGTTGCTTCTTGACCTGCAAACAGATTTCTCAGGAGGCAGGTCAGGTAGTCTTGTATTCCCATCTCTTTAAGAATTTTCCACAGTTTGAGGTGATCCACACAGTCAAAGGCTTTGGCATAGTCAATAAAGCAGAAGTAGATGTTTTTCTGGAACTCTCTTGCTTTTTCTGTGATCCAGTGGATGTTGGCAATTTGACCTCTGGTTCCTCTGCCTTTTCTAAATCCATCTTGAACATCTGGGAGTTCACGGTTCACGTACTGTTGAAGCCTGGCTTAGAGAATTTTGAGCGTTGCTTTGCTAGTGTGTGAAATGAGTGCAATTATGTGGTAGTTTCAACATTCTTTGGCATTGCCTTTCTTTGGGATTGGAATGAAAACTGACCTTTTCCAGTCCATTGTCAGCCCCCTCAAAACTCTGTAAGCTGTGAATGGGGGACAAGTGGTTCCTCACCTCCCCCTACCAAAAATAACGTAGGAGCTACTTTCCATAAAAGGGGGAGTGCATACTGTGCTCCAAACCAAACAAACTGAGAAATCAGATAATCTACTGTATTAAGGATCTTGGTTTCAGTGCTTTTGATCCCTCAGGGCCTGGTACCATGTAGAACAATTTTGTTCAGTGGTTATATGACTGAATGAATGAAGAGTGGATGAGTAAATGAATGAGTGAATGAGTGAGTGAACAAAGGCTGGAGAATAGTCTAGATAACCTCTTGAGGTCTTTTTAACCCCGTGGTTTTATACACCTCCTGTGAAATAAGGTTCTGAAGTCTGCATTTGTGCGTGTGTGTGTGTGTGTGTGTGTGTGTGTGTTACATAAGCAGAAAGAGGATGGTGAGCATGACCTGGAGGTGGCAAATCTCAAGCTGCCGCAGCCAAGGGCACTCAGAAGGTCAGACCAGGGGTAACTGGGAATCTGGAATGGATGGAAAGGTGAGGCGGCAGCAGCCTGTCCACTGCCTGCCTCCTTCCCTTCCCTGTCAAGGCCCAGGTGGATCAATCGGAAAGCTGAAATGCTGGTGGGAAGAACTTGGGCATCTTGATGCTGGTCTGAAGGGAGGCCCAGGTGTTCATAGGTAACAGAGAGGGTTGAATACGATACTTACAGATGACATGGCCAGTCCACAGGACAGTGAGCTGCAGGCATGCATTTTGGAGCAACTGCTATTTTGGATTGACTGGGAACACTGTTCCATGTACCCAAATATAAGACACACATTTAGGAATGTTCTTACAGGAACCTGGAAAAGAGAATGACTCATAGAGCCTCACAGGACTGGGTAGAACTAAAAGAGCAATGGGGGGAACGTGACAAAAATACTTTTAACAGATAATTGCACTGGGGTTGCCCAGGGCTGGGACATGCTGAAATGAATCAGAGCATCATGCCAGCTTCGTTTAGAGCACGGATCACGTCTAGGCTCCATGCCCTGTGCTCCATGCCTCATTGGTGCTGCTGCTGGAACTCTGAGCAAGTCAGCACCACCTGCCTATGGATTTCTCTTTCTTAGAGAGAAGGGCCAATGACTTGGTATCTTCCAAATGTCTAAAATTGAAATGTGTGAAATTGGGAATTGCCAACAGATTTACTGAAGCCTGGCAAAGTGTTTTGAAATTCTAGTGGGGACTTCATCACCCAGTAGAGATGAGTGACTTGTTTTTATTGTAGGGATGGCTCTCATGACAGATGAACCCAAGAGGACTGGGAGTAGGGGGGTCTCGCTGACAGAGTATGGTGCCTATATCCCATGTGGCCTGACAACCTGGGGAGCGCTGGGGCTTGATAGCCAGGATGAGCAGTGAGATAAAGAGATTTCTTTTTCCTTGATCTGTCCTCAAGGAACACATGTTTAAGAATCATCCTATGTTAGAACCTAAGAGGTATCATTAAAACTGAGTCTGTACGTGGCAGCCTGTAGAAACTTAATGTCTTCCAATGCCATGTCTTGGATTTTTATAGTTTTCTTTGGATCTGATGAGCCACACTTACCTGAATAGGAAAAGTTTAAAGTAAAAAGAATAAACAAGTCATAGGTAGTTACTAATATCATTTTAGTGTGCATGCCTTTTTTGGTGTGCCTTTATATATATATTAAAAATAGAATGATAATTGTTTTTTAAATAAGCAGCAAACTAACAGAAAGGTGATGAGGAAATACATACAAATGCACACATTCATAAAGTGATGCTAGCTGAGAGATCAGTAGCTCATTCAAAGGGTAACTGCTTGGAGGACAAGGTCTTTGAACTGGAATTTAGATTTTCAGTATAGAAGTGTCCTAGATCCTCAAGTTATCTGTCAAAAAACCAACCCCTGCCCCCCAACAAAAGGCTCTTTCTTTAGAATGATGGGTGGGCAACTTTCTGTATGTATTTGTACATAATGTATATTTTTAAAGGCAATAAAGTTCACAATTAAGAGCAGGGATGTATTATCTCACATGTTTGGGGTTGAGAAGGTTGAAGCCGACAGAAAAGATTTAGATGAAATAGGCTGGTGGCGGTGAATGCTGGCACCCTGACATAGGGGACAGTGGCAGAGTGGGACCATAAAGTGGAGGCTTGCAGGCAGGCACTTGTTAGAAATGCTAGGATTAAATAACTGGTGTGTGAAGAGAAAAATGGGTTAAGAAACCTAAACAGGGCCATTGTTTTTTTAAATTGAAGTATAGTTGATTTCTCCAGTGGCTCAGATGATAAAGAATCTGCCTATAATGCAGGAAACTCAGGTTTGATCCCTGGGTTGGGAAGATCCCCTGGAAGAGGAAATGACAACCTACTCCAGTATTCTTGCCTGGAGAATTCCATGGACAGAGAAGCCTGGCGGGCTACAGTCCATGGAGTTGCAAAGAGTCGAACAAGACTGAGAGACTTTCATACACACAGACACACACACACACACAGAGTTGATTTACAATGTTGTGTTACTTTAAGGTGTACAGCACAGTGATTCAAACATATATTTGTATCTATGTATCTATTTATTCCTTTTCATATTCTTTCCTCCTATAGGTTATTACAAAATATTAAGTGTAGTTTC
The DNA here is from genome assembly GCF_029378745.1 of Bos indicus. NCBI lineage: Eukaryota > Metazoa > Chordata > Mammalia > Artiodactyla > Bovidae > Bos > Bos indicus. Next base: position 27,996,257 of record NC_091771.1, on the reverse strand, counting down.
CTGTGCTATACAGTAGATCCTTTTTGGTTATCTGTTTTGTATGTAGGCGTGTGTATATGCTAATCTTAAACTCTCAATTTATACCCACCTCCCATCCGCTGCTTAAATAGGGCCATTGTTGGAAATGAAGAAATGAATGAAGCAGGAAAGGACAATAGAGATAATAATCGATAGTCAGTGGCCTCCTCTGCCCTGTGATTTTACATGTGGTCCATCCTCATTAATGCTTGTTTTTGTAAATAATGGCAATATCATTAATAATGATTCCACCAGGAAGAAAGAGAACACTGTCAACTCCAGGAGATGCTCGGGTTGGTATCCTACTTTATTTGTGAGCATTTTCTGGTAACCCACAAACACTTGTTCTGCCATTAAAGTCTGGTTAAGGGAGTGCAGACACAGGTAATAGGATAACTAAAACCTCAGGCAGCACGCAGTAGATGCCAAGTGAAACGTCCAGGGGATGGTTGTGAAGAAGTGCATGATGGGAAAAGACCTTGCGGGCAATGCAGCTCAAGGCAGGGACCCAAATGCTTGGGCTCCCAGAGACAGTGGGAGCCTGTATAGAAAGGCATTTTTACAAATTAATTTTTACTGGAGTCTAGTTGACTTACAACGTTGTGTTAGTTTCTGCTGTATAGCAAAGTGAATCAGTTATGCATATTCGTATATTCGCTCTTTTTTAGATTCTGTTCCCAAATAGATCATTACAGAGTACTGAGTAGAGTTCCCTGTGCTATCCAGTATAGAAAGACATTTTGAGGAAGACAGATTTGGTTGCAGATTAGAGCATGAACGAACAGGAAAGGCTTTGAGGCAGAGACAAGAGTCAGGAGATGATGGGAAAGTGCCAAACGGAAGGCACAGAGGTGGTGATGGGAGGGTTAGAAAGAAACAAGTGGAAGCATCCACAGAACCAGCTGACTGGATGCTGGGATCCAGAGAGAAGGTGTAATCAAAGGTGGCTTCAAACCTGGGAGGCGAAGAGAACCATGCTCATCTTGGCAGAATAGATGCTAGATTTAAAAATCAGGTAATGAATTTGAGATGTGGCAAGTTCCAGGGGCCAGGAGGCATCCCAGGAGAGGTGTTTGGCAGGCATTTGGTGGTGGATTCTGGTGATAGTTTGGAACTGAATGATGATGTGGGGGCTGTGTGCATTTAAGTCTTTGTAATTGAAAACTGAGAGTGGGTTTGGAGAGAAAGATGACTGAAGAGAACACCAGAGGGGTGTGCATACAGCAGGTCTGTGGAAGGAAGCAGCATTGGTGGTGGATATGGACAAAGAACGTGCCATTAGAGGGTGAGGCAGACTCAGAATGGTGTGGCACAGAGAGCCAAGAGTTTCAAGGAAGGATGGGTGGGAGACATGAACTATTACAAAGATCTTGGAGACAATCTGGACAAAATATCTCATAACTTCCTGCTTACAAATTGAGTTTTGGCCCTGTTCATTACTGTTTTGAAAATATAAAGTGAAGAGGAACCCAAAAGCCTCTTGCTGAAAGTGAAAGTGGAGAGTGAAAAAGTTGGCTTAAAGCTCAACATTCAGAAAACGAAGATCATGGCATCCAGTCCCACCACTTCATGGGAAATAGATGGGGAAACAGTGGAAACAGCGTCAGACTTTATTTTTCTGGGCTCCAAAATCAATGCAGATGGTGACTGCAGCCATGAAATTAAAAGATGCTTACTCCTTGGAAGGAAAGTTATGACCAACCTAGATAGCATATTCAAAAGCAGAGACATTACTTTGCCAACAAAGGTTCGTCTAGTCAAGGCTATGGTTTTTCCTGTGGTCATGTATGGATGTGAGAGTTGGACTGTGAAGAAGGCTGAATGCCGAAGAATTGATGCTTTTGAACTGTGGTGTTGGAGAAGACTCTTGAAAGTCCCTTGGACTGCAAGGAGATCCAACCAGTCCATTCTGAAGGAGATCAGCCCTGGGTGTTCTTTGGAAGGAATGATGCTAAAGCTGAAACTCCAGTACTTTGGCCACCTCATGTGAAGAGTTGACTCATTGGAAAAGACTCTGATGCTGGGAGGGATTGGGGGCAGGAGGAGAAGGGGACAACAGAGGATGAGATGGCTGGATGGCATCACTGACTCGATGGACGTGAATCTGGGTGAACTCCGGGAGTTGTCGATGGACAGGGAGGCCTGGCGTGCTTCGGTTCATGGGGTCGCAAAGAGTCGGACACAACTGAGCGACTGATCTGATCTGATCTGATTACTGTTTTGAAAATATAAGTTCTTACTTTTAGAGCAGTTCTGGGGTCAAAGCAAGTGATAAAGTTAAAATTGCTCAGTCGTGTCTGACTCTTTGTGACCCCATGGACTATAGTCCTGGAATTCTCCAGGCCAGAATACTGGAGTGGGTAGCCTTTCCCTTCTCCAGGGGATCATCCTAACCCAGGGATCAAACCCAGGTCTCCCTCATTGCACGCAGATTCTTTACCAGCTGAGCCACAAAGGAAGCCCAGATACAGAGTTCCTGTAACCCGCCTGTCCCAACACGTGCACAGCCTTGCCCACTATTAACATCCCCACCAGAGTGGCATACTTGTCACCTTAGAGGAAACTACATTGAAGCATCATTGTCACCCAATGTCCAAAGTTTAATTATGGCTCACTCTTGGTGTTGTATGTTGTATGGGTTTTCACAAATGTATAATGACATGCATCCATTATTATAATATGCAGAATAGTTATATTGCCCCCAAATCCACTGTATTCCATCTTTTCATCCCTCCTTCTTCCCTTACCCTTAGCAACCTATTGTCTCCAGAATTTTACGTTTCCAGAATGTCATATAGTTGGAATCACAGAGTATGTAACATTTTCAAGTTGGGCTTTTCCATTTAGTAATGTGCATTTAACGTTCCTCCATGTCTTTTCATGGCTTGATGCCTCATTTCTTTTTAGCACTAAAAACATTTCTTTGTTTGCTGTACCACAATTTATTTATTCATTTACCTACTGGAGGACATCTTAGTTGCTTCCAAGTTTTTTTTATAAATATTTTGGGATATATACCTAAAATATAGGAATTGAGGTATTGCTGGGTCATATGGTGATTCCATATGCAGTTTTTTTGTTTGTTTGTTTGGACATGTTTTCAATTCATTTGGGTAAATATCAAGGAGCACAATGGGTCCACCATATTGGAAGAGTATGGTTTAGTTTTGTCAGAAACTGCCAAACTGTCTTCCAAAGTTTTGCGTTCTTACAGGCATCTTGCATCCCTATGGAAAGTATCGTCCTGCATTCCCACCAGCAATGAATGAAAGTTCCTGTTGCTTCACAGCCTTGCCAGCATTTGGTGTTGTCAGTATCTTGGGTTTTTGCCATTCCAATAAGTGTAGTGATATCTCAACTGTTGTTTTAATTTGTAGTTATCTAAATGGCGTATGATATTGAGCATCCTTTAATATGCTAATTTGCCATTCTTACATCTTCTTTGGTGAACTGTCTATTCAGATCTTTTTTCCACTTTAATCAGGTTGTTTATTTTCTTACTGTTTAATTTTTAAAGGTTTTTTTTTTTTTTTAACATTTTGGATAATAGTCCTTATATATTTTATTTAAAAGTCCAAATATGTCATTTACAAAAATAATATATTTTACAAAGATTTTCTCTCACTCTATACCTTGTTTTTTTCAAATATTTTGGGATTTTTCCAGCAATCTTTCTGCTTTTGCTTTTTAGTTTAATTCCATTGTGGTCTGAAAGCAGGTATCATATGATTTCTATTCTTTTAAATTTGTTGTGTTTTATGGCCCAGAACGTGGTCAGCTTGGTGAATGTTCCATGTGAGCTTGGGAAGAATTGTGTTCTGTTGTTGTTGGATGAAGTAGTCTATAGATGTCAATTATGTCTGGTTGATGGATGGTGCTGTTGAGTTCAACTATGTCCTTACTGATTTTCTGTCTGCTGGATCTGTGCCTTTCTGTGAGAGGGGTATTGAAGTCTCCAAATGTAATAGTAAATTTACCTATTTTTCCTTGAGTTCCATCAGTTTTGCCTCATGTAGTTTGACACTCTGTTGTTAGGCACATACACACGCACATTTTAAGGACTATTATATCTTTTCCAATAGAGTGCTTAGTATATAAGTCAGTTGGTTTAAATTCCTGGAATGATAATTTCAACATTTCTGCCATAATCGAAGTCCATCTCTGATGCTTGACCTATCTCTTCAAGCTGCGTTTTAGGATACCTTGTAATTTTTGTGGAAAGTTGGACATGATGTATTGGGTGAAAGAAGACATCTCCAACGTATCTCCCCAAATATTCTGATTAAGTAGTTTTATGGTGGGGCCCAGGGAACTGCATTTTACAAGTTTTCAGGTGATTCTGATCCATGAACCCTGTGAAACCATAGTTTGGGGAAGGTTGACTCAATCTGGTGAAGTCTCAGGCCTTTTCTCCATACAATGAGGCAGTGACACCTGCTCCATGGTTTGTGTGTGGAAAGCATCTGGCTGTGAATCTGGTCTATTGAGGGTGTTCAGAAACATTGGCCCTTTTCCCTCTAGATATCATTGATGTCATTCAACCATGTGCATCCAGTGTCAGAGAGGAGACCAAAATCCCTAGAATGTGCTGGAAGTTGACAGAAGTGAGCCAGCAAATTAAGGAGCATCAAACGGCAAAGGGTAATAAGAGTCTGTGAAACACAATAGATGTATTTTGAAGAACATAGGCTGCTAACAGAATGGATTCCCACTCCCTCTCCACAAGTCAGCCATGTATGGAAATCAAAAATTCCACTCCGATGAGCGCACTTTCCTGTTCTCAAATGCCAGAAACCATGGAGCAGCAAGCAGGGCTGTACCATTACCACTGGCAGCAAGCAGTTTTATAATGAGTTTTGGAAATTTGACTACTTGCCAGGCTCTGATTCATTAATGTAATATTAGAAGAAAATTAACAGGGGATATTGACCTCAGAGGACATTTGGGGAGAAGGCCAAGTCCATGCTGAACCGTCAGCTACCAAGAAAGTGAAACTGGTTTGCCCATGACCACGGGAGCTTTCAAGGTTCTTGCTTGCAATGTGTACATTCCATCGTCTTAGCTGGTAACTGCTCCTGCTGTTGCTATAGAGTGGAACTTTGAAGCACTGATGTCTATAATAAGCTAGATGAGCTCACTTGTTAATGCTTTTTCCTTCCTGTTATACTTTTCAGTATGTTAAGCTGCTATTTAACTTTGAATTGTCACAATCTGTGGCATTATATAATTCTATAATTTCTTTGCTATATAATTGGTAAAGAACTTTGCGATACTTCTGGTTGGAGGGAGATTAAAAACTATAGAGAAACATAAGGCTGTGTTTATTTAAGGGCATAAAAAAAATTCCATCAACTATCCCCAAAATAAGCTGGGCAAAAACCATTAAGACTTCTTTATTCCTTTTCTTTTTCTTTCATGCAAAGGGTACACTTTAAACTGAAAAAATTTCCCCTTTTTCATCCATTGTTTGTGGACATAGGATATATAGCAGCAGAGGAAGAGATGAGAAAAATCTACTGAAAGCTGTCTCTGTTTAACAGCTTAAATTCAAATTTTTTTTTAAAAAAAGAAAGAGCCTGTAACGTTTTATTCAGGTTCAGCAATGGCAACATTGTCAGAATTGAAGCCTGTCTTATGGAAAGAATTTTTAAAATTATAAACTACTAAATAAAGCTTTGAAACAGAATCTGATTTGTCTATGGGGAGGGTTTGTAAAATTTTTTTACATTTATTCTTACATTCGTTCATTCATTCAACAAACACTGGCTGTTGCCATCTGGGCACTGGACAGTGGAAGGAAGGAGGGGAGGTAGTTGTGCCCTCCAGGAACTCTCTGATCGCCCTTGAATCAGCTTCCATGGAGTTCTATGTGTGCTCCATCACAGCGTGTTGGATATTTTATTGAAACCACTGATTCAGCAAATACCTGTTGAATATTTCCTTTGTGTTGAGTGAGGGGCTATAGGGTTCCTGCCTACCCCGTGGGGCTCTTGTGGGGATTAAGTGGGTTAATGCAGCTAATGTTTAGCACCTGGAGCCTAGGAGGTCTTTAATAGATATCTGAGGAATTGAGTCAGTCAACTTAATGCCCAGTGGGAAACTGTTGCTGGGAAAAGACTGATAGTGACCCTGTGGTGTAGACTTCAGTAGGATGAGATGATGAAGAAAGGAGTTTACTATCTCAAGGCAGCAATAATTCTGCATGTCTCTGGCAGTCATGCTTTTTGACCTTCTGGTCTACCCACTTTTGCTTACATTTCTTTCTTTGGTTTCAGCTGGTTTGTGACTTTTTTCCTCCCTCCCTCCCTCTCCTGCTTCCGTCCTATTATCTTTCCTTCCACCCCTCCCTCCTTCTCTCCAGGCTTCCTCATATTCATTCTATTCATACTGCTGTCATAAAACCCCACCGATATTATTCCATACAAGTTACTCAGGGTAATGTAACAGCAGCCACTGTGGGACAGGCTACCCAGGAGGATCCACAGGAACACTGAGTCATTGATCTGTGGGAGCTGGGGCAGGGGGCCAGGCTCAGCCTCTACAGCTGGGCTGACCTGAGAAAGGAGTTCCTACTATAGTTTAAAATACCTAAATACAGTTAACCCTTGAACAACCCAGGTTTGAACTGTGTGGCTCCACTTATTTCAATAGTAAATACTATATTGCTAAGTCAAGTGGGCCTTAGAAAGCATCACTACAAACAAAGCTAGCGGAGGTGATAGAATTCCAATTGAGCTATTTCAAATCCTAAAAGATGATGCTGTGAAAGTGCTGCACTCAATATGCCAGCAAAGTTGGAAAACTCAGCAGTGGCCACAGGACTGGAAAAGGTCAATTTTCATTCTAATCCCAAAGAAAGGCAATCCCAAAGAATGCTCAAACTACTGCACAATCGCACTCATCTCACACGCTAGTAAAGTAATGCTCAAAATTCTCCAAGCCAGGCTTCAGCAATACGTGAACTGTGAACTTCCAGATGTTCAAGCAGGTTTTAGAAAAGGCAGAGGAACCAGAGATCAAATTGCCAACATCCGCTGGATCATCAAAAAAGCAAGAGAGTTCCAGAAAAACATCTATTTGTGCTTTATTGACTATGCCAAAGCGTTTGACTGTGTGGATCACAATAAACTGTGGAAAATTCTGAAAGAGATGGGAATACCAGACCACCTGACCTGCCTCTTGAGAAACCTATATGCAGGTCAGGAAGCAACAGTTAGAACTGGACATGGAACAACAGACTGGTTCCAAATAGGAAAAGGAGTACGTCAAGGCTGTATATTGTCACCCTGTTTATTTAACTTATAGGCAGAGTACATCATGAGAATGCTGGGCTGGAGGAAGCATAAGCTGGAACCAAGATTGCCAGGAGAAATATCAATGACCTCAGATATGCAAATGACACCACCCTTATGACAGAAAGTGAAAAGGAACTAAAAAGCCTCTTGATGAAAGTGAAAGTGGAGAGTGAAAAAGTTGGCTTAAAGCTCAACATTCAGAAAACAAAGATCATGGCATCTGGTCCCATCACTTTATGGGAAATAGATGGGGAAGCAGTGGAAACGGTGTTAGACTTTGTTTTGGGGGGCTCCAAAATCACTGCAGATGGTGATTACAGCCATGAAATTAAAAGACGCTTGCTCCTTGGAAGGAAAGTTATGACCAACCTAGATAGCATATTCAAAAGCAGAGACATTGCTTTGCCAACAAAGGTTCGTCTAGTCAAGGCTATGGTTTTTCCTGTGGTCATGTATGGATGTGAGAGTTGGACTGTGAAGAAAGCTGAGCGCCGAAGAATTGATGCTTTTGTACTGTGGTGTTGTAGAAGACTCTTGAGAGTCTCTTGGACTGCAAGGAGATCCAACCAGTCCATTCTGAAGGAGATCAGTCCTGGGTGTTCATTAGAAGGACTGATGCTAAAGCTGAAACTCCAATACTTTGGCCACCTCATGCGAAGAGTTGACTCATTGGAAAAGACCCTGATGCTGGGAGGGATTAGGGGCAGGAGGAGAAGGGGACGACAGAGGATGAGAAGGCTGGATGGCATCACCAACTCGATGGACATGAGTTTGGGTGAACTCCGGGAGTTGGTGATGGACAGGGAGGCCTGGCGTGCTGCGATTCATGGGGTCGCAAAGAGTCGGACACGACTGAGCGACTGAACTGAACTGAACTAAACACCATTTGTAAATGCAGAGGAATTGTGCATATGGAGGGCCAACTATAAACTATACTCAGATTAACCCCACCACTGTTCAAGGGTCAATTGTACATACACAGCTATTACTATTAATCTATACACCTACATATAAACCTGGCAGGTGAGTTCTTTACCATTAGCACCACCTGGGAAGCCCTGCTGCTGCTGCTAAGTCGCTTCAGTCGTGTCCGACTCTGTGGGACCCCATAGACGGCAGCCCACCAGGCTCCCCCATCCCTGGGATTCTCCAGGCAAGAACACTGGAGTGGGTTGCCATTTCCTTCTCCAATGCATGAAAGTGAAAAGTGAAAGTGAAGTCGCTCAGTGTCTGACCCTCAGCGACCCCATGGACTGCAGCCCACCAGGCTCCTCTGTCCATGGGATTTTCCAGGCAGGAGTACTGGAGTGGGGTGCCCTGCACACATGTAAAATTTTTTTCAGGGGAGTTTTGATATTCTGAATTGTGGAGCAAGAGTGGATGATTCCTCTGTTGAGAAACATTGAGACTAGGATGAGTGCCTGGGATATTTGAAATAAAATGAATGAGGAGTTATTGATTCTTAATAGTGGTGGTGGGGGTGTGTGTGGGGAATACCACTTGAAGAATTCAGCTGTCATTTCCTCAGTGCTCATTTAGGTATTTTAAGTATGCAAGATTTTAGACAAAGAAAATATGTTATCTTCTATACTTACAGAAAATTTTTTACACAGACCTTGTAAATAAAACCTTGTTTATTGCTTCCCAAAGGGCAGTCCCTAAACATACTCTCTGCCTTCCATGAGGGCAGTGCCTCTCCTACGGTCAGTAAGCTCATGAGGGCAGGACATGTTTACTTTTGGTCACCATAAGTCCCCAGAGCCTGGTATGCTGCCTGGTGCCCAAAAGTGCTCAGTCCACGTCTATCCATGTAAAATTGTCAGATATGTGAAGTCATTTTGAAATGCTGCATTTTATAGCTCAGATACTCTAAATGAAAAATGATGATTCCTCTGATGAGAAGTACTGAGACTAGGATGAGTGACTGCGATGTTTGAAGTAAAATAAATGAAGAGTTATTGATTTTTAGTGGTGGTAGAGTGAGTGGGATGCGGGGACTACGCTGAACGGGATTCTTGACCAAGTGACAAACTAGAAACCCTAGGAGAACTAGGAGAACTTATATAGCAAACAAACATGCTGTTAAGGAATAGTTCTACTAGTGGGATTTTAAACCCTTGATGCGAATTTCAATAACATATCCTGCTTTCGGGTAGTAATTGTTTGAGGAACTGAGAATCTACAGGATGACACCCACACTTCTACAGCGGAATTCATGGTGGGGGCCCAAGGCTGGCTGTTACTGTGATGATCTAAACACTCACTGTTTAAGTGGGTTCAGTCTGCTGACGAGGGGAGGACTCATGTATAAGGAAGACGTGAGAAAAATGAAATAAATCCCGACTTCACCTTCCAAAGAATAAATTTATAGTTTAGCATCCACAAAAATGACCAGACCCAAGCCATTTGAGTAATTCCTGGTTATATGGAACCCAAACAGGTGAACTCAGCAGGACTGGTTTATTGACTAGAATCACTATCCAGTCTGCACAATTGGTGGCAATCAGTTTTAAATCAGATCAAAATATGCATGAGGGGCAAAGAAGTTGACTCAGTGGCTTACCTAAAACATAGTCACTTTCTAAGGATGAAAAATATACATAGTTAAGCACACAAAAAAATCAGGATATGATGGAAAATAAAATCTCAGTATAGTATGTTAATGAATTATTGGATTACATTGATATACTTTTGATAAGAGCTGACAAACATTCTGATCTATTTGATATATTTTCTTCCTTACCCACTACAGCATTTTTCATGATATTATGTTATTAATACAGATTCCAAACCTTCAGTAACCATTAGTTGCTTCCTGTGTTAAAGATAATGACTTCATATAGCAGGAAAGTTTGTTTTAGCAAACTGGCAGAGTATGTCTGCAAACAGGCAGCTGAATTGGACACAACTGAAAGATTTGGTTTTCAAATTTGCTATGGCTCATTAGGATAGTATTTGGAGCAGAGGGACAATTATTTCTTGGATCCTGGTGCTTGCATAGTTGTTTAAACAGGCCACAGAGAAATGGAACGACCATATCTTTTCCTCGAATCCATTTAACCATGCATGTATGCATATGATTATTATCTTTGGTGCCAGTGAACCTAAACACAAGAATATTATTTCTAAATGTTGCCAATATCCTTAATGGAACTACTTATAAAATGACAGTATATGAGGTAATTTTGCTATTATGTTGTTTTAACTCTTTTTTTGTTTAGTGTCAATCTCTAGCAGTTTCCTTTATTGCTAACTACTGCTGAAATGCATGGTACTCACAGAGGTGCAACTCAGAACTGTCAGACCTGGATCCAGAATCTCTACTGAAACAGTCACTAGTGCTGACCTGGTCCTAGTCTCCTCTTCTTATTCAAAACTGGTCTCCCAATTGTGAAGACCCAAACTGGGAGGGTCTTCACTTGCAATTTTATGAGGACAATAGAAATAGCTGAGGAAGACTAAAATCATACTGTAGATTAGAATGAAAACTATACACAGTTTATCAGTAACTCAAGTCTTATTCTATATAATGGAATCCCTCAATGGGGGGCCATCCAGAGCCCAATTTATAATTTTAAAAAAATTAGGTAAATCTGCCAGCAGTTGTTCTATATAAGCAGGAATGAGACCTAGGAGTGTAAAGATATGTGTGTGTGCTCAGTTGCATATGATTCTTTGTGACCCCATGGACTGTAGCCTGCCAGGCTTCTCTGTCCATGGAGTTTTCCAGGCAAGAATACTGGAGTAGATTGCCATTTTCTACTCCTATATATATGCTGTGCTGTGCTTAGTCGCTCAGTTGTGTCCAACTCTGTGACCCCAAGGACTGTAACCCGTCAGGCACCTCTGTCCATGGGGATTCGCCATGCAAGAATACCGGAGCGGATTGCCATGCCCTCCTTCAGGGGATCTTTTCAATGCAGGGATTGAATTCAGGTCTTCCGCGTTGCAGGCAGATTCTTTTATTAATTTTTTAATTAATTTATTTTAATTGGAGGATAATTACTTTACAATACTGTGATGGTTTTTTGCCATACATCAACATAAATCAGCCATGGGTGCATATGTGTCCCCCATCCTGAACTCCCCTCCCACCCTATCCCTCTAGATTGTCCCAGAGCACTGGCTTTGAGTGCGCTGCTTCATGCATACAACTTGTACTGGTCATCTAGTTCACATACGGTAATATACATGTTTCAATGCTATTCTCAAATCATCCCACCCTCGCCCTCTCCCACAGAGTCCAAAAGTCTGTTCTTTACATCTGTGTCTCTTTTGCTGCCCTGCATATAGGATTGTCATTACCATCTTTCTAAATTCCCTATATATGCATTAATATACAGTATTGGTGTTTTCCTTTCTGACTTACTTCACTCTGTATAATAGGCTCCAGTTTCATCCACCTCATTAGAACTGACTCAAATGTGTTCCTTTTATAGCTGAGTAATATTCTATTGTATATATGTACCACAACTTCCTTATCCATTTGTCTGCCGATGGACAGCTAGGTTGTTTCCATGTGCAGGCAGATTCTTTACCATCTGAGCCACCAGGGAAGCCCACTCCTATATACAAACACACACACACACACACACACACACACACGTAATGTGTATATATTATGCATATATGTAATCATGGTAAAAAATATATATAACATAAAATTTACCATTTTAATTATTATGTGTATAGTTATTGACATAAGGTACATTCACAATGTCATACCACCATCACCATTATCAATTTCCAGAACTTTTTAATCATCTCACAGTGAAACTCTGTACCCTTTAAGCAATAACCCCTCACCCTGTCTTCCAAATCCTGACAACCATCATTCCAGTTTCTGTCTTTATGATTTTTCATACTCTTGGTATCTCATGTAAGTGAAATCATACAACATTTGTCCTTTTGTATCTGGCTTATTTCATTTAGCATAATATTTTCAGTTTTCATCCATGTTATATGTATCAGTTTCCTTCCTCTTTAAAGCTGAATAATATTCCACTGCATGTCTTACTACACTTAGTTCATCTATCGATAGACACTGGATTTGTTTATATCTTTTGTCTGTTGTGAATAGTACTGCTATTAACACGTGTGTACAATTATCTCTCCAGGACATTGCTTTCAATTTGGGGAGTATATACACAGAAATTAGTGGATCATATGGTAATTCTGTTTTTAAGTTTTTGAGGAGCCTCCAAACTGTTTTCCATAGTGACTGTACTATTTTATATGTGGAGTATGTATATCTTCTTTTGTAGGTAATTCATTTATTGGTTTTTGGTTGTGCTGTGTTTTTGTGGCCGTGTGAGGGCTTTCTCTCATTGCCAATAGCGGGGGCTACTCCTGGCTGTGGTGCACAGGCTTCTCACTGTGGTGGCTTCTCTTGTGAGAGGCATGGGCTCTAGGCGCTCAGGCTTCAGTACCTGCTGCACAGGGGCTCATGAGTTGTGGCTCGCAGGCTCTAGAGAAAGGGCTCAATAGCTGTGGGGCACAGGCTTTAGTTGCCTCGTGCCATGTGGAATCTTCCCGGACCAGGGATCGATCCCACGACCCCTGCATTGGCAGGCAGACTCCCATCCACTGTACCACAGGGAAGTCCTGGAGTACATCTTTTTTGATGCAACCTCTTTTTGACATGAAAATGTAAGGCAAGCAGTTCCTCTGTCCTGGAAGATGTTGGAAGTCTTTCTTCCTTCAGTGTTCAGAGCAGGGGTAAAAGAGGTGGATTAATGGGGCCTTATTGATGCAAAAAGGTCTATATCTTAAGCCCTTTATCATCTGTGTTTTATCCACTAGTGTTTTCTGCACTGGACAGAAAGAGGAACACCTCGACATGTCCCATGCTGCTTCATTAAACTCTATGGCTGTAGAACCCCAGAGAGAAACTGTTAAAATTTCCTACCATCCTATGGGCTCTGGTATAAAAAAGTTGGCAGGGCACAAAATTAACATCTTTTCTTGATAAAAAATAGTGTGACAACATTAAGTTCCATGTTAACGGAAGAAATACTTTGGTACTCATTGGAACAGTACTTTGGGTATAAAAAATGACGTGAGGAATAGTGTTGCAATCTGTGTCCTGTTTGAAACAATGATGCCACCATTTAATTTGTCTGAATGGAACCTAACATGGAAGAAAAGAGATTAGGAAGGAGATTTTGATTCATTTTTAGGTCCTGCTTTTAAAATTAAGCCATTTTATCTCTTTTAAATGTGCCCCCTACCCTCCCCACACACCAGAGTCTCCTAAAATAGTTTTTTCTACATGAGTGATTAGTTTCCTTCTCTATACAGATTTTGGGGGAATTGTCATTTTGTGCCTTTGAAACAAAAAATTTGATTCAGAAGATTAAAAACACATTCTTGCCTGCTCTAATTATAAAGATTAAAAGCATCGGGCCTCATCTCAACAGTGAACTTAGAGGATAAATATATGTTTGTCCAGATGTTTACCAAGCTCGAGAGAGCAGTTTCATTTGTTCTAAACCCATGCACACGGAGCCTTCCACACGCTGGGTCCTGATGCCCTCCGCTGCATCTCTGTGCTGTCCGGTTTGTGAGGAAGGACAGTGACACAACTCCAGGACGAGGGCTTTGTCGGTGTCAAGAGGCACTAGACTTGAGCTATTTAAGTGGCACAAATAAGAAACATAATGTGTGTCTTTTTGTGAGTGTTTATGTTTGTGTTTCATTCTACTCAGATGAATAAAAGACTTCTCTTCCACATCTGAGTAAATGAAATGATCAAGTAAGAATGTGCCCCACATGTGTTAAAAAGCCAAGGAAATGGCTAGCTATATTTAGGATCCTATTCACTGTAATAACACTAAAAATACTTTTTAATTGGCCCAGTTACTCCCTGATCATTGAGCTCTCCTATATAGTTTTTTAATTATCTAGGTCCTTGTGATGGTTAATTTTATGTCTCTACTTGGAGGTGTTTTGGGGTGAGATTAACATCTAAATCAGTGAACTTTGCGTGGAGCAGGTTGTCCTTCATGTTATGGGTGGGCCTCACTCATGCAGTTGAAGGCCTGAGTGGAACGAAAAGATTGATGTCGCTGGGCAAGGGGGAGTTCTCTGGAAGACTGCCTTTGGACTTCATCGGCACCATCTTGGGAATTCAGTCTGCCAGCCCACACTGCAGATTTTGGGCTTGCCAGCCTCCGTAGTCGTGGAACCAATTTTTTTTTTTTATAACATATAAACCTCTCACTCTTTCTCTCTCCCTCTCCTACTGGTTCTGTTTCTACAGACAGCCCTGACTAATATGCTTCCTTTCCTATATTTACATTTCCCTTCTGTCCCTGAATTTCTACATTTTGTAAAGTGAACTCAGATCAATATTTTATGCTTTTTCTTCTTTTAGTGGTAAACTAAGATGACTTGTTCTATATAATAAAAAAATAGATGTAAGAATATATAGGGATAAGTAGATGAGAATGTATCAGGCAGGGTTCTAGCAAGAAATAGAATTCTACCCCAAAGACTTTAACCAAAAAATGATTATTTACAAAAGTATAGACACAGTTAAGGGAACTATAACTAGGAATAGTGAAAACCTCAGGGAACCAACATTAGCAGGAAGGTTACCACCCAACAGCCTGAAGGGACAAAGGCCATGTTTCCAGAGCCCATGAATCTTGGAGGGGCTGCCTGGCAGCGGCTGCTATATGAGGAGGAGGTGGCCACAGTCAGACTATGACTGAAGCAAGGAGCAGAGGAAGAAATACCCTGATCTTTCTCCCATCCTTTCTCTGATCTCCTGCCACTGCCTCCTGTTGTCTGAACCCAACCAGATGTCAATGGCCAGGAACTGGGAGATGCAGTCTAGAGAGCCCAGCCTCCTGGGGACACATGACAGTGTAGAGGGGATAGATCTGGGGAGACAACTGGGATAGCTTGCAGATCTTCAAAATAGCCCAAAAGATTTTGCTAAGGACTGAAGAATAATCAACCTTCACCTCCAGTTGACCTCCCAGCTTTGATGACTGAAGAAAGCTTCTCCCAGCTCTGTGCATGAGCTTTTTCTTTCTGGAAACTTGCTCTTTTCTAGAGAGATCAGTATGATTCTACTCACTGGATGTAACACGAAAATTTATAAACCATGGAAAGAACTTTCCGGAACAGCTGTGAGTGATAAGACTGGATGGAATCAGCAAGAGGCCTATTTGCAGAGCATGAGAGAGGAGCCTGAGGAGCTCAGAAGTTGAGCCTGATTCTGAGGCTTCAAGTATTTAATTGAAAACAGAGCAGGCAGTCAGTGAACACAAATGAGTACAAAGGAAAGAAATGCTGATTACTTACAAAGATGCCCTGATGTTCTAAATCCCAATGTTCATCCATTCCTTTGGGTAAAAGCATCTTATTTTAAAAAGCAGACTCTTTGTGTAAGTTGCAGGAGGGTGGGTGGTACAGTTGTGTGGCCAACTCTGTCTTAGGAATTAACTTTTGAGATTATTTTCCATAAAAGAGGAGGTCGGAATTGATGAAGGTACATTTTGTATTCTTCACAGAATATTCTCCCAAGGTCAGCATGAGATTACAAAAGCTCCAATCAGCTGGTGAGACTCTTTTGGCCTTGTTTGCTTCTCAGTGTGGGACTTCATATATAAAGCAGAGAGAAAGTAGCTGAAGAAATAATTGTTGAATGTATCTGTTCAGTCCCTATGGTTATCACCAATCACATGTCTTAGTCTGCTCAGGCTGTTATAACAAAATATTATAGATCAGGTGATGAGATGATTAGATAGCAAAATTGAGTTTAGCTAGTGAAGTTGAGGTAAGACTGCTGATTCCATCCAATCTTATTACCCACAGCTATTCCATCACCGACTCAACAGACCTGAGTTTGAGCAAACTCCAGGAGACAGTGAAGGACAGGGAAGTCTGGCATGCTTCAGTCCATGGTGTCACAGAGAGTCAGACACCACTAAGCTACTGAACAGTGAACAACAAATAGATCAGGTGGCTTAGACAACAGACATTGGTTTCTCAGGATTCTGGAGGCCAGAAAGTCCAAAATCCGGGTGCCAGTCAATTTAGTTCCTGATGAGGACCCACTTCTTGGTTTGCAGCTGGCTGCCTTCTTACTGTGTCCTCATGTGGTAGGAGGTCTGGTGTCTCTTTCTCTTCTTACAATGACACTAATCCCATCATGAAAGCCACAGCCTCATGACGTCATCTTGCCCTAATTACCTCCCAGAGGCTCGTTCTGCAAACACTATCATGTTGGGAGTTAGGACTTCAACATATAAATTTTGGGGGGGACACAAACATTTGGTCCTTGATGAGATGGTACAAGTCACACACTATGAAGATGTTTGCAAACTTGCTGCTAGGAGTATTGCTAAAATGTTAGCGTTTTTCCTTCAGCTTCACTTTAATCCATTATTCTAGTGTTTTAAATCATTGGTTTTACACATACAGGGATTAAATGTATTGCATCTTACTTCACTGGCAAAGAAATATGTGGTCCTCCAGCTCAGCAACAGATGGCCAAAGTTTACAAAACCACTAAGAAAACATACTCAATGCATTAAAACAAAGTTCACTGCTAACACTGAACTGTTTCTTTTATATTTTGATCCATAAGGTAACAGCTCTCTAATCTGGAAAAAAGAAAACACTGAACATCATTTAAAAAGAACTAACACCCTCTTTAGCTGTTCAGAGCAGTTTCTGTTTTTGGATTAAAAGGCACTAAGTAAAATACTTCTAAGGGAACAGTTATATGAGGCAACCTTGAAGAGAAAATTGCTGACATGAATGGTATTCTACTGTATTCAGTGTGATAAAAATGGAATTATCTTCCTTAAAATACTTTGTGAATAAAAATTTGCTAGGCAACATGACAGTAATGAAAAATCTGGAAAAGAATTAGAAAATAATTACTGTTTACATGAAAGCTATTCAATTATTTATGCAAGAAAATCTCTCAGCTTCACTATGATGTCATTCTCCAAAGTGAAAATGTACACTTGAATGTCTGTTGTTGGTCTATAACTCTATCCTTATATCTACATCTCTCTCCCTTATAGATGTTATTCTCATGGTTAATCAGAATGCCTCAGGATTTGTAGAAATAAGAAATCTAGGGAGAGGGACTTCCCTGGCAGTCTAGTAGTTAAGAGTGGTTCCTCTTCCAATGCATGGTGGACAGGTTTGATCCCTGGTTTGGGAACTAAGAGACCACATGCCATGTGGTGTGGCCAAAAATTTTTTTTTTAAATAAAAGAAATCTAGGAAGAAAATACCTTTCTGACATCACAATCAATTCGTTTGTTTATTTACATGTAATTGATCAAAGTAAATTTTTGAGAGATTAAAACTATTATTCTCTGTGTCTGCAATAGGGTGATCAGAAGCTCTAGAGAGAGAACACAGGTATGTCTGTGACTCCCTTTGTACGCTGCCATGACTTCAGGTATTTTCATGATAGTGAAGGTGAAGACCAAGGGCAGCAAGTGAAGTTTGGAGTCATGGTTCAGAGGCAAAGGAGTGGCTCTAAAGCAGGGCCAGAGGGTCCATGTGAAAGAGACGAAACAAGCAACCTTTCTGGTAGACACTTCAGTCCTTGATGGAAGACTGTGTTTCCAGAAATTGAATTGAAACCTCCACTTGGGGAATTTAAAGGGACGAATGGATCACATTGCCTGTGAATTTTTTTTAACACGATAATGACTCTTAGTACCTAGAATAAGGAAATAAGAGATTACCATGAGGTAACACAAGAATGGAGAATCAGGAAGACTCAAACAATGAAACAGACAGACTGACATCATGCCACAGGGTATATATTATTTCTTAAAAGTTCAAAGACGCTACAATTTCTGTGGCATATATAACCCTCCCAAGAATCCCTAAGAGGGCTTCCCAGGTACTCAGTGGTAAAGAATCTGTCTGCCAAGCAGGGAACCCAATTTTCAGTCATTTGAATGTATCCTAAGGCAATTATGCTAGTTAGATCATATGAGATGATTTCATACGGGAAACACACATTTGAATTAAATACAGTGATGATAACAATGATATGCATTGAATGCTTAACATATGCCAGACTTTTCTAACTGCGTTACTTCTATCAACTAATTTCATCAAGGAGAGAGAACAAGCATCACAAAAATATAAATTTTATTGTTGGCAAAGTAATTCACTTAAAAAATGTATCTGCTAAATGTAATAAGGTGAAAATAAAACACTGTGGTCCCCTGGATCACTGGTGACACAAAGAGGTATGATATTTATAATGTCTACCTTGGACAAGGGATTGACATCTGGAATATACAGAAAAACTTCTGTATATCTACAACAACAAAATAATCCAATAGAAAAATGGGCAAAATGTGAAAGAGGATGTTTACAGAAGAGGAAACTCTTCGAGGTAAAAAACAGATGGACAGATGCTCTAACTATTAATAAAGGAAATGAAAATAAAATAATGAGATATCACATTGTGCCCATTAACTAGGCAATAATCAGAGAGATGGGTGTTGCCTACTGTTGTGAGGATTGTGAGATTAGGAGCATCCTGGCCTTCTGGTGAAAGAGTAGACTGGGCAGCCATCTGTGAGGCAGTGACACTACTCAGCCCAGCTGAGTGTGTGTCTACGCCTGCTGAGGCAGGAGGCAATCAGATGTCCTTCATCAGAAGCAGATGGATAAAATGTAAGGGTGAACCCCCCTGGAGACCACACTCCAGCTAGAAGCAACAGATTCGATTTTCATATAGGAGCATGGGTAGATCTTAAAGTTATAGCACTGAGTGAGCAAAGTAAGAAACAGATGAGATATATGACATAATTATATTTCTATAAATAAAAGATATATCCTAAACTATTTAACACTTAGAAAAAACATAATGAAAATCTTCCTGATATTACATTTGGCAATAATTGTTTGGCTATGATATCAAAAGCTCAGGCCATGAAAGAAAAAAGTTGATAACTTGGACTTCATAAAGTTATAAACTTTTGTATACCAAAGGACACTATCAAGAGAGTGAAGAGGCAACCCACGGAATGGGAGAAAATACTTGCAAATCATATGTATCTGATAAGGCGTTAATACCCGGGATATTAAAAAAACTCCTACAACTCAACAACCAAAAAACAAACAACCTGATTTAAAAATGGGCAAAGAAATTGAATAGACACAATGCCAAAGAAAATATGCAAACAGCCAATAATCATATTTAAAAATCCTCAACATCACTAGTCATTAGGGAAGTGCACGTTCAAACCATGGTAATAAATCACTTCACACCTATTAGGAGGGCTATTATTAAAAGAAAAACAAACCAGAAAATAGCAAGTAGTGGGGAAGATGTGGAGAAACTGGAAACCTATGTATCACTGGTGAGGATGTAAAGTGGTAGATCCATTGCGAAGAAAGAGTATGGTGGTTCTTCAGAAAATTAAACGTAGACTTGCCATTCGATCCAGCAATTACCCTTCTGGGTATATACCACAAAGAAGTGAAAGCAGGAACCTGATCAGATATTTGTATACCTATATTCATAGTAGCATTATTCACAATAGCCAATCAGTGGAATCAATCCAAGTGTCCATCAACAGATGAATGAATGGACAGAGTGTGGTACAGACAAAGAACAAAATATTATTCAGCCTGAAAAAGGAAGGAAATTCTGACTCATGCTACAATGTGGATACACTTCAAAGATGTTATATTTAGTGAAATGTTAGTCACAAAAGAACAAATGTTGTCTGATACCTATATGAGGGACCTGGAGTAGTCAAATTCATAAAGAGAGAAAGCAGTATGATGGTTGTCAGGGTTTGGAGGGAGGGGAAATGGGGAGTTATTATTTAACGAATGCAGAGTTTCAGTTTGGTGGAAAAAATATGCAGATAGATGGCTGTGATACTTGCATCACAAGTATATGCATCACATATACTCTATATTGCAAATGCATTTACCGCAACTGAACTATACACTTAAAGTGGTTAAAATGGTAAATTTTATGTTATGTATATTTTATCACAACTTGAAAAGTGAAAAATAAATTTAGAAAGACAGAAAGATTCTGCACTTCCAATTCACGGGGCACGGGTTCAATCCCTGGTCAGGGAAGGTCCCACATGACATGTGGTGTGGCCAAAAAGTTAAAAAAAAAAAAAAAAAAGACAAAAATATATGTAGTTTTGATGGTTTCAGGGAAGTGTTTCAGAGAAGTTTCAGAGAAGAGTGCAGCAATTTTTTTTTAAGAAGATGGGAGAAGATGGAAATTTATGTCTTACTGATGTGAAGCAGTCAAAACATGTAATAATTCAGTGGTTGATGTTACACAGATTTTAAAATTAATGAGTTAATTAGTTCAAGAATAATTTTTAAGAGAAAATAGATATTCACACAAAAGAGCAAATACCCATTTCAAGGTATTTGTAAAACACACTAGGATGTTTGATGTGGGGAGAGGAAATGGGTTGGTTACAAGGATAAAAGGGAATAAACAAATAAATGGAAAAGGAGACTGGAAACACACTTGTAATCTCTCAATTCAGTTTAATAAATACTTATTAAGGCTCTACTTTTTCCAGACACTTTATTTGCTCTTTCTGATGGTATCCAAACCTAAATATGATTTATGAACATGGGGTAATGAGACTGTTTATTAATTTTAGTCAGAGAATTTCGTGTGCCACAAGAATAGAGATAAAAATAAAAATTTATTACTGGAGGAAAGTTCCTTCTGAGATCTCTTATCTTTTTTATATGGAAAGATAAACTGAAATATAATAAATGAGATTCTATCTTCAATGTAGCTTTTATCTCAAGCAATGATATTAAACCATTACAAGCTAAGAAATATAATTAAAAATAAGCCATAACATAAAAAATATGATAGATTTGGGGAAGATAAAATGTTATTTGGATTATTTGTGTATCAGTCTTTTATAAAAATAAAGCCTTAGAAGTACATTTATCTATTTCTAAGCCCGATTACTACAAATTCAACATGCCCTAATAAAATTCATCCTTAATAATTCTCAACCACTCATTAAGTCAGAAAATATTTATTAAATTCCTACCATGTGCCAGACACTGGGGCTCAATTACCATTCTACATCATAACTTTCAAACTTATATCTCTACCCCAGGTTTCTCTGAATTCCAAACCCATAGCATAGTCTTCTTTATATGACTTGACTCTATCAAAAGAACTTTAAATCCAACATGTCCCCCCCCAAAAATCCTTTGTTATTCAGCCCCCCAAAAATGTTCTTTCAGTTATTTTTCTCTAGAAGAATAGTTCCACAATCCATCTCATTGGCACAAGCCAGAATCTTGGTGATTCTGGAATCATGATAAGGAATTATCCTGATCACTCTCTCTGTCATTTGTCTTATTCAGTCAATTACCATGTCATATTGATTTTATTTTTTAAGTATCTCCCCAATGCATTCACTTTCCTCCACCTTCAGTTGCCATCAGAGTCCAAGCTACATTATTATCTCTGATTTCTTGATGGGGCTCTATGCCAAAAATATATCCAGCCTTCCAAATCATTCTCTACACTGAAACCAAATCTAGTCACATCATTTCCTATCCCTCCTCCCCTCCTAAAAATCAATGTCTCTTAAGTTGGAGAAAGCAGTCTTTAAGGTGGCCGGTGATGCGTTCATAGCATGCTCCTACCTTCTCTTTGTCCTCTCATCCTTCTCTCCTTCATTCTCTTTGCCCTTCCACAATGGCCTTCGAGTTAAGTCCCTCATATGCACCATGCTGCCTCCATCCATAGGATCTTTGGACATGATCTTCTCATAGATTGGAATATTCTTCCACTTCTTCTTTCTCCCCTTTTCCTTTTCCTTGTATAGCTCATCCACTCACTCACAAATGCTTATTGAAAACCTATTGCTTGCAGGCACTAATTCAGATGTCCCTGGCTCAGTGATAAAATAAACTCCCCACCCTCTTGAAGGTTTCATTTTAGTGAGTTGAATTTAAGACTCTGGTATATTAACTCTGACTGAGCTCAACATTCCTTCTTCAGAGAAGTCTGAACAAAGAGATCAGGTCTCTTTGTTACAAGTTCTCAAAACCCCACGTACTCCTTGCTAGTACTAAGTCAACTCAAAATGCGTTAAAGACTTGAAAGTAAGACCTGAATCCATTAAAAGACATAAGCTCCTTGACATCGGTTTTGGCAATTATTTTTTAGCGTTCAAAGCAAAAGCAAAGGCAAAAAAGCAAAAGTAAACAAGTGGGGCCAACTCAAACTAAAAAAGCTTTTGTTTAGTCAAGGAAACCGTCAACCAAGTAAAAAGGCGACATACTGAATGGGGTAAAATACTTGCAAATCATGCATTTAATATCTAAGCGATCAGGACTCTTTGTTACAAGTTCTCAAAACCCCATGTACTCTTTGCTAGTACTTAGGCACAGACGGAAGGGGAAATTCCCTGGAGAGTTATGGGGTCCAGAGCTCCATGGAGAGGCAGATGTGTGTGGTGGTCATGCCTGGGGAGATCTCCCTAATGGTCTCAATTTCTCTGTGAGTCATAGTCTAGACCTGCTATGTCTAGGACCGTAGCTGCTCACCAGATGGGACTACTGAGCCCTTTGAATGTGGCCAGTCTGAAGAGATGGGTTATATGTGCAAAATACACATCAGATTTTGAAGATTTTTAATTATAAAAAGTAATGTGATATATCTCATTTTATAAAATTGCCGTGAACACAGCATCAGTGAATACTGAACCATTGCCTCTAGGGGAAATACAGGGTTGGGTTCCTGAGAATCTCTGGTTATGATATTTCCACCAATTGATCAATACATAATCTTGATTTATGTGTGTTCCTATGTAAAGACACCTTATTTAATATCTCTTATCTCATTAACATTAAGCTCATGGCCAACAGCACTGTAACTCATGACGAATGAAGCTTATCTAACACACATATTTTTTCCATAAGCACATCACAGTCTTCTTGTGTTCAGGATCAGTAGACAGCACTTCAAATTATGCTTCAGTTCAGTTCAGTTCAGTCGCTCAGTCGTGTCCAACTCTTTGCAACCCCATGAATTGCAGCACTCCAGGCCTCGCTTAGGAGTCAGTTTAGGCAAGAGACTTACCAACAAAAAAAACCTACAAATATAAAAAATGTGGCACTAAGTAGATTGCAAAAAGGACACTATTTATATAGGATGAGAGCTGAAACAGAAGGCAGAGCATTGCCTTGTTTGACCTCAGCTGGCATGTGAGTCAGGTGATTCAGATTTTTTTACCACTCTTCACATGCACACAAATTGAGGGTAAAACAAATTTTAATGAGCAGGCAAATTTACAAAAACAGAATCAGTGATCCACCAAAAACTTGTTCAAATTAATAAATGATTCACTAAAGTGACAGGATACAAAATCAATATACAGAAATTTGTTGCATTTCTATACACTAATAACAAACTATCAGAAAGATAAGAAAACTAGAGTTGGACATGACAGCAATTGAACAACTATTCATTTATAATTGTATCAAAAGAATAAAATACCTAGAAATAAATGTAATCAAGGAGCTGAAAGACCCCCTACACTGAAAACTATAAAACATTGATGAAAAAATTGAAGAAGATAATGAGATGGTTGGATGGCATCACCGACTCAATGGACATGAGTTTGAGCAAATTCTGGGAGATAGTGAAGGAGAGGGAAGCCTGGTGCACTGCAGTCCATGGGATCACAAAGAATCAGACATGACTTAGCAACTGAATAAGAACAAACAGTCCTAAAATTCATAGAAAACCACAAAACCCCCAAATAACCAAAGCAATTTTGAGAAAGAAGAATAAAGCTGGAGGCATCACACTCCCTAACTTCAAGTGATATTACAAAACTATAGTAATCAAAATAGTATGACATTGGCATAAAAACAGACACATAGATCAATGGAACAGAATAGAGAGCTCAGAAATAAACCAACACATATGTAGTCATTTAATTTATAACAAAAGAACCAAGAATATATAGTGGGGAAAGAGCAGTCTTCAACAAATTGTGTTGAGAAAACTAAACAGCTCTTTGCAAAAGAATGAAACTGGACCACTATGTAACACCATAGACAAAAGTCAACTCAAAATGCATTGAAGACTTGAAAGTAAGACCTGAAACCGTTAAAAGATCTAGAACAAAACATAAACTCCTTGACATCAGTCTTGGCAATTATTTTTTGGATTTCAAAGCAAAAACAAAGTCAAAAAAGCAAAAATAAGTGAGACCACCTCAGACTAAAAAAGCTTTTGAAAAGAACCTGTGTCCACCAATGAGTGGACAAGGAAAATGTGATAAATATACGTATCAGTTCAGTTCAGTTCAGTCTCTTAGTGGTATCCAACTCTTTGCAACCCCATGGACTACAGCACACCAGGCTTCCCTGTTCATCACCAACTCCCAGAGATTGCTCAAACTCATGTCCATTGAGTCGGTGGTGCCATCCAACCATCTCATCCTCTGTGGTCCCCTTTCCCTCCTGCCTTCAATCTTTCCCAGCATCAGGGTCTTTTCCAATGAGTCAGTTCTTCATATCAGGTGGCCAAAGTATGGAGTTTCAGCTTCAGCATCAGTCCTTCCAATAAATGTTCAGGACTGATTTCCTTTAGTATGGACTGGTTGGATCTCCTTGCAGTCCAAGGGACTCTCAAGAGTCTTCTCCAACACCACAGTTGAAAAGCATCAATTCTTTGGCACTCAACTTCCTTTATAGTCCAGTTCTCACATCCATACATGAATACTGGAAAAACCGTAGTTTTAACTAGATGGACATTTGTCGGCAAAGTAATGTCTCTGCTTTTTAACATACTGTCTAGGTTGGTCCTTACCTTGTCTCCCAAGGAATAAGCATGTTTTAATTTCATGGCTGCAGTCACCATCTGAAGTGATTTTGGAGCCAAAGAAAATAAAGTCTGTCACTGTTTCCCATTGTTTCCCCATCTATTTGCCATGAAGTGATGGGACCAGATGCCATGATTTTAGTTTTCTGAATGTTGAGTTTTAAGCCAAGTTTTTCACTCTCCTCTTTCACTTTCATCAAGAGGCTCTTTAGTTCTTCTTTGCTTTCTGGCATAAGGGTGGTGTCATCTGTATATCTGAGGTTATTGATATTTCTCCTGGAAATCTTGATTCCAGCCTTTGCTTCATCCAGCCCGGCATTTCGCATGATGTGCTCTGCATAGAAATTAAATAAGCAGGGTGACAATATACAGTCTTGACATACTCCTTTCCCAATTTGGAACCAGTCCATTGTTCCATGTCTGGTTCTCACTGTTGCTTCTTGACCTGCAAACAGATTTCTCAGGAGGCAGGTCAGGTGGTCTGGTATTCCCTTCTCTTTAAGAAATTTTCAGTTTGTTGTGATCCACATAGTCAAAGGCTTTGGTGTAGTCAATAAAGCAGAAACAGATGTTTTTCTGGAACTTTCTTGATTTTTTGATGACCCAGTGGATGTTGGCAATTTGATCTCTGTTTCCTCTGCCTTTTCTAAATCCAGCTTGAACACCTGGAAGTTCTCAGTTCACGTACTGTTGAAGCCTGTCTTAGAGAATTTTCAGCAATACTTTGCTAGCGTGTGAGATGAGTGCAATTGTGCAGTAGTTTGAGCATTCTTTGGCATTGCCTTTCTTTGGAATCGGAATGAAAACTGACCTTTGCCAGTCCTGTGGCCACTGCTGAGTTTTCCAAATTTGCTGGCATATTGAGTTCAGCACTTTCACAGCATCATCTTTTAGGATTTGAAATAGCTCAACTGGAATTCCATCACCTCCACTAGCTTTGTTCATAGTGATGTTTCCTAAGGCCCACTTGACTTCACATTCCAGGATGTCTGGCTCTAGGTGAGTGATAACTCCATCATGGTTATCTGGGTCATGAAGATCTTTTTTGTATAGTCCTTCTGTGTATTCTTGACACCTTGTCTTAATATCTTCTGCTTCTGTTAGGTCCATACCATTTCTGTCCTTTATTGTGCCCATCTTTGCATGAAATGTTCCCTTCATATCTGTAATTTTCTTGAAGAGATCTCTAGTTTTCCCCATTCTATTGTTTTCCTCTATTTCTTTGCATTGATCACTGAGGAAGGCTTTCTTATCTCTCCTTGCTATTCTTTGGAACTCTGCATTCAAATGGGTATATCTTTCCTTTTCTCCTTTGCCTTTAGCTTGTCTTCTTTTCTCAGCTATTTGTAAGACCTTCTCAGACAGCCATTTTGCCTTTTTGCATTTCTTTTTCTTGGGGATTGTCTTGATCACTGCCTCTTGTAAAATGTCGTGAACCTCTACCCATAGTTTTTCAGGCACTCTGTCTACCAGATCTAATCCCTTGAATTTATTTGTAACTTCCATTGTATAATCATAAGGGATTTGATTTAGGTAATACCTGCATGGTCTAGTGGTTTTCCCTACTTTCTTCAATTTAAGCCTCAATTTAAATATATGTATATATGGACTATTATTTAGTCTTAGAAATGAATAAAATCATTCACAACATCTTAGGTGGACCTTGAGGGCATTATATTAAGTGAAATAAGTCAGGCAGAAGATGACAAATACCATATGATGTCACTTACATCTGAACTCTAAAAACAAACAAATCTCCCCCAAAACCCAAGCTCACAGATACAGAGAACAGTTTGGTAGTTGCCAGAGGCAGGACTGGATGGTGGGTGAAATGGTAAACGGAATTAAAAGATACAAACTTCTAGTTACATAATAAATAAGTTGTGAGGTGTAATGTATAGCATGGGGACTACTGTTAATAATACGATATTGCATATTTGAAAACATATGCAAATCCTAAAAGTAAATCTTAAAAGTTCTCATCACAAAAAAGAATTCTGTAAGTGTGGTGAGAGACAGTTTGCAATATATACAAATATCGAATCATTTTGTTATATACTTAAAATTAACATAATGTTGTATGTTAATTGTGCCTCAAAGAAACTATTTGAAAAACAGAATCAGTGGATAATAAGGGTCCAAGAAGGCAATAGCACCCCACTCCAGCACTCTTGCCTGGAAAATCCCATGGATGGAGGAGCCTGGTGGGCTACAGTCCATGGGGTCGCTAAGAGTCAGACACGACTGAGCGACTTCACTTTCACTTTTCACTTTCATGCATTGGAGAAGGAAATGGCATCCCACTCCAGTGTTCTTGCCTGGAGAATCCCGAGGACGGGGGAACCTGGTGGGCTGCCGTCTATGGGGTCGCACAGAGTCGGACACGACTGAAGCAACTTAGCAGCAGCAGCAGCAGCATATTGGATATATTGAACTAAACAAAAAATATTATTAAAACTAATTTCACCTGTTTCTTTGTACTTTTTAATTTGGCTGCTAGGAAACTTGAAGTTATACAAGTAGCTCACATTACATTTCTATCTGACTCACTGGGCTAGATCATCTGTTAAGAGAGGGCGTCAGAAAAGGTCTTGAGCACCTTCTTTGAAATTTTCTAAGGCCCCTCAAGTGTCTGCAAATAGCCAGATACAAACAAAAGGCTACAAACAAGGTCAACAGAAAACTTAGAGTTCTGGCCGAATTTACAGAGCTTGACAAGAGTTATAGAATAAAGTCAGAGGAAAAGTATTTTTCTTGTCCTACAAACTATCCTTGAAGCTTCAAGTCCATCGGGAACCATTAATACCCAGCTCTGAGTCTGGTTCATCACCCTGGGTCAAGCTCCTCCAGCTTGGCTCCCAAATCCTCCAGGTGCCTCAGGTGTGAGAAGGAGGTGGGGACGGGTCTGTGTCCCTCCCACCTCTCAGGAGTGTTCTGAGCGAGAATTGTTTAATATATAAGGCTCCTTTTATTTCTTTATTTTAAAGAATTTCTTTTTGCTTTTTTTTAATGAACTCATTTATTCTTTGGCTACCTTGAGTCTTCATTGCTGCATGCAGGCTTTCTCTAGTTGCAGCGAGCAAGGGTTTCTCTCTTGTTGTGGAGCATGGGTTCTAGGGCACGTGGGCTCAGTAGTTGTAGCTCATGGGCTTAGTTGCTCTACGGCATGTGGAATCTTCCCAGAGCAGGGATCAAACCTGTGTCCTACGCATTGGCAGGCAGGTTCTTAACCACTCGACCACTAGGGAAGTTCTATAAGGCACCTTTTAAGGGATGGGATTCTGCAGCTAAAATCAAGTTTGAAAGCCATTGCCCTAAGTCCTGATAGTGAAAACTGAAGAGGCACACAGGAGAGCCCATCAGGAGGCCTGAGGTTGGAGGTGGCAACCAAGCACAGCAATGGGCCTCTCCCCCTGGGGCAAGGTGACCCTGAAAGGAATGCACTTTGCATTAGGTGACTAACTCAAGTGTTTCTGCCTTGAAAAAGTAGGTTAGATTTTAAGTGTGTCTGAAAATACTGTTTTCATTATCAGCCGTTAGATACTCAAGAACAGAATGAAACTTCCAAACTGGATTCCCACTCACATTTACTTCTTGACTCCCCTCAACATTGCTGGAGGTATATTCTACAGACAGAAGACTACTGCATACTGAGATGGTATTTATCTTGAGTTTGATGAGCAGAAAAGAAAATGAAAGGATAAGATTATCTGTTTTTTTTTTTTTTTTTTTTTTTTAAGATGGCTACTTAAAAACACAGGTCGATACACAATACCAATTTCTCCACGTTATTCCCTCTTTCGGAAATGCCTGTTCTACCTTACTTCAGTCCCTTTTTGGTTTGCAGTGTAACATGATTTAAGGAAATTTACTTGGAATGTAAGTTGCTGAAAATTTTGTACATACTGAATAATAGTGGTCATGATTTTTATTCTTCTTTCTGTATTTGCAGAATTCTACTCTTGCTATAATGAGTTTTAAATTTCCTTATATTCTTATTTCTGTAAGTGGCTTACATTTCCATAACAATAGCCCAAATAGTGAATTTAACAAATTGTAGACTGTAAAAAGGAATCCACTTCTTACCAGCCTTAAAGAAACATTCCTATTGTCTCATTGAGTACTATTGTGTTCTTTCCTGTACTAGAGGAAAATTCTATATTGCATATAATGTGAGGTGCATGCATCTTTATAAAATGTCATTCTATATCTTTTTAAGGAAACACATCACATCCTTGCTGAATTATTGTTTAATGTATACATCACAACCTTGATTTCTCAGTGCCTATTTTCTAGAAGGACACAAAATAACTATGACCCATACTCCCCTTATTTGAATACATATGGATCATGTTTAACTTAAAAGACTGTAAAGTTTGTTTTGCCAATGTTTTGCATGAACACTATTATTCTACAAGCCAACTTGCCTCCTTTTGTCTCTGATGCTTCGGTCAGTTCCTGCTTATTACCGCACACAGCACTCTTTAAGTTTTTCATAGCAATACTCTATATTCTCTTTGCAGCATGGTCTGAATGTCTTGTTATGTTTCTGGCCAAATTTCTCTATTCGGCAGATGTCTTCATTAGGCTGCCTCTGACAACTCCTATGGCTTTCCCTGTGAGGTTTCCGCTAATTCCAAAGCTATTGGTACACATGAATGGCTTACATATTTTTTCCCCTACAATGAACTTCCTTGCCTTTGTGAATCTTGAGACTCATCAAGCAACAAGCCAGCCAGGAATCAGTTTTGGTGTGTGCTTTTTACTCTTAATGAACTAAGATAATGGACGGACCCCAGCAGATTCTGACATTTCCTGGGACATGAGCTATCTGGCTGGATTTTATGCAGATCAACCATGCAATGGTAACACCTCTGCGTTCACTTCATGGTTTCCTCATTCGCCTCGCTGACTTCTGCAGGAGTACTCACAAGAGCAGCTCTCTGGCTATCTTGCAGGCTTGATATAGATGTTTTTAATCAACACTTTTTTCTGATGATTAATAATCTAGAAAATCTGGAGATTATACAAACATCCAAGAATTAAAATTACTTGGAATCTTACTCCACAGAGGGAATGAGTATTAATATCCTGGTATATTTCCTTTTAGTCTTTTTGTTGAAATACACACACACACACACACACACACACACACGCACTTGTGTATATATATGTATATTGTTGCTGTTTAGTTGCTCAGTCATGCCAGACTCTTGCAACCCGATGGACTGTAACCCACCAGGCTCCTCTGTCCATCGGATTTCCCAGGTAAGAGTACTAGAGTTCGGTTGCCATTTCCTTCTCCAGAGGATTTTCCTAACCCAGGGATCAAACTTGTGTCTCCTGCACTGACAGGCAGATTCTTTTTCAGTGAGCCACCTGGGAAGCTGTATGTCACAGGGTGTCACCGTTGAACCCATACTGTGTCCTTCTGAGTTAGACTTTGGAAATTGACTGGGCTGCTGACCTCTCTAGGCATAAATGTGTGTTTGATGTGCTTGAGGGCACAGTTCTCCAGAGGGTATGTTTAGAGAGAGGGGTGTGCTGGATTTTGTTGTGTCTCTGATGGCCCAAGTGAAGACAGAGATGAGGATCAAGGCAGCAGGGAAAAAAGTGTGGTATCTCTTTCCCACCAGGCCCTCCAGATAGAGTCACAGCCTTTAGGGAGAGAGGAGTTGGAATAGCAACAAGATGGCTTGCTTTTATGGACTTTTGAGTTTAGAGACACAAAGAATGTAGCTTTGGGGTATGGGCAACAACATGCTGGAGCCGGAGAGAAGGCCACTGCTGTATTTCCAGGCACTGCAATGTGATGTCTCCAGGGACAGAGCCCAACTTGGTCAGACATTGGCATTTCCTGCTGGGCATTATTAGCCCTTCATGTGGCTTCACAGCAGTGGACAGCATCTGGGGAATACGCTGGGTGCCAGGTAGCATCCTGTACCTGAGAGTCAGATATGATCACATGGGGGTCCCTTTTGGAGAGTCTTTTAAGGAGGAGTCCCAGTTTCTGCAGGAGGGAATGAGAACAGAAACTCAAGCATCTAAATACTAGTGTGATGCCATTTGCATTTGTAGGCTAGTGATGTCTGGAACTTCCAATGACATATTTGTCTCTATTAAAATTGGGATATATTCTATGCATACTGCTGTGTATCCTGCTCTTTTACCTTAATATAATAATTCCATGTGCCTTTAAATGCCTTTTAAAGAAAGGCTTATGCTTATAAAGCAGCAGGAAAATCATCTCTGTCAGCAACCTCAGTTCAGTTCAATCGCTCAGTCATGTCCAACTTTTTGCAACTCCATGGACTACAGTGCGCCAGGCTTCCTTGTGCATCACCAACTCCTGGAGCTTGCTCAAACTCATGTCCATCATGTCAGTGATACTGTCCAACCATCTCATCCTCTGTGGTCCCCTTCCCCTCCTGCCTTCAATCTTCCCTAGCATCGGGGTCTTTTCCAGTGAGTCAGTTCTTTGCATCAGGTGGCCAGAGGATTGGAGTTTCAGCTTCATCATCAGTCCTTCCAATGAATATTCAGGACCGATTTCCTTTAGGATTGACTGGTTGGATCTCCTTGCAATCCAAGGGACTCTCAAGAGTCTTCTCCAACACCACAGTTCAAAAGCATCAATTCTTAGGTGCTCAGCTTTCTTTATGGTCCAACTCTCACATCCATACATGACTACTGGAAAAACCATAGCTTTGACTAGATGGATGTTTGTTGGCAAAGTAATGTTTCTGCTTTTTAATATGCTGTCTAGTTTGGTCCTTAACTTTTATTCTGAGGAGCAAGTGTCTTTTAATTTCATGGCTGCAGTGGCCATCTGCAGTGATTTTTGGAGGCCCTCAAAATAAAGTCTGTCACTGTTTCCATTGTTTCCCCATCTATTTCCCATGAAGTGATGGGACCAGACGCCATGATCTTAGTTTTCTGAATGTTAAGCTTTAAGCCAACTCTTTCACCTCTCCTCTTTCACTTTCATCAAGAGGCTCTTTAGTTCTTCTTCACTTTCTGCCATAAGGGTGGTGTCATCTGCATATCTGAGATTATTGATATTTCTCCTGGAAATCTTGATTCCAGCTTGTGTTTCATACAGCCCAGCATTTCCAATGATACACTCTGCATAGAAGTTAAATAAGCAGGATGACAATATACAGCCTTGACGTACTCCTTTTCCTATTTGGAACCAGTCTGTTGTTCCATGTCCAGTTCTAACTGTTGCTTCTTGACCAGCATATAGGTTTTTCAAGAGGCAGGTCAGGTGGTCTGGTATACCCATCTCTTTCAGAATTTTCCACAGTTTGTTGTGATCCACACAGTCAAATGCTTTGGCATAGTCAATAAAGCAGAAATAGATGTTTTTCTGGAACTCCCTTGCTTTTTCCATGATCCAGCGGATGTTGGCAATTTGATCTCTGTTTCCTCTGCCTTTTCTAAATCCAGCTTGAACATCTGGAAGTTCTCAGTTCATGTACTGTTGAAGCTTGGCTTGGAGAATTTTCAGCAATACTTTGCTAGCAAGTGAGACAGTGCAATTGTGCAGTAGTTTGAGCATTGCTTCCCTAGTGTCTCAGAGGTTAAAGCGTCTGCCTCCAATGTGGGAGACGTGGGTTCAATCCCTGGGTCCGGAAGATTCCTGGAGAAGGAAATGACAACCCATTCCAGTATTCTTGCCTGGAGAATCTCATGGATGGAAGAGCCTGATAGGCTACAGTCCACGGGGTTGCAAAGAGTTGGACACGACTGTGCGACTTCACTTTCTTTCCTTCTTGAGCATTCTTTGGCATTGCCTTTCTTTGGGATTGGAATGCAAACTGATCTTTTCCAGTCCTGTGGCCACTGCTGAGTTTTCCAAATTTGCTGGCATATTGAGTGCAGCACTTTCACAGCATCGTCTTTTAGGATTTGAAATAGCTCAACTGGAATTCCATCACCTCCATTAGCTTTGTTTGTAGTGATGTTTCCTAAGGCCCACCTGACTTTGCATTCTAGGATGTCTGGCTCTAGGTGAGTGATCACACCATCATGATTATCTGGGTCATGAAGATCTTTTGTGTATAGATCTGGGTATACTTGCCACCTCATCTTAATATCTTCTTCTTCTGTTATACCATACCATTTCTGTCCTTTATTGTGCCCATCTTTGCACAATATGTTCCCTTGGTATCTCTAATTTTCTTGAAGAGATCTCTAGTCTTTCCCATCCTATTGTTTTCCTCTATTTCTTTGCATTGATCCCTGAGGAAGTCCTTATCTCTCCTTGCTATTCTTTGGAACTCTGCATTCAAATAGATATATCTTTTCTTTTGCCTTTAGCTTGTCTTCTTTTCTCAGCTATTTGTAAGACCTCTTCAGACAGCCATTTTGCCTTTTTGCATTTCTTTTTCTTGGGGATTGTCTTGATCACCGCCTCCTATACAAGTTCACGAACCTCTGTCCATAGTTTTTCAGGCACTCTGTCTATCAGATCTAATCCTTTGAATCTATTTGTAACTTCCATTGTATAATCGTAAGGGATTTGATTTAGGTCATACCTGAATGGTCCAGTAGTTTCCCCTACTTTCTTCAATTTAAGTCTGAATTTGGCAATAAGGAGTTCATGATCTGAGCTGCAGTCAGCTCCCAGTCTTGTTTTTGCTGACTGTATAGAGCTTCTCCATCTTTGGCTGCAAAGAATATAATCAATCTGATATCAGTATTGACCATCTGGTCATTTCCATGTGTAAAGTCTTCTCTTGTGTTTTTGGAAGAGGGTGTTTGTTATGACCAGTGCATTCTCTTGGCAAAACTCTGCTAGCCTTTGCCCTGCTTCATTCCGTATTCCAAGGCCAAATTTGCCTTTTACTCCAGGTATCTCTTGACTTCCTACTTTTGCATTCCAGTCCCCTATCATGAAAAGGACATCCTTTTTGGGTGTTAGTTCTAGAAAGTCTTGTAGGTCTTCATAGAGCCTTCAACTTCAGCTTCTTCAGCATTACTGGTTGGGGCTTAGACTTGGATTACTGTGATATTGAATGGTTTGCCTTGGAAACGAACAGAAATCATTCTGTCATTTTTGAGATTGCACCAAGTACTGCATTTTAGACTCTTTTGTTGACCATGATGGCTACTCCATTTCTTCTAAAGGATTCTTGCCCACAGTAGTAGATATAATGGTCATCTGAGTTAAATTCACCCATTCCAGTCCATTTCAGTTCCCTGATTCCTAAAATGTCGATGTTCACCCTTGCCATCTCCTGTTTGACCTCTTCCAATTTGCCTTGATTCATGGACCTAACATTCCGGTTCCTATGCAATATTGTTCATTACAGCATCGGACTTCACTTCCATCACCAGTCACATCCACAGCTGGACGTTGTTTTTGCTTTGGCTCCATCTCTTCATTCTTTCTGGAATTATTTCTCCACTCTTCTCTGGTAGCATATTGGGCACCTGCCGACCTGGGGAGTTCATCTTTCAGTGTCATATCTTTTTGCCTCTTCATACTGTTCATGGGTTCTCAAGGCAAAAATACTGAAGTGGTTTGCCATTCCCTTCTCCAGTGGACCATATTTTGTCAGAACTCTCCACCATGACCCATCCGTCTTGGGTGGCCCTACACTGCATGGCTCATAGTTTCACTGAATTAGACAAGGCTGTGATCCATGGGATCAGTTTGATTAGTTTTCCGTGATTGTGGTTTTCATTCTGTCTGCCCTCTGAAGGATAAGGATAAGAGGCTTATGGAAGCTTCCTGATGGGAGAGATTGACTTGGGGGAAACCAAGTCTTGTTCTGAGGGACAGGGCCATGCTCAGTAAATCTTTAATCCAATTTTCTATTGATGGGTGGGACTGTGTTTCCTCTCAGGTCAGCAACTTCTCTAGACATAAATATTCTGCATCACCAATATTTAGTGTATAAGGAAGGTAAACCAGGAAGCAGATAGAGCTTGGATGTTTGTTTATTTGGAAGTAATTGACATTCAATTTCAATAAACACGTAGTCACTGAGTTCCCACTCCACAGGCACTGGTGTAAAGGAAGTGAAAAAAGGTAAGAACAGACTGTCTTAAAAAACTTCAAGTCTAGTTTGGGATACAACATTCAAACTTAAGTAAAATTAAATAATACAGGAGTTTAATAGTAGCATGAAATATTTTACAGGAAATCACATGCTAATCCATAATGCAGACAATAGTGAGTCATCATAAAATCATTACTGGAAAGAATGTTTGAAATCATGTCACCCAAATTTCTCATTTGTGTCTCTAAGCTGGTACCCACAACATGTTTGGTAGTTGTTGGTCTGTCTGCCTCCTCTGTTTTCTATGACTCACCCATCCTCTCAGGCCGTTGGGGTTAAGGGCGTCACCTGGGCTATTGCCACAGGTTAAGTCTTCTTCATAAGGGGAAAAATTCATGTGACCACTAAGTAAAGTTTGTGGCAATGGAATGAAACTGAATATGTCAGGTACATCTTCGTACTCCACAGTGCATTCCCATAATATGTGATCAGTGAATGAAGATGGGCCACAGAAGACAGGAGCTCCGGGAAAGAGGGAAGGGCATGAGCTGTCACGTTCAAAACACCATCCATCACGTGTCAATTGCATTTTATTGGGGACATTAGTGAATTCTTGTGGATCTTTCTAGTCACTGTGTAAATCTAGCTGGTATACATTTCTAGCCTTATTCCTAGTGTTAGTTGCTCATTTGTGTCCAACTCTTTGTGACCCAATGGACTGTAGCCCAGGCTCCTCTGTCCATGGGATTCTCCAGGCAAGACTACTGGAGTGAGTAGCCTTGCCCTCCTCCAGGGGATCTTCCTGACACAAGGCTCGAACCCAGGCCTCCTGCATTGCTAGATTCATTTAAAAACCCTTTCTTTTATCTTTTAATTTATTTCATATTTCATTGTTTATCAATTCAATTTATATCATCAGAACAATTTTTTGAGACTTTGGAGATTTTTAAAAATTCATTGATTTATTTGTCTGCATCGAGTCTCAGTTGTGGCATGTGGGTGCTTTGTTGCAGCATATGGGATCTTTTGTCATGGCACACAGGCTTAGATGCCCTGTGGCACCTGAGATCCTATTTTTCTGATCAAGGAACTGCTTTTCCAGTCCTCAGAGGACACATGGAGCAGTGTAAGGGATGCCCTTTGCTGGATGAATATGGGAAGGTACCCCCAGTCTGGCCCTCCCATTGGTAGACGGAGAGGGAGGAGAAGCCTACTACGGTCCATCAGCTGAGCTTTCTAGTGGGTGTTTTGCAGCTGGAGTGGGAGGTTAGGTGACAGAGAAAGTTCTACTCCTTGACGTTGGAATATATGAGGAAGGGCTGTAGCTAACAACGTGAACAAGAATGGTGTGACCTAGTAACTGCTGTACCCAAAGGAGCAGGGAGGCTCTGTTCAATGCAATGCTTTGCTTAATTTTCCCTGGTGGTCCATTCAGAAGAGGAATAGTACATTAAGTTTCTTGAGAAATTTCTCATTTTTAGGAGGTTCTGGAAAATAATTTAAGAAGCCATTGGAGTTTTTCCCCCCCTCCCAATTTTATACTCTTTGAACAGAACTTTCAAGCAAAAAAGGACTTAGAATGCCCTACCCTCCCGATCCTCCTGGACCTGAGGGCTGACTTGAACCTGGGGTAGATGCCCTCAGGGAGACATGGTGGGTCCCGAAGCTGCTATGAAGAGCTGGGGGAGGGGCTATTCAAAGCCAGAAGGCTAATAGCCCACACACCCACCTGCCCCAGCACGAACACTCCTGACACCACTGGCTTGAATTAGATTGATGTTCAGTGGTCCCCTTGGTGCCTTAAAATTTCTTTGCAATCACTGCCCCCACGTCTCACAAGAAGGCTCTCATGTCCCAGGGAGACAAACCCAGGTTCAGAATGAAGCCAGGCGTGTAGTTTTATCAGCCATTCACAGTACGGCATTTTTAGCACTGCATTTTTAGCTTATTAACATGCTATCTACTTAGTCCCAATAGGACTTTCTTTAATGTAATCACACACACCACTCAGTAACCGTTATCTTCATGTTGTATGCATCACCTTAAAAACTGATATCTCACAACTAGTAGCTGTCTGTAGTCTGATGGAACACCTTTTAAAGTCCTGGGGGCTACAGGGAAAATGCAGAAACCAGTGTCCTAAGGAAGCGATGAGGGTCAAGGAGGCTCCTGCCTGACCTCTGCTTTCCTGTCATGTTGCTTGTCTGTGTTTCCATTTCTCTCCTGGAGTGTCTCCTTTCACATTTTGCAGTTATGATTTGAGACATGTTCATTCTTTGAAAATCAACTTCTGCTTTTTGGAGAAATGATAAATGCCTGAACAGAGCAGAGATGTGGAAGGAAAGGGGGAAGGAACAAAAATAAGAACTGTTTTGAAGAAAAAACCAACCCAGTCTGCCTGATCACTGCATATCAGAGGCAAGGGAAAAGAAAAATGAAAGCTGACTCCAGGGTTTTAAGCCTGGAGATGAGAGAGTATCCAATATCATCACCACCGAGAGAAAGAGAAATGAGCAGCAGGGTTCAATTTGAAAGCAAGATAATTTTCTCATTTTTAAAGATATAGTTTAAAGCAACACATAGTCATCATGTCCTTGTATGATAGCATATTGGGAGATAAAAAGAAAAAATAATTAGAGGTAAATTTTGGTATACATTTTCCTGACTACTATCAATATGTGTGTTTTAAAGAATAAATTGTATCATAATTTACCTAAAATTGTATAACCTGCTCTTTTAACACTTAACATATGTAGTAAACCTTCTAGGTCATTGCATGGCCTACTACAGTGACATTTTGAATAACCACATTAAAGTCCATCATGCATATAATTTATTGTACCAACCATCTCTTGTTGAATGTTAATGTTGTTTCAGTTTTTTGGCTACATTCAGTTATTTTACAATAGCTATTCTTGTAGCTAAATATTTGTTCATACTCACGATTCTTTCTTTATTCATTTATTTTTCAAATACATATTGAGTGCTGAACCCCATGGGATCAAAAATGAATATGAAACCACCCCAGTCCTCAAGATTCACATATTTTAGGGCAGGGAAACAGACAAGTAAATAGGCTTAAACATATGAGGCAAATGTTAGACTCTAATTCTCTGACTCCCTAGAATGTTGTATTGTTTCAAATTTAATTTAAAATGTATATCCTCAACACTGGGCAAAATATCATGATGAGTTCCTTAGGTTAATTTTTAGAAGTGAAGTTGTGATTCAACATTTCAAAGTTTTCAATCCATCTTGCCCAGTTGCTCGTGGGAAACGCTGCATCAGTTTTACCCCTGGTGATGGTACAGCAGAGGTTGCCAAGTCTCTTGTGATGTCCATGCTTCCCTCTGTCTCAGGGTGATAGATCTCCCCAAGTTGCAGCTGGCACCCAGCGTTCCAGCTGCAGATTAATTTCCTAGCATCCTTGCGACTACGTATGGCCCTAAGATTTGTTCTGGCAAGTGGGATGTGCAGGGCAGGATATGTTTGCAACTCTGGGTCCTTACTTGATAGATCTGTACTCTGGACATCCTCCTGTTGATTCCCTTGCTGACGGCTGAGAAATGGTGATAACAGGAAAACCTGGGAAACATGCTGGGGATGACAGAGCCAGGACAGACCCAGGGGTGTCTTCTCCTAGATTGTCGTGGGAGTGAGAAATAAACTTCCATACTGTTTTTAACGCATGCATTGGGTCGGCCAAAAAGTTTGCTTGGGTTTGCATGACATCTTATGGAGAAATCTGAACGAACTTTTTGGCCAACCCACTGTTTTTGTTGTTGCTTCATGGCTCAGATGGTAAAGAATCTGCCTGTAATGCGGGAGACCTGGGTTTGATCCCTGGGTTGGGAAGATCCCCTGGAGGAGGGCATGGCAACCCACTGCAGTATTCTAGCCTGGAGAATCCCCATGGACAGAGAAGCCCAGTGGGCTACAGTCCA
The DNA here is from genome assembly GCF_029378745.1 of Bos indicus. Taxonomy (NCBI): domain Eukaryota; kingdom Metazoa; phylum Chordata; class Mammalia; order Artiodactyla; family Bovidae; genus Bos; species Bos indicus. The sequence goes on along the minus strand of NC_091771.1, from coordinate 27,957,133 downwards.
TGGGGTCTCAAAGAGTCGGACACGACTGAGCGACTAAGCACGACGCACACGGTACAGCTAAACCTGCACTCAGTTCATATAAGCAGCATTTAAGAGAATCTCTCCCCCTGAATCCTCACCAACACCTTGCAACTTAAGACCAAAACTCCTCTCTCTCTTAATTTTTATTTCTTTAATGGACAGCCCAAATTCTATCTTCTTTTATTTACATGTTTAATGGTAATAGAATTACTTTGGACTTGTTAATTGGAATTTTAACAAGTTGCTATACGTTTTGCTTCTAATTTAACCCAATTTAACCTAATTTACCCTGGAGAAGGAAATAGCAACCCATCCTAGTATCCTTGCCTGGAAAATCCCATGGACAGAGGAGCCTAGAAGGCTACAGTTCATGGGGTCTCAAAGAGGCAGACATGACTGAGCGAATAACATAGTCACTTTTTCAACCTAATTTAACTCTGGAGTCACTCTTCACTTCTCTTTCTCAAAGGCACTTCTAACCGTCAAGAAATGTTTAATCTCTGCTTTCCAAATAGATCCAGAAATCTGACTCCTTACTTCCACGGCTACCAGCCATCCTGTTCCCAGCCCCCTTACCTCTCCCATCTTTTCCCGAAAGAGCAGGCAAGGCCGGATCCTTTAGAAGCAACACGGGTTCACGTCACGTCTCTGCTCAAACCCTCCTGTTTCCCTTCGCACCCAGAGCAAGAGCCAGTGTTCTCTGCTGTGGCCTCAACGGCCTCCTTGCTGATCCTGAATGGGTCAGGCACACCCTGAACAAAGCCCTCCGCACTGGCTCTTCCCTCTGTCGTTTATTCTTTGACCAGATATATTCATGGCTCACTCTCACCTCCTCCAGATCTCTGCTGAAATGCTGCCTCCTCAACGAAGCTCATCCTGACCATACCGTGTAAAACTGCAAGCAGTCTTGTCAGCCTGGCAGTCCTGCTCTCTTTCCTGTTTATCTCCCTATAGCATGTATCTCCTCTGAATATACTAAATTCCAAAAAAAAAAAAAATTTACTTAATAAGCTGCTTGTTTCTGTCTCCTTTCACTAGAATATACTTGGCATGAGAATAAGGACTTTATTGCTGCTCTATGTGAAATGCATAGGACAACACCTGGCACATAGTAGGTGTTTTGTTTCCCATCATTGCTGTAACAAATTACCCCAAATGTGGTGGCTTAAAGCAACACATGAATTATCTTACAGCTCGAATGTTAACTTGTCGGCAGAGTTGTGTTCCTCCCTCTGGAGGTTCTAGGGAAAATATTTTCCCTTGCTCTTGTCCCTTCGAAAGGCTGCTGACATTCCTTGCCTCATGGCTGTGCTTCATGACAATCCCTGCTTCCATCATTGCATCTTCTCTGATGATGTAATGGACACCTTCTATTCTTTTCCTCCCTATTTCCCTTATAAGGACACGTGATTACATTGGGCCCACCTGGTATGTTAGCTTGGGCTTACCTAGTAACCAAATCACCGGAGAAGGCAATGGCACCCCACTCCAGTACTCTTGCCTGGAGAATCCCATGGACGGAGGAGCCTGGTGGGCTGCCATCTATGGGGTCGCACAGAGTCGGACACGACTGAAGCGACTTGGCAGCAGCAGCAGTAACCAAATACCTAGACTGGGTGGCTTCAACAACAGAAATGAATTTTCTCATAGGTCTGGCGGCTGGAAGTCTGAGATTAGGGTACAAGCTGGGTTGGGTTTGGGGGCTTCCCTGGTGGCTCAGTGGTAAAGAATCCACCTGCTAATGCAGGAGATGTGGATTCGATCCCTGGGTGGGGAAGATCTGCTGGAAGAGGAAAAGACAAACCAGTCCAGTATTCTTGCCTGGGAAATCCGATGGACAGAGGAGCCTGGTGGGCTCCAGTCCATAGGACCGCCAAGAGTTGGACCTGACTAAGCACAGCACTGCACAGGGATGGGTTCAGGTGAGAGAACCCTCTTTCTTGTTGAATGAGTGAATAAATTCCTTGGAATATTAAATAAGTTTCAGGTTTTGGTCTGGTTGCTGTACATTTAATTTTAGATCAGGCCAGACTGGCCTCTCCTCTGGCATTCTAGTGGTTGTTCCCAGAGGATCTTGTCCCATACTGATGACACAGCCCCAGGTCAGTCCCCTGAACTCTTGCTCTCCTCCCGCGGAGGTTCAGTCAGCTCGTTGGATAGTGCACACTGGTAACAGCTCCCATTTCATTCCTGTTTCTGCTTTCCAGGTTTCTCAAGCCTCAGAATGCGCTGAAGCCTGGGCCACAGTATGTCCCTCTCAGTATTGCCCGCTTACAGTTCATCTCCTCTGATGCCATTCCCAGGTCACACTTCCTACAAGGGTGCAGAGGGTCTCTCCCTTCCTCCCACCATAGGGAGCAGGACTGGGGGGGGCCAGTACTTCAGTGACCATAGGTTGGAGTTTTGTAAGAATGATTGGTCACAAGCTCAACTATACTATAGTTGCTACAGCACCTAAGGGGAGATATTAAACTGCCGCTCGTTTGTTTATTCATTCCACCAGTGTTTCCTGAGCACTTTGCAAGGCAGGAGGGCCCCAGGCTCTGCCCTTGAGAAGTCCACTAGAGAAAATGCTGCAGGAGCACAGAGAGAGAGAGATGGAGAGACATGTGCTTCCTCCAAACCACAAAGATGCTAATGCCCTACACCAGCGGTGTGTGGCTCCTGGGGACAGAGCTCAGACTCTCTGGTGGAAGGTGCAGCAAGGCAGATTCTGTGGGAGGGGTGATATTTGACTTGCTGTGTCTCCACCAGGTAGCGATCTCCCCATCACAGTCACAGGGAATGTTTAGGCAGAAGTCTGAGAGGACTGGAGGAGACTCCTCCACCGGTGGGAGTTTAGATCATATGATTCCAAAGCTTCCTTCCAAGATTCCATTTTTTTTTTTTTATTAGGTGGAGTCCCAGGCTGGATAAAGCCATAAGATTAGGTACATAGGTCATGGTCAGTATCAAACATCAGAACCCACTCTGGCCAGTTCAAGCAGAAAAAGGATTTGTTTATGAAAGGATGTTAAGTCACTCACACAATGGTTGGGATGGGGCTTTTCAAAACACGGTGGAGGCTGTGCTTCCAGGAACAGGAAACCACTCCCCCTCTTGTTGCTGCCAAATGCTGGGAGCCGGCGTCACCAGGGGGTCATCAGTAGATGACCACAGGAATGATTGCTGAGACCTGGCTTCCCTGTCCTTCCTTCCTTCACTGCCCTTTCTCTGTCATTACCATCTGCTCCTCAAGATGCAGCTCTTTCTTTTTTTGATGCAGCCTTCATCAGAATATGGGTTGCTTGTTTGGAATTTCCTTTTATGTTATAGCACAGCTTTCCCTGCCCCCCCGCCCACAAGGTACAGTTGAGAAAGAAAAGAATTAGGGAGAATAAAACACTTAAATCAGAGATCATTTCCATTCACATAGCATCAATCTTTGTTTATCACTGCACCTAAAGGTACTTCAAAACTGAGTTAATCCTAATGCAGTTATTTAGCTGACGTGTTTCCTTTTTTCTCTCTTCCTGTCCTTTTTCTTTCTCTTCTGGGGTAAGGGATGGAGAGTTAGTATTTATAAAGTAAAGACAAAAGGAAAAAAATTCCCCCTCTGATTCCATGTCTCAAAGATAAGTATTTTCAACCACAAGAGATGTTTGGGTTTTTTTTTGATCTAAATTTGCAACATAATTTATGTAACATTCTCCAGTTGGGGATTTCCCTATTGTCTGCTTTTGCAAACATCACCGCAATGGGTGTGTGTGCATGTATATCTTTATGCATTTTTTTGCTACTATTGCTATAAGATAGAGTCCGTGAAGTGGAATTTCTGGATCAGATGGCCTGGGTATGTGTATTTTTTATAGATGGTGATAAATTACCCTTTTCTAAAGTTGGAAGATTTACACAGGTTGACCAGGCTCTGGAACAACAGTTTCCCTTGAGGGCAAGTCTTGCTGAGGAGGACAGAGAGTGATGGGTGTATTTTATTTAGTTATTAATTAAGTTTTATTGGATAGAGTTGCTTTACAAAGTTGTGTTAGATTCTACTTTACAGTAAAATGAATCAGCCCTACATGTACATATATCCCCTCCCTTTCGCCTTCCTTCCCATTCAGGTCACCTCAGTGCCTTTAGTGGAGTTCCCTGTGCTATGGAGTATGTTCTCATTACTTATCTATTTTTTACCTACAAACTATTGATATTATGTATGGGTACATTTTTAGAATAGTTACTTTTCCCCTTCTCAGGGGCAAGAGGGGATTTTTCTCCTTTCACAGTAAGAATATGGTAGGGCTCATGGAGATAAAATTGGCAAAAGAGTGGGGGTTGCTTAAAATTGGGTCCCTTCAGAGCTTTTTCCTTTTCCCAGGAATTTCCCTGGTGGATCAAATGGTAAAGCATCTCCTGCAGTGTGGCAGACCTGGGATTGATCCCTGGGTTGGGAAGATCCCTTGGAGAAGGAAATAGCAACCCACTCCAGTATTCTTGCTTGGAAAATCCCCATGGACAGAGGAGCCTGGTTGGGCTACAGTTCCTGGGGTTGCAAAGAGTCCGACATGACTGAGAAAATTCACTTTCAGAGCTTTTAACTCTCAAGCTTGCCCCAACTGAATCTCCAGAGATCTATCAATTACAGTGTTAAGGTTTCCTACTCTATTGGCTACAGCTGTGGGCTTCTGCGCCTGGTAGGTTATGCTCCTCTGTAGTTCCCCGTCTGTCTTTCCAGTTTTCAGGGCAGCAGTTTGCCCCATGACCTCACTTCTTTGACGCATCTAAGAAGAGCCATTGATTTTCAGTTTGTTCAGCTTTTTTTCTTATTGTGAGGATGGAAGTGATGACTTCCCAGTTCTTTACATGTAAACTGGAAAACTCAAACCCTTTATCTCAAATCTTTAAGTTTTCCTCAGCTCAGCTCAGTTGCTCAGTCGTGTCCGACTCTTTGGGACCCCATGAATCGCAACATGCCAGGCCTCCCTGTCCATCACCAACTCCCGGAGTTCACTCAGACTCACGTCCATCGAGTCAGTGATGCCATCCAGCCATCTCATTCTCTGTCGTCCCCTTCTCCTCCTGCCCCCAATCCCTCCCAGCATCAGAGTCTTTTCCAATGAGTCAACTCTTTGCATGAGGTGGCCAAAGTACTGGAGTTTCAGCTTCAGCATCAGTCCTTCCAAAGAAATCCCAGGGCTGATCTCATTTAGGATGGACTGGTTGGATCTCCTTGCAGTCCAAGGGACTCTCAAGAGTCTTCTCCAACACCACAGTTCAAAAGCATCAATTCTTCGGCGCTCAGCCTTCTTCACAGTCCAACTCTTACATCCATACATGACCACTGGAAAAAACCACAGACTTGACTAGACGGACCTTTGTTGACAAAGTAATGTCTCTGTGTTTTAATATGCTATCTAAGTTGGTCATAACTTTCCTTCCAAGGAGGAAGCGTCTTTTAATGTCATGGCTGCCATCACCATCTGCGGTGATTTTGGAGCCAAAAATAAATAAATAAAGTCTGACACTGTTTCCACTGTTTCCCCATCTATTTCCCATGAAGTGATGGGACCAGATGCCATGATCTTCATTTTCTGAATGTTGGGCTTTAAGCCAACTTTTTCACTTTCACTTTTATCAAGTGAAATAAAACTTTCACTTTTATCAAGAAGCTTTTTAGTTCCTCTTCACTTTCTACCGTAAGGGTGGTGTCATCTGTATATATGAGGTGATTGATATTTCTCCTGGAAATCTTGATTCCAGCTTGTGCTTCTTCCAGCCCGGCGTTTCTCATGATGTACTCTGCATAGAAGTTAAATAAGCAGGGGGACAACACACAGCTTTGACATACTCCTTTTCCTATTTGGAACCAGTCTGTTGGTCCATGTCCAGTTCTAACTGTTGCTTCCTGACCTGCATACAGGTTTCTCAAGAGGCAGGTCAGGTGGTCTGGTATTCCCATCTCTTTCAGAATTTTCCACAGTTTATTGTGATCCACACAGTCAAAGGCTTTGGCATAGTCAATAAAGCAGAAATAGATGTTTTTCTAGAACTCTCTTGCTTTTTTGATGATCCAGCGGACGTTGGCAATTTGGTCTCTGGTTCCTCTGCCTTTTCTAAAACCAGCTTGAACATCTGGAAGTTCACGGTTCACATATTGCTGAAGCCTGGCTTGGAGAATTTTGAGCATTACTTTACTAGCATGTGAGATGAGTGCAATTGTGCGGTAGTTTGAGCATTCTTTGGCATTGCCTTTCTTTGGGATTGGAATGAAAACTGACCTTTTCCAGTGCTGTGGCCACTGCTGAGTTTTCCAAATTTGCTGGCATATTGAGTGCAGCACTTTCACAGCATCATCTTTCAGGATTTGAAATAGCTTAACTGGAATTCCATCACCTCCACTAGCTTTGTTCATAATGATGCTTTCTAAGGCCCACTTGACTTCACATTCCAGGATGTCTGGCTCTAGGTGAGTGATCACACCATTGTGATTATCTGGGTTGTGAAGATTTTTTTTTGTACAGTTCTTCTGTGTATTCTTGCCACTTCTTCTTAATATCTTCTGCTTCTGTTAGGTCCATACCATTTCTGTCCTTTATTGAGCCCATATTTGCATGAAATGTTCCCTTTGTATCTCTCATTTTCTTGAAGAGATCTCTAGTCTTTCCCATTCTGTTGTTTTCCTCCATTTCTTTGCATTGATCACTGAGGAAGGCTTTCTTATCTCTCCTTGCTATTCTTTGGAACTCTGCATCAGACGCTTATATCTTTCCTTTTCTCCTTTGCGTTTTGCTTCTCTTCTTTTCACAGCTATTTGTAAGGCCTCTTCAGACAACCATTTTGCTTTTTTGCATTTCTTTTCCACGGGGATGGTCTTGATGCCTGTCTCCTGTACAATGTCATGAACCTCTGTCCATAGTTCATCAGGGACTCTATCAGATCTAGGCCCTTAAATCTATTTCTCACTTCCACTGTATAATCATAAGGGATTTGATTTAGGTAATACCTGAATGGTCTAGTGGTTTTCCCTACTTTCTTCAATTTAAGTCTGAATTTGGCAATAAGCAGTTCATGATCTGAGCCACAGTCAGCTCCCGGTCTTGTTTTTGCTGACTGTATAGAACTTCTCCATCTTTGGCTGCAAAGAATGTAATCAATCTGATTTCGGTGTTGACCATCTGGTAATGTCCATGTGTAGAGTCTTCTCTTGTGTTGTTGGAAGAGGGTGTTTGCTATGACCAGTGCATTCTCTTGGCAAAACTCTATTAGCCTTTGCCCTGCTTCATTCCGTTATCCAAGGCCAAATTTGCCTGTTACTCCAGGTGTTTCTTGACTTCCTACTTTTGCATTCCAGTCCCCTATAATGAAAAGGACATTTTTTTTGAATGTTAGTTCTAGAAGGTCTTGTAGGTCTTCTTAGAACCATTCAACTTCAGCTTGTTCAGCGTTACTGGTTGGGGCATAGGCTTGGATTACCATGATATTGAATGGTTTGCCTTGTAAACAAACAGAGATCATTCTGTCATTTTTGAGATGTATCCAAGTACTGCATTTCAGACTCTTTTGTTGACCCTGATGGCTACTCCATTTCTTCCAAGGGATTCCTGCCACAGTAGTAGATATAATGGTCATCTAAGTTAAATTCACCCATTCCAGTCCATTTTAGTGTGCTGATTCCTAGAATGTCGACATTTACTTTTGCCATCTCCTGTTTGACCTCTTCCCATTTGCCTTGATTCATGGACCTAACATTTCAGGTTCTTATGCAATATTGCTCTTTACAGCATTGGACCTTGCTTCTATCACCAGTCGCATCCAAAACTGTGTATTGTTTTTGCTTTGGCTCCATCCCTTCATTCTTTCTGCAGTTATTTCTCCACTGATCTCCAGTAGCATATTGGGCACTTACCGACCTGGGGAGTTTCTCTTTCAGTTTCCTATCATTTTGCCTTTTCATACTGTTCATGAGGTTCTCAAGGCAAGAATACTGAAGTGGTTTGCCATTCCCTTCTCCAGTGGACCACATTCTGTCAGACCTCTCCATCATGACCTGTCCATCTTGGGTGGCCCCACATGGCATGGCTTAGTTTCATTGAGTTAGACAAGGCTGTGGTCCATGTGATCAGATTGGCTAGTTTTCTGTAATTATGGTTTCAATAAGTTTTCTTATTGACTCCTAAATCCCTATAAAATCTCTCTCAACAAAGTATATTGGATATTCCCCTGTTCCTTTTGTGTTTTGTTTGTTTCCTGGAGACATTTCTCCTGAAGCCATCTATCCTCATTCTCCCATCTGGAATGAGGGAGTGTGTGTTAGTTGTGTCTGACTCTGCGACCCCATGAACTGTAGCCCACCAGGCTCCTCCATGAAATTTTCCAGGTAGGAGTACTGTAGTCGATTGCCATATCCTTCTCCAAGGAATCTTCCACACCCAGGGATCTAATCCAGGTCTCCTGCATTGCAGGCATATTCTTTACCCTCTGAGCCACCAGGGAAGTCCCCCACCCATGCCCCAGTCTGGAATGCTCTGCCCTAAATTGGCTGCATCCTGAGATTTCCTTTTGCTATAATCCTACAAATTCCCTTTGTATTTATTCTGCCTTCTGTCCTCTGTTTCATGCAATCTACATTTTCTCTTTTTTGTGGTTTACTTCCTTGTTTTCATGGAACACATTTTTATAACTTCAGGTACCTGGAAAACACTTTTAAAAGGACCTTTAATGTCTGAAATGTCTATTCTGCTGTCCCTCGTGATTATTAGTTTGGTGGGTACAGAATTCTAGGTTGAAAATAATTTTCCTTCAGAATATTGAAGGTGTGGCTCCACTCTTCTCTAATTTTCAGTGTTTCTTTTGAGAAGTCCAAGGCGACTTTGATTCTTGTTTGTTTGTTTGTTTTTTCCCTGACTTCTGGAAGCTAGAAAATCTTATCTTTATCTTTAGGATTCTGAAGTTCTACAATGGCGTGCCTTACTTTGGCTTTTTTTAAAAAAAATCATTATTGTGCTTCTCAGACCGATTTAATTAGAAATGCATGTCCTTAAACACCAAGACATTTTAGATTTTCTCCATTCTCTCACTTGGACACCTAGAAGTTGGATGTTTGATTTCCTAAATTTTCCTTATTTTTTCTTTCCTCTTTTCCAATGCTTTATTTATTTTTTGTACTGTTTTCTGAGAGATTTTCTTATTTTCCAATACTTTTGCCAATTTAAAATTTTTATTTTTACTTGTTATCATATTCTTAATTTTCAAGGATTCTTTTTTTGGCTCTCCATTGTTCTGGGAGTTGGTGATGGACAGGGAAGCCTGGTGTGCTGCAGTCCATGGAGTTGCAAAGAGCCAAACACGACTGAGTGACTGAACTGAAATGAATTGTTCCAGTATTTATCCTTATCCTTTTCTTGTATCATAGATGCAATGTTTTCTCTTGATTTAAATTATTAATGATGGCTTTTGGACTCTTCCATGAGGAGGTCCCCTTCACCTGTCTGGTGCTTCCTGCTGCGTTCCTTTATATTTAAGAGTGAATCACTATTCTGAGGACGTGGAAGCAACCTAGATGTCCATCAACAGATGAATGGATAAAGAAGTTGTGGTATGTATATACTATGGAATATTACTTAGCCATAGAAAGGAATGAATTTGAGTTAGCTATAGTAAGGTGGATGAACCTAGAGCCTGTTATTCAGAGTGAAGAAAAAGAAAAACAAATATTGTATATTAATGCATATATATGGAATCTAGAAAAATAATGATGAACCTGTTTACGGAGAAGAGATGGAGATGCAGACCAGAGAATGGACTAGTGGACACAGCAGGGGAAGGGGCGGGTAGGACAAATTAAGAAAGTAGCATTGACATATATACACTATCATGTGTAAAACAGACAGCTAGTGAGAAGCTGCTGTATAACACGGGGAGCCCGGCCAGGAGCTCTGTAATGACCTAGAAGCGGGTAATGGGAATGGGGCCGGGAGGGAGGCTCAAGAGGGAGGGGATACATGTATAATTATGGCTGGTTTGCATTGATGTATGGCAGAAACCAATATAACATTGTACAGCAATTATCCTCCAATAAAAAAGGAAGAGTAAATATATATATTTTATATTAATATATTAAAGATATTTTGTATTTGATATAAAATAAGATTTATATATTTATACATGTATTTATAAACATTTATATTTATGTATTTATATTTAATATAAATACATTTATATTAAATATATTTTATATAAACATTATATTATATAATGTTTATATTATATACATTTATATATAATAAATATATTATATTTTAATATAAATATATTTACCTTAAATATATATTATATATATAAAAGAATAAATCACTAAGAAGCTGTCTGGAATCTCTATGTGTATAGGCATAGCTTGTAACAGATGGAGTGTTACTACCAGGTACCCTGATGGAGTTCTGGAACTAGCCTGGGAGAGCACTAGGGGTCCCACTGCTGGCTATGCAGAATCTGATTTACTTAGTTAACTTTTAGTTCCCTGCTTCACCCACATTCTTCTCCATACATGCTATTCCCAAGGCAGTAGCCTCTTTGGATCCATTTCTCCAGAGAGAATAAGTTTCTTGTGGAGCTAGCAGATGAGTAGAGCCAGTCTGTACTTAGGATGGAAAGCTGGGATCTAACGGCTCCATTTTCAGCCCTCCAGCTGCCCCTCTCCTTGCACAGTACCTCCGCTCTTGATCTTTTCTGGAGTGATGTTAGGTACACCATCTTGCTTCTCATGCACCTCTCCCTCAGTTAATTCACTCACCAGCCCTTCATCTTCATTTCCTTCATGTACACTAACCTCTCTCAATTTTACTGAGATGGCTATGTCTCTCCTTGTTGTATTGGGGTGGGGGAGTTGAGGAAAAAAAGGAAGTAGAAACATTTTCACTCTAGCAGTGCAATGCCCTAAGTCCCTAATGGCCATGCTCTTTGCTGCTGGACATGAACCTGGTGTCAGCATGTGTTCAGTTGGTGTAATAAGACAGTTCCAGGCTAGAGAGGCAGTGGTGTTACTTAGGAGGATAAGGGGAGGATCTGAGCCTTTGGACTCCCTGCTCCACTCAGAAGAGTTGAAAGCGTAGATGCGTCAGGAGCACACAGAGCCCAAAACAGTGTCTCCAAGGTCTACTTCAGCCCCAGAGAGCTCAGCAGAGCTGCAGCTTCCCGGGAACACCTTTGCTGTTGTTCTGACTTGACGACAACAAGATCCTCCTGTAGAGCACAGGGAGCTATATTCAATATTCTGTGATAAACCATAATGAAAAGAATTATGAAGAGGAGTGTATATATACGTATAACTGAGTCACTGTACAACAGACATTAACATTGTAAATCAAATATACTTCAATAACATTTTAAAATATGCATATTTGTTGAAAAAAAAAAAAAGACTTCACAGAGCTCCTTTTTGTTCCCTTTCTTTTTAGTGATTTTTTGTCTACCACTCCTTGTCTTTTGCTCCTTCCCCACCATTCCAGCATTCTAGCTGCACGATCTTGTTTTTCTGCTTTTCTTAATGTCTCCATGTTTAATATTTTGGGACCTGAAAAGCCCACAATCAGCTGCCTTAGGTCACAGCTATGACTGTACGCTTACTTCACCTTTTTCCTGAAACTTCCAATTCTCCTTCTCCTTCCCCTTTCCTCTTCTGTGTACAAAGGTGTGCAGGGTTTCTCATCTTGAAAATATTTTCTCTGAACTCCGAGAACCCTTTAAGTGACCATCGTTTCTCATTCGCTCTCCTGGCCAGCTTGTCAGAAGATTATGTGCTTGTGGCCTTTATTTTTTCATCTCACACTCACTCTCACTGTAATCTGGCTTAAGCCCTGTTACAATCTAAAACATCTGTCTCCAAAATCTCCAAATGATCTAATTTCTAGGTCAGATGTCTTTTCTCACCAAGTTTGATCATCTTTCCTTTTTGAAAGGCTTACCTCCTTGGCTTGAAAAACACATTACTCTAGGCTTCTGGCGCACCCTGTGTGTTCTCTTTTTCTTTTAATTCCACCCTATCCACTCCCTACAAATGGAGATAAGGCTAGCCCTTGGCTTTTAGTTGTCCTTGGATTTTTTTCAATATATATATTTTTTGATGTGGACCATTTTTTAAAAGTCTTTATTGAATCTGTTACAATACTGCTTTTGTTTTATGTTTTGGTTTTCTTGGCCAGGAGGCACGTGGAATCTTAGCTCTCCCTGCATTGGGAAGTCTTAACCACTGGACCATCAGGGAAATCACAATTTTGATTTTTGAATGTCCTCATCCAATATCCTGGGATCAAAATTTCTGATCCTAATCTCCAATCTGTAACTGCCTTCTGAGCTTCAAAGTGATAACTCCAATTATTTGCTTAATACCTGGCTTACAAATTTGACTGACACTTCAAATTTAACATATTTAGCACTGAAGTCATCTTTCATCAGAAATTAATTACACCTCCTGATGTACTCAGGAACATCAATGGTGGTGTCGTTTTTATTTTCAGCTCATCTCAAAACATTTAAATCATCATTTACTTTCCCCTCTCACCTACCTGTCACATGCAATCAGTTTTCTTTTTTTGTATTGTCTCTCATCTCTCTTTTTTTTGGATTTTTTTACCATGCTAGGCAGAAGCCTTCCTTAACTCATTATGTACTTTACTATAGTTGCTTTTAAAGTGATCTTTCAGGTTCTAGTATCTCCCCCTCAATTTACTGACAAATCAATTGACTAATATTGTCCCCTTTCTTAAAATAAATTGAGCCATCTTGCTGTTTGCCCTTGTAGCTCCACTACAAAACTTTTCTGTGGCTCCTGAGTTGACTGACCACAAAAGCCCTTACAGATTTGAAGTTAAGCTGCTGCTGCTGCTGCTAAGTCGCTTCAGTCGTGTCCAACTCTGTGCGACCCCCTAGACAGCAGCCCACCAGGCTCCCCCGTCCCTGGGATTCTCCAGGCAAGAACACTGGAGTGGGTTGCCATTTCCTTCTCCAATACATGAAAGTGAAAAGTGAAAGTGAAGTCGCTCAGTCGTGTCCAACTCTAGCGACCCCATGGACTGCAGCCCACCAGGCTCCTCCATCCATGGGATTTTCTGGGCAAAAGTACTGGAGTTTGGTGCCATTGCCTTCTCCGGAAGTTAAGCTACTGGATTGTAAATCTACTTAGCTTTGTTTCAATGACAAATCAGCAAAACAAGGATAAAGCAGGTGGGAACAGAGCCTTGTTGCATTCCTAGTTCTTTAGGAAGGTGCATCTGATACTTAGTGGCTCTGAAAACCCCTGTGAAATGAAGAACTTACCTTACCAGCTCAGCGAAGCCTATTGCCCTAGTCTCAGTGCCTTTTCCATCTTTTGGAGCTTGTCAGAGGTGTGCCAGGGGAAGTGGGGATGTTGGCAGTTAAACTATTCCACAGTGACATTGTTTCGTGTTCTTTTTCCTGTTGTAGCATCAGACTTATCTGCAGTTTTAGTGGAGTGGGCCTGGGCTATTGCCCCCTGAAATACACATAGATGCAGGATATCAAATACGGCCGTTGCTGTGACCATGTCTCCTGCCTGTGCTAAGACAGATATTACTAATCAATCTCTTGATTGATTAGTAGACATTACTAATCAAGCCTCTTTTGTAATCCGGGATGTGGCTCCAGAATTCTCAGCATGTGCTTCAGCCTCTCTTACTAATGGTTTCATTCATTCATTCCATAAATATGAGTGCAGCAACTATAATGGATAGACATTATTCTAGGTGTTCCAGGTACTGCAAAGAAAAAGCCCCATGCCTTTTCTCATTGGGCTTACATTCTAATTGAAGATAAAGGGAAAATGTAAACCAACAAGATAATCTGGGTTAGTCCTAAACTCGACAAGAAAAATAAAACAGGACAATGTGATTGAGAGTGACTGGGGGAACTACTCTGGACAGAGAGTTAGAGAAGGCTGCTCTCAGAATGTGGCTCTTGTTCTAAGACCTGACAGGAGAAGCAGGTGGTTCTGAAAAGCATTCCAGAGAGACATTGCCTTGAGGTTGGGAGCCAGTTTGGCTAGTTCCAAGGACAAACAGGAGGTGTATGTGGCTGGAACAGAGTAAAGAGTGGTATGACAAAAAGGCAAGGGTTGTTGGTCTATTTTGTTAACTGTTAACTGTTGCATTCCCAGTGCCTAGAATAGTGCTCAGCACAAAACAAGTATTTATTTAATGAGTAAAAGAAGCTCTGATGTGATACAATAATAAAACCTGTTAAAGACTCTATCCCTACCTACATTTTCAGCCCACTATTTCCTTCCACTGACAAATAGACTATTTTTTTTTTTTTTACCATGAATACACTGAGGACACTTTTTTCCTTCCATATTTTGCTTCCCCATATCCTTACCTCCCAGACTTTTTGCAAGTTTTACTCTGTAACCCCAGATAGTATCATGTCTTATCTGTGAAACTTTTCCAACCAACTCAAAATAGAATACTTTCTCCTTCTGAATTCTTCAAATACCTGTCATAGGTGTCATTTGTTAAGACTCAATGTAATAAACTGAACATTATTACCAACTTTGTTTGTCCTGTTTCTTCCAATCACTACTGTTGTTTTTAAGATTTTTTTTTTTAGTGTGGACCATTTATAAAGCCTCTATTGAATTTGTCACAATATTGCTTCTGTTTTATATTTTGAGTTTTTGGCTGTGAGGCATGTGAGATCTTAGCTCCCTGACCAGGGATCGAACCTGCATCCTTTGCATTGGAAGGTGAAGTCTTAACCACTGGACTGCTAGGGAAGTCCCCATCACTACTGTTTCTGAGGACAGGGGTTGTCACTTGTTTTGAAGGCTTGAACTCCTTGTGGTTGCTTTGCCCATGGTGGTTGCTGAGAGAGATTGTTTTGATGATCTCAGTATCTCCTCAGAGAAGCTAGTGTCTGTAGCTGGTGAGCTGGGAGCCCCCCCATTGGGTTGATGTTTTGTTTGTGAGTCAGTGAACCCCTTTCTGCTCCCTTCGCAGGCAAGGGCTCTGCTGGTCCCAGGAGCAGCCAGGAGAAGGGATGGGATGAAGGATGTTAGTCACCTTGACGACTCCCTTTAGGCTGTTGAAAATCATCATCACGACAAAGGTCAGTAAATAAATTTAAATTTAAAAATCTCCTCCAATCTGTCCTCTGTACCTCAGAAACAAAAAAAAAATCTCCTTTCCTTCAGTGCATCAATAACTTTACCTTCATATTCAAAGCACAGCAAGTAATTAATCTCTTGTTTGTGGGAGAACAAAGCATTGAATGAAACCCACATTTTAGATGTGAAAGAATCAAAATAAAACTGAACAAATGCAAAGCAGCAGCAGCAATTATTTATACTCCAGGAATCCAGAATTTAATAACCATGAACAGAACCTTGATAAACAGCAAGTTCTGGAAATAAAGTTTAATTATCATGCAATCTTTATCATTGGGTTGAATTAACTATCACCTGGGAACATCCTTGAAATACTGAAAGCTATGATGTTCAACTGGAGATACATAGGCTTTATGTACCCCTCAGAGAGAGAACTTCAAATGTGAAGCGTTTATTAGTCACCTTGGTTCTATTTTTTAATCACTGCTTTAAAAATCCATCTCTTTAAATCTCTCTCTCTTTCTCTCACTGTTGGTTAAATAAAAGTAGCAATAAATACAATCTGCCCTGAGCAAACAGACCATACATCAATAAGTGAACACTTAGCCTAAGCTATTTTCCATGAGACCCATGAAGCATTTCTAATTGAAACTTAACAAGCTACAAGCAGCAGACACTCTAATCATCAGTTCTAGAAGGGAAATGTGAGCCTGGGTGCAGACATAGAAGCTTTTTAATTTATTTGGAAGAGAGTGTGACTGTATGCTTGCATGGTATAATTTTTTTTTAATTGCTGGAGTGTCATTGTTTGTTATTTCACATTTATTGAAAACTGTAGATGCCACATGTAACAGAATAGTAATGTCTTGTTCCAACCTGATGGCTTAATCTTACTAAACCACAATAATATATGCTGGCTAGAGTTGGGAATATTTAATAAAACACTGGAATAAATTTGTTGTGCTTACATTTTAAGGAAATTAATTGAAGCACCTTCATCTGAAAAATTTAAAACTTTATTGATTTTAAGTTTGTATGAAACAGCAGTGCAGGGGTGATAACTAGGTAATAGATGTACCTCTAAGAAGATCTGAGTCATTGATCATAGGAGCAGGTGTGCCATGATGGAGGCATACCTGCTCTGCGTGCACATTTGTTTCATTTGAGCGTCACAAGTGTCTAAGGTGGCAGGGCAGACATGACCATCTCTATTTTATAAATAAGAAGCCTAAGGCTTGGAGAGACTGTCCCACCCAAGATCGCAAAGGAGGAGGAGCCCAGAGCGTCCAGTCCCCAGTTAGTCACAGATCAGGTCTACGCAACCTCACAGTGTCTCCACAATTTGTCAAAAGGGCTCTTTGGTGACCGGAAAGGCGTCATGATTCTATTTTGTCCTCGAAGGCGCTTGGGCTAAACCCCTCCTCCCTTTTCTCTTCACTGATCAGGGATCCAGAGTCCGCCCACTCCACCGGCAGCTGCGTGCACGGTTTGTTCAGATAAATTACTTGCCAAGCTAGAGCTGAAAGCTGAAACATGTGACTATTCAAAAAACAGATGCAAAAGGACAACAGAGGTGAATGAGAACTACTCAAAGTCCAAACCTTGGCGGTTCTCTTTCTTCTGGAAGAACAACCAACAACTGTCGTTAGACATTCACCAAGTCATTTTGCACGATCCAATTAAAGAACAAGTACTGGTTTGAAATGGTTAAAACATAACCGTAAGAGGGAGATGAAAGCAAAGTTCAAGGGAGCCTATGCGTCTCCCTTGTCTTCCTCGAAGGCGTCCTAGACTGGGGTCTTGCGGGAAGCGCCACTCGGGCTGCGCACGTGGGGCGGCTCTTCACGCGAGCATCTTCCTTAGAGACCGCAATGGAAAGTCCACCTCGGGTCCTTCTCTCCCAACATTTCAAGTTCCAACATATTTCTCCCCACCTTGCCCTCCCAATACAATTTCGGCCAGTTCCTAATCAACTCCAGTCTCATCAGTCGTTCTTCTCTGCCTCCGAGTAGGGAGAGAAGAGAAAAGCAGGTGCTTTTCCTCTGGGCGCACCCCGCTCCCACAGACCCCGCGCCGAACTCGGGAAAGTTGGGGTGGCCGCCTCCCTTCCCGGGCTCGGCGGCTTCTTCCAGGAGGGGCGCGGATGGGGTGTAGAAAGCGAGCTCGCAGGGAAAGTCCTGCAGCGGAAACATCCCTGGCTGCCCCTGGGCGCAGAGAGGCACAGGTGCTTTTTCTCCGACGTCCGAGAGCCGCGCCCGCTGCGCCGGGCCCACGATCGCGCCCCCTGCGCGGGCTCCCGCTCGCCCTTTGCGCCCCAGTCCCCCCTCGCCCTCCCCCTCATCCAGGGAGGCGGGGGGAGGCGCGGGGCCACAGGTAATCATTGCCAGCGGGGCCCGCGGGGGGAAGCGGGGGTGGGCGGCGCGGCGGGGCGCGGGCATAAAGGGGCGCGGCGCGGCGCCCGTGCGCCCGGCTCCCGCGCAGCATGCCCGCCCGCGCCCCGCCGCGCCGCCTGCGGGCGTTGCCGCCGCCGCCGCCGCCGCTGTGGCTGCTGCTGCTGGCCCTGGGCGGTCGCCCCCTGCGCGCCGAGCCCGGCGACGGCGCGCAGACCTGGGCCCGCTTCGCGCGCCCTCCGACCCCCGAGGCCGCGGGGCTACTCCACGACACCTTCCCCGACGGCTTCCTCTGGGCCGTGGGCAGCGCTGCCTACCAGACGGAGGGCGGCTGGCAGCAGCACGGCAAGGGCGCCTCCATCTGGGACACGTTCACCCACCGCCCCCCGGCGCCTCCAGGCGACCCCTCGGCGGCCGGCTGGCCGTCGGGCGCCCCGTCGCCGCCCCCGCCCGCCACCGGGGACGTGGCCAGCGACGGCTACAACAATGTCTTTCGAGACACGGAGGGGCTGCGCGAGCTCGGGGTCACCCATTACCGCTTCTCCATCTCGTGGGCGCGGGTGCTCCCCAATGGCAGCGCCAGCGCCCCCAACCGGGAGGGGCTGCGCTACTACCGGCGTCTGCTGGAGCGGCTGCGGGAGCTGGGCGTGCAGCCCGTGGTCACCTTGTACCACTGGGACCTGCCCCAGCGCCTGCAGGATGCCTACGGCGGCTGGGCCAACCGCGCCCTGGCCGACCACTTCAGGGATTACGCCGAGCTCTGCTTCCGCCACTTCGGCGGCCAGGTCAAGTACTGGATCACCATCGACAACCCCTACGTGGTGGCCTGGCACGGCTACGCCACAGGGCGCCTGGCTCCCGGCGTCCGGGGCAGCCCGCGACTCGGTTACCTGGTGGCGCACAACCTCCTCCTGGTGAGTGCGAGGGGGCCAGGTGGAGGGCCACGCCGGGGAGAGGGCCCCTGGAGACGCCAGGGCAAGAGGGGTGTCTGACTGGGGGATGCCAATCAGAGGAGGTTCCATTGGAGCACACCTGTGCGGTTTCCTGGGGTTCACGCCCAGGGAGGGTGGGGGGCGCTGAGCTTCTTGGGTTTCCCAGGAAATCGTGGAGTCGAGAATGGGAGGGAAACCCCGCGGTGGGCGCGCCAGGGGACTGCCTTTTTTGAGGCCACCGTCAAAAAGAAATGGGGATTCGTTTCTCTCATGAGAAATGGGAGCGCCTTTCTCTTGAGGGTAGAGAATTCCTAGAGGTGAAATAGGACTAGGAGCGGCCGCCAGAGCACGAGGAAAGAAGTTTGCTTGGAAGCCACACAGACAGCATTGCTCTCTGCTAGAGTTTGTGGAGATGTCACGAGTTCAGTTTAATCCAATAAGATCTGTCTTGCTTGTGGCACAAGTTCACACTGCAGCAAACTCGAAGATGTTAAAATCGCATCTCCTGCAGAGCAGAGTTTCAACTGTCTTTCTTTGGAAGTTCTTTCAGTGGCAGGATTGAGAACTACATCCGCCAACCTTACTTAATCAGCAGGAGTGTGAAGACCCCTTGTACAGTCTTAAAAAAAGCTACCTAAGATACAGAAACTACTAAAGGGCGGGATAGATTGTGTACTACAACAACTGTATGTACGCGATGCTGTCTCCAGTTGGAAGGATTCCCCAGGGATGAGATTATTAGCCTGACAAAATTGATTTTAACACCCTTGTGCAAAAGGCTTAATACATTTTGGCAGAGGAGGAATTAATGTGCCATGATGACGACGTCTTCCAAAGAATTATTTCTCCCTTTTCTCCTTTACTTAGTCTTCAAGATTAGGTTCATCAATTTGAGGGTTCCTTTATAACGTCAGTTGTTTGTACACTTCTTACAGTTTTGTATCATAATAGAATATTTTATATGTATATGTGCAAACCTTTTAATAAATGGGCTTAAATGTATAACATTTGGCACAGTATTTTGGTGACTTCTGCATTTACTGGAAGACCTATTTTTAAATTTAGAATTAAGCCACATATTTTGAACAAAGTCAAGATGAAGACTCACTTCTACACACTTTTAATCGAAGCCATAGGTAATTGAGGCAGAACAGTTCCTGGGTCATTGAGTTGACTTACCACTCAGAGCTGCTGATAGTGTGTAATAAGGGCTAATTAGATTGTGTGTCAGCTCCAAAAAAACCTGCTTGCTACCACAGGTCATAAAAGAATGTTGAGTTTGTTTGACCAAAAACTTGTGATTTAGTGATTCCATATTGGCATATATATATTTTTCAGTAAGATACTTTAGAGCAGTGGTAATAAACGTGTTCAGTCTGTCAGCTCTTTGAAGGAATCAGAAGACCCAAACAGCACCTGTTCATGATTGGTGATAGAAAACTATGGAAAAAGCTTGTCCCTCTTTTGGAGAAAACATAAGCAAATTTCAGTTCATGTCAGAAACAAGAGATTTGTGGACCAACTGAAGGACCAAATAGACTATTCCTGCAAAATTACTATTGTAGATTTAAATCGTATGAGTTCTGTTTTTAGAATGCATGTAATAAACTCTGTATGAATATAAAACTCATCAATTGTTATGATAACCACTTACCCATTCATTTCATACATAAGATAAGGAACTGGGACCACAGGAGCTTTCTGGTACTCTGGCATATTAAATAGTCAACACGCTTTTGACTCTTGTGCCCACTTTTTGCCTTTTGATTAACTTCCCAGTTATATTTTTGTCTCCTTACACAAAAACTTGCCAAACACTAACCATCCTTCCCAGTGGACTTTGTGTTCATAAGAAATTAGTAACAAATGGACAGTTGCTTTTGCTGATGTTGCAAACATAATTACAGTTGCTGTAAAAAATTAATTTTGCTTTCACATATCTTTGGTTCGGAGTGTAGTCATTCTTGTATCTTATGAAGAAGTAAGTTGTTATGATCAAAGATGATATCTTTAATTATGTCCTATGAGATATTTTCATTCTGATGTTAATATTCTTTCTTGGTGTTTGTGTTATGGGGAGGGGAGTATGGAAGTTTTGATCTTATTTGAAAAGATAAATCATATTCCCAGATTTTGGTAATGGAACATTTTGGTGATATTAATAGAACTTTTCAGCCAGGTTTTAGGTATTCCTGGTAGGGGCTACTGAGCCCTTAGCACATTTATTTACATTTGGGGATCTGATGCTGGTGAAGGATTGATCTGGCCAGCACTCCTCCCCTCCCCATTCTGTGTTTCCACTAATTTACAAGTAGACTAAGGAGATGCTTTAGGGAGACTGGAAATTTGACATCCCCCCCCAACCCTGTCTCCCCTCATCCCAGCACCAGATTCTTAAGAATCATTGTCTGATGGCCTGGAGGCATCAGACAGAGGCAGGCCAGACAAACTGCAGGATGAATAATGGGATGGGGAAGCTTTGCTCGGAATGGAGGTCTTCCTGTTTTTTGTGGGGTTTTGGTACTGAGGTCCCCTTGATAGAAATAGCCTGTATGTGTGTATGTATGAGAGAAAGAGACAGAGCCTGACAGAGCCAGAACTGACAGAAAGATTTCCCTGCAGAGCCCATGGAATCCAGACCGCTTTGCTCATCCAAATATAACCCGGAAAGAAGACGTAACTTCTCTCTAGCTTGAAGAGGGACTGCTGTGCCTTCGCAGCTCTAGAAAGATGGGTCTTAATGGCTCCTGAAGAACTAGTGTTAAGGCTGGTAGTTGGAGTCCAGCTCCAATGGTGCCTGGGAGTTTTTGTTCTGCCCATGGGATTCTGGGGAGGACCAGGACCAAGTTCGAGATGCACATGGGACTCCCAGGGAGTCTTGAAAATGTCTGTTCAGGGAACCTGTGACAAAAAGACAACTTTTTGGGGGGCACGGGGGATATTTATTTATTTATTTTGCTGTGTTGGGTCTTAGTGCGGCACATGGACTCTTAGTTGTGGCTTGTGGGATCTAGGTCCCCAACCAGAGGTTGAACCCGGGCCCCCTGCATTGGAAGCACAGAGTCTTAGCCTCTGGACCACAAGGAAGTCCCAAAAGACAACTTCTTTCACTTAAGGAGGTGGGGCTGGGAGGTACTACTTTGCGCATTAGATACAGTACAGACCTGCCTGGTTCTGAGCATCAGTGCTCCTGTCAGCTGATCTGTCTACAGCATCTGTCCAACTGCTCTTCTCTTTCTTGACACACTTTCTTAGCTTGGCTTCCAGAACCTCACTGTCTCTCCCTTCTCTCAGCTCACTGGCAACTTCTTCCCAGTTCCCTTTGCTTATTCCTCCCTGTCATGTCTCTAAATGTTGGAGTGCTGGGGCCTCCCTCCTGGGGCCTAAGCTCTAGATTTGAAGACTCTTCTTTGAAGACTCTATATCCTGATGACTCCAAATTTTGAGTCTCCAGCTAGAACTTCTCCCCTGAGAAATTCTTCTTCTCCTATATCTGAGTGTAGAAGAACAACTTCTCCTTCTCTATCTGAGTGTAGAGCTTATCCTCTTTGATGTCAAATAGACATGCCACATTTAACATCGAAAAGCAAATTCCTGTCTTCCCCATCTCCATCGTGGTAGCTTTGCTCTTTCAGTTGGTTGGACACCAAAGCTTAACTTCTTCCTTTCTCTAAAATCTTATGTTCAATCCATCAACCAATCCTATAGCTCTGCTGCTGCTGCTGCTGATGCGTCACTTCAGTCGTGTCTGACTCTGTGTGACCCCATAGATGGCAGCCCACCAGGCTTCCCCGGCCTTGGGATTCTCCAGGCAAGAACACTGGAGTGGGTTGCCATTTCCTTCTCCGGTACATGAAAAGTGAAAGTGAAGTCGCTCAATCGTGTCCGACTCTTAGTGACCCCGTGGGCTGCAGCCTACCAGGTTCTTCCATCCGTGGGATTGTCCAGGCAAGAGTACTGGAGTGGGTTGCCATTGCCTTCTCCAGCCTATAGCTCTACTTACCTTCAAAATGTATACAGAATCCAGCCACTTCTCTCTTTATCTAAAACTCCAGGTCCAAGCCCCCATCACATTCTGCCTGGATCACTGGAACAGCCTATGACGGATGTCCTTGCCTCTGCCCTTGCTCCTTGCAGTTTGCCACGGCAGATATTCCCAAGGATATCATTATGAATGAACAGGATAAAGTCCCCTGTTTATTAAAATCACATTTTTTTCTTTAAGAACTAGCTCACATGCTCCCTTTGGCCCTACACTCAAATTCCATCTGTTCCTTCTGTGGAACCCACAGTGCTTCACTCTGATGCCCCCTACCACACTTTTTCTTTCATTTAATCATTTGCTTAACTAGCCAGGTAATTCCTTAAATGAGGAAAACACATTCACTTCATCTATCCTAAAATGCCATCTTGCCCTTGGTAAGTGCTAAGTAAGTGACTTCTGGCTATTTAACAGCCTGACTTTGCCCTTATAAACTCATGTTCCTAAGATCTGTTCTCTTCATCAATTTTCTAGCCACTTTCTTATGGGACAGGGAGTATTAAATCCTAATCAGATAGTAAGATCAGTAACTATAATGGTGCAGAATCTGACATTTTCAGTAAAAATTTAAGGGTCATCATCACATGTATGACTCCATTGTAAAAGTTTCCAAACAACTTAAAACTGTCTATAAACACTATGAAACATTATGACAAAGTTTTCAGAATGGGAGATGGGGGAATTCTCCTGGCTGGTTTTAGGAGCATGTATTGGAAGTGGCTTTGTTATCTGGTTGAGCTGTCCTTCCCCAAGTAATAGTGGAGGCAATTTATCTATTAGATACATGTTCGAATTATAAGGCTATGTACTTTTGTGAAGCACTTTACCAATTTTCCGCTCATTAAAATTTTTTGGTACATTGCTGGAATAATCAACTGAGTTGAATGTTAATGTATTTTATAGACTACTGAATTCAATAGTGTATTTAATCAGAAATGGTTAAAATATCTCCTGAAGAGCTTGACTCACTCTTCTTTGAATATCTGATTGAACACAATGTTTTTTGAAGGTCACAGTCAAGTCCAAGAAAAATTTAAGAATAGGAAAAAAACTAAAAATAATTTCAAAATCAAAGTAGTGTTTAACAGTGTCAATTCTTTTGAGTTGAAGAGGGAATACTAAGCATTCAAATAATGCCAATGTGCATTTCTCAAGTACAAAATGACTAAACGCACAATCTGAATATAGTAGTTAGTCATAAAGTTTGCACACAGAAGTCTTCTGAGTTATCTTATTTTTTCAAACAACATGATGTTCCAAGCCAGAATTTTAAAATTAATTTGTACAAAAAGTATGTTTCTTTGTAATTATTTCAGCAGCATTTGACTAGATTTTCAAATCAGTTTTGAAATCACCTACTTTACATAAAACATATTACCAAATACCTTTTCTGGATGTTTAAAAGGAATGTTATCTTTTTAAGGCATAAAGGAAATTTTAGGTCTAGGAAGAGAATAAAAAACAAAATTGGGAGGACGAGAAATAAAGAGAGGGTAAGTAAAAATGCATACGGTTTCTGAATCCTTCAAGATCCACATCTCAGGAAACTACAAAGTGATACTTGCAATCTCAGTTGCTCAGTTGTGTCCAGCTCTTTGCGACACCACGGACTGCAGCACTCTAGGCTTCACTGTCCATCACCAACTCCTGGAGCTTGCTCAGACTCATGTCCATCAAGTCAGTGATCTATATTTAAACAGATAAGCATAATTTAAACATATAATTATGCTTTATTTATAGAATTATGTATTTATGTGATTAAAAATAATTTAAGCATATATTTAAACAGATAAGCATAATATATTTAAATAGATAAGCTTAACTACCTTTTATATGCTCTATCTTGATATATTCTGGGTACAGAGATAAAGTATCACCATAGCTCTTCTATCTTGGGATAAACTCTTATTTATCCTTCAAAGACTTGACTCAAGTACTCCCCTTTTGTAGTAACAAGAGGCAGAGAATCATTTACTCATTTGTGGCTCTTTGAGGCCACAGACTGTATATCATATTTTTTTTAGCACTTATCTGAGTCCTTGGAGCAGAAGAAATACTGATACCAGTTTTAATGAATGAATAAACACAGATATAAAATAATCTTTACTTATTTCACTATGTCCTTCTTTTCTTTTTTGTAAATTGAATATCTGCAATCTGCTTTCTCACCCAGTATCTGGGAAGGAGTTTTAAAAAGTGAGGAAGAGCAAAGGAAACAATTTCTACCCAGACAGGAATGTGACCTTTGTGCATTTCCAAGGCAGATAATATCTCCATTTTCATCCAGTGGATGGGGGATAGGGAAGGAGGAGTATGTGACCTTGTGGGAGCTTCACCTGAAGGCTGCACCATCTCTCGCACTCACCTCCCATTGACAGAATTCAGTCACGTGGTGCAGGGAGCGGAGGCGTATGCAGCTGCGGAGCTGTGTGCTCAGCAAATCAATTGGGAACAGGTCATTAAGGACAAGCGGTGGTCTCCCCCACACTGTCCACCTCTCAGATACATTGTGAGAATTAAAACAAAATCAGGTATGTCAACATGTTCTGAAAAATGTAAAGAGCTCTACAAAGGTGAGGTATGAATCTTTATAGTCAATAAAAGCAAAAGAACTTGAGAAGTGATCCTCTTGAGCTGTTTAGATGAAAGGAATTAGACAAATGTGTTAGAAATTGTTGCCTCACTTAACTTCATTCGTAACCCTCAGCATTCAGTGGGACAGTCTTTGCAGTTATTTCAGCAGCATTTGACTAGATTTTCAAATCAGTTTTGAAATGACCTATTTTACAATAAAACAAGTACCTTTTCTTGATGTTTAAAGGAAATCTACTAAAATTTATGACTGATATAATTTGGTATATTGACTTAAGATAAATGTTTAGTCAACTTGCATGGCTCCAGTCTGAATAGATTTTTTTTTTCTTAATAACATTATTTGCAGTATGGATGTCAGAACATCAGCCATGAACCAGTATCATTTATAGTTTGATAAAATAGTCAAGGTAAACTGAAACCAGTTTTATACATTAAGCCTTCCCTGGTGGCTCAGATGGTAAAGAATCTGGCTGCAATGCACAGACCCAGTTTCGATCCCTGGGTTGGGAAGATCCCCTGGAGGAGGGAATGGCAACCTGCTTCAGTATTCTTGCCTGGAGAATCCCATGGACAGAGGAGCCTGGTGGGCTACAGTCCATGGGGTCATAAAGAGTCAGACACAACTGAGTGGCTAATGTTTTAAATATAATTTGAACAGACATTATTTCCATGTCTGTAAATGCACTATTATTTGATAATTAGAATAAAAAGGCAACAGAGGAATCTTAGGTCAGATTTCTTCTCTGGACCAACTCCTTGCAGTTGTCCTGGGATCCTCTGGCTTCTGCTCAACTATTTCTAGCAAAAGCAACCCAGCTTCTCTGAAGTAGCCCACTTGATTTTATCTTCCATATTGATTAGAAACCTGCCTCTATAGAGGACTCACCCCTGGTTGTCTCTGCCTTCCTCGTGTCAAAAAATAAAACAAATTGTTTTTTGTGGAGACAGCTTTTCAAATATCTGAAAAGGCCACTATGTTCTTCCTAAGTATTTTCTCCTTTATTCACATTCCGGGTCAGGCCTCCAAGAATTAGAGGGAGCTGCCATTTAGTCAGGGCTCCTTCTTGGGGAGATGCAGTGAGAGAGACAGGAAGGTGGTTGAATTCTGAGAAAGCAAATGTGACCCTTGAGAGGCCTCTTTGTCTTCTGACCCTTGAGGAGAAGGTGGGGAGGGAGAAGGAACAATTGACCTTTCTATTAATATCTCCCCAGGGGGGGTGTGTCTTTGAGGAACAGTGCAGAATGGAGTTGGCTGTCTGTGGGATCTGCCCATGGCCATCGTCCTTACCAAGGGGCTGCGGATGGTGGAGATGACTGAGGACACCTGGAGTTGGAAGGGTGTTCTGGGTTCTGTGTCCTGGGGGCCATTGCACAGCCACACCAGGTGAAGCAATGCCCAATTCATGCCACAGGATCAGTGGCTGGAGGGGCAAAGGGATGGACGCGGAGGCTTCTCTTAAGATTCGATGTGCAAACCAAGTTTCAGCTGCCCCCAGGATTCAGCACATATTTCTTGTTCTGGACACTGGATCCTTACCCTACTGTCCAAGATTGCATTGACGGCTTTGGTTGCCACCTTCCTGTGGACTCAGATTGGTGTGAGGTCAGCTAAAACCTCTCAGGTTTTAAAATTTTTCCCTGTGTGAATTGCTCTTAAACCAGATTTTCCCTGTCATCTCCTTTTGTTGTTTATTTTTGAACTTTTAATCTTATTAAATTTCATCCTCAATATGTAAAGGTGAGAGGAGGATTATGACAGATGGTGAATACTTCTTAAAAATTGAACATCACCTAAATATATTAGGGTGAGCAGTTAAAGGAGTAGCAGTGCGCAGGTATAGTGGAATAGTGTTGGCCATTAAAAAGTTAATGTATGGTGATTAAAAAGTTGCTCATGGTATGTTAGTAAGAGAAAAATGCCATTTGCTATATTATGCTTCTTACATATCTTAGCTGTGTGAGTGAGTGTGAATGAGTAGAGAGCATTCTCCAGTTGTCGCCCTTTACCCCAGCTTTTTTCCTGACATGCCAAGCCTAGATTTGCTATCCCTGCTTTCTGCTCCATAAAATTCTGTCCTGCCTGTCTTATAATATTTCACATATTTTATTGAAATAATTTGTTTCTTGGTCTTCCCCCTGCAAAGATCTCAGCTTTGTGATGCCAGGAGTCATGTTTATATCACTTACCATTTGGGGGTGTTTCTAGATAGTGTTACAGGTAAATTTTTTTTTTCTTCTGATTGTCTGGGTTTTTTCCCCCTAATTGTTCTATAAGCAAAATGTGGTACTTTTGTGGTGGAAAAGTCATAAGAAATGTTTCTGGGAAAAGATGGCAGATTGAATTTACCCATCGAATTTTTCTCTCTTGAAACCCCATTAAACTTCAGTAACTGTTGGTTGCTCAGTTGTGTCCAACTCTTTGTGACCCCATGGACTGTAGCCTGCCAGGCTCCTCTGTCCATGGAATTCTCCAGGCAAGAATACTGAAGTGGGTAGCCGTTCCCTCTCCAGGGGAACTTCCTGACCCAAGGATAGAACCTGGGTCTCCTGCTTTGTAGGCAGATTCTTTACCATCTGAGCCACGAGGGAAACCCTTTAATAAAGTGACCATTAGCAAAGAAACAGTTAAAACAAAGAAAGGGGAATGGGCAAGAGGAGGGAAGGAGGGAAGGAGGGAAGGGAGACGGAGGAAGACATTGAGTGGAGATAACTGTAGAAACAAAACTTTAAAAGCTCAGAAGCAGATGGTGGCGTATTCCTGACTCAGTGGATCCGTGCAAGCTGACTACTAGATTGGCTGTGGGAGAAGCCAAGAACCAATCCTACGATTGCAGATTCTCAGAGAATAGCAAGACCAGGTGCTCTGGAAAGGGTGCTGAAGGGTGTGGGTGCTAAAATGAGAACTGGTTGAAAGCTGTGTAAGAAACAGCTAGATTTCCGGATCTTATCCCCATCATCCCCACTGCTGGGCGTATGTCACTTCTCCACTTAAGGAGAAAACTCAAAGTGGATTTTCTGGAGTGTATAACATGGAAAGCATCTGGACTGAGGGACCTCAGGCATATTTGAGGGCATGAGCACCACGCTGGAAAAAGGGACTAAGTGAACATATGAGCCTGGAAGTGGAGACCCGCACCCCCTTTCCCGGCCCCTCTTTTTATTCCATCCCCAGCCCTTCTTGCCCAACAGGCTCTTGGAACATTGGCCATGTGACTTCTGCTCTCCAGGTAGGGACTGGAAGCATCTTCTCCTGGGAATCTGATGAGCTCATGTGGAAAGACCTAAGACGCTGGTCCTAAAGGTTCCACAACAAAATGGCAGAGACAGAGCACTCCACAGTGAAGCTTGCAGTCAACACACCCCACCCACATGTTTCAGCTGGGGTTTTTGTTTCTCATTCTTAAACATGAGTAGACAATTAGGAATCAGCAGGATCTGAGGAAAGTGTCTAACATGAAAGACTGAGACCCACCTAAATAGAGAGGAAAAAAAGCAACTTTGGGGGGAGAAAACTTGGAGGAAACTGAGACTATATGGGGAGAAAAAAAGCTAAAAGGAAAAAGACAGTCAAAAGATAAAAATTCTAGTTATAAAAATAAGGAAGTCATAGGATGTAATGAACAGCTTTGTGATTACAGTTAGTACTGTGTTGTGTATTTGAGAATGCTAAGGGAGGTTGATCCTAAAAGTTC
This sequence comes from Bos indicus, assembly GCF_029378745.1. Taxonomy (NCBI): domain Eukaryota; kingdom Metazoa; phylum Chordata; class Mammalia; order Artiodactyla; family Bovidae; genus Bos; species Bos indicus. Next base: position 27,928,370 of record NC_091771.1, on the reverse strand, counting down.
TTGTAAGAAAAAAAACTGTAACTGTGTTTGGTGATAAATGTTGATTAGACTTATGGTGATGGTCATTTCATAATATAGGCAATCTATGTTGTGTACCTGAAGCTAATATAACATTATATGTGAATTATATCTCAGTAAAGAAAAATAAATTTTAAGAAACCTCAGTAAACTCTTAAAGAGTTAAGAGAATATGTTGCATCTAGGAAATAGGAATAGGATAATACAATAAAATAGGTGGGGGAAAGAACACATGGAAATTAAATATTATAGCAGACTTGAAAAATTTAATAGATTGGAAAATACAGGTGATAAAATCTCTGTAAGAATAGAGCAAGGAGGCAAATAGATGGACAATTGTAGAATAAAAGTAAGAAAATCAGTGAACCATCCAGAGGTCCATCATTGAAATAACAGGAGTTCTGGAAAGAGAGGGGTGCAAAAGTGTTGTGTCTGGGGACCCCACTGAACTATGCTTCTCAGTTCTGTATACTTGCATCCCACATAGTCTGTGGGCTAGAACATGTGACTTGTTTTGTTCAGTGGGACAGTAACAAGTGTGACGCAAGCAAAAACTTGATAACTACTTTCACACTGAAGTTTTTCTTTCTGGATCACTCCCTCTTGAAAGTGCCAGAGATAAGGGCCTCTCTGTAGGCTACCAATCAGACCTTCTGGCTCTTATATCTCTCTGTAAGGACCCAATACAATATAGCAGGAACCAGTTCATTCTTCTCTTTTCATCGGAGTTGGAATGCCTGAATCATTGCATCGGGAGCAGCATTCCTCCCAACTAAGACATTCCCCCAGGTTACTGCTGGTGAAATACTTAGAATTAGGGCACCATCTTGTGACAGAGGTCTATCTGCCCCCCTGAATATCACTCAGAATGGCATTTGCTTTGCCTTCTGGGAAATCAAGCCTCGGTTGGGTTTAGTTGGTCTTCTGAGAAGCAGATGTCAAGACAGCATTAGATGTGCAGGACATTTATTGATGGGCAACAACAGTAGAGTGAAAAGCGGGGGAAGCCAGAGAAGGCAGATGAGCCTTTAGGACATGATGGCTGTCTGACGCATGAGCGTGGGAAGGAGGGGGCATGGGATGAGAAGAGTCTCAGATGGCAGTATAGGTCTAAGAACCATCCAACCAGGCCCATGAGGAGTTCTGAGCCATCATTCTGAGCCATCGTTGGAGGAGTCCATGGCTTGCAGGAACAGGTCTGCTTAGTACCCCTGGCTTGTTTCAGTTATAAGGGAGTAGCCATTGAGAAGCATGGCCTCAGGGCCATTGCAGTGGAGGGTGACGAGGGTAGCAACTGGCGCAATCCGTCAATTATGCTTCTCATGGCAGGAGAACTGAGTGACACATTTTCACCGCTACCAAAAAAACCAGCAAGTTATGCCATTTAGAAGAAAGGAATGAAAATTATTTCCAACCAGATGTATTTACCTCTACTATCAGTCATTCATGAGGGTAGAATAATGAGATTTCAAGACATCCAAAGTCTCAGAAAATACATCTTGAATGCCTTACAGAGAAGTTATTGGAGGAAGAACTCCATGTAGCATGATATAGATCAGACGGAAGAAGACATGGAATGTTCAGAGCGGTACATATAACTTGGGAGCATAATGATGAATTGAAAAATCTGCTGTGCAGCAGACCTAAGAGCAACCAGTCTGGAAGAGGGGAAGATTCCAGAAGTGTGTCTCCAAGAAAAATATTGGAGGCCAATGTGACCTTGCAGAAGTTTGTGCTATTGGAAAGTGTGAGAAGAATTAGCCATAGGTGCAAAGAAAACCAAGGAAGTGAAAAAGCAATGCAATAATTAACAAAATCAAGGAAAAAAAAAATAAGAATGGAAACTTAGTCTTAATTACCACATTAGATGCCCAGCTGTGAGTCATAGTCCTGTTGGCAGAGTAACGTCAGCATTGAATATTATTCAACCAGATCCTGCTATATAACGAAATTGCCTGTGTGAGACAGCTAAATCCTCATCCACCCTATCAGGAAGTCAATGGATCTAAAGTAGGGAAGTGTGGAAATGTGCTGTGTGCTCAGTCGTGTCCAACTTTTTGAAACCCCATGGACTGTAGCCCTCCAGGCTCCTCTGCCCATGGAATTCTCCAGGCAAGAATACTGGAGTGGGTTGCCATTCCCTCCTCCAGGGCATCTTCCTGACTCAGGGATCGAAGCCGTGTCTCTTGCATCTCTTGCGTTGGCAGGTGGGTTCTTTACCACTGAGCCACCTGGGAAGCCCCTTGGAAATGTGTAGATATCAAAAGAAAATGTCATAAAAGTCATAGATGGCTACCTCTGGGGAGGTAACTGGGGACAATGGGGGTGGGAAGTAGGGCAGGAAACTGTGATTATTATTTTAAGCTCCCTAAAAATTAAAAAAAGAAATAATTTTTACCATCACTTAATTTTGTTGTTATAGCACATATTTGCAGCATTTCAGCCTGGAGAATTATTTTTGAATCAAGCTTTGAGGTATTTTCCAATTTTCAGATTAATGCTGTCTGAGTTTTTCATCCTTTCGATAAAATAATAAAAATGTTGAAAAGAAACAGGGCCATGAGCAAACTCCATAGGGTATTGTTAGTCACCTTCTCCCAGCTGGACTGTCTCCCACTAATCATGTTTCAAACATCTATCAGTGTTTGACACCTAACAACAAATTAGTAAATTTTTGTTTAATCAATAAACTCTTAAAATATGGCCCTTCAAGCACTATTCATATATCTACAGTAGTATCCTTGTATCTGTCCGACTTTTCTTCTTCTTGACCCCAAGAATATTCCAAGAAGATCTGACAGTTGTCAAAACTATTACATTGAGAGTCTATTGTGTTTTCAGACAAGCTATAAAACTGTAAAAAAAATTAATTGGGTGCTGGTTTGGCATTTATTTTATGAATCCATGTTTCTTCCTCATTTTCCTCTCTTCCTGTACTGATGTGCTTTTATTAAGCTGTTATGTAATTTGCTCATGGGTCTGTTGTTTCTGAAATGCATATTTTATTCCCTGTTAAAAATTAAGAACATTTTCAATCTTCAGGCACCTTATGCTTAGTGATCCCTCAAAGTTTCATAATTTCATAATTATAACTGCAAATCCTTTTGGTAGGTCCTTTTTGGAGATGATGAATTTGGAAAGGCATCTAATCTCCTGGAGTGCTTTCCTCGTGCTGTGATTAGGAATCCAAGTCTAGAATGTAGTCTGAGGATAGATACGATAGAAGGCCAAGATGCAACAGAGTCAAACATGCTGGTGACAGTAGTTAAAAGGATTCTCCAGGATAGATAAAGACAATCTAAGAAAGATCTGGAAGATTAGAGCAGGCCTGGTGGTCTTCAGGAGACACAACACAGGCATTGGATTAAGGAAGTTAGATAATTGAAACGATCAGTCAACCTCCCAACGCAGTGCTGCCGTTGAAATCAACTTTATTATGTTGAGGGTAATAAACTGATTTTTAGAAATAGATGTCTTTTGTACAAATAAGCTCAACCACTCGAATATCATTAAGCGTTTGTGCCCGTTGTACAAGTCATGTACTGTATACGCAGTTTGTAATCCTAGATTTTATTTCACATAGATTCAGTTCTGCTGAGCAAGCTCAGAGTAACATGGGGGTTGATATCTTGATGAATTCATGCCTGGCTGGGCGCCCTGCTGAGAAGTGTAATGCCTAACAGGGCAAAGAGGTTGTTTCACTCGAGTGAAGTGGGCTGATGTGGGGGAAGCTGTGGCCCTTGGGGTGCATGTACCCCAAGTAAACCTCTGTCAGGAGGGAGAAGGGATGGCTCTGCCAGATTCTCTGATTGTAAAAGAAGCTAGAAACTTTGAATTTTGAGTGAAATTTCTTGATTTTTGAAGGTCATCTCAAAAAAATAAAAGTAAGCACGACATGGGTTTCCCAGGTGACACAGTGGTAAAGAATCTGCGTGCCAACGCAGGAGATGCAAGTGACGGGTTCAATCTCTGGGTCAGGAAGATATTCTGGAGCAGGAAATGGCAACCCACTCTAGTATGCTTGCCTGGAAAATCCCATGGATAGAGGAACCTGGTGGGCTACAGTCCATGGGGTCAAGCAGCTGAGCACATACACAAGCCCTAAGGAAGTGACTGACTTCCTGGTAAATCAACGTAGGGTATAGCTTGTTCCCTATAAGGTGTTCCCATGCCTGTCATTTTGACCAGTTTTTAAGTATTTTTCTCTTAAATATGAATGGATGGCAAATCATCAAAAGATATTTAAGGAAAGTGCTCAACATGAAACAGTGAGAATAAAATACACAGAAAAACAAACCAGGAAAAAACACATTATGCAGGAAATTGAATACATGCAAACTGAAAAAGGAAGAATCAGAGAATATTAAAACATTCTTGAACATCAACAAGGTGATTGTTGATATAAAATGTTTAGTAAAAAGATTGAAAGAGAGGAAAAGAAATGCCTCCAAAGTAGTACAAAACGACCAAGAACTGGAAGCGTTAAAGAACGGGGAAGAGATTTAAAATATGAAACACACAAGTCCGACGTCAAACTAACAGGAGTTCCAGAAAGAAAACAAGGCAATGGAGAGCAGGAAATTAAGAACTAATAAGGAAAATCCTCCAGAACTGAAGAACACAAGCCTTTAGCTTCAAAGATCTTTCTGAATTCCTAGCACGGTGGATGCACGGTTCTATATAGGGGTTTAGAAAGCTGCCTTCTGTGTAATCTTTCCCAAGAAGCTAAGGCATGTATCAACAAAATTACAGAGTAAATGGGGAGAAGTCGGATCTAGAAAACTATGACTATCATCAGTAAGAAATAAAGAAAAATCCTAGGATGAGAGCAGTTCTAGACAGCATCTAGTCCAGGTGGAACCAAAAGGATTCAAGAGAAGGAAGAACTCTAAGTGAAAAAGCAGAATCAGTAGAATAGAGGATATGGTAGTGAATATGATGGAGAATCACAAAAACATTAAAACACATAGGAAATATTACACAAATTTAATAATGAGGTGATTATTTATTCAAGGGAAAACAAGAAGCTGTACAAGAGAAAGGAAATGTTATAGACTCCTATCTGGCTCTGCAGTGAACAATATTTATATGAGATCCTGGGTATGGTTATTGATTAATGATTTGAATAAGAGCAAACATTTGGGAGAATTAGGGAAGAAAATTGAGAGGTGTGAAAGTTGGCTTTTCATTATTATGAAGAATTATTAAATGTTGGAAGAAGCATATTATTTAGAAATATGGTAGTACTTACTAAAAGAAACAGCAAAAAGTTAAATGTAGTTGTCTGCAGGGAGCAGAAGTGGGAGTTTGAGATGAGGTAGGAAAGATGTTTACTGTTTTTCATAAGCCTCTGATTTTTAAACTACATGAATGGATTTATTTAATTAAAATAATTTTGAAAAAACCTGTACCACTGAATAATGCTTTAAAGTTTCTGAAATGCTTTTGTGTTTTTTGGGGGGTGGGGCAGGTAGGTAAATGAGTTGAGAGGCTCAGAGTTTAGGGATTTAAACTACCAAGGGATTGAACTGGAATCAGAACCCAGGTTTTCTGAATTCCTGTTTCCAGTGCTCACTGCCTTACTCCAAGACTGAGTTCCCTCCTTGTCCTCACATTCAGTGCTCAGAATGGAGGAGTCACCAAAGCCTTCATTTATTTGTTTGTTTATTTTTTGGCTTGCTGGGCATCATGTAGGATCTTAAATCTCCGACTGGGGATCGAACCTGTGCCCCCTTCAGTGGAAACATGGAGTCTTAACCATGGGACCACCCGGGAAGTTCCGAGTCATCAATGTCTTTAACCTTCATTAACATCTGGAGACTCATCACTGCTAATTAAAACAAAACAACACTACTAACCCACAGACAACTGTTCTCCTTACTATTGCTGTGTAATATGCCCAAACTTATTGGCTTTAAGAAAACATTTAATTTTGTGGGTCAGAATTAGGGAAAGGCACATCTGGGCAGTTTTTCAGTGGGCTGCAAGTCATTTAGGGTTTGACCAGGCTGGGCGTCCAAAATGACCAGACGTCGCAGAGCCTCACCAACACGGTGGTCTCAAGTTAGTTTAGACTTACTGTGCGGAAGCTGGCTTCCCCCAGCAAGCATCCCGAGAGAACTAGGAGGATGTGGTGCTGACTTTTGATTAGCCTCGATGTCATGCAGTGTCAGCTTCTGGCAGAGAAGTCACAGCACCCCCCTCCCCCCACTACCCCCCACCCTGTGAGGAGTGCCAAGGTCACAATGTTGAGAGCCTTGGGGGATGTGCTATCTTCAGAAAAAACGTTTTGGCATAGCATCTCAGGCTTTCTAGCTCACTGTGATCTGCTGGGAATGCCTTTTTTCCATCTCCCCAGGACCTACACATCTTTCAATATATGGTTTATAAACTTCCTCCTCCACAGAGACTTCTATGATGTCCCTCAACAAGAAGCACTTTTTCTTTTCTCTGAATCCCTGTTGTATTTTTAATTTTTAATTTTTTTTGATGTAGACCATTTTTAAAGTCTCCATTGAATTTGTTACAATATTGTTTCTGTTTTATGTTTTGTTTTTTTTGGCCATGGGGCACATGGAATCTTAGCTCCCTAACCAGGAATTGAACCCACACCTCCTGCACTGAACCACCAGGGAAGTCCTTCCTTAATTTTTTTTTTTTTTTTTATTTTAAAGATCCTTCTTATGACACTTTCATTCTGGTGTCATCATCATCACGTTGTATACCTGTGCTGCAATCTCTGCATATTCCCTGCATAATAACTTGCCTGTTGTGTAAATATTTGCTTAGTGAGATAATGATTCCATGATAATTCAAATAATAGTCACGAAAAAGTGCATTTCAATTCAGAGCTCTTTTTTTTTTTCTTCACCATTCTCATTTCTGAAAACGGAAAGAAACCAAGCAGTCTCTGAGGAGGAGTTACAGCAGGAACCGTACGTGGCTGTTTCCTGGTATTTATTGCTACTCTGTGAGAAATAAAGAAGATGGGGGAATGAAAACCATGTCATTTACAATTTGATTAAAAAGGTTTTCTTCTTTTTTTTTTTTCTTTTCCTTTCATGTTTAAGCCCTGTGGTTTTGAATTTTCCCTTTCGTCATAGAGGAAGACAGATCAAGCAGTTAGGATTCCAGTTCCCTGTGCTGGACGCATCCTCACTTCACAGCTGTTTAACATATCCGGCCTCAGCTCAGTCCCTGTCCCCTCACCCACTGCTTTCCAGCTGCAGGAAGGACTTGCTCTTGTGCCTTGGGGCCCTTTTATCTGGTTTTTCTCTCTGCCTGGAATGTTCTTCCTCCCCACCCCACCTCCAGATCCATAGCTCCCTCACCTCCTGTAAGCCTGTGCTCAGAAGCCACTTTCTCAAATGAGCCACATCCTGAACACCCCATTTAAAATGCTTCTCCCAGCACCCCAGACTTAACAGGGACCCCTTCCTGGCTCAAGAAGCGCTTCCTGGGAACCTGGAGGAGAGAGGAGTTCATCAACTTTGTAGGTATGGTAGATAAAATGCGTGAACACGAATTTCTTGAGTTTGGTTTTTAGCTTCAGAATAGAAGACCCTAGAAGAGCAATTAAAAAACAAAAACAAACGCACGACCTCTGGCATCATAGTGGCTATTAAAGAGGCAGCCTGCGATTCCTTATGCAGCCCCCCCACAGAAGCTCATTCTTTGCATTTAGTAGTTGAGCAACCCTGCAGGGGCAAGAGGCTTATGTGTGTTAATTAACACCCTTGATGAACACTGGTAAATGAATCTGACCAAAGCCCAAGTGGACCTGCTTTTTTTGTGTGTGATAAAGAATAATCTTTGGGGATTATTTATGATCACACAGGAAGACTGCAAGGAACATTTTCCCTAGACTTGGAAATGGGGCAGAAGGATTACTGGTGTCCTTCTGAGCGCCTGCCCAGGTTAATCCCGTTCTCTGATTCTCTGCGGGTAAAGAAGAGAGTGCACCTTTGTTAGGTTTGCAGTTTACTGTGCATCAGGGTATTTTAAGTTCTATAAGTGTAGATGTTTATGGAAAAGATTCTTGCCTAATAGGCAATCCATATATGGATTTTGTCTTATTAAGATGGAAAATGAAAAGATTAAAATGACGGCATAGTCAATGAAAGGGAAAGGAAGACTCTTGTGAGTGTCACCAAAAACAGTCGCATCTCCTTTCCTTGGCACCAGGCCTCCCTTGTTTTCATACCATTTATCACCTATTTAAAAAAATTATTTACTTGTTTTGGGCTATGCTGGGTCTTCATTGCTGCACGCAGGCTTTCTCTAGTTGCTGCAAGCAGGTGATACCCTTTATTGTGTGCGCTAGCCTCTCATTGCACCGGCCTCTTTGGTTGTGGGCACCGGCTCTAGAGCGTGGGCTCAGTAGTTGTGGCGCACAGCCCAGCTGCTCCATGGCACTGGGATCTTCTGGACTAGGGATTGAACCCGCATCCCTTAATAGGCAGGTGGACCCCACAACCACCGAACCATCAGGGAACTCCCCACTTATCACCCTTTAATATTCTTTTTAGTTCACGTTTGTTATGTTTGTTGTTTGCTGTCCTTCCTCCTCCTGAGATGGAAGTCCATGGGGGCAGATGTTTTTCTCTGACTTGTTCACTGTTGGATCCCTAAGAACTGGGCCAAGCCTATAGCTGTTGTTTAGTCACCAAGTCGTATCCAACTCTTTCCTGGTGTCCAACTCATGGACTGTAGCCTGCTAGGCTCCTCTGTCCTTGGGATTTCCCAGGCAAGAACATTGGAGTGGGTTGCCAAATAGTAGATGCTTCATGAATACTTGCAGAAGGAAAATATTCCTTAATGTAGATCAGTGACTTTCAAACTCTTTTGACCTTGGCCCCAACAGTAAGAAAGGCATTTCACATGTTGACACATGCACAACAGGGAGGTTTCACAAAGCACTACTTAGCCTTATGACATGTAGTGCGCTTTTCTTTTCTTTTTTTAAATATTTGTTTATTTTGGCTTCGCTGATCTTAGTTGTAGCACGTGGAATTTTCTATCTTTGTTGAGGCCTGTGGGGTCTTTCATTGCAGCATCTAGGATCTTTAACAGCGGCATTCGAACTCTTGGCTGTGGCACTTGGGATCTAGCGATCCAACCCAGGTCCCCTGCATTGGGAGTTCAGAGTCTTAGCCACTGGACCACCAGGGAAGTCCCCTCATGTTTTCAAATCAGTTCTATTTTATTTCCATTTTGAAAATTGTTGTGGCTACACAGAACTTGATTTCACAACTGGAATCTGTGGTATGAAAAACTTTGACTTAAAACCGTGTAGAAACTGCTGCCACGTAAGGCAGATGGGAAAAAAGGGGAAAGGGGGCAGGCAGATTACTTTCATTATTGGCTAAATATTTCCTATTTCTGTAATCTTATCCTGTCTCACAGTATAGAAGCCTTCATGACACATCCACATGTCACTTTTTCTTCAGGTGAAAAATGTTCTCTCCTGCAATAAAAATGAGTTATTTCCAAAGCAAAGAGCTAGAAATGAGCCTGGGAGCTGAGAAATGATCTTAAAGTCTCAGAGAGAGTCAGTTGGTTGGCATCTGCTGTTGATAAGTCAAAGCAGGAGAATTAGAGGAGCAGACAGAGGTAAATATTTAGAAAGTAAAGGTGACTGTTATGGAAAAAAACCCACTTTTCTCAACGTTGTTGAAATCAGAGAGTAGCTGTTTCATGAGGGTATTATAGGATTACTTTGGTGATTAGAGTGATAGATGTTTATTGAAAAGAGCCTGGTTGACTGATAGAACTTCTGATGCTTTTGCTGATCTTGTGAATATATCCCTTATCTGAGGCCTTGATCTTCTTGTCGCTTTTTCTCATCTAGCCTAAGGTCTCCCCTACCTGTTCCTTTCTCAGCTCTCATTTTGTTGCTGTTAGAAAAAACAGATGCAAACACCAGGAACTGGAACTCCTCTGTGTCTCTGATAATGCTGTGATTAATGGACCAGACAGATTCTGGTCATAAGCCGGATATTTTGTTAACAGCCTAGCATCAGTGATTTAGAAGGATTTTGGTAGCAGCGTGATTTAGTGTTAAATAGAATGATTTAACTGATGTTGATTGGTTCTGTACAGATAAATTAATGAGGCAAGAAACCTAATCTCTGATTTATTGACATATTTTCCCAGAGTGAGTTATGAAATAATTTTTAACTTCATTTGAAGTAAAACAAATGAATAAGGCCTTTTCTGTAACCTACTTTGGAAAAATCCAGACAAAATGATCATAAGTAACAAAACTCCAAAACTACATCATGGTTTTAGAAAATCTACCTTGATCTCTATCTTGTCTAGATGTAAAAGCATGCCTTTGAGTGGGTTCTAATAGAATCTCGTTTGGTTACATGTATATTAAGGACTTCTATATTTGCAAATGACTAAGCCCAACTAAAACTAGGTTAAAGAGGAAAAGGAACTTTATTAGAAAGATGCTGGAATGAGTCACAGAACTGAGCTCCAAAGACTTTGGAGATCGATCTTGAAAAGCACCATTACCATCAAAGAAGTAATAACTGGGGAAAACAGCAGTAAGAGTGGTGGTGGTGATGGTGGTTTAGTTGCTAAGTTGTATCCAACTCTTGCTTTCTTGTGGACTGTAGCTGCCAGGCTCCTCTGTCCATGGAATTTCCCAGGTAAGAATACTGGCGTGGGTTACCATTTCCTTCTCTGGGGAATCTTCCTGACTCAGGGATTGAACTCATGTCTCCTGCATTGGCAGGCGATGCATTACCACTGAGCCACCAGGGAAGCCCAGCAGTAAGAGTGATCAGGATTAATGAGGGACTGCTTCTTGGAAGAGGCAAGTCTAAACAGAAGGCAGAGAGGGATATAGATAATAGAGGAAAAAGTAGAATGTTGTTTCAGGATTGACAGATTGTCATCCAAGTTAGGTACAGGCCTGGATGAAGGGTGATGAGAAATTGACCTGAGAAAGTAACCAAAGAACCGAGTTGGGGAGTGATGAGGTACCTGTTGATAGGAAAGTGTTAATTTGTGGGACTGTATGGTTTGGTGATTGAGCTAGAAATTTTACTTGTTTAAGTGCCTAAGAGGGCTTCTCAAGTGGCTCAGATGGTAAAGACTCTGTCTGCAATGTGGGAGACCCAGGTTTGATCCCTGGGTCAGGGAGATCCCTGGGAGAAGGGAATGGCCTAAGAAGTACAAAATGAAGTCAGGCAAGCTCAGATGCTTCCTATATCCATGATTTGTGTGACAAGGTGTCAGGGAGGGTGACACCCTGAGGTGCTGGGCACAGGTTACGGCCTGGGTGATAGAAGCAGGTTCCAGGAAACTTTTGACAAACTGCACACAGAACTACTGGTTATTTGGGGGGATAAAAGCTATAGATGGCTATTTTCCAGAAATTATTTATATGCACTATTAAATGGTTATTTTGGGGGGAGGCGCCTTGAAATTCTATCTTAATGAACTTCAGTTTATAATCCATGAGGCTGTGCTGATAGAAGTAAGAGTAATACTTTGGTCTACAATCAGGAATATTAGGCTAGATGGTGTGCTTGTGTAACAGTGCAGGGTAGCTATGACTTTGAAGAAAAAGTCCTTAGATATGTAATTGTGATACTGTTCTTAGTGGTAAGAGGATGCCAAATGGGGGAAAAAAGTCTCCAGGGCTCCCTGAAATCTGTCTGCTCCTTTGACCTTTCTCGGAAGAGTGTACCTTTATTTTAGAACCAAAACAACATCTTGAGGGCTCTTCCTGGGTAGGTAGTGGGCACAAACTAGCCATCAGAATGATTTACTTTGGCCACCTGATGCGAAGAACTGACTCATTTGAAAAGACCCTGATGCTGGGAAAGATTGAAGCCAGGAGAAGGGGACGACAGAGAATGGTTGGATGGCATCACCGACTCAATGGACATGAGTTTGAGTAAACTCTGGGAGTTGGTGATGGACAGGGAGGCCTGGCCTGCTGCAGTCCATGGGGTCGCAAAGAGTCAGACACGACTGAGCAACTGAACTCTACTGAACTGAAAGATTTTCTCTTTATGGCCTGTATTTCAGTTATTTCATCATTGGTCTCAGTCCATTTAATTAAGATTATTTGTAGGATTAAATTAATCCTTTAAGAATTATTCCATTTCAATGTTTTAAAAATTTAAAGAATGATTTTAAAAAGTGACCCATTAAATGTTACCTCTGAGGTACATTTGAGTGATTAATACCATCCATGTTTTCTCCAACTTCAGACTTATTTACCCAGCTGCCAACCAGGCATCTTCACTGAGATGAACCCATGACCTAAACAGAACTTAACATTTGTTAAATGGAACACAGGGTGCCTAAGCTGAGCCTTGGTTTAATAATAGATCAAAAGAGAAATTGAAATAGAGAAGTCTGTCACTGACAGGTCCTGGAGGAAGTACGTGGACTCCTTGAGGGACCACACAGGATGACAGAGAAAGAGAGAGAGAGACAGGACCCAGGACACATGCCTTTAAGAGGGTCCATGTGTGAGTGCTTTGGGGTTCCTGGGCCAGACGGGTCAATTCAAACCAAAAGCGGGCTTTTGGTAAGCATCAGGGGAGTCTCACCTAAGGGGTGCATATGGCATGTAGATGGTGGGAGGCAGGGGAGAACTGTTGATCACAAGGGCTGGTGGCGAAGTCATATTGGGAACTCATAGTAATTTGTGATTGTGGGCTGTTATCCAGGGCATGTGCTACCTTGATGGGGCTAGTGCACACAAGGTTCCTGCAGGACACAAGGTTCAACAAAAGGGACGCCAAGGCAGAACACCATGAGGTGGCTTAGTTAAACTCTTGACACGTATTTTACCAGCAATCTGGTTGGGTCCCTTAGCCCAGTCAATCAACACATAAAACTAATCATCACACTTTCCAATGCTACAAATTTATACTACATTTTTCTAAAATAATTGACCACTAGAAAAACACTTTGAATTGTTTCATATAATTTAATCCTTGCCACGCTCCTGTAGGAGAACAGATGCTATTCCCATTTGTACAAAGAAGCATGAGACAGGGCACTCAGGGCTGGGGCGCTGGGACAACCCTGAGGGATGGGATGGGGAGGGAGGTGAGAGGGGTTCAGGATGGGGGACATATGTACACCCATGGCTGATTCATGTCAATGTATAGCAAAAACCACTACCATATTGTAAAGTAATTAGCCTCCAATTAAAATAAATAAATAAATAAAAAAGAAATACCTGAGGCTCACACTGGTAATGGGAAGAGGATTTGGGAGCCCAACTTAAGAGTCTTCTAATGCAGACTCCAGGTCATATCATGTCACTGCCATGGGCCGAATTCCTTAGCAGGTGGAATTTCCTTTGCCTGCTGTGTTTTTCTTTTTGTTCTGTTGATCCTTTAGGGAGAGAAGGAATAAGCATTCATGGAGACCCTACCGTATGGAAACTCTGTTAGGTGTTTTACATAAAGTATTTCATTTAATCCTCATTATAGCCTATTAGTGGAGAAGGCAATGGCACCCCACTCCAGTACTTTTGCCTGGAAAATCCCATGGACGGAGGAGCCTGGTGGGCTGCAGTCCACGGGGTCGCTAAGAGTCGGATACGACTGAGCGACTTCACTTTCACTTTTCACTTTCATGCATTGGAGAAGGAAATGGCAACCCACTCCAGTGTTCTTACCTGGAGAATCCCAGGGATGGGAGAGCCTGTTGGGCTGCCGTCTATGGGGTTGCACAGAGTCGGACAGGACTGAAGTGACTTAGTAGTAGTAGTAGTATAGCCTATTAGTGGAGAAGGAAATGGCAACCCACTCCAGTATTCTTGCCTAGAGAATCCTGTGAACAGAGGAGCCTGGTGGGCTGCTGTCCATTGGGTCGCACAGAGTCGGACACAACTGAAGCGACTTAGCATGCATGCATAGCCTGTGAGACACACATGAAAGTTAGTCTTACCTACTCAAGTTAAGGTATATGGTCAAAAGCACACACAGAAAGTGGTGGCACAGGAATTTTATCTGCCATCAAATACCGCACATGCACTTTTCTATAGCCAAGGTCGTTTGTTTCCTTGCTAAACCTCCTCTGAGCCATGTCAAAGCACTCAAGGTTAGAAGAGTGCTGTGTGAGTGTAGATATTCTCCTGTATGGCTCTGACTCGGCTACCTGCTAAACGGACCCAGATTGGGAATTCTTGGCTACTCACACTTCTCCCTGGCCTTCTGACTTTCCCCATCACAGCATTTGTTCTGTGGAGGTATGTCTGTTAGGTTTAGGTCATGACTCTCTGTAGGCTTCAAACCAGCCAAATTAGGAAATTCCTCTAGTCTAACATTCTGCCTACTGTAGCCTGAATTTCTCCCTTTCTGTTCTGTTTAACTCTTCACTGATGAGATTTCTTGTCAGCTGGGAAGGGTAAGATAGGTTGATAGAGGTGAGGAAGACAGAGAAGGGTGGGGCACCTCACAAATCCAGCTAGTTCCTTGAATCACACAGGCAAAGGCCATTATTCTTCTGATCAATATTTTATTCTCTTTTTTCTTCTTAGCATATAGATAGCTGCCTCAGGTCATAAATAAAATATATTTCATGAAATGAAGAATAGCAGGTATTTACTAAGAAAATAAAAATGAAAGAATGCATTATTTGATTCCATTGAAATGTTTGGCTGAACCGGTAAGAATGAGGATGAGGCCATTCTTGGACACTTGCATTGAAATGAACAAAGAGAAAAATATTAAGGGCAAGGAAGAGGATATTTGGCATATGAGTGCAAGAGCTTCTTCAGGACCAGGGAGTGGAATGAAAATTGGCAAGATCATTGGGAGAATATGAATCAAACAGAATTAGGATGGAGTTTCCTAAGAGAATATGTTAGGAGAGCAAAAGGCTGATAAATAGCTCTTGTATTTAGATACAAACAGGGGGAGTAAATCAGGAATTCAAAAGTAAGAGAAACTTAAGGAAGAAAAAAACCACTATTCTTTGTAAATATAAGGGAAACAAATGAAAATAAGATATCAGAAGTCAGCAAGGTCTTATGGGAGTCTACAGCTGATCTTATGGAGGCCAAGCCCATTTCATTGCTATAGGAAACTCCCAGCTGAGTGCTGACTGTGGACATCTGATTTCCTTGAAGCTGCATTTAAGTGTTTTTTGCTTTTGGCTTGTGTCTTGCACTCTGCAAGGGTTGGCAATAAGTCAGCAGTGTCCCAGAGTTCTGGAGAGTGGGCCAAGGTTAGATATTGGAGTTGGTTCTTTAATTTAGTGCACTGATTCTTCTTAAAGAGAAGAACAAAGATTGTGAGAACACGTGTTAGAATTTTGTTATGAGAGATGAATACAAAATATTAAATTGACTCCAACAACTTGTGTCAACTTGAAAACTCCCTGTCTCTTAGGATAAAAGAAAATATAATCCTATTTAGAAATTCCTGGTGTAATCACACATGTGGAATTGGTTCTTTTCATGAAACCTATTAATTAAAAAAGTACATAATCCAAAGTCAGTTAAGTAGTAAGATATTACAAGTTCTTATTCCATTAACTTTTCAAAGTATGAATAATAATAATACATTCAACACTAGAAATTCATATTTTTCCATGGGCTGCTAAAAAACAATGACAATGATTCCAGTTATGGTAGCAGCTCACTGTGACCTGACTTACCTCTGGAATTATTTATTGGTTTAAGGTGACTTTTACATTGAGGGATTAGTCATTAGTTAGACTTGATGAGAAACTAGAACTGGAATTTCAAATATGTGTTGTTTTTCTGCTCACAATCAGAGATAAATTCACCATGGTTTTTCTCTTTATAGGCTCATGCCAAAATCTGGCATCTCTACGATACTTCCTTCCGCCCCACTCAGGGAGGCCAGGTGTCCATTGCCCTAAGCTCCCACTGGATCAGTCCTCGAAGAATGACTGAACACAGCATCCAAGAATGTCAAAAATCTCTTGACTTTGTCCTGGGCTGGTTTGCCAAACCCATATTTATTGATGGAGACTATCCTGAGAGCATGAAGAATAACCTTTCATCTCTTCTGCCTGATTTTACTGAATCTGAGAAGAAGTTCATCAAGGGAACAGCCGACTTTTTTGCTCTTTCCTTTGGCCCAACCTTGAGTTTTCAACTGTTGGACCCTCAGATGAAATTCCGCCAACTGGAATCTCCCAGCCTGAGGCAACTCCTTTCCTGGATTGACCTTGAGTATAACCACCCTCAAATCTTTATTGTGGAGAATGGCTGGTTTGTTTCCGGGACCACCAAGAGAGATGACGCCAAATACATGTATTACCTCAAAAAATTCATAATGGAGACCTTAAAAGGTAGGGTTGAAGACGAAATCCTAATTTCCTGTCAAAATCCACTGGGAAAACAATCCTTAAGATGATCTTAATAAACTGTGTGAATTTATAGTTTTTAATCAGAATGTAGAAATTCATTTTGGCAATAGTTGGAATGCATTTATATAGCACCTTTCTCATCTGGGGGCTTGAGGAACTTAATTTTTTAAGTGCGTTTCATAAATGAGAAATGTTATAATGTTTATGTAATTATAAAGGTTATAATGTTTAAAATTACTTGACTTTCAGAGTTACTACTCCAGATTTTTACATTATATTAAAGATTAAGTAAATCCCAAGATATTTAGATCCTTGTATACATTTTTCCAGCTTAGATTGCTTGTACTGAATAAAACACTTCGTATTTGTTTTTTTTTTTTAAAAAGGGATATCAATATTTTCTGGCAAAGAGTAAGTAGTCCGTATCTTTAAAGACTTAATTCATTTACACCATCAAGCACAGAGGTAGGTACTTAGGATAGAAAAGTAGAACGAGACACCTTGGCCCAAAGAGCACCCATTAGAAATAAGGGAAATCCAAATAAAAACTTTCTGAAGATAAGCTTATTTGTGAGGACATTTATTTGCAGAGTTCTCTAGGTTCTACTAGCTTCCCAGGTGGCAGAGTGGTAAAGAATCTGTCTTCCAATGCAGGAGACATGTGTTTGATCCCTGGGTTGGGAAGATCACCTGGAGTAGGAAATAGCAACCCAGGAGACATGTGTTTGATCCCTGGGTTGGGAAGATCACCTGGAGTAGGAAATAGCAACCCATGCTAGTATTCTTGCCTGGGAAATCCCATGGACAGAGGAGCCTGGCGGACTACAGTCCATGTGGGTTGCAAAGAGTTGAACATGAGTGAGCATGCGTGAACTAGGTTCTATCAGAGCCTTTCATCAGTGAGAAAGGTCATCAGTTTACCAAACATTAAACATTATACTTAATTTATTTCCTGAAATAGTAAAATCCCCAAATGCTCTTGAATCATGTGGCGAGTGCCCATCACAGGGTCACGATGCTCTTGTCCTCTTTCCTTTGCAGCCATCAGGTTGGACGGGGTGGATGTCATTGGGTACACGGCCTGGTCACTCATGGATGGCTTCGAGTGGCACCGGGGCTACAGCATCAGACGTGGACTCTTCTACGTCGACTTTCTAAGCCAGGACAAGAAGCTGTTGCCGAAGTCTTCAGCCTTGTTCTACCAAAAGCTGATAGAGAACAATGGCTTCCCTCCTTTACCTGAAAACCAACCCCTAGAAGGGACATTTCCCTGTGACTTTGCTTGGGGAGTTGTTGACAACTGCATTCAAGTAAGTCAGCTGACAAAACCAATCCGCAGTCTCACCAAGCCCTATCTCTAGTAAGTAGTGCTTCCTTATTAGGTTGTCATGGCACGTGGTCCATTCCTCAGGCCAAACATGGTTCCTTAGTGAGTGCACAAAAGGCATCATTTGGAATGCTGCACACTTCTCTCCAAAAATGTTCTTGGCTTCATCTTGCACTTTAAATCAGCTTCGAAAGGGAACAGATTTAAAATATATCCATCTTTAAGATCTGATAAGATAGTAAAAGATAAAATACTCTCTTTAATACCGTGGTTTTCAATCCCTTTTAAAGTAGTTGTTGAGTTCTTCCATAAACAAGATGTAATACAGAACTCCACACTATCTGAGATCTCGCTGGAGCTGCTGAGAAGGAGGCAGGGACATTAGGCAGAGCCCTCCTGAGGCATACCTGTGGAACCCCCAAGATTGTGGAAATACCCCCGAATGAGAGCCCTTGCTCAGTGATGCACTGATCGGAATGCCATTTCTAACAGCAGTTTTCAAATTGAAATGGTAAGGAAGTTCTTCAAAATGGTCAACCAAATACTTATTGAGCATCCTCTATGCAGTTAGCCCTCAGTATCATTCTACATTTTTTAAGCTTCAAAGGAATCTGTTTTCTAGGGTTTGATTAAATACTTTAGTGAGCACTTTTTGGAAGCTTCGTGTGTATCTTGTTAATTGTGGGAGGGAAGAGGGCTCAGTTAAGGGGAGTACACAGTGAGATGAGGAAGATATGATTCCTGCTTTCAGAGGAGTCTATTGAGGGGAAATGATGGGTCACAAATAGTATGAGTGTGAACAGAGCGTGGTGGCAAGTGAGCAGGGTGGTAGGGGATGGAGGTGTTGCTGAACAAAGTCTGTGTGTGAAAACAGAGACCAAGATAGAAACAAAGTTTGGTGTCCACAGACGAACAGAGCGTTTATAGCACGTTCGGTGCTTCTAGCCATTTTGTTGGTTCTGCAGGGGAGGAAAAATAACTTCCCCTGTACCCTTCTGAGTGTTTAACTGAGACCCCTGTAGTAAGAGATAGATTCACATGAGAAAAACAAACAGAAGTTTATTAGTATGTATACTCATTTATGTATAGGAGATACCCTGAGAAGAATGAGTAACTCGCCGAGCTGGCTTAAAATTTCAGGCTTAAATATCATCTTAATAGGAAAAGGGGAGAAATAAGTGATATTTAGAAAAGATGAATAGGCCCTTAAAAGAAGAGATGGGAGCTCTGATAGCTTGTGACAAAGTTTGCCTGAATGTGATGTTGACTTCGGATGCCCTCTTCTGTGATAACAGTCAGGCTTCCCTCATTGGCAAAACTCCCACAAGGAGATTTATGACAATCCTTTTGAGTTTCTTTTGGAGGATTCATCTCTAGCAGATAAGGGAAATTCAAAGAAAGCCCTTCGCTTGCATTTGCTATTTTTTCAAGTGCCTGAAGCTCAAAATAATATCCTGAAGGGGCATTTTAGGGGTGGTGTGCCTTGACTTCTACAGTCGTATTTTGGGGCATCGTATTCTGTTACCTTTTGGTTCAGAAGAGATATTTAAAGAGAGTGCTTGGATCTGGGAAAAGGCCTTCTAGTTGAAACGAGTTGCTGTTTCCTGGTAAATATCTAGTTGAAATCTTTGATTCATTAGGAAATAAATCAACACGATCCTTAATACTTTTTTTTCCCGCTGAGTCATATTATGCTTACATCTTATTCAGACCTCCAGTTAGTTTTAAGGACAGTCTCGACTTTAATCCCTTCCTTTGTTGTTGTTCAGTAGCTCAATCATGTCCGACTTTGTGACCCCATGGATTGCAGCATGCCAAGCTTCCCTGTCCTTCACTATCTCTCAGAGTTTTCTCAAACTCATTTCCTTTGAGTTGATGGTGCCACCCAACCATAGTAATCCCTTCCTTAAGATTTTTTAAAGATTTTAAAAAATATGAAGCATTTTAAAAGTCTTCATTGAATTTGTTACAGTATTGCTTCTGTTTTATGTTTTGGCTTTTTTGGCCATGAGACATGTGGTATCTTAACTCCCTGACCAGATATCGAGCCCCACCCCTCGCACTGGAAGGCAAAGTCTTAACCACTGGACGGCCAGGGAAGTCCCCCTTCCTTATATTTCAAAGGCAACCAAGAACGCTATGTTCTCAAGAATATCTGAGCCCAGTAGCTTGTCCTCTGAGCTCTACCTGGCTCCTTTGGGGTTTTCCTCTGTCTGCTCCGTCTCCCTCAACCCACTGCTATTTAGAAACTCCCCATTCTAACTTCTCTCCTGCAAGTGGGATCCATGGTGAGGTTCAAGTAGGATCTGAAGGGACAGAAGAGGTGCTAGTGGTGGAGGAGAGAGGAGGAAGGCGATCCCGCAGTCCATCCTGGTTGGTCCCTGAACCCTGTTCTGCCTCTCGACCTTCTGCTGAGCCCTGCTTCCTGCTGGGTCCTGGGCCACCATAGTCACTGAGGACTTGTGCTCTGTCCCATTTCCAACAGCAGCCCAGCCAGGGCTGTAATTCCCAGCTTCATCCTTTGTGAAGGAAGAGAAGGCTCTGCCAGTGTTTCTGTGCAGATGGTGTGAACTCAGGGAGCAGTGGGGATGATGTGGGGAGGTCTCTTTTACTTCTGCTCTGTTCCCCATCCAGGGATTGTGTTTGTCTTGGGAACTGGTCAGTGGTGAGAACATTTTAAGAATATATCCTGTTTCCTCCAGAGAGAAGAAAACTGATCAGAAGCAACAAGTATGGCAGCAAAGAGGAAGGGAGATGGGGAGAGAATTCCTTTTTCTGCTTCCTAGAAGCAGTTGTTTAGACTTTGATCCAGTGCCAGCCACTCATCAGCCCTGGGGCTTTGCTCTCGGGTTGCACCGCTCAGGGTCATGGCTACCTCTACCTTGCAGAGCCGCACAGTCGTCTCCTTTGCTGACCCAGCCAGACACAAACCACCATGACCGTGAACTCCTCCAGAAGCTCTCTAGTGGAAAAAGGCTGCAGTTGCTATTTTATTCTTTCTGCTTTTCACCTTGAGCTTTGTACTGTTTTGGCAGTGTGCTTTCTAAGCTAACTTCCTAACTGACAGAACAAAAATGAGTTTTTTGTTAGGGAAGTTCTGATAAGTATATGGGTATGTTTTAATTTACAAGCGGATCTCTATATTTTTAATGCATTATATTAGAGTCATGAAAATTGAATTTTAAACCACTGAAATTTATCTTTTCACTTCTGGCTAGTATTTCAAAAATTCCCAGTATGAATGATGCATGCATTTCACCTGAAAAAAATTTTAAATTATATCTCACCTGTCTGAGATGACACACCTGTCTGAAGTCTGATCTTAGGCTTATTCACATGGATTGTCATTGTCCTTGGACCTAATTCCCCAGCAAAGAGGTTTGTTTTTCCATAACCACTAATGTTCATAGTAAATACAGAATCTGCTATGTACTGGGGACGGAGAGCTTTTTTTAACATTGGCTACTATTAGGGAGACATTTCTTCCATAATATACTAAACAGATAACATCATACCCTTCTGAAAGGTTCGACTTAATTATTTTTTTATTAATAAATAAGTCAAACAAATTAATGGAGATTCTATTGCCTAAATACACATTTATAAATGACCTGTATTTTAAAGAAACAGACTTTTTGCTCAGAAATGACACCTTTGTATCTCATGTTTGTTTTCGGATGGACTGAATAAGAGCTGTTGTTTTGGAACAGTTATGGTAGAAAAGTTACGAATTTTGTCAACTCAGAGCTCTATAAAAATAATCCAAAGAATTCCTTCAAGCTATGAACAGTTTCACTTCCAAAGAGCATGCAAATATTTTTCTTGCGAAGTTGAGGAAACATGATTTGTGGGTGCATCACAGTGGAAAAATACTTCTGACAGCATTCCCACAAATTAGAGGAAATGTATGCGGGGGTGATCTACACAGGACAATTCTCCAGAAAAAGCAATTTCCCTCTGACACGCTGTATTTTATTACTTTCCTTTATAAACACAGCACTGACCCCTCTAGAGAAACAGAAGCTTATTTCCAACGGGCCTGAAAAGTGCAAGGAAACCTCTGCTAGAGATTCAAAACCAAAGTTTGACCTTTGCTTTTATATAGAGGGTCAAACTCAGGAACCAACTCTGACAGGCTTATTTCTGAGGAGAAAACTGGCTTAGGTGGTGGGTCCTTGGGAATAAGAGCTTCCCTGATAGCTCAGTTGGTAAAGAGTCCACCTGCAATGCAGGAGACCCTGGTTCAATTCCTGGGTTGGGAAGATCCCCTGGAGAAGGAGTAGGCTACCTACTCCAGTATTCTTGGGCTTCCCTTGTGGCTCAGCTGGTAAAGAATCCACCTTCAATGCAATAGACCTGGGTTCGATCCCTGGATTGGGAAGATCCCCTGGAGAAGGGAAAGGCTACCCATTCCAGTATTCTGGCCTGGAGAATTCCATGGACTATATAGTCCATGGGCTCACAAAGAGTCAGACACGACTGAGCGACTTTCACACACACACACACCTTGGAATAAACTTAAATTTTTGTTTGCAAGTGGAGGGAGGATTTTGTGATTTTGACTTTGTAGTTTGTCCAGGTTTCCTAAATACTTATTTTCATTTTGTAGTCTTACAGATCAGAGACTGAGAACCATTGTTCTCATGATCATCACAGAAAAAGAATTTAGAAATTTTTAAAAGCTATTTTAAAATATCCCATTATACGTGGATGATTTCCACATTCTCTGTCTTTTTCTACCATCAGTCAGAGTGAATTTGCTAAGTTGTGTTATAGACACTAATGCCAATAAAGGCAGTAGTTTTGCATACTTCCCATGTCCTTGACCTTTAGCAAACCTCCATTTAGAATGTGATTTTAAGAAACACAATTTAATTTTAAGTATCATTTCATTTTCTGACTCTCACTCAGGTTTTAAGCTTTATCATTTTTTGTCTGTTTTTTTTTTTATTTGAAAGTCTCATTTCATTGGTGATTTTTTATTCTAAAAGAAAAATGTCCAAAATACTCTGCTTGCTTAACACAGACCAGAGATGTGTGAGGATTATTAATGTTTGTCATCTGAAGTGACCTCCAAAAATTCAGATTTCTTAAAGTAACAGTTCCAGACTTACAGAGAACTGTGGGTGAAACCAATGTGCACCGAACAAAGTGGAATATTTTCTTCCCCAGGAACTTAACTATTTATGAAAAACAGTTTAAAAATTCAGCTAGGAAGGTTTCTACAGTATTTTTGCCCACCGTGCTGGCTGGTTTGTTGACAGAACCAGAGCCGCACCGAACGACTTTTCAGGACTGTCCAAGCGAGGCTAACGGTTCCTCTCCTCCCGCCAGGTGGACACCACCCTGTCTCAGTTCATTGACCCCAACGTCTACCTGTGGGATGTCCACCGCAGTAAGAGGCTCATCAAGGTGGATGGGGTTCTGACCAAGACGAGGAAATCCTACTGCGTGGACTTCGCCGCCATCCGACCCCAGATCGCCTTACTCCAGGAAATGCACGTGACTCATTTCCACTTCTCGCTGGACTGGGCGCTGATTCTGCCGCTGGGGAACCGGTCCCAGGTCAATCGCACGGTCCTGGGGTTCTACCGCTGTGTGGCCAGCGAGCTGGTGCGCGCCAACATCACCCCGGTGGTGGCGTTGTGGCGCCCGGCCGCCCCGCACCAGGGACTGCCGGCCCCCCTGGCCCGGCACGGCGCCTGGGAGAACCCCCACACCGCCCTGGCCTTTGCCGAGTATGCCAGCCTGTGCTTTCAAGACCTCGGCCGCCACGTCAAGTTCTGGATCACGATGCACGAGCCGTCCACGCGGAACATGACCTACAGCGCGGGGCACAACCTCCTGAAGGCGCACGCGCTGGCCTGGCGCACGTATGATGAGAGGTTCAGGCGCTCGCAGAAAGGAAAAATATCCATCGCCCTGCAGGCGGACTGGATAGAACCCGCCTGCCCTTTCTCCCCGGAGGACCGCGAGGTGGCTGAGCGAGTTCTGGAATTTGACATCGGTTGGCTGGCCGAGCCCATTTTCGGCTCCGGGGATTATCCACGCGTGATGAGAGACTGGCTGAACCAGAGAAACAATTTCCTGCTCCCTTATTTCACTGACGAGGAAAAAAAGCTAATCCGGGGTTCCTTTGACTTTTTGGCGTTGAGCCATTACACTAC
The DNA here is from genome assembly GCF_029378745.1 of Bos indicus. Classification (NCBI taxonomy): domain Eukaryota; kingdom Metazoa; phylum Chordata; class Mammalia; order Artiodactyla; family Bovidae; genus Bos; species Bos indicus. The sequence continues at coordinate 27,904,532 of NC_091771.1, read as the reverse complement.
CATCCTTGTAGACTGGGAGAAAGAAGATCCCATAAAATACAACGATTACCTGGCCGTGCAAGAAATGACCGACATCACCTGGCTCAACTCCCCCAGTCAGGTGGCCGTGGTGCCCTGGGGGTTACGCAAGGTACTGAACTGGCTGAAGGCCAAGTACGGAGACCTCCCCATGTATATCATATCCAACGGCATCGATGATGATCCGCACGCAGCCCAGGACAATCTGAGGGTGTATTACATGCAGACTTACGTGAACGAAGCTCTGAAAGGTAAGGAGCACTCAGTACAGAGGTCTCTTGGGGGTTATGCCAACTGAGAACCTGATACATAGAAACTCTCAAACATATAAACAGACCGTCACCCACAGAGCAGGTGCTATCCATTCCTTGACAACACTGAAACAGTCCAAGTGTTAGCTAGTTTCCCCAAGGAAAGAGGAGTTTGACTAAAAGTGGAAGATGAAAAAATAACTCGGAACTATTCTAGGCTGCTCAGATCCCTGACCATCTCTTCTCCATATTAGATGGCTTCATAGCAGTCTTGCCTACTTGACGTACTTAAAGATTGAACCCAAGTACATCATTAAAGTATGTAAAACCTACTATGTTAAATGTACCTAAGTATTTGTCTTGATGGTTGCCACTTTGTCTTCGGATAAAAGGAGCTTTACTGATGAAATCTAATTTAATCGGAAGTAGTTTGAAATGGTATTGACAGTTTCTCTGATGCACCAGGGCTTGGTAAAGGCAAAATGTTGTGGGCAAAATATTTTAATAACTTTTCTCCTGTCCTTTTGTTTTTCTAGCCTATATATTGGATGGTATCAATCTTTGTGGATACTTTGCTTATTCATTTAACGACCGCACAGCTCCGAAGTTTGGCCTCTATCGTTATGCGGCAAATCAGTTTGAGCCCAAACCATCAATGAAACATTACAGGAAAATTATAGACAACAATGGCTTTCCAGGTCCTGAAACTCTGGGAAGATTTTGTCCAGAAGAATTCACCCTGTGTACAGAGTGCAGCTTTTTTCATACCCGAAAGTCTTTACTGGCTTTCATAGCTTTTCTACTTTTTGCCTTTGTTATTTCTCTTTCTCTGATTTTTTACTACTCTAAGAAAGGCAGAAGAGGTTACAAATAGTCTTGATATTTTTCTTATTTGAAATAATTATACACACACATCAGCTGTTAACATTTGCACTTCTCAGTGTTGTGAGGTAGATTTTATATATCTGACTTCTAGAAAACCTTTTCATGACATGTGCTAGGTTTTGAAATGAGCGTGATTGTAGAATATTGAATAATGTGAATAGTGCCTGAATTTGTTCTATTTCCAGGGGAGGTATGTTAAAAAAGATTGATAAGGGCCATCATTTCTGTACACATTCTATAACAAAGCATGAAGAATGGAGACCATCTTGTAATATTTCTATATAAACTAAGATGAAGAATATTTTTATCTGTGCCCATTCCAGTGTGTAATGTTTGCCTTGAAATCATAATTGCAAGTATTGGAATCAAATGTTTAGTCCTGAATAACCATTCTGAACTGCCATGATATGCCTAATGGTCTCTGTGGATCCAAGTTTCCCTTGAAAAAGAAGATGGCAGAATATATAACAGATGACAAAGGGCCCTAGGTTAGAATGTTCCTTTTAAAAGCAAGGTTTCTATCAAATACTGTTAGTATTAATTTATATATCTTTTTAATGATGTGCTTAGCAGAGCAAATTACAGAATTCTGTAAGTATAAAATATATTTCTTTGTATTTTGAGACACTCTCTAAGCCCCAAGTTCTTGAGGGATTTGTGTCACTATCGAGGGCCTGCACATAGGGGACTTTTACTAAATGTGTGCAGAAAAATAAGCATGAATTATGCAATATTGGGCCCTTAAGAAAGCATAAACCGACTGTGAAATGCATTATAGCGCAGTGGCTGGAGGGGACAGAAAGGAGGAAAAAGTCCTTGTTATGAGCAACACTGCAATTAATTTGATTATAAACTCTTTTATTTAGAGAAGACCTTGGAATGAATGAGGTGACCTTTTCTGAAAGAATAAGAATGAAACAATAACTCATTTTATGAGGAGTGACTCCACTTTCTCTTCTTTAGAATGTGCCATAATTTCTTTGAATTGAGTTTTGAAAATTCTTAATAGGTTCAAAAGCCTTTGGTCTAATAACCCTGGAAGGTTTGTTTCTATAATTGCTGAGGTCCATTTTACATTTTTTGCTGCTACTTCTGTGGAGCTAGCTTTACATGAGTTTTGCTTTGAACTTTTATACTGCAACGGGCTACTGATTTTTTAGAAAGGGCTAATCGGGTCTTATCCTTTAATGCCCCTTAAATAAATCTTGCTGATTTTCAAACAGGGAAGTCTATTACACTGGAGTTGAGGATGATTTTATAGATAAGCCAAAATGATATCAAGCAAGATAAACCAATATCATATCTGGTATAACTAATCTTGCTGACACAGGGTTCTAGTGAATTTAAAAAAACTGTACTGTATTATATATCATCTTTAGAGGTGGTATGACTTTTTTCCATGAAAGATAAGCTTTTTGGTGGTACTCTTTTAAAAATCGGGCTTACCATAAAAATCACAAACTAGGGAATAATAGTTTATTTTATGTGTATATTTTTCTGATTATAATAGTAATATATGCTCATTGTAAAAAATTTAAAATCACAGAAACTATATGTACAGAAAAAATATTACGTGTAATTTCACCACCTTGAGGTAGTCACTATTAACATGGTGTATGTATGATATTTTGTATAGTCAGATCTTATTGTAAATAGTTACGTGTTTATTAATTTTCATTGTGTACATTTCCTTTGTCATTAGTCTTCAAAAGCGTGATTTTTAATAGTTGTGGAGTAACTCCACTATGTGAATTTATCACAATTTATTTAATCATTCCTATTTGTTAGACCAGTTTCTTATTGTTAATTACTGTGAAATAATGGATGTTGTTTAAAAATAATTTTCCCGCTACAGTATTTAATTTCCTTCAGTGTAGAGAGAAGTAATCTTGTCCCTTGATAAAGTCTTGTAATAAATCTACTTGCAACTTTGTCTTCTTACATGATCAAATGACTAGATAAATTTCTTAAGGGTTTTTCTTTTGAGTTACTTAAACCACATAGAATATGATCTGAGTGGTGAAGAAAGGGATCTGAAAACAGGAGGAGTGAACTTCGAGGCTGGAATAAGGTAAGGGTGGAGAGGGTGCCCCAGGCTAGTCCCTATGGTTGATCTGAGAGGGAATTTCAGACAGTGAAAGAGAGACCAAAGAACCAAAGGGAAATGATACCTCAGCACTGCTCAACAAAGTTATCAGGTGAGCATCAGGCTAGCTTTGAGACCCTTTGGTCCTCAGTGGGAGATTGGTGGTTCCCCATGGGCAGCAAAGAAGAGAGGGCACCTCCCAGATGAGGCTGGAAACGGGGGCGGCGGGGGGTTGGGGGGGGTGGGGTTGGGGGGGTGGCAGTGGGAGGGGCTAGAAAGCCTTTCTAGTCCAATGGGGTGAAGAATCCTCATTTCTTAACCGGCTTCTCTGGGCCTTACATTTTTCATTAATGCTTTATGTTGATAAATTTTGGATTTTTCACTACTTTACATGTGTTTTAAAACATATATATATATATATATATTTTTTTTATATATGTATAGAGAGAGACCATTCTCTATATTCTATATATATAGACATTCTATATAGACTGTCTATATATAGACATTCTCTATATTCTCTCTCTCTCTATATAGAGAGAGAGACCATTCTGCATCCCTTAGAACCTTTTGGGGTCAGCTCTGCAGGGGCATTAGTGGTAAGCGTGGCTCCCAAGGTCTCTGGGCTAATTTCTGTTATATTTGCTTTTCCCCCATATTGCCCCTGGTTTCTTCCTTTGAACTGGCAGTGGGGTGGGGAGGAAATGGAGGTGGGGGGCCCTGCACTTATGCCCCGTTCATTTTGCCTTAGTTTGGAAGGATGGACTTTCAGATTCATTTAAGGTCATTTTTCATTTTATTTTTTGACTTGCACAGATAGTAATTAGAATCTACTAATGCCTCAGAAGCATTTCTTAAAAAAAAAAAAATTTTATAGAGCCCTTCAACAGAGATATAATACAAGCCACATATTTTAAATTTTCTAGTAGTCACATTAAAATATAAAAAGACACTATTAGTTCAAAAGATGTGGGAAGGAATGATGGAGTTAATGAATGAATAGAATCAGCTCGCTGATACCACCTTTGTCCAGAGACTGATTTAGTAGGGACCATCTGTCAAGAAAGAGAAACTGCTGTGTATTAGGTGACACACAGCTCGGTTCTTTGTATTCAGAGGAGCGAATGATGACTTACTTGTAATAACCTTTGATAACCTGTCTTTCTAGGTGGCAAGGCAGTAAATAGCTATCCTATCATCACTTCTAGACTAATAACTAGATGAGAGGATTATAGCTCTTCATCATTCACACTGTCCCTCAACTAGTCAGTAACCTTTTTTGTTTGTAAGACTTGTTATCAGGTTAAATTCCCTTATCTGTAAATAAAAATAGGGAGCTCATTTGGAAGGAATCTCTTTACGTCGTCTGTGGATACTTGTAATCTCCTAGAACATGTAGCTTTTTGCTCAGACCCATTACCTTTATCAGTTTTTATAACCATTAAATATTGTTGGAGTTTTATTTGTTATAGTGCAATTCCTAAACCATTTTTGTTTCATACATTTGTGGTAAATACCCTTTGATATCAAGTAGAAGTCAAGAAAAACCACAAGGAACCTTGAATAAAGAGTGGAAATGCCAGTAACAACTGTGACAAGACACCTAAAACATGGTGAAATCCCGTTTCACGACATGACTGTGACATGGTGACTGATATTCAGCTCCTTTTTTGATCCAATAGATTAGAGAAGAAAAAACACTTCAACCTACATATTAATGGAGTCAGAAAAGTATAGGGGAAAGAGTCAGCAAGACCCATGTTCAAAATTCACTGAGCCTCAGTTTCCTCATATGTAAAATGGGAATAACCTGCTGCAGCACAGTGGTGAACATAGTAAATATTCAGTAAATAAAGCACCTACCCTAGAAGTATTTTTTCCTAGACTAATTTCACTTAATGTGAGTGTGGTTTCCTTCTCGTTAATCAGATTTTTAGAGCTCAGTAACATAAAACCAGGGCCTATTGCAGTCAAATGATACACCCAGAAGCCCTTTAGTTATTTTATTTGTGGCTTTGAATATACATCTTCATAGAAAGTCCTTGGTAAAACTAAACAAACAAAAATCAGTGCCCACATTTACTTAGTAATACTAGACTCTTTTCTTGGATTTGAATTTTACAAATGTTGGATTGTTAGAATCCTGAAGATGATTTGACAGAAGATGTTTCTATATCAGATTTGTTGTGCCATCTGCCCTTTTGAAATAATCTAATGACAGGCAAAACACTTAAATTTGTTTATTTGTTATTTAGTTGGTAATAATTGGAGGCCCATTAGCTAAATTTTTATGTGATTCAAAAATGTTTGGTAGAGTTTCGGATTTTGGTATAGTCTTCAGTATGTTTATTTATGGTAATGCTAATTAATTTTAAATGAGTTTACTTATTTGATATAAATTATTTGCAACTGAAACATTGCCCCTTAATTAATTGCTGGAATAAGCTGACTTTTTTTTCCTTTTGAAAGGCTCAATTGATTAGTTTGTAAAATTCGTTTTCCTTTCAATATCATAGTGGTTGTCTAATTATGGCCGTAAGCATAAATGTTGCCTAAAGCATTTCAGCCTGTTTTGATCTCCATCTATATGTGAATCAAAGCTTTAGCTAGTTTAGTTTTGAGTTGTTAGATTTGAAAGTTCTATAGTGTTTCAAGGCTGTTGATTTTCATCTAAGACATGGAGGCTTTATAAGTTTTTTTTTTTCCCCTCTTTAAATTATGGGTATTATAAGTCTCTGGCAAGTAGTCCAAAGACTTCAAAATAAAACATTTCAATCGACAGGGGCAGTAGTGGTAAGCCACGGAGCGGTGAAATGGAGATATAATTAGAGCTAAAGATTGACGAGTCAGGTGAAAATATTCCATTAGCGAAGGACAACATGACCAGATTTTCTTCCAAAGTGGTACCATTCTAAAATGTCCTTATTTTATCTGTGCCTGTCTTGGATTTAATGAACTAACAAAACCAACACAGTGGGGGTTACTGGTTCACCAGACTGACAAGATTAGAGCTGCAAGCTCCTTGCAGTGCAGGGGTCTGGGCAGAAGTGGTTCATAGACAGGAAGGGAGGAGGTGAGGGAAGCCAGGAAGCCCATAAAGGCTTGCTGGATTGGGGAGAGCCTGTGGGTGGAGCTGGGCCTCAGAATCAAGGGGTGTGATTTCAAAATGCAGATGACTTTTACCACAGTCCCCACTCTCTGAAGTGCCCTTGGGAAGATGGCTGCAGCACCTGCAGTTTGGCAAAGGGGGTCCCCCGAGAGAAGTGGGTGCAAGAAGGTGAGGGAGACAGAAGGACAAAAGGACTGAGCCAGTAGCTGGGATGTCAGAACTCACGATGAGTTTTGGGTTCGTATCAAGAGGGTCATGTGGAGAAGCGATGCTCAGAGAAGGTTAGTCCAGGGTAAAGGGAAGGGCGTTTATTTACAAAGAGGCTGAAGAGTCTGAGAATGATTTCAGTGCTATGAGACTGGGCCCAGTGGAGGAGGGGAGGGATGCAAAACCAAGATGAAAACTGTGAGAGAGGTGATAGCTCATTGTGGTTTTGATTTGCATTTCTCTAATAATGAGCGATGTTGAGCATCTTTTCATGTGTTTGTTAGCCATGTGTATGTCTTCTTTGGAGAAATATCTGTTTAGGTCTGTTTCCCAGATTTTGATTGGGTAGTTTGTTTTTCTGGTATTGACTTGTATGAGCTGCTTGTATACTTTGGAAATGAATCCTTTGTCAGTTATTTCATTGGCTGTTATTTTCTCCAATTCTGAGGCTTGTCTTTTTACCTTGTTTATAGTTTCTTTTGCTGTGCAAAAGCTTTTACGTTTAATTAGATCCCACTTGTTTATTTTTGTTTTTATTTCCATTACTTTAAGAGATGGGCCATAAAGGATCTTGCTGTGGTTTATATCATAGAGTGTTCTGCCTGTGTTTTCCTCTAAGAGATATATATGGAATCTAGAAAGATGGTACTGATGAAGTTCTTTGCAGGGCAACACTGGAGACACAGACATAGAGAACAGACTTACGGATACGGAGTGGGGTGAGGGGAAGAGATGGTGGGTGTATGGAGAGAGTAACATGGAAGAACATACATTACCATTTGTAAAATAGATAGTCAATGGGAGTTTGCTGTATGACTCAGGAAGCTCAAATCGGGTTCTGTTGACTATGCCAAGGCCTTTGACTGTGTGGATCACAATAAACTGTGGAAAATTCTGAAAGAGATGGGAATACCAGACCACCTGACCTGCCTCTTGAGAAACCTATATGCAGGTCAGGAAGCAACAGTTAGAACTGGACATGGAACAACAGACTGGTTCCAAATAGGAAAAGGAGTATGTCAAGGCTGTATATGGTCACCCTGCTTATTTAACTTCTATGCAGAGTACATCATGAGAAACGCTGGGCTGGAAGAAGCACAAGCTGGAATCAAGATTGCTGGGAGAAATATCAATCACCTCAGATATGCAGATGACACCACCCTTATGGCAGAAAGTGAAGAGGAACTAAAAAGCCTCTTGATGAAAGTGAAAGAGGAGTGTGAAAAAGTTGGCTTAAAGCTCAACATTCAGAAAACGAAGATCATGGCATCTGGTTCCATCACTTCATGGGAAATAGATGGGGAAACAGTGGAAACAGTGTCAGACTTCATTTTTCTGGGCTCCAAAATCACTGCAGATGGTGACTGCAGGCATGAAATTAAAAGACGCTTGCTCCTTGGAAGGAAAGTTTAGACCAACCTAGATAGCATATTCAAAAGCAGAGACATTACTTTGCCGACAAAGGTTCGTTCTAGTCAAGGCTATGGTTTTTCCTGTGGTCATGTATGGATGTGAGAGTTGGACTGTGAAGAAAGCTGAGCACTGAAGAATTGATGCTTTTGAACTGTGGTGTTGGAGAAGACTCTTGAGAGTCCCTTGGACTGCAAGGAGATCCAACCAGTCCATTCTGAAGGAGATCAGCCCTGGGATTTCTTTGGAAGGAATGATGCTAAAGCTGAAACTCCAGTACTTTGGCCACCTCATGCGAAGAGTTGACTTATTGGAAAAGACTCTGATGCTGGGAGGGATTGGGGGCAGGAGGAGAAGGGGACGACAGAGGATGAGATGGCTGGATGGCATCACCAACTTGATGGATGTGAGTCTGAGTGAACTCTGGGAGTTGGTGATGGACAGGGAGGCCTGGCGTGCTGTGATTCATGGGGTAGCAAAGAGTTGGACACGACTGAGCGACTGAACTGAACAACCTAGAGGGGTGGGATGGGGAGGGAGGTGGGTGGGATGATCAAGAGGGAGGGAGCACATGTGTACCTATGGCTGATTCATGTCAATGTTCAGCAGAAACCAACACAATACTATAAAGCTATTATCCTTCAGTTAAAAACAAACAAACAAACAAACAAAAATGGTGAGAGAGGCTTTAAGGTGTGTCCAGAAAGCCAGACCAACAAAGGTCTGTCTAGTCAAAGCTATGGTTTTTCCAGTAGTCATGTACAGATGTGAGAGTTGGACCATAAAGAAAGCTGAGTGCCAAAGAATTGATGCTTTTGAACTGTGGTGTTGGAGAAGATTCTTGAGAGTCCTGTGGGCTGCAAGGAGATCAAAACCAGTCAATCCTAAAGGAAATCAACCCTGAATATTCATTGAAAGGACTGATGCTGAAGCTGAAGCTCCAATACTTTGGCCATGGGTGCGAAGAGCTGACTCTTAAAAAAAAAAACAAAAACCTGATGCTGGGAAAGACTGAGGGCTAAAGAAGAAGAGGGCGACAGAGGATGAGATGTTTGGATGACGTCACAGACTCAGTTGCCATGAGTTTGAGCTAACTCTGGGAACTTTGTGAAGGACAGGGAAGCCTGGTGTGCTGCAGTCCATGAGGGTCGCAAAAACTTGGACACAACAGCAACTGAACAAGAACAAGAAAACCAGAACATTCCTAAGATGAGAAACAATAGCAGGTGAATGGAGATGTCTCTGGGGAACAAGGGTCAAGCCAGTTCCTCAGCTGGGAACAGAGGCCTCAATGTGGAAGGAAAGCCCCAAACCCGATCGGAATTTCCTGGTTTCTAGTCCTGTTCTTCAATTTTCTTTATAACCTGGAGCAAGTCACCAAGTCCATGGAGTCTTATTGTTCTAGTATGTATAGAGAGGGAGTTATCAACACCAGTGGGCTTCAACCTTGGTTACACATTAGAGTCATGTGGGAGCTTTTAAACATCCCCAGACTGATTAAATCTGATTCTCTTGGGGTGGGATCTAGACAGAGGTATTGTTTAAAGCTCCCAGGTGATTAAAATGGAAAGTTTAAACTGTGAATCAGAAATCTCTGAGCTTGAGAGTGTCTCAACAGAAACCTCCGGCAAACAGGAACAGAAGAAAACAACAACAGTACCTCTCCAACTTTATTATTCAAGACAAATGACTAGGGATCATGATTATTGCAATAGAGGATTGAGATTGGGCTCAGCACCAAATAGGTGAAGAAGGCAGGGCGTCATGGTCATCAAGCAGGATGAAGGGGGTCAGGAATTTTGGAATTATCAGACCAGGAATGTAAAACAGCTATGATTAATATCCCAAGGACTCTAGTGGATAGAGAATACAACATACAGGGACAAATGGGCAGTGTAAGGAGCGAGATGGGAGTCTCAGAAGGAACCTCCAAGAAGTGCTAGAGATCAAAAACACTGGATCAGAAACGAAGACCGCTTGATGGGTTTTAAGCCCTTCTGTAAAGTAGACTGGACACAGTGCAGGAAAGAATCTAAAATGATGATACGAACGATACTTGCTTATGTCTTTATTAAATTTAATTTTTCTATTATATTGGGGTACAGTTGATTTACAGTGTTGTGATATTTTCAGGTATACAGCAAAGTGATTCGATTATGCAGAAACATAGATCCATTCTTTTCCAGACTCTTTTCCCATTTAAGTTATTACAGAGTATTGAGTAGAGTTCCTTGTGCTATACAGTAGGTCCTTATTGGTTATCTATTTTATATACAGCAGTGTGTATATGTTAATCTCAAACTATATCCATCCCTCAAACAACCATATAGGAACCTCCTCTCCAACATCTATTAAACCAGTTAGTAAGAATCCCAAACTCCTAATCTATCCCCCCAACCAAACTTTCCCCCTTGGTAACCATAAGTTTGTGTTTAACATCTGTGAGTCTGTTTCTGTTTTATAAATAAGTTCATTTGTATCATTTTTTTAAGATTCCACATAAAAGTGATATGATATTTGTCTTTCTCTGACTTTCCTTAGTACGAAAATCTCTAGGTTTATCCATGTTGTTGCAAGTGGCATTATTTATTCATTTTTATGCCTGAGTAGTATTTCATTGTATATATTTACCACATCATCTCTATTCATTCCTCTGTTAATGGACATTTAGATACTCTTGCCTGGAAAATCCCATGGACAGAGGAGCCTGGAAGGCTGCAGTCCATGGGGTCGCTGAGGGTCGGACACGACTGAGCGACTTCACTTTCACTTTTCACTTTCACTTTTCACTTTCCTGCATTGGAGAAGGAAATGGCAACCCACTCCAGTGTTCTTGCCTGGAGAATCCCAGGGCCGGGGGAGCCTGGTGGGCTGCTGTCTATGGGGTTGCACAGAGTCAGACACGACTGAAGCGACCAAGCAGCAGCAGCAGGTTGCTTCCATGTCTTGGCTATTGTAAATAATGATGCAGTGAACACTGGGGTGTATGTATTTTTTGAATTATTTTAAGTTTAATTAGGTCCCATTTGTTTTTTTTTTGTTTTTATTTTCATTATTCTAGGAGGTGGATCTAAAATAGAGAGTGGATCCAGTCTTTCTATTTCTGTCAAGGAGTGTTCTGCCTATATTTTCCTCTAAAAGTTTTATAGTTAACTGGTCTTACATTTAATATGCCAGAGTGCTCTGGCATATTTCAAAATGGTTTCTTTTCTCCTATGACGGGGTCTGCTTGAAGCTTTTTGGTTGGTTAGTTTTTGGCTGCACTCTGTGGCATGGTCCCGACCAAGGATCGAAGCCGTGCTCCTGCAGTGGAAGCGCGGAGTCTTAACTACTGGACCACCAGCAAGTTTTTTAACTCTCAGAGTTGTCCACCCGGAACCTCTGGCAATTCGTGAATTACAGTTCAGGTTTTCTTACCCTGTACTGACTTCCCACTCCAGTACTCTTGCCTGGAAATCCCATGGATGGAGGAGCCTGGTGGGCTACAGTCCATGGGGTTGCAAAGAGTCGGACACGACTGAGCAACTTCACTCACTTTCATTGACTCCTGGGGTGGTTTCCCTTCATGAGCCTCTGCTTGGGAAGGCGTGATGTCCTTTGTTTGTCTGTCTTCTCTCTCCAGTTGGGGGCAGCAGTGTGCCCTGTGTCCTACCCTGTTTTATGGATCCCAGAACAACTACTGAGTTTTCAGTCTGTTCAGCCTTTTACCTGTTGTTAGGATGGAGCAATGACTTGCTGCCCATCATCACTAAAGAGATAGAGAAAGAAAGGATAGAGTCAGTGAAATGCTGTAGAGTTTATAAAGCAAACTGTGAGACTGTTGTCAACCCAACTGCAATACAATTGCAAAATATAATCCCTAACATCTCAGCAAAGATGGGCACAATTCATGGAAGATGGGCACAATTAAGGACAGAAATGGTATGCACCTAGAAGAAACAGAAGGTATTAAGAAGAGGTAGCAAGAATACCGCAGAAGGCAATGGCAACCCACTCCAGTATTCTTGCCTGGAGAATCCCAGGGACAGAGGAGCCTGGTGGGCTGCCATCTATGCGGTTGCACAGAGTCAGACACAACTGAAGCGACTTAGCAGCAGCAGGAATACACAGAAGAACTGTACAAAAATGATCTTCATGACCCAGATAACCATGATGGTGTGATCACTCACCTAGAGCCAGACATCCTGGAATGTGAAGTCAAGTAGGTCTTAGGAAGCATCACTATGAACAAAGCTAGTGGAGGTGATGGAATTCCTGCTAAGCTATTTCAAATCCTAAAAGATGGTGCTGTGAAAGTGCCACACTCAATATCCCAGCAAATTTGAAAAACCCAGCAGTGGCCCCAGGACTGGAAAAAGTCAGTTTTAATTCCAATCCCAAAGAAAGTAAAAGGTGAAAGTTGCTCAGTCATGTCCAACTCTGCAACACTATGAGTTGTAACCCACCAGGCTCCTCTGTCCATGGAATTCTCCAGGCAAGAATACTGGAGGGGTTGCCATTTCCTTCTCCAGGGGATCTTTCCAACCGAGGGATCAAACCCAGGTCTCAAAGGCAATGCCAAAGAATGTTCAAACTACCCCACAATTGTATTCATCTCACATGCTAGCAAAGTAATGCTCAAAATTGTCCAAGTGAGACTTCAACAGTCCATGAACCGAGAACTTCTGGATGTTCAAGCTGGATTTAGAAAAGGCAGAGGAAGCAGAGATCAAATTGCTAACATCCGTTGGATCACAGAAAAAGTAAGAGAATTCCAGAAAAACATCTGCTTCATTGACTACGCCAAAGACTTTGACTGTGTGGATCACAAAAAATTGTGGAAAATTCTTCAAGAGCTCGGAATACCAGACCACCTAACCTGCCTCCTGAGAAATCTGTATGCAGGTCAAGAAGCAACAGTTGGAACTGGACATGGAACAACAGACTGGTTCCAAATGGGGAAAGGAGAACGTCAAGGCTGTATATAGTCACCCTGCTTATTTAACTTCTATGCAGAGTACGTCATACAAAATGCCAGGCTGGATGAACCACAGGCTGGAATCAAGATTGCCAGGAGAAATATCAGTAACCTCAGATATGCAGATGACACCATCCCTATGGCAGAAAGTGAAGAACTAAAGAGCCTCTTAATGAAAGTGAAAGAGAAGAGTGAAAAAGTTGGCTTAAAACTCAGCATTCAGAAAACTAAGATCATGGCATCTGGTCCCATCACTTCATGTCAAATAGATGGGGAAGCAATGGAAACAGTAAGAGACTTTATTTTTGGGGGCTCCAAAATCACGGCAGATGATAACTGCAACCATAAAATTAAAAGATGCTTGCTCCTTGGAAGAAAAGCTATGACCAACCTAGACAGCATATTAAAAAGCAGAAGACAGTACTTTGCCAATAAAGGTCCATTTACTCAAAGCTATGGTTTTTCCAATAGTCATGTATGGATGTGAGAGTTGGACCATAAAGAAAGTTGAGCGCTGAAGAACTGATGCTTTTGAACTGTGGTGTTGGAGAAGACTCTTGAGAGTCCCTTGGACCGCACGGAGATCAAACTGGTTCATCTTAAAGGAAATCAGTCCTGAATATTCATTGGAAGGACTGATGCTGAAGCTGAAACTCCAGTCCTTTGGCAACCTGATGCAAAGAGCTGACTCATTTGAAAAGACCCTGATGCTGGGAAAGATTAAAGGCAGGAGGAGAGGACAGAGGATAAGATGGTTGGATGGCATCACTGACTCAATGGACATGAGTTTGAGTAAGCTCTGGGAATTGGTGATGGACAGGGAAGCCTGGCATGCTGCAGTCTGTGGGGTCACAAGAGTTGGACACCACTGAGTGACTGAACTGAACCGAACATCTCAGCAATCTCTCCAGCCCTGGTAGTAAAGCACAAATCTACAAAGTCCACGAAGGATCATAGCTGTTTATATGATGGACTTTTGGACAGCTGGATCTGGTTCTCTTCAACATCCATCATCCTGATTCACCCTTGTGATTTTGTTAAAGTTAAGTGGAAACTGTGCATATCTGATGCATGTGAAGATCACTCGTGGGTATCCAGGTGGCTCAGTTGTAAAAAAATCTGCCTGCCAAACAGGAGGTGCAGGTTGATCCTTGGATTGGGAAGATTCCCTGGAGGAGGAAATGGCAACCCACTACAGTATTCTTACTTGGAGAATCCCATGGACAGAGAAGCCTGATGGGCTGCAGTCCATGGAGTCACAGACAGTTGGATATGACTGAGTGACTGAGCACACACACAAAGATGACTTGCACTGATGTCTTTAAAAGTCTTTAAGAATATCGTGCTACCATGAATTTATGTTTTTATCCACAATATTTTGGAATGCAAATGACAAGTGAGTATTTTATTTCTGAATACCGTTACATAATGTCAAGATCATCATAAAATGACTTTGCCAACAGTGAGCGTTCTCCGTGCATTCATAATGGATGTCTCTTGTTGGATGTCTCTGTAGCCTTCTGTTCATTTTCTTTTCCTTCCAATGAACTCTTTTGTTTCCTTTTCTCCAGTCAGTCGGTGGAGACATTCAGGTATGAAATTCTGTGGATTTTTTTCATTCTGGTATTTCTAGCATCTACCTTCATTTGGATACTTGCTGCCATTGTCCTCTTTGAACTTTTCACTTACATTTTTTTCCAGTAATCCCTACATGGTTTCCTGGCTTGTGTCCATTCTGCACATCATTTTGATTCGGTCACTTCTCTCTTCAAATACTTTCAATGTGTGTCACGGCTCCCCACAGTCAGCTGACATTTGCTGTCAAGTCTGTCTTCTCGGGACCTCTGGCTTGTTCACCCTCAGCCTTGCTGAATGTTAGAATCAGCACCCACCACCTCTTACCAGGACTCATGCGATTGTCTGATTGTTTCCATTAGATTAGAAAATGCTCTGAGCGGGGGACTGCGTCTTAGCTGACTTGTTATTCCCTAGCGTGTATATTAGTTGCTTGAGAAATATTTCTTACATGAATAAATACTTAATGAAAAGGGATAAAAATGCATTATAGGTGGTTATTTGAAAAGAGTTCACTTTTTTTTTCCAGTTACTGAGGCTCAGTTGAACTCTATTACCTGGAGTTTTGCCAATCAGACTTCTTTTTAGTAATATTTATAATGATAATTGGTGTTCATAGTGATTACCCCAGGGCTGTACAAAGTCTTGAAATGACTTCTCAGTTATTTAAAAGAAGATCATATTAAGATGTTTGTTTCTAGTTAACAGATTCATTATATGTATCATCATGGATTATCCATTTAAAAATAATTAAAATGTAATTAAAATTCACAATAATATCACACTGAACATTAATCTTCTTTTGATGATTAGTTCATTCAACAAATAATTAGCACACACTAAATATGTACACGTTGATAGAGTTATTAAGCAGGATGTTCTATTTAGTCAGTTCATGTGTATTGGAAATGCCTTGTGCTTTCGCTGTGCTAGATAATGGCTCGCTGTAATTGATGCACAGTGAGGTATCTAATCACTTTTTTCGGTAGCCATTAAACAAAATATGGCTCTTTAAAACTAGATTTCAGGGGCTTCCCAGGTGGTGCTAGTGGTAAAGAATCTGCCTGACAATGCAGGAGATGCAAGAGATGCTGGTTTGATCCCTGGGTGGGGACGATCCCCTGGAGAAGGAAATGGCAACCCGCCCTAGTATTCTTGCCTGGAGAATCCCATGGACCGAGGAACCTGGGGGGCTACGGTCTATAGGGTCACAAAGAGTCAGACACGACCAAGTGACTAAACAACAACATCTATTGGCCTATTACCAATTACCATCTAATGGTGGTTACCCTTTCAGTACTAGTGGTAAAGCTGAAAACACCTAAGTGTGAATTTCTTTTTAAATTCAGAATTCCTTTTTACCAAATTCTGCTGTTGGCTTATGCTTGGAATATGTGACCAAACATCAGGTGTTTGAAAAGGCTCATCCCCGTTTAAAAAAAAAAAAGCCAACTTCAGAAAATGCCTGTTCTTTGTCTCTGTGTATATTACCTTTGAGTGTTGTCCCTTTGGAACTCTGCTGACAGGTGCCGTATCACCCAGTGGAGCAATCGCAGACATCAAACAAAAGCCATGTGTGTTTCTCGGTTGTATACACGGACACTCACAGCCTGTTTTCAGGTAAACACAGGGCTGATCACATGCCAACTCATGGTCACTCATACACACACACTCACACACCCTCCATACCCTCAGCTGATTCTGCAGTAGCTTCTCCCAGCTGTACTTTCTGAACGACCTTCCTAAACTAGATTCTGTCTCTGCTCCCCCATGGACTCTGTCAGAAAGCAGCAGTGAACATCCTCTGCTGCTGCTACTGCTAAGTCACTTCAGTCGTGTCCGACTCTGTGCAACCCCATAGATGGCAGCCCATCAGGCTCCCCCATCCCTGGGACTCTCCATATATTTTACCAAAAATTTGTTAGTCAAAGCTAGCCCTTTTGTCCTCTTAGGAACATCCCTGCTGTAAACTAGGAGACTGAGCCCTGCTTATCTAGAATTGAATAGTAATAATAAACATTTGTCAAGCTTTATCTTTAAAAGTAAGCCGTTATCCCTGTTTTATAAATGAAAGAACCGGGGCTTGCAGAGGTTAATCACCCACCGAAGGCTCACAGCAGGAAGGTGGAGGATTTGAACAGGCAGGATTATTCCAGAGCTTGCATGCTGAATTATGGTATGGACTGAATTTATTTCCATCATGTGGTGAATGGCTGGAAGAATCCAGAACTTCCCTGGCCTGAGCTAATTAGTCTCAGGGAAAATGAGGAGCTCAGAAAGAGACAGCCACTAATTTAAGTCATTAGTAACCATTTAAAGTTAGGGTTCACATTGGTTTTCTAGAAGAGGTGCCAACTGATTTACAAGAAGAGAGATGATTGCTGGCTTAGAGAGCTGCCGAAAGCCTCTAGTAGGACAGACTGTAAATGGCAGGTTTATGAGACAAATTACTGACTAGATTGGCAATAAAAAGTGCATTAAACACTCCAGTCCAAACCACCAGCGGGTGGAAAACCAGAAATCACCATTGCTATGTGTCTGGATTGCCGGGCAGGGCCTGTGTTGAGAAGGGCCCAGTGCTCGGTTTAATGTTCTTCTGTGACTGTCTTAAAATCCCTAATATAATTTTATCTTTGAACTTGTGTTTTGTGAGGAGGCTGATGGGCCAGTGCTCCACATAGGCCACGGAGATGCGCCAGGCAGCAGTGCACAGAAGTCGGTGGTTGGGGTCCAGTGAACAGTCCCGGCTCCTCGCATTTGGCTCAGGACACCCATGGTGACTTGGGCAGTTCAGGGTCCTGAGGGAGTGGCCAGGACGGTACAGGGGCCACTTAGTGGCAATAACGGGGACAACAGCAGAAGTGGCAACAGGCAACGCTACAAGTCAGAGGAAATGTTAGAGGAGATATTGGAACAACACTATAAATCCACATTTAAAGTGAACTTGACTATTATAAACATTGCTGCGATGAACATTGGGGTGCACGTGTCTCTTTCCCTTCTGGTTTCCTCAGTGTGTATGCCCAGCAGTGGGATTGCTGGATCATAAGGCAGTTCTATTTCCAGTTTTTTAAGGAATCTCCACACTGTTCTCCATAGTGACTGTACTAGTTTGCATTCCCACCAACAGTGTAAGAGGGTTCCCTTTTCTCTACACCCTCTCCAGCAATTATTGCTTGTAGACTTTTGGATCGCAGCCATTCTGACTGGCGTGAAATGGTACCTCATAGTGATTTTAATTTGCATTTCTCTGATAATGAGTGATGTTGAGCATCTTTTCTTGTGTTTGTTAGGAAACCAGAAGGGAAAGAGACACGTGCACCCCAGTGTTCATCCCAGCACTGTTTATAATAGCCAAGACATGGAAGCAACCTAGATGTCCATCAGCAGATGAATGGATAAGAAAGCTGTGGTACATATACACAATGGAGTATTACTCAGCCATTAAAAAGAATACATTTGAATCAGTTCTAATGAGATGGATGAAACTGGAACCTATTATACAGAGTGAAGTAAGCCAGAAAGAAAAACACCAATACAGTATACTAACGCATATATATGGAATTTAGAAAGATGATAACAATAACCCTGTGTACGAGAAAGCAAAAGAGACACTGATGTATAGATTAGTCTTATGGACTCTGTGGGAGAGGGAGAGGGTGGGGAGATTTGGGAGAACGGCATTGAAACATGTATAATATCATGTATGAAACGAGTCGCCAGTCCAGGTTCGATGCACAATACTGGATTCTTGGGGCTGGTGCACTGGGACCACCCAGAGGGAGGGTATGGGGAGGGAGGAGGGAGGAGGGTTCAGGATGGGGAACACATGTATACCTGTGGCAGCTTCATTTCGATATTTGGCAAAACTAATACAATATTGTAAAGTTTAAAAATAAAATAAAATTAAAAAAATAAAAATAAATAAAAAACCCACTATTTTAAAAATTAAAAAAAATAAAAAATAAAGTGAACTTGAGACTTATATGAAACACATTTGTACAGACAGTGAAATCTTCTAGAAAAATCATTCCTCAACAATCAGTTCTAGATGTAATAAAATGGACATTTTGACAAATTCATCAGAAATTTATCCCAATGTAATATCCCCAAATAATCCCAACAATGTCACAGCCTAAAAGTTACTCTTCATAGCTCCGGTAAGAGTTGCATAGGCAGAAAGGACCTCAAAATTGAAAACTGTCAAGAAGTATTTATAATCTTGTATTTTTAAGAGCAACCAATATTGCTTTCAAGTATATTTACTAGAAATTAAATTGCTGAAAGTAAAGATTTTGATGATCTAATAAATTTTACAGAAAAGTGAGCCAGAAAAAAGAAATCTTAAAATCAAGCTATCACACTAATAAAGTATTATCATGTATTATATAATATTATGACACCAAAATGTTATTTTGAAAAAATTTCTAAAATTTAGTTGTTTCTCATGTATCACTATTACCCCTACTGCTCTTCTGAAAGTAACAAAATATTTTAAAGGAAAAAATCCTTTTGTTTTAGTACCTTTATATGAGCACATTGCCCTGCTTTTTAAACAAGGGGATTGCGTTGTCATTTTGTACTGACTCCTTCCAGCATGCAGCCCTGCTCCCAGAAGAAAGAGGTGATATTATAGGAGAACAAAGAGGGTAAGGTTTTCTACCCAAAGTCCCAGGTTCTTTTTCATCCTGACAAAAAAATACAGCCCAAAGCAGAGGGATTGGCCAGCTTGGGACTGGGGTGAGAGTGAGTCAGAGGGACTGGTGAAACTCAGGCACCTGAAGGGCAAGCCTGGGTTTGGAAGCAGTCTGCTTTTTTTCTGGTTGCCACAGCAGCACGTTAGGTGTGGAGTGACGTTGAAGAGGAAGAAAGCCTGAGGAGAACGTTCTGCTTAGTCACTACTCTGGTAAAAAGTACTGGTATATTTTATGTTTATTTTTATTTTCATCCTCTTTTTCTTCTCTCCGGAATTAGAACTGGTTTACTCAGGGCTTCCCTTGTGGCTCAGCTGGTAAAGAATCCCCCTGCAATGTGGGAGACCTGGGTTCGATTCCTGGGTTGGGAAGATCCCCTGAAGAAGGGAAAGGCTACCCACTCCAGTATTCTGGCGAATGGAGAATCCCATGGACAGCATATCCATGGGGTTGCAAAGAGTCAGACACAACTGAGTGACTTTCACTTCACTTTACTCAGGGGAGGGGGATCACCAAAGAGCCAGGTGTCTGACCCTGGGCTTGAGATTTTTACATGAGCCCAGCTTTGCCTTTTATTGCAATGAGACCTTTACAAACCATCCTTCAATTTTCTCATGTGTGGTGGTGAAGGGGCGATGACAGCTGATACATTTTTGGTGACACTGTTTTGATTCATGCTAAGGAAGCAGCCGTTTTGCCTACTATTATTGCTTTTGTGTTTGTCAGAGCAAATGTCAATACAGGGAAAAAGACACATACTGTGTTGGTATTATTATAAAAGTGCTTTGATTTTGTTGATCCCCTGAAAGAGTCTCAGGGATTCTAGAACTCAGCAGACCACCCTTTGAGAACCACTGTTCCCTGGTGTCGTTTGGAGACCTCCAAACAGCTGATGTTAAGCTCTAGCATTCAGAGAGGGGCCAGAAAGCTGAGAGAGGAAAATAAGGGAAACACACAGGACAAGCCCTGACATGAAAGAATTAAAACTCGAACCAAAATATAGAAACATGGAAGAGTCGTCAGTCATATTTTTAAAAGACTTTCTACATGATTTATGAAAAAAAATGCTAATAAATTGAAAGAGAGTACAAATCAGTGTTGGGACTCGACTTAGTGGCCTACAAACTCAACTGGAAGTAATATTTTTAAACATAGAGCAAAAAATATAAGGAGAAAACAATCATGAGTTAAAAGAAAGACTGTTGGAGGATGTATTTGGAAGAACTAACCTGTGAATCAAAGAAGATCCAGAGAGTAGAAAAGGAACAGATGAAGAAAAGGCACTAATTAAACTAATAAAGAAGAAAATGTCCTTGAGATTAAGAAAGATCTGAAGGTGAAACTTGAAGCTACTCACCAAGTTCCAAGCAGAAGGGGCAAGAAAAAGAAAAAGTCCCCTAAGCTTGTCTGGAAAATTCTTCAACTACCAAGAATGAAGAGAAACCGTAGACAGAGATAACCAGCTACTTAAGGAATCAGCCCGCCGTATTGTTTTGTATGAAGCGCCTTAGCTGGAAGATGACAGAATGGCAGCAGAGAGAAAAGGACTGCGGCCCGGATTCCTGTATCCCCTCAAGATGTCTTTCCCCTTTCAGAACAGAGGAGTGTGTGATGTGCGACACTCCAGAAGATACATCTCTCATGCATATCAGTACCAGAGGAGACTACTAGAGGGAGGACTATGTAACCAAATGTAACCAAATGACTGCCATAGCCAATACTCTGCCACCCTCCACCTGCCCCACCACCAAAGACAGGAGAACATGAGAGAGAGAGGGGAGTGCTCAAAAAGGAACATCTGTGCATGCTCAGTCACTAAGCCATGTCTGACTCTGCGACCCCATGGACTACAGCCCATCAAGGTCCCCTGTCCATGGAATTCTCCAGACAAGAATACCTGAGTTTGTTGCCACTTCTTCCTCCAGAGGATCTTCCTAACCCAGGGATCTAACCCTCCTCTCTCGTGTCTCCTGCGTTGGCAGGCAGTTTCTTTATCACTGGGCCACCTGGGAAGCCCCAATGCACATACAGTTAAATTTAAGTGGACAGTAATAGACCAGGAATGTATGCTAGCTACTCCAAAGAAGAATTCTTAAAATAGAAAGGAACTATATAAGGGTAGGAGAAGGCAATGGCACCCCATTCCAGTACTCTTGCCTGGAAACTCCCATGGATGGAGGAGCCTGGTGGGCTGCCGTTTATGGGGTCGCACAGAGTCGGACACGACTGAAGCGACTTAGCAGCAGCATATAAGGGTAATTCTAATAATAATCTAGGATGAAAAGTACTGGACTATCTCAGAGAAATCTAGAAGTTAGGGGTGAATGGGGAGAAAAGTTATGAAGCAAAGTATGTGAAAGATTTTATTTTGGTCTGGGTGAGGGCACATTTGAGAAGAACAGCAGTGAAAATATTCTAAAAGGCTGACCTTATTAGTTAGACTAGCTGAGTGAAGGAAGTAAATTAAATCTTTTTTTAAAAGAGAATTACAGAAATATGTGTTTTGTTATGAGGTCCTAGAAAGGGGATGCAAACATTTAAGGTATAGAAAGTTACGAAACAACAGCACTAACAAAATTTAAAAAGACAGTGAAAAGAAACCCAGCACCACCCCCCCAAATAGCAAAAGAAAAAAGAGGAGACAACAAAGTAAACCAAAGTGAGTAAAAAGTAAACATAAAAGTAGAAGGAATAAAATAAACTACAAAAGAAAAAATACGAGGATTAAAAACAAGGGAAGAGAAACGCTAACAGCCAGGAGAGGTCTGAGGGGCGTGAGAACTAAACAAAACGCTATGTCCTGGATGGCATCTTGGGAGAGAAGATGGACATTAGGAAGAAACTAAGGAAATCTGCTTTTGTTTTTAGCTTCAGCAAAAAGTGGAATTACCAGGCTCCAGCAGGTCTCACGACCCCAAGGACTGGGACGCAGTGGGGCCTCTGATTCACTCATGTGCTCTCATGAGCCAGGGTGTTTTCTTTTCATCCGTCTCTCAACTCTGCTTCTTTCTTGAATGTCTGCTTCAAGGCTTATTGATGTGGTTGGAAACCACTGGGTGGAAAACTGCCAGTGACGGTTCCCGATTTGTGTCTCCTCTTTAACAGGCCATTCATCCATTGAGTCAGTTAAAGTCACATAAGAAATATATATTGCATGCTTACTATGTGCCAGGCACTCTGCTGTGTTCAACTATGTTTTGAGGATAAGATAAAGCAAACGTTATCCCATCCTCGTGGAGGTTACTAGATAGTAGGATATTTCTTTATTTTGTATACAAATACAAGGTAATGACAAATAAGACAACTTCCAAGAAGAAAACGTTCTTTGTATTGTCAATGTTTCCCAATCGAGTCTAGGGTGTGAAGGACTTCCCGGGGAAAATGACATAAAACTGAGACCTAACTGTAAATACAAGTTACCCAGCCACTGGGGACATGTGTGGTGAACACCTTTATAAAAACTTGAAGACAGGCAAAGGGAGAGAGGTAGAAATTTAGCCTATTTCTCCTAAGCCTATAGCTATTGTAAACAACAAGGAGGAGTCAATAAATTCCTGTTTATTAAACACAGATTTATTTATGTATTGAATCCTAAAGTACATGTAGTCTTTTAGGGTCCATGTAACATTTACAAACACAGTTGATCATGTTTTTGACCACACAGAAAATCTTAATCTCAGTAAGGTAATTTGGAAAGCTAGGTAACATCATTGATTTCCTAAGAAAATATAAATTGTTAAAATTCAGTGAAGAAGTAGAAATTTTGAATAGCTCGAGAACCATAGGAGAGATTAGAAAAGAGATTAAAAATCTATTATTGAAGAAGTTAACAGAATTTGAGAATTACATAACTGAACACTATTTAAGCTTAAAGAGCAAACAATTCTGATGTAATTTAAAGACTGTAGAAGAAGACAGACAAGTTCTCATTGTATTTATGAGACCAGTCTTATTATTAATACTTTGCTGTTGTTGTTGTTTAGTCATTAAGTCATATCTGACTCTTTGCGACTCCAGCCTGGACTCTAGCCTGCCAGGCTCCTCTGTCCTTGGGATTTCCCAGGTAAGAATATTGGAGTGGGTTGCCATTTCCTTCTCCAGGGAATCTTCCCGACCCAGGGATCAAACCTGCGTCTCCTGCATTAGCAGGTGGATTCTTTACCACTGAGCCACCAAGGAAGCTCAATCTTATTGCTATAACATGCTAAAAATAATACTGCAAAAAAATCAATAGTACACTAGATGCAGAAAATTCTAAATGTGATATTAGCTACAATAATCCAGAAATGTATTAACAGACTAATAAACTATGGCCAAGTAGTTTATTGCAAGCATGCAAGGTTGCATTAGTACCAGGAAATCAAGCAATGAGACTCATTACATCAACAGATTAAAGCAGAAACATAAGTGAACATGTCAATAGATGTTGAAAAGCCATCTTGATAAACATTCAGCAGCTATCCTTAATAATAATTTTAGGAAGATATGTACAGGAGGAACTTTGGTAAGTAAGATAAAGTTTATAAAACATTGGCAAGTTTAGTTCAGTCGCTCAGTCGTGTCTGACTCTTTATGACCCCATGGACTGCAGCACGCCAGGCCTCCCTGTCCATCACCAACTCCCAGAGTTTACTCAGACTCATGTCCATTGAGTCAGTGATGCCATCCAACCATCTCATCCTCTGTCATCCCCTTCTCCTCCCGCCTTCCATCTTTCCCAGCATCAGCATCTTTTCCAATGGCATCAGGTGGCCAAAGTATGGAGTTTCAGCTTCAGCATCAGTCCTTCCAATGAATATTCAGGACTGATTTCCTTTAGGATGGACTGACTGGATCTCCTTGCCGTCCAAGGGACTCTCAAGAGTTTTCTCCAACACCACAGTTCAAAAGCATCAGTTCTTCAGAATTCAGCTTTCTTTATAGTCCAACTCTCACATCCATACATGACTACTGGAAAAACCATAGCTTTGACTAGATGGACCTTTTTTGGCAAAGTAATGTTTCTCCTTTTTAATATGCTGTCTAGGTTGGTCATAACTTTTCTTCCAAAGAGCAAGCATCTTTTAATTTCGTGGCTGCAGTCACCATCTGCAGTGATTTTGGAGCCCCCAAAAATAAAGTCTGTTACTGTTTCCACTGTTTCCCCATCTATTTGCCATGAAGTGATGGGGCCAGATGCCATGATCTTCATTTTCTGAATGTTGAGTTTTAAGCCAACTTTTTCACTCTTTTCTTTCACTTTCATCAAGAAGCTCTAGTTCTTTTTCGCTTTCTGCCATAAGGGTGCTGTCATCCACATATCTGAGGTTATTGATATTTCTCCTGGCAATCTTGATTCCAGCTTGTGCTTCTTCCAGCCCAGCGTTTCTCATGGTGTACTCTGCATATAAGTTAAATAAGCAGGGTGACAATATATAGCCTTGATGTACTCCTTTCCCAATTTGGAACCAGTCTGTTGTTCCATGTCCAGTTCTAACTGTTGCTTCATTGGCAAATGTGATTCTAAATAACAGACCATGCAAATCACATTAATTATTGTCAGAAACTAGATAAGACTGCTTATTCTTGCCACTATTACTCAACATTATTTTCAAAGTTCTAGCAAACACAGTGAGAAAAGACAGTAAAATAATTTGTCTAAATATTGAAAAAGAAAGGAAAGAACTCTTTTTCTTGATGATACTGTATGCTTGGAAAATCCAAACGACATAAGAAAAAATACTTGAATTGTAACATATACAGGTATAAAAATACATCAAAGGCAAAAAATGACCTAAACATGAAAATGGGAAAAAATAATCTGTGGTTATAATAAAATGAAAAGAAATACTGTAAGAGAATAACTGTCCTGAAAACAAGACTCAAACAAATGGAAAATCATACTAACTTCTTAGGTGTATAGGCTGAAAATAACTGAAGTGTTAGAGTTTCTCAAATTCACTATATACATGTATATATAATATTTACATATAAAATTAATTATGATATATACTGCAATTCCAATTAGAATCATATAACATTTCAAAATAATATATAATGATCTTAAAGCTTATTTGGGAAAATAAAAAGCCCAAGAATAAAATGTATAAAAAAGACTAATGAGTGCAGATATTAATGGCAACTATTAAGTCATTATAATCAAATAAAGCATTAAAAAATTATTTTATTGAAGTATAGTTGGATTATCATATTGTATTAATTACTACTGTACAGCAAAGTAACTCAGTTATACATATATATAGTAATGCTCAAAATTCTCCAAGCCAGACTTCAGCAATATGTGAACCATGAACTTCCAGATGTTCAAGTTGGTTTTAGAAAAGGCAGAGGAACCAGAGATCAAATTGCCAACATCCGCTGGATCATCAAAAAAGCAAGAGAGTTCCAGAACATCTATTTCTTCTTTATTGACTATGCCAAAGCCTTTGACTGTGTGGATCACAATAAACTGTGGAAAATTCTGAAAGAGATGGGAATACCAGACCACCTGACCTGCCTCTTGAGAAACCTGTATGCAGGTCAGGAAGCAACAGTTAGAACTGGACATGGACCAACAGACTGGTTCCAAATAGGAAAAGGAGTACATCAAGGCTGTATGTTGTCACCCTGCTTATTGAACTTCTATGCAGAGTTACATTCACCATGAGAAACGCTGGGCTGGAAGAATCACAAGCTGGAATCAAGATTGCTGGGAGAAATATCAATCACCTCAGATATGCAGATGACACCACCCTTATGGCAGAAAGTGAAGAGGAACTAAAAAGTCTTTTGATGAAAGTGAAAGAGGAGTGTGAAAAAGTTGGCTTAAAGCTCAACATTCAGAAAACGAGATCATGGCATCTGGTCCCATCACTTCATGGGAAATAGATGGGGAAACAGTGGCTGACTTTATTTTTTGGGGCTCCAAAATGACTGCAGATGGTGACTGCGCCATGAAATTAAAAGACGCTTACTCCTTGGAAGAAAAGTTATGACCAACCTAGACAGCATATTGAAAAGCAGAGACATTACTTTGCCAACAAAGGTCTGTCTAGTCAAGGCTATGGTTTTTCCAGTCGTCATGTATGGATGTGAGAGTTGGACTGTGAAGAAAGCTGAGAGCCGAAGAATTGATGCTTTTGAACTGTGGTGTTGGAGAAGACTCTTGAGAGTCCCTTGGACTGCAAGGAGATCCAACCAGTCCATTCTGAAGGAGATCAGTCCTGGGTGTTCATTGGAAGGAATGATGCTAAAGCTGAAACTCCAGTACTTTGGCCACCTCATGTGAAGAGTTGACTCATTGGAAAAGACTCTGATGCTGGGAGGGATTGGGGGCAGGAGGAGAAGGGGACGACAGAGGATGAGATGGCTGGATGGCATCACTGACTCGATGGACGTGAGTCTGGGTGAACTCTGGGAGTTGGTGATGGACAGGGAGGACTGGTGTCCTGCGATTCATGGGGTAGCAAAGAGTCGGACACGACTGAGTGACTGAAATGAACTGAACAGATACACATTATTTTTCATATTATTTTCCATTATGGTTTATCACAGGATATTAAATATAATTCCCTGTGCTATATGGTAGGACCTTGTCATTTATCCACTCTGCATATACAGTTTGTGTCTGTGAATCCTGAGCTCCCATTCCCACCCTCTCCCACCCTCTCCCTTTGGCAACCACCAGTCTATTTTGTTTGCCTCTGATTTTGTTTCTGTTTCATAGAAGGTTCATTTGTTTCATAGTTTAGATTCCACATATAAGTGATATTGTATGCCACTTGTCCTTATCTTTCTGACTTTCTCTACTTTGTATGATAATCTCTAATTGCATCCATGTTGCTGCAAATAGCATTGTTTCATTCTTTTTCATGGCTGAGTAGTATTCCATTGTATATACATGTAGCATATCTTCTTTATCCTTTCATCTGTTAATGCACATTTAGGTTATTTCCATGTCTTAGCTATTGTAAATAGTGATGCTATGAACATAGGGGTGCATATATCTTCTTGAATTACAGTTTTATCTGACTATAAATATAATATAAGGGTATTAGTTTTTAAAATAAATAAAGATGGTAGTGGAATTTGAAGGCAAATCCCAATCTAGATCTCACAATATACACTACTTTAATCTATTATGAAGTTGACATTTCAATTCAGTGGGAGAAGGAAGATACAGGCTCATCTGACCATCCATCTGGACGAGGATGGAAGTGTACACATCTCTCAGCATTTGTAGAAGTAAGTTCTACAGATAATTGAAGACTTTAAAGCAAATAATTAAATGTGAAAATAAATCAATGAATAGATAATGAATAAATTACTTATAGAAAGAAATCTAGGAGCGTATACATACAATGTAGGGATTGTGGAGATTGTTCTTAAGTAAGACAAAAAACCGACAGCTATAGAAAATGTAAATAAGGTCAGTGGGAAATTATAAAGTTAAAAATGTATTTGTATCACAGATGATTAAAATAAAGTTAACATCTTTAAAATACTGAGTTCCTACTAAGGAGCAACAGATAATAGAAAATAGATATGAAAGAATAATTTATCCAAAAGTAGGTATAATGGCCATAAACATATGGATACTCAAAATTATCAGTAATCAGGAAATGCAAATTAAAGTAACAATGCATTTTCCCTTTATAACCATGTATTTAATAAAAGCATAATAGAAGGATAATACCATCACTCTCTTAAGAGGTAAGGATGCAGAGGAAAAGGAACTGTCATACTTTGCAAATTAAATGTTAGTTGCAGTATGGCACGGAGAAGACAACGGCACCCCACTCCAGTACTTTTGCCTGGAAAATCCCATGGATGGAGGAGCCTGGTGGGCTGCCGTCTATGGGGTCGCACAGAGTTGGACACGACTGAAGCGACTTAGCAGCAGCAGCAGCAGTATGGCAATATCTTCTGAAAATAAAAATTCACATACAGTTGGATCTACCAGTCTCATTCCTAAGAAGCTATTCCAAAGAAATGAAAACATAATATAATTTCATAAAAGTATATGGACCATGATGTTTATTAGAGCATTGTTCATACAATTAAAATTCTGAAACAAAGAGAGTCTCCATAGAAGAGTGGTTGAATTGATCTTCGAAAGAAACTTTAGAAAAATTTCATAAAATAGTATGCAGCCATTACAAAGGATAAATTTTAGCAGAGTCTGTATAGTTGGGTAGGATTCCTATGAAGTATTTTTGAGTGACAAAAATCTAGTTGTGGAGATGTATGGTATTCTATTTCTGTAAATAATACTAATACGCAAGGAAAAAGCATGCCATGTACATATATGTGTGTGTGTGTGTTTGTGAATATGGAGATGTGTTTACAGCACTAGGTTGCTAACCCAGGAGACTTAGTGTGGTTTAGGAAGAAAGGAAGAAATAAATAAGGGTTGAGGGGCGCGGAGGAACTAAACTATTTAAAAAGCCAGCATGATCCCCATTTATGTTCTCTCTGTGGAATAATAAAAGTAAAAGAATGCCAGGCTCCAACAGTCAGGCTTTCAGTCCGTTTTCCTAAGACCTGACTTTGCCACCTTGCTGTTCTTGTGGCTGCCATTCTGTCAGCAGTTACGTTCCAGTTGGCGCGCTGGGGAGAGTTCTTTTTCATCTCTGCAGCCTAAGTAAACACAGGCGCTTCGCGTTTCTTTATCCTTCCATTTGTCAGGTGGTGTTCCAGCCACAGAGAAAGACAGAGCATTGCGCAGACGTTCTGTTGTGCTTGACTTTTTAGTGGACCTGCCAACTGTTGCCCCGACTTCATGGTATTAAATACTTTAACAAAACTAGAAATCTATACAAGGGAACTTCTGGAGAGCTAAAATTCTCTTAATTCCTGGAGTTACAGCATAGTGGGAAGAGAAGCAGGAATCGAGCCTGTAGAAGGCTTTGCATGATAACTCCCGACGCTGGGAATGCCAGTAAAATCCCTGAGACCAGATCTTCAAGGCCAGCCACTCGGGTAATAAAGAGCATCTGCAGGGGGTGTTACTGACATCTCCAGGTGGTCCTGCCTTACAGTTACTCCCTCCCTGATTTTCTTCTTCCTATTGGGTGGTTCCTTCTTCTCTGGGGCCAGCATTATCTCCCTGGTTTCCTTGACTTTTGTCTAATGATCTTTTTGAAGACCCACCATGTCTCCTTACTGATAGATCACATGGTTAGTTTAAACCTTTTGTTGTATTAACTACCCTTTAAGGCAAATGTACTTTTTAAGGACGCTTGATACAGATCTTGGAAGGGAAACTCAGGCTTTCAAAGCTAAATGGATGGGACGATCCAGACCACACTGACTGGTGAAGGGGGTAGGGTGGGGGGTGCTCCTTTCTGCTTACGGGAAGTGCTGCGTTGTTTTCCGCCACAAATGCTCTCCTAGCAGACTCGTACCTCACTCCCTCCTTGCCTGTTTGTAGCCTGAGCGCCCTGTGATGAACATTTTTTGTGTGTGTTAGAAAACAACTCAATAAATTACTTTGGTGTTCATACTAATGTGGAAAGATGGAGGGTCAAGTCTGAGTATTGGGGAATAAACCTTTCATAGTTTGTCCTCAAAGGAAAAAAAAAAACAAACAAACAAGCCAAATGCCCAAAAAACAAGCTTTAGGAATTTCAGGTTTCTCAGAAACTGCACTTGACATTC
Source organism: Bos indicus (assembly GCF_029378745.1). Taxonomy (NCBI): domain Eukaryota; kingdom Metazoa; phylum Chordata; class Mammalia; order Artiodactyla; family Bovidae; genus Bos; species Bos indicus. The sequence goes on along the minus strand of NC_091771.1, from coordinate 27,874,702 downwards.
TGCTTAGAACTGTTGTGTTCCTGTAGAGATGGGCAATTATGGGGAAAGTATTTCTGGGAGCATGGCCACATTAAACACCAGCAACAAAAGACTCCCTGTGGGTTTTGCCACTTTGCATGACCCCGCCCCCCCAACCCGGCCTTAATCTGAATTTCAGAGATGTTCAAATACCACCGAGAAGAATGGCTGCCTCAGTTTTAAATGTGCATACAGCATGATGCTTTGAGCATCTGTTCTTTGAAACCTGCCGGATTTTGAAGCTGTGGTTATTGCGGGGACTCAGTGTTTGTGACTCCTGAGATGTCCACTCTTGAGGACTCTACCTTAATCTGTGGGCTCTGATATTTGAGTATCTGCAATCATGCAAATGTCCCCCCAGGAGTGGAAACAGTGATTCTCTAAAGCTCCTGGTGCCCTGCTAGGCACTGCCTGATGTCTCAGTGCTTGGATGCTGGGGGAGGCACCGGGTGGAGAGGAGGCGGTGAGATGATGCTTTCGGGGACCTGGAAGCCCTTTCTGAGGCTTTTTCCCCATTCTATATTCTCCCCAATCCCTCTGTTCCCATTTAGAGCTGTGACTCTAATCTGAGGACCAAAACCAGCCTCCCACACTGGGCGTGATCTCCCCCTGAGGCTCCACTTTGGGGCAGGAAATCAGTCAGAAGGGTGCTCATTGGGCACAGGACAGAATTCAACGAGATGGGGGACGGGCTGCTGGTGGCCCATGTGTCCTCAGGGAGAGGCCACTGGATGGGGAGGGAGGCTCTGCAAGCCCACTGCCCCGATGCCATCTTTCCCAGGCAGGCCCATCCGACGGGCATTGCCAGAGTTCGCCCCTGAACTTTCCTTTCTTGTGGTTCCAAGACTGACCAGCTGTCCCTCTGGGCAGAACATTCCTCCTGGTTTTATAGAACTAGCTTCCAGTCACTTTGAACTGGGAGCCTTTTGGTTGTTTCAAGGTGTCTGTACTGTTCTGTGTGGACCCCTGAGTGTGTTTCCCAATGGTGTTTCCCCGCTGCGTGCTTAAGATTGAAAGGTTCCCCAGTATAGGCCCGGCCCCCCCATCCCCACGCACTCCCTGTGCCCCTACCGCCTCCCACAGCACTGGAAGGAATGCAGTTGACTTTCTTCACGCCTTGCTCTTCTTAATTCAGTCTCTTGACTATGAGGTCCCGGGGAAGATGTGTTCATTTAGTGTGTTTCCCTATTCACAGGAAGGGCTTCCCTGATAGCTCAGTGGGTAAAGAATCCACCTGCAATGCAGGAGACCCTGGTTTGATTCCTGGGTTGGGAAGATCTGGTAGAGAAGGGATAGGTTACCCACACCAGTATTCTTGGGCTTCCCTGGTGGCTCAGCTGGTAAAGAATTGGCCTGCAATGAGGGACACCTGGGTTCAATCCCTGGGTTGGGAAGATCCCCCAGAGAAGGGAATGGCATCCCCACTCCAGTATTCTGGCTTGGAGGATTCCATGGACAGTCCATGGGGTGGCAAAGACCCTCAGCTACAGTCAGCCCCCGACACAGGCAGACTTGGCTCCATGGGTTTGTTCTGATAGTAAGAAAATCAGAGCAAGACCAAGTGAGAGTCTGGAATTGTTCTACCTTGCTTTGGGAATAATTCAGTTCCTGTTTCCAACCCTGTGATTGTTTGGACTGTAGATCTGAAATAAACAATGAGTGATTGAGTTAATTGAATTCTGTCATTTCCTGTGATCTATTAAAACTTCTATTTTTGCTTAAAGTTTAAAACAGTGACCAACATTTAAAACTGAATGACTTCACACCTACTTAGATGGATAAAGTCCAAAAGATGGACAGTCACAAGTTGACAAGGATGTGGAGAAACTGGAATTCTTGTGTTCAGCCACTTTGGAAAATAGCTTGGTAGTTTCTTAAAATGTTAAACAAAGATATACTATGTGGAGCATCAATTCTAGGTAGCTAGTGGAATCACCGGAGAAGGCGATGGCACCCCACTCCAGTACCCTTGCCTGGAAAATCCCATGGATGGAGGAGCCTGGTGGGCTGCAGTCCATGGGGTCGCTAAGAGTCGGACACGACTGAGCGACTTCACTTTCCCTTTTCACTTTCATGCATTGGAGAAGGAAATGGCAACCCACTCCAGTGTTCTTGCCTGGAGATTCCCGGGGACGGGGGAGCCTGGTGGGCTGCCGTCTATGGGGTCGCACAGAGTCAGGCACAACTGAAGCGACTTAGCGGCAGCAGCAGTGGAATCACACTAGCATCTCCCCTCCCCTATGGTCCAACTCCTATTTCTATCACATTCTATTCCTTAGAAGGAGTCACGGAATACAGCTCACACTCAGGGAGAGGAGAATTAAGCTCCAGCTCTTGAAGGCAGGGGTCACATAATTTGTGGACACACTTTTAAACCATCCTCTGAGCCAGGTATGGTTCTACACTTTTCAGGAGGGAGATGTTTACTGTTGGCAAGTTGATGCTGTAAGGAAGAAATATTTATGCTTTCCTTTTGTCTTCAACTGATATAACATCATCCATGTTAAGCATGGACCCATCCTTTCCTTCTCTTTATTCTTGCACTAAATATACCTCCCACAAGTCTTCATTGCTGTTGTTTATTTTTTGCTGTCCCCAATACATTCTGAAAATCTCCATACACGCTGGGTTTCAGACTTCCTGGTGCTGCTGCTAGGTGTTATGCCGTCTTTTGAATCTGTTCTCGGTGTTTTGGTAATTTTCATGCCATTAGATATTATGATTACCAGGGCCCTTGAGAATGCTGAGATCTTGATCATCTCTTATGGATGTTCCTTCCCAGCAGGCTCGGAAGGCTCTCTGTGCACAGGAACAAAAGCAGAAATGAATCAAAAGATGTCTTGATTAACAGCTGTGCAAATGGCTGAGAATTATCGTCAAGGGCAAGGGCTCCCTTGCCACAGGGCTGGCTGGGGAGCCATCCGTGTATCTGGTTGCACTTACTGGGACGGCTGCGTGCACAGAAGCGGGGAGCATGTAGGTCTGGTACCACTTGGCAGTGCTGTGATCATGTCCAAACAGGGTCACAGGGCTCAGTGATCACACTCTCATCCTGCACCGCCCCCCCGCCGGCAGGGGCTGCGAGGGGCTGGACAGAGGGGCCCGGCCGGAGAAGGGGTGTGTGTTGTCCCTACCTTGCATGCCCTTCACCGTTTCCAAGCCTGGCCTCTCCAGCAGGCCTGCCGTGTAGCTTGCTGTGTAGGCTTAGTGGGCTGCCATTTCCTATTCCAGGGGATCTCCCCAACCCAGGGATCGAACCTGCGTCTCTTGTGTCTCCTACATTGGCAGGCGATTTCTTTACCATCTGTGCCACCAGGAAGCCCTTGTGATGGAGGCTATTTGCAATTATACTCAAAATGTCACTCTTTAGAAGGTCCACTCAGCCAATCCCTCTGAGTGTTCTCACAGCCAACAGAGCTTCCAGACTTGCACGCCTGGTCCCTGAGTTCATCATCCTGTCCTAGAGGGACCCTCCTCATTAAGGGGAAAAGCAGAGCAAAGTTCAGGTCGCCTGTGCCTCAGTCCTGGTTGGGTGATTTCAGGAAAGTCACGTGTCCTTTCTGCACCTGAACTTACTCCTGTAAAAAATAGAGATAATGGTATCTATTTCACTGGGTTGTGGTGAGGTTGACACCTGCTATATTGTATATACATGTATTCATGTATGTGAGTATGTATGAAATCTCCTTGTAAACAGCAAGACCCGGATGGTGCATGCAGCTGTCATTGTCTTACCACTTTTTACTTAGTGGGAAGTTTATTCCATGTCTGGTTGGTGATGATCTGAAGTAGGAAGACAGAAAGCCTATAGCATACAGGGCATCAGAAAGTTCCCCAGATGTTTATACTTCTAGGTTTGAAGTTCTGGTTGACTGTGGTTCCCTCTCATTAGGCATCAAAATTCCACTCGGAATTCTGTCCTGGGAATTGCCGCTGTGGGAGAGTCTCTTCCCCGTTTGCATGGCTCACAGGATGTCACCTTGGGTCTGTTTCCAATCTCTGCATAGCATCTTGACCCTGGAATGTGGGAACATGAGGAGGTGTTTGTTTTACACTCCCTAATCCTTGAACACAAATTACAAAGTGTTCTCTGCCTTCTCAGAGAAAGACTGTCCCCATCTTGTTCTCATTCAGTTTGGAGAAGCGACAGATGTTGCTGTGTTTAGGATTGGTTAAAGTTCCTTCATTTCATGTAAAGGCATGCTAAATGCTTGCTTTGTGATTATCTGAACCCTGAACGGCGACTGTCTGAAAAGTAAACAAGGCAGCCAAACTGCAATGCTGCATCACTGCTTTAACGTTCTTTATGCTTCGTACATTCGCTGCTGGCTTTATACTGGAACACCGCGAGCTGATAGAAAACTGAGGACACATCTGTTCTCCTTTGCCACTTTCAAGTTTTTTGTTTTTTTTTTTAATAATTTTATTTATTTATTTTTTGTCTTCACTGGGTCTTCGCTGCATGTAGGGCGTGGGCTTCTCACTGTGGGGCACAGGCTCTCAGCACTCAGGCTTCAGTAGCTGCAGCCCGTGGGCTCCGTAGGTGTGGCTGCCTCGTGGCATGTGGAATCTTCCCAGATCAAGGCTCAAACTTGTGTCCCCTACACTGGCAGGCGGATCTCAATCACTGGACCACCAGGGGAGTCCTCAAGTCTTATTTGAGTCGAATGTTCAGTTTCATGCAGTTCTAGGAGAGGAACCCTATTCTGGAGTATGTGTTTCTTGTGGGTGGGGTCCCAGAGGGTGGCTCCAGTAGATCCCAGTGGTGGGCAGTCTCCTCCCCAGTAACTGCTCTTTGGAGAGCACATTTAATTTCAGACAACTGAATAACTTAATTTCTCCAAAATAACTTGAACTGCCTATCTCTATGGAAGTCAGCACACTCTACTTGTGGCTCAGATAGAACCAATAGCTATGCCTGTTTCATTTTTCTCTGTAGATGAGGGAACTGCAGAGAAACTGGAGGACCGTGAGTAAAACCAATGATACCCCCGTATCTCCAGTAGTCGTATTTTTCGGTCCAGTGCCCGCCTTGTCTCCTTGTCTGGCATCAGAGGCTTTCTTTCCCGTTATAAGGATTCAGACATTAGCAGGTGGGTGGGAGCTACTTTTGGAATGGGCTTCCCTGGTGGCTTAGATGGCAAAGAATCCACCTGAAATGCAGAAGGCCTGGGTTGGATCCCTGAATTGGGAAGATCCCCTGGAGAAGGGAATGGCGATAAGGAGGAGCCTGAAATGATACTACCACATTAAAAAAAAGAAAAAAAGCCTAACCCTGAAAATCACCTGGTCTTGTTCTTAGATGGTTAAAGTGGGTGGGCTTCCTCACCGACTTTTGTCCATTTGGAGTGTGCAGGAATCCAGCCCCCAGAAAGGCAGGGTCCCTTCTCCCTGGCTGGTACCTCTGGATATGGGCACTGCTTTGGGTTTTCCTTGGGTACAAAGTTCCTGACAAAGCTGTGCATTACAGGATTGAGACAAAGCGGATACGACACACCACTTTGGATATTTCTTCAGAAGTGCTTGGAAATGAAGGAGTTGGGGGTGGGGCGTCTCAGAGAAGAAAAGATGAGAGATGAGGTTAGACAGCTTTGTGGAGGGAAGAGAGACGGGGGGAGGGGGCGGGGGTGGGGGGGAAGGCAGGGGCAGGTGGGAGGAGGCTCCATGGAAGAGCCCTCCTGAATTCAGGCAGAGCTCCCACCCCTGACTGTCCGGAGGCACAGCACCCAGCCTCCCCAGAGAAGCCGTGACCAGGTGGAGGAACAATCCTGCCTGCTTTAACCACCTAAGAACACCAAGATCAGGTGACTTTCAGGGTTACTTTTCTTTTTTTTTTTTTATGTCATAGTATCATTTCAGGCTCTTCCTTAGTGCTATTCCCTTCTCCAGGGCATCTTCCCCACTGAGGGATCCAACCTGGGTCTCCTGTATTGAAGGTGGATTCTTTACCATCTGAGCCACCAGGGAAGCCCATTCCAAAAATAGCTCCCATCTACCTGCTGATGCCTGAAATCCTTGTAACAGGAAAGTCCCTCATGCCAGGCAAGGAGATAAAAGACTTCATTATGCAAATCTCCAGTGGAGCAGCTCCATCTGAAACTTATTCACATGAAAATATCCTCAACCAGCTTTTCAGCTGATGGGGTGACTGATAGCCCATGGAGATAGCACAGGTGTCTGCCACCCCTGACGTGAGGACAGGCACGGGAAAGGGAAGGTGAGGAAGCCCTCGCACAGCTCTGGCACCACTGTGCCGGCAGGAACCGCGTGTGGCTTCCCGAGATGGCTCGGGTTTAGGGCACATCTGTGAGTCCATGGTGTCTTGATCTTCTGGGCCTTAGGGTGGAGCCACACGGCCAGCGCGCAGATAAAGTGCTGGGTCTTCCGCTGGCTGAGTTCCTGTTGGTTGTCAGCGCTGGTTGTTCATCACATCCCAAACCTGGGGACCTGGGCATGAGAGCGAGGTGGCCTGGGGTCCCTCCGCCCGTTCCCTGCAGAAGGTGAGCACCTCTGGGGTCAGGTTTGGGTCCGTGAGCTGGAACCCGAGCCCTTTATGGTTGAAGCTTTAAGTTGCCTCTTACTTGGTCCTTTCCCTGATGTGTGTGTCGTCTTAGCATAAGTGACACCTGGTGTCAGGTATGCTGTGGGGATTCAGGAAGGCACTCGGGCAGTATCAAGGAGGCATCAAGGGGAGAACTGGGTCTTCTTCAGGAGCGTTCCTCCCGGACCCTCATGCCACTGTGGGGCCCAGCAGTGCACCGACAGGTCACGGTCAAGGTCAGCCGGGGTGGTGTGAGGACAGCCAAGCCTGTGAGCTCACAGGCAGGGGGCGCTCCTCTCGAGAACGCCCCTAAGTATCTGGGGGGGCTTGGAGACAGGCTCGGATCTGGAACTCAGAACGAGGATTTGATCGTCTAGACCTGAGGACTGAGCGCTCCCGGGTGGACAGGCAGGCGTCCAGCACGTCTGCGGTGCTTGCGGGAGGCCCGCCTTCCTCCCGGGGGTGTGGAAGAAGGGGCCCACACCTGCAAGCCTAGCTCTCAGAGGCGCCGTTTCCGCCCGTCACTGTGCTGCTTTTCCCTCACAAGGAAGAGGTCTCGGCAAACTGATGAACTGATCATTCCCACCGCTGTAATTGTAGCAGCTCCGGTGGAGCCAGAGGGAAGATAATCAAGCGCGTCCTTTTGAGTAGTTCTTTACTCCAGGCCCTTGCTAAGTGTTTCCCTGACTATCTCATCTGTCTCCTTCCTCTAATTTTATTTTCCTCTGTGGAGCTCCCCTGGTCAATTATTTATCTTGTTTCTTGGCTGTTTTCTCCTCTAGACCATAAGTTCTGTGAGGACAGGGGTTTTTTTTGTTTTTGTTTTTGGTCTGTTTTGTTCACTGATTTTATTCACTGTTTTATTTACTGAATACCTAGAACAGTGTCTGGCACATCTTGAGTTCTCCACGCATACTTGCCGAATGAATGAACTAATCAAACTGTCCTATTTTCTGCAAGCAGATGTTCAGCATTTGCTAATTTCAGAAACAGCCACATTTAACTTCTTGGAAGGCCAGCTCATGCGCCATTCTCAGTGCTATGGGAGAGCTGAAGTAGCCACATGCAGAATGTGAGTTATTTCACTAGCCTTGGAATACTCCACACTAGGTTATGACTTCCAGAATGGCTTCTGTCATCTTTATGCCCAGTTTTCAGATGCCCAGTTCATTTTAAATACTTATAGAATGGTGTAGCATAAAGTGTCCTAAAAGATGGAGTTTCAGAGCCAAGACATGGTCCATGTTCCTAAGAGCCCACAGTCTAGTGGGAGAGTTAGATTTATTGCCAAATGATGTGGTTCATGCAATAAGAGTACTATTAAGGAAGCAGGTGGATTTCAGATGGGTGGTCAGCAAAGCCCATGGAACCAATGATGCCCAAATAGGGTTTTGAGAAATTGGTAGGCTATCACATGATCAACAAGATGGGCAGAAGGTCCATGCCAACTCAAAGAGACGTGGAAGAGTGGCTTGGTATCACTGGACCATTCTGTGCTTATCAGGAGAGGCAGGGACCACACAACTGAAGTGAGCGTGGGTTGTACCTCTAGCTGTGGGTCCTGGTCACTCTTAATGTTTCAGATGCATCCTGCTGGTGGCTGGTGGCTGGGCACCGCCACCTGGGCAGTTCAGAGTCATTGCAAGTCATTGCTGGGTGAACAGACTTACTCCACTTGGCCAGGGTCTGTTTTATCTCTTTATGTTAACTTTCTGCGAAGAAATCAGATGACTGGTTTTTTTTTTTTTTTTTGTGGCCAGATATCAAAAGACAGTGAAGTAGAACAGTTTCACACCAAAGAATTTCATGAGGTAGACTCATAATGAAGTTTGAATTCATATACTCTAGGGTCCCTGAAAGACACTGGTTGTGTGTGGCTGCTAGAATGACGACCATGTTCTTCTTTCACAAAGAGGAGGGAAAGGGACAGTGGGAATTCCTCCTTTTGCCTATGAAAGCAAAACTTGCAAGTAATGGGAAAAGGCATGAAGGAGAGGAGCAGAGAGCAGAGTTTGGATCATTTCTATGGCAGCATATGGTCTTTTGGGGCTGCTGTGACTTTTTTAGCCTTAGAGGAGACTGAGAGCTCCTGCTGGCTTAATGAGAGGCTACCTTTGTCATCTTTTAGAAGTAAAGCTTAGAACAAGTACAGTGACCCCTCAGTGTATGCAGGAGATTGGTTCCAGGACCCCCTTCAAGTACCAAAACCCAGGGATTACTCAAGTCCTTTATATAAAGAGGTGTTAGTGTTCATTGTTCGGTCACTCAATTGTGTCCAACTCTTTGCGACCCCATGGAGTGCAGCATGCCAGGCCTCCCAGTCCTTCACTATCTCCCAGAGTTTTAGCTCGAACTCATGTCCATTGAGTCAATGATGCCATCCAACCATCTCATCCTCTGTCGTCCCCTTCTCCTCCTGCCTTCAATCCTTCCCAGCACTGGGGCTTTTCCAGTGAATTGGCTCTTCGCATCAGGTGGCCAAATTATTCGAGCTTCAGCTTCAGCATCAGTCCTTCCAATGAATATTCAGTGTTGTAGTATTTGCATATAACCTACAAACATCCTCCCATATACTTTAAATCATCTCTAGATTATTTATAATACTTAGCACAATGCAAATGATATGTAAATAGTTGTAAATACAATGGAAATGCTATGTAAATAGTTGCCAGTGCACAGCAAATTCAAGTTTCGTTTGGAACTTTCTGAAATTGTTTTTCAATTTTTTTTTGGCGTACTTTTGATTCGTGGTTGGTTGACTCCTTGGACACAGCACCCGCAGATATGGAGGGCTGACAGTACTGCACAAGGATGGAGAGCCAGAGGCTCAGACTCAGGTTTGGCTACTCTTCATGTTCCAGTGGTGCCGCCATAAGTTGCGTCATCAAGTCTCAATTTCTTGAGCACTCAAACAAAAGGGAATGTAGCTAGAGCTCACAGAATCCTTCATAAAATACTTTAAAGGTGTTCTTACAACTTCCAGATGTTAGAACAGTGAGATGTAAAAGAAATCCCTACCCATCACTATAATGGCTTAGATACAGGTTAAGGCACCCAGACTGTTAGCCTCCCTGGTGGATCAGATGGTGAAGCATCTGCCCACAGTGCAGGAGACCCAGGTTCGATCCCCGGGTTGGGAAGATCCCCTGGAGAAGGAAACGGCAACCCATTCCAGGACTCTTGCCTGGATAATCCCATGGACGGAGGAGCATTGTAGGCTACAGTCCATGGGGTCGCAAAGAGTCGGACACGACTGAGCGACTTCACTTCTTCACTTACTGTTAGTGAAGGTCTGTTGATAACAATCTATACTTTTATATAAATCTTTACATTTGGGAGAGATTTGACTACAATACAGAGGTGTGAAACTCATGGTGAGCTTTTCTCTTTTCTTTTTTTTTTAATAGCATGCTACTTTATAGAGAAATCTTCTTCAGGAAGCAGGTTTTCCATTTATATAAAGCATGAAACTCAACATGTATTATAGAGAAAAGAGGGGTATATTGAATGTATATAAATTTATTTGCCTTGGCAATTATTTATTTACAATTGATGATTGATACCAACAATCGAGGTAAAGATATACATGAGGTATAAATATATTATTTAAAGGCAGTATATTTTATTTCCATTGGCAAGATAACAATGCATAAAATACTGTGGCATTTGACAAACAAGCTTGATGCACCTTTCTCCTTTTTTGTGTTGTTTTTAAGATGCACTGTGTTGTAGGCAGCAGGGGTGTACTTCGTATGTGCATGAAAAATAAAAAGGTAATTTGAAGAGAAGGGGAGTCAGAAATCAAATCACGTTGTTTCTAAGTGTCCTCGAGATCTCGGCTTCTCAGGGTGTGGTCTTTGCCCTGAAGCTGGTTCAGAATCCAGAATCTCAGGCCTGCCTGATCCTGCCAGAATCAGAGGCTCATGGTAACAAGATCTCCAGGTGATCCGTGTGCTGCTGAGGCTGGAAAAGCCCTGCTCTCGGTGACAGGACGCTGTTCATCCTTGTGCGCCTGTCACACCTCCTGAAAACACGCGGGCCCATCTCTGGAGTGGGACCAGCATTAAGCTACATTAAAATTCACTAACGATCCTGTCTATGTAATCTGGCATATGTGGTTAAATTTAGGATGTGAATTTGTTTTGCTCACAGAGCATTGCGCAAATGGAAAACTATGAGTTTGCCACCACCTTCTTCGGTAGGCAAGGAAACAAAAAAATTCCTCGATTACAATTCAGACAGTATGATTTTACTTGTACCATCCAGAACTCATTTATAGCATTTTTATTCCTCTCAATAAAAGAATTGCACAATGCTGATAAAAGAAAACATTACAATATAAAAAGAAAACACTCAGTTTTTTTTCCCCTCCAACACCAATTGCTAAATTATGATACCAATCTCTCCCTGAAATCAAACACAATAAATTATCTTCCTCTTTAGAGTTGCTGAATTACAATAAAAAAAAACCCAACTTAAAATCCATCAGCGATTGGTTAAGGATAGTCAATTTGCTTAGTCCATACAATAATAAATAAGGTTCGGTCAAATGAATAGCTAGCTTGACTGACTAATGAAGAAACATGGACTTAACAAACCTGTGTATATTTTCTAAAGCTAACTGAAGAACACAGTTTTGGTCTTAATGTTAGTTTAAAACCCTGTCTTTCAGATTGCAGAACTTTAATGAGTAATATCTTAAGAGCATCATACGTAGCAATATTAGAACTCCCTGAAGCTGTAATGGTCCAGGACTCTTGAGTGACCAGCATCTCCCTTTATCTGGTGTCCAGAGTTAAATTCAGTGCAAGACGTTGGTAAGAAAATGTCAATTAACTGTGACCATTAAATAGGCCACTGGTCAAATAGAATGACATTTAAGAACATTATGCAATGTATCTATGAAACCTCAACAAAACACAGAGGCTCCCTTTGGCTGTGAATATGCCAAGGCTATTATATTCAGCTCTAATCAGCAGGGAAATACAGGTTCTGTTTCAGTCACTGGAGCTGACTCCAGTGGTCCACGGGCATCTGGCATTTCAGTGAAACTGTATCTGCCGGCCCCATGGCAACTGGTAATATAGTCTTAAACCTGGTAACGACTACTCACCCACTTCTTGGCTTTAAAGAGGACTATTATTTTCCGCGCTTTATCCAACGCCCCACTCTCAGGTTTTGAATGATACACGCTGACAACACGTGAGAACCATTTAATGTGTTTTCCTTTGGTTGGCTAATCTTTGGTAAAATATCAGGGCGGACAACTTGTTTTCACACTTTGGTGTTAGCAGCAGATTCTGCTCAGCTTACAGGGCAGCGGGGACACAGGGCCCAGAGAGGCTTGGAAAGAACCGTGTGCCGAAAGGGCTCACCTGATCAGATGCACTCCTTTTCAAAATACGCAATTATATATAAAATTGACATTTTACATATATACAGTAAAGATAAAGATATACACACATATGTACATACGCTCTACATACATTTATTTACAGTTAATGATAGTGCTTCTTAGAAGCCTTTAAATAGCAAAATTAGGCAACGCACAAGGAATAATCGATTTAATTTTAAGTAACATAGATAAATGTTCTTGATTTTTAAAAATATTATATTAGTAGGGATGTAGCCATCTCCAGGAAGGCTAGGAAAAGTTCTCAGAAATTCTTGCATCTTCGACATTCCGACTTCTCAGTGCTTCTGCTTTTGAGCAGTAACCTTGTCAATCGGTCTCTCTCTCTCCCTTGCTTCCTTGCACTCACACTCTCTCCCACAGTTTGCTTCCGCTTCCTCTTCCCTGAGTTTGATGTCACACTTGGGAAAACTCAGATTTTAGTCTCTGGACCCTCAGCAATGAGGGGCTGAAAAGAGTTTCTAATCCTGGCAACTTCCGCCGCACACAGATGTCCAAAGCCTTTATTGTACCATTCTGGGGAGTGACCTCTGTGGGGACAAAAACGGGCAGGGAAGTGGGAAAGCCTCTTCCACATCACAACAGTCTGTCACGGTCAACATGGCGCGCCCGTGCCCGGCCTGTCAGCTCGCCTGCCTTCCCCGAGGGGCTGCTGCTCCGAGGACCTGCGAACCTCATCCTGTCAATGCGGGCCCGTGAAAAGCCTTCCTGGCTAAGGGTTTGGTCTGTCTTTGCAGCATTCACCAGGTGCTTTCAAATGATAGCGTACTCTCAGGGACAAGTCTGACTTAATTCAAGAATTTACAGAGAAAACCCAGTTTATATCCACCCAGACCAAGAACTCAGTTTAGCATCATGAATGCATTGAAAAAGGTTGGATTTAAATTAGTTCCTTCTCATAGGAGGGCAACTGGAGGGAGCAGAAAAGCGGACAGGCTGGAAAGAAACATAAGAGGACTCGTATTTCCTGAGCATCTGCTATGTGCCAGGCGCCAGTGCTGGCGTTCGTCCCGTGAGAGCAGCACAACACACGTGGGACAAACGGAAAATAAAGACGGGCATGGGACCTTCTCCTGAAAGTCAGAATTTTAGCACAGCTGGAACGAGAAGTGAGGGGAATGATTCGTAATCACTGAGACAATGTGTTAATGGTCAGGAGGAGGGAAGGACAGAGCAGTAGGGGTCAGATGGGAAAGAGGGCCCTGTGCCTGCCACCTCCAGGAGCCCGCACTCACCTCAGGTCCACCCTGCAGATGTGGGTCAGCCGCGACTTGCCCGAGCCACATGGCTCTATCAAGTACTGGGAGTCCATCACCACAGCGCGCACGCCGCCCATGAGCTGGGCTTCCTCGTGCTCCACGGACAGGGACACTAGGGTGCACATTCCTTTGGGCAAATCGGTCTTCCAGGTCCTGCAGCGCAACAAACCCACACGTGGGAATTATGGCGGAGAGAGAAAGAAAACCCTGAGCACGGCGCTGAGGCTTACGCTGACATTTTCTTGCTCAAATTCCAAGCCCAGTTACTTGGATTCAGCTAATGGTTCTCACAAGTGTGTGTAAAGCTTATACAGTGTGGTTCAAAGCGGGGGTCTCATCCCTCTGACCCAGAGGTCAGAAACGACTTTGCAATTTTTAGAGATTCTTCCCAAATCCCAGACTGAGGCTGCAGAGACTCCTGCACATTCCTGAAAGGCCTGCTGGTCCCACCATTTGGGAATCGGGACTTGCTCATTCAATTCTTTCACCAAACATCTACTGGATGTGCAAGCTATGAGAAGCCACTGAAGACACAAAGGTCCAATCAGGAGGAGAAACAGACCTCCAGAGAGAACTCTGAAACACGCTGACCAGCACAGTGATAAGGCTGTGCAACGAGAACTGAGATCATGCACATGGGAAGGCTTCCTGGAGGAGGTGATGCTCCACTCAAGTCTGAAAGGATACGAGCTGACGATGCTCAGTTAGAAGAAAGCTCTACACATGTGGACTGCTAACTGCCTTCAAATCCTTGAGAGGCTCTTGAGTGGGAGAAGAAATAAACACAGTTGATTTGACTCCAGAAAGCAGAGATATGAAGGCGTGTTTCAATCCAGTGCAGAGAAGAGCTGTCTCACAATGTGTACTCTTCAAAAATGGAATGGGCTGTATGAGGAGTAGTGAGCTCATTGTTACTGGAGCTATTCAAGCATAGAAGGGGGTAAGTAAGTGAAGTTGCTCAGTCCGACCCTTTGCGACCCTGTGGACTGTAGCCTACCAGGCTTCTCCATCCATGGGATTCTCCAGGCAAGAATACTGGAGTGGGTTACCATTTCCTTCTCCAGGGGATCTTCCCGACCCAGGGATTGAACCCGGGTCTCCCGCATTGGAGGCAGATGCTTTAACCTCTGAGCCACCAGGGAAGATATAGAAGCGGGTACCACTTAGGAAAAGGTTGTAGATGGAAGTCAGGAGCATCTCTGTAGCAACCATTTCTACCACAGGATATGGGTTTGATTATTATAATCTCAGTTATTAAGTCACAAATCCTATCCCCTTGCTTAGTTATCTTATCTATAACTTCATCTTCTTCTACCACACAAGAAACATATTACCAAGAAACTTGGGAATAAGCAAGCCCAACAAATTTCTTAGCAACTTCTCCATGGGTATGACCATTCTCTTTTCATGCATGATGCTATAATTAAGAACAAAGATGGAAAGTTGTATAGATTTGTGGGGATAAAATGGAAAAAGGCTTCAGTGACTTATCACTGGAACCTCCTGAGGAACTAGAGAAAGGGATGAAGTGAGACATGAACGTGGTAATCCAGAAAGGAGACCATCCATGGCACTTTCTACCTCTTGTATCATAACCACAAGGAATTCCTGCTACAAGCAACATGTCTGGTTCATTATTCATCTTCTTGGGTGCCGAGTTCTCCTCCCTCAGCTTCATGGTCCACCCACCCTCTCCTTCAAGTCTTGGATCAAATATCAACACAGTGAGACTCTGCTCTGACCCTCTATCTTATGTATCACCCTAAGATAAGTAACCCCTTCATGGATCACAGCCTTGTGAGAGCTGGGCGATAAAGAAGGCTGAGCACCAAAGAACTGATGTTTTTGAACTGTGGTGCTGGAGAAGACTCTTAAGAGTCCCTTGGACTATAAGGAGATCAAACCAGTCAATCCTAAAGGAACTCAACCCTGAATATTCATTGGAAAGATTGATGCTGAAACTGAAGCTCCAATACTTTGGCCATCTAATGTGAAGAGCAACTCAACAGAAAAGACCCTGATGCTGAGAAAGATTGAGGGTGGGAGGAGAAGGGGGTGGCAGAGGATGAGATGATTAGATAGCACCACCGACTCAATGGACATGAATCTGAGCAAACTCCGGGAGACAGTGAAGGACTAGTAAGCCTAGTAAGCTGCAATCCATGGGGTCACAGAGTCAGAAACGACTTAGTGACTGAACAACAACAGAAAAGAAATCCTCTTTATTGACTCTTCCTAATAAAATATAAATCTCAAGAGAGCAGGACTGTGGTCTGTTCACAGCAGTATCTTGAGTCTCCAACAGTGCCTGGCACAAGGCCGGGATGGAATGGGACTCTAAAAATGGCAGGCGGGTGGCACTGCAGGAAGAGTGGGAGGAGGGCTGTTCCATGAATGGACTCTGGCCCTCAGCCTCCTCTAAGGGGAGTGGAGAGTGGACCATGGTAGGGCTCTAACCTACCAGTTCCCAGGGCTGCCATCCTGGAACTATTTGACTTCTTGCTTGCAACACTGAAGGTGTAAAATTTAACTTCCAATGAGATGAGTAATGTCCCAATAACTGTGTCAAGAAGCCATGCTTACAATTTCCCACATTCTCCACCAGGATCCCATTGTGGCTAAGATAAATACATATATTTGGGTGAAAAAAAAATGACCCTTGAAACTCAAGGTCCTAAGGACCAATTCCAAAGGCAGAAATAGCTCATGTGAAAAGTAATCTTTAGTTTGCCATCAAGACTAGTTTAATAAAGAAACTACTTTAAATATGCATTTGGGAATTTCACCAGTGATTTTTTTTAATACTGCTAATATATGAGAAGAGATGGTATTCACCATCAGTTATCAGTAAAAAAAATTTTTTTACTTAATTATATTTTATTTGGGTTTGTCAGTATCCTCCATCCCCATTCTTTCCGATTCAGTACAGACTCACCAGCCAACATACACAGCTCCACTGTCCCACTGCCTAGTGTTAGCCAAGCATCCCATTCTAAATCCAGAGAACAGGGGTCTGGAACTCAACTCACAAATCTATTAGAAGCAATATTTCAGCAGATGAGATCAGAGTCTCAAGCCTTGTCAGGCCCTGAAATCTTTCTGGACATTCGAGTGTCTCAGCATAGTTGAATCTTCAGGGCTGGGCCAAGGTTTCCATGCATGGGGATGACTTATAAACATGTAAGGGCTTCCCTGGTGGCTCAGAGGATAAAGAATTTGCCTGCAATCGAGGAGACCTGGATTAGATCCCTAGGTCTGGAAGATCCCTGGGAGGAGACCAAGGCAACTCACTCCAGTATTCTTGCCTGGAGAATTCCATAGACAGAGGAGCCCGGCAGGCTACAGTCCATGGGGTCGCAAAGAATTGCACACGACTGAGCATAGTCTGAATGTGTGAAGTTATACAGATGAATTCTGAAGTTACACACACTCTGGATGGACAGCCACACCACTGAAGACTTGCCTTTTCCAGGCGGAGAAAAACAAAATCAAGAGAAAAGCCAGTGAGATTCAATTTGCATAATTTGGCAGAAAGTTCAGCTGGACAAACAGCAGCTCTTCTTGGGACTCTGTTCTAAGGAAATGAACGATATTTATGGCCTAATAAACCGTATGCTCCATAATGAAAGGGGCCATAAGAGAGCATGGCAGAACTGTGAATTGGGTGAAAGAAGCAGGAGGTCTGGCGTGAATACGGCAGTCAGTTTTCACCGAGGGAAGTGAACTGAGGGCCGGCGCCAGTGTTCCCGGTGGAGGCTGAACTTCGGTGGGAGAATGCAGTGACATGCTTCCATCTGCAGCTCTCACCCTGCTTTTGGAGCAGAGGGTCAGGCTTACCTGAGAACCACGAAGTCCCTGGAGGGGTGGGGCGCCATGCTGTTCAGCACGTACTGATAGACTTCCGTCTGTTTGTCCAGCGTTTCCACCACCTTCCACTGCACGAAGTCCTCGTCCCACAGGTGGCGCTCCCTCAACACGCGGTTCAGAACCACCGAGGGAGGCGCCTCCACCTCAGCGGAAGCCTTCCACAGCCTCAGCGGGGGCCCGTCTCCCACCTGGGGAAAGACACCCGCAGCGGCTGAGAGGTCCCTGGCTCTTCAGAACCTACCAGGCTTCACTGGGTGTTCAAGAAGCCTCATCGATTATGGAACTTGACAGTGATTCTGTACACCTCAGGTTTAAAATGTTCACCCTTAAGCTTAAGAAGAGTGGCAGTAAAAACGATAACCAGCAGCACACAGTGCTCCCTGTGTGCTAAGCATTGTTCTTAGTTTTTTATTTTCCATTTTTTAAAAATTAATTTTTATTGCAGTATAGTTGCTTTCCAGTGTTGCCTTAGTGTTTGCAAAGTGAATCAGCTATACGTATACACATATCTCCTCTTTCTGGGCTTCCTTCCTATTTAGGTTGCCACAGAGCACTGACTTCCCGGTGCTACAGGGTAGGTTCTGATTAGTTATCTATTTTATACATAGTATCCACAGTGTATGTATGTTCTCTGGTAGTGGTCCTGTTATTATGTCCGTTATGCAAATGAGAGCATGGAGGCACAGACAGGAGTGTGACTCGCCCAACGTCACACAGCTCAGGGGCAGAGCCCGGCCTGGGTCCAGAAGGGTGGCTCCACAGTCTGCTACCTGGTTACATAGTCAGACTCTGGTGCAGAGCTTTGACCAGTTCCTATGTGTGACAAGCCCTGGAGACAGAGGGGCCACCTTCGAAGCAAAACAAATTCCAGGTTGTTAGATGTGGCTCTTTGGGAGTAAATTTTTTTTCCAAGACCCAAGATTACCTTTTTGAAAGCAAGCTCTGTGCTGTCTGTGCTTGGACATGTGACCCATCCTTTGAACTTCTCCTTGGCTTCCTTCTGGAGGCCCTGGACAAGATGTTCCAGGTACGTGTGGAAAGTGGCCCCGCTGTCCTCCAGCTGGGCCCCCAGCTCTTCCAGAGTTGGCGGATGGATCTCAGCCTCCACATACGAGTTATGAGACTGGGCCACCATCTCAAGCGGGACCTGAACCAACGGGCACACAGAAGAGCAACACAGAAATGTTGAGACTGATAGAGAAAGTGAAGTAGCGTCACCGAAAACCACTGTATTGGTGACAGGCCGGGTGCCGCAGGGCAAGAGGTGTTTGTCTGAGATCAGTGACAGCAGTTGGGAGAAAGGGCTTCTGAAAGTCAGGAAACCCAGATCTGTTTGAGGCTACATTTATTATTCAGAACATCGCCACGACTTCCCATTCATCCTTTCCATTTTTCTTTGATTTTACTTGTCATATATTTTTATTCAGTTTGGCAAAACTTGGACTAGGGAAATTTAAAAAGTGCACAGACTTAAGGGGAACATCAAACATGACTCAGAAAACAGCTTTACCTTTTTAGCACACTTTTTCCTTTTGCAAATGCCAGTTTTGCCACAAAAAGGATGCCAGAAGTCTAGTTCACTTACTCCTTTAGCATGTCTGTGGCTGTATTCATAAGCTGTCACTGATTCAGAGTTAACCGCAATTGTTCAGTATCCCCCCTCCACACACACACATACATTGAATCTAATCAAGTCCTGAGGTCACATTAAATATACTGTAGTTGGCTGGCCCAGGACCTGGCACGGAAACTTGATGCAGCCGTTTTTATAAACATCATCATCATGGTAAACCCAAGTGTCTTTAACTGTCAAAGCCTCAACTTCGGGGTTGCCTCCTCATATTTCTGGGAGGCACTATTCAGTGTACCATTGTCAAAAAAAAAAAACAACTCAGAAATAAGCCATAAATGCAGTAACCATTCCAACTGTCTTATCGAGTTCCAAGAGCTATAAGGAAGGAAGACGGTTGGAGCCTTTCACTCACCTCAAAAAGTCTGTCACATTCCATGATCATGTGGGCCAGCCCCTGAGCCGCGGCCAGATTCTCACTGAGGTCCTTTTGATCTGGCTTCCCAGCGGCATATTTTTTCTGGATGACTCTGTAATTGAAGGGGACAACGCTCAGCGGATCCCAAACCCCAGAGCATTTCACAGGACCCAGTTCACCCCTCTGCTATCTCTTCATGCCTGGATGCCACCCAGATCCCAAACTTTCTCATTTCCAAATAAAAACAGTGACCACACATCTTAGATATCCCGAGGCAGGTTAAGAGTCTGACAAATGGAAAACCTTGGAAAAACACAAGGGCAGGAATAACTGTTGGGGGAGAAATTAATTCATTTTTCCCCAAGTTTGAAACTACTTCACTGCAGGCTGCCATGCTTGGGCCTGAAATCCAGTCTTTTCAAATTGAAGATTTTGTAAAACACATACAAAACAGAATTCCAGGTTTTCTGAATCACAGAGAACACTCTTCAATGCTACCTTGGTAATTCTCTGACTCTGAGCCGCAACTCCAAACATTTTCTGATTATAAACGAAGTGCTAACAGATCCCCAGGTTGAAGTGCAACGCATGTATTTTTCTTTTTTTTTAGTAGCCCTGGGGAATACCTGATTTGGGATTAGCATTCCCGTCGAGAAAAACCCACCTGGGGGAGCTTTCTTTCTTCAGTAAATTCAGGTGGAAGAGGGAGGGGGCCAGACACACGGCCAGGTTCATGGGCGTCATCTGATTCTCTTCCACCGCATGAACCACGTCGTTGAGGAAGCACAGCAGCGTCTGCAGCACCTCCCGGCTCTCGTCGGCCAGCAGCAGGACGGCCGCCTGCACTGCCTGCAGCCGCTGCTCCTTGGGGACATCTGTTAAAAAATAGGTGCCAGGCTGTCAGAGGGCCAGCCGCAGAAGGAGCCGGCGGGGGAGGGGGAGAGTGTGCTACCTTCCTGCGAACATGCTTGGGGTCCTTGGGGTCCTCGTCGTCATCAACAGTGACCGTGAGGACAGCTAGGAGCACAGAGAAATCATCGCTTTGGACCCGGTGTCAGAACCCCCAGTCTCACTCCAGAACTCACGGTCTTAACGACGAGGCTGGACTCCCAAAGAGCACCCTGTGCTGGCTTTCGATACTCACCTGTCTGCCGCCTCTTGCCCATCGCCCCCCTTCCCTAGCTTGTGAAGTATCTCTCAGGATGCCCAGGGCTTGTGGGAAGGGGAACCAGGTCCCCCCTCCTCTCAAGCCTTTCTCCTTCTGGGTGGTCCCCGTGGTGATAAAGGTGGTGGTGAGGCAGGGGGTGGGGCAGGGAGCCCTGGTCATGCAGGCTTGAAAGAGAATTGGCCTGAACAGTAAGAGGTAACTAAGAGGGAAAAATCCTAGAAAAATGGGTGCTCCGTGCTGCATTTTGCTGCCCCCTGGCTGTGTCTATCAGTGATCTTTTAGGACTGTTGCTGCTGCTGCTAAGTCGCTTCAGTTGTGTCTGACTCTGTGTGACCCCATAGATGGCAGGCAGCCCACCAGGCTCCCCCGGCCCTGGGATTCTCCAGGCAAGAACACTGGAGTGGGTTGCCATTTCCTTCTCCAATGCATGAAAGTGAAAAGGGAAAGTGAAGTCGCTCAGTCGTGTCTGACTCTTAGTGACCCCATGGACTACAGCCTACCAGGCTCCTCCGTCCATGGGATTTTCCAGGCAAGAGTACTGGAGTGGGGTGCCATTGCCTTTTCCGCTTTTAGGACTGACTCACTGCCTTATTCCCCTCACTGTGAAAGACACCATCAGGAGCTCACTTGAGTTAAGAAGTGTGAAGTGATAATAGCTTAGTCGTGTCCTACTCTTCCTGACCCCACGGACTGCAGCCCACCAGGCTCCTCTGTCCTTGGATTTCCCAGGCAAGAATACTGGGAATGGGTTGCCATATCCTCCTCCAAGGGATCTTCCCCACCCAGGGATCAAATCCGTGTCTCCTGCATTAGTAGGCAGATTCTTTACCGTCTGAGCCACCTGGGAGAAGTGGCCTCTTCCCCACAGACATTGGAAAACTCTTGACACCAGAGTCTATCCTGGAACGTTGTTATTTCTAGTCTGGCTACTAGAAGTCACCACAGGTAACTCAGAGCCTCAGTCAATGTGCTGGCTACCTGACCCTCCATTCTTGTCCTGTCCGGTAGCTCCTGTTCACCACTTCTGGATTCATGGGTCAAATAAGCAGTTCTGATGGACACTGGCCCTGCAGCACAAGCTTGGCTGCCTGGGATATACTTGCTCTCTCTTTCTTCTCTAAGAAAGGCCATGTTCTGTTCAGGTTTGGGCTGTATTGTGCTCAGGGAGGTTGGGCCCTTCCCTCTGACCCACACTGGCCCAAACCAAAAATGGTAACCCCGTTCTTCTCTCCAGTGATTGATCTAGGGGAGAAAAATGTATACTTTCTGGCCTGTGGGACCAAGATAAATGTTCGGTAGGCGCTCCTGTAAATTTATCTCCCTGACAGAAAGAGACACATGCCTGAGGAGACCCCTTCTGCTGACCTCTTGCCTTTGGATGTGATTTTGGGAAGACATGATAATGTGAAGTTGTGGCCGTCCTATTGTGACCGTAAGGGGATAACCAAGAGAGGCGTACTTCAGCCATGGTGTCCCTGAGTTAACCAACTCTGGAATTACTCAACTCCAGATTTTCTGTCTTGTGCGATTACATGATGTCTTTGTTGTTTAAACAACTGTTTGTTGGATCCTGTGTTTATAGCTGAGAGCATTGTAACTGGTCATCTCTTTCAACAACGCCCAGAGGTTCTCCAGTGATTAATGAACCAAATATAAGCCCTTTGCTCTAATGTTCAGTGCCCTTCCTGGGTACAGGCCTCAGTCTAACTTTTGGAGTCATTTGATGCTTCACTGGACAGTTACCCTTCTGCAAGCCAGACGGAAATCCTATAATC
The DNA here is from genome assembly GCF_029378745.1 of Bos indicus. NCBI lineage: Eukaryota > Metazoa > Chordata > Mammalia > Artiodactyla > Bovidae > Bos > Bos indicus. The sequence goes on along the minus strand of NC_091771.1, from coordinate 27,852,673 downwards.
GCCTGACACATGTGCTGTTTGCTTCACTCAGCACGTGCTCCTTGTGTATCTCAACCTTGAGTTGTCACCTCTCCATCAAGTCCTTATTCCTCTTCTCAACCCCATTGGGTGCTTTTTGTAACTTATCATGGAATGTCTCCAGTTTTGCTGTATTACAGTTATCTATGTATGTCTTGTCTCCCTAAGTTGTAAGATGCCTAAGAGCAGAGTTAAGTCTTACTCATCCATGTTCTCTGCAGTGCTCAGCACAGTGCCCTGAACACAAGCTGAACTCAGTAAATGTCTGCTCAGCTAAAATAAACCCTGCTTTGATCTTTTTTTTTTTTTTTTGCTTGTGCGTCTCACAAAGAGCTGAAAGCGTTTATCTCTTGGAAATAATCTGGCTTTAACCTTAGACTGATGTCAACCATAACCCAAGAACCGATTTCATGTAAAGGCTCATATATGCTACTTCCAAACCATAAGGGAGGTTTTACTGAAAAAACACAGCTCAACCTCTTACGGCAGAAACATGAATTCCCTGTATTTAGGCTCCAGCAACCTGTATCACTAACTTAACCTACTCATTTTGACAAGATAATATTTATTTAGTGGGTCACTACTTTATCCTGTTTTGACAAGTGGTACTTGTTATAATCCTTTTTGATTGCAAACTCCTAAAATACATTTAGTACAGAATTCTCAGTAAGCAGGAATCCTCTTCGAGTTGGATCAATTTCACGTCAAGGTCTATTTCATGCATATGTTGCTAAAAACTTGAAAGTCCACAGGCTGAGTGTTTTTTTCCTGAAGAATTGAGACTTGGACCATTAAATACTTATCGCTGACCCTTGAACAACATGGTTTGACCTGCACAGGTTCACTTAAAAGGCAAGTGCTTTTTCCTGATAAATACATAGTCAGCTCTTCCTATACTTGGGTCTTGAATTTGCAGATTCAATGAACTGTGAATCCTGTACTGTGTTTATGACCTAAAGTTGTCTGAATCCTCGGATGCCCAATGGAGGATACGGAAAACTGACGGTGGGACCTGAGTGTCCTTGGGGAGTCCTGAAAGGAAGCCCATGCGGATGCTGTGTAAACATAACAGTACTGCTGGGAAAAAGCCACGTGTTCATTTCTGCCCTTAGCAACTACCTTTAGCAGGGTGTGCCTTTAAATCAATAATTGCTATTTTTAATTATTAATTATATGGGCTTCACTGAGCATTATCAACTTCACATCACTTAAAAAGTTCTAAGTGAAAATATAAATTAGTTGAATTAAGCTTAAGCCTTGCTTTGCTTTGCTTACTTATCACCAGTTAAAATGCATGGTATTAAAATACAATTTTCCCTTGATTTCTAGTCATTTTAACACATCTGGATTTCATATATACCAAGGAAATGCTTTCTTTTTAAAAACACCTGTATGTAAAATAAATTCTATTGTGTCCCTTTTCATTTTAAGTTTATTAAAATTACATTGAAAGTTAGTTTTTTTTTTTTAATATATCTTACACAAACCCCTATTGAGAGAAGGAAGGTTTTTATGTCAAAAAGTATTTTCAAATGCATAAAATACAGCCTGGAGATTTTCATATCAAAGTGTGAACAAAGTTTACTCCTGTAACTTTTATATACTTCATGCATTGCGTGTAGGGTTTCCCTGGTGGCTCAGTGGTAAAGAGTCTGCCTGCAATGCAGGGGCCACAGGACGTGTGGGTTCGATTCCTGGGTGGGAGATCCCCTAGAGAAGGGCATGGCAACCAACTCCAGTATTTTTGCCTGGAGAATCCCATGGACAGAGGTGCCTGGTGGGCTACAATCCAAAGGGCTGCAGAGAGTCAGCTACAACTGAGGCAACTTAGCACGCATGCATGTATTACCTGTACGATTAAAATTCAATCTGTGTACTTTTTTTTTTTTAGGTGAATGGATGTGCTTTAGAACAGTTTGAGCACTGTACCACTTACACTGGTAGATGTGGAGGAAGGTCTCACTGAGCTTGTTGGTGAAAAGAGGCTCGGGAAGGTCTCGGAAGAACTGCTTCACCATGTCCGCCACGTCGTAAGCGGACTGGTCCTCATAGCTGACGTTCTCAGGGAAGTTCTCATTCATTTGACGTAAGGCATGGATTCGAGATTTCACACCTGATTTTCGAAAAAGACCCACCTGAAACAAGCCACAGGGATGTGTCAGTGAGGCTGCCTTTGGCCCCAGATATTTTCTTCCTACGGCAAGCACCTGGGGGGTGATGGGAAGGCAGTGGGACCAGGACTTGGTAAGCTGGAATTGTGGCCAAACTAGTCAATTGTAAATTACTAATTTAGCTACTCTGGGCAGTAGCAGAACATTGACTTCCTCTCCCACAAAATGAAAATAATAATAGTACCCCATCTTACAGGGCTTCGGAGAAAATAGATGTGATTGTGCTTTGTAACCTGTCAAGTCTTAAAACACCACCGATGTCATTATTGTTTTATTGTATTGTATTTAGTTAACAAGTAGTGATTAAATACCCATTATGTATCAGGCATACTTATAACTTCTTGGAGTCATCAGTGAGCAGACCAGACAAAATTCCCTGTCCTCTGGTTGTGTGCACTTTAGTAGGGGTTTTGAAAAAGTTCCGTCAATGGAAGGTTTGATAGATACCAGATAAGCAACCATATCCAATGCCCCTTTGAGGGAAAGGTTTATTGGGAATGTGTTCATGAAACAAAATAATATCATAAGCATGTATTTTGATTGAAAAGTCTTACTTCTATGCTTTTCCTTCTCCAGAATCCTTGTGACATAGGTTTCTCGTATGATGCACCTACTACTCTAGCTGGTGAGTTGTTAGGTATGTAAGTTATGGCTCTGGTGAGAATGATTCCTGAGTGGCTTTTCTTCAGACTTCAAGACATTGTCTTATGCCTTTTTTATTTTTAAGCACTTACACTCCTCTGCTTGACAAATAAATGGAGCAGTAGGGCACCATGGGGATGATGCCCCAACAGGGATGAGCAAGGGGGAGCAGAGCCCTGTGGGGATGCAGGGTCCTGCAGTGGTTTCCAGGTTATGCTGTAGGCTCCCCTCGAGTGGATCTGCCGCCACCCCAAAAGAACTGAGCTTCTCTGGGAGCCCAGGCTTACAGTGCATTAGTATGTCTGTTATTTTTAAATGCCTGCAGGGCACTGAGTTTCTCAAAACCAGTTCTTCAACCCTCCATCTGCACTCTTCTCACTCCCCAAGGGCTCCCTACTTGGCCCGCTTCCACGCTCCCAGCGGTCAGAGAGGTGGGCAGTGGCCGGACCGGGAGTCAATGCTGGCTGCTCTTCTCCTGCTCTGGAGAGTCACGCCTCCCTGGCTGCTCCGTGTGCCAGGCCGGCCTCGACCCAAGCTCCGGCGTCTGAGGAGAGCTCTCTCAGTTGCTGCTATAAATGGAGAGCAGCCCTCACTCTTTCGAACTGCAGTAACAGCAAGGGAAGAATTCCAAGCAGTTGGGGAATACTCAGGGTTTTGTATACGTCAGAGGCACGGAACACAGGGGAAATTATACACCACTACTTTTTGTGGCAATAAAGACAGAATCCTTAGTAATCTTTCTCTGCATTCTGAGGCTTACCACCCCAATTTCACAGAATTGGATATTCAGGCGGAGTGTCATTTAAAACATTAATCACTTTCTTTTTGATTCTTAAGGTTTGGAATGCCTAGAAAATGCACAAACGTTGCCAAGAAGAATCTAAAGAACATTTCTCTTCCTCTGGCGACTACTCCAAATTTCATCAAAAGGCAAGAGAAGAAAGCATGTACTGTCAAAAGAAAAGTTCAAGGTGTCAGATAAGTGATTATCGGGAGTGAGACCCGGCCTCAGTGTGTTTACATCTCTAATTCTGGAAGGAGGCCCAGGACCGGGCCTCAGGGCCGTGATACACGGGAGTTCTCAGAAGCCAAGTGCCCCGGAGGTGAATTCCTTAGCGTGATTCACAAACAGGGCTCCTCCTGTGAGTTGGGAGTATTCCATCCAAGAATTCCTGTTATTATTGTTTTTGACGGTGGAGAAATACTGATCGTGTTCTATAAAAAGAATAATGCTGACAACTGTGTGTGTGTGTGTGTGTGTGTGTGTGTGTGTGTGAGTGAGTGTGTGTGTGTGTGTGTGTGTGTGTGTGTGTGTGTGTGTGTACGTGGCGGGACCAGGTTCCTCATTCCCCTCTGTGCCTCGCCGGCGTGGATTCTGGTGCACGTGAGGTGCAGGTACACACACATCCCAGGGATGCTTTCTTTGTACTGTTCTGTCTCCAAGTTTCTTTCTAGTTTCAGCAGATACTGTTATTTCAACGATTTGAGACGTGTCTGGAGCTCTCCAGCCGCCGGGTCTGTGCTGCTTGTTCTGACTTCAGATCTCACAGGATGTCCAGAGGGTTGTCAGGTATTTATTTGTTCAGACTCAAATTCTGACAGTAACCTTCCCATCCCACCCTTATCTTCCAGGGGATGTGGGAAATATCTGTGGGTTCTGTGGATTTTGGGTGCTTCTGTTGGAAGCGCCAAAGGAATTTTTTTTTTCTAAGTCTAATAAAAGTAAAGGTGGTCTGAAATCAGATTCCAGATGGAGTACTGAGGATGGCAGAAGAGGCAGATGGGAAGGGCCCCTGTCATAAAAAATGGCACTGAGCTGATGGAACAAGTGCCCTACTACCTGCCTTGTTGTTATGTGACCATGGGAATTTTCTATTGTTTAAGCCATTTGGGGGCAGGGCTACAGGTTCCTGCAATGGAAAACTTCCTGGTGAGGTAAGTAGAAGCTTTTTCTGGGACCAGAGGGAAGAGCTTTTCTTATCCATCATCGTAGAGCAGCCAGGGCTAGGGGTTCCCAGGATTGCCAACCATCACTTCCTCTTCAAAAAGCTTTCACAGCTGCGATAAAATGCACATTTCTGACTAATTTCTTTTTGTAAGTAAAAAGTGGAGGACCAAAGAAACCACTGAAAATGCGTTTCTTCTAGGGACACCATGGTCATTGTGGCCGATGGGAGGCGACCCCAGGCCCTTCAGCTTCATTATGAAGAAGACCCAAGAAGTATGAAATGTCTTTCATTCGCTTCTGTGTCTGTCGCTGGCGGCCCGGTGACCTGGGTAGTCACATGTGGATGCACCTTTAGTTTAATGCTCTGTGGTTGCCATTTTGAAATTCTTTGTAATCTCTATGCACTTTTCATTTTGCACAAGACTCCACAAATTACACAGCAGGGCCTGCTCTCATGTACCAGAAAGTATGGCTCCAACATCCTCTCTTAATAGGGAAGAGTAGTGGTCAGCAATGCAAAACCCATTTCATAAGCTTCTCTCTTGCACGTCATCTTCATTTTCAGGGTAAAAGGATGAGTGATGAGTGTCCCTCTGGTCTGGTTTTACTGTCCTCTCTCTTTGGTCTTCCACCTAAACACTCAGCTTTGAAAAGCAAGGACTCAACGTGTAATTTAAAAAGACAGACCCAGGAACATCTCATTTTATGATGTTAGGTAGGCAGCAGGTGGAGGACACTTGTGCTGAGTATGAAGTGTCTTCACAGCATAATTGGGCTTTTAAAACTTGCTACTCCATTAGAAGGAGAGCGTGGGCATGAGTGCTGCATTAGAATTCAAGTTTCATCTAAATAATGTTAAATCTCCTACTTGGCATCCTGCTTATGCTAATCCTTTCAGCACTTAATGATGTTTATCAGGACTTGTGTTTCCTCTTCTTTAGGGATGTGCGCCACTAATGAAGAAAGGTTGGTTTTATCCAGAGAGAGAAAGATGCCTGAGAGCAGTATGTAGCGGGTTCTTATGTGGAGCCTTGCAGGTTTGGCCACTCACTGCCATGACTCCATACTCATCAGGAGCTGGGTATAACTTGGGTATCATCTACCCTTCTGTGTAGCTGATTTAGGGCAGAAATAAAAGCTCAGCCAACAGAGCCTGCTCCTTTCACACACTGCCATGTCTGCAATGATTCATAATAGAAGGTAAACATCCTTATTTCATCTCCAGCCAACTGCTCAGGTGAAAATGGATACACTGTGTTTCAGCACGAAGAAGATGTTCTGTAGTTGGGGATGTAGGCGGCCCTGTTTCAGGCCTCTGTCTGGCTGTCTTCAGTCCTTTGTGACAACCTCCTGTTTGAGAAGAATGCTTAGCCTGAGGGGAAGGAGTGGAGCAGGGAGGGAGCCTCCCTGTCTGGGGTGAGAGGCTGAGCCTTGGGACAGCCCGAGAAGGTGGTTGGAGGGGACCACGTAAAAGGAGCAGCAGAGAAGTCGGTCAGCGTGCTTCAGAGGAAGGGCATCTTAGACCCTTTGGTCCTGCACAGTCGTGGGGCTGGGGTCTCAGGATCCTGAGTAGACCTGAGTCTTCGATTCAGAGGAGGTGCCATTGGTGAAGGAAGAACACTTATCTGGCGGGTTCTCCTTCCTTGTTCTTTGGTCTCTCTTTGTTTTCGGATTCACTGGCTTTTATTTGCTTGAGTTGGCTCTTAAATCTCTAGGATAGTCTTCCTCCTGAGCCTGGTTTTCTTATTATGTTTCTCTGCTTTCCCCTCATTTCTTACTGTTACTGCCTGCCTTCTTTGCAGGGACCAGAGGGGGCCCTCTGTGTGCCCCCCACACTCTTTGCTGATGAAGGTAGGGGGTCCTTGCCAGCACTGAGTGCTTCCTAAGGGAGGGACTGGCTAAGGCGAAAGTCCCTTTGGCATCTGACAGATTCTTTCTTTGGACGGAGACAAGAGAAGGGCTGACTTGGTCATTGTGTTTACATTTACAGTCAGTATCCACGTCCACGAAATGAGCCTTTTTCTTATAAAGCTTTGCCAGCATACTGTTTTTCAGGGTAGTGTTTGTCCAGATTAAAAAAGAAAGACAGAAAATAGTTACAGGCCTGAAACAGAGACAGGGAATAAGCATAAGCCAGGGAGCAGGGGTTGATGGGGATTTGGCGCCACTTTCCTTCTCTCCATTTGAATGACTTTTGCTTCAAACAGGAGACTGGCATCAATAACAGCAGCAGTGCTGGTGATACACGTTTATTCAGAGTCTACAGAGGGCAGGACTGGTTTCCGTTCTACATAAAGACTATGCAGTGAGTGGAGTGGTGATATTACAACACATGTGTAGCCAGTCTTGTATAGGAAAAGAATTCAAAGTGACTTATAGTGATCTATAAATTAAGGATCATAGATGAGACCATCAGAGCAATAGGAAAATAAAGACAGAAAAGGAGAGCAGGAAGTAGGAATGAGGTTCACACACAAAATTCACGCATGCCCCCATGTTACATATATTAACTACAGGCAGAATGTGCATTTGGTTTCAATAATTCTCGCAGCCAATGTAGAGAGGAAAACATATCCAGCTGAATGAGCCTGGTGTACCTAATATAGACAGGTCAGTTATCCCCAAAATAACAATGCTTTCAGGTGCTGGGGGCTGAGGAAGAAAAATTCTTTGGTTCTTACAGAAAAGACACCACATGACACAATGAATAACACCATCAGCACAATCCTGACACTGAATCCATCAGTGAGCTGTTTAGGGCCACTTCTCAAAGTGTCCCTCAATGCCAGAGGTGGCATCACCCCAAAATCACTGGGGACAAACAATTCTAACGGGTGGTAGTGAAATGCATTTGTTAAAAACTTGGACCCTGGAGATAGATTTTCAAGCAAATGTTGGCTCCACCATTGACACATGGGGGCTAGCCCTGGGTGATATGGGATTGAATGAGGCAGTGAGCACAGGATACCTAATATCCCTGAAACATGCTGGGCACTTAGGAAAGGTTACAGTTATTGAGTGAAGAGTGTAGATGAACTGCAGCATTTGCTTTAAGCATTCCAGAACAAACCCTGTTTTCTCTTAATAGAACATTTGCTGATAAGCATTAGAGCCAAAGACTCGAAGAGAATCAGCCAAGAGGGGAGATGGGTCTTATATACCTTTATGAAAATTGAGAAGTTTGGAAAAACGTGTCTGAATAGCAGGCAACTCTCCACAAAACACAATCCTGGGTCTATACTGCTGCTGCTACTGCTGCTAAGTCACTTCAGTCGTGTCTGACTCTGCAACCCCATAGACGGCAGCCCACCAGGCTCCCCCAATTCCTGGGATTCTCCAGGCAAGAACACTGGAGTGGGTTGCTATACTAATAGTCCAATAAAAGTACAGTTGAAGCTTCAAAGTCCTGAGCTGAAGGGCATGGTGGCAGTGCTTTCAGGACTGCAAGAGATTAACTAGAGTGAAAGTGGAGTTGCTCAGTTGTTTCCGGCTCTTTGCGACCCCGTGGACTCTAGCCTGCCAGGCTCCTCTGGCCATGGGATTTTCCAGGCAAGAGTACTGGAGTGGGAAGCCATTTTCTTCTCCAGGGGATCTTCCCGACCCCAGAATTGAACCTGGGTCTCCCGCACCCATTGCAGGCAGACTCTTTCCCATCTGAGCCACCAGGGAATTCCCAGGGTATTGGCAAATGTTTGAGCCCACCTCTCCAAAAATTTTTCTCAGTAAAATACCCATAGACCTTCTACTTTTGATTAATGTGTGCCTTTGGTTAAAGTTCTAAAATTAAAAAAAAAAAAAAAAATCTAACGCTTAACTATCAGCTTCATTGGATTGCTCCATCGGGATGTTACTCACAAATCAATTAATGTTGGGGCATCTGCCAAAGATGAGTGCTGTTGGTTTTAGACAAGTGGTCTGTTGCTTTTCTTTCTGCGAAATAACAGGCAAGCCATCCAGGCCATTTCTCAACAAAGCAGCCATCACCACCGCAACGGTAACAGCAACCACGTTTACCTCCACTGTGACATCCAAATATGCAAAAATGTAGATGTGCGTATTATCTGAATTAAGAGTGGGAAGGGAAAAGGGCATGAGGCATTGAGTTCAATCAGTGATGGCACTGAATGAAGAAGTTACTCCTGTTCTTTTCCACTGAAAACTGCTATTTGATTCATCAAGAGACCATCCTGATTCTAAGTATGATCTCAGCACTGGGGTGGAGACGACATCAGTTCATGAGTTCGGGTGGCTTAGCTCATTCCTGTCTACTTAGCTTAAGGCCAAGGGTAAATCAATGAAAAGTGCAAATAACCTTAGGTTGGCACAGATTCTTCACATGGTATTAAAGAGTAAGATGAATAGAAGCCATTATAGAATAGTTACCTGAAAATACCCTCAATACTCAAGGTTGCAATTGATCAAGCAGAAACATGGCTTTTATTTTGGACAGAATGTCTAATAGAGAAACTAATGAGTATTAATTAGGAGGAGCAAAAGCCTGGCCTGGTTAATCATAGACTAGGTTGCACTCTGGGCCATTCATTGTCCACCATTGAGGCGGCCCCCACAGTCCTGGAGACGGAAAATGGTCTCCAAAAATTTTGTTCAGCTTGAGCTTTTTAATCAACTCCACAAGATGAAGGGACATTTAACTTAGCTGATATTATTTTCATGTTTTACTTGCACATTTAAAAAATATATAAATAAATTTAAAAATATAAACAGTTATGGTGCTGCTTCAAAAAAAAACTAATAAAGGGAGATATAAACACCTAATTCTAGTTTAAAAACAAACAGGGATAAAAGAATGCTATGAAATCAGTGGTGGCATTGAGACCGTAATTAAAAGGAAATGCAGTAGATAGCTTTACTCCCAGTTTCCGGGGAACACAAATTAGCCATCACAGGTACAAATGATCAGTGTTAGCTTTCTGCAGTCACTCCAGGGTGTCCTTCAAGTTGCCAGTGAGGAAACATCCTCGCATGGCTTGATGAGGATGTCACTTGGTCAAATTAAACAGTGACCTCTAAAGATGACAGTGCCTTTTCTTTCGGAGGCGCATGTCTTGTCTGACCCTGGACAGATCTGATCTGGCTGGTGCTCTGTGCTGCCTGGCCTGTGCCTGGGGCTGATGACCCTACCTGATCGAGGCAGTTGCTGCGTAGATACCTCAGCGCTTGCTGGATGCTCTGTGGCAGGGGCTGCCCAGTTCTCTGGACGTGAACGATGAGGGGAACGCCAAAGACCGCCTTGTCTCGATAATCAGGAACTTTCATCCTCTTCATGAACTTTGGAACTGCCCTAGAATTCACAGAAACCAGGTCATGCACGCCTCGTGGAGCACACTGCGGGGAGAGGCTGTGAAAGCAAGAGGGAAGCCAAGCTTTTGTTGGAACATCTGACAGGCGCCGGGGAATTCAACATTTCTCCCTTGATTATTCACATTACATTGGAAGGACTGTCTGTGCCCTGTGCCTCTAACTGTTAAACAGGGTGATTCACATTAGCAGAATGGATTTATGGCCCTGCTTCTAAGTGCTTGACATTCCAGTTTAACTGTGACGGACACACTTCTTAAATGATAAACACTTTAAAGTCCCCAATAAGACAAAACAAAACAAAATTAAAAACTACATCAGAAAGAAGAAATTTGGTTGGGGTTGGGGGAGAAAGAAGAGAAGATAAAATATTATGTTAATATCTTCCCTTACTTTTCTAGAACCAGTTGTACTTTTTAAAGAAAATTTTAATGCACAAGCATATGTTGATTTGACCACACAATTTATAACTTACTTATTATATTTTATAAAATATAAACTGCCGATTCTTCTTTGTGCATAATATATAACATATGACAATCAGCAGCACATCTTACGTTTTTCCAAATCCATCAAATTGTCTAAAATCGGTCCACATTCAAGTTCCAACATATGCTTTTGTGAGTTCCTTATTCCAAAGGTTTACTGCATAGTCTTGTTTTTATTAGCCAATGAAATAAGAGCGGAACTGTATTTGAAGAGTTCAGTGCTCTCAGAATGAAGCAATGCTCTAAGCGTGGAGCTCTGCATTGGGCCAGGAGGTACAAGAAACAGATGTTTTCTTTGCAAACTGCCAGAATTACTTTATGGCAAGTTTATTTTTAATGTCTCTGTTCACAACTAATCACTCTTTACTTGGAGCCTGACTGCCTTCCCTGGAAACTGACAGAGAGCTACAAATAAAGTAATGCTTCCTGTAGGCTACATCTCATCCAGGCTTTGGCAGCCCAGGGGTGGACACTGAGGAAGAACTCTGGGCAATTTTTGTTCCAGAAAACTGGCAGTGAAGAAAACAAACAGATTCCTCAGAACTCAGAAAGCAAACACTGAAGTGCTTGCCATCACACACTGAGCCCTGGAATAAATGGTCTGCTCCAAGGCGAATGGGCTACGCACCACGTCCAGCCGTGCTTGTTGGACATGGAGTGTTTCTCCATGATGGCCGTGAGGCGGAGCAGCGAGAAGCGCTGGAGCAGGTTCAGCTGGCCGGCTGTCTGTCCGCTGATGTGGGGTGATGCCGTAGATGGCTGTGGCTGGTGTGAGAGCTGGAAGCTGTTCCACCGGAGTCGCCTTTACCGGAAAGACCGTCAGAGAAGCCGGTCACAAAAGGGATGGGTTTTTCAGAAAACATGGGATATTACCGATTTTTAAGTAGCTAATCAAAATAGTTTCCGAGCCAAGAGAGTTACAGAGCAAATGGAGCAGAAAGACACAAAATGCACAGAACAAACAGAAGAAACTATTTTGGAAGAAGTCATTATCTGTTTCATTGGTGGTGTTAGTTGCTCAGTCGTGTCCAACTCTACGACCCCCATAGACTGTAGCCAGCCAAGCTCCTCTGTCCCTGGGATTCTCCAGGCCAGAATGCTGGAGTGGGTTGCCATTCCCTTCTCTAGGGAATCTTCCCGACCCAGGGATCGAACCCAGGTCTCCTGCATTGCTGGAAGATTCTTTACTGTAGGTGCCACCATTAGGAGGCTTAAATAAGTGATATAATAAATGTTATATGTTAGTTTATTCCTAAATCCATTCCCACAGTGTTGAAAGCACCTGAGACTGTGTGTGTAAGAAAGAGAGAGACGTTCAGACAGACAGAGGCAGAGATAGAGATCACACACATTTGGGAGCTGTAGAGTACAGTCACACTCCCGTCCTGACTCCACACTCTGACTTGTGACAGGTGCAGATGAAGCTCTCCTGACGTGACTGTACAGCAGTGAGCCCGAGAGACATCACTGCCTTGGGAGAGACCCAGCAACACGTACAGTAGGGCTGTTCCTACTGGTTACCCCCTTCCAGGCCATTTATCTAAGGTGCTTGTGAAGTGATCATAGTAAAACAGCTTTTATGTGCTTTGTATTCTGCATTTTAAAGTCAAAATAAACATATGAAGTACTGCATACACCTTAGATCTCAGAAATTTCTCATAGAACTTTTTAAAAATTTAAGATTTGGCAAAAGAGATGCTTGGCAAGGTCATGGGAAGAGCCTGTGCACGGGCAGTGGGCCTGGTTATCAGTGCTTTGCACATAAGAAGCTCAATTTTTTTTTTTTTTTTTTGCATAAAACCAAGATTGAAACAAATGTGAGTTAACATGGATTCAATCTGCACAAAAGACATACTACTGTTCAAATAATTCCCAACCACGTACATCGCTTAGACCAGTGTTAAATATTTAGAAGGTACTCTATAAATGTTTGTTAAACAGACCATAATTATTATGAAATGGATTTAAACCTCATTTCACAGAGCCATGCCACCAACCTGTTTGGCCTGGTCAGAGAGGCCCCTACTCCTGAGTCCCTCCTTTCTCTGACCCCAGTGGCCTCTGACTCAGTAAGAGATGCTCCATCTCTTTCCATGTCACTGGGTGTGGTCCGACCTTCAGAGACAGAGTTGCCTTCGAAATCCAAGGTGATCTGATTGGGAGAGGGGAAAGGGGAGAAGCCAGCCTCTCCGGAGCTGTGTGTCTGTGGTTCGGGTAACACGTTTCTGGACCAGTCATCCACCACCTCCTGGAGCCCGTTGACGTGATGGAGGATGTCATCCAGGTGAGGGAAGAGGTCATCCTTTTCCAAGTCCAGAAGGTCCCCGGTGCTGGCATACAGGTGGGAGCCGGGGACGTTGTCGTAGATGCTGACCCTACTCGCCCTGTGGCAGGACCCCACGAGCCTGGGCTCCCTGGCCCCCGGGCCGGGCTGTCTGCCCAGGGAGATACTCCCGGTCCTCCAGCTCGCCCCGTGGCTGTTGTCTGTTGGTGAGAGGCTTTCGATAGAGAGCGCCTTGGGGAAGGTCCCTGGCTTGTGGTCCTTGGGGACGTGCACCACCAAGTTCTCTTGCGAGTGAAACTCGTGCGCGTGGTGCTTTCGGTCTCCCGCGTCCTGCAGCGCTGTCCCGGCCAGCACGTCCAGGTCTTCTAGGTACATGCCCCCGCGCTTGTGGGCCTCCTGGCACTTCCGCTCCTTCAGGCCGGGCGTGCTCCCCCCGCTGCTGCTGTTCTCCGAGGGGCTGCTCTCAGCGCCCCACTTGGTGGCGCCAGGAAGCCCGGCACTGCCGGTGGCGGGGGGCGAGTTCTGGAGGTGTCCGTTTGGGATCTGGACGCACTGCATGGCCCTGAAGGACTCGGGCTCCTGCTGCAGCACGGGCCCGCTGATCACCAGGCCCCCGGGCCGCCCCTTGTGCCTTCCCTGCGCGCCTTTCCCTCGCAGCGTTTCCATGCGTTTCAGGAACGACTTGGCTCTGGCCCGGCTGGGCTTCTCATTCTTTGGGTGCAAAGGGTGCTGGAGCCCGTCTTTGGAGGACGGCAGGAGGCTGTTGCCCACCAGCGCGGCGTCCAGCATGACCGGGCCGTCAGCGCAGTACTGCCCGGGGCCCTCGAAGGCCTCCCGGCCGACGCCGTGACCACCAGGCTGGCTGCGGCCGTCGCTCCCACCGCTGCTTTCACTGTGAATGGAGCAGACCTCGGGCTCGCTCAGATCCGTGAGGACGCTTTCACTGCTGGTCGTGTTTTTCATCCTAATGTCTCCCGACGACCCATTTCTGTCTCCTCCAGGAAACAGTGTGTGGAGGTCGTCCACGCGAGACCACCGGCGGCTGGTTCTTTGGAAAGTCCATTTGTTGCTGATGCAGAGATCTTCCTCATCAGAGTCGTCACCCTGGAAAACAGCAGCAGGATGCTAATAATGTACGGGTGGCGGGGGTGGAGAGGGCAGTCTGGGGAGCGTGGGCATGGTACCCCTGCCTCCTCCTTCCCTCCCTCCATGGGTGGACCCTTTTGCTGGTTCCTCCACCATCTTTATTGTCCTGGATGACCTCTTCCTTCCCAGAAGCTGGAAGATCCCTTTCCAACCCGTCCAGCTCTCTTCCCTTCAGTTTTCCTTCCTTCCTTCCTCTCTAAGAAGCTTCGTGGACCAATTGCTATTTCCTTCTCCAGAGGATCTTCCCGACCCAGGGATCGAACCCAGGTCTCCTGCATTGTAGGCAGACGCTTTACCGTCTGAGCCACCAGGGAAGCCTAATCATCTGGCTAGACAGGCTAAATATAAAACACCTGCAGTTCTCCCTTTTTGAGTAGAAACTTAATCTTGCCATAGAAGGCACTCACTTCTTTCCCTAAATCTCTTTACGGAGCCCTAGGACCATATTTCTAGCTTTCCTCTTCTGAGCCTCAGAGTCACTAGATCTCAAGCCAATACTCCTTAGTCTCCCAGACTTGATTCTTAGCATATGTTCCCATGTAAGTTAACAGCCAAATTATCTCCAAATTCCTGCAAGTGGAAATTTGGGAGCCATTCTAGAGATTCCTGGTGGAGGAAGGTCCCATCTCAGCCAGCACCACCAGGCCAGCCTTCTTGTTTTTAATTAGCCCTGGATCCGAGTGCCTTCCTGGAACACGGGTATCTGGGTGCTATGGCCCCACCATTTTCCCCTGTCATACACCTCACACATTTCTCTTACGTCTGGGTTCTGCCTGAATTTGTAGCCCCTGAGATAGGAGAGTCTGGATTCCCTGAATCCAGAGATGGCTTTGTTTATCTTTGCAAATCCCTGGGCCTGGCCCAGCACAGATGTATAACTAATTTCCTTTCCAGATGAACTGGATCATCCATTCCTTCCTTCTCTTCATTATGTGCATTACCAAGATCCGACTCTGAAATGGTTCTCAAATCTGCTCCCTCGTTCATATCTTCACTCTCATTCCCCAGTGTGGGCCCTTGGCACCTCTGGCTGGGTTATTACAGTGAAAACCGGGCCAACATCCTCTCCATCTAAACGGCTTTCCACAGTGTAATCCAAGTATGATCACAGGGTTTCCCGGTTTAGACACTTTCTGTTCCCCTTAGCTCTCCGAAGTCTGGGTATGGCATTTTCAACCTGACTTTCAACCTGAAGCTCTTTCGACCTAACTCCAGTGTGCTTTTCTTATGTTAGCGGTTCCTCCCCATCTTCTGCATTCTGCTCCCTGACCTGCAACTAGGCCCAACACCCAGCTCTGCGACAGGATCAAGAGCCTAAAGGGTTTATATTGTCCCCTGTCCTTCCCTGATCCCTGACCATTCTTGGGTACTCAGCTTCATGGGTCTCTTTGAAGCCTTCCTGACAGCCCCAAGGCAGTGACTATGCTTCCACTGTGCTCCTGTAGCATTCGGTTTAGATCTTTATAACATTTGTTATAATGCTATCTTAATCTCATGTCCCAAGCACCTACTCTCAACTGTTACAGATAAACTGAGCAGGACCAGGGCCTGCTTTTCTGTGTTGTATTCATATTTATATCCTCCCCAATGCCGAGCAGAGAGTAACTGCTCTCTTTCTCTCTATGTGTGTGTATGTATATATATATTAATTGGACTAAGTGTTATTTCACTTTACTTTGGCATCCGGTTCCAAGCCCTGGTTGCCAGTGCAAGCAGTACCAGTTAGACTTAGGTGACTGTCTGAAAGTTGCTTACTCTCTCCGAAGTGCATTTCTACCATTTATAAAATGGGACTGAAAATTGGTTCTGCATCATAGGTTTGCTTCGGGGATTACATGAAATAATGCACTGACCAATCCTTCACTGAGGAGTATTTTGCTTATTGGTTATTTTCTCGTGTTTGTTCAGTTGCGTCTGTGCTTCCTGTGCGTGTAAGATAGACGGCTTATCCATCTTTCTATATATCTGGCATCCACCTTAACTCCTCTGGACATCGCAATTATTAACTTCAAGGAAAAGTAAACAGATGCTCAGTCAGTGAATGTGGGATTCTTCCATTCTTATTCCCTGAAAATCTAGGTTCACAGGGATTAGACTAAATGACAAATTTGAACTTTCAAGTATAAGGTAGAAGAAAGTAGAAAACCATGGCAATCACAGAGAATTTCATAGCTGTGGCAGCATGGTGGGAAATTAGCTTTGAGTTTTAAAAAAGTTGCATAAAACTTTAGCGAAAGAGCTTAAAAAGTTGCCCAAATGGAAAAAGGGCAAGACTCTAGGATGAAGACTCAAAAATATCCTTTCTTCATAGTATTTTCTACCTCTTCTTTCCCTGTGATGGATACAATAAACCCTGACATCTGAGGGCCATTTAAATATCAGGTCCTGTGACAGTTTGAAGGTTGAGTTTATTGGATTTTCATGTCGTATTTCAGGAAGCTAGGAGAAGTTGATATTAAGTAAACATTCTGAAAAAAACCTTTTAGCAAATAGTTTCTGAGAAGGCAAAAGAAGGATATGCTTTTAAAGAAAATACAGATATTTTAAAATAGAAACTACAACATTTAGTGTTGGCTCCAATGAGCTCTCTAAAGCAATCCCAAACTTGGTTACTGATGCTAGCAAACCACATACTAGTTGGAGAAGGACTTCTTTATGTTGGTTTAGAAAAGATGCCAAGCCGGGCACTGCGGGCTAGGGATGGAAAGCCCACTCCTGTCTGCTGGGCTCTAAGACCTTATTATACTGGCTCTGGGCAAAAAGAGATATTTACAACCCAACCAAGGCATGTGAAAAAGTGGTAAACTCCTAGGGAAAAAGGCAAACAGTTCAGGGAAATTTTGCAGTATTTAGATGGTTTGAACCAAAACAAACAAACAAAAATCAAAGCAATAAAAAACAAAAATAAAACAGAGAAAAAAGGAAAAGATATCTATCTTCTTTAGTATGCAATTATCAGAGTACATCCAGAGGGTACTGACATGATTCTGTGTCTGTTTTTTCCCACTGGTGCAGGATCTTTGAAACTGATAGTGACATACAACTAGAAATATATTGTTTAGTTATAAATGGATACTAGAGATGCAAGGTAAAACACCATAAATATAATGAACACTGTGTATGTTGTATATGAAAGTTGTTAACTGAGTAAGTCCTAAGAGTTCTTATCACAAAGAAAAACATTTTTTTTTCTTCTATTCTTTAGCATTGTATCTCTGGGATGATGGATATTCACTAAACCTACTGTGGTAGTCATGATGTATGTCAGTCAAATCATGCTGCACACTTTAAACTGATACAGTGCTATATGTCAATTATACCTCAATAAAACTGAAGAAGGAAAAAAGGAAGTAATACAGCCCTGATAATAGTATATGGAACATACTAAGTGCTCAAAACATGCTAGCTATTCATTAAAAAAAAAAATTCCAGCACAACTCAAGGCACATATACAAATTACACTAAAGCTAAATAAATAAATACATAAATTTATGCTGTCACAGTTATCTTTATCCTCTGATTTTTTATATTCTAGTTTAGTCCATTTCATTTTTTTTTTAAATGTTGTTTGCAACCCACTAGATTCACCTGATAACCTACCAATGGGCCTTGATTCACAGCATGAAAAACACCACAGTTTTAGTTTTTTATACACTCATGGCCCAGCAGATGGTTAGGGACATAGCAGACTCTCCAATAATAAATGTAAGGTGTACTCTTTAGGAGATGATCAGATTTCATCTTTTTTTTTTTTTTTTCTTTTTTTGAGGCTAAACACAAATAGTTTGTGATTATTTAGAAATGCAAAATGGAAACCTCTAGGAGTCAGATGTTTTTATGAGAAAAAGACACACCAAACTAACTTTATTCTCTTATCTCAACCATTTAGTAAACCAGGGAAATACTAGGGACACGGTGTGTCTGGATTTCAGCCAGGAACTGACAAAAGGCCAAGACACTGAACTGCTGGAGGCTACAGAGCGTTTTGTGAGTAGCTGGTTGAGTACCTCCACCAGAGAGGGTGATGGAAAGACTGAAAGCGAATGATGCAGGATGCCTTCAGGCCGTGTCCATTTTAAGAATAAGTTGAATGACTCAGAAGGATTCATGTGTTTAAACTGTGAAGATGGTACAGATTATTCGCTAGGTGATCTTTTTTGTTGTTGTTTATTTATTTTTAATTGGAGGACGACTGCTTTACAATGTTGTGTTAGTTTCTGCTGGGCAGTGAAGTGAATCAGCTGTAAGTATAAGTGTGTCTTCTCACTTCTGGACCTCCCTTCCACCCCGCCCCCATCCCATCCATTCAGGTCTCACTAAGTGATCTTAAGCAAGGCACTCACTCTGAGGCTCAATTTTCTCAGCTGTAAAATGGAAATGATAACAACGCACATCTGGCATGGTTTGCCAATAGAATCAAATGAGATTATATGTGAAAATGCCAGATAAATCTTAAAGTGCAAGATGAAACTAATTATTGTTCTTAGAGAATACTGATTTGAGATGCGTAACGATCTGAACAGAATTGAAGGATGGCCTGTTAATAAGATGAAATTTCATGAAGTTAAACACGAAGAACTTAACTTCACAAATCTATTATAGAATGTGTGGGATGAAACAGTCTTCGTTCCTATCAACAGTCTTGAGAGTTGTAGCAGATTTAGGCTTAATATGAGTTAACCATGTAATGTGGTAACCAAACCAAGACATCCACCTTAGGATATCTTACCAAAAGCATGGATCTCAACATTTGGGAGGTGCAGCCCCATTGTATTCTGCATTGGTAACATATATTAGGAACAATGGGCCACAGCTTAAAGTGCACAGGGAATGGGATATATTTCCAGAGCAGAGTAATCAGGTTGGCCAGTGATCTAGACATCACAACCTTCTATGAAGGATGATTGAAAGGACTAATGGTTTGGTTTAGGAAAAAGGAACTCGAGAACAGTACAACTCAAAGTGTGGCCAAGGGGCTGACAGTCCCCTAAGCAGTCTTCAGAGAGGTGAGTTCAGACACTGAGAGTAAGTATTAAAACCATTTGTCACCATTTGGCATGGCTGTGTGATCCAAGTTCATGATCACTGGACTTATCTTACTAAATGGGGCTGAGACCAGCTTGTGTGTTGGGCTCACAAGGTCCATGTTACATGTGACATTTCAAGATCAGTTTATCTAGCATAACCCAAAGTGTATAATGTACAGGATCCATTGTTTTACAGAAAGACTATTGTAGAAACTAGCTAGTGACGTGGATTAAAGATGAATTTTGACAATATAGCATCACTTACTTCATTTTGGTAAAAGTAAAAAAGAATAGCCAAAGCTTTTAAAAATTACTTTAAAAACCTCTTTATTTTTATTTTTTTAATGTGTATCATTTTTAAAGTCATTATTGAATTTGTTGCAATATTGTTTTTGTTTTATGTTTTGGTTTTTTGGGCTGCAAAGCATGTGGGATCTTAGCTTCCTGACCAGGGATTGAGCCTGCACCCCCCAATTTGGAAGGCAGAGTCTTAACCACTGGACCGTCAGGTAAGCCCCACTCAACATATCCTGTGAGACTGGCTTCTTTATGATGGTTAATATTAAAACAAAGAAGCATATGAGATACACATTTTCCCCTGTGAGTGGTTTCTGTCAATCAAACCTAAATTTGAAAGCAAACAGAAAACTCACCATGGGGAATACTCATAGTCATAGTGTTTGATTGAAATGTGTGTATAGACATTTAATATGGGGAATTGGTATTTCAAAGTAAACTTTTTGTTTAGTTCTGACAGCTGAACAACAGAAAAAAAGTTGCAAATGCAATCATGATTCTGCATATTAATTGCCTAAGTATACACTTTTAGTAAAAATATGAACAATTTTTGTAATTCTTTTCTGTTTCCTGTTATATTTGTTCCAGTTATATTTATTGGAATGCAATTTTGTATCTGCACAGTCTTTTAAAACATTTAGTCTTGTATTTTCTCTAGTACAATTCTTAGAGATTATCTAATGATTGTATCATTCATATTTCTAATATTATTTATGTTTCTAATAATTGTTTTGTAATGAATTTTACAGAAGTATCTTGGTCAGTGGCAGGCTGGGAAGTTTTTAAAAAATCAATCATTCTCTCTAGACAGTTTAAGAAACTTTGTTCTAGATTGAATAGAGGTCAGAAAACTTTCTGTAAAGGGCCAGATAGTAAATATTAGAACATTACAACTAATCAACTCTGCCTTTGCAGCCAAAAGGATGGGTGTGGCTTTATTCCAGTACAACTTTCTTTACCACAGCAGGAGCAGTAGCTTGCTGAGCTCTCATCTAGACAAAGAAGAAATCCATATTCTGTGCCTCTCCAGAGAGAAGAGTTGGAATCAGACGGGCACATTTACATCAAGTCAACTTTTAGCTTATTATATGAAAGACTTCCAGTAGTTAGGAGAAAATAAATTGCCTTGCATTTTAATGAACTCAAGTCTAGATATTTATAAACAGAGGCTGAGTGAATTGTTGGATGCTCTGAAAGTAAATCCTGTCCTGGATAGGAGGTTGGAAAAGATGAGTGAAGCGCTCTTCTCACTCAAAGATCCAGGTTCGAGGATATTCACACTTAACACTCTTCAATGTAAGATGTACTACTTTTTAGCCGAGGGAATGATGGAATGAAAAGTAACTTCTCTCATTTGCTCTGCTGTTTGGAGCTGTCTGGTGGTGTCTTATTTGACGGGACATTCGAGGTTATGAAAGGCAATGGGGGGGAGGGTGCAGGCGGAGGCTCAGACCGGGCCCCCTCACAACAGCTGCAGCTCCTTTGAAATGCCCACGGCATCGAGGCCAGGAGGTGCTGGCTGCAACGTGGCGATTAGTCATGGTTTCTGTGTTGCTTTCCACCCTGGGGTCATGATTTCAGAGAGCTTTATTAAAACCGTGACTTTAACCAGGACCTTCTTTGGAAGCTGCTCGTCCTGCCTCAGGAAATCTTGGGTAGGAGTCCTGTGTGTGTACACATCTCTCTCTTTCTTCATTTAACAGAGATCCTTATTGGAGTCTTTAGTCTCTGACTTTAACTTTGAATAGAACCCACATCACATTAACACTGACTGTAATGAGGGGATTTCAGTGTTGTCATAAAGCAAGTGTGAATTCTGTAGGACATAATGAAGGAACAGTTTTCTGAGAAAGAGTAGCTTTGCATGTGCCTTGGCGTTTTTAATTTAGAGGAAACTTCAAACTTCTTTTGGCTTTTTCTAAAAAAGTGAGAAGTCATAGCTGAAATTAATATATGCTTCAGAGACAAATGCCAAAAACAGACACCGCAAAGGGAAGGATTTTGTCTTTTTTAAACAAAATCTGACCATCTCTTTACACTGGAAACAGGAGCCCATATGAGCCCACAGATGTAAGAGTTGGCTACTCCACAAGTACATGGAAATTTAGATGTGTATCTTCCATTAAAGTTGACTGGAGCTGGGTGGCTGAGCCATCCTGTTCAGAAGCACGGCCCTGCCACTTGCCGCATTGCAAGGGGAGGAGCCTGAGGCCAGTGGTGGGCAACGGCTGGGTCCTCAGGCTCTCAGAAATGCGGGGGTTTAGTAAGTCTTTCAGTGAGATGCATGGCCAAGATTGAGGACACTCTACCTGCTTCTCATGGGGAAAGTAATCTTGAATCTTTAGAGGACTGCTTTTCTTTTCTGCAAAGTGTAAGGTGCGATTTCAGTTGTCCTGGAGCTTTACGAGTGAGTGGTATTTGATGTACAAGGAAAGTGCCTGCCTAACTAAGTATGAATGAGGCTTCACCATTGTCATCTATTTCTGGATTTTGTTTTGTTTTTTTCCCCCGTCTTGGGTCAACCCACCAAACTCTTCAGAATTAAACAAAATCAGGTGAGAACCAAATTCAAAGCAGAGCAATGAAACTCATGACTCTTTTACCACAAGAGATCCAAAGGTAAATTTCCACGAAGACATTACATAAATTGTGGACTTGAGTACAAAAAGCAAGAAATATCCCTCTTCTAAAACAACAATAAAAATACCTAATTGTATATATTGCTGAGGAAGCCCTTCCGGGTCTCAGGCAGAGGGCCAGAAGCTCATGACAATACATTTCTGAATCTCTCTCAAGGGCCAGGAGGGGCAGAACAGCTCGGTTCAGATCCTGCCTGTGCCGTTTCTGAGTGGCTCTGGGCTTCCCTGTCCTTCGATCTCTGCATCTGTGACGTGGGGTTAATGATGAGCAGTGACCTGGCGTGGAGCGGGCACTGTGGGCACCTTCTCATCACACCACAGAGTGCTAAGAAGCACACACAGCCTTCCTGAGGCCCTGGAGGGAGAAGCATGACCGCATTCCCGGTGGTGAAGCCATTTGGGGATGACATTCTGGGGAATTAAACACGTCTGGGCCTCTGCAGATTGAAGGTGAGCATTATATTTCTGTTTCTTGGATTGATTAAAATAGGGACAAGCCCAGAGGAAATGCTACTGTCTTTTTTTTTTTTTTCCTGCCAAACTAATTCCACAGTTAGTTAAAGCTCTTGTGGTGTTTGGTTCTCAAGTTTCACTTTCTACCTCTGATCATTTAGCCTAGTCCTAGTCTGTATTTAGTTGTTTTTTTTTTTTTTCCAGTAAAATAAAGGATTGGCAGAAGCTCCAATACTCTGGCCACCTGATGTGAGAGCCAACTCATTGGAAAAGACCCTGATGCTGGGAAAGACTGAAGGCAAAAGGAGAAGGGGGTGACAGAGGTTGAGTTGATTGGATGGTATCACTGACTCAGTGGACGTGAGTTTGAGCAAACTCTGGGAGATGGTGAAGGACACGGAAGCTGGTGTGCTGCAGTCCATGGTGCTATGGAGAGTTGGACACAACTGAGAGACTGAACAATGACAAAGGGCTGGTCTGTGACTTGTGTAAGGAGCAGATCGTAGGGACATGTGCCACCACCAGGGTCTCCTATGTAGCTGCTTAGACCACAGCCACCAATATGCATCACGGCTAAGATTCACGAGTGGGTGGAGATCACTCACTGGATTTATTTATTTCAAAATTCAGGCCACGAGTCCCTGTGTTACAGTGTGGAAAGCCCTGTTTTATTCAAGTGCCTGCATCTGTGGGGCCCACAGCTAAGTAGGGGCTGTAAGGGTATATGCCACCATAGCCAACGTAAGGCATAAATTAAGAATGTCAGAATACCGAAGGGACCAATTTACAGAGGAGCTTCTGTGAAGGTAACATGGCCTAATGCATGTTATTCAAGCCTGTCCCACATGTGGGTTTTGAAATGCTGGTGATAAGGGAAGAATTCAATCACACCACTTGGTTGAAAACAAATCGTGTCGTTAGTCTTCGGCATTTGTGTTTGTGATACATAGCAGCTAAGGATCTGCACTGGCAGCCGGACAGACCAGCCACACAGGCGTGGCTGCGCTTGGTTTAATAAGAACCATGTGTTACAACCAAAACAACATCTGACCTTCCTGCTTCAAACAGTGTGTGTACTTCTCAAGGGCTCTATTCAGCCAGACAGCTGTTGGGACATTTATTCCCACATTTTTCATTTTTCTTTGACCCGGACAAATTGCCCGTGTTTTAATATATTCTCTGGATATTGTTTTTCACCATTTTACCTCCTTAGCTTGAATCTTTGGTTCCTAGCTCAAACCCCAAATTGTTTTGAAGGTGAGGTCAACCAAAATTCATTTGCGCTTTTTTTGGGTGCTATTTTAGAGCAGAAATTCAGGCTAAAGTTATTTTTAAAGATTTGGTTACTCGGGAGTGACTTAAAATCCATGGGCTGTAATGACTTCTCTGTGTAGACCAGAATAAAGAACACTTTCTTACAACTCAGGGATGTTTTCTCTGCTTCTTCAAAATATAGTGCGGCTTGACTTGTTACATACTGAAGATGTGAAATGAAAAAAGTAGCTAACGATGTTAATTCTGAGTTTCCTAAAAGGATCAATTCAGTGAGAAAGAGAGGTCTTTCAGCACAGTGGTTATGAGCCTCAGTTTTGGAGTCAGACACACCTGAAGTTGAAACCCTGCTCCTCCACCAGCTAATAGATCACAGGCAAGGGACTTAGCCAGTTCAGGTTTTATTTCCCTTCTCTAGAAAACAGAGACCCTCTGCCACAATGCATGAAATGCCATAACATAGCTTGTGGAAAACAGTTAAGTCCTCAATAAAGTATAGCTTTGTTTCAGAACTGAAATCGCCAGCCTTGCTCCTACAGAGGGAAAAATGCCTGCAAAGTCCTATAAGAGAGAGGAAGTGTAGTGATTCGGGAAACTGAAGGACGCTCCCTGTGACTAGAGAAAAGGGCAACGGGTGAGAATGGAGAGATGGGGTGAGTTCTGAATCCTGTTGTTACCCTCTCCCTCCACCTGCTCAACCACGATGACATGAACCAGCCTGACAATGATCACATCCTGAACTGCACTTGAAATAAAATGCCATAGGAAAGAATGAAGCAGAAGACACCGGGCATAGCCCACCCCATAGATTCTGTTTTGCATTCTCTTAATCTACAAATCACCGGAGAACTTGAGTCTAATATAGAGTGGATATTTACAGCTAAACAAACTTCTGAAAGATTATCATAAACAAGGCATTTTACGTTTGTATGCAAACCCTCTGATCAAAACTAAAGCAAAGTGAAACAGATGTTAGCCTAGGTTCCTGTCGGGCTGAATCATGATGCTTATGATAAGACGAGATTTTTGGAGAATAAACACATATTACGGTCAGTCATTTCAGAATTTCGCTTAGGTTTGTGTTGTTTTTAATTTGTGAACGCAGCTCGTCCTGCTGGTACAGCCATGGTCTTAGTAAGGTATAGTAAATTGCACCTACCTTTTTCCTTTGGAAGTTCACATCAAGTTTCATTGAGGCACACTTGTTCAATGTATTTAGTCGTCTAAAAGGAAAGAAAAATGTGATCATTGCTATCACTAATGAACCTAAATCTTTCCAGTTTGATGATTCTCATTGGTTGCCAGTGAAGCTGAAAGTGCAGAAACAACCAACTACATCCCAAGAAAGGACTCTACCAAGAGATGGTACATGATAAAGTGTTCCCTTTTGTTCTCCAGACCTGAGAGGACCTTCCATGAAGCTTACCAAACCCTGCTGCTTCCCTTTCCATCATTCTTGGAACCCATGGGAAGTAATTTTAAGCCATATTTTCACCAGCCCCTCATTTCATCTGCCACTTTGACCTCTCCAGTCTATCCTGCTAGTCCCCAAATTTGGATCAACTCAACCATCTCTCTTCTCTCTTGCTCTTGTGTATAAATGGGAAAAGAACTCACATTATAGTGCTGAATTATATATGCCATGAACTGAATTGTGTCCTCCCCAAACTCACAGTTTGAAGCCCTAAACCCCAATGTGATTGTATTTGGAATATGAAATGATTAAGGTTAAATGAAGTCATAAGGTAGAGCCTTAATCCAATAGAATTAATGTCTTTAAAGGAAGAGACTGATTCAATGGACATGAACTTGGGCAAACTCCAGGAGATGGTGAGGGACAGGGAAGCCTGGCATGCTTCAGTCCATGGGGTTGCCAAAAGTCAGACACATCTTGGTGACTGAACAAAGGATGAGACACCAGAGCACTCCCTCCCTCTCTCTCAATCAGCCATGGGAGGACACAGCAAGAAGGTGGCTGTCTGCAAGCTAGGAAGAGTTCTCACCAGAAACCAAACCTCACTGGCACCTTGATCTTGGACTTCCCAGCCTCCAGAACTGTGAGAAAATAAACTTCTGTTGTTTAAGGCACCCAGTCTGTGGTATTTTGTTTTAGCAGTCTGTGATGACTAGTACATAGCAATACTTACATTTTGAAATTCTCCCTCAGCTGGGCTCCTCAAATTGCTACCCAGCATTTATTTCATTTTTTTTCTCTCTGTAGGCATTCATTCTCATATCATGAAAAATATCACAATTCCTCAACAGACCATTGCCAGTGAGAAAATACAGCTTAAGTCATTAATTACTTTAACAGTTCTTTCCTTCATCATAAGAAATGTTCATATTCTTTTTAAAAAATATTTTTCTTTATTTATTTGACTGTATGGCATGCAAACTCTGAGTCGTAGCATGAGGGATCTAGTTCCCTGACTAAGGATTGAACCCAGGTTCCCAGCATTGGGAGCATGGACTCTTAGGCACTGTACCACCAGGGAAGCGCAAGATGTTCAGATTCTTTTTCAAAGCTAACCCTTTATCCTGTGTTTGACTGTAACATCCACCACATCATGTGGGTTCTTTTTACTCTGCATAGGAATAAAGAGATATCAGCTCTTAAAATAAACTAGATTCTGATGATGGTTATCTTCTTTCTCTAGCCTGGACACCCTACCTGAGCTCCAGAGCTACATTTTCAGCTACTCACTAGTCTCATTCATCTGTGGGGTCCTCCTGGCCCTTCAAACTCACCTATGAAAACTGAACTCACTGTATTCTCTTCAAAACCTGATTTTCCTGTTTAAAGTCTTGTCTTGATTAACAACATCACCAGTAAGTCAAGTCACCCAAGCTAGAAAACAGAGTCATCTACCTGTTAATTAGAGCTCCATGATGTCTTTGAATTTTGCCTCTTCTGGGTCGTAGTCAGTCTCGTCTCATCTTTTACTTAGAGTCAGGAGACAGACAGCCTGTTAAATTGGTTTCACTAATGCTTCACATTGAAACTAGTTCTTTTGTCAGCTTCTTATCGTGATATTTACTTAAAATATTTAATAACTATCCTCATTTTCAGCCATCTCCAGTTTCCCCACTTAGTAGACATACATTAGTGTCAACTACGACGGGCAGTTATGGACTAGAAGCTGGTCACCTAGTCTGAAGCTATCTTCTGCAAGTCCTTTGCTCCTGTAGCTGATAGCCAGTTCCAAATGTGTTAAGGTCTCTACCTAAGAACTAAAAGTGTTATCTGAGGTGCATTATGTACAGTTGATCTTTGAACAACATAGGTTTGAACAGTGTGGGTTCACTCAACACAATTTTTTCCAATAAATGTACTGGAAATGTACTTTGATGGTCCAAAGTCTAAGACTCCATGCTCCCAATGCAGGGGGCCAGGGTTCGATCCCTGGTCAGGGAACGAGATCCCACAAGTCACAACTAAAATCTGGTGGAGCCAAATGAATAAACAAATAGGAAAATTTTTTTAAGATTTGCAATATTTTGAAAAAAGCTTGCAGATGAACCAACACAATACTGAAGTAGAACAATGTTGGAGAATTGACACTACCCAACTTTTAGACTCACCATAAAGCTATAGTAATCAAGACAGTATGATAGTGGTGAAAGAAGAGACAAATCATCAGTGGAATAGAATAAAGAGCCCAGAAATAGACCCACACAAATAGAGCTAAGCAATCTTTGACAAAGGAGTAAAGGCAACACAGTGGAGAAGAGATAGGTGTTCATCAAACAACGTTGAAAAAACTGTACATCCACATGCAAAAAAAAGTCAGTCTAGACACAGATCTTATACGCATCACGTAAATTAACTCAAAATGGATCACGGAGTAAATGTAAGCACAAAACTGTAACACTCCCAGAAGATAACATAGGAGAATATCTAACTGACCTTAGGTTTAGTGATGACTTTCTAGATACAACATCAAAGGCATAATCTATGAAATAAATACTTGACAAATTGGATTTCATTAAATTAAAAACTTCTGCTCTGTGAAAGACACTGTCCAGTGTATGAAAGGGTATGACATAGGCGTGGAGAAAATATTCATAAAAATAACATCTGATAAAGGACTGTTATCTAAAAAACACACAAAACAACTCTTAAAATCAAAATAATAAAACAATCCAATTAAAAAAAAAAAAGACAAAAATCAGGATACCTCACCAAAACAAGATACACTAGTTGCAAATAAGCGTATGAAAAATGCTCCACATCATATATCATTACAAACTTGCAAATTAAAACAACCGTGAGATACCATAGCATGCTTATTAGAACGACAACACTCTAAAACACTGTATTACCAAGCGCAGGCCAGGATGAGGAACGGCAGGAACTCTCACTCACTGCTGGTGGGAGTGCAAAACGGTGCAGCCCCTTTGGAAGACAGTTTGGCAGTTTCTTATAAAACTAAACACCTTCTTACTATACATTCCAGTAGCTGCACTCCTAGCTATTTACTCAAAGAGTTGAAAACTTAGTGCACGCAAAAACTTGCACAGGAATTATTTTTTAATCCATAAAGATAAATATTGTATTTCTGAAGGACATATATACTTAAAATATAAACCATTGTGACCCAACTTTTGCAGCCAACATGCCCACAGTAGCAGTGGGTGTGAGGTGCTACTGCACAGGGATGTTTAGAGCAGCTTTATTCATAATTGCCAAGACTTGGAAGTGACCAAGAGGTTCTGCAGTAGGTAAACAGATAAACTGTGGTACATCCAGACAATGGAATGTTATTCAGTCCTAAAGAAGTGAGCCATCAACCCATAAAGAGACAGGGAGGAACTTTAAATGCATATTACTAAATGGAAGAAGCCAATCTGAAAGGCTACATGCTATGTGATTCCAACTAGATGGGATTCTGAAAGAGGCAAAACAGTAAAAAGATCAGTCAGTATAGGGACAGTAAAAAGATCAGTGGTTACTACTGGTTAGGAGGGAGAGAGGAATCCCAGGATGGACAGAAAGGGTAGAGGATTGTTAGAACAGTGAAATATTCTGTATGATACTATAATGGTGGATACATGACACTACACATTTGTCAAAACCCATAAAATGTATAAGACTGGGAGTGAAGCCTAATGCAAACTATAGACTTTGGGTGACAAGGATGTGTCAATGCAGGTTCACAGTTGTGAGGTATCACCTGGGTGGGGGATGTTAATGGTGAGAGAGGCTGTGTATATGGGGGTACAAGTGGCAGAAGAGAACTCCCCATACTTTGTGCTTAATTTTGCTGTGTATCTAAAACTGCTCTAAAAATAAAACCTATTATTTAAAAATGTAATCTTTGTTTTATTCATTTAAAAGTCATTTTATTTCTTGGAATTTGAAATTACTGATGTAAAGCGATATGCATTTCTTTTGCTCTGAATCTACTTTCTTATTAGTACTCAATTCTATCTACAAAATTGCTATGATTTAAGACATCTTAGAAATTCTGGATACAATTTCAAATATCATATGCGCAATTATTCAGTTCTTCCTCTCATGACAGATACGTTTTTCCAATCATCATGCCATATACTTTAAATATCTTATAATTTTATTTGTCAGTTATACCTCAATAAAGCTGAAAAAACCCAACTGATTTTTTCAGCTGGGAACAAAAGACAAAGAGGGAAAACACTCTTTATGGTGATCTGAGACTAGGCAGACATTCTCAGCATGGTGTAGCATCAGTCTGTATTTATCTTCTATAATGTAAACAGTGGCTAGACTCTCCAAGAATACAAAATGGATAAAACATACACCCTGGTGAGATGGAGATGCCTCTTTAAGGAGTGGCTGCTTCAGGTAAAAGACCATGTCATGTAACAGAAGGATTCACAGCCCTTTATCAAAACCACCATGAATTCTGCTATGACTATAGCCAGGCTGCATTTAGGACAAATATTAGCATCAGTATTTGTTTCCCTCAGACTTAATGATGGGGCTTCCTAGGTGACTCAGGCGGATTCTTAATTGAGAATCCGCCTGCCAATGCAGGAGACGCGGGTTCCATCCCTGGGTCAGGAAGATCCCCTGGAGGAAGAAATGGCCACCCGCTCCTGTAATCTTGCCTGGGAACTCCCACGGACAGAGGAGCCTGGAAGGCTATAGTCCCTGAGGTCGCAAAGAACTGGACAGACTGAGCAACTAAACAACAAACAACAAAAAGCACTTAATGGTAAGTAACATAAAACCCTTCAGAAAACCTGAGTTGGTCTGTCACTGGTGGCCTGGAAAACTATCCCTGCATGAACAGGAATTATAAAATGTGTTTTCTTTGCTGCATGAACAGTGTGTCTTCCACTGGATTAGAGCCTCTTTTGAGAGGAACCATAATTTATTCTTCTAATCCACCTAAAACCTAGCAGGAAATTTTATACAGGATAGTCTCTGTAGGTTTTTCTTTTAAACTGAACACACTTTGTTTACATTGGTCCAATCAGCGACTGGTTTTAGTCACAATAGACCTTGTATAGTCAGAAGAGCAGAACTATTCCCCACTGAATATGACAGGCTGAGAGCTGCACCTCATTTGCATCTCTAATGCCCAGCACAGGCTCTGGTTCAGAGAGAATCCACTAGGTAAATGTTTGCTAAGGAAATACTAGAACCTGGTAGGCTCTGAGGACCGACTGGCCTGACCTCTTTTATTTTCAAATGAGGAGACTAAGGCTCTGAGAGAAAACACTTGCTCAGGGGAACCATGCATCAGCTAGACAGCTGGACTTGGCCCTGTCCAGAGATTTCTCCACTCCAGCCTCCTCAAGGAGGATCCAGGAGGCCTGGGACATGACAGCCTATGTCCTGGACCTTGCACAGGCTGGTCAATAAATGATAGTTTCCTTCCCCTCACTACATTTTCCATGGAAAGAGGAAACCCATGACGTATATTGAAGCTGTGCAGTTTGTGCTTTGGGCAAACTGGATTTACGTGTTGACATAAGCAAAGCAGTTTGACCCTTTCAGACGGACCGCCCACAATGTCCATGGCTACCAGAACCTGTTAATTTCTACTGTTGTCTTCAGAAGGCTTTAGAAGGGTTCATGCATTAGTAAAGGAGAAACAGTCAGAAGTCTCATTTTAAAAGTGAAACTTGAAGTTCTGGAGGGAAAGTCAACAGGAAGAGAAGAAGCTGAGATACGACCATCTGACAGTGGGCACCACGTTCCAGGAACAAGTTGAGGGGCTGAGAATGCAGAGGTGAACCAGATATGGTCCCTGCCCGTGGGGATCTCACAGTCCTGAGTGGGATATAAATATGATGAACAAAAGGAAAAGCAATTAACTCTCAGGACACAGAAAGACAAAGCCTCCCAGAGGAGGCAGTATTTAAGCAAGGCGATGAAGGACGGAGAGAAATTTGCTGCCCAGATGAAAAGGACTACAGGCAAAGCCAGCAGTCATTAACTGGAGCTCTCTAGTCTCGGAAGTGCAAGGATGTGAGCAGGAATCACTGGTGGGATGGGCAGGGGTCAGATCACGAAGAACCAAAATGAAGATGTTAGAGCAATCTGCAGCAAAGGGGAGCTACTGAAGGAGTTAGGAGAGTAATGTAATGCCACTGCATGCCGGAGACAAAACTGGGGGCAGGATGGAGATGGAACTGAAGAAGAACAGATGGAAGACAGTTAACAGTTTAGGTGAGAGATGGCAAAGAGGAGCAGAGGGGAGTGGGAACAGATGAGGACTTGGCCACTGACATAGAAGTGTGGGGGCCGGGGAGAAATAGAGGGTGACTCCTGGGTTTCAGGCTTTTGTCAATGTGCCTGTGTCAGTTAACAGAGAAAACCAAGGAGTAGGGAGGGGCCAGGGACTGGGATTCAGGGAAGAGACATGAGGTCATGTTGGGATGCCTTGTGACATCCAGACCCACTTCGGAATGATCAGCAAGTAGAGGATATACACAGAGGATACATAATCATTAAACCAATCTTCCAGGGAGAATTCAGTGCCCTGGAAACTGCCATGCTAAAGGCCTGAGTGGAGCAGGAAGAGCTGGGCTGGGGGAAGGTGTAGTCAGAGACATGGGAGGTCAACAGAATCAGCTCGAAGTGGTCCTGGAAGCCACAGAAGGAGCATTACACAGAGAAGGGAGCAGTTGGTTCACTGTATCAAATATTTAAGAGTAAGTGATACATAACATAAAATATGCCTCTTGGGTTAGCAGTCATTGCAGGCAGCAGCTTCAGAGAAGCCTGAGTAGAGGGCTGAGCTGTGAGTGATTGCCGTGAAAAAGTGTAGCTCTGGAGGAGAGAGATTTAGGGCATTTGAGGAGAAAATGAATAATTGATTGCCACACAATATCCTCTCACAGGTAGAAGCGTTAAAATAATTTGTGAACTGACAGGTTATTTTCTTCCAGGTTCCAATGCAATTTAACAAACATGTATTGAATTCCTGCCCGGCACATGGCCGCAGAGCACCGGGAGCCCATGACGTACCGAACGAGATGTGGCTCCTAGCAGTGAGCACTGTGCAGCCTGCGGGGCGTCCCTCGCCTCCCCAGCTAAACCCGTGTGACAGTGGGGCCAGCGCGCAGCGAGCTGTGCCCGGGCTGCCCTGGCTGACGGGACACCCGGGAGGGGAAGGAGGGAAAGGCAGGCAGGGTGCCTACCGGGGGCGTGGGGACCAGAGGGAGATGGGGAAGGTGGTCAGGGCCCGGTATGAGCGGTGTCCCACTCGGTCACTGTGACAGAGCCGGGGAGACACAGAGAGGCCCTCTGCACTTGGCACATGTACGGGAGCAGTGGCGCCCTTTCCTTCTCCTCTTAGATGCATATTTTACCTTTAAACCACCAGACTCTAGACGGCTCATGAGGTCTTCCGTGCTGACTTAATGGTCAGTTTCCTGGGCTATTTTTCTAATACTCCTGCCAAAAGCTCAAGAGGAATAACAGGCAGGGGTGCGGGTTCATCTCTGACATGCCATTCTGATTAAAGCTGAAGCCTGAACTTCTCACCCTCCTCGCCAGGGTCAGAGGTGAAAGCTCTCCAGCCCCGTCTGCTGAGGAGTGCCCTGGGCGTGGCCCTCAGAGACAGTCGAGAACAAGTCACCTGGTCCAGGGCTCAGAGGTGAGCGTCCCTGGGAGCAGCGGCTCCTCCTTGCGGGGCCTGGGAAAGGTCCCCTGTCTGTCTGGGGGTTCACAGAACAGACTCTGCAGAGCAGGGTGGAGACCTCTGCCACACACACGTGTCCGGTGTGTTCTCGGCCAGGGCGAGGCTTTTCAAATACCACAGGCCATCCAGCCGGACGGCTTTCTGGTGTCTGAGGGGAAAGAAAGGTGTCACCGGAAGTCACAAAGGGCTGTCATCAGGCCACAGCTGAGCCAGGGGAGGCCATGCCTCCCCCTTGCTGAGCTGTTCACTCTGGCTGTTCTTCTAGCAAGTGGTCCTGGGACAGCAGAAATGCTGGCTCCTCTTCCGGCCCATAACCCCACAAACTGGCCCTGGATATCAGTGGAGGTGTGGGAGAGGGATGGTAAAGCATGGACTGATCTTGCTATATGATGTCGTTCAAGGGGGAGAGGATGTACATGTGGCACTGTATGAGTTGCATAATATATATTTTTAATTGACTTACAGTTGACAGACAACATCAGATAAGTTTAAGGTGTATGACATAATGATTTGATACTTGAAATGATCATCATAATAAGTTTAACGTCCATCATCACACATAGTTACTATCTTTTTGTCCTGTGATGAGAATTCTTAAGACCTACTCTTTCAGCAACTTTCAAATATGCAATACAGTATTGTTAACTATAATCACCATGCTGTACATTACATCCCCAGAAAATAATCTGAAATTAGTAGTAGCCTCTAATGATGAGAGTTTTGGGGAAGAGTGCAAGCTCCCTCCGCAAACTGATCGAGGACATCAGCCACAGTGGCCCACAGGTAAAGAGCTAAAACAAAAGAATAGGGGCCTCACAGGTGGCACTTGTGATAAAGAATCCACCTGCCAATGCAGGAGACACAAGAGACGTGAGTTCCATCCCTGGGTCGGGAAGATCCCCTGGAGGAGGAAATGGCAACTCACTCCAGTATTCTTGTCTGGAAAATTCCATGTACAGAGGAGCCTGGTGGGTGACAGTCCATGGAGTCACAAGCAGTCGGACACGACTGAGCGACGAAGCACACAAAAACAAAAGAACAGGTTTTCTTGGACTTCTTCAGTTTGTGGATTTCAAAGTTTAAATTCACATATGCCTGTACTAGAGAAGTATAGCTTCTTAACTTCCTTAGCTTTTTAGCTTTTCACAAAAATTGCATCTAATCCAGATAAAATTTCTCCTGTGAGAATTAGGCTGGGTTGAAGCAAGGGTCATACCAGAGATTTCTGAGAAAACTGAAAGAAAGCAAAACTAGGGGGGAAGAAACACTCACTCCCAGGTGCCGAGGGGCATCTCTTGGCTCCCCCTCTGCCTGCCCTATAGAAGTGGAGTCCCCCTTGGTCAGCCCCGGTCTTCTCCTCCCTTGACTGTTTCACTCTCAGGACCTCGTACCTTTTGTGCGTGGATGACACTGCATTTCTGTCTCAAGCTGAGGGCCTGTCCAGCTCCAGCCCCACATGCCCGGCTGCACACTCGACGCCTTCACTGGCACCTCCAGGCACCTCAGCTCACCACCCCTTCCCCCACCTCGAACTGGACTCCTCTTGCCTCTCTCCTCGGCTGTCTCCTGACTCAAGGAAAGGCGTCACCACCACACAGCTGCTCAAACCTGGAGGAATCTGGTGCCCCTGAACTCCGAACAACAACAGCAATAATAATAATACCTGTTATTCATAGGTTCTGGTAAGAATAAAATGAAGTCAATGTCAAGAACTTAGTATGCTAGTCAGCACATAGTAAACACTCCCAAAATGATAACCATGGTCATCAATTTTTTATGTGCCAAAGCAAGTCATTTTAAAAAAATATTGCTAATGTTTTTTACATAATGCAATACAAATAGCTAAACACACATATATATAGAGAGAGATAAACTCCTTCTTTAGCCTGCTATTCTACTTTGTAGCTTCTTGGGTATTCTTCCTAAAGTTATTTTGCATAGGTGGTTGGAAAAGTTTATATAAGAGACCATTAAAAAATGTAAAGATCAATTTTTAATATAAATTTATACATGTATATATGAAATCCCTACCTTTGACCTTTCTATATCTGTACTTGTCTTGGCCACCCCCATTCTATATAGACTACCTTGAGGTGAGGTTTGTGATGGAAAGTGGGGGTGGGGATGAAGATGCCTTTTCTGCACATGAATTAGTCAAATAAAAGAAACAAAAGTGAAAGTTCAAAATAACCACATCAAATTTCATGTGTTCTTGACTGAGTAATTCCTACTGGCCTTTTAGGGTCATTTTTCCAGGAAGTTCTCCTGGTCATTTTTCTAAAACGCTCTCCCCCTTAGCTCTCCTGCACCTGTACTTATAGCGATCACACCATTTGTCCACGTGAGTCAGAGTTTACTCAATTCTCCACCTAGGTACTATGGGCATTTGGGGACAGATAATTCCTTGTTGGGGGGCACACTGTGCCTTGTGGGAGGGAGCCGCATGTCTGGCCCCCACCCATTAGATGCCAGTAGTATCACCACAGTTGTGACAAGCAAAAATATTCCCAGGCCTGAAGACAGGATCAAACGCTGCCCCCACCTCGGACTGAGAACCACTTCAGGTGAAAATTCTGTCTTATTTGTCTCCATAGCAAAGTAAGGCCCTCAAGACACAGCCTTGATGAAGTGACCTTAAGGAAGAGATGACACAGTGCCACCACTCTCCACAGTGAATCAGTTCTGAACTCTTCACAAGAGAACAGAGTGTGCTTTAAACTCTTACTCTAATTATTATTATTTTTAAAAGTTGAGGTCCATGATGGCACAAATGCAATCAGAATTTCTAACCTTGGGACTTACGAGTTAAATTCGGAAAAATCACAAGGCAACATAGATGGGGAAGAATTACCTTTAAAGGAAGAAATTAAAAACAAAACAAAAAACACTCCAAATCGTGTTTCACAAAAAGACCTAAGCTTTCTTTGGAAAATGCCAGAAGCAGCCTGTGTGTCTTTGAATCCTAGCACTGCTATTTACGAGCCATAAATGGGCAAGTTATTTCATACCTCCGTGCCTCTGTTTCCTCATTTGTAAGATGGGAATAGATATTACAGTCTATCTTATACGATTATTATGGGAATTTAATGAGTAAATATTTATAAAATGCTTAGAGGAGTGCTTGCCAAGCACTTTGTGGCTTATTTATTTATTTATACTTTGGCTGCTTTGGCTGCTCAGACGCGAGGGCTTCTCTTGAGGAGCTCAGGCTCTACAGTGTGTGGGCCCCATAGTTACAATGCACAGGCTTAGTTGCCCTGAGCTATGTGGGATCTTAGTTCCTTGATATGGAGTGGAACCTATCTGTTGCATTGGAAGGAAGATTCTTAACCACTGGACTACCAAGGAATTCTCCAGCACTTTGTGTTTTGAAGAAATGAAATCACTGCTTACTGGGATTTGTATTTAACTTATAGAGTTAGAATTTCAAAGGTGGAAGTGACCGTGATTATTATGTAATCATCTATATCCTTCTCCCCATGATTTGTCTGTGGTTTCAGTTCAGGTAATTGTCACAAATTATTATGTGCCATAAATGAGCTTCCCTGGTGGCTCAGATGGTAAAGAATCTGCCTGCAATGCAAGAGACCTGAGTTCGATCCCTGAGTTGAGAAGATCTCCTGGAGAAGGGAAAGGCTACACACTCCAGTAGTCTAGGCTGGAGAATCCCCATGGACAGAGGAGCCTGGTGGGCTACAGTCCATGGGGTCACAAGGAGTCGGACATGACTGAGCGACTAAGCACGGCACAGAAACACATTATACAAAATATTGTATTTTATATGATATTCTTTAAGAGGAAATTTAAAAGTATATTATCAATTTTCATAAAAACCACTATTATTTAAAATTATTAATGTTATTTAATTTACTCAGATCAAATGGTGTGCCTTTGTGTGTGGAGGTAAACTGTAAAAATCATTTTTGTCGGCACTCTCGGGCACAGTCTCCCTCGTCCCGCATGATAACACTGCCATTAGTTGTTCTTTTAAACGCAAAGGGCAGTGACAGATGAACTGTAACCTTAGTCAATTCCATATCTTCACGAAACAGCACTGAGCAAGGTGAATGTCTTTGTTTTATACATGCTATAATGAGTATTTATTAACAGCATAAGTTAGGCAGATCTAACATTAAATTAGAAATTCAGAGATCACCTTGGGCATCAAAGCTCTATGTTATTAACAGCAGTCTGAACAAATACCCCAAACCAAAATGCGAACAGAACATGCTACTTCTAAAAAGTCTCCTTTGGGAGCTTTCATGTGCTGCAGTTTGCCTTAAAGGTGACAAACCTAGCAAGGTATTGCGACACCTTGGCTATGCCTATATTCTGATACTGTTACAGTTTCCAGTAGCTCATCCAGCTATTTTAGATTTGCAATTAGCTTTTCATTACTCACAGGGGAAATTATTTTTCAATTAAAAATTCAATCAAAAACCATCAAAACAGAATTATAATGTGGTTGCTAAGATAGCAGAGACTGCACTACTATTCTGACTGGCAGTAACAGATATTTACAGACGCCTTCTGTGCACTGGTGCTGGCAGAGTTGAGAAGCAATGGTAAGGGGCGATCACCATTCTGGAGGTTCACCCCTTCACTAAAGACAGCAAACCTGTCCTGTCTTCAGCAAGACCTGAAAATGAGAGCCACACACCCACATGTACCCAGTCAGGCATGAGCCCTCCCTGTCAGCAATGTCCTTACTACCATCTACAAATTTTTTATAAATCTATGAAAGGCTAATACTACTCAACAACTCTCAAAGTATAAATGGGGACCCAGGACATTAATTGTCTGGCAGGACATTAACTGTCTGTCCAAACATGAGAGAAACTTTCAGAAAACCAAAGGTGAATAAAGTTCTTGTGGGTTACATTTACAGTAGGAGACCTTCAGACCTCTGGTCTCTGTTTATCTACCTGCCAGAAGCCACCTGCCCTCTGGCTATGGTTCCCTGTTTCCTTTAGGATTCTCCATTGGCTCAGCATTTCAAATACGCATGAGAAATGTGGAGCCCACAAAAGTTTTAAAAATAAAACACGAGACCAGCTCCATCACTGTGTCTGCAGTGCACGAGGAAGAAAACGAATAAAATCAGAAGCCCTTACTTCTCTCTAGGCATCAATCATAACATACCATATAAGTGGGTGAGTGTCTAATTAACCACTCATCAAACTCAAAATTTTAAAAGTGCTGTCACTCCCCTCAGGCTGGAAGTCTTCCTTCTGCCTGCTTTCAGGAAATCTGTGTCTTGAAGGAATTCATAAGGAAGGCAAGGAAATTCCGTGTGTGTTCCTTTAGCCAACCTACCTCCATCTCTGCCTTCCTATTCCACTGGCGTCCTTTGATCCACCTGCTGAGACTATTCCTTTGGCCTCTGCTCTATCCACTGCTCCTATGCCC
The DNA here is from genome assembly GCF_029378745.1 of Bos indicus. Lineage (NCBI taxonomy): Eukaryota > Metazoa > Chordata > Mammalia > Artiodactyla > Bovidae > Bos > Bos indicus. The sequence continues at coordinate 27,814,423 of NC_091771.1, read as the reverse complement.
TGAGAATCTCAGCTCACACACTGCCGGCCAAACGCTTTCCTTATATCATAATAAGGATGAAACAGCTGCCTAAAGAATTACTCCAATGATAACCTCCTGCCACTCTAATGCAAGCTGAGCCCTTATCAAGGGCATTGTGGTATCTGGTGTTGTTGCATCCCTGCTCAGTCCCTCAGTCGTGTCCGACTCTTTGTGACCCCATGGACTGTAGCCCACCAGGCTCCTCTGTCCATGGAATTCTCCAGGCAAGAATACTGGAGTGGGTTGCCATTTCCTTCTCTGGGGAATCTTCCCAACTCAGGGATTGAAGCCATGTCTCCTGCATCTCTTTCATTGACACATGGATTCTTTACCACTAGTGTCACCTGGGAAGCCCTCTACAATATACGGCTTTCTGATTTTTCTGGCTGACAGCTATTATTATTCACAACCTTATATCTTGAAATGATTCCTGTACTGGCTAATCTATAACATGTCTGAAAGGCATGTTTTTTTTTTTTAAGTAGACTTTAATGGAAAAGTCCAGAACTTAGTCAAGGGACCTTAGATCACATGCAGCAGTGAGCAGATAAGGATTTATCACCCACATGTTTGACACTTAAAGTGTGGCCCACTCAGCCACATACATCATCAAATTAACAGAACTGCACATTTAGAAGCAATGTTCACTCCTGAAATCCTGATTTAAAAATATGTAACAGATTTGTATTCTTGATTTATAATGTAATCTTTGATTTATATTTCACAATATAAATTTAAGAATCTATGCATAAATTACTAGAACTAATGACTAATTTTAGAAAGGCTGCAAAATACAAATGAACAATATATATATATTAGCAGTGAATAATGGGAGACTGAAATGATAAAAAAAAAAAAAACCCAGCACCTCAAAACATGAAATTCTTAGGTACCTTCAAGTATGTATATTACCCATATGCTGAAAATGACAAGTCAGGGTTAAATAGAAAGAAATCAAAGGAGACCTAAATAAATAGGACTGTGTGTTATGAATCAAAAGACTTGTCTGTTAAGATATCAATTATCCCCAAATTGATCTGTAGAGTCAACACAATCCAAACCAATACTCCAGAGCATTTTAAAAACAGATATCCATGAATGGTTTCTAAATTTATATGGAAAGGCAGAGGATCTAGAATAGACAAAATAATCCTGGCAAATAAGTTGGAGGACTTACACTATTGGATTCCAAGACATACACAAAGCTAAGTAATCAAGTGCCATAGTGATAAAAAGAATAGACACGTGGATAAATGGAACAGGATAGAAAGTCTAGAAACATACCCATGCATATATGGTCAATTGATTTACAATACAAGTGGAAAGGCAATTCAATGAGGAAAGTATAGGCTTTTCAACATGGCGGTCAACCAATGGGATACTGATAAGCAAAAGTATGAATCTTGATCCATACTTTGTACCTTATAAAAAATTAATGGATCATCACCTTACACATAAAACACAAAACTGAAATTTCTGGAAGAAAAACAAAGGAGAAAATAGTGACCTTATGTTAGGTAATATTTTTTATGTGTGACATTAAAAACATGAAAAAAATGAATAAATTGGACTCCAGTAAAACTTAAAACTTCTTCGAAAGACATTGTTAAGAGATTGAAAAAACAAGCTACATGCTGGCAGGACATTTCAAAACTCAGTAAAAAAACAAACAACAAAATTTTTAAAATGGGCAAAAGACTTGAACAGACAAAAGAAGATGTATCTTACAAAAGAAGATATATGAATGGCAAAGAAGCACAAGAAAAGACATTCAGCATCATTACTCATTAAGAACATGCAAGTTTAAATCATGACAAGGAAACACTAGACACTTATTAGAATGCTTAAAAACAGAGCTAAACAAAACCAAACAATACAGAGTACTAACAAAGGTGTGGAGCAACAGAAACTCTCATACATCATTGGTGGTAATACAAAATGGTATGGTCACTTTGGAAATGTTTGGTGGGTTTCTTATGAAGTTAAAATATACTTATCAAATACATCCCAAAGCCCCATTCCTAAGAAATTACTCAAAATAAATGAAAACTTATGTTTATACAAAAACTTGAATATGAATGTTTATAAGGGCTATATAATCACCAAGAAAGAAAAGAAAGAAAGAAAGTGGAGTCGCTCAGTCGTATCCGACTCTTGTGTAGCCCACCAGGCTCCTCTGTTCATGGGATTTTCGAGGCAAGACTACTAGAGTGGGCTGCCATTTCCTTCTCCAGGTGATCTTCCCAAGCCAGGGACTGAACCCAGGTCTCCTGCATTGCAGACAGGCGCTTTACCATCTGAGCCACCAGGGAAGCCCATATAATCACTCAAAGTGGTGACAACTCAAATATTCATTTGGTGAATGGACAAACTGCAGTAGTATATCCACACAATGGAAGACTGTGACTGATACACACAGCACAGATGAATCTTAGGTGTATTAAGTAAACTGAAGCCAGACTCAAAAGCCTGCATAATGTTTGATTTCACTTACATAGCATTCTGGAAAAGGCAAAACACTGGGCACAAAAACCAGATCAGTGGTTGCCAGGAGTTGGAAGCAGGGGTAGAGTTGATGACAAAGGAGAACCAGGGAGTGTTTAGGTGATAAAGCTGTTTCATATCTTGGTTGTGGTGGTAACTACATGACTGTAGGCATTTGTCAAAACTCAAAGAACTGAAAATAGTGAATTTTACTTTAGATATATATAGAACACCTTGACTCAAAGAAGATATAGATTTAAAAATTCCATTGAGATGATTTTAAATTGAATTTAAAAATTTAATTGCATAGATTTCACTTATATGTGGAACCTAAAAACACAAAATAAATAAATACATCTAAATAGAAACAGAGTCAAAGATATAGAAAGCAAACAGGTTGCCAGATGGGAGGGGTGGAAGGAGGAGAGAAATAGGCGAGGGAGATAAAGGGGTACAAATCTTCATTTACAAAATGAATGAGTCACAGGTATAAAATGTACAGCGTGGGGAACACAGTTAATAATTATGTAATATCTTTGTATAGTGATAGATGACAACCAAACTTACTATGGCGATCATTTTGAAGTGTATAGAAATATAGAATACTAGGAACTAACATAGTGTTGTAGGGCTAATATTTCAAAGACAAACAAACAAACTTACAGAGGAAAAAAAATCAGATTTCTGGCAACCTGAGGTGGGAGGAAGGGGCAACTAAATCAAAGTGGTCAAAAGGTACAGACTTCCAGTTATAAGATAAATCAGTCATAGAGATCTAAAGTACAAAATGATAAAGATAATATACACTGCTGTGTGTTTTGTATCTGAAAGTTAAGGAAGTAATTCCTAAGAGTTTTCACCACAAGGAAAAAAACGTTTTTTTTCCCTACTTCTTTAATTTTATATCTATATGAGATGATAAATGTTCACTAAATCAATTATAAACATTTCATCATGTATGTAAGTCTAACCTTAAACATAAACAGTGCTATATGTCAATTATATCTCAGTGAAACCGGGGGAAAAACAACAAAAGGCATAATTTGACAATCAAGTAAATATCTATAAGTATGCAAGAAAATGCAATTGGGAAAAAGATAATTAATGCAATACAATTAACAATAAGAAATATTTCTTTTAAAAGTGTCAAGTGGCTTCTCTGGTGGTCCAGTTGTTAAGAATCCACCTTGCAATGCAAGGGACACGGGTTTGATCCCTGATCTGGGAAGACCCCATATGCCATGGGGCAATTAAGCCCATGCACCACAACTACTGAGCCTGTGCTCTAGAGCCCGCAACCCACAACTACTGAGCTCGTAGGCTGGAACTACTGAAGCCCGAGCACCTGGAGCCTGTGTTCCTCAACAAGAGAAGCCACCGCAATGAGAAACCCGCGCACTGCAACGAAGAGCAGCCCTCGTTCGCTGCAGTTAGAGAGAAGCCCACGCAGCAATGAAGACCTAGCACAGCCAGTAAATAAATCAATCTTTTTTTTTTAAATGTCAACTGATTAGTAAAAATACTCTTGGTTAAAACTCAGAGGGAAAACTCAGGATGAGGTGCTGGTGGAATAGTTCTGAGGTGAATGAAGGCTTGGGGTGTGCATCAGACATCCTGAGGAGAAAACACTGCTTTTCCAATTCATTGCCTTTAAAGAATTACAACAAAACTATCCAATCCTCTTATAAATGCTCACAAATGGCATTTTGTGCTTGTTTGTTTTCGAGTTCAAATAGCCCATCCCTGCAATTTGTGATTTGAAGAGTTAGTTCTCTTCTCTTCACCCACATAAGCAAACCCACAGCAATGCTTTCCTTGAACATTCAGAGACCATTTCCTAACACGACTCTATTTTCTCTTCATATAGCAACCCTAGAGAAAGCAGCTATGAACACAGAAATATAAATATATGTCTAAAGAATCAGCAAGCCTATGATTATTTCACAATATTCTAACACACATTTGTCTCTCCTATCTTGACAAGTTTCCTCATCACTACTTTCTTCTTAAACTGCTATCTTTTGTACGTCAAATGCAGAATGTACGAGAAAAAACATTGGACTACAAGTGACGAAAACTTGTTTAAGGTCAGTTCAGCCCATTACTAGCTCTGTAGCCTTGGAAAAAGGACTCGCCTCCTGAAGCTAATATTTATTTCCAGCTCTGACTTCTCTCCAGGGCTTTAGTTAAAAAACCTCCAAGCTAATTTCCTACAGACACACATGACCTCACATGCACATTTAATTGTTCAGAGATATTTGATTGCATTGGCATCTTTCATTATTACTCAAATTATAATTGTTTTATTTGCTCATGTATGCATCAATTCTTCAATTAGATTTCTTCAACCAGATTATATATTCTTTGAGGGGAGGGAATTATTCATATATACATCTTTGTCTCCTTTTATCACCTATCACATACTGAAGGTGTAAATTATTTCTGAAAGTAGATATAATTACTTGAGCTTACATATTTCAGTTTGCTGATATAATCATTTGTCTTAAAAAATACAGCTAAGTTTGACATACTCATGGAGTTTAACAACGCCTTCTCTGACCACTCATATTCTGGTCCCTCATGCTTCCTCCTCCCAATAATCCACTCACATTCCATCACTGTCTATAGCCTCAGCTTGTTTTACATTTTTAAAAATAGAATTTAACACTCTCTGAGATAATATCTTCTTCTCCTCTCTTTTTCTCTCACTCACCATCTCTTTGACTCAATCTGTAGTCTGAAGCTTCATGCTGCTGCTGCTGCTAAGTTGCTTCAGTCGTGTCCGACTCTGTGCGACCCCACAGATGGCAGCCCACTAGGCCCCGCCATCCCTGGGATTCTCCAGGCAAGAACACTGGAGTAGGTTGCCATTTCCTCCTCCAATGCATGAAGCTTCATACTAGAACTCAAATTCTATGAAACCAGGGACTGATCATGCTCACAGTAAGACACTTATAGCCTGGCATACAGTAGGCATTCAATAAGGACTTACTGAATTGTTGTTGAACTCACCCCTTAATACAGTGACAACTATTATAGACATTTAACAATTGAAAGAAACAAAAATATTTCACATGATTTACCTGTAAAGAGGTTCTACAAGGTCCTTTTCAAGAAAATCATGATCGTTCTTGACAGCCACAATGTTGATGGGAAATTGCGAATCTGAAAGAGAGACAACGGAGTTTATGAGGCTTGTTTTATCTGAATCAGCAACGATATCTTCAGGCCACCAGATTTCTGTACTCATGGCTAATCTTAACTGCAGTTACTCTCCACTGACGGGTGTGTTGGTAATGTTTAGAGAGCAGGATGCTTACTTTAACCCCAATAAATGTTTTTAAGGATACAAAAAAACATGCAATATGAAAATAACCAAGTGCTTGACCTTGGATAGGATTGCTAAATGCCTGTATTTTTATCCAGGCATGCGTCAGTTGCTCAGCCTTATCTGATTCTTTATGACCCCACTGTCCATGGGATTTTTCAGGCAAGAATACTAGAGAGAATTGCCATTTTCCTCCTTCAGGAGATCTTCCCAGTCCAGGGATTGAACCCAAGTCTCCTATGTCTCCTGTATTGCAGGTGTATTCTTTACCTGTTATAGCTCATCGTTATCATAGACATTTGCCTGCATGGAGAACTTCTACACTCTCACTATCTACCTAAGGTGGAGGTTGCTGACTTCTCTCCTGATCAGTTCATGAGATACTGATCAGGATAGAAGTTTGGCAGATTTCTTTTTTGAAGTTTCCAAAAATACCTGCAGCTCAATGGTCTCAAGTATTTTATTTTGTAGCAAAACCTTTTTCTTTTTTTAAAAAAATATTTTATTTACTTATTTTTGGCTGTGTTGGGTCTTAGTTGCAGTGAGTACGCTTCTCTCTGGTTGTGGTACACGGTTCCAGAGCGCACAGGCTCAGCAGTTGTGGTCACAGGCTTAGTTGCATGTAGGATCTTAGATCCTGGACCAGGGACTGAACCCTTGTCCCCTGCACTGGAAGGTGGATTGGTAACCACTGGTCCACTGGCCCACCAGAGAAGTCTCTGTAGCAAAATCCTGTTCCAAACTTGTAACTTTTCTGTAGAAGTATTTGTTCTAATTTTTATTACATTTATAAAAGGCATATGAATGACTGGGATTTTAATTATGACTCTTCCATCTTATAATCTTGTAAAAATCACTTAACCCTTTTGGGCCTCTCTTTCATAATCAGTGTGTCGGTAGTAGAGGGTGGGAATAATGGTTGCTTAGCCCAAAACTGTAAGACCCTCTTTCTTGTCTAAAAGACTATGATTTTATGAAAGTTTTTATCAGAAATTCTAGACTTCAAAGCACCCTCATAGATATGCTCTCTTTCATCCTCAAAGAATTTAAGAGAGAGAAGTAGGCTTTTTTAAAATAGAAAACTGAGCTTCTAGGTGAGTAGGTGTGATTCACCAGTGAGTAAAAGTTAACTTTGTTGATTCTTTCCATCCTATGTGAATTTTATGCCATGAGAAACTATATCGTTCAGTGTACTAGATAGGCTCTATTGAGCCCTACAGATGCATGCTCCGCTCTTCTGTAACCCGGTTTGTGCCCAGGATCAGCTGTGTGGATGGCGTTCAGTGGGGTCCATGCCCACTGCCTTATTTTGTTTGGCCAATGGGAAGCCCCAGCTGGAGATGGAGGGAGGAGGGAGTGTGACATCAGGGCATTGCCCTCCTGGGTCTTCTTCAGGGGAGCTGTCATCACAGCTGAATCCTCTACTCCTAAGCCTACTCTGAGATCCCCTCTCCTTCTGGGTTCATCTCACCTTCCGTTTATGGCTTTGGGCCTAGGGTACAAGCTTTGGGCTGCTACAAGCTTTGGGCTCCTGAACTGTTCCTTGTGGTCTCCTATGCCCTGCTCACACCTCCATCATGAACGCTTTTAGGAATAAGGCCTCCACAGATTGTCCTGAGTGTGCCATCGCTCAGTGCTGGGATCCTGAGTAATTCACTATACATTAGGACTCTCCAAGAAGGAGATGCGTTGGTTATAACTTTAGGTGTAGACAAGATATGGGGCTTCCCAGGTGGCGTGGTGGTAAAAAAAATCCACCTGCTAATGCAGGAGACACAAGAGATGTGGGTTCTAGCCTTGGGTCAGGAAGATCCTGTGGAGTAAGACATGGCAACCTGCTCCAGTATTCTTGCCTGGAAAATTTCTTGGACAGAGGAGACTGGTGGGTTACAATCCATGGGGTTGCAAAGAGTGGGAAATCACTGAGTGACTGAGCAGTGCATATTAGTAAGATATAGGAGAATAAGTTTATTAACTGTCAATGAAAACATCAATGGAACAAAGTATGATGCTAGCAATAAAAACATTTTACTTTTAAAACCCTGAAAAATAACATCTGATTCATGTCACGTCTTAAACATTTTCATGTGAGGTAAAAATCTCAAGATAAATTAGCTTTGTTATTTCTAAGAAATTAATTTATTTTACTTTCAAGAAAAATGAGAGCAGTGATGAAAAAAACAAGTAAGAGGATAGGGAGGAAGTGCAGAAAAAAACTGCTGCTGGCAGAACACTGGAAGGAAAAGGTAGAGTTGTGATTGGTGGTAAAGACATGAGAAGCAGAAAGTGAGAAGCAAAAGAAAAGAAAGGAGAAACAGGGAAGGGCAGAAGGTGAAGCAGTCTCAGGAAGCGACCCTAATTCCTAAACTGGCATCAGTTTATGTCCTGGGCATTGCAAAGGCAGGGGGAAGGAGAAAGCCAGGAAAAAATGGTTGAGAAAAGACTTGCAAGTCAAAAAGCACCACAGGAAAAAATTTGAATTTATTCTCTTTATAAAGAGAGAAGAAAAGCCCAACCTACCCTCGTATAGCTGAGCATACTGCGGGAAGCCAGCAGCGCGGAGCCAGTCACATGCTTCCTTCGCCTCGATTTCTGAAAAACACAAGAAAAGGAAACGCGTTGAGTCTCAGGCCACCCACTGGCCTCTACCTCCTCAATCAATAGGAACTGGTGGGCACTGTGCAGGTTATTACAAAGCAAAATTGTTCTCCAGTAAGTCTGTACAAGAAGCCTACTCAGAAATGGGTGTAAAATGAGCAGGCATCACAAAGGTGCTTGTTTCATGTCTGCTAAGATTATCTTCGATGTCAATCCGTACGTATTTGGATAATAGCAAAACCACAGACTGCAGAACCTAGAGGCTGAGTTTTAGGCAGGGAAAAATGGATTATTTATACACTAGGGAACCCGAGGACTAGGGAGAAGGAGGAAGTACTTCCTTAAGCTCTTTTTTTTTTTTTTAAACTTTCATAGATAAAGCTAAGACTATTTATGCTACATTCCTTTATTCTTTTACTCTGGGGATAATGAAAGAACGAATACAACTGGGCAGGCTTGTGAAAATGTATTTTCTCATGAAGAAAGCTATTACAAAAATCCAGTGTTTTATTATTGCTTTAGTTTTACTAATGCTTTAATTCCAAATGCCTTGGAATAAGATGTTCATTCATCAGGCACATTTGAATGATTTCAAGCTGCAGAGTGCAGCAGGCAAGAGTGAAGCTGATTATCTGGAAATGAGACAGGTGTTTGATGGGGCTGCTAGAATCTCCGAGAGCCAGCCTCAAGCAGTTGATATGTCCTTTGGGTGACCAGTTTTGGTGTGGACATTCCAAGAGTGCACAGGACCACCTGCCTGGAGAACTTTGGAGAGGGATGGGAGAGTCTCCAGTATGTGAACCAGGTCACTTTTTGACCTTGTGAATCCTGGATCATTTCCCAACCACAACTCTTAGATAAATACGAAGGCAAGGGAAAAAGAAGTTCATCTGTCAGAAGTCTAGGTTCTCCAAACAAAATTAAACAGCTGATTATAACAGGTCTCTACCCAGGCCCCTTTCTCTGCTGTTGGGAGAGAGCCCGGTCAGGTCATTGCATTTTCATTTACTCTGACGTCCATTTCTCCCTGTAGCCAAAGTTGGAGAGTACAGGGTGTTCTTAGGTCGCTGCACTGAAACAATCCATGCTAGCATCAGCTGTGGGCCAGAGGCTACAGTCTACATTGAAAGCTCAATGTCTATGCAGCACGATGTTCAATGTGACAGAGCTATCTGATCCATGTTAGGAAAACAGAACAAAGGCCAGATCATCCACAGGCTCCAAGGGAAGAGGAAAAACTTATAGGCCCACTGATTTGGTTGGACATGGGTTGAGATATCGGAGAAGGCAATGGCACCCCACTCCAGTACTCTTGCCTGGAAAATCCCATGGACGGAGGAGTCTGGTAGGCTGCAGTCCATGAGGTCGCTAAGAGTCGGACACAACTGAGCGACTTCATTTTAACTTTTCACTTTCACGCATTGGAGAAGGAAATGGCAACCCATTCCAGTATTCTTGCCTGGAGAATCCCAGGGACGGGGGAGCCTGGTGGGCTGCCGTCTGTGGGGTCACACAGAGTCGGGCATGACTGAAGTGACTTAGCAGCTTAGCAGCAGGGTTGAGATATATCATTAAATTCAGGGAGACACAGTGTGCTGTGGCCCCCATCCCAGAGTCCCTGCTTCTTTTGGCATCCTCTAAGCCCTTGCCATTTGAGAGACTGACAATTTCTAAATCTTGAGTTTCTTCCTCTGACACAAGGATTTTTTTGCATAATTACTGCCAGCACTGACCAAATAGGTACACATTCCTGCCTTGTACATATTATTCAGAATTATCTGGGGCACCAAGCTGGAAACAAAAGCTCCAGAAAGCTTTTCTATGAGGAGGGGTGAGCCCCATGACTGCAGTTCAAAATGAATTGGCTGGATTGTACTGTATTGGCTAACTTGGGTTTTCCCTTTGAAAGGTACAAAGGGCAATTATTATAAGTCTCCAAAGTTGTATTTAAGACTCATTTCAGAGTCCTTGGGCTTCCCTGGTGGTTCAGATGGTAAAGAATCTGCTTGTAATGTGTGAGACCCAGGTTCAATCCCTGGATTGGGAAGATCCCCTGGAGAAGGAGATGGCAACCCACTCCAGTATTCTTGCCTGGGAAATCCCATGGACAGAGGAGCCTGGTGGGCTACAATCCATAGAGTCGAAAAGAGGCAGACACAACTTAGCAACTAACACACTGAGAGTCCTTATGTGAAGGCTTCCACTTTGATAACTACACAAGTATTTCAGGGGAAGGAGAAAACACACATTCTGACTGTTACACGGAGAAAATGTGATTACTCTTGGTCAAAGATAGGCTGCTGCCTTCTAAATTTTCAAGCTTCAGATTTGCTTTCTTCTTCAATATACTACAGTACCTAGTGATGAGAAAATACCCGATTTCTAGACATGCTCTAAACAGTCATGAGTCAGCAAGTCTCAGAGAGGAAGCACAAAATTCTGTTACACCAAGTAGCTGAATAGCATGCCTTTTTCTACTTTATTTTTGCTTTTACTGTCATCGAAATGCAGTGTTAAGCAGAAGAGTCCCAGAGAGACAGACCATTAGGAACAAATGGGGGAGACTTGGAAGGCAGGAGCTCTGCTACACAGGAAGCTCAAAGAGGAGCAGGAAGTGAGCTCGTAAAAGAGCACACACTCCGCCGGATGCTGGGTAAGGAGGACGGAGAGCTGGGGGAGAGGCGGGCAGCAGGGTCCTCACAGAAAGACTCTCTTTGGGACTGAGACTCTGGTTGGGCAGTGAAACAGGGCTTGGGCTAGCCTGGGAGATTTTATTTACAAGGCTCTCTACATAACTTTGTTTTGTTTTTTTCATAACAGCAACACAGATAATGAACCGAAACTCTACCCATATGTAAACATGAATAGTCAAATCTTAATCAGAACCCAGTTAAATAAACTGATTGTTTTCAATGGATAGACATTTTGTTTTAAGTCTTCCAGGCAAACAATAGAAAACTGCAATTAGTAAATAATGAGAAGAAGCCATGTCCCAGTCATGATGGATACCTACTCCTCAACCATCACTTCCCATACCCAACTTGCTGTTCTATATCTGGAATATCTCCCGAACACATTCCCCCTACTTTTGATATTTTCTGGGTTTTGTTTGCTTGTTTATTTTGTTTTGTGTGTGTGTGTGTGTGTGTGTGTGTGTGTTTAATACTTCAGTTGTGTGCAAGGCATGTGGGATATTAGTTCCCTGACCAGAGATGGAACCCGAGACCCCTGCATTGTCAGTGTGAAGTCTTAACCATTGGACCACCAGGAAATCCCAACTCTTGATATTTCAGTTTAAGGGCATAACACACTCTTGTTTACCACCAAAGCAAACAAACAAACAAACAAAAATGGAGCATAATTAACCACTATCAAAGATGATTTTGCCCATTAAGTTGAGTTGGAGGAAAAAAGACATAATTTCTACTGATTCTCCACAGTGCCTTCTAACACCTATCAGCCAAATGCTAATGTTTCCCAGGGAATGTCACTCTGCAATGGCCAAAATGACTGGAGAATTAGGAAGGAATCATTATTGACAGTTGTCATCACTTCACAAATATCTACCTGAAGAGATATAAATGACATTTGAGGAGAATGTGAAAATCTCTTTTCTGCTGAGCTGTTGATAGCCAGCACAAAATTATATTGTGACGGTTTTGTTTGTTCTCCATTTGCAACCCACACTTGGTCCTGCAGCAGGTCCAGGGCTATCAGGCAAAACACCAACCATCTCCTGCAGCAAACTTAAGTGTGGGGAGGAACCAGAGAATGCCCTTGACAGACTAGCCTATTGATCTCAGGCATGGTTACCGCACTGTTACTACAGAAAATTGTTTGGCTCGGGATCATGATAGGATTTCAATAGAACTACTGCAATTATTACATGTAAAAATAATTTCCGTTTTACTCTAGAGTATCTATTTTTGCCTGCCCAATGTCCTTCCCCCTTTCTCCAATAACAGAGCCTCTTCTGCTGGTTCAGGTGGGGCCGCCACTCCTGGTCCCCTCCAACCACATTCCTTGGCTCTATCGCCACCACCCACATGGAATGATCTGCTCCTTAAAAGAACCCCTGATGCTGGGAAAGACTGAAGACAGGAGGAGAAGGGGACGACAGAGGATGAGATGGTTGGGTGGCATCACTAACTCGATGGACATGAGTTTGAGCAAGCTCCAGGAGTTGGTGATGGACAGGGGAGCCTGGCGTGCTGCAGTCCACGGGGTTGCAAAGAGTCGGACACAACTCAGCAACTGAACTGACTAACTGATCACCACTGCCCACATGGAATGATCTGCTCCCTAAAAGGGCCCCATTCCCCGAAGTCCAAGGGGACCAAGGAGCTTTGGGATCTCACATCAACAGTTGTTTGGGGGCTGAAATCAACTGGTTGAAAAGGGAGGTATTCAGTTTTTCTATCGGTATAGCTTGACGTGCACAAAAACCAAGCACACTTTTTCAGTTGATAAATCCAGAAGATGGTGTGGTGCTTGGCACGCTCTTCCATCACATATCTGTGATTCTGCTTGGGGGAAGGTCACTCACTTTGCCTCAGCTGCCTTTCCTACATGTTTGGACCCTGACAGGACCTCCAACCAGAGTCAGACACAGCAAAGGGACGCTGTCCCACTGGCTGCCCAAGTCACTGACCATCGATGGGCGTGAGCACAAAGTCACCGTGGAAACTGTTGTGGCCGGTGACACTGTTTCTGCAAAGTATTATCATGTTTCTTAGTTACACATGTTCAGTGTTAAAAACTTATCATAACAAGGAAAGGCACAATGAAAGACAAAAGTCAACCCTTGCCCCATTGCTAATATATAATTAGATACATGTTATTTGTCAAAATGGTAATGATGGTAATATCTTTGGTTGACTACTTTTTGCATATAAGAAAATACACTATGAATATTTTCCCATATCACGGTGTTGTTGGTAAAAAGATTGTTTTGAGAACACTTATTTTTTAAAATACCTGTTCTGTGAATACTGCCTGTTGAGCTGATGACATCAAGGTAGCCAAGAGGAAACAGTTCAGGAGGGCTTCGTCAACACATTCTGATTGTAGTGAAGGCTAGAAGTCTATGTGAGTTTAAAGAGATTTACAAGCTGTTTCTTTGATGTGATGTTTGCACTTTCAGGTGGACAAGGCTCCAGAGGGCCTAAGTCAGGAGTTATACTGAGTGCAGCAGATTTACCACCCAGGTTTGTAGGCCTCCTTTCATGCCACAAGCTCGCTCAATTTTTAAACTGGTGTTTCCAAAGTGCTCAGAACAGTGTGTTCTCCCAGCTAAGAATTTAAATACATTTTTTTGGTTTACATTACTCTTGACATAGAAAATACTTTTTCCAGAGCTAACCCAAAGGGATGCTAGTCTTTCTAAATGACCAAAAATTCAAATTAGGGCCAAATTAAATGGTACTGTCATCAGAAAATTAGCTGGCTAGAAGAAACCTGGTTTACCATGGAAAGTTGAGGGCACCTGTATTGATGTTGTTCTTACAAATCTCCTGGAATGTTGATGGACAAACTGACCTCAGTTTAAAAATGTCTTAAACATTCTTAACATTCATTCTTAAATACTCATTAAAAGTACTCAAGACAAGTGGGGGAAAAAAGAATTCATGGCTCTCCATGTGATTTTAAAAAGTGGGCTTGAGAACAGTGGTTTTTTTTTTTTTTTCCATTTAAATTGGCTGACAGGGTGGGCAACCTGCTTCTGAAAGATTATGGATGACTCAACCACCACAAGATGTCTGCAGTCGACACAATTATCACTATTAAAGCATATCCAAGGTATTAACATTTCAACAGGCTCATGGCTGTTGGCTTAGGATTGTTTACATGGCTGAGTTAGCTTCATTAGTAACAAACCTCTTCAGACAAATGACTCCTTTGTCTTCAGATGGAATTTCTCCAGTGAAGTCCCTATTTATTGAAGCTGTATTTATGTGCCCATAGGCTAGGCCAGGGCTTCCCTGATAGCTCAGTTGGTAAAGAATCCGCCTGCAAAACTGGAGACCCTGGTTCAATTCCTGGGTCGGAAAGATCCGCTGGAGAAGGGATAGGCTACCCACTCCAGTATTCTTGGACTTCCCTGGTGGCTCAGCTGGTAAAGAGTGTGCTGGTAAAGAATCTGCCTACAATGCGGGAGACTTGGGTTCGATCCCTGGGTTGGGAAGATCCCCTGGAGACGGGAAAGGTTACCCAGCCTGGAGAATTCCATGGACTCTATTATACAGTCCATGGGGTCGCAAAGAGTCGGACATGACTGAGCAACTTTCACTTCACTTTAGGCTAGGCCAGATTTGTTAAAACCAATGCCAGAGCATCCATCCCATCTATATAGAGATGTGAATGATGCAAGTATTGATATTATATAGCACCAGGCACTATGACCACAGTCCTTCTCCTGGGAGGGCTTTATAACCCTAATCACAGGTTCAGGAGGAACATCAAGTTTTGTAGTAGCAATGGACTTTGATTTAGATTCCCTGTCAGGGCATCAAGATGCATCTTTTTTGCATCCTTTGAATTACGTAGTGCATTTACAACAATGTGTAAAAGGCCTGAATAAGTCTTAAATGTACACCAAATTTAATTATTTTCTAATGTGGATAACACTTTATTTCTATGAGATTCCAACTTACTAATCGAGTTAAAATACAGGTTTTATTTAGAATAAATTTAAGACTATTCATCTCTGAATATCCAAATCAGTGAACCAAGTGATAATCACTCATTTTATCTCCCTATAATTTAAGGCAACCTTTTTTTCTGATGTGTAGAAAAGTATCTTGCACTCAGCTAATAGATAACCATAGAAGAAAGAAATAGGAAGATGTATATATCCCCAAGACACCTAATAGTACTCTACTAAGATGGAGATTCATGGCTGTATTTATGTGTACTTTTTCCCTGAAAGCAAGAGTTACAGACATGCTGAGACACACTATTCCATCACCAATTTTTAACACTAGTCTTATTTCTCAGGTTATGAAATATCTTTGCAAGCTGGATTCACAGCAAATCTAGTCACTTAAAAGTAATTTCTGTCACAGTGAAAAAGAATCAGGCAAATTCTATATCTAAATAGGAGGTCTATTCTTAGTTACTCAAAAGTTGTTTTTAATCTCTCTTTTTCAGCCTTTTTTTGGGGGGAAATCATATTATATATATATATATTAATTATTTACTATCAAATTTTAAGATAATTATAAATTAAATTATATATTAAAATACATTTAATATAAATCATACATACATTTTTATATAAATCATACATACATTTTATGTAATCATAAACTTAAAACTCTAAATAGAATTCTGTATCTATGTAGTTACAAATATATAATGAAAACACACACACACACTCTAAAATGTTCTTAATGGTCCCCTACTCTTTCCAGCTGCCAGGGAGCTTGCAGTTCTCATCTGACTGGGAAATGTGTACTTCCCATCCCACTGATGTCTGGGTTGGCCATGTGACCCACTCTGGCCGATGAAACATGGGCAGAAGTAATGAATGGGAGTTTCAAGCAAAACTCTTCAAGAGCTGTCCCCTAGTTCTGTCAGCTCCCCTCCCCTTCCCTTGACCATGAGGTTGGAACATCTCAGACAGAGGCTGTTCTTCAGCCTGGGCCCCGGAATGATGACACAGGGGCACAAAGCCACAGCCAAGCATCTGCGGACATGTAATGTGAGCAGGCAATAACCTTCTGTTGCTTTATGCTACTACAACTTGGGGGACAACTTGTTACAATGGCATAATCTGACTTAGGCTAATTTTGCACAGCTGCCAGCTGCTCCTTTTTATAAATGAAGCAGAGGGATGTGCTGAGAACTTCTATTTCAACTTGATGCTGTTCCTGGACATCCATTAGTGTGTCAGAAACGAACATGATCAGATTGCATAAGAATTTCCGCCTCGAAGTCTGCTTCCCTGTTGATGGTGCCTGATCTCTGCTGCTACTGATGCTACTAAGTCGCTTCAGTCGTGTCCAACTCTGTGTGACCCCACAGACAGCAGCCCACCAGGCTCCCCCGTCCCTGGGATTCTCCAGGCAAGAACACTGGAGTGGGTTGCCATTTCCTTCTCCAATGCATGAAAGTGAAAAGTGAAAGTGAAGTCGCTCAGTCGTGTCCGACTCTTCAAGACCCCATGGACTGCAGCCCACCAGGCTCCTCCGTCCATGGGATTTTCCGGGCAAGAGTACTGGAGTGGGGTGTCGTGAATGTTAAAATGTAAACAATTCTTTCACACTCATCTGTCACGTGCATCCACATGTGTGTGCACACACATTACAAACATACACCTTCCCCTCACCTATACACTTACACCATAGAAAATCAAAATTTCAGCAACTGAACAAGGGATATAAATACTATTCCCCTGGCTCATATTCCTAAGAGTATGGAAAAAAAAGAGATTATACCCCTGGCCCCTCCAATCAATCTCAAAGAAAAAGAAAACAGAAAACATATCTTCTACTAGCCAAATAGTTTCTGACCAGATTGTTTGGACTTGAGTTTTCCATGAGGCACAGTAGCTCCTTATCCTCGCCTCTCATTTGGTACAGACTGTTCCCATCAGGCGTGTGCGGTATCTCTCAGGGAGGCTGCATGCACACACAAGCACATGAACACCCCCAGCTCTGCGAGTTCGTCGAGTCACTGCCTACCACTAAATCCCAGGAGATTCTTGGGGATGGAATCAGTTATGCAACTGAAAATGCAATGTAGAGGAACAGAGAGCGGATTCAGACAATTACAGATAGGGTTGTAATTTGCCAGCCTTGGTCAAAGTGCCTCCATATTGACCCACCAAGATAACAGAATCTTGGGACAAGGGTATGGGATTCTGGAGATAGCTTCTCTCTCTTACTTGGCTTCTTTGGCTTCTCTTGGAAAGGTGGAGACTAAGAGTCCCTGGTAGCTGACCTGATGCTGGCTCTCAGGAACAGAGGCTCACAAGGTAACTACCACAAGGTAAGCCCAGCTGCTGGTATCAGAAGGGACCCTACATACTCTCTGTGTCGTGCCCATGACTTTCTGTTCAGGGAAGGGTGACAGTTTTGGACAAGTCCCACCACCACTAGGAAGTCAGGTATCCTGGCCTTAGACTGGTATTCTTCTATCCTATATAGCTTTAAGACATTCTTTAAATGTTAACAAAAAATTATTCATGTCTTTAGGGAATCAAACCCCTTCTCTTAACTATTTTCAGACATATGTGGAGGTCTATATTTATAAAGGCTTATCTGCTATTCCAGCTGCTTAGCCCAACTCTTTTATAGCTGTGGGTACTCCAATTACACCAGAAGCTTTCACGATATCAGGGAAAACTGTACCACACAGGCATCAGAAGAAGCACAGATCTGTCTGGATAAAATAACTGCAATAACCTTTTTATGTCTTTTTACTCCTTGAAGGGCTTGCACAGCAAGATACAACATCACCAAAGCTTCTGACTCCCAGCTTAGGGCTTTGTGCAGCTCTGATATCTAGATCAATCACAACTAGTGTTTACTTAATTTAATCCCAAGATCAGATGTGCACAACTCAAGTGTAATTTCACTATCTGACTATATATAAAAGCTTGATGGTGTGTGTATGTGTGTGTATTTTATTTTTAAATATTTACTGGGATAAAATATTTCCTGAGAAATTTTCAATATATCTTTGCCAGTTTTCTGGAATGCTCTCTACTTTTATGCAGTGGCAATGGTTCTGTGAGTGATTTTCTAAACATGTATAATTTATCCCAGAAAATCAGGGCTGGATTCAAGAAATTAGGTTTTTATTAGGTCTTCAGCTACAGATTCATTTTCCTCCGTGTTCTTCAAGGCCAAATAGGCCACCGAGCTTAGAGGTTCACGCTCTAAATATTGGGATTTCTATTTTGCAAATCATTAATAGACACTGACATTATATATTCCTTACAGAAAGCAATTTAAAATGAATAGAGGGAGTTGAAATATTTTTACCTGATTTAAAGTAGGGGTAGATTAAGCTCCCAATTAAAGGAATAAAAAACAGCTTGTACACCAAAACTCCCTTTTTCATCAAACATAGTGATACATTATTGATTTGTGTCACACTATAATCTACCACACGGCCTATTGATATTAAAGTCAACTGAAGTGGGACCCCCTCGTGGCCCAGTGGTAAAGAATCGCCTTCCAATGCAAGGGATGTGGGCTTGATCCCTGATGGGGGAACTAAGATTCTGCATGCCTTAGGGCAAATAAGTGCTTGCACCGCAACTATTGAGCCAGTGCATCACAACTAGAGTCCACACAAGGAAGATCCTTAGTGCTACGACAAGACCAGACAAGTCGACTAAAAATAATAATAAAATAACAAATAAATGTTACAGAAAAGTCAACTGAAGCATCCCGTAGATATACCATGAATGCAATCAAATAGGCTTTAAAAAGTTATATAAACTATTAAAAAACTTTAAAAGTTTAAAACATGATAAAAGTTTTAAATCCTCTAATAGTTCAATTTGTATAGTAGATAACTTCTAATTTTGAAGAATTCTTTGAGCTTTAGTAATTATTGTTACAAAATCTTAATTGGACCTCTCCAGATTTTAAGAACATAGTAGGAAATGGTGGAAATATGTAGTTATGTAAACACATGACTACTTATAAACAGAAGGGGTCTGGGCAACTCTAACTCTTGTACAATATAACTGTAATTTAATTACTTGACTAGCTTTGGTGGTGATGGTTTAGTCTCTAAGTCATGTCCAACTCTTGCAACCCCATGGACTGCAGTCCACCAGGCTCCTCTGTCCATGGGATTCTCCAGGTAAGAATACGGAGTGGGTTGCTATTTCCTTCTCCAGGGGATCTTCCCAACCCAGGGATTGATCCTGGGTCTCTTGTGCTGCAGGTGGTCTCCTGCATTGCAGGCAGATTCTTTACCGACTGAGCCACTGGCAAGCCCATACCTTTGAGCATATAACAATTTTTATTAATGATGGCCTTGACTAACCTGCTCCAGTACTCACTGAATTCTGGTATAAAAGGAGTATTTCCCTTAAGAACAGAGTTGAATAAGAGATAAAAGCAACTTAAAATTTCCTCTTGAAGGAAGTCAAACAGAAGAGTATAAAAATCTAAATCTAAGATTTGAAACACCTGCAAGAAGGAAGGAAAAAATGAAAGAAAAATTGCTTTCATTCTACCATCTAGAGATCAACTAATAGTTTGTTGGCACATATATAATCTCTCATTCTTTTAATATGAAGATGTGTACATGTATGCAATAAAATTGCAATCTGCTTTTTCAGTTGACAATGCCTTCTGAACCTCTTTCCATGCCAACAGATATCCTTCTTAAACATTCTACTTGGCTGAATAAAATTCCTACTGTAGCCATGACTTTAAAGAGCATCTTCTTTTATCAGTTCAGGCTTCCGTAATCACAGGTTAAAAACAATAAATCCAGTTCTCTGGAGGCCTTCATTCTAAATAAAGAATTTTGCCAGAATGTGCATCCTGGTAAATGTACTTCAGGACTTTTGGGTTGATATTTCTCTATTATTCTACATTCCGGATTAAGACACATCTCATATGGTTTTGATTTATATTCTCAGCAGACTTCAAAAAGGAAATTCCAAGTGGAAGTTTATTAATACACCAGAACTATGTTTAAATGATGCTACAGGGATGTCTTAAACTAACACAAGTCAGGAAGTTCAAAGTTGAGGTTAGATCCTGGACCACGTTCCCACCTCTTCCTCCTTGGTATTTGGAAAGTGGAGATTTTATGTAACAGCTACTCTGCTTGTCGCTGACCTCCTGCGTATGTATTTAGATAATTCCCAAGATGAATTTCAAAACTTTATGTAATTAGCATTTTCTAAAGGCTGTTGCTGCAGTTTCAAGGTTACATCTAAAAAACAAAACAAACTAAAACTCCCCATCTTGTTTTAATGATTAGATGAATATGTGGAGTTCTATGTGACTCCTAAAATCTTTTAAATAATCAAAAGCAAAATGTGACCTAATTTCTAAAACTAACAAATTCATCAAGAGTGTGTCTCTTTAGAACAAAATAGCTTTATTTTTGTGCAGGGTTAATGTTATTGCTTTAAAGAGGAGTTCAAAACAAAGATACGTTCTGATTTCATTCTGCTCTTAACTAATAGCATATCTATTACTTAAAGAAAAGATTCTTCTCGTGTTCAATACATATACTTCATTTCATGAATTAACTTTTTAAAAGAGCCTGTCATTTTGTTTAGAAAACATTCCTTTATTTGAGGGCATACGCAAGCTAACTGAATATAAGAGGTAACATGGCTTGCAGTGGTTAGAAGCACTGACCCCCACCCCCTCATTACCTTCATGTCTCTGGCTGGATTCATTTCAGCATGCCTATAAGAGGGTCTCAGGGTCAAATACCACCTGTTTCCTACATACAGATTCTTCTTATGATGAGAATCCAACAGTTCTCAATTCATTTTTTAATTCTATAGATTTCGTTAGACTCTGTTAAGTAATATATCACACGAAGCCTTGCTTCTCACAATACAATGCTGTTCAACAAGATGTAATGAGAATCATAAATGAAATGTGGCACTTTGAAAATGGTATTAATAGTCTCTACCAGCTGCTGCTTTCAGGATATGAACACCAGATTGGGAAAGACAGTCTTGTGATTATAGCCTATGATACTTTATGATTTGTTCACCAGTTAATAAGTAAAATATTAACAATTTAATATTTTTAATTTTAAAAATTAGCTTGATATGCGAGGCTCTCAAGGGCAAAGATATGTTTAAACATACCAAACACATCAGAATCCTGGGAAAGAAATCTGTCTAAGACACATAGTCTTCATTAAGGGATATGCTGTCAGAAGGTTATTTTTCCAAGTTAAAAAAAAAACAAAATGCAAAAAAAACTGAACAAATAAGTAAATCTTGAGCAAGGGATATGAGCTTCCTGTGGATTAACTGCTGGGAGAAGTTGAGGGTTAATGTGGAGCCCAAGGTCATTGGCCTCAGGAGGTCACGAGTCTCCCAAAAAGGCTTCTTGTCAAGGTCATTCCCACTATTAAAAACATCCCAGGTGTTTTTTCAGGGATCTACTTTGTAAGGAGTCAACTGGGAAACTAGTTCAAATACCATTCAGATACTTCAGTCCCCACTTACATCCAAAAGAAAAGAAATATTTTACTCTTAGGCTAAAAATGATTATAATGGATGTTTCATGATCACTCAAATTATACCCAATGGTGAAGAGAAAATTTCAAAAGCAGTCTTCTTTGAGCCTTTTGTTTTTTCAAAATAAGGAACAGTTAGTACACATTAACACACACATATTTTTTAAATTGAGATGAAGTCTGTCTTCTTTAGGTTAATGCATGGATTGAAGGGCCTGAATCCAGAGGTTTTAGAAGGAACCGAGGTCTGGGAACTCCTTTGTATGTAAACATTTTTAAATCAGTGCTTTATTTGCTGAGGCTACATACCTTTCATGGAATTCTAGGATCCACTTATTCTACCACTAAGGAACTTCCATTTAGCCCAAGAAAGACAAAAGTTATGTACCTTAAAAGAGGGCCAGCCTTTTCCTGCTTTGTTCCCTGAAAGCAACTAATTTTTCATTTTGGAACTTAGAAAGTTAAATAATTTATTTCTCTGTCTCTGTCTTCCTCTCTCTCTCTCTCACACACACACACACAAACAGGCATATAGGCACACATATTAATACAGTCTATAAACACGTCACAGGTAAAACTACAAGCATCCTTAAATAAATATATAGATTTGTGTATCCTCTTAAATTATAACATTGCAAGTACACATTACCAGATTGGAAAGCATATTTGCATGTCCAGTTCTTGGACCAGGGCTTGGCAAATGAATGTTGACTAAAAGAGTGAATGACTATATTATGAGGAAAATATTTATAGCTTTAAATATTTACAGGCCAATAAACACCTAAAGCGTTTTTCAGATATTCAGGTCCCTCCAAACTCACAGGGCCTGTTGTAAATGTGGGAACGTGTATTGTGACTGTACTTTGCAAACTGTAAAACTCTATGCAAAAAAAAGAAAAATAAGGTATTATATCCTAGAGCAGCAACATCTGTGTAGATGTCAATGTTGCCGATGTTTTCTGAAGGGCGGGGCATTTGGCACAGTCCCAGAATGCACTGGGAGAGTCCTTCCTGCTGGCAGCCATCCCTTTCCCTTTCCTCTGCATGGAATCCTTGGGAATTCCAAGGCCAGAGATTACTGCAAGATTTAGTCTTGGAAGAATAATGGTGAGAAAACATTTCCCTGTTTTTGCACAAAGGAATCACTCTCCCCTTGTTAAGATCAACAAACCTGATTGGGACATATTCATTCATACTTGAGAACAATCAGACAAAACCACAAAGAACAGCATAACATTTTCAAATGTTTTGACCACGGTCTTGAGTGAGAAACATCCTACATATAGGCTTCCTAGGTGGCACTAGTGGTAAAGAACCTGCCTGCCAATGCAGGAGTCCTAAGAGACGCGGGTTCGATCCCTGGAGAGGGGCATGGTAACCCACTCCGGTATTCTTGCCTGGAGAATCCTATAGACAGAGGAGCCTGGCGGGATACAATCCATAGGGTCGCAAAGAGTGAGACACAACTGAAGTGACAGCACTCATGCACACAACTACAGAGTTTTGAGCAGGTACTCACATAACCACAGAATGAAACAAAGTTTCACAAAGTAATAATTGCACTTTGTACATATGCAACGCCACATGACATTTTCTGCTCTCTTCCCTTCTATTAAAAATTGCTATGAATACCCATTAGCTGACTTCATGACCCTCAGTTTAAAGAGCGTTGCCTCAGATGACACTGTTCTGTGAGAAGCATCTGGTTAAATCAATGGATAAACTGAGTCTAGTGCTAAGAGTCTGACAGCTGGTGGTCTTCCCAGACTCCTTCCCACTCATGAATTCTTTGTATTCTCAGAAATTCAACCTCAAGACCTGTTGAGTTCACCTCTTAAATGTACTTCTCAAACTCCAACCTGCCCACCTCCATTCTCTCTGCCTTAGTTTAGAGCCTCATCGTGTTCCCAGACTACTGCAACAGACTCCTCTAACAGGTCCCCCTGCTGTAGGATCACTCTCCTTAGGACTCCTTCGTGCCACTCTGTCACCCACAGAACAAAGTCACAGCCCCGTGGCTTGGCCCACAGTACCGCCCCTCACCTGGCCTCTGCCTGCTTCCAGGGGCTCAATGCCCTCTCTGGGGTCAGCTGCTGGAATGGCAGGGAGTTTGCCCACCAGCCCCATGGTGAGGTCTCATGTCCCACAAAAGAGCTTGTGCTAATTCTTCCCTTTTGTCTGTCACATTCTTCCTACTTCTTTTTCTCGTCTTACTCTTCTATCATGATTCAGCTAAGACGTCACTTTCTGAATCCCAGGTTAGCTTGTCCTTTTCTGGACTTTTGTACATTTTAGTCCTTACAAGTTTAGACTGAAATGCTCTTGTTAACACATCTGTCTCCCCATTAGACTACAAGCTTTTCAAAGGCAGATGTTGCCTGATTCACTTTTTGCCTCTAGTGCCTGGCAGACTACTTGGAACCTAGTGTGTTTCAGGCAAACATCCTTCAATAAATCTGCTGAAGGAGAGGAGCCGAGAAGTTCTGTTTCTGTTTCAGTATCCCTTGGGTACCCATATTTCACCAACATTGCTCGACATTCATCCTAAACTGGAATGGACTGTTGCTCCTTTTATTAATTCATAGTAAACGACCCCCAGGTACTGCTGGTCAAAGGTTTTTGGTGAAGGTACCTCTGGCTCCTGTAAAAAGCTCTCTTGCTTTCTCCTTTCCTGATTTGACTGAAGTAGGCTGAGGGGCACATGCTGGGTTGTCATACCTTCCTGTTTCATTCCATTTGAGAAGTCTGCTGCTACTGTTGCTGGAGCTGAGGATGGGTTGAATGCCAGCTCCAATCTTAATCAATAACAAATCAATGACATGAGATCTCATGCAACTTAGGTCTTCCAGATGACCTTCTAGAGAAGGAGGGCAGTTCTGGTGATGAGCAAAACGACTTGGGTCTCCTCAGGAGCAGATCTGACCCTAGTTCTGTCTGGATCACCCAAGATCTCCCTGGATATGTCCTGGCAAACAGCCAGTTCCCTGAGGCTTCCCTACTCATTCCTCCAAGGGAATCATTCACTCATTCCATGACAGCACTGATAGGGAAGTGGGCATGCTTTCAGTCAGAGTAAAATGATGCCTCTCTTGAAATGTAACCACACTAGAGTAGAGAAATGGAGTAGAGTAATCTCCTTTGTTGAAACATAACTACACCCAGCCATGACTATTTCAGTTCTCAGGAACAGAGGAAAAATGTATGATATACTGAGGTCACCTTCTTTTGGGCAATCGATTTAGTTGGGTCTGCCTGGAAGACACTCCCCTTTATCCTGTTTAGTTAAAGGTTTTCCTTCCTTGAAAATGTGGCTTGTTGGACACCTCCTTCAGGAAGCCTTCCCTAAACCCTTACAGTACTTATGCTCTCTACCCTTGCATGATCTCTGGCTATTCTGAATTGTTATGTGACTTATTATATGGAGCTGTGACTTCCATTTCTTTGTAGACTTAAAGTCTGAGAACAGTGAATTTGTAAACAGTAGGGACTCAATATAGATTTGTGGCTGTTATGGCTACTGTTAATAACTAACAGAATAACAAGCTCATATATGGACATTGATTGATTGATTGATGATGGTAGTGATGATTGCTAGCCCTTGTTCAATTTCTAGAGACAGGAAGGTAGCCAAGGGGAAAGGAATGAAATTCTTTAATGAATAAAGTAAAGGCAGGAGTAGATATGGGAAAGTTGAGATTGACACCCCCATCTCCACCCCGAGTGCAGCAGTGGAGAGCAGCACAGAGTAGATGCTCCCTGCAGAGGGTCTCTGAACAAATTTCATTATGTGTGTAACGTTACACACTTCAGAGTAGCTGGAAGCATGTGAGAGAAACTCCATAACAAGGAAGGGCATTTTGTATACAGCTACAGTTCTGGTCCCTGGCACAAGGCTTTGGACTTTCCTCTATGTTTACATTTGTTGGACAAAATGAATTATGTAAATTGACAAAGAGCAGGCACTTAAAAGTTGGAGCTATTATTATCAACTGAAATGAGTACTTTTCACATTTTCCCACCGACATACTCAAATGGCAGAAGAAAATAAACAGATGTCCTCCATGAATTATTTGCCATTTCCACCCATAGAGAGGACTGCAAAAAGCTTTCCCTTGAATTTTAAGAAGACCAATGCTCCAAGATGCACCATCACGGACTTTCTGGGGCCCTGAAGGGACTTAGATGTAAATTTAAAAGGGAATTTCATTTTTAGAGAGATGATTTATCATTATTTTAAAATAATGGCTTCCCCGAACACTAGGAACTGTGGAATTTGGGCGAATTCCAACTCCATTTGAGACGGGACGACATTGCTGGACCCGTAAGTCTGACTAGAATGAACCGCGAGTCACACAGGCATTGGGCAGCTGACAGCTAGTTGAGCTAGATCACAGGACAGAGGCAGAATTTCTGCTCAGCAGTGTAAGATGCTGGTTTGAAAACAAAGACATCTTAAATACATTTCTATAAAAGAGTACAAGAGCTCATGTTCTGAAGGCAATCTGTGCATTTTGTTCAGGAACGCAAACAACATCCTTCAAGGATAACTTCAGAGATGGAACCCAAATTTGATCCCTCACTCTACTGCATAAAATCCTTCAGAACTCATAAATCCTTCCAAAGTAAAATGCAAACTTCTGAGGACAGCGTACGATTCTTGAGCGCAGCGACCTCGTGAAGGACTTGATGTGTCCTCCTGCGTCTCAATTGGGCACTGAAACTGCCACCTCCAGCCACTCCCGTCTTCTGCTCCTGGTAGGTACTTTCCCTAAGTCTAGAAAGACTTTCTCCCACTTGATCTGACTAGCTAAGCCTTATTCTTCTTTTCCCATCTATTTCTTTAATTCTCAGCTCTAGTTTTACCTTCTCTGCCAAGTCCTTCTTGACCACCCACTGCCCACCACTCAAGTAAGTAAGGGTCTCCCAGTCGTCTCTCCTTGGCACCCTCTGTGTGCCTCTGGCCCGGTACTTACCCTGGCACTGGAATTTCTGGTTTATTCTGCTTTTCTGTTTCCCTCCACAGGCATGGTCTTTGTCTCCCGTGCCAGTACAGTGCCCGGTCCCCCAAAGGGGCTTGATTAACGTTTGCATTACAAACCGAGGAAACTTCCAGCACAGAGGCTCAAAGAAACTTAGAGCAAGGAGTAAATGATAGTCTCCCCCATGCTTCTGGCCTCTGACAGCGAGGAAGAACCTCACTGCTCCCCTGTGACCTGTGAAGCAGCAGCAAAGATTCCAAACCTCCACACTTCCTTCCCTACTGTTTTCATTCACATTTAAAAAAAAAAGAAAAAAAAGGAACACCATGGATTTGCACCACAGCCTCAAAGTACAGTCACCGGGAGAGAGGATTACCTTGGGAACAGAAAGAACCACACATTTTCTCATGAATCAAACTCTTAAACAGAACTAAAATGTAAGGTGAAGTATGTTCCACTTACTCACATTTCCAACAGAGTGTTTTAGTAGCGAACAGAACTCTCTCCTCGTCAAGGAAGCACTCAAGAATTACGTTAAAATTCCAGTGGTTAATCTTTTCTTTGAAACTTTCAAATCTTTCTTACATGCCCTTAAAGAACCTAAGTATATAGTTTTAAAACATTCCGCAGTTGACTACAAGTAGCAAAGATGATGTTTCTAAAAGACTTCCTCCTTCTTGGTGCAAAAAATACCCTTGTGTGTCCTGTAGGTACTCATGTTCATAACTGCTTTAAATTCTGTGCTTCTCTTCGCCGTCAAGTGTGGTTTCTATTTATAGTCTAAACAGCATATTTTTAATTACATGTTCCGTAACTGTCACTTACTTCATAACACACTAATGATATCAGCAAATTTGAAGTTAATGGTCCCAAGACAACAACAAAAAACAAAAACAAGAACAAATCCATACCTCTTAGGTTCACGAGTTCTAGGTTTTAAAATTCTCTTTGGCATAACGGTTTCTATTAGTAAAACCCAGACTGCACTAATTTAGGAATAAATTCTGCCAGAAACATCCTATGAAACTCTGCTCCCAGGATTTGCAATCATTCTTTTCAGGCTTCATATTGACACCTCCTTGTCTCCAATCATGCTGTGAAAATAAATGGGGAACGACTCACAGCAGTGCTTGGAGATGCTCATCTGGGAAACTGGGGGAGGCTCCTGAATGCTGATGTCACTGTCATTTCTGAAATTCCAGCCCTGGCCACTCTCCCATCTGGGCTACTTTTCTAATCAGGAATTCTCTCTCCCAGCCTTCCCTCACTACCCACTCACCTGACCCCTGGGGGAACTATGAGTCACTTCCTGTCCTTTCAACTTGTGGCTGAACTTCCTCTTCTGTAACTGCCTCAAACTGGGGGGGTTGAGATGAGAAGAACTGGAAGGCAGACAGAGGGCAGAGGAGTCCCTCTCCATCCATATTAAAGTGAGCTGCCGAGCACAGCCGACTCTGGATTTCTTAGAAGATAAATGGTCATCATTACAGTAATGTCCTGAATTGTGCATTTTTACTACTTGATTTACCTCTAGGGTCCTGATTCCATTCTCCACTTTTCTGCTGCTAATTTGCAACTTCAGGAAGGATGGAGGGTAGAAGAAATAAAAAGCAAATTCATCAATCTCACATTCATGAAAAGTCTGATGGTGCAAATCTGAGACCTACTCAAAAATAAGTTATTGGAAGGGCATCTGTTTCATTGAAACTAACCTCCCTATTTGTCATTAATATAAATTGGATGTAGTAAAAGTCTTAGCTTTCCAGTTCAGCTTTTTACTAAGAGGATATTTTTACTATGGTAAATTTTTTAAATTAAGAATTCAAAAATTACAGCAGAGATAAGCTAAGTATTTAACAAACATACGGGTGGAGGGTGACTCCCAGCCTCCCTTGGAGGTGGTGACGGAAGTCTGTGCAAAGGCACAGGGGTAGTGATTTACCTTGCCCTGTCCTCCACCCACCAGCGGAAGTACCAGTGCCCAGGAGACCTTGGAAGCTTGATGCTTTGTCAAGAGAGCCAAGGTTGGCCTGCACCAGGAGCAGAGTATCTTGTCCTCAAGGCAAACATACTTTTAGTTGGCTGAGACTGTAACACTTTGAGGATAGGAATTGCAACCTTCAGATCAGATCAGATCAGTCGCTCAGTCATGTCTGACTCTTTGCAACCCCATGAATTGCAGCACACCAGGCCTCCCTGTCCATCACCAACTCCCGGAGTTCACTCAGACTCATGTCCATCGAGTCAGTGATGCCATCCAGCCATCTCATCCTCTGTCGTCCCCTTTTCCTCCTGCCCCCAATCCGTCCCAGCATCAGAGTCTTTTCCAATGAGTCAACTCTTCACATGAGGTGGTCAAAGTACTGGAGTTTCAGCTTTAGCATCATTCCTTCCAAAGAAATCCCAGGGCTGATCTCCTTCAGAATGGACTGGTTGGATCTCCTTGCAGTCCAAGGGACTCTCAAGAGTCTTCTCCAACACCACAGTTCAAAAACATCAATTCTTCGGTGCTCAGCCTACTTCACAGTCCAACTCTCACATCCATACATGACCGCTGGAAAAACCATAGCCTTGACTAGACAGACCTTTGTTGGCAAAGTAATGTCTCTGCTTTTGAATATGCTATCTAGGTTGGTCATAACTTTCCTTCCAAGGAGTAAGCGTCTTTTAATTTCCTGGCTGCAGTCACCATCTGCAGTGATTTTGGAGCCCAGAAAAATAAAGTCTGACACTGTTTCCACTGTTTCCCCATCTATTTCCCATGAAGTGACTGCAACCTTATCTGACACCAAATCCCCCCTTGTGCCTGGAAAAGAGCAGGTATCTGGCCAGTGTTCATTGAATGCAATGATGAAAGTTGGATGAGTCATAAGAGTATACACATGAAAAATCAAAATGCACAACAGAAGTTAATTCTGAGAAAGTTAATTCTGAGAAAAATTTCTGGCATGCTTTGCTCCTACGTGCACATAATCAACTTCACTCTAAATATCACTAGGAAACTCTTTTGTCTTTTATGTCCATTTTTGCTTTCATGGAAAGCACCCAACTTTCAATATGCACCACACACTAAGATAGATTGTGAAATAATTTCTTGTGAAAAGGATTCAGTTCAGTCCCTTCTCCTTGACGTACCCACCTCCTGCCACCCCTGAGAATAAACCCAATCTCCGTTGACTGAACAGATTTATTTCACTGCTCATCAGCTTTATAGAGTACGAGGCATTTAAAAAGCAATTTGGTGTTATCAAGACTTTAATGAGAGGATGCTGACTGTGGGAAGGTTTCCTGGCCTCATGTTCTCACCATGAAGAAACTTCTTGCCCCCATCAGACTAGTCCGTGAGAATGACGGGAGGTTAAGATACTCTTGCCTTAATAACAATAACAAAATCCACAGATCCCTTGCTGCTGCTGCTAAGTCACTTCATTCGTGTCCAACTGTGTGCAACCCACTAGGCTCCTCTGTCCCTGGGATTCTCCAGGCAAGAACACTGGAGTGGGTTGCCATTTCCTTCTCCAATGCGTGAAAGTGAAGTCGCTCAGTCGTGTCCAATTCTTAGCGACCCCATGGTCTGCAGCCCACCAGGCTCCTCTGTTCATGGGATTTTCCAGGCAAGAGTACTGGAGTGGGGTGCCATTGCCTTCTCCGACAGATCCCTTACATATTTGTAATTATTTTCAGGCTCAACCTGATTTCTAGGTTTAAGACTGTGAAGTGACCTTTGGTGTTTCCTTTTCAAACTAACTGTGACTGGATCCAGGGACAGATGTGTAGGGCCTATCAAGGAGGTACCAACGACTCCACATCTTGTATTTATGTTTCTTTTTTTGTCATTCAAAGGGGCTTCTTCTCTGGTGGCTCAGACAGTAAAGAATCTGCTTGCAATGCAGGGGACCTGTGTTCAATCCCTGGGTCAGGAAGATCCCCTGGAGAAGGGAATGGCGACCCACTCCAGTATTCTTGCCTGGAGAATTCCATGGACAGAGGAGCCTGGTGGGCTACAGTCCATGGGATCCCAAAGAGTCTGACATGACTGAGTGACTAACACGTTTACATTTTTTATCATTCAAAAATGTTTCATTTCCTTCCTTTTTATTGTTTAGGAATTAACATCAGGAATAACATTTATAAGGAAGAGATACATATTGAGATTTTAAAAATTCCTTAGTATATTCACAAGAGGTGAAAGCAGGCACATTTACAATTTGGTTGGAATCTCCAAAGTGGCTTTTATCATCTAACACTAGTATTTAATGACTAGATATAACTAATTTTTTTTCTCTTTTTTTGGCCACAAGGCTTTTCGGATCTTAGTTCCCCAACTGGGGCTCAAACTCATACACCTTACAGTGAAAGCACAGAGCCTTAACCACTGGACTGCGAGGGAGTTCTCTGGATATAACTGATCTTTAGTTATAAAAAAAATGAGGCAAGGGGCAGAGGGAGGAATGAGAAAGGAGGGAACTACAGCAATAAGCTATCCTCTGGCTGGCACCTAGATGGTGAGTCCAGCACTAGTATTTCAGCACCCTGGTATTTTATGACCTGGCTGCTGTGTACAAGCCTCCTTCTAACAAAGAAAGGCCCTGTTGTCTTTCCTATGTATTGGTGCCATTATTATGGATAGTATGTAGTTCATAGCTATTTCTCAAGTCATAAATTTTGACTCTGTTCTCAACTTTATCTTTCTAAGCACAATTTTTTTTTGCTTGGCTCAGTTCTTCTCCCATCTACAGAACGGCTTTCTGTGCCCTTTGCTCCCTGTCTGCCCTGTCCTAGGTAGTATTCTGGATTTCATCGACTAAAATGACCACCTTAAGCTTCACCTCTCTTTCAACTTCCACCCACTCTAAATCACTTTAAATACTACTGCAAAAATGACGATTCCAAATCTAACTCTAGATTTATGTTATTTTGAAATTTAGCTGCCCAACTCCCTCCAGGATAAAACAAGCTTCTCACTGTACTAGGTACCCTGTGATCACCCAGTAAGTTCACATTAATCCATGAGTAAATATTTGGCTAAAGTTCTTTGTGGCTAATGAATGCCCTGTTTGGCCTTCATTTTGCCTTGAGCTTGTTTTATTTAACAAATATTTTAAAGATTTACTGAGATAGGCATGAAAACAAAACCCCAAGTGTTTTTAAGCCTGCAGCTTTTAGGATCGCCATCATGATAGACCAAAAATAGAGGATGCAGTTGTAATATTGCACTCATTTTTCAATGTGCCCAACATAAACAACATACTGTTTTAGAAAAAAAATCCAAGCATTCAAAACAAACATGCAAAAAACTGTGTTACTTCAATACATTATTATACTCAAAAAGACTTTGGAATTTTGTAAACAATTTACAAGGTATGTTTAATAACTTATGACTTAAATAGTTACTAAAATGAAGCCATGTTTTTTTTCTTAAACTATATACATGATTTTCAACTTTTTAAGTGTATTTTTCTTTAGGAAGCTTTAATGATTGGCCCACCACTGATTAATAGATAGTATTAGATGGTAAGCTAAGTAATTTTGAAGGCCTTGAATTTTATTTTTAAAAACTATTTGCTTAGTCATAGTCCATCCTGTTGTGTACCAGGAGGTTTATAAAAATTTCCTTTTAAATTTTTTTGGGAAAAAAATGTATATATTCAGGAAATTAGAAAAAAGGAGAGAGAGATAGCCTGTAGGAATCAAAGATGTTTATGGAATAAGTTTTTGCTCCGAAAGAGAGTCAAGAGATGCCAAATAAAATAATCAACTGACCAGCTAGTTGTGTGACCTTGGGCACAACACGGTGACCTCCCTGATCCAATCTTCTCACCAATAAAATGAGGTCCCTTTTAGGGCTCTAAAATGCTATGATTTGTAAGATGAAACGTTATGCTGAGAGTATCTGAAATCAATATCTCCTTGGTACAGGGTCACAGGACTCCAGAGAAGATAAAGCATACGTACGTTCAGGAGACACGACCCTAGACTCTACCCACACCCCTGCTACCTGAATCCAAGAAAACCAATATAGGAAAGTTGTAGGAAAGTTAGGGTTGGTCTAACACTTTGTTGCTAGGAAACCATTGTTGATGAGCTCTAATCCAAACGTCTGTGTGATTTCATACTGTGGTCTCTGACACAGCAAGCAAAGCATCCCGAGAAACCGTGGCCTCTGCGGCTGCATCTTTGTCCTAGACATTAACCCCAACTGGTTCCTTTTCTTCAATTTTATCCTTAAATGTACCGTTTTTGATCTCTCTCTGTCTTGTCATTCAATTCTAATAGAGACAAGAAGACAGGATTCTGACTGGAGGGAGATGAATAAAAGTGCATTTTTAAAGGCAGTCAATTATTATAAGACAGTTATTAAAATGTCTGGGTAAATGACCTCACACTGCACGCAGCCTGCAAATCCGGCAGGCAATCTGGCCCTGGGTGTGTGCGGCCCTGAACTGCTGTCTCTGAAATGGAGTTATAGGAATATGTGGACTGGAGTCTCCAACTTCTCAGCCAGTCCCACCACACCTGACACCATATCAGGCACACAGTGCTATAGTAAAACATGCTTGGGCAACTTACTAAATAGTTATTATTAGAAAGGCCAAAAAAGAAAAAAAAAATTCTAGAGCCTATGAAGGCTTTTAGGGATTTTGTAGTTTGACTGGAGATAAACATTTGCCATATTTGGAGTATTTACTAAACAGAGAATAAGCTACTTACAGGCTAACACAGTATATTGGTAACTTTGCTTCCATTATTCATTAACCTGTTCATCATAATCGTCCTTACTTGTTATTGGAATTTGCATTCTTTGAAATAAATATTGTCACTAGAATATTACAGTGTTCAAAATGCATATTCATGAATGTTCTCCCTGATACAAATTATTCGAGGAAGGTTTATAGGGTCCACAGCCTCCATTCGATTCTGGTTTTAATTCTCTCTTATGATGCTCGAATATTGTGTTAGAAGGTATCTGCATGATTATTGTTGATACTGTGTGCCAGGCATTGATGCTAAATACTTTATGCTCTGAACACAATGGTTCACTTCATCCTCACAACAACCTCTACAGTGGTATTGTCATCCCTGTCTCACACAGGAAGGAACTAATGCTCAGAGAGATTAAATAATGTGTTCAGGCCACACAGTGGAAGCACTATGAGGCAAACCACAGGTTCTGCTCCAGTTTTAGTCCTCAGGCATAACTAAATGGGAATAAGTGATACCAACAGAAAAGCTCTTCCAAATCTTTTTGAAAAAAGGTAGGGTTTAAATTATAAATGAAAAAAAGCAACCAAATGAAAGAAAACATTCACTCACATAATTTCTCCATTTATTTATTCATACCTTAATAGCCATTAAATGCGTATGTCATCACTGCAACAGAGAAGCTGAGGTGCAAAAAGAGAGGCGATGGTACTTAAACTGATGAAAGTGAGGATTGTCAGTGATAAGGAGGAGGAGAAAAGCTGATGCATCAGGCAATATTTTCCTCAAGGTTTTGACTTTCTTCGGAAGGTTCTAGGTGGAGACATTAGGGTTCCAGGCAGGCTGAAGTCTCCAGGAGCTTAGGAAAAGGTGAGGAGCAGAAACAATGAGGGCATCATACTGACAGCATTTTTACAGGCCATACACCCAGAGGAAGCACAGAAGCAGGTTTTTCGGGTGTGACCTTGCACCGTCCTGAGACTCTGAGGCAGACATCGCCATCACCACTGTGGGGACCAGCGGCAGCAAAGCGTGCACGCAGATGGGGACAGGGCCGGGATTCAAACCCTCACAGCCTGAAGCCTGAAGCACTCTTCAGGGAGCCTCAATGCTCCAAGTGGCCCTGCTGCGGTGTTCTAGCCAGGCAAGCGGCAAACAAGGAGACGAAGAGAAGACCCTAACTTGAGGGGGCAGAACAGAGAAAGTACACAGAGCTGTAAAATAAATGAGGAGGTTTATCTGACAATCTGTACTATTAATTAAATTTAGCTATCTACCAGCCAAGTACTCTGAGGCTCCATGGTGATTATCAAGCCAGTCAGAATTCCTTATAGCACTGCTAACTAAGTGTGAGAGGGATTATGCTCTTTTCCCCCCCTTTCAGGGCTGACGCAAAAAGAAATTTCTTTAAAGTTGAGGTTTTCATGTTGTTTTTTTCAGTTAGTTACTATAGTCCAGAATTATCCCAGAGGTCTCAGGGATTGTTAGAGCTTCTTTTCACTCATATAGGGAAAAAGAAAGAAAGAATTCTTCCTAGGTAGAAGCAAGAGCACAGAAATACTTTTTTCCTGTCCCTTCTTGCCTCAGTCTGGACTTATAGTCAATAGACTTAACTCAGTAGAAAAGCCACAGGAATGGGGCAATGAACACAGCCCATACCTAATAACCTGATAAATAAAAAAATAAAAATCAGATGACTTGTGAACCATAAATATACTTCACTTTTTAAAAACAGATTGCTCAAAAACAATGCTATTACCTTAAAATCATGTGCTAAATGAACTTTTGTAAATAAATCTTAAATATGGAGGGCTAGTTAGTATTTCATTTTGGGAATATTCTGCTATGAAATCCAGTTTACGAAGGAGATTAACTTTTTTCACTTTAAAAAAGTGTTTTGACTGAATCTTAACACACAAGAACCACTCCCCTCTCCGATATATGTATCTTGTAAATGTAGATTCTTTTATGGGAAGAGTACATAAAATAGGTTAACGAGCATTAATTTTTAGGTTCGAAGGCGCTTAAACATCATGTTAAGGATTCAGAATGCTACAGCTTTATTATAAATTATAATTTGTATGTTTGTTAGTACAAAACTTTTCAAACTTATAATGGTTTGTTGGTTTGGGGCAGAATATAGTACAAATTTAAAACAGTTAAGAATTAAGATGAAAAGAAAAATGGTTCTCAATTCCCAGATACAGGCTTCTTCAGAAAAAGTGAAAATGAACTTTTTTAAAAATGAGAAATGAATTATAAACTGCTCTTTTTTTTTTTTTTTAAAGGATATTATGTATACTGTTAGTCATTAAAAAATGACTGTAGAGACTGAGTCACGTTTTTCTGGTGACACAGCCCCCTCTTGTAAAAACATATACACATACCAATATGCTATGTGAGCTGCAATCTTGCAGTGACTTCAAGGAAAAACTTGTTTTTGTAAAAGAACTCATATGTTCCCATGCTTCTTCATTTCTTGTGCAAGAACTTTTCTGAGATTTGAGTAAATTGTGTTTTATTTATTTTCCTTTGTTCTTCCCTTCTTACTGGAAGAGAACATTATCTGGAGATAATCATGTTCAAGGAGAATAAATCATGACTGAGGAGATGATTTAAGTCAATGAACAATAATTAAAGCGTCTAATGCGGCCACTACTTTGGATATGGCAACTTAATTTTACTGGGACAACATGTTTTATTCTAAGGCATTATATGAACTCACAGCAAAGGGATGTTATTTCAGTAGCCTCCAATTTCATCTTTGCAGATTTAGTCTGTCTCTAACCCAGCTGACTGAACTTGAAGTTGTGTAGTGGTGGAAACACAGAGTGAAAATCCTTGGCCTGTTTCATCAGAGTCCCTGGAGTTTTTGTTTTTCTCTCTGCTTACTACCCTGTAACTCGCCAAATCATTATTCCTATTCACTGAACTATCAGCAAGCCTGTCTGGTGTTCAGCCACCTGGAGCTGACAAATATTTTCCTACTATGAAGGACGCCATAGCAACCAGGCTTGTGGCATGGATACAAACCAGGCACAATGCTGCTACAATTTAAGGTGAGAAACAGACATATAGCACCCATATCAGTATTATCCCAAAGAATGTCTTGAGAACTCCAAATTCTTTTATTTTCTGGGACTAAGTGTTTTAGACACAAGATGGCAAATTACCTTAGCCCTAAGAGAAGGAAGGAAGTAATTAAGATAGCAAAAATTTTATGTTTCATTTCTTATGTTTTCTTATTTCTTATTTCTTATGTTCTTCATTTCTTACAGCCAACGCCACCTTGGACACATTAATGAACCTCTCTGAACCTCGGTTTTTTCATCTGTAAAATGGAGATAGCAGTCTTGCCTCAAAGGATGGCTGTGAGGATAAAATGAGCTTGTATCTGTACTGTGGTTGGCAGATGAGAACCATATAATAACCAACAGCTTGTGTCACTAGGTTAAGGAGAGGGGCAATGACTCTTTATAGGGCATGAGGGAAATGGTCTCCAAAATAGGATGCAGATGAATATATTAGAAATTTCCATTTGTGTCTATTTTAAATATTTAAGTATTTTTTGATATTTTAAGAAAATGTTATGCCAGGATTCAATACCAGGATTTGATACAAGGCGTTAGGCTCCCCAGGTGGTGCAGCTGTAAAGAATCCGCCTGCCAACAGGACATGCAGGATCCATCTCTGGGTTGGGAAGATCCCCTGGAGGAGGAAATGGCAATCCACTCCAGTATTCTTGCCTGGAAAATTCCATGGACAGAGGAGCCTGGCGGGTTATAGTCCCTGGGGTCACAAAGAGTTGGACCTGACTGAGCGACTGAGCACACAGAGCACACACACCGCAGCCCCCGCCCCCGCCTTAAGCTGCAGGTCTGCTAGTGTATTCTGAGGGAGGGCGAGAGTCAGAGTACAGAAGCGGGGCACTGGTCCTCATATGTCCATGCACATTTCCAGTACTGCCAAGCGTCACGATGTATGGCAGCATACATGTACCTGATTGAGACAATACGTGGAATACATTGCTTGGTGGTGGTCGTTTAGTTGCTAAGTTGAGTCCGACTCTTGCGACCCCATGGACTGTAGCCTGCCAGGCTCCTCTGTCCATGAGATTTTCCAGGCAAGAATATTGGAGTGGGTTGCCATTTCCTTCTCCAAGGGATCTTCCTGACCCAGGAATCAAACCCGGGTCTCCTGCATTGCAGGCAGATTCTTTCCCAACTGAACTACAAGGGAAGCACAATACATTGCTTACTTTTAATCAAACTAACCTTCATAGAATGGAGAAGTCACTTAAAAAGATTCTTGCAGAGAAAGTATGGAGAGAAGATGATATTAATTACTAGCATAAGTAGTCAACCAGAAAGTGACAAAGTTGAAATTTCCCTCCCTCCAGTACTGGGACTACAGCAGATCACATCTACAAGGTAAGAACGATGAAAATATGTTCAGACCTGACAAGAAGTCAACTGGAATAATTAAAATTCTCTAGAAGATTGTTCGAAATGAAGATGTATGCAACTGTTGATGATCTTTGGCCTTTATGATTTGAGATAATTAATAACAGTGGAACACGTATTTTTTATAAAAAATGCAGGGAGCTCCCTGGCAGTCCAGTGGTTAGGACTCTGTGCTTTCACTGCTATGGCCTTGAGTTCAATCCCTGGTCAGCGAACTAAGATTCCACAAGCTGAGTGGTACACCCCAAAACAAAAACAAACAAAAAAACACCCCCAAAACAGAAATTACAGATAGCTATACAGAGAATACCACTCAAAATCTTGTTATTTACAGGCGTGTACATTCGAGAGTGTGAAGCCACTATGCTTGGAAACATGGGGTAAAGATCTGGCATATTGGAGGGCCGTTTCTGATCACATGCTTCCCAACATTTTCTTCTCAACCTGGCCTACGCTGCATTTTTACCACACACTGGGGTAAACGACCAGGCTGCTGGAGCCAGATGGAGTCTTTGGCTACCCCAGACCCTGCTCAGCCAGCCCAAAGGCTGAGGGGATTAGTATCTTCAGCATCCCTAGATCCATTTAGAGCATACCCACATCCATGAGATGCACCTCAGAGCATGCTGATTGGAAACTCAGTTTTACAGACAGGTTTAAGCAGGGCTTCCCAAGTGGCACAGCTGGTAAAGAATCTGCCTGCTGAGGCAGGAGTCACAAGAGATGCAGGTTGGATCCCTGGGTCAGGAAGATCTCCTGGAGGAGGAAATGGCAATCCACTCCAGTGTTCTTGCCTGGAGAGTTCCATGGACAGAGGAGCCTGGAGGGTTAAAGTCTATGGGGTTGCAAAGAATCAGACATGGCTGAGTGCACACACACACACACACACACAATTGTTGAAAATTACAACTATTTGGTTCTAACTGAACCAACTCTATACAAGAGGGAAGAGAATATTTTTTGTTTTTGTTTTAATATGGACCTCTTAAGGATCAGCCCAGTAAAAGTTGTCTGTATTGTGAGTGGGCTTATTGTGAGAAGTTAAATATTACGTTATCTCATTCTCTCCAATCTAATGGTGGTTTAGTAGCTAAGTCATGTCTGACTCTTGAGACCCCATGGACTGTAGCCTGCCAGGCTCTTCTGTATGGGATTTCCCAGGCAAGAATACTGGAGTGGGTTGCTTTTGCCTTCTCCAGGGGATCTTCCTGACCCAGAGATCAAACCTGGGTCTCCTGTATTGCAGGCAGATTCTTTACCAACCGACCTACCAGGGAAGCCCCCTCCACTCTAATAAAGGAATACATTCTGTATGTTTAGAAATGTTCTGTCCTCTCTGTCAGTAAGCACACTCCTCTTTTGTATGTTCAGCATTCAGTACAGTGCTAATCACACAGTAAGTGCTAATATGTGTTTGCTGAACAGATAAACAACCAACAGGTAAGCTAAAAACACTGTTCATCAGTCCTTATATTCACATGCTATAGAGTTCTTTTCCTATCCCTCTCAGCAGCTAGATCAAACTTTGCAACTGATTACCAGTTCCCAGCCCTCATCCCATGCTACTTACTCACTCGTGGCTGATTTCACTTCTTCCTTTGATGAGGTCATCCCGACCACCCTACAAAACTGTCTTAACACCAAATACTTGGACCTGAGTCATTTGGTGTAAACCCACGCTCCCCCTCTCCCAAGCCCTCTTTGACCTTTTCCTTATTAGCTAAACCCACCAGTCACAGAGGGATGCTTTTGTTGAAATATCTCCCCGTTTTCCTCCTCCTTCTTCTGTCCAGGACTGGCTCAACTAGACAGTCATCTGAGCACCCCAGACTCACCTGCACCAGAGCCTTGGCCTTTTCTGTTTCCTCATTTGACATGCTCTTGCCTCAGAATCCACATATACTCTCTTCCATTCTCCTTCCTTTGCATCTTCATTTGAGTCTCTTCTTCAAAGAGACTTTCCCTAGACACCTTTTCAGAAAACTTAATCCCTCTTGCTCACATTCATACCATCTTGCCCTATTGTACTCATTTTCCTTATTAATTGCCACTAAGATAAACATTAACGTTGTTCCCTGTATGTCTTCTCCATTAGAACATAAGCTCCATGAGGGCAGGAAATGTTCTGCTATTTTGCTCACTGATATGTCTCCATAGCCTAAAATAGGGCCTGATGCACAACAGGTCCCTAATTAATATTAGTTGATGAAATGGAGGGATATGGGCTGTGGATGGACCCATACATGGTATCATTGCTTCCTCTCCAATCTACCCTTTTACCAGAACATTCCTCCCAAATTACAAGTTAAAAATCACCTGGTAAAGAATCTGCCTGCAATGCAGGAAACCCGAGTTTGATTCTTGGGTCAGGAAGATCCCCTGGAGAAGAACATGGCATCCCACTCCACTGTTCTTCTCTGGAAAATTCCATGGATAGAGGAACCTGGCAGGCTACAGTCCATGGAGTCACAAAGACTTAGACATGACTGAGCAACAAACACTTGCACTAAAAATCAGCCTCCTCATAAACTGTCAATAACCATGTGTGACTTAGGAAATAATATCTAAAAGCCTTCAAAGCTCTAACCCCAACTGCCTTTTCAGCCCCATTTCCTGATGCAGCTGTCTCCTCATACCCCCCGAAGTCTAGTCATGCTGACCACTCAGGGGAAACCCTGTGTCTATTCTTGAACACGTACAACACTTTAAAGTGTTCATGTTTTGGGACCTCCCTGAAGGTCCAGTGGCTAAGACTCAGCACTCCCAGTGCAGGGGCCCTGGGTTTGATCCCTGGTCAGAGAACTAGATTCCACATTCCACAGCTGAGAGTTCATGTGCCGCAGCAAAGACCCAGTGCAGCCAAATAACCATAAATACTTAAAAAGTAAAGATAAATATTAAAAATAAAGTCTTCGTGTTTTTTGACATATATTCTTTTATCTATGAATGTCTGTTTTCTAT